>NW_027673039.1:1626652-4366652 GCF_964194105.1 Spermophilus citellus | reverse complement strand
TGAGAGTTAAATTTGGTGGCTTTCATATATGGTAGTGATGTCAACCATTAAATAAGATACTTCTTTTGTGGTGCTGGGGATTGAAACCAAGGCCTTGTGCATGAAAGGCAAGCACTCTACCAACTGAGCTATATCCCCAGGCCCTATAATTCATAATAAGCAGTAAAATTGGTGGATAGTTTTGATACAATGAAACCCAAAGAGCAGCACATGTGAAGCAAAATACTGAAGCAATAAAGTGGGAAAAATTCCAACATAATTCCAAAGGATAAATAATAGTTGCAATTAGTTCTCGAATATTCAAAAGAAGCACAACCAAACAAAGCAATGATACTTGAGACATGCATAGCAAAATTATATGTAATAACTATACTCATACAACAGTGGTCACCTTAGTGTGTAGAAGACATAAGTGATCAATAAAGACACTCCAAAACATTCAACAGTCCACATATTTATTTTAATGGTTATCTCCAAAGGTGTCTATCTTCTCATTATTTAAATACACTATAAATCTATACTGTATTTAAAAAATTACTTTTACTTTTGCAGACCAAAACATCACAACTCACTTCTAAAACAAAAGAATACAAATTTTCACTGTCAAACTATTACAAAACACTTAGGTGTAAGTCTTTCACCTCTTTTGTTAGGTTGATTCCCAAGTATTTTATTTTTTTGAGGATATTGTGAATGGAGTATTTTTCCTCATTTCCATTTCAGAAGTTTTATTTCCGTATATTGAACCATCCTTGCATCCCAGGGATGAATCCTACTTGATCATGGTGCACAATTTTTTTGATGTGTTTTTGTATTTGATTCACCAGAATTATATTGAGGATTTTTGCATCTAGGTTCGTTAGGGATATTGGTCTGTAGATTACTTTCTTTGAGGTGTCTTTGTCTGGTTTTGGAATCAGGGTGATGTTGGCCTCATAGAATGAATTTGGAAGAGCTCTCTCTTTTTCTATTTCCTGAAATAACTTGAAAAGTTTGGTATTAATTCTTTTTTAATGGTTTTGTAAAACTCCGCTGTATACCCATCCAGTCCTGGGCTTTTCTTGGTTGGTAGTCTTTTCATTACTTCTTCAATTTCATCCATTGATATTGGTCTGTTCAAATTGTGTGTATCCTCCTGACTCAGTCTGGGCAAATCATACGACTTAAGAAATTTATCGATGTCTTCACTATCTTCTAATTTATTGGAATATAGGTTTTCAAAATAATTTCTAATTGTCTTCTGTATTTCTGTAGCATCTGTTGTGATATTGCCTTTTTCATCCCGTATGTTAGAAATTTGAGTTCTCTTCTTCTCTTCGTTAGCATGGCTAAAGGTCTGTCGATCTTATTTATTTTTTCGAAGAACCAACTTTTAGTTTTTTTTTTTTTTAATTGGTTGTTCACAACATTACAAAGCTCTTGACATAACCCACTTCATACATTGGACTGAAGTGGGTTATGAACCCCCAATTTTACCCCAAATGCAGCTTGCAGAGTCACATTGGTTACACCTCCACATTTTTACATAATGTCCTATTGGTAATTGTTGTATTCTGCTACCTTTCCTATCCCCTACTATCCCCCCTCCCCTCCCCTCCCAGCTTCTCTCTCTACCCCATCTACTGTAATTCATTTCTCTCCTTGTTTATTTTCCCATTCCCTCACAACCTCTTGTATGTAATTTTGTATAGCAATGAGGGTCTCCCTTCATTTCCATGCAATTTCCCTTTTCTCACCCTTTCCCTCCCATCTCATGTCTCTGTTTAATGTTAATCTTTTCTTCCTACTCTTCCTCCCTGCTCTGTTCATAGTTGCTCTCATTATATCAAAGACGACATTTGGTATTTGTTTTTTAGGGATTGGCTAGCTTCACTAAGCATAATCTGCTCTAGTGCCATCCATTTCCCTGCAAATTCTATGATTTTGTCATTTTTTATTGCTGCATAGTACTCCATTGTGTATAGATGCCACATTTTTTTTATCCATTCATCTACTGAGGGGCATCTGGGTTGGTTCCACAGTCTAGCAATTGTGAATTGTGCTGCTATGAACATTGATGTGGCAGTATCCCTGTAGCATGCTCTTTTAAGGTCTTCAGGGAATAGTCCAAGAAGGGCAATAGCAGGGTCAAATGGTGGTTCCATTCCCAGCTTTCCCAGGAATCTCCAAACTGCTTTCCAAATTGGCCGCACCAATTTGCAGTCCCACCAGCAATGTACAAGTGTACCCTTTTCTCCACAGCCTCTCCAGCACTTATTGTTGTTTGTCTTCATAGTGGCTGCCAATCTTACTGGAGTGAAATGGTATCTTAGGGTGGTTTTGATTTGCATTTCTCTGACTGCTAGAGATGGTGAGCATTTTTTCATGTACTTATTGATTGATTGTATATCCTCCTCTGAGAAGTGTCTGTTCAGGTCCTTGGCCCATTTGTTGATTGGGTTATTTGTTGTCTTATTGTCTAATTTTTTGAGTTCTTTGTATACTCTGGATATTAGGGCTCTATCTGAAGTGTGAGGAGTAACGATTTGTTCCCAGGATGTAGGCTCCCTGTTTACCTCTCTTATTGTTTCTCTTGCTGAGAAAAAACTTTTAAGTTTAATTAAGTCCCATTTGTTGATTCTTGTTGTTAACTCTTGTGCTATGGGTGTCCTATTAAGGAATTTGGAGCCCGACCCCACAATTTGTAGATCGGATCCAACTTTGTCTTCTATCAGATGCAGAGTCTCTGGTTTGATATCAAGTTCCTTGATCCATTTTGAGTTAACTTTTGTGCATGGCGAGAGAAAGGGGTTCAGTTTCATTTTGTTGCATATGGATTTCCAGTTTTCCCAACACCATTTGTTGAAGATGCTATCCTTCCTCCATTGCATGCTTTTAGCCCCTTTATCAAATATAAGATAGTTGTAACTTTGTGGATCAGTCTCTGTGTCCTCTATTCTAAACCATTGGTCCACCCGCCTGTTTTGGTACCAGTACCATGCTGTTTTTGTCACTATTGCTTTGTAATATAGTTTGAAATCTGGTATCGCTATACTGCCTGATTCACACTTCCTGTTTAGAATTGCTTTTGCTATTCTGGGTCTTTTATTTTTCTATATGAATTTCATGATTGCTTTGTCAATTTCTACAAGATATGCCATTGGGATTTTGATTGGCATTGCATTAAACCTATAGAGAACTTTTGGTAATATCGCCATTTTGATGATGTTAGTTCTGCCTATCCATGAACAGGGTATGTTTTTCCATCTTCTAAGATCTTCATCAACTTCTCTCTTTAGGGTTCTGTAGTTTTCATTATATAAATCTTTCACCTCTTTTGTTAGGTTAATTCCCAAGTATTTTATTTTTTTGAGGATATCTTGAATGGAGTGTTTTTCCTCATTTCTGTTTCCGAAGATTTGTCGCTGATATACAGAAATGCCTTTGATTTATGCATGTTGATTTTATATCCTGCCACTTTGCTGAATTCATTTATTAGTTCTAGTAGTTTCTTTGTAGACTCTTTTGGGTCTTCTAGGTATAGAATCATGTCATCTGCAAATAGTGATAATTTAAGTTCTTCTTTTCTAATTTTTATGCCTTTAATTTCTTTCGTCTGTCTAATTGCTCTGGCCAGTGTTTCGAGAACTATATTGAATAGAAGTGGAGATAGAGGGCATCCCTGTCTTGTTCCGGATTTTAGAGGGAATGCCTTCAACTTTTGTCCATTCAGAATGATGCTGGCCTGAGGCTTAGCATAGATAGCTTTTACAATGTCAAGGTAGGTTCCTGTTATCCCTAATTTTTCTAATGTTTTGAACATAAAGGGATGCTGTACTTTGTCAAATGCTTTCTCTGCATCTATCGAGATGATCATATGGTTCTTATCTTTAAGTCTATTGATGTGGTGAATAACATTTATTGATTTCCGTATGTTGAACCATCCTTGCATCCCAGGGATGAATCCTACTTGGTCATGGTGCACAATTTTTTTGATGTGTTTTTGTATTCGATTCGCCAGAATTTTATTGAGGATTTTTGCATCTAGGTTCATTAGAGATATTGGTCTGTAGTTTTCTTTCTTTGAGGTGTCTTTGTCTGGTTTCGGAATCAGGGTGATGTTGGCCTCATAGAATGAGTTTGGAAGAGCTCCCTCTTTTTCTATTTCCTGAAATAACTTGAAAAGTATTGGTTTTAATTCTTCTTTAAAGGTTTTGTAAAACTCCGCTGTATATCCATCCGGTCCTGGGCTTTTCTTGGTTGGTAGTCTTTTGATGGCTTCTTCAATTTCATCCATTGATATTGGTCTGTTCAAATTGTGTGTATCCTCCTGACTCAGTCTGGGCAAATCATATGACTTAAGAAATTTATCGATGTCTTCACTATCTTCTATTTTGTTGGAATATAGGTTTTCAAAATAATTTCTAATTGTCTTCTATATTTCTGTAGGATCTGTTGTAATATTGCCTTTTTCATCCCGTATGTTAGTAATTTGAGTTCTCTCTCTTCTTCTCTTCGTTAGCATGGCTAAAGGTCTGTCGATCTTATTTATTTTTTCGAAGAACCAACTTTTAGTTTTGTTAATTTTTTCAATAGTTTCTTTTGTTTCAATTTCATTGATTTCCGCTCTAATTTTAATTATTTCTAGCCTTCTGCTACATTTGCTGTTGTTTTGCTCTTCGTTTTCTAGGGCTTTGAGGTGAAGTGTGAGCTCATTTATTTGTTGGTTTTTTCTTTTTTTGAGGAATGACCACCAGGCGATGAATTTTCCTCTTAAAACTGCTTTCATTGTGTCCCATAGATTCCGATATGTTGTGTCTGTATTTTCATTTATCTCTAAGAATTTTTTAAATTCCTCCTTTATGTCTTCTGTAACCCATTGATCATTCAGTAACATATTGTTCATTTTCCATGTGATGTAGGATTTTTTCTTCCTTCTTTTATCATTGATTTCCAGTTTCATTCCATTATGATCAGATAAAATGCATGGTATTATCTCCACCCCTTTATATTTACTGAGGTTTGCCCTATGGCATAATATATGGTCTATTTTTGAGAAGGATCCATGTGCTGCTGAGAAAAAAGTATATCCATTTGATGATTGTTGATATATTCTATATATGTCAGTTAAGTCTAGGTTGTTGATTGTGATATTGAGTTCTATAGTTTCTTTATTCAATTTTTGTTTGGAGGATCTGTCCAACGGTGAAAGAGGTGTGTTGAAGTCACCCATAATTATTGTGTTGTGGTCTATTTGATTCTTGAACTTGAGGAGAGTTCGTTTTATGAATGTCGCAGCACCATTGTTTGGTGCATAAATATTGATAATTGTTATGTCTTGTTGGTGAATGGTTCCTTTTAACAGTATATAATGACCTTCTTTATCCCTTTTGATTAACTTAGTCTTCAAGTCGATTTTATTCGATATGACGATGGCCACTCCTGCTTGCTTACGAGAACTGTGTGCGTGGTATATTTTTTCCCATCCTTTCACCTTCAGCCTGTGTATGTCTCTTCCAATCAGATGTGTCTCCTGGAGGCAGCATATTGTTGGATTTGTTTTTTTAATCCATGATACCAGCCTATGTCGCTTTATTGGAGAGTTTAGGCCGTTAACATTCAGAGTTACTATTGATATATGGTTTGAACTTCCATCCATGTTTGAATGTTTATCCATTTTTTTTTAATATTTAGTTTGTTTCTCCGTGATTATCTTTCCCCTCGCCCTCTGTCTTTACTGAGGCACTTCCCACTGATGGTTTTGGTTATTGTTTTTCATCTCTTCCTCGTGTAGTGTTTTGCTCAAAATGCTTTGCAATGCAGGTTTTCTGGCTGCAAATTCTTTTAGCTTTTGTTTATCATGAAAGATTTTTATTTCGTTGTCGTATCTGAAGCTTAATTTTGCTGGATACAGAATTCTTGGTTGGCATCCATTGTCTTTAAGTGTTTGAAATACGTTGTTCCAGGATCTTCTCACTTTCAGCGTCTGTGATGAAAAATCCGTTGTCAACCTTATTGGTTTACCCCTAAATGTAATCTGTCTCTTTTCTCTTGTAGCTTTTAATATTTTCTCCTTGTTCTGTATATTGGATAGCTTCATAACAATGTGTCTTGGCGTTGGTCTACTGTGATTTTGTGTGCTCGGTGTCCTGTATGCATCTACAATTTGTATATCTGTTTCCTTTTTTATTTCTGGAAAGTTTTCTGTAATTATCTCATTCAGCAGGTTATTCATTCCCTTGGCATGAATCTCTGTGCCTTCCTCTATCCCGATGACTCGTAAGTTTGGTTTTTTTAAGTTATCCAAAATCTCTTGGATGTTTTTCTTGTGATTTTTAACCAGCCTATCTGAGTTGGCTAGACTCTTTTCAAGTTGATATATTTTGTCTTCATTATCTGACATTCTGGCTTCTACTTGCTCCACTCTGTTAGTGATACTCTCGATTGAGTTTTTAATTTGGTTTATCGTTTCCTTCATTTCTAGAATTACTGTTTGATTATTTTTTATAATCTCTATCTCCTTATAAAGATGCTTAACTTCTTCTTTTAGCTGTTTATGTAACTCATTCTCAATGTGTTCTTTCGCTGCTTGAATTTGCTGTCTCGTATCCTCTTTGAGGTTCCATTCCATCTGTCTGAGGTGTTCCTTGAGGTCTTTATATGACCATTTTTCTGATGACTCTAGGTCCTCCTGAATATTTAGGCTGTCCTGCATTGCTTGTACTCCTCTTCTTCCTTGCTTCTTGAAGCTGCTCATGTTGCTTCTTGTTCTGGTTGACTGCTGGGTTACTGTTATTTTCCTATAAATTTATTTGATGCTAGGGAGGAAAGGTATTAGAAGGGAAGGGAAGGAGTCACTAAGGAGAATGAGAGTAGGCAGGTAGAATTCAAGGAAGGGGGGATAAGAAAAATGAAAAGACAAAAGAAGAAAGAAATAGGAACTAAAAAAGCACAAAAATTTAAAAAAATATTAATAATAATTAAAAGAAAAAATAAATAAAATTGAGATTAGAAGAGAAAGAAGGAGAAAAAAAAGAGAAAAGAAAGAAAAAACAAGATTGAAAAATGAAGATGAAAGAAAAACCCCAACCAATCAAAAAAAAAAAAAACAATAAAAAAGACTAATAAATGCCGTCTTAGAGTTTGATTAACTTCTCTTCCACTAGGTGGCGCTGTGCCCCCCAGGTCAAGTCTTTCCCGTCAGTACGCGGGAACCATTCACTGTGCAGCAGCTCCTCCCAGACTGGGCGAGTCTCCAATCCTGAGTGCCTAGGGCCTCCTCTTGTGTCCAAACACTTCCACTTTTCCTCTAGCCAGGCCCCTCACACCACAATACTGGCTACAGGCCAGGTCTGCTGCTCCCGGGAGCCCTGTTTTCATGAACGACTGGGCTCACTCCTCCAGATTGCCATTCCCTCAGACCCTAAGCTTGTAGAGCTTGGTGCTGAGAATCCTCAGCGAATTTTGCTTGCCCTCCTGTAGCCACACCCCCGTAGCTGGTGCAAGAGACCTCAACAGCTAGCCCTGGAGGGAGCCGCAGTCCCGCAGCACCTCTGACTCCCTTGGGCTGGCTGTAGCACTCTCGGGAGAGCTGGGAGGGGCTCTTAAGGTTTCCCTGATGCATGGAGAGGGAGAACCAGGAGACCACACACCTGCTGCAGCAGGCTTCAATGAATTTATGTCCTCCGCCGCAGTCCTGCCACGCCAGCCCTCTGCCACAGTGGTGTCCTCAGCAAACGGCTGCAGTTCGCCTCCCCCTGCCGGGCGACCAACGCCTCGGGCGGGTCCCCACTGTCTCCCAAGCCCCGCCTGGACCCTGCGGCCACTACCCACGAAGGCCCGGCAGGCATCCACCTCCGGGGAATGAGAAGCGCTGACCAGCTGCCTCAGCCGGATAGCTTAATGCTGAGTCGCAGCTGTCTGTCTTAGCTTTTCAGACGCGGTGGTGCGGGGCACGGAACAGGAGGGGCTTACTCACTTCCCGCCGCCATCTTTCTCCTCTCGCTATTTCGGGATGATGGCGGGGTGCTGGCTCACTCTCTCCGGTGTGTCTCTGCCTCGAGCTCCCGCGCCTCTCTCCGCCGCGGTTTCTACAGCCAGCGCTGCCCTGTTCGCTCTTTCCGCCCCCGGCGTTCCCGGGTTCTAGCCGCACCGCGGCCCGGTCCGTGTCTTTATGGCTCGCGGCGCCCGGGGCCGGGGAGGCGACGGCCTGACTCCGGCAAGTATCACAGTCCCCAGGCCCCGAGTCCCGGCGGCCACACACCGACACTTCTAATAGACCTACCAGATCCCTGCAGGACCCCTCTTCATGGAATTCTGCTAGAAGTTCCTCAGTGTGAAGACTGCCGCTGTTCCAAAGGGTCTTTTTGATCCCGTTAGTGCAGAGACATCAGAGTCCCTGCTTCCTCCTCGGCGGCCATGCTCCCTCCCCAACTTTTAGTTTTGTTAATTTTTTCAATAGTTTCTTTTGTTTCAATTTCATTGATTTCCGCTCTGATTTTAATTATTTCTTGCCTTCTGCTACATTTGCTGTTGTTTTGCTCTTCCTTTTCTAGGGCTTAGAGATGAAGTGTGAGCTCATTTATTTGTTATGTTTTTCTTTTTTTGAGGAATGACCTCCAGGCGATGAATTTCACTCTTAAACCTGCTTTCATTGTGTCCCATAGATTCTGATATGTTGTGTCTGTATTTTCATTGATCTCCAAGAAGTTTTTGATTTCCTCCTTTATGTTTTCTGTAACCCATTGATTATTCAGTAACATATTGTTCATTTTTCAGGTGATGCAGGATTTTTCCATCCTTCTTTTATCATTGATCTAGAGTTTCATTCCATTATGATCAGATAAAATGCATGGTATTATCTCCACCCTTTTATATTTACTGAGGGTTGCCCTATGGCATAATATATGGTCTATTTTTGAGAAGGATCCATGTGCTGCTGAGAAAAAAGTATATCCATTTGATGATGGTTGATATATTCTATATATGTCAGTTAAGTCTAGGTTATTGATTGTGGTATTGAGTTCTATAGTTTCTTTATTCAATTTTTGTTTGGAGGATCTGTCCAATGGTGAGAGAAGTGTGTTGAAGTCACCCATAATTATTGTGTTGTGGTCTATTTGATTCTTGAACTTGAGGAGAATTTGTTTTATGAATGTCACAGCAGCATTATTTGGTGCATAAATATTGATAATTGTTATGTCTTGTTGGTGAATGGTTCCTTTTAACAATATATAATGTCCTTCCTTATTTCTTTTGATTAACTTAGTCTTGAAGTCGATTTTATTCGATATGAGGATGGCTACCCCTGGTTGCTTATGAGGACTGTGTGTGTGGTATATTTTTTTCCCATCTTTTCACCTTCAGCCTGTGTATGTCTTTTCCAATCAGATGTGTCTCCTGAAGGCAGCATATTGTTGGATTGTTTTTTTTAATCCATGATACCAGCCTATGTCACTTTATTGGAGAGTTTAAGCCATTAACATTCAGAGTTACTATTGATGTATGCTTTGTACTTCCAGCCATGTTTGATTATTTATCCTTTCTTTTAAAATTTAGTTTGTTTCTCCATGATTATCTTTCCCCTCGCCATCTGTCTTTACTGAGGCACTTCTCACTGATGGTTTTGGTTATTGTTTTTCATTTCTTCTTCGTGTAGTGTTTTGCTCAAAATGCTTTGCAATGCTGGTTTTCTGGGTGCAAATTCTTTTAACTTTTGTTTATAATGAAAGATTTTTATTTCGTTGTCATACCTGAAGCTTAATTTTGCTGGATACAGAATTCTTGGTTGGCATCCATTGTCTTTCAGTGTTTGAAATATATTGTTCCATGACCTTCTTGCTTTCAGCGTCTGTAATGAAAAATCCATTGTTAAACTTATTGGTTTATTCCTGAAGGTAATCTGTTTCCTTTCTCTTGTAGCTTTAAATATTTTCTCTTTGTTCTGTATATTGGCTATCTTCATAACAATGTGTCTTGGCATTGGTCTACTGTGATTTTTTGTGCTTGGTGTCCTGTATGCATCTTCAATTTGTATATCTGTTTCCTTTTTTATTTCTGGAAAGTTTTCTGTAATTATTTCATTCATCAGGATACTCATTCCCTTGGTTTGAGTCTCTCTACTTTCTTCTATCCCAATGACTTGTAAGTTTGTTATTTTTTATGTTATCCCATAACTCTTGGATGTTTATCTCATGATTTTTTATCACCCTTTCTGAGTTGGCTAGACTCTTTTCAAGATGATATATTTTGTCTTCATTATCTGATGTTCTGGCTTCTACTTGCTCCACTCTGTTAGTGATACTCTCAATTAAATTTTTAATTTGGTGTGATACAGGAATCTGTGGCAAAGCTTTTATTCGAAGATCACACCTTACTCAACACCAGAGAATTCATACTGGAGAAAAGTCATACAAATGTACAGAATGTGGCAAAGCTTTTAATGTAAAACCTCTCCTTACTCAATACCAGAGAATTCATACTGGAAATAAGCCATAGAAATCTAAAGAATGTGGCAAAGCTTTGAATCAAACATCATGACTTACTCAGCACCAGAGAATTTATACTGGGGAGAAAACATAAAATATCAATAATGTAACAAAGTTTCTAATTTAACGTCACTCCTTACTCAACACCAGAGATTTCATATGGGAGAAAAGCCATACAAATGCAAAGAATGTGGCAAAGTTTTTAATCAAAGATCATATCTTATTTGACACCAGAGAATCAGTAATGGGGAAAAGCCATACAAGTTAAAGAATATGGCAAAACTCTTTACAAAGATCACACATTTCTCAGCTCCAGAGAATTCATACTGGGGAGAAACCATACAAATGCAAAGAATGTGGCAAAACTATTCTATTAGGAAAAGTATTGTTGTTCACCAAATATTCATACTGGAAAAGAGGCATGTAAATGTTGAGAATGTGGCAAAGTTTTATGTAAGCTTGAAGTGTTAAAAAGAAACAGATCATTCATACTTGAGACAATTCTCACAAATCTATAGACTCTAAAAGTCATTTGTTATAAGATCACACCTCATTGGTCACCAAAAACTTTATACTGGAAATAAAAATAATAATTGCCCAGAGATAGCTCTGCAGCACTGACTCCATGAAACCTCACCCAATGTCCAACTGGTCATTACTCAGGAGCCCATGGAAGTGGGCAGGAAGCATGGTTGGATCCTTGGTCCTCTTTCCTTGTGTGGACCTCTCCAGGTTCACTTGTCCTTTCCTCATTTTCTCTGTATTGATTGATTTCAAATCATCTTTTTTTTTTCCCCAAAGCTATCTCTGGACTTAAAGGCAACTTTTGTACCAAACAAACACATTAATAAAACTATCTTATGCCTGAAGTCTATGATCACATCAATGTTTCCCCATAACCTCAGATGGATAGCATGTTTCTTTGTCAATGTCTTATTTATTTATTTATTTTATTTTATTTTGGGGGTACCCTGAGGATTGAAATCAGGGGCACTCAACCACTAAACCACATGCCAGACATATTTTGTATTTATTTAGAGACAGAATTTCACTGAGTTGCTTAGGGCCTCACTTTTACTACTAAGGCTGGATTTGAACTTGTGATTCTCCTGCCTCAGCCTCCTGCACTGCTTGGTGACAGGCATGCATCACTGCACCCAGAAGTAAATGTCTTTGCTCTGTAGTTAGTTAACTGTTACTCAGAATTTTTATGTACATAAAAAGCATAAAAAAGAGGTTTCTGTTTCACTTCAGGCATCAGATTCTGGAAATTTAAAATGTGCTTCATGATACATCTTAGTTTTCTATATCAAATGCAGAGTTCACAAGTTTGAAACCAGGTGGCTGAGAAACAAAGATATTGAACAGCAAGATACAGTACATGTTTTGGTAAAATTTACACATGTAGTTCGTGTAAATGCTCACACTGAATAGACAGCAGGAGGCGTGTCCATGATCCATGAGCTCCCTGAGCCTCCATCCATGAATTTGAGCCCCTGAACCTCCAAAGTGTCTGCAAAAAGAAGAAAGAAACATACCACCTTTCCTCACCCCTAAACATACTGTAGCATTTACTAGACAGACCATGAAAGCCCTGTGTGTCTTTGTACCAATGTGTGGCTCCACTTGCATATATATATGACAACTGTTTTTGAGAATACTGAGCCAGTACTTGATGAAACATAGTTGCCTTTTTTTCTCTTAAAAGAAAACCACAGACCTGCATACTTTTTAAATCAATAATTTGGTTACATTTGAAAAAAAAATAAGAATAGGTAAAAAATGGTGTAAAGGAAAAACATTTGGACTGATGAGTCCATCCTGCCAGTAACACTTACAAGGATACAGTTGTGTCACCCAGGAAAAAGCAGGTCTGTCTGAAGCCACATTGTGAAGCTCAGAAAGTCACATCTTTCCCTAGACCCATCCTCGGCATTTCAAGGTGCTTCTTCCCATGGAATGATGTTTTTAATAGTTAATAAAGTATGGGAAAATCTTTTACAGCAGTATTTCAAGTTCTCTCAGGATTCTTGAAGATGCAGTCTTCATCTAGGCACTTTTCATCCAAGCAGCAGGGGAGGCTGAGAAATGTGGATTGCAGTCTCAAAACCAGCCTTCGAAATTACACAAGAATCTAAGCAAGTTAGAAAGATCCTAACTCTAAATAAAAAGCTTTGGGGATGTGGCTCAGTGGTAGAGAGCACTTTGGTTTGATCGCAAGTGCAAACAACAACAACAAAAAGACAAAGAGACTTGGGTTGTGTGGAACCAGACTCAGTTTTTGCTGTGCATAAGTGTGAACAATTGCATCATTTAAAAAGCTTTTTTTTTAAAAAAATGAAAATGTCTATAGTTATTTATTGATCACCATACTGCTATAAAGCACAAATACCTCCACTGACTTTTACTGTCACAGAAATACCTCCATGATAATTTCACAATATTAAGATGATGCCTGTGTAGATGGGAGATTCATTTGGTATTCTCTGTTCAATTGCTGTCCCACAGCAGGTCTGGACTAAACCCCTGAAAGTTCTAGTAATTAAGACTCAAAAATTATGCCTTACTCAACACCAGAGGATTCATACTGGGCAGAAACCATAAAAATATCTATAATGTGGCAAAGCTTAGGAACTTAGGAAGACCTTAACTCTAAACAACAAAGACCCCAAGAAGGCAGAGACATCCATGAAAACTCCCCTGCAGGTGTGAAATTAGCTTTGTGCCTCACTGTTCAGTAGATCTCAGCCATGAGATTGGTTACAACCAGTGGACATTGGGCTTTTGAGAGGCATTTTTAATTTTCAAGGTAGGGAACAGGATTACTAAACATCATTATTATGGGCAAGTACCTTACCAATAACATGTGTTTAATTTCCAAAAATTTATTGCTCCAGAACATGGAAAAAACCTTAGTACACTGTGACCATTTCCAGGGTGTGAGGCTGGTAGGGTGTTTTAAAAATATATGTTTCATTCGTCTTTTTTCACGTGGAAAATAAAAGGACTAAGAGAAGTGCTGTTGTTTTGTGTGAGTTCTGTGTGCACATGTTACTATTGGAGGGCTTGTAACTTTTTGTGTGTGCAAATACACCTGTGTGTTTAGAAGTCTTTTGGTACAGATGTTTTCATACAAAGGAAGATTCAGAAAGTATAAGAGGTTGCAATTTTTCAAAGCAGTATTGCCATTTCAGCCACCTGCACGTGAAACAGAAACATTTTCACGCTGCCACAGTTTCAAATGTTATACAGATAGGGAGATCTTCAAATCACTCTCAGACCACAGTTTACCATTCCAATGAAGCCTTTATTGTGGGCAAGAAGTGGACACAATCTAAAGCCAAGATAGCCAGAGTGGCGCATGCCCTTATGTTTTGCCTCTTATTGAAGCCAGAAACACACCAAAGTTATGTTTGCTCAAGGGCATGACTCCTCCCCTACCACTGCAATCGGTAAGAATTTCGTGTCTCCATGTGCCAGGGCACAGGAAAGCCCTGCAACCAGTTTTTAATCTCACTGTCACATGGACACAGTTGACTGATACACTTTTGCTCATCAGAGAAACAGACTCACTTTCAGGGACCTTCTTGGCCCTATGCCTGTTCAAGGGGGAGATCAGAGGCACTCCTGCTAATGGACACAAAATACCAGCCTAGCCAATCTTTTCTCTGGTCCAGTCATGGCTCTGGCACCCGGGTGTTCCGCACACCTTTATTTTAGACCCTAGTATATGTGATATGGGCACAGAACAAAGTACACCTGAGTGCACACTGGTGAGCAGATAACATTCCTTCACCCTCTGCATTGTTCACAATACTCCACCGGCCTCTCCACACCTTCCTTCCCTCACTAAATGTGCATCACTTGGTGAAAGATGCTCACAGCACGGGTGGGAGAAGGAACTCCTACGATACTTGGGGGGCCTAGGACAGGCCCCTGTATTTATGGCACTCTCCACATCAGGAGTGGAGACAGGAAATGTACAGGAAAGCCTACACTGAGGAAAAAATCAAATCTGAGTATGGAATGTATCTCAAGAGCTGCATTGCCAGACATCAGTGTTCACATATCTCCATTCTTTCAGGCTCCAAAATCAAATTGAGGAGCTCCATGTTTCTCCTCCCTGTTTCCCTGCAAAATCTCCTGCCTGTGGATCAGAATCCACATCACCCCAGACTGTGTCTGAATAGGGACAGCCATGTCAGTGCCATCGGGAGAAGGGAGTGTCCAGTTAATAAATCTTGGCTAAAACACCACAGAGTCATTCTGGACCCTGGACACACATGTTCCCAGACATTGGAAATGGGGACTGGGTGTGAACGAAAAGAGCTCCTTCCACCAGCTGGAGTGGTTCCACAAATGCTCACAATTAAGAGCACCCAGAGAGAGAGTTGAAAAGCCTCAATGTTCAGGCCCCCAAATCGCAAGTGACTTCGATGATCTGGGATACACAATTCCACCCATTTATTATGGTAGTATGTGAAATTCAGTGATATCCTGAACTACACCAAACGAATGATCTTAATTGCCATGTGGACATCATCTGAGACATTCGGGCTGTCCAAGTCATTACAATTGAGCACTAGGACACAAAAAATGCAGTTTTCAGGAAAGACAAAGTAGAAAGGCATATGCCTATTGAGCACTCAAAGGATGCACACAGTAAAACATGGGGAAAATTGATTGAGGATTCAGAGAAGTGTCAAGTACATGATTATCATAAGGGGCAAGGAACAAAAAAGGAAAGGCCAGAGAAATTGTCCACAATGCTTTCCATGACCACACTCGAGCGTCAAGAAGGTCCACTGAAGCCCAGGACAGAGGTCCCAGTGATCAGCCAGTGTAAACCTCCATGCAGTCATAGGACAAAAAGGACAAACTTGAGCCTTCTACTTCTGTCCAACTTCAATCTCTACACCTGCATATACACTCCATTTGTCATCCCATTGAAAGCCTGTGGAAGGTGACATGAGCACATCGGACCATCCCCTGGAAACACCATTCAGAGGAGTCTCGTCTCTGAGTTCTGGACAGGTGGCTATGCATCAGATGCAGGCAGGGTCTGTGGCTGTGCCAGCGCTTTCTGAAGTCCCAGCCTTGGCTCCCACTCCATAGCTAGAAAGGTCCTGTGACCCTGGTGCCACCTGCTCCTGCATGAGAGACCCTGCAAGTTATTGGAGCCCCAAGGGCCATTCTTCCCTGCTATGGTGGGCCTCATTCCATGTCACTGTCCTCAGAGGAGGAGGACACAAGAAGGTCTTCATAGAGGACACTCACTGGCTCCTGGGAGCTGGGACACTCCCACTCATCAAGATAGGGAGGAGTGTCAGCAAGAGCACTGGTCTTTGCAGCAGCTGGAGAGGAAGGGAGATCAGCAATGAACCTGGATCTCCACCAGTTTTTGTGCATTCTCTTGAAGACCATTAGGAGGGGCTGTCGGGCAACACAGCTGGGTGCTGGTGGACTCGATTTGGTACACGGCTTGACTGGATTCAGGAAAGGGCTTTCCTTGGGAGGGCAAAGATCCATGCTGGAATCATGGGCTGGAGATTTTCTGGTCACTTGGGGTGACCCTTTTAGTCTGATTCCACTTGTATCTTGCCAAGAAGGCAGAGATTTCCCAGCCTCTGAGCCTGGCTCACAGGTGTTCCCCCGTTGAGTGAGACTTTGCCCCAGCCTGAGTTTCTTTGGGGCATTCTGGCCAGTCTGTTTGTGGACCTGAGCCTGTCTCTTGCCTGAGGCCTGGAGGCTGAGTTTGTGGCCCTGGCCCTGTGGACATGCTGCAGGCTGCAGGCAGGGCTCTTTGCTAACGTCAGGACAACTGGCTAGTGAAGGAGGGTGGAGCACATGGCCCCCTCTGAGAATTTGGGCAGAAGTCTGGGCAACTTTAGAGGAGACAACCTCTGGCGTTTCAGGTGCTTTCTTCCCAAGGAGGGCAGGGATCTGCCCTGAGTGCCTTGCTGCTGACTGGATGGTGCCAGGGATGCTCACATCCGGTTGTGTCTGCATCCCAGGACCTGAGTTGAGTCCAACTTCAGGTATCTGAAAGGGATGTGCGCTACTGAAGGTGAGACTCTCATCCAAGTTCTGGACACGAGGCTGACTCTCAAACACAGAGCCCGGGACACACCTCGTACTGGTCGTGTGGACGGGCAGTGGCCTGCTGGGTTTCTGGAAAAAAAGACAAACACAGGAAAATCTCCTGAGTCCCTGCACTTTCTCAAGCACCAACAAGGCCCACCAACACATGAATTTGGCTACAGAACATAGAGTGGAACCGGAAGACAAGTCATCAGCCCAGGAAAGGAAAAGGGGCACTCCACCTCCACCTCCATGGCTATGAGCCAAGGACCCATTCCAAGAATGACGTGACATGTTTCAGGGCACATTGGGAAATACCCCATTCTTAATCAGAGGTCTCATGCATTGGGAGGGGCAGGGCTCTTTTGTGTGTTCTTCCATGGCATGTCGATGGCTAATGCTCCTCTCAGCAGAGTGTGAACCCTGAGGAGTTGGCTTACAGAAGCTGAGAGTGTTCTCCCACTTTCAATAGGAATATGCCTGCATTGGACATTGTGTCCTTTGAGACGCTGGAGTCAACTATGACCCCATGAGCCCATGCACCATGTCATGGGGAATATGAAAAAAAGTAACACAAATAAATTGGAAAGGGCAAATGTGAAAGATCAAAAGCAGGAGTCACATTGGGGTTCAATGTTGACAGCAAACCTCTCAGGCAGAAGGGCCACAGAAAAGGAACATATCATGCTTATCCTAGTCACCAAAAGAGCAGGCAACCATGCACATACTCACCCTTAGGTAGGCACTGGGTTCTGTCTCTTCCTTCCATTTGGGTTGCTGCCTACCCTGGGGTCTCCTACTGGTACTCCATGTCTGGAGTAGAGCCTTTCCCCGTTCCTCTTCTTGCCTGTAGAACACACGATGGCATTAGGATGGATGTAGAGTCGGGAGCAGAATGTGAGGTGCCCGTTTGCTTAGTGTCTCCTGTGCTACCCTGGGTTCTCCCCCAAGTCTGTGCCTTTCCTCCTACAACACCCAGTCCCTACGTCCAGGCATCCCTTCTCATTTCCCACTAAGTAGTTCCATGTGGACACATTGATTTTGTGCCTCCCATGTTCGTGTTAATTATGGTGCCCTGAACCCATCTCTTTCATAATTGAATGCAAAGGAGAATGAGCTGCAGGCTGTGGCTTTGGGACATGGAGTCATTTTCTATCTCTCCCCATTGACCCAGCCAGGAGCTGCATGTGGATGTTTGGAGATGACCGTGTGGAGAAGGAGAGACACCACCCCCCTGGAGTTTTGTGCCCGAGGCTCTGATGCCACCTTACCCATCCCTCACCTCTGCACATGGCGCTTCGCTCTGGCTGGCTGCTCACAGGCCCCTGTGCTCTGGAGATTCTCAGGCTTGCTTGGTGCCTGGTTCTCCTTCTCCTTCTTTGGGCCCAAGGGTTGTGGGGCCAGCGCACCATCCCAGTGCTTGATGGGGCATCTTCTGCTCCTCGCAGTGTGTCCAAAAGCCCCACATTCCTTACACTTCATCTGATGGTGGAAAAGCACAAGTTGTCAGGAGTCAGCCCAAGCATAACCAGCTCTGCCCTTTTACAGACAAATAGAGATTTTAAGTCTCAGTTTCCTCTCCTTTTAGTTCAGGCACTCAGGCCTGTGAACCATGAACATCTCGGGATTCAAAGGTCCTAGAACACGTTTGTGGAATCACCTATTATACAGGGGCACTGGAAGGAAGGTTTGGATGTTGCAACTTGAGGACCCTGGGCCAGATTTCAAAAACAGGACAAACGTTGGGATGCATGGGTTTCAAGTGGTTCCAAAAGATGTCTCCTCCCATCCTAGGAAGAAACTAAGCTGAGAGGATGTGCTGGGCAGGTCCTCGAGGGTTGGCAAGGGACAATTGGATGGTAGAGGCAATCTGAGAGGATGTAACCAAGATTCTGACCTGTGTCGCCCCCTGGCTTCCCATTGCCTCCAAAGTCCACATACCCTGGGGTCCTCCTCCTCAGGGGGAGGAGCCCTATGCCTCAGAGCTCCCCTCTGCTGTTGCTTCTTATTCTGGATTTGAATGAGCCTCGGGGCCAGAGGCCGTGAGGCACGCTCTGCTGACTGTCTCATGTTATTCCAATCAGATCCCATTTCCTCAGATGCTGACGTTGGGCTTTCCTAGGTCCAAGAGAAAAGAGAAAGAGTGTCATGAACAAAGACATGATGGGAACTCTCAGATATTTCCCACATTGTGGCATGGAGTACATCCCATGATCCAGGGAGCCCAGTAGAATAGGTGGAGCACAGATGGGTGCGGGATCAATGGAGGAGTACACCAACTACTGCGTCTGACAGAAATAAGATACTCCATGCTGTTAGAATTATATCAGAGTGAATGTATGATTCCCGTAGGTAAAATAAACCAATCTTAACCAAAGGGAACAATTTTGCCTCTATCAAAATGATAAACAAAAAAAGGAAAGGTGAAGAGAGATAAACCTAGATCATACAAAGAGAGATCAAAAGGAATTTCATCCTAATACAGAGATTTTCAGAAGCATGATAAACCAGACTTATTCTTGACAAAGTCAAAGTCATTTGCAAGAAATTCGAGTAGATATCCAAGAATGTCCTTGCATATCTCCCTAAGCAGATTGACCTTGAAAAATATTTCCAAATTAATGGTACAGAGAGCAAATTCAGCAGTGGAACAGTGGTAATGAACCTAACCAAAGAGATAAGTTGAGGACTAGTAGATATTCAAGAATGTCCTTGCATATCTGACCTAAGCAAATTAACCTTGAGATACATTTCCAAATCAATGATACAGAGAGCAAACTCAGGAGTGGATCAGTGGTAATGAGTTTAACCACACAGAGAAGCTGAGCATGTGGCGGGTTGGATGTTGAATTTCACCTAACCCAACCTTTCAAAGAGTTTAGAACATGGGTTCTTAAACTCTTCCACAGAAAGAAAGAGAAAAAAAAATCATTCCCAATGCATGGTGTGCGGTCACGATGATTTTCTACCATAACGTGATATAAGAAAAACAGAACAAATCAATGATAAATATTGAGTGGCAGAGAAGAATGAAATTCTGACATTTTCCCAACATGCTATGGATGGAACCAGTGTACATCCTTGGCCACACGTGCCAAACCAATGTTTGTTCCTAGGTGTGCATACTAAGGGGAGAAGGTGCACTAAAGTGGGAAGGGGGAAGGCGAGAGGTGGGTGGGGAGAGAGGGGACGGAATGGAATAGCAGTTCAGAAGAGAGGGGAAAATGGGTAGAGCAAGGCTAGCTGAGGATGACCCAGGACTTCTATGTGCCTGTGTGGAAATAGTTCAGGGAATCCCATTGCTCTATCCATCCGAGATAGTCCCTATCCTACCCAAGGGTCCATGGTAAACTACAGCTGTTTTCATACACATTGATCCACCAGCCCACAGGTATCAGAATGCTGCAGTAAAAGTTCTCTGAAATTTCAATAGTTTGTGGTGATTTGAACTTCGAATGACCTATTTGACCTGCTCAGCATAAAGAAACACTCTTGGAAAAATACAACCTTCCTTACACAAGTACCTCCTCCTCCATCCTTAACGTTTTCCCCATCTACATGTTTTCTAAGGAATCTTCTGTAAACTACCTAGGCAAAGAAAACCAACCTGAGACCCGAACGTTTTGCTGTCTTCTGTCAGCAGGTGCTCAGACAGGTGAGCCTGGACACAGATCCCAGGAAGAGAAGCAGCTTCCTGGACTCCAGCTGGAAGAGGAAGTGAGGGAAGGTGGCTCCTGGGAACTGGTATGCTGCCCCAGGATCACGTGATGCAACACGTCATCTTCAATACCACAGGTTCAATTTTAGGCCAAAATTCAGTGACTCACACCTTTGATTTCCATGACTGCATCCGGAAGGAAGATTTGCCAGCCTTTTCCAGTCAGTACTTTTCTTTTACAGACGTTCGAACTCCAGCGTTTGAATGATTTTGAGGTGCTGGGAAGAAGGCACAGGCCAGTTGACCTAAGGGGCTTGGAGTTTTTACAAGTTTGGCTCTCTGGGGTGTCAAAGTTTTTTGTTGTTTTTGTTGTTTGTTTGTTTGTTTGTTTAACGCTGCCATTTTAACTTAAGGATTCCAGAATTCAAAGAATTGCTGCCCAATGCTTCCATGCTTTCTGCAACATAATAAGCTCTGCATTGCATCAGATTCTAAATTTTCATTGGAAGAGTATTTCTTTTTTGCTGGGTTTGGAATGACATTTGTGGACATTCAAGTGCCCAGAATAACCATAGGGCTTAAAGAGAGCCTGCTGCTGAGGGCTGATGCCCCTTCTTTCTCTTCCAAATCTGGTGGGCTTCTGAGGTCCCTTGGTGGAAAAGTGTATGTTTCTGGATTCAGCTCCCTGCCCCCGCCCCCAGGGCATCCCTTCAGGCCCTCACCTGGGCCAATCCTGAAATATTGCTGCAGAGGAAAAATTCTCCTGTGTAAGTCTCAAGGGTCCCTTGCCCAAAGGTTTTCCCAGCACTCTACCAGGGCTTTTGTGCTGGTGTCCCTTCCTGTGTAGGTCACCAAGGATTTTATTCACACAGATTTGCACTTTCGAATACACAGGCATATGGGTGTACCTCAATAGGTTTGCAAATCTCCAATATCACAGAAAAGTGAATGCAGCCTTTACTCCCACACTCCCTTTAGATGATTTCCTTTTTTGTTGTTAATATGTTTACGTGTTCATGGACCTTTTGTTTATGCATTTATGTATGTGCAGTGAGTAGAATCTAAACACACTCG
Source organism: Spermophilus citellus (assembly GCF_964194105.1). Lineage (NCBI taxonomy): Eukaryota > Metazoa > Chordata > Mammalia > Rodentia > Sciuridae > Spermophilus > Spermophilus citellus. The sequence goes on along the minus strand of NW_027673039.1, from coordinate 4,345,373 downwards.
CCCACGGGTGGGAGGCCAGCGCTCTGCAACTGAGCAACAACCCTTGCCCCATCTTTTCATAGTTCTTGAAATAATGGGTAGAATCAATTCTAAGATAGCTACAAATATTCCCACTTAAAACCATCATGAAAATCTATCAGGAAAGACAGTCAAAATAATGTAATTGAAGAAAGAATGAAACTGTTTGTTTCTCATGAAGAGTTTTGAAGGAATACCAACACAATGCATTATTAGTCTGTAATATTATTAGGCTCTATCTAATGCGAAAGTACATATGAACACACAGGCACATGCATACGAATATGCACATGATCATGTCCATAAACACATGTGCACACAAACACACAAACACACACACACACTCACACACACACCCACACACACACACACACATACACACACCACTCCATACCCCACTTCCCCACACAAATGGGAACGCACACATAAGCAGCTAGAAGTATTTTCCGGATTTTTTTTTCTTGTTTGGTGAGAGTGGATCCATGTGCATCCCATTACCGATTGCCTGCTGTCCTACTTGAAAATTGGTAAAGCTACTGGACTTCCCTAAATACACTTGAACCATCCCTGTAAGGAATCTACTTCATTACTTCTCATTTTCCCAAAGAGCCTTTGGAGAACAGAACCCTTTCAGTGCTCCAGGCTGTGAATAGGCCACACCCAAAGCTTTCTCATCTCCTTAAGTCCTCAGAAAGCATTGTGGATCTGACCCCAAGGTAGTGGGTGTGCTGGGTCGACTAGTGATCATGTGAGTACATGGAAAATTCCCCCTTTGAAAACCATCTCAGAAAGGGGAAGTATCTCTCTTTCACTTGAGGTCAGGCAGGAAATTCTACTAGTCATTGATGGTGGAGACAAAGAGGCAACTTCCCTCCACAGGTGAGAGCAGTCTAGGGAGGATGTCCTTATTAAGCCCAATTCTGCTCCATCAAATGCAGCTGTTGTTCAAGTCCTCTTGGGTTCTTCTCTACCTGCAAGTTCCAAAGAGTGAGCCTGGGCACATGCCACTTAAGCAACAGTTTCTTTCTATCCACATTGGGCTGCTAGAGAGAAACTGTCTGCCTGGGAGAGTCTTTCTATGGGTGGCACTGGGCTGTGGAATATTTGAAACACCTGCTAGTTGAATGCAGCTCTGCTCATTCTGAGCCTCAGAGCCCCTCAGTCAATGAAGGAAGTGGAGGAAAATATTCTATAGAATATTCCGGAGGGAACAGAATGCATTCTAGCCGAAGCTAAAAGAAAGTGTTTGTGTCCATTGACCCAATTCAGTGCCTCCAAAGGTCCCCATTTGGGAAACCCAATTGTTACAGGTCAGAACCATTCCAAGGGAGAAGGGGGAGTTGACTCAGGACCCATGGTATTCTTAGCATGCAGGATAGAAGAGAAACTCCACAGGACACATTTGAGCACATACACAGAGGTTGGATTAAGAAAAATAATGCTGAGAGGGGTGGAAGGCAGCATCCAACACAGGCCAGGGCTGGATGATATGGCCAGGCCAATGGAGAGCAAAAATTATGGTGGCTTGCATCCCACTCAGCATGCAGATCTACGAATACCACAGACAGCACAGGAAGTCTATGGAGCCAACACGTGTGCTGGAGTCAAATTGTTGTTCAGCTTTGCATTGGCCCCAATGTCACTGATGACTCTGCAAGTACAAGAGAACCCAGCTCGACTTGATCATCAGGAATATGGGATGGAAACCTTTGCAGTTCCTCATGTCATCCACCTGAGACAGTTCTTTCTAGTGGATGAAAGCTGCCTCCATATGTGGAGGATCAAGGACCAGAACAGATTCCTGCTGGGAGCTCAGAAGAAAGAGAGACATTCTCTGAAACGCTTTCCATAGGAAAGGCTTCCTCATCTCTTCAGCCTGCTGGTCGTCCACCCACCGCCCCCTCTCTATCCATGTCAGATCCACCAATCACTTCTCAGAAATTCATGGACTAGGTGGATTAGGAATTTTGGGGCATATTTCTTTGAACTTCTGGAGAGCTGCTTTGAGTGCTTTTCCCAGTTTCCATTTATGGCACACGAGAGGCCTGGGAGAAGCTACAATTCGCAGAGTGTCTAATTACCAAGAATTTATTGCTCCAGAACATGGAAAAAACCTTAGTACACTGTGACCATTTCCAGGCTGTGAGGCTGGTAGGGTGTTTTAAAAATATATGTTTCATTCATCTTTTTTCACTTGGAAAAGTAAAAGGACTAAGAGAAGTGCTGTTGTTTTGTGTGAGTTCTGTGTGCACATGTTACTATTGGAGGGCTTGTTTCTTTTTGTGTGTGCAAATACACCTGTGTGTTTAGAAGTCTTTTGGTACAGATGTTTTCATACAAAGGAAGATCCAGAAAGTATTAGAGGTTGCAATTTTTCAAAGCAGTATTGCCATTTCGGCCACCTGCACGTGAAACAGAAACATTTTCACGCTGCCACAGTTTCAAATGTTATACAGATAGGGAGATCTTCAAGTCACTCTCAGACCACTGTTTACCATTCCAATGAAGCCTTTATTGTGGGCAAGCAGTGGACACAATCTAAAGCCAAGATAGCCAGAGTGGCGCATGCCCTTATGTTTTGCCTCTTATTGAAGCCAGAAACACACCAAAGTTATGTTTGCTCAAGGGCATGACTCCTCCCCTACCACTGCAATCGGTAAGAATTTCGTATCTCCATGTGCCAGTGCACAGGATAGCCGTGCAAACAGTTTTTAATCTCACTGTCACATGGACACAGTTGACTGATACACTTTTGCTCATCAGAAAAACAGGCTCACTTTCAGGGACCTTCTTGGCCCTATGCCTGTTCAAGGGGGAGATCAGAGGCACTCCTGCTAATGGACACGGAATGCCAGCCTAGCCAAGCTTTTCTCTGGTCCAGTCATGGCTCTGGCACCCGGGTGTTCCGCACACCTTTATTTTAGACCCTAGTATATGTGATATGGGCACAGAACAAAGTACACCTGAGTGCACACTGGTGAGCAGATAACATTCCTTCATCCTCTGCATTGTTCACAATACTCCACCGGCCTCTCCACACCTTCCTTCCCTCACTAAATGTGCATCACTTGGTGAAAGATGCTCACAGCACGGGTGGGAGAAGGAACTCCTACGATACTTGGGGGGCCTAGGACAGGCCCCTGTATTTATGGCACTCTCCACATCAGGAGTGGAGACAGGAAATGTACAGGAAAGCCTACACTGAGGAAAAAATCAAATCTGAATATGGAATGTATCTCAAGAGCTGCATTGCCAGACATCAGTGTTCACATATCTCCATTCTTTCAGGCTCCAAAATCAAATTGAGGAGCTCCATGTTTCTCCTCCCTGTTTCCCTGCAAAATCTCCTGCCTGTGGATCAGAATCCACATCACCCCAGACTGTGTCTGAATAGGGACAGCCATGTCAGTGCCATCGGGAGAAGGGAGTGTCCAGTTAATAAATCTTGGCTAAAACACCACAGAGTCATTCTGGACCCTGGACACACATGTTCCCAGACATTGGAAATGGGGACTGGGTGTGAACGAAAAGAGCTCCTTCCAACAGCTGCAGTGGTTCCACAAATGCTCACAATTAAGAGCACCCAGAGAGAGAGTTGAAAAGCCTCAATGTTCAGGCCCCCAAATCGCAAGTGACTTCGATGATCTGGGATACACAATTCCACCCATTTATTATGGTAGTATGTGAAATTCAGTGATATCCTGAACTACACCAAACGAATGATCTTAATTGCCATGTGGACATCATCTGAGACATTCGGGCTGTCCAAGTCATTACAATTGAGCACTAGGACACAAAAAAATGCAGTTTTCAGGAAAGACAAAGTAGAAAGGCATATGCCTATTGAGCACTCAAAGGATGCACACAGTAAAACATGGGGAAAATTGATTGAGGATTCAGAGAAGCGTCAAGTACATGATTATCATAAGGGGCAAGGAACAAAAAAGGAAAGGCCAGAGAAATTGTCCACAATGCTTTCCATGACCACACTCGAGCGTCAAGAAGGTCCACTGAAGCCCAGGACAGAGGTCCCAGTGATCAGCCAGTGTAAACCTCCATGCAGTCATAGGACAAAAAGGACAAACTTGAGCCTTCTACTTCTGTCCAACTTCAATCTCTACACCTGCATATACACTCCATTTGTCATCCCATTGAAAGCCTGTGGAAGGTGACATGAGCACATCGGACCATCCCCTGGAAACACCATTCAGAGGAGTCTCGTCTCTGAGTTCTGGACAGGTGGCTATGCATCAGATGCAGGCAGGGTCTGTGGCTGTGCCAGCGCTTTCTGAAGTCCCAGCCTTGGCTCCCACTCCATAGCTAGAAAGGTCCTGTGACCCTGGTGCCACCTGCTCCTGCATGAGAGACCCTGCAAGTTATTGGAGCCCCAAGGGCCATTCTTCCCTGCTATGGTGGGCCTCATTCCATGTCACTGTCCTCAGAGGAGGAGGACACAAGAAGGTCTTCATAGAGGACACTCACTGGCTCCTGGGAGCTGGGACACTCCCACTCATCAAGATAGGGAGGAGTGTCAGCAAGAGCACTGGTCTTTGCAGCAGCTGGAGAGGAAGGGAGATCAGCAATGAACCTGGATCTCCACCAGTTTTTGTGCATTCTCTTGAAGACCATTAGGAGGGGCTGTCGGGCAACACAGCTGGGTGCTGGTGGACTCGATTTGGTACACGGCTTGACTGGATTCAGGAAAGGGCTTTCCTTGGGAGGGCAAAGATCCATGCTGGAATCATGGGCTGGAGATTTTCTGGTCACTTGGGGTGACCCTTTTAGTCTGATTCCACTTGTATCTTGCCAAGAAGGCAGAGATTTCCCAGCCTCTGAGCCTGGCTCACAGGTGTTCCCCCGTTGAGTGAGACTTTGCCCCAGCCTGAGTTTCTTTGGGGCATTCTGGCCAGTCTGTTTGTGGACCTGAGCCTGTCTCTTGCCTGAGGCCTGGAGGCTGAGTTTGTGGCCCTGGCCCTGTGGACATGCTGCAGGCTGCAGGCAGGGCTCTTTGCTAACGTCAGGACAACTGGCTAGTGAAGGAGGGTGGAGCACATGGCCCCCTCTGAGAATTTGGGCAGAAGTCTGGGCAACTTTAGAGGAGACAACCTCTGGCGTTTCAGGTGCTTTCTTCCCAAGGAGGGCAGGGATCTGCCCTGAGTGCCTTGCTGCCGACTGGATGGTGCCAGGGATGCTCACATCCGGTTGTGTCTGCATCCCAGGACCTGAGTTGAGTCCAACTTCAGGTATCTGAAAGGGATGTGCGCTACTGAAGGTGAGACTCTCATCCAAGTTCTGGACACGAGGCTGACTCTCAAACACAGAGCCCGGGACACACCTCGTACTGGTCGTGTGGACGGGCAGTGGCCTGCTGGGTTTCTGGAAAAAAAGACAAACACAGGAAAATCTCCTGAGTCCCTGCACTTTCTCAAGCACCAACAAGGCCCACCAACACATGAATTTGGCTACAGAACATAGAGTGGAACCGGAAGACAAGTCATCAGCCCAGGAAAGGAAAAGGGGCACTCCACCTCCACCTCCATGGCTATGAGCCAAGGACCCATTCCAAGAATGACGTGACATGTTTCAGGGCACATTGGGAAATATCCCATTCTTAATCAGAGGTCTCATGCATTGGGAGGGGCAGGGCTCTTTTGTGTGTTCTTCCATGGCATGTCGATGGCTAATGCTCCTCTCAGCAGAGTGTGAACCCTGAGGAGTTGGCTTACAGAAGCTGAGAGTGTTCTCCCACTTTCAATAGGAATATGCCTGCATTGGACATTGTGTCCTTTGAGACGCTGGAGTCAACTATGACCCCATGAGCCCATGCACCATGTCATGGGGAATATGAAAAAAAGTAACACAAATAAATTGGAAAGGGCAAATGTGAAAGATCAAAAGCAGGAGTCACATTGGGGTTCAATGTTGACAGCAAACCTCTCAGGCAGAAGGGCCACAGAAAAGGAACATATCATGCTTATCCTAGTCACCAAAAGAGCAGGCAACCATGCACATACTCACCCTTAGGTAGGCACTGGGTTCTGTCTCTTCCTTCCATTTGGGTTGCTGCCTACCCTGGGGTCTCCTACTGGTACTCCATGTCTGGAGTAGAGCCTTTCCCCGTTCCTCTTCTTGCCTGTAGAACACACGATGGCATTAGGATGGATGTAGAGTCGGGAGCAGAATGTGAGGTGCCCGTTTGCTTAGTGTCTCCTGTGCTACCCTGGGTTCTCCCCCAAGTCTGTGCCTTTCCTCCTACAACACCCAGTCCCTACGTCCAGGCATCCCTTCTCATTTCCCACTAAGTAGTTCCATGTGGACACATTGATTTTGTGCCTCCCATGTTCGTGTTAATTATGGTGCCCTGAACCCATCTCTTTCATAATTGAATGCAAAGGAGAATGAGCTGCAGGCTGTGGCTTTGGGACATGGAGTCATTTTCTATCTCTCCCCATTGACCCAGCCAGGAGCTGCATGTGGATGTTTGGAGATGACCGTGTGGAGAAGGAGAGACACCACCCCCCTGGAGTTTTGTGCCCGAGGCTCTGATGCCACCTTACCCATCCCTCACCTCTGCACATGGCGCTTCGCTCTGGCTGGCTGCTCACAGGCCCCTGTGCTCTGGAGATTCTCAGGCTTGCTTGGTGCCTGGTTCTCCTTCTCCTTCTTTGGGCCCAAGGGTTGTGGGGCCAGCGCACCATCCCAGTGCTTGATGGGGCATCTTCTGCTCCTCGCAGTGTGTCCAAAAGCCCCACATTCCTTACACTTCATCTGATGGTGGAAAAGCACAAGTTGTCAGGAGTCAGCCCAAGCACAACCAGCTCTGCCCTTTTACAGACAAATAGAGATTTTAAGTCTCAGTTTCCTCTCCTTTTAGTTCAGGCACTCAGGCCTGTGAACCATGAACATCTCGGGATTCAAAGGTCCTAGAACACGTTTGTGGAATCACCTATTATACAGGGGCACTGGAAGGAAGGTTTGGATGTTGCAACTTGAGGACCCTGGGCCAGATTTCAAAAACAGGACAAACGTTGGGATGCATGGGTTTCAAGTGGTTCCAAAAGATGTCTCCTCCCATCCTAGGAAGAAACTAAGCTGAGAGGATGTGCTGGGCAGGTCCTCGAGGGTTGGCAAGGGACAATTGGATGGTAGAGGCAATCTGAGAGGATGTAACCAAGATTCTGACCTGTGTCGCCCCCTGGCTTCCCATTGCCTCCAAAGTCCACATACCCTGGGGTCCTCCTCCTCAGGGGGAGGAGCCCTATGCCTCAGAGCTCCCCTCTGCTGTTGCTTCTTATTCTGGATTTGAATGAGCCTCGGGGCCAGAGGCCGTGAGGCACGCTCTGCTGACTGTCTCATGTTATTCCAATCAGATCCCATTTCCTCAGATGCTGACGTTGGGCTTTCCTAGGTCCAAGAGAAAAGAGAAAGAGTGTCATGAACAAAGACATGATGGGAACTCTCAGATATTTCCCACATTGTGGCATGGAGTACATCCCATGATCCAGGGAGCCCAGTAGAATAGGTGGAGCACAGATGGGTGCGGGATCAATGGAGGAGTACACCAACTACTGCGTCTGACAGAAATAAGATACTCCATGCTGTTAGAATTATATCAGAGTGAATGTATGATTCCTGTAGGTAAAATAAACCAATCTTAACCAAAGGGAACAATTTTGCCTCTATCAAAATGATAAACAAAAAAAGGAAAGGTGAAGAGAGATAAACCTAGATCATACAAAGAGAGATCAAAAGGAATTTCATCCTAATACAGAGATTTTCAGAAGCATGATAAACCAGACTTATTCTTGACAAAGTCAAAGTCATTTGCAAGAAATTCGAGTAGATATCCAAGAATGTCCTTGCATATCTCCCTAAGCAGATTGACCTTGAAAAATATTTCCAAATTAATGGTACAGAGAGCAAATTCGGCAGTGGAACAGTGGTAATGAACCTAACCAAAGAGATAAGTTGAGGACTAGTAGATATTCAAGAATGTCCTTGCATATCTGACCTAAGCAAATTAACCTTGAGATATATTTCCAAATCAATGATACAGAGAGCAAACTCAGGAGTGGATCAGTGGTAATGAGTTTAACCACACAGAGAAGCTGAGCATGTGGCGGGTTGGATGTTGAATTTCACCTAACCCAACCTTTCAAAGAGTTTAGAACATGGGTTCTTAAACTCTTCCACAGAAAGAAAGAGAAAAAAAAAATCATTCCCAATGCATGGTGTGCGGTCACGATGATTTTCTACCATAACGTGATATAAGAAAAACAGAACAAATCAATGATAAATATTGAGCGGCAGAGAAGAATGAAATTCTGACATTTTCCCAACATGCTATGGATGGAACCAGTGTACATCCTTGGCCACACGTGCCAAACCAATGTTTGTTCCTAGGTGTGCATACTAAGGGGAGAAGGTGCACTAAAGTGGGAAGGGGGAAGGCGAGAGGTGGGTGGGGAGAGAGGGGACGGAATGGAATAGCAGTTCAGAAGAGAGGGGAAAATGGGTAGAGCAAGGCTAGCTGAGGATGACCCAGGACTTCTATGTGCCTGTGTGGAAATAGTACAGGGAATCCCATTGCTCTATCCATCCGAGATAGTCCCTATCCTACCCAAGGGTCCATGGTAAACTACAGCTGTTTTCATACACATTGATCCACCAGCCCACAGGTATCAGAATGCTGCAGTAAAAGTTCTCTGAAATTTCAATAGTTTGTGGTGATTTGAACTTCGAATGACCTATTTGACCTGCTCAGCATAAAGAAACACTCTTGGAAAAATACAACCTTCCTTACACAAGTACCTCCTCCTCCATCCTTAACGTTTTCCCCATCTACATGTTTTCTAAGGAATCTTCTGTAAACTACCTAGGCAAAGAAAACCAACCTGAGACCCGAACGTTTTGCTGTCTTCTGTCAGCAGGTGCTCAGACAGGTGAGCCTGGACACAGATCCCAGGAAGAGAAGCAGCTTCCTGGACTCCAGCTGGAAGAGGAAGTGAGGGAAGGTGGCTCCTGGGAACTGGTATGCTGCCCCAGGATCACGTGATGCAACACGTCATCTTCAATACCACAGGTTCAATTTTAGGCCAAAATTCAGTGACTCACACCTTTGATTTCCATGACTGCATCCGGAAGGAAGATTTGCCAGCCTTTTCCAGTCAGTACTTTTCTTTTACAGACGTTCGAACTCCAGCGTTTGAATGATTTTGAGGTGCTGGGAAGAAGGCACAGGCCAGTTGACCTAAGGGGCTTGGAGTTTTTACAAGTTTGGCTCTCTGGGGTGTCAAAGTTTTTTGTTGTTTTTGTTGTTTGTTTGTTTGTTTGTTTGTTTAACGCTGCCATTTTAACTTAAGGATTCCAGAATTCAAAGAAATGCTGCCCAATGCTTCCATGCTTTCTGCAACATAATAAGCTCTGCATTGCATCAGATTCTAAATTTTCATTGGAAGAGTATTTCTTTTTTGCTGGGTTTGGAATGACATTTGTGGACATTCAAGTGCCCAGAATAACCATAGGGCTTAAAGAGAGCCTGCTGCTGAGGGCTGATGCCCCTTCTTTCTCTTCCAAATCTGGTGGGCTTCTGAGGTCCCTTGGTGGAAAAGTGTATGTTTCTGGATTCAGCTCCCTGCCCCCGCCCCCAGGGCATCCCTTCAGGCCCTCACCTGGGCCAATCCTGAAATATTGCTGCAGAGGAAAAATTCTCCTGTGTAAGTCTCAAGGGTCCCTTGCCCAAAGGTTTTCCCAGCACTCTACCAGGGCTTTTGTGCTGGTGTCCCTTCCTGTGTAGGTCACCAAGGATTTTATTCACACAGATTTGCACTTTCGAATACACAGGCATATGGGTGTACCTCAATAGGTTTGCAAATCTCCAATATAACAGAAAAATGAATGCAGCCTTTACTCCCACACTCCCTTTAGATGATTTCCTTTTTTGTTGTTAATATGTTTACGTGTTCATGGACCTTTTGTTTATGCATTTATGTATGTGCAGTGAGTAGAATCTAAACACACTCGCCCACGGGTGGGAGGTCAGCGCTCTGCAACTGAGCAACAACCCTTGCCCCATCTTTTCATAGTTCTTGAAATAACGGGTAGAATCAATTCTAAGATAGCTACAAATATTCCCACTTAAAACCATCATGAAAATCTATCAGGAAAGACAGTCAAAATAATGTAATTGAAGAAAGAATGAAACTGTTTGTTTCTCATGAAGAGTTTTGAAGGAATACCAACACAATGCATTATTAGTCTGTAATATTATTAGGCTCTATCTAATGCGAAAGTACATATGAACACACAGGCACATGCATAAGAATATGCACATGATCATGTCCATAAACACATGTGCACACAAACACACAAACACACACACACACTCACACACACACCCACACACACACACACACACATACACACACCACTCCATACCCCACTTCCCCACACAAATGGGAACGCACACATAAGCAGCTAGAAGTATTTTCCGGATTTTTTTTTCTTGTTTGGTGAGAGTGGATCCATGTGCATCCCATTACCGATTGCCTGCTGTCCTACTTGAAAATTGGTAAAGCTACTGGACTTCCCTAAATACACTTGAACCATCCCTGTAAGGAATCTACTTCATTACTTCTCATTTTCCCAAAGAGCCTTTGGAGAACAGAACCCTTTCAGTGCTCCAGGCTGTGAATAGGCCACACCCAAAGCTTTCTCATCTCCTTAAGTCCTCAGAAAGCATTGTGGATCTGACCCCAAGGTAGAGGGTGTGCTGGGTCGACTAGTGATCATGTGAGTACATGGAAAATTCCCCCTTTGAAAACCATCTCAGAACCTTCAAGGATACATAAAATTATAAGAGGTTATGAGGGGCAAGGGGGAGGGAAAAAAAAGGGAGAGAATTGAACAACAGCAGGGGAGGTTGAGAGGGAAGATGGGAGGGGAGGGGAGGGGAGGGGGGATAGTAGGGGATAGGAAAGGTAGCAGAATACAACAGTCACTAATATGGCATTATGTAAAAATGCGAATATGTAACAGATGTGATTCTGCAATCTGTATTTGGGGTGAAAATGGGAGTTCAATGCACAATTTGAGTCTAATGTATGAAAGATGATATATCATGAACTATGTAATGCGATAAATAATCAATAAAAAAAAGAAAAGAAAACCATCTCAGAAAGGGGAAGTATCTCTCTTTCACTTGAGGTCAGGCAGGAAATTCTACTAGTCATTGATGGTGGAGACAAAGAGGCAACTTCCCTCCACAGGTGAGAGCAGTCTAGGGAGGATGTCCTTATTAAGCCCAATTCTGCTCCATCAAATGCAGCTGTTGTTCAAGTCCTCTTGGGTTCTTCTCTACCTGCAAGTTCCAAAGAGTGAGCCTGGGCACATGCCACTTAAGCAACAGTTTCTTTCTATCCACATTGGGCTGCTAGAGAGAAACTGTCTGCCTGGAAGAGTCTTTCAATGGGTGGCACTGGGCTGTGGAATATTTGAAACACCTGCTAGTTGAATGCAGCTCTGCTCATTCTGAGCCTCAGAGCCCCTCAGTCAATGAAGGAAGTGGAGGAAAATATTCTATAGAATATTCCGGAGGGAACAGAATGCATTCTAGCCGAAGCTAAAAGAAAGTGTTTGTGTCCATTGACCCAATTCAGTGCCTCCAAAGGTCCCCATTTGGGAAACCCAATTGTTACAGGTCAGAACCCTTCCAAGGGAGAAGGGGGAGTTGACTCAGGACCCATGGTATTCTTAGCATGCAGGATAGAAGAGAAACTCCACAGGACACATTTGAGCACATACACAGAGGTTGGATTAAGAAAAATAATGCTGAGAGGGGTGGAAGGCAGCATCCAACACAGGCCAGGGCTGGATGATATGGCCAGGCCAATGGAGAGCAAAAATTATGGTGGCTTGCATCCCACTCAGCATGCAGATCTACGAATACCACAGACAGCACAGGAAGTCTATGGAGCCAACACGTGTGCTGGAGTCAAATTGTTGTTCAGCTTTGCATTGGCCCCAATGTCACTGATGACTCTGCAAGTACAAGAGAACCCAGCTCGACTTGATCATCAGAAATATGGGATGGAAACCTTTGCAGTTCCTCATGTCATCCACCTGAGACAGTTCTTTCTAGTGGATGAAAGCTGCCTCCATATGTGGAGGATCAAGGACCAGAACAGATTCCTGCTGGGAGCTCAGAAGAAAGAGAGACATTCTCTGACACGCTTTCCATAGGAAAGGCTTCCTCATCTCTTCAGCCTGCAGGTCGTCCACCCACCGCCCCCTCTCTATCCATGTCAGATCCACCAATCACTTCTCAGAAATTCATGGACTAGGTGGATTAGGAATTTCGGGGCATATTTCTTTGAACTTCTGGAGAGCTGCTTTGAGTGCTTTTCCCAGTTTCCATCTATGGCACACGAGAGACCTGGGAGAAGCTACAATTCGCAGAGTGTCTAATTACCAAGAATTTATTGCTCCAGAACATGGAAAAAACCTTAGTACACTGTGACCATTTCCAGGCTGTGAGGCTGGTAGGGTGTTTTAAAAATATATGTTTCATTCGTCTTTTTTCACTTGGAAAAGTAAAAGGACTAAGAGAAGTGCTGTTGTTTTGTGTGAGTTCTGTGTGCACATGTTACTATTGGAGGGCTTGTTTCTTTTTGTGTGTGCAAATACACCTGTGTGTTTAGAAGTCTTTTGGTACAGATGTTTTCATACAAAGGAAGATCCAGAAAGTATTAGAGGTTGCAATTTTTCAAAGCAGTATTGCCATTTCGGCCACCTGCACGTGAAACAGAAACATTTTCACGCTGCCACAATTTCAAATGTTATACAGATAGGGAGATCTTCAAGTCACTCTCAGACCACTGTTTACCATTCCAATGAAGCCTTTATTGTGGGCAAGCAGTGGACACAATCTAAAGCCAAGATAGCCAGAGTGGCGCATGCCCTTATGTTTTGCCTCTTATTGAAGCCAGAAACACACCAAAGTTATGTTTGCTCAAGGGCATGACTCCTCCCCTACCACTGCAATCGGTAAGAATTTCGTATCTCCATGTGCCAGTGCACAGGATAGCCGTGCAAACAGTTTTTAATCTCACTGTCACATGGACACAGTTGACTGATACACTTTTGCTCATCAGAAAAACAGGCTCACTTTCAGGGACCTTCTTGGCCCTATGCCTGTTCAAGGGGGAGATCAGAGGCACTCCTGCTAATGGACACGAAATGCCAGCCTAGCCAAGCTTTTCTCTGGTCCAGTCATGGCTCTGGCACCCGGGTGTTCCGCACACCTTTATTTTAGACCCTAGTATATGTGATATGGGCACAGAACAAAGTACACCTGAGTGCACACTGGTGAGCAGATAACATTCCTTCACCCTCTGCATTGTTCACAATACTCCACCGGCCTCTCCACACCTTCCTTCCCTCACTAAATGTGCATCACTTGGTGAAAGATGCTCACAGCACGGGTGGGAGAAGGAACTCCTACGATACTTGGGGGGCCTAGGACAGGCCCCTGTATTTATGGCACTCTCCACATCAGCAGTGGAGACAGGAAATGTACAGGAAAGCCTACACTGAGGAAAAAATCAAATCTGAATATGGAATGTATCTCAAGAGCTGCATTGCCAGACATCAGTGTTCACATATCTCCATTCTTTCAGGCTCCAAAATCAAATTGAGGAGCTCCATGTTTCTCCTCCCTGTTTCCCTGCAAAATCTCCTGCCTGTGGATCAGAATCCACATCACCCCAGACTGTGTCTGAATAGGGACAGCCATGTCAGTGCCATCGGGAGAAGGGAGTGTCCAGTTAATAAATGTGGCTAAAACACCACAGAGTCATTCTGGACCCTGGACACACATGTTCCCAGACATTGGAAATGGGGACTGGGTGTGAACGAAAAGAGCTCCTTCCACCAGCTGCAGTGGTTCCACAAATGCTCACAATTAAGAGCACCCAGAGAGAGAGTTGAAAAGCCTCAATGTTCAGGCCCCCAAATCGCAAGTGACTTCGATGATCTGGGATACACAATTCCACCCATTTATTATGGTAGTATGTGAAATTCAGTGATATCCTGAACTACACCAAACGAATGATCTTAATTGCCATGTGGACATCATCTGAGACATTCGGGCTGTCCAAGTCATTACAATTGAGCACTAGGACACAAAAAAAAATGCAGTTTTCAGGAAAGACAAAGTAGAAAGGCATATGCCTATTGAGCACTCAAAGGATGCACACAGTAAAACATGGGGAAAATTGATTGAGGATTCAGAGAAGCGTCAAGTACATGATTATCATAAGGGGCAAGGAACAAAAAAGGAAAGGCCAGAGAAATTGTCCACAATGCTTTCCATGACCACACTCGAGCGTCAAGAAGGTCCACTGAAGCCCAGGACAGAGGTCCCAGTGATCAGCCAGTGTAAACCTCCATGCAGTCATAGGACAAAAAGGACAAACTTGAGCCTTCTACTTCTGTCCAACTTCAATCTCTACACCTGCATATACACTCCATTTGTCATCCCATTGAAAGCCTGTGGAAGGTGACATGAGCACATCGGACCATCCCCTGGAAACACCATTCAGAGGAGTCTCGTCTCTGAGTTCTGGACAGGTGGCTATGCATCAGATGCAGGCAGGGTCTGTGGCTGTGCCAGCGCTTTCTGAAGTCCCAGCCTTGGCTCCCACTCCATAGCTAGAAAGGTCCTGTGACCCTGGTGCCACCTGCTCCTGCATGAGAGACCCTGCAAGTTATTGGAGCCCCAAGGGCCATTCTTCCCTGCTATGGTGGGCCTCATTCCATGTCACTGTCCTCAGAGGAGGAGGACACAAGAAGGTCTTCATAGAGGACACTCACTGGCTCCTGGGAGCTGGGACACTCCCACTCATCAAGATAGGGAGGAGTGTCAGCAAGAGCACTGGTCTTTGCAGCAGCTGGAGAGGAAGGGAGATCAGCAATGAACCTGGATCTCCACCAGTTTTTGTGCATTCTCTTGAAGACCATTAGGAGGGGCTGTCGGGCAACACAGCTGGGTGCTGGTGGACTCGATTTTGTACACGGCTTGACTGGATTCAGGAAAGGGCTTTCCTTGGGAGGGCAAAGATCCATGCTGGAATCATGGGCTGGAGATTTTCTGGTCACTTGGGGTGACCCTTTTAGTCTGATTCCACTTGTATCTTGCCAAGAAGGCAGAGATTTCCCAGCCCCTGAGCCTGGCTCACAGGTGTTCCCCCGTTGAGTGAGACTTTGCCCCAGCCTGAGTTTCTTTGGGGCATTCTGGCCAGTCTGTTTGTGGACCTGAGCCTGTCTCTTGCCTGAGGCCTGGAGGCTGAGTTTGTGGCCCTGGCCCTGTGGACATGCTGCAGGCTGCAGGCAGGGCTCTTTGCTAACGTCAGGACAACTGGCTAGTGAAGGAGGGTGGAGCACATGGCCCCCTCTGAGAATTTGGGCAGAAGTCTGGGCAACTTTAGAGGAGACAACCTCTGGCGTTTCAGGTGCTTTCTTCCCAAGGAGGGCAGGGATCTGCCCTGAGTGCCTTGCTGCCGACTGGATGGTGCCAGGGATGCTCACATCCGGTTGTGTCTGCATCCCAGGACCTGAGTTGAGTCCAACTTCAGGTATCTGAAAGGGATGTGCGCTACTGAAGGTGAGACTCTCATCCAAGTTCTGGACACGAGGCTGACTCTCAAACACAGAGCCCGGGACACACCTCGTACTGGTCGTGTGGACGGGCAGTGGCCTGCTGGGTTTCTGGAAAAAAAGACAAACACAGGAAAATCTCCTGAGTCCCTGCACTTTCTCAAGCACCAACAAGGCCCACCAACACATGAATTTGGCTACAGAACATAGAGTGGAACCGGAAGACAAGTCATCAGCCCAGGAAAGGAAAAGGGGCACTCCACCTCCACCTCCATGGCTATGAGCCAAGGACCCATTCCAAGAATGACGTGACATGTTTCAGGGCACATTGGGAAATACCCCATTCTTAATCAGAGGTCTCATGCATTGGGAGGGGCAGGGCTCTTTTGTGTGTTCTTCCATGGCATGTCGATGGCTAATGCTCCTCTCCGCAGAGTGTGAACCCTGAGGAGTTGGCTTACAGAAGCTGAGAGTGTTCTCCCACTTTCAATAGGAATATGCCTGCATTGGACATTGTGTCCTTTGAGACGCTGGAGTCAACTATGACCCCATGAGCCCATGCACCATGTCATGGGGAATATGAAAAAAAGTAACACAAATAAATTGGAAAGGGCAAATGTGAAAGATCAAAAGCAGGAGTCACATTGGGGTTCAATGTTGACAGCAAACCTCTCAGGCAGAAGGGCCACAGAAAAGGAACATATCATGCTTATCCTAGTCACCAAAAGAGCAGGCAACCATGCACATACTCACCCTTAGGTAGGCACTGGGTTCTGTCTCTTCCTTCCATTTGGGTTGCTGCCTACCCTGGGGTCTCCTACTGGTACTCCATGTCTGGAGTAGAGCCTTTCCCCGTTCCTCTTCTTGCCTGTAGAACACACGATGGCATTAGGATGGATGTAGAGTCGGGAGCAGAATGTGAGGTGCCCGTTTGCTTAGTGTCTCCTGTGCTACCCTGGGTTCTCCCCCAAGTCTGTGCCTTTCCTCCTACAACACCCAGTCCCTACGTCCAGGCATCCCTTCTCATTTCCCACTAAGTAGTTCCATGTGGACACATTGATTTTGTGCCTCCCATGTTCGTGTTAATTATGGTGCCCTGAACCCATCTCTTTCATAATTGAATGCAAAGGAGAATGAGCTGCAGGCTGTGGCTTTGGGACATGGAGTCATTTTCTATCTCTCCCCATTGACCCAGCCAGGAGCTGCATGTGGATGTTTGGAGATGACCGTGTGGAGAAGGAGAGACACCACCCCCCTGGAGTTTTGTGCCCGAGGCTCTGATGCCACCTTACCCATCCCTCACCTCTGCACATGGCGCTTCGCTCTGGCTGGCTGCTCACAGGCCCCTGTGCTCTGGAGATTCTCAGGCTTGCTTGGTGCCTGGTTCTCCTTCTCCTTCTTTGGGCCCCAGGGTTGTGGGGCCAGCGCACCATCCCAGTGCTTGATGGGGCATCTTCTGCTCCTCGCAGTGTGTCCAAAAGCCCCACATTCCTTACACTTCATCTGATGGTGGAAAAGCACAAGTTGTCAGGAGTCAGCCCAAGCACAACCAGCTCTGCCCTTTTACAGACAAATAGAGATTTTAAGTCTCAGTTTCCTCTCCTTTTAGTTCAGGCACTCAGGCCTGTGAACCATGAACATCTCGGGATTCAAAGGTCCTAGAACACGTTTGTGGAATCACCTATTATACAGGGGCACTGGAAGGAAGGTTTGGATGTTGCAACTTGAGGACCCTGGGCCAGATTTCAAAAACAGGACAAACGTACGTTGGGATGCATGGGTTTCAAGTGGTTCCAAAAGATGTCTCCTCCCATCCTAGGAAGAAACTAAGCTGAGAGGATGTGCTGGGCAGGTCCTCGAGGGTTGGCAAGGGACAATTGGATGGTAGAGGCAATCTGAGAGGATGTAACCAAGATTCTGACCTGTGTCGCCCCCTGGCTTCCCATTGCCTCCAAAGTCCACATACCCTGGGGTCCTCCTCCTCAGGGGGAGGAGCCCTATGCCTCAGAGCTCCCCTCTGCTG
The DNA here is from genome assembly GCF_964194105.1 of Spermophilus citellus. NCBI lineage: Eukaryota > Metazoa > Chordata > Mammalia > Rodentia > Sciuridae > Spermophilus > Spermophilus citellus. The sequence continues at coordinate 4,327,678 of NW_027673039.1, read as the reverse complement.
TTGCTTCTTATTCTGGATTTGAATGAGCCTCGGGGCCAGAGGCCGTGAGGCACGCTCTGCTGACTGTCTCATGTTATTCCAATCAGATCCCATTTCCTCAGATGCTGACGTTGGGCTTTCCTAGGTCCAAGAGAAAAGAGAAAGAGTGTCATGAACAAAGACATGATGGGAACTCTCAGATATTTCCCACATTGTGGCATGGAGTACATCCCATGATCCAGGGAGCCCAGTAGAATAGGTGGAGCACAGATGGGTGCGGGATCAATGGAGGAGTACACCAACTACTGCGTCTGACAGAAATAAGATACTCCATGCTGTTAGAATTATATCAGAGTGAATGTATGATTCCCGTAGGTAAAATAAACCAATCTTAACCAAAGGGAACAATTTTGCCTCTATCAAAATGATAAACAAAAAAAGGAAAGGTGAAGAGAGATAAACCTAGATCATACAAAGAGAGATCAAAAGGAATTTCATCCTAATACAGAGATTTTCAGAAGCATGATAAACCAGACTTATTCTTGACAAAGTCAAAGTCATTTGCAAGAAATTCGAGTAGATATCCAAGAATGTCCTTGCATATCTCCCTAAGCAGATTGACCTTGAAAAATATTTCCAAATTAATGGTACAGAGAGCAAATTCAGCAGTGGAACAGTGGTAATGAACCTAACCAAAGAGATAAGTTGAGGACTAGTAGATATTCAAGAATGTCCTTGCATATCTGACCTAAGCAAATTAACCTTGAGATACATTTCCAAATCAATGATACAGAGAGCAAACTCAGGAGTGGATCAGTGGTAATGAGTTTAACCACACAGAGAAGCTGAGCATGTGGCGGGTTGGATGTTGAATTTCACCTAACCCAACCTTTCAAAGAGTTTAGAACATGGGTTCTTAAACTCTTCCACAGAAAGAAAGAGAAAAAAAAATCATTCCCAATGCATGGTGTGCGGTCACGATGATTTTCTACCATAACGTGATATAAGAAAAACAGAACAAATCAATGATAAATATTGAGCGGCAGAGAAGAATGAAATTCTGACATTTTCCCAACATGCTATGGATGGAACCAGTGTACATCCTTGGCCACACGTGCCAAACCAATGTTTGTTCCTAGGTGTGCATACTAAGGGGAGAAGGTGCACTAAAGTGGGAAGGGGGAAGGCGAGAGGTGGGTGGGGAGAGAGGGGACGGAATGGAATAGCAGTTCAGAAGAGAGGGGAAAATGGGTAGAGCAAGGCTAGCTGAGGATGACCCAGGACTTCTATGTGCCTGTGTGGAAATAGTACAGGGAATCCCATTGCTCTATCCATCCGAGATAGTCCCTATCCTACCCAAGGGTCCATGGTAAACTACAGCTGTTTTCATACACATTGATCCACCAGCCCACAGGTATCAGAATGCTGCAGTAAAAGTTCTCTGAAATTTCAATAGTTTGTGGTGATTTGAACTTCGAATGACCTATTTGACCTGCTCAGCATAAAGAAACACTCTTGGAAAAATACAACCTTCCTTACACAAGTACCTCCTCCTCCATCCTTAACGTTTTCCCCATCTACATGTTTTCTAAGGAATCTTCTGTAAACTACCTAGGCAAAGAAAACCAACCTGAGACCCGAACGTTTTGCTGTCTTCTGTCAGCAGGTGCTCAGACAGGTGAGCCTGGACACAGATCCCAGGAAGAGAAGCAGCTTCCTGGACTCCAGCCGGAAGAGGAAGTGAGGGAAGGTGGCTCCTGGGAACTGGTATGCTGCCCCAGGATCACGTGATGCAACACGTCATCTTCAATACCACAGGTTCAATTTTAGGCCAAAATTCAGTGACTCACACCTTTGATTTCCATGACTGCATCCGGAAGGAAGATTTGCCAGCCTTTTCCAGTCAGTACTTTTCTTTTACAGACGTTCGAACTCCAGCGTTTGAATGATTTTGAGGTGCTGGGAAGAAGGCACAGGCCAGTTGACCTAAGGGGCTTGGAGTTTTTACAAGTTTGGCTCTCTGGGGTGTCAAAGTTTTTTGTTGTTTTTGTTGTTTGTTTGTTTGTTTGTTTGTTTAACGCTGCCATTTTAACTTAAGGATTCCAGAATTCAAAGAAATGCTGCCCAATGCTTCCATGCTTTCTGCAACATAATAAGCTCTGCATTGCATCAGATTCTAAATTTTCATTGGAAGAGTATTTCTTTTTTGCTGGGTTTGGAATGACATTTGTGGACATTCAAGTGCCCAGAATAACCATAGGGCTTAAAGAGAGCCTGCTGCTGAGGGCTGATGCCCCTTCTTTCTCTTCCAAATCTGGTGGGCTTCTGAGGTCCCTTGGTGGAAAAGTGTATGTTTCTGGATTCAGCTCCCTGCCCCCGCCCCCAGGGCATCCCTTCAGGCCCTCACCTGGGCCAATCCTGAAATATTGCTGCAGAGGAAAAATTCTCCTGTGTAAGTCTCAAGGGTCCCTTGCCCAAAGGTTTTCCCAGCACTCTACCAGGGCTTTTGTGCTGGTGTCCCTTCCTGTGTAGGTCACCAAGGATTTTATTCACACAGATTTGCACTTTCGAATACACAGGCATATGGGTGTACCTCAATAGGTTTGCAAATCTCCAATATAACAGAAAAATGAATGCAGCCTTTACTCCCACACTCCCTTTAGATGATTTCCTTTTTTGTTGTTAATATGTTTACGTGTTCATGGACCTTTTGTTTATGCATTTATGTATGTGCAGTGAGTAGAATCTAAACACACTCGCCCACGGGTGGGAGGCCAGCGCTCTGCAACTGAGCAACAACCCTTGCCCCATCTTTTCATAGTTCTTGAAATAATGGGTAGAATCAATTCTAAGATAGCTACAAATATTCCCACTTAAAACCATCATGAAAATCTATCAGGAAAGACAGTCAAAATAATGTAATTGAAGAAAGAATGAAACTGTTTGTTTCTCATGAAGAGTTTTGAAGGAATACCAACACAATGCATTATTAGTCTGTAATATTATTAGGCTCTATCTAATGCGAAAGTACATATGAACACACAGGCACATGCATACGAATATGCACATGATCATGTCCATAAACACATGTGCACACAAACACACAAACACACACACACACTCACACACACACCCACACACACACACACACACACATACACACACCACTCCATACCCCACTTCCCCACACAAATGGGAACGCACACATAAGCAGCTAGAAGTATTTTCCGGATTTTTTTTTCTTGTTTGGTGAGAGTGGATCCATGTGCATCCCATTACCGATTGCCTGCTGTCCTACTTGAAAATTGGTAAAGCTACTGGACTTCCCTAAATACACTTGAACCATCCCTGTAAGGAATCTACTTCATTACTTCTCATTTTCCCAAAGAGCCTTTGGAGAACAGAACCCTTTCAGTGGTCCAGGCTGTGAGTAGGCCACACCCAAAGCTTTCTCATCTCCTTAAGTCCTCAGAAAGCATTGTGGATCTGACCCCAAGGTAGTGGGTGTGCTGGGTCGACTAGTGATCATGTGAGTACATGGAAAATTCCCCCTTTGAAAACCATCTCAGAAAGGGGAAGTATCTCTCTTTCACTTGAGGTCAGGCAGGAAATTCTACTAGTCATTGATGGTGGAGACAAAGAGGCAACTTCCCTCCACAGGTGAGAGCAGTCTAGGGAGGATGTCCTTATTAAGCCCAATTCTGCTCCATCAAATGCAGCTGTTGTTCAAGTCCTCTTGGGTTCTTCTCTACCTGCAAGTTCCAAAGAGTGAGCCTGGGCACATGCCACTTAAGCAACAGTTTCTTTCTATCCACATTGGGCTGCTAGAGAGAAACTGTCTGCCTGGGAGAGTCTTTCTATGGGTGGCACTGGGCTGTGGAATATTTGAAACACCTGCTAGTTGAATGCAGCTCTGCTCATTCTGAGCCTCAGAGCCCCTCAGTCAATGAAGGAAGTGGAGGAAAACATTCTATAGAATATTCCGGAGGGAACAGAATGCATTCTAGCCGAAGCTAAAAGAAAGTGTTTGTGTCCATTGACCCAATTCAGTGCCTCCAAAGGTCCCCATTTGGGAAACCCAATTGTTACAGGTCAGAACCCTTCCAAGGGAGAAGGGGGAGTTGACTCAGGACCCATGGTATTCTTAGCATGCAGGATAGAAGAGAAACTCCACAGGACACATTTGAGCACATACACAGAGGTTGGATTAAGAAAAATAATGCTGAGAGGGGTGGAAGGCAGCATCCAACACAGGCCAGGGCTGGATGATATGGCCAGGCCAATGGAGAGCAAAAATTATGGTGGCTTGCATCCCACTCAGCATGCAGATCTACGAATACCACAGACAGCACAGGAAGTCTATGGAGCCAACACGTGTGCTGGAGTCAAATTGTTGTTCAGCTTTGCATTGGCCCCAATGTCACTGATGACTCTGCAAGTACAAGAGAACCCAGCTCGACTTGATCATCAGAAATATGGGATGGAAACCTTTGCAGTTCCTCATGTCATCCACCTGAGACAGTTCTTTCTAGTGGATGAAAGCTGCCTCCATATGTGGAGGATCAAGGACCAGAACAGATTCCTGCTGGGAGCTCAGAAGAAAGAGAGACATTCTCTGACACGCTTTCCATAGGAAAGGCTTCCTCATCTCTTCAGCCTGCAGGTCGTCCACCCACCGCCCCCTCTCTATCCATGTCAGATCCACCAATCACTTCTCAGAAATTCATGGACTAGGTGGATTAGGAATTTCGGGGCATATTTCTTTGAACTTCTGGAGAGCTGCTTTGAGTGCTTTTCCCAGTTTCCATCTATGGCACACGAGAGACCTGGGAGAAGCTACAATTCGCAGAGTGTCTAATTACCAAGAATTTATTGCTCCAGAACATGGAAAAAACCTTAGTACACTGTGACCATTTCCAGGCTGTGAGGCTGGTAGGGTGTTTTAAAAATATATGTTTCATTCGTCTTTTTTCACTTGGAAAAGTAAAAGGACTAAGAGAAGTGCTGTTGTTTTGTGTGAGTTCTGTGTGCACATGTTACTATTGGAGGGCTTGTTTCTTTTTGTGTGTGCAAATACACCTGTGTGTTTAGAAGTCTTTTGGTACAGATGTTTTCATACAAAGGAAGATCCAGAAAGTATTAGAGGTTGCAATTTTTCAAAGCAGTATTGTCATTTCGGCCACCTGCACGTGAAACAGAAACATTTTCACGCTGCCACAGTTTCAAATGTTATACAGATAGGGAGATCTTCAAGTCACTCTCAGACCACTGTTTACCATTCCAATGAAGCCTTTATTGTGGGCAAGCAGTGGACACAATCTAAAGCCAAGATAGCCAGAGTGGCGCATGCCCTTATGTTTTGCCTCTTATTGAAGCCAGAAACACACCAAAGTTATGTTTGCTCAAGGGCATGACTCCTCCCCTACCACTGCAATCGGTAAGAATTTCGTATCTCCATGTGCCAGTGCACAGGATAGCCGTGCAAACAGTTTTTAATCTCACTGTCACATGGACACAGTTGACTGATACACTTTTGCTCATCAGAAAAACAGGCTCACTTTCAGGGACCTTCTTGGCCCTATGCCTGTTCAAGGGGGAGATCAGAGGCACTCCTGCTAATGGACACGAAATGCCAGCCTAGCCAAGCTTTTCTCTGGTCCAGTCATGGCTCTGGCACCCGGGTGTTCCGCACACCTTTATTTTAGACCCTAGTATATGTGATATGGGCACAGAACAAAGTACACCTGAGTGCACACTGGTGAGCAGATAACATTCCTTCACCCTCTGCATTGTTCACAATACTCCACCGGCCTCTCCACACCTTCCTTCCCTCACTAAATGTGCATCACTTGGTGAAAGATGCTCACAGCACGGGTGGGAGAAGGAACTCCTACGATACTTGGGGGGCCTAGGACAGGCCCCTGTATTTATGGCACTCTCCACATCAGGAGTGGAGACAGGAAATGTACAGGAAAGCCTACACTGAGGAAAAAATCAAATCTGAATATGGAATGTATCTCAAGAGCTGCATTGCCAGACATCAGTGTTCACATATCTCCATTCTTTCAGGCTCCAAAATCAAATTGAGGAGCTCCATGTTTCTCCTCCCTGTTTCCCTGCAAAATCTCCTGCCTGTGGATCAGAATCCACATCACCCCAGACTGTGTCTGAATAGGGACAGCCATGTCAGTGCCATCGGGAGAAGGGAGTGTCCAGTTAATAAATGTGGCTAAAACACCACAGAGTCATTCTGGACCCTGGACACACATGTTCCCAGACATTGGAAATGGGGACTGGGTGTGAACGAAAAGAGCTCCTTCCAACAGCTGCAGTGGTTCCACAAATGCTCACAATTAAGAGCACCCAGAGAGAGAGTTGAAAAGCCTCAATGTTCAGGCCCCCAAATCGCAAGTGACTTCGATGATCTGGGATACACAATTCCACCCATTTATTATGGTAGTATGTGAAATTCAGTGATATCCTGAACTACACCAAACGAATGATCTTAATTGCCATGTGGACATCATCTGAGACATTCGGGCTGTCCAAGTCATTACAATTGAGCACTAGGACACAAAAAAAATGCAGTTTTCAGGAAAGACAAAGTAGAAAGGCATATGCCTATTGAGCACTCAAAGGATGCACACAGTAAAACATGGGGAAAATTGATTGAGGATTCAGAGAAGCGTCAAGTACATGATTATCATAAGGGGCAAGGAACAAAAAAGGAAAGGCCAGAGAAATTGTCCACAATGCTTTCCATGACCACACTCGAGCGTCAAGAAGGTCCACTGAAGCCCAGGACAGAGGTCCCAGTGATCAGCCAGTGTAAACCTCCATGCAGTCATAGGACAAAAAGGACAAACTTGAGCCTTCTACTTCTGTCCAACTTCAATCTCTACACCTGCATATACACTCCATTTGTCATCCCATTGAAAGCCTGTGGAAGGTGACATGAGCACATCGGACCATCCCCTGGAAACACCATTCAGAGGAGTCTCGTCTCTGAGTTCTGGACAGGTGGCTATGCATCAGATGCAGGCAGGGTCTGTGGCTGTGCCAGCGCTTTCTGAAGTCCCAGCCTTGGCTCCCACTCCATAGCTAGAAAGGTCCTGTGACCCTGGTGCCACCTGCTCCTGCATGAGAGACCCTGCAAGTTATTGGAGCCCCAAGGGCCATTCTTCCCTGCTATGGTGGGCCTCATTCCATGTCACTGTCCTCAGAGGAGGAGGACACAAGAAGGTCTTCATAGAGGACACTCACTGGCTCCTGGGAGCTGGGACACTCCCACTCATCAAGATAGGGAGGAGTGTCAGCAAGAGCACTGGTCTTTGCAGCAGCTGGAGAGGAAGGGAGATCAGCAATGAACCTGGATCTCCACCAGTTTTTGTGCATTCTCTTGAAGACCATTAGGAGGGGCTGTCGGGCAACACAGCTGGGTGCTGGTGGACTCGATTTTGTACACGGCTTGACTGGATTCAGGAAAGGGCTTTCCTTGGGAGGGCAAAGATCCATGCTGGAATCATGGGCTGGAGATTTTCTGGTCACTTGGGGTGACCCTTTTAGTCTGATTCCACTTGTATCTTGCCAAGAAGGCAGAGATTTCCCAGCCTCTGAGCCTGGCTCACAGGTGTTCCCCCGTTGAGTGAGACTTTGCCCCAGCCTGAGTTTCTTTGGGGCATTCTGGCCAGTCTGTTTGTGGACCTGAGCCTGTCTCTTGCCTGAGGCCTGGAGGCTGAGTTTGTGGCCCTGGCCCTGTGGACATGCTGCAGGCTGCAGGCAGGGCTCTTTGCTAACGTCAGGACAACTGGCTAGTGAAGGAGGGTGGAGCACATGGCCCCCTCTGAGAATTTGGGCAGAAGTCTGGGCAACTTTAGAGGAGACAACCTCTGGCGTTTCAGGTGCTTTCTTCCCAAGGAGGGCAGGGATCTGCCCTGAGTGCCTTGCTGCCGACTGGATGGTGCCAGGGATGCTCACATCCGGTTGTGTCTGCATCCCAGGACCTGAGTTGAGTCCAACTTCAGGTATCTGAAAGGGATGTGCGCTACTGAAGGTGAGACTCTCATCCAAGTTCTGGACACGAGGCTGACTCTCAAACACAGAGCCCGGGACACACCTCGTACTGGTCGTGTGGACGGGCAGTGGCCTGCTGGGTTTCTGGAAAAAAAGACAAACACAGGAAAATCTCCTGAGTCCCTGCACTTTCTCAAGCACCAACAAGGCCCACCAACACATGAATTTGGCTACAGAACATAGAGTGGAACCGGAAGACAAGTCATCAGCCCAGGAAAGGAAAAGGGGCACTCCACCTCCACCTCCATGGCTATGAGCCAAGGACCCATTCCAAGAATGACGTGACATGTTTCAGGGCACATTGGGAAATACCCCATTCTTAATCAGAGGTCTCATGCATTGGGAGGGGCAGGGCTCTTTTGTGTGTTCTTCCATGGCATGTCGATGGCTAATGCTCCTCTCCGCAGAGTGTGAACCCTGAGGAGTTGGCTTACAGAAGCTGAGAGTGTTCTCCCACTTTCAATAGGAATATGCCTGCATTGGACATTGTGTCCTTTGAGACGCTGGAGTCAACTATGACCCCATGAGCCCATGCACCATGTCATGGGGAATATGAAAAAAAGTAACACAAATAAATTGGAAAGGGCAAATGTGAAAGATCAAAAGCAGGAGTCACATTGGGGTTCAATGTTGACAGCAAACCTCTCAGGCAGAAGGGCCACAGAAAAGGAACATATCATGCTTATCCTAGTCACCAAAAGAGCAGGCAACCATGCACATACTCACCCTTAGGTAGGCACTGGGTTCTGTCTCTTCCTTCCATTTGGGTTGCTGCCTACCCTGGGGTCTCCTACTGGTACTCCATGTCTGGAGTAGAGCCTTTCCCCGTTCCTCTTCTTGCCTGTAGAACACACGATGGCATTAGGATGGATGTAGAGTCGGGAGCAGAATGTGAGGTGCCCGTTTGCTTAGTGTCTCCTGTGCTACCCTGGGTTCTCCCCCAAGTCTGTGCCTTTCCTCCTACAACACCCAGTCCCTACGTCCAGGCATCCCTTCTCATTTCCCACTAAGTAGTTCCATGTGGACACATTGATTTTGTGCCTCCCATGTTCGTGTTAATTATGGTGCCCTGAACCCATCTCTTTCATAATTGAATGCAAAGGAGAATGAGCTGCAGGCTGTGGCTTTGGGACATGGAGTCATTTTCTATCTCTCCCCATTGACCCAGCCAGGAGCTGCATGTGGATGTTTGGAGATGACCGTGTGGAGAAGGAGAGACACCACCCCCCTGGAGTTTTGTGCCCGAGGCTCTGATGCCACCTTACCCATCCCTCACCTCTGCACATGGCGCTTCGCTCTGGCTGGCTGCTCACAGGCCCCTGTGCTCTGGAGATTCTCAGGCTTGCTTGGTGCCTGGTTCTCCTTCTCCTTCTTTGGGCCCCAGGGTTGTGGGGCCAGCGCACCATCCCAGTGCTTGATGGGGCATCTTCTGCTCCTCGCAGTGTGTCCAAAAGCCCCACATTCCTTACACTTCATCTGATGGTGGAAAAGCACAAGTTGTCAGGAGTCAGCCCAAGCACAACCAGCTCTGCCCTTTTACAGACAAATAGAGATTTTAAGTCTCAGTTTCCTCTCCTTTTAGTTCAGGCACTCAGGCCTGTGAACCATGAACATCTCGGGATTCAAAGGTCCTAGAACACGTTTGTGGAATCACCTATTATACAGGGGCACTGGAAGGAAGGTTTGGATGTTGCAACTTGAGGACCCTGGGCCAGATTTCAAAAACAGGACAAACGTACGTTGGGATGCATGGGTTTCAAGTGGTTCCAAAAGATGTCTCCTCCCATCCTAGGAAGAAACTAAGCTGAGAGGATGTGCTGGGCAGGTCCTCGAGGGTTGGCAAGGGACAATTGGATGGTAGAGGCAATCTGAGAGGATGTAACCAAGATTCTGACCTGTGTCGCCCCCTGGCTTCCCATTGCCTCCAAAGTCCACATACCCTGGGGTCCTCCTCCTCAGGGGGAGGAGCCCTATGCCTCAGAGCTCCCCTCTGCTGTTGCTTCTTATTCTGGATTTGAATGAGCCTCGGGGCCAGAGGCCGTGAGGCACGCTCTGCTGACTGTCTCATGTTATTCCAATCAGATCCCATTTCCTCAGATGCTGACGTTGGGCTTTCCTAGGTCCAAGAGAAAAGAGAAAGAGTGTCATGAACAAAGACATGATGGGAACTCTCAGATATTTCCCACATTGTGGCATGGAGTACATCCCATGATCCAGGGAGCCCAGTAGAATAGGTGGAGCACAGATGGGTGCGGGATCAATGGAGGAGTACACCAACTACTGCGTCTGACAGAAATAAGATACTCCATGCTGTTAGAATTATATCAGAGTGAATGTATGATTCCCGTAGGTAAAATAAACCAATCTTAACCAAAGGGAACAATTTTGCCTCTATCAAAATGATAAACAAAAAAAGGAAAGGTGAAGAGAGATAAACCTAGATCATACAAAGAGAGATCAAAAGGAATTTCATCCTAATACAGAGATTTTCAGAAGCATGATAAACCAGACTTATTCTTGACAAAGTCAAAGTCATTTGCAAGAAATTCGAGTAGATATCCAAGAATGTCCTTGCATATCTCCCTAAGCAGATTGACCTTGAAAAATATTTCCAAATTAATGGTACAGAGAGCAAATTCAGCAGTGGAACAGTGGTAATGAACCTAACCAAAGAGATAAGTTGAGGACTAGTAGATATTCAAGAATGTCCTTGCATATCTGACCTAAGCAAATTAACCTTGAGATACATTTCCAAATCAATGATACAGAGAGCAAACTCAGGAGTGGATCAGTGGTAATGAGTTTAACCACACAGAGAAGCTGAGCATGTGGCGGGTTGGATGTTGAATTTCACCTAACCCAACCTTTCAAAGAGTTTAGAACATGGGTTCTTAAACTCTTCCACAGAAAGAAAGAGAAAAAAAAAATCATTCCCAATGCATGGTGTGCGGTCACGATGATTTTCTACCATAACGTGATATAAGAAAAACAGAACAAATCAATGATAAATATTGAGCGGCAGAGAAGAATGAAATTCTGACATTTTCCCAACATGCTATGGATGGAACCAGTGTACATCCTTGGCCACACGTGCCAAACCAATGTTTGTTCCTAGGTGTGCATACTAAGGGGAGAAGGTGCACTAAAGTGGGAAGGGGGAAGGCGAGAGGTGGGTGGGGAGAGAGGGGACGGAATGGAATAGCAGTTCAGAAGAGAGGGGAAAATGGGTAGAGCAAGGCTAGCTGAGGATGACCCAGGACTTCTATGTGCCTGTGTGGAAATAGTACAGGGAATCCCATTGCTCTATCCATCCGAGATAGTCCCTATCCTACCCAAGGGTCCATGGTAAACTACAGCTGTTTTCATACACATTGATCCACCAGCCCACAGGTATCAGAATGCTGCAGTAAAAGTTCTCTGAAATTTCAATAGTTTGTGGTGATTTGAACTTCGAATGACCTATTTGACCTGCTCAGCATAAAGAAACACTCTTGGAAAAATACAACCTTCCTTACACAAGTACCTCCTCCTCCATCCTTAACGTTTTCCCCATCTACATGTTTTCTAAGGAATCTTCTGTAAACTACCTAGGCAAAGAAAACCAACCTGAGACCCGAACGTTTTGCTGTCTTCTGTCAGCAGGTGCTCAGACAGGTGAGCCTGGACACAGATCCCAGGAAGAGAAGCAGCTTCCTGGACTCCAGCTGGAAGAGGAAGTGAGGGAAGGTGGCTCCTGGGAACTGGTATGCTGCCCCAGGATCACGTGATGCAACACGTCATCTTCAATACCACAGGTTCAATTTTAGGCCAAAATTCAGTGACTCACACCTTTGATTTCCATGACTGCATCCGGAAGGAAGATTTGCCAGCCTTTTCCAGTCAGTACTTTTCTTTTACAGACGTTCGAACTCCAGCGTTTGAATGATTTTGAGGTGCTGGGAAGAAGGCACAGGCCAGTTGACCTAAGGGGCTTGGAGTTTTTACAAGTTTGGCTCTCTGGGGTGTCAAAGTTTTTTGTTGTTTTTGTTGTTTGTTTGTTTGTTTGTTTGTTTAACGCTGCCATTTTAACTTAAGGATTCCAGAATTCAAAGAAATGCTGCCCAATGCTTCCATGCTTTCTGCAACATAATAAGCTCTGCATTGCATCAGATTCTAAATTTTCATTGGAAGAGTATTTCTTTTTTGCTGGGTTTGGAATGACATTTGTGGACATTCAAGTGCCCAGAATAACCATAGGGCTTAAAGAGAGCCTGCTGCTGAGGGCTGATGCCCCTTCTTTCTCTTCCAAATCTGGTGGGCTTCTGAGGTCCCTTGGTGGAAAAGTGTATGTTTCTGGATTCAGCTCCCTGCCCCCGCCCCCAGGGCATCCCTTCAGGCCCTCACCTGGGCCAATCCTGAAATATTGCTGCAGAGGAAAAATTCTCCTGTGTAAGTCTCAAGGGTCCCTTGCCCAAAGGTTTTCCCAGCACTCTACCAGGGCTTTTGTGCTGGTGTCCCTTCCTGTGTAGGTCACCAAGGATTTTATTCACACAGATTTGCACTTTCGAATACACAGGCATATGGGTGTACCTCAATAGGTTTGCAAATCTCCAATATAACAGAAAAATGAATGCAGCCTTTACTCCCACACTCCCTTTAGATGATTTCCTTTTTTGTTGTTAATATGTTTACGTGTTCATGGACCTTTTGTTTATGCATTTATGTATGTGCAGTGAGTAGAATCTAAACACACTCGCCCACGGGTGGGAGGCCAGCGCTCTGCAACTGAGCAACAACCCTTGCCCCATCTTTTCATAGTTCTTGAAATAATGGGTAGAATCAATTCTAAGATAGCTACAAATATTCCCACTTAAAACCATCATGAAAATCTATCAGGAAAGACAGTCAAAATAATGTAATTGAAGAAAGAATGAAACTGTTTGTTTCTCATGAAGAGTTTTGAAGGAATACCAACACAATGCATTATTAGTCTGTAATATTATTAGGCTCTATCTAATGCGAAAGTACATATGAACACACAGGCACATGCATACGAATATGCACATGATCATGTCCATAAACACATGTGCACACAAACACACAAACACACACACACACTCACACACACACCCACACACACACACACACACACATACACACACCACTCCATACCCCACTTCCCCACACAAATGGGAACGCACACATAAGCAGCTAGAAGTATTTTCCGGATTTTTTTTTCTTGTTTGGTGAGAGTGGATCCATGTGCATCCCATTACCGATTGCCTGCTGTCCTACTTGAAAATTGGTAAAGCTACTGGACTTCCCTAAATACACTTGAACCATCCCTGTAAGGAATCTACTTCATTACTTCTCATTTTCCCAAAGAGCCTTTGGAGAACAGAACCCTTTCAGTGGTCCAGGCTGTGAGTAGGCCACACCCAAAGCTTTCTCATCTCCTTAAGTCCTCAGAAAGCATTGTGGATCTGACCCCAAGGTAGTGGGTGTGCTGGGTCGACTAGTGATCATGTGAGTACATGGAAAATTCCCCCTTTGAAAACCATCTCAGAAAGGGGAAGTATCTCTCTTTCACTTGAGGTCAGGCAGGAAATTCTACTAGTCATTGATGGTGGAGACAAAGAGGCAACTTCCCTCCACAGGTGAGAGCAGTCTAGGGAGGATGTCCTTATTAAGCCCAATTCTGCTCCATCAAATGCAGCTGTTGTTCAAGTCCTCTTGGGTTCTTCTCTACCTGCAAGTTCCAAAGAGTGAGCCTGGGCACATGCCACTTAAGCAACAGTTTCTTTCTATCCACATTGGGCTGCTAGAGAGAAACTGTCTGCCTGGGAGAGTCTTTCTATGGGTGGCACTGGGCTGTGGAATATTTGAAACACCTGCTAGTTGAATGCAGCTCTGCTCATTCTGAGCCTCAGAGCCCCTCAGTCAATGAAGGAAGTGGAGGAAAACATTCTATAGAATATTCCGGAGGGAACAGAATGCATTCTAGCCGAAGCTAAAAGAAAGTGTTTGTGTCCATTGACCCAATTCAGTGCCTCCAAAGGTCCCCATTTGGGAAACCCAATTGTTACAGGTCAGAACCCTTCCAAGGGAGAAGGGGGAGTTGACTCAGGACCCATGGTATTCTTAGCATGCAGGATAGAAGAGAAACTCCACAGGACACATTTGAGCACATACACAGAGGTTGGATTAAGAAAAATAATGCTGAGAGGGGTGGAAGGCAGCATCCAACACAGGCCAGGGCTGGATGATATGGCCAGGCCAATGGAGAGCAAAAATTATGGTGGCTTGCATCCCACTCAGCATGCAGATCTACGAATACCACAGACAGCACAGGAAGTCTATGGAGCCAACACGTGTGCTGGAGTCAAATTGTTGTTCAGCTTTGCATTGGCCCCAATGTCACTGATGACTCTGCAAGTACAAGAGAACCCAGCTCGACTTGATCATCAGGAATATGGGATGGAAACCTTTGCAGTTCCTCATGTCATCCACCTGAGACAGTTCTTTCTAGTGGATGAAAGCTGCCTCCATATGTGGAGGATCAAGGACCAGAACAGATTCCTGCTGGGAGCTCAGAAGAAAGAGAGACATTCTCTGAAACGCTTTCCATAGGAAAGGCTTCCTCATCTCTTCAGCCTGCTGGTCGTCCACCCACCGCCCCCTCTCTATCCATGTCAGATCCACCAATCACTTCTCAGAAATTCATGGACTAGGTGGATTAGGAATTTCGGGGCATATTTCTTTGAACTTCTGGAGAGCTGCTTTGAGTGCTTTTCCCAGTTTCCATCTATGGCACACGAGAGGCCTGGGAGAAGCTACAATTCGCAGAGTGTCTAATTACCAAGAATTTATTGCTCCAGAACATGGAAAAAACCTTAGTACACTGTGACCATTTCCAGGCTGTGAGGCTGGTAGGGTGTTTTAAAAATATATGTTTCATTCGTCTTTTTTCACTTGGAAAAGTAAAAGGACTAAGAGAAGTGCTGTTGTTTTGTGTGAGTTCTGTGTGCACATGTTACTATTGGAGGGCTTGTTTCTTTTTGTGTGTGCAAATACACCTGTGTGTTTAGAAGTCTTTTGGTACAGATGTTTTCATACAAAGGAAGATCCAGAAAGTATTAGAGGTTGCAATTTTTCAAAGCAGTATTGCCATTTCGGCCACCTGCACGTGAAACAGAAACATTTTCACGCTGCCACAGTTTCAAATGTTATACAGATAGGGAGATCTTCAAGTCACTCTCAGACCACTGTTTACCATTCCAATGAAGCCTTTATTGTGGGCAAGCAGTGGACACAATCTAAAGCCAAGATAGCCAGAGTGGCGCATGCCCTTATGTTTTGCCTCTTATTGAAGCCAGAAACACACCAAAGTTATGTTTGCTCAAGGGCATGACTCCTCCCCTACCACTGCAATCGGTAAGAATTTCGTATCTCCATGTGCCAGTGCACAGGATAGCCGTGCAAACAGTTTTTAATCTCACTGTCACATGGACACAGTTGACTGATACACTTTTGCTCATCAGAAAAACAGGCTCACTTTCAGGGACCTTCTTGGCCCTATGCCTGTTCAAGGGGGAGATCAGAGGCACTCCTGCTAATGGACACGAAATGCCAGCCTAGCCAAGCTTTTCTCTGGTCCAGTCATGGCTCTGGCACCCGGGTGTTCCGCACACCTTTATTTTAGACCCTAGTATATGTGATATGGGCACAGAACAAAGTACACCTGAGTGCACACTGGTGAGCAGATAACATTCCTTCACCCTCTGCATTGTTCACAATACTCCACCGGCCTCTCCACACCTTCCTTCCCTCACTAAATGTGCATCACTTGGTGAAAGATGCTCACAGCACGGGTGGGAGAAGGAACTCCTACGATACTTGGGGGGCCTAGGACAGGCCCCTGTATTTATGGCACTCTCCACATCAGGAGTGGAGACAGGAAATGTACAGGAAAGCCTACACTGAGGAAAAAATCAAATCTGAATATGGAATGTATCTCAAGAGCTGCATTGCCAGACATCAGTGTTCACATATCTCCATTCTTTCAGGCTCCAAAATCAAATTGAGGAGCTCCATGTTTCTCCTCCCTGTTTCCCTGCAAAATCTCCTGCCTGTGGATCAGAATCCACATCACCCCAGACTGTGTCTGAATAGGGACAGCCATGTCAGTGCCATCGGGAGAAGGGAGTGTCCAGTTAATAAATGTGGCTAAAACACCACAGAGTCATTCTGGACCCTGGACACACATGTTCCCAGACATTGGAAATGGGGACTGGGTGTGAACGAAAAGAGCTCCTTCCAACAGCTGCAGTGGTTCCACAAATGCTCACAATTAAGAGCACCCAGAGAGAGAGTTGAAAAGCCTCAATGTTCAGGCCCCCAAATCGCAAGTGACTTCGATGATCTGGGATACACAATTCCACCCATTTATTATGGTAGTATGTGAAATTCAGTGATATCCTGAACTACACCAAACGAATGATCTTAATTGCCATGTGGACATCATCTGAGACATTCGGGCTGTCCAAGTCATTACAATTGAGCACTAGGACACAAAAAAAAAATGCAGTTTTCAGGAAAGACAAAGTAGAAAGGCATATGCCTATTGAGCACTCAAAGGATGCACACAGTAAAACATGGGGAAAATTGATTGAGGATTCAGAGAAGCGTCAAGTACATGATTATCATAAGGGGCAAGGAACAAAAAAGGAAAGGCCAGAGAAATTGTCCACAATGCTTTCCATGACCACACTCGAGCGTCAAGAAGGTCCACTGAAGCCCAGGACAGAGGTCCCAGTGATCAGCCAGTGTAAACCTCCATGCAGTCATAGGACAAAAAGGACAAACTTGAGCCTTCTACTTCTGTCCAACTTCAATCTCTACACCTGCATATACACTCCATTTGTCATCCCATTGAAAGCCTGTGGAAGGTGACATGAGCACATCGGACCATCCCCTGGAAACACCATTCAGAGGAGTCTCGTCTCTGAGTTCTGGACAGGTGGCTATGCATCAGATGCAGGCAGGGTCTGTGGCTGTGCCAGCGCTTTCTGAAGTCCCAGCCTTGGCTCCCACTCCATAGCTAGAAAGGTCCTGTGACCCTGGTGCCACCTGCTCCTGCATGAGAGACCCTGCAAGTTATTGGAGCCCCAAGGGCCATTCTTCCCTGCTATGGTGGGCCTCATTCCATGTCACTGTCCTCAGAGGAGGAGGACACAAGAAGGTCTTCATAGAGGACACTCACTGGCTCCTGGGAGCTGGGACACTCCCACTCATCAAGATAGGGAGGAGTGTCAGCAAGAGCACTGGTCTTTGCAGCAGCTGGAGAGGAAGGGAGATCAGCAATGAACCTGGATCTCCACCAGTTTTTGTGCATTCTCTTGAAGACCATTAGGAGGGGCTGTCGGGCAACACAGCTGGGTGCTGGTGGACTCGATTTGGTACACGGCTTGACTGGATTCAGGAAAGGGCTTTCCTTGGGAGGGCAAAGATCCATGCTGGAATCATGGGCTGGAGATTTTCTGGTCACTTGGGGTGACCCTTTTAGTCTGATTCCACTTGTATCTTGCCAAGAAGGCAGAGATTTCCCAGCCTCTGAGCCTGGCTCACAGGTGTTCCCCCGTTGAGTGAGACTTTGCCCCAGCCTGAGTTTCTTTGGGGCATTCTGGCCAGTCTGTTTGTGGACCTGAGCCTGTCTCTTGCCTGAGGCCTGGAGGCTGAGTTTGTGGCCCTGGCCCTGTGGACATGCTGCAGGCTGCAGGCAGGGCTCTTTGCTAACGTCAGGACAACTGGCTAGTGAAGGAGGGTGGAGCACATGGCCCCCTCTGAGAATTTGGGCAGAAGTCTGGGCAACTTTAGAGGAGACAACCTCTGGCGTTTCAGGTGCTTTCTTCCCAAGGAGGGCAGGGATCTGCCCTGAGTGCCTTGCTGCCGACTGGATGGTGCCAGGGATGCTCACATCCGGTTGTGTCTGCATCCCAGGACCTGAGTTGAGTCCAACTTCAGGTATCTGAAAGGGATGTGCGCTACTGAAGGTGAGACTCTCATCCAAGTTCTGGACACGAGGCTGACTCTCAAACACAGAGCCCGGGACACACCTCGTACTGGTCGTGTGGACGGGCAGTGGCCTGCTGGGTTTCTGGAAAAAAAGACAAACACAGGAAAATCTCCTGAGTCCCTGCACTTTCTCAAGCACCAACAAGGCCCACCAACACACGAATTTGGCTACAGAACATAGAGTGGAACCGGAAGACAAGTCATCAGCCCAGGAAAGGAAAAGGGGCACTCCACCTCCACCTCCATGGCTATGAGCCAAGGACCCATTCCAAGAATGACGTGACATGTTTCAGGGCACATTGGGAAATACCCCATTCTTAATCAGAGGTCTCATGCATTGGGAGGGGCAGGGCTCTTTTGTGTGTTCTTCCATGGCATGTCGATGGCTAATGCTCCTCTCAGCAGAGTGTGAACCCTGAGGAGTTGGCTTACAGAAGCTGAGAGTGTTCTCCCACTTTCAATAGGAATATGCCTGCATTGGACATTGTGTCCTTTGAGACGCTGGAGTCAACTATGACCCCATGAGCCCATGCACCATGTCATGGGGAATATGAAAAAAAGTAACACAAATAAATTGGAAAGGGCAAATGTGAAAGATCAAAAGCAGGAGTCACATTGGGGTTCAATGTTGACAGCAAACCTCTCAGGCAGAAGGGCCACAGAAAAGGAACATATCACGCTTATCCTAGTCACCAAAAGAGCAGGCAACCATGCACATACTCACCCTTAGGTAGGCACTGGGTTCTGTCTCTTCCTTCCATTTGGGTTGCTGCCTACCCTGGGGTCTCCTACTGGTACTCCATGTCTGGAGTAGAGCCTTTCCCCGTTCCTCTTCTTGCCTGTAGAACACACGATGGCATTAGGATGGATGTAGAGTCGGGAGCAGAATGTGAGGTGCCCGTTTGCTTAGTGTCTCCTGTGCTACCCTGGGTTCTCCCCCAAGTCTGTGCCTTTCCTCCTACAACACCCAGTCCCTACGTCCAGGCATCCCTTCTCATTTCCCACTAAGTAGTTCCATGTGGACACATTGATTTTGTGCCTCCCATGTTCATGTTAATTATGGTGCCCTGAACCCATCTCTTTCATAATTGAATGCAAAGGAGAATGAGCTGCAGGCTGTGGCTTTGGGACATGGAGTCATTTTCTATCTCTCCCCATTGACCCAGCCAGGAGCTGCATGTGGATGTTTGGAGATGACCGTGTGGAGAAGGAGAGACACCACCCCCCTGGAGTTTTGTGCCCGAGGCTCTGATGCCACCTTACCCATCCCTCACCTCTGCACATGGCGCTTCGCTCTGGCTGGCTGCTCACAGGCCCCTGTGCTCTGGAGATTCTCAGGCTTGCTTGGTGCCTGGTTCTCCTTCTCCTTCTTTGGGCCCAAGGGTTGTGGGGCCAGCGCACCATCCCAGTGCTTGATGGGGCATCTTCTGCTCCTCGCAGTGTGTCCAAAAGCCCCACATTCCTTACACTTCATCTGATGGTGGAAAAGCACAAGTTGTCAGGAGTCAGCCCAAGCACAACCAGCTCTGCCCTTTTACAGACAAATAGAGATTTTAAGTCTCAGTTTCCTCTCCTTTTAGTTCAGGCACTCAGGCCTGTGAACCATGAACATCTCGGGATTCAAAGGTCCTAGAACACGTTTGTGGAATCACCTATTATACAGGGGCACTGGAAGGAAGGTTTGGATGTTGCAACTTGAGGACCCTGGGCCAGATTTCAAAAACAGGACAAACGTTGGGATGCATGGGTTTCAAGTGGTTCCAAAAGATGTCTCCTCCCATCCTAGGAAGAAACTAAGCTGAGAGGATGTGCTGGGCAGGTCCTCGAGGGTTGGCAAGGGACAATTGGATGGTAGAGGCAATCTGAGAGGATGTAACCAAGATTCTGACCTGTGTCGCCCCCTGGCTTCCCATTGCCTCCAAAGTCCACATACCCTGGGGTCCTCCTCCTCAGGGGGAGGAGCCCTATGCCTCAGAGCTCCCCTCTGCTGTTGCTTCTTATTCTGGATTTGAATGAGCCTCGGGGCCAGAGGCCGTGAGGCACGCTCTGCTGACTGTCTCATGTTATTCCAATCAGATCCCATTTCCTCAGATGCTGACGTTGGGCTTTCCTAGGTCCAAGAGAAAAGAGAAAGAGTGTCATGAACAAAGACATGATGGGAACTCTCAGATATTTCCCACATTGTGGCATGGAGTACATCCCATGATCCAGGGAGCCCAGTAGAATAGGTGGAGCACAGATGGGTGCGGGATCAATGGAGGAGTACACCAACTACTGCGTCTGACAGAAATAAGATACTCCATGCTGTTAGAATTATATCAGAGTGAATGTATGATTCCCGTAGGTAAAATAAACCAATCTTAACCAAAGGGAACAATTTTGCCTCTATCAAAATGATAAACAAAAAAAGGAAAGGTGAAGAGAGATAAACCTAGATCATACAAAGAGAGATCAAAAGGAATTTCATCCTAATACAGAGATTTTCAGAAGCATGATAAACCAGACTTATTCTTGACAAAGTCAAAGTCATTTGCAAGAAATTCGAGTAGATATCCAAGAATGTCCTTGCATATCTCCCTAAGCAGATTGACCTTGAAAAATATTTCCAAATTAATGGTACAGAGAGCAAATTCAGCAGTGGAACAGTGGTAATGAACCTAACCAAAGAGATAAGTTGAGGACTAGTAGATATTCAAGAATGTCCTTGCATATCTGACCTAAGCAAATTAACCTTGAGATATATTTCCAAATCAATGATACAGAGAGCAAACTCAGGAGTGGATCAGTGGTAATGAGTTTAACCACACAGAGAAGCTGAGCATGTGGCGGGTTGGATGTTGAATTTCACCTAACCCAACCTTTCAAAGAGTTTAGAACATGGGTTCTTAAACTCTTCCACAGAAAGAAAGAGAAAAAAAAATCATTCCCAATGCATGGTGTGCGGTCACGATGATTTTCTACCATAACGTGATATAAGAAAAACAGAACAAATCAATGATAAATATTGAGCGGCAGAGAAGAATGAAATTCTGACATTTTCCCAACATGCTATGGATGGAACCAGTGTACATCCTTGGCCACACGTGCCAAACCAATGTTTGTTCCTAGGTGTGCATACTAAGGGGAGAAGGTGCACTAAAGTGGGAAGGGGGAAGGCGAGAGGTGGGTGGGGAGAGAGGGGACAAAATGGAATAGCAGTTCAGAAGAGAGGGGAAAATGGGTAGAGCAAGGCTTGCTGAGGATGACCCAGGACTTCTATGTGCCTGTGTGGAAATAGTACAGGGAATCCCATTGCTCTATCCATCCGAGATAGTCCCTATCCTACCCAAGGGTCCATGGTAAACTACAGCTGTTTTCATACACATTGATCCACCAGCCCACAGGTATCAGAATGCTGCAGTTAAAGTTCTCTGAAATTTCAATAGTTTGTGGTGATTTGAACTTCGAATGACCTATTTGACCTGCTCAGCATAAAGAAACACTCTTGGAAAAATACAACCTTCCTTACACAAGTACCTCCTCCTCCATCCTTAACGTTTTCCCCATCTACATGTTTTCTAAGGAATCTTCTGTAAACTACCTAGGCAAAGAAAACCAACCTGAGACCCGAACGTTTTGCTGTCTTCTGTCAGCAGGTGCTCAGACAGGTGAGCCTGGACACAGATCCCAGGAAGAGAAGCAGCTTCCTGGACTCCAGCCGGAAGAGGAAGTGAGGGAAGGTGGCTCCTGGGAACTGGTATGCTGCCCCAGGATCACGTGATGCAACACGTCATCTTCAATACCACAGGTTCAATTTTAGGCCAAAATTCAGTGACTCACACCTTTGATTTCCATGACTGCATCCGGAAGGAAGATTTGCCAGCCTTTTCCAGTCAGTACTTTTCTTTTACAGACGTTCGAACTCCAGCGTTTGAATGATTTTGAGGTGCTGGGAAGAAGGCACAGGCCAGTTGACCTAAGGGGCTTGGAGTTTTTACAAGTTTGGCTCTCTGGGGTGTCAAAGTTTTTTGTTGTTTTTGTTGTTTGTTTGTTTGTTTGTTTGTTTAACGCTGCCATTTTAACTTAAGGATTCCAGAATTCAAAGAAATGCTGCCCAATGCTTCCATGCTTTCTGCAACATAATAAGCTCTGCATTGCATCAGATTCTAAATTTTCATTGGAAGAGTATTTCTTTTTTGCTGGGTTTGGAATGACATTTGTGGACATTCAAGTGCCCAGAATAACCATAGGGCTTAAAGAGAGCCTGCTGCTGAGGGCTGATGCCCCTTCTTTCTCTTCCAAATCTGGTGGGCTTCTGAGGTCCCTTGGTGGAAAAGTGTATGTTTCTGGATTCAGCTCCCTGCCCCCGCCCCCAGGGCATCCCTTCAGGCCCTCACCTGGGCCAATCCTGAAATATTGCTGCAGAGGAAAAATTCTCCTGTGTAAGTCTCAAGGGTCCCTTGCCCAAAGGTTTTCCCAGCACTCTACCAGGGCTTTTGTGCTGGTGTCCCTTCCTGTGTAGGTCACCAAGGATTTTATTCACACAGATTTGCACTTTCGAATACACAGGCATATGGGTGTACCTCAATAGGTTTGCAAATCTCCAATATCACAGAAAAGTGAATGCAGCCTTTACTCCCACACTCCCTTTAGATGATTTCCTTTTTTGTTGTTAATATGTTTACGTGTTCATGGACCTTTTGTTTATGCATTTATGTATGTGCAGTGAGTAGAATCTAAACACACTCACCCACGGGTGGGAGGCCAGTGCTCTGCAACTGAGCAACAACCCTTGCCCCATCTTTTCATAGTTCTTGAAATAATGGGTAGAATCAATTCTAAGATAGCTACAAATATTCCCACTTAAAACCATCATGAAAATCTATCAGGAAAGACAGTCAAAATAATGTAATTGAAGAAAGAATGAAACTGTTTGTTTCTCATGAAGAGTTTTGAAGGAATACCAACACAATGCATTATTAGTCTGTAATATTATTAGGCTCTATCTAATGCGAAAGTACATATGAACACACAGGCACATGCATACGAATATGCACATGATCATGTCCATAAACACATGTGCACACAAACACACAAACACACACACACACTCACACACACACCCACACACACACACACACACACATACACACACCACTCCATACCCCACTTCCCCACACAAATGGGAACGCACACATAAGCAGCTAGAAGTATTTTCCGGATTTTTTTTTTCTTGTTTGGTGAGAGTGGATCCATGTGCATCCCATTACCGATTGCCTGCTGTCCTACTTGAAAATTGGTAAAGCTACTGGACTTCCCTAAATACACTTGAACCATCCCTGTAAGGAATCTACTTCATTACTTCTCATTTTCCCAAAGAGCCTTTGGAGAACAGAACCCTTTCAGTGCTCCAGGCTGTGAATAGGCCACACCCAAAGCTTTCTCATCTCCTTAAGTCCTCAGAAAGCATTGTGGATCTGACCCCAAGGTAGTGGGTGTGCTGGGTCGACTAGTGATCATGTGAGTACATGGAAAATTCCCCCTTTGAAAACCATCTCAGAAAGGGGAAGTATCTCTCTTTCACTTGAGGTCAGGCAGGAAATTCTACTAGTCATTGATGGTGGAGACAAAGAGGCAACTTCCCTCCACAGGTGAGAGCAGTCTAGGGAGGATGTCCTTATTAAGCCCAATTCTGCTCCATCAAATGCAGCTGTTGTTCAAGTCCTCTTGGGTTCTTCTCTACCTGCAAGTTCCAAAGAGTGAGCCTGGGCACATGCCACTTAAGCAACAGTTTCTTTCTATCCACATTGGGCTGCTAGAGAGAAACTGTCTGCCTGGAAGAGTCTTTCTATGGGTGGCACTGGGCTGTGGAATATTTGAAAACACCTGCTAGTTGAATGCAGCTCTGCTCATTCTGAGCCTCAGAGCCCCTCAGTCAATGAAGGAAGTGGAGGAAAATATTCTATAGAATATTCCGGAGGGAACAGAATGCATTCTAGCCGAAGCTAAAAGAAAGTGTTTGTGTCCATTGACCCAATTCAGTGCCTCCAAAGGTCCCCATTTGGGAAACCCAATTGTTACAGGTCAGAACCCTTCCAAGGGAGAAGGGGGAGTTGACTCAGGACCCATGGTATTCTTAGCATGCAGGATAGAAGAGAAACTCCACAGGACACATTTGAGCACATACACAGAGGTTGGATTAAGAAAAATAATGCTGAGAGGGGTGGAAGGCAGCATCCAACACAGGCCAGGGCTGGATGATATGGCCAGGCCAATGGAGAGCAAAAATTATGGTGGCTTGCATCCCACTCAGCATGCAGATCTACGAATACCACAGACAGCACAGGAAGTCTATGGAGCCAACACGTGTGCTGGAGTCAAATTGTTGTTCAGCTTTGCATTGGCCCCAATGTCACTGATGACTCTGCAAGTACAAGAGAACCCAGCTCGACTTGATCATCAGGAATATGGGATGGAAACCTTTGCAGTTCCTCATGTCATCCACCTGAGACAGTTCTTTCTAGTGGATGAAAGCTGCCTCCATATGTGGAGGATCAAGGACCAGAACAGATTCCTGCTGGGAGCTCAGAAGAAAGAGAGACATTCTCTGAAACGCTTTCCATAGGAAAGGCTTCCTCATCTCTTCAGCCTGCTGGTCGTCCACCCACCGCCCCCTCTCTATCCATGTCAGATCCACCAATCACTTCTCAGAAATTCATGGACTAGGTGGATTAGGAATTTCGGGGCATATTTCTTTGAACTTCTGGAGAGCTGCTTTGAGTGCTTTTCCCAGTTTCCATCTATGGCACACGAGAGGCCTGGGAGAAGCTACAATTCGCAGAGTGTCTAATTACCAAGAATTTATTGCTCCAGAACATGGAAAAAACCTTAGTACACTGTGACCATTTCCAGGCTGTGAGGCTGGTAGGGTGTTTTAAAAATATATGTTTCATTCGTCTTTTTTCACTTGGAAAAGTAAAAGGACTAAGAGAAGTGCTGTTGTTTTGTGTGAGTTCTGTGTGCACATGTTACTATTGGAGGGCTTGTTTCTTTTTGTGTGTGCAAATACACCTGTGTGTTTAGAAGTCTTTTGGTACAGATGTTTTCATACAAAGGAAGATCCAGAAAGTATTAGAGGTTGCAATTTTTCAAAGCAGTATTGCCATTTCGGCCACCTGCACGTGAAACAGAAACATTTTCACGCTGCCACAGTTTCAAATGTTATACAGATAGGGAGATCTTCAAGTCACTCTCAGACCACTGTTTACCATTCCAATGAAGCCTTTATTGTGGGCAAGCAGTGGACACAATCTAAAGCCAAGATAGCCAGAGTGGCGCATGCCCTTATGTTTTGCCTCTTATTGAAGCCAGAAACACACCAAAGTTATGTTTGCTCAAGGGCATGACTCCTCCCCTACCACTGCAATCGGTAAGAATTTCGTATCTCCATGTGCCAGTGCACAGGATAGCCGTGCAAACAGTTTTTAATCTCACTGTCACATGGACACAGTTGACTGATACACTTTTGCTCATCAGAAAAACAGGCTCACTTTCAGGGACCTTCTTGGCCCTATGCCTGTTCAAGGGGGAGATCAGAGGCACTCCTGCTAATGGACACGAAATGCCAGCCTAGCCAAGCTTTTCTCTGGTCCAGTCATGGCTCTGGCACCCGGGTGTTCCGCACACCTTTATTTTAGACCCTAGTATATGTGATATGGGCACAGAACAAAGTACACCTGAGTGCACACTGGTGAGCAGATAACATTCCTTCACCCTCTGCATTGTTCACAATACTCCACCGGCCTCTCCACACCTTCCTTCCCTCACTAAATGTGCATCACTTGGTGAAAGATGCTCACAGCACGGGTGGGAGAAGGAACTCCTACGATACTTGGGGGGCCTAGGACAGGCCCCTGTATTTATGGCACTCTCCACATCAGCAGTGGAGACAGGAAATGTACAGGAAAGCCTACACTGAGGAAAAAATCAAATCTGAATATGGAATGTATCTCAAGAGCTGCATTGCCAGACATCAGTGTTCACATATCTCCATTCTTTCAGGCTCCAAAATCAAATTGAGGAGCTCCATGTTTCTCCTCCCTGTTTCCCTGCAAAATCTCCTGCCTGTGGATCAGAATCCACATCACCCCAGACTGTGTCTGAATAGGGACAGCCATGTCAGTGCCATCGGGAGAAGGGAGTGTCCAGTTAATAAATCTTGGCTAAAACACCACAGAGTCATTCTGGACCCTGGACACACATGTTCCCAGACATTGGAAATGGGGACTGGGTGTGAACGAAAAGAGCTCCTTCCACCAGCTGCAGTGGTTCCACAAATGCTCACAATTAAGAGCACCCAGAGAGAGAGTTGAAAAGCCTCAATGTTCAGGCCCCCAAATCGCAAGTGACTTCGATGATCTGGGATACACAATTCCACCCATTTATTATGGTAGTATGTGAAATTCAGTGATATCCTGAACTACACCAAACGAATGATCTTAATTGCCATGTGGACATCATCTGAGACATTCGGGCTGTCCAAGTCATTACAATTGAGCACTAGGACACAAAAAAAAATGCAGTTTTCAGGAAAGACAAAGTAGAAAGGCATATGCCTATTGAGCACTCAAAGGATGCACACAGTAAAACATGGGGAAAATTGATTGAGGATTCAGAGAAGCGTCAAGTACATGATTATCATAAGGGGCAAGGAACAAAAAAGGAAAGGCCAGAGAAATTGTCCACAATGCTTTCCATGACCACACTCGAGCGTCAAGAAGGTCCACTGAAGCCCAGGACAGAGGTCCCAGTGATCAGCCAGTGTAAACCTCCATGCAGTCATAGGACAAAAAGGACAAACTTGAGCCTTCTACTTCTGTCCAACTTCAATCTCTACACCTGCATATACACTCCATTTGTCATCCCATTGAAAGCCTGTGGAAGGTGACATGAGCACATCGGACCATCCCCTGGAAACACCATTCAGAGGAGTCTCGTCTCTGAGTTCTGGACAGGTGGCTATGCATCAGATGCAGGCAGGGTCTGTGGCTGTGCCAGCGCTTTCTGAAGTCCCAGCCTTGGCTCCCACTCCATAGCTAGAAAGGTCCTGTGACCCTGGTGCCACCTGCTCCTGCATGAGAGACCCTGCAAGTTATTGGAGCCCCAAGGGCCATTCTTCCCTGCTATGGTGGGCCTCATTCCATGTCACTGTCCTCAGAGGAGGAGGACACAAGAAGGTCTTCATAGAGGACACTCACTGGCTCCTGGGAGCTGGGACACTCCCACTCATCAAGATAGGGAGGAGTGTCAGCAAGAGCACTGGTCTTTGCAGCAGCTGGAGAGGAAGGGAGATCAGCAATGAACCTGGATCTCCACCAGTTTTTGTGCATTCTCTTGAAGACCATTAGGAGGGGCTGTCGGGCAACACAGCTGGGTGCTGGTGGACTCGATTTGGTACAAGGCTTGACTGGATTCAGGAAAGGGCTTTCCTTGGGAGGGCAAAGATCCATGCTGGAATCATGGGCTGGAGATTTTCTGGTCACTTGGGGTGACCCTTTTAGTCTGATTCCACTTGTATCTTGCCAAGAAGGCAGAGATTTCCCAGCCTCTGAGCCTGGCTCACAGGTGTTCCCCCGTTGAGTGAGACTTTGCCCCAGCCTGAGTTTCTTTGGGGCATTCTGGCCAGTCTGTTTGTGGACCTGAGCCTGTCTCTTGCCTGAGGCCTGGAGGCTGAGTTTGTGGCCCTGGCCCTGTGGACATGCTGCAGGCTGCAGGCAGGGCTCTTTGCTAACGTCAGGACAACTGGCTAGTGAAGGAGGGTGGAGCACATGGCCCCCTCTGAGAATTTGGGCAGAAGTCTGGGCAACTTTAGAGGAGACAACCTCTGGCGTTTCAGGTGCTTTCTTCCCAAGGAGGGCAGGGATCTGCCCTGAGTGCCTTGCTGCCGACTGGATGGTGCCAGGGATGCTCACATCCGGTTGTGTCTGCATCCCAGGACCTGAGTTGAGTCCAACTTCAGGTATCTGAAAGGGATGTGCGCTACTGAAGGTGAGACTCTCATCCAAGTTCTGGACACGAGGCTGACTCTCAAACACAGAGCCCGGGACACACCTCGTACTGGTCGTGTGGACGGGCAGTGGCCTGCTGGGTTTCTGGAAAAAAAGACAAACACAGGAAAATCTCCTGAGTCCCTGCACTTTCTCAAGCACCAACAAGGCCCACCAACACATGAATTTGGCTACAGAACATAGAGTGGAACCGGAAGACAAGTCATCAGCCCAGGAAAGGAAAAGGGGCACTCCACCTCCACCTCCATGGCTATGAGCCAAGGACCCATTCCAAGAATGACGTGACATGTTTCAGGGCACATTGGGAAATACCCCATTCTTAATCAGAGGTCTCATGCATTGGGAGGGGCAGGGCTCTTTTGTGTGTTCTTCCATGGCATGTCGATGGCTAATGCTCCTCTCAGCAGAGTGTGAACCCTGAGGAGTTGGCTTACAGAAGCTGAGAGTGTTCTCCCACTTTCAATAGGAATATGCCTGCATTGGACATTGTGTCCTTTGAGACGCTGGAGTCAACTATGACCCCATGAGCCCATGCACCATGTCATGGGGAATATGAAAAAAAGTAACACAAATAAATTGGAAAGGGCAAATGTGAAAGATCAAAAGCAGGAGTCACATTGGGGTTCAATGTTGACAGCAAACCTCTCAGGCAGAAGGGCCACAGAAAAGGAACATATCATGCTTATCCTAGTCACCAAAAGAGCAGGCAACCATGCACATACTCACCCTTAGGTAGGCACTGGGTTCTGTCTCTTCCTTCCATTTGGGTTGCTGCCTACCCTGGGGTCTCCTACTGGTACTCCATGTCTGGAGTAGAGCCTTTCCCCGTTCCTCTTCTTGCCTGTAGAACACACGATGGCATTAGGATGGATGTAGAGTCGGGAGCAGAATGTGAGGTGCCCGTTTGCTTAGTGTCTCCTGTGCTACCCTGGGTTCTCCCCCAAGTCTGTGCCTTTCCTCCTACAACACCCAGTCCCTACGTCCAGGCATCCCTTCTCATTTCCCACTAAGTAGTTCCATGTGGACACATTGATTTTGTGCCTCCCATGTTCGTGTTAATTATGGTGCCCTGAACCCATCTCTTTCATAATTGAATGCAAAGGAGAATGAGCTGCAGGCTGTGGCTTTGGGACATGGAGTCATTTTCTATCTCTCCCCATTGACCCAGCCAGGAGCTGCATGTGGATGTTTGGAGATGACCGTGTGGAGAAGGAGAGACACCACCCCCCTGGAGTTTTGTGCCCGAGGCTCTGATGCCACCTTACCCATCCCTCACCTCTGCACATGGCGCTTCGCTCTGGCTGGCTGCTCACAGGCCCCTGTGCTCTGGAGATTCTCAGGCTTGCTTGGTGCCTGGTTCTCCTTCTCCTTCTTTGGGCCCAAGGGTTGTGGGGCCAGCGCACCATCCCAGTGCTTGATGGGGCATCTTCTGCTCCTCGCAGTGTGTCCAAAAGCCCCACATTCCTTACACTTCATCTGATGGTGGAAAAGCACAAGTTGTCAGGAGTCAGCCCAAGCACAACCAGCTCTGCCCTTTTACAGACAAATAGAGATTTTAAGTCTCAGTTTCCTCTCCTTTTAGTTCAGGCACTCAGGCCTGTGAACCATGAACATCTCGGGATTCAAAGGTCCTAGAACACGTTTGTGGAATCACCTATTATACAGGGGCACTGGAAGGAAGGTTTGGATGTTGCAACTTGAGGACCCTGGGCCAGATTTCAAAAACAGGACAAACGTACGTTGGGATGCATGGGTTTCAAGTGGTTCCAAAAGATGTCTCCTCCCATCCTAGGAAGAAACTAAGCTGAGAGGATGTGCTGGGCAGGTCCTCGAGGGTTGGCAAGGGACAATTGGATGGTAGAGGCAATCTGAGAGGATGTAACCAAGATTCTGACCTGTGTCGCCCCCTGGCTTCCCATTGCCTCCAAAGTCCACATACCCTGGGGTCCTCCTCCTCAGGGGGAGGAGCCCTATGCCTCAGAGCTCCCCTCTGCTGTTGCTTCTTATTCTGGATTTGAATGAGCCTCGGGGCCAGAGGCCGTGAGGCACGCTCTGCTGACTGTCTCATGTTATTCCAATCAGATCCCATTTCCTCAGATGCTGACGTTGGGCTTTCCTAGGTCCAAGAGAAAAGAGAAAGAGTGTCATGAACAAAGACATGATGGGAACTCTCAGATATTTCCCACATTGTGGCATGGAGTACATCCCATGATCCAGGGAGCCCAGTAGAATAGGTGGAGCACAGATGGGTGCGGGATCAATGGAGGAGTACACCAACTACTGCGTCTGACAGAAATAAGATACTCCATGCTGTTAGAATTATATCAGAGTGAATGTATGATTCCCGTAGGTAAAATAAACCAATCTTAACCAAAGGGAACAATTTTGCCTCTATCAAAATGATAAACAAAAAAAGGAAAGGTGAAGAGAGATAAACCTAGATCATACAAAGAGAGATCAAAAGGAATTTCATCCTAATACAGAGATTTTCAGAAGCATGATAAACCAGACTTATTCTTGACAAAGTCAAAGTCATTTGCAAGAAATTCGAGTAGATATCCAAGAATGTCCTTGCATATCTCCCTAAGCAGATTGACCTTGAAAAATATTTCCAAATTAATGGTACAGAGAGCAAATTCAGCAGTGGAACAGTGGTAATGAACCTAACCAAAGAGATAAGTTGAGGACTAGTAGATATTCAAGAATGTCCTTGCATATCTGACCTAAGCAAATTAACCTTGAGATATATTTCCAAATCAATGATACAGAGAGCAAACTCAGGAGTGGATCAGTGGTAATGAGTTTAACCACACAGAGAAGCTGAGCATGTGGCGGGTTGGATGTTGAATTTCACCTAACCCAACCTTTCAAAGAGTTTAGAACATGGGTTCTTAAACTCTTCCACAGAAAGAAAGAGAAAAAAAAAATCATTCCCAATGCATGGTGTGCGGTCACGATGATTTTCTACCATAACGTGATATAAGAAAAACAGAACAAATCAATGATAAATATTGAGCGGCAGAGAAGAATATGATTCTGACATTTTCCCAACATGCTATGGATGGAACCAGTGTACATCCTTGGCCACACGTGCCAAACCAATGTTTGTTCCTAGGTGTGCATACTAAGGGGAGAAGGTGCACTAAAGTGGGAAGGGGGAAGGCGAGAGGTGGGTGGGGAGAGAGGGGACGGAATGGAATAGCAGTTCAGAAGAGAGGGGAAAATGGGTAGAGCAAGGCTAGCTGAGGATGACCCAGGACTTCTATGTGCCTGTGTGGAAATAGTACAGGGAATCCCATTGCTCTATCCATCCGAGATAGTCCCTATCCTACCCAAGGGTCCATGGTAAACTACAGCTGTTTTCATACACATTGATCCACCAGCCCACAGGTATCAGAATGCTGCAGTAAAAGTTCTCTGAAATTTCAATAGTTTGTGGTGATTTGAACTTCGAATGACCTATTTGACCTGCTCAGCATAAAGAAACACTCTTGGAAAAATACAACCTTCCTTACACAAGTACCTCCTCCTCCATCCTTAACGTTTTCCCCATCTACATGTTTTCTAAGGAATCTTCTGTAAACTACCTAGGCAAAGAAAACCAACCTGAGACCCGAACGTTTTGCTGTCTTCTGTCAGCAGGTGCTCAGACAGGTGAGCCTGGACACAGATCCCAGGAAGAGAAGCAGCTTCCTGGACTCCAGCCGGAAGAGGAAGTGAGGGAAGGTGGCTCCTGGGAACTGGTATGCTGCCCCAGGATCACGTGATGCAACACGTCATCTTCAATACCACAGGTTCAATTTTAGGCCAAAATTCAGTGACTCACACCTTTGATTTCCATGACTGCATCCGGAAGGAAGATTTGCCAGCCTTTTCCAGTCAGTACTTTTCTTTTACAGACGTTCGAACTCCAGCGTTTGAATGATTTTGAGGTGCTGGGAAGAAGGCACAGGCCAGTTGACCTAAGGGGCTTGGAGTTTTTACAAGTTTGGCTCTCTGGGGTGTCAAAGTTTTTTGTTGTTTTTGTTGTTTGTTTGTTTGTTTGTTTGTTTAACGCTGCCATTTTAACTTAAGGATTCCAGAATTCAAAGAAATGCTGCCCAATGCTTCCATGCTTTCTGCAACATAATAAGCTCTGCATTGCATCAGATTCTAAATTTTCATTGGAAGAGTATTTCTTTTTTGCTGGGTTTGGAATGACATTTGTGGACATTCAAGTGCCCAGAATAACCATAGGGCTTAAAGAGAGCCTGCTGCTGAGGGCTGATGCCCCTTCTTTCTCTTCCAAATCTGGTGGGCTTCTGAGGTCCCTTGGTGGAAAAGTGTATGTTTCTGGATTCAGCTCCCTGCCCCCGCCCCCAGGGCATCCCTTCAGGCCCTCACCTGGGCCAATCCTGAAATATTGCTGCAGAGGAAAAATTCTCCTGTGTAAGTCTCAAGGGTCCCTTGCCCAAAGGTTTTCCCAGCACTCTACCAGGGCTTTTGTGCTGGTGTCCCTTCCTGTGTAGGTCACCAAGGATTTTATTCACACAGATTTGCACTTTCGAATACACAGGCATATGGGTGCACAGTTCAGAACACCTGGTACCTCAATAGGTTTGCAAATCTCCAATATCACAGAAAAGTGAATGCAGCCTTTACTCCCACACTCCCTTTAGATGATTTCCTTTTTTGTTGTTAATATGTTTACGTGTTCATGGACCTTTTGTTTATGCATTTATGTATGTGCAGTGAGTAGAATCTAAACACACTCGCCCACGGGTGGGAGGCCAGCGCTCTGCAACTGAGCAACAACCCTTGCCCCATCTTTTCATAGTTCTTGAAATAATGGGTAGAATCAATTCTAAGATAGCTACAAATATTCCCACTTAAAACCATCATGAAAATCTATCAGGAAAGACAGTCAAAATAATGTAATTGAAGAAAGAATGAAACTGTTTGTTTCTCATGAAGAGTTTTGAAGGAATACCAACACAATGCATTATTAGTCTGTAATATTATTAGGCTCTATCTAATGCGAAAGTACATATGAACACACAGGCACATGCATACGAATATGCACATGATCATGTCCATAAACACATGTGCACACAAACACACAAACACACACACACACTCACACACACACCCACACACACACACACACATACACACACCACTCCATACCCCACTTCCCCACACAAATGGGAACGCACACATAAGCAGCTAGAAGTATTTTCCGGATTTTTTTTTTCTTGTTTGGTGAGAGTGGATCCATGTGCATCCCATTACCGATTGCCTGCTGTCCTACTTGAAAATTGGTAAAGCTACTGGACTTCCCTAAATACACTTGAACCATCCCTGTAAGGAATCTACTTCATTACTTCTCATTTTCCCAAAGAGCCTTTGGAGAACAGAACCCTTTCAGTGCTCCAGGCTGTGAATAGGCCACACCCAAAGCTTTCTCATCTCCTTAAGTCCTCAGAAAGCATTGTGGATCTGACCCCAAGGTAGTGGGTGTGCTGGGTCGACTAGTGATCATGTGAGTACATGGAAAATTCCCCCTTTGAAAACCATCTCAGAAAGGGGAAGTATCTCTCTTTCACTTGAGGTCAGGCAGGAAATTCTACTAGTCATTGATGGTGGAGACAAAGAGGCAACTTCCCTCCACAGGTGAGAGCAGTCTAGGGAGGATGTCCTTATTAAGCCCAATTCTGCTCCATCAAATGCAGCTGTTGTTCAAGTCCTCTTGGGTTCTTCTCTACCTGCAAGTTCCAAAGAGTGAGCCTGGGCACATGCCACTTAAGCAACAGTTTCTTTCTATCCACATTGGGCTGCTAGAGAGAAACTGTCTGCCTGGAAGAGTCTTTCTATGGGTGGCACTGGGCTGTGGAATATTTGAAAACACCTGCTAGTTGAATGCAGCTCTGCTCATTCTGAGCCTCAGAGCCCCTCAGTCAATGAAGGAAGTGGAGGAAAATATTCTATAGAATATTCCGGAGGGAACAGAATGCATTCTAGCCGAAGCTAAAAGAAAGTGTTTGTGTCCATTGACCCAATTCAGTGCCTCCAAAGGTCCCCATTTGGGAAACCCAATTGTTACAGGTCAGAACCCTTCCAAGGGAGAAGGGGGAGTTGACTCAGGACCCATGGTATTCTTAGCATGCAGGATAGAAGAGAAACTCCACAGGACACATTTGAGCACATACACAGAGGTTGGATTAAGAAAAATAATGCTGAGAGGGGTGGAAGGCAGCATCCAACACAGGCCAGGGCTGGATGATATGGCCAGGCCAATGGAGAGCAAAAATTATGGTGGCTTGCATCCCACTCAGCATGCAGATCTACGAATACCACAGACAGCACAGGAAGTCTATGGAGCCAACACGTGTGCTGGAGTCAAATTGTTGTTCAGCTTTGCATTGGCCCCAATGTCACTGATGACTCTGCAAGTACAAGAGAACCCAGCTCGACTTGATCATCAGGAATATGGGATGGAAACCTTTGCAGTTCCTCATGTCATCCACCTGAGACAGTTCTTTCTAGTGGATGAAAGCTGCCTCCATATGTGGAGGATCAAGGACCAGAACAGATTCCTGCTGGGAGCTCAGAAGAAAGAGAGACATTCTCTGAAACGCTTTCCATAGGAAAGGCTTCCTCATCTCTTCAGCCTGCTGGTCGTCCACCCACCGCCCCCTCTCTATCCATGTCAGATCCACCAATCACTTCTCAGAAATTCATGGACTAGGTGGATTAGGAATTTCGGGGCATATTTCTTTGAACTTCTGGAGAGCTGCTTTGAGTGCTTTTCCCAGTTTCCATCTATGGCACACGAGAGGCCTGGGAGAAGCTACAATTCGCAGAGTGTCTAATTACCAAGAATTTATTGCTCCAGAACATGGAAAAAACCTTAGTACACTGTGACCATTTCCAGGCTGTGAGGCTGGTAGGGTGTTTTAAAAATATATGTTTCATTCGTCTTTTTTCACTTGGAAAAGTAAAAGGACTAAGAGAAGTGCTGTTGTTTTGTGTGAGTTCTGTGTGCACATGTTACTATTGGAGGGCTTGTTTCTTTTTGTGTGTGCAAATACACCTGTGTGTTTAGAAGTCTTTTGGTACAGATGTTTTCATACAAAGGAAGATCCAGAAAGTATTAGAGGTTGCAATTTTTCAAAGCAGTATTGCCATTTCCGCCACCTGCACGTGAAACAGAAACATTTTCACGCTGCCACAGTTTCAAATGTTATAAAGATAGGGAGATCTTCAAGTCACTCTCAGACCACTGTTTACCATTCCAATGAAGCCTTTATTGTGGGCAAGCAGTGGACACAATCTAAAGCCAAGATAGCCAGAGTGGCGCATGCCCTTATGTTTTGCCTCTTATTGAAGCCAGAAACACACCAAAGTTATGTTTGCTCAAGGGCATGACTCCTCCCCTACCACTGCAATCGGTAAGAATTTCGTATCTCCATGTGCCAGTGCACAGGATAGCCGTGCAAACAGTTTTTAATCTCACTGTCACATGGACACAGTTGACTGATACACTTTTGCTCATCAGAAAAACAGGCTCACTTTCAGGGACCTTCTTGGCCCTATGCCTGTTCAAGGGGGAGATCAGAGGCACTCCTGCTAATGGACACGAAATGCCAGCCTAGCCAAGCTTTTCTCTGGTCCAGTCATGGCTCTGGCACCCGGGTGTTCCGCACACCTTTATTTTAGACCCTAGTATATGTGATATGGGCACAGAACAAAGTACACCTGAGTGCACACTGGTGAGCAGATAACATTCCTTCACCCTCTGCATTGTTCACAATACTCCACCGGCCTCTCCACACCTTCCTTCCCTCACTAAATGTGCATCACTTGGTGAAAGATGCTCACAGCACGGGTGGGAGAAGGAACTCCTACGATACTTGGGGGGCCTAGGACAGGCCCCTGTATTTATGGCACTCTCCACATCAGGAGTGGAGACAGGAAATGTACAGGAAAGCCTACACTGAGGAAAAAATCAAATCTGAATATGGAATGTATCTCAAGAGCTGCATTGCCAGACATCAGTGTTCACATATCTCCATTCTTTCAGGCTCCAAAATCAAATTGAGGAGCTCCATGTTTCTCCTCCCTGTTTCCCTGCAAAATCTCCTGCCTGTGGATCAGAATCCACATCACCCCAGACTGTGTCTGAATAGGGACAGCCATGTCAGTGCCATCGGGAGAAGGGAGTGTCCAGTTAATAAATCTTGGCTAAAACACCACAGAGTCATTCTGGACCCTGGACACACATGTTCCCAGACATTGGAAATGGGGACTGGGTGTGAACGAAAAGAGCTCCTTCCACCAGCTGCAGTGGTTCCACAAATGCTCACAATTAAGAGCACCCAGAGAGAGAGTTGAAAAGCCTCAATGTTCAGGCCCCCAAATCGCAAGTGACTTCGATGATCTGGGATACACAATTCCACCCATTTATTATGGTAGTATGTGAAATTCAGTGATATCCTGAACTACACCAAACGAATGATCTTAATTGCCATGTGGACATCATCTGAGACATTCGGGCTGTCCAAGTCATTACAATTGAGCACTAGGACACAAAAAAAAATGCAGTTTTCAGGAAAGACAAAGTAGAAAGGCATATGCCTATTGAGCACTCAAAGGATGCACACAGTAAAACATGGGGAAAATTGATTGAGGATTCAGAGAAGCGTCAAGTACATGATTATCATAAGGGGCAAGGAACAAAAAAGGAAAGGCCAGAGAAATTGTCCACAATGCTTTCCATGACCACACTCGAGTGTCAAGAAGGTCCACTGAAGCCCAGGACAGAGGTCCCAGTGATCAGCCAGTGTAAACCTCCATGCAGTCATAGGACAAAAAGGACAAACTTGAGCCTTCTACTTCTGTCCAACTTCAATCTCTACACCTGCATATACACTCCATTTGTCATCCCATTGAAAGCCTGTGGAAGGTGACATGAGCACATCGGACCATCCCCTGGAAACACCATTCAGAGGAGTCTCGTCTCTGAGTTCTGGACAGGTGGCTATGCATCAGATGCAGGCAGGGTCTGTGGCTGTGCCAGCGCTTTCTGAAGTCCCAGCCTTGGCTCCCACTCCATAGCTAGAAAGGTCCTGTGACCCTGGTGCCACCTGCTCCTGCATGAGAGACCCTGCAAGTTATTGGAGCCCCAAGGGCCATTCTTCCCTGCTATGGTGGGCCTCATTCCATGTCACTGTCCTCAGAGGAGGAGGACACAAGAAGGTCTTCATAGAGGACACTCACTGGCTCCTGGGAGCTGGGACACTCCCACTCATCAAGATAGGGAGGAGTGTCAGCAAGAGCACTGGTCTTTGCAGCAGCTGGAGAGGAAGGGAGATCAGCAATGAACCTGGATCTCCACCAGTTTTTGTGCATTCTCTTGAAGACCATTAGGAGGGGCTGTCGGGCAACACAGCTGGGTGCTGGTGGACTCGATTTGGTACACGGCTTGACTGGATTCAGGAAAGGGCTTTCCTTGGGAGGGCAAAGATCCATGCTGGAATCATGGGCTGGAGATTTTCTGGTCACTTGGGGTGACCCTTTTAGTCTGATTCCACTTGTATCTTGCCAAGAAGGCAGAGATTTCCCAGCCTCTGAGCCTGGCTCACAGGTGTTCCCCCGTTGAGTGAGACTTTGCCCCAGCCTGAGTTTCTTTGGGGCATTCTGGCCAGTCTGTTTGTGGACCTGAGCCTGTCTCTTGCCTGAGGCCTGGAGGCTGAGTTTGTGGCCCTGGCCCTGTGGACATGCTGCAGGCTGCAGGCAGGGCTCTTTGCTAACGTCAGGACAACTGGCTAGTGAAGGAGGGTGGAGCACATGGCCCCCTCTGAGAATTTGGGCAGAAGTCTGGGCAACTTTAGAGGAGACAACCTCTGGCGTTTCAGGTGCTTTCTTCCCAAGGAGGGCAGGGATCTGCCCTGAGTGCCTTGCTGCCGACTGGATGGTGCCAGGGATGCTCACATCCGGTTGTGTCTGCATCCCAGGACCTGAGTTGAGTCCAACTTCAGGTATCTGAAAGGGATGTGCGCTACTGAAGGTGAGACTCTCATCCAAGTTCTGGACACGAGGCTGACTCTCAAACACAGAGCCCGGGACACACCTCGTACTGGTCGTGTGGACGGGCAGTGGCCTGCTGGGTTTCTGGAAAAAAAGACAAACACAGGAAAATCTCCTGAGTCCCTGCACTTTCTCAAGCACCAACAAGGCCCACCAACACACGAATTTGGCTACAGAACATAGAGTGGAACCGGAAGACAAGTCATCAGCCCAGGAAAGGAAAAGGGGCACTCCACCTCCACCTCCATGGCTATGAGCCAAGGACCCATTCCAAGAATGACGTGACATGTTTCAGGGCACATTGGGAAATACCCCATTCTTAATCAGAGGTCTCATGCATTGGGAGGGGCAGGGCTCTTTTGTGTGTTCTTCCATGGCATGTCGATGGCTAATGCTCCTCTCAGCAGAGTGTGAACCCTGAGGAGTTGGCTTACAGAAGCTGAGAGTGTTCTCCCACTTTCAATAGGAATATGCCTGCATTGGACATTGTGTCCTTTGAGACGCTGGAGTCAACTATGACCCCATGAGCCCATGCACCATGTCATGGGGAATATGAAAAAAAGTAACACAAATAAATTGGAAAGGGCAAATGTGAAAGATCAAAAGCAGGAGTCACATTGGGGTTCAATGTTGACAGCAAACCTCTCAGGCAGAAGGGCCACAGAAAAGGAACATATCATGCTTATCCTAGTCACCAAAAGAGCAGGCAACCATGCACATACTCACCCTTAGGTAGGCACTGGGTTCTGTCTCTTCCTTCCATTTGGGTTGCTGCCTACCCTGGGGTCTCCTACTGGTACTCCATGTCTGGAGTAGAGCCTTTCCCCGTTCCTCTTCTTGCCTGTAGAACACACGATGGCATTAGGATGGATGTAGAGTCGGGAGCAGAATGTGAGGTGCCCGTTTGCTTAGTGTCTCCTGTGCTACCCTGGGTTCTCCCCCAAGTCTGTGCCTTTCCTCCTACAACACCCAGTCCCTACGTCCAGGCATCCCTTCTCATTTCCCACTAAGTAGTTCCATGTGGACACATTGATTTTGTGCCTCCCATGTTCGTGTTAATTATGGTGCCCTGAACCCATCTCTTTCATAATTGAATGCAAAGGAGAATGAGCTGCAGGCTGTGGCTTTGGGACATGGAGTCATTTTCTATCTCTCCCCATTGACCCAGCCAGGAGCTGCATGTGGATGTTTGGAGATGACCGCGTGGAGAAGGAGAGACACCACCCCCCTGGAGTTTTGTGCCCGAGGCTCTGATGCCACCTTACCCATCCCTCACCTCTGCACATGGCGCTTCGCTCTGGCTGGCTGCTCACAGGCCCCTGTGCTCTGGAGATTCTCAGGCTTGCTTGG
The DNA here is from genome assembly GCF_964194105.1 of Spermophilus citellus. Classification (NCBI taxonomy): domain Eukaryota; kingdom Metazoa; phylum Chordata; class Mammalia; order Rodentia; family Sciuridae; genus Spermophilus; species Spermophilus citellus. The sequence continues at coordinate 4,288,109 of NW_027673039.1, read as the reverse complement.
TGCCTGGTTCTCCTTCTCCTTCTTTGGGCCCAAGGGTTGTGGGGCCAGCGCACCATCCCAGTGCTTGATGGGGCATCTTCTGCTCCTCGCAGTGTGTCCAAAAGCCCCACATTCCTTACACTTCATCTGATGGTGGAAAAGCACAAGTTGTCAGGAGTCAGCCCAAGCACAACCAGCTCTGCCCTTTTACAGACAAATAGAGATTTTAAGTCTCAGTTTCCTCTCCTTTTAGTTCAGGCACTCAGGCCTGTGAACCATGAACATCTCGGGATTCAAAGGTCCTAGAACACGTTTGTGGAATCACCTATTATACAGGGGCACTGGAAGGAAGGTTTGGATGTTGCAACTTGAGGACCCTGGGCCAGATTTCAAAAACAGGACAAACGTACGTTGGGATGCATGGGTTTCAAGTGGTTCCAAAAGATGTCTCCTCCCATCCTAGGAAGAAACTAAGCTGAGAGGATGTGCTGGGCAGGTCCTCAAGGGTTGGCAAGGGACAATTGGATGGTAGAGGCAATCTGAGAGGATGTAACCAAGATTCTGACCTGTGTCGCCCCCTGGCTTCCCATTGCCTCCAAAGTCCACATACCCTGGGGTCCTCCTCCTCAGGGGGAGGAGCCCTATGCCTCAGAGCTCCCCTCTGCTGTTGCTTCTTATTCTGGATTTGAATGAGCCTCGGGGCCAGAGGCCGTGAGGCACGCTCTGCTGACTGTCTCATGTTATTCCAATCAGATCCCATTTCCTCAGATGCTGACGTTGGGCTTTCCTAGGTCCAAGAGAAAAGAGAAAGAGTGTCATGAACAAAGACATGATGGGAACTCTCAGATATTTCCCACATTGTGGCATGGAGTACATCCCATGATCCAGGGAGCCCAGTAGAATAGGTGGAGCACAGATGGGTGCGGGATCAATGGAGGAGTACACCAACTACTGCGTCTGACAGAAATAAGATACTCCATGCTGTTAGAATTATATCAGAGTGAATGTATGATTCCCGTAGGTAAAATAAACCAATCTTAACCAAAGGGAACAATTTTGCCTCTATCAAAATGATAAACAAAAAAAGGAAAGGTGAAGAGAGATAAACCTAGATCATACAAAGAGAGATCAAAAGGAATTTCATCCTAATACAGAGATTTTCAGAAGCATGATAAACCAGACTTATTCTTGACAAAGTCAAAGTCATTTGCAAGAAATTCGAGTAGATATCCAAGAATGTCCTTGCATATCTCCCTAAGCAGATTGACCTTGAAAAATATTTCCAAATTAATGGTACAGAGAGCAAATTCAGCAGTGGAACAGTGGTAATGAACCTAACCAAAGAGATAAGTTGAGGACTAGTAGATATTCAAGAATGTCCTTGCATATCTGACCTAAGCAAATTAACCTTGAGATATATTTCCAAATCAATGATACAGAGAGCAAACTCAGGAGTGGATCAGTGGTAATGAGTTTAACCACACAGAGAAGCTGAGCATGTGGCGGGTTGGATGTTGAATTTCACCTAACCCAACCTTTCAAAGAGTTTAGAACATGGGTTCTTAAACTCTTCCACAGAAAGAAAGAGAAAAAAAAAATCATTCCCAATGCATGGTGTGCGGTCACGATGATTTTCTACCATAACGTGATATAAGAAAAACAGAACAAATCAATGATAAATATTGAGCGGCAGAGAAGAATATGATTCTGACATTTTCCCAACATGCTATGGATGGAACCAGTGTACATCCTTGGCCACACGTGCCAAACCAATGTTTGTTCCTAGGTGTGCATACTAAGGGGAGAAGGTGCACTAAAGTGGGAAGGGGGAAGGCGAGAGGTGGGTGGGGAGAGAGGGGACGGAATGGAATAGCAGTTCAGAAGAGAGGGGAAAATGGGTAGAGCAAGGCTAGCTGAGGATGACCCAGGACTTCTATGTGCCTGTGTGGAAATAGTACAGGGAATCCCATTGCTCTATCCATCCGAGATAGTCCCTATCCTACCCAAGGGTCCATGGTAAACTACAGCTGTTTTCATACACATTGATCCACCAGCCCACAGGTATCAGAATGCTGCAGTAAAAGTTCTCTGAAATTTCAATAGTTTGTGGTGATTTGAACTTCGAATGACCTATTTGACCTGCTCAGCATAAAGAAACACTCTTGGAAAAATACAACCTTCCTTACACAAGTACCTCCTCCTCCATCCTTAACGTTTTCCCCATCTACATGTTTTCTAAGGAATCTTCTGTAAACTACCTAGGCAAAGAAAACCAACCTGAGACCCGAACGTTTTGCTGTCTTCTGTCAGCAGGTGCTCAGACAGGTGAGCCTGGACACAGATCCCAGGAAGAGAAGCAGCTTCCTGGACTCCAGCCGGAAGAGGAAGTGAGGGAAGGTGGCTCCTGGGAACTGGTATGCTGCCCCAGGATCACGTGATGCAACACGTCATCTTCAATACCACAGGTTCAATTTTAGGCCAAAATTCAGTGACTCACACCTTTGATTTCCATGACTGCATCCGGAAGGAAGATTTGCCAGCCTTTTCCAGTCAGTACTTTTCTTTTACAGACGTTCGAACTCCAGCGTTTGAATGATTTTGAGGTGCTGGGAAGAAGGCACAGGCCAGTTGACCTAAGGGGCTTGGAGTTTTTACAAGTTTGGCTCTCTGGGGTGTCAAAGTTTTTTGTTGTTTTTGTTGTTTGTTTGTTTGTTTGTTTGTTTAACGCTGCCATTTTAACTTAAGGATTCCAGAATTCAAAGAAATGCTGCCCAATGCTTCCATGCTTTCTGCAACATAATAAGCTCTGCATTGCATCAGATTCTAAATTTTCATTGGAAGAGTATTTCTTTTTTGCTGGGTTTGGAATGACATTTGTGGACATTCAAGTGCCCAGAATAACCATAGGGCTTAAAGAGAGCCTGCTGCTGAGGGCTGATGCCCCTTCTTTCTCTTCCAAATCTGGTGGGCTTCTGAGGTCCCTTGGTGGAAAAGTGTATGTTTCTGGATTCAGCTCCCTGCCCCCGCCCCCAGGGCATCCCTTCAGGCCCTCACCTGGGCCAATCCTGAAATATTGCTGCAGAGGAAAAATTCTCCTGTGTAAGTCTCAAGGGTCCCTTGCCCAAAGGTTTTCCCAGCACTCTACCAGGGCTTTTGTGCTGGTGTCCCTTCCTGTGTAGGTCACCAAGGATTTTATTCACACAGATTTGCACTTTCGAATACACAGGCATATGGGTGCACAGTTCAGAACACCTGGTACCTCAATAGGTTTGCAAATCTCCAATATCACAGAAAAGTGAATGCAGCCTTTACTCCCACACTCCCTTTAGATGATTTCCTTTTTTGTTGTTAATATGTTTACGTGTTCATGGACCTTTTGTTTATGCATTTATGTATGTGCAGTGAGTAGAATCTAAACACACTCGCCCACGGGTGGGAGGCCAGCGCTCTGCAACTGAGCAACAACCCTTGCCCCATCTTTTCATAGTTCTTGAAATAATGGGTAGAATCAATTCTAAGATAGCTACAAATATTCCCACTTAAAACCATCATGAAAATCTATCAGGAAAGACAGTCAAAATAATGTAATTGAAGAAAGAATGAAACTGTTTGTTTCTCATGAAGAGTTTTGAAGGAATACCAACACAATGCATTATTAGTCTGTAATATTATTAGGCTCTATCTAATGCGAAAGTACATATGAACACACAGGCACATGCATACGAATATGCACATGATCATGTCCATAAACACATGTGCACACAAACACACAAACACACACACACACTCACACACACACCCACACACACACACACACATACACACACCACTCCATACCCCACTTCCCCACACAAATGGGAACGCACACATAAGCAGCTAGAAGTATTTTCCGGATTTTTTTTTTCTTGTTTGGTGAGAGTGGATCCATGTGCATCCCATTACCGATTGCCTGCTGTCCTACTTGAAAATTGGTAAAGCTACTGGACTTCCCTAAATACACTTGAACCATCCCTGTAAGGAATCTACTTCATTACTTCTCATTTTCCCAAAGAGCCTTTGGAGAACAGAACCCTTTCAGTGCTCCAGGCTGTGAATAGGCCACACCCAAAGCTTTCTCATCTCCTTAAGTCCTCAGAAAGCATTGTGGATCTGACCCCAAGGTAGTGGGTGTGCTGGGTCGACTAGTGATCATGTGAGTACATGGAAAATTCCCCCTTTGAAAACCATCTCAGAAAGGGGAAGTATCTCTCTTTCACTTGAGGTCAGGCAGGAAATTCTACTAGTCATTGATGGTGGAGACAAAGAGGCAACTTCCCTCCACAGGTGAGAGCAGTCTAGGGAGGATGTCCTTATTAAGCCCAATTCTGCTCCATCAAATGCAGCTGTTGTTCAAGTCCTCTTGGGTTCTTCTCTACCTGCAAGTTCCAAAGAGTGAGCCTGGGCACATGCCACTTAAGCAACAGTTTCTTTCTATCCACATTGGGCTGCTAGAGAGAAACTGTCTGCCTGGAAGAGTCTTTCTATGGGTGGCACTGGGCTGTGGAATATTTGAAAACACCTGCTAGTTGAATGCAGCTCTGCTCATTCTGAGCCTCAGAGACCCTCAGTCAATGAAGGAAGTGGAGGAAAATATTCTATAGAATATTCCGGAGGGAACAGAATGCATTCTAGCCGAAGCTAAAAGAAAGTGTTTGTGTCCATTGACCCAATTCAGTGCCTCCAAAGGTCCCCATTTGGGAAACCCAATTGTTACAGGTCAGAACCCTTCCAAGGGAGAAGGGGGAGTTGACTCAGGACCCATGGTATTCTTAGCATGCAGGATAGAAGAGAAACTCCACAGGACACATTTGAGCACATACACAGAGGTTGGATTAAGAAAAATAATGCTGAGAGGGGTGGAAGGCAGCATCCAACACAGGCCAGGGCTGGATGATATGGCCAGGCCAATGGAGAGCAAAAATTATGGTGGCTTGCATCCCACTCAGCATGCAGATCTACGAATACCACAGACAGCACAGGAAGTCTATGGAGCCAACACGTGTGCTGGAGTCAAATTGTTGTTCAGCTTTGCATTGGCCCCAATGTCACTGATGACTCTGCAAGTACAAGAGAACCCAGCTCGACTTGATCATCAGGAATATGGGATGGAAACCTTTGCAGTTCCTCATGTCATCCACCTGAGACAGTTCTTTCTAGTGGATGAAAGCTGCCTCCATATGTGGAGGATCAAGGACCAGAACAGATTCCTGCTGGGAGCTCAGAAGAAAGAGAGACATTCTCTGAAACGCTTTCCATAGGAAAGGCTTCCTCATCTCTTCAGCCTGCTGGTCGTCCACCCACCGCCCCCTCTCTATCCATGTCAGATCCACCAATCACTTCTCAGAAATTCATGGACTAGGTGGATTAGGAATTTCGGGGCATATTTCTTTGAACTTCTGGAGAGCTGCTTTGAGTGCTTTTCCCAGTTTCCATCTATGGCACACGAGAGGCCTGGGAGAAGCTACAATTCGCAGAGTGTCTAATTACCAAGAATTTATTGCTCCAGAACATGGAAAAAACCTTAGTACACTGTGACCATTTCCAGGCTGTGAGGCTGGTAGGGTGTTTTAAAAATATATGTTTCATTCGTCTTTTTTCACTTGGAAAAGTAAAAGGACTAAGAGAAGTGCTGTTGTTTTGTGTGAGTTCTGTGTGCACATGTTACTATTGGAGGGCTTGTTTCTTTTTGTGTGTGCAAATACACCTGTGTGTTTAGAAGTCTTTTGGTACAGATGTTTTCATACAAAGGAAGATCCAGAAAGTATTAGAGGTTGCAATTTTTCAAAGCAGTATTGCCATTTCGGCCACCTGCACGTGAAACAGAAACATTTTCACGCTGCCACAGTTTCAAATGTTATAAAGATAGGGAGATCTTCAAGTCACTCTCAGACCACTGTTTACCATTCCAATGAAGCCTTTATTGTGGGCAAGCAGTGGACACAATCTAAAGCCAAGATAGCCAGAGTGGCGCATGCCCTTATGTTTTGCCTCTTATTGAAGCCAGAAACACACCAAAGTTATGTTTGCTCAAGGGCATGACTCCTCCCCTACCACTGCAATCGGTAAGAATTTCGTATCTCCATGTGCCAGTGCACAGGATAGCCGTGCAAACAGTTTTTAATCTCACTGTCACATGGACACAGTTGACTGATACACTTTTGCTCATCAGAAAAACAGGCTCACTTTCAGGGACCTTCTTGGCCCTATGCCTGTTCAAGGGGGAGATCAGAGGCACTCCTGCTAATGGACACGAAATGCCAGCCTAGCCAAGCTTTTCTCTGGTCCAGTCATGGCTCTGGCACCCGGGTGTTCCGCACACCTTTATTTTAGACCCTAGTATATGTGATATGGGCACAGAACAAAGTACACCTGAGTGCACACTGGTGAGCAGATAACATTCCTTCACCCTCTGCATTGTTCACAATACTCCACCGGCCTCTCCACACCTTCCTTCCCTCACTAAATGTGCATCACTTGGTGAAAGATGCTCACAGCACGGGTGGGAGAAGGAACTCCTACGATACTTGGGGGGCCTAGGACAGGCCCCTGTATTTATGGCACTCTCCACATCAGGAGTGGAGACAGGAAATGTACAGGAAAGCCTACACTGAGGAAAAAATCAAATCTGAATATGGAATGTATCTCAAGAGCTGCATTGCCAGACATCAGTGTTCACATATCTCCATTCTTTCAGGCTCCAAAATCAAATTGAGGAGCTCCATGTTTCTCCTCCCTGTTTCCCTGCAAAATCTCCTGCCTGTGGATCAGAATCCACATCACCCCAGACTGTGTCTGAATAGGGACAGCCATGTCAGTGCCATCGGGAGAAGGGAGTGTCCAGTTAATAAATCTTGGCTAAAACACCACAGAGTCATTCTGGACCCTGGACACACATGTTCCCAGACATTGGAAATGGGGACTGGGTGTGAACGAAAAGAGCTCCTTCCACCAGCTGCAGTGGTTCCACAAATGCTCACAATTAAGAGCACCCAGAGAGAGAGTTGAAAAGCCTCAATGTTCAGGCCCCCAAATCGCAAGTGACTTCGATGATCTGGGATACACAATTCCACCCATTTATTATGGTAGTATGTGAAATTCAGTGATATCCTGAACTACACCAAACGAATGATCTTAATTGCCATGTGGACATCATCTGAGACATTCGGGCTGTCCAAGTCATTACAATTGAGCACTAGGACACACAAAAAAATGCAGTTTTCAGGAAAGACAAAGTAGAAAGGCATATGCCTATTGAGCACTCAAAGGATGCACACAGTAAAACATGGGGAAAATTGATTGAGGATTCAGAGAAGCGTCAAGTACATGATTATCATAAGGGGCAAGGAACAAAAAAGGAAAGGCCAGAGAAATTGTCCACAATGCTTTCCATGACCACACTCGAGCGTCAAGAAGGTCCACTGAAGCCCAGGACAGAGGTCCCAGTGATCAGCCAGTGTAAACCTCCATGCAGTCATAGGACAAAAAGGACAAACTTGAGCCTTCTACTTCTGTCCAACTTCAATCTCTACACCTGCATATACACTCCATTTGTCATCCCATTGAAAGCCTGTGGAAGGTGACATGAGCACATCGGACCATCCCCTGGAAACACCATTCAGAGGAGTCTCGTCTCTGAGTTCTGGACAGGTGGCTATGCATCAGATGCAGGCAGGGTCTGTGGCTGTGCCAGCGCTTTCTGAAGTCCCAGCCTTGGCTCCCACTCCATAGCTAGAAAGGTCCTGTGACCCTGGTGCCACCTGCTCCTGCATGAGAGACCCTGCAAGTTATTGGAGCCCCAAGGGCCATTCTTCCCTGCTATGGTGGGCCTCATTCCATGTCACTGTCCTCAGAGGAGGAGGACACAAGAAGGTCTTCATAGAGGACACTCACTGGCTCCTGGGAGCTGGGACACTCCCACTCATCAAGATAGGGAGGAGTGTCAGCAAGAGCACTGGTCTTTGCAGCAGCTGGAGAGGAAGGGAGATCAGCAATGAACCTGGATCTCCACCAGTTTTTGTGCATTCTCTTGAAGACCATTAGGAGGGGCTGTCGGGCAACACAGCTGGGTGCTGGTGGACTCGATTTGGTACACGGCTTGACTGGATTCAGGAAAGGGCTTTCCTTGGGAGGGCAAAGATCCATGCTGGAATCATGGGCTGGAGATTTTCTGGTCACTTGGGGTGACCCTTTTAGTCTGATTCCACTTGTATCTTGCCAAGAAGGCAGAGATTTCCCAGCCTCTGAGCCTGGCTCACAGGTGTTCCCCCGTTGAGTGAGACTTTGCCCCAGCCTGAGTTTCTTTGGGGCATTCTGGCCAGTCTGTTTGTGGACCTGAGCCTGTCTCTTGCCTGAGGCCTGGAGGCTGAGTTTGTGGCCCTGGCCCTGTGGACATGCTGCAGGCTGCAGGCAGGGCTCTTTGCTAACGTCAGGACAACTGGCTAGTGAAGGAGGGTGGAGCACATGGCCCCCTCTGAGAATTTGGGCAGAAGTCTGGGCAACTTTAGAGGAGACAACCTCTGGCGTTTCAGGTGCTTTCTTCCCAAGGAGGGCAGGGATCTGCCCTGAGTGCCTTGCTGCCGACTGGATGGTGCCAGGGATGCTCACATCCGGTTGTGTCTGCATCCCAGGACCTGAGTTGAGTCCAACTTCAGGTATCTGAAAGGGATGTGCGCTACTGAAGGTGAGACTCTCATCCAAGTTCTGGACACGAGGCTGACTCTCAAACACAGAGCCCGGGACACACCTCGTACTGGTCGTGTGGACGGGCAGTGGCCTGCTGGGTTTCTGGAAAAAAAGACAAACACAGGAAAATCTCCTGAGTCCCTGCACTTTCTCAAGCACCAACAAGGCCCACCAACACACGAATTTGGCTACAGAACATAGAGTGGAACCGGAAGACAAGTCATCAGCCCAGGAAAGGAAAAGGGGCACTCCACCTCCACCTCCATGGCTATGAGCCAAGGACCCATTCCAAGAATGACGTGACATGTTTCAGGGCACATTGGGAAATACCCCATTCTTAATCAGAGGTCTCATGCATTGGGAGGGGCAGGGCTCTTTTGTGTGTTCTTCCATGGCATGTTGATGGCTAATGCTCCTCTCAGCAGAGTGTGAACCCTGAGGAGTTGGCTTACAGAAGCTGAGAGTGTTCTCCCACTTTCAATAGGAATATGCCTGCATTGGACATTGTGTCCTTTGAGACGCTGGAGTCAACTATGACCCCATGAGCCCATGCACCATGTCATGGGGAATATGAAAAAAAGTAACACAAATAAATTGGAAAGGGCAAATGTGAAAGATCAAAAGCAGGAGTCACATTGGGGTTCAATGTTGACAGCAAACCTCTCAGGCAGAAGGGCCACAGAAAAGGAACATATCATGCTTATCCTAGTCACCAAAAGAGCAGGCAACCATGCACATACTCACCCTTAGGTAGGCACTGGGTTCTGTCTCTTCCTTCCATTTGGGTTGCTGCCTACCCTGGGGTCTCCTACTGGTACTCCATGTCTGGAGTAGAGCCTTTCCCCGTTCCTCTTCTTGCCTGTAGAACACACGATGGCATTAGGATGGATGTAGAGTCGGGAGCAGAATGTGAGGTGCCCGTTTGCTTAGTGTCTCCTGTGCTACCCTGGGTTCTCCCCCAAGTCTGTGCCTTTCCTCCTACAACACCCAGTCCCTACGTCCAGGCATCCCTTCTCATTTCCCACTAAGTAGTTCCATGTGGACACATTGATTTTGTGCCTCCCATGTTCGTGTTAATTATGGTGCCCTGAACCCATCTCTTTCATAATTGAATGCAAAGGAGAATGAGCTGCAGGCTGTGGCTTTGGGACATGGAGTCATTTTCTATCTCTCCCCATTGACCCAGCCAGGAGCTGCATGTGGATGTTTGGAGATGACCGCGTGGAGAAGGAGAGACACCACCCCCCTGGAGTTTTGTGCCCGAGGCTCTGATGCCACCTTACCCATCCCTCACCTCTGCACATGGCGCTTCGCTCTGGCTGGCTGCTCACAGGCCCCTGTGCTCTGGAGATTCTCAGGCTTGCTTGGTGCCTGGTTCTCCTTCTCCTTCTTTGGGCCCAAGGGTTGTGGGGCCAGCGCACCATCCCAGTGCTTGATGGGGCATCTTCTGCTCCTCGCAGTGTGTCCAAAAGCCCCACATTCCTTACACTTCATCTGGTGGTGGAAAAGCACAAGTTGTCAGGAGTCAGCCCAAGCACAACCAGCTCTGCCCTTTTACAGACAAATAGAGATTTTAAGTCTCAGTTTCCTCTCCTTTTAGTTCAGGCACTCAGGCCTGTGAACCATGAACATCTCGGGATTCAAAGGTCCTAGAACACGTTTGTGGAATCACCTATTATACAGGGGCACTGGAAGGAAGGTTTGGATGTTGCAACTTGAGGACCCTGGGCCAGATTTCAAAAACAGGACAAACGTACGTTGGGATGCATGGGTTTCAAGTGGTTCCAAAAGATGTCTCCTCCCATCCTAGGAAGAAACTAAGCTGAGAGGATGTGCTGGGCAGGTCCTCGAGGGTTGGCAAGGGACAATTGGATGGTAGAGGCAATCTGAGAGGATGTAACCAAGATTCTGACCTGTGTCGCCCCCTGGCTTCCCATTGCCTCCAAAGTCCACATACCCTGGGGTCCTCCTCCTCAGGGGGAGGAGCCCTATGCCTCAGAGCTCCCCTCTGCTGTTGCTTCTTATTCTGGATTTGAATGAGCCTCGGGGCCAGAGGCCGTGAGGCACGCTCTGCTGACTGTCTCATGTTATTCCAATCAGATCCCATTTCCTCAGATGCTGACGTTGGGCTTTCCTAGGTCCAAGAGAAAAGAGAAAGAGTGTCATGAACAAAGACATGATGGGAACTCTCAGATATTTCCCACATTGTGGCATGGAGTACATCCCATGATCCAGGGAGCCCAGTAGAATAGGTGGAGCACAGATGGGTGCGGGATCAATGGAGGAGTACACCAACTACTGCGTCTGACAGAAATAAGATACTCCATGCGGTTAGAATTATATCAGAGTGAATGTATGATTCCCGTAGGTAAAATAAACCAATCTTAACCAAAGGGAACAATTTTGCCTCTATCAAAATGATAAACAAAAAAAGGAAAGGTGAAGAGAGATAAACCTAGATCATACAAAGAGAGATCAAAAGGAATTTCATCCTAATACAGAGATTTTCAGAAGCATGATAAACCAGACTTATTCTTGACAAAGTCAAAGTCATTTGCAAGAAATTCGAGTAGATATCCAAGAATGTCCTTGCATATCTCCCTAAGCAGATTGACCTTGAAAAATATTTCCAAATTAATGGTACAGAGAGCAAATTCAGCAGTGGAACAGTGGTAATGAACCTAACCAAAGAGATAAGTTGAGGACTAGTAGATATTCAAGAATGTCCTTGCATATCTGACCTAAGCAAATTAACCTTGAGATATATTTCCAAATCAATGATACAGAGAGCAAACTCAGGAGTGGATCAGTGGTAATGAGTTTAACCACACAGAGAAGCTGAGCATGTGGCGGGTTGGATGTTGAATTTCACCTAACCCAACCTTTCAAAGAGTTTAGAACATGGGTTCTTAAACTCTTCCACAGAAAGAAAGAGAAAAAAAAAATCATTCCCAATGCATGGTGTGCGGTCACGATGATTTTCTACCATAACGTGATATAAGAAAAACAGAACAAATCAATGATAAATATTGAGCGGCAGAGAAGAATATGATTCTGACATTTTCCCAACATGCTATGGATGGAACCAGTGTACATCCTTGGCCACACGTGCCAAACCAATGTTTGTTCCTAGGTGTGCATACTAAGGGGAGAAGGTGCACTAAAGTGGGAAGGGGGAAGGCGAGAGGTGGGTGGGGAGAGAGGGGACGGAATGGAATAGCAGTTCAGAAGAGAGGGGAAAATGGGTAGAGCAAGGCTAGCTGAGGATGACCCAGGACTTCTATGTGCCTGTGTGGAAATAGTACAGGGAATCCCATTGCTCTATCCATCCGAGATAGTCCCTATCCTACCCAAGGGTCCATGGTAAACTACAGCTGTTTTCATACACATTGATCCACCAGCCCACAGGTATCAGAATGCTGCAGTAAAAGTTCTCTGAAATTTCAATAGTTTGTGGTGATTTGAACTTCGAATGACCTATTTGACCTGCTCAGCATAAAGAAACACTCTTGGAAAAATACAACCTTCCTTACACAAGTACCTCCTCCTCCATCCTTAACGTTTTCCCCATCTACATGTTTTCTAAGGAATCTTCTGTAAACTACCTAGGCAAAGAAAACCAACCTGAGACCCGAACGTTTTGCTGTCTTCTGTCAGCAGGTGCTCAGACAGGTGAGCCTGGACACAGATCCCAGGAAGAGAAGCAGCTTCCTGGACTCCAGCCGGAAGAGGAAGTGAAGGAAGGTGGCTCCTGGGAACTGGTATGCTGCCCCAGGATCACGTGATGCAACACGTCATCTTCAATACCACAGGTTCAATTTTAGGCCAAAATTCAGTGACTCACACCTTTGATTTCCATGACTGCATCCGGAAGGAAGATTTGCCAGCCTTTTCCAGTCAGTACTTTTCTTTTACAGACGTTCGAACTCCAGCGTTTGAATGATTTTGAGGTGCTGGGAAGAAGGCACAGGCCAGTTGACCTAAGGGGCTTGGAGTTTTTACAAGTTTGGCTCTCTGGGGTGTCAAAGTTTTTTGTTGTTTTTGTTGTTTGTTTGTTTGTTTGTTTGTTTAACGCTGCCATTTTAACTTAAGGATTCCAGAATTCAAAGAAATGCTGCCCAATGCTTCCATGCTTTCTGCAACATAATAAGCTCTGCATTGCATCAGATTCTAAATTTTCATTGGAAGAGTATTTCTTTTTTGCTGGGTTTGGAATGACATTTGTGGACATTCAAGTGCCCAGAATAACCATAGGGCTTAAAGAGAGCCTGCTGCTGAGGGCTGATGCCCCTTCTTTCTCTTCCAAATCTGGTGGGCTTCTGAGGTCCCTTGGTGGAAAAGTGTATGTTTCTGGATTCAGCTCCCTGCCCCCGCCCCCAGGGCATCCCTTCAGGCCCTCACCTGGGCCAATCCTGAAATATTGCTGCAGAGGAAAAATTCTCCTGTGTAAGTCTCAAGGGTCCCTTGCCCAAAGGTTTTCCCAGCACTCTACCAGGGCTTTTGTGCTGGTGTCCCTTCCTGTGTAGGTCACCAAGGATTTTATTCACACAGATTTGCACTTTCGAATACACAGGCATATGGGTGCACAGTTCAGAACACCTGGTACCTCAATAGGTTTGCAAATCTCCAATATCACAGAAAAGTGAATGCAGCCTTTACTCCCACACTCCCTTTAGATGATTTCCTTTTTTGTTGTTAATATGTTTACGTGTTCATGGACCTTTTGTTTATGCATTTATGTATGTGCAGTGAGTAGAATCTAAACACACTCGCCCACGGGTGGGAGGCCAGCGCTCTGCAACTGAGCAACAACCCTTGCCCCATCTTTTCATAGTTCTTGAAATAATGGGTAGAATCAATTCTAAGATAGCTACAAATATTCCCACTTAAAACCATCATGAAAATCTATCAGGAAAGACAGTCAAAATAATGTAATTGAAGAAAGAATGAAACTGTTTGTTTCTCATGAAGAGTTTTGAAGGAATACCAACACAATGCATTATTAGTCTGTAATATTATTAGGCTCTATCTAATGCGAAAGTACATATGAACACACAGGCACATGCATACGAATATGCACATGATCATGTCCATAAACACATGTGCACACAAACACACAAACACACACACACACTCACACACACACCCACACACACACACACACACATACACACACCACTCCATACCCCACTTCCCCACACAAATGGGAACGCACACATAAGCAGCTAGAAGTATTTTCCGGATTTTTTTTTTCTTGTTTGGTGAGAGTGGATCCATGTGCATCCCATTACCGATTGCCTGCTGTCCTACTTGAAAATTGGTAAAGCTACTGGACTTCCCTAAATACACTTGAACCATCCCTGTAAGGAATCTACTTCATTACTTCTCATTTTCCCAAAGAGCCTTTGGAGAACAGAACCCTTTCAGTGCTCCAGGCTGTGAATAGGCCACACCCAAAGCTTTCTCATCTCCTTAAGTCCTCAGAAAGCATTGTGGATCTGACCCCAAGGTAGTGGGTGTGCTGGGTCGACTAGTGATCATGTGAGTACATGGAAAATTCCCCCTTTGAAAACCATCTCAGAAAGGGGAAGTATCTCTCTTTCACTTGAGGTCAGGCAGGAAATTCTACTAGTCATTGATGGTGGAGACAAAGAGGCAACTTCCCTCCACAGGTGAGAGCAGTCTAGGGAGGATGTCCTTATTAAGCCCAATTCTGCTCCATCAAATGCAGCTGTTGTTCAAGTCCTCTTGGGTTCTTCTCTACCTGCAAGTTCCAAAGAGTGAGCCTGGGCACATGCCACTTAAGCAACAGTTTCTTTCTATCCACATTGGGCTGCTAGAGAGAAACTGTCTGCCTGGAAGAGTCTTTCTATGGGTGGCACTGGGCTGTGGAATATTTGAAAACACCTGCTAGTTGAATGCAGCTCTGCTCATTCTGAGCCTCAGAGACCCTCAGTCAATGAAGGAAGTGGAGGAAAATATTCTATAGAATATTCCGGAGGGAACAGAATGCATTCTAGCCGAAGCTAAAAGAAAGTGTTTGTGTCCATTGACCCAATTCAGTGCCTCCAAAGGTCCCCATTTGGGAAACCCAATTGTTACAGGTCAGAACCCTTCCAAGGGAGAAGGGGGAGTTGACTCAGGACCCATGGTATTCTTAGCATGCAGGATAGAAGAGAAACTCCACAGGACACATTTGAGCACATACACAGAGGTTGGATTAAGAAAAATAATGCTGAGAGGGGTGGAAGGCAGCATCCAACACAGGCCAGGGCTGGATGATATGGCCAGGCCAATGGAGAGCAAAAATTATGGTGGCTTGCATCCCACTCAGCATGCAGATCTACGAATACCACAGACAGCACAGGAAGTCTATGGAGCCAACACGTGTGCTGGAGTCAAATTGTTGTTCAGCTTTGCATTGGCCCCAATGTCACTGATGACTCTGCAAGTACAAGAGAACCCAGCTCGACTTGATCATCAGGAATATGGGATGGAAACCTTTGCAGTTCCTCATGTCATCCACCTGAGACAGTTCTTTCTAGTGGATGAAAGCTGCCTGCATATGTGGAGGATCAAGGACCAGAACAGATTCCTGCTGGGAGCTCAGAAGAAAGAGAGACATTCTCTGAAACGCTTTCCATAGGAAAGGCTTCCTCATCTCTTCAGCCTGCTGGTCGTCCACCCACCGCCCCCTCTCTATCCATGTCAGATCCACCAATCACTTCTCAGAAATTCATGGACTAGGTGGATTAGGAATTTCGGGGCATATTTCTTTGAACTTCTGAAGAGCTGCTTTGAGTGCTTTTCCCAGTTTCCATCTATGGCACACGAGAGGCCTGGGAGAAGCTACAATTCGCAGAGTGTCTAATTACCAAGAATTTATTGCTCCAGAACATGGAAAAAACCTTAGTACACTGTGACCATTTCCAGGCTGTGAGGCTGGTAGGGTGTTTTAAAAATATATGTTTCATTCGTCTTTTTTCACTTGGAAAAGTAAAAGGACTAAGAGAAGTGCTGTTGTTTTGTGTGAGTTCTGTGTGCACATGTTACTATTGGAGGGCTTGTTTCTTTTTGTGTGTGCAAATACACCTGTGTGTTTAGAAGTCTTTTGGTACAGATGTTTTCATACAAAGGAAGATCCAGAAAGTATTAGAGGTTGCAATTTTTCAAAGCAGTATTGCCATTTCAGCCACCTGCACGTGAAACAGAAACATTTTCACGCTGCCACAGTTTCAAATGTTATACAGATAGGGAGATCTTCAAGTCACTCTCAGACCACTGTTTACCATTCCAATGAAGCCTTTATTGTGGGCAAGCAGTGGACACAATCTAAAGCCAAGATAGCCAGAGTGGCGCATGCCCTTATGTTTTGCCTCTTATTGAAGCCAGAAACACACCAAAGTTATGTTTGCTCAAGGGCATGACTCCTCCCCTACCACTGCAATCGGTAAGAATTTCGTATCTCCATGTGCCAGTGCACAGGATAGCCGTGCAAACAGTTTTTAATCTCACTGTCACATGGACACAGTTGACTGATACACTTTTGCTCATCAGAAAAACAGGCTCACTTTCAGGGACCTTCTTGGCCCTATGCCTGTTCAAGGGGGAGATCAGAGGCACTCCTGCTAATGGACACGAAATGCCAGCCTAGCCAAGCTTTTCTCTGGTCCAGTCATGGCTCTGGCACCCGGGTGTTCCGCACACCTTTATTTTAGACCCTAGTATATGTGATATGGGCACAGAACAAAGTACACCTGAGTGCACACTGGTGAGCAGATAACATTCCTTCACCCTCTGCATTGTTCACAATACTCCACCGGCCTCTCCACACCTTCCTTCCCTCACTAAATGTGCATCACTTGGTGAAAGATGCTCACAGCACGGGTGGGAGAAGGAACTCCTACGATACTTGGGGGGCCTAGGACAGGCCCCTGTATTTATGGCACTCTCCACATCAGGAGTGGAGACAGGAAATGTACAGGAAAGCCTACACTGAGGAAAAAATCAAATCTGAATATGGAATGTATCTCAAGAGCTGCATTGCCAGACATCAGTGTTCACATATCTCTATTCTTTCAGGCTCCAAAATCAAATTGAGGAGCTCCATGTTTCTCCTCCCTGTTTCCCTGCAAAATCTCCTGCCTGTGGATCAGAATCCACATCACCCCAGACTGTGTCTGAATAGGGACAGCCATGTCAGTGCCATCGGGAGAAGGGAGTGTCCAGTTAATAAATCTTGGCTAAAACACCACAGAGTCATTCTGGACCCTGGACACACATGTTCCCAGACATTGGAAATGGGGACTGGGTGTGAACGAAAAGAGCTCCTTCCACCAGCTGCAGTGGTTCCACAAATGCTCACAATTAAGAGCACCCAGAGAGAGAGTTGAAAAGCCTCAATGTTCAGGCCCCCAAATCGCAAGTGACTTCGATGATCTGGGATACACAATTCCACCCATTTATTATGGTAGTATGTGAAATTCAGTGATATCCTGAACTACACCAAACGAATGATCTTAATTGCCATGTGGACATCATCTGAGACATTCGGGCTGTCCAAGTCATTACAATTGATCACTAGGACACAAAAAAAAAAAAATGCAGTTTTCAGGAAAGACAAAGTAGAAAGGCATATGCCTATTGAGCACTCAAAGGATGCACACAGTAAAACATGGGGAAAATTGATTGAGGATTCAGAGAAGCGTCAAGTACATGATTATCATATGGGGCAAGGAACAAAAAAGGAAAGGCCAGAGAAATTGTCCACAATGCTTTCCATGACCACACTCGAGCGTCAAGAAGGTCCACTGAAGCCCAGGACAGAGGTCCCAGTGATCAGCCAGTGTAAACCTCCATGCAGTCATAGGACAAAAAGGACAAACTTGAGCCTTCTACTTCTGTCCAACTTCAATCTCTACACCTGCATATACACTCCATTTGTCATCCCATTGAAAGCCTGTGGAAGGTGACATGAGCACATCGGACCATCCCCTGGAAACACCATTCAGAGGAGTCTCGTCTCTGAGTTCTGGACAGGTGGCTATGCATCAGATGCAGGCAGGGTCTGTGGCTGTGCCAGCGCTTTCTGAAGTCCCAGCCTTGGCTCCCACTCCATAGCTAGAAAGGTCCTGTGACCCTGGTGCCACCTGCTCCTGCATGAGAGACCCTGCAAGTTATTGGAGCCCCAAGGGCCATTCTTCCCTGCTATGGTGGGCCTCATTCCATGTCACTGTCCTCAGAGGAGGAGGACACAAGAAGGTCTTCATAGAGGACACTCACTGGCTCCTGGGAGCTGGGACACTCCCACTCATCAAGATAGGGAGGAGTGTCAGCAAGAGCACTGGTCTTTGCAGCAGCTGGAGAGGAAGGGAGATCAGCAATGAACCTGGATCTCCACCAGTTTTTGTGCATTCTCTTGAAGACCATTAGGAGGGGCTGTCGGGCAACACAGCTGGGTGCTGGTGGACTCGATTTGGTACACGGCTTGACTGGATTCAGGAAAGGGCTTTCCTTGGGAGGGCAAAGATCCATGCTGGAATCATGGGCTGGAGATTTTCTGGTCACTTGGGGTGACCCTTTTAGTCTGATTCCACTTGTATCTTGCCAAGAAGGCAGAGATTTCCCAGCCTCTGAGCCTGGCTCACAGGTGTTCCCCCGTTGAGTGAGACTTTGCCCCAGCCTGAGTTTCTTTGGGGCATTCTGGCCAGTCTGTTTGTGGACCTGAGCCTGTCTCTTGCCTGAGGCCTGGAGGCTGAGTTTGTGGCCCTGGCCCTGTGGACATGCTGCAGGCTGCAGGCAGGGCTCTTTGCTAACGTCAGGACAACTGGCTAGTGAAGGAGGGTGGAGCACATGGCCCCCTCTGAGAATTTGGGCAGAAGTCTGGGCAACTTTAGAGGAGACAACCTCTGGCGTTTCAGGTGCTTTCTTCCCAAGGAGGGCAGGGATCTGCCCTGAGTGCCTTGCTGCCGACTGGATGGTGCCAGGGATGCTCACATCCGGTTGTGTCTGCATCCCAGGACCTGAGTTGAGTCCAACTTCAGGTATCTGAAAGGGATGTGCGCTACTGAAGGTGAGACTCTCATCCAAGTTCTGGACACGAGGCTGACTCTCAAACACAGAGCCCGGGACACACCTCGTACTGGTCGTGTGGACGGGCAGTGGCCTGCTGGGTTTCTGGAAAAAAAGACAAACACAGGAAAATCTCCTGAGTCCCTGCACTTTCTCAAGCACCAACAAGGCCCACCAACACACGAATTTGGCTACAGAACATAGAGTGGAACCGGAAGACAAGTCATCAGCCCAGGAAAGGAAAAGGGGCACTCCACCTCCACCTCCATGGCTATGAGCCAAGGACCTATTCCAAGAATGACGTGACATGTTTCAGGGCACATTGGGAAATACCCCATTCTTAATCAGAGGTCTCATGCATTGGGAGGGGCAGGGCTCTTTTGTGTGTTCTTCCATGGCATGTCGATGGCTAATGCTCCTCTCCGCAGAGTGTGAACCCTGAGGAGTTGGCTTACAGAAGCTGAGAGTGTTCTCCCACTTTCAATAGGAATATGCCTGCATTGGACATTGTGTCCTTTGAGACGCTGGAGTCAACTATGACCCCATGAGCCCATGCACCATGTCATGGGGAATATGAAAAAAAGTAACACAAATAAATTGGAAAGGGCAAATGTGAAAGATCAAAAGCAGGAGTCACATTGGGGTTCAATGTTGACAGCAAACCTCTCAGGCAGAAGGGCCACAGAAAAGGAACATATCATGCTTATCCTAGTCACCAAAAGAGCAGGCAACCATGCACATACTCACCCTTAGGTAGGCACTGGGTTCTGTCTCTTCCTTCCATTTGGGTTGCTGCCTACCCTGGGGTCTCCTACTGGTACTCCATGTCTGGAGTAGAGCCTTTCCCCGTTCCTCTTCTTGCCTGTAGAACACACGATGGCATTAGGATGGATGTAGAGTCGGGAGCAGAATGTGAGGTGCCCGTTTGCTTAGTGTCTCCTGTGCTACCCTGGGTTCTCCCCCAAGTCTGTGCCTTTCCTCCTACAACACCCAGTCCCTACGTCCAGGCATCCCTTCTCATTTCCCACTAAGTAGTTCCATGTGGACACATTGATTTTGTGCCTCCCATGTTCGTGTTAATTATGGTGCCCTGAACCCATCTCTTTCATAATTGAATGCAAAGGAGAATGAGCTGCAGGCTGTGGCTTTGGGACATGGAGTCATTTTCTATCTCTCCCCATTGACCCAGCCAGGAGCTGCATGTGGATGTTTGGAGATGACCGCGTGGAGAAGGAGAGACACCACCCCCCTGGAGTTTTGTGCCCGAGGCTCTGATGCCACCTTACCCATCCCTCACCTCTGCACATGGCGCTTCGCTCTGGCTGGCTGCTCACAGGCCCCTGTGCTCTGGAGATTCTCAGGCTTGCTTGGTGCCTGGTTCTCCTTCTCCTTCTTTGGGCCCAAGGGTTGTGGGGCCAGCGCACCATCCCAGTGCTTGATGGGGCATCTTCTGCTCCTCGCAGTGTGTCCAAAAGCCCCACATTCCTTACACTTCATCTGATGGTGGAAAAGCACAAGTTGTCAGGAGTCAGCCCAAGCACAACCAGCTCTGCCCTTTTACAGACAAATAGAGATTTTAAGTCTCAGTTTCCTCTCCTTTTAGTTCAGGCACTCAGGCCTGTGAACCATGAACATCTCGGGATTCAAAGGTCCTAGAACACGTTTGTGGAATCACCTATTATACAGGGGCACTGGAAGGAAGGTTTGGATGTTGCAACTTGAGGACCCTGGGCCAGATTTCAAAAACAGGACAAACGTACGTTGGGATGCATGGGTTTCAAGTGGTTCCAAAAGATGTCTCCTCCCATCCTAGGAAGAAACTAAGCTGAGAGGATGTGCTGGGCAGGTCCTCGAGGGTTGGCAAGGGACAATTGGATGGTAGAGGCAATCTGAGAGGATGTAACCAAGATTCTGACCTGTGTCGCCCCCTGGCTTCCCATTGCCTCCAAAGTCCACATACCCTGGGGTCCTCCTCCTCAGGGGGAGGAGCCCTATGCCTCAGAGCTCCCCTCTGCTGTTGCTTCTTATTCTGGATTTGAATGAGCCTCGGGGCCAGAGGCCGTGAGGCACGCTCTGCTGACTGTCTCATGTTATTCCAATCAGATCCCATTTCCTCAGATGCTGACGTTGGGCTTTCCTAGGTCCAAGAGAAAAGAGAAAGAGTGTCATGAACAAAGACATGATGGGAACTCTCAGATATTTCCCACATTGTGGCATGGAGTACATCCCATGATCCAGGGAGCCCAGTAGAATAGGTGGAGCACAGATGGGTGCGGGATCAATGGAGGAGTACACCAACTACTGCGTCTGACAGAAATAAGATACTCCATGCTGTTAGAATTATATCAGAGTGAATGTATGATTCCCGTAGGTAAAATAAACCAATCTTAACCAAAGGGAACAATTTTGCCTCTATCAAAATGATAAACAAAAAAAGGAAAGGTGAAGAGAGATAAACCTAGATCATACAAAGAGAGATCAAAAGGAATTTCATCCTAATACAGAGATTTTCAGAAGCATGATAAACCAGACTTATTCTTGACAAAGTCAAAGTCATTTGCAAGAAATTCGAGTAGATATCCAAGAATGTCCTTGCATATCTCCCTAAGCAGATTGACCTTGAAAAATATTTCCAAATTAATGGTACAGAGAGCAAATTCAGCAGTGGAACAGTGGTAATGAACCTAACCAAAGAGATAAGTTGAGGACTAGTAGATATTCAAGAATGTCCTTGCATATCTGACCTAAGCAAATTAACCTTGAGATATATTTCCAAATCAATGATACAGAGAGCAAACTCAGGAGTGGATCAGTGGTAATGAGTTTAACCACACAGAGAAGCTGAGCATGTGGCGGGTTGGATGTTGAATTTCACCTAACCCAACCTTTCAAAGAGTTTAGAACATGGGTTCTTAAACTCTTCCACAGAAAGAAAGAGAAAAAAAAAATCATTCCCAATGCATGGTGTGCGGTCACGATGATTTTCTACCATAACGTGATATAAGAAAAACAGAACAAATCAATGATAAATATTGAGCGGCAGAGAAGAATGAAATTCTGACATTTTCCCAACATGCTATGGATGGAACCAGTGTACATCCTTGGCCACACGTGCCAAACCAATGTTTGTTCCTAGGTGTGCATACTAAGGGGAGAAGGTGCACTAAAGTGGGAAGGGGGAAGGCGAGAGGTGGGTGGGGAGAGAGGGGACGGAATGGAATAGCAGTTCAGAAGAGAGGGGAAAATGGGTAGAGCAAGGCTAGCTGAGGATGACCCAGGACTTCTATGTGCCTGTGTGGAAATAGTACAGGGAATCCCATTGCTCTATCCATCCGAGATAGTCCCTATCCTACCCAAGGGTCCATGGTAAACTACAGCTGTTTTCATACACATTGATCCACCAGCCCACAGGTATCAGAATGCTGCAGTAAAAGTTCTCTGAAATTTCAATAGTTTGTGGTGATTTGAACTTCGAATGACCTATTTGACCTGCTCAGCATAAAGAAACACTCTTGGAAAAATACAACCTTCCTTACACAAGTACCTCCTCCTCCATCCTTAACGTTTTCCCCATCTACATGTTTTCTAAGGAATCTTCTGTAAACTACCTAGGCAAAGAAAACCAACCTGAGACCCGAACGTTTTGCTGTCTTCTGTCAGCAGGTGCTCAGACAGGTGAGCCTGGACACAGATCCCAGGAAGAGAAGCAGCTTCCTGGACTCCAGCCGGAAGAGGAAGTGAGGGAAGGTGGCTCCTGGGAACTGGTATGCTGCCCCAGGATCACGTGATGCAACACGTCATCTTCAATACCACAGGTTCAATTTTAGGCCAAAATTCAGTGACTCACACCTTTGATTTCCATGACTGCATCCGGAAGGAAGATTTGCCAGCCTTTTCCAGTCAGTACTTTTCTTTTACAGACGTTCGAACTCCAGCGTTTGAATGATTTTGAGGTGCTGGGAAGAAGGCACAGGCCAGTTGACCTAAGGGGCTTGGAGTTTTTACAAGTTTGGCTCTCTGGGGTGTCAAAGTTTTTTGTTGTTTTTGTTGTTTGTTTGTTTGTTTGTTTGTTTAACGCTGCCATTTTAACTTAAGGATTCCAGAATTCAAAGAAATGCTGCCCAATGCTTCCATGCTTTCTGCAACATAATAAGCTCTGCATTGCATCAGATTCTAAATTTTCATTGGAAGAGTATTTCTTTTTTGCTGGGTTTGGAATGACATTTGTGGACATTCAAGTGCCCAGAATAACCATAGGGCTTAAAGAGAGCCTGCTGCTGAGGGCTGATGCCCCTTCTTTCTCTTCCAAATCTGGTGGGCTTCTGAGGTCCCTTGGTGGAAAAGTGTATGTTTCTGGATTCAGCTCCCTGCCCCCGCCCCCAGGGCATCCCTTCAGGCCCTCACCTGGGCCAATCCTGAAATATTGCTGCAGAGGAAAAATTCTCCTGTGTAAGTCTCAAGGGTCCCTTGCCCAAAGGTTTTCCCAGCACTCTACCAGGGCTTTTGTGCTGGTGTCCCTTCCTGTGTAGGTCACCAAGGATTTTATTCACACAGATTTGCACTTTCGAATACACAGGCATATGGGTGCACAGTTCAGAACACCTGGTACCTCAATAGGTTTGCAAATCTCCAATATCACAGAAAAGTGAATGCAGCCTTTACTCCCACACTCCCTTTAGATGATTTCCTTTTTTGTTGTTAATATGTTTACGTGTTCATGGACCTTTTGTTTATGCATTTATGTATGTGCAGTGAGTAGAATCTAAACACACTCGCCCACGGGTGGGAGGCCAGCGCTCTGCAACTGAGCAACAACCCTTGCCCCATCTTTTCATAGTTCTTGAAATAACGGGTAGAATCAATTCTAAGATAGCTACAAATATTCCCACTTAAAACCATCATGAAAATCTATCAGGAAAGACAGTCAAAATAATGTAATTGAAGAAAGAATGAAACTGTTTGTTTCTCATGAAGAGTTTTGAAGGAATACCAACACAATGCATTATTAGTCTGTAATATTATTAGGCTCTATCTAATGCGAAAGTACATATGAACACACAGGCACATGCATACGAATATGCACATGATCATGTCCATAAACACATGTGCACACAAACACACAAACACACACACACACTCACACACACACCCACACACACACACACACACATACACACACCACTCCATACCCCACTTCCCCACACAAATGGGAACGCACACATAAGCAGCTAGAAGTATTTTCCGGATTTTTTTTTTCTTGTTTGGTGAGAGTGGATCCATGTGCATCCCATTACCGATTGCCTGCTGTCCTACTTGAAAATTGGTAAAGCTACTGGACTTCCCTAAATACACTTGAACCATCCCTGTAAGGAATCTACTTCATTACTTCTCATTTTCCCAAAGAGCCTTTGGAGAACAGAACCCTTTCAGTGCTCCAGGCTGTGAATAGGCCACACCCAAAGCTTTCTCATCTCCTTAAGTCCTCAGAAAGCATTGTGGATCTGACCCCAAGGTAGTGGGTGTGCTGGGTCGACTAGTGATCATGTGAGTACATGGAAAATTCCCCCTTTGAAAACCATCTCAGAAAGGGGAAGTATCTCTCTTTCACTTGAGGTCAGGCAGGAAATTCTACTAGTCATTGATGGTGGAGACAAAGAGGCAACTTCCCTCCACAGGTGAGAGCAGTCTAGGGAGGATGTCCTTATTAAGCCCAATTCTGCTCCATCAAATGCAGCTGTTGTTCAAGTCCTCTTGGGTTCTTCTCTACCTGCAAGTTCCAAAGAGTGAGCCTGGGCACATGCCACTTAAGCAACAGTTTCTTTCTATCCACATTGGGCTGCTAGAGAGAAACTGTCTGCCTGGAAGAGTCTTTCTATGGGTGGCACTGGGCTGTGGAATATTTGAAAACACCTGCTAGTTGAATGCAGCTCTGCTCATTCTGAGCCTCAGAGCCCCTCAGTCAATGAAGGAAGTGGAGGAAAATATTCTATAGAATATTCCGGAGGGAACAGAATGCATTCTAGCCGAAGCTAAAAGAAAGTGTTTGTGTCCATTGACCCAATTCAGTGCCTCCAAAGGTCCCCATTTGGGAAACCCAATTGTTACAGGTCAGAACCCTTCCAAGGGAGAAGGGGGAGTTGACTCAGGACCCATGGTATTCTTAGCATGCAGGATAGAAGAGAAACTCCACAGGACACATTTGAGCACATACACAGAGGTTGGATTAAGAAAAATAATGCTGAGAGGGGTGGAAGGCAGCATCCAACACAGGCCAGGGCTGGATGATATGGCCAGGCCAATGGAGAGCAAAAATTATGGTGGCTTGCATCCCACTCAGCATGCAGATCTACGAATACCACAGACAGCACAGGAAGTCTATGGAGCCAACACGTGTGCTGGAGTCAAATTGTTGTTCAGCTTTGCATTGGCCCCAATGTCACTGATGACTCTGCAAGTACAAGAGAACCCAGCTCGACTTGATCATCAGGAATATGGGATGGAAACCTTTGCAGTTCCTCATGTCATCCACCTGAGACAGTTCTTTCTAGTGGATGAAAGCTGCCTCCATATGTGGAGGATCAAGGACCAGAACAGATTCCTGCTGGGAGCTCAGAAGAAAGAGAGACATTCTCTGAAACGCTTTCCATAGGAAAGGCTTCCTCATCTCTTCAGCCTGCTGGTCGTCCACCCACCGCCCCCTCTCTATCCATGTCAGATCCACCAATCACTTCTCAGAAATTCATGGACTAGGTGGATTAGGAATTTCGGGGCATATTTCTTTGAACTTCTGGAGAGCTGCTTTGAGTGCTTTTCCCAGTTTCCATCTATGGCACACGAGAGGCCTGGGAGAAGCTACAATTCGCAGAGTGTCTAATTACCAAGAATTTATTGCTCCAGAACATGGAAAAAACCTTAGTACACTGTGACCATTTCCAGGCTGTGAGGCTGGTAGGGTGTTTTAAAAATATATGTTTCATTCGTCTTTTTTCACTTGGAAAAGTAAAAGGACTAAGAGAAGTGCTGTTGTTTTGTGTGAGTTCTGTGTGCACATGTTACTATTGGAGGGCTTGTTTCTTTTTGTGTGTGCAAATACACCTGTGTGTTTAGAAGTTTTTTGGTACAGATGTTTTCATACAAAGGAAGATCCAGAAAGTATTAGAGGTTGCAATTTTTCAAAGCAGTATTGCCATTTCGGCCACCTGCACGTGAAACAGAAACATTTTTACGCTGCCACAGTTTCAAATGTTATACAGATAGGGAGATCTTCAAGTCACTCTCAGACCACTGTTTACCATTCCAATGAAGCCTTTATTGTGGGCAAGCAGTGGACACAATCTAAAGCCAAGATAGCCAGAGTGGCGCATGCCCTTATGTTTTGCCTCTTATTGAAGCCAGAAACACACCAAAGTTATGTTTGCTCAAGGGCATGACTCCTCCCCTACCACTGCAATCGGTAAGAATTTCGTATCTCCATGTGCCAGTGCACAGGATAGCCGTGCAAACAGTTTTTAATCTCACTGTCACATGGACACAGTTGACTGATACACTTTTGCTCATCAGAAAAACAGGCTCACTTTCAGGGACCTTCTTGGCCCTATGCCTGTTCAAGGGGGAGATCAGAGGCACTCCTGCTAATGGACACGAAATGCCAGCCTAGCCAAGCTTTTCTCTGGTCCAGTCATGGCTCTGGCACCCGGGTGTTCTGCACACCTTTATTTTAGACCCTAGTATATGTGATATGGGCACAGAACAAAGTACACCTGAGTGCACACTGGTGAGCAGATAACATTCCTTCACCCTCTGCATTGTTCACAATACTCCACCGGCCTCTCCACACCTTCCTTCCCTCACTAAATGTGCATCACTTGGTGAAAGATGCTCACAGCACGGGTGGGAGAAGGAACTCCTACGATACTTGGGGGGCCTAGGACAGGCCCCTGTATTTATGGCACTCTCCACATCAGGAGTGGAGACAGGAAATGTACAGGAAAGCCTACACTGAGGAAAAAATCAAATCTGAATATGGAATGTATCTCAAGAGCTGCATTGCCAGACATCAGTGTTCACATATCTCCATTCTTTCAGGCTCCAAAATCAAATTGAGGAGCTCCATGTTTCTCCTCCCTGTTTCCCTGCAAAATCTCCTGCCTGTGGATCAGAATCCACATCACCCCAGACTGTGTCTGAATAGGGACAGCCATGTCAGTGCCATCGGGAGAAGGGAGTGTCCAGTTAATAAATCTTGGCTAAAACACCACAGAGTCATTCTGGACCCTGGACACACATGTTCCCAGACATTGGAAATGGGGACTGGGTGTGAACGAAAAGAGCTCCTTCCACCAGCTGCAGTGGTTCCACAAATGCTCACAATTAAGAGCACCCAGAGAGAGAGTTGAAAAGCCTCAATGTTCAGGCCCCCAAATCGCAAGTGACTTCGATGATCTGGGATACACAATTCCACCCATTTATTATGGTAGTATGTGAAATTCAGTGATATCCTGAACTACACCAAACGAATGATCTTAATTGCCATGTGGACATCATCTGAGACATTCGGGCTGTCCAAGTCATTACAATTGAGCACTAGGACACACAAAAAAATGCAGTTTTCAGGAAAGACAAAGTAGAAAGGCATATGCCTATTGAGCACTCAAAGGATGCACACAGTAAAACATGGGGAAAATTGATTGAGGATTCAGAGAAGCGTCAAGTACATGATTATCATAAGGGGCAAGGAACAAAAAAGGAAAGGCCAGAGAAATTGTCCACAATGCTTTCCATGACCACACTCGAGCGTCAAGAAGGTCCACTGAAGCCCAGGACAGAGGTCCCAGTGATCAGCCAGTGTAAACCTCCATGCAGTCATAGGACAAAAAGGACAAACTTGAGCCTTCTACTTCTGTCCAACTTCAATCTCTACACCTGCATATACACTCCATTTGTCATCCCATTGAAAGCCTGTGGAAGGTGACATGAGCACATCGGACCATCCCCTGGAAACACCATTCAGAGGAGTCTCGTCTCTGAGTTCTGGACAGGTGGCTATGCATCAGATGCAGGCAGGGTCTGTGGCTGTGCCAGCGCTTTCTGAAGTCCCAGCCTTGGCTCCCACTCCATAGCTAGAAAGGTCCTGTGACCCTGGTGCCACCTGCTCCTGCATGAGAGACCCTGCAAGTTATTGGAGCCCCAAGGGCCATTCTTCCCTGCTATGGTGGGCCTCATTCCATGTCACTGTCCTCAGAGGAGGAGGACACAAGAAGGTCTTCATAGAGGACACTCACTGGCTCCTGGGAGCTGGGACACTCCCACTCATCAAGATAGGGAGGAGTGTCAGCAAGAGCACTGGTCTTTGCAGCAGCTGGAGAGGAAGGGAGATCAGCAATGAACCTGGATCTCCACCAGTTTTTGTGCATTCTCTTGAAGACCATTAGGAGGGGCTGTCGGGCAACACAGCTGGGTGCTGGTGGACTCGATTTGGTACACGGCTTGACTGGATTCAGGAAAGGGCTTTCCTTGGGAGGGCAAAGATCCATGCTGGAATCATGGGCTGGAGATTTTCTGGTCACTTGGGGTGACCCTTTTAGTCTGATTCCACTTGTATCTTGCCAAGAAGGCAGAGATTTCCCAGCCTCTGAGCCTGGCTCACAGGTGTTCCCCCGTTGAGTGAGACTTTGCCCCAGCCTGAGTTTCTTTGGGGCATTCTGGCCAGTCTGTTTGTGGACCTGAGCCTGTCTCTTGCCTGAGGCCTGGAGGCTGAGTTTGTGGCCCTGGCCCTGTGGACATGCTGCAGGCTGCAGGCAGGGCTCTTTGCTAACGTCAGGACAACTGGCTAGTGAAGGAGGGTGGAGCACATGGCCCCCTCTGAGAATTTGGGCAGAAGTCTGGGCAACTTTAGAGGAGACAACCTCTGGCGTTTCAGGTGCTTTCTTCCCAAGGAGGGCAGGGATCTGCCCTGAGTGCCTTGCTGCCGACTGGATGGTGCCAGGGATGCTCACATCCGGTTGTGTCTGCATCCCAGGACCTGAGTTGAGTCCAACTTCAGGTATCTGAAAGGGATGTGCGCTACTGAAGGTGAGACTCTCATCCAAGTTCTGGACACGAGGCTGACTCTCAAACACAGAGCCCGGGACACACCTCGTACTGGTCGTGTGGACGGGCAGTGGCCTGCTGGGTTTCTGGAAAAAAAGACAAACACAGGAAAATCTCCTGAGTCCCTGCACTTTCTCAAGCACCAACAAGGCCCACCAACACACGAATTTGGCTACAGAACATAGAGTGGAACCGGAAGACAAGTCATCAGCCCAGGAAAGGAAAAGGGGCACTCCACCTCCACCTCCATGGCTATGAGCCAAGGACCCATTCCAAGAATGACGTGACATGTTTCAGGGCACATTGGGAAATACCCCATTCTTAATCAGAGGTCTCATGCATTGGGAGGGGCAGGGCTCTTTTGTGTGTTCTTCCATGGCATGTCGATGGCTAATGCTCCTCTCAGCAGAGTGTGAACCCTGAGGAGTTGGCTTACAGAAGCTGAGAGTGTTCTCCCACTTTCAATAGGAATATGCCTGCATTGGACATTGTGTCCTTTGAGACGCTGGAGTCAACTATGACCCCATGAGCCCATGCACCATGTCATGGGGAATATGAAAAAAAGTAACACAAATAAATTGGAAAGGGCAAATGTGAAAGATCAAAAGCAGGAGTCACATTGGGGTTCAATGTTGACAGCAAACCTCTCAGGCAGAAGGGCCACAGAAAAGGAACATATCATGCTTATCCTAGTCACCAAAAGAGCAGGCAACCATGCACATACTCACCCTTAGGTAGGCACTGGGTTCTGTCTCTTCCTTCCATTTGGGTTGCTGCCTACCCTGGGGTCTCCTACTGGTACTCCATGTCTGGAGTAGAGCCTTTCCCCGTTCCTCTTCTTGCCTGTAGAACACACGATGGCATTAGGATGGATGTAGAGTCGGGAGCAGAATGTGAGGTGCCCGTTTGCTTAGTGTCTCCTGTGCTACCCTGGGTTCTCCCCCAAGTCTGTGCCTTTCCTCCTACAACACCCAGTCCCTACGTCCAGGCATCCCTTCTCATTTCCCACTAAGTAGTTCCATGTGGACACATTGATTTTGTGCCTCCCATGTTCGTGTTAATTATGGTGCCCTGAACCCATCTCTTTCATAATTGAATGCAAAGGAGAATGAGCTGCAGGCTGTGGCTTTGGGACATGGAGTCATTTTCTATCTCTCCCCATTGACCCAGCCAGGAGCTGCATGTGGATGTTTGGAGATGACCGCGTGGAGAAGGAGAGACACCACCCCCCTGGAGTTTTGTGCCCGAGGCTCTGATGCCACCTTACCCATCCCTCACCTCTGCACATGGCGCTTCGCTCTGGCTGGCTGCTCACAGGCCCCTGTGCTCTGGAGATTCTCAGGCTTGCTTGGTGCCTGGTTCTCCTTCTCCTTCTTTGGGCCCAAGGGTTGTGGGGCCAGCGCACCATCCCAGTGCTTGATGGGGCATCTTCTGCTCCTCGCAGTGTGTCCAAAAGCCCCACATTCCTTACACTTCATCTGATGGTGGAAAAGCACAAGTTGTCAGGAGTCAGCCCAAGCACAACCAGCTCTGCCCTTTTACAGACAAATAGAGATTTTAAGTCTCAGTTTCCTCTCCTTTTAGTTCAGGCACTCAGGCCTGTGAACCATGAACATCTCGGGATTCAAAGGTCCTAGAACACGTTTGTGGAATCACCTATTATACAGGGGCACTGGAAGGAAGGTTTGGATGTTGCAACTTGAGGACCCTGGGCCAGATTTCAAAAACAGGACAAACGTACGTTGGGATGCATGGGTTTCAAGTGGTTCCAAAAGATGTCTCCTCCCATCCTAGGAAGAAACTAAGCTGAGAGGATGTGCTGGGCAGGTCCTCGAGGGTTGGCAAGGGACAATTGGATGGTAGAGGCAATCTGAGAGGATGTAACCAAGATTCTGACCTGTGTCGCCCCCTGGCTTCCCATTGCCTCCAAAGTCCACATACCCTGGGGTCCTCCTCCTCAGGGGGAGGAGCCCTATGCCTCAGAGCTCCCCTCTGCTGTTGCTTCTTATTCTGGATTTGAATGAGCCTCGGGGCCAGAGGCCGTGAGGCACGCTCTGCTGACTGTCTCATGTTATTCCAATCAGATCCCATTTCCTCAGATGCTGACGTTGGGCTTTCCTAGGTCCAAGAGAAAAGAGAAAGAGTGTCATGAACAAAGACATGATGGGAACTCTCAGATATTTCCCACATTGTGGCATGGAGTACATCCCATGATCCAGGGAGCCCAGTAGAATAGGTGGAGCACAGATGGGTGCGGGATCAATGGAGGAGTACACCAACTACTGCGTCTGACAGAAATAAGATACTCCATGCTGTTAGAATTATATCAGAGTGAATGTATGATTCCCGTAGGTAAAATAAACCAATCTTAACCAAAGGGAACAATTTTGCCTCTATCAAAATGATAAACAAAAAAAGGAAAGGTGAAGAGAGATAAACCTAGATCATACAAAGAGAGATCAAAAGGAATTTCATCCTAATACAGAGATTTTCAGAAGCATGATAAACCAGACTTATTCTTGACAAAGTCAAAGTCATTTGCAAGAAATTCGAGTAGATATCCAAGAATGTCCTTGCATATCTCCCTAAGCAGATTGACCTTGAAAAATATTTCCAAATTAATGGTACAGAGAGCAAATTCAGCAGTGGAACAGTGGTAATGAACCTAACCAAAGAGATAAGTTGAGGACTAGTAGATATTCAAGAATGTCCTTGCATATCTGACCTAAGCAAATTAACCTTGAGATATATTTCCAAATCAATGATACAGAGAGCAAACTCAGGAGTGGATCAGTGGTAATGAGTTTAACCACACAGAGAAGCTGAGCATGTGGCGGGTTGGATGTTGAATTTCACCTAACCCAACCTTTCAAAGAGTTTAGAACATGGGTTCTTAAACTCTTCCACAGAAAGAAAGAGAAAAAAAAAATCATTCCCAATGCATGGTGTGCGGTCACGATGATTTTCTACCATAACGTGATATAAGAAAAACAGAACAAATCAATGATAAATATTGAGCGGCAGAGAAGAATGAAATTCTGACATTTTCCCAACATGCTATGGATGGAACCAGTGTACATCCTTGGCCACACGTGCCAAACCAATGTTTGTTCCTAGGTGTGCATACTAAGGGGAGAAGGTGCACTAAAGTGGGAAGGGGGAAGGCGAGAGGTGGGTGGGGAGAGAGGGGACGGAATGGAATAGCAGTTCAGAAGAGAGGGGAAAATGGGTAGAGCAAGGCTAGCTGAGGATGACCCAGGACTTCTATGTGCCTGTGTGGAAATAGTACAGGGAATCCCATTGCTCTATCCATCCGAGATAGTCCCTATCCTACCCAAGGGTCCATGGTAAACTACAGCTGTTTTCATACACATTGATCCACCAGCCCACAGGTATCAGAATGCTGCAGTAAAAGTTCTCTGAAATTTCAATAGTTTGTGGTGATTTGAACTTCGAATGACCTATTTGACCTGCTCAGCATAAAGAAACACTCTTGGAAAAATACAACCTTCCTTACACAAGTACCTCCTCCTCCATCCTTAACGTTTTCCCCATCTACATGTTTTCTAAGGAATCTTCTGTAAACTACCTAGGCAAAGAAAACCAACCTGAGACCCGAACGTTTTGCTGTCTTCTGTCAGCAGGTGCTCAGACAGGTGAGCCTGGACACAGATCCCAGGAAGAGAAGCAGCTTCCTGGACTCCAGCCGGAAGAGGAAGTGAGGGAAGGTGGCTCCTGGGAACTGGTATGCTGCCCCAGGATCACGTGATGCAACACGTCATCTTCAATACCACAGGTTCAATTTTAGGCCAAAATTCAGTGACTCACACCTTTGATTTCCATGACTGCATCCGGAAGGAAGATTTGCCAGCCTTTTCCAGTCAGTACTTTTCTTTTACAGACGTTCGAACTCCAGCGTTTGAATGATTTTGAGGTGCTGGGAAGAAGGCACAGGCCAGTTGACCTAAGGGGCTTGGAGTTTTTACAAGTTTGGCTCTCTGGGGTGTCAAAGTTTTTTGTTGTTTTTGTTGTTTGTTTGTTTGTTTGTTTGTTTAACGCTGCCATTTTAACTTAAGGATTCCAGAATTCAAAGAAATGCTGCCCAATGCTTCCATGCTTTCTGCAACATAATAAGCTCTGCATTGCATCAGATTCTAAATTTTCATTGGAAGAGTATTTCTTTTTTGCTGGGTTTGGAATGACATTTGTGGACATTCAAGTGCCCAGAATAACCATAGGGCTTAAAGAGAGCCTGCTGCTGAGGGCTGATGCCCCTTCTTTCTCTTCCAAATCTGGTGGGCTTCTGAGGTCCCTTGGTGGAAAAGTGTATGTTTCTGGATTCAGCTCCCTGCCCCCGCCCCCAGGGCATCCCTTCAGGCCCTCACCTGGGCCAATCCTGAAATATTGCTGCAGAGGAAAAATTCTCCTGTGTAAGTCTCAAGGGTCCCTTGCCCAAAGGTTTTCCCAGCACTCTACCAGGGCTTTTGTGCTGGTGTCCCTTCCTGTGTAGGTCACCAAGGATTTTATTCACACAGATTTGCACTTTCGAATACACAGGCATATGGGTGCACAGTTCAGAACACCTGGTACCTCAATAGGTTTGCAAATCTCCAATATCACAGAAAAGTGAATGCAGCCTTTACTCCCACACTCCCTTTAGATGATTTCCTTTTTTGTTGTTAATATGTTTACGTGTTCATGGACCTTTTGTTTATGCATTTATGTATGTGCAGTGAGTAGAATCTAAACACACTCGCCCACGGGTGGGAGGCCAGCGCTCTGCAACTGAGCAACAACCCTTGCCCCATCTTTTCATAGTTCTTGAAATAATGGGTAGAATCAATTCTAAGATAGCTACAAATATTCCCACTTAAAACCATCATGAAAATCTATCAGGAAAGACAGTCAAAATAATGTAATTGAAGAAAGAATGAAACTGTTTGTTTCTCATGAAGAGTTTTGAAGGAATACCAACACAATGCATTATTAGTCTGTAATATTATTAGGCTCTATCTAATGCGAAAGTACATATGAACACACAGGCACATGCATACGAATATGCACATGATCATGTCCATAAACACATGTGCACACAAACACACAAACACACACACACACTCACACACACACCCACACACACACACACACACATACACACACCACTCCATACCCCACTTCCCCACACAAATGGGAACGCACACATAAGCAGCTAGAAGTATTTTCCGGATTTTTTTTTTCTTGTTTGGTGAGAGTGGATCCATGTGCATCCCATTACCGATTGCCTGCTGTCCTACTTGAAAATTGGTAAAGCTACTGGACTTCCCTAAATACACTTGAACCATCCCTGTAAGGAATCTACTTCATTACTTCTCATTTTCCCAAAGAGCCTTTGGAGAACAGAACCCTTTCAGTGCTCCAGGCTGTGAATAGGCCACACCCAAAGCTTTCTCATCTCCTTAAGTCCTCAGAAAGCATTGTGGATCTGACCCCAAGGTAGTGGGTGTGCTGGGTCGACTAGTGATCATGTGAGTACATGGAAAATTCCCCCTTTGAAAACCATCTCAGAAAGGGGAAGTATCTCTCTTTCACTTGAGGTCAGGCAGGAAATTCTACTAGTCATTGATGGTGGAGACAAAGAGGCAACTTCCCTCCACAGGTGAGAGCAGTCTAGGGAGGATGTCCTTATTAAGCCCAATTCTGCTCCATCAAATGCAGCTGTTGTTCAAGTCCTCTTGGGTTCTTCTCTACCTGCAAGTTCCAAAGAGTGAGCCTGGGCACATGCCACTTAAGCAACAGTTTCTTTCTATCCACATTGGGCTGCTAGAGAGAAACTGTCTGCCTGGAAGAGTCTTTCTATGGGTGGCACTGGGCTGTGGAATATTTGAAAACACCTGCTAGTTGAATGCAGCTCTGCTCATTCTGAGCCTCAGAGCCCCTCAGTCAATGAAGGAAGTGGAGGAAAATATTCTATAGAATATTCCGGAGGGAACAGAATGCATTCTAGCCGAAGCTAAAAGAAAGTGTTTGTGTCCATTGACCCAATTCAGTGCCTCCAAAGGTCCCCATTTGGGAAACCCAATTGTTACAGGTCAGAACCCTTCCAAGGGAGAAGGGGGAGTTGACTCAGGACCCATGGTATTCTTAGCATGCAGGATAGAAGAGAAACTCCACAGGACACATTTGAGCACATACACAGAGGTTGGATTAAGAAAAATAATGCTGAGAGGGGTGGAAGGCAGCATCCAACACAGGCCAGGGCTGGATGATATGGCCAGGCCAATGGAGAGCAAAAATTATGGTGGCTTGCATCCCACTCAGCATGCAGATCTACGAATACCACAGACAGCACAGGAAGTCTATGGAGCCAACACGTGTGCTGGAGTCAAATTGTTGTTCAGCTTTGCATTGGCCCCAATGTCACTGATGACTCTGCAAGTACAAGAGAACCCAGCTCGACTTGATCATCAGGAATATGGGATGGAAACCTTTGCAGTTCCTCATGTCATCCACCTGAGACAGTTCTTTCTAGTGGATGAAAGCTGCCTCCATATGTGGAGGATCAAGGACCAGAACAGATTCCTGCTGGGAGCTCAGAAGAAAGAGAGACATTCTCTGAAACGCTTTCCATAGGAAAGGCTTCCTCATCTCTTCAGCCTGCTGGTCGTCCACCCACCGCCCCCTCTCTATCCATGTCAGATCCACCAATCACTTCTCAGAAATTCATGGACTAGGTGGATTAGGAATTTCGGGGCATATTTCTTTGAACTTCTGGAGAGCTGCTTTGAGTGCTTTTCCCAGTTTCCATCTATGGCACACGAGAGGCCTGGGAGAAGCTACAATTCGCAGAGTGTCTAATTACCAAGAATTTATTGCTCCAGAACATGGAAAAAACCTTAGTACACTGTGACCATTTCCAGGCTGTGAGGCTGGTAGGGTGTTTTAAAAATATATGTTTCATTCGTCTTTTTTCACTTGGAAAAGTAAAAGGACTAAGAGAAGTGCTGTTGTTTTGTGTGAGTTCTGTGTGCACATGTTACTATTGGAGGGCTTGTTTCTTTTTGTGTGTGCAAATACACCTGTGTGTTTAGAAGTCTTTTGGTACAGATGTTTTCATACAAAGGAAGATCCAGAAAGTATTAGAGGTTGCAATTTTTCAAAGCAGTATTGCCATTTCGGCCACCTGCACGTGAAACAGAAACATTTTCACGCTGCCACAGTTTCAAATGTTATAAAGATAGGGAGATCTTCAAGTCACTCTCAGACCACTGTTTACCATTCCAATGAAGCCTTTATTGTGGGCAAGCAGTGGACACAATCTAAAGCCAAGATAGCCAGAGTGGCGCATGCCCTTATGTTTTGCCTCTTATTGAAGCCAGAAACACACCAAAGTTATGTTTGCTCAAGGGCATGACTCCTCCCCTACCACTGCAATCGGTAAGAATTTCGTATCTCCATGTGCCAGTGCACAGGATAGCCGTGCAAACAGTTTTTAATCTCACTGTCACATGGACACAGTTGACTGATACACTTTTGCTCATCAGAAAAACAGGCTCACTTTCAGGGACCTTCTTGGCCCTATGCCTGTTCAAGGGGGAGATCAGAGGCACTCCTGCTAATGGACACGAAATGCCAGCCTAGCCAAGCTTTTCTCTGGTCCAGTCATGGCTCTGGCACCCGGGTGTTCCGCACACCTTTATTTTAGACCCTAGTATATGTGATATGGGCACAGAACAAAGTACACCTGAGTGCACACTGGTGAGCAGATAACATTCCTTCACCCTCTGCATTGTTCACAATACTCCACCGGCCTCTCCACACCTTCCTTCCCTCACTAAATGTGCATCACTTGGTGAAAGATGCTCACAGCACGGGTGGGAGAAGGAACTCCTACGATACTTGGGGGGCCTAGGACAGGCCCCTGTATTTATGGCACTCTCCACATCAGGAGTGGAGACAGGAAATGTACAGGAAAGCCTACACTGAGGAAAAAATCAAATCTGAATATGGAATGTATCTCAAGAGCTGCATTGCCAGACATCAGTGTTCACATATCTCCATTCTTTCAGGCTCCAAAATCAAATTGAGGAGCTCCATGTTTCTCCTCCCTGTTTCCCTGCAAAATCTCCTGCCTGTGGATCAGAATCCACATCACCCCAGACTGTGTCTGAATAGGGACAGCCATGTCAGTGCCATCGGGAGAAGGGAGTGTCCAGTTAATAAATCTTGGCTAAAACACCACAGAGTCATTCTGGACCCTGGACACACATGTTCCCAGACATTGGAAATGGGGACTGGGTGTGAACGAAAAGAGCTCCTTCCACCAGCTGCAGTGGTTCCACAAATGCTCACAATTAAGAGCACCCAGAGAGAGAGTTGAAAAGCCTCAATGTTCAGGCCCCCAAATCGCAAGTGACTTCGATGATCTGGGATACACAATTCCACCCATTTATTATGGTAGTATGTGAAATTCAGTGATATCCTGAACTACACCAAACGAATGATCTTAATTGCCATGTGGACATCATCTGAGACATTCGGGCTGTCCAAGTCATTACAATTGAGCACTAGGACACAAAAAAAATGCAGTTTTCAGGAAAGACAAAGTAGAAAGGCATATGCCTATTGAGCACTCAAAGGATGCACACAGTAAAACATGGGGAAAATTGATTGAGGATTCAGAGAAGCGTCAAGTACATGATTATCATAAGGGGCAAGGAACAAAAAAGGAAAGGCCAGAGAAATTGTCCACAATGCTTTCCATGACCACACTCGAGCGTCAAGAAGGTCCACTGAAGCCCAGGACAGAGGTCCCAGTGATCAGCCAGTGTAAACCTCCATGCAGTCATAGGACAAAAAGGACAAACTTGAGCCTTCTACTTCTGTCCAACTTCAATCTCTACACCTGCATATACACTCCATTTGTCATCCCATTGAAAGCCTGTGGAAGGTGACATGAGCACATCGGACCATCCCCTGGAAACACCATTCAGAGGAGTCTCGTCTCTGAGTTCTGGACAGGTGGCTATGCATCAGATGCAGGCAGTGTCTGTGGCTGTGCCAGCGCTTTCTGAAGTCCCAGCCTTGGCTCCCACTCCATAGCTAGAAAGGTCCTGTGACCCTGGTGCCACCTGCTCCTGCATGAGAGACCCTGCAAGTTATTGGAGCCCCAAGGGCCATTCTTCCCTGCTATGGTGGGCCTCATTCCATGTCACTGTCCTCAGAGGAGGAGGACACAAGAAGGTCTTCATAGAGGACACTCACTGGCTCCTGGGAGCTGGGACACTCCCACTCATCAAGATAGGGAGGAGTGTCAGCAAGAGCACTGGTCTTTGCAGCAGCTGGAGAGGAAGGGAGATCAGCAATGAACCTGGATCTCCACCAGTTTTTGTGCATTCTCTTGAAGACCATTAGGAGGGGCTGTCGGGCAACACAGCTGGGTGCTGGTGGACTCGATTTGGTACACGGCTTGACTGGATTCAGGAAAGGGCTTTCCTTGGGAGGGCAAAGATCCATGCTGGAATCATGGGCTGGAGATTTTCTGGTCACTTGGGGTGACCCTTTTAGTCTGATTCCACTTGTATCTTGCCAAGAAGGCAGAGATTTCCCAGCCTCTGAGCCTGGCTCACAGGTGTTCCCCCGTTGAGTGAGACTTTGCCCCAGCCTGAGTTTCTTTGGGGCATTCTGGCCAGTCTGTTTGTGGACCTGAGCCTGTCTCTTGCCTGAGGCCTGGAGGCTGAGTTTGTGGCCCTGGCCCTGTGGACATGCTGCAGGCTGCAGGCAGGGCTCTTTGCTAACGTCAGGACAACTGGCTAGTGAAGGAGGGTGGAGCACATGGCCCCCTCTGAGAATTTGGGCAGAAGTCTGGGCAACTTTAGAGGAGACAACCTCTGGCGTTTCAGGTGCTTTCTTCCCAAGGAGGGCAGGGATCTGCCCTGAGTGCCTTGCTGCCGACTGGATGGTGCCAGGGATGCTCACATCCGGTTGTGTCTGCATCCCAGGACCTGAGTTGAGTCCAACTTCAGGTATCTGAAAGGGATGTGCGCTACTGAAGGTGAGACTCTCATCCAAGTTCTGGACACGAGGCTGACTCTCAAACACAGAGCCCGGGACACACCTCGTACTGGTCGTGTGGACGGGCAGTGGCCTGCTGGGTTTCTGGAAAAAAAGACAAACACAGGAAAATCTCCTGAGTCCCTGCACTTTCTCAAGCACCAACAAGGCCCACCAACACACGAATTTGGCTACAGAACATAGAGTGGAACCGGAAGACAAGTCATCAGCCCAGGAAAGGAAAAGGGGCACTCCACCTCCACCTCCATGGCTATGAGCCAAGGACCCATTCCAAGAATGACGTGACATGTTTCAGGGCACATTGGGAAATACCCCATTCTTAATCAGAGGTCTCATGCATTGGGAGGGGCAGGGCTCTTTTGTGTGTTCTTCCATGGCATGTCGATGGCTAATGCTCCTCTCAGCAGAGTGTGAACCCTGAGGAGTTGGCTTACAGAAGCTGAGAGTGTTCTCCCACTTTCAATAGGAATATGCCTGCATTGGACATTGTGTCCTTTGAGACGCTGGAGTCAACTATGACCCCATGAGCCCATGCACCATGTCATGGGGAATATGAAAAAAAGTAACACAAATAAATTGGAAAGGGCAAATGTGAAAGATCAAAAGCAGGAGTCACATTGGGGTTCAATGTTGACAGCAAACCTCTCAGGCAGAAGGGCCACAGAAAAGGAACATATCATGCTTATCCTAGTCACCAAAAGAGCAGGCAACCATGCACATACTCACCCTTAGGTAGGCACTGGGTTCTGTCTCTTCCTTCCATTTGGGTTGCTGCCTACCCTGGGGTCTCCTACTGGTACTCCATGTCTGGAGTAGAGCCTTTCCCCGTTCCTCTTCTTGCCTGTAGAACACACGATGGCATTAGGATGGATGTAGAGTCGGGAGCAGAATGTGAGGTGCCCGTTTGCTTAGTGTCTCCTGTGCTACCCTGGGTTCTCCCCCAAGTCTGTGCCTTTCCTCCTACAACACCCAGTCCCTACGTCCAGGCATCCCTTCTCATTTCCCACTAAGTAGTTCCATGTGGACACATTGATTTTGTGCCTCCCATGTTCGTGTTAATTATGGTGCCCTGAACCCATCTCTTTCATAATTGAATGCAAAGGAGAATGAGCTGCAGGCTGTGGCTTTGGGACATGGAGTCATTTTCTATCTCTCCCCATTGACCCAGCCAGGAGCTGCATGTGGATGTTTGGAGATGACCGCGTGGAGAAGGAGAGACACCACCCCCCTGGAGTTTTGTGCCCGAGGCTCTGATGCCACCTTACCCATCCCTCACCTCTGCACATGGCGCTTCGCTCTGGCTGGCTGCTCACAGGCCCCTGTGCTCTGGAGATTCTCAGGCTTGCTTGGTGCCTGGTTCTCCTTCTCCTTCTTTGGGCCCAAGGGTTGTGGGGCCAGCGCACCATCCCAGTGCTTGATGGGGCATCTTCTGCTCCTCGCAGTGTGTCCAAAAGCCCCACA
The DNA here is from genome assembly GCF_964194105.1 of Spermophilus citellus. Classification (NCBI taxonomy): domain Eukaryota; kingdom Metazoa; phylum Chordata; class Mammalia; order Rodentia; family Sciuridae; genus Spermophilus; species Spermophilus citellus. The sequence goes on along the minus strand of NW_027673039.1, from coordinate 4,247,717 downwards.
TTCCTTACACTTCATCTGATGGTGGAAAAGCACAAGTTGTCAGGAGTCAGCCCAAGCACAACCAGCTCTGCCCTTTTACAGACAAATAGAGATTTTAAGTCTCAGTTTCCTCTCCTTTTAGTTCAGGCACTCAGGCCTGTGAACCATGAACATCTCGGGATTCAAAGGTCCTAGAACACGTTTGTGGAATCACCTATTATACAGGGGCACTGGAAGGAAGGTTTGGATGTTGCAACTTGAGGACCCTGGGCCAGATTTCAAAAACAGGACAAACGTACGTTGGGATGCATGGGTTTCAAGTGGTTCCAAAAGATGTCTCCTCCCATCCTAGGAAGAAACTAAGCTGAGAGGATGTGCTGGGCAGGTCCTCGAGGGTTGGCAAGGGACAATTGGATGGTAGAGGCAATCTGAGAGGATGTAACCAAGATTCTGACCTGTGTCGCCCCCTGGCTTCCCATTGCCTCCAAAGTCCACATACCCTGGGGTCCTCCTCCTCAGGGGGAGGAGCCCTATGCCTCAGAGCTCCCCTCTGCTGTTGCTTCTTATTCTGGATTTGAATGAGCCTCGGGGCCAGAGGCCGTGAGGCACGCTCTGCTGACTGTCTCATGTTATTCCAATCAGATCCCATTTCCTCAGATGCTGACGTTGGGCTTTCCTAGGTCCAAGAGAAAAGAGAAAGAGTGTCATGAACAAAGACATGATGGGAACTCTCAGATATTTCCCACATTGTGGCATGGAGTACATCCCATGATCCAGGGAGCCCAGTAGAATAGGTGGAGCACAGATGGGTGCGGGATCAATGGAGGAGTACACCAACTACTGCGTCTGACAGAAATAAGATACTCCATGCTGTTAGAATTATATCAGAGTGAATGTATGATTCCCATAGGTAAAATAAACCAATCTTAACCAAAGGGAACAATTTTGCCTCTATCAAAATGATAAACAAAAAAAGGAAAGGTGAAGAGAGATAAACCTAGATCATACAAAGAGAGATCAAAAGGAATTTCATCCTAATACAGAGATTTTCAGAAGCATGATAAACCAGACTTATTCTTGACAAAGTCAAAGTCATTTGCAAGAAATTCGAGTAGATATCCAAGAATGTCCTTGCATATCTCCCTAAGCAGATTGACCTTGAAAAATATTTCCAAATTAATGGTACAGAGAGCAAATTCAGCAGTGGAACAGTGGTAATGAACCTAACCAAAGAGATAAGTTGAGGACTAGTAGATATTCAAGAATGTCCTTGCATATCTGACCTAAGCAAATTAACCTTGAGATATATTTCCAAATCAATGATACAGAGAGCAAACTCAGGAGTGGATCAGTGGTAATGAGTTTAACCACACAGAGAAGCTGAGCATGTGGCGGGTTGGATGTTGAATTTCACCTAACCCAACCTTTCAAAGAGTTTAGAACATGGGTTCTTAAACTCTTCCACAGAAAGAAAGAGAAAAAAAAAATCATTCCCAATGCATGGTGTGCGGTCACGATGATTTTCTACCATAACGTGATATAAGAAAAACAGAACAAATCAATGATAAATATTGAGCGGCAGAGAAGAATGAAATTCTGACATTTTCCCAACATGCTATGGATGGAACCAGTGTACATCCTTGGCCACACGTGCCAAACCAATGTTTGTTCCTAGGTGTGCATACTAAGGGGAGAAGGTGCACTAAAGTGGGAAGGGGGAAGGCGAGAGGTGGGTGGGGAGAGAGGGGACGGAATGGAATAGCAGTTCAGAAGAGAGGGGAAAATGGGTAGAGCAAGGCTAGCTGAGGATGACCCAGGACTTCTATGTGCCTGTGTGGAAATAGTACAGGGAATCCCATTGCTCTATCCATCCGAGATAGTCCCTATCCTACCCAAGGGTCCATGGTAAACTACAGCTGTTTTCATACACATTGATCCACCAGCCCACAGGTATCAGAATGCTGCAGTAAAAGTTCTCTGAAATTTCAATAGTTTGTGGTGATTTGAACTTCGAATGACCTATTTGACCTGCTCAGCATAAAGAAACACTCTTGGAAAAATACAACCTTCCTTACACAAGTACCTCCTCCTCCATCCTTAACGTTTTCCCCATCTACATGTTTTCTAAGGAATCTTCTGTAAACTACCTAGGCAAAGAAAACCAACCTGAGACCCGAACGTTTTGCTGTCTTCTGTCAGCAGGTGCTCAGACAGGTGAGCCTGGACACAGATCCCAGGAAGAGAAGCAGCTTCCTGGACTCCAGCCGGAAGAGGAAGTGAGGGAAGGTGGCTCCTGGGAACTGGTATGCTGCCCCAGGATCACGTGATGCAACACGTCATCTTCAATACCACAGGTTCAATTTTAGGCCAAAATTCAGTGACTCACACCTTTGATTTCCATGACTGCATCCGGAAGGAAGATTTGCCAGCCTTTTCCAGTCAGTACTTTTCTTTTACAGACGTTCGAACTCCAGCGTTTGAATGATTTTGAGGTGCTGGGAAGAAGGCACAGGCCAGTTGACCTAAGGGGCTTGGAGTTTTTACAAGTTTGGCTCTCTGGGGTGTCAAAGTTTTTTGTTGTTTTTGTTGTTTGTTTGTTTGTTTGTTTGTTTAACGCTGCCATTTTAACTTAAGGATTCCAGAATTCAAAGAAATGCTGCCCAATGCTTCCATGCTTTCTGCAACATAATAAGCTCTGCATTGCATCAGATTCTAAATTTTCATTGGAAGAGTATTTCTTTTTTGCTGGGTTTGGAATGACATTTGTGGACATTCAAGTGCCCAGAATAACCATAGGGCTTAAAGAGAGCCTGCTGCTGAGGGCTGATGCCCCTTCTTTCTCTTCCAAATCTGGTGGGCTTCTGAGGTCCCTTGGTGGAAAAGTGTATGTTTCTGGATTCAGCTCCCTGCCCCCGCCCCCAGGGCATCCCTTCAGGCCCTCACCTGGGCCAATCCTGAAATATTGCTGCAGAGGAAAAATTCTCCTGTGTAAGTCTCAAGGGTCCCTTGCCCAAAGGTTTTCCCAGCACTCTACCAGGGCTTTTGTGCTGGTGTCCCTTCCTGTGTAGGTCACCAAGGATTTTATTCACACAGATTTGCACTTTCGAATACACAGGCATATGGGTGCACAGTTCAGAACACCTGGTACCTCAATAGGTTTGCAAATCTCCAATATCACAGAAAAGTGAATGCAGCCTTTACTCCCACACTCCCTTTAGATGATTTCCTTTTTTGTTGTTAATATGTTTACGTGTTCATGGACCTTTTGTTTATGCATTTATGTATGTGCAGTGAGTAGAATCTAAACACACTCGCCCACGGGTGGGAGGCCAGCGCTCTGCAACTGAGCAACAACCCTTGCCCCATCTTTTCATAGTTCTTGAAATAACGGGTAGAATCAATTCTAAGATAGCTACAAATATTCCCACTTAAAACCATCATGAAAATCTATCAGGAAAGACAGTCAAAATAATGTAATTGAAGAAAGAATGAAACTGTTTGTTTCTCATGAAGAGTTTTGAAGGAATACCAACACAATGCATTATTAGTCTGTAATATTATTAGGCTCTATCTAATGCGAAAGTACATATGAACACACAGGCACATGCATACGAATATGCACATGATCATGTCCATAAACACATGTGCACACAAACACACAAACACACACACACACTCACACACACACCCACACACACACACACACACATACACACACCACTCCATACCCCACTTCCCCACACAAATGGGAACGCACACATAAGCAGCTAGAAGTATTTTCCGGATTTTTTTTTTCTTGTTTGGTGAGAGTGGATCCATGTGCATCCCATTACCGATTGCCTGCTGTCCTACTTGAAAATTGGTAAAGCTACTGGACTTCCCTAAATACACTTGAACCATCCCTGTAAGGAATCTACTTCATTACTTCTCATTTTCCCAAAGAGCCTTTGGAGAACAGAACCCTTTCAGTGCTCCAGGCTGTGAATAGGCCACACCCAAAGCTTTCTCATCTCCTTAAGTCCTCAGAAAGCATTGTGGATCTGACCCCAAGGTAGTGGGTGTGCTGGGTCGACTAGTGATCATGTGAGTACATGGAAAATTCCCCCTTTGAAAACCATCTCAGAAAGGGGAAGTATCTCTCTTTCACTTGAGGTCAGGCAGGAAATTCTACTAGTCATTGATGGTGGAGACAAAGAGGCAACTTCCCTCCACAGGTGAGAGCAGTCTAGGGAGGATGTCCTTATTAAGCCCAATTCTGCTCCATCAAATGCAGCTGTTGTTCAAGTCCTCTTGGGTTCTTCTCTACCTGCAAGTTCCAAAGAGTGAGCCTGGGCACATGCCACTTAAGCAACAGTTTCTTTCTATCCACATTGGGCTGCTAGAGAGAAACTGTCTGCCTGGAAGAGTCTTTCTATGGGTGGCACTGGGCTGTGGAATATTTGAAAACACCTGCTAGTTGAATGCAGCTCTGCTCATTCTGAGCCTCAGAGCCCCTCAGTCAATGAAGGAAGTGGAGGAAAATATTCTATAGAATATTCCGGAGGGAACAGAATGCATTCTAGCCGAAGCTAAAAGAAAGTGTTTGTGTCCATTGACCCAATTCAGTGCCTCCAAAGGTCCCCATTTGGGAAACCCAATTGTTACAGGTCAGAACCCTTCCAAGGGAGAAGGGGGAGTTGACTCAGGACCCATGGTATTCTTAGCATGCAGGATAGAAGAGAAACTCCACAGGACACATTTGAGCACATACACAGAGGTTGGATTAAGAAAAATAATGCTGAGAGGGGTGGAAGGCAGCATCCAACACAGGCCAGGGCTGGATGATATGGCCAGGCCAATGGAGAGCAAAAATTATGGTGGCTTGCATCCCACTCAGCATGCAGATCTACGAATACCACAGACAGCACAGGAAGTCTATGGAGCCAACACGTGTGCTGGAGTCAAATTGTTGTTCAGCTTTGCATTGGCCCCAATGTCACTGATGACTCTGCAAGTACAAGAGAACCCAGCTCGACTTGATCATCAGGAATATGGGATGGAAACCTTTGCAGTTCCTCATGTCATCCACCTGAGACAGTTCTTTCTAGTGGATGAAAGCTGCCTCCATATGTGGAGGATCAAGGACCAGAACAGATTCCTGCTGGGAGCTCAGAAGAAAGAGAGACATTCTCTGAAACGCTTTCCATAGGAAAGGCTTCCTCATCTCTTCAGCCTGCTGGTCGTCCACCCACCGCCCCCTCTCTATCCATGTCAGATCCACCAATCACTTCTCAGAAATTCATGGACTAGGTGGATTAGGAATTTCGGGGCATATTTCTTTGAACTTCTGGAGAGCTGCTTTGAGTGCTTTTCCCAGTTTCCATCTATGGCACACGAGAGGCCTGGGAGAAGCTACAATTCGCAGAGTGTCTAATTACCAAGAATTTATTGCTCCAGAACATGGAAAAAACCTTAGTACACTGTGACCATTTCCAGGCTGTGAGGCTGGTAGGGTGTTTTAAAAATATATGTTTCATTCGTCTTTTTTCACTTGGAAAAGTAAAAGGACTAAGAGAAGTGCTGTTGTTTTGTGTGAGTTCTGTGTGCACATGTTACTATTGGAGGGCTTGTTTCTTTTTGTGTGTGCAAATACACCTGTGTGTTTAGAAGTTTTTTGGTACAGATGTTTTCATACAAAGGAAGATCCAGAAAGTATTAGAGGTTGCAATTTTTCAAAGCAGTATTGCCATTTCGGCCACCTGCACGTGAAACAGAAACATTTTTACGCTGCCACAGTTTCAAATGTTATACAGATAGGGAGATCTTCAAGTCACTCTCAGACCACTGTTTACCATTCCAATGAAGCCTTTATTGTGGGCAAGCAGTGGACACAATCTAAAGCCAAGATAGCCAGAGTGGCGCATGCCCTTATGTTTTGCCTCTTATTGAAGCCAGAAACACACCAAAGTTATGTTTGCTCAAGGGCATGACTCCTCCCCTACCACTGCAATCGGTAAGAATTTCGTATCTCCATGTGCCAGTGCACAGGATAGCCGTGCAAACAGTTTTTAATCTCACTGTCACATGGACACAGTTGACTGATACACTTTTGCTCATCAGAAAAACAGGCTCACTTTCAGGGACCTTCTTGGCCCTATGCCTGTTCAAGGGGGAGATCAGAGGCACTCCTGCTAATGGACACGAAATGCCAGCCTAGCCAAGCTTTTCTCTGGTCCAGTCATGGCTCTGGCACCCAGGTGTTCTGCACACCTTTATTTTAGACCCTAGTATATGTGATATGGGCACAGAACAAAGTACACCTGAGTGCACACTGGTGAGCAGATAACATTCCTTCACCCTCTGCATTGTTCACAATACTCCACCGGCCTCTCCACACCTTCCTTCCCTCACTAAATGTGCATCACTTGGTGAAAGATGCTCACAGCACGGGTGGGAGAAGGAACTCCTACGATACTTGGGGGGCCTAGGACAGGCCCCTGTATTTATGGCACTCTCCACATCAGGAGTGGAGACAGGAAATGTACAGGAAAGCCTACACTGAGGAAAAAATCAAATCTGAATATGGAATGTATCTCAAGAGCTGCATTGCCAGACATCAGTGTTCACATATCTCCATTCTTTCAGGCTCCAAAATCAAATTGAGGAGCTCCATGTTTCTCCTCCCTGTTTCCCTGCAAAATCTCCTGCCTGTGGATCAGAATCCACATCACCCCAGACTGTGTCTGAATAGGGACAGCCATGTCAGTGCCATCGGGAGAAGGGAGTGTCCAGTTAATAAATCTTGGCTAAAACACCACAGAGTCATTCTGGACCCTGGACACACATGTTCCCAGACATTGGAAATGGGGACTGGGTGTGAACGAAAAGAGCTCCTTCCACCAGCTGCAGTGGTTCCACAAATGCTCACAATTAAGAGCACCCAGAGAGAGAGTTGAAAAGCCTCAATGTTCAGGCCCCCAAATCGCAAGTGACTTCGATGATCTGGGATACACAATTCCACCCATTTATTATGGTAGTATGTGAAATTCAGTGATATCCTGAACTACACCAAACGAATGATCTTAATTGCCATGTGGACATCATCTGAGACATTCGGGCTGTCCAAGTCATTACAATTGAGCACTAGGACACACAAAAAAATGCAGTTTTCAGGAAAGACAAAGTAGAAAGGCATATGCCTATTGAGCACTCAAAGGATGCACACAGTAAAACATGGGGAAAATTGATTGAGGATTCAGAGAAGCGTCAAGTACATGATTATCATAAGGGGCAAGGAACAAAAAAGGAAAGGCCAGAGAAATTGTCCACAATGCTTTCCATGACCACACTCGAGCGTCAAGAAGGTCCACTGAAGCCCAGGACAGAGGTCCCAGTGATCAGCCAGTGTAAACCTCCATGCAGTCATAGGACAAAAAGGACAAACTTGAGCCTTCTACTTCTGTCCAACTTCAATCTCTACACCTGCATATACACTCCATTTGTCATCCCATTGAAAGCCTGTGGAAGGTGACATGAGCACATCGGACCATCCCCTGGAAACACCATTCAGAGGAGTCTCGTCTCTGAGTTCTGGACAGGTGGCTATGCATCAGATGCAGGCAGGGTCTGTGGCTGTGCCAGCGCTTTCTGAAGTCCCAGCCTTGGCTCCCACTCCATAGCTAGAAAGGTCCTGTGACCCTGGTGCCACCTGCTCCTGCATGAGAGACCCTGCAAGTTATTGGAGCCCCAAGGGCCATTCTTCCCTGCTATGGTGGGCCTCATTCCATGTCACTGTCCTCAGAGGAGGAGGACACAAGAAGGTCTTCATAGAGGACACTCACTGGCTCCTGGGAGCTGGGACACTCCCACTCATCAAGATAGGGAGGAGTGTCAGCAAGAGCACTGGTCTTTGCAGCAGCTGGAGAGGAAGGGAGATCAGCAATGAACCTGGATCTCCACCAGTTTTTGTGCATTCTCTTGAAGACCATTAGGAGGGGCTGTCGGGCAACACAGCTGGGTGCTGGTGGACTCGATTTGGTACACGGCTTGACTGGATTCAGGAAAGGGCTTTCCTTGGGAGGGCAAAGATCCATGCTGGAATCATGGGCTGGAGATTTTCTGGTCACTTGGGGTGACCCTTTTAGTCTGATTCCACTTGTATCTTGCCAAGAAGGCAGAGATTTCCCAGCCTCTGAGCCTGGCTCACAGGTGTTCCCCCGTTGAGTGAGACTTTGCCCCAGCCTGAGTTTCTTTGGGGCATTCTGGCCAGTCTGTTTGTGGACCTGAGCCTGTCTCTTGCCTGAGGCCTGGAGGCTGAGTTTGTGGCCCTGGCCCTGTGGACATGCTGCAGGCTGCAGGCAGGGCTCTTTGCTAACGTCAGGACAACTGGCTAGTGAAGGAGGGTGGAGCACATGGCCCCCTCTGAGAATTTGGGCAGAAGTCTGGGCAACTTTAGAGGAGACAACCTCTGGCGTTTCAGGTGCTTTCTTCCCAAGGAGGGCAGGGATCTGCCCTGAGTGCCTTGCTGCCGACTGGATGGTGCCAGGGATGCTCACATCCGGTTGTGTCTGCATCCCAGGACCTGAGTTGAGTCCAACTTCAGGTATCTGAAAGGGATGTGCGCTACTGAAGGTGAGACTCTCATCCAAGTTCTGGACACGAGGCTGACTCTCAAACACAGAGCCCGGGACACACCTCGTACTGGTCGTGTGGACGGGCAGTGGCCTGCTGGGTTTCTGGAAAAAAAGACAAACACAGGAAAATCTCCTGAGTCCCTGCACTTTCTCAAGCACCAACAAGGCCCACCAACACACGAATTTGGCTACAGAACATAGAGTGGAACCGGAAGACAAGTCATCAGCCCAGGAAAGGAAAAGGGGCACTCCACCTCCACCTCCATGGCTATGAGCCAAGGACCCATTCCAAGAATGACGTGACATGTTTCAGGGCACATTGGGAAATACCCCATTCTTAATCAGAGGTCTCATGCATTGGGAGGGGCAGGGCTCTTTTGTGTGTTCTTCCATGGCATGTCGATGGCTAATGCTCCTCTCAGCAGAGTGTGAACCCTGAGGAGTTGGCTTACAGAAGCTGAGAGTGTTCTCCCACTTTCAATAGGAATATGCCTGCATTGGACATTGTGTCCTTTGAGACGCTGGAGTCAACTATGACCCCATGAGCCCATGCACCATGTCATGGGGAATATGAAAAAAAGTAACACAAATAAATTGGAAAGGGCAAATGTGAAAGATCAAAAGCAGGAGTCACATTGGGGTTCAATGTTGACAGCAAACCTCTCAGGCAGAAGGGCCACAGAAAAGGAACATATCATGCTTATCCTAGTCACCAAAAGAGCAGGCAACCATGCACATACTCACCCTTAGGTAGGCACTGGGTTCTGTCTCTTCCTTCCATTTGGGTTGCTGCCTACCCTGGGGTCTCCTACTGGTACTCCATGTCTGGAGTAGAGCCTTTCCCCATTCCTCTTCTTGCCTGTAGAACACACGATGGCATTAGGATGGATGTAGAGTCGGGAGCAGAATGTGAGGTGCCCGTTTGCTTAGTGTCTCCTGTGCTACCCTGGGTTCTCCCCCAAGTCTGTGCCTTTCCTCCTACAACACCCAGTCCCTACGTCCAGGCATCCCTTCTCATTTCCCACTAAGTAGTTCCATGTGGACACATTGATTTTGTGCCTCCCATGTTCGTGTTAATTATGGTGCCCTGAACCCATCTCTTTCATAATTGAATGCAAAGGAGAATGAGCTGCAGGCTGTGGCTTTGGGACATGGAGTCATTTTCTATCTCTCCCCATTGACCCAGCCAGGAGCTGCATGTGGATGTTTGGAGATGACCGCGTGGAGAAGGAGAGACACCACCCCCCTGGAGTTTTGTGCCCGAGGCTCTGATGCCACCTTACCCATCCCTCACCTCTGCACATGGCGCTTCGCTCTGGCTGGCTGCTCACAGGCCCCTGTGCTCTGGAGATTCTCAGGCTTGCTTGGTGCCTGGTTCTCCTTCTCCTTCTTTGGGCCCAAGGGTTGTGGGGCCAGCGCACCATCCCAGTGCTTGATGGGGCATCTTCTGCTCCTCGCAGTGTGTCCAAAAGCCCCACATTCCTTACACTTCATCTGATGGTGGAAAAGCACAAGTTGTCAGGAGTCAGCCCAAGCACAACCAGCTCTGCCCTTTTACAGACAAATAGAGATTTTAAGTCTCAGTTTCCTCTCCTTTTAGTTCAGGCACTCAGGCCTGTGAACCATGAACATCTCGGGATTCAAAGGTCCTAGAACACGTTTGTGGAATCACCTATTATACAGGGGCACTGGAAGGAAGGTTTGGATGTTGCAACTTGAGGACCCTGGGCCAGATTTCAAAAACAGGACAAACGTACGTTGGGATGCATGGGTTTCAAGTGGTTCCAAAAGATGTCTCCTCCCATCCTAGGAAGAAACTAAGCTGAGAGGATGTGCTGGGCAGGTCCTCGAGGGTTGGCAAGGGACAATTGGATGGTAGAGGCAATCTGAGAGGATGTAACCAAGATTCTGACCTGTGTCGCCCCCTGGCTTCCCATTGCCTCCAAAGTCCACATACCCTGGGGTCCTCCTCCTCAGGGGGAGGAGCCCTATGCCTCAGAGCTCCCCTCTGCTGTTGCTTCTTATTCTGGATTTGAATGAGCCTCGGGGCCAGAGGCCGTGAGGCACGCTCTGCTGACTGTCTCATGTTATTCCAATCAGATCCCATTTCCTCAGATGCTGACGTTGGGCTTTCCTAGGTCCAAGAGAAAAGAGAAAGAGTGTCATGAACAAAGACATGATGGGAACTCTCAGATATTTCCCACATTGTGGCATGGAGTACATCCCATGATCCAGGGAGCCCAGTAGAATAGGTGGAGCACAGATGGGTGCGGGATCAATGGAGGAGTACACCAACTACTGCGTCTGACAGAAATAAGATACTCCATGCTGTTAGAATTATATCAGAGTGAATGTATGATTCCCGTAGGTAAAATAAACCAATCTTAACCAAAGGGAACAATTTTGCCTCTATCAAAATGATAAACAAAAAAAGGAAAGGTGAAGAGAGATAAACCTAGATCATACAAAGAGAGATCAAAAGGAATTTCATCCTAATACAGAGATTTTCAGAAGCATGATAAACCAGACTTATTCTTGACAAAGTCAAAGTCATTTGCAAGAAATTCGAGTAGATATCCAAGAATGTCCTTGCATATCTCCCTAAGCAGATTGACCTTGAAAAATATTTCCAAATTAATGGTACAGAGAGCAATTCAGCAGTGGAACAGTGGTAATGAACCTAACCAAAGAGATAAGTTGAGGACTAGTAGATATTCAAGAATGTCCTTGCATATCTGACCTAAGCAAATTAACCTTGAGATATATTTCCAAATCAATGATACAGAGAGCAAACTCAGGAGTGGATCAGTGGTAATGAGTTTAACCACACAGAGAAGCTGAGCATGTGGCGGGTTGGATGTTGAATTTCACCTAACCCAACCTTTCAAAGAGTTTAGAACATGGGTTCTTAAACTCTTCCACAGAAAGAAAGAGAAAAAAAAAATCATTCCCAATGCATGGTGTGCGGTCACGATGATTTTCTACCATAACGTGATATAAGAAAAACAGAACAAATCAATGATAAATATTGAGCGGCAGAGAAGAATGAAATTCTGACATTTTCCCAACATGCTATGGATGGAACCAGTGTACATCCTTGGCCACACGTGCCAAACCAATGTTTGTTCCTAGGTGTGCATACTAAGGGGAGAAGGTGCACTAAAGTGGGAAGGGGGAAGGCGAGAGGTGGGTGGGGAGAGAGGGGACGGAATGGAATAGCAGTTCAGAAGAGAGGGGAAAATGGGTAGAGCAAGGCTAGCTGAGGATGACCCAGGACTTCTATGTGCCTGTGTGGAAATAGTACAGGGAATCCCATTGCTCTATCCATCCGAGATAGTCCCTATCCTACCCAAGGGTCCATGGTAAACTACAGCTGTTTTCATACACATTGATCCACCAGCCCACAGGTATCAGAATGCTGCAGTAAAAGTTCTCTGAAATTTCAATAGTTTGTGGTGATTTGAACTTCGAATGACCTATTTGACCTGCTCAGCATAAAGAAACACTCTTGGAAAAATACAACCTTCCTTACACAAGTACCTCCTCCTCCATCCTTAACGTTTTCCCCATCTACATGTTTTCTAAGGAATCTTCTGTAAACTACCTAGGCAAAGAAAACCAACCTGAGACCCGAACGTTTTGCTGTCTTCTGTCAGCAGGTGCTCAGACAGGTGAGCCTGGACACAGATCCCAGGAAGAGAAGCAGCTTCCTGGACTCCAGCCGGAAGAGGAAGTGAGGGAAGGTGGCTCCTGGGAACTGGTATGCTGCCCCAGGATCACGTGATGCAACACGTCATCTTCAATACCACAGGTTCAATTTTAGGCCAAAATTCAGTGACTCACACCTTTGATTTCCATGACTGCATCCGGAAGGAAGATTTGCCAGCCTTTTCCAGTCAGTACTTTTCTTTTACAGACGTTCGAACTCCAGCGTTTGAATGATTTTGAGGTGCTGGGAAGAAGGCACAGGCCAGTTGACCTAAGGGGCTTGGAGTTTTTACAAGTTTGGCTCTCTGGGGTGTCAAAGTTTTTTGTTGTTTTTGTTGTTTGTTTGTTTGTTTGTTTGTTTAACGCTGCCATTTTAACTTAAGGATTCCAGAATTCAAAGAAATGCTGCCCAATGCTTCCATGCTTTCTGCAACATAATAAGCTCTGCATTGCATCAGATTCTAAATTTTCATTGGAAGAGTATTTCTTTTTTGCTGGGTTTGGAATGACATTTGTGGACATTCAAGTGCCCAGAATAACCATAGGGCTTAAAGAGAGCCTGCTGCTGAGGGCTGATGCCCCTTCTTTCTCTTCCAAATCTGGTGGGCTTCTGAGGTCCCTTGGTGGAAAAGTGTATGTTTCTGGATTCAGCTCCCTGCCCCCGCCCCCAGGGCATCCCTTCAGGCCCTCACCTGGGCCAATCCTGAAATATTGCTGCAGAGGAAAAATTCTCCTGTGTAAGTCTCAAGGGTCCCTTGCCCAAAGGTTTTCCCAGCACTCTACCAGGGCTTTTGTGCTGGTGTCCCTTCCTGTGTAGGTCACCAAGGATTTTATTCACACAGATTTGCACTTTCGAATACACAGGCATATGGGTGCACAGTTCAGAACACCTGGTACCTCAATAGGTTTGCAAATCTCCAATATCACAGAAAAGTGAATGCAGCCTTTACTCCCACACTCCCTTTAGATGATTTCCTTTTTTGTTGTTAATATGTTTACGTGTTCATGGACCTTTTGTTTATGCATTTATGTATGTGCAGTGAGTAGAATCTAAACACACTCGCCCACGGGTGGGAGGCCAGCGCTCTGCAACTGAGCAACAACCCTTGCCCCATCTTTTCATAGTTCTTGAAATAATGGGTAGAATCAATTCTAAGATAGCTACAAATATTCCCACTTAAAACCATCATGAAAATCTATCAGGAAAGACAGTCAAAATAATGTAATTGAAGAAAGAATGAAACTGTTTGTTTCTCATGAAGAGTTTTGAAGGAATACCAACACAATGCATTATTAGTCTGTAATATTATTAGGCTCTATCTAATGCGAAAGTACATATGAACACACAGGCACATGCATACGAATATGCACATGATCATGTCCATAAACACATGTGCACACAAACACACAAACACACACACACACTCACACACACACCCACACACACACACACACATACACACACCACTCCATACCCCACTTCCCCACACAAATGGGAACGCACACATAAGCAGCTAGAAGTATTTTCCGGATTTTTTTTTTCTTGTTTGGTGAGAGTGGATCCATGTGCATCCCATTACCGATTGCCTGCTGTCCTACTTGAAAATTGGTAAAGCTACTGGACTTCCCTAAATACACTTGAACCATCCCTGTAAGGAATCTACTTCATTACTTCTCATTTTCCCAAAGAGCCTTTGGAGAACAGAACCCTTTCAGTGCTCCAGGCTGTGAATAGGCCACACCCAAAGCTTTCTCATCTCCTTAAGTCCTCAGAAAGCATTGTGGATCTGACCCCAAGGTAGTGGGTGTGCTGGGTCGACTAGTGATCATGTGAGTACATGGAAAATTCCCCCTTTGAAAACCATCTCAGAAAGGGGAAGTATCTCTCTTTCACTTGAGGTCAGGCAGGAAATTCTACTAGTCATTGATGGTGGAGACAAAGAGGCAACTTCCCTCCACAGGTGAGAGCAGTCTAGGGAGGATGTCCTTATTAAGCCCAATTCTGCTCCATCAAATGCAGCTGTTGTTCAAGTCCTCTTGGGTTCTTCTCTACCTGCAAGTTCCAAAGAGTGAGCCTGGGCACATGCCACTTAAGCAACAGTTTCTTTCTATCCACATTGGGCTGCTAGAGAGAAACTGTCTGCCTGGAAGAGTCTTTCTATGGGTGGCACTGGGCTGTGGAATATTTGAAAACACCTGCTAGTTGAATGCAGCTCTGCTCATTCTGAGCCTCAGAGCCCCTCAGTCAATGAAGGAAGTGGAGGAAAATATTCTATAGAATATTCCGGAGGGAACAGAATGCATTCTAGCCGAAGCTAAAAGAAAGTGTTTGTGTCCATTGACCCAATTCAGTGCCTCCAAAGGTCCCCATTTGGGAAACCCAATTGTTACAGGTCAGAACCCTTCCAAGGGAGAAGGGGGAGTTGACTCAGGACCCATGGTATTCTTAGCATGCAGGATAGAAGAGAAACTCCACAGGACACATTTGAGCACATACACAGAGGTTGGATTAAGAAAAATAATGCTGAGAGGGGTGGAAGGCAGCATCCAACACAGGCCAGGGCTGGATGATATGGCCAGGCCAATGGAGAGCAAAAATTATGGTGGCTTGCATCCCACTCAGCATGCAGATCTACGAATACCACAGACAGCACAGGAAGTCTATGGAGCCAACACGTGTGCTGGAGTCAAATTGTTGTTCAGCTTTGCATTGGCCCCAATGTCACTGATGACTCTGCAAGTACAAGAGAACCCAGCTCGACTTGATCATCAGGAATATGGGATGGAAACCTTTGCAGTTCCTCATGTCATCCACCTGAGACAGTTCTTTCTAGTGGATGAAAGCTGCCTCCATATGTGGAGGATCAAGGACCAGAACAGATTCCTGCTGGGAGCTCAGAAGAAAGAGAGACATTCTCTGAAACGCTTTCCATAGGAAAGGCTTCCTCATCTCTTCAGCCTGCTGGTCGTCCACCCACCGCCCCCTCTCTATCCATGTCAGATCCACCAATCACTTCTCAGAAATTCATGGACTAGGTGGATTAGGAATTTCGGGGCATATTTCTTTGAACTTCTGGAGAGCTGCTTTGAGTGCTTTTCCCAGTTTCCATCTATGGCACACGAGAGGCCTGGGAGAAGCTACAATTCGCAGAGTGTCTAATTACCAAGAATTTATTGCTCCAGAACATGGAAAAAACCTTAGTACACTGTGACCATTTCCAGGCTGTGAGGCTGGTAGGGTGTTTTAAAAATATATGTTTCATTCGTCTTTTTTCACTTGGAAAAGTAAAAGGACTAAGAGAAGTGCTGTTGTTTTGTGTGAGTTCTGTGTGCACATGTTACTATTGGAGGGCTTGTTTCTTTTTGTGTGTGCAAATACACCTGTGTGTTTAGAAGTCTTTTGGTACAGATGTTTTCATACAAAGGAAGATCCAGAAAGTATTAGAGGTTGCAATTTTTCAAAGCAGTATTGCCATTTCCGCCACCTGCACGTGAAACAGAAACATTTTCACGCTGCCACAGTTTCAAATGTTATAAAGATAGGGAGATCTTCAAGTCACTCTCAGACCACTGTTTACCATTCCAATGAAGCCTTTATTGTGGGCAAGCAGTGGACACAATCTAAAGCCAAGATAGCCAGAGTGGCGCATGCCCTTATGTTTTGCCTCTTATTGAAGCCAGAAACACACCAAAGTTATGTTTGCTCAAGGGCATGACTCCTCCCCTACCACTGCAATCGGTAAGAATTTCGTATCTCCATGTGCCAGTGCACAGGATAGCCGTGCAAACAGTTTTTAATCTCACTGTCACATGGACACAGTTGACTGATACACTTTTGCTCATCAGAAAAACAGGCTCACTTTCAGGGACCTTCTTGGCCCTATGCCTGTTCAAGGGGGAGATCAGAGGCACTCCTGCTAATGGACACGAAATGCCAGCCTAGCCAAGCTTTTCTCTGGTCCAGTCATGGCTCTGGCACCCGGGTGTTCCGCACACCTTTATTTTAGACCCTAGTATATGTGATATGGGCACAGAACAAAGTACACCTGAGTGCACACTGGTGAGCAGATAACATTCCTTCACCCTCTGCATTGTTCACAATACTCCACCGGCCTCTCCACACCTTCCTTCCCTCACTAAATGTGCATCACTTGGTGAAAGATGCTCACAGCACGGGTGGGAGAAGGAACTCCTACGATACTTGGGGGGCCTAGGACAGGCCCCTGTATTTATGGCACTCTCCACATCAGGAGTGGAGACAGGAAATGTACAGGAAAGCCTACACTGAGGAAAAAATCAAATCTGAATATGGAATGTATCTCAAGAGCTGCATTGCCAGACATCAGTGTTCACATATCTCCATTCTTTCAGGCTCCAAAATCAAATTGAGGAGCTCCATGTTTCTCCTCCCTGTTTCCCTGCAAAATCTCCTGCCTGTGGATCAGAATCCACATCACCCCAGACTGTGTCTGAATAGGGACAGCCATGTCAGTGCCATCGGGAGAAGGGAGTGTCCAGTTAATAAATCTTGGCTAAAACACCACAGAGTCATTCTGGACCCTGGACACACATGTTCCCAGACATTGGAAATGGGGACTGGGTGTGAACGAAAAGAGCTCCTTCCACCAGCTGCAGTGGTTCCACAAATGCTCACAATTAAGAGCACCCAGAGAGAGAGTTGAAAAGCCTCAATGTTCAGGCCCCCAAATCGCAAGTGACTTCGATGATCTGGGATACACAATTCCACCCATTTATTATGGTAGTATGTGAAATTCAGTGATATCCTGAACTACACCAAACGAATGATCTTAATTGCCATGTGGACATCATCTGAGACATTCGGGCTGTCCAAGTCATTACAATTGAGCACTAGGACACAAAAAAAAATGCAGTTTTCAGGAAAGACAAAGTAGAAAGGCATATGCCTATTGAGCACTCAAAGGATGCACACAGTAAAACATGGGGAAAATTGATTGAGGATTCAGAGAAGCGTCAAGTACATGATTATCATAAGGGGCAAGGAACAAAAAAGGAAAGGCCAGAGAAATTGTCCACAATGCTTTCCATGACCACACTCGAGCGTCAAGAAGGTCCACTGAAGCCCAGGACAGAGGTCCCAGTGATCAGCCAGTGTAAACCTCCATGCAGTCATAGGACAAAAAGGACAAACTTGAGCCTTCTACTTCTGTCCAACTTCAATCTCTACACCTGCATATACACTCCATTTGTCATCCCATTGAAAGCCTGTGGAAGGTGACATGAGCACATCGGACCATCCCCTGGAAACACCATTCAGAGGAGTCTCGTCTCTGAGTTCTGGACAGGTGGCTATGCATCAGATGCAGGCAGGGTCTGTGGCTGTGCCAGCGCTTTCTGAAGTCCCAGCCTTGGCTCCCACTCCATAGCTAGAAAGGTCCTGTGACCCTGGTGCCACCTGCTCCTGCATGAGAGACCCTGCAAGTTATTGGAGCCCCAAGGGCCATTCTTCCCTGCTATGGTGGGCCTCATTCCATGTCACTGTCCTCAGAGGAGGAGGACACAAGAAGGTCTTCATAGAGGACACTCACTGGCTCCTGGGAGCTGGGACACTCCCACTCATCAAGATAGGGAGGAGTGTCAGCAAGAGCACTGGTCTTTGCAGCAGCTGGAGAGGAAGGGAGATCAGCAATGAACCTGGATCTCCACCAGTTTTTGTGCATTCTCTTGAAGACCATTAGGAGGGGCTGTCGGGCAACACAGCTGGGTGCTGGTGGACTCGATTTGGTACACGGCTTGACTGGATTCAGGAAAGGGCTTTCCTTGGGAGGGCAAAGATCCATGCTGGAATCATGGGCTGGAGATTTTCTGGTCACTTGGGGTGACCCTTTTAGTCTGATTCCACTTGTATCTTGCCAAGAAGGCAGAGATTTCCCAGCCTCTGAGCCTGGCTCACAGGTGTTCCCCCGTTGAGTGAGACTTTGCCCCAGCCTGAGTTTCTTTGGGGCATTCTGGCCAGTCTGTTTGTGGACCTGAGCCTGTCTCTTGCCTGAGGCCTGGAGGCTGAGTTTGTGGCCCTGGCCCTGTGGACATGCTGCAGGCTGCAGGCAGGGCTCTTTGCTAACGTCAGGACAACTGGCTAGTGAAGGAGGGTGGAGCACATGGCCCCCTCTGAGAATTTGGGCAGAAGTCTGGGCAACTTTAGAGGAGACAACCTCTGGCGTTTCAGGTGCTTTCTTCCCAAGGAGGGCAGGGATCTGCCCTGAGTGCCTTGCTGCCGACTGGATGGTGCCAGGGATGCTCACATCCGGTTGTGTCTGCATCCCAGGACCTGAGTTGAGTCCAACTTCAGGTATCTGAAAGGGATGTGCGCTACTGAAGGTGAGACTCTCATCCAAGTTCTGGACACGAGGCTGACTCTCAAACACAGAGCCCGGGACACACCTCGTACTGGTCGTGTGGACGGGCAGTGGCCTGCTGGGTTTCTGGAAAAAAAGACAAACACAGGAAAATCTCCTGAGTCCCTGCACTTTCTCAAGCACCAACAAGGCCCACCAACACACGAATTTGGCTACAGAACATAGAGTGGAACCGGAAGACAAGTCATCAGCCCAGGAAAGGAAAAGGGGCACTCCACCTCCACCTCCATGGCTATGAGCCAAGGACCCATTCCAAGAATGACGTGACATGTTTCAGGGCACATTGGGAAATACCCCATTCTTAATCAGAGGTCTCATGCATTGGGAGGGGCAGGGCTCTTTTGTGTGTTCTTCCATGGCATGTCGATGGCTAATGCTCCTCTCAGCAGAGTGTGAACCCTGAGGAGTTGGCTTACAGAAGCTGAGAGTGTTCTCCCACTTTCAATAGGAATATGCCTGCATTGGACATTGTGTCCTTTGAGACGCTGGAGTCAACTATGACCCCATGAGCCCATGCACCATGTCATGGGGAATATGAAAAAAAGTAACACAAATAAATTGGAAAGGGCAAATGTGAAAGATCAAAAGCAGGAGTCACATTGGGGTTCAATGTTGACAGCAAACCTCTCAGGCAGAAGGGCCACAGAAAAGGAACATATCATGCTTATCCTAGTCACCAAAAGAGCAGGCAACCATGCACATACTCACCCTTAGGTAGGCACTGGGTTCTGTCTCTTCCTTCCATTTGGGTTGCTGCCTACCCTGGGGTCTCCTACTGGTACTCCATGTCTGGAGTAGAGCCTTTCCCCGTTCCTCTTCTTGCCTGTAGAACACACGATGGCATTAGGATGGATGTAGAGTCGGGAGCAGAATGTGAGGTGCCCGTTTGCTTAGTGTCTCCTGTGCTACCCTGGGTTCTCCCCCAAGTCTGTGCCTTTCCTCCTACAACACCCAGTCCCTACGTCCAGGCATCCCTTCTCATTTCCCACTAAGTAGTTCCATGTGGACACATTGATTTTGTGCCTCCCATGTTCGTGTTAATTATGGTGCCCTGAACCCATCTCTTTCATAATTGAATGCAAAGGAGAATGAGCTGCAGGCTGTGGCTTTGGGACATGGAGTCATTTTCTATCTCTCCCCATTGACCCAGCCAGGAGCTGCATGTGGATGTTTGGAGATGACCGCGTGGAGAAGGAGAGACACCACCCCCCTGGAGTTTTGTGCCCGAGGCTCTGATGCCACCTTACCCATCCCTCACCTCTGCACATGGCGCTTCGCTCTGGCTGGCTGCTCACAGGCCCCTGTGCTCTGGAGATTCTCAGGCTTGCTTGGTGCCTGGTTCTCCTTCTCCTTCTTTGGGCCCAAGGGTTGTGGGGCCAGCGCACCATCCCAGTGCTTGATGGGGCATCTTCTGCTCCTCGCAGTGTGTCCAAAAGCCCCACATTCCTTACACTTCATCTGGTGGTGGAAAAGCACAAGTTGTCAGGAGTCAGCCCAAGCACAACCAGCTCTGCCCTTTTACAGACAAATAGAGATTTTAAGTCTCAGTTTCCTCTCCTTTTAGTTCAGGCACTCAGGCCTGTGAACCATGAACATCTCGGGATTCAAAGGTCCTAGAACACGTTTGTGGAATCACCTATTATACAGGGGCACTGGAAGGAAGGTTTGGATGTTGCAACTTGAGGACCCTGGGCCAGATTTCAAAAACAGGACAAACGTACGTTGGGATGCATGGGTTTCAAGTGGTTCCAAAAGATGTCTCCTCCCATCCTAGGAAGAAACTAAGCTGAGAGGATGTGCTGGGCAGGTCCTCGAGGGTTGGCAAGGGACAATTGGATGGTAGAGGCAATCTGAGAGGATGTAACCAAGATTCTGACCTGTGTCGCCCCCTGGCTTCCCATTGCCTCCAAAGTCCACATACCCTGGGGTCCTCCTCCTCAGGGGGAGGAGCCCTATGCCTCAGAGCTCCCCTCTGCTGTTGCTTCTTATTCTGGATTTGAATGAGCCTCGGGGCCAGAGGCCGTGAGGCACGCTCTGCTGACTGTCTCATGTTATTCCAATCAGATCCCATTTCCTCAGATGCTGACGTTGGGCTTTCCTAGGTCCAAGAGAAAAGAGAAAGAGTGTCATGAACAAAGACATGATGGGAACTCTCAGATATTTCCCACATTGTGGCATGGAGTACATCCCATGATCCAGGGAGCCCAGTAGAATAGGTGGAGCACAGATGGGTGCGGGATCAATGGAGGAGTACACCAACTACTGCGTCTGACAGAAATAAGATACTCCATGCGGTTAGAATTATATCAGAGTGAATGTATGATTCCCGTAGGTAAAATAAACCAATCTTAACCAAAGGGAACAATTTTGCCTCTATCAAAATGATAAACAAAAAAAGGAAAGGTGAAGAGAGATAAACCTAGATCATACAAAGAGAGATCAAAAGGAATTTCATCCTAATACAGAGATTTTCAGAAGCATGATAAACCAGACTTATTCTTGACAAAGTCAAAGTCATTTGCAAGAAATTCGAGTAGATATCCAAGAATGTCCTTGCATATCTCCCTAAGCAGATTGACCTTGAAAAATATTTCCAAATTAATGGTACAGAGAGCAAATTCAGCAGTGGAACAGTGGTAATGAACCTAACCAAAGAGATAAGTTGAGGACTAGTAGATATTCAAGAATGTCCTTGCATATCTGACCTAAGCAAATTAACCTTGAGATATATTTCCAAATCAATGATACAGAGAGCAAACTCAGGAGTGGATCAGTGGTAATGAGTTTAACCACACAGAGAAGCTGAGCATGTGGCGGGTTGGATGTTGAATTTCACCTAACCCAACCTTTCAAAGAGTTTAGAACATGGGTTCTTAAACTCTTCCACAGAAAGAAAGAGAAAAAAAAAATCATTCCCAATGCATGGTGTGCGGTCACGATGATTTTCTACCATAACGTGATATAAGAAAAACAGAACAAATCAATGATAAATATTGAGCGGCAGAGAAGAATATGATTCTGACATTTTCCCAACATGCTATGGATGGAACCAGTGTACATCCTTGGCCACACGTGCCAAACCAATGTTTGTTCCTAGGTGTGCATACTAAGGGGAGAAGGTGCACTAAAGTGGGAAGGGGGAAGGCGAGAGGTGGGTGGGGAGAGAGGGGACGGAATGGAATAGCAGTTCAGAAGAGAGGGGAAAATGGGTAGAGCAAGGCTAGCTGAGGATGACCCAGGACTTCTATGTGCCTGTGTGGAAATAGTACAGGGAATCCCATTGCTCTATCCATCCGAGATAGTCCCTATCCTACCCAAGGGTCCATGGTAAACTACAGCTGTTTTCATACACATTGATCCACCAGCCCACAGGTATCAGAATGCTGCAGTAAAAGTTCTCTGAAATTTCAATAGTTTGTGGTGATTTGAACTTCGAATGACCTATTTGACCTGCTCAGCATAAAGAAACACTCTTGGAAAAATACAACCTTCCTTACACAAGTACCTCCTCCTCCATCCTTAACGTTTTCCCCATCTACATGTTTTCTAAGGAATCTTCTGTAAACTACCTAGGCAAAGAAAACCAACCTGAGACCCGAACGTTTTGCTGTCTTCTGTCAGCAGGTGCTCAGACAGGTGAGCCTGGACACAGATCCCAGGAAGAGAAGCAGCTTCCTGGACTCCAGCCGGAAGAGGAAGTGAAGGAAGGTGGCTCCTGGGAACTGGTATGCTGCCCCAGGATCACGTGATGCAACACGTCATCTTCAATACCACAGGTTCAATTTTAGGCCAAAATTCAGTGACTCACACCTTTGATTTCCATGACTGCATCCGGAAGGAAGATTTGCCAGCCTTTTCCAGTCAGTACTTTTCTTTTACAGACGTTCGAACTCCAGCGTTTGAATGATTTTGAGGTGCTGGGAAGAAGGCACAGGCCAGTTGACCTAAGGGGCTTGGAGTTTTTACAAGTTTGGCTCTCTGGGGTGTCAAAGTTTTTTGTTGTTTTTGTTGTTTGTTTGTTTGTTTGTTTGTTTAACGCTGCCATTTTAACTTAAGGATTCCAGAATTCAAAGAAATGCTGCCCAATGCTTCCATGCTTTCTGCAACATAATAAGCTCTGCATTGCATCAGATTCTAAATTTTCATTGGAAGAGTATTTCTTTTTTGCTGGGTTTGGAATGACATTTGTGGACATTCAAGTGCCCAGAATAACCATAGGGCTTAAAGAGAGCCTGCTGCTGAGGGCTGATGCCCCTTCTTTCTCTTCCAAATCTGGTGGGCTTCTGAGGTCCCTTGGTGGAAAAGTGTATGTTTCTGGATTCAGCTCCCTGCCCCCGCCCCCAGGGCATCCCTTCAGGCCCTCACCTGGGCCAATCCTGAAATATTGCTGCAGAGGAAAAATTCTCCTGTGTAAGTCTCAAGGGTCCCTTGCCCAAAGGTTTTCCCAGCACTCTACCAGGGCTTTTGTGCTGGTGTCCCTTCCTGTGTAGGTCACCAAGGATTTTATTCACACAGATTTGCACTTTCGAATACACAGGCATATGGGTGCACAGTTCAGAACACCTGGTACCTCAATAGGTTTGCAAATCTCCAATATCACAGAAAAGTGAATGCAGCCTTTACTCCCACACTCCCTTTAGATGATTTCCTTTTTTGTTGTTAATATGTTTACGTGTTCATGGACCTTTTGTTTATGCATTTATGTATGTGCAGTGAGTAGAATCTAAACACACTCGCCCACGGGTGGGAGGCCAGCGCTCTGCAACTGAGCAACAACCCTTGCCCCATCTTTTCATAGTTCTTGAAATAATGGGTAGAATCAATTCTAAGATAGCTACAAATATTCCCACTTAAAACCATCATGAAAATCTATCAGGAAAGACAGTCAAAATAATGTAATTGAAGAAAGAATGAAACTGTTTGTTTCTCATGAAGAGTTTTGAAGGAATACCAACACAATGCATTATTAGTCTGTAATATTATTAGGCTCTATCTAATGCGAAAGTACATATGAACACACAGGCACATGCATACGAATATGCACATGATCATGTCCATAAACACATGTGCACACAAACACACAAACACACACACACACTCACACACACACCCACACACACACACACACACATACACACACCACTCCATACCCCACTTCCCCACACAAATGGGAACGCACACATAAGCAGCTAGAAGTATTTTCCGGATTTTTTTTTTCTTGTTTGGTGAGAGTGGATCCATGTGCATCCCATTACCGATTGCCTGCTGTCCTACTTGAAAATTGGTAAAGCTACTGGACTTCCCTAAATACACTTGAACCATCCCTGTAAGGAATCTACTTCATTACTTCTCATTTTCCCAAAGAGCCTTTGGAGAACAGAACCCTTTCAGTGCTCCAGGCTGTGAATAGGCCACACCCAAAGCTTTCTCATCTCCTTAAGTCCTCAGAAAGCATTGTGGATCTGACCCCAAGGTAGTGGGTGTGCTGGGTCGACTAGTGATCATGTGAGTACATGGAAAATTCCCCCTTTGAAAACCATCTCAGAAAGGGGAAGTATCTCTCTTTCACTTGAGGTCAGGCAGGAAATTCTACTAGTCATTGATGGTGGAGACAAAGAGGCAACTTCCCTCCACAGGTGAGAGCAGTCTAGGGAGGATGTCCTTATTAAGCCCAATTCTGCTCCATCAAATGCAGCTGTTGTTCAAGTCCTCTTGGGTTCTTCTCTACCTGCAAGTTCCAAAGAGTGAGCCTGGGCACATGCCACTTAAGCAACAGTTTCTTTCTATCCACATTGGGCTGCTAGAGAGAAACTGTCTGCCTGGAAGAGTCTTTCTATGGGTGGCACTGGGCTGTGGAATATTTGAAAACACCTGCTAGTTGAATGCAGCTCTGCTCATTCTGAGCCTCAGAGACCCTCAGTCAATGAAGGAAGTGGAGGAAAATATTCTATAGAATATTCCGGAGGGAACAGAATGCATTCTAGCCGAAGCTAAAAGAAAGTGTTTGTGTCCATTGACCCAATTCAGTGCCTCCAAAGGTCCCCATTTGGGAAACCCAATTGTTACAGGTCAGAACCCTTCCAAGGGAGAAGGGGGAGTTGACTCAGGACCCATGGTATTCTTAGCATGCAGGATAGAAGAGAAACTCCACAGGACACATTTGAGCACATACACAGAGGTTGGATTAAGAAAAATAATGCTGAGAGGGGTGGAAGGCAGCATCCAACACAGGCCAGGGCTGGATGATATGGCCAGGCCAATGGAGAGCAAAAATTATGGTGGCTTGCATCCCACTCAGCATGCAGATCTACGAATACCACAGACAGCACAGGAAGTCTATGGAGCCAACACGTGTGCTGGAGTCAAATTGTTGTTCAGCTTTGCATTGGCCCCAATGTCACTGATGACTCTGCAAGTACAAGAGAACCCAGCTCGACTTGATCATCAGGAATATGGGATGGAAACCTTTGCAGTTCCTCATGTCATCCACCTGAGACAGTTCTTTCTAGTGGATGAAAGCTGCCTGCATATGTGGAGGATCAAGGACCAGAACAGATTCCTGCTGGGAGCTCAGAAGAAAGAGAGACATTCTCTGAAACGCTTTCCATAGGAAAGGCTTCCTCATCTCTTCAGCCTGCTGGTCGTCCACCCACCGCCCCCTCTCTATCCATGTCAGAT
Organism: Spermophilus citellus; assembly: GCF_964194105.1. Taxonomy (NCBI): domain Eukaryota; kingdom Metazoa; phylum Chordata; class Mammalia; order Rodentia; family Sciuridae; genus Spermophilus; species Spermophilus citellus. The sequence goes on along the minus strand of NW_027673039.1, from coordinate 4,222,345 downwards.
CCACCAATCACTTCTCAGAAATTCATGGACTAGGTGGATTAGGAATTTCGGGGCATATTTCTTTGAACTTCTGAAGAGCTGCTTTGAGTGCTTTTCCCAGTTTCCATCTATGGCACACGAGAGGCCTGGGAGAAGCTACAATTCGCAGAGTGTCTAATTACCAAGAATTTATTGCTCCAGAACATGGAAAAAACCTTAGTACACTGTGACCATTTCCAGGCTGTGAGGCTGGTAGGGTGTTTTAAAAATATATGTTTCATTCGTCTTTTTTCACTTGGAAAAGTAAAAGGACTAAGAGAAGTGCTGTTGTTTTGTGTGAGTTCTGTGTGCACATGTTACTATTGGAGGGCTTGTTTCTTTTTGTGTGTGCAAATACACCTGTGTGTTTAGAAGTCTTTTGGTACAGATGTTTTCATACAAAGGAAGATCCAGAAAGTATTAGAGGTTGCAATTTTTCAAAGCAGTATTGCCATTTCAGCCACCTGCACGTGAAACAGAAACATTTTCACGCTGCCACAGTTTCAAATGTTATACAGATAGGGAGATCTTCAAGTCACTCTCAGACCACTGTTTACCATTCCAATGAAGCCTTTATTGTGGGCAAGCAGTGGACACAATCTAAAGCCAAGATAGCCAGAGTGGCGCATGCCCTTATGTTTTGCCTCTTATTGAAGCCAGAAACACACCAAAGTTATGTTTGCTCAAGGGCATGACTCCTCCCCTACCACTGCAATCGGTAAGAATTTCGTATCTCCATGTGCCAGTGCACAGGATAGCCGTGCAAACAGTTTTTAATCTCACTGTCACATGGACACAGTTGACTGATACACTTTTGCTCATCAGAAAAACAGGCTCACTTTCAGGGACCTTCTTGGCCCTATGCCTGTTCAAGGGGGAGATCAGAGGCACTCCTGCTAATGGACACGAAATGCCAGCCTAGCCAAGCTTTTCTCTGGTCCAGTCATGGCTCTGGCACCCGGGTGTTCCGCACACCTTTATTTTAGACCCTAGTATATGTGATATGGGCACAGAACAAAGTACACCTGAGTGCACACTGGTGAGCAGATAACATTCCTTCACCCTCTGCATTGTTCACAATACTCCACCGGCCTCTCCACACCTTCCTTCCCTCACTAAATGTGCATCACTTGGTGAAAGATGCTCACAGCACGGGTGGGAGAAGGAACTCCTACGATACTTGGGGGGCCTAGGACAGGCCCCTGTATTTATGGCACTCTCCACATCAGGAGTGGAGACAGGAAATGTACAGGAAAGCCTACACTGAGGAAAAAATCAAATCTGAATATGGAATGTATCTCAAGAGCTGCATTGCCAGACATCAGTGTTCACATATCTCTATTCTTTCAGGCTCCAAAATCAAATTGAGGAGCTCCATGTTTCTCCTCCCTGTTTCCCTGCAAAATCTCCTGCCTGTGGATCAGAATCCACATCACCCCAGACTGTGTCTGAATAGGGACAGCCATGTCAGTGCCATCGGGAGAAGGGAGTGTCCAGTTAATAAATCTTGGCTAAAACACCACAGAGTCATTCTGGACCCTGGACACACATGTTCCCAGACATTGGAAATGGGGACTGGGTGTGAACGAAAAGAGCTCCTTCCACCAGCTGCAGTGGTTCCACAAATGCTCACAATTAAGAGCACCCAGAGAGAGAGTTGAAAAGCCTCAATGTTCAGGCCCCCAAATCGCAAGTGACTTCGATGATCTGGGATACACAATTCCACCCATTTATTATGGTAGTATGTGAAATTCAGTGATATCCTGAACTACACCAAACGAATGATCTTAATTGCCATGTGGACATCATCTGAGACATTCGGGCTGTCCAAGTCATTACAATTGATCACTAGGACACAAAAAAAAAAAAATGCAGTTTTCAGGAAAGACAAAGTAGAAAGGCATATGCCTATTGAGCACTCAAAGGATGCACACAGTAAAACATGGGGAAAATTGATTGAGGATTCAGAGAAGCGTCAAGTACATGATTATCATATGGGGCAAGGAACAAAAAAGGAAAGGCCAGAGAAATTGTCCACAATGCTTTCCATGACCACACTCGAGCGTCAAGAAGGTCCACTGAAGCCCAGGACAGAGGTCCCAGTGATCAGCCAGTGTAAACCTCCATGCAGTCATAGGACAAAAAGGACAAACTTGAGCCTTCTACTTCTGTCCAACTTCAATCTCTACACCTGCATATACACTCCATTTGTCATCCCATTGAAAGCCTGTGGAAGGTGACATGAGCACATCGGACCATCCCCTGGAAACACCATTCAGAGGAGTCTCGTCTCTGAGTTCTGGACAGGTGGCTATGCATCAGATGCAGGCAGGGTCTGTGGCTGTGCCAGCGCTTTCTGAAGTCCCAGCCTTGGCTCCCACTCCATAGCTAGAAAGGTCCTGTGACCCTGGTGCCACCTGCTCCTGCATGAGAGACCCTGCAAGTTATTGGAGCCCCAAGGGCCATTCTTCCCTGCTATGGTGGGCCTCATTCCATGTCACTGTCCTCAGAGGAGGAGGACACAAGAAGGTCTTCATAGAGGACACTCACTGGCTCCTGGGAGCTGGGACACTCCCACTCATCAAGATAGGGAGGAGTGTCAGCAAGAGCACTGGTCTTTGCAGCAGCTGGAGAGGAAGGGAGATCAGCAATGAACCTGGATCTCCACCAGTTTTTGTGCATTCTCTTGAAGACCATTAGGAGGGGCTGTCGGGCAACACAGCTGGGTGCTGGTGGACTCGATTTGGTACACGGCTTGACTGGATTCAGGAAAGGGCTTTCCTTGGGAGGGCAAAGATCCATGCTGGAATCATGGGCTGGAGATTTTCTGGTCACTTGGGGTGACCCTTTTAGTCTGATTCCACTTGTATCTTGCCAAGAAGGCAGAGATTTCCCAGCCTCTGAGCCTGGCTCACAGGTGTTCCCCCGTTGAGTGAGACTTTGCCCCAGCCTGAGTTTCTTTGGGGCATTCTGGCCAGTCTGTTTGTGGACCTGAGCCTGTCTCTTGCCTGAGGCCTGGAGGCTGAGTTTGTGGCCCTGGCCCTGTGGACATGCTGCAGGCTGCAGGCAGGGCTCTTTGCTAACGTCAGGACAACTGGCTAGTGAAGGAGGGTGGAGCACATGGCCCCCTCTGAGAATTTGGGCAGAAGTCTGGGCAACTTTAGAGGAGACAACCTCTGGCGTTTCAGGTGCTTTCTTCCCAAGGAGGGCAGGGATCTGCCCTGAGTGCCTTGCTGCCGACTGGATGGTGCCAGGGATGCTCACATCCGGTTGTGTCTGCATCCCAGGACCTGAGTTGAGTCCAACTTCAGGTATCTGAAAGGGATGTGCGCTACTGAAGGTGAGACTCTCATCCAAGTTCTGGACACGAGGCTGACTCTCAAACACAGAGCCCGGGACACACCTCGTACTGGTCGTGTGGACGGGCAGTGGCCTGCTGGGTTTCTGGAAAAAAAGACAAACACAGGAAAATCTCCTGAGTCCCTGCACTTTCTCAAGCACCAACAAGGCCCACCAACACACGAATTTGGCTACAGAACATAGAGTGGAACCGGAAGACAAGTCATCAGCCCAGGAAAGGAAAAGGGGCACTCCACCTCCACCTCCATGGCTATGAGCCAAGGACCTATTCCAAGAATGACGTGACATGTTTCAGGGCACATTGGGAAATACCCCATTCTTAATCAGAGGTCTCATGCATTGGGAGGGGCAGGGCTCTTTTGTGTGTTCTTCCATGGCATGTCGATGGCTAATGCTCCTCTCCGCAGAGTGTGAACCCTGAGGAGTTGGCTTACAGAAGCTGAGAGTGTTCTCCCACTTTCAATAGGAATATGCCTGCATTGGACATTGTGTCCTTTGAGACGCTGGAGTCAACTATGACCCCATGAGCCCATGCACCATGTCATGGGGAATATGAAAAAAAGTAACACAAATAAATTGGAAAGGGCAAATGTGAAAGATCAAAAGCAGGAGTCACATTGGGGTTCAATGTTGACAGCAAACCTCTCAGGCAGAAGGGCCACAGAAAAGGAACATATCATGCTTATCCTAGTCACCAAAAGAGCAGGCAACCATGCACATACTCACCCTTAGGTAGGCACTGGGTTCTGTCTCTTCCTTCCATTTGGGTTGCTGCCTACCCTGGGGTCTCCTACTGGTACTCCATGTCTGGAGTAGAGCCTTTCCCCGTTCCTCTTCTTGCCTGTAGAACACACGATGGCATTAGGATGGATGTAGAGTCGGGAGCAGAATGTGAGGTGCCCGTTTGCTTAGTGTCTCCTGTGCTACCCTGGGTTCTCCCCCAAGTCTGTGCCTTTCCTCCTACAACACCCAGTCCCTACGTCCAGGCATCCCTTCTCATTTCCCACTAAGTAGTTCCATGTGGACACATTGATTTTGTGCCTCCCATGTTCGTGTTAATTATGGTGCCCTGAACCCATCTCTTTCATAATTGAATGCAAAGGAGAATGAGCTGCAGGCTGTGGCTTTGGGACATGGAGTCATTTTCTATCTCTCCCCATTGACCCAGCCAGGAGCTGCATGTGGATGTTTGGAGATGACCGCGTGGAGAAGGAGAGACACCACCCCCCTGGAGTTTTGTGCCCGAGGCTCTGATGCCACCTTACCCATCCCTCACCTCTGCACATGGCGCTTCGCTCTGGCTGGCTGCTCACAGGCCCCTGTGCTCTGGAGATTCTCAGGCTTGCTTGGTGCCTGGTTCTCCTTCTCCTTCTTTGGGCCCAAGGGTTGTGGGGCCAGCGCACCATCCCAGTGCTTGATGGGGCATCTTCTGCTCCTCGCAGTGTGTCCAAAAGCCCCACATTCCTTACACTTCATCTGATGGTGGAAAAGCACAAGTTGTCAGGAGTCAGCCCAAGCACAACCAGCTCTGCCCTTTTACAGACAAATAGAGATTTTAAGTCTCAGTTTCCTCTCCTTTTAGTTCAGGCACTCAGGCCTGTGAACCATGAACATCTCGGGATTCAAAGGTCCTAGAACACGTTTGTGGAATCACCTATTATACAGGGGCACTGGAAGGAAGGTTTGGATGTTGCAACTTGAGGACCCTGGGCCAGATTTCAAAAACAGGACAAACGTACGTTGGGATGCATGGGTTTCAAGTGGTTCCAAAAGATGTCTCCTCCCATCCTAGGAAGAAACTAAGCTGAGAGGATGTGCTGGGCAGGTCCTCGAGGGTTGGCAAGGGACAATTGGATGGTAGAGGCAATCTGAGAGGATGTAACCAAGATTCTGACCTGTGTCGCCCCCTGGCTTCCCATTGCCTCCAAAGTCCACATACCCTGGGGTCCTCCTCCTCAGGGGGAGGAGCCCTATGCCTCAGAGCTCCCCTCTGCTGTTGCTTCTTATTCTGGATTTGAATGAGCCTCGGGGCCAGAGGCCGTGAGGCACGCTCTGCTGACTGTCTCATGTTATTCCAATCAGATCCCATTTCCTCAGATGCTGACGTTGGGCTTTCCTAGGTCCAAGAGAAAAGAGAAAGAGTGTCATGAACAAAGACATGATGGGAACTCTCAGATATTTCCCACATTGTGGCATGGAGTACATCCCATGATCCAGGGAGCCCAGTAGAATAGGTGGAGCACAGATGGGTGCGGGATCAATGGAGGAGTACACCAACTACTGCGTCTGACAGAAATAAGATACTCCATGCTGTTAGAATTATATCAGAGTGAATGTATGATTCCCGTAGGTAAAATAAACCAATCTTAACCAAAGGGAACAATTTTGCCTCTATCAAAATGATAAACAAAAAAAGGAAAGGTGAAGAGAGATAAACCTAGATCATACAAAGAGAGATCAAAAGGAATTTCATCCTAATACAGAGATTTTCAGAAGCATGATAAACCAGACTTATTCTTGACAAAGTCAAAGTCATTTGCAAGAAATTCGAGTAGATATCCAAGAATGTCCTTGCATATCTCCCTAAGCAGATTGACCTTGAAAAATATTTCCAAATTAATGGTACAGAGAGCAAATTCAGCAGTGGAACAGTGGTAATGAACCTAACCAAAGAGATAAGTTGAGGACTAGTAGATATTCAAGAATGTCCTTGCATATCTGACCTAAGCAAATTAACCTTGAGATATATTTCCAAATCAATGATACAGAGAGCAAACTCAGGAGTGGATCAGTGGTAATGAGTTTAACCACACAGAGAAGCTGAGCATGTGGCGGGTTGGATGTTGAATTTCACCTAACCCAACCTTTCAAAGAGTTTAGAACATGGGTTCTTAAACTCTTCCACAGAAAGAAAGAGAAAAAAAAAATCATTCCCAATGCATGGTGTGCGGTCACGATGATTTTCTACCATAACGTGATATAAGAAAAACAGAACAAATCAATGATAAATATTGAGCGGCAGAGAAGAATGAAATTCTGACATTTTCCCAACATGCTATGGATGGAACCAGTGTACATCCTTGGCCACACGTGCCAAACCAATGTTTGTTCCTAGGTGTGCATACTAAGGGGAGAAGGTGCACTAAAGTGGGAAGGGGGAAGGCGAGAGGTGGGTGGGGAGAGAGGGGACGGAATGGAATAGCAGTTCAGAAGAGAGGGGAAAATGGGTAGAGCAAGGCTAGCTGAGGATGACCCAGGACTTCTATGTGCCTGTGTGGAAATAGTACAGGGAATCCCATTGCTCTATCCATCCGAGATAGTCCCTATCCTACCCAAGGGTCCATGGTAAACTACAGCTGTTTTCATACACATTGATCCACCAGCCCACAGGTATCAGAATGCTGCAGTAAAAGTTCTCTGAAATTTCAATAGTTTGTGGTGATTTGAACTTCGAATGACCTATTTGACCTGCTCAGCATAAAGAAACACTCTTGGAAAAATACAACCTTCCTTACACAAGTACCTCCTCCTCCATCCTTAACGTTTTCCCCATCTACATGTTTTCTAAGGAATCTTCTGTAAACTACCTAGGCAAAGAAAACCAACCTGAGACCCGAACGTTTTGCTGTCTTCTGTCAGCAGGTGCTCAGACAGGTGAGCCTGGACACAGATCCCAGGAAGAGAAGCAGCTTCCTGGACTCCAGCCGGAAGAGGAAGTGAGGGAAGGTGGCTCCTGGGAACTGGTATGCTGCCCCAGGATCACGTGATGCAACACGTCATCTTCAATACCACAGGTTCAATTTTAGGCCAAAATTCAGTGACTCACACCTTTGATTTCCATGACTGCATCCGGAAGGAAGATTTGCCAGCCTTTTCCAGTCAGTACTTTTCTTTTACAGACGTTCGAACTCCAGCGTTTGAATGATTTTGAGGTGCTGGGAAGAAGGCACAGGCCAGTTGACCTAAGGGGCTTGGAGTTTTTACAAGTTTGGCTCTCTGGGGTGTCAAAGTTTTTTGTTGTTTTTGTTGTTTGTTTGTTTGTTTGTTTGTTTAACGCTGCCATTTTAACTTAAGGATTCCAGAATTCAAAGAAATGCTGCCCAATGCTTCCATGCTTTCTGCAACATAATAAGCTCTGCATTGCATCAGATTCTAAATTTTCATTGGAAGAGTATTTCTTTTTTGCTGGGTTTGGAATGACATTTGTGGACATTCAAGTGCCCAGAATAACCATAGGGCTTAAAGAGAGCCTGCTGCTGAGGGCTGATGCCCCTTCTTTCTCTTCCAAATCTGGTGGGCTTCTGAGGTCCCTTGGTGGAAAAGTGTATGTTTCTGGATTCAGCTCCCTGCCCCCGCCCCCAGGGCATCCCTTCAGGCCCTCACCTGGGCCAATCCTGAAATATTGCTGCAGAGGAAAAATTCTCCTGTGTAAGTCTCAAGGGTCCCTTGCCCAAAGGTTTTCCCAGCACTCTACCAGGGCTTTTGTGCTGGTGTCCCTTCCTGTGTAGGTCACCAAGGATTTTATTCACACAGATTTGCACTTTCGAATACACAGGCATATGGGTGCACAGTTCAGAACACCTGGTACCTCAATAGGTTTGCAAATCTCCAATATCACAGAAAAGTGAATGCAGCCTTTACTCCCACACTCCCTTTAGATGATTTCCTTTTTTGTTGTTAATATGTTTACGTGTTCATGGACCTTTTGTTTATGCATTTATGTATGTGCAGTGAGTAGAATCTAAACACACTCGCCCACGGGTGGGAGGCCAGCGCTCTGCAACTGAGCAACAACCCTTGCCCCATCTTTTCATAGTTCTTGAAATAACGGGTAGAATCAATTCTAAGATAGCTACAAATATTCCCACTTAAAACCATCATGAAAATCTATCAGGAAAGACAGTCAAAATAATGTAATTGAAGAAAGAATGAAACTGTTTGTTTCTCATGAAGAGTTTTGAAGGAATACCAACACAATGCATTATTAGTCTGTAATATTATTAGGCTCTATCTAATGCGAAAGTACATATGAACACACAGGCACATGCATACGAATATGCACATGATCATGTCCATAAACACATGTGCACACAAACACACAAACACACACACACACTCACACACACACCCACACACACACACACACACATACACACACCACTCCATACCCCACTTCCCCACACAAATGGGAACGCACACATAAGCAGCTAGAAGTATTTTCCGGATTTTTTTTTTCTTGTTTGGTGAGAGTGGATCCATGTGCATCCCATTACCGATTGCCTGCTGTCCTACTTGAAAATTGGTAAAGCTACTGGACTTCCCTAAATACACTTGAACCATCCCTGTAAGGAATCTACTTCATTACTTCTCATTTTCCCAAAGAGCCTTTGGAGAACAGAACCCTTTCAGTGCTCCAGGCTGTGAATAGGCCACACCCAAAGCTTTCTCATCTCCTTAAGTCCTCAGAAAGCATTGTGGATCTGACCCCAAGGTAGTGGGTGTGCTGGGTCGACTAGTGATCATGTGAGTACATGGAAAATTCCCCCTTTGAAAACCATCTCAGAAAGGGGAAGTATCTCTCTTTCACTTGAGGTCAGGCAGGAAATTCTACTAGTCATTGATGGTGGAGACAAAGAGGCAACTTCCCTCCACAGGTGAGAGCAGTCTAGGGAGGATGTCCTTATTAAGCCCAATTCTGCTCCATCAAATGCAGCTGTTGTTCAAGTCCTCTTGGGTTCTTCTCTACCTGCAAGTTCCAAAGAGTGAGCCTGGGCACATGCCACTTAAGCAACAGTTTCTTTCTATCCACATTGGGCTGCTAGAGAGAAACTGTCTGCCTGGAAGAGTCTTTCTATGGGTGGCACTGGGCTGTGGAATATTTGAAAACACCTGCTAGTTGAATGCAGCTCTGCTCATTCTGAGCCTCAGAGCCCCTCAGTCAATGAAGGAAGTGGAGGAAAATATTCTATAGAATATTCCGGAGGGAACAGAATGCATTCTAGCCGAAGCTAAAAGAAAGTGTTTGTGTCCATTGACCCAATTCAGTGCCTCCAAAGGTCCCCATTTGGGAAACCCAATTGTTACAGGTCAGAACCCTTCCAAGGGAGAAGGGGGAGTTGACTCAGGACCCATGGTATTCTTAGCATGCAGGATAGAAGAGAAACTCCACAGGACACATTTGAGCACATACACAGAGGTTGGATTAAGAAAAATAATGCTGAGAGGGGTGGAAGGCAGCATCCAACACAGGCCAGGGCTGGATGATATGGCCAGGCCAATGGAGAGCAAAAATTATGGTGGCTTGCATCCCACTCAGCATGCAGATCTACGAATACCACAGACAGCACAGGAAGTCTATGGAGCCAACACGTGTGCTGGAGTCAAATTGTTGTTCAGCTTTGCATTGGCCCCAATGTCACTGATGACTCTGCAAGTACAAGAGAACCCAGCTCGACTTGATCATCAGGAATATGGGATGGAAACCTTTGCAGTTCCTCATGTCATCCACCTGAGACAGTTCTTTCTAGTGGATGAAAGCTGCCTCCATATGTGGAGGATCAAGGACCAGAACAGATTCCTGCTGGGAGCTCAGAAGAAAGAGAGACATTCTCTGAAACGCTTTCCATAGGAAAGGCTTCCTCATCTCTTCAGCCTGCTGGTCGTCCACCCACCGCCCCCTCTCTATCCATGTCAGATCCACCAATCACTTCTCAGAAATTCATGGACTAGGTGGATTAGGAATTTCGGGGCATATTTCTTTGAACTTCTGGAGAGCTGCTTTGAGTGCTTTTCCCAGTTTCCATCTATGGCACACGAGAGGCCTGGGAGAAGCTACAATTCGCAGAGTGTCTAATTACCAAGAATTTATTGCTCCAGAACATGGAAAAAACCTTAGTACACTGTGACCATTTCCAGGCTGTGAGGCTGGTAGGGTGTTTTAAAAATATATGTTTCATTCGTCTTTTTTCACTTGGAAAAGTAAAAGGACTAAGAGAAGTGCTGTTGTTTTGTGTGAGTTCTGTGTGCACATGTTACTATTGGAGGGCTTGTTTCTTTTTGTGTGTGCAAATACACCTGTGTGTTTAGAAGTTTTTTGGTACAGATGTTTTCATACAAAGGAAGATCCAGAAAGTATTAGAGGTTGCAATTTTTCAAAGCAGTATTGCCATTTCGGCCACCTGCACGTGAAACAGAAACATTTTTACGCTGCCACAGTTTCAAATGTTATACAGATAGGGAGATCTTCAAGTCACTCTCAGACCACTGTTTACCATTCCAATGAAGCCTTTATTGTGGGCAAGCAGTGGACACAATCTAAAGCCAAGATAGCCAGAGTGGCGCATGCCCTTATGTTTTGCCTCTTATTGAAGCCAGAAACACACCAAAGTTATGTTTGCTCAAGGGCATGACTCCTCCCCTACCACTGCAATCGGTAAGAATTTCGTATCTCCATGTGCCAGTGCACAGGATAGCCGTGCAAACAGTTTTTAATCTCACTGTCACATGGACACAGTTGACTGATACACTTTTGCTCATCAGAAAAACAGGCTCACTTTCAGGGACCTTCTTGGCCCTATGCCTGTTCAAGGGGGAGATCAGAGGCACTCCTGCTAATGGACACGAAATGCCAGCCTAGCCAAGCTTTTCTCTGGTCCAGTCATGGCTCTGGCACCCGGGTGTTCCGCACACCTTTATTTTAGACCCTAGTATATGTGATATGGGCACAGAACAAAGTACACCTGAGTGCACACTGGTGAGCAGATAACATTCCTTCACCCTCTGCATTGTTCACAATACTCCACCGGCCTCTCCACACCTTCCTTCCCTCACTAAATGTGCATCACTTGGTGAAAGATGCTCACAGCACGGGTGGGAGAAGGAACTCCTACGATACTTGGGGGGCCTAGGACAGGCCCCTGTATTTATGGCACTCTCCACATCAGGAGTGGAGACAGGAAATGTACAGGAAAGCCTACACTGAGGAAAAAATCAAATCTGAATATGGAATGTATCTCAAGAGCTGCATTGCCAGACATCAGTGTTCACATATCTCCATTCTTTCAGGCTCCAAAATCAAATTGAGGAGCTCCATGTTTCTCCTCCCTGTTTCCCTGCAAAATCTCCTGCCTGTGGATCAGAATCCACATCACCCCAGACTGTGTCTGAATAGGGACAGCCATGTCAGTGCCATCGGGAGAAGGGAGTGTCCAGTTAATAAATCTTGGCTAAAACACCACAGAGTCATTCTGGACCCTGGACACACATGTTCCCAGACATTGGAAATGGGGACTGGGTGTGAACGAAAAGAGCTCCTTCCACCAGCTGCAGTGGTTCCACAAATGCTCACAATTAAGAGCACCCAGAGAGAGAGTTGAAAAGCCTCAATGTTCAGGCCCCCAAATCGCAAGTGACTTCGATGATCTGGGATACACAATTCCACCCATTTATTATGGTAGTATGTGAAATTCAGTGATATCCTGAACTACACCAAACGAATGATCTTAATTGCCATGTGGACATCATCTGAGACATTCGGGCTGTCCAAGTCATTACAATTGAGCACTAGGACACACAAAAAAATGCAGTTTTCAGGAAAGACAAAGTAGAAAGGCATATGCCTATTGAGCACTCAAAGGATGCACACAGTAAAACATGGGGAAAATTGATTGAGGATTCAGAGAAGCGTCAAGTACATGATTATCATAAGGGGCAAGGAACAAAAAAGGAAAGGCCAGAGAAATTGTCCACAATGCTTTCCATGACCACACTCGAGCGTCAAGAAGGTCCACTGAAGCCCAGGACAGAGGTCCCAGTGATCAGCCAGTGTAAACCTCCATGCAGTCATAGGACAAAAAGGACAAACTTGAGCCTTCTACTTCTGTCCAACTTCAATCTCTACACCTGCATATACACTCCATTTGTCATCCCATTGAAAGCCTGTGGAAGGTGACATGAGCACATCGGACCATCCCCTGGAAACACCATTCAGAGGAGTCTCGTCTCTGAGTTCTGGACAGGTGGCTATGCATCAGATGCAGGCAGGGTCTGTGGCTGTGCCAGCGCTTTCTGAAGTCCCAGCCTTGGCTCCCACTCCATAGCTAGAAAGGTCCTGTGACCCTGGTGCCACCTGCTCCTGCATGAGAGACCCTGCAAGTTATTGGAGCCCCAAGGGCCATTCTTCCCTGCTATGGTGGGCCTCATTCCATGTCACTGTCCTCAGAGGAGGAGGACACAAGAAGGTCTTCATAGAGGACACTCACTGGCTCCTGGGAGCTGGGACACTCCCACTCATCAAGATAGGGAGGAGTGTCAGCAAGAGCACTGGTCTTTGCAGCAGCTGGAGAGGAAGGGAGATCAGCAATGAACCTGGATCTCCACCAGTTTTTGTGCATTCTCTTGAAGACCATTAGGAGGGGCTGTCGGGCAACACAGCTGGGTGCTGGTGGACTCGATTTTGTACACGGCTTGACTGGATTCAGGAAAGGGCTTTCCTTGGGAGGGCAAAGATCCATGCTGGAATCATGGGCTGGAGATTTTCTGGTCACTTGGGGTGACCCTTTTAGTCTGATTCCACTTGTATCTTGCCAAGAAGGCAGAGATTTCCCAGCCTCTGAGCCTGGCTCACAGGTGTTCCCCCGTTGAGTGAGACTTTGCCCCAGCCTGAGTTTCTTTGGGGCATTCTGGCCAGTCTGTTTGTGGACCTGAGCCTGTCTCTTGCCTGAGGCCTGGAGGCTGAGTTTGTGGCCCTGGCCCTGTGGACATGCTGCAGGCTGCAGGCAGGGCTCTTTGCTAACGTCAGGACAACTGGCTAGTGAAGGAGGGTGGAGCACATGGCCCCCTCTGAGAATTTGGGCAGAAGTCTGGGCAACTTTAGAGGAGACAACCTCTGGCGTTTCAGGTGCTTTCTTCCCAAGGAGGGCAGGGATCTGCCCTGAGTGCCTTGCTGCCGACTGGATGGTGCCAGGGATGCTCACATCCGGTTGTGTCTGCATCCCAGGACCTGAGTTGAGTCCAACTTCAGGTATCTGAAAGGGATGTGCGCTACTGAAGGTGAGACTCTCATCCAAGTTCTGGACACGAGGCTGACTCTCAAACACAGAGCCCGGGACACACCTCGTACTGGTCGTGTGGACGGGCAGTGGCCTGCTGGGTTTCTGGAAAAAAAGACAAACACAGGAAAATCTCCTGAGTCCCTGCACTTTCTCAAGCACCAACAAGGCCCACCAACACACGAATTTGGCTACAGAACATAGAGTGGAACCGGAAGACAAGTCATCAGCCCAGGAAAGGAAAAGGGGCACTCCACCTCCACCTCCATGGCTATGAGCCAAGGACCCATTCCAAGAATGACGTGACATGTTTCAGGGCACATTGGGAAATACCCCATTCTTAATCAGAGGTCTCATGCATTGGGAGGGGCAGGGCTCTTTTGTGTGTTCTTCCATGGCATGTCGATGGCTAATGCTCCTCTCAGCAGAGTGTGAACCCTGAGGAGTTGGCTTACAGAAGCTGAGAGTGTTCTCCCACTTTCAATAGGAATATGCCTGCATTGGACATTGTGTCCTTTGAGACGCTGGAGTCAACTATGACCCCATGAGCCCATGCACCATGTCATGGGGAATATGAAAAAAAGTAACACAAATAAATTGGAAAGGGCAAATGTGAAAGATCAAAAGCAGGAGTCACATTGGGGTTCAATGTTGACAGCAAACCTCTCAGGCAGAAGGGCCACAGAAAAGGAACATATCATGCTTATCCTAGTCACCAAAAGAGCAGGCAACCATGCACATACTCACCCTTAGGTAGGCACTGGGTTCTGTCTCTTCCTTCCATTTGGGTTGCTGCCTACCCTGGGGTCTCCTACTGGTACTCCATGTCTGGAGTAGAGCCTTTCCCCGTTCCTCTTCTTGCCTGTAGAACACACGATGGCATTAGGATGGATGTAGAGTCGGGAGCAGAATGTGAGGTGCCCGTTTGCTTAGTGTCTCCTGTGCTACCCTGGGTTCTCCCCCAAGTCTGTGCCTTTCCTCCTACAACACCCAGTCCCTACGTCCAGGCATCCCTTCTCATTTCCCACTAAGTAGTTCCATGTGGACACATTGATTTTGTGCCTCCCATGTTCGTGTTAATTATGGTGCCCTGAACCCATCTCTTTCATAATTGAATGCAAAGGAGAATGAGCTGCAGGCTGTGGCTTTGGGACATGGAGTCATTTTCTATCTCTCCCCATTGACCCAGCCAGGAGCTGCATGTGGATGTTTGGAGATGACCGCGTGGAGAAGGAGAGACACCACCCCCCTGGAGTTTTGTGCCCGAGGCTCTGATGCCACCTTACCCATCCCTCACCTCTGCACATGGCGCTTCGCTCTGGCTGGCTGCTCACAGGCCCCTGTGCTCTGGAGATTCTCAGGCTTGCTTGGTGCCTGGTTCTCCTTCTCCTTCTTTGGGCCCAAGGGTTGTGGGGCCAGCGCACCATCCCAGTGCTTGATGGGGCATCTTCTGCTCCTCGCAGTGTGTCCAAAAGCCCCACATTCCTTACACTTCATCTGATGGTGGAAAAGCACAAGTTGTCAGGAGTCAGCCCAAGCACAACCAGCTCTGCCCTTTTACAGACAAATAGAGATTTTAAGTCTCAGTTTCCTCTCCTTTTAGTTCAGGCACTCAGGCCTGTGAACCATGAACATCTCGGGATTCAAAGGTCCTAGAACACGTTTGTGGAATCACCTATTATACAGGGGCACTGGAAGGAAGGTTTGGATGTTGCAACTTGAGGACCCTGGGCCAGATTTCAAAAACAGGACAAACGTACGTTGGGATGCATGGGTTTCAAGTGGTTCCAAAAGATGTCTCCTCCCATCCTAGGAAGAAACTAAGCTGAGAGGATGTGCTGGGCAGGTCCTCGAGGGTTGGCAAGGGACAATTGGATGGTAGAGGCAATCTGAGAGGATGTAACCAAGATTCTGACCTGTGTCGCCCCCTGGCTTCCCATTGCCTCCAAAGTCCACATACCCTGGGGTCCTCCTCCTCAGGGGGAGGAGCCCTATGCCTCAGAGCTCCCCTCTGCTGTTGCTTCTTATTCTGGATTTGAATGAGCCTCGGGGCCAGAGGCCGTGAGGCACGCTCTGCTGACTGTCTCATGTTATTCCAATCAGATCCCATTTCCTCAGATGCTGACGTTGGGCTTTCCTAGGTCCAAGAGAAAAGAGAAAGAGTGTCATGAACAAAGACATGATGGGAACTCTCAGATATTTCCCACATTGTGGCATGGAGTACATCCCATGATCCAGGGAGCCCAGTAGAATAGGTGGAGCACAGATGGGTGCGGGATCAATGGAGGAGTACACCAACTACTGCGTCTGACAGAAATAAGATACTCCATGCTGTTAGAATTATATCAGAGTGAATGTATGATTCCCGTAGGTAAAATAAACCAATCTTAACCAAAGGGAACAATTTTGCCTCTATCAAAATGATAAACAAAAAAAGGAAAGGTGAAGAGAGATAAACCTAGATCATACAAAGAGAGATCAAAAGGAATTTCATCCTAATACAGAGATTTTCAGAAGCATGATAAACCAGACTTATTCTTGACAAAGTCAAAGTCATTTGCAAGAAATTCGAGTAGATATCCAAGAATGTCCTTGCATATCTCCCTAAGCAGATTGACCTTGAAAAATATTTCCAAATTAATGGTACAGAGAGCAAATTCAGCAGTGGAACAGTGGTAATGAACCTAACCAAAGAGATAAGTTGAGGACTAGTAGATATTCAAGAATGTCCTTGCATATCTGACCTAAGCAAATTAACCTTGAGATATATTTCCAAATCAATGATACAGAGAGCAAACTCAGGAGTGGATCAGTGGTAATGAGTTTAACCACACAGAGAAGCTGAGCATGTGGCGGGTTGGATGTTGAATTTCACCTAACCCAACCTTTCAAAGAGTTTAGAACATGGGTTCTTAAACTCTTCCACAGAAAGAAAGAGAAAAAAAAAATCATTCCCAATGCATGGTGTGCGGTCACGATGATTTTCTACCATAACGTGATATAAGAAAAACAGAACAAATCAATGATAAATATTGAGCGGCAGAGAAGAATGAAATTCTGACATTTTCCCAACATGCTATGGATGGAACCAGTGTACATCCTTGGCCACACGTGCCAAACCAATGTTTGTTCCTAGGTGTGCATACTAAGGGGAGAAGGTGCACTAAAGTGGGAAGGGGGAAGGCGAGAGGTGGGTGGGGAGAGAGGGGACGGAATGGAATAGCAGTTCAGAAGAGAGGGGAAAATGGGTAGAGCAAGGCTAGCTGAGGATGACCCAGGACTTCTATGTGCCTGTGTGGAAATAGTACAGGGAATCCCATTGCTCTATCCATCCGAGATAGTCCCTATCCTACCCAAGGGTCCATGGTAAACTACAGCTGTTTTCATACACATTGATCCACCAGCCCACAGGTATCAGAATGCTGCAGTAAAAGTTCTCTGAAATTTCAATAGTTTGTGGTGATTTGAACTTCGAATGACCTATTTGACCTGCTCAGCATAAAGAAACACTCTTGGAAAAATACAACCTTCCTTACACAAGTACCTCCTCCTCCATCCTTAACGTTTTCCCCATCTACATGTTTTCTAAGGAATCTTCTGTAAACTACCTAGGCAAAGAAAACCAACCTGAGACCCGAACGTTTTGCTGTCTTCTGTCAGCAGGTGCTCAGACAGGTGAGCCTGGACACAGATCCCAGGAAGAGAAGCAGCTTCCTGGACTCCAGCCGGAAGAGGAAGTGAGGGAAGGTGGCTCCTGGGAACTGGTATGCTGCCCCAGGATCACGTGATGCAACACGTCATCTTCAATACCACAGGTTCAATTTTAGGCCAAAATTCAGTGACTCACACCTTTGATTTCCATGACTGCATCCGGAAGGAAGATTTGCCAGCCTTTTCCAGTCAGTACTTTTCTTTTACAGACGTTCGAACTCCAGCGTTTGAATGATTTTGAGGTGCTGGGAAGAAGGCACAGGCCAGTTGACCTAAGGGGCTTGGAGTTTTTACAAGTTTGGCTCTCTGGGGTGTCAAAGTTTTTTGTTGTTTTTGTTGTTTGTTTGTTTGTTTGTTTGTTTAACGCTGCCATTTTAACTTAAGGATTCCAGAATTCAAAGAAATGCTGCCCAATGCTTCCATGCTTTCTGCAACATAATAAGCTCTGCATTGCATCAGATTCTAAATTTTCATTGGAAGAGTATTTCTTTTTTGCTGGGTTTGGAATGACATTTGTGGACATTCAAGTGCCCAGAATAACCATAGGGCTTAAAGAGAGCCTGCTGCTGAGGGCTGATGCCCCTTCTTTCTCTTCCAAATCTGGTGGGCTTCTGAGGTCCCTTGGTGGAAAAGTGTATGTTTCTGGATTCAGCTCCCTGCCCCCGCCCCCAGGGCATCCCTTCAGGCCCTCACCTGGGCCAATCCTGAAATATTGCTGCAGAGGAAAAATTCTCCTGTGTAAGTCTCAAGGGTCCCTTGCCCAAAGGTTTTCCCAGCACTCTACCAGGGCTTTTGTGCTGGTGTCCCTTCCTGTGTAGGTCACCAAGGATTTTATTCACACAGATTTGCACTTTCGAATACACAGGCATATGGGTGCACAGTTCAGAACACCTGGTACCTCAATAGGTTTGCAAATCTCCAATATCACAGAAAAGTGAATGCAGCCTTTACTCCCACACTCCCTTTAGATGATTTCCTTTTTTGTTGTTAATATGTTTACGTGTTCATGGACCTTTTGTTTATGCATTTATGTATGTGCAGTGAGTAGAATCTAAACACACTCGCCCACGGGTGGGAGGCCAGCGCTCTGCAACTGAGCAACAACCCTTGCCCCATCTTTTCATAGTTCTTGAAATAATGGGTAGAATCAATTCTAAGATAGCTACAAATATTCCCACTTAAAACCATCATGAAAATCTATCAGGAAAGACAGTCAAAATAATGTAATTGAAGAAAGAATGAAACTGTTTGTTTCTCATGAAGAGTTTTGAAGGAATACCAACACAATGCATTATTAGTCTGTAATATTATTAGGCTCTATCTAATGCGAAAGTACATATGAACACACAGGCACATGCATACGAATATGCACATGATCATGTCCATAAACACATGTGCACACAAACACACAAACACACACACACACTCACACACACACCCACACACACACACACACACATACACACACCACTCCATACCCCACTTCCCCACACAAATGGGAACGCACACATAAGCAGCTAGAAGTATTTTCCGGATTTTTTTTTTCTTGTTTGGTGAGAGTGGATCCATGTGCATCCCATTACCGATTGCCTGCTGTCCTACTTGAAAATTGGTAAAGCTACTGGACTTCCCTAAATACACTTGAACCATCCCTGTAAGGAATCTACTTCATTACTTCTCATTTTCCCAAAGAGCCTTTGGAGAACAGAACCCTTTCAGTGCTCCAGGCTGTGAATAGGCCACACCCAAAGCTTTCTCATCTCCTTAAGTCCTCAGAAAGCATTGTGGATCTGACCCCAAGGTAGTGGGTGTGCTGGGTCGACTAGTGATCATGTGAGTACATGGAAAATTCCCCCTTTGAAAACCATCTCAGAAAGGGGAAGTATCTCTCTTTCACTTGAGGTCAGGCAGGAAATTCTACTAGTCATTGATGGTGGAGACAAAGAGGCAACTTCCCTCCACAGGTGAGAGCAGTCTAGGGAGGATGTCCTTATTAAGCCCAATTCTGCTCCATCAAATGCAGCTGTTGTTCAAGTCCTCTTGGGTTCTTCTCTACCTGCAAGTTCCAAAGAGTGAGCCTGGGCACATGCCACTTAAGCAACAGTTTCTTTCTATCCACATTGGGCTGCTAGAGAGAAACTGTCTGCCTGGAAGAGTCTTTCTATGGGTGGCACTGGGCTGTGGAATATTTGAAAACACCTGCTAGTTGAATGCAGCTCTGCTCATTCTGAGCCTCAGAGCCCCTCAGTCAATGAAGGAAGTGGAGGAAAATATTCTATAGAATATTCCGGAGGGAACAGAATGCATTCTAGCCGAAGCTAAAAGAAAGTGTTTGTGTCCATTGACCCAATTCAGTGCCTCCAAAGGTCCCCATTTGGGAAACCCAATTGTTACAGGTCAGAACCCTTCCAAGGGAGAAGGGGGAGTTGACTCAGGACCCATGGTATTCTTAGCATGCAGGATAGAAGAGAAACTCCACAGGACACATTTGAGCACATACACAGAGGTTGGATTAAGAAAAATAATGCTGAGAGGGGTGGAAGGCAGCATCCAACACAGGCCAGGGCTGGATGATATGGCCAGGCCAATGGAGAGCAAAAATTATGGTGGCTTGCATCCCACTCAGCATGCAGATCTACGAATACCACAGACAGCACAGGAAGTCTATGGAGCCAACACGTGTGCTGGAGTCAAATTGTTGTTCAGCTTTGCATTGGCCCCAATGTCACTGATGACTCTGCAAGTACAAGAGAACCCAGCTCGACTTGATCATCAGGAATATGGGATGGAAACCTTTGCAGTTCCTCATGTCATCCACCTGAGACAGTTCTTTCTAGTGGATGAAAGCTGCCTCCATATGTGGAGGATCAAGGACCAGAACAGATTCCTGCTGGGAGCTCAGAAGAAAGAGAGACATTCTCTGAAACGCTTTCCATAGGAAAGGCTTCCTCATCTCTTCAGCCTGCTGGTCGTCCACCCACCGCCCCCTCTCTATCCATGTCAGATCCACCAATCACTTCTCAGAAATTCATGGACTAGGTGGATTAGGAATTTCGGGGCATATTTCTTTGAACTTCTGGAGAGCTGCTTTGAGTGCTTTTCCCAGTTTCCATCTATGGCACACGAGAGGCCTGGGAGAAGCTACAATTCGCAGAGTGTCTAATTACCAAGAATTTATTGCTCCAGAACATGGAAAAAACCTTAGTACACTGTGACCATTTCCAGGCTGTGAGGCTGGTAGGGTGTTTTAAAAATATATGTTTCATTCGTCTTTTTTCACTTGGAAAAGTAAAAGGACTAAGAGAAGTGCTGTTGTTTTGTGTGAGTTCTGTGTGCACATGTTACTATTGGAGGGCTTGTTTCTTTTTGTGTGTGCAAATACACCTGTGTGTTTAGAAGTCTTTTGGTACAGATGTTTTCATACAAAGGAAGATCCAGAAAGTATTAGAGGTTGCAATTTTTCAAAGCAGTATTGCCATTTCGGCCACCTGCACGTGAAACAGAAACATTTTCACGCTGCCACAGTTTCAAATGTTATAAAGATAGGGAGATCTTCAAGTCACTCTCAGACCACTGTTTACCATTCCAATGAAGCCTTTATTGTGGGCAAGCAGTGGACACAATCTAAAGCCAAGATAGCCAGAGTGGCGCATGCCCTTATGTTTTGCCTCTTATTGAAGCCAGAAACACACCAAAGTTATGTTTGCTCAAGGGCATGACTCCTCCCCTACCACTGCAATCGGTAAGAATTTCGTATCTCCATGTGCCAGTGCACAGGATAGCCGTGCAAACAGTTTTTAATCTCACTGTCACATGGACACAGTTGACTGATACACTTTTGCTCATCAGAAAAACAGGCTCACTTTCAGGGACCTTCTTGGCCCTATGCCTGTTCAAGGGGGAGATCAGAGGCACTCCTGCTAATGGACACGAAATGCCAGCCTAGCCAAGCTTTTCTCTGGTCCAGTCATGGCTCTGGCACCCGGGTGTTCCGCACACCTTTATTTTAGACCCTAGTATATGTGATATGGGCACAGAACAAAGTACACCTGAGTGCACACTGGTGAGCAGATAACATTCCTTCACCCTCTGCATTGTTCACAATACTCCACCGGCCTCTCCACACCTTCCTTCCCTCACTAAATGTGCATCACTTGGTGAAAGATGCTCACAGCACGGGTGGGAGAAGGAACTCCTACGATACTTGGGGGGCCTAGGACAGGCCCCTGTATTTATGGCACTCTCCACATCAGGAGTGGAGACAGGAAATGTACAGGAAAGCCTACACTGAGGAAAAAATCAAATCTGAATATGGAATGTATCTCAAGAGCTGCATTGCCAGACATCAGTGTTCACATATCTCCATTCTTTCAGGCTCCAAAATCAAATTGAGGAGCTCCATGTTTCTCCTCCCTGTTTCCCTGCAAAATCTCCTGCCTGTGGATCAGAATCCACATCACCCCAGACTGTGTCTGAATAGGGACAGCCATGTCAGTGCCATCGGGAGAAGGGAGTGTCCAGTTAATAAATCTTGGCTAAAACACCACAGAGTCATTCTGGACCCTGGACACACATGTTCCCAGACATTGGAAATGGGGACTGGGTGTGAACGAAAAGAGCTCCTTCCACCAGCTGCAGTGGTTCCACAAATGCTCACAATTAAGAGCACCCAGAGAGAGAGTTGAAAAGCCTCAATGTTCAGGCCCCCAAATCGCAAGTGACTTCGATGATCTGGGATACACAATTCCACCCATTTATTATGGTAGTATGTGAAATTCAGTGATATCCTGAACTACACCAAACGAATGATCTTAATTGCCATGTGGACATCATCTGAGACATTCGGGCTGTCCAAGTCATTACAATTGAGCACTAGGACACAAAAAAAATGCAGTTTTCAGGAAAGACAAAGTAGAAAGGCATATGCCTATTGAGCACTCAAAGGATGCACACAGTAAAACATGGGGAAAATTGATTGAGGATTCAGAGAAGCGTCAAGTACATGATTATCATAAGGGGCAAGGAACAAAAAAGGAAAGGCCAGAGAAATTGTCCACAATGCTTTCCATGACCACACTCGAGCGTCAAGAAGGTCCACTGAAGCCCAGGACAGAGGTCCCAGTGATCAGCCAGTGTAAACCTCCATGCAGTCATAGGACAAAAAGGACAAACTTGAGCCTTCTACTTCTGTCCAACTTCAATCTCTACACCTGCATATACACTCCATTTGTCATCCCATTGAAAGCCTGTGGAAGGTGACATGAGCACATCGGACCATCCCCTGGAAACACCATTCAGAGGAGTCTCGTCTCTGAGTTCTGGACAGGTGGCTATGCATCAGATGCAGGCAGTGTCTGTGGCTGTGCCAGCGCTTTCTGAAGTCCCAGCCTTGGCTCCCACTCCATAGCTAGAAAGGTCCTGTGACCCTGGTGCCACCTGCTCCTGCATGAGAGACCCTGCAAGTTATTGGAGCCCCAAGGGCCATTCTTCCCTGCTATGGTGGGCCTCATTCCATGTCACTGTCCTCAGAGGAGGAGGACACAAGAAGGTCTTCATAGAGGACACTCACTGGCTCCTGGGAGCTGGGACACTCCCACTCATCAAGATAGGGAGGAGTGTCAGCAAGAGCACTGGTCTTTGCAGCAGCTGGAGAGGAAGGGAGATCAGCAATGAACCTGGATCTCCACCAGTTTTTGTGCATTCTCTTGAAGACCATTAGGAGGGGCTGTCGGGCAACACAGCTGGGTGCTGGTGGACTCGATTTGGTACACGGCTTGACTGGATTCAGGAAAGGGCTTTCCTTGGGAGGGCAAAGATCCATGCTGGAATCATGGGCTGGAGATTTTCTGGTCACTTGGGGTGACCCTTTTAGTCTGATTCCACTTGTATCTTGCCAAGAAGGCAGAGATTTCCCAGCCTCTGAGCCTGGCTCACAGGTGTTCCCCCATTGAGTGAGACTTTGCCCCAGCCTGAGTTTCTTTGGGGCATTCTGGCCAGTCTGTTTGTGGACCTGAGCCTGTCTCTTGCCTGAGGCCTGGAGGCTGAGTTTGTGGCCCTGGCCCTGTGGACATGCTGCAGGCTGCAGGCAGGGCTCTTTGCTAACGTCAGGACAACTGGCTAGTGAAGGAGGGTGGAGCACATGGCCCCCTCTGAGAATTTGGGCAGAAGTCTGGGCAACTTTAGAGGAGACAACCTCTGGCGTTTCAGGTGCTTTCTTCCCAAGGAGGGCAGGGATCTGCCCTGAGTGCCTTGCTGCCGACTGGATGGTGCCAGGGATGCTCACATCCGGTTGTGTCTGCATCCCAGGACCTGAGTTGAGTCCAACTTCAGGTATCTGAAAGGGATGTGCGCTACTGAAGGTGAGACTCTCATCCAAGTTCTGGACACGAGGCTGACTCTCAAACACAGAGCCCGGGACACACCTCGTACTGGTCGTGTGGACGGGCAGTGGCCTGCTGGGTTTCTGGAAAAAAAGACAAACACAGGAAAATCTCCTGAGTCCCTGCACTTTCTCAAGCACCAACAAGGCCCACCAACACACGAATTTGGCTACAGAACATAGAGTGGAACCGGAAGACAAGTCATCAGCCCAGGAAAGGAAAAGGGGCACTCCACCTCCACCTCCATGGCTATGAGCCAAGGACCCATTCCAAGAATGACGTGACATGTTTCAGGGCACATTGGGAAATACCCCATTCTTAATCAGAGGTCTCATGCATTGGGAGGGGCAGGGCTCTTTTGTGTGTTCTTCCATGGCATGTCGATGGCTAATGCTCCTCTCAGCAGAGTGTGAACCCTGAGGAGTTGGCTTACAGAAGCTGAGAGTGTTCTCCCACTTTCAATAGGAATATGCCTGCATTGGACATTGTGTCCTTTGAGACGCTGGAGTCAACTATGACCCCATGAGCCCATGCACCATGTCATGGGGAATATGAAAAAAAGTAACACAAATAAATTGGAAAGGGCAAATGTGAAAGATCAAAAGCAGGAGTCACATTGGGGTTCAATGTTGACAGCAAACCTCTCAGGCAGAAGGGCCACAGAAAAGGAACATATCATGCTTATCCTAGTCACCAAAAGAGCAGGCAACCATGCACATACTCACCCTTAGGTAGGCACTGGGTTCTGTCTCTTCCTTCCATTTGGGTTGCTGCCTACCCTGGGGTCTCCTACTGGTACTCCATGTCTGGAGTAGAGCCTTTCCCCGTTCCTCTTCTTGCCTGTAGAACACACGATGGCATTAGGATGGATGTAGAGTCGGGAGCAGAATGTGAGGTGCCCGTTTGCTTAGTGTCTCCTGTGCTACCCTGGGTTCTCCCCCAAGTCTGTGCCTTTCCTCCTACAACACCCAGTCCCTACGTCCAGGCATCCCTTCTCATTTCCCACTAAGTAGTTCCATGTGGACACATTGATTTTGTGCCTCCCATGTTCGTGTTAATTATGGTGCCCTGAACCCATCTCTTTCATAATTGAATGCAAAGGAGAATGAGCTGCAGGCTGTGGCTTTGGGACATGGAGTCATTTTCTATCTCTCCCCATTGACCCAGCCAGGAGCTGCATGTGGATGTTTGGAGATGACCGCGTGGAGAAGGAGAGACACCACCCCCCTGGAGTTTTGTGCCCGAGGCTCTGATGCCACCTTACCCATCCCTCACCTCTGCACATGGCGCTTCGCTCTGGCTGGCTGCTCACAGGCCCCTGTGCTCTGGAGATTCTCAGGCTTGCTTGGTGCCTGGTTCTCCTTCTCCTTCTTTGGGCCCAAGGGTTGTGGGGCCAGCGCACCATCCCAGTGCTTGATGGGGCATCTTCTGCTCCTCGCAGTGTGTCCAAAAGCCCCACATTCCTTACACTTCATCTGATGGTGGAAAAGCACAAGTTGTCAGGAGTCAGCCCAAGCACAACCAGCTCTGCCCTTTTACAGACAAATAGAGATTTTAAGTCTCAGTTTCCTCTCCTTTTAGTTCAGGCACTCAGGCCTGTGAACCATGAACATCTCGGGATTCAAAGGTCCTAGAACACGTTTGTGGAATCACCTATTATACAGGGGCACTGGAAGGAAGGTTTGGATGTTGCAACTTGAGGACCCTGGGCCAGATTTCAAAAACAGGACAAACGTACGTTGGGATGCATGGGTTTCAAGTGGTTCCAAAAGATGTCTCCTCCCATCCTAGGAAGAAACTAAGCTGAGAGGATGTGCTGGGCAGGTCCTCGAGGGTTGGCAAGGGACAATTGGATGGTAGAGGCAATCTGAGAGGATGTAACCAAGATTCTGACCTGTGTCGCCCCCTGGCTTCCCATTGCCTCCAAAGTCCACATACCCTGGGGTCCTCCTCCTCAGGGGGAGGAGCCCTATGCCTCAGAGCTCCCCTCTGCTGTTGCTTCTTATTCTGGATTTGAATGAGCCTCGGGGCCAGAGGCCGTGAGGCACGCTCTGCTGACTGTCTCATGTTATTCCAATCAGATCCCATTTCCTCAGATGCTGACGTTGGGCTTTCCTAGGTCCAAGAGAAAAGAGAAAGAGTGTCATGAACAAAGACATGATGGGAACTCTCAGATATTTCCCACATTGTGGCATGGAGTACATCCCATGATCCAGGGAGCCCAGTAGAATAGGTGGAGCACAGATGGGTGCGGGATCAATGGAGGAGTACACCAACTACTGCGTCTGACAGAAATAAGATACTCCATGCTGTTAGAATTATATCAGAGTGAATGTATGATTCCCGTAGGTAAAATAAACCAATCTTAACCAAAGGGAACAATTTTGCCTCTATCAAAATGATAAACAAAAAAAGGAAAGGTGAAGAGAGATAAACCTAGATCATACAAAGAGAGATCAAAAGGAATTTCATCCTAATACAGAGATTTTCAGAAGCATGATAAACCAGACTTATTCTTGACAAAGTCAAAGTCATTTGCAAGAAATTCGAGTAGATATCCAAGAATGTCCTTGCATATCTCCCTAAGCAGATTGACCTTGAAAAATATTTCCAAATTAATGGTACAGAGAGCAAATTCAGCAGTGGAACAGTGGTAATGAACCTAACCAAAGAGATAAGTTGAGGACTAGTAGATATTCAAGAATGTCCTTGCATATCTGACCTAAGCAAATTAACCTTGAGATATATTTCCAAATCAATGATACAGAGAGCAAACTCAGGAGTGGATCAGTGGTAATGAGTTTAACCACACAGAGAAGCTGAGCATGTGGCGGGTTGGATGTTGAATTTCACCTAACCCAACCTTTCAAAGAGTTTAGAACATGGGTTCTTAAACTCTTCCACAGAAAGAAAGAGAAAAAAAAAATCATTCCCAATGCATGGTGTGCGGTCACGATGATTTTCTACCATAACGTGATATAAGAAAAACAGAACAAATCAATGATAAATATTGAGCGGCAGAGAAGAATGAAATTCTGACATTTTCCCAACATGCTATGGATGGAACCAGTGTACATCCTTGGCCACACGTGCCAAACCAATGTTTGTTCCTAGGTGTGCATACTAAGGGGAGAAGGTGCACTAAAGTGGGAAGGGGGAAGGCGAGAGGTGGGTGGGGAGAGAGGGGACGGAATGGAATAGCAGTTCAGAAGAGAGGGGAAAATGGGTAGAGCAAGGCTAGCTGAGGATGACCCAGGACTTCTATGTGCCTGTGTGGAAATAGTACAGGGAATCCCATTGCTCTATCCATCCGAGATAGTCCCTATCCTACCCAAGGGTCCATGGTAAACTACAGCTGTTTTCATACACATTGATCCACCAGCCCACAGGTATCAGAATGCTGCAGTAAAAGTTCTCTGAAATTTCAATAGTTTGTGGTGATTTGAACTTCGAATGACCTATTTGACCTGCTCAGCATAAAGAAACACTCTTGGAAAAATACAACCTTCCTTACACAAGTACCTCCTCCTCCATCCTTAACGTTTTCCCCATCTACATGTTTTCTAAGGAATCTTCTGTAAACTACCTAGGCAAAGAAAACCAACCTGAGACCCGAACGTTTTGCTGTCTTCTGTCAGCAGGTGCTCAGACAGGTGAGCCTGGACACAGATCCCAGGAAGAGAAGCAGCTTCCTGGACTCCAGCCGGAAGAGGAAGTGAGGGAAGGTGGCTCCTGGGAACTGGTATGCTGCCCCAGGATCACGTGATGCAACACGTCATCTTCAATACCACAGGTTCAATTTTAGGCCAAAATTCAGTGACTCACACCTTTGATTTCCATGACTGCATCCGGAAGGAAGATTTGCCAGCCTTTTCCAGTCAGTACTTTTCTTTTACAGACGTTCGAACTCCAGCGTTTGAATGATTTTGAGGTGCTGGGAAGAAGGCACAGGCCAGTTGACCTAAGGGGCTTGGAGTTTTTACAAGTTTGGCTCTCTGGGGTGTCAAAGTTTTTTGTTGTTTTTGTTGTTTGTTTGTTTGTTTGTTTGTTTAACGCTGCCATTTTAACTTAAGGATTCCAGAATTCAAAGAAATGCTGCCCAATGCTTCCATGCTTTCTGCAACATAATAAGCTCTGCATTGCATCAGATTCTAAATTTTCATTGGAAGAGTATTTCTTTTTTGCTGGGTTTGGAATGACATTTGTGGACATTCAAGTGCCCAGAATAACCATAGGGCTTAAAGAGAGCCTGCTGCTGAGGGCTGATGCCCCTTCTTTCTCTTCCAAATCTGGTGGGCTTCTGAGGTCCCTTGGTGGAAAAGTGTATGTTTCTGGATTCAGCTCCCTGCCCCCGCCCCCAGGGCATCCCTTCAGGCCCTCACCTGGGCCAATCCTGAAATATTGCTGCAGAGGAAAAATTCTCCTGTGTAAGTCTCAAGGGTCCCTTGCCCAAAGGTTTTCCCAGCACTCTACCAGGGCTTTTGTGCTGGTGTCCCTTCCTGTGTAGGTCACCAAGGATTTTATTCACACAGATTTGCACTTTCGAATACACAGGCATATGGGTGCACAGTTCAGAACACCTGGTACCTCAATAGGTTTGCAAATCTCCAATATCACAGAAAAGTGAATGCAGCCTTTACTCCCACACTCCCTTTAGATGATTTCCTTTTTTGTTGTTAATATGTTTACGTGTTCATGGACCTTTTGTTTATGCATTTATGTATGTGCAGTGAGTAGAATCTAAACACACTCGCCCACGGGTGGGAGGCCAGCGCTCTGCAACTGAGCAACAACCCTTGCCCCATCTTTTCATAGTTCTTGAAATAACGGGTAGAATCAATTCTAAGATAGCTACAAATATTCCCACTTAAAACCATCATGAAAATCTATCAGGAAAGACAGTCAAAATAATGTAATTGAAGAAAGAATGAAACTGTTTGTTTCTCATGAAGAGTTTTGAAGGAATACCAACACAATGCATTATTAGTCTGTAATATTATTAGGCTCTATCTAATGCGAAAGTACATATGAACACACAGGCACATGCATACGAATATGCACATGATCATGTCCATAAACACATGTGCACACAAACACACAAACACACACACACACTCACACACACACCCACACACACACACACACACATACACACACCA
The DNA here is from genome assembly GCF_964194105.1 of Spermophilus citellus. Lineage (NCBI taxonomy): Eukaryota > Metazoa > Chordata > Mammalia > Rodentia > Sciuridae > Spermophilus > Spermophilus citellus. The sequence continues at coordinate 4,193,668 of NW_027673039.1, read as the reverse complement.
CTCCATACCCCACTTCCCCACACAAATGGGAACGCACACATAAGCAGCTAGAAGTATTTTCCGGATTTTTTTTTTCTTGTTTGGTGAGAGTGGATCCATGTGCATCCCATTACCGATTGCCTGCTGTCCTACTTGAAAATTGGTAAAGCTACTGGACTTCCCTAAATACACTTGAACCATCCCTGTAAGGAATCTACTTCATTACTTCTCATTTTCCCAAAGAGCCTTTGGAGAACAGAACCCTTTCAGTGCTCCAGGCTGTGAATAGGCCACACCCAAAGCTTTCTCATCTCCTTAAGTCCTCAGAAAGCATTGTGGATCTGACCCCAAGGTAGTGGGTGTGCTGGGTCGACTAGTGATCATGTGAGTACATGGAAAATTCCCCCTTTGAAAACCATCTCAGAAAGGGGAAGTATCTCTCTTTCACTTGAGGTCAGGCAGGAAATTCTACTAGTCATTGATGGTGGAGACAAAGAGGCAACTTCCCTCCACAGGTGAGAGCAGTCTAGGGAGGATGTCCTTATTAAGCCCAATTCTGCTCCATCAAATGCAGCTGTTGTTCAAGTCCTCTTGGGTTCTTCTCTACCTGCAAGTTCCAAAGAGTGAGCCTGGGCACATGCCACTTAAGCAACAGTTTCTTTCTATCCACATTGGGCTGCTAGAGAGAAACTGTCTGCCTGGAAGAGTCTTTCTATGGGTGGCACTGGGCTGTGGAATATTTGAAAACACCTGCTAGTTGAATGCAGCTCTGCTCATTCTGAGCCTCAGAGCCCCTCAGTCAATGAAGGAAGTGGAGGAAAATATTCTATAGAATATTCCGGAGGGAACAGAATGCATTCTAGCCGAAGCTAAAAGAAAGTGTTTGTGTCCATTGACCCAATTCAGTGCCTCCAAAGGTCCCCATTTGGGAAACCCAATTGTTACAGGTCAGAACCCTTCCAAGGGAGAAGGGGGAGTTGACTCAGGACCCATGGTATTCTTAGCATGCAGGATAGAAGAGAAACTCCACAGGACACATTTGAGCACATACACAGAGGTTGGATTAAGAAAAATAATGCTGAGAGGGGTGGAAGGCAGCATCCAACACAGGCCAGGGCTGGATGATATGGCCAGGCCAATGGAGAGCAAAAATTATGGTGGCTTGCATCCCACTCAGCATGCAGATCTACGAATACCACAGACAGCACAGGAAGTCTATGGAGCCAACACGTGTGCTGGAGTCAAATTGTTGTTCAGCTTTGCATTGGCCCCAATGTCACTGATGACTCTGCAAGTACAAGAGAACCCAGCTCGACTTGATCATCAGGAATATGGGATGGAAACCTTTGCAGTTCCTCATGTCATCCACCTGAGACAGTTCTTTCTAGTGGATGAAAGCTGCCTCCATATGTGGAGGATCAAGGACCAGAACAGATTCCTGCTGGGAGCTCAGAAGAAAGAGAGACATTCTCTGAAACGCTTTCCATAGGAAAGGCTTCCTCATCTCTTCAGCCTGCTGGTCGTCCACCCACCGCCCCCTCTCTATCCATGTCAGATCCACCAATCACTTCTCAGAAATTCATGGACTAGGTGGATTAGGAATTTCGGGGCATATTTCTTTGAACTTCTGGAGAGCTGCTTTGAGTGCTTTTCCCAGTTTCCATCTATGGCACACGAGAGGCCTGGGAGAAGCTACAATTCGCAGAGTGTCTAATTACCAAGAATTTATTGCTCCAGAACATGGAAAAAACCTTAGTACACTGTGACCATTTCCAGGCTGTGAGGCTGGTAGGGTGTTTTAAAAATATATGTTTCATTCGTCTTTTTTCACTTGGAAAAGTAAAAGGACTAAGAGAAGTGCTGTTGTTTTGTGTGAGTTCTGTGTGCACATGTTACTATTGGAGGGCTTGTTTCTTTTTGTGTGTGCAAATACACCTGTGTGTTTAGAAGTTTTTTGGTACAGATGTTTTCATACAAAGGAAGATCCAGAAAGTATTAGAGGTTGCAATTTTTCAAAGCAGTATTGCCATTTCGGCCACCTGCACGTGAAACAGAAACATTTTTACGCTGCCACAGTTTCAAATGTTATACAGATAGGGAGATCTTCAAGTCACTCTCAGACCACTGTTTACCATTCCAATGAAGCCTTTATTGTGGGCAAGCAGTGGACACAATCTAAAGCCAAGATAGCCAGAGTGGCGCATGCCCTTATGTTTTGCCTCTTATTGAAGCCAGAAACACACCAAAGTTATGTTTGCTCAAGGGCATGACTCCTCCCCTACCACTGCAATCGGTAAGAATTTCGTATCTCCATGTGCCAGTGCACAGGATAGCCGTGCAAACAGTTTTTAATCTCACTGTCACATGGACACAGTTGACTGATACACTTTTGCTCATCAGAAAAACAGGCTCACTTTCAGGGACCTTCTTGGCCCTATGCCTGTTCAAGGGGGAGATCAGAGGCACTCCTGCTAATGGACACGAAATGCCAGCCTAGCCAAGCTTTTCTCTGGTCCAGTCATGGCTCTGGCACCCGGGTGTTCTGCACACCTTTATTTTAGACCCTAGTATATGTGATATGGGCACAGAACAAAGTACACCTGAGTGCACACTGGTGAGCAGATAACATTCCTTCACCCTCTGCATTGTTCACAATACTCCACCGGCCTCTCCACACCTTCCTTCCCTCACTAAATGTGCATCACTTGGTGAAAGATGCTCACAGCACGGGTGGGAGAAGGAACTCCTACGATACTTGGGGGGCCTAGGACAGGCCCCTGTATTTATGGCACTCTCCACATCAGGAGTGGAGACAGGAAATGTACAGGAAAGCCTACACTGAGGAAAAAATCAAATCTGAATATGGAATGTATCTCAAGAGCTGCATTGCCAGACATCAGTGTTCACATATCTCCATTCTTTCAGGCTCCAAAATCAAATTGAGGAGCTCCATGTTTCTCCTCCCTGTTTCCCTGCAAAATCTCCTGCCTGTGGATCAGAATCCACATCACCCCAGACTGTGTCTGAATAGGGACAGCCATGTCAGTGCCATCGGGAGAAGGGAGTGTCCAGTTAATAAATCTTGGCTAAAACACCACAGAGTCATTCTGGACCCTGGACACACATGTTCCCAGACATTGGAAATGGGGACTGGGTGTGAACGAAAAGAGCTCCTTCCACCAGCTGCAGTGGTTCCACAAATGCTCACAATTAAGAGCACCCAGAGAGAGAGTTGAAAAGCCTCAATGTTCAGGCCCCCAAATCGCAAGTGACTTCGATGATCTGGGATACACAATTCCACCCATTTATTATGGTAGTATGTGAAATTCAGTGATATCCTGAACTACACCAAACGAATGATCTTAATTGCCATGTGGACATCATCTGAGACATTCGGGCTGTCCAAGTCATTACAATTGAGCACTAGGACACACAAAAAAATGCAGTTTTCAGGAAAGACAAAGTAGAAAGGCATATGCCTATTGAGCACTCAAAGGATGCACACAGTAAAACATGGGGAAAATTGATTGAGGATTCAGAGAAGCGTCAAGTACATGATTATCATAAGGGGCAAGGAACAAAAAAGGAAAGGCCAGAGAAATTGTCCACAATGCTTTCCATGACCACACTCGAGCGTCAAGAAGGTCCACTGAAGCCCAGGACAGAGGTCCCAGTGATCAGCCAGTGTAAACCTCCATGCAGTCATAGGACAAAAAGGACAAACTTGAGCCTTCTACTTCTGTCCAACTTCAATCTCTACACCTGCATATACACTCCATTTGTCATCCCATTGAAAGCCTGTGGAAGGTGACATGAGCACATCGGACCATCCCCTGGAAACACCATTCAGAGGAGTCTCGTCTCTGAGTTCTGGACAGGTGGCTATGCATCAGATGCAGGCAGGGTCTGTGGCTGTGCCAGCGCTTTCTGAAGTCCCAGCCTTGGCTCCCACTCCATAGCTAGAAAGGTCCTGTGACCCTGGTGCCACCTGCTCCTGCATGAGAGACCCTGCAAGTTATTGGAGCCCCAAGGGCCATTCTTCCCTGCTATGGTGGGCCTCATTCCATGTCACTGTCCTCAGAGGAGGAGGACACAAGAAGGTCTTCATAGAGGACACTCACTGGCTCCTGGGAGCTGGGACACTCCCACTCATCAAGATAGGGAGGAGTGTCAGCAAGAGCACTGGTCTTTGCAGCAGCTGGAGAGGAAGGGAGATCAGCAATGAACCTGGATCTCCACCAGTTTTTGTGCATTCTCTTGAAGACCATTAGGAGGGGCTGTCGGGCAACACAGCTGGGTGCTGGTGGACTCGATTTGGTACACGGCTTGACTGGATTCAGGAAAGGGCTTTCCTTGGGAGGGCAAAGATCCATGCTGGAATCATGGGCTGGAGATTTTCTGGTCACTTGGGGTGACCCTTTTAGTCTGATTCCACTTGTATCTTGCCAAGAAGGCAGAGATTTCCCAGCCTCTGAGCCTGGCTCACAGGTGTTCCCCCGTTGAGTGAGACTTTGCCCCAGCCTGAGTTTCTTTGGGGCATTCTGGCCAGTCTGTTTGTGGACCTGAGCCTGTCTCTTGCCTGAGGCCTGGAGGCTGAGTTTGTGGCCCTGGCCCTGTGGACATGCTGCAGGCTGCAGGCAGGGCTCTTTGCTAACGTCAGGACAACTGGCTAGTGAAGGAGGGTGGAGCACATGGCCCCCTCTGAGAATTTGGGCAGAAGTCTGGGCAACTTTAGAGGAGACAACCTCTGGCGTTTCAGGTGCTTTCTTCCCAAGGAGGGCAGGGATCTGCCCTGAGTGCCTTGCTGCCGACTGGATGGTGCCAGGGATGCTCACATCCGGTTGTGTCTGCATCCCAGGACCTGAGTTGAGTCCAACTTCAGGTATCTGAAAGGGATGTGCGCTACTGAAGGTGAGACTCTCATCCAAGTTCTGGACACGAGGCTGACTCTCAAACACAGAGCCCGGGACACACCTCGTACTGGTCGTGTGGACGGGCAGTGGCCTGCTGGGTTTCTGGAAAAAAAGACAAACACAGGAAAATCTCCTGAGTCCCTGCACTTTCTCAAGCACCAACAAGGCCCACCAACACACGAATTTGGCTACAGAACATAGAGTGGAACCGGAAGACAAGTCATCAGCCCAGGAAAGGAAAAGGGGCACTCCACCTCCACCTCCATGGCTATGAGCCAAGGACCCATTCCAAGAATGACGTGACATGTTTCAGGGCACATTGGGAAATACCCCATTCTTAATCAGAGGTCTCATGCATTGGGAGGGGCAGGGCTCTTTTGTGTGTTCTTCCATGGCATGTCGATGGCTAATGCTCCTCTCAGCAGAGTGTGAACCCTGAGGAGTTGGCTTACAGAAGCTGAGAGTGTTCTCCCACTTTCAATAGGAATATGCCTGCATTGGACATTGTGTCCTTTGAGACGCTGGAGTCAACTATGACCCCATGAGCCCATGCACCATGTCATGGGGAATATGAAAAAAAGTAACACAAATAAATTGGAAAGGGCAAATGTGAAAGATCAAAAGCAGGAGTCACATTGGGGTTCAATGTTGACAGCAAACCTCTCAGGCAGAAGGGCCACAGAAAAGGAACATATCATGCTTATCCTAGTCACCAAAAGAGCAGGCAACCATGCACATACTCACCCTTAGGTAGGCACTGGGTTCTGTCTCTTCCTTCCATTTGGGTTGCTGCCTACCCTGGGGTCTCCTACTGGTACTCCATGTCTGGAGTAGAGCCTTTCCCCGTTCCTCTTCTTGCCTGTAGAACACACGATGGCATTAGGATGGATGTAGAGTCGGGAGCAGAATGTGAGGTGCCCGTTTGCTTAGTGTCTCCTGTGCTACCCTGGGTTCTCCCCCAAGTCTGTGCCTTTCCTCCTACAACACCCAGTCCCTACGTCCAGGCATCCCTTCTCATTTCCCACTAAGTAGTTCCATGTGGACACATTGATTTTGTGCCTCCCATGTTCGTGTTAATTATGGTGCCCTGAACCCATCTCTTTCATAATTGAATGCAAAGGAGAATGAGCTGCAGGCTGTGGCTTTGGGACATGGAGTCATTTTCTATCTCTCCCCATTGACCCAGCCAGGAGCTGCATGTGGATGTTTGGAGATGACCGCGTGGAGAAGGAGAGACACCACCCCCCTGGAGTTTTGTGCCCGAGGCTCTGATGCCACCTTACCCATCCCTCACCTCTGCACATGGCGCTTCGCTCTGGCTGGCTGCTCACAGGCCCCTGTGCTCTGGAGATTCTCAGGCTTGCTTGGTGCCTGGTTCTCCTTCTCCTTCTTTGGGCCCAAGGGTTGTGGGGCCAGCGCACCATCCCAGTGCTTGATGGGGCATCTTCTGCTCCTCGCAGTGTGTCCAAAAGCCCCACATTCCTTACACTTCATCTGATGGTGGAAAAGCACAAGTTGTCAGGAGTCAGCCCAAGCACAACCAGCTCTGCCCTTTTACAGACAAATAGAGATTTTAAGTCTCAGTTTCCTCTCCTTTTAGTTCAGGCACTCAGGCCTGTGAACCATGAACATCTCGGGATTCAAAGGTCCTAGAACACGTTTGTGGAATCACCTATTATACAGGGGCACTGGAAGGAAGGTTTGGATGTTGCAACTTGAGGACCCTGGGCCAGATTTCAAAAACAGGACAAACGTACGTTGGGATGCATGGGTTTCAAGTGGTTCCAAAAGATGTCTCCTCCCATCCTAGGAAGAAACTAAGCTGAGAGGATGTGCTGGGCAGGTCCTCGAGGGTTGGCAAGGGACAATTGGATGGTAGAGGCAATCTGAGAGGATGTAACCAAGATTCTGACCTGTGTCGCCCCCTGGCTTCCCATTGCCTCCAAAGTCCACATACCCTGGGGTCCTCCTCCTCAGGGGGAGGAGCCCTATGCCTCAGAGCTCCCCTCTGCTGTTGCTTCTTATTCTGGATTTGAATGAGCCTCGGGGCCAGAGGCCGTGAGGCACGCTCTGCTGACTGTCTCATGTTATTCCAATCAGATCCCATTTCCTCAGATGCTGACGTTGGGCTTTCCTAGGTCCAAGAGAAAAGAGAAAGAGTGTCATGAACAAAGACATGATGGGAACTCTCAGATATTTCCCACATTGTGGCATGGAGTACATCCCATGATCCAGGGAGCCCAGTAGAATAGGTGGAGCACAGATGGGTGCGGGATCAATGGAGGAGTACACCAACTACTGCGTCTGACAGAAATAAGATACTCCATGCTGTTAGAATTATATCAGAGTGAATGTATGATTCCCGTAGGTAAAATAAACCAATCTTAACCAAAGGGAACAATTTTGCCTCTATCAAAATGATAAACAAAAAAAGGAAAGGTGAAGAGAGATAAACCTAGATCATACAAAGAGAGATCAAAAGGAATTTCATCCTAATACAGAGATTTTCAGAAGCATGATAAACCAGACTTATTCTTGACAAAGTCAAAGTCATTTGCAAGAAATTCGAGTAGATATCCAAGAATGTCCTTGCATATCTCCCTAAGCAGATTGACCTTGAAAAATATTTCCAAATTAATGGTACAGAGAGCAAATTCAGCAGTGGAACAGTGGTAATGAACCTAACCAAAGAGATAAGTTGAGGACTAGTAGATATTCAAGAATGTCCTTGCATATCTGACCTAAGCAAATTAACCTTGAGATATATTTCCAAATCAATGATACAGAGAGCAAACTCAGGAGTGGATCAGTGGTAATGAGTTTAACCACACAGAGAAGCTGAGCATGTGGCGGGTTGGATGTTGAATTTCACCTAACCCAACCTTTCAAAGAGTTTAGAACATGGGTTCTTAAACTCTTCCACAGAAAGAAAGAGAAAAAAAAAATCATTCCCAATGCATGGTGTGCGGTCACGATGATTTTCTACCATAACGTGATATAAGAAAAACAGAACAAATCAATGATAAATATTGAGCGGCAGAGAAGAATGAAATTCTGACATTTTCCCAACATGCTATGGATGGAACCAGTGTACATCCTTGGCCACACGTGCCAAACCAATGTTTGTTCCTAGGTGTGCATACTAAGGGGAGAAGGTGCACTAAAGTGGGAAGGGGGAAGGCGAGAGGTGGGTGGGGAGAGAGGGGACGGAATGGAATAGCAGTTCAGAAGAGAGGGGAAAATGGGTAGAGCAAGGCTAGCTGAGGATGACCCAGGACTTCTATGTGCCTGTGTGGAAATAGTACAGGGAATCCCATTGCTCTATCCATCCGAGATAGTCCCTATCCTACCCAAGGGTCCATGGTAAACTACAGCTGTTTTCATACACATTGATCCACCAGCCCACAGGTATCAGAATGCTGCAGTAAAAGTTCTCTGAAATTTCAATAGTTTGTGGTGATTTGAACTTCGAATGACCTATTTGACCTGCTCAGCATAAAGAAACACTCTTGGAAAAATACAACCTTCCTTACACAAGTACCTCCTCCTCCATCCTTAACGTTTTCCCCATCTACATGTTTTCTAAGGAATCTTCTGTAAACTACCTAGGCAAAGAAAACCAACCTGAGACCCGAACGTTTTGCTGTCTTCTGTCAGCAGGTGCTCAGACAGGTGAGCCTGGACACAGATCCCAGGAAGAGAAGCAGCTTCCTGGACTCCAGCCGGAAGAGGAAGTGAGGGAAGGTGGCTCCTGGGAACTGGTATGCTGCCCCAGGATCACGTGATGCAACACGTCATCTTCAATACCACAGGTTCAATTTTAGGCCAAAATTCAGTGACTCACACCTTTGATTTCCATGACTGCATCCGGAAGGAAGATTTGCCAGCCTTTTCCAGTCAGTACTTTTCTTTTACAGACGTTCGAACTCCAGCGTTTGAATGATTTTGAGGTGCTGGGAAGAAGGCACAGGCCAGTTGACCTAAGGGGCTTGGAGTTTTTACAAGTTTGGCTCTCTGGGGTGTCAAAGTTTTTTGTTGTTTTTGTTGTTTGTTTGTTTGTTTGTTTGTTTAACGCTGCCATTTTAACTTAAGGATTCCAGAATTCAAAGAAATGCTGCCCAATGCTTCCATGCTTTCTGCAACATAATAAGCTCTGCATTGCATCAGATTCTAAATTTTCATTGGAAGAGTATTTCTTTTTTGCTGGGTTTGGAATGACATTTGTGGACATTCAAGTGCCCAGAATAACCATAGGGCTTAAAGAGAGCCTGCTGCTGAGGGCTGATGCCCCTTCTTTCTCTTCCAAATCTGGTGGGCTTCTGAGGTCCCTTGGTGGAAAAGTGTATGTTTCTGGATTCAGCTCCCTGCCCCCGCCCCCAGGGCATCCCTTCAGGCCCTCACCTGGGCCAATCCTGAAATATTGCTGCAGAGGAAAAATTCTCCTGTGTAAGTCTCAAGGGTCCCTTGCCCAAAGGTTTTCCCAGCACTCTACCAGGGCTTTTGTGCTGGTGTCCCTTCCTGTGTAGGTCACCAAGGATTTTATTCACACAGATTTGCACTTTCGAATACACAGGCATATGGGTGCACAGTTCAGAACACCTGGTACCTCAATAGGTTTGCAAATCTCCAATATCACAGAAAAGTGAATGCAGCCTTTACTCCCACACTCCCTTTAGATGATTTCCTTTTTTGTTGTTAATATGTTTACGTGTTCATGGACCTTTTGTTTATGCATTTATGTATGTGCAGTGAGTAGAATCTAAACACACTCGCCCACGGGTGGGAGGCCAGCGCTCTGCAACTGAGCAACAACCCTTGCCCCATCTTTTCATAGTTCTTGAAATAATGGGTAGAATCAATTCTAAGATAGCTACAAATATTCCCACTTAAAACCATCATGAAAATCTATCAGGAAAGACAGTCAAAATAATGTAATTGAAGAAAGAATGAAACTGTTTGTTTCTCATGAAGAGTTTTGAAGGAATACCAACACAATGCATTATTAGTCTGTAATATTATTAGGCTCTATCTAATGCGAAAGTACATATGAACACACAGGCACATGCATACGAATATGCACATGATCATGTCCATAAACACATGTGCACACAAACACACAAACACACACACACACTCACACACACACCCACACACACACACACACACATACACACACCACTCCATACCCCACTTCCCCACACAAATGGGAACGCACACATAAGCAGCTAGAAGTATTTTCCGGATTTTTTTTTTCTTGTTTGGTGAGAGTGGATCCATGTGCATCCCATTACCGATTGCCTGCTGTCCTACTTGAAAATTGGTAAAGCTACTGGACTTCCCTAAATACACTTGAACCATCCCTGTAAGGAATCTACTTCATTACTTCTCATTTTCCCAAAGAGCCTTTGGAGAACAGAACCCTTTCAGTGCTCCAGGCTGTGAATAGGCCACACCCAAAGCTTTCTCATCTCCTTAAGTCCTCAGAAAGCATTGTGGATCTGACCCCAAGGTAGTGGGTGTGCTGGGTCGACTAGTGATCATGTGAGTACATGGAAAATTCCCCCTTTGAAAACCATCTCAGAAAGGGGAAGTATCTCTCTTTCACTTGAGGTCAGGCAGGAAATTCTACTAGTCATTGATGGTGGAGACAAAGAGGCAACTTCCCTCCACAGGTGAGAGCAGTCTAGGGAGGATGTCCTTATTAAGCCCAATTCTGCTCCATCAAATGCAGCTGTTGTTCAAGTCCTCTTGGGTTCTTCTCTACCTGCAAGTTCCAAAGAGTGAGCCTGGGCACATGCCACTTAAGCAACAGTTTCTTTCTATCCACATTGGGCTGCTAGAGAGAAACTGTCTGCCTGGAAGAGTCTTTCTATGGGTGGCACTGGGCTGTGGAATATTTGAAAACACCTGCTAGTTGAATGCAGCTCTGCTCATTCTGAGCCTCAGAGCCCCTCAGTCAATGAAGGAAGTGGAGGAAAATATTCTATAGAATATTCCGGAGGGAACAGAATGCATTCTAGCCGAAGCTAAAAGAAAGTGTTTGTGTCCATTGACCCAATTCAGTGCCTCCAAAGGTCCCCATTTGGGAAACCCAATTGTTACAGGTCAGAACCCTTCCAAGGGAGAAGGGGGAGTTGACTCAGGACCCATGGTATTCTTAGCATGCAGGATAGAAGAGAAACTCCACAGGACACATTTGAGCACATACACAGAGGTTGGATTAAGAAAAATAATGCTGAGAGGGGTGGAAGGCAGCATCCAACACAGGCCAGGGCTGGATGATATGGCCAGGCCAATGGAGAGCAAAAATTATGGTGGCTTGCATCCCACTCAGCATGCAGATCTACGAATACCACAGACAGCACAGGAAGTCTATGGAGCCAACACGTGTGCTGGAGTCAAATTGTTGTTCAGCTTTGCATTGGCCCCAATGTCACTGATGACTCTGCAAGTACAAGAGAACCCAGCTCGACTTGATCATCAGGAATATGGGATGGAAACCTTTGCAGTTCCTCATGTCATCCACCTGAGACAGTTCTTTCTAGTGGATGAAAGCTGCCTCCATATGTGGAGGATCAAGGACCAGAACAGATTCCTGCTGGGAGCTCAGAAGAAAGAGAGACATTCTCTGAAACGCTTTCCATAGGAAAGGCTTCCTCATCTCTTCAGCCTGCTGGTCGTCCACCCACCGCCCCCTCTCTATCCATGTCAGATCCACCAATCACTTCTCAGAAATTCATGGACTAGGTGGATTAGGAATTTCGGGGCATATTTCTTTGAACTTCTGGAGAGCTGCTTTGAGTGCTTTTCCCAGTTTCCATCTATGGCACACGAGAGGCCTGGGAGAAGCTACAATTCGCAGAGTGTCTAATTACCAAGAATTTATTGCTCCAGAACATGGAAAAAACCTTAGTACACTGTGACCATTTCCAGGCTGTGAGGCTGGTAGGGTGTTTTAAAAATATATGTTTCATTCGTCTTTTTTCACTTGGAAAAGTAAAAGGACTAAGAGAAGTGCTGTTGTTTTGTGTGAGTTCTGTGTGCACATGTTACTATTGGAGGGCTTGTTTCTTTTTGTGTGTGCAAATACACCTGTGTGTTTAGAAGTCTTTTGGTACAGATGTTTTCATACAAAGGAAGATCCAGAAAGTATTAGAGGTTGCAATTTTTCAAAGCAGTATTGCCATTTCGGCCACCTGCACGTGAAACAGAAACATTTTCACGCTGCCACAGTTTCAAATGTTATAAAGATAGGGAGATCTTCAAGTCACTCTCAGACCACTGTTTACCATTCCAATGAAGCCTTTATTGTGGGCAAGCAGTGGACACAATCTAAAGCCAAGATAGCCAGAGTGGCGCATGCCCTTATGTTTTGCCTCTTATTGAAGCCAGAAACACACCAAAGTTATGTTTGCTCAAGGGCATGACTCCTCCCCTACCACTGCAATCGGTAAGAATTTCGTATCTCCATGTGCCAGTGCACAGGATAGCCGTGCAAACAGTTTTTAATCTCACTGTCACATGGACACAGTTGACTGATACACTTTTGCTCATCAGAAAAACAGGCTCACTTTCAGGGACCTTCTTGGCCCTATGCCTGTTCAAGGGGGAGATCAGAGGCACTCCTGCTAATGGACACGAAATGCCAGCCTAGCCAAGCTTTTCTCTGGTCCAGTCATGGCTCTGGCACCCGGGTGTTCCGCACACCTTTATTTTAGACCCTAGTATATGTGATATGGGCACAGAACAAAGTACACCTGAGTGCACACTGGTGAGCAGATAACATTCCTTCACCCTCTGCATTGTTCACAATACTCCACCGGCCTCTCCACACCTTCCTTCCCTCACTAAATGTGCATCACTTGGTGAAAGATGCTCACAGCACGGGTGGGAGAAGGAACTCCTACGATACTTGGGGGGCCTAGGACAGGCCCCTGTATTTATGGCACTCTCCACATCAGGAGTGGAGACAGGAAATGTACAGGAAAGCCTACACTGAGGAAAAAATCAAATCTGAATATGGAATGTATCTCAAGAGCTGCATTGCCAGACATCAGTGTTCACATATCTCCATTCTTTCAGGCTCCAAAATCAAATTGAGGAGCTCCATGTTTCTCCTCCCTGTTTCCCTGCAAAATCTCCTGCCTGTGGATCAGAATCCACATCACCCCAGACTGTGTCTGAATAGGGACAGCCATGTCAGTGCCATCGGGAGAAGGGAGTGTCCAGTTAATAAATCTTGGCTAAAACACCACAGAGTCATTCTGGACCCTGGACACACATGTTCCCAGACATTGGAAATGGGGACTGGGTGTGAACGAAAAGAGCTCCTTCCACCAGCTGCAGTGGTTCCACAAATGCTCACAATTAAGAGCACCCAGAGAGAGAGTTGAAAAGCCTCAATGTTCAGGCCCCCAAATCGCAAGTGACTTCGATGATCTGGGATACACAATTCCACCCATTTATTATGGTAGTATGTGAAATTCAGTGATATCCTGAACTACACCAAACGAATGATCTTAATTGCCATGTGGACATCATCTGAGACATTCGGGCTGTCCAAGTCATTACAATTGAGCACTAGGACACAAAAAAAATGCAGTTTTCAGGAAAGACAAAGTAGAAAGGCATATGCCTATTGAGCACTCAAAGGATGCACACAGTAAAACATGGGGAAAATTGATTGAGGATTCAGAGAAGCGTCAAGTACATGATTATCATAAGGGGCAAGGAACAAAAAAGGAAAGGCCAGAGAAATTGTCCACAATGCTTTCCATGACCACACTCGAGCGTCAAGAAGGTCCACTGAAGCCCAGGACAGAGGTCCCAGTGATCAGCCAGTGTAAACCTCCATGCAGTCATAGGACAAAAAGGACAAACTTGAGCCTTCTACTTCTGTCCAACTTCAATCTCTACACCTGCATATACACTCCATTTGTCATCCCATTGAAAGCCTGTGGAAGGTGACATGAGCACATCGGACCATCCCCTGGAAACACCATTCAGAGGAGTCTCGTCTCTGAGTTCTGGACAGGTGGCTATGCATCAGATGCAGGCAGTGTCTGTGGCTGTGCCAGCGCTTTCTGAAGTCCCAGCCTTGGCTCCCACTCCATAGCTAGAAAGGTCCTGTGACCCTGGTGCCACCTGCTCCTGCATGAGAGACCCTGCAAGTTATTGGAGCCCCAAGGGCCATTCTTCCCTGCTATGGTGGGCCTCATTCCATGTCACTGTCCTCAGAGGAGGAGGACACAAGAAGGTCTTCATAGAGGACACTCACTGGCTCCTGGGAGCTGGGACACTCCCACTCATCAAGATAGGGAGGAGTGTCAGCAAGAGCACTGGTCTTTGCAGCAGCTGGAGAGGAAGGGAGATCAGCAATGAACCTGGATCTCCACCAGTTTTTGTGCATTCTCTTGAAGACCATTAGGAGGGGCTGTCGGGCAACACAGCTGGGTGCTGGTGGACTCGATTTTGTACACGGCTTGACTGGATTCAGGAAAGGGCTTTCCTTGGGAGGGCAAAGATCCATGCTGGAATCATGGGCTGGAGATTTTCTGGTCACTTGGGGTGACCCTTTTAGTCTGATTCCACTTGTATCTTGCCAAGAAGGCAGAGATTTCCCAGCCTCTGAGCCTGGCTCACAGGTGTTCCCCCGTTGAGTGAGACTTTGCCCCAGCCTGAGTTTCTTTGGGGCATTCTGGCCAGTCTGTTTGTGGACCTGAGCCTGTCTCTTGCCTGAGGCCTGGAGGCTGAGTTTGTGGCCCTGGCCCTGTGGACATGCTGCAGGCTGCAGGCAGGGCTCTTTGCTAACGTCAGGACAACTGGCTAGTGAAGGAGGGTGGAGCACATGGCCCCCTCTGAGAATTTGGGCAGAAGTCTGGGCAACTTTAGAGGAGACAACCTCTGGCGTTTCAGGTGCTTTCTTCCCAAGGAGGGCAGGGATCTGCCCTGAGTGCCTTGCTGCCGACTGGATGGTGCCAGGGATGCTCACATCCGGTTGTGTCTGCATCCCAGGACCTGAGTTGAGTCCAACTTCAGGTATCTGAAAGGGATGTGCGCTACTGAAGGTGAGACTCTCATCCAAGTTCTGGACACGAGGCTGACTCTCAAACACAGAGCCCGGGACACACCTCGTACTGGTCGTGTGGACGGGCAGTGGCCTGCTGGGTTTCTGGAAAAAAAGACAAACACAGGAAAATCTCCTGAGTCCCTGCACTTTCTCAAGCACCAACAAGGCCCACCAACACACGAATTTGGCTACAGAACATAGAGTGGAACCGGAAGACAAGTCATCAGCCCAGGAAAGGAAAAGGGGCACTCCACCTCCACCTCCATGGCTATGAGCCAAGGACCCATTCCAAGAATGACGTGACATGTTTCAGGGCACATTGGGAAATACCCCATTCTTAATCAGAGGTCTCATGCATTGGGAGGGGCAGGGCTCTTTTGTGTGTTCTTCCATGGCATGTCGATGGCTAATGCTCCTCTCAGCAGAGTGTGAACCCTGAGGAGTTGGCTTACAGAAGCTGAGAGTGTTCTCCCACTTTCAATAGGAATATGCCTGCATTGGACATTGTGTCCTTTGAGACGCTGGAGTCAACTATGACCCCATGAGCCCATGCACCATGTCATGGGGAATATGAAAAAAAGTAACACAAATAAATTGGAAAGGGCAAATGTGAAAGATCAAAAGCAGGAGTCACATTGGGGTTCAATGTTGACAGCAAACCTCTCAGGCAGAAGGGCCACAGAAAAGGAACATATCATGCTTATCCTAGTCACCAAAAGAGCAGGCAACCATGCACATACTCACCCTTAGGTAGGCACTGGGTTCTGTCTCTTCCTTCCATTTGGGTTGCTGCCTACCCTGGGGTCTCCTACTGGTACTCCATGTCTGGAGTAGAGCCTTTCCCCGTTCCTCTTCTTGCCTGTAGAACACACGATGGCATTAGGATGGATGTAGAGTCGGGAGCAGAATGTGAGGTGCCCGTTTGCTTAGTGTCTCCTGTGCTACCCTGGGTTCTCCCCCAAGTCTGTGCCTTTCCTCCTACAACACCCAGTCCCTACGTCCAGGCATCCCTTCTCATTTCCCACTAAGTAGTTCCATGTGGACACATTGATTTTGTGCCTCCCATGTTCGTGTTAATTATGGTGCCCTGAACCCATCTCTTTCATAATTGAATGCAAAGGAGAATGAGCTGCAGGCTGTGGCTTTGGGACATGGAGTCATTTTCTATCTCTCCCCATTGACCCAGCCAGGAGCTGCATGTGGATGTTTGGAGATGACCGCGTGGAGAAGGAGAGACACCACCCCCCTGGAGTTTTGTGCCCGAGGCTCTGATGCCACCTTACTCATCCCTCACCTCTGCACATGGCGCTTCGCTCTGGCTGGCTGCTCACAGGCCCCTGTGCTCTGGAGATTCTCAGGCTTGCTTGGTGCCTGGTTCTCCTTCTCCTTCTTTGGGCCCAAGGGTTGTGGGGCCAGCGCACCATCCCAGTGCTTGATGGGGCATCTTCTGCTCCTCGCAGTGTGTCCAAAAGCCCCACATTCCTTACACTTCATCTGATGGTGGAAAAGCACAAGTTGTCAGGAGTCAGCCCAAGCACAACCAGCTCTGCCCTTTTACAGACAAATAGAGATTTTAAGTCTCAGTTTCCTCTCCTTTTAGTTCAGGCACTCAGGCCTGTGAACCATGAACATCTCGGGATTCAAAGGTCCTAGAACACGTTTGTGGAATCACCTATTATACAGGGGCACTGGAAGGAAGGTTTGGATGTTGCAACTTGAGGACCCTGGGCCAGATTTCAAAAACAGGACAAACGTACGTTGGGATGCATGGGTTTCAAGTGGTTCCAAAAGATGTCTCCTCCCATCCTAGGAAGAAACTAAGCTGAGAGGATGTGCTGGGCAGGTCCTCGAGGGTTGGCAAGGGACAATTGGATGGTAGAGGCAATCTGAGAGGATGTAACCAAGATTCTGACCTGTGTCGCCCCCTGGCTTCCCATTGCCTCCAAAGTCCACATACCCTGGGGTCCTCCTCCTCAGGGGGAGGAGCCCTATGCCTCAGAGCTCCCCTCTGCTGTTGCTTCTTATTCTGGATTTGAATGAGCCTCGGGGCCAGAGGCCGTGAGGCACGCTCTGCTGACTGTCTCATGTTATTCCAATCAGATCCCATTTCCTCAGATGCTGACGTTGGGCTTTCCTAGGTCCAAGAGAAAAGAGAAAGAGTGTCATGAACAAAGACATGATGGGAACTCTCAGATATTTCCCACATTGTGGCATGGAGTACATCCCATGATCCAGGGAGCCCAGTAGAATAGGTGGAGCACAGATGGGTGCGGGATCAATGGAGGAGTACACCAACTACTGCGTCTGACAGAAATAAGATACTCCATGCTGTTAGAATTATATCAGAGTGAATGTATGATTCCCGTAGGTAAAATAAACCAATCTTAACCAAAGGGAACAATTTTGCCTCTATCAAAATGATAAACAAAAAAAGGAAAGGTGAAGAGAGATAAACCTAGATCATACAAAGAGAGATCAAAAGGAATTTCATCCTAATACAGAGATTTTCAGAAGCATGATAAACCAGACTTATTCTTGACAAAGTCAAAGTCATTTGCAAGAAATTCGAGTAGATATCCAAGAATGTCCTTGCATATCTCCCTAAGCAGATTGACCTTGAAAAATATTTCCAAATTAATGGTACAGAGAGCAAATTCAGCAGTGGAACAGTGGTAATGAACCTAACCAAAGAGATAAGTTGAGGACTAGTAGATATTCAAGAATGTCCTTGCATATCTGACCTAAGCAAATTAACCTTGAGATATATTTCCAAATCAATGATACAGAGAGCAAACTCAGGAGTGGATCAGTGGTAATGAGTTTAACCACACAGAGAAGCTGAGCATGTGGCGGGTTGGATGTTGAATTTCACCTAACCCAACCTTTCAAAGAGTTTAGAACATGGGTTCTTAAACTCTTCCACAGAAAGAAAGAGAAAAAAAAAATCATTCCCAATGCATGGTGTGCGGTCACGATGATTTTCTACCATAACGTGATATAAGAAAAACAGAACAAATCAATGATAAATATTGAGCGGCAGAGAAGAATGAAATTCTGACATTTTCCCAACATGCTATGGATGGAACCAGTGTACATCCTTGGCCACACGTGCCAAACCAATGTTTGTTCCTAGGTGTGCATACTAAGGGGAGAAGGTGCACTAAAGTGGGAAGGGGGAAGGCGAGAGGTGGGTGGGGAGAGAGGGGACGGAATGGAATAGCAGTTCAGAAGAGAGGGGAAAATGGGTAGAGCAAGGCTAGCTGAGGATGACCCAGGACTTCTATGTGCCTGTGTGGAAATAGTACAGGGAATCCCATTGCTCTATCCATCCGAGATAGTCCCTATCCTACCCAAGGGTCCATGGTAAACTACAGCTGTTTTCATACACATTGATCCACCAGCCCACAGGTATCAGAATGCTGCAGTAAAAGTTCTCTGAAATTTCAATAGTTTGTGGTGATTTGAACTTCGAATGACCTATTTGACCTGCTCAGCATAAAGAAACACTCTTGGAAAAATACAACCTTCCTTACACAAGTACCTCCTCCTCCATCCTTAACGTTTTCCCCATCTACATGTTTTCTAAGGAATCTTCTGTAAACTACCTAGGCAAAGAAAACCAACCTGAGACCCGAACGTTTTGCTGTCTTCTGTCAGCAGGTGCTCAGACAGGTGAGCCTGGACACAGATCCCAGGAAGAGAAGCAGCTTCCTGGACTCCAGCCGGAAGAGGAAGTGAGGGAAGGTGGCTCCTGGGAACTGGTATGCTGCCCCAGGATCACGTGATGCAACACGTCATCTTCAATACCACAGGTTCAATTTTAGGCCAAAATTCAGTGACTCACACCTTTGATTTCCATGACTGCATCCGGAAGGAAGATTTGCCAGCCTTTTCCAGTCAGTACTTTTCTTTTACAGACGTTCGAACTCCAGCGTTTGAATGATTTTGAGGTGCTGGGAAGAAGGCACAGGCCAGTTGACCTAAGGGGCTTGGAGTTTTTACAAGTTTGGCTCTCTGGGGTGTCAAAGTTTTTTGTTGTTTTTGTTGTTTGTTTGTTTGTTTGTTTGTTTAACGCTGCCATTTTAACTTAAGGATTCCAGAATTCAAAGAAATGCTGCCCAATGCTTCCATGCTTTCTGCAACATAATAAGCTCTGCATTGCATCAGATTCTAAATTTTCATTGGAAGAGTATTTCTTTTTTGCTGGGTTTGGAATGACATTTGTGGACATTCAAGTGCCCAGAATAACCATAGGGCTTAAAGAGAGCCTGCTGCTGAGGGCTGATGCCCCTTCTTTCTCTTCCAAATCTGGTGGGCTTCTGAGGTCCCTTGGTGGAAAAGTGTATGTTTCTGGATTCAGCTCCCTGCCCCCGCCCCCAGGGCATCCCTTCAGGCCCTCACCTGGGCCAATCCTGAAATATTGCTGCAGAGGAAAAATTCTCCTGTGTAAGTCTCAAGGGTCCCTTGCCCAAAGGTTTTCCCAGCACTCTACCAGGGCTTTTGTGCTGGTGTCCCTTCCTGTGTAGGTCACCAAGGATTTTATTCACACAGATTTGCACTTTCGAATACACAGGCATATGGGTGCACAGTTCAGAACACCTGGTACCTCAATAGGTTTGCAAATCTCCAATATCACAGAAAAGTGAATGCAGCCTTTACTCCCACACTCCCTTTAGATGATTTCCTTTTTTGTTGTTAATATGTTTACGTGTTCATGGACCTTTTGTTTATGCATTTATGTATGTGCAGTGAGTAGAATCTAAACACACTCGCCCACGGGTGGGAGGCCAGCGCTCTGCAACTGAGCAACAACCCTTGCCCCATCTTTTCATAGTTCTTGAAATAATGGGTAGAATCAATTCTAAGATAGCTACAAATATTCCCACTTAAAACCATCATGAAAATCTATCAGGAAAGACAGTCAAAATAATGTAATTGAAGAAAGAATGAAACTGTTTGTTTCTCATGAAGAGTTTTGAAGGAATACCAACACAATGCATTATTAGTCTGTAATATTATTAGGCTCTATCTAATGCGAAAGTACATATGAACACACAGGCACATGCATACGAATATGCACATGATCATGTCCATAAACACATGTGCACACAAACACACAAACACACACACACACTCACACACACACCCACACACACACACACACACATACACACACCACTCCATACCCCACTTCCCCACACAAATGGGAACGCACACATAAGCAGCTAGAAGTATTTTCCGGATTTTTTTTTTTCTTGTTTGGTGAGAGTGGATCCATGTGCATCCCATTACCGATTGCCTGCTGTCCTACTTGAAAATTGGTAAAGCTACTGGACTTCCCTAAATACACTTGAACCATCCCTGTAAGGAATCTACTTCATTACTTCTCATTTTCCCAAAGAGCCTTTGGAGAACAGAACCCTTTCAGTGCTCCAGGCTGTGAATAGGCCACACCCAAAGCTTTCTCATCTCCTTAAGTCCTCAGAAAGCATTGTGGATCTGACCCCAAGGTAGTGGGTGTGCTGGGTCGACTAGTGATCATGTGAGTACATGGAAAATTCCCCCTTTGAAAACCATCTCAGAAAGGGGAAGTATCTCTCTTTCACTTGAGGTCAGGCAGGAAATTCTACTAGTCATTGATGGTGGAGACAAAGAGGCAACTTCCCTCCACAGGTGAGAGCAGTCTAGGGAGGATGTCCTTATTAAGCCCAATTCTGCTCCATCAAATGCAGCTGTTGTTCAAGTCCTCTTGGGTTCTTCTCTACCTGCAAGTTCCAAAGAGTGAGCCTGGGCACATGCCACTTAAGCAACAGTTTCTTTCTATCCACATTGGGCTGCTAGAGAGAAACTGTCTGCCTGGAAGAGTCTTTCTATGGGTGGCACTGGGCTGTGGAATATTTGAAAACACCTGCTAGTTGAATGCAGCTCTGCTCATTCTGAGCCTCAGAGCCCCTCAGTCAATGAAGGAAGTGGAGGAAAATATTCTATAGAATATTCCGGAGGGAACAGAATGCATTCTAGCCGAAGCTAAAAGAAAGTGTTTGTGTCCATTGACCCAATTCAGTGCCTCCAAAGGTCCCCATTTGGGAAACCCAATTGTTACAGGTCAGAACCCTTCCAAGGGAGAAGGGGGAGTTGACTCAGGACCCATGGTATTCTTAGCATGCAGGATAGAAGAGAAACTCCACAGGACACATTTGAGCACATACACAGAGGTTGGATTAAGAAAAATAATGCTGAGAGGGGTGGAAGGCAGCATCCAACACAGGCCAGGGCTGGATGATATGGCCAGGCCAATGGAGAGCAAAAATTATGGTGGCTTGCATCCCACTCAGCATGCAGATCTACGAATACCACAGACAGCACAGGAAGTCTATGGAGCCAACACGTGTGCTGGAGTCAAATTGTTGTTCAGCTTTGCATTGGCCCCAATGTCACTGATGACTCTGCAAGTACAAGAGAACCCAGCTCGACTTGATCATCAGGAATATGGGATGGAAACCTTTGCAGTTCCTCATGTCATCCACCTGAGACAGTTCTTTCTAGTGGATGAAAGCTGCCTCCATATGTGGAGGATCAAGGACCAGAACAGATTCCTGCTGGGAGCTCAGAAGAAAGAGAGACATTCTCTGAAACGCTTTCCATAGGAAAGGCTTCCTCATCTCTTCAGCCTGCTGGTCGTCCACCCACCGCCCCCTCTCTATCCATGTCAGATCCACCAATCACTTCTCAGAAATTCATGGACTAGGTGGATTAGGAATTTCGGGGCATATTTCTTTGAACTTCTGGAGAGCTGCTTTGAGTGCTTTTCCCAGTTTCCATCTATGGCACACGAGAGGCCTGGGAGAAGCTACAATTCGCAGAGTGTCTAATTACCAAGAATTTATTGCTCCAGAACATGGAAAAAACCTTAGTACACTGTGACCATTTCCAGGCTGTGAGGCTGGTAGGGTGTTTTAAAAATATATGTTTCATTCGTCTTTTTTCACTTGGAAAAGTAAAAGGACTAAGAGAAGTGCTGTTGTTTTGTGTGAGTTCTGTGTGCACATGTTACTATTGGAGGGCTTGTTTCTTTTTGTGTGTGCAAATACACCTGTGTGTTTAGAAGTCTTTTGGTACAGATGTTTTCATACAAAGGAAGATCCAGAAAGTATTAGAGGTTGCAATTTTTCAAAGCAGTATTGCCATTTCGGCCACCTGCACGTGAAACAGAAACATTTTCACGCTGCCACAGTTTCAAATGTTATACAGATAGGGAGATCTTCAAGTCACTCTCAGACCACTGTTTACCATTCCAATGAAGCCTTTATTGTGGGCAAGCAGTGGACACAATCTAAAGCCAAGATAGCCAGAGTGGCGCATGCCCTTATGTTTTGCCTCTTATTGAAGCCAGAAACACACCAAAGTTATGTTTGCTCAAGGGCATGACTCCTCCCCTACCACTGCAATCGGTAAGAATTTCGTATCTCCATGTGCCAGTGCACAGGATAGCCGTGCAAACAGTTTTTAATCTCACTGTCACATGGACACAGTTGACTGATACACTTTTGCTCATCAGAAAAACAGGCTCACTTTCAGGGACCTTCTTGGCCCTATGCCTGTTCAAGGGGGAGATCAGAGGCACTCCTGCTAATGGACACGAAATGCCAGCCTAGCCAAGCTTTTCTCTGGTCCAGTCATGGCTCTGGCACCCGGGTGTTCCGCACACCTTTATTTTAGACCCTAGTATATGTGATATGGGCACAGAACAAAGTACACCTGAGTGCACACTGGTGAGCAGATAACATTCCTTCACCCTCTGCATTGTTCACAATACTCCACCGGCCTCTCCACACCTTCCTTCCCTCACTAAATGTGCATCACTTGGTGAAAGATGCTCACAGCACGGGTGGGAGAAGGAACTCCTACGATACTTGGGGGGCCTAGGACAGGCCCCTGTATTTATGGCACTCTCCACATCAGCAGTGGAGACAGGAAATGTACAGGAAAGCCTACACTGAGGAAAAAATCAAATCTGAATATGGAATGTATCTCAAGAGCTGCATTGCCAGACATCAGTGTTCACATATCTCCATTCTTTCAGGCTCCAAAATCAAATTGAGGAGCTCCATGTTTCTCCTCCCTGTTTCCCTGCAAAATCTCCTGCCTGTGGATCAGAATCCACATCACCCCAGACTGTGTCTGAATAGGGACAGCCATGTCAGTGCCATCGGGAGAAGGGAGTGTCCAGTTAATAAATCTTGGCTAAAACACCACAGAGTCATTCTGGACCCTGGACACACATGTTCCCAGACATTGGAAATGGGGACTGGGTGTGAACGAAAAGAGCTCCTTCCACCAGCTGCAGTGGTTCCACAAATGCTCACAATTAAGAGCACCCAGAGAGAGAGTTGAAAAGCCTCAATGTTCAGGCCCCCAAATCGCAAGTGACTTCGATGATCTGGGATACACAATTCCACCCATTTATTATGGTAGTATGTGAAATTCAGTGATATCCTGAACTACACCAAACGAATGATCTTAATTGCCATGTGGACATCATCTGAGACATTCGGGCTGTCCAAGTCATTACAATTGAGCACTAGGACACAAAAAAAAAATGCAGTTTTCAGGAAAGACAAAGTAGAAAGGCATATGCCTATTGGGCACTCAAAGGATGCACACAGTAAAACATGGGGAAAATTGATTGAGGATTCAGAGAAGCGTCAAGTACATGATTATCATAAGGGGCAAGGAACAAAAAAGGAAAGGCCAGAGAAATTGTCCACAATGCTTTCCATGACCACACTCGAGCGTCAAGAAGGTCCACTGAAGCCCAGGACAGAGGTCCCAGTGATCAGCCAGTGTAAACCTCCATGCAGTCATAGGACAAAAAGGACAAACTTGAGCCTTCTACTTCTGTCCAACTTCAATCTCTACACCTGCATATACACTCCATTTGTCATCCCATTGAAAGCCTGTGGAAGGTGACATGAGCACATCGGACCATCCCCTGGAAACACCATTCAGAGGAGTCTCGTCTCTGAGTTCTGGACAGGTGGCTATGCATCAGATGCAGGCAGGGTCTGTGGCTGTGCCAGCGCTTTCTGAAGTCCCAGCCTTGGCTCCCACTCCATAGCTAGAAAGGTCCTGTGACCCTGGTGCCACCTGCTCCTGCATGAGAGACCCTGCAAGTTATTGGAGCCCCAAGGGCCATTCTTCCCTGCTATGGTGGGCCTCATTCCATGTCACTGTCCTCAGAGGAGGAGGACACAAGAAGGTCTTCATAGAGGACACTCACTGGCTCCCGGGAGCTGGGACACTCCCACTCATCAAGATAGGGAGGAGTGTCAGCAAGAGCACTGGTCTTTGCAGCAGCTGGAGAGGAAGGGAGATCAGCAATGAACCTGGATCTCCACCAGTTTTTGTGCATTCTCTTGAAGACCATTAGGAGGGGCTGTCGGGCAACACAGCTGGGTGCTGGTGGACTCGATTTGGTACACGGCTTGACTGGATTCAGGAAAGGGCTTTCCTTGGGAGGGCAAAGATCCATGCTGGAATCATGGGCTGGAGATTTTCTGGTCACTTGGGGTGACCCTTTTAGTCTGATTCCACTTGTATCTTGCCAAGAAGGCAGAGATTTCCCAGCCTCTGAGCCTGGCTCACAGGTGTTCCCCCGTTGAGTGAGACTTTGCCCCAGCCTGAGTTTCTTTGGGGCATTCTGGCCAGTCTGTTTGTGGACCTGAGCCTGTCTCTTGCCTGAGGCCTGGAGGCTGAGTTTGTGGCCCTGGCCCTGTGGACATGCTGCAGGCTGCAGGCAGGGCTCTTTGCTAACGTCAGGACAACTGGCTAGTGAAGGAGGGTGGAGCACATGGCCCCCTCTGAGAATTTGGGCAGAAGTCTGGGCAACTTTAGAGGAGACAACCTCTGGCGTTTCAGGTGCTTTCTTCCCAAGGAGGGCAGGGATCTGCCCTGAGTGCCTTGCTGCCGACTGGATGGTGCCAGGGATGCTCACATCCGGTTGTGTCTGCATCCCAGGACCTGAGTTGAGTCCAACTTCAGGTATCTGAAAGGGATGTGCGCTACTGAAGGTGAGACTCTCATCCAAGTTCTGGACACGAGGCTGACTCTCAAACACAGAGCCCGGGACACACCTCGTACTGGTCGTGTGGACGGGCAGTGGCCTGCTGGGTTTCTGGAAAAAAAGACAAACACAGGAAAATCTCCTGAGTCCCTGCACTTTCTCAAGCACCAACAAGGCCCACCAACACATGAATTTGGCTACAGAACATAGAGTGGAACCGGAAGACAAGTCATCAGCCCAGGAAAGGAAAAGGGGCACTCCACCTCCACCTCCATGGCTATGAGCCAAGGACCCATTCCAAGAATGACGTGACATGTTTCAGGGCACATTGGGAAATACCCCATTCTTAATCAGAGGTCTCATGCATTGGGAGGGGCAGGGCTCTTTTGTGTGTTCTTCCATGGCATGTCGATGGCTAATGCTCCTCTCAGCAGAGTGTGAACCCTGAGGAGTTGGCTTACAGAAGCTGAGAGTGTTCTCCCACTTTCAATAGGAATATGCCTGCATTGGACATTGTGTCCTTTGAGACGCTGGAGTCAACTATGACCCCATGAGCCCATGCACCATGTCATGGGGAATATGAAAAAAAGTAACACAAATAAATTGGAAAGGGCAAATGTGAAAGATCAAAAGCAGGAGTCACATTGGGGTTCAATGTTGACAGCAAACCTCTCAGGCAGAAGGGCCACAGAAAAGGAACATATCATGCTTATCCTAGTCACCAAAAGAGCAGGCAACCATGCACATACTCACCCTTAGGTAGGCACTGGGTTCTGTCTCTTCCTTCCATTTGGGTTGCTGCCTACCCTGGGGTCTCCTACTGGTACTCCATGTCTGGAGTAGAGCCTTTCCCCGTTCCTCTTCTTGCCTGTAGAACACACGATGGCATTAGGATGGATGTAGAGTCGGGAGCAGAATGTGAGGTGCCCGTTTGCTTAGTGTCTCCTGTGCTACCCTGGGTTCTCCCCCAAGTCTGTGCCTTTCCTCCTACAACACCCAGTCCCTACGTCCAGGCATCCCTTCTCATTTCCCACTAAGTAGTTCCATGTGGACACATTGATTTTGTGCCTCCCATGTTCGTGTTAATTATGGTGCCCTGAACCCATCTCTTTCATAATTGAATGCAAAGGAGAATGAGCTGCAGGCTGTGGCTTTGGGACATGGAGTCATTTTCTATCTCTCCCCATTGACCCAGCCAGGAGCTGCATGTGGATGTTTGGAGAAGACCGCATGGAGAAGGAGAGACACCACCCCCCTGGAGTTTTGTGCCCGAGGCTCTGATGCCACCTTACCCATCCCTCACCTCTGCACATGGCGCTTCGCTCTGGCTGGCTGCTCACAGGCCCCTGTGCTCTGGAGATTCTCAGGCTTGCTTGGTGCCTGGTTCTCCTTCTCCTTCTTTGGGCCCAAGGGTTGTGGGGCCAGCGCACCATCCCAGTGCTTGATGGGGCATCTTCTGCTCCTCGCAGTGTGTCCAAAAGCCCCACATTCCTTACACTTCATCTGATGGTGGAAAAGCACAAGTTGTCAGGAGTCAGCCCAAGCACAACCAGCTCTGCCCTTCTACAGACAAATAGAGATTTTAAGTCTCAGTTTCCTCTCCTTTTAGTTCAGGCACTCAGGCCTGTGAACCATGAACATCTCGGGATTCAAAGGTCCTAGAACACGTTTGTGGAATCACCTATTATACAGGGGCACTGGAAGGAAGGTTTGGATGTTGCAACTTGAGGACCCTGGGCCAGATTTCAAAAACAGGACAAACGTACGTTGGGATGCATGGGTTTCAAGTGGTTCCAAAAGATGTCTCCTCCCATCCTAGGAAGAAACCAAGCTGAGAGGATGTGCTGGGCAGGTCCTCGAGGGTTGGCAAGGGACAATTGGATGGTAGAGGCAATCTGAGAGGATGTAACCAAGATTCTGACCTGTGTCGCCCCCTGGCTTCCCATTGCCTCCAAAGTCCACATACCCTGGGGTCCTCCTCCTCAGGGGGAGGAGCCCTATGCCTCAGAGCTCCCCTCTGCTGTTGCTTCTTATTCTGGATTTGAATGAGCCTCGGGGCCAGAGGCCGTGAGGCACGCTCTGCTGACTGTCTCATGTTATTCCAATCAGATCCCATTTCCTCAGATGCTGACGTTGGGCTTTCCTAGGTCCAAGAGAAAAGAGAAAGAGTGTCATGAACAAAGACATGATGGGAACTCTCAGATATTTCCCACATTGTGGCATGGAGTACATCCCATGATCCAGGGAGCCCAGTAGAATAGGTGGAGCACAGATGGGTGCGGGATCAATGGAGGAGTACACCAACTACTGCGTCTGACAGAAATAAGATACTCCATGCTGTTAGAATTATATCAGAGTGAATGTATGATTCCCGTAGGTAAAATAAACCAATCTTAACCAAAGGGAACAATTTTGCCTCTATCAAAATGATAAACAAAAAAAGGAAAGGTGAAGAGAGATAAACCTAGATCATACAAAGAGAGATCAAAAGGAATTTCATCCTAATACAGAGATTTTCAGAAGCATGATAAACCAGACTTATTCTTGACAAAGTCAAAGTCATTTGCAAGAAATTCGAGTAGATATCCAAGAATGTCCTTGCATATCTCCCTAAGCAGATTGACCTTGAAAAATATTTCCAAATTAATGGTACAGAGAGCAAATTCAGCAGTGGAACAGTGGTAATGAACCTAACCAAAGAGATAAGTTGAGGACTAGTAGATATTCAAGAATGTCCTTGCATATCTGACCTAAGCAAATTAACCTTGAGATATATTTCCAAATCAATGATACAGAGAGCAAACTCAGGAGTGGATCAGTGGTAATGAGTTTAACCACACAGAGAAGCTGAGCATGTGGCGGGTTGGATGTTGAATTTCACCTAACCCAACCTTTCAAAGAGTTTAGAACATGGGTTCTTAAACTCTTCCACAGAAAGAAAGAGAAAAAAAAAATCATTCCCAATGCATGGTGTGCGGTCACGATGATTTTCTACCATAACGTGATATAAGAAAAACAGAACAAATCAATGATAAATATTGAGCGGCAGAGAAGAATGAAATTCTGACATTTTCCCAACATGCTATGGATGGAACCAGTGTACATCCTTGGCCACACGTGCCAAACCAATGTTTGTTCCTAGGTGTGCATACTAAGGGGAGAAGGTGCACTAAAGTGGGAAGGGGGAAGGCGAGAGGTGGGTGGGGAGAGAGGGGACGGAATGGAATAGCAGTTCAGAAGAGAGGGGAAAATGGGTAGAGCAAGGCTAGCTGAGGATGACCCAGGACTTCTATGTGCCTGTGTGGAAATAGTACAGGGAATCCCATTGCTCTATCCATCCGAGATAGTCCCTATCCTACCCAAGGGTCCATGGTAAACTACAGCTGTTTTCATACACATTGATCCACCAGCCCACAGGTATCAGAATGCTGCAGTAAAAGTTCTCTGAAATTTCAATAGTTTGTGGTGATTTGAACTTCGAATGACCTATTTGACCTGCTCAGCATAAAGAAACACTCTTGGAAAAATACAACCTTCCTTACACAAGTACCTCCTCCTCCATCCTTAACGTTTTCCCCATCTACATGTTTTCTAAGGAATCTTCTGTAAACTACCTAGGCAAAGAAAACCAACCTGAGACCCGAACGTTTTGCTGTCTTCTGTCAGCAGGTGCTCAGACAGGTGAGCCTGGACACAGATCCCAGGAAGAGAAGCAGCTTCCTGGACTCCAGCCAGAAGAGGAAGTGAGGGAAGGTGGCTCCTGGGAACTGGTATGCTGCCCCAGGATCACGTGATGCAACACGTCATCTTCAATACCACAGGTTCAATTTTAGGCCAAAATTCAGTGACTCACACCTTTGATTTCCATGACTGCATCCGGAAGGAAGATTTGCCAGCCTTTTCCAGTCAGTACTTTTCTTTTACAGACGTTCGAACTCCAGCGTTTGAATGATTTTGAGGTGCTGGGAAGAAGGCACAGGCCAGTTGACCTAAGGGGCTTGGAGTTTTTACAAGTTTGGCTCTCTGGGGTGTCAAAGTTTTTTGTTGTTTTTGTTGTTTGTTTGTTTGTTTGTTTGTTTAACGCTGCCATTTTAACTTAAGGATTCCAGAATTCAAAGAAATGCTGCCCAATGCTTCCATGCTTTCTGCAACATAATAAGCTCTGCATTGCATCAGATTCTAAATTTTCATTGGAAGAGTATTTCTTTTTTGCTGGGTTTGGAATGACATTTGTGGACATTCAAGTGCCCAGAATAACCATAGGGCTTAAAGAGAGCCTGCTGCTGAGGGCTGATGCCCCTTCTTTCTCTTCCAAATCTGGTGGGCTTCTGAGGTCCCTTGGTGGAAAAGTGTATGTTTCTGGATTCAGCTCCCTGCCCCCGCCCCCAGGGCATCCCTTCAGGCCCTCACCTGGGCCAATCCTGAAATATTGCTGCAGAGGAAAAATTCTCCTGTGTAAGTCTCAAGGGTCCCTTGCCCAAAGGTTTTCCCAGCACTCTACCAGGGCTTTTGTGCTGGTGTCCCTTCCTGTGTAGGTCACCAAGGATTTTATTCACACAGATTTGCACTTTCGAATACACAGGCATATGGGTGTACCTCAATAGGTTTGCAAATCTCCAATATCACAGAAAAGTGAATGCAGCCTTTACTCCCACACTCCCTTTAGATGATTTCCTTTTTTGTTGTTAATATGTTTACGTGTTCATGGACCTTTTGTTTATGCATTTATGTATGTGCAGTGAGTAGAATCTAAACACACTCGCCCACGGGTGGGAGGCCAGCGCTCTGCAACTGAGCAACAACCCTTGCCCCATCTTTTCATAGTTCTTGAAATAATGGGTAGAATCAATTCTAAGATAGCTACAAATATTCCCACTTAAAACCATCATGAAAATCTATCAGGAAAGACAGTCAAAATAATGTAATTGAAGAAAGAATGAAACTGTTTGTTTCTCATGAAGAGTTTTGAAGGAATACCAACACAATGCATTATTAGTCTGTAATATTATTAGGCTCTATCTAATGCGAAAGTACATATGAACACACAGGCACATGCATACGAATATGCACATGATCATGTCCATAAACACATGTGCACACAAACACACAAACACACACACACACTCACACACACACCCACACACACACACACACACATACACACACCACTCCATACCCCACTTCCCCACACAAATGGGAACGCACACATAAGCAGCTAGAAGTATTTTCCGGATTTTTTTTTTCTTGTTTGGTGAGAGTGGATCCATGTGCATCCCATTACCGATTGCCTGCTGTCCTACTTGAAAATTGGTAAAGCTACTGGACTTCCCTAAATACACTTGAACCATCCCTGTAAGGAATCTACTTCATTACTTCTCATTTTCCCAAAGAGCCTTTGGAGAACAGAACCCTTTCAGTGCTCCAGGCTGTGAATAGGCCACACCCAAAGCTTTCTCATCTCCTTAAGTCCTCAGAAAGCATTGTGGATCTGACCCCAAGGTAGTGGGTGTGCTGGGTCGACTAGTGATCATGTGAGTACATGGAAAATTCCCCCTTTGAAAACCATCTCAGAAAGGGGAAGTATCTCTCTTTCACTTGAGGTCAGGCAGGAAATTCTACTAGTCATTGATGGTGGAGACAAAGAGGCAACTTCCCTCCACAGGTGAGAGCAGTCTAGGGAGGATGTCCTTATTAAGCCCAATTCTGCTCCATCAAATGCAGCTGTTGTTCAAGTCCTCTTGGGTTCTTCTCTACCTGCAAGTTCCAAAGAGTGAGCCTGGGCACATGCCACTTAAGCAACAGTTTCTTTCTATCCACATTGGGCTGCTAGAGAGAAACTGTCTGCCTGGAAGAGTCTTTCTATGGGTGGCACTGGGCTGTGGAATATTTGAAACACCTGCTAGTTGAATGCAGCTCTGCTCATTCTGAGCCTCAGAGCCCCTCAGTCAATGAAGGAAGTGGAGGAAAATATTCTATAGAATATTCCGGAGGGAACAGAATGCATTCTAGCCGAAGCTAAAAGAAAGTGTTTGTGTCCATTGACCCAATTCAGTGCCTCCAAAGGTCCCCATTTGGGAAACCCAATTGTTACAGGTCAGAACCCTTCCAAGGGAGAAGGGGGAGTTGACTCAGGACCCATGGTATTCTTAGCATGCAGGATAGAAGAGAAACTCCACAGGACACATTTGAGCACATACACAGAGGTTGGATTAAGAAAAATAATGCTGAGAGGGGTGGAAGGCAGCATCCAACACAGGCCAGGGCTGGATGATATGGCCAGGCCAATGGAGAGCAAAAATTATGGTGGCTTGCATCCCACTCAGCATGCAGATCTACGAATACCACAGACAGCACAGGAAGTCTATGGAGCCAACACGTGTGCTGGAGTCAAATTGTTGTTCAGCTTTGCATTGGCCCCAATGTCACTGATGACTCTGCAAGTACAAGAGAACCCAGCTCGACTTGATCATCAGGAATATGGGATGGAAACCTTTGCAGTTCCTCATGTCATCCACCTGAGACAGTTCTTTCTAGTGGATGAAAGCTGCCTCCATATGTGGAGGATCAAGGACCAGAACAGATTCCTGCTGGGAGCTCAGAAGAAAGAGAGACATTCTCTGAAACGCTTTCCATAGGAAAGGCTTCCTCATCTCTTCAGCCTGCTGGTCGTCCACCCACCGCCCCCTCTCTATCCATGTCAGATCCACCAATCACTTCTCAGAAATTCATGGACTAGGTGGATTAGGAATTTCGGGGCATATTTCTTTGAACTTCTGGAGAGCTGCTTTGAGTGCTTTTCCCAGTTTCCATCTATGGCACACGAGAGGCCTGGGAGAAGCTACAATTCGCAGAGTGTCTAATTACCAAGAATTTATTGCTCCAGAACATGGAAAAAACCTTAGTACACTGTGACCATTTCCAGGCTGTGAGGCTGGTAGGGTGTTTTAAAAATATATGTTTCATTCGTCTTTTTTCACTTGGAAAAGTAAAAGGACTAAGAGAAGTGCTGTTGTTTTGTGTGAGTTCTGTGTGCACATGTTACTATTGGAGGGCTTGTTTCTTTTTGTGTGTGCAAATACACCTGTGTGTTTAGAAGTCTTTTGGTACAGATGTTTTCATACAAAGGAAGATCCAGAAAGTATTAGAGGTTGCAATTTTTCAAAGCAGTATTGCCATTTCGGCCACCTGCACGTGAAACAGAAACATTTTCACGCTGCCACAGTTTCAAATGTTATACAGATAGGGAGATCTTCAAGTCACTCTCAGACCACTGTTTACCATTCCAATGAAGCCTTTATTGTGGGCAAGCAGTGGACACAATCTAAAGCCAAGATAGCCAGAGTGGCGCATGCCCTTATGTTTTGCCTCTTATTGAAGCCAGAAACACACCAAAGTTATGTTTGCTCAAGGGCATGACTCCTCCCCTACCACTGCAATCGGTAAGAATTTCGTATCTCCATGTGCCAGTGCACAGGATAGCCGTGCAAACAGTTTTTAATCTCACTGTCACATGGACACAGTTGACTGATACACTTTTGCTCATCAGAAAAACAGGCTCACTTTCAGGGACCTTCTTGGCCCTATGCCTGTTCAAGGGGGAGATCAGAGGCACTCCTGCTAATGGACACGAAATGCCAGCCTAGCCAAGCTTTTCTCTGGTCCAGTCATGGCTCTGGCACCCGGGTGTTCCGCACACCTTTATTTTAGACCCTAGTATATGTGATATGGGCACAGAACAAAGTACACCTGAGTGCACACTGGTGAGCAGATAACATTCCTTCACCCTCTGCATTGTTCACAATACTCCACCGGCCTCTCCACACCTTCCTTCCCTCACTAAATGTGCATCACTTGGTGAAAGATGCTCACAGCACGGGTGGGAGAAGGAACTCCTACGATACTTGGGGGGCCTAGGACAGGCCCCTGTATTTATGGCACTCTCCACATCAGGAGTGGAGACAGGAAATGTACAGGAAAGCCTACACTGAGGAAAAAATCAAATCTGAATATGGAATGTATCTCAAGAGCTGCATTGCCAGACATCAGTGTTCACATATCTCCATTCTTTCAGGCTCCAAAATCAAATTGAGGAGCTCCATGTTTCTCCTCCCTGTTTCCCTGCAAAATCTCCTGCCTGTGGATCAGAATCCACATCACCCCAGACTGTGTCTGAATAGGGACAGCCATGTCAGTGCCATCGGGAGAAGGGAGTGTCCAGTTAATAAATCTTGGCTAAAACACCACAGAGTCATTCTGGACCCTGGACACACATGTTCCCAGACATTGGAAATGGGGACTGGGTGTGAACGAAAAGAGCTCCTTCCACCAGCTGCAGTGGTTCCACAAATGCTCACAATTAAGAGCACCCAGAGAGAGAGTTGAAAAGCCTCAATGTTCAGGCCCCCAAATCGCAAGTGACTTCGATGATCTGGGATACACAATTCCACCCATTTATTATGGTAGTATGTGAAATTCAGTGATATCCTGAACTACACCAAACGAATGATCTTAATTGCCATGTGGACATCATCTGAGACATTCGGGCTGTCCAAGTCATTACAATTGAGCACTAGGACACAAAAAAAAATGCAGTTTTCAGGAAAGACAAAGTAGAAAGGCATATGCCTATTGAGCACTCAAAGGATGCACACAGTAAAACATGGGGAAAATTGATTGAGGATTCAGAGAAGCGTCAAGTACATGATTATCATAAGGGGCAAGGAACAAAAAAGGAAAGGCCAGAGAAATTGTCCACAATGCTTTCCATGACCACACTCGAGCGTCAAGAAGGTCCACTGAAGCCCAGGACAGAGGTCCCAGTGATCAGCCAGTGTAAACCTCCATGCAGTCATAGGACAAAAAGGACAAACTTGAGCCTTCTACTTCTGTCCAACTTCAATCTCTACACCTGCATATACACTCCATTTGTCATCCCATTGAAAGCCTGTGGAAGGTGACATGAGCACATCGGACCATCCCCTGGAAACACCATTCAGAGGAGTCTCGTCTCTGAGTTCTGGACAGGTGGCTATGCATCAGATGCAGGCAGGGTCTGTGGCTGTGCCAGCGCTTTCTGAAGTCCCAGCCTTGGCTCCCACTCCATAGCTAGAAAGGTCCTGTGACCCTGGTGCCACCTGCTCCTGCATGAGAGACCCTGCAAGTTATTGGAGCCCCAAGGGCCATTCTTCCCTGCTATGGTGGGCCTCATTCCATGTCACTGTCCTCAGAGGAGGAGGACACAAGAAGGTCTTCATAGAGGACACTCACTGGCTCCTGGGAGCTGGGACACTCCCACTCATCAAGATAGGGAGGAGTGTCAGCAAGAGCACTGGTCTTTGCAGCAGCTGGAGAGGAAGGGAGATCAGCAATGAACCTGGATCTCCACCAGTTTTTGTGCATTCTCTTGAAGACCATTAGGAGGGGCTGTTGGGCAACACAGCTGGGTGCTGGTGGACTCGATTTGGTACACGGCTTGACTGGATTCAGGAAAGGGCTTTCCTTGGGAGGGCAAAGATCCATGCTGGAATCATGGGCTGGAGATTTTCTGGTCACTTGGGGTGACCCTTTTAGTCTGATTCCACTTGTATCTTGCCAAGAAGGCAGAGATTTCCCAGCCTCTGAGCCTGGCTCACAGGTGTTCCCCCGTTGAGTGAGACTTTGCCCCAGCCTGAGTTTCTTTGGGGCATTCTGGCCAGTCTGTTTGTGGACCTGAGCCTGTCTCTTGCCTGAGGCCTGGAGGCTGAGTTTGTGGCCCTGGCCCTGTGGACATGCTGCAGGCTGCAGGCAGGGCTCTTTGCTAACGTCAGGACAACTGGCTAGTGAAGGAGGGTGGAGCACATGGCCCCCTCTGAGAATTTGGGCAGAAGTCTGGGCAACTTTAGAGGAGACAACCTCTGGCGTTTCAGGTGCTTTCTTCCCAAGGAGGGCAGGGATCTGCCCTGAGTGCCTTGCTGCCGACTGGATGGTGCCAGGGATGCTCACATCCGGTTGTGTCTGCATCCCAGGACCTGAGTTGAGTCCAACTTCAGGTATCTGAAAGGGATGTGCGCTACTGAAGGTGAGACTCTCATCCAAGTTCTGGACACGAGGCTGACTCTCAAACACAGAGCCCGGGACACACCTCGTACTGGTCGTGTGGACGGGCAGTGGCCTGCTGGGTTTCTGGAAAAAAAGACAAACACAGGAAAATCTCCTGAGTCCCTGCACTTTCTCAAGCACCAACAAGGCCCACCAACACATGAATTTGGCTACAGAACATAGAGTGGAACCGGAAGACAAGTCATCAGCCCAGGAAAGGAAAAGGGGCACTCCACCTCCACCTCCATGGCTATGAGCCAAGGACCCATTCCAAGAATGACGTGACATGTTTCAGGGCACATTGGGAAATACCCCATTCTTAATCAGAGGTCTCATGCATTGGGAGGGGCAGGGCTCTTTTGTGTGTTCTTCCATGGCATGTCGATGGCTAATGCTCCTCTCAGCAGAGTGTGAACCCTGAGGAGTTGGCTTACAGAAGCTGAGAGTGTTCTCCCACTTTCAATAGGAATATGCCTGCATTGGACATTGTGTCCTTTGAGACGCTGGAGTCAACTATGACCCCATGAGCCCATGCACCATGTCATGGGGAATATGAAAAAAAGTAACACAAATAAATTGGAAAGGGCAAATGTGAAAGATCAAAAGCAGGAGTCACATTGGGGTTCAATGTTGACAGCAAACCTCTCAGGCAGAAGGGCCACAGAAAAGGAACATATCATGCTTATCCTAGTCACCAAAAGAGCAGGCAACCATGCACATACTCACCCTTAGGTAGGCACTGGGTTCTGTCTCTTCCTTCCATTTGGGTTGCTGCCTACCCTGGGGTCTCCTACTGGTACTCCATGTCTGGAGTAGAGCCTTTCCCCGTTCCTCTTCTTGCCTGTAGAACACACGATGGCATTAGGATGGATGTAGAGTCGGGAGCAGAATGTGAGGTGCCCGTTTGCTTAGTGTCTCCTGTGCTACCCTGGGTTCTCCCCCAAGTCTGTGCCTTTCCTCCTACAACACCCAGTCCCTACGTCCAGGCATCCCTTCTCATTTCCCACTAAGTAGTTCCATGTGGACACATTGATTTTGTGCCTCCCATGTTCGTGTTAATTATGGTGCCCTGAACCCATCTCTTTCATAATTGAATGCAAAGGAGAATGAGCTGCAGGCTGTGGCTTTGGGACATGGAGTCATTTTCTATCTCTCCCCATTGACCCAGCCAGGAGCTGCATGTGGATGTTTGGAGATGACCGTGTGGAGAAGGAGAGACACCACCCCCCTGGAGTTTTGTGCCCGAGGCTCTGATGCCACCTTACCCATCCCTCACCTCTGCACATGGCGCTTCGCTCTGGCTGGCTGCTCACAGGACCCTGTGCTCTGGAGATTCTCAGGCTTGCTTGGTGCCTGGTTCTCCTTCTCCTTCTTTGGGCCCAAGGGTTGTGGGGCCAGCGCACCATCCCAGTGCTTGATGGGGCATCTTCTGCTCCTCGCAGTGTGTCCAAAAGCCCCACATTCCTTACACTTCATCTGATGGTGGAAAAGCACAAGTTGTCAGGAGTCAGCCCAAGCACAACCAGCTCTGCCCTTTTACAGACAAATAGAGATTTTAAGTCTCAGTTTCCTCTCCTTTTAGTTCAGGCACTCAGGCCTGTGAACCATGAACATCTCGGGATTCAAAGGTCCTAGAACACGTTTGTGGAATCACCTATTATACAGGGGCACTGGAAGGAAGGTTTGGATGTTGCAACTTGAGGACCCTGGGCCAGATTTCAAAAACAGGACAAACGTACGTTGGGATGCATGGGTTTCAAGTGGTTCCAAAAGATGTCTCCTCCCATCCTAGGAAGAAACTAAGCTGAGAGGATGTGCTGGGCAGGTCCTCGAGGGTTGGCAAGGGACAATTGGATGGTAGAGGCAATCTGAGAGGATGTAACCAAGATTCTGACCTGTGTCGCCCCCTGGCTTCCCATTGCCTCCAAAGTCCACATACCCTGGGGTCCTCCTCCTCAGGGGGAGGAGCCCTATGCCTCAGAGCTCCCCTCTGCTGTTGCTTCTTATTCTGGATTTGAATGAGCCTCGGGGCCAGAGGCCGTGAGGCACGCTCTGCTGACTGTCTCATGTTATTCCAATCAGATCCCATTTCCTCAGATGCTGACGTTGGGCTTTCCTAGGTCCAAGAGAAAAGAGAAA
This sequence comes from Spermophilus citellus, assembly GCF_964194105.1. NCBI lineage: Eukaryota > Metazoa > Chordata > Mammalia > Rodentia > Sciuridae > Spermophilus > Spermophilus citellus. Next base: position 4,156,428 of record NW_027673039.1, on the reverse strand, counting down.
GAGTGTCATGAACAAAGACATGATGGGAACTCTCAGATATTTCCCACATTGTGGCATGGAGTACATCCCATGATCCAGGGAGCCCAGTAGAATAGGTGGAGCACAGATGGGTGCGGGATCAATGGAGGAGTACACCAACTACTGCGTCTGACAGAAATAAGATACTCCATGCTGTTAGAATTATATCAGAGTGAATGTATGATTCCCGTAGGTAAAATAAACCAATCTTAACCAAAGGGAACAATTTTGCCTCTATCAAAATGATAAACAAAAAAAGGAAAGGTGAAGAGAGATAAACCTAGATCATACAAAGAGAGATCAAAAGGAATTTCATCCTAATACAGAGATTTTCAGAAGCATGATAAACCAGACTTATTCTTGACAAAGTCAAAGTCATTTGCAAGAAATTCGAGTAGATATCCAAGAATGTCCTTGCATATCTCCCTAAGCAGATTGACCTTGAAAAATATTTCCAAATTAATGGTACAGAGAGCAAATTCAGCAGTGGAACAGTGGTAATGAACCTAACCAAAGAGATAAGTTGAGGACTAGTAGATATTCAAGAATGTCCTTGCATATCTGACCTAAGCAAATTAACCTTGAGATATATTTCCAAATCAATGATACAGAGAGCAAACTCAGGAGTGGATCAGTGGTAATGAGTTTAACCACACAGAGAAGCTGAGCATGTGGTGGGTTGGATGTTGAATTTCACCTAACCCAACCTTTCAAAGAGTTTAGAACATGGGTTCTTAAACTCTTCCACAGAAAGAAAGAGAAAAAAAAATCATTCCCAATGCATGGTGTGCGGTCACGATGATTTTCTACCATAACGTGATATAAGAAAAACAGAACAAATCAATGATAAATATTGAGCGGCAGAGAAGAATGAAATTCTGACATTTTCCCAACATGCTATGGATGGAACCAGTGTACATCCTTGGCCACACGTGCCAAACCAATGTTTGTTCCTAGGTGTGCATACTAAGGGGAGAAGGTGCACTAAAGTGGGAAGGGGGAAGGCGAGAGGTGGGTGGGGAGAGAGGGGACGGAATGGAATAGCAGTTCAGAAGAGAGGGGAAAATGGGTAGAGCAAGGCTAGCTGAGGATGACCCAGGACTTCTATGTGCCTGTGTGGAAATAGTACAGGGAATCCCATTGCTCTATCCATCCGAGATAGTCCCTATCCTACCCAAGGGTCCATGGTAAACTACAGCTGTTTTCATACACATTGATCCACCAGCCCACAGGTATCAGAATGCTGCAGTAAAAGTTCTCTGAAATTTCAATAGTTTGTGGTGATTTGAACTTCGAATGACCTATTTGACCTGCTCAGCATAAAGAAACACTCTTGGAAAAATACAACCTTCCTTACACAAGTACCTCCTCCTCCATCCTTAACGTTTTCCCCATCTACATGTTTTCTAAGGAATCTTCTGTAAACTACCTAGGCAAAGAAAACCAACCTGAGACCCGAACGTTTTGCTGTATTCTGTCAGCAGGTGCTCAGACAGGTGAGCCTGGACACAGATCCCAGGAAGAGAAGCAGCTTCCTGGACTCCAGCCGGAAGAGGAAGTGAGGGAAGGTGGCTCCTGGGAACTGGTATGCTGCCCCAGGATCACGTGATGCAACACGTCATCTTCAATACCACAGGTTCAATTTTAGGCCAAAATTCAGTGACTCACACCTTTGATTTCCATGACTGCATCCGGAAGGAAGATTTGCCAGCCTTTTCCAGTCAGTACTTTTCTTTTACAGACGTTCGAACTCCAGCGTTTGAATGATTTTGAGGTGCTGGGAAGAAGGCACAGGCCAGTTGACCTAAGGGGCTTGGAGTTTTTACAAGTTTGGCTCTCTGGGGTGTCAAAGTTTTTTGTTGTTTTTGTTGTTTGTTTGTTTGTTTGTTTGTTTAACGCTGCCATTTTAACTTAAGGATTCCAGAATTCAAAGAAATGCTGCCCAATGCTTCCATGCTTTCTGCAACATAATAAGCTCTGCATTGCATCAGATTCTAAATTTTCATTGGAAGAGTATTTCTTTTTTGCTGGGTTTGGAATGACATTTGTGGACATTCAAGTGCCCAGAATAACCATAGGGCTTAAAGAGAGCCTGCTGCTGAGGGCTGATGCCCCTTCTTTCTCTTCCAAATCTGGTGGGCTTCTGAGGTCCCTTGGTGGAAAAGTGTATGTTTCTGGATTCAGCTCCCTGCCCCCGCCCCCAGGGCATCCCTTCAGGCCCTCACCTGGGCCAATCCTGAAATATTGCTGCAGAGGAAAAATTCTCCTGTGTAAGTCTCAAGGGTCCCTTGCCCAAAGGTTTTCCCAGCACTCTACCAGGGCTTTTGTGCTGGTGTCCCTTCCTGTGTAGGTCACCAAGGATTTTATTCACACAGATTTGCACTTTCGAATACACAGGCATATGGGTGCACAGTTCAGAACACCTGGTACCTCAATAGGTTTGCAAATCTCCAATATCACAGAAAAGTGAATGCAGCCTTTACTCCCACACTCCCTTTAGATGATTTCCTTTTTTGTTGTTAATATGTTTACGTGTTCATGGACCTTTTGTTTATGCATTTATGTATGTGCAGTGAGTAGAATCTAAACACACTCGCCCACGGGTGGGAGGCCAGCGCTCTGCAACTGAGCAACAACCCTTGCCCCATCTTTTCATAGTTCTTGAAATAACGGGTAGAATCAATTCTAAGATAGCTACAAATATTCCCACTTAAAACCATCATGAAAATCTATCAGGAAAGACAGTCAAAATAATGTAATTGAAGAAAGAATGAAACTGTTTGTTTCTCATGAAGAGTTTTGAAGGAATACCAACACAATGCATTATTAGTCTGTAATATTATTAGGCTCTATCTAATGCGAAAGTACATATGAACACACAGGCACATGCATACGAATATGCACATGATCATGTCCATAAACACATGTGCACACAAACACACAAACACACACACACACTCACACACACACCCACACACACACACACACACATACACACACCACTCCATACCCCACTTCCCCACACAAATGGGAACGCACACATAAGCAGCTAGAAGTATTTTCCGGATTTTTTTTTTCTTGTTTGGTGAGAGTGGATCCATGTGCATCCCATTACCGATTGCCTGCTGTCCTACTTGAAAATTGGTAAAGCTACTGGACTTCCCTAAATACACTTGAACCATCCCTGTAAGGAATCTACTTCATTACTTCTCATTTTCCCAAAGAGCCTTTGGAGAACAGAACCCTTTCAGTGCTCCAGGCTGTGAATAGGCCACACCCAAAGCTTTCTCATCTCCTTAAGTCCTCAGAAAGCATTGTGGATCTGACCCCAAGGTAGTGGGTGTGCTGGGTCGACTAGTGATCATGTGAGTACATGGAAAATTCCCCCTTTGAAAACCATCTCAGAAAGGGGAAGTATCTCTCTTTCACTTGAGGTCAGGCAGGAAATTCTACTAGTCATTGATGGTGGAGACAAAGAGGCAACTTCCCTCCACAGGTGAGAGCAGTCTAGGGAGGATGTCCTTATTAAGCCCAATTCTGCTCCATCAAATGCAGCTGTTGTTCAAGTCCTCTTGGGTTCTTCTCTACCTGCAAGTTCCAAAGAGTGAGCCTGGGCACATGCCACTTAAGCAACAGTTTCTTTCTATCCACATTGGGCTGCTAGAGAGAAACTGTCTGCCTGGAAGAGTCTTTCTATGGGTGGCACTGGGCTGTGGAATATTTGAAAACACCTGCTAGTTGAATGCAGCTCTGCTCATTCTGAGCCTCAGAGCCCCTCAGTCAATGAAGGAAGTGGAGGAAAATATTCTATAGAATATTCCGGAGGGAACAGAATGCATTCTAGCCGAAGCTAAAAGAAAGTGTTTGTGTCCATTGACCCAATTCAGTGCCTCCAAAGGTCCCCATTTGGGAAACCCAATTGTTACAGGTCAGAACCCTTCCAAGGGAGAAGGGGGAGTTGACTCAGGACCCATGGTATTCTTAGCATGCAGGATAGAAGAGAAACTCCACAGGACACATTTGAGCACATACACAGAGGTTGGATTAAGAAAAATAATGCTGAGAGGGGTGGAAGGCAGCATCCAACACAGGCCAGGGCTGGATGATATGGCCAGGCCAATGGAGAGCAAAAATTATGGTGGCTTGCATCCCACTCAGCATGCAGATCTACGAATACCACAGACAGCACAGGAAGTCTATGGAGCCAACACGTGTGCTGGAGTCAAATTGTTGTTCAGCTTTGCATTGGCCCCAATGTCACTGATGACTCTGCAAGTACAAGAGAACCCAGCTCGACTTGATCATCAGGAATATGGGATGGAAACCTTTGCAGTTCCTCATGTCATCCACCTGAGACAGTTCTTTCTAGTGGATGAAAGCTGCCTCCATATGTGGAGGATCAAGGACCAGAACAGATTCCTGCTGGGAGCTCAGAAGAAAGAGAGACATTCTCTGAAACGCTTTCCATAGGAAAGGCTTCCTCATCTCTTCAGCCTGCTGGTCGTCCACCCACCGCCCCCTCACTATCCATGTCAGATACACCAATCACTTCTCAGAAATTCATGGACTAGGTGGATTAGGAATTTCGGGGCATATTTCTTTGAACTTCTGGAGAGCTGCTTTGAGTGCTTTTCCCAGTTTCCATCTATGGCACACGAGAGGCCTGGGAGAAGCTACAATTCGCAGAGTGTCTAATTACCAAGAATTTATTGCTCCAGAACATGGAAAAAACCTTAGTACACTGTGACCATTTCCAGGCTGTGAGGCTGGTAGGGTGTTTTAAAAATATATGTTTCATTCGTCTTTTTTCACTTGGAAAAGTAAAAGGACTAAGAGAAGTGCTGTTGTTTTGTGTGAGTTCTGTGTGCACATGTTACTATTGGAGGGCTTGTTTCTTTTTGTGTGTGCAAATACACCTGTGTGTTTAGAAGTCTTTTGGTACAGATGTTTTCATACAAAGGAAGATCCAGAAAGTATTAGAGGTTGCAATTTTTCAAAGCAGTATTGCCATTTCGGCCACCTGCACGTGAAACAGAAACATTTTCACGCTGCCACAGTTTCAAATGTTATACAGATAGGGAGATCTTCAAGTCACTCTCAGACCACTGTTTACCATTCCAATGAAGCCTTTATTGTGGGCAAGCAGTGGACACAATCTAAAGCCAAGTTAGCCAGAGTGGCGCATGCCCTTATGTTTTGCCTCTTATTGAAGCCAGAAACACACCAAAGTTATGTTTGCTCAAGGGCATGACTCCTCCCCTACCACTGCAATCGGTAAGAATTTCGTATCTCCATGTGCCAGTGCACAGGATAGCCGTGCAAACAGTTTTTAATCTCACTGTCACATGGACACAGTTGACTGATACACTTTTGCTCATCAGAAAAACAGGCTCACTTTCAGGGACCTTCTTGGCCCTATGCCTGTTCAAGGGGGAGATCAGAGGCACTCCTGCTAATGGACACGAAATGCCAGCCTAGCCAAGCTTTTCTCTGGTCCAGTCATGGCTCTGGCACCCGGGTGTTCCGCACACCTTTATTTTAGACCCTAGTATATGTGATATGGGCACAGAACAAAGTACACCTGAGTGCACACTGGTGAGCAGATAACATTCCTTCACCCTCTGCATTGTTCACAATACTCCACCGGCCTCTCCACACCTTCCTTCCCTCACTAAATGTGCATCACTTGGTGAAAGATGCTCACAGCACGGGTGGGAGAAGGAACTCCTACGATACTTGGGGGGCCTAGGACAGGCCCCTGTATTTATGGCACTCTCCACATCAGCAGTGGAGACAGGAAATGTACAGGAAAGCCTACACTGAGGAAAAAATCAAATCTGAATATGGAATGTATCTCAAGAGCTGCATTGCCAGACATCAGTGTTCACATATCTCCATTCTTTCAGGCTCCAAAATCAAATTGAGGAGCTCCATGTTTCTCCTCCCTGTTTCCCTGCAAAATCTCCTGCCTGTGGATCAGAATCCACATCACCCCAGACTGTGTCTGAATAGGGACAGCCATGTCAGTGCCATCGGGAGAAGGGAGTGTCCAGTTAATAAATCTTGGCTAAAACACCACAGAGTCATTCTGGACCCTGGACACACATGTTCCCAGACATTGGAAATGGGGACTGGGTGTGAACGAAAAGAGCTCCTTCCACCAGCTGCAGTGGTTCCACAAATGCTCACAATTAAGAGCACCCAGAGACAGAGTTGAAAAGCCTCAATGTTCAGGCCCCCAAATCGCAAGTGACTTCGATGATCTGGGATACACAATTCCACCCATTTATTATGGTAGTATGTGAAATTCAGTGATATCCTGAACTACACCAAACGAATGATCTTAATTGCCATGTGGACATCATCTGAGACATTCGGGCTGTCCAAGTCATTACAATTGAGCACTAGGACACAAAAAAAATGCAGTTTTCAGGAAAGACAAAGTAGAAAGGCATATGCCTATTGAGCACTCAAAGGATGCACACAGTAAAACATGGGGAAAATTGATTGAGGATTCAGAGAAGCGTCAAGTACATGATTATCATAAGGGGCAAGGAACAAAAAAGGAAAGGCCAGAGAAATTGTCCACAATGCTTTCCATGACCACACTCGAGCGTCAAGAAGGTCCACTGAAGCCCAGGACAGAGGTCCCAGTGATCAGCCAGTGTAAACCTCCATGCAGTCATAGGACAAAAAGGACAAACTTGAGCCTTCTACTTCTGTCCAACTTCAATCTCTACACCTGCATATACACTCCATTTGTCATCCCATTGAAAGCCTGTGGAAGGTGACATGAGCACATCGGACCATCCCCTGGAAACACCATTCAGAGGAGTCTCGTCTCTGAGTTCTGGACAGGTGGCTATGCATCAGATGCAGGCAGGGTCTGTGGCTGTGCCAGCGCTTTCTGAAGTCCCAGCCTTGGCTCCCACTCCATAGCTAGAAAGGTCCTGTGACCCTGGTGCCACCTGCTCCTGCATGAGAGACCCTGCAAGTTATTGGAGCCCCAAGGGCCATTCTTCCCTGCTATGGTGGGCCTCATTCCATGTCACTGTCCTCAGAGGAGGAGGACACAAGAAGGTCTTCATAGAGGACACTCACTGGCTCCTGGGAGCTGGGACACTCCCACTCATCAAGATAGGGAGGAGTGTCAGCAAGAGCACTGGTCTTTGCAGCAGCTGGAGAGGAAGGGAGATCAGCAATGAACCTGGATCTCCACCAGTTTTTGTGCATTCTCTTGAAGACCATTAGGAGGGGCTGTCGGGCAACACAGCTGGGTGCTGGTGGACTCGATTTGGTACACGGCTTGACTGGATTCAGGAAAGGGCTTTCCTTGGGAGGGCAAAGATCCATGCTGGAATCATGGGCTGGAGATTTTCTGGTCACTTGGGGTGACCCTTTTAGTCTGATTCCACTTGTATCTTGCCAAGAAGGCAGAGATTTCCCAGCCTCTGAGCCTGGCTCACAGGTGTTCCCCCGTTGAGTGAGACTTTGCCCCAGCCTGAGTTTCTTTGGGGCATTCTGGCCAGTCTGTTTGTGGACCTGAGCCTGTCTCTTGCCTGAGGCCTGGAGGCTGAGTTTGTGGCCCTGGCCCTGTGGACATGCTGCAGGCTGCAGGCAGGGCTCTTTGCTAACGTCAGGACAACTGGCTAGTGAAGGAGGGTGGAGCACATGGCCCCCTCTGAGAATTTGGGCAGAAGTCTGGGCAACTTTAGAGGAGACAACCTCTGGCGTTTCAGGTGCTTTCTTCCCAAGGAGGGCAGGGATCTGCCCTGAGTGCCTTGCTGCCGACTGGATGGTGCCAGGGATGCTCACATCCGGTTGTGTCTGCATCCCAGGACCTGAGTTGAGTCCAACTTCAGGTATCTGAAAGGGATGTGCGCTACTGAAGGTGAGACTCTCATCCAAGTTCTGGACACGAGGCTGACTCTCAAACACAGAGCCCGGGACACACCTCGTACTGGTCGTGTGGACGGGCAGTGGCCTGCTGGGTTTCTGGAAAAAAAGACAAACACAGGAAAATCTCCTGAGTCCCTGCACTTTCTCAAGCACCAACAAGGCCCACCAACACATGAATTTGGCTACAGAACATAGAGTGGAACCGGAAGACAAGTCATCAGCCCAGGAAAGGAAAAGGGGCACTCCACCTCCACCTCCATGGCTATGAGCCAAGGACCCATTCCAAGAATGACGTGACATGTTTCAGGGCACATTGGGAAATACCCCATTCTTAATCAGAGGTCTCATGCATTGGGAGGGGCAGGGCTCTTTTGTGTGTTCTTCCATGGCATGTCGATGGCTAATGCTCCTCTCAGCAGAGTGTGAACCCTGAGGAGTTGGCTTACAGAAGCTGAGAGTGTTCTCCCACTTTCAATAGGAATATGCCTGCATTGGACATTGTGTCCTTTGAGACGCTGGAGTCAACTATGACCCCATGAGCCCATGCACCATGTCATGGGGAATATGAAAAAAAGTAACACAAATAAATTGGAAAGGGCAAATGTGAAAGATCAAAAGCAGGAGTCACATTGGGGTTCAATGTTGACAGCAAACCTCTCAGGCAGAAGGGCCACAGAAAAGGAACATATCATGCTTATCCTAGTCACCAAAAGAGCAGGCAACCATGCACATACTCACCCTTAGGTAGGCACTGGGTTCTGTCTCTTCCTTCCATTTGGGTTGCTGCCTACCCTGGGGTCTCCTACTGGTACTCCATGTCTGGAGTAGAGCCTTTCCCCGTTCCTCTTCTTGCCTGTAGAACACACGATGGCATTAGGATGGATGTAGAGTCGGGAGCAGAATGTGAGGTGCCCGTTTGCTTAGTGTCTCCTGTGCTACCCTGGGTTCTCCCCCAAGTCTGTGCCTTTCCTCCTACAACACCCAGTCCCTACGTCCAGGCATCCCTTCTCATTTCCCACTAAGTAGTTCCATGTGGACACATTGATTTTGTGCCTCCCATGTTCGTGTTAATTATGGTGCCCTGAACCCATCTCTTTCATAATTGAATGCAAAGGAGAATGAGCTGCAGGCTGTGGCTTTGGGACATGGAGTCATTTTCTATCTCTCCCCATTGACCCAGCCAGGAGCTGCATGTGGATGTTTGGAGATGACCGCGTGGAGAAGGAGAGACACCACCCCCCTGGAGTTTTGTGCCCGAGGCTCTGATGCCACCTTACCCATCCCTCACCTCTGCACATGGCGCTTCGCTCTGGCTGGCTGCTCACAGGCCCCTGTGCTCTGGAGATTCTCAGGCTTGCTTGGTGCCTGGTTCTCCTTCTCCTTCTTTGGGCCCAAGGGTTGTGGGGCCAGCGCACCATCCCAGTGCTTGATGGGGCATCTTCTGCTCCTCGCAGTGTGTCCAAAAGCCCCACATTCCTTACACTTCATCTGATGGTGGAAAAGCACAAGTTGTCAGGAGTCAGCCCAAGCACAACCAGCTCTGCCCTTTTACAGACAAATAGAGATTTTAAGTCTCAGTTTCCTCTCCTTTTAGTTCAGGCACTCAGGCCTGTGAACCATGAACATCTCGGGATTCAAAGGTCCTAGAACACGTTTGTGGAATCACCTATTATACAGGGGCACTGGAAGGAAGGTTTGGATGTTGCAACTTGAGGACCCTGGGCCAGATTTCAAAAACAGGACAAACGTTGGGATGCATGGGTTTCAAGTGGTTCCAAAAGATGTCTCCTCCCATCCTAGGAAGAAACTAAGCTGAGAGGATGTGCTGGGCAGGTCCTCGAGGGTTGGCAAGGGACAATTGGATGGTAGAGGCAATCTGAGAGGATGTAACCAAGATTCTGACCTGTGTCGCCCCCTGGCTTCCCATTGCCTCCAAAGTCCACATACCCTGGGGTCCTCCTCCTCAGGGGGAGGAGCCCTATGCCTCAGAGCTCCCCTCTGCTGTTGCTTCTTATTCTGGATTTGAATGAGCCTCGGGGCCAGAGGCCGTGAGGCACGCTCTGCTGACTGTCTCATGTTATTCCAATCAGATCCCATTTCCTCAGATGCTGACGTTGGGCTTTCCTAAGTCCAAGAGAAAAGAAAAAGAGTGTCATGAACAAAGACATGATGGGAACTCTCAGATATTTCCCACATTGTGGCATGGAGTACATCCCATGATCCAGGGAGCCCAGTAGAATAGGTGGAGCACAGATGGGTGCGGGATCAATGGAGGAGTACACCAACTACTGCGTCTGACAGAAATAAGATACTCCATGCTGTTAGAATTATATCAGAGTGAATGTATGATTCCCGTAGGTAAAATAAACCAATCTTAACCAAAGGGAACAATTTTGCCTCTATCAAAATGATAAACAAAAAAAGGAAAGGTGAAGAGAGATAAACCTAGATCATACAAAGAGAGATCAAAAGGAATTTCATCCTAATACAGAGATTTTCAGAAGCATGATAAACCAGACTTATTCTTGACAAAGTCAAAGTCATTTGCAAGAAATTCGAGTAGATATCCAAGAATGTCCTTGCATATCTCCCTAAGCAGATTGACCTTGAAAAATATTTCCAAATTAATGGTACAGAGAGCAAATTCAGCAGTGGAACAGTGGTAATGAACCTAACCAAAGAGATAAGTTGAGGACTAGTAGATATTCAAGAATGTCCTTGCATATCTGACCTAAGCAAATTAACCTTGAGATATATTTCCAAATCAATGATACAGAGAGCAAACTCAGGAGTGGATCAGTGGTAATGAGTTTAACCACACAGAGAAGCTGAGCATGTGGCGGGTTGGATGTTGAATTTCACCTAACCCAACCTTTCAAAGAGTTTAGAACATGGGTTCTTAAACTCTTCCACAGAAAGAAAGAGAAAAAAAAAATCATTCCCACTGCATGGTGTGCGGTCACGATGATTTTCTACCATAACGTGATATAAGAAAAACAGAACAAATCAATGATAAATATTGAGCGGCAGAGAAGAATGAAATTCTGACATTTTCCCAACATGCTATGGATGGAACCAGTGTACATCCTTGGCCACACGTGCCAAACCAATGTTTGTTCCTAGGTGTGCATACTAAGGGGAGAAGGTGCACTAAAGTGGGAAGGGGGAAGGCGAGAGGTGGGTGGGGAGAGAGGGGACGGAATGGAATAGCAGTTCAGAAGAGAGGGGAAAATGGGTAGAGCAAGGCTAGCTGAGGATGACCCAGGACTTCTATGTGCCTGTGTGGAAATAGTACAGGGAATCCCATTGCTCTATCCATCCGAGATAGTCCCTATCCTACCCAAGGGTCCATGGTAAACTACAGCTGTTTTCATACACATTGATCCACCAGCCCACAGGTATCAGAATGCTGCAGTAAAAGTTCTCTGAAATTTCAATAGTTTGTGGTGATTTGAACTTCGAATGACCTATTTGACCTGCTCAGCATAAAGAAACACTCTTGGAAAAATACAACCTTCCTTACACAAGTACCTCCTCCTCCATCCTTAACGTTTTCCCCATCTACATGTTTTCTAAGGAATCTTCTGTAAACTACCTAGGCAAAGAAAACCAACCTGAGACCCGAACGTTTTGCTGTCTTCTGTCAGCAGGTGCTCAGACAGGTGAGCCTGGACACAGATCCCAGGAAGAGAAGCAGCTTCCTGGACTCCAGCCGGAAGAGGAAGTGAGGGAAGGTGGCTCCTGGGAACTGGTATGCTGCCCCAGGATCACGTGATGCAACACGTCATCTTCAATACCACAGGTTCAATTTTAGGCCAAAATTCAGTGACTCACACCTTTGATTTCCATGACTGCATCCGGAAGGAAGATTTGCCAGCCTTTTCCAGTCAGTACTTTTCTTTTACAGACGTTCGAACTCCAGCGTTTGAATGATTTTGAGGTGCTGGGAAGAAGGCACAGGCCAGTTGACCTAAGGGGCTTGGAGTTTTTACAAGTTTGGCTCTCTGGGGTGTCAAAGTTTTTTGTTGTTTTTGTTGTTTGTTTGTTTGTTTGTTTGTTTAACGCTGCCATTTTAACTTAAGGATTCCAGAATTCAAAGAAATGCTGCCCAATGCTTCCATGCTTTCTGCAACATAATAAGCTCTGCATTGCATCAGATTCTAAATTTTCATTGGAAGAGTATTTCTTTTTTGCTGGGTTTGGAATGACATTTGTGGACATTCAAGTGCCCAGAATAACCATAGGGCTTAAAGAGAGCCTGCTGCTGAGGGCTGATGCCCCTTCTTTCTCTTCCAAATCTGGTGGGCTTCTGAGGTCCCTTGGTGGAAAAGTGTATGTTTCTGGATTCAGCTCCCTGCCCCCGCCCCCAGGGCATCCCTTCAGGCCCTCACCTGGGCCAATCCTGAAATATTGCTGCAGAGGAAAAATTCTCCTGTGTAAGTCTCAAGGGTCCCTTGCCCAAAGGTTTTCCCAGCACTCTACCAGGGCTTTTGTGCTGGTGTCCCTTCCTGTGTAGGTCACCAAGGATTTTATTCACACAGATTTGCACTTTCGAATACACAGGCATATGGGTGCACAGTTCAGAACACCTGGTACCTCAATAGGTTTGCAAATCTCCAATATCACAGAAAAGTGAATGCAGCCTTTACTCCCACACTCCCTTTAGATGATTTCCTTTTTTGTTGTTAATATGTTTACGTGTTCATGGACCTTTTGTTTATGCATTTATGTATGTGCAGTGAGTAGAATCTAAACACACTCGCCCACGGGTGGGAGGCCAGCGCTCTGCAACTGAGCAACAACCCTTGCCCCATCTTTTCATAGTTCTTGAAATAACGGGTAGAATCAATTCTAAGATAGCTACAAATATTCCCACTTAAAACCATCATGAAAATCTATCAGGAAAGACAGTCAAAATAATGTAATTGAAGAAAGAATGAAACTGTTTGTTTCTCATGAAGAGTTTTGAAGGAATACCAACACAATGCATTATTAGTCTGTAATATTATTAGGCTCTATCTAATGCGAAAGTACATATGAACACACAGGCACATGCATACGAATATGCACATGATCATGTCCATAAACACATGTGCACACAAACACACAAACACACACACACACTCACACACACACCCACACACACACACACACACATACACACACCACTCCATACCCCACTTCCCCACACAAATGGGAACGCACACATAAGCAGCTAGAAGTATTTTCCGGATTTTTTTTTTTCTTGTTTGGTGAGAGTGGATCCATGTGCATCCCATTACCGATTGCCTGCTGTCCTACTTGAAAATTGGTAAAGCTACTGGACTTCCATAAATACACTTGAACCATCCCTGTAAGGAATCTACTTCATTACTTCTCATTTTCCCAAAGAGCCTTTGGAGAACAGAACCCTTTCAGTGCTCCAGGCTGTGAATAGGCCACACCCAAAGCTTTCTCATCTCCGTAAGTCCTCAGAAAGCATTGTGGATCTGACCCCAAGGTAGTGGGTGTGCTGGGTCGACTAGTGATCATGTGAGTACATGGAAAATTCCCCCTTTGAAAACCATCTCAGAAAGGGGAAGTATCTCTCTTTCACTTGAGGTCAGGCAGGAAATTCTACTAGTCATTGATGGTGGAGACAAAGAGGCAACTTCCCTCCACAGGTGAGAGCAGTCTAGGGAGGATGTCCTTATTAAGCCCAATTCTGCTCCATCAAATGCAGCTGTTGTTCAAGTCCTCTTGGGTTCTTCTCTACCTGCAAGTTCCAAAGAGTGAGCCTGGGCACATGCCACTTAAGCAACAGTTTCTTTCTATCCACATTGGGCTGCTAGAGAGAAACTGTCTGCCTGGAAGAGTCTTTCTATGGGTGGCACTGGGCTGTGGAATATTTGAAAACACCTGCTAGTTGAATGCAGCTCTGCTCATTCTGAGCCTCAGAGCCCCTCAGTCAATGAAGGAAGTGGAGGAAAATATTCTATACAATATTCCGGAGGGAACAGAATGCATTCTAGCCGAAGCTAAAAGAAAGTGTTTGTGTCCATTGACCCAATTCAGTGCCTCCAAAGGTCCCCATTTGGGAAACCCAATTGTTACAGGTCAGAACCCTTCCAAGGGAGAAGGGGGAGTTGACTCAGGACCCATGGTATTCTTAGCATGCAGGATAGAAGAGAAACTCCACAGGACACATTTGAGCACATACACAGAGGTTGGATTAAGAAAAATAATGCTGAGAGGGGTGGAAGGCAGCATCCAACACAGGCCAGGGCTGGATGATATGGCCAGGCCAATGGAGAGCAAAAATTATGGTGGCTTGCATCCCACTCAGCATGCAGATCTACGAATACCACAGACAGCACAGGAAGTCTATGGAGCCAACACGTGTGCTGGAGTCAAATTGTTGTTCAGCTTTGCATTGGCCCCAATGTCACTGATGACTCTGCAAGTACAAGAGAACCCAGCTCGACTTGATCATCAGGAATATGGGATGGAAACCTTTGCAGTTCCTCATGTCATCCACCTGAGACAGTTCTTTCTAGTGGATGAAAGCTGCCTCCATATGTGGAGGATCAAGGACCAGAACAGATTCCTGCTGGGAGCTCAGAAGAAAGAGAGACATTCTCTGAAACGCTTTCCATAGGAAAGGCTTCCTCATCTCTTCAGCCTGCTGGTCGTCCACCCACCGCCCCCTCTCTATCCATGTCAGATCCACCAATCACTTCTCAGAAATTCATGGACTAGGTGGATTAGGAATTTCGGGGCATATTTCTTTGAACTTCTGGAGAGCTGCTTTGAGTGCTTTTCCCAGTTTCCATCTATGGCACACGAGAGGCCTGGGAGAAGCTACAATTCGCAGAGTGTCTAATTACCAAGAATTTATTGCTCCAGAACATGGAAAAAACCTTAGTACACTGTGACCATTTCCAGGCTGTGAGGCTGGTAGGGTGTTTTAAAAATATATGTTTCATTCGTCTTTTTTCACTTGGAAAAGTAAAAGGACTAAGAGAAGTGCTGTTGTTTTGTGTGAGTTCTGTGTGCACATGTTACTATTGGAGGGCTTGTTTCTTTTTGTGTGTGCAAATACACCTGTGTGTTTAGAAGTCTTTTGGTACAGATGTTTTCATACAAAGGAAGATCCAGAAAGTATTAGAGGTTGCAATTTTTCAAAGCAGTATTGCCATTTCGGCCACCTGCACGTGAAACAGAAACATTTTCACGCTGCCACAGTTTCAAATGTTATACAGATAGGGAGATCTTCAAGTCACTCTCAGACCACTGTTTACCATTCCAATGAAGCCTTTATTGTGGGCAAGCAGTGGACACAATCTAAAGCCAAGATAGCCAGAGTGGCGCATGCCCTTATGTTTTGCCTCTTATTGAAGCCAGAAACACACCAAAGTTATGTTTGCTCAAGGGCATGACTCCTCCCCTACCACTGCAATCGGTAAGAATTTCGTATCTCCATGTGCCAGTGCACAGGATAGCCGTGCAAACAGTTTTTAATCTCACTGTCACATGGACACAGTTGACTGATACACTTTTGCTCATCAGAAAAACAGGCTCACTTTCAGGGACCTTCTTGGCCCTATGCCTGTTCAAGGGGGAGATCAGAGGCACTCCTGCTAATGGACACGAAATGCCAGCCTAGCCAAGCTTTTCTCTGGTCCAGTCATGGCTCTGGCACCCGGGTGTTCCGCACACCTTTATTTTAGACCCTAGTATATGTGATATGGGCACAGAACAAAGTACACCTGAGTGCACACTGGTGAGCAGATAACATTCCTTCACCCTCTGCATTGTTCACAATACTCCACCGGCCTCTCCACACCTTCCTTCCCTCACTAAATGTGCATCACTTGGTGAAAGATGCTCACAGCACGGGTGGGAGAAGGAACTCCTACGATACTTGGGGGGCCTAGGACAGGCCCCTGTATTTATGGCACTCTCCACATCAGGAGTGGAGACAGGAAATGTACAGGAAAGCCTACACTGAGGAAAAAATCAAATCTGAATATGGAATGTATCTCAAGAGCTGCATTGCCAGACATCAGTGTTCACATATCTCCATTCTTTCAGGCTCCAAAATCAAATTGAGGAGCTCCATGTTTCTCCTCCCTGTTTCCCTGCAAAATCTCCTGCCTGTGGATCAGAATCCACATCACCCCAGACTGTGTCTGAATAGGGACAGCCATGTCAGTGCCATCGGGAGAAGGGAGTGTCCAGTTAATAAATCTTGGCTAAAACACCACAGAGTCATTCTGGACCCTGGACACACATGTTCCCAGACATTGGAAATGGGGACTGGGTGTGAACGAAAAGAGCTCCTTCCACCAGCTGCAGTGGTTCCACAAATGCTCACAATTAAGAGCACCCAGAGAGAGAGTTGAAAAGCCTCAATGTTCAGGCCCCCAAATCGCAAGTGACTTCGATGATCTGGGATACACAATTCCACCCATTTATTATGGTAGTATGTGAAATTCAGTGATATCCTGAACTACACCAAACGAATGATCTTAATTGCCATGTGGACATCATCTGAGACATTCGGGCTGTCCAAGTCATTACAATTGAGCACTAGGACACAAAAAAAAATGCAGTTTTCAGGAAAGACAAAGTAGAAAGGCATATGCCTATTGAGCACTCAAAGGATGCACACAGTAAAACATGGGGAAAATTGATTGAGGATTCAGAGAAGCGTCAAGTACATGATTATCATAAGGGGCAAGGAACAAAAAAGGAAAGGCCAGAGAAATTGTCCACAATGCTTTCCATGACCACACTCGAGCGTCAAGAAGGTCCACTGAAGCCCAGGACAGAGGTCCCAGTGATCAGCCAGTGTAAACCTCCATGCAGTCATAGGACAAAAAGGACAAACTTGAGCCTTCTACTTCTGTCCAACTTCAATCTCTACACCTGCATATACACTCCATTTGTCATCCCATTGAAAGCCTGTGGAAGGTGACATGAGCACATCGGACCATCCCCTGGAAACACCATTCAGAGGAGTCTCGTCTCTGAGTTCTGGACAGGTGGCTATGCATCAGATGCAGGCAGGGTCTGTGGCTGTGCCAGCGCTTTCTGAAGTCCCAGCCTTGGCTCCCACTCCATAGCTAGAAAGGTCCTGTGACCCTGGTGCCACCTGCTCCTGCATGAGAGACCCTGCAAGTTATTGGAGCCCCAAGGGCCATTCTTCCCTGCTATGGTGGGCCTCATTCCATGTCACTGTCCTCAGAGGAGGAGGACACAAGAAGGTCTTCATAGAGGACACTCACTGGCTCCTGGGAGCTGGGACACTCCCACTCATCAAGATAGGGAGGAGTGTCAGCAAGAGCACTGGTCTTTGCAGCAGCTGGAGAGGAAGGGAGATCAGCAATGAACCTGGATCTCCACCAGTTTTTGTGCATTCTCTTGAAGACCATTAGGAGGGGCTGTCGGGCAACACAGCTGGGTGCTGGTGGACTCGATTTGGTACACGGCTTGACTGGATTCAGGAAAGGGCTTTCCTTGGGAGGGCAAAGATCCATGCTGGAATCATGGGCTGGAGATTTTCTGGTCACTTGGGGTGACCCTTTTAGTCTGATTCCACTTGTATCTTGCCAAGAAGGCAGAGATTTCCCAGCCTCTGAGCCTGGCTCACAGGTGTTCCCCCGTTGAGTGAGACTTTGCCCCAGCCTGAGTTTCTTTGGGGCATTCTGGCCAGTCTGTTTGTGGACCTGAGCCTGTCTCTTGCCTGAGGCCTGGAGGCTGAGTTTGTGGCCCTGGCCCTGTGGACATGCTGCAGGCTGCAGGCAGGGCTCTTTGCTAACGTCAGGACAACTGGCTAGTGAAGGAGGGTGGAGCACATGGCCCCCTCTGAGAATTTGGGCAGAAGTCTGGGCAACTTTAGAGGAGACAACCTCTGGCGTTTCAGGTGCTTTCTTCCCAAGGAGGGCAGGGATCTGCCCTGAGTGCCTTGCTGCCGACTGGATGGTGCCAGGGATGCTCACATCCGGTTGTGTCTGCATCCCAGGACCTGAGTTGAGTCCAACTTCAGGTATCTGAAAGGGATGTGCGCTACTGAAGGTGAGACTCTCATCCAAGTTCTGGACACGAGGCTGACTCTCAAACACAGAGCCCGGGACACACCTCGTACTGGTCGTGTGGACGGGCAGTGGCCTGCTGGGTTTCTGGAAAAAAAGACAAACACAGGAAAATCTCCTGAGTCCCTGCACTTTCTCAAGCACCAACAAGGCCCACCAACACATGAATTTGGCTACAGAACATAGAGTGGAACCGGAAGACAAGTCATCAGCCCAGGAAAGGAAAAGGGGCACTCCACCTCCACCTCCATGGCTATGAGCCAAGGACCCATTCCAAGAATGACGTGACATGTTTCAGGGCACATTGGGAAATACCCCATTCTTAATCAGAGGTCTCATGCATTGGGAGGGGCAGGGCTCTTTTGTGTGTTCTTCCATGGCATGTCGATGGCTAATGCTCCTCTCAGCAGAGTGTGAACCCTGAGGAGTTGGCTTACAGAAGCTGAGAGTGTTCTCCCACTTTCAATAGGAATATGCCTGCATTGGACATTGTGTCCTTTGAGACGCTGGAGTCAACTATGACCCCATGAGCCCATGCACCATGTCATGGGGAATATGAAAAAAAGTAACACAAATAAATTGGAAAGGGCAAATGTGAAAGATCAAAAGCAGGAGTCACATTGGGGTTCAATGTTGACAGCAAACCTCTCAGGCAGAAGGGCCACAGAAAAGGAACATATCATGCTTATCCTAGTCACCAAAAGAGCAGGCAACCATGCACATACTCACCCTTAGGTAGGCACTGGGTTCTGTCTCTTCCTTCCATTTGGGTTGCTGCCTACCCTGGGGTCTCCTACTGGTACTCCATGTCTGGAGTAGAGCCTTTCCCCGTTCCTCTTCTTGCCTGTAGAACACACGATGGCATTAGGATGGATGTAGAGTCGGGAGCAGAATGTGAGGTGCCCGTTTGCTTAGTGTCTCCTGTGCTACCCTGGGTTCTCCCCCAAGTCTGTGCCTTTCCTCCTACAACACCCAGTCCCTACGTCCAGGCATCCCTTCTCATTTCCCACTAAGTAGTTCCATGTGGACACATTGATTTTGTGCCTCCCATGTTCGTGTTAATTATGGTGCCCTGAACCCATCTCTTTCATAATTGAATGCAAAGGAGAATGAGCTGCAGGCTGTGGCTTTGGGACATGGAGTCATTTTCTATCTCTCCCCATTGACCCAGCCAGGAGCTGCATGTGGATGTTTGGAGATGACCGCGTGGAGAAGGAGAGACACCACCCCCCTGGAGTTTTGTGCCCGAGGCTCTGATGCCACCTTACCCATCCCTCACCTCTGCACATGGCGCTTCGCTCTGGCTGGCTGCTCACAGGCCCCTGTGCTCTGGAGATTCTCAGGCTTGCTTGGTGCCTGGTTCTCCTTCTCCTTCTTTGGGCCCAAGGGTTGTGGGGCCAGCGCACCATCCCAGTGCTTGATGGGGCATCTTCTGCTCCTCGCAGTGTGTCCAAAAGCCCCACATTCCTTACACTTCATCTGATGGTGGAAAAGCACAAGTTGTCAGGAGTCAGCCCAAGCACAACCAGCTCTGCCCTTTTACAGACAAATAGAGATTTTAAGTCTCAGTTTCCTCTCCTTTTAGTTCAGGCACTCAGGCCTGTGAACCATGAACATCTCGGGATTCAAAGGTCCTAGAACACGTTTGTGGAATCACCTATTATACAGGGGCACTGGAAGGAAGGTTTGGATGTTGCAACTTGAGGACCCTGGGCCAGATTTCAAAAACAGGACAAACGTTGGGATGCATGGGTTTCAAGTGGTTCCAAAAGATGTCTCCTCCCATCCTAGGAAGAAACTAAGCTGAGAGGATGTGCTGGGCAGGTCCTCGAGGGTTGGCAAGGGACAATTGGATGGTAGAGGCAATCTGAGAGGATGTAACCAAGATTCTGACCTGTGTCGCCCCCTGGCTTCCCATTGCCTCCAAAGTCCACATACCCTGGGGTCCTCCTCCTCAGGGGGAGGAGCCCTATGCCTCAGAGCTCCCCTCTGCTGTTGCTTCTTATTCTGGATTTGAATGAGCCTCGGGGCCAGAGGCCGTGAGGCACGCTCTGCTGACTGTCTCATGTTATTCCAATCAGATCCCATTTCCTCAGATGCTGACGTTGGGCTTTCCTAAGTCCAAGAGAAAAGAAAAAGAGTGTCATGAACAAAGACATGATGGGAACTCTCAGATATTTCCCACATTGTGGCATGGAGTACATCCCATGATCCAGGGAGCCCAGTAGAATAGGTGGAGCACAGATGGGTGCGGGATCAATGGAGGAGTACACCAACTACTGCGTCTGACAGAAATAAGATACTCCATGCTGTTAGAATTATATCAGAGTGAATGTATGATTCCCGTAGGTAAAATAAACCAATCTTAACCAAAGGGAACAATTTTGCCTCTATCAAAATGATAAACAAAAAAAGGAAAGGTGAAGAGAGATAAACCTAGATCATACAAAGAGAGATCAAAAGGAATTTCATCCTAATACAGAGATTTTCAGAAGCATGATAAACCAGACTTATTCTTGACAAAGTCAAAGTCATTTGCAAGAAATTCGAGTAGATATCCAAGAATGTCCTTGCATATCTCCCTAAGCAGATTGACCTTGAAAAATATTTCCAAATTAATGGTACAGAGAGCAAATTCAGCAGTGGAACAGTGGTAATGAACCTAACCAAAGAGATAAGTTGAGGACTAGTAGATATTCAAGAATGTCCTTGCATATCTGACCTAAGCAAATTAACCTTGAGATATATTTCCAAATCAATGATACAGAGAGCAAACTCAGGAGTGGATCAGTGGTAATGAGTTTAACCACACAGAGAAGCTGAGCATGTGGCGGGTTGGATGTTGAATTTCACCTAACCCAACCTTTCAAAGAGTTTAGAACATGGGTTCTTAAACTCTTCCACAGAAAGAAAGAGAAAAAAAAATCATTCCCAATGCATGGTGTGCGGTCACGATGATTTTCTACCATAACGTGATATAAGAAAAACAGAACAAATCAATGATAAATATTGAGCGGCAGAGAAGAATGAAATTCTGACATTTTCCCAACATGCTATGGATGGAACCAGTGTACATCCTTGGCCACACGTGCCAAACCAATGTTTGTTCCTAGGTGTGCATACTAAGGGGAGAAGGTGCACTAAAGTGGGAAGGGGGAAGGCGAGAGGTGGGTGGGGAGAGAGGGGACGGAATGGAATAGCAGTTCAGAAGAGAGGGGAAAATGGGTAGAGCAAGGCTAGCTGAGGATGACCCAGGACTTCTATGTGCCTGTGTGGAAATAGTACAGGGAATCCCATTGCTCTATCCATCCGAGATAGTCCCTATCCTACCCAAGGGTCCATGGTAAACTACAGCTGTTTTCATACACATTGATCCACCAGCCCACAGGTATCAGAATGCTGCAGTAAAAGTTCTCTGAAATTTCAATAGTTTGTGGTGATTTGAACTTCGAATGACCTATTTGACCTGCTCAGCATAAAGAAACACTCTTGGAAAAATACAACCTTTCTTACACAAGTACCTCCTCCTCCATCCTTAACGTTTTCCCCATCTACATGTTTTCTAAGGAATCTTCTGTAAACTACCTAGGCAAAGAAAACCAACCTGAGACCCGAACGTTTTGCTGTCTTCTGTCAGCAGGTGCTCAGACAGGTGAGCCTGGACACAGATCCCAGGAAGAGAAGCAGCTTCCTGGACTCCAGCCGGAAGAGGAAGTGAGGGAAGGTGGCTCCTGGGAACTGGTATGCTGCCCCAGGATCACGTGATGCAACACGTCATCTTCAATACCACAGGTTCAATTTTAGGCCAAAATTCAGTGACTCACACCTTTGATTTCCATGACTGCATCCGGAAGGAAGATTTGCCAGCCTTTTCCAGTCAGTACTTTTCTTTTACAGACGTTCGAACTCCAGCGTTTGAATGATTTTGAGGTGCTGGGAAGAAGGCACAGGCCAGTTGACCTAAGGGGCTTGGAGTTTTTACAAGTTTGGCTCTCTGGGGTGTCAAAGTTTTTTGTTGTTTTTGTTGTTTGTTTGTTTGTTTGTTTGTTTAACGCTGCCATTTTAACTTAAGGATTCCAGAATTCAAAGAAATGCTGCCCAATGCTTCCATGCTTTCTGCAACATAATAAGCTCTGCATTGCATCAGATTCTAAATTTTCATTGGAAGAGTATTTCTTTTTTGCTGGGTTTGGAATGACATTTGTGGACATTCAAGTGCCCAGAATAACCATAGGGCTTAAAGAGAGCCTGCTGCTGAGGGCTGATGCCCCTTCTTTCTCTTCCAAATCTGGTGGGCTTCTGAGGTCCCTTGGTGGAAAAGTGTATGTTTCTGGATTCAGCTCCCTGCCCCCGCCCCCAGGGCATCCCTTCAGGCCCTCACCTGGGCCAATCCTGAAATATTGCTGCAGAGGAAAAATTCTCCTGTGTAAGTCTCAAGGGTCCCTTGCCCAAAGGTTTTCCCAGCACTCTACCAGGGCTTTTGTGCTGGTGTCCCTTCCTGTGTAGGTCACCAAGGATTTTATTCACACAGATTTGCACTTTCGAATACACAGGCATATGGGTGCACAGTTCAGAACACCTGGTACCTCAATAGGTTTGCAAATCTCCAATATCACAGAAAAGTGAATGCAGCCTTTACTCCCACACTCCCTTTAGATGATTTCCTTTTTTGTTGTTAATATGTTTACGTGTTCATGGACCTTTTGTTTATGCATTTATGTATGTGCAGTGAGTAGAATCTAAACACACTCGCCCACGGGTGGGAGGCCAGCGCTCTGCAACTGAGCAACAACCCTTGCCCCATCTTTTCATAGTTCTTGAAATAACGGGTAGAATCAATTCTAAGATAGCTACAAATATTCCCACTTAAAACCATCATGAAAATCTATCAGGAAAGACAGTCAAAATAATGTAATTGAAGAAAGAATGAAACTGTTTGTTTCTCATGAAGAGTTTTGAAGGAATACCAACACAATGCATTATTAGTCTGTAATATTATTAGGCTCTATCTAATGCGAAAGTACATATGAACACACAGGCACATGCATACGAATATGCACATGATCATGTCCATAAACACATGTGCACACAAACACAAAAACACACACACACACTCACACACACACCCACACACACACACACACACATACACACACCACTCCATACCCCACTTCCCCGCACAAATGGGAACGCACACATAAGCAGCTAGAAGTATTTTCCGGATTTTTTTTTTCTTGTTTGGTGAGAGTGGATCCATGTGCATCCCATTACCGATTGCCTGCTGTCCTACTTGAAAATTGGTAAAGCTACTGGACTTCCCTAAATACACTTGAACCATCCCTGTAAGGAATCTACTTCATTACTTCTCATTTTCCCAAAGAGCCTTTGGAGAACAGAACCCTTTCAGTGCTCCAGGCTGTGAATAGGCCACACCCAAAGCTTTCTCATCTCCTTAAGTCCTCAGAAAGCATTGTGGATCTGACCCCAAGGTAGTGGGTGTGCTGGGTCGACTAGTGATCATGTGAGTACATGGAAAATTCCCCCTTTGAAAACCATCTCAGAAAGGGGAAGTATCTCTCTTTCACTTGAGGTCAGGCAGGAAATTCTACTAGTCATTGATGGTGGAGACAAAGAGGCAACTTCCCTCCACAGGTGAGAGCAGTCTAGGGAGGATGTCCTTATTAAGCCCAATTCTGCTCCATCAAATGCAGCTGTTGTTCAAGTCCTCTTGGGTTCTTCTCTACCTGCAAGTTCCAAAGAGTGAGCCTGGGCACATGCCACTTAAGCAACAGTTTCTTTCTATCCACATTGGGCTGCTAGAGAGAAACTGTCTGCCTGGAAGAGTCTTTCTATGGGTGGCACTGGGCTGTGGAATATTTGAAAACACCTGCTAGTTGAATGCAGCTCTGCTCATTCTGAGCCTCAGAGCCCCTCAGTCAATGAAGGAAGTGGAGGAAAATATTCTATAGAATATTCCGGAGGGAACAGAATGCATTCTAGCCGAAGCTAAAAGAAAGTGTTTGTGTCCATTGACCCAATTCAGTGCCTCCAAAGGTCCCCATTTGGGAAACCCAATTGTTACAGGTCAGAACCCTTCCAAGGGAGAAGGGGGAGTTGACTCAGGACCCATGGTATTCTTAGCATGCAGGATAGAAGAGAAACTCCACAGGACACATTTGAGCACATACACAGAGGTTGGATTAAGAAAAATAATGCTGAGAGGGGTGGAAGGCAGCATCCAACACAGGCCAGGGCTGGATGATATGGCCAGGCCAATGGAGAGCAAAAATTATGGTGGCTTGCATCCCACTCAGCATGCAGATCTACGAATACCACAGACAGCACAGGAAGTCTATGGAGCCAACACGTGTGCTGGAGTCAAATTGTTGTTCAGCTTTGCATTGGCCCCAATGTCACTGATGACTCTGCAAGTACAAGAGAACCCAGCTCGACTTGATCATCAGGAATATGGGATGGAAACCTTTGCAGTTCCTCATGTCATCCACCTGAGACAGTTCTTTCTAGTGGATGAAAGCTGCCTCCATATGTGGAGGATCAAGGACCAGAACAGATTCCTGCTGGGAGCTCAGAAGAAAGAGAGACATTCTCTGAAACGCTTTCCATAGGAAAGGCTTCCTCATCTCTTCAGCCTGCTGGTCGTCCACCCACCGCCCCCTCTCTATCCATGTCAGATCCACCAATCACTTCTCAGAAATTCATGGACTAGGTGGATTAGGAATTTCGGGGCATATTTCTTTGAACTTCTGGAGAGCTGCTTTGAGTGCTTTTCCCAGTTTCCATCTATGGCACACGAGAGGCCTGGGAGAAGCTACAATTCGCAGAGTGTCTAATTACCAAGAATTTATTGCTCCAGAACATGGAAAAAACCTTAGTACACTGTGACCATTTCCAGGCTGTGAGGCTGGTAGGGTGTTTTAAAAATATATGTTTCATTCGTCTTTTTTCACTTGGAAAAGTAAAAGGACTAAGAGAAGTGCTGTTGTTTTGTGTGAGTTCTGTGTGCACATGTTACTATTGGAGGGCTTGTTTCTTTTTGTGTGTGCAAATACACCTGTGTGTTTAGAAGTCTTTTGGTACAGATGTTTTCATACAAAGGAAGATCCAGAAAGTATTAGAGGTTGCAATTTTTCAAAGCAGTATTGCCATTTCGGCCACCTGCACGTGAAACAGAAACATTTTCATGCTGCCACAGTTTCAAATGTTATACAGATAGGGAGATCTTCAAGTCACTCTCAGACCACTGTTTACCATTCCAATGAAGCCTTTATTGTGGGCAAGCAGTGGACACAATCTAAAGCCAAGATAGCCAGAGTGGCGCATGCCCTTATGTTTTGCCTCTTATTGAAGCCAGAAACACACCAAAGTTATGTTTGCTCAAGGGCATGACTCCTCCCCTACCACTGCAATCGGTAAGAATTTCGTATCTCCATGTGCCAGTGCACAGGATAGCCGTGCAAACAGTTTTTTATCTCACTGTCACATGGACACAGTTGACTGATACACTTTTGCTCATCAGAAAAACAGGCTCACTTTCAGGGACTTTCTTGGCCCTATGCCTGTTCAAGGGGGAGATCAGAGGCACTCCTGCTAATGGACACGAAATGCCAGCCTAGCCAAGCTTTTCTCTGGTCCAGTCATGGCTCTGGCACCCGGGTGTTCCGCACACCTTTATTTTAGACCCTAGTATATGTGATATGGGCACAGAACAAAGTACACCTGATTGCACACTGGTGAGCAGATAACATTCCTTCACCCTCTGCATTGTTCACAATACTCCACCGGCCTCTCCACACCTTCCTTCCCTCACTAAATGTGCATCACTTGGTGAAAGATGCTCACAGCACGGGTGGGAGAAGGAACTCCTACGATACTTGGGGGGCCTAGGACAGGCCCCTGTATTTATGGCACTCTCCACATCAGGAGTGGAGACAGGAAATGTACAGGAAAGCCTACACTGAGGAAAAAATCAAATCTGAATATGGAATGTATCTCAAGAGCTGCATTGCCAGACATCAGTGTTCACATATCTCCATTCTTTCAGGCTCCAAAATCAAATTGAGGAGCTCCATGTTTCTCCTCCCTGTTTCCCTGCAAAATCTCCTGCCTGTGGATCAGAATCCACATCACCCCAGACTGTGTCTGAATAGGGACAGCCATGTCAGTGCCATCGGGAGAAGGGAGTGTCCAGTTAATAAATCTTGGCTAAAACACCACAGAGTCATTCTGGACCCTGGACACACATGTTCCCAGACATTGGAAATGGGGACTGGGTGTGAACGAAAAGAGCTCCTTCCACCAGCTGCAGTGGTTCCACAAATGCTCACAATTAAGAGCACCCAGAGAGAGAGTTGAAAAGCCTCAATGTTCAGGCCCCCAAATCGCAAGTGACTTCGATGATCTGGGATACACAATTCCACCCATTTATTATGGTAGTATGTGAAATTCAGTGATATCCTGAACTACACCAAACGAATGATCTTAATTGCCATGTGGACATCATCTGAGACATTCGGGCTGTCCAAGTCATTACAATTGAGCACTAGGACACACAAAAAAATGCAGTTTTCAGGAAAGACAAAGTAGAAAGGCATATGCCTATTGAGCACTCAAAGGATGCACACAGTAAAACATGGGGAAAATTGATTGAGGATTCAGAGAAGCGTCAAGTACATGATTATCATAAGGGGCAAGGAACAAAAAAGGAAAGGCCAGAGAAATTGTCCACAATGCTTTCCATGACCACACTCGAGCGTCAAGAAGGTCCACTGAAGCCCAGGACAGAGGTCCCAGTGATCAGCCAGTGTAAACCTCCATGCAGTCATAGGACAAAAAGGACAAACTTGAGCCTTCTACTTCTGTCCAACTTCAATCTCTACACCTGCATATACACTCCATTTGTCATCCCATTGAAAGCCTGTGGAAGGTGACATGAGCACATCGGACCATCCCCTGGAAACACCATTCAGAGGAGTCTCGTCTCTGAGTTCTGGACAGGTGGCTATGCATCAGATGCAGGCAGGGTCTGTGGCTGTGCCAGCGCTTTCTGAAGTCCCAGCCTTGGCTCCCACTCCATAGCTAGAAAGGTCCTGTGACCCTGGTGCCACCTGCTCCTGCATGAGAGACCCTGCAAGTTATTGGAGCCCCAAGGGCCATTCTTCCCTGCTATGGTGGGCCTCATTCCATGTCACTGTCCTCAGAGGAGGAGGACACAAGAAGGTCTTCATAGAGGACACTCACTGGCTCCTGGGAGCTGGGACACTCCCACTCATCAAGATAGGGAGGAGTGTCAGCAAGAGCACTGGTCTTTGCAGCAGCTGGAGAGGAAGGGAGATCAGCAATGAACCTGGATCTCCACCAGTTTTTGTGCATTCTCTTGAAGACCATTAGGAGGGGCTGTCGGGCAACACAGCTGGGTGCTGGTGGACTCGATTTGGTACACGGCTTGACTGGATTCAGGAAAGGGCTTTCCTTGGGAGGGCAAAGATCCATGCTGGAATCATGGGCTGGAGATTTTCTGGTCACTTGGGGTGACCCTTTTAGTCTGATTCCACTTGTATCTTGCCAAGAAGGCAGAGATTTCCCAGCCTCTGAGCCTGGCTCACAGGTGTTCCCCCGTTGAGTGAGACTTTGCCCCAGCCTGAGTTTCTTTGGGGCATTCTGGCCAGTCTGTTTGTGGACCTGAGCCTGTCTCTTGCCTGAGGCCTGGAGGCTGAGTTTGTGGCCCTGGCCCTGTGGACATGCTGCAGGCTGCAGGCAGGGCTCTTTGCTAACGTCAGGACAACTGGCTAGTGAAGGAGGGTGGAGCACATGGCCCCCTCTGAGAATTTGGGCAGAAGTCTGGGCAACTTTAGAGGAGACAACCTCTGGCGTTTCAGGTGCTTTCTTCCCAAGGAGGGCAGGGATCTGCCCTGAGTGCCTTGCTGCCGACTGGATGGTGCCAGGGATGCTCACATCCGGTTGTGTCTGCATCCCAGGACCTGAGTTGAGTCCAACTTCAGGTATCTGAAAGGGATGTGCGCTACTGAAGGTGAGACTCTCATCCAAGTTCTGGACACGAGGCTGACTCTCAAACACAGAGCCCGGGACACACCTCGTACTGGTCGTGTGGACAGGCAGTGGCCTGCTGGGTTTCTGGAAAAAAAGACAAACACAGGAAAATCTCCTGAGTCCCTGCACTTTCTCAAGCACCAACAAGGCCCACCAACACATGAATTTGGCTACAGAACATAGAGTGGAACCGGAAGACAAGTCATCAGCCCAGGAAAGGAAAAGGGGCACTCCACCTCCACCTCCATGGCTATGAGCCAAGGACCCATTCCAAGAATGACGTGACATGTTTCAGGGCACATTGGGAAATACCCCATTCTTAATCAGAGGTCTCATGCATTGGGAGGGGCAGGGCTCTTTTGTGTGTTCTTCCATGGCATGTCGATGGCTAATGCTCCTCTCAGCAGAGTGTGAACCCTGAGGAGTTGGCTTACAGAAGCTGAGAGTGTTCTCCCACTTTCAATAGGAATATGCCTGCATTGGACATTGTGTCCTTTGAGACGCTGGAGTCAACTATGACCCCATGAGCCCATGCACCATGTCATGGGGAATATGAAAAAAAGTAACACAAATAAATTGGAAAGGGCAAATGTGAAAGATCAAAAGCAGGAGTCACATTGGGGTTCAATGTTGACAGCAAACCTCTCAGGCAGAAGGGCCACAGAAAAGGAACATATCATGCTTATCCTAGTCACCAAAAGAGCAGGCAACCATGCACATACTCACCCTTAGGTAGGCACTGGGTTCTGTCTCTTCCTTCCATTTGGGTTGCTGCCTACCCTGGGGTCTCCTACTGGTACTCCATGTCTGGAGTAGAGCCTTTCCCCGTTCCTCTTCTTGCCTGTAGAACACACGATGGCATTAGGATGGATGTAGAGTCGGGAGCAGAATGTGAGGTGCCCGTTTGCTTAGTGTCTCCTGTGCTACCCTGGGTTCTCCCCCAAGTCTGTGCCTTTCCTCCTACAACACCCAGTCCCTACGTCCAGGCATCCCTTCTCATTTCCCACTAAGTAGTTCCATGTGGACACATTGATTTTGTGCCTCCCATGTTCGTGTTAATTATGGTGCCCTGAACCCATCTCTTTCATAATTGAATGCAAAGGAGAATGAGCTGCAGGCTGTGGCTTTGGGACATGGAGTCATTTTCTATCTCTCCCCATTGACCCAGCCAGGAGCTGCATGTGGATGTTTGGAGATGACCGCGTGGAGAAGGAGAGACACCACCCCCCTGGAGTTTTGTGCCCGAGGCTCTGATGCCACCTTACCCATCCCTCACCTCTGCACATGGCGCTTCGCTCTGGCTGGCTGCTCACAGGCCCCTGTGCTCTGGAGATTCTCAGGCTTGCTTGGTGCCTGGTTCTCCTTCTCCTTCTTTGGGCCCAAGGGTTGTGGGGCCAGCGCACCATCCCAGTGCTTGATGGGGCATCTTCTGCTCCTCGCAGTGTGTCCAAAAGCCCCACATTCCTTACACTTCATCTGATGGTGGAAAAGCACAAGTTGTCAGGAGTCAGCCCAAGCACAACCAGCTCTGCCCTTTTACAGACAAATAGAGATTTTAAGTCTCAGTTTCCTCTCCTTTTAGTTCAGGCACTCAGGCCTGTGAACCATGAACATCTCGGGATTCAAAGGTCCTAGAACACGTTTGTGGAATCACCTATTATACAGGGGCACTGGAAGGAAGGTTTGGATGTTGCAACTTGAGGACCCTGGGCCAGATTTCAAAAACAGGACAAACGTACGTTGGGATGCATGGGTTTCAAGTGGTTCCAAAAGATGTCTCCTCCCATCCTAGGAAGAAACTAAGCTGAGAGGATGTGCTGGGCAGGTCCTCGAGGGTTGGCAAGGGACAATTGGATGGTAGAGGCAATCTGAGAGGATGTAACCAAGATTCTGACCTGTGTCGCCCCCTGGCTTCCCATTGCCTCCAAAGTCCACATACCCTGGGGTCCTCCTCCTCAGGGGGAGGAGCCCTATGCCTCAGAGCTCCCCTCTGCTGTTGCTTCTTATTCTGGATTTGAATGAGCCTCGGGGCCAGAGGCCGTGAGGCACGCTCTGCTGACTGTCTCATGTTATTCCAATCAGATCCCATTTCCTCAGATGCTGACGTTGGGCTTTCCTAGGTCCAAGAGAAAAGAGAAAGAGTGTCATGAACAAAGACATGATGGGAACTCTCAAATATTTCCCACATTGTGGCATGGAGTACATCCCATGATCCAGGGAGCCCAGTAGAATAGGTGGAGCACAGATGGGTGCGGGATCAATGGAGGAGTACACCAACTACTGCGTCTGACAGAAATAAGATACTCCATGCGGTTAGAATTATATCAGAGTGAATGTATGATTCCCGTAGGTAAAATAAACCAATCTTAACCAAAGGGAACAATTTTGCCTCTATCAAAATGATAAACAAAAAAAGGAAAGGTGAAGAGAGATAAACCTAGATCATACAAAGAGAGATCAAAAGGAATTTCATCCTAATACAGAGATTTTCAGAAGCATGATAAACCAGACTTATTCTTGACAAAGTCAAAGTCATTTGCAAGAAATTCGAGTAGATATCCAAGAATGTCCTTGCATATCTCCCTAAGCAGATTGACCTTGAAAAATATTTCCAAATTAATGGTACAGAGAGCAAATTCAGCAGTGGAACAGTGGTAATGAACCTAACCAAAGAGATAAGTTGAGGACTAGTAGATATTCAAGAATGTCCTTGCATATCTGACCTAAGCAAATTAACCTTGAGATATATTTCCAAATCAATGATACAGAGAGCAAACTCAGGAGTGGATCAGTGGTAATGAGTTTAACCACACAGAGAAGCTGAGCATGTGGCGGGTTGGATGTTGAATTTCACCTAACCCAACCTTTCAAAGAGTTTAGAACATGGGTTCTTAAACTCTTCCACAGAAAGAAAGAGAAAAAAAAAATCATTCCCAATGCATGGTGTGCGGTCACGATGATTTTCTACCATAACGTGATATAAGAAAAACAGAACAAATCAATGATAAATATTGAGCGGCAGAGAAGAATGAAATTCTGACATTTTCCCAACATGCTATGGATGGAACCAGTGTACATCCTTGGCCACACGTGCCAAACCAATGTTTGTTCCTAGGTGTGCATACTAAGGGGAGAAGGTGCACTAAAGTGGGAAGGGGGAAGGCGAGAGGTGGGTGGGGAGAGAGGGGATGGAATGGAATAGCAGTTCAGAAGAGAGGGGAAAATGGGTAGAGCAAGGCTAGCTGAGGATGACCCAGGACTTCTATGTGCCTGTGTGGAAATAGTACAGGGAATCCCATTGCTCTATCCATCCGAGATAGTCCCTATCCTACCCAAGGGTCCATGGTAAACTACAGCTGTTTTCATACACATTGATCCACCAGCCCACAGGTATCAGAATGCTGCAGTAAAAGTTCTCTGAAATTTCAATAGTTTGTGGTGATTTGAACTTCGAATGACCTATTTGACCTGCTCAGCATAAAGAAACACTCTTGGAAAAATACAACCTTCCTTACACAAGTACCTCCTCCTCCATCCTTAACGTTTTCCCCATCTACATGTTTTCTAAGGAATCTTCTGTAAACTACCTAGGCAAAGAAAACCAACCTGAGACCCGAACGTTTTGCTGTCTTCTGTCAGCAGGTGCTCAGACAGGTGAGCCTGGACACAGATCCCAGGAAGAGAAGCAGCTTCCTGGACTCCAGCCGGAAGAGGAAGTGAGGGAAGGTGGCTCCTGGGAACTGGTATGCTGCCCCAGGATCACGTGATGCAACACGTCATCTTCAATACCACAGGTTCAATTTTAGGCCAAAATTCAGTGACTCACACCTTTGATTTCCATGACTGCATCCGGAAGGAAGATTTGCCAGCCTTTTCCAGTCAGTACTTTTCTTTTACAGACGTTCGAACTCCAGCGTTTGAATGATTTTGAGGTGCTGGGAAGAAGGCACAGGCCAGTTGACCTAAGGGGCTTGGAGTTTTTACAAGTTTGGCTCTCTGGGGTGTCAAAGTTTTTTGTTGTTTTTGTTGTTTGTTTGTTTGTTTGTTTGTTTAACGCTGCCATTTTAACTTAAGGATTCCAGAATTCAAAGAAATGCTGCCCAATGCTTCCATGCTTTCTGCAACATAATAAGCTCTGCATTGCATCAGATTCTAAATTTTCATTGGAAGAGTATTTCTTTTTTGCTGGGTTTGGAATGACATTTGTGGACATTCAAGTGCCCAGAATAACCATAGGGCTTAAAGAGAGCCTGCTGCTGAGGGCTGATGCCCCTTCTTTCTCTTCCAAATCTGGTGGGCTTCTGAGGTCCCTTGGTGGAAAAGTGTATGTTTCTGGATTCAGCTCCCTGCCCCCGCCCCCAGGGCATCCCTTCAGGCCCTCACCTGGGCCAATCCTGAAATATTGCTGCAGAGGAAAAATTCTCCTGTGTAAGTCTCAAGGGTCCCTTGCCCAAAGGTTTTCCCAGCACTCTACCAGGGCTTTTGTGCTGGTGTCCCTTCCTGTGTAGGTCACCAAGGATTTTATTCACACAGATTTGCACTTTCGAATACACAGGCATATGGGTGCACAGTTCAGAACACCTGGTACCTCAATAGGTTTGCAAATCTCCAATATCACAGAAAAGTGAATGCAGCCTTTACTCCCACACTCCCTTTAGATGATTTCCTTTTTTGTTGTTAATATGTTTACGTGTTCATGGACCTTTTGTTTATGCATTTATGTATGTGCAGTGAGTAGAATCTAAACACACTCGCCCACGGGTGGGAGGCCAGCGCTCTGCAACTGAGCAACAACCCTTGCCCCATCTTTTCATAGTTCTTGAAATAACGGGTAGAATCAATTCTAAGATAGCTACAAATATTCCCACTTAAAACCATCATGAAAATCTATCAGGAAAGACAGTCAAAATAATGTAATTGAAGAAAGAATGAAACTGTTTGTTTCTCATGAAGAGTTTTGAAGGAATACCAACACAATGCATTATTAGTCTGTAATATTATTAGGCTCTATCTAATGCGAAAGTACATATGAACACACAGGCACATGCATACGAATATGCACATGATCATGTCCATAAACACATGTGCACACAAACACACAAACACACACACACACTCACACACACACCCACACACACACACACACACACATACACACACCACTCCATACCCCACTTCCCCACACAAATGGGAACGCACACATAAGCAGCTAGAAGTATTTTCCGGATTTTTTTTTCTTGTTTGGTGAGAGTGGATCCATGTGCATCCCATTACCGATTGCCTGCTGTCCTACTTGAAAATTGGTAAAGCTACTGGACTTCCCTAAATACACTTGAACCATCCCTGTAAGGAATCTACTTCATTACTTCTCATTTTCCCAAAGAGCCTTTGGAGAACAGAACCCTTTCAGTGCTCCAGGCTGTGAATAGGCCACACCCAAAGCTTTCTCATCTCCTTAAGTCCTCAGAAAGCATTGTGGATCTGACCCCAAGGTAGTGGGTGTGCTGGGTCGACTAGTGATCATGTGAGTACATGGAAAATTCCCCCTTTGAAAACCATCTCAGAAAGGGGAAGTATCTCTCTTTCACTTGAGGTCAGGCAGGAAATTCTACTAGTCATTGATGGTGGAGACAAAGAGGCAACTTCCCTCCACAGGTGAGAGCAGTCTAGGGAGGATGTCCTTATTAAGCCCAATTCTGCTCCATCAAATGCAGCTGTTGTTCAAGTCCTCTTGGGTTCTTCTCTACCTGCAAGTTCCAAAGAGTGAGCCTGGGCACATGCCACTTAAGCAACAGTTTCTTTCTATCCACATTGGGCTGCTAGAGAGAAACTGTCTGCCTGGAAGAGTCTTTCTATGGGTGGCACTGGGCTGTGGAATATTTGAAACACCTGCTAGTTGAATGCAGCTCTGCTCATTCTGAGCCTCAGAGCCCCTCAGTCAATGAAGGAAGTGGAGGAAAATATTCTATAGAATATTCCGGAGGGAACAGAATGCATTCTAGCCGAAGCTAAAAGAAAGTGTTTGTGTCCATTGACCCAATTCAGTGCCTCCAAAGGTCCCCATTTGGGAAACCCAATTGTTACAGGTCAGAACCCTTCCAAGGGAGAAGGGGGAGTTGACTCAGGACCCATGGTATTCTTAGCATGCAGGATAGAAGAGAAACTCCACAGGACACATTTGAGCACATACACAGAGGTTGGATTAAGAAAAATAATGCTGAGAGGGGTGGAAGGCAGCATCCAACACAGGCCAGGGCTGGATGATATGGCCAGGCCAATGGAGAGCAAAAATTATGGTGGCTTGCATCCCACTCAGCATGCAGATCTACGAATACCACAGACAGCACAGGAAGTCTATGGAGCCAACACGTGTGCTGGAGTCAAATTGTTGTTCAGCTTTGCATTGGCCCCAATGTCACTGATGACTCTGCAAGTACAAGAGAACCCAGCTCGACTTGATCATCAGGAATATGGGATGGAAACCTTTGCAGTTCCTCATGTCATCCACCTGAGACAGTTCTTTCTAGTGGATGAAAGCTGCCTCCATATGTGGAGGATCAAGGACCAGAACAGATTCCTGCTGGGAGCTCAGAAGAAAGAGAGACATTCTCTGAAACGCTTTCCATAGGAAAGGCTTCCTCATCTCTTCAGCCTGCTGGTCGTCCACCCACCGCCCCCTCTCTATCCATGTCAGATCCACCAATCACTTCTCAGAAATTCATGGACTAGGTGGATTAGGAATTTCGGGGCATATTTCTTTGAACTTCTGGAGAGCTGCTTTGAGTGCTTTTCCCAGTTTCCATCTATGGCACACGAGAGGCCTGGGAGAAGCTACAATTCGCAGAGTGTCTAATTACCAAGAATTTATTGCTCCAGAACATGGAAAAAACCTTAGTACACTGTGACCATTTCCAGGCTGTGAGGCTGGTAGGGTGTTTTAAAAATATATGTTTCATTCGTCTTTTTTCACTTGGAAAAGTAAAAGGACTAAGAGAAGTGCTGTTGTTTTGTGTGAGTTCTGTGTGCACATGTTACTATTGGAGGGCTTGTTTCTTTTTGTGTGTGCAAATACACCTGTGTGTTTAGAAGTCTTTTGGTACAGATGTTTTCATACAAAGGAAGATCCAGAAAGTATTAGAGGTTGCAATTTTTCAAAGCAGTATTGCCATTTCGGCCACCTGCACGTGAAACAGAAACATTTTCACGCTGCCACAGTTTCAAATGTTATACAGATAGGGAGATCTTCAAGTCACTCTCAGACCACTGTTTACCATTCCAATGAAGCCTTTATTGTGGGCAAGCAGTGGACACAATCTAAAGCCAAGATAGCCAGAGTGGCGCATGCCCTTATGTTTTGCCTCTTATTGAAGCCAGAAACACACCAAAGTTATGTTTGCTCAAGGGCATGACTCCTCCCCTACCACTGCAATCGGTAAGAATTTCGTATCTCCATGTGCCAGTGCACAGGATAGCCGTGCAAACAGTTTTTAATCTCACTGTCACATGGACACAGTTGACTGATACACTTTTGCTCATCAGAAAAACAGGCTCACTTTCAGGGACTTTCTTGGCCCTATGCCTGTTCAAGGGGGAGATCAGAGGCACTCCTGCTAATGGACACGAAATGCCAGCCTAGCCAAGCTTTTCTCTGGTCCAGTCATGGCTCTGGCACCCGGGTGTTCCGCACACCTTTATTTTAGACCCTAGTATATGTGATATGGGCACAGAACAAAGTACACCTGATTGCACACTGGTGAGCAGATAACATTCCTTCACCCTCTGCATTGTTCACAATACTCCACCGGCCTCTCCACACCTTCCTTCCCTCACTAAATGTGCATCACTTGGTGAAAGATGCTCACAGCACGGGTGGGAGAAGGAACTCCTACGATACTTGGGGGGCCTAGGACAGGCCCCTGTATTTATGGCACTCTCCACATCAGGAGTGGAGACAGGAAATGTACAGGAAAGCCTACACTGAGGAAAAAATCAAATCTGAATATGGAATGTATCTCAAGAGCTGCATTGCCAGACATCAGTGTTCACATATCTCCATTCTTTCAGGCTCCAAAATCAAATTGAGGAGCTCCATGTTTCTCCTCCCTGTTTCCCTGCAAAATCTCCTGCCTGTGGATCAGAATCCACATCACCCCAGACTGTGTCTGAATAGGGACAGCCATGTCAGTGCCATCGGGAGAAGGGAGTGTCCAGTTAATAAATCTTGGCTAAAACACCACAGAGTCATTCTGGACCCTGGACACACATGTTCCCAGACATTGGAAATGGGGACTGGGTGTGAACGAAAAGAGCTCCTTCCACCAGCTGCAGTGGTTCCACAAATGCTCACAATTAAGAGCACCCAGAGAGAGAGTTGAAAAGCCTCAATGTTCAGGCCCCCAAATCACAAGTGACTTCGATGATCTGGGATACACAATTCCACCCATTTATTATGGTAGTATGTGAAATTCAGTGATATCCTGAACTACACCAAACGAATGATCTTAATTGCCATGTGGACATCATCTGAGACATTCGGGCTGTCCAAGTCATTACAATTGAGCACTAGGACACAAAAAAAAATGCAGTTTTCAGGAAAGACAAAGTAGAAAGGCATATGCCTATTGAGCACTCAAAGGATGCACACAGTAAAACATGGGGAAAATTGATTGAGGATTCAGAGAAGCGTCAAGTACATGATTATCATAAGGGGCAAGGAACAAAAAAGGAAAGGCCAGAGAAATTGTCCACAATGCTTTCCATGACCACACTCGAGCGTCAAGAAGGTCCACTGAAGCCCAGGACAGAGGTCCCAGTGATCAGCCAGTGTAAACCTCCATGCAGTCATAGGACAAAAAGGACAAACTTGAGCCTTCTACTTCTGTCCAACTTCAATCTCTACACCTGCATATACACTCCATTTGTCATCCCATTGAAAGCCTGTGGAAGGTGACATGAGCACATCGGACCATCCCCTGGAAACACCATTCAGAGGAGTCTCGTCTCTGAGTTCTGGACAGGTGGCTATGCATCAGATGCAGGCAGGGTCTGTGGCTGTGCCAGCGCTTTCTGAAGTCCCAGCCTTGGCTCCCACTCCATAGCTAGAAAGGTCCTGTGACCCTGGTGCCACCTGCTCCTGCATGAGAGACCCTGCAAGTTATTGGAGCCCCAAGGGCCATTCTTCCCTGCTATGGTGGGCCTCATTCCATGTCACTGTCCTCAGAGGAGGAGGACACAAGAAGGTCTTCATAGAGGACACTCACTGGCTCCTGGGAGCTGGGACACTCCCACTCATCAAGATAGGGAGGAGTGTCAGCAAGAGCACTGGTCTTTGCAGCAGCTGGAGAGGAAGGGAGATCAGCAATGAACCTGGATCTCCACCAGTTTTTGTGCATTCTCTTGAAGACCATTAGGAGGGGCTGTCGGGCAACACAGCTGGGTGCTGGTGGACTCGATTTGGTACACGGCTTGACTGGATTCAGGAAAGGGCTTTCCTTGGGAGGGCAAAGATCCATGCTGGAATCATGGGCTGGAGATTTTCTGGTCACTTGGGGTGACCCTTTTAGTCTGATTCCACTTGTATCTTGCCAAGAAGGCAGAGATTTCCCAGCCTCTGAGCCTGGCTCACAGGTGTTCCCCCGTTGAGTGAGACTTTGCCCCAGCCTGAGTTTCTTTGGGGCATTCTGGCCAGTCTGTTTGTGGACCTGAGCCTGTCTCTTGCCTGAGGCCTGGAGGCTGAGTTTGTGGCCCTGGCCCTGTGGACATGCTGCAGGCTGCAGGCAGGGCTCTTTGCTAACGTCAGGACAACTGGCTAGTGAAGGAGGGTGGAGCACATGGCCCCCTCTGAGAATTTGGGCAGAAGTCTGGGCAACTTTAGAGGAGACAACCTCTGGCGTTTCAGGTGCTTTCTTCCCAAGGAGGGCAGGGATCTGCCCTGAGTGCCTTGCTGCCGACTGGATGGTGCCAGGGATGCTCACATCCGGTTGTGTCTGCATCCCAGGACCTGAGTTGAGTCCAACTTCAGGTATCTGAAAGGGATGTGCGCTACTGAAGGTGAGACTCTCATCCAAGTTCTGGACACGAGGCTGACTCTCAAACACAGAGCCCGGGACACACCTCGTACTGGTCGTGTGGACGGGCAGTGGCCTGCTGGGTTTCTGGAAAAAAAGACAAACACAGGAAAATCTCCTGAGTCCCTGCACTTTCTCAAGCACCAACAAGGCCCACCAACACATGAATTTGGCTACAGAACATAGAGTGGAACCGGAAGACAAGTCATCAGCCCAGGAAAGGAAAAGGGGCACTCCACCTCCACCTCCATGGCTATGAGCCAAGGACCCATTCCAAGAATGACGTGACATGTTTCAGGGCACATTGGGAAATACCCCATTCTTAATCAGAGGTCTCATGCATTGGGAGGGGCAGGGCTCTTTTGTGTGTTCTTCCATGGCATGTCGATGGCTAATGCTCCTCTCAGCAGAGTGTGAACCCTGAGGAGTTGGCTTACAGAAGCTGAGAGTGTTCTCCCACTTTCAATAGGAATATGCCTGCATTGGACATTGTGTCCTTTGAGACGCTGGAGTCAACTATGACCCCATGAGCCCATGCACCATGTCATGGGGAATATGAAAAAAAGTAACACAAATAAATTGGAAAGGGCAAATGTGAAAGATCAAAAGCAGGAGTCACATTGGGGTTCAATGTTGACAGCAAACCTCTCAGGCAGAAGGGCCACAGAAAAGGAACATATCATGCTTATCCTAGTCACCAAAAGAGCAGGCAACCATGCACATACTCACCCTTAGGTAGGCACTGGGTTCTGTCTCTTCCTTCCATTTGGGTTGCTGCCTACCCTGGGGTCTCCTACTGGTACTCCATGTCTGGAGTAGAGCCTTTCCCCGTTCCTCTTCTTGCCTGTAGAACACACGATGGCATTAGGATGGATGTAGAGTCGGGAGCAGAATGTGAGGTGCCCGTTTGCTTAGTGTCTCCTGTGCTACCCTGGGTTCTCCCCCAAGTCTGTGCCTTTCCTCCTACAACACCCAGTCCCTACGTCCAGGCATCCCTTCTCATTTCCCACTAAGTAGTTCCATGTGGACACATTGATTTTGTGCCTCCCATGTTCGTGTTAATTATGGTGCCCTGAACCCATCTCTTTCATAATTGAATGCAAAGGAGAATGAGCTGCAGGCTGTGGCTTTGGGACATGGAGTCATTTTCTATCTCTCCCCATTGACCCAGCCAGGAGCTGCATGTGGATGTTTGGAGATGACCGCGTGGAGAAGGAGAGACACCACCCCCCTGGAGTTTTGTGCCCGAGGCTCTGATGCCACCTTACCCATCCCTCACCTCTGCACATGGCGCTTCGCTCTGGCTGGCTGCTCACAGGCCCCTGTGCTCTGGAGATTCTCAGGCTTGCTTGGTGCCTGGTTCTCCTTCTCCTTCTTTGGGCCCAAGGGTTGTGGGGCCAGCGCACCATCCCAGTGCTTGATGGGGCATCTTCTGCTCCTCGCAGTGTGTCCAAAAGCCCCACATTCCTTACACTTCATCTGATGGTGGAAAAGCACAAGTTGTCAGGAGTCAGCCCAAGCACAACCAGCTCTGCCCTTTTACAGACAAATAGAGATTTTAAGTCTCAGTTTCCTCTCCTTTTAGTTCAGGCACTCAGGCCTGTGAACCATGAACATCTCGGGATTCAAAGGTCCTAGAACACGTTTGTGGAATCACCTATTATACAGGGGCACTGGAAGGAAGGTTTGGATGTTGCAACTTGAGGACCCTGGGCCAGATTTCAAAAACAGGACAAACGTTGGGATGCATGGGTTTCAAGTGGTTCCAAAAGATGTCTCCTCCCATCCTAGGAAGAAACTAAGCTGAGAGGATGTGCTGGGCAGGTCCTCGAGGGTTGGCAAGGGACAATTGGATGGTAGAGGCAATCTGAGAGGATGTAACCAAGATTCTGACCTGTGTCGCCCCCTGGCTTCCCATTGCCTCCAAAGTCCACATACCCTGGGGTCCTCCTCCTCAGGGGGAGGAGCCCTATGCCTCAGAGCTCCCCTCTGCTGTTGCTTCTTATTCTGGATTTGAATGAGCCTCGGGGCCAGAGGCCGTGAGGCACGCTCTGCTGACTGTCTCATGTTATTCCAATCAGATCCCATTTCCTCAGATGCTGACGTTGGGCTTTCCTAGGTCCAAGAGAAAAGAGAAAGAGTGTCATGAACAAAGACATGATGGGAACTCTCAGATATTTCCCACATTGTGGCATGGAGTACATCCCATGATCCAGGGAGCCCAGTAGAATAGGTGGAGCACAGATGGGTGCGGGATCAATGGAGGAGTACACCAACTACTGTGTCTGACAGAAATAAGATACTCCATGCTGTTAGAATTATATCAGAGTGAATGTATGATTCCCGTAGGTAAAATAAACCAATCTTAACCAAAGGGAACAATTTTGCCTCTATCAAAATGATAAACAAAAAAAGGAAAGGTGAAGAGAGATAAACCTAGATCATACAAAGAGAGATCAAAAGGAATTTCATCCTAATACAGAGATTTTCAGAAGCATGATAAACCAGACTTATTCTTGACAAAGTCAAAGTCATTTGCAAGAAATTCGAGTAGATATCCAAGAATGTCCTTGCATATCTCCCTAAGCAGATTGACCTTGAAAAATATTTCCAAATTAATGGTACAGAGAGCAAATTCAGCAGTGGAACAGTGGTAATGAACCTAACCAAAGAGATAAGTTGAGGACTAGTAGATATTCAAGAATGTCCTTGCATATCTGACCTAAGCAAATTAACCTTGAGATATATTTCCAAATCAATGATACAGAGAGCAAACTCAGGAGTGGATCAGTGGTAATGAGTTTAACCACACAGAGAAGCTGAGCATGTGGCGGGTTGGATGTTGAATTTCACCTAACCCAACCTTTCAAAGAGTTTAGAACATGGGTTCTTAAACTCTTCCACAGAAAGAAAGAGAAAAAAA
Source organism: Spermophilus citellus (assembly GCF_964194105.1). Classification (NCBI taxonomy): domain Eukaryota; kingdom Metazoa; phylum Chordata; class Mammalia; order Rodentia; family Sciuridae; genus Spermophilus; species Spermophilus citellus. The sequence goes on along the minus strand of NW_027673039.1, from coordinate 4,115,377 downwards.
AAATCATTCCCAATGCATGGTGTGCGGTCACGATGATTTTCTACCATAACGTGATATAAGAAAAACAGAACAAATCAATGATAAATATTGAGCGGCAGAGAAGAATGAAATTCTGACATTTTCCCAACATGCTATGGATGGAACCAGTGTACATCCTTGGCCACACGTGCCAAACCAATGTTTGTTCCTAGGTGTGCATACTAAGGGGAGAAGGTGCACTAAAGTGGGAAGGGGGAAGGCGAGAGGTGGGTGGGGAGAGAGGGGACGGAATGGAATAGCAGTTCAGAAGAGAGGGGAAAATGGGTAGAGCAAGGCTAGCTGAGGATGACCCAGGACTTCTATGTGCCTGTGTGGAAATAGTACAGGGAATCCCATTGCTCTATCCATCCGAGATAGTCCCTATCCTACCCAAGGGTCCATGGTAAACTACAGCTGTTTTCATACACATTGATCCACCAGCCCACAGGTATCAGAATGCTGCAGTAAAAGTTCTCTGAAATTTCAATAGTTTGTGGTGATTTGAACTTCGAATGACCTATTTGACCTGCTCAGCATAAAGAAACACTCTTGGAAAAATACAACCTTCCTTACACAAGTACCTCCTCCTCCATCCTTAATGTTTTCCCCATCTACATGTTTTCTAAGGAATCTTCTGTAAACTACCTAGGCAAAGAAAACCAACCTGAGACCCGAACGTTTTGCTGTCTTCTGTCAGCAGGTGCTCAGACAGGTGAGCCTGGACACAGATCCCAGGAAGAGAAGCAGCTTCCTGGACTCCAGCCGGAAGAGGAAGTGAGGGAAGGTGGCTCCTGGGAACTGGTATGCTGCCCCAGGATCACGTGATGCAACACGTCATCTTCAATACCACAGGTTCAATTTTAGGCCAAAATTCAGTGACTCACACCTTTGATTTCCATGACTGCATCCGGAAGGAAGATTTGCCAGCCTTTTCCAGTCAGTACTTTTCTTTTACAGACGTTCGAACTCCAGCGTTTGAATGATTTTGAGGTGCTGGGAAGAAGGCACAGGCCAGTTGACCTAAGGGGCTTGGAGTTTTTACAAGTTTGGCTCTCTGGGGTGTCAAAGTTTTTTGTTGTTTTTGTTGTTTGTTTGTTTGTTTGTTTGTTTAACGCTGCCATTTTAACTTAAGGATTCCAGAATTCAAAGAAATGCTGCCCAATGCTTCCATGCTTTCTGCAACATAATAAGCTCTGCATTGCATCAGATTCTAAATTTTCATTGGAAGAGTATTTCTTTTTTGCTGGGTTTGGAATGACATTTGTGGACATTCAAGTGCCCAGAATAACCATAGGGCTTAAAGAGAGCCTGCTGCTGAGGGCTGATGCCCCTTCTTTCTCTTCCAAATCTGGTGGGCTTCTGAGGTCCCTTGGTGGAAAAGTGTATGTTTCTGGATTCAGCTCCCTGCCCCCGCCCCCAGGGCATCCCTTCAGGCCCTCACCTGGGCCAATCCTGAAATATTGCTGCAGAGGAAAAATTCTCCTGTGTAAGTCTCAAGGGTCCCTTGCCCAAAGGTTTTCCCAGCACTCTACCAGGGCTTTTGTGCTGGTGTCCCTTCCTGTGTAGGTCACCAAGGATTTTATTCACACAGATTTGCACTTTCGAATACACAGGCATATGGGTGCACAGTTCAGAACACCTGGTACCTCAATAGGTTTGCAAATCTCCAATATCACAGAAAAGTGAATGCAGCCTTTACTCCCACACTCCCTTTAGATGATTTCCTTTTTTGTTGTTAATATGTTTACGTGTTCATGGACCTTTTGTTTATGCATTTATGTATGTGCAGTGAGTAGAATCTAAACACACTCGCCCACGGGTGGGAGGCCAGCGCTCTGCAACTGAGCAACAACCCTTGCCCCATCTTTTCATAGTTCTTGAAATAACGGGTAGAATCAATTCTAAGATAGCTACAAATATTCCCACTTAAAACCATCATGAAAATCTATCAGGAAAGACAGTCAAAATAATGTAATTGAAGAAAGAATGAAACTGTTTGTTTCTCATGAAGAGTTTTGAAGGAATACCAACACAATGCATTATTAGTCTGTAATATTATTAGGCTCTATCTAATGCGAAAGTACATATGAACACACAGGCACATGCATACGAATATGCACATGATCATGTCCATAAACACATGTGCACACAAACACACAAACACACACACACACTCACACACACACCCACACACACACACACACACATACACACACCACTCCATACCCCACTTCCCCACACAAATGGGAACGCACACATAAGCAGCTAGAAGTATTTTCCGGATTTTTTTTCTTGTTTGGTGAGAGTGGATCCATGTGCATCCCATTACCGATTGCCTGCTGTCCTACTTGAAAATTGGTAAAGCTACTGGACTTCCCTAAATACACTTGAACCATCCCTGTAAGGAATCTACTTCATTACTTCTCATTTTCCCAAAGAGCCTTTGGAGAACAGAACCCTTTCAGTGCTCCAGGCTGTGAATAGGCCACACCCAAAGCTTTCTCATCTCCGTAAGTCCTCAGAAAGCATTGTGGATCTGACCCCAAGGTAGTGGGTGTGCTGGGTCGACTAGTGATCATGTGAGTACATGGAAAATTCCCCCTTTGAAAACCATCTCAGAAAGGGGAAGTATCTCTCTTTCACTTGAGGTCAGGCAGGAAATTCTACTAGTCATTGATGGTGGAGACAAAGAGGCAACTTCCCTCCACAGGTGAGAGCAGTCTAGGGAGGATGTCCTTATTAAGCCCAATTCTGCTCCATCAAATGCAGCTGTTGTTCAAGTCCTCTTGGGTTCTTCTCTACCTGCAAGTTCCAAAGAGTGAGCCTGGGCACATGCCACTTAAGCAACAGTTTCTTTCTATCCACATTGGGCTGCTAGAGAGAAACTGTCTGCCTGGAAGAGTCTTTCTATGGGTGGCACTGGGCTGTGGAATATTTGAAACACCTGCTAGTTGAATGCAGCTCTGCTCATTCTGAGCCTCAGAGCCCCTCAGTCAATGAAGGAAGTGGAGGAAAATATTCTATAGAATATTCCGGAGGGAACAGAATGCATTCTAGCCGAAGCTAAAAGAAAGTGTTTGTGTCCATTGACCCAATTCAGTGCCTCCAAAGGTCCCCATTTGGGAAACCCAATTGTTACAGGTCAGAACCCTTCCAAGGGAGAAGGGGGAGTTGACTCAGGACCCATGGTATTCTTAGCATGCAGGATAGAAGAGAAACTCCACAGGACACATTTGAGCACATACACAGAGGTTGGATTAAGAAAAATAATGCTGAGAGGGGTGGAAGGCAGCATCCAACACAGGCCAGGGCTGGATGATATGGCCAGGCCAATGGAGAGCAAAAATTATGGTGGCTTGCATCCCACTCAGCATGCAGATCTACGAATACCACAGACAGCACAGGAAGTCTATGGAGCCAACACGTGTGCTGGAGTCAAATTGTTGTTCAGCTTTGCATTGGCCCCAATGTCACTGATGACTCTGCAAGTACAAGAGAACCCAGCTCGACTTGATCATCAGGAATATGGGATGGAAACCTTTGCAGTTCCTCATGTCATCCACCTGAGACAGTTCTTTCTAGTGGATGAAAGCTGCCTCCATATGTGGAGGATCAAGGACCAGAACAGATTCCTGCTGGGAGCTCAGAAGAAAGAGAGACATTCTCTGAAACGCTTTCCATAGGAAAGGCTTCCTCATCTCTTCAGCCTGCTGGTCGTCCACCCACCGCCCCCTCTCTATCCATGTCAGATCCACCAATCACTTCTCAGAAATTCATGGACTAGGTGGATTAGGAATTTCGGGGCATATTTCTTTGAACTTCTGGAGAGCTGCTTTGAGTGCTTTTCCCAGTTTCCATCTATGGCACACGAGAGGCCTGGGAGAAGCTACAATTCGCAGAGTGTCTAATTACCAAGAATTTATTGCTCCAGAACATGGAAAAAACCTTAGTACACTGTGACCATTTCCAGGCTGTGAGGCTGGTAGGGTGTTTTAAAAATATATGTTTCATTCATCTTTTTTCACTTGGAAAAGTAAAAGGACTAAGAGAAGTGCTGTTGTTTTGTGTGAGTTCTGTGTGCACATGTTACTATTGGAGGGCTTGTTTCTTTTTGTGTGTGCAAATACACCTGTGTGTTTAGAAGTCTTTTGGTACAGATGTTTTCATACAAAGGAAGATCCAGAAAGTATTAGAGGTTGCAATTTTTCAAAGCAGTATTGCAATTTCGGCCACCTGCACGTGAAACAGAAACATTTTCACGCTGCCACAGTTTCAAATGTTATACAGATAGGGAGATCTTCAAGTCACTCTCAGACCACTGTTTACCATTCCAATGAAGCCTTTATTGTGGGCAAGCAGTGGACACAATCTAAAGCCAAGATAGCCAGAGTGGCGCATGCCCTTATGTTTTGCCTCTTATTGAAGCCAGAAACACACCAAAGTTATGTTTGCTCAAGGGCATGACTCCTCCCCTACCACTGCAATCGGTAAGAATTTCGTATCTCCATGTGCCAGTGCACAGGATAGCCGTGCAAACAGTTTTTAATCTCACTGTCACATGGACACAGTTGACTGATACACTTTTGCTCATCAGAAAAACAGGCTCACTTTCAGGGACTTTCTTGGCCCTATGCCTGTTCAAGGGGGAGATCAGAGGCACTCCTGCTAATGGACACGAAATGCCAGCCTAGCCAAGCTTTTCTCTGGTCCAGTCATGGCTCTGGCACCCGGGTGTTCCGCACACCTTTATTTTAGACCCTAGTATATGTGATATGGGCACAGAACAAAGTACACCTGAGTGCACACTGGTGAGCAGATAACATTCCTTCACCCTCTGCATTGTTCACAATACTCCACCGGCCTCTCCACACCTTCCTTCCCTCACTAAATGTGCATCACTTGGTGAAAGATGCTCACAGCACGGGTGGGAGAAGGAACTCCTACGATACTTGGGGGGCCTAGGACAGGCCCCTGTATTTATGGCACTCTCCACATCAGGAGTGGAGACAGGAAATGTACAGGAAAGCCTACACTGAGGAAAAAAATCAAATCTGAATATGGAATGTATCTCAAGAGCTGCATTGCCAGACATCAGTGTTCACATATCTCCATTCTTTCAGGCTCCAAAATCAAATTGAGGAGCTCCATGTTTCTCCTCCCTGTTTCCCTGCAAAATCTCCTGCCTGTGGATCAGAATCCACATCACCCCAGACTGTGTCTGAATAGGGACAGCCATGTCAGTGCCATCGGGAGAAGGGAGTGTCCAGTTAATAAATCTTGGCTAAAACACCACAGAGTCATTCTGGACCCTGGACACACATGTTTCCAGACATTGGAAATGGGGACTGGGTGTGAACGAAAAGAGCTCCTTCCACCAGCTGCAGTGGTTCCACAAATGCTCACAATTAAGAGCACCCAGAGAGAGAGTTGAAAAGCCTCAATGTTCAGGCCCCCAAATCGCAAGTGACTTCGATGATCTGGGATACACAATTCCACCCATTTATTATGGTAGTATGTGAAATTCAGTGATATCCTGAACTACACCAAACGAATGATCTTAATTGCCATGTGGACATCATCTGAGACATTCGGGCTGTCCAAGTCATTACAATTGAGCACTAGGACACAAAAAAATGCAGTTTTCAGGAAAGACAAAGTAGAAAGGCATATGCCTATTGAGCACTCAAAGGATGCACACAGTAAAACATGGGGAAAATTGATTGAGGATTCAGAGAAGCGTCAAGTACATGATTATCATAAGGGGCAAGGAACAAAAAAGGAAAGGCCAGAGAAATTGTCCACAATGCTTTCCATGACCACACTCGAGCTTCAAGAAGGTCCACTGAAGCCCAGGACAGAGGTCCCAGTGATCAGCCAGTGTAAACCTCCATGCAGTCATAGGACAAAAAGGACAAACTTGAGCCTTCTACTTCTGTCCAACTTCAATCTCTACACCTGCATATACACTCCATTTGTCATCCCATTGAAAGCCTGTGGAAGGTGACATGAGCACATCAGACCATCCCCTGGAAACACCATTCAGAGGAGTCTCGTCTCTGAGTTCTGGACAGGTGGCTATGCATCAGATGCAGGCAGGGTCTGTGGCTGTGCCAGCGCTTTCTGAAGTCCCAGCCTTGGCTCCCACTCCATAGCTAGAAAGGTCCTGTGACCCTGGTGCCACCTGCTCCTGCATGAGAGACCCTGCAATTATTGGAGCCCCAAGGGCCATTCTTCCCTGCTATGGTGGGCCTCATTCCATGTCACTGTCCTCAGAGGAGGAGGACACAAGAAGGTCTTCATAGAGGACACTCACTGGCTCCTGGGAGCTGGGACACTCCCACTCATCAAGATAGGGAGGAGTGTCAGCAAGAGCACTGGTCTTTGCAGCAGCTGGAGAGGAAGGGAGATCAGCAATGAACCTGGATCTCCACCAGTTTTTGTGCATTCTCTTGAAGACCATTAGGAGGGGCTGTCGGGCAACACAGCTGGGTGCTGGTGGACTCGATTTGGTACACGGCTTGACTGGATTCAGGAAAGGGCTTTCCTTGGGAGGGCAAAGATCCATGCTGGAATCATGGGCTGGAGATTTTCTGGTCACTTGGGGTGACCCTTTTAGTCTGATTCCACTTGTATCTTGCCAAGAAGGCAGAGATTTCCCAGCCTCTGAGCCTGGCTCACAGGTGTTCCCCCGTTGAGTGAGACTTTGCCCCAGCCTGAGTTTCTTTGGGGCATTCTGGCCAGTCTGTTTGTGGACCTGAGCCTGTCTCTTGCCTGAGGCCTGGAGGCTGAGTTTGTGGCCCTGGCCCTGTGGACATGCTGCAGGCTGCAGGCAGGGCTCTTTGCTAACGTCAGGACAACTGGCTAGTGAAGGAGGGTGGAGCACATGGCCCCCTCTGAGAATTTGGGCAGAAGTCTGGGCAACTTTAGAGGAGACAACCTCTGGCGTTTCAGGTGCTTTCTTCCCAAGGAGGGCAGGGATCTGCCCTGAGTGCCTTGCTGCCGACTGGATGGTGCCAGGGATGCTCACATCCGGTTGTGTCTGCATCCCAGGACCTGAGTTGAGTCCAACTTCAGGTATCTGAAAGGGATGTGCGCTACTGAAGGTGAGACTCTCATCCAAGTTCTGGACACGAGGCTGACTCTCAAACACAGAGCCCGGGACACACCTCGTACTGGTCGTGTGGACGGGCAGTGGCCTGCTGGGTTTCTGGAAAAAAAGACAAACACAGGAAAATCTCCTGAGTCCCTGCACTTTCTCAAGCACCAACAAGGCCCACCAACACATGAATTTGGCTACAGAACATAGAGTGGAACCGGAAGACAAGTCATCAGCCCAGGAAAGGAAAAGGGGCACTCCACCTCCACCTCCATGGCTATGAGCCAAGGACCCATTCCAAGAATGACGTGACATGTTTCAGGGCACATTGGGAAATACCCCATTCTTAATCAGAGGTCTCATGCATTGGGAGGGGCAGGGCTCTTTTGTGTGTTCTTCCATGGCATGTCGATGGCTAATGCTCCTCTCAGCAGAGTGTGAACCCTGAGGAGTTGGCTTACAGAAGCTGAGAGTGTTCTCCCACTTTCAATAGGAATATGCCTGCATTGGACATTGTGTCCTTTGAGACGCTGGAGTCAACTATGACCCCATGAGCCCATGCACCATGTCATGGGGAATATGAAAAAAAGTAACACAAATAAATTGGAAAGGGCAAATGTGAAAGATCAAAAGCAGGAGTCACATTGGGGTTCAATGTTGACAGCAAACCTCTCAGGCAGAAGGGCCACAGAAAAGGAACATATCATGCTTATCCTAGTCACCAAAAGAGCAGGCAACCATGCACATACTCACCCTTAGGTAGGCACTGGGTTCTGTCTCTTCCTTCCATTTGGGTTGCTGCCTACCCTGGGGTCTCCTACTGGTACTCCATGTCTGGAGTAGAGCCTTTCCCCGTTCCTCTTCTTGCCTGTAGAACACACGATGGCATTAGGATGGATGTAGAGTCGGGAGCAGAATGTGAGGTGCCCGTTTGCTTAGTGTCTCCTGTGCTACCCTGGGTTCTCCCCCAAGTCTGTGCCTTTCCTCCTACAACACCCAGTCCCTACGTCCAGGCATCCCTTCTCATTTCCCACTAAGTAGTTCCATGTGGACACATTGATTTTGTGCCTCCCATGTTCGTGTTAATTATGGTGCCCTGAACCCATCTCTTTCATAATTGAATGCAAAGGAGAATGAGCTGCAGGCTGTGGCTTTGGGACATGGAGTCATTTTCTATCTCTCCCCATTGACCCAGCCAGGAGCTGCATGTGGATGTTTGGAGATGACCGCGTGGAGAAGGAGAGACACCACCCCCCTGGAGTTTTGTGCCCGAGGCTCTGATGCCACCTTACCCATCCCTCACCTCTGCACATGGCGCTTCGCTCTGGCTGGCTGCTCACAGGCCCCTGTGCTCTGGAGATTCTCAGGCTTGCTTGGTGCCTGGTTCTCCTTCTCCTTCTTTGGGCCCAAGGGTTGTGGGGCCAGCGCACCATCCCAGTGCTTGATGGGGCATCTTCTGCTCCTCGCAGTGTGTCCAAAAGCCCCACATTCCTTACACTTCATCTGATGGTGGAAAAGCACAAGTTGTCAGGAGTCAGCCCAAGCACAACCAGCTCTGCCCTTTTACAGACAAATAGAGATTTTAAGTCTCAGTTTCCTCTCCTTTTAGTTCAGGCACTCAGGCCTGTGAACCATGAACATCTCGGGATTCAAAGGTCCTAGAACACGTTTGTGGAATCACCTATTATACAGGGGCACTGGAAGGAAGGTTTGGATGTTGCAACTTGAGGACCCTGGGCCAGATTTCAAAAACAGGACAAACGTTGGGATGCATGGGTTTCAAGTGGTTCCAAAAGATGTCTCCTCCCATCCTAGGAAGAAACTAAGCTGAGAGGATGTGCTGGGCAGGTCCTCGAGGGTTGGCAAGGGACAATTGGATGGTAGAGGCAATCTGAGAGGATGTAACCAAGATTCTGACCTGTGTCGCCCCCTGGCTTCCCATTGCCTCCAAAGTCCACATACCCTGGGGTCCTCCTCCTCAGGGGGAGGAGCCCTATGCCTCAGAGCTCCCCTCTGCTGTTGCTTCTTATTCTGGATTTGAATGAGCCTCGGGGCCAGAGGCCGTGAGGCACGCTCTGCTGACTGTCTCATGTTATTCCAATCAGATCCCATTTCCTCAGATGCTGACGTTGGGCTTTCCTAGGTCCAAGAGAAAAGAGAAAGAGTGTCATGAACAAAGACATGATGGGAACTCTCAGATATTTCCCACATTGTGGCATGGAGTACATCCCATGATCCAGGGAGCCCAGTAGAATAGGTGGAGCACAGATGCGTGCGGGATCAATGGAGGAGTACACCAACTACTGCGTCTGACAGAAATAAGATACTCCATGCTGTTAGAATTATATCAGAGTGAATGTATGATTCCCGTAGGTAAAATAAACCAATCTTAACCAAAGGGAACAATTTTGCCTCTATCAAAATGATAAACAAAAAAAGCAAAGGTGAAGAGAGATAAACCTAGATCATACAAAGAGAGATCAAAAGGAATTTCATCCTAATACAGAGATTTTCAGAAGCATGATAAACCAGACTTATTCTTGACAAAGTCAAAGTCATTTGCAAGAAATTCGAGTAGATATCCAAGAATGTCCTTGCATATCTCCCTAAGCAGATTGACCTTGAAAAATATTTCCAAATTAATGGTACAGAGAGCAAATTCAGCAGTGGAACAGTGGTAATGAACCTAACCAAAGAGATAAGTTGAGGACTAGTAGATATTCAAGAATGTCCTTGCATATCTGACCTAAGCAAATTAACCTTGAGATATATTTCCAAATCAATGATACAGAGAGCAAACTCAGGAGTGGATCAGTGGTAATGAGTTTAACCACACAGAGAAGCTGAGCATGTGGCGGGTTGGATGTTGAATTTCACCTAACCCAACCTTTCAAAGAGTTTAGAACATGGGTTCTTAAACTCTTCCACAGAAAGAAAGAGAAAAAAAAAATCATTCCCAATGCATGGTGTGCGGTCACGATGATTTTCTACCATAACGTGATATAAGAAAAACAGAACAAATCAATGATAAATATTGAGCGGCAGAGAAGAATGAAATTCTGACATTTTCCCAACATGCTATGGATGGAACCAGTGTACATCCTTGGCCACACGTGCCAAACCAATGTTTGTTCCTAGGTGTGCATACTAAGGGGAGAAGGTGCACTAAAGTGGGAAGGGGGAAGGCGAGAGGTGGGTGGGGAGAGAGGGGACGGAATGGAATAGCAGTTCAGAAGAGAGGGGAAAATGGGTAGAGCAAGGCTAGCTGAGGATGACCCAGGACTTCTATGTGCCTGTGTGGAAATAGTACAGGGAATCCCATTGCTCTATCCATCCGAGATAGTCCCTATCCTACCCAAGGGTCCATGGTAAACTACAGCTGTTTTCATACACATTGATCCACCAGCCCACAGGTATCAGAATGCTGCAGTAAAAGTTCTCTGAAATTTCAATAGTTTGTGGTGATTTGAACTTCGAATGACCTATTTGACCTGCTCAGCATAAAGAAACACTCTTGGAAAAATACAACCTTCCTTACACAAGTACCTCCTCCTCCATCCTTAACGTTTTCCCCATCTACATGTTTTCTAAGGAATCTTCTGTAAACTACCTAGGCAAAGAAAACCAACCTGAGACCCGAACGTTTTGCTGTCTTCTGTCAGCAGGTGCTCAGACAGGTGAGCCTGGACACAGATCCCAGGAAGAGAAGCAGCTTCCTGGACTCCAGCCGGAAGAGGAAGTGAGGGAAGGTGGCTCCTGGGAACTGGTATGCTGCCCCAGGATCACGTGATGCAACACGTCATCTTCAATACCACAGGTTCAATTTTAGGCCAAAATTCAGTGACTCACACCTTTGATTTCCATGACTGCATCCGGAAGGAAGATTTGCCAGCCTTTTCCAGTCAGTACTTTTCTTTTACAGACGTTCGAACTCCAGCGTTTGAATGATTTTGAGGTGCTGGGAAGAAGGCACAGGCCAGTTGACCTAAGGGGCTTGGAGTTTTTACAAGTTTGGCTCTCTGGGGTGTCAAAGTTTTTTGTTGTTTTTGTTGTTTGTTTGTTTGTTTGTTTGTTTGTTTAATGCTGCCATTTTAACTTAAGGATTCCAGAATTCAAAGAAATGCTGCCCAATGCTTCCATGCTTTCTGCAACATAATAAGCTCTGCATTGCATCAGATTCTAAATTTTCATTGGAAGAGTATTTCTTTTTTGCTGGGTTTGGAATGACATTTGTGGACATTCAAGTGCCCAGAATAACCATAGGGCTTAAAGAGAGCCTGCTGCTGAGGGCTGATGCCCCTTCTTTCTCTTCCAAATCTGGTGGGCTTCTGAGGTCCCTTGGTGGAAAAGTGTATGTTTCTGGATTCAGCTCCCTGCCCCCGCCCCCAGGGCATCCCTTCAGGCCCTCACCTGGGCCAATCCTGAAATATTGCTGCAGAGGAAAAATTCTCCTGTGTAAGTCTCAAGGGTCCCTTGCCCAAAGGTTTTCCCAGCACTCTACCAGGGCTTTTGTGCTGGTGTCCCTTCCTGTGTAGGTCACCAAGGATTTTATTCACACAGATTTGCACTTTCGAATACACAGGCATATGGGTGCACAGTTCAGAACACCTGGTACCTCAATAGGTTTGCAAATCTCCAATATCACAGAAAAGTGAATGCAGCCTTTACTCCCACACTCCCTTTAGATGATTTCCTTTTTTGTTGTTAATATGTTTACGTGTTCATGGACCTTTTGTTTATGCATTTATGTATGTGCAGTGAGTAGAATCTAAACACACTCGCCCACGGGTGGGAGGCCAGCGCTCTGCAACTGAGCAACAACCCTTGCCCCATCTTTTCATAGTTCTTGAAATAATGGGTAGAATCAATTCTAAGATAGCTACAAATATTCCCACTTAAAACCATCATGAAAATCTATCAGGAAAGACAGTCAAAATAATGTAATTGAAGAAAGAATGAAACTGTTTGTTTCTCATGAAGAGTTTTGAAGGAATACCAACACAATGCATTATTAGTCTGTAATATTATTAGGCTCTATCTAATGCGAAAGTACATATGAACACACAGGCACATACATACGAATATGCACATGATCATGTCCATAAACACATGTGCACACAAACACACAAACACACACACACACTCACACACACACACCCACACACACACACACACACATACACACACCACTCCATACCCCACTTCCCCACACAAATGGGAACGCACACATAAGCAGCTAGAAGTATTTTCCGGATTTTTTTTTCTTGTTTGGTGAGAGTGGATCCATGTGCATCCCATTACCGATTGCCTGCTGTCCTACTTGAAAATTGGTAAAGCTACTGGACTTCCCTAAATACACTTGAACCATCCCTGTAAGGAATCTACTTCATTACTTCTCATTTTCCCAAAGAGCCTTTGGAGAACAGAACCCTTTCAGTGCTCCAGGCTGTGAATAGGCCACACCCAAAGCTTTCTCATCTCCTTAAGTCCTCAGAAAGCATTGTGGATCTGACCCCAAGGTAGTGGGTGTGCTGGGTCGACTAGTGATCATGTGAGTACATGGAAAATTCCCCCTTTGAAAACCATCTCAGAAAGGGGAAGTATCTCTCTTTCACTTGAGGTCAGGCAGGAAATTCTACTAGTCATTGATGGTGGAGACAAAGAGGCAACTTCCCTCCACAGGTGAGAGCAGTCTAGGGAGGATGTCCTTATTAAGCCCAATTCTGCTCCATCAAATGCAGCTGTTGTTCAAGTCCTCTTGGGTTCTTCTCTACCTGCAAGTTCCAAAGAGTGAGCCTGGGCACATGCCACTTAAGCAACAGTTTCTTTCTATCCACATTGGGCTGCTAGAGAGAAACTGTCTGCCTGGAAGAGTCTTTCTATGGGTGGCACTGGGCTGTGGAATATTTGAAACACCTGCTAGTTGAATGCAGCTCTGCTCATTCTGAGCCTCAGAGACCCTCAGTCAATGAAGGAAGTGGAGGAAAATATTCTATAGAATATTCCGGAGGGAACAGAATGCATTCTAGCCGAAGCTAAAAGAAAGTGTTTGTGTCCATTGACCCAATTCAGTGCCTCCAAAGGTCCCCATTTGGGAAACCCAATTGTTACAGGTCAGAACCCTTCCAAGGGAGAAGGGGGAGTTGACTCAGGACCCATGGTATTCTTAGCATGCAGGATAGAAGAGAAACTCCACAGGACACATTTGAGCACATACACAGAGGTTGGATTAAGAAAAATAATGCTGAGAGGGGTGGAAGGCAGCATCCAACACAGGCCAGGGCTGGATGATATGGCCAGGCCAATGGAGAGCAAAAATTATGGTGGCTTGCATCCCACTCAGCATGCAGATCTACGAATACCACAGACAGCACAGGAAGTCTATGGAGCCAACACGTGTGCTGGAGTCAAATTGTTGTTCAGCTTTGCATTGGCCCCAATGTCACTGATGACTCTGCAAGTACAAGAGAACCCAGCTCGACTTGATCATCAGGAATATGGGATGGAAACCTTTGCAGTTCCTCATGTCATCCACCTGAGACAGTTCTTTCTAGTGGATGAAAGCTGCCTGCATATGTGGAGGATCAAGGACCAGAACAGATTCCTGCTGGGAGCTCAGAAGAAAGAGAGACATTCTCTGAAACGCTTTCCATAGGAAAGGCTTCCTCATCTCTTCAGCCTGCTGGTCGTCCACCCACCGCCCCCTCTCTATCCATGTCAGATCCACCAATCACTTCTCAGAAATTCATGGACTAGGTGGATTAGGAATTTCGGGGCATATTTCTTTGAACTTCTGGAGAGCTGCTTTGAGTGCTTTTCCCAGTTTCCATCTATGGCACACGAGAGGCCTGGGAGAAGCTACAATTCGCAGAGTGTCTAATTACCAAGAATTTATTGCTCCAGAACATGGAAAAAACCTTAGTACACTGTGACCATTTCCAGGCTGTGAGGCTGGTAGGGTGTTTTAAAAATATATGTTTCATTCGTCTTTTTTCACTTGGAAAAGTAAAAGGACTAAGAGAAGTGCTGTTGTTTTGTGTGAGTTCTGTGTGCACATGTTACTATTGGAGGGCTTGTTTCTTTTTGTGTGTGCAAATACACCTGTGTGTTTAGAAGTCTTTTGGTACAGATGTTTTCATACAAAGGAAGATCCAGAAAGTATTAGAGGTTGCAATTTTTCAAAGCAGTATTGCCATTTCAGCCACCTGCACGTGAAACAGAAACATTTTCACGCTGCCACAGTTTCAAATGTTATACAGATAGGGAGATCTTCAAGTCACTCTCAGACCACTGTTTACCATTCCAATGAAGCCTTTATTGTGGGCAAGCAGTGGACACAATCTAAAGCCAAGATAGCCAGAGTGGCGCATGCCCTTATGTTTTGCCTCTTATTGAAGCCAGAAACACACCAAAGTTATGTTTGCTCAAGGGCATGACTCCTCCCCTACCACTGCAATCGGTAAGAATTTCGTATCTCCATGTGCCAGTGCACAGGATAGCCGTGCAAACAGTTTTTAATCTCACTGTCACATGGACACAGTTGACTGATACACTTTTGCTCATCAGAAAAACAGGCTCACTTTCAGGGACCTTCTTGGCCCTATGCCTGTTCAAGGGGGAGATCAGAGGCACTCCTGCTAATGGACACGAAATGCCAGCCTAGCCAAGCTTTTCTCTGGTCCAGTCATGGCTCTGGCACCCGGGTGTTCCGCACACCTTTATTTTAGACCCTAGTATATGTGATATGGGCACAGAACAAAGTACACCTGAGTGCACACTGGTGAGCAGATAACATTCCTTCACCCTCTGCATTGTTCACAATACTCCACCGGCCTCTCCACACCTTCCTTCCCTCACTAAATGTGCATCACTTGGTGAAAGATGCTCACAGCACGGGTGGGAGAAGGAACTCCTACGATACTTGGGGGGCCTAGGACAGGCCCCTGTATTTATGGCACTCTCCACATCAGCAGTGGAGACAGGAAATGTACAGGAAAGCCTACACTGAGGAAAAAATCAAATCTGAATATGGAATGTATCTCAAGAGCTGCATTGCCAGACATCAGTGTTCACATATCTCCATTCTTTCAGGCTCCAAAATCAAATTGAGGAGCTCCATGTTTCTCCTCCCTGTTTCCCTGCAAAATCTCCTGCCTGTGGATCAGAATCCACATCACCCCAGACTGTGTCTGAATAGGGACAGCCATGTCAGTGCCATCGGGAGAAGGGAGTGTCCAGTTAATAAATCTTGGCTAAAACACCACAGAGTCATTCTGGACCCTGGACACACATGTTCCCAGACATTGGAAATGGGGACTGGGTGTGAACGAAAAGAGCTCCTTCCACCAGCTGCAGTGGTTCCACAAATGCTCACAATTAAGAGCACCCAGAGAGAGAGTTGAAAAGCCTCAATGTTCAGGCCCCCAAATCGCAAGTGACTTCGATGATCTGGGATACACAATTCCACCCATTTATTATGGTAGTATGTGAAATTCAGTGATATCCTGAACTACACCAAACGAATGATCTTAATTGCCATGTGGACATCATCTGAGACATTCGGGCTGTCCAAGTCATTACAATTGAGCACTAGGACACAAAAAAAATGCAGTTTTCAGGAAAGACAAAGTAGAAAGGCATATGCCTATTGAGCACTCAAAGGATGCACACAGTAAAACATGGGGAAAATTGATTGAGGATTCAGAGAAGCGTCAAGTACATGATTATCATAAGGGGCAAGGAACAAAAAAGGAAAGGCCAGAGAAATTGTCCACAATGCTTTCCATGACCACACTCGAGCGTCAAGAAGGTCCACTGAAGCCCAGGACAGAGGTCCCAGTGATCAGCCAGTGTAAACCTCCATGCAGTCATAGGACAAAAAGGACAAACTTGAGCCTTCTACTTCTGTCCAACTTCAATCTCTACACCTGCATATACACTCCATTTGTCATCCCATTGAAAGCCTGTGGAAGGTGACATGAGCACATCGGACCATCCCCTGGAAACACCATTCAGAGGAGTCTCGTCTCTGAGTTCTGGACAGGTGGCTATGCATCAGATGCAGGCAGGGTCTGTGGCTGTGCCAGCGCTTTCTGAAGTCCCAGCCTTGGCTCCCACTCCATAGCTAGAAAGGTCCTGTGACCCTGGTGCCACCTGCTCCTGCATGAGAGACCCTGCAAGTTATTGGAGCCCCAAGGGCCATTCTTCCCTGCTATGGTGGGCCTCATTCCATGTCACTGTCCTCAGAGGAGGAGGACACAAGAAGGTCTTCATAGAGGACACTCACTGGCTCCTGGGAGCTGGGACACTCCCACTCATCAAGATAGGGAGGAGTGTCAGCAAGAGCACTGGTCTTTGCAGCAGCTGGAGAGGAAGGGAGATCAGCAATGAACCTGGATCTCCACCAGTTTTTGTGCATTCTCTTGAAGACCATTAGGAGGGGCTGTCGGGCAACACAGCTGGGTGCTGGTGGACTCGATTTGGTACACGGCTTGACTGGATTCAGGAAAGGGCTTTCCTTGGGAGGGCAAAGATCCATGCTGGAATCATGGGCTGGAGATTTTCTGGTCACTTGGGGTGACCCTTTTAGTCTGATTCCACTTGTATCTTGCCAAGAAGGCAGAGATTTCCCAGCCTCTGAGCCTGGCTCACAGGTGTTCCCCCGTTGAGTGAGACTTTGCCCCAGCCTGAGTTTCTTTGGGGCATTCTGGCCAGTCTGTTTGTGGACCTGAGCCTGTCTCTTGCCTGAGGCCTGGAGGCTGAGTTTGTGGCCCTGGCCCTGTGGACATGCTGCAGGCTGCAGGCAGGGCTCTTTGCTAACGTCAGGACAACTGGCTAGTGAAGGAGGGTGGAGCACATGGCCCCCTCTGAGAATTTGGGCAGAAGTCTGGGCAACTTTAGAGGAGACAACCTCTGGCGTTTCAGGTGCTTTCTTCCCAAGGAGGGCAGGGATCTGCCCTGAGTGCCTTGCTGCCGACTGGATGGTGCCAGGGATGCTCACATCCGGTTGTGTCTGCATCCCAGGACCTGAGTTGAGTCCAACTTCAGGTATCTGAAAGGGATGTGCGCTACTGAAGGTGAGACTCTCATCCAAGTTCTGGACACGAGGCTGACTCTCAAACACAGAGCCCGGGACACACCTCGTACTGGTCGTGTGGACGGGCAGTGGCCTGCTGGGTTTCTGGAAAAAAAGACAAACACCAACAAGGCCCACCAACACATGAATTTGGCTACAGAACATAGAGTGGAACCGGAAGACAAGTCATCAGCCCAGGAAAGGAAAAGGGGCACTCCACCTCCACCTCCATGGCTATGAGCCAAGGACCCATTCCAAGAATGACGTGACATGTTTCAGGGCACATTGGGAAATACCCCATTCTTAATCAGAGGTCTCATGCATTGGGAGGGGCAGGGCTCTTTTGTGTGTTCTTCCATGGCATGTCGATGGCTAATGCTCCTCTCAGCAGAGTGTGAACCCTGAGGAGTTGGCTTACAGAAGCTGAGAGTGTTCTCCCACTTTCAATAAGAATATGCCTGCATTGGACATTGTGTCCTTTGAGACGCTGGAGTCAACTATGACCCCATGAGCCCATGCACCATGTCATGGGGAATATGAAAAAAAGTAACACAAATAAATTGGAAAGGGCAAATGTGAAAGATCAAAAGCAGGAGTCACATTGGGGTTCAATGTTGACAGCAAACCTCTCAGGCAGAAGGGCCACAGAAAAGGAACATATCATGCTTATCCTAGTCACCAAAAGAGCAGGCAACCATGCACATACTCACCCTTAGGTAGGCACTGGGTTCTGTCTCTTCCTTCCATTTGGGTTGCTGCCTACCCTGGGGTCTCCTACTGGTACTCCATGTCTGGAGTAGAGCCTTTCCCCGTTCCTCTTCTTGCCTGTAGAACACACGATGGCATTAGGATGGATGTAGAGTCGGGAGCAGAATGTGAGGTGCCCGTTTGCTTAGTGTCTCCTGTGCTACCCTGGGTTCTCCCCCAAGTCTGTGCCTTTCCTCCTACAACACCCAGTCCCTACGTCCAGGCATCCCTTCTCATTTCCCACTAAGTAGTTCCATGTGGACACATTGATTTTGTGCCTCCCATGTTCGTGTTAATTATGGTGCCCTGAACCCATCTCTTTCATAATTGAATGCAAAGGAGAATGAGCTGCAGGCTGTGGCTTTGGGACATGGAGTCATTTTCTATCTCTCCCCATTGACCCAGCCAGGAGCTGCATGTGGATGTTTGGAGATGACCGCGTGGAGAAGGAGAGACACCACCCCCCTGGAGTTTTGTGCCCGAGGCTCTGATGCCACCTTACCCATCCCTCACCTCTGCACATGGCGCTTCGCTCTGGCTGGCTGCTCACAGGCCCCTGTGCTCTGGAGATTCTCAGGCTTGCTTGGTGCCTGGTTCTCCTTCTCCTTCTTTGGGCCCAAGGGTTGTGGGGCCAGCGCACCATCCCAGTGCTTGATGGGGCATCTTCTGCTCCTCGCAGTGTGTCCAAAAGCCCCACATTCCTTACACTTCATCTGATGGTGGAAAAGCACAAGTTGTCAGGAGTCAGCCCAAGCACAACCAGCTCTGCCCTTTTACAGACAAATAGAGATTTTAAGTCTCAGTTTCCTCTCCTTTTAGTTCAGGCACTCAGGCCTGTGAACCATGAACATCTCGGGATTCAAAGGTCCTAGAACACGTTTGTGGAATCACCTATTATACAGGGGCACTGGAAGGAAGGTTTGGATGTTGCAACTTGAGGACCCTGGGCCAGATTTCAAAAACAGGACAAACGTTGGGATGCATGGGTTTCAAGTGGTTCCAAAAGATGTCTCCTCCCATCCTAGGAAGAAACTAAGCTGAGAGGATGTGCTGGGCAGGTCCTCGAGGGTTGGCAAGGGACAATTGGATGGTAGAGGCAATCTGAGAGGATGTAACCAAGATTCTGACCTGTGTCGCCCCCTGGCTTCCCATTGCCTCCAAAGTCCACATACCCTGGGGTCCTCCTCCTCAGGGGGAGGAGCCCTATGCCTCAGAGCTCCCCTCTGCTGTTGCTTCTTATTCTGGATTTGAATGAGCCTCGGGGCCAGAGGCCGTGAGGCACGCTCTGCTGACTGTCTCATGTTATTCCAATCAGATCCCATTTCCTCAGATGCTGACGTTGGGCTTTCCTAGGTCCAAGAGAAAAGAGAAAGAGTGTCATGAACAAAGACATGATGGGAACTCTCAGATATTTCCCACATTGTGGCATGGAGTACATCCCATGATCCAGGGAGCCCAGTAGAATAGGTGGAGCACAGATGCGTGCGGGATCAATGGAGGAGTACACCAACTACTGCGTCTGACAGAAATAAGATACTCCATGCTGTTAGAATTATATCAGAGTGAATGTATGATTCCCGTAGGTAAAATAAACCAATCTTAACCAAAGGGAACAATTTTGCCTCTATCAAAATGATAAACAAAAAAAGGAAAGGTGAAGAGAGATAAACCTAGATCATACAAAGAGAGATCAAAAGGAATTTCATCCTAATACAGAGATTTTCAGAAGCATGATAAACCAGACTTATTCTTGACAAAGTCAAAGTCATTTGCAAGAAATTCGAGTAGATATCCAAGAATGTCCTTGCATATCTCCCTAAGCAGATTGACCTTGAAAAATATTTCCAAATTAATGGTACAGAGAGCAAATTCAGCAGTGGAACAGTGGTAATGAACCTAACCAAAGAGATAAGTTGAGGACTAGTAGATATTCAAGAATGTCCTTGCATATCTGACCTAAGCAAATTAACCTTGAGATATATTTCCAAATCAATGATACAGAGAGCAAACTCAGGAGTGGATCAGTGGTAATGAGTTTAACCACACAGAGAAGCTGAGCATGTGGCGGGTTGGATGTTGAATTTCACCTAACCCAACCTTTCAAAGAGTTTAGAACATGGGTTCTTAAACTCTTCCACAGAAAGAAAGAGAAAAAAAAAATCATTCCCAATGCATGGTGTGCGGTCACGATGATTTTCTACCATAACGTGATATAAGAAAAACAGAACAAATCAATGATAAATATTGAGCGGCAGAGAAGAATGAAATTCTGACATTTTCCCAACATGCTATGGATGGAACCAGTGTACATCCTTGGCCACACGTGCCAAACCAATGTTTGTTCCTAGGTGTGCATACTAAGGGGAGAAGGTGCACTAAAGTGGGAAGGGGGAAGGCGAGAGGTGGGTGGGGAGAGAGGGGACGGAATGGAATAGCAGTTCAGAAGAGAGGGGAAAATGGGTAGAGCAAGGCTAGCTGAGGATGACCCAGGACTTCTATGTGCCTGTGTGGAAATAGTACAGGGAATCCCATTGCTCTATCCATCCGAGATAGTCCCTATCCTACCCAAGGGTCCATGGTAAACTACAGCTGTTTTCATACACATTGATCCACCAGCCCACAGGTATCAGAATGCTGCAGTAAAAGTTCTCTGAAATTTCAATAGTTTGTGGTGATTTGAACTTCGAATGACCTATTTGACCTGCTCAGCATAAAGAAACACTCTTGGAAAAATACAACCTTCCTTACACAAGTACCTCCTCCTCCATCCTTAACGTTTTCCCCATCTACATGTTTTCTAAGGAATCTTCTGTAAACTACCTAGGCAAAGAAAACCAACCTGAGACCCGAACGTTTTGCTGTCTTCTGTCAGCAGGTGCTCAGACAGGTGAGCCTGGACACAGATCCCAGGAAGAGAAGCAGCTTCCTGGACTCCAGCCGGAAGAGGAAGTGAGGGAAGGTGGCTCCTGGGAACTGGTATGCTGCCCCAGGATCACGTGATGCAACACGTCATCTTCAATACCACAGGTTCAATTTTAGGCCAAAATTCAGTGACTCACACCTTTGATTTCCATGACTGCATCCGGAAGGAAGATTTGCCAGCCTTTTCCAGTCAGTACTTTTCTTTTACAGACGTTCGAACTCCAGCGTTTGAATGATTTTGAGGTGCTGGGAAGAAGGCACAGGCCAGTTGACCTAAGGGGCTTGGAGTTTTTACAAGTTTGGCTCTCTGGGGTGTCAAAGTTTTTTGTTGTTTTTGTTGTTTGTTTGTTTGTTTAACGCTGCCATTTTAACTTAAGGATTCCAGAATTCAAAGAAATGCTGCCCAATGCTTCCATGCTTTCTGCAACATAATAAGCTCTGCATTGCATCAGATTCTAAATTTTCATTGGAAGAGTATTTCTTTTTTGCTGGGTTTGGAATGACATTTGTGGACATTCAAGTGCCCAGAATAACCATAGGGCTTAAAGAGAGCCTGCTGCTGAGGGCTGATGCCCCTTCTTTCTCTTCCAAATCTGGTGGGCTTCTGAGGTCCCTTGGTGGAAAAGTGTATGTTTCTGGATTCAGCTCCCTGCCCCCGCCCCCAGGGCATCCCTTCAGGCCCTCACCTGGGCCAATCCTGAAATATTGCTGCAGAGGAAAAATTCTCCTGTGTAAGTCTCAAGGGTCCCTTGCCCAAAGGTTTTCCCAGCACTCTACCAGGGCTTTTGTGCTGGTGTCCCTTCCTGTGTAGGTCACCAAGGATTTTATTCACACAGATTTGCACTTTCGAATACACAGGCATATGGGTGCACAGTTCAGAACACCTGGTACCTCAATAGGTTTGCAAATCTCCAATATCACAGAAAAGTGAATGCAGCCTTTACTCCCACACTCCCTTTAGATGATTTCCTTTTTTGTTGTTAATATGTTTACGTGTTCATGGACCTTTTGTTTATGCATTTATGTATGTGCAGTGAGTAGAATCTAAACACACTCGCCCACGGGTGGGAGGCCAGCGCTCTGCAACTGAGCAACAACCCTTGCCCCATCTTTTCATAGTTCTTGAAATAACGGGTAGAATCAATTCTAAGATAGCTACAAATATTCCCACTTAAAACCATCATGAAAATCTATCAGGAAAGACAGTCAAAATAATGTAATTGAAGAAAGAATGAAACTGTTTGTTTCTCATGAAGAGTTTTGAAGGAATACCAACACAATGCATTATTAGTCTGTAATATTATTAGGCTCTATCTAATGCGAAAGTACATATGAACACACAGGCACATGCATACGAATATGCACATGATCATGTCCATAAACACATGTGCACACAAACACACAAACACACACACACACTCACACACACACCCACACACACACACACACACATACACACACCACTCCATACCCCACTTCCCCACACAAATGGGAATGCACACATAAGCAGCTAGAAGTATTTTCCGGATTTTTTTTTTCTTGTTTGGTGAGAGTGGATCCATGTGCATCCCATTACCGATTGCCTGCTGTCCTACTTGAAAATTGGTAAAGCTACTGGACTTCCATAAATACACTTGAACCATCCCTGTAAGGAATCTACTTCATTACTTCTCATTTTCCCAAAGAGCCTTTGGAGAACAGAACCCTTTCAGTGCTCCAGGCTGTGAATAGGCCACACCCAAAGCTTTCTCATCTCCTTAAGTCCTCAGAAAGCATTGTGGATCTGACCCCAAGGTAGTGGGTGTGCTGGGTCGACTAGTGATCATGTGAGTACATGGAAAATTCCCCCTTTGAAAACCATCTCAGAAAGGGGAAGTATCTCTCTTTCACTTGAGGTCAGGCAGGAAATTCTACTAGTCATTGATGGTGGAGACAAAGAGGCAACTTCCCTCCACAGGTGAGAGCAGTCTAGGGAGGATGTCCTTATTAAGCCCAATTCTGCTCCATCAAATGCAGCTGTTGTTCAAGTCCTCTTGGGTTCTTCTCTACCTGCAAGTTCCAAAGAGTGAGCCTGGGCACATGCCACTTAAGCAACAGTTTCTTTCTATCCACATTGGGCTGCTAGAGAGAAACTGTCTGCCTGGAAGAGTCTTTCTATGGGTGGCACTGGGCTGTGGAATATTTGAAACACCTGCTAGTTGAATGCAGCTCTGCTCATTCTGAGCCTCAGAGACCCTCAGTCAATGAAGGAAGTGGAGGAAAATATTCTATAGAATATTCCGGAGGGAACAGAATGCATTCTAGCCGAAGCTAAAAGAAAGTGTTTGTGTCCATTGACCCAATTCAGTGCCTCCAAAGGTCCCCATTTGGGAAACCCAATTGTTACAGGTCAGAACCCTTCCAAGGGAGAAGGGGGAGTTGACTCAGGACCCATGGTATTCTTAGCATGCAGGATAGAAGAGAAACTCCACAGGACACATTTGAGCACATACACAGAGGTTGGATTAAGAAAAATAATGCTGAGAGGGGTGGAAGGCAGCATCCAACACAGGCCAGGGCTGGATGATATGGCCAGGCCAATGGAGAGCAAAAATTATGGTGGCTTGCATCCCACTCAGCATGCAGATCTACGAATACCACAGACAGCACAGGAAGTCTATGGAGCCAACACGTGTGCTGGAGTCAAATTGTTGTTCAGCTTTGCATTGGCCCCAATGTCACTGATGACTCTGCAAGTACAAGAGAACCCAGCTCGACTTGATCATCAGGAATATGGGATGGAAACCTTTGCAGTTCCTCATGTCATCCACCTGAGACAGTTCTTTCTAGTGGATGAAAGCTGCCTCCATATGTGGAGGATCAAGGACCAGAACAGATTCCTGCTGGGAGCTCAGAAGAAAGAGAGACATTCTCTGAAACGCTTTCCATAGGAAAGGCTTCCTCATCTCTTCAGCCTGCTGGTCGTCCACCCACCGCCCCCTCTCTATCCATGTCAGATCCACCAATCACTTCTCAGAAATTCATGGACTAGGTGGATTAGGAATTTCGGGGCATATTTCTTTGAACTTCTGGAGAGCTGCTTTGAGTGCTTTTCCCAGTTTCCATCTATGGCACACGAGAGGCCTGGGAGAAGCTACAATTCGCAGAGTGTCTAATTACCAAGAATTTATTGCTCCAGAACATGGAAAAAACCTTAGTACACTGTGACCATTTCCAGGCTGTGAGGCTGGTAGGGTGTTTTAAAAATATATGTTTCATTCGTCTTTTTTCACTTGGAAAAGTAAAAGGACTAAGAGAAGTGCTGTTGTTTTGTGTGAGTTCTGTGTGCACATGTTACTATTGGAGGGCTTGTTTCTTTTTGTGTGTGCAAATACACCTGTGTGTTTAGAAGTCTTTTGGTACAGATGTTTTCATACAAAGGAAGATCCAGAAAGTATTAGAGGTTGCAATTTTTCAAAGCAGTATTGCCATTTCGGCCACCTGCACGTGAAACAGAAACATTTTCACGCTGCCACAGTTTCAAATGTTATACAGATAGGGAGATCTTCAAGTCACTCTCAGACCACTGTTTACCATTCCAATGAAGCCTTTATTGTGGGCAAGCAGTGGACACAATCTAAAGCCAAGATAGCCAGAGTGGCGCATGCCCTTATGTTTTGCCTCTTATTGAAGCCAGAAACACACCAAAGTTATGTTTGCTCAAGGGCATGACTCCTCCCCTACCACTGCAATCGGTAAGAATTTCGTATCTCCATGTGCCAGTGCACAGGATAGCCGTGCAAACAGTTTTTAATCTCACTGTCACATGGACACAGTTGACTGATACACTTTTGCTCATCAGAAAAACAGGCTCACTTTCAGGGACCTTCTTGGCCCTATGCCTGTTCAAGGGGGAGATCAGAGGCACTCCTGCTAATGGACACGAAATGCCAGCCTAGCCAAGCTTTTCTCTGGTCCAGTCATGGCTCTGGCACCCGGGTGTTCCGCACACCTTTATTTTAGACCCTAGTATATGTGATATGGGCACAGAACAAAGTACACCTGATTGCACACTGGTGAGCAGATAACATTCCTTCACCCTCTGCATTGTTCACAATACTCCACCGGCCTCTCCACACCTTCCTTCCCTCACTAAATGTGCATCACTTGGTGAAAGATGCTCACAGCACGGGTGGGAGAAGGAACTCCTACGATACTTGGGGGGCCTAGGACAGGCCCCTGTATTTATGGCACTCTCCACATCAGGAGTGGAGACAGGAAATGTACAGGAAAGCCTACACTGAGGAAAAAATCAAATCTGAATATGGAATGTATCTCAAGAGCTGCATTGCCAGACATCAGTGTTCACATATCTCCATTCTTTCAGGCTCCAAAATCAAATTGAGGAGCTCCATGTTTCTCCTCCCTGTTTCCCTGCAAAATCTCCTGCCTGTGGATCAGAATCCACATCACCCCAGACTGTGTCTGAATAGGGACAGCCATGTCAGTGCCATCGGGAGAAGGGAGTGTCCAGTTAATAAATCTTGGCTAAAACACCACAGAGTCATTCTGGACCCTGGACACACATGTTCCCAGACATTGGAAATGGGGACTGGGTGTGAACGAAAAGAGCTCCTTCCACCAGCTGCAGTGGTTCCACAAATGCTCACAATTAAGAGCACCCAGAGAGAGAGTTGAAAAGCCTCAATGTTCAGGCCCCCAAATCGCAAGTGACTTCGATGATCTGGGATACACAATTCCACCCATTTATTATGGTAGTATGTGAAATTCAGTGATATCCTGAACTACACCAAACGAATGATCTTAATTGCCATGTGGACATCATCTGAGACATTCGGGCTGTCCAAGTCATTACAATTGAGCACTAGGACACACAAAAAAATGCAGTTTTCAGGAAAGACAAAGTAGAAAGGCATATGCCTATTGAGCACTCAAAGGATGCACACAGTAAAACATGGGGAAAATTGATTGAGGATTCAGAGAAGCGTCAAGTACATGATTATCATAAGGGGCAAGGAACAAAAAAGGAAAGGCCAGAGAAATTGTCCACAATGCTTTCCATGACCACACTCGAGCGTCAAGAAGGTCCACTGAAGCCCAGGACAGAGGTCCCAGTGATCAGCCAGTGTAAACCTCCATGCAGTCATAGGACAAAAAGGACAAACTTGAGCCTTCTACTTCTGTCCAACTTCAATCTCTACACCTGCATATACACTCCATTTGTCATCCCATTGAAAGCCTGTGGAAGGTGACATGAGCACATCGGACCATCCCCTGGAAACACCATTCAGAGGAGTCTCGTCTCTGAGTTCTGGACAGGTGGCTATGCATCAGATGCAGGCAGGGTCTGTGGCTGTGCCAGCGCTTTCTGAAGTCCCAGCCTTGGCTCCCACTCCATAGCTAGAAAGGTCCTGTGACCCTGGTGCCACCTGCTCCTGCATGAGAGACCCTGCAAGTTATTGGAGCCCCAAGGGCCATTCTTCCCTGCTATGGTGGGCCTCATTCCATGTCACTGTCCTCAGAGGAGGAGGACACAAGAAGGTCTTCATAGAGGACACTCACTGGCTCCTGGGAGCTGGGACACTCCCACTCATCAAGATAGGGAGGAGTGTCAGCAAGAGCACTGGTCTTTGCAGCAGCTGGAGAGGAAGGGAGATCAGCAATGAACCTGGATCTCCACCAGTTTTTGTGCATTCTCTTGAAGACCATTAGGAGGGGCTGTCGGGCAACACAGCTGGGTGCTGGTGGACTCGATTTGGTACACGGCTTGACTGGATTCAGGAAAGGGCTTTCCTTGGGAGGGCAAAGATCCATGCTGGAATCATGGGCTGGAGATTTTCTGGTCACTTGGGGTGACCCTTTTAGTCTGATTCCACTTGTATCTTGCCAAGAAGGCAGAGATTTCCCAGCCTCTGAGCCTGGCTCACAGGTGTTCCCCCGTTGAGTGAGACTTTGCCCCAGCCTGAGTTTCTTTGGGGCATTCTGGCCAGTCTGTTTGTGGACCTGAGCCTGTCTCTTGCCTGAGGCCTGGAGGCTGAGTTTGTGGCCCTGGCCCTGTGGACATGCTGCAGGCTGCAGGCAGGGCTCTTTGCTAACGTCAGGACAACTGGCTAGTGAAGGAGGGTGGAGCACATGGCCCCCTCTGAGAATTTGGGCAGAAGTCTGGGCAACTTTAGAGGAGACAACCTCTGGCGTTTCAGGTGCTTTCTTCCCAAGGAGGGCAGGGATCTGCCCTGAGTGCCTTGCTGCCGACTGGATGGTGCCAGGGATGCTCACATCCGGTTGTGTCTGCATCCCAGGACCTGAGTTGAGTCCAACTTCAGGTATCTGAAAGGGATGTGCGCTACTGAAGGTGAGACTCTCATCCAAGTTCTGGACACGAGGCTGACTCTCAAACACAGAGCCCGGGACACACCTCGTACTGGTCGTGTGGACGGGCAGTGGCCTGCTGGGTTTCTGGAAAAAAAGACAAACACAGGAAAATCTCCTGAGTCCCTGCACTTTCTCAAGCACCAACAAGGCCCACCAACACATGAATTTGGCTACAGAACATAGAGTGGAACCGGAAGACAAGTCATCAGCCCAGGAAAGGAAAAGGGGCACTCCACCTCCACCTCCATGGCTATGAGCCAAGGACCCATTCCAAGAATGACGTGACATGTTTCAGGGCACATTGGGAAATACCCCATTCTTAATCAGAGGTCTCATGCATTGGGAGGGGCAGGGCTCTTTTGTGTGTTCTTCCATGGCATGTCGATGGCTAATGCTCCTCTCAGCAGAGTGTGAACCCTGAGGAGTTGGCTTACAGAAGCTGAGAGTGTTCTCCCACTTTCAATAGGAATATGCCTGCATTGGACATTGTGTCCTTTGAGACGCTGGAGTCAACTATGACCCCATGAGCCCATGCACCATGTCATGGGGAATATGAAAAAAAGTAACACAAATAAATTGGAAAGGGCAAATGTGAAAGATCAAAAGCAGGAGTCACATTGGGGTTCAATGTTGACAGCAAACCTCTCAGGCAGAAGGGCCACAGAAAAGGAACATATCATGCTTATCCTAGTCACCAAAAGAGCAGGCAACCATGCACATACTCACCCTTAGGTAGGCACTGGGTTCTGTCTCTTCCTTCCATTTGGGTTGCTGCCTACCCTGGGGTCTCCTACTGGTACTCCATGTCTGGAGTAGAGCCTTTCCCCGTTCCTCTTCTTGCCTGTAGAACACACGATGGCATTAGGATGGATGTAGAGTCGGGAGCAGAATGTGAGGTGCCCGTTTGCTTAGTGTCTCCTGTGCTACCCTGGGTTCTCCCCCAAGTCTGTGCCTTTCCTCCTACAACACCCAGTCCCTACGTCCAGGCATCCCTTCTCATTTCCCACTAAGTAGTTCCATGTGGACACATTGATTTTGTGCCTCCCATGTTCGTGTTAATTATGGTGCCCTGAACCCATCTCTTTCATAATTGAATGCAAAGGAGAATGAGCTGCAGGCTGTGGCTTTGGGACATGGAGTCATTTTCTATCTCTCCCCATTGACCCAGCCAGGAGCTGCATGTGGATGTTTGGAGATGACCGCGTGGAGAAGGAGAGACACCACCCCCCTGGAGTTTTGTGCCCGAGGCTCTGATGCCACCTTACCCATCCCTCACCTCTGCACATGGCGCTTCGCTCTGGCTGGCTGCTCACAGGCCCCTGTGCTCTGGAGATTCTCAGGCTTGCTTGGTGCCTGGTTCTCCTTCTCCTTCTTTGGGCCCAAGGGTTGTGGGGCCAGCGCACCATCCCAGTGCTTGATGGGGCATCTTCTGCTCCTCGCAGTGTGTCCAAAAGCCCCACATTCCTTACACTTCATCTGATGGTGGAAAAGCACAAGTTGTCAGGAGTCAGCCCAAGCACAACCAGCTCTGCCCTTTTACAGACAAATAGAGATTTTAAGTCTCAGTTTCCTCTCCTTTTAGTTCAGGCACTCAGGCCTGTGAACCATGAACATCTCGGGATTCAAAGGTCCTAGAACACGTTTGTGGAATCACCTATTATACAGGGGCACTGGAAGGAAGGTTTGGATGTTGCAACTTGAGGACCCTGGGCCAGATTTCAAAAACAGGACAAACGTACGTTGGGATGCATGGGTTTCAAGTGGTTCCAAAAGATGTCTCCTCCCATCCTAGGAAGAAACTAAGCTGAGAGGATGTGCTGGGCAGGTCCTCGAGGGTTGGCAAGGGACAATTGGATGGTAGAGGCAATCTGAGAGGATGTAACCAAGATTCTGACCTGTGTCGCCCCCTGGCTTCCCATTGCCTCCAAAGTCCACATACCCTGGGGTCCTCCTCCTCAGGGGGAGGAGCCCTATGCCTCAGAGCTCCCCTCTGCTGTTGCTTCTTATTCTGGATTTGAATGAGCCTCGGGGCCAGAGGCCGTGAGGCACGCTCTGCTGACTGTCTCATGTTATTCCAATCAGATCCCATTTCCTCAGATGCTGACGTTGGGCTTTCCTAGGTCCAAGAGAAAAGAGAAAGAGTGTCATGAACAAAGACATGATGGGAACTCTCAAATATTTCCCACATTGTGGCATGGAGTACATCCCATGATCCAGGGAGCCCAGTAGAATAGGTGGAGCACAGATGGGTGCGGGATCAATGGAGGAGTACACCAACTACTGCGTCTGACAGAAATAAGATACTCCATGCGGTTAGAATTATATCAGAGTGAATGTATGATTCCCGTAGGTAAAATAAACCAATCTTAACCAAAGGGAACAATTTTGCCTCTATCAAAATGATAAACAAAAAAAGGAAAGGTGAAGAGAGATAAACCTAGATCATACAAAGAGAGATCAAAAGGAATTTCATCCTAATACAGAGATTTTCAGAAGCATGATAAACCAGACTTATTCTTGACAAAGTCAAAGTCATTTGCAAGAAATTCGAGTAGATATCCAAGAATGTCCTTGCATATCTCCCTAAGCAGATTGACCTTGAAAAATATTTCCAAATTAATGGTACAGAGAGCAAATTCAGCAGTGGAACAGTGGTAATGAACCTAACCAAAGAGATAAGTTGAGGACTAGTAGATATTCAAGAATGTCCTTGCATATCTGACCTAAGCAAATTAACCTTGAGATATATTTCCAAATCAATGATACAGAGAGCAAACTCAGGAGTGGATCAGTGGTAATGAGTTTAACCACACAGAGAAGCTGAGCATGTGGCGGGTTGGATGTTGAATTTCACCTAACCCAACCTTTCAAAGAGTTTAGAACATGGGTTCTTAAACTCTTCCACAGAAAGAAAGAGAAAAAAAAAATCATTCCCAATGCATGGTGTGCGGTCACGATGATTTTCTACCATAACGTGATATAAGAAAAACAGAACAAATCAATGATAAATATTGAGCGGCAGAGAAGAATGAAATTCTGACATTTTCCCAACATGCTATGGATGGAACCAGTGTACATCCTTGGCCACACGTGCCAAACCAATGTTTGTTCCTAGGTGTGCATACTAAGGGGAGAAGGTGCACTAAAGTGGGAAGGGGGAAGGCGAGAGGTGGGTGGGGAGAGAGGGGATGGAATGGAATAGCAGTTCAGAAGAGAGGGGAAAATGGGTAGAGCAAGGCTAGCTGAGGATGACCCAGGACTTCTATGTGCCTGTGTGGAAATAGTACAGGGAATCCCATTGCTCTATCCATCCGAGATAGTCCCTATCCTACCCAAGGGTCCATGGTAAACTACAGCTGTTTTCATACACATTGATCCACCAGCCCACAGGTATCAGAATGCTGCAGTAAAAGTTCTCTGAAATTTCAATAGTTTGTGGTGATTTGAACTTCGAATGACCTATTTGACCTGCTCAGCATAAAGAAACACTCTTGGAAAAATACAACCTTCCTTACACAAGTACCTCCTCCTCCATCCTTAACGTTTTCCCCATCTACATGTTTTCTAAGGAATCTTCTGTAAACTACCTAGGCAAAGAAAACCAACCTGAGACCCGAACGTTTTGCTGTCTTCTGTCAGCAGGTGCTCAGACAGGTGAGCCTGGACACAGATCCCAGGAAGAGAAGCAGCTTCCTGGACTCCAGCCGGAAGAGGAAGTGAGGGAAGGTGGCTCCTGGGAACTGGTATGCTGCCCCAGGATCACGTGATGCAACACGTCATCTTCAATACCACAGGTTCAATTTTAGGCCAAAATTCAGTGACTCACACCTTTGATTTCCATGACTGCATCCGGAAGGAAGATTTGCCAGCCTTTTCCAGTCAGTACTTTTCTTTTACAGACGTTCGAACTCCAGCGTTTGAATGATTTTGAGGTGCTGGGAAGAAGGCACAGGCCAGTTGACCTAAGGGGCTTGGAGTTTTTACAAGTTTGGCTCTCTGGGGTGTCAAAGTTTTTTGTTGTTTTTGTTGTTTGTTTGTTTGTTTGTTTGTTTAACGCTGCCATTTTAACTTAAGGATTCCAGAATTCAAAGAAATGCTGCCCAATGCTTCCATGCTTTCTGCAACATAATAAGCTCTGCATTGCATCAGATTCTAAATTTTCATTGGAAGAGTATTTCTTTTTTGCTGGGTTTGGAATGACATTTGTGGACATTCAAGTGCCCAGAATAACCATAGGGCTTAAAGAGAGCCTGCTGCTGAGGGCTGATGCCCCTTCTTTCTCTTCCAAATCTGGTGGGCTTCTGAGGTCCCTTGGTGGAAAAGTGTATGTTTCTGGATTCAGCTCCCTGCCCCCGCCCCCAGGGCATCCCTTCAGGCCCTCACCTGGGCCAATCCTGAAATATTGCTGCAGAGGAAAAATTCTCCTGTGTAAGTCTCAAGGGTCCCTTGCCCAAAGGTTTTCCCAGCACTCTACCAGGGCTTTTGTGCTGGTGTCCCTTCCTGTGTAGGTCACCAAGGATTTTATTCACACAGATTTGCACTTTCGAATACACAGGCATATGGGTGCACAGTTCAGAACACCTGGTACCTCAATAGGTTTGCAAATCTCCAATATCACAGAAAAGTGAATGCAGCCTTTACTCCCACACTCCCTTTAGATGATTTCCTTTTTTGTTGTTAATATGTTTACGTGTTCATGGACCTTTTGTTTATGCATTTATGTATGTGCAGTGAGTAGAATCTAAACACACTCGCCCACGGGTGGGAGGCCAGCGCTCTGCAACTGAGCAACAACCCTTGCCCCATCTTTTCATAGTTCTTGAAATAACGGGTAGAATCAATTCTAAGATAGCTACAAATATTCCCACTTAAAACCATCATGAAAATCTATCAGGAAAGACAGTCAAAATAATGTAATTGAAGAAAGAATGAAACTGTTTGTTTCTCATGAAGAGTTTTGAAGGAATACCAACACAATGCATTATTAGTCTGTAATATTATTAGGCTCTATCTAATGCGAAAGTACATATGAACACACAGGCACATGCATACGAATATGCACATGATCATGTCCATAAACACATGTGCACACAAACACACAAACACACACACACACTCACACACACACCCACACACACACACACACACACATACACACACCACTCCATACCCCACTTCCCCACACAAATGGGAACGCACACATAAGCAGCTAGAAGTATTTTCCGGATTTTTTTTTCTTGTTTGGTGAGAGTGGATCCATGTGCATCCCATTACCGATTGCCTGCTGTCCTACTTGAAAATTGGTAAAGCTACTGGACTTCCCTAAATACACTTGAACCATCCCTGTAAGGAATCTACTTCATTACTTCTCATTTTCCCAAAGAGCCTTTGGAGAACAGAACCCTTTCAGTGCTCCAGGCTGTGAATAGGCCACACCCAAAGCTTTCTCATCTCCTTAAGTCCTCAGAAAGCATTGTGGATCTGACCCCAAGGTAGTGGGTGTGCTGGGTCGACTAGTGATCATGTGAGTACATGGAAAATTCCCCCTTTGAAAACCATCTCAGAAAGGGGAAGTATCTCTCTTTCACTTGAGGTCAGGCAGGAAATTCTACTAGTCATTGATGGTGGAGACAAAGAGGCAACTTCCCTCCACAGGTGAGAGCAGTCTAGGGAGGATGTCCTTATTAAGCCCAATTCTGCTCCATCAAATGCAGCTGTTGTTCAAGTCCTCTTGGGTTCTTCTCTACCTGCAAGTTCCAAAGAGTGAGCCTGGGCACATGCCACTTAAGCAACAGTTTCTTTCTATCCACATTGGGCTGCTAGAGAGAAACTGTCTGCCTGGAAGAGTCTTTCTATGGGTGGCACTGGGCTGTGGAATATTTGAAACACCTGCTAGTTGAATGCAGCTCTGCTCATTCTGAGCCTCAGAGCCCCTCAGTCAATGAAGGAAGTGGAGGAAAATATTCTATAGAATATTCCGGAGGGAACAGAATGCATTCTAGCCGAAGCTAAAAGAAAGTGTTTGTGTCCATTGACCCAATTCAGTGCCTCCAAAGGTCCCCATTTGGGAAACCCAATTGTTACAGGTCAGAACCCTTCCAAGGGAGAAGGGGGAGTTGACTCAGGACCCATGGTATTCTTAGCATGCAGGATAGAAGAGAAACTCCACAGGACACATTTGAGCACATACACAGAGGTTGGATTAAGAAAAATAATGCTGAGAGGGGTGGAAGGCAGCATCCAACACAGGCCAGGGCTGGATGATATGGCCAGGCCAATGGAGAGCAAAAATTATGGTGGCTTGCATCCCACTCAGCATGCAGATCTACGAATACCACAGACAGCACAGGAAGTCTATGGAGCCAACACGTGTGCTGGAGTCAAATTGTTGTTCAGCTTTGCATTGGCCCCAATGTCACTGATGACTCTGCAAGTACAAGAGAACCCAGCTCGACTTGATCATCAGGAATATGGGATGGAAACCTTTGCAGTTCCTCATGTCATCCACCTGAGACAGTTCTTTCTAGTGGATGAAAGCTGCCTCCATATGTGGAGGATCAAGGACCAGAACAGATTCCTGCTGGGAGCTCAGAAGAAAGAGAGACATTCTCTGAAACGCTTTCCATAGGAAAGGCTTCCTCATCTCTTCAGCCTGCTGGTCGTCCACCCACCGCCCCCTCTCTATCCATGTCAGATCCACCAATCACTTCTCAGAAATTCATGGACTAGGTGGATTAGGAATTTCGGGGCATATTTCTTTGAACTTCTGGAGAGCTGCTTTGAGTGCTTTTCCCAGTTTCCATCTATGGCACACGAGAGGCCTGGGAGAAGCTACAATTCGCAGAGTGTCTAATTACCAAGAATTTATTGCTCCAGAACATGGAAAAAACCTTAGTACACTGTGACCATTTCCAGGCTGTGAGGCTGGTAGGGTGTTTTAAAAATATATGTTTCATTCGTCTTTTTTCACTTGGAAAAGTAAAAGGACTAAGAGAAGTGCTGTTGTTTTGTGTGAGTTCTGTGTGCACATGTTACTATTGGAGGGCTTGTTTCTTTTTGTGTGTGCAAATACACCTGTGTGTTTAGAAGTCTTTTGGTACAGATGTTTTCATACAAAGGAAGATCCAGAAAGTATTAGAGGTTGCAATTTTTCAAAGCAGTATTGCCATTTCGGCCACCTGCACGTGAAACAGAAACATTTTCACGCTGCCACAGTTTCAAATGTTATACAGATAGGGAGATCTTCAAGTCACTCTCAGACCACTGTTTACCATTCCAATGAAGCCTTTATTGTGGGCAAGCAGTGGACACAATCTAAAGCCAAGATAGCCAGAGTGGCGCATGCCCTTATGTTTTGCCTCTTATTGAAGCCAGAAACACACCAAAGTTATGTTTGCTCAAGGGCATGACTCCTCCCCTACCACTGCAATCGGTAAGAATTTCGTATCTCCATGTGCCAGTGCACAGGATAGCCGTGCAAACAGTTTTTAATCTCACTGTCACATGGACACAGTTGACTGATACACTTTTGCTCATCAGAAAAACAGGCTCACTTTCAGGGACTTTCTTGGCCCTATGCCTGTTCAAGGGGGAGATCAGAGGCACTCCTGCTAATGGACACGAAATGCCAGCCTAGCCAAGCTTTTCTCTGGTCCAGTCATGGCTCTGGCACCCGGGTGTTCCGCACACCTTTATTTTAGACCCTAGTATATGTGATATGGGCACAGAACAAAGTACACCTGATTGCACACTGGTGAGCAGATAACATTCCTTCACCCTCTGCATTGTTCACAATACTCCACCGGCCTCTCCACACCTTCCTTCCCTCACTAAATGTGCATCACTTGGTGAAAGATGCTCACAGCACGGGTGGGAGAAGGAACTCCTACGATACTTGGGGGGCCTAGGACAGGCCCCTGTATTTATGGCACTCTCCACATCAGGAGTGGAGACAGGAAATGTACAGGAAAGCCTACACTGAGGAAAAAATCAAATCTGAATATGGAATGTATCTCAAGAGCTGCATTGCCAGACATCAGTGTTCACATATCTCCATTCTTTCAGGCTCCAAAATCAAATTGAGGAGCTCCATGTTTCTCCTCCCTGTTTCCCTGCAAAATCTCCTGCCTGTGGATCAGAATCCACATCACCCCAGACTGTGTCTGAATAGGGACAGCCATGTCAGTGCCATCGGGAGAAGGGAGTGTCCAGTTAATAAATCTTGGCTAAAACACCACAGAGTCATTCTGGACCCTGGACACACATGTTCCCAGACATTGGAAATGGGGACTGGGTGTGAACGAAAAGAGCTCCTTCCACCAGCTGCAGTGGTTCCACAAATGCTCACAATTAAGAGCACCCAGAGAGAGAGTTGAAAA
This sequence comes from Spermophilus citellus, assembly GCF_964194105.1. NCBI lineage: Eukaryota > Metazoa > Chordata > Mammalia > Rodentia > Sciuridae > Spermophilus > Spermophilus citellus. The sequence goes on along the minus strand of NW_027673039.1, from coordinate 4,079,769 downwards.
GCCTCAATGTTCAGGCCCCCAAATCGCAAGTGACTTCGATGATCTGGGATACACAATTCCACCCATTTATTATGGTAGTATGTGAAATTCAGTGATATCCTGAACTACACCAAACGAATGATCTTAATTGCCATGTGGACATCATCTGAGACATTCGGGCTGTCCAAGTCATTACAATTGAGCACTAGGACACAAAAAAAAATGCAGTTTTCAGGAAAGACAAAGTAGAAAGGCATATGCCTATTGAGCACTCAAAGGATGCACACAGTAAAACATGGGGAAAATTGATTGAGGATTCAGAGAAGCGTCAAGTACATGATTATCATAAGGGGCAAGGAACAAAAAAGGAAAGGCCAGAGAAATTGTCCACAATGCTTTCCATGACCACACTCGAGCGTCAAGAAGGTCCACTGAAGCCCAGGACAGAGGTCCCAGTGATCAGCCAGTGTAAACCTCCATGCAGTCATAGGACAAAAAGGACAAACTTGAGCCTTCTACTTCTGTCCAACTTCAATCTCTACACCTGCATATACACTCCATTTGTCATCCCATTGAAAGCCTGTGGAAGGTGACATGAGCACATCGGACCATCCCCTGGAAACACCATTCAGAGGAGTCTCGTCTCTGAGTTCTGGACAGGTGGCTATGCATCAGATGCAGGCAGGGTCTGTGGCTGTGCCAGCACTTTCTGAAGTCCCAGCCTTGGCTCCCACTCCATAGCTAGAAAGGTCCTGTGACCCTGGTGCCACCTGCTCCTGCATGAGAGACCCTGCAAGTTATTGGAGCCCCAAGGGCCATTCTTCCCTGCTATGGTGGGCCTCATTCCATGTCACTGTCCTCAGAGGAGGAGGACACAAGAAGGTCTTCATAGAGGACACTCACTGGCTCCTGGGAGCTGGGACACTCCCACTCATCAAGATAGGGAGGAGTGTCAGCAAGAGCACTGGTCTTTGCAGCAGCTGGAGAGGAAGGGAGATCAGCAATGAACCTGGATCTCCACCAGTTTTTGTGCATTCTCTTGAAGACCATTAGGAGGGGCTGTCGGGCAACACAGCTGGGTGCTGGTGGACTCGATTTGGTACACGGCTTGACTGGATTCAGGAAAGGGCTTTCCTTGGGAGGGCAAAGATCCATGCTGGAATCATGGGCTGGAGATTTTCTGGTCACTTGGGGTGACCCTTTTAGTCTGATTCCACTTGTATCTTGCCAAGAAGGCAGAGATTTCCCAGCCTCTGAGCCTGGCTCACAGGTGTTCCCCCGTTGAGTGAGACTTTGCCCCAGCCTGAGTTTCTTTGGGGCATTCTGGCCAGTCTGTTTGTGGACCTGAGCCTGTCTCTTGCCTGAGGCCTGGAGGCTGAGTTTGTGGCCCTGGCCCTGTGGACATGCTGCAGGCTGCAGGCAGGGCTCTTTGCTAACGTCAGGACAACTGGCTAGTGAAGGAGGGTGGAGCACATGGCCCCCTCTGAGAATTTGGGCAGAAGTCTGGGCAACTTTAGAGGAGACAACCTCTGGCGTTTCAGGTGCTTTCTTCCCAAGGAGGGCAGGGATCTGCCCTGAGTGCCTTGCTGCCGACTGGATGGTGCCAGGGATGCTCACATCCGGTTGTGTCTGCATCCCAGGACCTGAGTTGAGTCCAACTTCAGGTATCTGAAAGGGATGTGCGCTACTGAAGGTGAGACTCTCATCCAAGTTCTGGACACGAGGCTGACTCTCAAACACAGAGCCCGGGACACACCTCGTACTGGTCGTGTGGACGGGCAGTGGCCTGCTGGGTTTCTGGAAAAAAAGACAAACACAGGAAAATCTCCTGAGTCCCTGCACTTTCTCAAGCACCAACAAGGCCCACCAACACATGAATTTGGCTACAGAACATAGAGTGGAACCGGAAGACAAGTCATCAGCCCAGGAAAGGAAAAGGGGCACTCCACCTCCACCTCCATGGCTATGAGCCAAGGACCCATTCCAAGAATGACGTGACATGTTTCAGGGCACATTGGGAAATACCCCATTCTTAATCAGAGGTCTCATGCATTGGGAGGGGCAGGGCTCTTTTGTGTGTTCTTCCATGGCATGTCGATGGCTAATGCTCCTCTCAGCAGAGTGTGAACCCTGAGGAGTTGGCTTACAGAAGCTGAGAGTGTTCTCCCACTTTCAATAGGAATATGCCTGCATTGGACATTGTGTCCTTTGAGACGCTGGAGTCAACTATGACCCCATGAGCCCATGCACCATGTCATGGGGAATATGAAAAAAAGTAACACAAATAAATTGGAAAGGGCAAATGTGAAAGATCAAAAGCAGGAGTCACATTGGGGTTCAATGTTGACAGCAAACCTCTCAGGCAGAAGGGCCACAGAAAAGGAACATATCATGCTTATCCTAGTCACCAAAAGAGCAGGCAACCATGCACATACTCACCCTTAGGTAGGCACTGGGTTCTGTCTCTTCCTTCCATTTGGGTTGCTGCCTACCCTGGGGTCTCCTACTGGTACTCCATGTCTGGAGTAGAGCCTTTCCCCGTTCCTCTTCTTGCCTGTAGAACACACGATGGCATTAGGATGGATGTAGAGTCGGGAGCAGAATGTGAGGTGCCCGTTTGCTTAGTGTCTCCTGTGCTACCCTGGGTTCTCCCCCAAGTCTGTGCCTTTCCTCCTACAACACCCAGTCCCTACGTCCAGGCATCCCTTCTCATTTCCCACTAAGTAGTTCCATGTGGACACATTGATTTTGTGCCTCCCATGTTCGTGTTAATTATGGTGCCCTGAACCCATCTCTTTCATAATTGAATGCAAAGGAGAATGAGCTGCAGGCTGTGGCTTTGGGACATGGAGTCATTTTCTATCTCTCCCCATTGACCCAGCCAGGAGCTGCATGTGGATGTTTGGAGATGACCGCGTGGAGAAGGAGAGACACCACCCCCCTGGAGTTTTGTGCCCGAGGCTCTGATGCCACCTTACCCATCCCTCACCTCTGCACATGGCGCTTCGCTCTGGCTGGCTGCTCACAGGCCCCTGTGCTCTGGAGATTCTCAGGCTTGCTTGGTGCCTGGTTCTCCTTCTCCTTCTTTGGGCCCAAGGGTTGTGGGGCCAGCGCACCATCCCAGTGCTTGATGGGGCATCTTCTGCTCCTCGCAGTGTGTCCAAAAGCCCCACATTCCTTACACTTCATCTGATGGTGGAAAAGCACAAGTTGTCAGGAGTCAGCCCAAGCACAACCAGCTCTGCCCTTTTACAGACAAATAGAGATTTTAAGTCTCAGTTTCCTCTCCTTTTAGTTCAGGCACTCAGGCCTGTGAACCATGAACATCTCGGGATTCAAAGGTCCTAGAACACGTTTGTGGAATCACCTATTATACAGGGGCACTGGAAGGAAGGTTTGGATGTTGCAACTTGAGGACCCTGGGCCAGATTTCAAAAACAGGACAAACGTACGTTGGGATGCATGGGTTTCAAGTGGTTCCAAAAGATGTCTCCTCCCATCCTAGGAAGAAACTAAGCTGAGAGGATGTGCTGGGCAGGTCCTCGAGGGTTGGCAAGGGACAATTGGATGGTAGAGGCAATCTGAGAGGATGTAACCAAGATTCTGACCTGTGTCGCCCCCTGGCTTCCCATTGCCTCCAAAGTCCACATACCCTGGGGTCCTCCTCCTCAGGGGGAGGAGCCCTATGCCTCAGAGCTCCCCTCTGCTGTTGCTTCTTATTCTGGATTTGAATGAGCCTCGGGGCCAGAGGCCGTGAGGCACGCTCTGCTGACTGTCTCATGTTATTCCAATCAGATCCCATTTCCTCAGATGCTGACGTTGGGCTTTCCTAGGTCCAAGAGAAAAGAGAAAGAGTGTCATGAACAAAGACATGATGGGAACTCTCAGATATTTCCCACATTGTGGCATGGAGTACATCCCATGATCCAGGGAGCCCAGTAGAATAGGTGGAGCACAGATGGGTGCGGGATCAATGGAGGAGTACACCAACTACTGCGTCTGACAGAAATAAGATACTCCATGCTGTTAGAATTATATCAGAGTGAATGTATGATTCCCGTAGGTAAAATAAACCAATCTTAACCAAAGGGAACAATTTTGCCTCTATCAAAATGATAAACAAAAAAAGGAAAGGTGAAGAGAGATAAACCTAGATCATACAAAGAGAGATCAAAAGGAATTTCATCCTAATACAGAGATTTTCAGAAGCATGATAAACCAGACTTATTCTTGACAAAGTCAAAGTCATTTGCAAGAAATTCGAGTAGATATCCAAGAATGTCCTTGCATATCTCCCTAAGCAGATTGACCTTGAAAAATATTTCCAAATTAATGGTACAGAGAGCAAATTCAGCAGTGGAACAGTGGTAATGAACCTAACCAAAGAGATAAGTTGAGGACTAGTAGATATTCAAGAATGTCCTTGCATATCTGACCTAAGCAAATTAACCTTGAGATATATTTCCAAATCAATGATACAGAGAGCAAACTCAGGAGTGGATCAGTGGTAATGAGTTTAACCACACAGAGAAGCTGAGCATGTGGCGGGTTGGATGTTGAATTTCACCTAACCCAACCTTTCAAAGAGTTTAGAACATGGGTTCTTAAACTCTTCCACAGAAAGAAAGAGAAAAAAAAAATCATTCCCAATGCATGGTGTGCGGTCACGATGATTTTCTACCATAACGTGATATAAGAAAAACAGAACAAATCAATGATAAATATTGAGCGGCAGAGAAGAATGAAATTCTGACATTTTCCCAACATGCTATGGATGGAACCAGTGTACATCCTTGGCCACACGTGCCAAACCAATGTTTGTTCTTAGGTGTGCATACTAAGGGGAGAAGGTGCACTAAAGTGGGAAGGGGGAAGGCGAGAGGTGGGTGGGGAGAGAGGGGACGGAATGGAATAGCAGTTCAGAAGAGAGGGGAAAATGGGTAGAGCAAGGCTAGCTGAGGATGACCCAGGACTTCTATGTGCCTGTGTGGAAATAGTACAGGGAATCCCATTGCTCTATCCATCCGAGATAGTCCCTATCCTACCCAAGGGTCCATGGTAAACTACAGCTGTTTTCATACACATTGATCCACCAGCCCACAGGTATCAGAATGCTGCAGTAAAAGTTCTCTGAAATTTCAATAGTTTGTGGTGATTTGAACTTCGAATGACCTATTTGACCTGCTCAGCATAAAGAAACACTCTTGGAAAAATACAACCTTCCTTACACAAGTACCTCCTCCTCCATCCTTAATGTTTTCCCCATCTACATGTTTTCTAAGGAATCTTCTGTAAACTACCTAGGCAAAGAAAACCAACCTGAGACCCGAACGTTTTGCTGTCTTCTGTCAGCAGGTGCTCAGACAGGTGAGCCTGGACACAGATCCCAGGAAGAGAAGCAGCTTCCTGGACTCCAGCCGGAAGAGGAAGTGAGGGAAGGTGGCTCCTGGGAACTGGTATGCTGCCCCAGGATCACGTGATGCAACACGTCATCTTCAATACCACAGGTTCAATTTTAGGCCAAAATTCAGTGACTCACACCTTTGATTTCCATGACTGCATCCGGAAGGAAGATTTGCCAGCCTTTTCCAGTCAGTACTTTTCTTTTACAGACGTTCGAACTCCAGCGTTTGAATGATTTTGAGGTGCTGGGAAGAAGGCACAGGCCAGTTGACCTAAGGGGCTTGGAGTTTTTACAAGTTTGGCTCTCTGGGGTGTCAAAGTTTTTTGTTGTTTTTGTTGTTTGTTTGTTTGTTTGTTTGTTTAACGCTGCCATTTTAACTTAAGGATTCCAGAATTCAAAGAAATGCTGCCCAATGCTTCCATGCTTTCTGCAACATAATAAGCTCTGCATTGCATCAGATTCTAAATTTTCATTGGAAGAGTATTTCTTTTTTGCTGGGTTTGGAATGACATTTGTGGACATTCAAGTGCCCAGAATAACCATAGGGCTTAAAGAGAGCCTGCTGCTGAGGGCTGATGCCCCTTCTTTCTCTTCCAAATCTGGTGGGCTTCTGAGGTCCCTTGGTGGAAAAGTGTATGTTTCTGGATTCAGCTCCCTGCCCCCGCCCCCAGGGCATCCCTTCAGGCCCTCACCTGGGCCAATCCTGAAATATTGCTGCAGAGGAAAAATTCTCCTGTGTAAGTCTCAAGGGTCCCTTGCCCAAAGGTTTTCCCAGCACTCTACCAGGGCTTTTGTGCTGGTGTCCCTTCCTGTGTAGGTCACCAAGGATTTTATTCACACAGATTTGCACTTTCGAATACACAGGCATATGGGTGCACAGTTCAGAACACCTGGTACCTCAATAGGTTTGCAAATCTCCAATATCACAGAAAAGTGAATGCAGCCTTTACTCCCACACTCCCTTTAGATGATTTCCTTTTTTGTTGTTAATATGTTTACGTGTTCATGGACCTTTTGTTTATGCATTTATGTATGTGCAGTGAGTAGAATCTAAACACACTCGCCCACGGGTGGGAGGCCAGCGCTCTGCAACTGAGCAACAACCCTTGCCCCATCTTTTCATAGTTCTTGAAATAACGGGTAGAATCAATTCTAAGATAGCTACAAATATTCCCACTTAAAACCATCATGAAAATCTATCAGGAAAGACAGTCAAAATAATGTAATTGAAGAAAGAATGAAACTGTTTGTTTCTCATGAAGAGTTTTGAAGGAATACCAACACAATGCATTATTAGTCTGTAATATTATTAGGCTCTATCTAATGCGAAAGTACATATGAACACACAGGCACATGCATACGAATATGCACATGATCATGTCCATAAACACATGTGCACACAAACACACAAACACACACACACACTCACACACACACACCCACACACACACACACACACATACACACACCACTCCATACCCCACTTCCCCACACAAATGGGAACGCACACATAAGCAGCTAGAAGTATTTTCCGGATTTTTTTTCTTGTTTGGTGAGAGTGGATCCATGTGCATCCCATTACCGATTGCCTGCTGTCCTACTTGAAAATTGGTAAAGCTACTGGACTTCCCTAAATACACTTGAACCATCCCTGTAAGGAATCTACTTCATTACTTCTCATTTTCCCAAAGAGCCTTTGGAGAACAGAACCCTTTCAGTGCTCCAGGCTGTGAATAGGCCACACCCAAAGCTTTCTCATCTCCGTAAGTCCTCAGAAAGCATTGTGGATCTGACCCCAAGGTAGTGGGTGTGCTGGGTCGACTAGTGATCATGTGAGTACATGGAAAATTCCCCCTTTGAAAACCATCTCAGAAAGGGGAAGTATCTCTCTTTCACTTGAGGTCAGGCAGGAAATTCTACTAGTCATTGATGGTGGAGACAAAGAGGCAACTTCCCTCCACAGGTGAGAGCAGTCTAGGGAGGATGTCCTTATTAAGCCCAATTCTGCTCCATCAAATGCAGCTGTTGTTCAAGTCCTCTTGGGTTCTTCTCTACCTGCAAGTTCCAAAGAGTGAGCCTGGGCACATGCCACTTAAGCAACAGTTTCTTTCTATCCACATTGGGCTGCTAGAGAGAAACTGTCTGCCTGGAAGAGTCTTTCTATGGGTGGCACTGGGCTGTGGAATATTTGAAACACCTGCTAGTTGAATGCAGCTCTGCTCATTCTGAGCCTCAGAGCCCCTCAGTCAATGAAGGAAGTGGAGGAAAATATTCTATAGAATATTCCGGAGGGAACAGAATGCATTCTAGCCGAAGCTAAAAGAAAGTGTTTGTGTCCATTGACCCAATTCAGTGCCTCCAAAGGTCCCCATTTGGGAAACCCAATTGTTACAGGTCAGAACCCTTCCAAGGGAGAAGGGGGAGTTGACTCAGGACCCATGGTATTCTTAGCATGCAGGATATAAGAGAAACTCCACAGGACACATTTGAGCACATACACAGAGGTTGGATTAAGAAAAATAATGCTGAGAGGGGTGGAAGGCAGCATCCAACACAGGCCAGGGCTGGATGATATGGCCAGGCCAATGGAGAGCAAAAATTATGGTGGCTTGCATCCCACTCAGCATGCAGATCTACGAATACCACAGACAGCACAGGAAGTCTATGGAGCCAACACGTGTGCTGGAGTCAAATTGTTGTTCAGCTTTGCATTGGCCCCAATGTCACTGATGACTCTGCAAGTACAAGAGAACCCAGCTCGACTTGATCATCAGGAATATGGGATGGAAACCTTTGCAGTTCCTCATGTCATCCACCTGAGACAGTTCTTTCTAGTGGATGAAAGCTGCCTCCATATGTGGAGGATCAAGGACCAGAACAGATTCCTGCTGGGAGCTCAGAAGAAAGAGAGACATTCTCTGAAACGCTTTCCATAGGAAAGGCTTCCTCATCTCTTCAGCCTGCTGGTCGTCCACCCACCGCCCCCTCTCTATCCATGTCAGATCCACCAATCACTTCTCAGAAATTCATGGACTAGGTGGATTAGGAATTTCGGGGCATATTTCTTTGAACTTCTGGAGAGCTGCTTTGAGTGCTTTTCCCAGTTTCCATCTATGGCACACGAGAGGCCTGGGAGAAGCTACAATTCGCAGAGTGTCTAATTACCAAGAATTTATTGCTCCAGAACATGGAAAAAACCTTAGTACACTGTGACCATTTCCAGGCTGTGAGGCTGGTAGGGTGTTTTAAAAATATATGTTTCATTCATCTTTTTTCACTTGGAAAAGTAAAAGGACTAAGAGAAGTGCTGTTGTTTTGTGTGAGTTCTGTGTGCACATGTTACTATTGGAGGGCTTGTTTCTTTTTGTGTGTGCAAATACACCTGTGTGTTTAGAAGTCTTTTGGTACAGATGTTTTCATACAAAGGAAGATCCAGAAAGTATTAGAGGTTGCAATTTTTCAAAGCAGTATTGCCATTTCGGCCACCTGCACGTGAAACAGAAACATTTTCACGCTGCCACAGTTTCAAATGTTATACAGATAGGGAGATCTTCAAGTCACTCTCAGACCACTGTTTACCATTCCAATGAAGCCTTTATTGTGGGCAAGCAGTGGACACAATCTAAAGCCAAGATAGCCAGAGTGGCGCATGCCCTTATGTTTTGCCTCTTATTGAAGCCAGAAACACACCAAAGTTATGTTTGCTCAAGGGCATGACTCCTCCCCTACCACTGCAATCGGTAAGAATTTCGTATCTCCATGTGCCAGTGCACAGGATAGCCGTGCAAACAGTTTTTAATCTCACTGTCACATGGACACAGTTGACTGATACACTTTTGCTCATCAGAAAAACAGGCTCACTTTCAGGGACTTTCTTGGCCCTATGCCTGTTCAAGGGGGAGATCAGAGGCACTCCTGCTAATGGACACGAAATGCCAGCCTAGCCAAGCTTTTCTCTGGTCCAGTCATGGCTCTGGCACCCGGGTGTTCCGCACACCTTTATTTTAGACCCTAGTATATGTGATATGGGCACAGAACAAAGTACACCTGAGTGCACACTGGTGAGCAGATAACATTCCTTCACCCTCTGCATTGTTCACAATACTCCACCGGCCTCTCCACACCTTCCTTCCCTCACTAAATGTGCATCACTTGGTGAAAGATGCTCACAGCACGGGTGGGAGAAGGAACTCCTACGATACTTGGGGGGCCTAGGACAGGCCCCTGTATTTATGGCACTCTCCACATCAGGAGTGGAGACAGGAAATGTACAGGAAAGCCTACACTGAGGAAAAAAATCAAATCTGAATATGGAATGTATCTCAAGAGCTGCATTGCCAGACATCAGTGTTCACATATCTCCATTCTTTCAGGCTCCAAAATCAAATTGAGGAGCTCCATGTTTCTCCTCCCTGTTTCCCTGCAAAATCTCCTGCCTGTGGATCAGAATCCACATCACCCCAGACTGTGTCTGAATAGGGACAGCCATGTCAGTGCCATCGGGAGAAGGGAGTGTCCAGTTAATAAATCTTGGCTAAAACACCACAGAGTCATTCTGGACCCTGGACACACATGTTTCCAGACATTGGAAATGGGGACTGGGTGTGAACGAAAAGAGCTCCTTCCACCAGCTGCAGTGGTTCCACAAATGCTCACAATTAAGAGCACCCAGAGAGAGAGTTGAAAAGCCTCAATGTTCAGGCCCCCAAATCGCAAGTGACTTCGATGATCTGGGATACACAATTCCACCCATTTATTATGGTAGTATGTGAAATTCAGTGATATCCTGAACTACACCAAACGAATGATCTTAATTGCCATGTGGACATCATCTGAGACATTCGGGCTGTCCAAGTCATTACAATTGAGCACTAGGACACAAAAAAATGCAGTTTTCAGGAAAGACAAAGTAGAAAGGCATATGCCTATTGAGCACTCAAAGGATGCACACAGTAAAACATGGGGAAAATTGATTGAGGATTCAGAGAAGCGTCAAGTACATGATTATCATAAGGGGCAAGGAACAAAAAAGGAAAGGCCAGAGAAATTGTCCACAATGCTTTCCATGACCACACTCGAGCTTCAAGAAGGTCCACTGAAGCCCAGGACAGAGGTCCCAGTGATCAGCCAGTGTAAACCTCCATGCAGTCATAGGACAAAAAGGACAAACTTGAGCCTTCTACTTCTGTCCAACTTCAATCTCTACACCTGCATATACACTCCATTTGTCATCCCATTGAAAGCCTGTGGAAGGTGACATGAGCACATCAGACCATCCCCTGGAAACACCATTCAGAGGAGTCTCGTCTCTGAGTTCTGGACAGGTGGCTATGCATCAGATGCAGGCAGGGTCTGTGGCTGTGCCAGCACTTTCTGAAGTCCCAGCCTTGGCTCCCACTCCATAGCTAGAAAGGTCCTGTGACCCTGGTGCCACCTGCTCCTGCATGAGAGACCCTGCAATTATTGGAGCCCCAAGGGCCATTCTTCCCTGCTATGGTGGGCCTCATTCCATGTCACTGTCCTCAGAGGAGGAGGACACAAGAAGGTCTTCATAGAGGACACTCACTGGCTCCTGGGAGCTGGGACACTCCCACTCATCAAGATAGGGAGGAGTGTCAGCAAGAGCACTGGTCTTTGCAGCAGCTGGAGAGGAAGGGAGATCAGCAATGAACCTGGATCTCCACCAGTTTTTGTGCATTCTCTTGAAGACCATTAGGAGGGGCTGTCGGGCAACACAGCTGGGTGCTGGTGGACTCGATTTGGTACACGGCTTGACTGGATTCAGGAAAGGGCTTTCCTTGGGAGGGCAAAGATCCATGCTGGAATCATGGGCTGGAGATTTTCTGGTCACTTGGGGTGACCCTTTTAGTCTGATTCCACTTGTATCTTGCCAAGAAGGCAGAGATTTCCCAGCCTCTGAGCCTGGCTCACAGGTGTTCCCCCGTTGAGTGAGACTTTGCCCCAGCCTGAGTTTCTTTGGGGCATTCTGGCCAGTCTGTTTGTGGACCTGAGCCTGTCTCTTGCCTGAGGCCTGGAGGCTGAGTTTGTGGCCCTGGCCCTGTGGACATGCTGCAGGCTGCAGGCAGGGCTCTTTGCTAACGTCAGGACAACTGGCTAGTGAAGGAGGGTGGAGCACATGGCCCCCTCTGAGAATTTGGGCAGAAGTCTGGGCAACTTTAGAGGAGACAACCTCTGGCGTTTCAGGTGCTTTCTTCCCAAGGAGGGCAGGGATCTGCCCTGAGTGCCTTGCTGCCGACTGGATGGTGCCAGGGATGCTCACATCCGGTTGTGTCTGCATCCCAGGACCTGAGTTGAGTCCAACTTCAGGTATCTGAAAGGGATGTGCGCTACTGAAGGTGAGACTCTCATCCAAGTTCTGGACACGAGGCTGACTCTCAAACACAGAGCCCGGGACACACCTCGTACTGGTCGTGTGGACGGGCAGTGGCCTGCTGGGTTTCTGGAAAAAAAGACAAACACCAACAAGGCCCACCAACACATGAATTTGGCTACAGAACATAGAGTGGAACCGGAAGACAAGTCATCAGCCCAGGAAAGGAAAAGGGGCACTCCACCTCCACCTCCATGGCTATGAGCCAAGGACCCATTCCAAGAATGACGTGACATGTTTCAGGGCACATTGGGAAATACCCCATTCTTAATCAGAGGTCTCATGCATTGGGAGGGGCAGGGCTCTTTTGTGTGTTCTTCCATGGCATGTCGATGGCTAATGCTCCTCTCAGCAGAGTGTGAACCCTGAGGAGTTGGCTTACAGAAGCTGAGAGTGTTCTCCCACTTTCAATAAGAATATGCCTGCATTGGACATTGTGTCCTTTGAGACGCTGGAGTCAACTATGACCCCATGAGCCCATGCACCATGTCATGGGGAATATGAAAAAAAGTAATACAAATAAATTGGAAAGGGCAAATGTGAAAGATCAAAAGCAGGAGTCACATTGGGGTTCAATGTTGACAGCAAACCTCTCAGGCAGAAGGGCCACAGAAAAGGAACATATCATGCTTATCCTAGTCACCAAAAGAGCAGGCAACCATGCACATACTCACCCTTAGGTAGGCACTGGGTTCTGTCTCTTCCTTCCATTTGGGTTGCTGCCTACCCTGGGGTCTCCTACTGGTACTCCATGTCTGGAGTAGAGCCTTTCCCCGTTCCTCTTCTTGCCTGTAGAACACACGATGGCATTAGGATGGATGTAGAGTCGGGAGCAGAATGTGAGGTGCCCGTTTGCTTAGTGTCTCCTGTGCTACCCTGGGTTCTCCCCCAAGTCTGTGCCTTTCCTCCTACAACACCCAGTCCCTACGTCCAGGCATCCCTTCTCATTTCCCACTAAGTAGTTCCATGTGGACACATTGATTTTGTGCCTCCCATGTTCGTGTTAATTATGGTGCCCTGAACCCATCTCTTTCATAATTGAATGCAAAGGAGAATGAGCTGCAGGCTGTGGCTTTGGGACATGGAGTCATTTTCTATCTCTCCCCATTGACCCAGCCAGGAGCTGCATGTGGATGTTTGGAGATGACCGCGTGGAGAAGGAGAGACACCACCCCCCTGGAGTTTTGTGCCCGAGGCTCTGATGCCACCTTACCCATCCCTCACCTCTGCACATGGCGCTTCGCTCTGGCTGGCTGCTCACAGGCCCCTGTGCTCTGGAGATTCTCAGGCTTGCTTGGTGCCTGGTTCTCCTTCTCCTTCTTTGGGCCCAAGGGTTGTGGGGCCAGCGCACCATCCCAGTGCTTGATGGGGCATCTTCTGCTCCTCGCAGTGTGTCCAAAAGCCCCACATTCCTTACACTTCATCTGATGGTGGAAAAGCACAAGTTGTCAGGAGTCAGCCCAAGCACAACCAGCTCTGCCCTTTTACAGACAAATAGAGATTTTAAGTCTCAGTTTCCTCTCCTTTTAGTTCAGGCACTCAGGCCTGTGAACCATGAACATCTCGGGATTCAAAGGTCCTAGAACACGTTTGTGGAATCACCTATTATACAGGGGCACTGGAAGGAAGGTTTGGATGTTGCAACTTGAGGACCCTGGGCCAGATTTCAAAAACAGGACAAACGTTGGGATGCATGGGTTTCAAGTGGTTCCAAAAGATGTCTCCTCCCATCCTAGGAAGAAACTAAGCTGAGAGGATGTGCTGGGCAGGTCCTCGAGGGTTGGCAAGGGACAATTGGATGGTAGAGGCAATCTGAGAGGATGTAACCAAGATTCTGACCTGTGTCGCCCCCTGGCTTCCCATTGCCTCCAAAGTCCACATACCCTGGGGTCCTCCTCCTCAGGGGGAGGAGCCCTATGCCTCAGAGCTCCCCTCTGCTGTTGCTTCTTATTCTGGATTTGAATGAGCCTCGGGGCCAGAGGCCGTGAGGCACGCTCTGCTGACTGTCTCATGTTATTCCAATCAGATCCCATTTCCTCAGATGCTGACGTTGGGCTTTCCTAGGTCCAAGAGAAAAGAGAAAGAGTGTCATGAACAAAGACATGATGGGAACTCTCAGATATTTCCCACATTGTGGCATGGAGTACATCCCATGATCCAGGGAGCCCAGTAGAATAGGTGGAGCACAGATGCGTGCGGGATCAATGGAGGAGTACACCAACTACTGCGTCTGACAGAAATAAGATACTCCATGCTGTTAGAATTATATCAGAGTGAATGTATGATTCCCGTAGGTAAAATAAACCAATCTTAACCAAAGGGAACAATTTTGCCTCTATCAAAATGATAAACAAAAAAAGGAAAGGTGAAGAGAGATAAACCTAGATCATACAAAGAGAGATCAAAAGGAATTTCATCCTAATACAGAGATTTTCAGAAGCATGATAAACCAGACTTATTCTTGACAAAGTCAAAGTCATTTGCAAGAAATTCGAGTAGATATCCAAGAATGTCCTTGCATATCTCCCTAAGCAGATTGACCTTGAAAAATATTTCCAAATTAATGGTACAGAGAGCAAATTCAGCAGTGGAACAGTGGTAATGAACCTAACCAAAGAGATAAGTTGAGGACTAGTAGATATTCAAGAATGTCCTTGCATATCTGACCTAAGCAAATTAACCTTGAGATATATTTCCAAATCAATGATACAGAGAGCAAACTCAGGAGTGGATCAGTGGTAATGAGTTTAACCACACAGAGAAGCTGAGCATGTGGCGGGTTGGATGTTGAATTTCACCTAACCCAACCTTTCAAAGAGTTTAGAACATGGGTTCTTAAACTCTTCCACAGAAAGAAAGAGAAAAAAAAATCATTCCCAATGCATGGTGTGCGGTCACGATGATTTTCTACCATAACGTGATATAAGAAAAACAGAACAAATCAATGATAAATATTGAGCGGCAGAGAAGAATGAAATTCTGACATTTTCCCAACATGCTATGGATGGAACCAGTGTACATCCTTGGCCACACGTGCCAAACCAATGTTTGTTCCTAGGTGTGCATACTAAGGGGAGAAGGTGCACTAAAGTGGGAAGGGGGAAGGCGAGAGGTGGGTGGGGAGAGAGGGGACGGAATGGAATAGCAGTTCAGAAGAGAGGGGAAAATGGGTAGAGCAAGGCTAGCTGAGGATGACCCAGGACTTCTATGTGCCTGTGTGGAAATAGTACAGGGAATCCCATTGCTCTATCCATCCGAGATAGTCCCTATCCTACCCAAGGGTCCATGGTAAACTACAGCTGTTTTCATACACATTGATCCACCAGCCCACAGGTATCAGAATGCTGCAGTAAAAGTTCTCTGAAATTTCAATAGTTTGTGGTGATTTGAACTTCGAATGACCTATTTGACCTGCTCAGCATAAAGAAACACTCTTGGAAAAATACAACCTTCCTTACACAAGTACCTCCTCCTCCATCCTTAACGTTTTCCCCATCTACATGTTTTCTAAGGAATCTTCTGTAAACTACCTAGGCAAAGAAAACCAACCTGAGACCCGAACGTTTTGCTGTATTCTGTCAGCAGGTGCTCAGACAGGTGAGCCTGGACACAGATCCCAGGAAGAGAAGCAGCTTCCTGGACTCCAGCCGGAAGAGGAAGTGAGGGAAGGTGGCTCCTGGGAACTGGTATGCTGCCCCAGGATCACGTGATGCAACACGTCATCTTCAATACCACAGGTTCAATTTTAGGCCAAAATTCAGTGACTCACACCTTTGATTTCCATGACTGCATCCGGAAGGAAGATTTGCCAGCCTTTTCCAGTCAGTACTTTTCTTTTACAGACGTTCGAACTCCAGCGTTTGAATGATTTTGAGGTGCTGGGAAGAAGGCACAGGCCAGTTGACCTAAGGGGCTTGGAGTTTTTACAAGTTTGGCTCTCTGGGGTGTCAAAGTTTTTTGTTGTTTTTGTTGTTTGTTTGTTTGTTTGTTTGTTTGTTTAACGCTGCCATTTTAACTTAAGGATTCCAGAATTCAAAGAAATGCTGCCCAATGCTTCCATGCTTTCTGCAACATAATAAGCTCTGCATTGCATCAGATTCTAAATTTTCATTGGAAGAGTATTTCTTTTTTGCTGGGTTTGGAATGACATTTGTGGACATTCAAGTGCCCAGAATAACCATAGGGCTTAAAGAGAGCCTGCTGCTGAGGGC
Organism: Spermophilus citellus; assembly: GCF_964194105.1. Lineage (NCBI taxonomy): Eukaryota > Metazoa > Chordata > Mammalia > Rodentia > Sciuridae > Spermophilus > Spermophilus citellus. The sequence continues at coordinate 4,063,784 of NW_027673039.1, read as the reverse complement.
TGATGCCCCTTCTTTCTCTTCCAAATCTGGTGGGCTTCTGAGGTCCCTTGGTGGAAAAGTGTATGTTTCTGGATTCAGCTCCCTGCCCCCGCCCCCAGGGCATCCCTTCAGGCCCTCACCTGGGCCAATCCTGAAATATTGCTGCAGAGGAAAAATTCTCCTGTGTAAGTCTCAAGGGTCCCTTGCCCAAAGGTTTTCCCAGCACTCTACCAGGGCTTTTGTGCTGGTGTCCCTTCCTGTGTAGGTCACCAAGGATTTTATTCACACAGATTTGCACTTTCGAATACACAGGCATATGGGTGCACAGTTCAGAACACCTGGTACCTCAATAGGTTTGCAAATCTCCAATATCACAGAAAAGTGAATGCAGCCTTTACTCCCACACTCCCTTTAGATGATTTCCTTTTTTGTTGTTAATATGTTTACGTGTTCATGGACCTTTTGTTTATGCATTTATGTATGTGCAGTGAGTAGAATCTAAACACACTCGCCCACGGGTGGGAGGCCAGCGCTCTGCAACTGAGCAACAACCCTTGCCCCATCTTTTCATAGTTCTTGAAATAATGGGTAGAATCAATTCTAAGATAGCTACAAATATTCCCACTTAAAACCATCATGAAAATCTATCAGGAAAGACAGTCAAAATAATGTAATTGAAGAAAGAATGAAACTGTTTGTTTCTCATGAAGAGTTTTGAAGGAATACCAACACAATGCATTATTAGTCTGTAATATTATTAGGCTCTATCTAATGCGAAAGTACATATGAACACACAGGCACATACATACGAATATGCACATGATCATGTCCATAAACACATGTGCACACAAACACACAAACACACACACACACTCACACACACACACCCACACACACACACACACACATACACACACCACTCCATACCCCACTTCCCCACACAAATGGGAACGCACACATAAGCAGCTAGAAGTATTTTCCGGATTTTTTTTTCTTGTTTGGTGAGAGTGGATCCATGTGCATCCCATTACCGATTGCCTGCTGTCCTACTTGAAAATTGGTAAAGCTACTGGACTTCCCTAAATACACTTGAACCATCCCTGTAAGGAATCTACTTCATTACTTCTCATTTTCCCAAAGAGCCTTTGGAGAACAGAACCCTTTCAGTGCTCCAGGCTGTGAATAGGCCACACCCAAAGCTTTCTCATCTCCTTAAGTCCTCAGAAAGCATTGTGGATCTGACCCCAAGGTAGTGGGTGTGCTGGGTCGACTAGTGATCATGTGAGTACATGGAAAATTCCCCCTTTGAAAACCATCTCAGAAAGGGGAAGTATCTCTCTTTCACTTGAGGTCAGGCAGGAAATTCTACTAGTCATTGATGGTGGAGACAAAGAGGCAACTTCCCTCCACAGGTGAGAGCAGTCTAGGGAGGATGTCCTTATTAAGCCCAATTCTGCTCCATCAAATGCAGCTGTTGTTCAAGTCCTCTTGGGTTCTTCTCTACCTGCAAGTTCCAAAGAGTGAGCCTGGGCACATGCCACTTAAGCAACAGTTTCTTTCTATCCACATTGGGCTGCTAGAGAGAAACTGTCTGCCTGGAAGAGTCTTTCTATGGGTGGCACTGGGCTGTGGAATATTTGAAACACCTGCTAGTTGAATGCAGCTCTGCTCATTCTGAGCCTCAGAGACCCTCAGTCAATGAAGGAAGTGGAGGAAAATATTCTATAGAATATTCCGGAGGGAACAGAATGCATTCTAGCCGAAGCTAAAAGAAAGTGTTTGTGTCCATTGACCCAATTCAGTGCCTCCAAAGGTCCCCATTTGGGAAACCCAATTGTTACAGGTCAGAACCCTTCCAAGGGAGAAGGGGGAGTTGACTCAGGACCCATGGTATTCTTAGCATGCAGGATAGAAGAGAAACTCCACAGGACACATTTGAGCACATACACAGAGGTTGGATTAAGAAAAATAATGCTGAGAGGGGTGGAAGGCAGCATCCAACACAGGCCAGGGCTGGATGATATGGCCAGGCCAATGGAGAGCAAAAATTATGGTGGCTTGCATCCCACTCAGCATGCAGATCTACGAATACCACAGACAGCACAGGAAGTCTATGGAGCCAACACGTGTGCTGGAGTCAAATTGTTGTTCAGCTTTGCATTGGCCCCAATGTCACTGATGACTCTGCAAGTACAAGAGAACCCAGCTCGACTTGATCATCAGGAATATGGGATGGAAACCTTTGCAGTTCCTCATGTCATCCACCTGAGACAGTTCTTTCTAGTGGATGAAAGCTGCCTCCATATGTGGAGGATCAAGGACCAGAACAGATTCCTGCTGGGAGCTCAGAAGAAAGAGAGACATTCTCTGAAACGCTTTCCATAGGAAAGGCTTCCTCATCTCTTCAGCCTGCTGGTCGTCCACCCACCGCCCCCTCTCTATCCATGTCAGATCCACCAATCACTTCTCAGAAATTCATGGACTAGGTGGATTAGGAATTTCGGGGCATATTTCTTTGAACTTCTGGAGAGCTGCTTTGAGTGCTTTTCCCAGTTTCCATCTATGGCACACGAGAGGCCTGGGAGAAGCTACAATTCGCAGAGTGTCTAATTACCAAGAATTTATTGCTCCAGAACATGGAAAAAACCTTAGTACACTGTGACCATTTCCAGGCTGTGAGGCTGGTAGGGTGTTTTAAAAATATATGTTTCATTCGTCTTTTTTCACTTGGAAAAGTAAAAGGACTAAGAGAAGTGCTGTTGTTTTGTGTGAGTTCTGTGTGCACATGTTACTATTGGAGGGCTTGTTTCTTTTTGTGTGTGCAAATACACCTGTGTGTTTAGAAGTCTTTTGGTACAGATGTTTTCATACAAAGGAAGATCCAGAAAGTATTAGAGGTTGCAATTTTTCAAAGCAGTATTGCCATTTCAGCCACCTGCACGTGAAACAGAAACATTTTCACGCTGCCACAGTTTCAAATGTTATACAGATAGGGAGATCTTCAAGTCACTCTCAGACCACTGTTTACCATTCCAATGAAGCCTTTATTGTGGGCAAGCAGTGGACACAATCTAAAGCCAAGATAGCCAGAGTGGCGCATGCCCTTATGTTTTGCCTCTTATTGAAGCCAGAAACACACCAAAGTTATGTTTGCTCAAGGGCATGACTCCTCCCCTACCACTGCAATCGGTAAGAATTTCGTATCTCCATGTGCCAGTGCACAGGATAGCCGTGCAAACAGTTTTTAATCTCACTGTCACATGGACACAGTTGACTGATACACTTTTGCTCATCAGAAAAACAGGCTCACTTTCAGGGACCTTCTTGGCCCTATGCCTGTTCAAGGGGGAGATCAGAGGCACTCCTGCTAATGGACACGAAATGCCAGCCTAGCCAAGCTTTTCTCTGGTCCAGTCATGGCTCTGGCACCCGGGTGTTCCGCACACCTTTATTTTAGACCCTAGTATATGTGATATGGGCACAGAACAAAGTACACCTGAGTGCACACTGGTGAGCAGATAACATTCCTTCACCCTCTGCATTGTTCACAATACTCCACCGGCCTCTCCACACCTTCCTTCCCTCACTAAATGTGCATCACTTGGTGAAAGATGCTCACAGCACGGGTGGGAGAAGGAACTCCTACGATACTTGGGGGGCCTAGGACAGGCCCCTGTATTTATGGCACTCTCCACATCAGCAGTGGAGACAGGAAATGTACAGGAAAGCCTACACTGAGGAAAAAATCAAATCTGAATATGGAATGTATCTCAAGAGCTGCATTGCCAGACATCAGTGTTCACATATCTCCATTCTTTCAGGCTCCAAAATCAAATTGAGGAGCTCCATGTTTCTCCTCCCTGTTTCCCTGCAAAATCTCCTGCCTGTGGATCAGAATCCACATCACCCCAGACTGTGTCTGAATAGGGACAGCCATGTCAGTGCCATCGGGAGAAGGGAGTGTCCAGTTAATAAATCTTGGCTAAAACACCACAGAGTCATTCTGGACCCTGGACACACATGTTCCCAGACATTGGAAATGGGGACTGGGTGTGAACGAAAAGAGCTCCTTCCACCAGCTGCAGTGGTTCCACAAATGCTCACAATTAAGAGCACCCAGAGAGAGAGTTGAAAAGCCTCAATGTTCAGGCCCCCAAATCGCAAGTGACTTCGATGATCTGGGATACACAATTCCACCCATTTATTATGGTAGTATGTGAAATTCAGTGATATCCTGAACTACACCAAACGAATGATCTTAATTGCCATGTGGACATCATCTGAGACATTCGGGCTGTCCAAGTCATTACAATTGAGCACTAGGACACAAAAAAAATGCAGTTTTCAGGAAAGACAAAGTAGAAAGGCATATGCCTATTGAGCACTCAAAGGATGCACACAGTAAAACATGGGGAAAATTGATTGAGGATTCAGAGAAGCGTCAAGTACATGATTATCATAAGGGGCAAGGAACAAAAAAGGAAAGGCCAGAGAAATTGTCCACAATGCTTTCCATGACCACACTCGAGCGTCAAGAAGGTCCACTGAAGCCCAGGACAGAGGTCCCAGTGATCAGCCAGTGTAAACCTCCATGCAGTCATAGGACAAAAAGGACAAACTTGAGCCTTCTACTTCTGTCCAACTTCAATCTCTACACCTGCATATACACTCCATTTGTCATCCCATTGAAAGCCTGTGGAAGGTGACATGAGCACATCGGACCATCCCCTGGAAACACCATTCAGAGGAGTCTCGTCTCTGAGTTCTGGACAGGTGGCTATGCATCAGATGCAGGCAGGGTCTGTGGCTGTGCCAGCGCTTTCTGAAGTCCCAGCCTTGGCTCCCACTCCATAGCTAGAAAGGTCCTGTGACCCTGGTGCCACCTGCTCCTGCATGAGAGACCCTGCAAGTTATTGGAGCCCCAAGGGCCATTCTTCCCTGCTATGGTGGGCCTCATTCCATGTCACTGTCCTCAGAGGAGGAGGACACAAGAAGGTCTTCATAGAGGACACTCACTGGCTCCTGGGAGCTGGGACACTCCCACTCATCAAGATAGGGAGGAGTGTCAGCAAGAGCACTGGTCTTTGCAGCAGCTGGAGAGGAAGGGAGATCAGCAATGAACCTGGATCTCCACCAGTTTTTGTGCATTCTCTTGAAGACCATTAGGAGGGGCTGTCGGGCAACACAGCTGGGTGCTGGTGGACTCGATTTGGTACACGGCTTGACTGGATTCAGGAAAGGGCTTTCCTTGGGAGGGCAAAGATCCATGCTGGAATCATGGGCTGGAGATTTTCTGGTCACTTGGGGTGACCCTTTTAGTCTGATTCCACTTGTATCTTGCCAAGAAGGCAGAGATTTCCCAGCCTCTGAGCCTGGCTCACAGGTGTTCCCCCGTTGAGTGAGACTTTGCCCCAGCCTGAGTTTCTTTGGGGCATTCTGGCCAGTCTGTTTGTGGACCTGAGCCTGTCTCTTGCCTGAGGCCTGGAGGCTGAGTTTGTGGCCCTGGCCCTGTGGACATGCTGCAGGCTGCAGGCAGGGCTCTTTGCTAACGTCAGGACAACTGGCTAGTGAAGGAGGGTGGAGCACATGGCCCCCTCTGAGAATTTGGGCAGAAGTCTGGGCAACTTTAGAGGAGACAACCTCTGGCGTTTCAGGTGCTTTCTTCCCAAGGAGGGCAGGGATCTGCCCTGAGTGCCTTGCTGCCGACTGGATGGTGCCAGGGATGCTCACATCCGGTTGTGTCTGCATCCCAGGACCTGAGTTGAGTCCAACTTCAGGTATCTGAAAGGGATGTGCGCTACTGAAGGTGAGACTCTCATCCAAGTTCTGGACACGAGGCTGACTCTCAAACACAGAGCCCGGGACACACCTCGTACTGGTCGTGTGGACGGGCAGTGGCCTGCTGGGTTTCTGGAAAAAAAGACAAACACCAACAAGGCCCACCAACACATGAATTTGGCTACAGAACATAGAGTGGAACCGGAAGACAAGTCATCAGCCCAGGAAAGGAAAAGGGGCACTCCACCTCCACCTCCATGGCTATGAGCCAAGGACCCATTCCAAGAATGACGTGACATGTTTCAGGGCACATTGGGAAATACCCCATTCTTAATCAGAGGTCTCATGCATTGGGAGGGGCAGGGCTCTTTTGTGTGTTCTTCCATGGCATGTCGATGGCTAATGCTCCTCTCAGCAGAGTGTGAACCCTGAGGAGTTGGCTTACAGAAGCTGAGAGTGTTCTCCCACTTTCAATAAGAATATGCCTGCATTGGACATTGTGTCCTTTGAGACGCTGGAGTCAACTATGACCCCATGAGCCCATGCACCATGTCATGGGGAATATGAAAAAAAGTAACACAAATAAATTGGAAAGGGCAAATGTGAAAGATCAAAAGCAGGAGTCACATTGGGGTTCAATGTTGACAGCAAACCTCTCAGGCAGAAGGGCCACAGAAAAGGAACATATCATGCTTATCCTAGTCACCAAAAGAGCAGGCAACCATGCACATACTCACCCTTAGGTAGGCACTGGGTTCTGTCTCTTCCTTCCATTTGGGTTGCTGCCTACCCTGGGGTCTCCTACTGGTACTCCATGTCTGGAGTAGAGCCTTTCCCCGTTCCTCTTCTTGCCTGTAGAACACACGATGGCATTAGGATGGATGTAGAGTCGGGAGCAGAATGTGAGGTGCCCGTTTGCTTAGTGTCTCCTGTGCTACCCTGGGTTCTCCCCCAAGTCTGTGCCTTTCCTCCTACAACACCCAGTCCCTACGTCCAGGCATCCCTTCTCATTTCCCACTAAGTAGTTCCATGTGGACACATTGATTTTGTGCCTCCCATGTTCGTGTTAATTATGGTGCCCTGAACCCATCTCTTTCATAATTGAATGCAAAGGAGAATGAGCTGCAGGCTGTGGCTTTGGGACATGGAGTCATTTTCTATCTCTCCCCATTGACCCAGCCAGGAGCTGCATGTGGATGTTTGGAGATGACCGCGTGGAGAAGGAGAGACACCACCCCCCTGGAGTTTTGTGCCCGAGGCTCTGATGCCACCTTACCCATCCCTCACCTCTGCACATGGCGCTTCGCTCTGGCTGGCTGCTCACAGGCCCCTGTGCTCTGGAGATTCTCAGGCTTGCTTGGTGCCTGGTTCTCCTTCTCCTTCTTTGGGCCCAAGGGTTGTGGGGCCAGCGCACCATCCCAGTGCTTGATGGGGCATCTTCTGCTCCTCGCAGTGTGTCCAAAAGCCCCACATTCCTTACACTTCATCTGATGGTGGAAAAGCACAAGTTGTCAGGAGTCAGCCCAAGCACAACCAGCTCTGCCCTTTTACAGACAAATAGAGATTTTAAGTCTCAGTTTCCTCTCCTTTTAGTTCAGGCACTCAGGCCTGTGAACCATGAACATCTCGGGATTCAAAGGTCCTAGAACACGTTTGTGGAATCACCTATTATACAGGGGCACTGGAAGGAAGGTTTGGATGTTGCAACTTGAGGACCCTGGGCCAGATTTCAAAAACAGGACAAACGTTGGGATGCATGGGTTTCAAGTGGTTCCAAAAGATGTCTCCTCCCATCCTAGGAAGAAACTAAGCTGAGAGGATGTGCTGGGCAGGTCCTCGAGGGTTGGCAAGGGACAATTGGATGGTAGAGGCAATCTGAGAGGATGTAACCAAGATTCTGACCTGTGTCGCCCCCTGGCTTCCCATTGCCTCCAAAGTCCACATACCCTGGGGTCCTCCTCCTCAGGGGGAGGAGCCCTATGCCTCAGAGCTCCCCTCTGCTGTTGCTTCTTATTCTGGATTTGAATGAGCCTCGGGGCCAGAGGCCGTGAGGCACGCTCTGCTGACTGTCTCATGTTATTCCAATCAGATCCCATTTCCTCAGATGCTGACGTTGGGCTTTCCTAGGTCCAAGAGAAAAGAGAAAGAGTGTCATGAACAAAGACATGATGGGAACTCTCAGATATTTCCCACATTGTGGCATGGAGTACATCCCATGATCCAGGGAGCCCAGTAGAATAGGTGGAGCACAGATGCGTGCGGGATCAATGGAGGAGTACACCAACTACTGCGTCTGACAGAAATAAGATACTCCATGCTGTTAGAATTATATCAGAGTGAATGTATGATTCCCGTAGGTAAAATAAACCAATCTTAACCAAAGGGAACAATTTTGCCTCTATCAAAATGATAAACAAAAAAAGGAAAGGTGAAGAGAGATAAACCTAGATCATACAAAGAGAGATCAAAAGGAATTTCATCCTAATACAGAGATTTTCAGAAGCATGATAAACCAGACTTATTCTTGACAAAGTCAAAGTCATTTGCAAGAAATTCGAGTAGATATCCAAGAATGTCCTTGCATATCTCCCTAAGCAGATTGACCTTGAAAAATATTTCCAAATTAATGGTACAGAGAGCAAATTCAGCAGTGGAACAGTGGTAATGAACCTAACCAAAGAGATAAGTTGAGGACTAGTAGATATTCAAGAATGTCCTTGCATATCTGACCTAAGCAAATTAACCTTGAGATATATTTCCAAATCAATGATACAGAGAGCAAACTCAGGAGTGGATCAGTGGTAATGAGTTTAACCACACAGAGAAGCTGAGCATGTGGCGGGTTGGATGTTGAATTTCACCTAACCCAACCTTTCAAAGAGTTTAGAACATGGGTTCTTAAACTCTTCCACAGAAAGAAAGAGAAAAAAAAAATCATTCCCAATGCATGGTGTGCGGTCACGATGATTTTCTACCATAACGTGATATAAGAAAAACAGAACAAATCAATGATAAATATTGAGCGGCAGAGAAGAATGAAATTCTGACATTTTCCCAACATGCTATGGATGGAACCAGTGTACATCCTTGGCCACACGTGCCAAACCAATGTTTGTTCCTAGGTGTGCATACTAAGGGGAGAAGGTGCACTAAAGTGGGAAGGGGGAAGGCGAGAGGTGGGTGGGGAGAGAGGGGACGGAATGGAATAGCAGTTCAGAAGAGAGGGGAAAATGGGTAGAGCAAGGCTAGCTGAGGATGACCCAGGACTTCTATGTGCCTGTGTGGAAATAGTACAGGGAATCCCATTGCTCTATCCATCCGAGATAGTCCCTATCCTACCCAAGGGTCCATGGTAAACTACAGCTGTTTTCATACACATTGATCCACCAGCCCACAGGTATCAGAATGCTGCAGTAAAAGTTCTCTGAAATTTCAATAGTTTGTGGTGATTTGAACTTCGAATGACCTATTTGACCTGCTCAGCATAAAGAAACACTCTTGGAAAAATACAACCTTCCTTACACAAGTACCTCCTCCTCCATCCTTAACGTTTTCCCCATCTACATGTTTTCTAAGGAATCTTCTGTAAACTACCTAGGCAAAGAAAACCAACCTGAGACCCGAACGTTTTGCTGTCTTCTGTCAGCAGGTGCTCAGACAGGTGAGCCTGGACACAGATCCCAGGAAGAGAAGCAGCTTCCTGGACTCCAGCCGGAAGAGGAAGTGAGGGAAGGTGGCTCCTGGGAACTGGTATGCTGCCCCAGGATCACGTGATGCAACACGTCATCTTCAATACCACAGGTTCAATTTTAGGCCAAAATTCAGTGACTCACACCTTTGATTTCCATGACTGCATCCGGAAGGAAGATTTGCCAGCCTTTTCCAGTCAGTACTTTTCTTTTACAGACGTTCGAACTCCAGCGTTTGAATGATTTTGAGGTGCTGGGAAGAAGGCACAGGCCAGTTGACCTAAGGGGCTTGGAGTTTTTACAAGTTTGGCTCTCTGGGGTGTCAAAGTTTTTTGTTGTTTTTGTTGTTTGTTTGTTTGTTTAACGCTGCCATTTTAACTTAAGGATTCCAGAATTCAAAGAAATGCTGCCCAATGCTTCCATGCTTTCTGCAACATAATAAGCTCTGCATTGCATCAGATTCTAAATTTTCATTGGAAGAGTATTTCTTTTTTGCTGGGTTTGGAATGACATTTGTGGACATTCAAGTGCCCAGAATAACCATAGGGCTTAAAGAGAGCCTGCTGCTGAGGGCTGATGCCCCTTCTTTCTCTTCCAAATCTGGTGGGCTTCTGAGGTCCCTTGGTGGAAAAGTGTATGTTTCTGGATTCAGCTCCCTGCCCCCGCCCCCAGGGCATCCCTTCAGGCCCTCACCTGGGCCAATCCTGAAATATTGCTGCAGAGGAAAAATTCTCCTGTGTAAGTCTCAAGGGTCCCTTGCCCAAAGGTTTTCCCAGCACTCTACCAGGGCTTTTGTGCTGGTGTCCCTTCCTGTGTAGGTCACCAAGGATTTTATTCACACAGATTTGCACTTTCGAATACACAGGCATATGGGTGCACAGTTCAGAACACCTGGTACCTCAATAGGTTTGCAAATCTCCAATATCACAGAAAAGTGAATGCAGCCTTTACTCCCACACTCCCTTTAGATGATTTCCTTTTTTGTTGTTAATATGTTTACGTGTTCATGGACCTTTTGTTTATGCATTTATGTATGTGCAGTGAGTAGAATCTAAACACACTCGCCCACGGGTGGGAGGCCAGCGCTCTGCAACTGAGCAACAACCCTTGCCCCATCTTTTCATAGTTCTTGAAATAACGGGTAGAATCAATTCTAAGATAGCTACAAATATTCCCACTTAAAACCATCATGAAAATCTATCAGGAAAGACAGTCAAAATAATGTAATTGAAGAAAGAATGAAACTGTTTGTTTCTCATGAAGAGTTTTGAAGGAATACCAACACAATGCATTATTAGTCTGTAATATTATTAGGCTCTATCTAATGCGAAAGTACATATGAACACACAGGCACATGCATACGAATATGCACATGATCATGTCCATAAACACATGTGCACACAAACACACAAACACACACACACACTCACACACACACCCACACACACACACACACACATACACACACCACTCCATACCCCACTTCCCCACACAAATGGGAATGCACACATAAGCAGCTAGAAGTATTTTCCGGATTTTTTTTTTCTTGTTTGGTGAGAGTGGATCCATGTGCATCCCATTACCGATTGCCTGCTGTCCTACTTGAAAATTGGTAAAGCTACTGGACTTCCATAAATACACTTGAACCATCCCTGTAAGGAATCTACTTCATTACTTCTCATTTTCCCAAAGAGCCTTTGGAGAACAGAACCCTTTCAGTGCTCCAGGCTGTGAATAGGCCACACCCAAAGCTTTCTCATCTCCTTAAGTCCTCAGAAAGCATTGTGGATCTGACCCCAAGGTAGTGGGTGTGCTGGGTCGACTAGTGATCATGTGAGTACATGGAAAATTCCCCCTTTGAAAACCATCTCAGAAAGGGGAAGTATCTCTCTTTCACTTGAGGTCAGGCAGGAAATTCTACTAGTCATTGATGGTGGAGACAAAGAGGCAACTTCCCTCCACAGGTGAGAGCAGTCTAGGGAGGATGTCCTTATTAAGCCCAATTCTGCTCCATCAAATGCAGCTGTTGTTCAAGTCCTCTTGGGTTCTTCTCTACCTGCAAGTTCCAAAGAGTGAGCCTGGGCACATGCCACTTAAGCAACAGTTTCTTTCTATCCACATTGGGCTGCTAGAGAGAAACTGTCTGCCTGGAAGAGTCTTTCTATGGGTGGCACTGGGCTGTGGAATATTTGAAACACCTGCTAGTTGAATGCAGCTCTGCTCATTCTGAGCCTCAGAGACCCTCAGTCAATGAAGGAAGTGGAGGAAAATATTCTATAGAATATTCCGGAGGGAACAGAATGCATTCTAGCCGAAGCTAAAAGAAAGTGTTTGTGTCCATTGACCCAATTCAGTGCCTCCAAAGGTCCCCATTTGGGAAACCCAATTGTTACAGGTCAGAACCCTTCCAAGGGAGAAGGGGGAGTTGACTCAGGACCCATGGTATTCTTAGCATGCAGGATAGAAGAGAAACTCCACAGGACACATTTGAGCACATACACAGAGGTTGGATTAAGAAAAATAATGCTGAGAGGGGTGGAAGGCAGCATCCAACACAGGCCAGGGCTGGATGATATGGCCAGGCCAATGGAGAGCAAAAATTATGGTGGCTTGCATCCCACTCAGCATGCAGATCTACGAATACCACAGACAGCACAGGAAGTCTATGGAGCCAACACGTGTGCTGGAGTCAAATTGTTGTTCAGCTTTGCATTGGCCCCAATGTCACTGATGACTCTGCAAGTACAAGAGAACCCAGCTCGACTTGATCATCAGGAATATGGGATGGAAACCTTTGCAGTTCCTCATGTCATCCACCTGAGACAGTTCTTTCTAGTGGATGAAAGCTGCCTCCATATGTGGAGGATCAAGGACCAGAACAGATTCCTGCTGGGAGCTCAGAAGAAAGAGAGACATTCTCTGAAACGCTTTCCATAGGAAAGGCTTCCTCATCTCTTCAGCCTGCTGGTCGTCCACCCACCGCCCCCTCTCTATCCATGTCAGATCCACCAATCACTTCTCAGAAATTCATGGACTAGGTGGATTAGGAATTTCGGGGCATATTTCTTTGAACTTCTGGAGAGCTGCTTTGAGTGCTTTTCCCAGTTTCCATCTATGGCACACGAGAGGCCTGGGAGAAGCTACAATTCGCAGAGTGTCTAATTACCAAGAATTTATTGCTCCAGAACATGGAAAAAACCTTAGTACACTGTGACCATTTCCAGGCTGTGAGGCTGGTAGGGTGTTTTAAAAATATATGTTTCATTCGTCTTTTTTCACTTGGAAAAGTAAAAGGACTAAGAGAAGTGCTGTTGTTTTGTGTGAGTTCTGTGTGCACATGTTACTATTGGAGGGCTTGTTTCTTTTTGTGTGTGCAAATACACCTGTGTGTTTAGAAGTCTTTTGGTACAGATGTTTTCATACAAAGGAAGATCCAGAAAGTATTAGAGGTTGCAATTTTTCAAAGCAGTATTGCCATTTCGGCCACCTGCACGTGAAACAGAAACATTTTCACGCTGCCACAGTTTCAAATGTTATACAGATAGGGAGATCTTCAAGTCACTCTCAGACCACTGTTTACCATTCCAATGAAGCCTTTATTGTGGGCAAGCAGTGGACACAATCTAAAGCCAAGATAGCCAGAGTGGCGCATGCCCTTATGTTTTGCCTCTTATTGAAGCCAGAAACACACCAAAGTTATGTTTGCTCAAGGGCATGACTCCTCCCCTACCACTGCAATCGGTAAGAATTTCGTATCTCCATGTGCCAGTGCACAGGATAGCCGTGCAAACAGTTTTTAATCTCACTGTCACATGGACACAGTTGACTGATACACTTTTGCTCATCAGAAAAACAGGCTCACTTTCAGGGACCTTCTTGGCCCTATGCCTGTTCAAGGGGGAGATCAGAGGCACTCCTGCTAATGGACACGAAATGCCAGCCTAGCCAAGCTTTTCTCTGGTCCAGTCATGGCTCTGGCACCCGGGTGTTCCGCACACCTTTATTTTAGACCCTAGTATATGTGATATGGGCACAGAACAAAGTACACCTGAGTGCACACTGGTGAGCAGATAACATTCCTTCACCCTCTGCATTGTTCACAATACTCCACCGGCCTCTCCACACCTTCCTTCCCTCACTAAATGTGCATCACTTGGTGAAAGATGCTCACAGCACGGGTGGGAGAAGGAACTCCTACGATACTTGGGGGGCCTAGGACAGGCCCCTGTATTTATGGCACTCTCCACATCAGCAGTGGAGACAGGAAATGTACAGGAAAGCCTACACTGAGGAAAAAATCAAATCTGAATATGGAATGTATCTCAAGAGCTGCATTGCCAGACATCAGTGTTCACATATCTCCATTCTTTCAGGCTCCAAAATCAAATTGAGGAGCTCCATGTTTCTCCTCCCTGTTTCCCTGCAAAATCTCCTGCCTGTGGATCAGAATCCACATCACCCCAGACTGTGTCTGAATAGGGACAGCCATGTCAGTGCCATCGGGAGAAGGGAGTGTCCAGTTAATAAATCTTGGCTAAAACACCACAGAGTCATTCTGGACCCTGGACACACATGTTCCCAGACATTGGAAATGGGGACTGGGTGTGAACGAAAAGAGCTCCTTCCACCAGCTGCAGTGGTTCCACAAATGCTCACAATTAAGAGCACCCAGAGAGAGAGTTGAAAAGCCTCAATGTTCAGGCCCCCAAATCGCAAGTGACTTCGATGATCTGGGATACACAATTCCACCCATTTATTATGGTAGTATGTGAAATTCAGTGATATCCTGAACTACACCAAACGAATGATCTTAATTGCCATGTGGACATCATCTGAGACATTCGGGCTGTCCAAGTCATTACAATTGAGCACTAGGACACAAAAAAAAATGCAGTTTTCAGGAAAGACAAAGTAGAAAGGCATATGCCTATTGAGCACTCAAAGGATGCACACAGTAAAACATGGGGAAAATTGATTGAGGATTCAGAGAAGCGTCAAGTACATGATTATCATAAGGGGCAAGGAACAAAAAAGGAAAGGCCAGAGAAATTGTCCACAATGCTTTCCATGACCACACTCGAGCGTCAAGAAGGTCCACTGAAGCCCAGGACAGAGGTCCCAGTGATCAGCCAGTGTAAACCTCCATGCAGTCATAGGACAAAAAGGACAAACTTGAGCCTTCTACTTCTGTCCAACTTCAATCTCTACACCTGCATATACACTCCATTTGTCATCCCATTGAAAGCCTGTGGAAGGTGACATGAGCACATCGGACCATCCCCTGGAAACACCATTCAGAGGAGTCTCGTCTCTGAGTTCTGGACAGGTGGCTATGCATCAGATGCAGGCAGGGTCTGTGGCTGTGCCAGCGCTTTCTGAAGTCCCAGCCTTGGCTCCCACTCCATAGCTAGAAAGGTCCTGTGACCCTGGTGCCACCTGCTCCTGCATGAGAGACCCTGCAAGTTATTGGAGCCCCAAGGGCCATTCTTCCCTGCTATGGTGGGCCTCATTCCATGTCACTGTCCTCAGAGGAGGAGGACACAAGAAGGTCTTCATAGAGGACACTCACTGGCTCCTGGGAGCTGGGACACTCCCACTCATCAAGATAGGGAGGAGTGTCAGCAAGAGCACTGGTCTTTGCAGCAGCTGGAGAGGAAGGGAGATCAGCAATGAACCTGGATCTCCACCAGTTTTTGTGCATTCTCTTGAAGACCATTAGGAGGGGCTGTCGGGCAACACAGCTGGGTGCTGGTGGACTCGATTTGGTACACGGCTTGACTGGATTCAGGAAAGGGCTTTCCTTGGGAGGGCAAAGATCCATGCTGGAATCATGGGCTGGAGATTTTCTGGTCACTTGGGGTGACCCTTTTAGTCTGATTCCACTTGTATCTTGCCAAGAAGGCAGAGATTTCCCAGCCTCTGAGCCTGGCTCACAGGTGTTCCCCCGTTGAGTGAGACTTTGCCCCAGCCTGAGTTTCTTTGGGGCATTCTGGCCAGTCTGTTTGTGGACCTGAGCCTGTCTCTTGCCTGAGGCCTGGAGGCTGAGTTTGTGGCCCTGGCCCTGTGGACATGCTGCAGGCTGCAGGCAGGGCTCTTTGCTAACGTCAGGACAACTGGCTAGTGAAGGAGGGTGGAGCACATGGCCCCCTCTGAGAATTTGGGCAGAAGTCTGGGCAACTTTAGAGGAGACAACCTCTGGCGTTTCAGGTGCTTTCTTCCCAAGGAGGGCAGGGATCTGCCCTGAGTGCCTTGCTGCCGACTGGATGGTGCCAGGGATGCTCACATCCGGTTGTGTCTGCATCCCAGGACCTGAGTTGAGTCCAACTTCAGGTATCTGAAAGGGATGTGCGCTACTGAAGGTGAGACTCTCATCCAAGTTCTGGACACGAGGCTGACTCTCAAACACAGAGCCCGGGACACACCTCGTACTGGTCGTGTGGACGGGCAGTGGCCTGCTGGGTTTCTGGAAAAAAAGACAAACACCAACAAGGCCCACCAACACATGAATTTGGCTACAGAACATAGAGTGGAACCGGAAGACAAGTCATCAGCCCAGGAAAGGAAAAGGGGCACTCCACCTCCACCTCCATGGCTATGAGCCAAGGACCCATTCCAAGAATGACGTGACATGTTTCAGGGCACATTGGGAAATACCCCATTCTTAATCAGAGGTCTCATGCATTGGGAGGGGCAGGGCTCTTTTGTGTGTTCTTCCATGGCATGTCGATGGCTAATGCTCCTCTCAGCAGAGTGTGAACCCTGAGGAGTTGGCTTACAGAAGCTGAGAGTGTTCTCCCACTTTCAATAAGAATATGCCTGCATTGGACATTGTGTCCTTTGAGACGCTGGAGTCAACTATGACCCCATGAGCCCATGCACCATGTCATGGGGAATATGAAAAAAAGTAACACAAATAAATTGGAAAGGGCAAATGTGAAAGATCAAAAGCAGGAGTCACATTGGGGTTCAATGTTGACAGCAAACCTCTCAGGCAGAAGGGCCACAGAAAAGGAACATATCATGCTTATCCTAGTCACCAAAAGAGCAGGCAACCATGCACATACTCACCCTTAGGTAGGCACTGGGTTCTGTCTCTTCCTTCCATTTGGGTTGCTGCCTACCCTGGGGTCTCCTACTGGTACTCCATGTCTGGAGTAGAGCCTTTCCCCGTTCCTCTTCTTGCCTGTAGAACACACGATGGCATTAGGATGGATGTAGAGTCGGGAGCAGAATGTGAGGTGCCCGTTTGCTTAGTGTCTCCTGTGCTACCCTGGGTTCTCCCCCAAGTCTGTGCCTTTCCTCCTACAACACCCAGTCCCTACGTCCAGGCATCCCTTCTCATTTCCCACTAAGTAGTTCCATGTGGACACATTGATTTTGTGCCTCCCATGTTCGTGTTAATTATGGTGCCCTGAACCCATCTCTTTCATAATTGAATGCAAAGGAGAATGAGCTGCAGGCTGTGGCTTTGGGACATGGAGTCATTTTCTATCTCTCCCCATTGACCCAGCCAGGAGCTGCATGTGGATGTTTGGAGATGACCGCGTGGAGAAGGAGAGACACCACCCCCCTGGAGTTTTGTGCCCGAGGCTCTGATGCCACCTTACCCATCCCTCACCTCTGCACATGGCGCTTCGCTCTGGCTGGCTGCTCACAGGCCCCTGTGCTCTGGAGATTCTCAGGCTTGCTTGGTGCCTGGTTCTCCTTCTCCTTCTTTGGGCCCAAGGGTTGTGGGGCCAGCGCACCATCCCAGTGCTTGATGGGGCATCTTCTGCTCCTCGCAGTGTGTCCAAAAGCCCCACATTCCTTACACTTCATCTGATGGTGGAAAAGCACAAGTTGTCAGGAGTCAGCCCAAGCACAACCAGCTCTGCCCTTTTACAGACAAATAGAGATTTTAAGTCTCAGTTTCCTCTCCTTTTAGTTCAGGCACTCAGGCCTGTGAACCATGAACATCTCGGGATTCAAAGGTCCTAGAACACGTTTGTGGAATCACCTATTATACAGGGGCACTGGAAGGAAGGTTTGGATGTTGCAACTTGAGGACCCTGGGCCAGATTTCAAAAACAGGACAAACGTTGGGATGCATGGGTTTCAAGTGGTTCCAAAAGATGTCTCCTCCCATCCTAGGAAGAAACTAAGCTGAGAGGATGTGCTGGGCAGGTCCTCGAGGGTTGGCAAGGGACAATTGGATGGTAGAGGCAATCTGAGAGGATGTAACCAAGATTCTGACCTGTGTCGCCCCCTGGCTTCCCATTGCCTCCAAAGTCCACATACCCTGGGGTCCTCCTCCTCAGGGGGAGGAGCCCTATGCCTCAGAGCTCCCCTCTGCTGTTGCTTCTTATTCTGGATTTGAATGAGCCTCGGGGCCAGAGGCCGTGAGGCACGCTCTGCTGACTGTCTCATGTTATTCCAATCAGATCCCATTTCCTCAGATGCTGACGTTGGGCTTTCCTAGGTCCAAGAGAAAAGAGAAAGAGTGTCATGAACAAAGACATGATGGGAACTCTCAGATATTTCCCACATTGTGGCATGGAGTACATCCCATGATCCAGGGAGCCCAGTAGAATAGGTGGAGCACAGATGCGTGCGGGATCAATGGAGGAGTACACCAACTACTGCGTCTGACAGAAATAAGATACTCCATGCTGTTAGAATTATATCAGAGTGAATGTATGATTCCCGTAGGTAAAATAAACCAATCTTAACCAAAGGGAACAATTTTGCCTCTATCAAAATGATAAACAAAAAAAGGAAAGGTGAAGAGAGATAAACCTAGATCATACAAAGAGAGATCAAAAGGAATTTCATCCTAATACAGAGATTTTCAGAAGCATGATAAACCAGACTTATTCTTGACAAAGTCAAAGTCATTTGCAAGAAATTCGAGTAGATATCCAAGAATGTCCTTGCATATCTCCCTAAGCAGATTGACCTTGAAAAATATTTCCAAATTAATGGTACAGAGAGCAAATTCAGCAGTGGAACAGTGGTAATGAACCTAACCAAAGAGATAAGTTGAGGACTAGTAGATATTCAAGAATGTCCTTGCATATCTGACCTAAGCAAATTAACCTTGAGATATATTTCCAAATCAATGATACAGAGAGCAAACTCAGGAGTGGATCAGTGGTAATGAGTTTAACCACACAGAGAAGCTGAGCATGTGGCGGGTTGGATGTTGAATTTCACCTAACCCAACCTTTCAAAGAGTTTAGAACATGGGTTCTTAAACTCTTCCACAGAAAGAAAGAGAAAAAAAAAATCATTCCCAATGCATGGTGTGCGGTCACGATGATTTTCTACCATAACGTGATATAAGAAAAACAGAACAAATCAATGATAAATATTGAGCGGCAGAGAAGAATGAAATTCTGACATTTTCCCAACATGCTATGGATGGAACCAGTGTACATCCTTGGCCACACGTGCCAAACCAATGTTTGTTCCTAGGTGTGCATACTAAGGGGAGAAGGTGCACTAAAGTGGGAAGGGGGAAGGCGAGAGGTGGGTGGGGAGAGAGGGGACGGAATGGAATAGCAGTTCAGAAGAGAGGGGAAAATGGGTAGAGCAAGGCTAGCTGAGGATGACCCAGGACTTCTATGTGCCTGTGTGGAAATAGTACAGGGAATCCCATTGCTCTATCCATCCGAGATAGTCCCTATCCTACCCAAGGGTCCATGGTAAACTACAGCTGTTTTCATACACATTGATCCACCAGCCCACAGGTATCAGAATGCTGCAGTAAAAGTTCTCTGAAATTTCAATAGTTTGTGGTGATTTGAACTTCGAATGACCTATTTGACCTGCTCAGCATAAAGAAACACTCTTGGAAAAATACAACCTTCCTTACACAAGTACCTCCTCCTCCATCCTTAACGTTTTCCCCATCTACATGTTTTCTAAGGAATCTTCTGTAAACTACCTAGGCAAAGAAAACCAACCTGAGACCCGAACGTTTTGCTGTCTTCTGTCAGCAGGTGCTCAGACAGGTGAGCCTGGACACAGATCCCAGGAAGAGAAGCAGCTTCCTGGACTCCAGCCGGAAGAGGAAGTGAGGGAAGGTGGCTCCTGGGAACTGGTATGCTGCCCCAGGATCACGTGATGCAACACGTCATCTTCAATACCACAGGTTCAATTTTAGGCCAAAATTCAGTGACTCACACCTTTGATTTCCATGACTGCATCCGGAAGGAAGATTTGCCAGCCTTTTCCAGTCAGTACTTTTCTTTTACAGACGTTCGAACTCCAGCGTTTGAATGATTTTGAGGTGCTGGGAAGAAGGCACAGGCCAGTTGACCTAAGGGGCTTGGAGTTTTTACAAGTTTGGCTCTCTGGGGTGTCAAAGTTTTTTGTTGTTTTTGTTGTTTGTTTGTTTGTTTGTTTGTTTAACGCTGCCATTTTAACTTAAGGATTCCAGAATTCAAAGAAATGCTGCCCAATGCTTCCATGCTTTCTGCAACATAATAAGCTCTGCATTGCATCAGATTCTAAATTTTCATTGGAAGAGTATTTCTTTTTTGCTGGGTTTGGAATGACATTTGTGGACATTCAAGTGCCCAGAATAACCATAGGGCTTAAAGAGAGCCTGCTGCTGAGGGCTGATGCCCCTTCTTTCTCTTCCAAATCTGGTGGGCTTCTGAGGTCCCTTGGTGGAAAAGTGTATGTTTCTGGATTCAGCTCCCTGCCCCCGCCCCCAGGGCATCCCTTCAGGCCCTCACCTGGGCCAATCCTGAAATATTGCTGCAGAGGAAAAATTCTCCTATGTAAGTCTCAAGGGTCCCTTGCCCAAAGGTTTTCCCAGCACTCTACCAGGGCTTTTGTGCTGGTGTCCCTTCCTGTGTAGGTCACCAAGGATTTTATTCACAGATTTGCACTTTCGAATACACAGGCATATGGGTGCACAGTTCAGAACACCCGGTACCTCAATAGGTTTGCAAATCTCCAATATCACAGAAAAGTGAATGCAGCCTTTACTCCCACACTCCCTTTAGATGATTTCCTTTTTTGTTGTTAATATGTTTACGTGTTCATGGACCTTTTGTTTATGCATTTATGTATGTGCAGTGAGTAGAATCTAAACACACTCGCCCACGGGTGGGAGGCCAGCGCTCTGCAACTGAGCAACAACCCTTGCCCCATATTTTCATAGTTCTTGAAATAATGGGTAGAATCAATTCTAAGATAGCTACAAATATTCCCACTTAAAACCATCATGAAAATCTATCAGGAAAGACAGTCAAAATAATGTAATTGAAGAAAGAATGAAACTGTTTGTTTCTCATGAAGAGTTTTGAAGGAATACCAACACAATGCATTATTAGTCTGTAATATTATTAGGCTCTATCTAATGCGAAAGTACATATGAACACACAGGCACATGCATACGAATATGCACATGATCATGTCCATAAACACATGTGCACACAAACACACAAACACACACACACACTCACACACACACCCACACACACACACACACACACATACACACACCACTCCATACCCCACTTCCCCACACAAATGGGAACGCACACATAAGCAGCTAGAAGTATTTTCCGGATTTTTTTTCTTGTTTGGTGAGAGTGGATCCATGTGCATCCCATTACCGATTGCCTGCTGTCCTACTTGAAAATTGGTAAAGCTACTGGACTTCCCTAAATACACTTGAACTATCCCTGTAAGGAATCTACTTCATTACTTCTCATTTTCCCAAAGAGCCTTTGGAGAACAGAACCCTTTCAGTGCTCCAGGCTGTGAATAGGCCACACCCAAAGCTTTCTCATCTCCTTAAGTCCTCAGAAAGCATTGTGGATCTGACCCCAAGGTAGTGGGTGTGATGGGTCGACTAGTGATCATGTGAGTACATGGAAAATTCCCCCTTTGAAAACCATCTCAGAAAGGGGAAGTATCTCTCTTTCACTTGAGGTCAGGCAGGAAATTCTACTAGTCATTGATAGTGGAGACAAAGAGGCAACTTCCCTCCACAGGTGAGAGCAGTCTAGGGAGGATGTCCTTATTAAGCCCAATTCTGCTCCATCAAATGCAGCTGTTGTTCAAGTTCTCTTGGGTTCTTCTCTACCTGCAAGTTCCAAAGAGTGAGCCTGGGCACATGCCACTTAAGCAACAGTTTCTTTCTATCCACATTGGGCTGCTAGAGAGAAACTGTCTGCCTGGGAGAGTCTTTCTATGGGTGGCACTGGGCTGTGGAATATTTGAAACACCTGCTAGTTGAATGCAGCTCTGCTCATTCTGAGCCTCAGAGCCCCTCAGTCAATGAAGGAAGTGGAGGAAAATATTCTATAAAATATTCCGGAGGTAACAGAATGCATTCTAGCCGAAGCTAAAAGAAAGTGTTTGTGTCCATTGACCCAATTCAGTGCCTCCAAAGGTCCCCATTTGGGAAACCCGATTGTTACAGGTCAGAACCCTTCCAAGGGAGAAGGGGGAGTTGACAGGACCCATGGTATTCTTAGCATGCAGGATAGAAGAGAAACTCCACAGGACACATTTGAGCACATACACAGAGGTTGGATTAAGAAAAATAATGCTGAGAGGGGTGGAAGGCAGCATCCAACACAGGCCAGGGCTGGATGATATGGCCAGGCCAATGGAGAGCAAAAATTATGGTGGCTTGCATCCCACTCAGCATGCAGATCTACGAATACCACAGACAGCACAGGAAGTCTATGGAGCCAACACGTGTGCTGGAGTCAAATTGTTGTTCAGCTTTGCATTGGCCCCAATGTCACTGATGACTCTGCAAGTACAAGAGAACCCAGCTCGACTTGATCGTCAGGAATATGGGATGGAAACCTTTGCAGTTCCTCATGTCATCCACCTGAGACAGTTCTTTCTAGTGGATGAAAGCTGCCTCCATATGTGGAGGATCAAGGACCAGAACAGATTCCTGCTGGGAGCTCAGAAGAAAGAGAGACATTCTCTGAAACGCTTTCCATAGGAAAGGCTTCCTCATCTCTTCAGCCTGCTGGTCGTCCACCCACCGCCCCCTCTCTATCCATGTCAGATCCACCAATCACTTCTCAGAAATTCATGGACTAGGTGGATTAGGAATTTCGGGGCATATTTCTTTGAACTTCTGGAGAGCTGCTTTGAGTGCTTTTCCCAGTTTCCATCTATGGCACACGAGAGGCCTGGGAGAAGCTACAATTCGCAGAGTGTCTAATTACCAAGAATTTATTGCTCCAGAACATGGAAAAAACCTTAGTACACTGTGACCATTTCCAGGCTGTGAGGCTGGTAGGGTGTTTTAAAAATATATGTTTCATTCGTCTTTTTTCACTTGGAAAAGTAAAAGGACTAAGAGAAGTGCTGTTGTTTTGTGTGAGTTCTGTGTGCACATGTTACTATTGGAGGGCTTGTTTCTTTTTGTGTGTGCAAATACACCTGTGTGTTTAGAAGTCTTTTGGTACAGATGTTTTCATACAAAGGAAGATCCAGAAAGTATTAGAGGTTGCAATTTTTCAAAGCAGTATTGCCATTTCAGCCACCTGCACGTGAAACAGAAACATTTTCACGCTGCCACAGTTTCAAATGTTATACAGATAGGGAGATCTTCAAGTCACTCTCAGACCACTGTTTACCATTCCAATGAAGCCTTTATTGTGGGCAAGCAGTGGACACAATCTAAAGCCAAGATAGCCAGAGTGGCGCATGCCCTTATGTTTTGCCTCTTATTGAAGCCAGAAACACACCAAAGTTATGTTTGCTCAAGGGCATGACTCCTCCCCTACCACTGCAATCGGTAAGAATTTCGTATCTCCATGTGCCAGTGCACAGGATAGCCGTGCAAACAGTTTTTAATCTCACTGTCACATGGACACAGTTGACTGATACACTTTTGCTCATCAGAAAAACAGGCTCACTTTCAGGGACCTTCTTGGCCCTATGCCTGTTCAAGGGGGAGATCAGAGGCACTCCTGCTAATGGACACGAAATGCCAGCCTAGCCAAGCTTTTCTCTGGTCCAGTCATGGCTCTGGCACCCGGGTGTTCCGCACACCTTTATTTTAGACCCTAGTATATGTGATATGGGCACAGAACAAAGTACACCTGAGTGCACACTGGTGAGCAGATAACATTCCTTCACCCTCTGCATTGTTCACAATACTCCACCGGCCTCTCCACACCTTCCTTCCCTCACTAAATGTGCATCACTTGGTGAAAGATGCTCACAGCACGGGTGGGAGAAGGAACTCCTACGATACTTGGGGGGCCTAGGACAGGCCCCTGTATTTATGGCACTCTCCACATCAGGAGTGGAGACAGGAAATGTACAGGAAAGCCTACACTGAGGAAAAAAATCAAATCTGAATATGGAATGTATCTCAAGAGCTGCATTGCCAGACATCAGTGTTCACATATCTCCATTCTTTCAGGCTCCAAAATCAAATTGAGGAGCTCCATGTTTCTCCTCCCTGTTTCCCTGCAAAATCTCCTGCCTGTGGATCAGAATCCACATCACCCCAGACTGTGTCTGAATAGGGACAGCCATGTCAGTGCCATCGGGAGAAGGGAGTGTCCAGTTAATAAATCTTGGCTAAAACACCACAGAGTCATTCTGGACCCTGGACACACATGTTTCCAGACATTGGAAATGGGGACTGGGTGTGAACGAAAAGAGCTCCTTCCACCAGCTGCAGTGGTTCCACAAATGCTCACAATTAAGAGCACCCAGAGAGAGAGTTGAAAAGCCTCAATGTTCAGGCCCCCAAATCGCAAGTGACTTCGATGATCTGGGATACACAATTCCACCCATTTATTATGGTAGTATGTGAAATTCAGTGATATCCTGAACTACACCAAACGAATGATCTTAATTGCCATGTGGACATCATCTGAGACATTCGGGCTGTCCAAGTCATTACAATTGAGCACTAGGACACAAAAAAATGCAGTTTTCAGGAAAGACAAAGTAGAAAGGCATATGCCTATTGAGCACTCAAAGGATGCACACAGTAAAACATGGGGAAAATTGATTGAGGATTCAGAGAAGCGTCAAGTACATGATTATCATAAGGGGCAAGGAACAAAAAAGGAAAGGCCAGAGAAATTGTCCACAATGCTTTCCATGACCACACTCGAGCTTCAAGAAGGTCCACTGAAGCCCAGGACAGAGGTCCCAGTGATCAGCCAGTGTAAACCTCCATGCAGTCATAGGACAAAAAGGACAAACTTGAGCCTTCTACTTCTGTCCAACTTCAATCTCTACACCTGCATATACACTCCATTTGTCATCCCATTGAAAGCCTGTGGAAGGTGACATGAGCACATCGGACCATCCCCTGGAAACACCATTCAGAGGAGTCTCGTCTCTGAGTTCTGGACAGGTGGCTATGCATCAGATGCAGGCAGGGTCTGTGGCTGTGCCAGCGCTTTCTGAAGTCCCAGCCTTGGCTCCCACTCCATAGCTAGAAAGGTCCTGTGACCCTGGTGCCACCTGCTCCTGCATGAGAGACCCTGCAAGTTATTGGAGCCCCAAGGGCCATTCTTCCCTGCTATGGTGGGCCTCATTCCATGTCACTGTCCTCAGAGGAGGAGGACACAAGAAGGTCTTCATAGAGGACACTCACTGGCTCCTGGGAGCTGGGACACTCCCACTCATCAAGATAGGGAGGAGTGTCAGCAAGAGCACTGGTCTTTGCAGCAGCTGGAGAGGAAGGGAGATCAGCAATGAACCTGGATCTCCACCAGTTTTTGTGCATTCTCTTGAAGACCATTAGGAGGGGCTGTCGGGCAACACAGCTGGGTGCTGGTGGACTCGATTTGGTACACGGCTTGACTGGATTCAGGAAAGGGCTTTCCTTGGGAGGGCAAAGATCCATGCTGGAATCATGGGCTGGAGATTTTCTGGTCACTTGGGGTGACCATTTTAGTCTGATTCCACTTGTATCTTGCCAAGAAGGCAGAGATTTCCCAGCCTCTGAGCCTGGCTCACAGGTGTTCCCCCGTTGAGTGAGACTTTGCCCCAGCCTGAGTTTCTTTGGGGCATTCTGGCCAGTCTGTTTGTGGACCTGAGCCTGTCTCTTGCCTGAGGCCTGGAGGCTGAGTTTGTGGCCCTGGCCCTGTGGACATGCTGCAGGCTGCAGGCAGGGCTCTTTGCTAACGTCAGGACAACTGGCTAGTGAAGGAGGGTGGAGCACATGGCCCCCTCTGAGAATTTGGGCAGAAGTCTGGGCAACTTTAGAGGAGACAACCTCTGGCGTTTCAGGTGCTTTCTTCCCAAGGAGAGCAGGGATCTGCCCTGAGTGCCTTGCTGCCGACTGGATGGTGCCAGGGATGCTCACATCCGGTTGTGTCTGCATCCCAGGACCTGAGTTGAGTCCAACTTCAGGTATCTGAAAGGGATGTGCGCTACTGAAGGTGAGACTCTCATCCAAGTTCTGGACACGAGGCTGACTCTCAAACACAGAGCCCGGGACACACCTCGTACTGGTCGTGTGGACGGGCAGTGGCCTGCTGGGTTTCTGGAAAAAAAGACAAACACAGGAAAATCTCCTGAGTCCCTGCACTTTCTCAAGCACCAACAAGGCCCACCAACACATGAATTTGGCTACAGAACATAGAGTGGAACCGGAAGACAAGTCATCAGCCCAGGAAAGGAAAAGGGGCACTCCACCTCCACCTCCATGGCTATGAGCCAAGGACCCATTCCAAGAATGACGTGACATGTTTCAGGGCACATTGGGAAATACCCCATTCTTAATCAGAGGTCTCATGCATTGGGAGGGGCAGGGCTCTTTTGTGTGTTCTTCCATGGCATGTCGATGGCTAATGCTCCTCTCAGCAGAGTGTGAACCCTGAGGAGTTGGCTTACAGAAGCTGAGAGTGTTCTCCCACTTTCAATAAGAATATGCCTGCATTGGACATTGTGTCCTTTGAGACGCTGGAGTCAACTATGACCCCATGAGCCCATGCACCATGTCATGGGGAATATGAAAAAAAGTAATACAAATAAATTGGAAAGGGCAAATGTGAAAGATCAAAAGCAGGAGTCACATTGGGGTTCAATGTTGACAGCAAACCTCTCAGGCAGAAGGGCCACAGAAAAGGAACATATCATGCTTATCCTAGTCACCAAAAGAGCAGGCAACCATGCACATACTCACCCTTAGGTAGGCACTGGGTTCTGTCTCTTCCTTCCATTTGGGTTGCTGCCTACCCTGGGGTCTCCTACTGGTACTCCATGTCTGGAGTAGAGCCTTTCCCCGTTCCTCTTCTTGCCTGTAGAACACACGATGGCATTAGGATGGATGTAGAGTCGGGAGCAGAATGTGAGGTGCCCGTTTGCTTAGTGTCTCCTGTGCTACCCTGGGTTCTCCCCCAAGTCTGTGCCTTTCCTCCTACAACACCCAGTCCCTACGTCCAGGCATCCCTTCTCATTTCCCACTAAGTAGTTCCATGTGGACACATTGATTTTGTGCCTCCCATGTTCGTGTTAATTATGGTGCCCTGAACCCATCTCTTTCATAATTGAATGCAAAGGAGAATGAGCTGCAGGCTGTGGCTTTGGGACATGGAGTCATTTTCTATCTCTCCCCATTGACCCAGCCAGGAGCTGCATGTGGATGTTTGGAGATGACCGTGTGGAGAAGGAGAGACACCACCCCCCTGGAGTTTTGTGCCCGAGGCTCTGATGCCACCTTACCCATCCCTCACCTCTGCACATGGCGCTTCGCTCTGGCTGGCTGCTCACAGGCCCCTGTGCTCTGGAGATTCTCAGGCTTGCTTGGTGCCTGGTTCTCCTTCTCCTTCTTTGGGCCCAAGGGTTGTGGGGCCAGCGCACCATCCCAGTGCTTGATGGGGCATCTTCTGCTCCTCGCAGTGTGTCCAAAAGCCCCACATTCCTTACACTTCATCTGATGGTGGAAAAGCACAAGTTGTCAGGAGTCAGCCCAAGTACAACCAGCTCTGCCCTTTTACAGACAAATAGAGATTTTAAGTCTCAGTTTCCTCTCCTTTTAGTTCAGGCACTCAGGCCTGTGAACCATGAACATCTCGGGATTCAAAGGTCCTAGAACACGTTTGTGGAATCACCTATTATACAGGGGCACTGGAAGGAAGGTTTGGATGTTGCAACTTGAGGACCCTGGGCCAGATTTCAAAAACAGGACAAACGTACGTTGGGATGCATGGGTTTCAAGTGGTTCCAAAAGATGTCTCCTCCCATCCTAGGAAGAAACTAAGCTGAGAGGATGTGCTGGGCAGGTCCTCGAGGGTTGGCAAGGGACAATTGGATGGTAGAGGCAATCTGAGAGGATGTAACCAAGATTCTGACCTGTGTCGCCCCCTGGCTTCCCATTGCCTCCAAAGTCCACATACCCTGGGGTCCTCCTCCTCAGGTGGAGGAGCCCTATGCCTCAGAGCTCCCCTCTGCTGTTGCTTCTTATTCTGGATTTGAATGAGCCTCGGGGCCAGAGGCCGTGAGGCACGCTCTGCTGACTGTCTCATGTTATTCCAATCAGATCCCATTTCCTCAGATGCTGACGTTGGGCTTTCCTAGGTCCAAGAGAAAAGAGAAAGAGTGTCATGAACAAAGACATGATGGGAACTCTCAGATATTTCCCACATTGTGGCATGGAGTACATCCCATGATCCAGGGAGCCCAGTAGAATAGGTGGAGCACAGATGCGTGCGGGATCAATGGAGGAGTACACCAACAACTGCGTCTGACAGAAATAAGATACTCCATGCTGTTAGAATTATATCAGAGTGAATGTATGATTCCCGTAGGTAAAATAAACCAATCTTAACCAAAGGGAATAATTTTGCCTCTATCAAAATGATAAACAAAAAAAGGAAAGGTGAAGAGAGATAAACCTAGATCATACAAAGAGAGATCAAAAGGAATTTCATCCTAATACAGAGATTTTCAGAAGCATGATAAACCAGACTTATTCTTGACAAAGTCAAAGTCATTTGCAAGAAATTCGAGTAGATATCCAAGAATGTCCTTGCATATCTCCCTAAGCAGATTGACCTTGAAAAATATTTCCAAATTAATGGTACAGAGAGCAAATTCAGCAGTGGAACAGTGGTAATGAACCTAACCAAAGAGATAAGTTGAGGACTAGTAGATATTCAAGAATGTCCTTGCATATCTGACCTAAGCAAATTAACCTTGAGATATATTTCCAAATCAATGATACAGAGAGCAAACTCAGGAGTGGTTCAGTGGTAATGAGTTTAACCACACAGAGAAGCTGAGCATGTGGCGGGTTGGATGTTGAATTTCACCTAACCCAACCTTTCAAAGAGTTTAGAACATGGGTTCTTAAACTCTTCCACAGAAAGAAAGAGAAAAAAAAATCATTCCCAATGCATGGTGTGCGGTCACGATGATTTTCTACCATAACGTGATATAAGAAAAACAGAACAAATCAATGATAAATATTGAGCGGCAGAGAAGAATGAAATTCTGACATTTTCCCAACATGCTATGGATGGAACCAGTGTACATCCTTGGCCACACGTGCCAAACCAATGTTTGTTCCTAGGTGTGCATACTAAGGGGAGAAGGTGCACTAAAGTGGGAAGGGGGAAGGCGAGAGGTGGGTGGGGAGAGAGGGGACGGAATGGAATAGCAGTTCAGAAGAGAGGGGAAAATGGGTAGAGCAAGGCTAGCTGAGGATGACCCAGGACTTCTATGTGCCTGTGTGGAAATAGTACAGGGAATCCCATTGCTCTATCCATCCGAGATAGTCCCTATCCTACCCAAGGGTCCATGGTAAACTACAGCTGTTTTCATACACATTGATCCACCAGCCCACAGGTATCAGAATGCTGCAGTAAAAGTTCTCTGAAATTTCAATAGTTTGTGGTGATTTGAACTTCGAATGACCTATTTGACCTGCTCAGCATAAAGAAACACTCTTGGAAAAATACAACCTTCCTTACACAAGTACCTCCTCCTCCATCCTTAACATTTTCCCCATCTACATGTTTTCTAAGGAATCTTCTGTAAACTACCTAGGCAAAGAAAACCAACCTGAGACCCGAACGTTTTGCTGTCTTCTGTCAGCAGGTGCTCAGACAGGTGAGCCTGGACACAGATCCCAGGAAGAGAAGCAGCTTCCTGGACTCCAGCCGGAAGAGGAAGTGAGGGAAGGTGGCTCCTGGGAACTGGTATGCTGCCCCAGGATCACGTGATGCAACACGTCATCTTCAATACCACAGGTTCAATTTTAGGCCAAAATTCAGTGACTCACACCTTTGATTTCCATGACTGCATCCGGAAGGAAGATTTGCCAGCCTTTTCCAGTCAGTACTTTTCTTTTACAGACGTTCGAACTCCAGC
Organism: Spermophilus citellus; assembly: GCF_964194105.1. Classification (NCBI taxonomy): domain Eukaryota; kingdom Metazoa; phylum Chordata; class Mammalia; order Rodentia; family Sciuridae; genus Spermophilus; species Spermophilus citellus. Next base: position 4,034,022 of record NW_027673039.1, on the reverse strand, counting down.
GTTTGAATGATTTTGAGGTGCTGGGAAGAAGGCACAGGCCAGTTGACCTAAGGGGCTTGGAGTTTTTACAAGTTTGGCTCTCTGGGGTGTCAAAGTTTTTTGTTGTTTTTGTTGTTTGTTTGTTTGTTTGTTTGTTTAACGCTGCCATTTTAACTTAAGGATTCCAGAATTCAAAGAAATGCTGCCCAATGCTTCCATGCTTTCTGCAACATAATAAGCTCTGCATTGCATCAGATTCTAAATTTTCATTGGAAGAGTATTTCTTTTTTGCTGGGTTTGGAATGACATTTGTGGACATTCAAGTGCCCAGAATAACCATAGGGCTTAAAGAGAGCCTGCTGCTGAGGGCTGATGCCCCTTCTTTCTCTTCCAAATCTGGTGGGCTTCTGAGGTCCCTTGGTGGAAAAGTGTATGTTTCTGGATTCAGCTCCCTGCCCCCGCCCCCAGGGCATCCCTTCAGGCCCTCACCTGGGCCAATCCTGAAATATTGCTGCAGAGGAAAAATTCTCCTGTGTAAGTCTCAAGGGTCCCTTGCCCAAAGGTTTTCCCAGCACTCTACCAGGGCTTTTGTGCTGGTGTCCCTTCCTGTGTAGGTCACCAAGGATTTTATTCACACAGATTTGCACTTTCGAATACACAGGCATATGGGTGCACAGTTCAGAACACCTGGTACCTCAATAGGTTTGCAAATCTCCAATATCACAGAAAAGTGAATGCAGCCTTTACTCCCACACTCCCTTTAGATGATTTCCTTTTTTGTTGTTAATATGTTTACGTGTTCATGGACCTTTTGTTTATGCATTTATGTATGTGCAGTGAGTAGAATCTAAACACACTCGCCCACGGGTGGGAGGCCAGCGCTCTGCAACTGAGCAACAACCCTTGCCCCATCTTTTCATAGTTCTTGAAATAACGGGTAGAATCAATTCTAAGATACCTACAAATATTCCCACTTAAAACCATCATGAAAATCTATCAGGAAAGACAGTCAAAATAATGTAATTGAAGAAAGAATGAAACTGTTTGTTTCTCATGAAGAGTTTTGAAGGAATACCAACACAATGCATTATTAGTCTGTAATATTATTAGGCTCTATCTAATGCGAAAGTACATATGAACACACAGGCACATGCATACGAATATGCACATGATCATGTCCATAAACACATGTGCACACAAACACACAAACACACACACACACTCACACACACACCCACACACACACACACACACACATACACACACCACTCCATACCCCACTTCCCCACACAAATGGGAACGCACACATAAGCAGCTAGAAGTATTTTCCGGATTTTTTTTTCTTGTTTGGTGAGAGTGGATCCATGTGCATCCCATTACCGATTGCCTGCTGTCCTACTTGAAAATTGGTAAAGCTACTGGACTTCCCTAAATACACTTGAACCATCCCTGTAAGGAATCTACTTCATTACTTCTCATTTTCCCAAAGAGCCTTTGGAGAACAGAACCCTTTCAGTGCTCCAGGCTGTGAATAGGCCACACCCAAAGCTTTCTCATCTCCTTAAGTCCTCAGAAAGCATTGTGGATCTGACCCCAAGGTAGTGGGTGTGCTGGGTCGACTAGTGATCATGTGAGTACATGGAAAATTCCCCCTTTGAAAACCATCTCAGAAAGGGGAAGTATCTCTCTTTCACTTGAGGTCAGGCAGGAAATTCTACTAGTCATTGATGGTGGAGACAAAGAGGCAACTTCCCTCCACAGGTGAGAGCAGTCTAGGGAGGATGTCCTTATTAAGCCCAATTCTGCTCCATCAAATGCAGCTGTTGTTCAAGTCCTCTTGGGTTCTTCTCTACCTGCAAGTTCCAAAGAGTGAGCCTGGGCACATGCCACTTAAGCAACAGTTTCTTTCTATCCACATTGGGCTGCTAGAGAGAAACTGTCTGCCTGGAAGAGTCTTTCTATGGGTGGCACTGGGCTGTGGAATATTTGAAAACACCTGCTAGTTGAATGCAGCTCTGCTCATTCTGAGCCTCAGAGCCCCTCAGTCAATGAAGGAAGTGGAGGAAAATATTCTATAGAATATTCCGGAGGGAACAGAATGCATTCTAGCCGAAGCTAAAAGAAAGTGTTTGTGTCCATTGACCCAATTCAGTGCCTCCAAAGGTCCCCATTTGGGAAACCCAATTGTTACAGGTCAGAACCCTTCCAAGGGAGAAGGGGGAGCATCTATTCATTACTAGAAAGCACATGTGAACTTAAAATTAACTTTTTAAATATTTTCACTGTGAAATCTTGTATCATTTAGTATAATCACATGTATACCATTCCCATCATTTAGTTTCAGAAACTATTTTAGATGAAAAGATTTTAGTGCCCACTAGCTTGTTTTCCTTTTTTTACAAATTAAACACAGCTCTTGGCAATGACTTATATGTGTTTTGGCTTTATGAATTTTCTTCTTCAAAAAATTAAATATAATATTAATTGTAAAATACAGTTTTTTTCTTACTTTCAATTAGCTTAAGGTTTCCCTGTACACATTCATTGTAACATTTAGTGCTCTTATGAAACATACTTGCTCAATATGTCTGGGATAATAGCTCAGAGGTAGAGTGATTTTCTAGCCTGTGGGAGGCCCAGAGTTCAATTCCTCACAACAGAAATATAATATTCCTGAGCAATAGTCTACTGTGAGGATTTACATGTTTCCATTTACCTATTGCATTGATTTTACAATTTGGTTCTTATGAATTGTACAGTAATAAATATTTCTTTATGAATGACAGTCTGAATACATTTCTAGTTAGTTTTTGTATTTTTCAGAAATAAATGCTTGTTCATCTAGTAATTCTTCATTTTAGGAAGCAATTATCAAGGTAATTTTACTTTTGTATCAAAGATGCATGACATTTTCAATATTCTGCATATTTACATTTTTTTTCTTTTCCACATTGATTTATTTTAGTGTACTTTTTTGCAAATGTTAATAAGTTTTGTTTACATAATATAAAATGTTGCTTTGGATAGGCAAAAAGAACCAAAGAATATTGTCAAAAATAAACACATAGTGGTTCATTGAAAGGTATAACAAAGACATATTAGAACTGTGGTGGCAATTTGTACATTTACTATGTCCTATGAAGTAATCTAGATTTTAGGACTTCTCATTGACTTAACACCTTGAAACTTTTTGGGGTTTCTGGGATGTATAACATCTTTCCAATGGTTTAGTCCTTTATTGTGGGGTAATTTTAAAGGCTGCATTTTTGCACTTGAGTATGAGAGCCTAAAAAAATTATTTGTGCTCTGTGGTCAATCAGTTTCTCAATAAGGAGGATTGACTGCCCTCTAGCCAAAATTAAAATCTTTGAACAAATAGTTCTTTGAAAACAAAAAGTAATACTTGATAATTATGTCTTCACTTTCATGGTGAGGTTATTTTTTCTGCAGAACTTTTTTCAAGTCAAATGTATTATTTCTTATTTTTACTTTGGAAGCATAATGAAGAGCCCAGAGCTGAATCTGATTTATAAATATGTAATTGTCATCTTCTTAATTTTTTATAGTTTTAATTCTTATATACTAGTGTAAAACACATTGTATGTTAAATATTGTACAGTCTCATGTAAAATACAATAACATTACTTGCAACTTAAATATGCATTTACATCAATCTTCCTTAAAGAAGAGACTACTTATTCTCCATTTAATTTTTCTGACAAAATTGTCAAAATTAAATTGACCATAGGTATTGAGCTTACTTATAGACTTCCAGTTTTCTTCCATTCTTGGGTTGTCCAATATTATTCATATTTATACTACCTGAATATTCAAATATTTATAATGCTTAAGGTAATAAGGTATGACAATGTCAGTAAAATATACCATGTAATGACCGAACATTCTTACTTAATTTTATGAGACATTAATAAGAACTAGTGAAAAACAAATGAAGCACAACATTTTTAGAAAAAAAAAAACTTTTTTTGAACATTGGATTGAACCAGGGGCAATTCACCACTGATCCACATCCCTATAGGTTTTCATATTTATTTAGAGACAGAACCCCTCAAAGTTGCTTAGAGCCTCACTAAGTTGCTGATGCTATCATTGAATTTATTATTTTTCTACCTCAGCCTTTTGAGCCACTGGGATTTTAGATTTGTGCCACCATGCTTTATTAGTTTAAGTATTTTATATATATGAATTATTTTTTTCACCTGCATTATTGAAAATCATTCTCACTTATTAACAGAAGTGTTATTAATCAGAAAACTTTATGATAAATGTGGCCTCTTTAGTTGATAGCAGGAACTGAATTTTTATCTGTATACCAGGGATTACTCTTGTGACAGGGGTGAGTTTACAATCATCAGGTTTCTCTTAGAATTTATTTTTATTTAAATTATTATTTGTTTTCCATTCATTTATATCCATGTTTATTCACTGTAACTCATATATAGATTTCTCTTACTAAATGTTTAAAATAATTCTTGCAATTAAATTTAAGATAGTGCTCTATCAATGCATATACATCATAATCATGGAACACATTTCCCAATTATGTCTATTTAAAATCCTTTTGTATTGACACAAGTTCAATGTAGCTTTATGTTCTCATATAGAAAGGCACAGACAATAATCTCATCAGGGAATTCTAGTGTATTCTGTGGTATCTTGTTTAAAAGTGCTGTGTTCTTCTACACTCTTTTAAGGGTTTTTAAATTTTCATTTTTAGCACATTTGGGACACAGGTTATGTATTCTCTTTCTAGAATTTTTATAGAATATTTCATCACCATGCCTGTAGAATGCATTGTAGCATTTATATATTTCTCACATGGTAAGAAATTAAGAATATATTGTTGATTATTAATTTTTGTTTAAATTGACACATCAGCCATTACACAAAATTATTCCAAGTTATTTTTAGGAAGCTCAGAAGAACACTCTTGAGTATATTATCCCCACTGGTTATGTACACACTATGGATACAGATCCTGCTCTTTTTGGTATGTCTGTGTCCAAAACCTCAGAGAGTAAGAAAATTTACATGTAGTATGTGGTTTTGTAAACTTCTTTGGGATTTGGAGTCCTTCATAATTGATTTTGAATTCTACCTGGTGTGCTTAATAACTGTGGATATACAAACACATTTCTTTCCTTCAAACGATTATATAAGCTTCATGTATAAAATAGGGTTGAATAATATAGAGTGCTTGATATTGGCAATTAATCCTTCTTTTCTACATTTACAAACTAGGTATTGTGTTTTTCCTCTTCACCTGTTAAAATGCAGAATTTGTTCCTAAGTCTTTAGAGCTAATGTATCTTTCTTTCCTTTCCTGTTCTTTTCTTTCCTGTTCTTTTCCTTCCTTTCCTTTCCTTTCCTTTTCTTTTGTTTCTCTCTCTCTCTCTCTCTCTCTCTCTCTCTCTCTCTCTCTCTTTCTTTCTTTCTTTCTTTCGGGGGGGGAGTGAAGTACCAGGATTTAATGTCAGTGGCACTTGGCTACTGAGCCACATCCCCAGCCCTATTTTGTATTTTATTATAGACAGGATCTCACTGGCTTTCTTGGTTCCTCAACATTGCTGAGGCCCAGTTTAAATGTTTTTAACAATCCTCCTGCCTCAGTCTCCTGAGCCACTTGGATTATGTTCATGCACCACTGTTCCTGGCATTTTTTTTTAAATTTATTGTGGCTCATAGAAACCAGTAAATATGAAAGTGAATAGTATAGTATCTACACTCAGAAGATCTAGATTTCTTTTGATTATGTTTTTTAAATCCTGTTTTTTCCCATATAACAAGCCCACATTAGAGGAGAAATTTTCAAATCAGAGAATCAAGGTGCTGCTTGTGAGGATGATAGCTAACCCTCTGAAGTTCACCAGCCATCAGCTAACTTTTTCCTACCAGAAAAACCCAGACAAGCCCCACATGAATTAATAAAACACTGCAATCATAATCTAATAAGCTCTAGAGTGACTCATTCACCATTTATAATTGGAAACCAAGATTCTTTCACATATTTCGAGATAATTCTGTGGAAAACAGCAGTTGCCTTATTGGTATTGTTTTCCTTTTTTCCTAGGTTAAGTCTGGACCATTATTGAGGTGCTATTAGCTTATGCAGACATGTATACATCAGACTGATGCTAAAACTCTCACAGTACCTCATACCAACTGAGGAAATATCACAGCCTAGGCATTAGATCAAAGGCTAAGTTACAAAATAAGATGTTTGTCTTTAATATATTTAAGTTTTAGAGTCAAGGCTGTGAAGATATACAAAAATGAGACATCAAACTCCTAGAACTCTCTCTTATGCTATCTGACATCTGAAATGGGAATAAGTCTTTTTCCAGCATCAAATAGAAAACAAAATCATTATCTTTTAGATCCTGTATTTTTTGGTCTTCCTTCTCTTTCTGAGGGCAGTGCCACTATTGCTGTTTGGTCTTTTGGAAAATCATTGATTAGAAAGTATATTCTCACATTTCTTGTATGGAATGCAGGGGTCCAGGCCCCTTAGACTCCCCAAAGACAGAGGAGCCATATTCTCAAATTGGAATGTGTCCATTATGAATTAAGTTGTTCTAGAGCCTTAAAATGGAGGGAGTTGTGAGGATGTAGTTCTAAATACATATATATTCTTTATTAGTAATTTTATATTTCTCTCATAATAATACTTTTGATATATTCAGTTTTGGATTAAAATAAATTTCAACTATGTCTTTTTTATTGTATATACTAAAGTAGTTAAAAGTACACCTGTGACTATCATATTATTCGTATTGGACATTAGGGTAGTGCTTCCCAGTTGAGAGCTCTAACTGCCTTTTTAGAAAATAGATCTAAAAAATAAATTAAAAAAATCATTGCCCATTATATGGTTTTCAATAATTAACAATATGTATGCATATAATTCATACATATATATTATCCTATATAACAGGCTTAATTTAAATATCCTATGCCAGTCTAGCCTCCATCACTTTTGGAAAAGCTTGTCTTTTAAAACGCTGCTATTTGTACTCAATTCTAATCACCTTAAAAAATGAAATAAATGTACCCAAAAACATGCCTATCTTGACTCCTTCTTGCCTCATTCATTCCTGAAGTTGAAGTCTTCTACTGTCATTGGATAGTAGCTCAGTGGATTCAGACTTGGAGGGCAGCAGTTTCCAATCAGGTGCTCTTGATGATAATTATTTAATCCAACATATGATAATTACAAAAGGTGTGACTTACACTATCTGATTGAGTTTTAATTTCTGGAGCTTGTCATTTTTTGGATTCATTTTTATGCTTCCTTCACAATGCTCAGGAAACCCAGGTTCTTCTTACACTCAGATAATGAAATATATATATATATATATATATATATATATATATATATATATATATATATATATATAGAGAGAGAGAGAGAGAGAGAGAGAGTATGCACGACACCCTGAAAGCCAGGCAATGGTTACTGTGCACGGTATTAAGACCATATCTGTACACTGGAAAGTGAGACCATTTGAAAGAAGTTTCAAACAGCAATTGCTATGACTGGAAGTTGTTTCAGTAGATGGGAACCACAGTCTCCAGTCTATGCAATAAATGAATAATCTTTTAGGGAATTTTATTCTCAGTCTTCTCTGGCCAATTCAGTGGGAAATACATCAGTAGCTAAAATTCTGGACATTCTGTACTATCCAATCAAGGTATCTTCAGGCATGGCTTGAAGTGTATATGGATAACTTTGTTCTGAAAGCATAGCACCTTGTCAGATTTTGTGGTACTGATTGGCATGAGCATCAGTAGAGAATACCAAATCCAGATGTAATTTTTTCCTGCATAAAATTATTGCTGTTTGAGTCAAATGTATGAAAGATGATATATCATGAACTATGTAATGCTTTAAATAATCAATAAAAAAATATATTAAAAAAATAATAAAATAAATAAAAAAAAATATTGCTGGTATATAGGTGACTGAGTTACTTTTTTCTCCTGAGCCTTCTATATGTCTGAGAAGCAGGACCTCAAATTCAGAATACTGGACTTTTTCTCTAGTTTGTTGTTTAGAGTCTCAGGATACAATAATCCTTTATTTTCATTTTTTCTGTTTACATTCGAAATGTTAACTTTATTACTCCACAACTTAATAGACTGTTTCTAATATTTCAAATGAACACGTTTTTATAACTTCTTTTTCTAACACTAGCTGGGCACTGTTATTATAATATTTATTTTATTTTTTAGTTATAAGTGGACACAGTATCTTTTTTGTTTTTATGCGGTGCTGAAGATCCAACCCACTGATTCATATATGCTAGGTGAATGCTCTACTTCTGAACGGCAACCCAAGACCTAGGTGACAATGTTTATGGAATTTTTTATCCTCCTCTTTTTTAGAATTTAATGTGAGAGGAAAAAAAGATACTTCATGATAAAATGTTCGTTCTTGTCCTCTCTTTTTCTTTCATGGACACAGATATTACTAAAATGTATTTAACTGGGGATTCCCCGTTGTAGACTTGGCAGGATGATTGTCCTCATGTCACTCTCATACTTTCTCCTGGTCTTTGTTTCTGAGGTAACCACAGCTGTCATGCCTATATAATTTTTGAATCTCTGTGTCCTCTCGTGCCAAGAGAAAGCAGTCTGAAATATAGTGTGGAGATTATTTGGGGAGTAGTTTGATGCCCTGCACCTAAAATAAATATAGTGAGACACCCGTCATTTAAGTTTTTTTTTTTCTTTTTCTACTGGCAATACTGCTACATGATAATGGGCATGCAGTCATTTCTTTGACTTACACATTTTAACTCCTTGAATTTATACCCAGAATTAATTTAACCATGTTATATGGTATTTCTGTTCAAGGAGTTTTATTATTTTCACAAATGATTTTTTTTAAACTTAAATTTTCCCCAAAGGTGTGCAAGGGTTTTCTTCTTTTTCATATCCATAGTTTTTTGACTCTTTTTTGGTATTAGATTATTGACAAAACTATTCTCTCTCTTTTTTGGGGTAGGCTCCAGGGAATGAGCTCAGGGGCACATCCTCAGCACTATTTTGTATTTTATTTAGAGACAGCATCTCAATGAGTTGCTTAGTGCCTCACTTTTTCTGAGTCTGGGCATTGAACTCGGTCCTCCTGCCTGAATTTCCCAAGCTGCTGACATTAGAGGCATCCACAACTGTTCCTGGTGACAAAAGCTACTCTAACATCTGTGCTCAGTATTCAAGTGTTCACAATTTAAGTTGTATATCAAATATGTCAGGGAAGATTGTGGAGTCCAGTTTGTCAAGTATCCACAGAGAGAGCATGTGGAAAACTTTTCTTGGAATTAAAAATATATGTGCTCTATAACCTCTTCTCTGAACTACTGCTTGGGATTTTAGAAGCCCATTTAGATACTTGCAAATCAATGGTAAACCGATACTTTGTGATCTAGGGGAGATTTGCATATAATCAATAAGCTTCATTCTCAGAACTTGAGCATTTGGAATGGCTTTCTATTTGGGATCCTCTGCCTAAGCCTCCTACCGTTCTGTTTCAGAGTGTTTTCTTATATGTGAGGTAACTAGTTTCTTCCATTGAATGGAAGATGTTAAGAAATTACATCAGTCAGTGAAGAAAAATTTTCTTGCTGGGAAAAATTGGCTGTCATGGAATATTTAGAGGCACAAGCCAGAGACTGGAGCTCTTTGTGTGATGAACACCCATTAATGCATAAACTAAGTTATTTGTGATTTAACTTCTCTGTCCCAATCCCAGTGTTTTAAGCCCATGGATGCCCAAACATAGATAACTATCATTTCTTTTTGTACTCTTAGTACTATTAATGTGAAGATCCTTGTTCAGCACAAGCAAAATTAATATCTGAAGCAGAGAAAACTATTTAGAGGTAGGGTGTTATGTATGTGGTCCCAATCTTCCTCTTCTCAGGGTTTCACTAGCTGTTAGTAATTCTCTTCCAATTACATAGCACATTGCCTAAGGCTGGACTGAGGCCCAAGCCTACCATAGTTTTTTTTTTTTTATTTTTAAATCATCAAGTGGTAGATATTTTCCCAGTTGTACAGTTTATATAAATCTCTCAACTCATTTTTTTTTTACTTTGCCTAAGAGGAACTTGAAACATAATATTTCCATTTAATGTATTCATGGGTGAAGAGTGAGTCACGAACTACTATTTATTTATATTCCCAACATTGCTCTCACTTAATGTATGCCTTTCATCATTGGGCTGTGGTAAGACTTTTATTTTTATTTTAGTAAACTTATATAATATTGATTCTAAATAAATAGAAATGGTAAGATGGAAATTATAATTTTCATAGCAACCAGTAAAAATAATATACAGTGTCATTGAAACACTAGAAAAGAATAAGCTGATGCACACATGCTTATTGACTATTACAGCAGCTGTATTTAACTTCCAGATTTATATAATTTATAAGATTTATATAATTTATAAGAATCTGGTATACATAAATGTGTTCTTTTTTATTAGAATAAGTAACTTGAGTGAGTAGATGAAGATACCCCTAAATTATAGGAAATGAATCATAAATATAAATACTATTTTATTCTAGGGCTTGAAACTGGCACCTCAGTTAGTAAAATTTGATAGTAGTGTACACCAAACTTGTGGGATCTGTACTAGATGGTATCAGAAAAATTGAACTACTAGTTGTTGAAATATTGGTCGTTGTGCAAGTTTAGATATTTGTTATCAATAGTTGTTGCAGAGTCAGGAGTGGTGGCACAAACCTCTAATCATAGTGATGTGGAAAACATGAGGTAGGAAGAAAGTAAATTTGAGTCCAGACTCAGTAATTTAGAGACCCTAAGCAAATTTGTAAGCCCATTTATCACAATTAAAAAAAATCAAAACTTCTTGAAATGCATTTCAGGGGTATAGTGACCCTGGATTAAATCTCTAATTAAAAAAATAATAATAATGCTTTTTCAGAAGAAAGACATCACATACCAGAATGTTAAACTAACTTCATGTATGTGTTGGCTCACTAGTGATAATTGAGACCCTGGAAAAAAGAGTATTTACATGCTGTCAGAGAGGCCTTTAGGGTGCCAGAATCTTTCAGAATTTTTTTCTTAACTGCTTATTATTCTCTCATTTTCTACTTTGAAATGAGCCAAATGAGTATACAGTTTCACAGGGAGAGTGGTTTTACAAATCTGAAAATGTTAAACCTGATGTGTCAGTTTCCTTATAAATTGAGAAATTAACAGTATATTCACTTAATTTGCTTTTTTATTTTTATTTTTTGTTATAACTTTGTGCCATGTAATTCAATTTGACCCAAGTACCTAAGTGTTTTGTAATAGTTTGATAGTTAAAATTTGTATTCTTTTGTTTTAGAAGTGAGTTGTGATGTTGTGGTCTGCCAAAGAAAATGTAATTTTTTAAATACAGTATAGATTCGTGGTGTATTTAAATAATGAGAAGATAGACAACTTTGGAGACAACCATTAAAATAAATATGTGGGCTGTTGAAAGTTTTGGAGTGTCTTTATTGATCACTTATGTCTTCTACACACTAAGTTGACCACTGTTGTATGAGGATAGTTATTACGTATAATTTTGCTATGCATGTCTCAAGTATAATTGCTTTGTTTGGTTGTGCTTCTTTTGAATATTTGATAACTAATTGCAACTATTATTTAACCTTTGGAATTATGTTGGAATTTTTCCCACTTTGTTGCTTCAGTGTTTTACTTCACATGTGCTGCTCTTTGGGTTTCATTGTATCAAAATTATCCACCAATTTTACTGCTTATTATGAATTATAGGGGCTGGGGATATAGCTCAGTTGATAGAGTGCTTGCCTTTCATGCACAAGGCCTTGGTTTCAATCCCCAGCACCACAAAAAAAGTATCTTATTTAATGGTTGACATCACTACCATATGTGAAAACCACCTCTTTTAACTCTCATTAAAATTTGTATGAAATTAAATACTATGTCATTAATCATATGGTTCATGTGATATTTATTTACTCATTTTTATTTCAGGAACCATTGACATTAAGGGACGTGGTCATTGAATTTTCAGAAGAGGAATGGTCATGCCTGGACCCTTCTCAGCAGACTTTATATGGAGACCTGTTGTTAGAGATCTGTAGAAACCTACTCTTTATTGGTGAGCCTAAATTTCATTCCGAACTTCTAATTCAAAACTAATATTTAATTTTTTTAACTTTATAGAGTATCTTATTTCAGCTTCTATTTTTCATGATAAAGTTTTAGTTTCTTGTTTTTAGGACAATGATTGATCATTTGTTTATGTAGAAAAGAAAATGTTAAAGATTTTTATTTATTTTTAACTTATTTCTAAGTAGTGCTCACAATGTAGAGAATAAAAATGGTTTCAAAATATTTTAGTGTTTTTTTCTGAAAAAAATGATTGGTAAAATAATTGTGTAGAACCTTATAGGGTGTTTTCTCCTTTTTTTTCTACTGAGGACAACATTAAAAAGACTTCTGTAGTTACCAAGAAAATAACAAAATGTGACATATTCCATTTTCCGTCAAAAACGTCTTGCTGTCTGTAAGTTATCTTTGGTCACCCTTCTGTCCCCAAAGAAATAACCTTGGGAATTGAAGAGAAAATTGACAGTAGACATATATCAAAGTGGGTAGAAATCAATGAAGCAAGGAATACAGACAAGCGGTTCAAATGTCAAAGAAGAATTCACATTTTAAAATGTTAATTGATAAGCTAAAATATGACACAATTTTTTCAAGCCTAGGTTTATTTCTGTTGCAATAATTAATGAGCATTCCATGCTCTATGTTTACCATGCATATCAATTATTTAAGCTCATTCTTGTTCTCCAGAGATCTCCCTACATTCAAATTAACAAAGTATTGTTAAAAAAAAAGGATAGAGACAAGAGGCAGGGAAGGTGGCATAATGACAAGAAGGCCAAGCTGCCAAGCTTTATTCCTATCAATAGATTAATTTAAGTCATTGGCATCACTTCTATATATTGTTTATTTTACTACTAGACAGGTTAGAAACTTAGCAACATTATGCAGCTTATTCCTCAATTATATACTAAGTTACAATGTGCAATGTTAGGAGTTTTGTGTAGCTCTCAAGAAAATCCATTGTATAAACTTAACTGTTATTTGGACAGGTTTAGTCTCAGTGAAACATTGTACTTATCTTTAAAGAGAGTTCCTTTATTCCCAGGAGCTGTTTTCCAGAGATCATATTTGAGGCTGATAACACTCAGAGCCTTTTCAAGCAGGGAATTGACATAGCAGCTTCACATTGCATGTGTATTTTATTATTTTATTAATTCCTGGAGAAATTGTAGGGCATTCTAAGGGTGGGAGACAGAGTATCTGTTACCCGTAGGAGTTTGATCACCAGAGGAATGCTTCTCTGTATATTTGCACAGTCAGAATTTATACAAAGTATTCCACAATGCCTGTGAGAATACTTATAACCTGGAATTTATCAGTATTTGGAGGATCCTTAGAAAATTTGCTCATTTCCAAATATTTCTAGGTAAAAACATTGTAATATATTAATATTGTAGGGGAGTTTCTTTAGTATAATTTAAATATTTATTCATTCAAAATTTTCTCATGAGAGCTTTATATGAGTGCTTTTACTGGATATTCTGTGAAATTTTCCTTCCATGTAATGAATAGCAGTATTTCACAATACCTGCTCATAGTGGTTATCTAAGTATAGCTGATCAATGTGGTTAAAAGAAGAATTTTTAGGGCTGAGCGGTAGTTTAGTGACAGAGGTCTTTCCTCACACATGTGAGGTACTGTGTTTGATCCATAGCAATACATAAAAATAAAGAGATATAATAAATGCATTCTGTCCAACTATCACTACAAAATTTAAAAGAAATATTTCTATTGTAATACAATTATCCAAAATTTTGTGGTTTATATTTCTTTAATTCTTGATTTTTTTTCATTGTTGTGTATTAGGTTTTCTCACATTCATAATTTGTCAATTTAGGAAAACAATAGTTGAAATTAAACTACATGTGAACCATGTGCCAATTTTCAATAAAGTTATCTATGATTTTATATATATATATATATATATATATATATATATATATATATATATATTAAACCTTTTTATAATATATGATTTTTATATAGTGCCTTGATTGTTTATACTCAGTTCTTGTGCTTAACCATATAATGTATCTAAGTTTTGCCATATAAATATATATATATATATATATATATATATATATATATATATATATATGTATATATATGTATATATATATATACACACACAGACACACTCCGTATTGAACTAAGAGGTTCTTAAATATTCAGCTACATCATCACCCTATTTTGAATTTTAGTTTACAATAGGCTCTTGCTGAGAAGCTAAAGCTGAAATTTGATTTCCATGCCTCAGCCTTTCTTCCAAGTAGCTATAATTAATGACACATTCATTACCTCTCTATTTATGAATCTGTTCTTTTGTCTAGGAGTAAGAATTTAGCATTTTTAAGGTACCATAAAGATGTTTACAATATTGTTTATCTTTTATGTATTTGTCAAATTTTTAATTGTGATCAAAACTGCATACTGTATAACTTTCCTGAACTTACTGTCTGGTATATTTTGAATTTACTAGTCAATAGTGTTCATTGAAATTGTTTTGTAAGATTTTTTCCAGAAAGTATGTATCACATAAAAAGTAAATTAATTTTTTCCTCCAAACAAGTGTTCCCAAGCTGCTTGAATAAAAAGTGTGTGTTGTCACACCTAGCTGGCAGATATTTTTGTATTTCATTTTGTTACATGTCTAGATAAGTTTCTTAGGGCCTTGCTTAACTGCTGAATTTGGCTTTATATTCATATTTATGAATTTTAAATATCACTTTTGCAATTGATTTTCAACTTGTTATGTTACAATGCAACTTCAATATTGTAATATATGTTAACATTTGTTTTGTGCTTTTAACATGATCTCTTTGGAATAATATTCCATAGACTATAGAGAATATTGCCTCTATAAACCAAAAGGGTTTTTAATGTTTTTGAAGTTTTTTTTTTTATTCCTTGGGTAATAACGCAAAGCTAATTTTTATTCTTTGCATTAATTGGGGATATATGTCTCCTATTATTACTTGGTTGCTTTCTATGATGTTGAATTTTGTCTGTTTTCTTTCTGTATATGAAAAACATTATATGAGTGACAAATATATTCATTATAATTGTATTCTAGGGATTTGGCATATTTATTTTTATATAATATTCTACTTTGTCTCTTATTTATATAAATATTATCAACAATTTTGAATGTAATATTAGTTTTATCCTTTTTTTAGTCTTTTTGTGGCCTTATATCTAAAAAGAATCTTTTATAGATTTACATCTGACATAGTTAACACGTTTTTTTAGATTTAATCTTGTTAGTCATATTGGGTTTTTATAAGTTTTTTTTTCAAAATAGTTTATTGATACTTAAATTACTGATGAGGAAGAACTTCTATTTTTGTAGTTTTGTTGCTTTCTTATAATTTTTCTACTATTAAAATATGCCTTAATTTGTAGTTCATAGATTTTTAGGGTGATATTTTATTTTTTTCTATTTAATTTTTATCTTTGATGTTTATTTTGTCATTACTTTGAAATTATTTAAGTACTTAATAACAGTAGAATAAATTGGAAATAACATTCTTATATTCTTAAATGAATATACAACCAGTATAACTCCACATAATTTCCCAGCATGTCTTTACATGTGTTGCCACGATTGTTATTGATGTCACACCTGCTTTTCTGATTTATACTAATTAACAAATATTTATGATAATTTTTATGCTTTAGTTTTCCACATTCTATAGTAGAATGAAATGTTTTGTACAACAATTAAAGTAAAATAAAATATATATTTGTGTATATTTTTTCTTTTCCAAAAAAGCTTTTAAATTTTATATGATTTCTGTTGTGTAGATTTATTTTATTGGAAGTATTTCACTGATAATTTCTCTTTCAGCAGGTCAAGAAGTAAAGCAATTTTTTAATATTTTCATGTCTTTAAAGCATGTATTTTTTTAAAGTTCAAAAAAATCATATTGGTTGATAAAGAATTCTAGGTTCATGTAGTTTGTGATAGAATGCCACTGTGCTTCATCCTATGCAATACTCCCCCAAATGATTAAAAAAATAACTAAATAAGAAATTTATTTTCTGCAAAATTTGAGTCACAGGTAGAGTTTAAATATGTTGAAGTGAAGGTCTATGATTGTGATAATATCAGTCAGTTTGAATTTTGTCTTCATCTGTGGTGATACAAAGTTCTCACATATTTTGTCAGCATATTCTAGTAAATTCTATATATGTCTTGAGTAATTATGGCCTTGAATCATACTGTTCTGTGGCTACTAACCCCCACCTTGATAAGATTTTATATATTTGCAGAGTATATTCACCATAGGGTAGTAAGTGGAATAACTTGCTATTTTAATTTTTTCAGGTATGATTTCTAATCAAAACCAATAATTTTCAGAAGAACAAGAAATAAAATATTTTTTGCAACATTTGATAAAGAGCAGGTATGGATACCAAGACAGTAAATAGTAAAGGAATATTAGAAAGGGCCATAAATTATGTTAAAAGAAGTAGAGGTAAAGCACCTTATAGATTCTCAAGACCACATAGGCTCCAAAAAACAATCACTAGATATTTTTTTTTCCATTTTTTATGTAAGGGAGTGTACATCCAAGTTAGGAATGAGATTTCAACAGGAAGAGTCTTTCTTCAAACAGGTAGATTGGCATTCTGGCAAGTCTCACCCATCTCTGTGATGCTGTGTGGGTATGTGGCTCCAATGGATGATAACATCTACAGTGCCATGCTGAATTTAGAAAAAAACTAGGTAGTATATAGCATGTACTGGATATTCTCAAACCAGCTGGATTTCAACTGTGAGTTCCCAGGTACCAGACTTCGTTCCCTAGTGCCTTCCATACATTTTTTTTAATTTCATGCACAGTTCAGAGATAACTTTCAGCAGCTCCATCTGATATGCACTGCTTCATCTTTCATAGCAACATGAATTTTGACCAGACTTCTAGTGAATATCCCAAAAGATCTATGCATTATCCTATACATGTCTGCAGTGTACTAAATCTTGTTGCCATTAGATTTTTCTGAGGGCCTAGTACTACTCATCTGTTCATCTCAAGGAATATGTTTTCAGAATATCAAAAGTATTCTCTACTTGATTTCAGTGAGATACTTACATAGAAAGAATTTTAACAACACCCTCAGTGATCGATAGTTTTGCTGGAAAGGTGAGCAGTCCAGCTCAGATGCAGTTGGCTCTTTGGCTTGATGAAAAATGCTCTGGCACATCAGGGCCTTGATTATGTCCAGTGCCTGCAGGATTCCTCACAAATTAAAACCAGACAATAGTGAGTTGGGGGCAAGGTGAAACTGTAGAGATATGGGGCATTTATTAAGCTGGAGAGAGACAACAACACATATGGCAGTCATATTTGTGGACCCATGTGTGATTTTAAATATATTTGCACAGCATTTTGTAATTATACCTTTTCTCTAAAAAATGAAAAATAATTCTATGTAGTGTATTTCATGCTTTAGTTAGTCACTGGAATAATTTAAAATGTACCATTTTGTAAATATCCCCAAATATTTGTGTAGTCAAGAGAAAAAGAAGAAAGAAGAAAGTAGAAAGAAGATGAAGAAGAAGAAGAAGAAGAAGAAGAAGAAGAAGAAGAAGAAGAAGAAGAAGAAGAAGAAAGAAAGAAAGAAAGAAAGAAAGAAAGAAAGAAAGAAAGAAAGAAAGAAAGAAAGAAAAAGAAGAAGGAGGAGGAGGAGAAGGAGAAGGAGAATAAAAAGAAGAAATTTCTGAGTATTAGAAGTCTGATTGTTACTTTATGAAAATGATGTAATGAACAGTTTTTCCTTGTGGCAATGCCTGGCACTATAATAAATGTGGGAGTATTTATACTTATCTACTATTGCTTAATTTAAAGGTATATGTAGGTACTCAGACCTCTATATTTATGATAAATCTTTCAGGACCTGTAGATAATCCATACCCTAGATAATTAGCAGTATATTAGATTTGGTGTAAAACAATGTAAATTTTGTGAAATTCATTAAACTTTATTTTTATTAAATCCAAGAAAACACCCATGTGGTCATTTAAAAGAGCTTCAAGATGATAAATGTGAAAAAGTTTTGAATCCATGCCCGAAATTTATTTTTTTTCTCTTTTTTTATTGGTTGTTCACAACATTACAAAGCTCTTGACATATCATATTTCATACATTACATTGAAGTGGGTTATGAACTCCCAATTTTACACCAAATGCAGATAGCAGAATCATGTCGGTTACACATTGACAATTTTACATAATGCCCTATTAGTAATTGTTGTATTCTGCTACCTTTACTATCCCCTACTATCCCCCCTCCCCTTCCCTCACATCTTCTCTCTCTACTCCATCTACTGTAATTCATTTCTCTCCTTGTTTATATTCCCATTCCCCTCACAACCTCTTGTATGTAATTTTGTATAGCAATGAGTGTCTCCCTTCATTTCCATGCAATTTTCCTTTTCTTTCACCTTCCCTCCCATATCATGTCTCTGTTTAAAGTTAATCTTTTCATCCTGCACTTCCTCCCTCCTCTATTCATAGTTACTCTCATTATATCAAAGAAGACATTTAGTATTTGTTTTTTTTAGGGATTGGCTAGCTTCACTAAGCATAATCTGCTGTAGTGCCATCCATTTCCCTGCAAATTCCATGATTTTGTCATTTTTTATTGCTGCATAATATTCCATGGTGTATAAATGGCACATTTTTTTATCCATTCATCTATTGAAGGGCATCTGGGTGGGTTCCACAGTCTAGCTATTGTGAATTGTGCTGCTATGAATATCCATGTGGCAGTATCCCTGTAGCATGCTCTTTTAAGGTCTTCAGGGAATAGTCCGAGAAGGGCAATAGCAGGGTCAAATGGTGGTTCCATTCCCAGATTTCCCAGGAATCTCCAAACTGCTTTCCAAATTGGCCGCACCAATTTGAAGTCCCACCAGCAATGTACAAGTGTACCCTTTTCTCCACATCCTCCCCAGCACTTGTTGTTTGACTTCATAGTAGCTGCCAATCTTACTGCAGTGAGATGGTATCTTAGGGTGGTTTTGATTTGCATTTCTCTGACTGCTAGAGATGGTGAGCATTTTTTCATGTACTTGTTGATTGATTGTATATCCTCCTCTGAGAAGTGTCTGTTCAGGTCCTTGGCCCATTTGTTGATTGGGTTATTTGTTATCTTATTGTCTAATTTTTTGAGTTCTTTGTATACTCTGGATATTAGGGCTCTATCTGAAGTGTGAGGAGTAAAAATTTGTTCCAAGGATGTAGGCTCCCTATTTACGTCTCTTATTGTTTCTCTTGCTGAGAAAAAACTTTTCAGTTTAAGGAAGTCCCATTTGTTGATTCTTGTTATTAACTCTTGTTCTATGGGTGTCCTATTAAGGAATTTGGAGCCCGACCCCACAATATGTAGATCGGAGCCAATATTTTCTTCTATCAGATGCAGAGTCTCTGATTTGATATCAAGCTCCTTGATCCATTTTGAGTTAAGTTTTGTGCATGGCGAGAGAAAGGGATTCAGTTTCATTTTGTTGCATATGGATTTCCAGTTTTCCCAACACCATTTGTTGAAGATGCTATCCTTCCTCCATTGCATGCTTTTAGCCCCTTTATCAAATATAAGATAGTTGTAACTTTGTGGATTAGTCTCTGTGTCCTCTATTCTATACCATTGGTCCACCCGAATGTTTGGGTACCAGTACCATGCTGTTTTTGTCACTATTGCTCTGTAATATAGTTTGAAATCTGGTATCGCTATACTGCCTGATTCACACTTCCTGCTTAGAATTGCTTTTGCTATTCTGGGTCTTTTATTTTTCCATATGAATTTCATGATTGCTTTATCTATTTCTACAAGAAATGCCGTTGGGATTTTGATTGGCATTGCATTAAACCTATAGAGAACTTTTGGTAATATAGACATTTTGATGATGTTAGTTCTGCCTATTCAAGAACAGGGTATATTTTTCCATCTTCTAAGATCTTCTTCTACTTCTCTCTTTAGGGTTCTGTAATTTTCATTGTATAAGTATTTCACCTCTTTTGTTAGGTTGATTCCCAAGTATTTTATTTTATTTTGAGGATATTGTGAATGGAGTGTTTTTCCTCATTTCCGTTTCAGAAGTTTTGTCGCTGATATACAGAAATGCCTTTGATTTATGCGTGTTGATTTTATATCCTGCCACTTTGCTGAATTCATTTATTAGTTCTAGTAGTTTCTTTGTAGACCCTTTTGGGTCTTCTAGGTACAGACTCATGTCATCTGCAAATAGTGATAATTTAAGTTCTTCTTTTCCTATTTTTATGCCTTTAATTTCTTTTGTCTCTCTAATTGCTCTGGCCAGTGTTTCGAGAACTATATTGAATAGAAGTGGTGATAAAGGGCATACCTGTCTTGTTCCAGATTTTAGAGGGAATGCCTTCAATTTTTCTCCATTCAGAATGATGCTAGCCTGAGGCTTAGCATAGATAGCTTTTACAATGTCGAGGTAAGTTCCTGTTATCCCTAGTTTTTCTAATGTTTTGAACATAAAGGGATGCTGTACTTTGTCGAATGCTTTTTCTGCATCTATCGAGATGATCATATGGTTCTTATCTTTAAGTCTATTGATGTGGTGAATAACATTTATTGATTTCTATATATTGAACCATCCTTGCATCCCAGGGATGCATCCTACTTGATCATGGTACACAATTTTTTTGATGTGTTTTTGTATTCAATTCGCAAGAATTTTATTGAGGATTTTTGCATCTAGGTTCATTAGAGATATTGGTCTGTAGTTTTCTTTCTTTGAGGTGTCTTTGTCTGGTTTCAGAATCAGGGTGATGTTGGCCTCATAGAATGAATTTGAAAGAGTTCCCTCTTTTTCTATTTCCTGAAATAACTTGAAAAAGTATTGGTATTAATTCTTCTTTAAAGGTTTTGTAAAACTCTGCTGTATACCCATCAGGTCCTGGGCTTTTCTTGGTTAGTAGTCTTTTGATTGCCTCTTCAATTGCATCCATTGATATTGGTGTGTTCAAATTGTGTGTATCCTCCTGACTCAGTCTGGGCAAATCATATGACTTATGAAATTTTTTGATGTCTTCACTATCTTCTATTTTATTGGAATATAGGTTTTCAAAATAATTTCTAATTGTCTTCTGTATTTCTGTAGCATCTGTTGTGATTTGCCTTTTTCATCCTGTATGTTAGTAATTTGAGTTCTCTCTCTTCTTTTCTTTGTTAGAATGGCTAAAGGTCTGTTGATCTTATTTATTTTTTGAAGAACCAACTTTTAAATTTGTTAATTTTTTCAATAGTTTCTTTTGTTTCAATTTCATTGATTTCCGCTCTGATTTTAATTATTTCTTGCCTTCTGCTACATTTGCTATTGTTTTGCTCTTAGTTTTCTAGTGCTTTGAGATGAAGTGTGAGCTCATTTAATTGTTGTTTTTTGTTTTTTTGTTTTTGAGGAATGACCTCCAGGCGATGAATTTCACTCTTAAAACTGCTTTCATTGTGTCCCATAGATTTTGATATGTTGTGTCTGTATTTTCATTGATCTCCAAGAAGTTTTTGATTTCCTCCTTTATGTTTTCTGTAACCCATTGATTATTCAGTAACATATTGTTCATTTTTCAGGTGATGCAGGATTTTTCCTTCCTTCTTTTATCATTGATTTACAGTTTCATTCCATTATGATCAGATAAAATGCATGGTATTATCTCCACCCTTTTATATTTACTGAGGGTTGCCCTATGGCATAATATATGGTCTATTTTTGAGAAGGATCTATGTGCTGCTGAGAAAAAAGTATATCCATTTGATGATGGTTGATATATTCTATATATGTCAGTTAAGTCTAGGTTATTGATTGTGGTATTGAGTTCTATAGTTTCTTTATTCAATTTTTGTTTGGAGGATCTGTCCAATGGTGAGAGAAGTGTGTTGAAGTCACCCATAATTATTCTGTTGTGGTCTATTTGATTCTTGAACTTGAGGAGAATTTGTTTTATGAATGTCACAGCACCATTATTTGGTGCATAAATATTGATAATTGTTATGTCTTGTTGGTGAATGGTTCCTTTTAACAGTTTATAATGTCCTTCCTAATCCCTTTTGATTAAATTAGTCTTGAAGTCGATTTTATTCGATATGAGGATGGTCACCCCTGCTTGCTTACGAGGACCGTGTGTGTGGTATATTTTTTCCCATCCTTTCACCTTCAGCCTGTGTATGTCTTTTCCAATCAGATGTGTCTCCTGGAGGCAGCATATTGTTGGATTTGTTTTTTTTTTTTAATCCATGATACCTGCCTATGTTGCTTTATTGGAGACTTTAAGCCATTACCATTCAGAGTTACTATTGATACATGGTTTGTACTTCCAGCCATGTTTGATTATTTATCCTGTTTTTTTTAAAAAAATAGTTTTTTTCTCCATGATTTTCTTTCCCCTCGCATTCTGTCTTTACTGAGGCACTTCTCACTGATGGTTTTAGTTATTGTTTTTCATTTCTTCCTCGTGTAGTGTTTTGCTCAAAATGCTTTGCAATGCTGGTTTTCTGGCTGCAAATTCTTTTAACTTTTGTTTATCATGAAAGATTTTTATTTCGTTGCCATACCTTAAGCTTAATTTTGCTGGATACAGAATTCTTGGTTGGCATCCATTGTCTTTCAGTCTTTGAAATATAGTTTTCCATGACCTTCTTGCTTTCAGCGTCTGTGATGAAAAATCCATTGTTAACCTTATTGGTTTACCCCTGAATCTAATCTGTTTCCTTTCTCTTGTAGCTTTTAGTATTTTCTCTTTGTTCTGTATATTGGATATCTTCATAAAAATGTGTCTTGGCATTGTTCTACTGTGATTTTGTGTGCTCGATGTCCTGTATGCATCTTCAATTTGTATATCTGTTTCCTTTTTTATTTCTGGAAAGTTTTCTGTAATTATTTCATTCAGCAGGTTACTCATTCCCTTGGTTTGAATCTCTATACCTTCCTCTATCCCGATGACTCTTAAGTTTCGTTTTTTTATGTTATCCCATATCTCTTGGATGTTTTTCTCATGATTTTTTACCTGCCTTTCTGAGTTGGCTAGACTCTTTTCAAGATGGTATATTTTGTCTTCATTATCTGACATTCTGGCTTCTACTTGCTCCACTCTGTTAGTGATACTCTCAATTGAGTTTTTAATTTGGTTTATTGTTTCCTTCATTTCTAAAATTATTGTTTGATTATTTTTTATAATCTCTATCTCCTGATAAATATGCTTAACTTCTTCTTTTATCTGTTTATGTAATTCATTCTCAATGTGTTCCTTCGCTGCTTGAATTTGCTGTCTCGTATCCTCTTTAAGGTTCCATTCCATCTGTCTAAGGTTTTCCTTGAGTTCTTTATATGACCATTTTTCTGATGACTCTATGTCCTCCTGAATATTTAGGCTGTCCTGCATTTTTTGTACTCCTTTTCTTCCTTGCTTTTTCAATCTGCTCATTTTACTTCTTGTTCTGTTTGACTGCTGAGTTACGGTTTACTCCTATAAATTTATTTGATGCTTGGGAGGAAAAGTATTAGAATGGAAGGGAAGAAGTCACTAAAGAGAATGAGAGTAAGCAGGTAGAATTCAAGGAAGACAAAAGAAGAAAAAAATAGGAAATAAAAAAAGAAAAAAGAAGAAAAAAAATAAAAAATTAAAATTAAAATTAGAAGAAAAAAAATTTTAAAAAATTTTAAAAAAATATTAAAAAACAACAAGAAAGAAAAATGAAAATGAAAGAAAAACCCCAAATCAAAAAAGAGAGAAAAAAACTAATAAATGCATTCTTAGAGTTTGATTAACTTCTCTTCCAGTAGGTGGCGCTGTGCCCACCAGGCCAAGTTTCTCCTGTGAATTCGCGGGATCCAATCACTGTGCAGCATCTCCTCCTCCCAAACTGGGCGAGTCTCCAATCCTGAGTGCCTAGGGCCTCCTCGTGTGTCTAGTCACTTCCCCACTTTTCCTCTAGCTAGGCCCTTCTCACGGGTGCCACTCACCACAATACTGGCTACATGCCACGTCTGCTGCTCCCGTGAGCCCTGTTTTCATGAATGACTGGGCACACTCTCCCAGTTTGCCATTCCCTCAGACCCTAAGTTTGTAGAGCTTGGGGCTGAGAATCCTCAGCGAATTATACTTGCCCTCCGGTAGCCATGCCCCCGGTAGCTGGTGCAAGAGACCTCAGTTGTCAGCACTGGTGGGAGTGGTAGCCGGGATTTCTGCGCTGCGGTCCCACGCCATGTCTGATTCCCTCTGTATGTCTATCATGCTCACGGGAGAGCTGGGAGGGGCCCTTACGGGAGAACTGGGAGGGGCCCTTAAGAATTCCCCGATGTGTGGAGAGGGAAGACTAGGGAATTACACACCTGTAGCCGCAGGTTTCAATGATGTTATCTCTTCCGCTGCAGTCTGGTGACGTCAGTTCTCTGCCATGGTGGTATCTCTTGCAAATGGCGACAGTTCGTTTCCCTTTGCCAGGTGACCAATGCAACGGGTGGGTCCTTACTGTCTCTCCCGAGCCCCGTTTCAAACCTGTGACCACTACCTATGAAGGCTCGGTTGGCATTTACCTCCGTAGGATCAGAAGGGCTGACCAGTTGTTTCAGCTGGATGGATTAGTGCTGAGTCACAGCTGTTTGTGGGAAGCAGACGAACGGGATCTTGAATTCAGCTGATCCGGGCTCAGTGTGTGTTCTTAGAGGCCCAGACTGTTCGCCCCAGATCCACATCAGCTCAGCATTGCCTAGTGATCCTGTAATCCCAGCAGCTCAGGAGGCTAATGCAGGAGGATCATGAGTTCAAAAGCCATCCTCAGCAAAAGCAAGGTGCTAAGCAATTCAGTGAGACCCAGTTATTGGTGATGAATTCTTCTCCCTCATGTGTTGAAGTATAACATAAGAGAAACATGCTGAGGCAAGCCTATAAAGCAGGGATTTTTAAAAAAGGGGTAACATAGACTTCTTCCAGGAGTGAGAAAGGTTCCAGAGAAGGTATCCTGGTATCCCCAGAAGTGAGGTGTTCCAACTTTTTGTATGTCTTAGGCTTCCTTTTTCCCCCAAATTTATTTATCCAAGCTTTCATAATCAAGAGACAGATTACAGATATAAAGTATGTGAAAGCACTTTTAATAAAACTACAAGAATTCCTAAACTCCAGAGAATTAATATTGGTGGGAAGTCCTACAACTTTAAAAAATATGTAAAAGCACTTTAAGATTCCTCAATTGTTTATCAGAGCAGTGATAAATCCTCCATAACTAAAGAATGTGAAAAATATTTAACTCAACTTCCATTGATTACTAAAAACCATAGGATTTACAATGAAGATATACCTTACAAATTGAACAAATGTGAAAATGTCTTTAAGTGTTGCTCAAACCTTTTTAAACACTACTGTAATCATACTGGAGAGAAAATATGGAGATGTAAAGAAAGTGTCAAACCTTTTAATAAAAAATCTCACTTTCCTGAACACCAGAAAATTTATATTGAAGAAACGTCATACAAATGTAAAGAATGTAGCAAAGTTTTAAATCAAAAATCACAAGTTACTCAACATGAGAGACTTCATACTGGAGAAATGCCATACAAATGTAAAGAATGTGACAAAGCTTTTAAACAAAAAGCATGCCTTATTCAAATTCATACTGGAGAAAAGTCATACAAATGTAAGGAATGTGGCAAAGCTTTTAATCGAAGATCACAACTTACTCAACACCAGAGAATTCATACTGGAGAAAAACCATACAAATGTAAAGAATGTGTCAAGGCTTTTAATGAAAAATCAAAGCTTAAACGACACCAGAGAATTCATACAGGAGAAAAGCCATATAAATGTAGACAATGTGGCAAAGCTTTTAATCAAACATCATATCTTACTCAACACCAGAGATTCATACTAGAGAAAAGCTATACAAATGCAAAGAATGCGGCAAAGCTTTTATTTGAAGATCACACTTTACTCAACATCAGAGAATTCATACTGGAGAAAAGCCATACAAATGTACAGAATGTGGCAAAGCTTTTAATGTAAAACCTCTCCTTAGTCAATACCAGAGAATTCATACTGGAAATAAGCCATAGAAATCTAAAGAATGTGGCAAAGCTTTGAATCAAACATCATGACATACTCAGCACCAGAGAATTTATACTGGGGAGAAACCATAAAATATCAATAATGTAACAAAGTTTCTAATTTAAGGTCACTCCTTACTCAACACCAGAGATTTCATATGGGAGAAAAGCCATACAAATGCAAAGAATGTGACAAAGTTTTTAATCAAAGATCATATCTTATTTGACACCAGAGAATCAGTACAGGGGAAAAGCCATACAAGTTAAAGAATATGGCAAAACTCTTTACAAAGATCACACATTTCTCAACACAAGAGAATTCATACTGGGGATAAACCGTACAAATGCAAAGAATGTGGCAAAGTTATTCTATTAGGAAAAGTATTGTTGTTCACCAAATATTCATACTGGAAAAGAGCCATGTAAATGTTGAGAATGTGGCAAAGTTTTAAGTATGCTTGAAGTGTTAAAAAGAAACAGATCATTCATACTTGAGACAATTCTAACAAATCTATAGACTCTAAAAGTCATTTGTTATAAGATCACACCTCATTGGTCACCAAAAACTTTATACTGGAAATAAAAATAATAATTGCCCAGAGATAGCTCTGCAGCACTGACTCCATGAAACCTCACCCAGTGCACAACTGGTCATTACTCAGGAGCCCATGGAAGTGAGCAGGAAGCATGGTTGGATCCTTGGCCCTCTTTCCTTGTGTGGACCTCTCCAGGTTCACTTGTCCTTTCCTCATTTTCTATGTATTGATTGATTTCAAATCATCTTTTTTTTTTTCCAAAGCTATCTCTGGACTCAAAGGCAACTTTTGTACCAAACAAACACATTAATAAAACTATCTTATGCCTGAAGTCTATGATCACATCAATGACTCCCCATAACCTCAGATGGATAGCATGTTTCTTTGTCAATGTCTTATTTATTTATTTTATTTTATTTTGGGGGTACCCTGAGGATTGAAATCAGGGGCACTCAACCACTAAACCACATGCCAGACATATTTTGTATTTATTTAGAGACACAATTTCACTGAGTTGCTTAGGGCCTCACTTTTACTACTAAGGCTGGATTTGAACTTGTGATTCTCCTGCCTCAGCCTCCTGCACTGCTTGGTGACAGGCATGCATCACTGCACCCAGAAGTCAATGTCTTTTGCTCTGTAGTTAGTTAACTGTTACTCAGAATTTTTATGTACATAAAAAGCATTAAAAAGAGGTTTCTGTTTCACTTCAGGCATCAGATTCTGGAAATTTAAAATGTGCTTCATGATACATCTTAGTTTTCTATATCAAATGCAGAGTTCACAAGTTTGAAACCAGGTGGCTGAGAAACAAAGATATTGAACAGCAAGATACAATACATGTTTTGGTAAAATCTACACATGTAGTTGGTGTAAATGCTCACACTGAATAGACAGCAGGAGGCGTGTCCATGATCCATGAGCTCCCTGAGCCTCCATCCATGAATTTGAGCCCCTGAACCTCCAAAGTGTCTGCAAATTAAGAAAGAAACATACCACCATTCCTCACCCCTAAACATACTGTAGCATTTACTAGACAGACCATGAAAGCCCTGTGTGTCTTTGTATCAATGTGTGGCTCCACTTGCATATATATATATATATATATATATATATATATATATATATATATATATATATGACATCTGTTTTTGAGAATACTGAGCCAGTACTTGATGAAACATAGTTGCCTTTTTTTCTCTTAAAAGAAAACCACAGACCTGCATACTTTTTAAATCAATAATTTTGTTACATTTGAAAAAAAAATAAGAATAGTTAAAAAATGGTGTAAAGGAAAAACATTTGGACTGATGAGTACATCCTGCCAGTAACACTTACAAGGATACAGTTGTGTTACCCAGGAAAAAGCAGGTCTGTCTGAAGCCACATTGTGAAGCTCAGAAAGTCACATGTTTCCCTAGACCCATCCTCGGCATTTCAAGGTGCTTCCTCCCATGGAATGATGTTTTTAATAGTTAATAAAGTATGGGGAAATCTTTTACAGCAGTATTTCAAGTTCTCTCAGGATTCTTGAAGATGCAGTCTTCATCTAGGCCCTTTTCATCCAAGCAGCAGGGGAGGCTGAGAAAGGTGGATTGCAGTCTCAAAACCAGCCTTCGAAATTACACAAGAATCTAAGCAAGTTAGAAAGATCCTAACTCTAAATAAAAAGATTTGGGGATGTGGCTCAGTGGTAGAGAGCACTTTGGTTTGATCCCAAGTACAAACAACAACAACAAAAAGACAAAGAGACTTGGGTTGTGTGGACATCAGACTCAGTTTTTGCTGTGTATAAGTCTGAACAATTGCATCATTAAAAAGCATTTTTTAAATGAAAATGTCTATAGTTACTTATTGATCACCATACTGCTATAAAGCACAAATATCTCCACTGACTTTTACTGTCACAGAAAAACCTCCATGATAATTTCACAATATTAAGATGGTGCCTGTGTTGATGGGATATTCATTTGGTATCCTCTGTCAATTACTCTCTCACAGCAGGTGTGCACTAAACCCCTGAAATTTCTAGTAATTCAGACTCAAAAATTATGCCTTACTCAACACCAGAGAATTCATACTGGGCAGAAACCATAAAAATATCTATAATGTGGCAAACTTAGGAAATTAGGAAGATCTTAACTCTAAACAACAAAGACCCCAAAAAGGCAGAGACATCCATACAAACTGCCCTGCAGGTGTGAAATTAGCTTTGTGCCTCACTGCACAGTAGTTCTCAGCCATGGGAGTGGTAACAACCAGTGGACATTGGGCTTTCGAGAGGCATTTTTTTTTCAAGGTAGGGAATAGGATTACTAAACATCATTATTATGGGCAAGTATCTTACCAGAAACAAGCCTTTGGTCTCTAAGTTAACCATGCAGAGTCTCAGGAACCCTGGGGTAGATCATACATGCAGAAAGAAAAAAAAAACACTGGTATTTTTCTAATTTATTATTTTCTTCCCAGTGTTTTAAGCATAATGATTGTCTCCCAGTATCGAAGGGATGAAATAAACAAAAGAAGCAGCAGAAGGAGACATCCAGAATATTATCAGATGAAACCTAAAGCCTGCAGGCAGGAGAATTATTAATTTGGGCCTGATTATGGTATTATTAACTCTCTGTCAAAGAGTTCTACCAACCTCCGCAAACCTTACAAGTCCCAGGTCAGCTATCAATATTGAGCCCGATGCAAGATTCTTCCTTAGCAGAAACCCCATTGAGGAAGTAGTCTTTCAACCTCTTATATTCAAGGAATGAATAGCGAGTCATTGAGCACTTAACCTGCATTTATGTGCACACACACGCGCGCGCGCACACACACACACACACACACACACACACACACACACACAAAACAACAAATTAATATTCAGGCCATCAGAATCTGCAGCCCCATGCTGGAGCTGGTTACCTGGGACATTATCTTGCCATTTACAAGAAAATCCTTTGACTCTGATCCTGCACAATTCAGAATTTTCTGTGCAGTAGTTCACTTTCCCATTCCAAGGTGTCATCTGAGAGACAAAAAGGTCCAGTGAGATTCAAAGCCAGGCCACTGCCCTCTGTACTTGAGTAGTCTGTCTTTGTCCCAAACATCCTAATAAATAGTTTAAAAATTTATTTCTCTCTCTTTAAAAAAAAACATTAAAAAGAGAAAATTGAGAGCCACAGTTGAAGGGGCCCCAGCAAACTTCCAGCTGCCAGCAAACTTCCAGCTGCCAGCTGATGATTGGCTCACAGTGGCCCCAGCAAACTTCTAGCTGCCTACTGATTGGCTCCTCTGCAGTGATGCTCATTGGGTTGTTTCTCCGCCCTTTCCTACCACAGAGCTGCTCATTGGGGGACTTTTTTTGGCTCTGCCCATGCAACCCAGCCAATTGGCCTGAAGAGCAGGAGGAGTGTGGGAGGTTGAGAGGCTTTTGGGAAGCCGGTGGTGGCAGTTGGGCTCTGAAACTTTTCCTGAAGAGCTGTGTGGTTTGGCATGTGTGTTCTAAAAATAAAGTTCATTTCTTTTGAAAGTTCATTTTCTTTCTGCTTGCCCCTGAAGACAGGGCAAGAGGATGGGTAGCCATTTTAAGATTCTTCTTTTGTTTTGTTTCACTTTTGTTTTAAGTTGCCTGTCCCTGGAGATGAGTGAGACAGAAGAAAAAACCACTCACATCTGAGGAAAAACTATTTGCGTCTGAGGAACAGATAGGGAGAAAGGACGAATGGACATTTCAGGAAGATAGAAAGGGTGATATAATGATTTTGTGTTGTTCCATTTTTGTTTCATTCTGTCTTTTTTTTTTTTTGGTGTTATCTTGTTGGGTTGTATTATAGTAGAAATATGGGATCAGAAATTAGTTAAAAAACAAACCAAAAGATTATTAAGTAAATTGTTAGAAGAAGGAGGCATTCCAGTAAAATCAAGAGCAGTCAGGGCATACGTTGAAACAATACAAAAAATGTAGCCCATGGCTTTTTAAGGAGGTGTTGTTAAATATATCACAATGGAACAATCATGGTGAAGATTTAAAAAGAATAGAAAAGAAAAGCCCAGGGACTCTACCAGTTGGCACATTGCCATTGTGAACATTTGTATCTTGTTTGCATAGTCCATAGTCTTCAGTTCAGACAATGGTAAAGGAAGGAGAAGACATATTGATTCAAGTAAAAGAGAAGGTCTCTCAAGTTAGTCAGACAGAGGAAGAAAGTTTAGAGCATAAAAAGCCATCAGGGGAAAAGTTACAACAGGAGACTGCTACTAACACCTTTCTCTCACCAGAGGGCCTAAGTGTCAAACCAACAGCGCCACCTCCATATGCTGGGAGGCCCCCAACCCACACAGTTGATAGTTGGGATCCTGAGACAGGATCTCAGATGTTAACATGCCCTGTATTTGAGAGGGCAAGAGTATATATTCCGCAAAGATAAACTTAAAATAACAGTTTTTACTCTAAACTTTTTAAATTTGAATTCATCAGGGCTTAGTGATGTGGAAAGGCATATGTGTCCAAAAAATGTACATAAACACAAGGTACTTTGGAAGGATATTCTAACAGGACAATGGAAAGGTTCTGACCCACTAATTGTCTGGAGTCAGGGGTCTGTTTGTGTGTTTCCACAGGGAGAACAGAAGCCAATTTGGATTCCATAAAGGTTAACTAAAGCGATTTCTGCAGACAAAAAAGATGATTTGGCTCAAATCCATAACAACTGGTATCCAAAACTTCAGTTTGGCTATTCTTACATCTGCAACAGAACCAGGATGCTTTTTTTTTCAATATTTATTTTATTATTACCCTTTCCCACATCATGAAGTTTTTTTTTTTTGTTGTTGTTGTTTTTTGAGCTTATATAGACCTAGGTTAATGTTTTGCTGATCAGTTCTATTTTTTGACTACAGAGTTTTTAAACATTGCAATGGAGATTTCACCTGTAAAAAGTTTTAAGGCCTTTACTATTATGTTATGTGTTGTATGTATTATATTATGTGTGCACACTTGTGTTTTGTGTTGTATGTTTGTATGTACATATGTCCATATATCGTATATCATGAGCGCTCATGAAAAAATGGATCCAAGTTTTCTTTTTTTATTCACGTGATTTTTTTTTATTCAAGCGTGGGTGCACCAGTGTACTTTCTTTCTACATGTATTACCATGTCTACATACATTTGGTACATAAAGTTAACATATGAGCTCATAAATTAAAATTGAAAAAATGGATACAAATACTTTTGGTTAATATAATTTAAAAGGTTCAATTTAAATTGAAAAAATAAATAAATGTAAAAATGTCTTTAAAGTTACTAATGCACAGTTCTGTTTCTATATGGTTAAACAGCTGTTAAAATCTTAATGTCTATAAAGTGTCTGACATCCATTTTCTCTAGGATTTTTCTTCAACAACAATAATAACAACAACAAAAGATTAATAATACTATTCAATGTACTTGTCTGATACCATATTTTAATATTAGATGTAAATTACATCTAAACATATATAAAATTAATCATGGATAGATTGTTAGAGACATCTAATTGGTACAAAGTCAAAATGCTGACTGTTAAATATAACATCAAGTACTCTTAACTCCTTAAATTCCATAAGGTAAGATATTTAAACAATGTTGATGATTGCATAAATTGGTAAACAAAAAACTTTGAAATTATTTTGTGTTCTTATAGAAACAAGGTTACTCTAAATATTACAAAATCCCAACAGGTATAATTCAACATTCAAGGAGTCAAAAGGTTTCAACTGTATTTCAATTAAAACACTGTAAATAACAAATATTTCATCTTATTAAAATGGATTAATTTATCTAAATTCAAAAATTTATAAGGGTTATTTCAAGATACAAACAATAAAAGGGTCAATGGATCAAAAATTATTAAAAACTTCTAAATATA
Organism: Spermophilus citellus; assembly: GCF_964194105.1. NCBI lineage: Eukaryota > Metazoa > Chordata > Mammalia > Rodentia > Sciuridae > Spermophilus > Spermophilus citellus. The sequence continues at coordinate 4,001,356 of NW_027673039.1, read as the reverse complement.
AAAAATATATTCAATGTAAAACGTTTCCAGGTAAAAGGTCTTTATGTGAGAAAGTATAATTATAATACATTTAAGTAAACAACAAGAGGGTCTCATTATGTAATATAAAATTCTATAAATAAAAGACAAATATTAAAAGGTTTATATGCAACTAAGTTGGTTATATATGTAACACAAATAGTTAAAACTATTCAAGGCCGTTTCCTAAGGACAAATAATAATGTACTGATATATTTATATGTTAAAATGACAAAAAAACTTCTAAAAATATTAATTGCATTGTTTCTGTTACGTTTTATCCCCTAAAACAAGTAATCTTGGAGAAATTAAGATTTGTCCATCTGTGGCTAAACAGCAGCTGTTATTTTAAAGTATTGTCTTTCAATACACAGTCTAGATTTTCCTTTAAAAGCTAAACTTAGTTAATATAAAAACATCAATAAAAGTGTGGTACATTGCTCTTTTTCACAGATTAAGTGTGTTCATATCTTTCAGGTATACAAGTCTTTAAGGTAAAAGGTTTAAAGGAACATTGTATCAAGCTATTATTCTCCAAACAATAATTGTCTGTAATGGTAATTTAAACTTATAAAGATAATAGATTTTATTGGGGATTTATTTATATTATTTGATGTTTTGCCAAATCTTATGTTACCTTTTACACTAAAATATAAAAATTTAAAGATATTTTTTAAAGTAATGAGAGCCTAATTTTTTAAAGATTAATATTATAAAACATTTTGCCACTTAACACATAAAAACTGTTAAGGGCTCTCAGATTTTCCTTAATTAATGATCCAGATGTATGTCATATTGTGCTACTAACATTCATACAAAGTCAGGAAACAATATATGTAAACTTTATAAAATGATATCTAAAAACGATAAAGATTCACTTTACGTAAGATTTGTAAAACGGCCCACCTTTTAAAAAATAAGACTCTGCTTCCCACATTATAGCATGTCAAAATAACTTCAAAGTAGGCCAGAATTCAGTTAATTTATAACTTTGAATAAAGTTATATTCAAAGGTTAATTTTATTGGAAAAATTACTGTGATCTCAAATAGAGAATATAATGTATAACTCAGCCAATGTTCAAAATTATATAAAAGCTAAATGTGTTTTTTACTATTGTTAATTTCACTTCGTATTTTCATTATACTAAAAAAATGTGACCACTAAACTTAGAGCAACCAAGAGACATTTACTGAGACAGTGTCTGATTAACATGAGACAGGGGGAGAGAGAGAGAGAGAGAGAGAGAGAGAGAGAGAGAGAGAGGAAAGTACAAGAGACAGAAAGAGAAAGGAAAGTGCAAGAGAGAGAAAGAGAAAGAAATGTGCGAGAGAGAGAGAGAGAGAGAGAGAGAGAGAGAGAGAGAGGAAAGTACAAGAGACAGAAAGAGAAAGGAAAGTGCAAGAGAGAGAAAGAGAAAGAAATGTGTGTGTGTGTGTGTGAGAGAGAGAGAGAGAGAGAGAGAGAGAGAGAGAGAGAGAGAGAGAGGAAAAAGGTGAGAGGGAAAATGAGAGACAGGGAAAGTGAGAAATTTAAAAAACTAGAGCAAGAAAAGAGGACCTGGCAACAGAGAGTTTTTATAGCCAAATAGCTCATGGGGTCTCTGGGTCTCCAAGCTGCCTTGTTGGCATTCAGTGATTGGATCATACAGTAGGATGCTAAGGTGTCATCTTCTGCCTTCAGGCAGATCTTCAGCATCACATAAATTAATAAATAAAATGAGGATATTGTATTATGTAAAAATTAACTGTAAAGTTATTGGCATTAAATGTAAAACCCAGAATTCTTACTTTAAAACTGGTAAAACTGACTTGCTGAATGTTTAAGGCCAAATTTAAATATTAAGATTAAAATAAATGGGCCAAAGAACCAATATTTGGCTCTTGCCTTCTAAGTCAGCCTGAACCCAGGACAGGGGAAAAAGCTTTGCAACTCCAGGCCACATAACCTCCTGATAAGGGAGATTAATGAGACCACTGGAGAACAAAAAGCCAATGAATGTCCATGATGCAAAAAAGGAGGTTCATTGAAAAGGGGAGACATGCCTGATGCTTCCAAAGCAAGCCATATGGTCAGCAAGACCGTGACCCATCCTAATGCAGATGACATTAACAGAGCTAAAATGCTGCTCACAAGTTCCCCAAGAATGCCCTCCAAGAAAACTCAGCTGACTCTTACCAATAGATAGGAACAAGGTCATTTGACCAGCTTGTTCTTAAACTCCTAGCAAATACAGTTAAAAACCAAAGCACAGCCATTCCTGGACCTTTAAAAAGAAACAAAAGTTTTTTTTTGTTTTTTTTTTTAATTTTTTTTAAAGAGAGAGTGAGAGAGGAGAGAGAGAGAGAGAATTTTTAATATTTATTTTTTAGTTCTCGGCGGACACAACATCTTTGTTGGTATGTGGTGCTGAGGATTGAACCCGGGCCGCATGCATGCCAGGCGAGCGCGCTACCGCTTGAGCCACATCCCCAGCCCCAAAAGTTATTTTAATGTACCTTAAAATGTACACTTATGTTAACAACCTTCAAAATGAGTAAGACTGGAGACAACAGAAGAAAAATTCTTGGCAAAAAAAGCCTGATAACTACCAATAAATATTGGCAGAAGTTTTTTAGTCAGTTTAAGGCCTACAGATCTTCCTAACATCATGCACAGGTAGATATAATCAGTGTTTATTAATGTAATTATCTATCCCTACGTAACAAAGGAATCTTTACTGAATACAGAGGTAGTGCCAAATAGGTATTATTACAAAAATCAGATGACATTAACTAATTTAAATAAATGTTGTGTTTACATTCCTGATCATTCTGACAATGTTAAATATTTATATTCCCTAAAAAAAGTACCTTATTAGGCTTTGTTAGGCCTTGTTATGGGGACAAATTCTCAGTTCTTTCTTTCACCTCCTGGTAAAAAACTATTAATTTCGGTTATTTTCATAATATTCCTGGACAGGTTCCAGATGCTACAACTGCTATTTTGTATTAATCTTACTTCAGCATTCATGTCTTTTGGTTTCTCTCATAGAGGTGCCCACCCCAAATGAATTTACATGCTGTTCTTCCTGAACAAGATTTTTACCATGGACTCCTTGACCCACTCAGTTTCTAAAAAGGGACTCCAAATGGCTTGCTCACTGCACATCACCCCCTTTCAGCTGGAAGTAGCAAGAATGGTCATCACCCTTTTCCCTTAAAGCAGTAGGGGGTCCCTATCATTAGAGAAAAAAAAAAAACTTTGATCAACATAGATGTTTGCTAATATGTCTATCTCAGAAACATGTACCTGGGAAACCACTCCCAATATCACAGTGGGTGATCTCCCAGAAAGAGATGCTTGCTTCCACAACCCAACTTAATTGTGGAACAACTTCCCATTCACCAAAAATTGTGCTTCTAGGGTCCCACTTTGAACTCCCTGACTAAATCTCCAAACTGTCAATAATTCTGAACTATGTAACCTACTATTTTGTTTTAGTAAAAGGAAAAGAACACCTGGACTTATACTTGCTGCCCCTGTTTTAGCTCCCCACTTGGCTGGTATGAAAATAGCTGGAGTATACTGCTTTGGGAACTACAACTCTTATCACAGGCTCTAAAAATTTTAAGTCCCTCAGCCATCAAATAAATATAAATATAAACTTCAGGCAATTGCTTCCAAAACCTATTCTCATGGTCTCCTTGGTTGACTATCATCATTTCAGCCATATTTAGGCCCTAGTTCTTCTCCTAATTGGGATTACTATAGGACCCTGCTTCTTAAAAATCCTCCTAAACCATATACAAAAAAATGTAGGTGAGGTCAGACTTATTGTCTTGTGAGCCCAGTATAGTCCCTTAGACACAGAAGGATGGAAAAAAAAACTGAGGCCTAATGTTGTGCAAGATTGACATGAAAACTACTAAAACCAGTGGGGAATGTGATAGTAGGAGCAAATGTGACTCCATTTTGTTTTATGACTTCATCCTGTAAAACAACCATACCAAGTAGAAGAGTCATGACTGGGGAAGATATTCTTTTCCTTTTGCTATAGAAACCTTTAAGAATACAAAAATACCTAATGGGGTATTGTTTCTGTAACTAGGTAATGGGGCTCTGTTTCTGTAACTGGGATGACTGGAATAACTGTGATTGGTTAGGCTTCCCTCCGCTTGACTGCACTGTCCCGCTCCTGTTACCTGGCTTGCTTACATTGGCTAGATGCCCCGAACATTCCTTTTGAGGTTTTCAGGCTTATAAGGAGTGCCCTTGCAAATGTTCTGGGTTTATCAGGGGAACAGCTTTATATTCTGGTCAGCCGCCACCGATGTGCTTAAATAAAGGCTTGATTCAATTATACATGAGTGGTCTGGAAGTCAGTTTATGAAACCCTGGGATGAAGCTTTAACTATAACAGTTAAGATACACTCATGGTCAGTTTGGGGGCCTGCAAATTGCAGAATAAATGGACAGGAGTCTCTTGAAACCCTGGTAACAAATTCATGAGCCAACTTTCTTGGCAGCAGCTTTAATCTATCTTGATAACCAAGCCAACTATTTTGTTCTGCTTCAGCAGTTGTTGCTCTGAATTGGCTCATTGCCAAATGGTTAATTTATCTAGGTAATGGGTAGAATGTATATATGGCAGTAGTAAATGCTTAAAAACATCTTTAAGCCCTTTAACCGGTTCACTAATATGAATTTTTCTAGCTTTACTAAAATTTTCTAGTTGCATTTGTTAAAGGAAACCATGATGATTTATTATACTTCAACATAGAAAAAATGGCTTTTTAGTCAAATAAACTAAGGTATAGATCTTCTGCTATATTTATCTTTAAAATAACAATATTTCTAATGGCATCCTCAAGAATCTTCCAAGAAGATTCAATCAAGAAAACAGCATTGTTACGTGCAAAATCATTCATCTCTGATTGCTGTTTCTCTGACACCTACATTTCTTTAATTACAAGTTTCAATATTTCCTAGAAATATGGACACTTCTTTTGAGCAAGTACAAACCTATAATTGCATGCACTACCTCTGCTCTGACTCTTTTTATTTTGTGTAAACTTACTGTCATCTCAGTGCCCTCTTAGAATTTCCACTCTTTTAAAAATATTTTATTTAGTTGTAGATTAACACGGTACTTTTATTTTGTTTATTTATTTTACAATAAAATAATAGTAATATTATAAATATTATAAAATAGTAATATAATAAAATAATAGTACTTGCCTCACACGTGTAGGCAAGTACTCTACCACTGCACCACAATCCCTCCACTAACTCTAATGGCGACATTTATTCTTTTACTTGATAAAAAAAATAATAGTGCAGTTAGATATAAATAATGTTGAGGTTAATTTTGAAATAATTAAAAAAACATGAAATATAAAGTGTTCTAATTCAGTGACAAGTACTTCCACTTTATCTCCCCTGTTCCTCTCTGTGTTCTCTTTCTTTTTCTCTATATATCTCTTTCTTCTTCTGATCTATCTTATAGTTATTTGTATGTTTTAGTGGATTATGGGTATGAAGATGAAATTCAGTGTTATGCATATAGAGAATAAATTTGATTAGATTTATTCCACTATTCCACATGGAGTGATTTTCTCAACTTCCTGGGTTGGCTTGGGGTAAGGGTTAGGGTTAGGGTTAGGATTAGTTTTGCATTATTGAAACAGAAGTCCTTCAATATATCTATGTGATTTCCTTCATTCTAAGACTTCATTTGGGAATGTCAAATCTTATTCCAACAATGATAAGCTCTATTTTATAAGAGCTGACAAAAAATAATGATTAATTATGTTGAAACTATTTGAAGATACTTCTATAATATCTAACATTTTTTAATTAGGCAAACATTCCAACAATGAAATATCTGTTTAAAATGAAAAAAAAAGATAGCCTTTTGCTTTCATTGTATATTATTATTGTTAGAATTCCCATTTTATGGCATGTTTGTTTAGAGTTTCCCTTGTGAGTGTGTGTGTGTGTGTGTATATTTTTTTCAGTTTCTTAGCTTATATAAATAACTTTCAGAAAAAATTAGAGAATCATATTTGAAGTGCTAGATAGCATGAAATTTGATGACCATGAACAAAAAGAGAATAAAAATTAGTTGTTATGCATGCTACAAGTATAAGTTGTTCTTATTACTCCTTACAAGAAAAATGAGATAATTGACCATAATACAAAACAGTGATAAATAGTGTGTAAATATAGGCACAATGCAAAGGGATATCAATTATTTTCCCATAATTTCTGGGAGAAAGTGCTGTTTATTTTTTAGTTATTTATAAGCTAGTTTACTTAAAACTTTATCTAATAGTTTCTAGATTGTTTCTGTAGAACATTAATTGGCCATATCATGCTAGCCTTAATAAGAGAGCTTAAAAAGCACTCTTCTATTAAGATACAAAAATATGTTTTATTAATCACTGAAGAATGCCTTCAAAGGTAAAGGAGGGAGAGGAGAGGAAAAAGGTAGTAGAGATGAAGAGTGATCAAATTATTTTCATGTGAATCTATGAATATTTATAAATAATTCCACTATTACATATAATTAAATGCACCAGTAAGCATTTTGTTTAAAATAATTTCAAAGAAATAAAGAGAAAGACAGGAATGGGAATTCTGTCAATCTAAATCATTTGTAATCACATCTAATTCCTGTGAAAACAATTTGGTGTCACATTATTGTTATCACTACAACATACGTACTATGTTCAGTTGTCTATTTCTGACCCTGTTTGGGGAATTAATAAGAGAACAACTTTTATACAAAGAAACACTATCTGGTGACACTTATAGAAGAGTTGAAAGTATTTTCACACATTTCTCATCAAGGGAAAACCTATAATGAGCCAAAATGCATAAAAATTTTGGTCATAACTTCTGAGAAGAAATAAATTACAATTTAAGAGCTATATATTTTTTCCACACCTGAAAATCAATGTATAAAAAATATTAAATATGAAACTGCCTCTTTTTCTGTGTCTGCCACACAATGAAACTCTTTGCCTGTATGCTGAAAGTCTTCTGTGGAAAAAAAAAAACACCACCCATTTTCTCTGGTTTATGGCCAAAAGCCCAGACTGACTTACTAACAGTAAAGCATTTAAATACCCTGTCATGAATCTGTCATTAGTTTACATTTTACCCTCAAGAAAAGTATAAAAAAATAGTAAATAATTAAAATCAACTGGATTATTGTAAAAATTTCACCTTTATTTCTCCTAACTTGCGTTACTTTCACTTTGCTCTAGATTCTAGTGACATTGCACCACTGGGGATTCCACAAGTGTTCTTTCTTATCTCATTGTCTTTATGCACCTCTTCTCTGTCACAATTTCTACTTTTCTTTCAGGTGTTACCTTACATATCAGTTCCATTGAAGAACCTCAAACATTGAAACAAAATTGGGACACAAGTCCCTTCTAAGGGTTCCATTAGTATCCTGTTTTATCCTTGTCATAATGCCAATGACGCTGTTTTGAAATCAACTCTTTGCCTGCTTTTCAAGCTAAGGTATATGGCTGTTGAGGGGTGTCCATTTTCATTTCCATGTTGTCATACTGGTGCTTGCCAGAATACCTAGTATATGGTTGTCAAATTCATGCATAAGGGGTGGAAAATCAAAAGCTCTGATAAACAGTCAGAAAATAACTGCATATGAAAATATGGGTATATTGCTTTTCATAGTAATTTTGGATTGTGGACATACTTATGTATTCTGCATTCTTATGAGCAATGAAAAGTTCTCAATTTTTTTACTGATTCATGCTTTTAAAATCTTTGAGACGAACTATAATTCGTTTTCTCTCCACTTGCTACAGAATTTGAATCTTGACTATGGGAGCTTCTGTCTGAACAATTACTAATAAGCCAAGACAAGATCAACTTTTAAAAAACATAAGGATATACAGAGATATTAAGGAAAAAGCATATGAAGACAAATATTGTGTTTTTCAGACTGTTGATATAATATTTGTATTGTTTGTGTAAAACTTTTACTGAAATTGATGTGTATATCATATATAATATAAAATGCTCAAAATATGAAGCTTTATATACATCTGTAAGAAAATTTGAAGTACATGTGCAATCCAGTTTCTATTGAGATGTTTTCAAACTGTCTAAATGCTAACATTTAAACTTCATTCATATCACATTAAAGATAGATTATTTGTATGTTAAAAAATGTATCCATGAATATGGATCCAGAGATGTGGATAACATTAGTTTGGTATTCCAGTTATTATATTCACTAATGGGTTAATGTATTAGAATTATTATACTGCCATCAAACATCAAAACAGGGTAAATAGGCATGTACTGAACCACCTTCCTCAAATATTGGTCAGAATTTTTGATACTGGGCAGGATTCATCTGTTAACTTGCCCTACTAGGCATCCCAAGTTTGGGACTTTTATGATCAAGCTCTATAAACAGGAAAGGCTTAGTTTTCAGATTACGGTTAGGGCTAGGATTAGAACTAATGTTTGGGTTAGAGTTAGTTTTGTTCAAATTTCTTTGATACCAGTCAGGATTCATCTTTTACCTAGCATTACTATGTTTCTGAGGTTGGGCCTTCTCAGTTCAAGGTTTGCTGTCAGGAACAGTTTATGTTTTCAGGTTTCACTCATCTTGACTTCTATGCGTTAGGATTAGGGTTAGGCCTATGGCTCGGTTTTCTTTTATGGCTAGGGCTAGGGTTAGGGCTAGATTTTGAATTAGTGTTAGGGTTAGGGATAGTGTTAGGGTGAGGTTTAGGCTTAGGGTTAGGGTTAGATTTAGAGTCAGGGTTAGATCCAGGTTTAGGGTTAGGGCTAGGGTGAGTGTTACAGTAAGGGAAAGGGTTAGAACTAGGGAAATGGCTAGGAGGAGAGTTAGATATAGATTTAGGACTATGCTTAGGCTTAGTGTTAGGGTTAAAGCTAAAACAGGGCTAGCATGAGGGCGCTAAGGTTAGTGTTAGGGATAGACCTAGGGGTAGGGCTAGTTTTAGGATTAGCATTGGAGTTAGGATTAAGTTTTAGGGAATGGATGGGGTTATAGCTAGCTTTAGGCCTAGGGTGAGGGTTAGAATTAGGATTAGGGCTAGGGATAGTGTTTAGGTTAGAATTAAGTCAAGGTTTAAGGCTAGGATTTCTTTTAGGTTAAAGGCTAGAACTAGGCTGGGGCTAATGTCAAGTCTGGAATTATGATTAAGGATAGTTTTAGGGTTAGGTTATTGCTAGGTCTAGTGTCAGAGCTGTTTTGGTTAAAGGTTAGATTTAGAGTTAGGGGTATTATTATGGTTAGGATCAGGGTTAGCATTTGGTTTTGGTCAAAGTTTAGGTTTAGGGCTTGAATTAGTGTTAGGTTTAGGCTTATGGTTAGGGTAATGGATAGAGTTAGGTTTATGTTTCAGTTAAGGTTTAGGGTAATGGATGGGTTAGGTTTAGCAATAGGGTTAAGGTTAGCATTAGATTAGTGTTATATTTAGTATAATGGATAGATTTAGAGCTAGGGTTAGGGCTAGGTTATGGTTTGGATTAAGTCTAAAATTAGAGTTAGGTTTAGGGATAGGGCTAGGGTTTGGTTTACGGTAAGTGTTAGGTTTAGGGCTAGGGTTATGGTTAGGTTAGGGTAAGGGTTAGTGTTTGAGCTAGGGTAATCACTAGGGCGAGGTTTAGGTTTACGTTCAGGTCTAGGGATATGTTTATGTTTAGGTTTTGGTTTAGGGTTTGGGTTATGGCTAGAGTTTTCATTACAATTAGGGTTAATTTTAGGGTAATGGATAATGTTAGATTTAGGTTTAGGGTTAGAGTTAGGTTATGATTTAGGGCTAGTCTTAGGATTAGGTTTAGTGTAAGGCTTAATGTTTTTTCTAGGGCTAGGGCTATGGTGAGGTGTAGGTTTATAGTTAGGTCTTGGGATATGTTTATGGTTAGGGTTAGGTTTAGTGTTAGGGATAGGGTTATAATTAGGGTTAGGGTTAGGGTTAGGGTAATTGACAGGGTTAGAACTAAAGTTTGAGCTAGGATTAAGGTTAGGATAAGAGTTATGTTTAGGGTTATGTTTTAGTATAGGGCTGGGGTTTTGTTTAGGGTAAGGTTATGGCTTTGAGCTAGGGTTAGGTCTAAGGCAAGTGTTAGTGTTAGGGCTAGGGTTAGGGTTATGCTTAGGGCTAGGTTTAGGCCTAGGATTATGGCTGGTTTTTGTGTTAGGTTTAGGGCTAGGATTAGGACTATGGTTAGGTTTAGGGCTACTGTTAGGGTTAAGATAGGGTTAAAATAGTGTTAGGGCTAGGGTTATGTTTAGGGCTAGTATTAGTGTTAGGGTTATGGTTAGGTCGAGTATTAGGACTAGGTTTTGGATTAAGGTCTGGTTTAGAGATAGGTTAATGTTAGGGTCAGGGTCAGTGTTCCGGATAGGATAAGGGTTAGGGTTAGAGCCAGAATTAAGAATAATGTTAGATCTAGGGGTAGGGTAAGTGTTTAGTTTACATTAAGGGTTATTGTTAGGGCTAGAGCTAGGGTTTTATTTAGGTCTAGTGCTAGATTATAGCTATATTTAGGAATAGTTTTGGATCTAGATGTAGTGTTATGGTCTGGTATAGGAATAGGCTTACTGGTAGTGCTAGTGTTAGGGTTTGGTTTAGGGTTAGAACAAGGTTTAGACCTAGGGTTACTGTTAGGATCTAAATAAGGGTAAAGGTTAGGGTTAGAACTAAAATGAGGGCTAGGGTTAGGACTAGTGATTCTGTTAGTGTTTAAGTTAGGCTTTGGATTAGGGTTAGAGCTGGGTTAGCATTTGGTTTAGAGTTTGTCTTAGGGTAAGGGATAAGGTTAGAGCTAGGGATAGGGCTCAGTTTAGGGTTAGGGTTATGGCTAGTTATGATTAAGATTAGGGTTTAAGCTAGGGTTAGGATTAGAATTAGGGCTAGAATTTCTGTTAGGGTTAGAGCTACTGTTATGACAATGACTAATGTACGAACCAGGGTAAAGATTAGGGCTAGTTTTAGGGTTAGGGTTAAGGAAAGATCTGGTGTTAGGGTTAATTTAATGTTAGGGTGATGTTTAGAGCTAGGATTAGTGTTAGGATCAGGGTCAGGGTCAGAGTTACTTTTAGAGTTAGGGGTAGGGCTAGGTGTAGGTTTATGGTTTGGTTTAGGTTAAGGGTTAATGTTAGGGATATGGCTTTGTTTCGTTTTAAGGCTAGGGCTAGTGGTAAGGCAAGTTTTAGGACTAGCATTATTGTTAGGGCTAGTTTTAGGGTTTGGTTTAGGATTATGGTTATGGTTAAATTTAGAGTTAGGTTTAAATTTAGAGTTAGGTTTAGATCCAGGGTTGGGCTAGAGCTAAGGATAGAACTAGGGCTATGGCTAGGGCAAGAGTTAGAGTTAGTCTTAAGGCTAAGTTTAGGGATAGGATAGACTTAGTGTTAGGGTTAGGTTTAGGGTTAGGGCAAGGGTTATGGTTAGGTTCGAGATTATGGTTAGGTTTAGGGTTATTGTTAAATTTAGGGTAAGGGATGGGGTTATAGCTAGGTTTAGGGCTAGGGCGAGTGTTGGAATTAGGGTTAAACCTCGGGTTATTGTTCAAGTTAAGATTAAGGCTAGGTTTAGAGCTAGGGCTAATTTCAGGTCCAGTTTTACAGTTAAAGATAGTTTAGGGTTAGGTTAGATGTAGTGTAAGGGTTAGGTTTAGAGTTTCGAAATTAGGTTTAGAGCTAATGGTATTGTTTGGGTCAGGGTCACAATTAGTGTTTGGCATAGGTTATGGTTTAAATTTAGGGCTCAAATTAATATAGGTTTAAGATTAGGAAAAGTATATAGTTAGGTTTAGGTTTCAAGTTAGGTTTAGAGTAATGGATAGGGTTAGGATTAGGGATATGGTAAGGTTTAGGCCTAGGGTTAGCATTAGCATTAGGATTATGTTAAGGGTAATGGATAGGGTTAGAGCTAGGGTTAGAGCTAAGGTTATGGTTATTCTTAGTACTAGATTTAGGGTTACGGTTAGGATTAGGGTTAAACATCGGTTTAGGGCTCAGATTAGGCTAGATTTTGGGTTAAGTTAGGGCTAGGGTTAGGGTTATGGCTAATGTAAGTACTAGGGTTATAATTAGGGCTAGTTTCAGGGTTAGGGTTAGTGTTAGGGTTAGGTCTAGTGTTATGTTTAGGGTGATGTTTAAAGCTAGGGTTAGTGTTTGCATCAGAATCAGGGTTAGGGCTAATTTGAGGGTTCTGCTTAAAAGTAGAATTAGGGCTAGGTTTAGAGCTAGGTGTAGGGTTAGGTTTTAGTTAAGGTAAGGGTTAGGGTTAGGAATATGGCTTGGTTTTATATTAGGGCTAGGCCTAGAGTTAGGGCTAGTTTTAGGAGTAGCATTAGGTTTAGGGTTAGGGTTAGTGTTTGATTTAGGCTTAGACTTTGCATTAGAGTTAGATTTAGAGTTAAGGTTAGATCCAAGGTTAGGGCTAGGGCTAAGGAAATGGCTAGGGTTAGGCCTAGGATTAGAGCTAGGTTTATAATTCTAGTAAGGGATAGGGTAAGAACTAGTTTTAGGCCTAGGGAGAGAGTTAGACAGTTTTAGGGCTAGGGTTAGGGTTAGGGTTAGGGATAGGGCTGAATTAGGTCTAAGATTAGGGATAGGGTTGGTTTTAAGTTAGGCCTAGGTTTAAGGTTAGGGTTATGATTAAGGCTATGTTTAGTGCTAACATGGGCTAGGGTTTGTGTTCAGGTTAGGGCTAGGATTATATCTAGGGCTAATGTCAGGTCTAGGGTCATGGTTATAGATAGTTGTAGGATTAGGTTTTGGCTACATCTAATGTAAGGATTAGGTTTAGGGTAAGGGTCAGGTTAGAGCTAGGTGAATTATAAGGGTCAGGGTCATGGTTAGGGTTTCTTTTAGGTTTGATTTAGGGTTAGGACTCAAATTAGCCCTAGGGTTATGGTTAGGGTAATGATAGGGTTAGATTTAGAGTGAAGGTTAGGTTTAGAGAAATTGATAGAGTTAGGGTTAGTGATAGGTTTATGGTTAGGCCTAGGGTTAGCATTAGGGAAAGGGTTATGTTTAGGGTAATGGCTAGGGTTAGAGTTAAGTTTATGGCTAGGGTTATTGTTAGGATTAGGTCTTGAGATAGGGTGAGGCCTATAATTAGCATTAGGGTATGGGTTATGATTAGGGTAATGGTACAGTTGGAGTTAACTTTATATCTAGACTCATGATTAGCATTAGGTCTTGAGTTAGTGTTAGGGTATGGGTTAGAACTATGGTTAGAGTTAGTGTTATGTTTAGTGTAAAAGTTAGGTTCTGAGCTATGATTAGTATTAGAGCAAGGGTTAGGTTCAGGGTTATGTTTAGGGATAGGATTACGGTAGGTTTAGGGTTAGAGTTAGGGTTAGGGGAATGGTTATAATTAAGTTTAGGGTTAGGATTAGTGTAATAAATATGGTTAGATGTAGGTTTAGGTTTAGGGACAGGGCTAGATTTAAGTTTATGGTTAGGGTTAGGTCTATGGTTATAATGTTAGGTTTATGGTAAGGCTTAGGGTTTTATCTATGGTTAGGGCTATAGTGAGTATTAGTTTAGGGTTAGGTCTAGAGTTAGTTTTCTGTTTAGGGTTTAGGATCATGGTTAGGGTTGAGGCTAGGGTTACATTTAGAGTTAGGGTTAGGGTAATGGGTAGGTTTAGAGCTAGGGCTAGGGCTGGGGTTATGGTTAAAATTAGGACTAGGTTTACGGTTAGATTCAGGGATAGTTCTAGGTTTATGTTTATAGTAAGGGATAGGTTTTGAGCTACGGTTAGGACTAAGGCGAGGGTTAGGTTTAGATTAGGGATATGGTTAGTGTTAGGGTTATGATTAGGGCTAAGTTAAGGCCTAGGATTAGCTCTAGGTTTTGTGTTAGGTTTAGGCCTAGGTTTAAAGCTGTTGGTAATGTAAGAGCTAGCATTATGATTAGGGATAGTTTTAGGGTTAGGGTTATGCTAAGATCTAGTGTTAGGTTTAGATTTTCAGTTAGTGTCAGGTTTAGAAGTAGGTTTATGTTTAAAGGAAGAATCAGTGGTTGGGTTAGAGTTCAAGTTAGGGTTACAGCCAGAATAGGAGTAGGTTTATATCTAGAGGTAGGGTAGTATTTTTGTTAGGATAAGGGTTATTGTTAGGCCTAGGACTAGGTTTTTGTTTAGTTCTAAAGCTAGATATAAGGCTACATTTAGGATTAGGTTTGAGTCAAGGGATAATGTTAGGTTTCAGTCTAGAGTTAGGGTCAAGTTTAGAACTAGGGTTTGTGTTAGGGTCAGTATATGGGTCAGGGTTAGCATCCAAATTTGGGACAGGATTAGAGCTAGAATAAGGGCTAGGGTCAAGACTACTAATAAGGTTAAGATTTTGATTAGCCTAAGGAGTAGGCATAGGTCTAGGTTTACCATTAGGGTTAGGGTTATTCATAGGGTAAGTGATAGCCTTAGAGCTAGGGTTAGGGCTAGAATTAGGGTTAGGGTTAAATCTAGGTTTAGGGCTCTGATTAGGGCTAGATTTTGGCTTAGGGTTTGGGCTAATGATAGGACAATGGCTAGTGTAAGAACTAGGGTTACAATGATGGTTAGTTTTAGGTTTAGGGTTGGGGTAGGTCTAGTGTTAGGGTTAGGTTTAAGGTTAAGATGATATTTAGAGCTAGGGTTAGTGTTAGGATATGAGTCAGGGTCAGGGTTAGGGTTAGGACTTGAATTAGGAATAGGTTTACTTTTAGATTTCAGTTAAAGGTTAGGAGGCTGTTTAGAGCTAGGGTGAGCGTTAAGATATGAGTCAGGTTCAGGGTTAGATTCAAGGTTCAGGTTAGGACTCAAATTAAGGGTATGTTTAGGAGTAGTTTACTGTTAAGGTTTGGTTTAAGTTAAAGTTTATGGTTAGGGCTATTGCTCAATTTGTTTTACTGCTAGGCTTGGGGTTATGGCTAGTTTTATCATTAGCCTTAGGGTTAGGGCTAGTTTTAGTGTTTGGCTTAGGCTTAGGGTTAGGGTTAGATTTCAAGTTAGAGTTAGATCTAGGGTTAGAGCTAGGACTAAGGATAGGGCAAGGGTTAGGGCTAGGGTTAAGGTTATGGTAATGGATAGGCTTAGATCTAGGGATAGGGATAGTGTGAGAGTTAGAGATAGTCTTAGGGCTAGGGTTAGTGTTAGGTTTAGGTATAAGTTAGTGGTATGGCCAGTATTAGGGTTTGCTCTAGGTTTAGGGTCAGTTTTAGACCTAGGGTTTGTGTTAGAGTCAGAATAAGGGTCAGGGTTAGTGAAAGGGTTTGAGATAGGATTAGAGCTAGAATGAAGGCTAGGATCAGGACTATTAATAGGGTTAGGATTTTGGTTAGCCTTAGGATTAGGGATAGGTCTAGGTTAACCATTAGTGTTAAGGTTTCACTTAGGGTAAGGGATAGGTTTATAGCTAGGTTTAGGGCTAAAGTTAGGGTAGGGATAGGGTTAAAGGTAGGTTTAGGGTTTGGATTAGGGATAGTTTTTTGTTAGAGTTAGGACTAGGGTTAGGTCAATCGCTAATATAAGAACTAGGGTTACAATTAGGGTTAGTTTTTGGGTTAGGGTTAGGGGGTAGGCATAGTTTTAGTGTTAGGGTTAAGTTTAAGTTTAGGGTGATATTTAGAGCTAGAGTTAGTTTTAGGATATGAGTCAGGGTCAGGGTTAGGTTTAGGACTCAAATAAGGGCTAGGGTCACTATTAAGTTTAGGTTTAACATTAGGATGGTGTTTCAAGCTAGGGTGAGTTTAGCATATGAGTCAGTGTCAGGTATACTTTTAAGGTTATGATTAAGACTCAAATTAAGTCTATAGTTAGGTCTAGGTGTTGTGTTAGGGTTTGGTTAGACTATTGCTCATTTTTGTTTTACTGCTAGTCATAGGGTTAGGGCTAGTTTTGTTAATAGAGTTAGAGTTAGGGTTAGGGTTAGGGATAGGGCTAAATTAGGGCTTGGATTAAGTCTAGGGTTAGTGTTCAGTTTAAGCATAGAATTAGGGTTAGATTTAGGATTTAGTTTAGGGTAAGGGATGGTGTTACACTAGTTTTAGAGGTAGGGTGATGTTTAGAATAAGGGTTAGGATTAGGGTTAGGATTAAGGCTACGTTTAGGGCTAGGATGAGGGCTAGGGTTTGTTTTAGGGTTAGAGCTAGGATTAGGAGTATGGCTAATTTCAAGTCTAGAATTATGTTTAAAGATAGTTTTAGGGTTAGGATTATGGGTACATCTAGTGTAAGGTTTAGGTTTAGGGTTAGGTTCAGGTTTAGGGCTAGGGGTATTATTAAGGTGAAGGTCCAGGTTAGGGTTTGGAATAGGTTCAGGCTTAAAGTTAGGGATTGAATTAGCATTAGGGTAAGGGTTAAGGTAATGATAGGCTTAGAATTAGGGTTCATGTTTGGTTTAGGGAAATGTATAGGGATAGGATTAGAGATAGGGTTAGGTTTAGGCCTAGGGTTAGCATTAGGTTTAGGGTTGTTGTTATGGTAATGTATAGGGTACACCTAAGTTATGGTTATGATTAGGGCTAGGGCTAGGCTTAGGGTTAGGGTTGGGGTTAAAGCTCAGTTTAGGGCTCGGATTAGGGCTAGGATTTAGGTTAAATTAGTGATAGGCTTAGGATTACGCCAAATGTAAGTACAAGGGTTAAGATTAGGGCTAATTTTAGGGTTAAGTTGAGGGCTAGGTTTAGTGTTAGGGTTAGTGTTAGGATTAGGGTGATATTTAGAGCTAGGTTAGTGTCAGAGTCAGTGTCAGGGTTAGTTTTAGGGTTCAGCTGAAAACTCGAATTAGGGCTAGGGTTAAGGGTAGGTGTGTGGTTAGGGTTTGGTTTAGTTTAAGGGTTACGAATAGAGCTTATGGCTCGGTTTTGTTTTAGGGCTATGGCTAGGATTAGGGCTAGTTTTAGGATTAGTGTTAGGGTTAGGGCTAGTGTTAGGGTTAGGCTTAGGCTTCAGGTTAGTGTTAGATTTAGAGATAAATTATGATCTATATTTATTGCTTGGGCTAAAGATAGTGCACGGGTTAGGACCAATTTTAGAGCTAGGGTTAGGGTTACGTTAAGAGATAGGGTAAGAATTAGTGATAGGGCTAGTGTGAGACTTATATTTATTCTTAGATCTAGGGTTAGGGTTAGGTTTAAAGTTAGGACTAGGGATAAGATTAGAGTATGGTTAGGGTTAGGGTTAGAGTAATGGATATGGTTAGATATAGGCATAGGGTTATGGTTAGTGTTAGATTGAGGTTTATGTTTAGGTTTAGGGCTATGGTAAAGGTTAGGGTTTGAGCTAGAGTTAGGTATAAGATGAGTGTGAGGTTTAGGGTTAGGTCTAGTGTTATTTTTCTGGTTAGGTTTAGGGTTAGGGTTAGGCCTAGGGTTATCAATAGGTTTAGAGTTAGTTTTAGGGTAATGGGTAGGTTTAGATCTAGGTTTAGGGCTAGGGTTAAGTTTAGGATTAGGGCTACTGTTAGAGTATATTTAGGGATAGGTGTAGGTTTATGTTTAGGATAAGAGTTAGCC
Source organism: Spermophilus citellus (assembly GCF_964194105.1). Taxonomy (NCBI): domain Eukaryota; kingdom Metazoa; phylum Chordata; class Mammalia; order Rodentia; family Sciuridae; genus Spermophilus; species Spermophilus citellus. Next base: position 3,983,825 of record NW_027673039.1, on the reverse strand, counting down.
TTTGAGCTATGGTTAGGACTAATCAAGTGTTAGGTTAGGGTTAGGGTTAGGGTTATGCTTAGGCCTAGGATTAGCTCTAGGTTTTGTGTTAGGTTTAGGCCTAGGGTTAGGGCTGTGGGTAATGTAAGAGCTAGGGTTATGATTAGGGGTAATTTTAGGGTTAGGATTTTGGCTAGGTCTAGTGTTAGGTTGAGATTTTTTGTTAGGGTCAGGTTTAGAGGTAGATTTACTCTTAAAGGCAGGGTCAGTGTTTGGATTAGAGTTAGAATTAGGTTTACAGCCAGGATTAGAACTAGGTTTAGGTTTAGTTGTAGGGTTAGTGTTTGTGTTAGGTTAAAGGTTACTTTAAGGGCTAGGGATAGGTTTATGTTTAGGTCTAGGGCTAGAGTTAAGGCTACATTTAGGATTTGGTTTATGTCTAGGGTTAGTGTTAGGGTTTGGTCTAGGGTTAGGGCCAGGTTTAGACCTAGGATTACTGTTAGGGTGAAAAAATGGTCAGGGTTAACTTTAGGGTTTGGAATAGGGTTAGAGATAGAGTGAGGGTAGGGTTATGACTATTAATAGAGTTAGGGTTTTGGTTAGCTTAAGAATTAGGGATAGGTCTAGGGTTACCATTAGGGTTAGGGTTTCACTTTGGGTAAGGGATAGGCTAAGAGCTAGGGTTAGGGCTAGAGTTAGGGTTAGGGTTAAATCTAGGTTTAGGGCTCAGATTAAGGCTAATTTTTGTGTTAGGGTTAGGGCTAATGTTATGGCAATGGATAATATAAGAACTAGGGTTACAATTAGGTTTAGGGGTAGGTGTAGGTCTAGTGTTAGGGTTAGGTTTAATGTTAGTGTGATATTTATAGCTAGGTTAGTATTAGTTTATGATTCAGAGACAGTGTTAATTTTAGGGTTAGGGTTAGGTCTCAAATAAGGGTTAGGATTACTGTTAGGGTTCAGTTTAAGTTTAGGGTGGTCTTTAGAGCTAGGGTAACTGTTAGGATATGAGTCAGCATCAAGGTTAGTTTTAAAGTTAGGGTTATGACTTAATTTAAGGCTAGAGTTTCTGTTAGGGTTTGGTTTAAGATTACGATGGTGTTTAGACCTAGGGTGAGTGTTAGGATATGATTCAAGCTCGGGGTTAGTTTGAGGTTATGGTAAGGACTCGAATTAGGGCTTGGTTAGGTCTAGGTGTAGTGTTAGGGTTTGCATTATGTTAAGGTTTAAGGTTAGGAGTATTGCTCAGTGTTTTTTTTTTTTTTTGGTTTTATTTTTTATTTTTTTTTTTGAGAGAGAGAGAGAGAGTTTTTTTAATATTTTATTTTTTTTAGTTTTGGTGGACACAACATCTTTTTTATAATTATATTTTTATTTTCACTGAGGATCAAACCCAGCACCCCGCACATGCCAGGTGAATGCGTTACCGCTTGAGCCATATCCTCATCCTGTATTGCTCAGTTTTGTTTTATTCCTTGATTATATGATTAGTGTTAGGGTCAGGGCTAGTGTTTGTGTTAGGCTTAGGCTGAGGGTTATGTTAAGACTTGGAGTTAGGTTTAGATCTAGGGTTAAGGCTAGTCCTAATGATAGGGCAAGGGTTATGCATAGGTTTAGAGTTATGGTAAATGATAAGGATAGAACTAGGGATAAGGCTAGGGCGAGAGTTAGAGTTAGTCTTAGAGCTAGGGTTATGGTTAGTTTTAGGGATAGAGGTAAATCAGGACAAGGTTTAGAACTAGAGTTAGTGTTCAGCTTACTCCTAGCATTAGGACTAGGTTTAGGGTTTAGGGTAAGGGATGTATTATAGCTAGGTTTAGAGGTAGAGTGAGGGTTATAATTAGGATTAGGGCTAGGTTTAGTGTTACAGTTTTGATTAAGGCTAGGTTTTAGGGCTAGGATGGAGGCTAGGGTTTGTTGTAGCGTTAGGTCTAGAATTAGGGCTAGGGATAATGTCAGGTCTAGTGTTATATTTAGGAGTAGATTTGTAATTAGGTCTATGTCTTAGTCTACTGTAAGTTTTAAGTTAGGGTAAGGGTCAGTTTTAGATCTAGGGGTATTTTTAAGTTCAGGGTCAGGGTTATGGTTTTTATTAGGTTAAGATTTAGGGATAAGGCTCAAATGAGCATTAGGGTTAGAGTTAGGTTTAGCGTAATGAATATAGTTAGGTTTAGGGTTCATGGTAGGTTTAGGGTAATGGAGAGATTTAGTGTTTGCGATAGAGTTAGGGTCCGGCCTAGGGATAGCATTAGGAATAGTGTTATCATAAGGGTAATGTATAGGGTTAGGGTTAGAGTTAGGGTTAGGGCTAGAACTAGGGTTAGGGTTATTATAAGGGTTAAGGCTAGGGTTATGTTTAGGCCAAAGTTTAGGCTTTGAGCTATGCTTAGGTCTAAGGTGAGGGTTAGGCTTATGGTTAGGGCTAAGTTTAGGGTTAGGGTTATGCTTAGGGTAGGTTTAGGCCTTGGATTAGGGCTAGGTTTTGTGTTAGGTTTAGGTCTAGTTTTAGTGCTATGGGTAATGTAAGATCTAGGGTTCTAATTAGGGATAGTTTTAGGGTTAGGGTTATGGCTATGTCTAGTGTTAGGTTTAGATTTTGGTTTAGAGTCAGTTTTAGAGCTAGGTTTAGTGATAGTGTCAGGGGCAGTGTTCTGATTAGAGTTAGGGTGAAAGCCAGAATCAGGAGTAGCATTAGGTCTAGAGGTAGTGTTATTGTTTGGTTTAAGTTAAATGATATTGTTAGGGCTAGGGCTAAGTTTTTGTTCAGGTCTAGGGCTAGAGTTATCAGTACATTTAGGATTAGGTTTAGGTCTAGGGGTAGTGATAGGGTTAGATTTAGGTAAAATTGACTGGTAGGGCTTGTTTCAGGGTTCAGTTTAGGGTTAGGGTCAGGTTTAGACCTATAATTAGTGTCATGGTCAGAATAAGGGTGAAGATTAGGGTTAGGTTTTGGGTTAGGTTTCAAGATAGAATGAGGGCTAGGGTTTGGACTAGTAATAGGGTTAGTGTTTGATTTAGGCTAAGGATTACTATTAGGACTAGGGTTAGCATTATGGATAGGGTTTGCCTTAGGATAAGGGACAGGGTTACAGCTAGGCTTAGAGCTAGGATTAGGGTTAGGTTGAGGTCTAGGGCTAGGGTTAGGGTTAAATCTAGTTTTAGGGCTCAGATTAGGGCTATTTTTGTTTTGGGGTTAGGGCTAGGGTTAGGACTATAGCTAATGTAAGAACTAGGGTTATTATTAGGGTCAGTTTTAGGGTTAGGTTTTGGGACAGGAATGGTGTTAGCATTTTCTTTATGGTGAGGGTGATATATAGAGCGAGGGTTAGTGTTTGGATATGAGTCATTGTAAGGGTTAGTTTTTGTTTTAGGACACAAATTTTATCTAGGGTTATGGCTAGTTGTAGGGTTAGGGTTTGGTTTAGGTTATGTTTAGGTTAAGGGTAATGGCTCGGTTTTGTTTTAGAGCTAGGGCTGTGTTCATGTTTAGTTTTATGATTAGCGATAGTGTTCAGCTAGTGGTAGGGTGGGGTTTAGGCTTAAGGTTAGGGTTAGATTTAGAGTTATGGTTTGATTTAAGGTTAAGGCTAAGGTTAGGACTAGTGTTAGGGTTACGGTAATGGACAGGTTTATAAATAAAAATAGGGCTAGGTTGAAAATTAGAGGTATTCTTAGGGCTAGAGTTAGGGATTTGCTAAGTGTTTGGGTTAAATTAGGAATAGATTAGTGCTAGGTTTAGTGTTAGGGTTAGACACATGGTTAGGGTTAGAATTAGGGTTAATGTTAGCATTAGGGTTATGGTTAGTTTTAAGAGAAAGGATGAGGTTATGGCTAGGTTCAGGGATAGGGAGAGGGTTTAAATTAGGTATAGGAATAGGGTGAGTGTTTAGGTTAGTATTAAGGCTAGGATTAGGGCTAGGATGAGGGCTAGGGTTTGTGTTAGGGTTGGAGCTAGGATTAGGGCTTGGGCTAATATCAGGTCTAAGGTTATGGTTAGTAATAGTGTTAACTTTAGGTTTATGGCTAGGTCTAGTGAAAAGTTAGGTTTAGGGTAAAGGTCAGGTTTAGAGCTAGGTGTATAATTAAGGTCAGAATCTGGTTTAGGGTTTGGTTTAGGATAAGGTTTAGGTTTAGGACTCAAATTAGCATTAGGGTTAGGGTTAAAGTAATGGATAGTGTTAGGTTTAGAGTTCATATTAGGTTTAGTGTAATAGATAGGGTTAGTGTTAGTGATAGGATAAGGGTTAGGCCTAGGGTTAGCATTTGGTTTAGGTTTATATTTAGGGTAAAGGATAGGGTTAGTGCTAGTTTTAGGGCTTGTGTTAACCTTAGGATTTTGGCTAGGTTTAGAGATAGGCCTAGAGTTAGTGTTAGTGTTAAGTTTAGCAGAAGTGTTAGGGTTTCAGCTAGTGTTAGGGCTAGGACGAGGGTTAGGGTTAGAGTCAGGGCTATGGTTAGGGTTAGGGTTAGGGTTATGGCTTGGGTTAGCATTAAGGTTAGGGTTATGTTTAAGGTAATTAATAGAGTTTGTGATACGGTTACTGTTAGGATTAGGGCTAGGTTTAGGGTTAGGTTGAGGGTTAGGGATATTTTTGTTTTTGGTTTAGGGTAAGGATTAGAGTTTGAGTAGGGTTAGGGCCAGAGCCAGTGTTAGTGTTAAGGTTAATTCTAGAGATAGGTTTAGGGTTATGCTTAGGTCTAGGTTTAGGGCAAGTGTTAGGGCTAGGTTTTGTGTGATGTTTAGGGCTAGTGTTAGGTGTATGGGTAATGTAAGAGCTAGGATTATGGTTATGGGTAGAGTTAAGGTTTGTCTAGTGTTAGGGTTAGTTTTTTTGTTAGGATAATGTTTAGAACTATGGTTTGTGTTAGGGTAAGTGACTAGGGTTAAGTCTAGGGTTACGGTTAGGTATAGATTTAGGGTTATGTTTATGGTTAGGTCTAGTGTAAGGGTTAGATTTAAGGTAAGGTCAAGTTTAGAGCTAGATGTATTACTGAGGTCAGGGTGTGGCTTATGGTTCAGTTTGAATTAAGGTTTAGCTTTAGGGCTTTAATTATCATTAGGGTTAGAGTTAGGGTTAGGGTAATTAATAGGCTTAGGATTAAGGTACAAGTTAGTTTTAGGGTAATCGATAGGTTTAGGGATTGTGATAGGGTTAGGGTTAAGCCTATAGTTAGAATTAGGGTAAGTATTATGGTTAGGGTAATGGATTAGAGCTAGGGTTAGGGCGATGTTCAAGGGTAGGATTAGGGCTAGGGTTATGTTAGGGTTTGGGATAGGGTTAGGGTTATGTTTAGGAGGGTAAAGGTGAGGCTTTGAGCTAGGGTTAGGTGTATGGATAGGGTTAGTTTTAGGGTTAGGGTTAGTATAGGGTTACACTTAGGGCTAGGTTTAGGCCTAGGATTAGGGCTAGGTTTTGTGTTATTTTAGGCCTAGGGTTAGGGCCATTGGTAGTTAAGAGTTATGGTTATGATTAGAGCTAATTTTACAGTTAGAGTTATGGCTCGGTGTAGTGTTAGGATTAGGTTTTGAGTTAGGGTGAGCTTTGGAGCTAGGTTTATGTTAGGGTCAGGGTCAGTGTTCAGGTTAGAGTGAGTGTTGTGTTTAGTGCCAGAATGAGGACTAGGTTTAGGTCTAGAAGTAGGGTTAGTGTTTGGGTTATGTTAAGGATGATTGTTAAGGGTAGGGCAAGGTTGTTGTTAAGGTCTAGGCCTAGAGTTATGACTAGATTTAGGATTAGGTTTAGGTCTAGGAATAGTTTTAGGTTTAGATTTTGCTATAGGGTTACTGGTAGGGCTAATGTTAGGGTTTGGGTTCAGATTAGGGTCAGGTTTAGACCTATGATTAGTGTTTGGGTAAGTATAAGTTTCAGATTTATGATGAGGGTTTGGGTTATGGTTATATCTAAAATGAGGGCTAGGGTTAGGACTAGTAATAGGGTTAAGGTTTGGGTTAGCCTATGGATTAGGGTTAGGACTCGTGTTAGCATTAGGTATAGGGTTGGGATTAAGGTAACAAATATGATGACAGCTAGGTTTAGGGAAGGGTTAGGGACTTGCTTATGATTAGGGTTAGTATTAGATTTAAAGCTAGGGTTAGCACTCAATTAGGACCAGGTTTTGGGTTAGGTTAGGGCTAGTGTTAGGGATACTGCTAATGTACGAACTAGGGTTATGATTAGGGATAGTTTGGGGCTTAGTGTTATGGCTAGGTCAAGTGTTAAGATTAGTATTAGTGTTAGTGTGATGTTTAGAGCTAGAGTTAGTGTTAGGGTCAGGGTCGGTGTTCAGGTTAGACTTAGCTTTATGATTAAAGCCAGAATTATCACTAGGTTTAGGTCTAGGATTAGGGTTACTGTTTGGGTTATGTTAAGGTTTATTATTAGAGCTAGTGCTACGTTTTGTTTATATCTAGGGCTAGACATATGGCTAGATTTATGATTAGGTTTACGTCTAGGGCTAGTGTTAGGGTTAGATTTAGGAATAGGTTTATATCTAGTGCTAGTGTTAGGGTTCAGTATAGGGTTAGGGTCAGGTTTAGACCTATGGTTACCATTAGGATAAGAATAAATGTCAGGTTTGAGTTATGGTTAGAGATAGAGTGAGGCTAGGGTTAGTACTTGTAATAGGATTAGGTTTAGAACTAGGTTTAGCATTAGGGGTAAGTTTGGCTTAGGGTAAGTGATAGGGTTAAACCTAGGGTTACGGTTACATTTTGAGTAGGGTAAGGGCTAGTGTTAGGATTAGGTTTAGGGTTAATGCTAGGGTTAGGTTTCCGATTAGGGCGAAATTTTGGTTAGAGTTAGGGCTAGGTTCAGAGTTACAGCCAATGTTTGCAGTAGAGTTACGATTTGGGCTACTTATAAGATTGGGGTTAGGACTAGGTCTAGTGTTAGGGTTAGGTTTAATATTAGCATGATGTTTTGAGCTAGGTTTAATATTAGGGTAAAAAATAAGGCCAGAGGTAGTTTTACAGTTAGGGTTTGGACTCGAATTAGGGCTAGGGTTAGCGCTAGGTGTAGTGTTTGGTTTTGGTTTAGGTCAAGCTTTAAATTTAGGCTATTGCTCGGTTTTGTTTTAGAGCTAGCTATGGGTAGGGTGAGCTTTAAGATTAGCGTTAGGTTTAGGACTAGTGTTATGGTTAAGTTCAGTCTTAGGTTTAGATTTAGATTTAGAGTTAGGATTAGATTTAGGGTTAGGTCTAAGACTTAAGGATATGGGTAGCATTATTTGTAGGTTCATAACTAGAATAGGGTTATGATAAAAATAGGATTAGAACTAGGGATAGAGCCAGGCCAAGAGTGAGAGTTCATCTTAGGGCTAGGCTTATGGTTTGGTTAGGTATAGGGCTTAATTAGAGCTAGGAATAGGGCTAGGTTTATATTTATGTTTAGGCCTAGGGTTAGTTTTGGGCTTAGGGTTAGATTTAGTGTAAATGATGGGGTTAGAGCTAGGTTTAGGGCTAAAACAAAGGTTAGAATTAGGGTTAGGGCTAGGGTTTTATTAGAGTTATGATTAAGGCTAGGTTAAGGGCTAGGATGAGGGTTAAGGTTTGTGTTTTAGTTAGGGTTAGGATTAGTGTTAGGACAAATGTCATTTATTCGGTTACAGTTAGGGATAATTTTAGGGTTAGGTTTATTGTTATGTTCAGTGTAAGTGTTAGATTTATGGTAAGGATCAAATTTAGAGCTAGGGGTATTATTAGGGTCAGGGTCATATTTAGAATTTTGTTTAGGGCAGGTTTTAGGGTTAGGGCTCAAATTAGCATTAGGATTTGTGTTAGGGTAATGATAGGATTAGGTTTAGGGTTCAGGTTAGGTTTAGCATAATGGATAGGGTTACGGTTAGGCATGGGGTTAGATTTAGGCCTAGGTTTAGCATTAGAATTAGGGCTATGTTTAGGGTAATTAATAGAGTTAGAGCTAAGTTTAGTGCTAGGGTTATGTATATAATTAGGACTAGGGTTAGGGTTAGGGTGTGTGTTAAGGTTAGGGCTAGGATTACAGCTAGGGCAAATGTCAGGTCTATGTTTACTTTAGGAATAGTTTTAGTGTTAGGTTTATGGCTAGGTTTAGTATAAGGTTTTGGTTTAGGGGTAGGGTTAGGGTCAGAGCTAGGTATATTATTACGGGAATCGTCAGAGTTAGGGTTTGGCTTAGGTTAAGTTTAGGATTAGGGCTCAAACTAGCATTAGCATTAGGGTTAGGGTAATGATAGGGTTAGAATTAGGGTTCAGGTTAGTTATAGGTTAATGAATAAGGTTAGGGTTAGCAATAAGGTTAGGGTTAGGCCTAGGGTTAGTATTAGGGTGATGTTTAGGGTTAGGGTAATGGATAGGGTTAGAGCTAGTGATAAGGCTAGGGTTATGTTTAGGATTCTGGCTAGGGTTAGGGTAAGGTTTAGGTCTAGGTTTTGGGTTAGGGTTAGGTTTAAAACTATGATTAAGTCTCATGTAAGGGCTAGGTTTTGGTTTTTGTTAGGGCTAGGGTTAGGGTATGGCTAATGTATGAACTAGTGTTACAGTTTGTGCTAGTTTTAGCCTTAGGGTTAGGGTGATGTTTTGAGCAAGGGTCATATTTAGGTTCAGTGTAAGGGTCAGGGTTAGTTTCAGTGCTAGGTTTAGGACTTGAATTAGGGCTAAAGTTAGTGCTAGGTGTAGGGTTAGGTTTTGGTTTAGGTTAAGGGTTACGGTTAGGGTTATGGCTGAGTTTTATTTTAGGGTAGGAATAAGGTTAAGGCTAGATTTTGGATTAACATCAGGGTTAGGGCTAGTTTTAGAGTGAAGTTTAGGCTTAGTGTTAGGGTTAGATTTAGAGTTAGGGTTGATCCAAAGTTAGGGCTCATGCTAGGGCTAGGGCTAGCCTTAGGTTTATGGTAATAAATATGGTTAGAAGTAGGGATACGTCTAGGGTGAGAATTAGAATTATTATTAGGGGTAGGCTTAGGGTGAGGGTTAGGTTTACTGTGAAATTAGGGCTAGGATTAGGACCTGGGTTAGTGTTAGGTTTAAGCCTAGGGGTTGGGCTAGGGTTGGGGTTAGCACTGGGATTAGGGTTAAGTTTAAGTGAATGAGTGGAGTTATAGCTATGTTTAGGGCTAGGGTAAGGGTTAGAATTAGCATTAGGCCTTGAGTTATGGTTCAGTTTAGGATTAAGGCTAGGGTTAGGGTTAGAATAAGGGTTAGATATTCTGATAGGGTTAGGGCTAGGTCTCAGGCTAGGGATAATATCAGGTCTACAGTTATGGTTAAGGATAGTTTTAGGGTTAAGTTTTGGCTAGTTCTATCGTAAGGGTTAGGTTTAGGTTAAAGGTCAAATTTAGAGCTATGGTTATTATTAGTGTCATGGTCAGGGTCAGGGTTAGTGTTTGGTTTACGTTAAGGTTAAGGGGTTAGGGCTCAGATTAGTGCTGGATTAGGTTTAGAGTTAAGGTAATGGAAGAGGTTCCTTTAGGTTTTAGTTAAGGTTTAAGGTAATGGATGGTTTAGGTTTCAGCGACCGGGTTAGGGTTAACATTAGGGTTAGGGTTATGTTTAGTGTATGGATTATAGGTAGTTTTAGGGCTAGGGTGAGGGTTATTATTAGGGTTAGGGTTTGGGTTTTGGTTCAGGTTAGTATTAAGCCTAGGTTTAGGGTTAGGATTACGGTTAGGGCTAATTTCAGCTCTAGGGTTATGGTTAAAGATAGTTTAAGGTTACATTTATGGCTATGCCTTCCGTAAGCATTAGGTTTATGGTTAGGGTCAGGTTGAGAGATTAGGGTATTATTAGGGTCATGGTCACGATTAGTGTTTTTGATAGGTTAAGGTTTAAAGTTAGGACTTGAATTAGCATTATGATTATGATCAGTAATGATAGGATTAGGTTTAGTTTTCAGGTTAAATTTAGGGTAATGGATAGGGTGAAGGTTAGGGATAGGGTTAGGTTTAGGCCTAGAGTTAGGGTTATAGTTATGGTAATGGATAGGGTTACAGCTAGGGTTATGGTTATAATTAGTGATAGTGTTAGAGTTCGGATTAGGGTTAAAGCTAGGTTTAGGGCTCAGAATAGGGCTAGAATTTGGGTTAAGTTAGGGCTAGGGTTAGGGTTACAGCTGATGTAAGTACTAGGGTTATGATTAGGTCTAATATCAGTGTTAGGGGTTAGGACTAGTTCTAGTATTAGGTTAAGGTTTAGGGTTAGGTTGATGTTTAGACCTAGGGTTAGTTTTAAGGTCAGAGTCTGGGTGAGGATTAGTTTTAGGGTTCAACTTAAGACTTGGATTATTGCTAGGGTTAGGGCTAGGTGTAGGATTAGGGCTTGGTTTATGTTAAGTGTTAGGGTTAGGTCTATGGCTCAGTTTGGTTTTAGTGCTAGGGCTAGGGTTAGGACTAGTATTAGGATTAGCCTTAGGGTTAGGGCTAGGGTTAGGTTTAGGCTTAGGCTTATTTTTAGGATTCGATTTAGAGTTTTGGTCAGATCTAGGGTTATGGCTAGGGATATGAATATGGCTAGGGTTAGACCTATGGTTCAGGCTAGGATTACACTTCCTGTAATATATAAGTTAGAACTAGAGTTAGGGCTAGTGTGAGAGTTAGAGGTAGTCTTTGGGCAAGGGTTAGGGTTAGGGTAAGGAATAGGGCTAAATTAGAGCTAAGATTAGGGCTATAGTTAGTGTTAGGTTTAGGCCTAGGGAAGGGTTAAGGTTATAATTAAGGCTATGTTTAGGGCTAAGATAAGGACTAGGGTTTGTGTTAGGGTTAAGGCTAGGATTATGGCTAGGGCTAAGTCAGGTCTAGGGTTATGGTTAGGGATAGTTTTAGGGTTAGGTTTATGTCTAAGACTAGTGTAAGGGTTAGGTATAGGGTAATAGTCAGGTTTAGAGCTAGGGGAATTATTAATGTCAGGGTCAGTGTTGGGCTTCGGTTTAGGTTTGAGTTTAGAGTTAGGGCTCATATTAGCATTAGGGTTAGCATTAGGGTAATGATAAGGTTATGTTTAGGGTTCTGGTTAGGTTTAGGGTAATTGACAGTTTGGGGTATAGTGATAAAGTTAGGGTTAGGCCTAGGGTTAGCATTAGGGTAAGGATAATGTTTAGGGTAATGGATATAGTTAGAGTGAAGGTTAGGGCTAGGTTATGGTTAGGAATAAGTCTTGAGTTAGGTTTAGGGTGAGGGTTAGAACTATGGTCAGGTTTAGGGTAATGTTTAGCATAAGGGTTAGGTTTTGAGCTATGGTTAGGGCTAGGCAGGAGTTAGCTTCAGGGTTAGATCAAGGAATAGGATTACCATAGGTTTTGGGTTAGAGTTAGGGTAAGAATTAGACCTAGGAATAGTGGTAGAGACAGTATAGGATATGTCTAGGTTTAGTGTTAGGGTTTGGGTTTAAGTTAATGTTTAGGGTTAGGGCTATTTCTTGGTTTTAGTTTATCCTAGGGTTAGGTTTAGGGATAGTATAAGTGTTAAGCTTAGGCTTAGGGTTAGATTTGGAGTTATGGTTAGATCTAGGGTTAGAGCTGGGACTAAGGATAGGGCAAGGGTTAGGGCTAGGGCTATGGTTATGGTAAGGGATAGGATTAGAACTAGGGATAGTTATAGGATGAGAGTTAGAGTGAGTCTCAGTTCTAGGCTTAGTGTTAGGGTTAGAGATAGGGCAAAATTAGTGCTAGGATTAGGGCTAGGTTTATTGTTTGGCTTAAGCCTAGAGTTAGGTTTAGGTTTAGGTGTAAGATTAGGGTAAGAGATGGCATTATAGCTAGGTATAGAGGTAGGGTGAGGGTTAGAATTAGGGTTAGGAGTAGGGTTAGGTTTAGGGTCATGATTAAAGCTAGGCTTAGGGCTAGGATGAGGGCTAGGGTTTGTTTTAGGTTTAGGACTAGGATTAGGGCTAGGGCTAGTTTCAGGTCCAGAATTATGGTTAAAGATAGTTTTAGGGTTAGGATTATGGCTATGTCTAAAGTAAAGGTTAGGTGTAGTGTTATGTTCAAGTTTAGAGCTAGGGGTTTTACTAGGCTCAAGGTCAGGGTTAGGGATTGGGATAGGTTAAGGTTTAAAGTTAGGGCTTGAATTAATGTTAGAGTGAGGGTTAGGGTAATGGTTGGTTAAGTTTAGGTTCAGGTTAGGTTTAGGGTAAAAGATTGCATTAAGATTAGGGATAGGTTTAGGTTCAGGCCTAGGGTTAGCATTAGGGTAATGGTTTGGTTATGGTAATGGATAGAGTTAGATATCATTTTAGGGCTAGGTTTATGCTTATGAATAGGGCTAGGGTTAAAGCTAGGATTAGGGCTAAGTGTTGAGTTAAGTTAGGGATAGGGATAGGGCTAATGTAAATTCTAGGGTGAAGTTTAGGGCTAGTTTTAGGTTTTTAGGGCTAGAGTTATTGTTAGGGTTAGGTTTAAGGTGATGTTTAGATCTAGTTGTGTTAGGGTCAGTGTCAGGTTCAGGGTTAGTTTAAGGGTTTGGTTTACAACGCATATTAGGGTTAGTGTTAGGGCTAGGTTTAAGGTTAGGGTTTGGTTTAGGTTAAGGGTTACGGTTATAGCTATAGTTCGGTTTTGTTTTAGGGCTAGTGCTAGGGTTAGGGCTAGTTTTAGGATTAGTGTTATGGTTTGGGCTAGTGTTAGTGTTTGGCTTAGTCTTTGGCTTAGGGCTCGATTTAGTGTTAGGTTTTGTCTAAAGTTGGTGCTAGGGCCAAGGATAGGGCAAGGTTTAGGGCAAGGGTTAGGGCTAGGGTTAGGGTTATGGTAAGGCTTAAAACAAGTGAAAGGTATAATGTGAGAGTTAGAGTTAGTCTTAGGACTAGGGTTAGGGATAGGGCTAAATTATGGCTAAGATTATGGCTAGGGTTAGTGTCAGGGTTAGGCCTAGAGTTGGGGTTACAGTTGTAATTAAGGATATGTTTAGGGCTAGGAGAAGGGCTAGGGTTTGTGTCATGGTTAGGGCTAGAATTATGGCTAGGGCTAATGTCAGGTCTAGGGTTACAGTTAGCGATAGTTTTAGGGACGTGCTTATGGCTAGGTCTATTGTACTGGTTAGGTATAGGGTAAGAGTCAGATTTTGAGCTAGGGGAATTATTAGGGCCAGGGTCAGTGTTAGGGCTTGGTTTAGGTTTGAGTTTATGGTTACATCTTGAATTAGAGTTAGGTTTAGGGTTAGGGTAAAAATAGGGTTAGATTTAGGGTTCAGGTTAGGTTTAGGGAAATTGATAGTTTTGGGGATAGTGATAGGGTTAGGTTTAGTCCTAGGGTTATCATTAGGGTAAGGGTTATATTTAGGGTAATGGATATAGTTAAGTTTAGGGCTAGGATTATGGTTAGGATTAAGTCTTGGGTTAGGTTTAGGGTGAGGGTTAGGATTAAGGCTAGGTTTACAGCTCGGATGAGGGTTTGTGTTAGGGTTAGGGCAAGAATTATGGCTAGGGCTAATGTCAGGTCTAGGGTTACTGTTAGGGATAGTTTTATAGAAAGTTTATGGCTAGGTTTATAGTAAGGTTTAGGTAGAGGGTAAGAGTCAGGTTTAGAGCTAGGGGAATTATTAGGACCAGGGTCACTGTTAGGGCTTAGTTTAGGTTTGAATTTAGGGTTACAGCTCGAATTAGGGTTAGGTTTAGGGTAAAGATAGGGTTGGGTTTAGGGTTCAGGTTAGGTTTAGGGTAATTGATATTTTTGTGGATAGTGACAGGGTTAGGGTTAGTCTTAGAGTTAGCATTAGGTTAAAGGTTATGTTTAGCGTAATGGATACAGTTATATTAAGGTTAGGGCTAGGGATATGGTTAGGATTAGGTCTTGGGTTAGGGTTAGGATTAAGACGAGGTTAATGGCTGGATGAGGGTTGTGTTAGGGCTAGGGCTGGGATTAAGGCTAGGTCTAATATCAGGTCTAGCATTACAGTTAAGGGTAGTTGTAGGGTTTGGTTATGAACAGGTCTACTGTGAGGGTTAGGATTAGGGTAAATGTCAGGTTTAGAACTACGTGTGTTATTACGGTCAGGGTCAGGATTAGGGATTGGTTTCAGTTAGGGTTTAGAGTTAACGTTTTAATTGTCATTAGGTTCAGAGTAATGGATATGCTTAGGTTTAGGGTTCAGGATAGGTTTAAGGTTTTAAATAGCCTTCAGTATAGCTATACAGTTAGGTTTAGTCCTATTGTTAGCATTTGGTTAGGCTTAAATTTAGAGTAAAAGGTAGGATTACAGCTAGGTTTAGGGCTACGTTTATGGTTAGGATTAGGGCTAGTGTTAGGGTTAGGGTTAGGGTTATGTTTAGGCCTAGTGTTTGGGTTAGGTTTAGGGTAAGTGCTATGGTTGAAGCTAGATTTAGGGCTAGGGAGAGGGTTAGGGTTAGAGCAGGCCTAGGGTAAATTATAGGGTTAGGGCTATGTTTAGCCTTAGGGTTAGGGTTAGGGTTATGGTAATGGATACAGTTAGATCAAGGCTTTGGCCAATGGTTACAGTTAAAATTCGGGTTAAATTTAGGGTTACGGATAGGGCTATGTTAATGTTTAGGGTTAGGATTAGGGCTCAATTTTGAGGAGGAATTACGGTTAGAGTTATTTTATTCAAATTTCTTTGATACAATCCAAGATTCATCTTTAAATAACCTTACTCTTTTTCCCAGATTTAGGCCTTTTGGTTCAACTGTTTTGTGTCTGAAACAGTTAATGTTTTCATTTTACTTCATTTTGACCTATATGAGTAAATGTAAATGGACCTGGAAATCAAACAGAGTTTATGCTAGCTGCTTGAAACGGCACACACACCCTCAATTCTTTGTGAGAGATACTCTGGTCTGTTTCTTGTGAGTGTAGGCCTAAGCTGAAACATGCAAACACAACTTTATCCGAGAGCCCTTTAGGGGAAAGCAGGGAATATGCATGCACTGAAATTCTTCCCATAATTATTTTGTCAGATTTGTTTGATACTGAGTAGGATTCATTATCTAGCTTTCCCCACGAAGCTCTCCAAGTGTGGGACTTCTAGGATAAATGGTTCTCTAATCAGGTTGGGGTTAGTGTTAGGTTTAGGGTTAGGGCTAGGTTTAGATGTAGTGTTAGGGTGAGAGTAAGTTTTGTACAAATTACTTTGATACTTGGAAGGAGTCATCATTTACCTATCCTTAATATGTTCCTCGGGTTTGGACCTTCTCATTTCAATGGTTTGCTAACAGAGACACTCTGTATTTTAAGGTTTCACTTCATATTGACCTATATAGGTTAAATGATAATGGAGGTTGAAATCAAACCAAGTTGGTGCTAGCTGCTTGAAACTTCAAACACTGAATCAGTTCTCTGTGGGAACTCTCTGGTTCTTTGTGAAAGTAGCTCTATGATGAAGATGGCAAAAACAACTTTATCTGAGAGCCCTTTAGGCAAAAACAGAAAAATATGCATGAACTGAAATACCACCTCAATTATTTGGTCATATTTCTTTGATACTGTATAGTATTCATCTGATAGTTTAGCCCACTAGGCTTCCTAAGTTTGGGATTTCTAGGATCATCAGTTTTTCAATCAGCTTAGGTTTTGTGTTAAGGATAGTGTTAGGGCTACTGTTAAAGCTAATATTAGGAATAGAGGTCCTTTTTTAAAAAAAAAAAAAATATTTGATACTGGGCCGGATTCATTATTTTCTTACTATACTGCACCTGTTTGGGCCTCCTAGGTTCAATGGTTCACTGTAAGGAACAGTTTGTATTTTAAAGTTTTAGTTCATTTTGTCCTGTAGAGGTAAATGGAATTGGAGTTTAAAATTAAACAGCATTGGTGCTAGCTGCTTGAAACTTCACACTCCATCAATTCTATGTGAGCAATCTCTGGTTTGTTCTTGTGACAGTAGGCCTAAGCTGAAGCATGTAAAAACAACTTTACCAAGAGTCCTTTAGGAGATAAAAGGGAAATATGCATGTGCTGATATACTTCATCAACTTTCGGGACAGATTTCTTTTATACTGTGCAGCATTCATCCCTTAGCTTTCCCCACTAGGCTGCCCAAGTTTGGAAATTCTACGGTCAAAGGTTTTATAAAAATTGTTAGGGTTAGGGGAAGAGGTAGGGGTAGAGCTAGTGTTAGGGTTAGAGTTAGTTTTACTCAAAATTCTTTGATACTTGGCAGGATTTATCTTTTAGCTAGATTTACTCTGTTCCCCAGGTTTAGGCCTTCTCTGTTCACAGGTTTTCTGTCAGGAACATTTTGTATCTTAAGATTAAACTTCATTTTGACCTATACGGGAAAGTTAATGGAGTTGAAAATCAAACAGGGTTTTTGCTAGGTTATTGAAACTTCACACACTCCATTAGTTCTCTCTAAGGACTCTGGTATGTTCCTTGTAAAAGTAGGCCTATGCTTAAGCATGCAAAAACAACTTAAACTGAGAGCCCTTTAGGAGAAAACAGGAAAATATGCATTAATTGAAATACCTCCCATAATTATTTGGTCAGTTTTGTTTGATGTTGGATAGAATTCATCACTTAGCTTGCCCCATAAGGCTCCCCAAGTGCGGGAAGTCTAGGATCAATAGTTCTCTAATCAGATTAGGGTTAATGTTAGGTTTAGGGTTATGTCTAGGGCTAGGGTTAGAGGTAATGTTTTTTTAAAGAGAGAGTGAGAGAGGAGAGAGAGAGAGAGAGAGAGAGAGAATTTTTTAATATTTATTTTTTAGTTCTCGGTGGACACAACATCTTTCTTGGTATGTGGTGCTGAGGATCGAACCCGGGCCAAACACATGCAAGGTGAGCGCGCTACCGCTTGAGCCACATCCCCAGCCCTAGAGGTAATGTTAGGGTGAAAGATAGTTTTGTTCAAATTTCTTTGATATTGGGCAGGAGTCATCTTTTATCTAGCCTTAGTATGCTCCCAAGTTAAGTTCTTCTCAATTCAATGGTTCACTATCATGAACACTTTGTATTTTAAGGTTTCACTTCATTTTTGACACCTATGGGTAAATGGAAATGGAGGTGGAAATAAAACATGCATCCCTTCCCCTAAACCTAACCCTAAATCTAACAATAAACATAGCCCTAATCCTAGGCCTAAGGCTAACACTAACTATAGACCTATTCCTAGCCTGAACTTAGCCCTAACCCTAACCCAAACTCTAGCCATAGGACTAAGTCTAACTCTTGTCATAGCCCTATTCCTAGTTCTAACCCTATCCTTTACCATAACACAAACACTAGTCCTAATCTTAGCTCTAACACTAACTATAGCCCTAACTCTAGAATTAACCAAAACTCTAAACCTGCTCCTAAGCTTAAACTCACCCTATCAGTAGCAATAACACTAATGCTAATAATAAAACTACACTTAACTTCAGCTTTAGTCCTAAAACAAAAATGAGCCATAGGACTAATCCTAAATCTTAACATAAACCAAATCCTAACCCTACATCTAGCCCTAAGCCTACCCCTAATTTGAGTCCTATCCCTAACCATAAAATGAACTGTTACCCTGACTCTGACCCTAACTCTAACCTTAGTTCAAAACATCACCCTAAACCTAAACCTAGTCCTAAAACTAGACTTAGTCCTAAATGTAACCCTAAAACTAGCCCCAATCATAACCTTAGTTCTTCCATTAGCTGTATCCCTCTAGAAGAGCCCTAACATAAACCAAAACCTAGCCCTAATCCAAGACCTAACCCTAGCTTTAACCTTAACTCGAAACCTAAACCTAGTTTTTAACCTTACCCTAAACCTAACCCTAACTTTAATCCTTGCACTAAACCTAAACCTAACCCTACCCCTAGGCCTGACTCTAACCATAAACCCAGCCCTAACCCTAGCTCTACCCTATCCATTACTCAACCCTAACATTAACCCTAATGCTAATCCTCAGTCTGACCCTAGTCATATCCCTAAACCTAACCTGTCAATTACCCTCAAACTAACCTTAACCCTACCCCTAAAATATCATTATCCTATATGGAACCTTAACTCTAATGTTAGTTTGAGCCCTAATCCTAACATTAAAACTAACCCTAAACCTAATCCTAACCCTAACACAAACCCTAACCCTAAAACTAACCATAACACAAAACCTAACCCTAACCCTAACACTAACCATTACCTTCACCCTAAAAAAACCCTAACACTAACCATAACACTAAACCTAACCCTAACCCTAACACTAACCCTAACACTAAAAGTAACTCTATCTGTAACAATAACCCTAACCCTAACACAAACCCTAACCCTAACCCTAACATGAACCCTAACCCTAACACTAACCCTAACCCTAACATGAACCCTAACCCTAACACTAACCCTAACCCTAACCCTAACCCTAACCCTAATCTGAACTATAGCCCTAACCCTAATACTAAACCTAACCATAACACAAGCCCTAACACGAAGCCTAAAACACATCCTAAACTAAACCTAACACTCACACTAACTCTAACCCTATCTATAATCCAAATTTTAAACCTAAACATAACCCTAACCCTTAACATTACCCTAAACCTAACCCTAAGCTGATCCTTAAGACTAAAGCTAACACTAACCCTAACCCTAACACTAAAACTAACCCTAACCCTAACTCTAACCCTTAAACTTACCCTACCCATACCTCTAACACTAATTCTAAACCTAAAACTAACACTAATCCTAACCCTAACCCTAACCCTACACCTAACCATAACACTAACCTGAAAACAAACACTAACACAAATCAAATCCGTAAACCTAACCCAAAACTAAACCTAACCCTTATGGAAACCTAACACGGACCCTAACAATAAACATAATTCTAAACCTAAAATTAACCCTAACTCTAACACTAAGACTAACACTAACTTTAACCGTAACACTAACCCGAACCCTACTCCTAAGCCTAACACTAAACCTAAACCTGTCCCTAAACCTAACACTATACTTAACCCTAACCGTAATGCTAACACTAACACTAGCAGGAACTCTAACCCTAACCCTTACCCTAACCCTAAACCTAACCCTAACCCTAACCCTAACCCTAACCCTAACACTTACCCTAATCCTAACCCTAAAATTAACCCTAACCCTAACAAGAAATCTACCCATAACCCTAACCCTAAAACTAACCCTAACACTAAACTTAACCCTACCCCTAACACTAACACTGACCCTAGCACTGATCCTAAACCTAACCCTAACACTAAACCTAACACCAATCTTAAACATATCACTAACACTAACCCTAATCATAACCCTAAACGTATCACTAACCCTAATCCTAAACCTAACGCAAACACTAACACTAACCCTAACCCTAACCCGAACCCTAACCAAATAGTGAAACTAACCATAATTTTAAAAATAAATGAAAACTTAACACTAACACTAACCCTAACTCTTAAGCTAACACTAACTTTATCCTTAACCCTCAGCCTATCACTAAAACCATAAACCTAACCCTAACCATAACACTAACCCTAACCCTAAGCGTAACAGTAACCCTAAACCTATCCCTAACCCTAATACTATCCTTAACCATAACCCTAACACTACTAAAACACTAAAACCAAACCTAACACTAACATTCACCCTAACCCTAACCCTAACAGGAACCCTAACCCTAACCCTAACATGAACCCTAACCCTAACACTAACCCTAACCCTAACCCTAACCCTAATCTGAACTATAGCCCTAACCCTAATACTAAACCTAACCATAACACAAGCCCTAACACGAAGCCTAAAACACATCCTAAACTAAACCTAACACTCACACTAACCCTAACCCTATCTATAATCCAAATTTTAAACCTAAACATAACCCTAACCCTTAACATTACCCTAAACCTAACCCTAAGCTGATCCTTAAGACTAAAGCTAACACTAACCCTAACCCTAACACTAAAACTAACCCTAACCCTCACTCTAACCCTTAAACTTACCCTACCCATACCTCTAACACTAACCTTAACCCTAACCCTAACACTAATTCTAAACCTAACACTAACACTAATCCTAACCCTAACCCTAACCCTACACCTAACCATAACTCTAACCTGAAAACAAACCCTAACACAAATCAAATCCGTAAACCTAACCCAAAACTAAACCTAACCCTTATGGAAACCTAACACTGACCCTAAAAATAAACATAATTCTAAATCTAAAATTAACCCTAACTCTAACACTAAGACTAACACTAACTTTAACCGTAACATTAAGCCTAACACTAAACCTAAACCTGTCCCTAAACGTAACACTATACCTAACCCTAACCATAACACTAACACTAACACTAGCAGGAACTCTAACCCTAATCCTAACACTAACCCTAACACTAATCCTATAAGTAACACAAATCCTCACCTTAACACTAACCCTAACATTAACCCTAAACCTAATCTTAACCCTAACCCTTACACTAACCCTAACCATAACCCTAACATGAAACCTAATCCGAACCGTAACCCTAACCCTAGCACTAACGTAACCCTAACACTAAAGCTACACTAACCATAACCTAAGACTAACCCTAAACCTAACCATAACCCTAAAACTAAAATAACCCTAAACCTAAACTAACACTAACCCAATACTAACACTAACCATAATCGAACCCTAAATCTATCACTAACCCTATCCCTAACCCTAACTTTAACATTATCATTAACCATATCCCTAACCCTAAATGAAACACTAACCCTTACCCTAATGGTAACACTAACCTAAACCCTAATCCTAACACTAAACTAAATGTAATCTTAACTGAAATGCTAAAACTAATCCTGACTCTAACACAAACCTCAACCCTAACACTTACCCTAACCCTAACCCTAACCTTAACTCTTAAACTAAATGTAAGTTTAACAAACTAAATGTAAGTTTAACCAGAATCCTAACCCTATCCTTCCCCTAACACTAACACTAACCCTAACACTAAACTTATCACTAACCCTAACCTAACACTAACCCAAACCATAACAATAAACATAACCCTTATACTACTCCTAATCCTAAACCTAAACCTATCCCTAACCTTAACACTATCCCTAACCCTAACCCTAACACTAATCTTAAAAATAAACCTAATTTTAACACTAAGCCTAAACCTAACCCCACCATTAATCCTAAACCTAACCCAAATTCTAACCCTAACCCAATCTGTAACCCTCACCCTAAAGCTAATCCTTACACAAAACCTAACCCTAATCTTAACCCTAACAATATCCGTAACCCTAACCCTAACTTTAACCCTAACACTAACCCTAACCCTAACCCTAAACCTAACAATTCCCTAACCCTAACTCTAACCCAAAACCTAACCCTAACAGAAATGCTAATACTAAAACTAAACCTCACCCTATCTCTAACCCTAACCATAATAATAACACTAAATCAAACACTAGACCTAACCCAAACATTAATTTTAAACCTAACCCTAACTGTATGACTAAACCAATCCCTAAAATTAAACCTAACACTAACCCTAATCCTAACACTTATTCTAATCATAATACTAACCATAACACTAATCCTAAACCTAACACTAAACTTAACAAAAACCCTAAATTTAACCCTAATCCAAACACCAACCCTAAACCTATCCCTAACCCTAGAACTATTCCTAATCCTAACCCTAAACATAAACCTAACAGTAACACTAAGGCTATCCCTAAATTTAACACTAACCCTAACTCTAACCCTAAACTACCCTAACATGAACCCTAATCCTAACCCTAAAACTAATGCTAGCCCTAAACCTAACCCTAAATGTCTCCCTAAACCTAAAATTAAACCTAACACTAATTCTAACTCTAACACAAAACCTAAACCTAAACCTAACCCTAACACAAACCCTAACCCTAAACCTAACTCTAAGACTAACTCTAAACCTAACCATAACCCTAACAATAAAACCTAATCCTAACCATAACCCTAAGCCTAACGTAAACATAACCCTAACCCAAAACCTAACCCAACCCTAACCCTAAAACTAACACTAACACTAACAATAACGCTAAACCTAACCCTAATCCTAACACTAACCCTTACCCCAACCCCAACCCTATCACTAACCCTAACCCAAACTCTAACCTTAAACCTAACACTAAACCTAAACTTAACCCTAAAACTAAGCCTAAACCTAACTCTAAGCCTCACTCTAACCCTAATACTAACCCTAACCATAACCATAACACTTACCCTATCCCTAAACCTAACACAAACCCTAAACCTAAACCTTACCCTAACACAAACCATACCCTTCACCCTAACACTAATCCTAACACTAACCCTAACCCTAACCCTAACTCTAAAACTGACCCTAATCCTAACCCGAACAATAACCCAAACTCTAACCCTAAAATTAACTCTAAACATAACCCTAATCCTAAACATAACACAAACAGTAACTATAACACTAACCCTATCCCTATAACTAACCCTACCCCTACCCCTATCCCTAACCCTAAAACTAACCCTAAACTTATACCTCACCCTAATACCATCCCTAACCCTAACCCAAACACTAACACCAAATGTAACTTAAACCTAACACTAACCCTAACACTAACCCTAACACTAATGCTAACACAAACCCTGACCCTAACACTAAACCTTAAACTAACCCTAAACATAACACTAACCCTAACACTAACCCTAATCCTAACCCTAAACCTAACACTAACCCTAACTTTAACCCTTACACGAACCATAAATCTTACCTAACAATAAACGTAACAGTATCTGTAAACCAAACCCTAACACTAAACCTAAACTTAAACCTAATCCTATCCCTAACACTAACCCTAACCTAACCCTAACTTTAACGTAAACCTAACATTAATCCTAACCTTAACCCTCACATTAACCCTAACACTAACCCTAACTCTAACCTAAACCTAACCCTCACCCAAACCCTAAGACTAAACTTAACCCTAACATTTTACCTAACCCTAACACTAATCCTAACCTTAACCCTAGAAATACCCTAACAGCAACCCTAATCCTTAACCTAATCCTAACTGTAATTTTAACCATAATCCTAACACTAACACTAAACTTAAAATTCACCCTTACCCTAACCCTAACACTAACCCTAACACTATGCCGAAAACTAACACTAACCCTTACCCAAACACTATTCCTAACACTAACGCTACCCGTCACTCTAACCATAACCCTCACCATAACCCTTAACATAACCCTAAAACAAATCCTAACACTAAACCTAACATGAACCCTAACACTAACCCTAGCACTAAACCTAAACCTAAGCCAAACTCTGACACTAAACCTAAACCTAACACTAACTCTAACAATAACCCTAACACTAACACTAACCATAACAGTAACACTAACCATAAACCTAAATGTAAACCTAATCCTAACCCTATAACTAACCGTAAGCCTAACCTAACTGTAAACCTAATCCATACGTAAACATAACCCTAAGCCTAACACTAACACTAAATCTAACCCTAAAACTAACCCTAACACTATTTCTATCCCTAAACTTAATCCTAATTCTAAACCTAACACTAACACTAGCCCTAAACCTAACCTTTACCCTAACACTAACCTCAACTCTCACTTTACCCCTAAAAATAACTCTAAACCTAACACTAACTCAAAACCTAATATTAACAATAATGCTAACCCTAAACCTAACCCTATCACAAAACCTAAACCATAACCCTAGCCCTAACACTAATCCTAACCCTAACACTTACTCTAACACTAACCCTTACATTAAAAGTAAACCTAACCCTAAACGTAATCATAATACTAACTCTAACCTTAACCCTAAATGGAACACTAACCGTAGCCTTAACCCTAAACCTAAAAAAATTTTAAACGTATTACTAACTCTAACTCTATTCATACCCCTAAACCTAACATTAACAGTAAGCTTAACCCTAAACCTAATGCTAACCCTAACCCTAAACCTAACATGAACCCTAATCCTAACTCTATCAGTATGATAACCATAAACTTAACATTAATTCTATCACTAACCCTAAAAGTAACCTTAACCCTAACGCTAAACCTAACCCTAACCCTGACACTAAAACTAACCATAAATGTAACCCTAACCCTAAACCTAAGCCTAAACGTAACACTAACCTTAACTCTAACCCTAACACAAACCCTATCTCTAACTCTAACCCTAAGTAAACGTAACCTTAACCCTAACCCTACCATGAACCGTAACACCAACCCTAACCCTAACCCTAACATTTACACAAAATTTAACACTAATCCTAACTTAACACTAACCCTAAACCTAAACCTAACCTAATCATAACCTAATCATAACCATAACCCTAACTATAACACTTACCCTAAATCTAACAGTAAACTTAACCCGAATTAAACCTAATTCTCAACCTAACCCTAACCCTAACCCTAAATGTAACCATAGCCATAAACCTAATCCTAATCTTTACCTTAACCCTAATCAAACACTAACACTAACCCTAATCCTAATCGTAACACTAACCCTAACCCTAATACTAACACTAACCCTAACCCTAATGCTAACCCTAACCCTAAAAATTACACTAAGCCTAACCCTAAAACTAAACCTAACACCAACCCTAATCCTAACACAAGCCATATACATAACTCTAACCCTAAATAAACCTAAATCTAAACCTATCCCTAAAACAAACGCTAACTCCAAACCTATGCCTAACCCTAACACTAACCTTAAACCTAACTTTAACCTAACCCTAAACCAAACACTAACACAAATACTAAACATAAAACTAACCCTAATCATAACACTAACCCTAAACCTAACACTAACTTTAATCCTAAACCTAAACCTAACCCTAACACTCACTAACCCTAAGCCTAAAACTAACACTAACTCAAATCATAACCCCAACCATAACCCTAACCTTACGTTAAACCTAACCCTAACACTAACCATAACCCTAACACTAACACTAACCCTAACACTAACCCTAACCCTAATCCTAACCATAAAACATACCCTAACCCTAACCCTAACCCTAAAAGTACCTTAATCCTAACACTAACCTAACACTAACACTAATCCTAATCCTAACCCTAATTCTAACCATAATCCTAACCCTAAACCTAACTCAAACACTAACTCTAATCCTAATACTAACTCTAACCCTAATCATAACCCTAAACCTTACAGTACCCTAACCCTAACTCCAAAACAAACTCTTACCCTAACCCTAAAAGTAACACTAACACTTACCCTAAACCTAATTCTAACCCTAAACCTAACAATAAACCTAACCTTAACACTCACCCTAATCCAAACCCTGACACTAAACGTAATCCTAACCTGAAACATAACCGTAAACATAACACTAACCCTAACTCTAACTGTAACCCAAACCCTAACACTAGCCATAATTCTAACCCTAAACACAACCTAATCCTAACCATGAACTAACCCTAACCCTAACCCTTACCTAATCCTAACACTAACCCTAAACCTAACAATAACATCAAACCTAACCCTAACCCAAACCCTAACCCTAACACTTACATTAAAAGTAAACCTAACTCAAACCTGACACTAACCCTAATTTTAACCCTAACTCTAAACCTAAAACTAATTATAACACTAAACCAAAGACTAATGCTAACCCTAACTATAGTACTAACACTAACCCTAACACTAACCCTAAACCTAAACCTAACCCTAAACGTAACACTAAACCTATCAGGAACACTAAGCCAAAAGCTCACGCTAACCCAAATGTAAACCTGAACCTATCCTTAACAGGAACCCTATACCTAAGCCTAACCCCAACCCTAACAATAACCTCTACCCTAACCCTAACCCTTACCCTAATTTAACCCTAATCCTAACACTAACCCTAACCCTAACACTCATCCTAACCCTAACCCTAGCACTAACACTAACACTATCTCTAATTATAACCCTTAACCTAAACCTAAACTTTAACCTATCACTGACCCTAACCCTAACACTAACCCTAACACTAACCTTAACACTATCCGTAACTCTAACACTATCTCTTATCCTAACCGCAACCCAAACCATGATTCAAACAATAACACTAACCATAACATACACCATAAACTTAACCATACAAATAACCATAACCTAAATCTAATCCTAACTTTAAATTTACACTAATCCTAACCCTAACACTAACCCTAACCCTAATCCAAACCCTAACACTAACCCTAACGCTAACCATCACCCTAAACAAACTCTAACCCTAGCCCTAAAACTAACCCTAACCCTAGCCCTAGCCCTAACCCTAGAACTAACCATAACTTAGTCCAAACTTAACCCTAAACCTAAATCTCACACTAACACTAGACCTAACACTAACACTAATCCTAAAACTAGCCCTAATCTAGTTCAAGCCTTTGAACAAAACCAAGCCATAGCTCTAACCCTGACCCTTCACCTAAACCAAAACCTAACCCTACACCTAGCCCTAAAATCAGCCCTAATTTCAGTCATAACCTAACCCTAAAACTAACCTTGAGCCTGACTCTGACCTTACTCTAACACTAGCTCTAACATCACCCTAAAAGTATACGTAACCTTAAAACTATAACTAGCCATAACAGTAACCCTAAAAGTAGCCCTAATCATAACTCTAGTTCTTACATTACCCTTAGCCCTAATACTAGCACTAACCTAACCCAAAACCTAGCCCTAAACTGAGCCCTACACCTTATTTTAACCCTAACCCTAACCCTCACCTAATCATTACCCTAAACCTAACCCTAACCCTAAAACTGGCCCTAAACCTAAACCTAACCCTAGGCTTGATCCTAACCATAATCCTAGCCCTAACTATAGCTCTAATCCTATCCATTACCCTAAACATAACCCTAATCCTAATGCTAACCCTAGCCCTAAACTTAACCCTAATCCTAAACCTAGACCTGACACTAACGCTAACCGTCACACTAGCCCTAACCACAGCTCAAACCCTTACACTTACCCTAAACCTAACCCTAACACTAAGCCTAGACCTAACTCTAATCCTAACCCTAGCCCTAATCCTAACTATAACCCTAGCCCTAACCTATCCATTACCCTAAACATAAGCCTAACCTAAACATAGTTCTAAATATAGTTCTAACCCCACTCATTACCCAAACCCTAACTATAAATGTCATGATAACACTAGCCCTAACCCTAAAACTATTTTAACCCTAACTGTAAACTTAACCCTTTTCCTAACTCTAAACCTGCACTAACCCTAACTGTAAACCTAACCCTAGCCCCAACCGTAAACATAACCCTTGCCGTACTCCTAATCCTAGCTCAAATCCTAACAGTTATGCTAAACCTAACACTAACCGTAGTCCTAAACTTAAATCTAACCCTATCTGTTTAGGATTAACGCTAAACCTATCACTAACACTAACCTTATTCTTACCTAAACCTAACCTGAACACTTAACCTAACCTTATCAATTACTCTATCCCTAATCCTAACCCTATTGCTAATTTGAGCCCTAAAACTAAACCAAAACTTAACCCAAACTTTGAACAAGACACTGACTCTAATAACACACCTAGCTCTAAACCTGATCCTTACCCGAAACATAACCCTTAAACTAGACCTAGCCATAAAACTAACACTAACAGTATCCCTAACCATATCCCTAGACCTGACATTAGCACTCTACCTAATTCTTGCCTTAAACCTAACACAAAGCAGAGCCCTCATCCTAGCCCTAAACTTGGCATAACCCTAACCCGAACCCTAACCCTAGCCCAAACCCTAATTTCAACCCTCGCCCTAGTTCTGAACCTAGGTAAAACCACATCCTTTCCTTTATCCCTAACCCTAGCACTATCACTAACACTAAACCTAACCCTAAATCTAGGCCTAATCCCAACACTAACCATAGCTCTAATCCTAGCCCTAATTTATTGCTAACTGTAACCCTAACTCTAACCTTAGCCCTAAGACTAACCCTAATTGTAGCCCAAGACCTATTTCTAGTACCAACCTTATTTATTTCCTAACCCTAACACTAGCCCTAACCTTAGCCTTAAACCTAGCCATAGTACTAAAACTAGAACTAACCCTAACTCTAAGTCTACCTGACTATAAACCTAAACCTCACCCTAACAATATCCCTAAACCTAATTCTAATTAGAAAACTAGCCCTCACCCTAGCCATAGCCCACAAACAAAACTGAGCTATAGCCGTAATCCTAACCCTTAACCTAAACCAAATCCTAATGCTACACCTAGTCCTAACCCTATCCCTACAACTAATACTGACCCTGACTCTGACTCTAATACTAACCCTACCTATAACATCACCCTAACCCTAAACCTAATCCAAACACTAGACCTAGCCCTCTTCCTACCCTAAAACTCTCTCTAACTGTAAAGCTAGTTCTTACATTAGCAAGAGCCCTAACCCTAACACAAAACTGAGCGCTAATCTTATCTTCAACTCTAGCTTTAACACTAACCCTAACCCTAACACTAACACTAACCCAAACCCTAGCTCTAAATATATTCCTTACCCTAAGCCAAACTCTCACCCTAATGCTACCCTAGTTCTAACCCTAATCCTTATCTTACCCCAAACTCTAACTCAATTACTAGTCCTAACCCTAGCCCTAATTCTGTCTCTAACCTTAACCTGAAGCCTAAGTCTAAGCCTTCCCTTATTCTGACCCTAACACTAACAATAGGTCAAAGCCTGACCTTAACACTAAACCGAACCCTAACACTAGCCCTACCAGTAAACCTATACCTAAAACTAACCTTAACACTAGCACTAGACCTAAACTGAATCCTAAATATAGCCATAACTCTAGCCCTAGTCCTAAACAAAAACCTAGCCCTAGCCCTAAAATAACCATTAACCTAAAGCAAAGACTAACCCTAGCCGTAGACTTAAACCTACTTCTAATTCTGACCCTAACCAAAACCCACTGCTAGCCCAAACAAGGATGCTTACACTAACACAAACCCTAGTTCTAAACCTTATCCTAACCCAAAACTTAAACCTAAATCTAAACATATGTATAACCCTAACACAAAAAAATCCATAACCATTAACCTAGCTCTTACATTATCCATAGCCATAACACTAGCCATAAACCTCACACAAAAGTTAGCCATAATACAAGCCCTAATCCTAGACCTAAGCATAACCTTAACCCTAACCATAGCACAAACTCTAAACCTAATGCTTGCCCTAGATCAAACCCTATCTCAACTGCTAACCCTTACTCTAAACATAACCCTAGCTCTAACCCTAACTCTAACCCTATCCCTCATCCTAACTGAAACCATAGCCCAAATTCTAGCTCTAAATTTATCCATTACCTTAGATATAACCTTAAATCTAATGCTATACTTAGCCTTAACCCTAACCCTAACCCTAACTGAGGCCTCACTCTAACCATAACCCTTGCCCTAGCCCTAACCCTAGCTCAAACCCTAGCAGTTACACTAAAACTAACCCTAACACTAGCCCAAGTTGTAAGCAAACCCTAGCCCTAATCCTAACCTTAACCTAAGCCCTAACACTAGCACTAAACATATTCATTACTCTAAATATAAGCCTAAACCAAATAATAACCCTAGGCCTAACCCAAACCCTATCCCTAACACTAACCCTATATATTACTCTAAACCTAACCTAAACTGTAAACCTAACTTTATCCATTACTCTAACCCTAACCCTAATGCTTATTTGAGCCCTAATCTTAAACCTTAACCAAAACAAATCCTTAACCCATACTCTGACCGTAATAATCACCTAGCTCTATACCTGACCCCTAGGCTAAACCTAACCCTACAATAGACCTAGCCATAAACCTATCCCTAACTCTATCCCTAACCATAACCCTAGACCTGATATTAGCCTTAGCCCTTATCCTAGCCCTAACACACAAACCCTAGACCTCATCCTAGCCCTAAACCTAGACTTAATCCAAAACAAAACCCTCACCTAGCCCTATCCCTAAATTTTACCCTCTCACTAGCACTGAACCTAGCTATATAATCCCAACCCTTTCCCTAAAACTAACCCTAACCTTAGCCCTAACCATGCGCCTAACCCTAACACTAATCATAGTGCTAACCCTAGCCCCATTTAAACCCTAACCTTAACCCTACACCTAAGCCTAGCCATTGTTTTAACCCTAAATCTTAACCTAAACCAAACCCTAATCCAGAACTAGCCATAACCCAAGCTCTAATTTGAGTCTAGGCCTAAAACTAACCCTCACTCTGACTCATATCCAAACACAAAACCTAGCTCTAAATATCACCCTAACCCTAAAACTAATGCTAACACTAGACCTAGCTGTAAATCTAACCCTAAAACTAATCCTAATCATAACCCTAGTTCTTACATTGACCTTAGCCAAAACCTAGCACTAACTCTAACACAAAATAGCCCTAATCTGTGCCCTAAACTAGATTTAACCCTAACCCTAACCCTAAAACTAGCCCTAAACCTAGCCCAAATCCTAGCACTGACCTTAGCTCTAATCCTATCCATTACCCAAAAACAAACCCTATTCATAATGCTAAATCTAGTCCTAATCCTAATCTTTAGCCAATCCCAAACAATAACCCTATTACTAGTCCTAATACTAGATTCATTCTAGATCTAATCATTACCTAAAACTCACCCTAACCTTCAACCTTATTCTGAATCTAACACTAATTATATGTCTAAATTTGACCCTAAATGAAAACCGAAACATGAAACTAGCCCTATCCAGAAAAAAATTATACCTAAACCTAACCCTAACACTAGCCCTAGACCTAAACCTAATCCTAAATCTAACTATTACTCTAGCCCTTTACCTAAACAAAAACATAGTTCTAGCCCTAACCATAACCCTTAACTTAAACCGAACACTAACCCTACCACTAGACCTAACCCTAGTCCTATTTTGGCTTTCACCCTAACCCTAACGTTAATCTGAACACTGGCCCTGACACTAACATTAAACCTAGCTATAAATCTGACCCTAACCAAAAACCAAAAACTTACTCCAGACCTAGCGTTAAGCCTAACCTTAAAACTAGCTCTAATCAGAACCCTAGATCTTACATTACACATAGCACTAACCCTAGGCCTAAATCTAACACAAAACTTAAATAATCCAAAACCTAATTGAGGCCTAAACCTATACAAAGCATAACCCTCACCCCAACCCTAACCCCAGTCCTAACCCTAAACCTAACCCTCACCTTAGTCCTAACCCTAGCTCAAAAACTAACCCAGAGCCCAAACATGACCCTACCACTATTCCTAAACCTAACCCTAACCATAGCCCTAATCCCATCCTTAACCCTAAACATAACACTAGCTCTAACCCTAAGCATTACCCTAACTCTAAGCCTAACCCTAATAATAACCCTATCCCTAACCCTAACCAAAACCCTAACCCAAACCATCATCCAATCCCTAGACCTAACCCTAAACCCTAATTCAGACCCTAAATTTTACCTTTAAACCAACAGTAAGCCTAGCCCTAAAACTAAACTTAAATCTAAACCTAACCTTAAACATAAAGCTAAACTTACATCTAGCCCAATCTATTACCCTAAACCTAATGCTAACCATAATGAAAATCCTAGTCCTAACCCTATAACTAACCCTGACCATAACACTAAGCCTAATCCTCATCCTAGACCTAACTCTAGCACAAAACCTAACCTTTATCCTAAATCAAACTCTAACCCTACCCTAAGCTAGGGTTACTAAACCTAACTCAAAATCCAACCTAACTCTAACCCTAATCCTAACCTAACCCTAGCCCTAACCATAGCTCTAACCTATATATTATCCTTATGATAACCCTAATCCTAATGCTAACCCTAGGAATAACCCTAACCCTTTTGCTAACCCTAAATCTCTCCATTGCCCTAAATCTTTCTTGAAACCTAAACCTGAAACAATCAATTGCCCTAACTCTAACCCTAATGCTAATGCTCATTTTAGCCCCATCCCTAAATCTTAACCTAAAACAAACCCTAACCTTGATCCTGACCCTAAAAATACACCTAGCTCTAAAACTGACCCTTACCCTAAGCCTAAAACTTACACTAGACATAGACACAAACCTAACCCTAAATCTACCCAAAACTGTAACACTAGACCTCACATAAGCCATAGCCCTAATTCTTGACCTAACCCTACAACTAATCCTAGGCCTCATCCTAGCCCTAAACTTAGCCTTAATCATAACCCTAACCCTAACCCTAGTCCTAATGCAAATTCTAACCTTCACCCTACCTCTAAACCTAGTTATGACAACATACCTTTCCCTAAAATTAACTATAACCCTAGCCCTAACACTAGGCCTAAGCCGAACCCTAGCCCTAGTCCTAATCCTAGCCCTAACTTAGCCCTATCCCTAAAACTAACCAAAACCCTAGGCCTAAGACTTACTCTAACTCTCGCCCTAATCCTAGCCCTAACTTAGCCCTATCCCTAAAACTTGCCAAAACCCTAGGCCTAAGATTAACTCTAATTCTCACCCTAGTCCTAGCCCTAGTTCTAACCCTATCTTTTACTGTAACCATAACCCTACTCCTGACCCTTGCCCTATAGTTAGACCTAGCCCTAATCCTTGATCTAAAGCTATATTTAAATCTTACCCTACCACAAAGCTTAAGCCTAACACTAATACTAGCCCTAACCCTAATGCTAATCTTAAAACTAGCACAAACCCTAGACCTAGGACAAAAAAAAAAAAAAAAAAAAAAAAAAAAAAAAAAAAAACAAGCCCTAACACTACACCTAGACATAACCCTAGCCCTAATTCGAGTCCTAACTCTAACCTTAAAACTTACCCTGACCCTGATGCTTATCCTAACACTGCCCTAGCTCTAAAGACCATGCTAAATTTAACCCAAACCCTAACAGTAACCCTAGCCTTAATTCCAGTCAAAACCCTAACCTTAAAGCAAAACCTGACCTGACTGATATCCTAAAAGTCACCCTAGCTCTAAACACAGCCTTCACCTTAAACCAAACTCTAAGAGTAACCCTAGCACTTATCTAAACCAAACACTAGACCTAGCCATAACCCTAACCCTACAGCTAGCCCTTAACATAACCCTAGCTCTTACATTACCTGTAGCCCTAACCCTAGCCCTAAACCTAACACAAAACTAGAGCTAGTCCTAGGCCTAAATCAAGCCTTAAGCATAACCCTAACCGTAACCTTAGCCCTAACCTGATCCTAACTCTCGCCTTAGTCCTAATCCTAGCTCAAAGCCTAAATATTTCTCTAAACATAAACCTACACCTATCCCTCAAACTAACACTAACCCTAGCCCTAATTCTAACCTTAACCCTAGCCCTAAACCTAGCTCTAAACCTACCCATTACTCTAAACCTAAACCTAAACTTATTGATAATCCTAGGCTTAATGCTAAACCTAAAACTAACTGGAAAACTAACCCAAGACCTAACCTTAAATCTCACAGTCGCCATAGACCTAACCCTAGCTCAACCTCTAACCCTTACTATAAACCTAAACATAACCATAGCCCTAACTCTAAGCCTAAACCTCAATCTAACTTTAAACATAGCCCTAAATCTACATCTAATCGTATACATTACCCTAACCCTAACCCTATCCCTAATGATGTCTCAAGCCCTAATCCTAACCCTAACCCTATGAGTACTATAATCTTATGCCTAGAAGTAACCCTAAACCTAACCCTCACCCGAGCCCTAACCATAGCTCAAAACTGAACCCTTATGCTAAACATAAATCTAAGCCTAACCCTAGTTTTAACCCTAACCCTAACCCTAATTCAAGACCTATTTTTAACCATAAACCTAGCCCTAAACTTAGCTCTAATCCTATCCATTATACTAACCATAACTCTTACCCTAATGTGAACCCTAGGCCTAACCTTAACCCTATTGCTAACCCTAACCCTATCAATTACCCTAAACCTAATGTTAACTCTAACAAAACCCTATCATTACCCTAACCCACACCCTAGTGCTAATTCAAGCCCTTACCCTAAAACCTAACCTCAAACAAACTCTAACCTGACCCTGACCCTAATCAATCTCCTAGCTCCAAGGATGACTTTTACACTTAACCTAACCCTTACACTAGACCTAGCCATAAGAATAATCTTAAAACTATCCCCAACCATAAGCTTAGACCTTATATTAGCTATAGCCCTAATCCTAGCCCTAAACTTAACACAAACCCCAGCCCCAAACCTAGCCTTAATCCTAAAACTAAACCTAACTTTAGGCCTAACAACATCAACTAACCCTAGCACTAATCTTAGCACTAATTTAGTCCTATTCATAACCCTAGCCCAAACCCTAGCCCTACGACTAACTCTGTCACACTAGCCCATCCTTAGTTCTAATGTTATCCCTTACTGGAACCCTAATTCTAGCCCTAAACCCAGCCCTAACCCTAGCCCTATCATTAGCTCTAGCCCTAACCTATATCTAAATTTAACTCTAAATCAAACCCTAACCCTAACCTAACCCTAACCCTAACTCTAAATCTAACTTTAACCCTAGCCCTAAAACAAAACCGAGCCATAGCCCTAACTCTAACCCTTAACCTAAACCAACCCTTAACCCTAACCCTAACCTTAGCTCTAATTCTAGTTTTAAGCTGAAAGCTAGAACTAGCACTGACCCTGACTCTGACCATAATACTAGCCATAGTCTAAACATCACCCTAACCATAACCCTATACCTGACACTAGACCTACCACTAACCCTAACCCTAAATTTAACCCTAATTGTAACCCTGATACTTACATTCCCCTTACCCCTAACCCTAGCACTAACTTAATCTAAAACCTAGCCCTAATCCAAGCCCTAACCCGAGCTTTAACACATTACCTAATCCTAACCCTAGCCCTAGTCAAAACCATAACCCTAGCCCTAAACATATCTCTAAACCTATCCATTGCAATAACCATAGCTGTAGGCCTAATTCTAACCCTATCCCTAATCCTAAACATATGCATTATTCTAAACCAAACCTAAACCCTAAACCTCACATTATAATTACACTAACAATAATCATAATGCTAATTCGAGCCCTAACTTTAAACCTTAACCTATCCCAAACTTCTAACCCAGAAATTGACTCTAGCTCTAAACCTGACCCTAAACCTAAACCTAACCCTTACATTATATGTAGGGATAAACCTAACTCTAAAACTATCTTTAACCATAACCCTAGATCTGATATTAGCCCTAGCCCTAATACTAGTCCTAACACTAAAATAAAGCATAGCCCTCATTGTAGCCCCAAACCTGGCCTTAATCATTAACCTAACCCTAACCATAGCCCTAACCCTAATTCTAACCTTCACCTTATCTCTAAAACTAGCTATAATGCCATTCCTTACCCTAAACTTAAACCTAACCATAACCCTAACTCTAGGACTAACGTGAACACTAATCCTAGCCCCAATCATAGCCCTAATTTAACCCTATCCCTAACCCTAAACCTAACCCTAGCCCTAAGACTAACTCTCTCACAGTAGCCCTATCCCTTCTTCTAACCCTATACATTACCGTAATCCTAAACCTAGCTCTAAACATAGCCATAATCATTGCCAATTCCTTATTTCTAGTCCTAACCCTAGATCTGACATTAACTCTAAATCTAACCCTAAACTTATGCCTAAGCCTAACATTAAAACTAGCCCTAGCCCTAATGCTAATCATAAAACTAACCCTAACACTAACCCTTGCAGTAAAATAAAACTGAGCAAGAGCCCTAACCCTAAACCTTAACTTAAACCAAAACTTAACACTAATCCTAGACCTTACCCTAGCCCGAATTCAGGTCCTAATCTTAACCTTAATACTATCCTTAACTCTGACTCATATCCTAACACTCACCATAGCTCTAAACACCGCCCTAACCTTAAACTGGACCCTTACCATAATCCTAGCCATGATTTGAGTCCTAACTCTAACCCTAAAACTAAACCTGACCCTGACTATTAACCTAATATTAACACTATCTCTATATTTTACACTAACCTTAAACCTAATCCTAACACTAGAGGTTTAACCCCTATCCACAACCCTAAAACTAACCCTAAAAACCATAGTTCTTACATTAGCCCTTGCTCTA
The DNA here is from genome assembly GCF_964194105.1 of Spermophilus citellus. Lineage (NCBI taxonomy): Eukaryota > Metazoa > Chordata > Mammalia > Rodentia > Sciuridae > Spermophilus > Spermophilus citellus. The sequence continues at coordinate 3,947,826 of NW_027673039.1, read as the reverse complement.
ACCCTAGCCAAAACCCTAACACAAAAGTAGCCATAATTTGAGCTGTAAACCTAGCTTTAACCCTAACCCTAGCCTTAACCTTAGCTCTAACACTATCCCTTACCCTATGCCAAACCCTAAACCTAATGCTAATAATAATCCTAATTCTATTCCTCAACCTAACTCAAATATTAACCCTATTAGTTTTAGTAACCCTAACCCTCATTCTAGCTCTAACCATAACCCAAAACCTAACCCTAACCCTGACCCTTATTCTGACCCTAACAGTAATCATAGGTCTAAACCTGAACCTAACCCTAAACCGAACCCTAACATTAGCCCTACTGTTAACCTTATACCTAAACCTAACACTAACACTAGCCCTAGACCTAAACCTTATCCTAATCTATCCATAACTCTATCCCTAGACATAAAGAAAAACTTAGATATACCCTAATAATAACCCTTAGCCTAAAACCAAAAACTATTCATTCCACTAGTCTTTACCCTAATCCTAATTCTGGCTTTCACAATAACCATAACCCTGAACCGAACACTGACCCTGACACTAACCCTGTCTCTAAACATCACTCTAACCCTAAACCTAACCCTAAAACTATACTTAGCTTTAACTTTAACCCTAAAATTAGCCCTAATCATAACAAAGTTCTTACATTTGCCATAGCCCCAACCTACTGCAATACTGAGCCCTAACCCAAGCCCTACTCTAGCATTAACACTAAAGCGAACCAGAACCCTAAACTTAGCCCTAACCCTAACCCTAGGCCTAACCCTAGACCTAACCCTAAGCATAACACTAACCCTAACACATTACCCTAATGATAACCCTAACCCTTATGCTAACCCTAGACTGAACCCTAATCCTATACTTAACCCTAACCCTATTTATTACCCTACACCTAACCTCAACTTTAAACATACACTATCATTAACCTATGCCTAACAATAATGATAACTTGAGCCTTAATCTAATAAAAACCTCGGGGCTGGGGATGTGGCTCAGGCGCTAGCGTGCTCGTCTGGCATGCGTGTGGCCCGGGTTCGATCCTCAGCACCACATACCAACAAAGATGTTGTGTCCGCCGAGAACTAAAAAAATAAAATATTAAAAATTCTCTCTCTCTCTCTCTCTCTCTCTCTCTCTCTCTCTCTCTCTCTCTCCTCTCTCACTCTCTCTTTAAAAAAAAAAAACTTATCATGACCGTTACCCCAATAATACCCATAGCTCTAAACCTGACACTAACAAGAAACCTGATTCTTACAATAGACCTAGCTATAAACCTAACCCTAAAACTCTCCCTAACTGTAACCCTAGACCTGACGTTAGTCCTTGCTCTAATTCTAGTCCTAATCCTAACACGAAACTTAGCCCAATTCTAGCTATAAACCTTGTCTTAATCATAAAAGTAACCATAACCAAACCCTAATTCTAATCCTCAACCTAGTGCTAAAAGTAGCTACAATCCCATCCCTTAACCTAAACCTAACCCTAACACTAACACTATCCCTAGCCCTCAACCTAGGCCTAATCCTAGCAATAAACCTAGCCCTCAACCTAGGCCTAACCCTAACACTAACCCTATTCTTAATCCCAGCCCTAATATAGCTATCCCTAACCCAACCCTAACCCTAGCCCTAAGACTAACTCAAACTCTCGCCCTAGTCTTATACCTACTTCTAACCCTATCCCTTACCATCACCCTATATCTAGCCCTAAACTTAGCCCTAATCCTAGCCCATTCCTTACCCCTAGCTCAAAGCCTACATCTAAACCTAACTCTAAATCTAACCGTAAACCTAAGACTAAACCTCACACTAACACTAGCCCTAATTCTAAAACTACCCCTAACTCTACCCCTAGCCCTAAAACAAAACTGAATCATAACCATAACCCTACACCTAGCCCTAATCCTATCTCTAATTCTAGTCCTAACCCTAACCTGAAAACTAATCTGGACTCTAAGTTCTATCCTAACATTAAACCTAGCTCTAAACATCATCATAACCGTAAATTCAACCCTAACAATAGACATAGCCCTATTCCTGACCCTATCACTAACTCTACTTATAACACTACTTTTTACATTAGCTGTAGCCTTAACCCTAGCCCTAACCTAACACAAAACCTAGCCTCAATCCAGTCCTAAACCTAGTTTTTTTTAATATGTATTTTTTTAGTTTTCGGTGGACACAACATCTTTATTTTATTGGTATATGGTGCTGAGAATCGAACCCAGTGCCCTGCATATGCCAGGCGAGCACACTACTTCTTGAGCCACATCCTCAGCCACTAAACCAAGCTTTAACCCTAAACGTAAATCTAACCCTAACCCCCCCAAAAAAAAAGCCCTAATCCTATACATAACCCTACCCTAATCTTAGTTCTAACCCTATCCATTACCCTAATGATAACTCATTATGCTAAACCTAGGCCTAATCCTAACCCTATCCATTACACTAAACCACACTTAAACCCTAACCTAACACAAACAAAAGCCCTAAACCTATACACAAACATACCCCTAATCTTATGTCTAACTCTATCCATTACCCTAATGATAACACTTATGCTATCCCTAGGCCTAACCATAACCCTATCCATTACACTAAACCACACCTAAACCCTAAACCTAACACTTTCATTACCTTAACCCGAATCCCTAATGTTAATTCAAGCCATAAACATAAACCCTAACCTAACCCAAACCCTCATCTTGATCCTCACCCTAATAATAACCCTAGTTCTAAATCTGACCCATAGTATACACCTAACCTAACACTAAATCTATCCCTAACTTTAACCCTAGACCTGACATTAGCCCTAGCCCTAATACTACCCTAACCATAACACAAACATTAGCCATCAACCTGGCCCTAAACCTAGCTTTAATCATAAGCCTAAACCTAACCCTAGTCCTAACCCTAATACTAACCCTTGCCCTAGCCCTCAAACTAGCTATAACCCAATACCTTACCCTAAATGTAATCCTAACTCCAACCATAAATGAAGGACTAAACCTAACACTAACACTAGCCCTAATTTAGCCCTATCCCTAAACCTAAACCTAATCCTAATCCTAGCTCTAAGTCTAACTCTAACTCTCATACTACCCCTATCAGTAGTTCTAACCCTATCCCTTACCATAATCCTAAACCTAACCCAAAAGTTAGTCCTAACCCTTGCCCTATGCTTAGCCCTAGCCCTAATCATAGATAAAAACCTAACTCGAAATCTAAGCATAATCCAAAGCCTAAACCTAACCTTTATAAATACATATATATTTAGACTGTGTCTACAGATGTTAGCTTCAATTATTATTTAGAATATAGTCATTAGTTTCATAAAAGGCATACCATTTCTGGTGGTGTATAGAGAACTGAGGGTCGGGGTAGGATACTATGTTAAGGGGGGAAGGAATGAGGGTATGTGATTAATCTAACTTAGCAACTTTGGAGGAGAACTCTAATTACTAGACAGGGGAAATTTATAGAAGAAGGTATAAATTCAAAGTGCTTATCTGTATTCATAAAACTACCCTATGTATAAATAGTAAAAGTTAGGAGGCTGAAAGTGGATAGAGGGAGAAAGAAAAAAGAAGAAAAATAACAAGGAAAGAAAAAGAGGGAGAAAGAAAATAAGAGCAAATAAATAGGTGGTGAGGAGGGGCCCATGCAATTCCTCTAAATCATACAATTTTAGTCATTCAGTTATTATGGTCCAATTTCACGGAGAGTTCTTGGTTTCACATATGTTGAGGTTGTGAGGATGAGAGGGGGAAGGGTAGAGGAGAATGGACGAGAAGAGCAAGAAAAGAAAAGTAAGAAAGAAAAAAAAGGCTATCCGAACTCTGTTTTCTTTTCTTGCATTAGGTGGAGTTTTCTATTCCTAGCTTAAGTCTCTGTGCTCAGGTTGGTGGAGGTAGCCAGGGTGAGAGTGCTTGAGCTTCTACCTGGAAACTCCCTACTCTTGGTCTCTGAATTGGAAACCAGGTGCCTGTACAGTTGCTGTTCCTCATTGATACCTATACCCCCTAAAAACTTCTGTGAAATATCTTGAGTTATCACAGCTGGAGTTAGGGGAGTTGAAAACCTGGTACCTGATAAGGTTCATAACCCAGCTGGTAGCCATTGTCAGTGATAGATGGTGAGTTAGGTAAGAGTTACTTTTGTTTTTCAAATTTCTATGATACTGTGCAGAATACAATATTTTTTAAAAAAATTTTGACTATACTCCAAATGTTTGGGCCTCCTACATAAAAAGTTTACTTTCAGAAACAATTTCAATTTTCATGTTTCTCTTCTTTTTTACATGTAGGGGGTAAAGGAAATAAAGATGGAAATCAAACAGGTTTGGGCTAGCTGCTTGAATCTTCACACAGTCCATCAAATTTCAGTTAGCATAATCTGGTGTTTGCCATTTAAGTAGCCCTAAGATGAAGTAAAATGTAACAGCTTTATCTCTGGGTGCATTAGGAGCAAGCAGAAAACATATGTAATGAAAGAGCTTCAAATTTTTTTGTTGGATTAATTTGACAGTGTACAGGATTCATCCTTGACCTAGCCTTAGTAGGCTCCCCAAGTTTGGGCCTTCAAGGTTCAATGGTTCAGTGTCAGGAACAGTTTGAATTTTTAGGTTTCACTTAATTGGGGCTATGGGTGAGAATGCAATGGAGCTGGAAATCAAACAGTGTTGTTGCTAGCTGCATGAAACTTCACACACTCAATCAGCCCTCTGTGTGCACTCTTTGGTTTTTCTTTGTGAAAGTACCTTAAGCTGAACCACGAAAAACAATTTATCCATGAACACTTTAAGAAAAAAACAGGAAAATATGAATGTACTGAAATACCTCCCCCAATTTTCATCAAATTTATTTGATACTGCACAAGATTCATCTGTTAAGTTGTGCCTTTAGGCTCCCCAAGTTTGGGACTTCTATGATCATAGGTACTCTAAACAGGTTAGAATTAGTTTAGGGTTGGGTTAGATCTAGTGTTAGAGTGAGTTTTGTTCAAATTCATTTGATACTTGGCATAATTTGTCTTTTACCTAGCCTTACTATTTTCCCCAGGTTTGGGCCTTATCCCTTCAATGCTTTTCTGTCAGGAAAAGTTTGTATTTTAAGGTTCCCTTCATTTTGACCTATATGGGTAAATGGAAATGGAACTTAATATCAAACAGGGTTGGTGCTCGCTGCTTAAAACTGCACACACTCAATAGTTGTATGTGGACACCCTGATTTCTTCCTTGTGAAAGTTTCCCAAAGCTGAAGCATGCAAACACATCTTTATCCGAAAGTACTGTTGGAGATAACAGGGCAATATACATGTACTGAACTCCCTCCCCAAATTGTTTGGTCAGATTTCTTTAATACTCCCTAAACATAACAGAAAAACTAGCCCTAATCTGAGTCCTAACCCTAGATGTAAACCTAAACCTAAACCTAGACCTAGTCCTAACTCTAATCCTAATCCTACCCCTAATCCTAGCTCTAACTCTATCACTTACCCTAGGCCAAACCCTATACATAATGCTAACCTTAGTCTTAATCCTAATCCATAGCCTAATCCAAACCCTAACCCTATTACTAATGCTAACCCTAGGCCTCATTCTAGCTCTAATCCTAACTCAAATATTACCCTAATACAAATCTTCAGTCTAAATCTGATCCTAACCTTAAACCAGACCCTAAAACTAGCTCTACCAGTAAACTTATACCTAAACCTAAGCCTAACACTAGCCCTAGACCTAAGCATAATCCTCAATATAGCCATAATTCCAGACCTAGACCTAAACAAATCCTGAGCCCTAGGCCTAACATAATCCTTAACCTAAAGTGAACAGTAACGCTATCCCTAGACTTAAACCTAGTCCTAATTCTGGCTTTCACCCTAAACCTAACTACAACCTGAACACTGACCTTAACACTAACACTAAACCTAGCTCTAAACCTGAACCTAACCCAAAACCTAATACTAACACTAGACATAGCCATAACCCTAACCCGAAAACTAGCTCTAATCAGAATCCTAGATCTTATATTACACATAGCCTTAACCCTGGGCCTAAACCTAACACAAAACTTAGCACTATTCTGAGGTATAATCCTACCGTAAAAATAACCATAATGCTAAATGTAGCCCTAACCCTAAACCTCGCCTTAGACATAAACCTAGCTCAAAGCCTAACCCTTAGCCTAAATGAAACCCTAGGCATATTCGTAAACATAAACCTAACCCTAGCCCTAATCCTAAACTGAATCCTAGTACTAACCCTAGCTCTAAACCTAACATTACCCTAACCCTGACCCTAACCTTAATAATAACCCTAGCCCTAAACCTAACCTATCCATAACCCTAATCTTAAACCTAACCCTCGACTTATCCCTAAACATAACCCTTGCCATAAACTTAATCCTAAACCCTACCATAAATAAAAACTAAACCTATCCCTGAACCTAAATTTAACCATAACCTAAACTTAACCCTAAAACTAACCTTAATCCTAACCCTATTTCTTACAATAGCCATAATCATAACACTAGCCCTAAACCTAATACAAAATTAGCCCGAATCCAAGTCCTAACATGAGCTTTAACTATAAACCTAACACTAAAACTAGTCCTAACCTTAGCTCTAACCCTATCGCTTACCCTAAGCCAAACCCTCACCCTAATGCTAACAGTATTCTTAGCACTAATCCTTAGCTGAACCAAAACCTAACTCTATAACTAGTCCTAACCCTAGCCTTCATTCTAGTTCTAACCATAACCCGAACCCTAACCCTATCCCTGATCATTATTCTGACCCTAACAATAATATTACCTCTAAATCTAAACCTAACCCTAAACCGAACCCTAACACTAGCCCTACTGGTAACCTTACACCTAAACCTAACCCTAACACTAGTCCTAGACCTAAACCTAATCCTAAATCTAGCCATAACTATAGCTCTAGACCTAAAGACACACTAGACCTAGCCTTAACAATAACCCTTAACCTAACCCAAACTCTTACCCTACATCTAGACCTAAACCTAATTCTAATTCTGCCTTTAACCCTAACCAATACGATACCTGAAAACTGTCTTTGACACTAATACTAACCCTAGCTTTAAACTTCACCTTAACCCTAAAACTAACACTGAAACTACATCTAGCCCTAAAATTAACCATAAATCTAGTCTTTATCATTACACTAGTTCTTACATTAGCCATATCTCTAACCTATCACAAAACCTAGCCCTTATCCAAGCCCTACCTTAGCATTAAACCTAAAGCTAACCTTAACAATAACCTTAGCCCTAACTATAAACCTAAGCATAACCCTAGGCGGAAACCTAATCCTAGCACTAGCCTTAATCATATCTTTTTTTTTCTTTTTTTTTATTGGTTGTTCACAACATTACAAAGCTCTTGACATATCATATTTCATACATTAGATTAATCATATCTATTAACCTAAAACTAACCTGAACCCTAAATATAACTATGTCATTACCCAATTTCTAAATATAAGAATAATTTGACCCCTAAACCTAAACCTTAACCTTACCCCAACCCTAAACTTGACACTGACTCTAATAATACCCATAGCTCTAAACTGGACCCTAACAAAAAAACTAAACTTTACAATAGACCTAGCCATAAATATAACCCTAAAACTATCACTAACCATACCCTAGACCTGACATTAGCCCTAGCTCTAATCTAGCCCTAACCCTAATGCAAAACTTAGCCCACATCCTAGCAAGAAACTTCAACTTAATAATAACCCTCACCCTAACCTAAACCCTAACCTTAACCCTAATTTTCACCCTAGTCGTAATATTATCTATATTACCATCACTTACCCTAAACCTAACCTAACCGTAAAACTAACACTAAACCTAGCCCTAAACCTAACTCTAACCCTAACACTAACCCTATCCCTAATCCAAGAGATAATTTAGCCATATCCCTTACCCTAACCTAGCCCTAAGACTAACTCTAACTCTCACACTAACCCTATACTTAGTTTAACCTTATCACTTACCATCACCATATACCTAGCCCTAAACGGAGCCCTACCCTAGATCTATACTTAGCCCTATCATAAAACCTAGATATAAACCTAACCCTAAATTTAACCCTAACCCTAAGTCTAAACCTATCCATAACTCTACTCTTATACCTAATCCTTAACCTAAGCCTAAATCTCACACTTACACCAGCCCTAACCCTAAGACTAATCATAAAACTAGCCCTAACCCTACCCCTAACCCTAAAACAAAACCAAGTCATAGCCCTAACCTTAACCTTTAACCTAAAACAAATTCTAACCCTAAACCTAGCCCTTACCCTATCCCTAATTATAGTCTAACCCTAACCCAAAAACTAACCCTGAACCTGACTCTGACCCTAACACTAATAGTGGCTCTAAACATCATCATCACCATAAACCTAACCTTAACACTAGAGCTAGACCTAACTCTAAACCTATAAGTAGCTGTAATCATAAACCTACTTCATACATTAGCGGTAGACTTAACCCTAAACCTAACGTAACCCAAAACCTAGCATTAATCTTAGTCCTAAATCTAAATTTAACCCTAAACTTAAACCTAAAACTAACCCAAACACTAGCCCTAATCTTATACATAACCCTAGCCCTAACCTTAGGGCTAACCATATCCATTACCCTAATGATAACCCTAACCCTTCTGATATCCCTAGGCCTAACCCTAACCCTATACATTTTACTAAACCAAACCTAAACCCTAAACCTAACCTTGTCATTACCCTAACCCTAAATCTAACACTAATTCGAGACCTGCACCTAAACACTAACTTAACCCAAACCCTAATTCTGACCCTGATTCTAAAAATAACCCTAGATCTAAACCTGACCTTAACCAAAAACCTAACCATTACACTGGACCAAGCCATAAACCTAACACTAAATGTATCCCTAACTGTAACCCAAGACCTGAAATTAGCCATAGCCCTTATACTCTTCCTAACCCCAAAACAAATCCTAGTCTTCATTGTAGCCCTAAACATAGGCTGAATCATAACCCTAACTCTAACCCTAGTTTTACCACTAAAACTAACTCTCACCCTTTCCCTAAGCCTAGCTATAACCACATCCCTTACCCTAAATTAAACCCTAACTCTAACCATAACCCTAGTGGCAACCCTTGCCTTATCCTTAGCCCTAGCACTCACCCTAGATCAAAATCTAACTCTAAATCTAACCCCAATTCAATGCATAAGACTAATCTTAAAACTAGCTCTAACCTTAGCCCTAACATAAATCTAGCCGTAATTTAGCCCTATCCGTAAACCTAACCCTAACATTAGCCCTAAGACTAACTCTCTCATTCTTGCCCTATTCATTCTAACCCTATCGCTTACCATAAACTTAACCCTAGCCCTAACCCTAGTGCTAACCATTTCCCAATACTTATCCCTAGCACTAACCTTAGGCAAAACATTACTCTAAAACTAGCCTTAACCCGAAGACAAAGCCTAAACCAAACACTATCCCAAACCATAACACTAATCCTAAAATGAGCCCTAATGCTATCCGAAGCCCTAAAACAAAACTGAGCCATAGTTCTAACCCTACACATTAACCTAAATAAAACCCTAACCTTACACCTAGACCTAAACCTAGATTATTTGAGTTGAAAGCCGAACACTAAAACTAACCCTGAACCTGAAACTAACCCTAAACCTTCTAGCTCTAAACATCACCATATCAGTAATTCTAACCCTAACACTAAACCTAGCACTCAAACCCTAAAACTAGCCTTAAACATAAACCTAGTACTTGCATTAGCTCTAACCTTAACCCTAGCTCTAACATAACCCAAAACCTAGCCGTAATCAGAGCCCTAACCCTAGCTTCAAACCTAACCTAACCCTAACACTAGTCTTAATTATAACCATAACTTTAGCCTTAAACTGAACTCCAACTCTATCCATTAATATAACCATGACCCAAACCTTAATGATAACCCTAAGCATAAATCTAAACCTATCCCGAATCCTAACTCTTCCGTTACCCTAAACCTTACCTGAATCCTAAACCTAACCCTATCATTACCCTAACTCTAATCCTAAAACTAATTCAAGCCCAAAATTGAAACCTTAACCTATCTCAAACCCTAACTCAGACCTTGACCCTAATAATACCCCTAGCTTTAAACTTGACTATAACCTAACACCTAACCCTTAGTGTAGACTTAGCCATAAACCTAAACCTAAAACTATCTTTAACCATAATTCTGGACCTGAAATTAGCCCTAGCCCTAATCCTAGACCTAACCCTATAAACACATCTAGCCCTCATTCTTGTCCTAAACCTAGCCTTAGTCATCACCCTATTTCTAGCCCTATACCTAACCCTAATTCTAACCCCCACCCTATCTCTAAACCTAGGTATAATGTCATCTCTTACCCCAAATTTAAACCTAACCCTAACCCTAACCAAAGGCTTAAGCTAAACACAAAACCTAGCCCTAATCCTAGCCCTAATTTAGCTCTATTTCTAACCCTATCCTAACCCTAAACCTAAGACTAACTCTAACTCTTGCCCTACCCCTAGCTCTAGTTTTATCCCTATCTGATAACATAAAACTAACACTAGCCCTAACAGTTGCCCGAAAGATAGTCACAGCCCTAATCATAACTCTAAATCTACCCTTAAACCTAAGCCTAAGCCTAAAACTAACACTAGCCCTAACACTAATGATAGTAGTGAAACTAGCCCTAACCCAATCCTAGCAGTAAACCAAAACTGAGCAATACCCCTAACCCTAAACCTTAACTTAAACCAAAAACTAACACTACACTTAGACATAATCCTAGCCCTAATTTAAGTCATAAGCCACACCTTAAAACTAACCCTGACATTGACTCATATCCTAACACTCACCCTAGATCTAAACACTGCCCTAAACGCACACTGAACACTAACATTAACAATAGCCCTAATTTGAATCTTAACATTAACCCTAAAACTAACCCTGACCCTGACTCCTATCCTAATAAGAACCATAGCTATAAATATCACCTTAACCTTAAACCTAACACTAGCACTCAAACTACCCCTAACCCTAACCCTAAAACTAAGCCTAATGGTAACCCTAGTTCTTACATTAGCCATTGTCCTAATCCTGGCCCTAACCCTAACACAAAACTAGCCCTATACAGAGCCCTAAACCTAGCTTTAACTCTAACTCTAACCCTAACCATAGCCCTCACCCTAGATCTAAATCAACCCCATACCGTAAGTGAAATCCTAAACCGAGGAGTAATCCTAGACTTATCTCTAGTCTTTAGACTAACCAAAACGCTAACCCTATTAATAGTCCTAAACCTAGCCTTTGCATTAGCTTTAGTACCATCCCAAACCCTAACCCTAACCTTGAACCTAACCCTTATGCTAATCAAAACCATAAAACTAATCCTAGTTCTAACCCTCACCTTAACCCTAACACAAGACCCATTTTTAACCATAACCCTAGCCCTAAACTTAACTCTAACTGTATCCATTACCCTAAACATAACCCTTACCATAATTCTAACCCTAGGCTTAACCTTAACCATATTAATTTCCACAAACCTATCAATTAGCCTAACCAACCCTGAACCCCAAACCAAATCCAATTATCACACTAACCCTAAGCTGAATGCTAATTCGAGCATTAACCCTAACCTCAAATGTAAACCAAATCCTAATACTAACCATGACCTTTATAATTCCCCTAGCTATAAACCTGACTCTTACCCTACCTAACACTTACACTAGACCTAGCCATAAAACTAACCCTAAAACTAATCCTAACCTTAACCCTAGATGTTATATTAACCCTAGCCATAATCCTAGCCGTAACCCTAACACAAACCCTAGCCCTTATCCTAGCCCTAAACATAGCCTTAATTTTATCCCCAACCCAAACACTAGGCCTAAACCTAACACTAACCCTAGCCACAATCTTAGCTCTAACATAGCCCTATCCCTAACCCTAACCCTAAACCTAGCCCAAAGACTAAATCTAACTCTAACTCTCACCCTAACCCTAGTTCCAACCCTATCACTTACTTCAACCCTAATCCTAGCCCTAACCCTTGGTCTAACCCTCGCCATATTCATGGCCCTGGCTACAACCCTAGATCTCACCATAACTCTAAATCTAACCCTAAACCTAAGCCTAAGACTAACCTAAACCTAAACCTAACACTAGCCCTAACGTTAATGCTAATCCTAAAATTAGCCCTAACACTAGCCCTAGCCCTAAAACAAAACTGAGCCATATCCGTAACCCAAACCCTTATCCTAAACCAAACCCTAAACCTACACCTAGCCCTAACCATATCCTAATTCTAGTCCTAAACCTAACCCAAAAACTAACCCTGACCCTGACTATACTCAAACACTAACCCTGGCTCTAAACATCATCATCACCGTAAACCTCAACCTAACACTAGACATAGCCCTAACCCTAACCTTATAACTAGCACTAATCATAACCCTACTTCGTACATTAGCCCTAGCCTTAACCCTAGCCCTAAACCTAATCCAAAAACTAAGTTTAAACCGAGTAGTAAACCTAGCTTTAACCCTAAACGTAAACCTAAGCCTAACCCCCAAACTAGCCCTAATTGTATACATAACCCTAGCCCTAACCTTAGGTCTAAACCTATCCATTACACTAACAATAACCCTAACTCTTAAGCTAACCCTAGGTATAACCCTAACCCTATCCATTACACTAAACCAAACCTAAACACTAAAACTAATGCTGTCTTTACCCTAAACCAAAACCCTAATCGAACCCAAAACCTAAACCTGACCCTGACCCTAAATATAACCCTAGATATAAACCTGAATCTTAACCTAGCCCTAATCCTTACACTCAACAAAGCTATAAACCTAACAATAAATCTAGCCCTAACTATAATCCTAGACCTGACATTAGCCCTAGCCATAATACTATCTCTAAACCTAACCCAAACCCTAAACCTCATCCTAGCCATAAACCTAGCCTTAATCATAACCCTAACCCTAACTCTAGCCCTAACCCTAATACCAACCCTTGCTATAGCCCTAAACCTAGCCAAAAGCACATCTGTTTCCCTATTCGTAAGCCTAACTCTAAACCTCACCCTTTTCATCACAATTGCCCTATCTTTAACCCTAGCTTTAACACTAGATCGAAACCTAACTTTAAATCTAACCCTAACTCGATGCCTAAGCCTAAAAATTGCCAATACCCTGATGCTAATTCTAAAACCAGCTCTAACCCTATCCCTAACCCTAACCCTAGCCATAATTTAGCCGTATCCCTAGACCTAACTCTAACCCTAGCCCTTCCACACTGGCCCTATCACTCATTTTAATCCTATCCCTTCCCTTAAACCTAACCCTATCCCAAATTCTTGTCCTAACCCTTGTCCAATCCTTAGACCTAGCACTAAACTTAGATAAAACCTAACTCTAAATTTAACCCTAAACCAAAGCCTAAGCCTAAATCTAAGACTAGCCCTAACCCTAACACTAATCCTAAAATTTCACTAACCCTAATCCTAGCTCTGAAACCAAACCAAGCCAAAGCTCGAACCATAACCCTTAACCTAAACCAACACCCAACCCTACACCTAGCCCTAACCCCAGCCCTAATTTGAGTTTTAAGCCAAACACTAGAACTAACCCTGATCCTTACTCTGACCATAACACTAATTCGAGGTCTAAACATCACCCTAAACCTAAACCTAAACCTAACAGTAAACCTAGCCCTAAAACACTAAAATTAGTCATAAGTATAACCCTAGTACTTACATTAGCCGTAAACCTAACCCTAGCAATAACTTAACCCCAAAACTAGCCCTAATCATAACCATAAACCTAGCCCTGGACTGATTTTTAACTCTATCCATTACCATAACAATAACCCTAATCCTAATGCTAATTAAGCTCTAACTTTAAACCTTAACCTATCCCAAACCCTAACCCAGAACTTGACCCTAATAATACCCCTAGCTCTAAACCTGATGCTAACCCTAAACGTAACCCTTATACTAGACATACCCATAATCATTATGCTAAAAATATCTTTAACCATAATTCTGGACCTGAAATTAGTCCTTGCACTAACCCTAGCCCTATCCCTAAAAAAAAAAAAAAAATCCCTAGCCCTCATCCTAGCACTAAACCTAGGCTTAATCATAACCATTATCATAACCAAAGCCCTAACCATAATTATACTCCTCACTCTACCTCTAAACCTAGCTATAAAGCCATCTATTACCACAAATTTTGCCCGAATGCTAAACCTAAACTCTAAACGCTAACTCTAAACTCAAACCCTAACCCTAACCCTAACTCTAGGCTTAAACTAAACACTAAACATAGCCCTAATCCTAGCTCTAATTTAGCCCTATCTCTAACACTAACCCTAACCCTAGCCCTAAGAATAACTCTCACCTTAGGCCTATCCCTAGTTCTAAACCTATCCATTATCATAACCCTAAACCTAGCCATAACCCTTGCCCTATCTTTAGTTCTAGCCTTCACCCTAGGCTTAACTCTAATTCCAAATTTAATCCTAACGCTAAGCCTAAGCCTAACACTAACACTAGCCCTAACCCTAACCATAGGACTAAAACAAAACCAAGCATTAGGCCTAACTCTAAACCTTAACTTAAACCCAACTCTAACACTACTACTAGACCTAACCCTAGCTCTAGTTCGAGTCCTAACCCAAACCCTAAAACCAACGCTGATGCTGACTCATATCCTAACAGTCACCCTAGCTCTTAACACCACCCTCACCTTAAAATGAACCCTAACAGTAACCCTAGCCCTAATTTGAGTTCTAACTCTAACCCTAAACCTACACCTAACCCTGACTCTTATTATAAAATGAACCCTAGCTAAAAATATCACCCTAACCTTAAACCTAACCCTAAAATTAACCCTAATGGTAACCATAGTTCTTACATTAGCCATTGCCCTAACCCTAGCCCTAACCCTAACACAAAACCTAGGCCTAATCCAAGTCCTAAAACTAGCTTTAACCCTAAATCTGACCATAACCTAGCTCTAAACTGATCCCTTACTTAAGCAAAACCTTAATCCCAAGGGTAACCCTAGACCTATCCATAATCCTTAGGCTAACCAAAACACTAACCTTATTAATAGTCCTTACCCTTGCCCTCATTCTAGATCTAAACCTATCCAAAACCCTGACACTAACCCTGACCCTTCTACTGACCTTACCATTAATCTTAGGTATAATCCTAACCATAACCTTAAACTAAAACCTACTGTAATCCTATCCCTAGACCTAATCCTGAACCTAACACTGAACCTAGCCCTAACCATAGCTCGGAACCTAACCCTTACACTAAACATAACCTTAACCTAACCCTAGTTCTAACCCTCACCCTAACCCTAAATCAGGACCTAATTCTAATCATCACACTTGCAATAAACTTAAGTCTAACTGTATCATTAACCTAAACATAATCCTTACCCTAATGTTAACCCTAGGCCTAACCCTAAAAGTATCACTATCCCCAAACTTATCAATTACCCTAAACCTACCCTGAAACCTAGACCTAATACAATCCTTACCCTAATCGTAACTCTAGACCTAACCATAACCTAATCCTAAAACTATTTTTCACATTAACCTTAGACCTGATATTAGCCTTAGATCTGGTCGTAGCCATAACCCCAACAGAAACCCTAGACCTTAATCTAGCCCTAAAGTTAGACTTAATCCTAAACTGAAACATAACCCTAGGCCTGATCCTAATTCTAAAGCTCACCCTATACCTAAAGCTAGCTATAACCCCACTCATTTCCCTAAACTTTACCTTAACACCAATGCTAACCCTAACTCTAGCCCAACCCCTTAGTCTAACCCTAACACTAACCCTAGACTTAATACTAGCCCTAATGTAGCCCTGACCCCAACACTTAACCCCAGACCTAATCCTAAGCCCTAATTTAGCTCTAACCGTAACCGTAACTCTAGCCCTGATCCTAGCTGTAACTCTCACACTAACACTAGTCCTTATCCTAGCCCCGATTTAGCCCTAACCCTAGCCCTAACATTGCTCTAATCCTAGCCCTAATTTAGCCCTAACCCTAAACCTAAGCCTAAGACTACTACTATGACTAACTCTAATTCTCACCCTAGCCAAATCCCTAGTTCTAACCATATTCATTACCAAAACCCGAACCCTCATCCTAACCCTAGCCCTAGCCCTACCCTAACCCTAGATCTAACACTAACCCTAAATGTAACACTCACCCTTAGCCTAAACCTCAACCTAACACTAGCCCTAAACCTGATTCTAATCCATAATCTAGCTGTAACCATAGCCCTAGCCCTAAAACAAAACCAATGTATATCCCTAACCCTTAACTTAAACCAAACCCTAACCATACAACTACTACTAACTTTAGCCATAATTCGAGTTCTATCCCTAACCCAAAAACTAACCCTGAATCTGACACTAACCCTAACAATAACCTTTGCTTTAAACAAAGGTTCACCATAACCCTAAACCTAACTGTAACACCAGACCAAGCCCTAACCCTAATCCTAAAACTAGCACTAATTGCAACACTAGTTCATACCTTACCATAGCCCTAATCCTAGCCCTAACCAAACCCAAAACCAAGCCCTAATCCGAGCCTTAACCCTAGTTTTAAACCTAACCCTAACCCTAACCCTAACCCAGAACATAGTCCTAAACTTTCCCCTAACCCTAGCCAGAATTCTAACCATAACCCTAGCCCTATCACTCACTCTAACCCTATCCATCATCCTAATCATAACCATAACTCTAATGGTAACCCTAGGCCTAACCCTAAACTTATCCCTAACCCTAACCTATGTCATTAACATAAACCTAAACTGAACCCTAAACCTAACCCTATCATTACCCTAACTCTAACCCTAATGCTAATTCCAGCCTTAACCCTAAACCTTAACCCAAACGAAACCCTAACTCTGCCTTTTCCCATGATAATATACCTAGCTCTAACCATGAACCTACCAATAAAACTTAATCCTTATACCAGACCTAGCCATAAACCTAACCCTAAAACTATTGATAGCCAAAATCCTATACATGACATTTGCCCTAGCCGCAATTCTAGCCCTAAACTTAAGACAAAACAAACCCATAACCCTAACACTTACCCTAGCCCTAATCCTATCCTTAACCCTAGCCCTAAATTTAGCCTAACCCTATCAATTACCCTAAACATAACCCTAATTATAATGCTAACCCTGGGCCTAAATCTAACCTTATACCTAACCATAACCCTATCACTTATGTTAAATCTAACCTGAACCCTAAACCAAAACCTATCATTACCCTAAACCAAACCCTAATGCTAATTAGAGCCCTAGCCCTAAACCCTAACCTAAAAAAAACCCTAAACCTGAAGCTGACCCTAATAATACCCCTAGTTCTAAATTTGACCCCTACCTGAAACTTAACACTTACACTAAACATAGCCATAAATTTAACCCTAATCATTAGCCTAACCCAAACTGTCACCCTATGACTAGTCCTAACGCTAGCCCTCATTCTTTTTTTTTTTTTAATAGAGAGTGAGAGAGGGGAGAGAGAGAGAGAGAGAGAATTTTTAATATTTATTTTTCAGTTCTCGGCGGACACAACATCTTTGTTGGTATGTGGTGCTGAGGATCGAACCCGGGTAGCACGCATACCAGGCAAGCGCGCTACCGCTTGAGCCACATCCCCAGCCCCTAGCCCTCATTCTAACTCTAACCATAACCCAAACCCTAAACCTAACCCTGACACTTATTCTGACCCTAACAGTAACTATATGTCTAAACCTGAACCTAACCATAAAGCAAACCCTAACACTAGCAATAGCAATAAACCTATCCCTAAACCTAACCCTATCACTAGCCATAGACCTAAACCTAATCCTGAGTCTAGTCATATCTCTAGCCCTAGACCTAAACAAAAACCTAGCCCTAGCCTTAATGATAAACCTTAACCTAACACAAACACTAATCCTACCCCTAGACCTTACTCTAGTGATAATTCTGGGTTTAACAATAACCCTAACTATAACCCGAACACTGATCCTGACCCTAGCACTAACCCTAGCTCTAAAAATCACGAAAATGGTAACCGTAACCCTAACACTTGATCTAGCCCTAAAACTTACCCAAAAAGTAGCCCTAATCATAACCCTGGTTTATACACTAGTTGTAGGCCTAACACTAGCCCCAAACTAACCCAAAACCTGGCCCCAAGTGGAGCACTAACCCTAGTTTTAACCCTAACCCTAAAACTAGCCCTAATCCATACCCTAACCGTAGATCTAACCCTAGATTTACCCTATCTATTACCTTAAGCTAAACCCTAAACCTAATGCTAACCCTAGTCCTAAACCTAATTCTTAGCCTAACCCCAATCTTAACCCTATTTCTAGGCCTAACCCTAACCTTTGTTCCAGTTCTAACCTAACAAAAACCCAAACCCTTTCCCTGACACTTATTTGAACCTAATGCTAACAGCAGGTATAAACCTGACCCTAACCCAAAACTGAACCCTAACATTAGCCCTATCAGTAATCATATACTTAAACGTAAACTAACACTAGCCCTACTTAAACCTAATCCTATATCTAGCCATATCTCTAGCCCTAGATCTGAACAACAACCTAGCCCTAGCCCTAACAATAACCCTTAACCTAACCCAAACACTAACCCTACCCCTAGACCTAACCCTAGTCCTAATTCTGGCATTAAACCCAACACTAACTCTAACCTGAACACTGGCCCTGACCCTAATGTAATCCTAGCTCCAAACTCACTCTAAACCAAACCTAATCCTAACACTAGACCTAGCCATAACTGTAACCCTAAAACTAGCCCTAATCATAAACCTAGCTCTTACATTACCCATGGCCTTAACCCTAGGCCTAAACTAGCCCAAAACCTAGCTGTAATTTTAGGCCTGAAAATAACCCTAAGTGTAACCCTAAACCTAATTCTAGCCCTAACCCTAACCCTAAGCCTCACTTTAGACCTAACCCTAGCTCAAAGCCTAACCTTTACCCTTAACATAACCCTAGCCTTATCCCAAAGCCAAACCTAACACTAGCTCTAATCCTAACATTAAACATAGCCCTACCCATAGCTCTATTTATATTAACTACCCTAATCCTTACCGTAATCATAACCATAAGCCTAGCCCTAAACCTAGCTCTAATTCTATCCACTACGCTAACCACAATCCTAATTCAAATGCTAATCTTAGGCTTAACCCTAACCCTATCACAATTGCTAAACCTATCCATTGCCCTAAAACTAGCATGAACCCTAATCCTAAACCTATTCATTACCCTAACTCTAACTCTAACCCTAATGCTAATTCAATCCCTAAACCTAAACATTAACCTCAACCAAACCTTAAGCCAATTACTGACCTTAATAATACACATAGTTTTAAACTTGACCCTTACCCTAAATCTAACCCTTACGCTAGACCTAACCATAAAAATAAGATGAAACCTATCTGTAATGTAGCCTAAACCTCACAATAGCCCTAGCCTTAATCCTAGCCCTAACACAAACACAAACACTAGCTCTTATTCTAGCCT
Source organism: Spermophilus citellus (assembly GCF_964194105.1). NCBI lineage: Eukaryota > Metazoa > Chordata > Mammalia > Rodentia > Sciuridae > Spermophilus > Spermophilus citellus. The sequence goes on along the minus strand of NW_027673039.1, from coordinate 3,928,176 downwards.
AAAACTTAGCCTTAGTCATAATCCTAACCCTAAATCTAACCCTTTCCCTAGGCCTAAAATGAGTTATAACCCCATTGCTTACCCTAAACCTAACCCAGACCTTAACATTAACTTTAAACCTAGACCTAACCTTAACCCTAGGACTAACCCTAACACTATCCCTAGCCCTAATCCTAAACTTAACCATAATCCTAGCTTTAAGATTAACTATAACTCTCGCCCTAGCCCTAGCACTAATTCTAACTCTATCACTTACCATAATTTTATCCCTAGCCATAGCCTAGAATAGCCCTAGCCATAACCTTACAATTTGACCTAACCCTAGATCTAAACCTAACTCTAAATCTAACACTAATCTAAAACTAAAACTAACCCTAACACTAGGCCTAACCCTAATGCTAATTCTAATACTAGCTCTAACAATAGGCTTAGACCTAAAACAAAACTGAGCCATAACAATAACCCTAAACTTTTACCTAAACCAAACCATAACCTTATATCTAGCCCTAAGCCTAGCCCTAATTTGAGTCCTAACCTTAACCCTAAATCTACCCCTAAACCTGTCTCTGATATTATCACTAACCAACATCTAAACATAACCCTAAACCTAAACCTTAATGTAACACTAGACCTGGTCATAACCGTAATTCTAAAATTAGTTCTACTCATAAACCTAGATCATACATTAGCCATAACCTTAAACCTAATGCTAACCCAAACCTAGCCCAAATCTGATACCTAACCCTAGCTTTCACCCTAACCCTAACACTATCCCTAACCCTAACCCGAACCCTAGCTCTAACCCTAGCTCTAACCTTATACTTTACCCTAGTCAAACCCCAACCCTAATGCTAACCCTAGTTCTAAAACTATTCCTTAGTCTAACCCCAAAAATAACCCTATTACTAGTCCTAACCCTAGCCCTCATTCTTGTTATAATTATAACCCAAATTCTAACCCTAACACTGACCCTTATTCTGACCCTGAACCTAAACCAAACCCTAACACTAGCCCTACCCATAAAACTATATCTAAATGTAACCCTAATATTAGCCCTAGATTAAACCTAATCATAAATCTAGCCATATTAACCAAGACCTAAACAAAAAACTAGTCCTAGCTCTAATGATAACCCTTAACCTAAGCCATACACTAACCTTACCTCTAGACCTAACCAATCCTAATTCTGGCTCTAACCCTAACCCTCGCCTTAGACATAACCCTAGATAATACCCAAAACTGAACCCTAAACATAAGAATAGCCCTATCCCTAAACCTAATCCTTATTCTAGCACTAATCATAATGTTAACACTAGCCCTAGTACTATCTCTAAATTTATCCATTACCCTAAACAGAACCTTAACCCTAATGATAACCCTAGCTCTAATCCTAATTGTAAACCTAATCCTAGACCTAACCCTAAACCTAAACCTCATCGTAGCCTTAACCCTAGATAAAACCCTAACCCTTACTCTAACACTAACCCTAGCCCAAACCCTAACACTAACACTAAACCTAAAACTACACCTTACCCTAACCTGACATCTAACCCTATCCATTACCCTAACTCAAATTATAATCTTAGCTCTAACCTTAACACTAACCCTAAAGCTAAAACTACCCCTAAACCTAACCCGGCATCTAACACTATCCAAAAATCTAACTCTAAAGATAACCTCTGCCCTAACCCTAAAACTAACCCTAACCTTAACTGTAAATCTAACCCTAGACATAATCCTAAACCTAACCCTCACCCGAGCACTATCCCTAGCTCAAAACCTAACCTGTACCCTAAACCTAAACCAAAACCTAAAACTAGGCCTAGCCCTAACCCTAACTCTCACCCTAATCTTATCCAAAACCCTATCCCTAACACTAGATCTAATGCTGTTCATTACCCTAACAATAACCCTAATCCAAATGCTAACCCTAGGCCTAACCCTAACCCTATCACTAACCCTAACCCTACCAATTACCCTAATCTTATCATGAATCCTAAACCTAAACCTATCCATACACCTAACCTTAATTCTAACCTTAATGCTAATTTGAGCCCTAACCCTAATAATTAAACTAACACAAACACAAAACCTGATCCTTACCCTAAAAATATACCTTAGACTTTACCTGGGCCTTACCCTAAACCTAACATTAGACCTAGCTATGAACCTAACCCTATAACTATCCCTAGCCATAACCCTAAACCTGACATTATCCCTATCCCTAAAACTTGCCCTAACCCTAACACAAACCCTAGCCCTCATCCTAACCCAAAATCTAGCCTTAATTCTAACACAAACCTAACCCTAGACCTAAACCTAATTCTAATCATCACCCTAGCTGTAAACCTAATTGTAACCCTAGTTCTTACATTAGCCATAGCCCTAAAGCTAACTCAAAACCTAGCCTAGACCTAATCCAAGCTCTAACCCTAGCTTTAACCCTAATCCTAAATCTAACCCTAGCCATAAACCTAACCCTTACCCTAGTGCTAACACTATCCCTTACCCTAAGCCAAACTATAACCCTAACGCTCCCCTTGTCATAAAGTTAATTCTTAGCTGAACCCAAAACCTAACTCTATTACTAGTCCTAACCCTAATCCTCAATCTAGCTCTATCACTATCCCAAACCCTAACACAAACCCTGACCCTTATTCTGACCCTAACACTAACCATAGGTCTAAACCTGACCCTAACCCTCAACTGACCCCTAACATTAGCACTACCTGTATTCCTTTAACTAAATATTACACTAACACTAGACCTAGATCTACACTTAATCTATTATCAGTGATAACTCTAGGCCTAGCCCTAAACAAAAACTTAGTCCTAGCCCTAATAATAACCCTTAACCTAACCCAAACACTAACCCTACCCCTAGACCAAACCCTAGTCCTAATTCTGGCCCTAACAATGAACCTAATCCTAAACCGAACACTGACCCTTACCCTAACACAAACCCTAGCTCTAAACCTTATCCTAACAAAACACATAACCCTAACACTAGACTTAGCCCTATCACTAACCCTGAGACTAGCCATTACCATAGGCCAAAACCTACCTTTAACTCTATCCATTACCCTACCCTAAACATAACCCTAATACTAACCCTAGCCCTAACCCTCACACTGACTCTAACCCTAATCCTCATCCTAGTCCAAACCCTAGCTCAATCTCTGACCCTTAAACTTAACCTAACACTAACACTAACTCATGGCTTAAACCTAAACCTAACCTAAACCCTAGACCTAATACTAACCTTAACCCTATCCATAACCCTAGCTCTAAGCCTAAATATTACCCTAACTCTAACCCTAAACGTAATGATAACCCTAGCCGTAACACTAGCTCTAACCCTACCCATTACCCTAACCGTAACCCTGATGATAACCCTAGCCCTTACCCTAAATCTAACCTAACCCTAAAACTAGACATAACCAAAAACCTAACCCTTGCCATAGAGCTAACCCTTGCTAAAACCCTAACCATTACCATAATCTAACACTAAACCTATCCCTAACCATAACCTTAAGCCTAAACCTAACCCTAACCCTAACCCTAACACGACATCAAACCCTATCCAATACCATAAACCTAGTGATAACCCTAGTCCTAAACTTAACACAAACCTGAACCTAACCCTAACTATAATCTAGACTTAACCTAAACCTAAACCTTGCCCTAGTGCTAACCATAGCTCAAACTCTAAACCATATCCTAAACCTAAACTGAAACCTAACCCTAGGCCTAAACCTAACTCTAGCCCTAATAATAACCATAAACATAGCCCTAACTCTATCCCTTACCCTAAGCAGAACCATAACCCTAAGGCTAACCCTAGGCCTAACCCTATCCCGTTTCCTAACTCTAACCCAATCAATTACCCTATACCTAACATAAACCCTAAACCCAAACCTCCCATTACCCTAACCAAACCCTGATGCTAATTCAAGTCTAAACCTAAACCCTAACCTGAACCAAACCTGAAACCTAATTCTAACCCTAATAATAATCCTAGCTCTTAACCTGACCCTTACCCAAACCTGAACCCTTACACTAGACCTAGCCATAAATCTAATCCTCAATCTACGCCTAATGTAAGCCTAGACCTGACACTAGCTCTATTCTTGCATAACCCTAAAACAAACCCTAGCCCTCATCCTAGCCCTAAATGTAGCCTTATTACTAAATCAATCCATAACCCTCATTCTAACTGAAATTCTAACCTTTGACCCAGCCCTAAAACTAGTTTTAACCCAATCCCTCCCCCTAATCCTAACCCTATCCCTAAAGCTAAACCTAAGCCTAAACTAGGCCTAACCCTAATACAAACACTAGACCTAATTCTAACCCTAATTTAGCCCTGAACCTAACTTAACCCTAGCCCTAAGACTAACTCTAACTCTTTCCCTAGCCCTATTTCTAGTTCTAACCCTATCCCTTACCATAATCCTATCACTTGCCTTTACATTAGCCCTAATTCTAGCTCTAGCCTTAATCCTATATCAAACCCTAACTCAGAATATAATCCTAACCCTAAGCTAAACCTCTCAATAACACAAGCCATAACACTAATGCTAGTCCTAAACAAGCCCTAACCCAGCCCTAGCCCTACAAAACAACCTAGCCATAGTCCTAACCCTAAACTTTAACATAAAACAAACCCCAAGCCTACACGTAGCCCTAAACCTAGCTCTAATTCGAGTTCTATCCCTAACCCTAAAACAAACCCTGACCCTGACTCTGACCCTAACACTAACCCTAGCTCTAAACATAAAACCTAACCCTAAACCTAAACCTAAACCTAGACCTAGCCCTAACACTAACCCTAGAAGTAATTCTGGTCATAACCCTAGTTCTTACATTGGCTGTAGTTCTAAACCTTACCCTAACCTAACCCAAAACCTATCCGTAATTGGAGCCATAACACTACATTTAACCCTAACCATAACCCTAATTCTAGCCCTAACCGTTACCCTAAACCTAAACCTAACCCTAAACCCTGACATAACCCAAAGCCTAACCCTAAACCTAGCCTTAATCCTAACCATAAACCTAGACCTAACCCAAGCTGTAACCCTATCCATTACCCCAATCCTAATCCTAACCCAAGTGCTAACCCTAGGATAACCTCAAACCTATTTCTAACCCTAAACTTATACATTACCCTAAACCTAACCTGAACCCTAAACCTAAACATATCCATTAACCTAATCCTAACCCTAATGATCTTAACCCTAAAACTATTAGGGTTAGAGAACCATAACCTTAGACTGAACATTAGCCATAGCCCTAATAAAATCCTAACCCTAAAACAAACTCTAGCTCTAATTCTAGCTCTAATCTTAGCCTTAATCCTAACCCTAACCCCAACCATAGACTTAAACCTAATTTTAACCCTCACTCTAGTTCTAAGCTAGCTATAACTTCATACATAACCATATCCATAACCATAACCCTAACCATGAACCTAGGCTCAGCCTTAATACTCACCCTAGCTCTAATTCTAGCTCTAATTAAGCCCTATTTTTAACCGTAAATCTAATCCTTACACTAACTCTAAATCTTGTCCTAGCCCCATCCCTAGTTCTAACCCTATCCCTTATAATAACTCAAATCCTAGCTTTAACCCTAGCACTACCCTTGGTGTAGCCTATAACCCTAGAACTAATACTAACCCTGACTCTGACCTTAACACTAACCCTAGCACTACACATCACCCTAACCCTAAACCTAATCCTCACACTAGACCTCACCCTAAACCTAACACTAAAACTAGCCCTAATCATAATGCCCGTTCTTAAATTAGCCATAGTCCTAAACCTAACACAAAACCTAGCCATAATCCAAGGCCTAACCCTAGTTTTGAACCTAATCCTAACCTTTGCTCTAACCCTAACCCTATCCCTTGTACTAATTCTAGTTCTAACTGTATTTCTTACACTTAGTCAAACCCTCACCCTATTGCTACCCTAGTCCTAACCCTAATTCTATGCCTACCCCAAACTCTATTACTAGTCCTAATCCTAACCCTCATTCTAGCTCTAAACTTAACCCAAACCCTAACTCTAACCCTGAACCTTATTCTGACTCTAACACTAAACCTCGGTTCAAACCTGACCCTAAACCTTAACTGAAAACTAACACTAGCCCTACCATTAACCCTAAACCTAAACCTAATAATAACACTAGCCCTAGACCTAAACGTAATCCTAAATATAGCCATAACCCTTGCCTTAGCCCTAACACTAACCCTTAATTAAACCAAACACTAACTCTACCCCTAGAACTAAACCTAGTCCTCATTCTGGACCTAACCCTAAACCTTATCCTAAACTGAACCCTGACATTTACCCTAACAAAAACCCTAGCTCTAAAAGTTATTCTATTCTAAAAACTAACCCTAACAGTAGATGAACTCTAAATATAACCATAACCATTACTCTAGTTCTTACATTACCCATATACCTAACAGTAGCCCTTAACCTCACACAAAACCCAGCCCGAATTACAGCCATAAACCTAACCCTAAGCATAACCCTAAACTTAAACTTAGCATTAACCCTAACCCTGACCCTCATTCTAGCACTAACCCTAGCTCAAACACTAAATCTTACCATAAAATAACTCTAGCCAAAACCCTAAACCTCATCCTAATTCTAGCCCTAATCCTAACTCTAAAAATAGCCCAAACCCTAGCTCTAATTCTATCCATTATGCTAACAATAAACATAAAAGTAATGCTACCCTAGCCATTAACCTAACCATAAATCTACCCTAGCGCAGAAAGTAAACCTAATCCATACCCTAGCCATAAACCTAGCTCAATTCCTAACCCTTACACTTAATCTAATGATAACACTAACCCAAGGTCAAACCCTAAATCTAAACCCAGCCCTAATCCTAACCTTAACCCAAGCCCTAACCCTAGCTTGAACCCCATCCATTACTCTAACCCTAAACTTAACCCTAATAATAACAATAGACCAAAAGCTAAATCTACCCTAACCCTAAATATAAACCTAACCCTAGAACTAACAGTTAACCTAAACTAACCCTAACCCTAAACCTAAGATAGCTCAAATGCTAACTCTAGTCCTAAACCTAAACCTAACGCTAACCTAAACATAAAAATATCTTTAACCTGAAATCTAAACCTATTACCCTAGCTCTAACCGTTACAATAACCATGACCATAACCCTAGACCAAACCATAAATTAATCTTAGCCATAGAAAAATTCCTAGCTCAAACCCTAAACCGTACCCTAAACCTAATCCTAAGTGTAACCCTTGCCCTAACCCTGACCCTAACGCTAACTCTAGCCCTAATCCTAACCATTATCCTAACCCTAACACTAAGTCTAAACCTATAAATTACCATAACGATAACTATAACCCTAATGCTAACCCTAGGCCTAACCCTAAATCTATCACAAACCCTAACCATATTCATTACCTTAAACTTAACCTAACCCTAAACCATAACACTATCCATTACTCCAACCCTAATTTTAACCTTAATGCTAATTTGAGCCTTAACATTAAAACTTAACCTAATCCAATACCAAAGCCTGACCCTGACCCTAATAATACCCCAGATCGTAATCTGACCCTTTCCCTAAATGTAACACTTTAATCTGACCTGGCCATAAACCTAATCCTAAAAATATCACTAACTGTAAACCTAGATCTGACATTAGTCCTAGCCCTAATTGTTGCCCTAAACCAAAGACAAAACCTAGCCCTAATCCTAGCCTTAAATCTAGCCTTAATCCTAAACCTAACCATAACCCTAGCCCTAACCCTAAAGCTAATCATAAAACTAGCTGTGCCCTAATCATAGCACTAAAACAAAACCGAGCAACAGGCCTAACACTAACCTTAACTTAAACCAAACCCTAGCACTACACCTAGATCTAACCCTAACACAAATTCAAGTCCTAATCATAATCTTAAAATTAACCCTTTAAATGACTTATATCCTAACACTCATCTAGTTCAAAACACCACCCTAAACCTAAACCTACCGTAATGCTATCCCTAGACTTAACCCTAAACCTAGCCCTAACCCTAGCTCAAAACCTAATCTTTATACTAAACATAACCCTAAACTTAACCCTAAACCTAGTTCTAACACTAACTCTAACCCTAACTCAAGGCATATTCCTAACCATAACTCTAGTACTAAACCTATCAATTACCCTAAATATAACTCTTACTCTAATGCTAACCCTAAGCTTAACCCTAGCCATCTCTCTAACGCTAACTGTATCAATTACCCTAAACCAAACCTGAACCTTAAAACAAATGCTACCGATACCCTAACCCTAATACTAATGCTAATTTGAGCCGTAAACCTAAATCCTTACCTAAGCCAAATCCTAATTCTAATAATTCCCTGAGCTCTAAACCTGATTCTTACCCTAAACCTAACCCTTACACTAGATATAGCCATAATCCTAATCCTAAAAAAATATCTTTAACCATAACCCTAACCTGATATTAGCCCTAGCACTAATCCTAGCCCTGAATCTAAAATGAACACTATCCCTCATCCTAGTCCTAAACCTAGCCTTAATCATAACCCTAATTCCAATCCTAGCCCTAACCCTAACTCTAACCCTCACCCTACGTCTAAACCTAGCTATAACACCATTCTTTATTCTAAACTTAAACCTAACCCCAACCCTATTGCTAGGCCTTAGCTAAACACTAACCCTAGCCCTAATCCTAGCCCTAATTTAACCCTATCCCAAACCCTAAATCTAAATTTAGCCCTATCACTAATTATAACTCTCACACTAGCCCTAAACATAATGCTAATCCTAAAACTAGCCCTAACCCTAGCCATAGCCCTAAAACAACACTGAATGAGAGCCCTAACCCTAAACCTTAACCTAAACAAAACAGTTACCCTACACCAGCCCGAATTGGAGTTTTAATCCAAACACTAAAACTAACCCTGACCCTAACTCTGACCATAACACTAACCCTAGTTCTAAATATAACCCCAATCCTAAACCTAAACCTAAGTCTAGACATAGCCCTAACTCTAACTCTAAATTTAGCCCTATACCTAACCCTGGTACCTACATTAGCCATAACCCTAACTCTAGCACTAACTTAACACAAAACCTAGCCCTAATCCAAGCCATAACCCAAGTTTTAACCCTAATTCTAACCCTAACCTAGCCCTAATCATAAACATAACCCTAGCCCTAACCCTAGCTCTAACCCTATCCATTGCCATAAACAGGACCCTAATTCTAATGCTAAACCTAGTCCTAAACCTAACCCTATCCCTAATCCTAACCCATTCCATTACCCTAACACAAACCTAGACTCTAAACCTCACCCTATCATTCACCTAACACTAACCCTAATGCTAATTTGAGCCCTAACATTAAAACTTAACCTATCCAAAACCCCGACTGAGATCCTGACTGTAAAAGTAGTTCTAGCTCTAAATTGACCCTAAGCCTAAAACTAACCCTTACACTACATTTAGCCATAAACCTAACACTAAAACTAAACTATCTTTAACCATAACCCAAGATGTGATATTGGCCCTAACCATAATCCTACCCCTAAACCTAGCCCTAATAATAACCCTAACCTTAATCATAGCCCTAACCTAATTCTAACACTCACCCTCCCACTAAATCTAGTTATAACACCATTCCTTACCCTGAAATTAATCATAACCCTAACCCTAACACTAGACCTAAGCTGAACACTAACCCAAGTCCTAATCCTAGCCCTAATTTAATCCTATTCTTCCATAGCCCTAAGACTAACTCTAACTCTCACACTAGCCGTATCCCTAGTTCTAACCATATCCCTTAACTTAACCCTAACCCTAGCCCTAAATATAGCCATAAACCTAGGCATAACACTTGCCTAATCATTATTTCTAGTTCTAACCCTAGATCTAACTCTAACTCAAACTCAAACAGTAACCCTAATCCTAAGCCTAACCTTAATACTAGCACTAACCCTAACACTAATCATGAAACTAGCCCTAACCCTAACCCTAGAAGTAAAACAAAACCGAGTAATACCCTTAACACTAAACCTTAACTTAAACCAAATCCTAATACTACACCGAGACCTAACCCTAGCCCTAATTTGAATCCTAACCTTAACCTGAATACTAACCCTGACTCTGACTCATATCCTAATACCCACCCTAGCTCTAAACACCACCCTAACCATAAACCAAAACCGTACAGTAACCCTAGCCTTATTTGGAATCCTAACCCTAACTCCAAAACTAACTCTGACCCTGACTATTAACATAACACTAACACTCACTCTAAATATCACCATAACCTTAAACCTAATCCTAACACTAGAGATTTAACCCCTAAGCATAACCCCAAAATTCACCCTAATTGTAACCCTAGTGCTTACATTAGATGTTGCCTAGCCCTAAACCCAACACAGACCTAATCCGAGGCCTAAACCTAGCTTTAACCTAACCCTTGCCCTATTCCAAGCCCTAACACTAGCTCTAACCCTATCCCATACCTGAAGCCAAACCCTAACCCTAATGCTAACCCTAATCCTTAACATAACACAAACCCTAACCCTATTACTAATCCTCACACTAGAACTCATTCTAGCTTTCACCATAACCCAAATCCTAACCCTAACCCTGACCCTTATCCTGACCCTAAAACTAATCATAGGTCTAAACCTGAACCTAACCCTAAACTGAACACTAACAGTAGCCTGTTCGGTAACCTTATACCTAAACCTAACCCTAACACTAGCCCTAGACCTAAACCTAATCATAAATCTTGCCATAACGTGAACCCTAGACCTAATGTAAAACCTAGACATAGCCCTAACAATAACCTTAGCCTAAGCCAAACACTAACTCTTCCCCTAGACCTAATTCTGTCTTTAATTCTAAGCATAACACTGACCTGAACACTGACCCTGACACTAGCAGTAACCCTAGCTCTAAACACCACCCCAACACTAAACCTAACCGTAAAACTATACCTAGCCCTAACATTACCCTAAAACTAGCCTGAATCATATAAGTTCTTACATTAGCTGTAGCCCTAACCTATTGCAATACCTATCCCTAATCCAAGGTCTACCCTAGATTTAACCCTAAAGCTAATCCTAATCCTAACCATAGCCCTAAGATTAGCCTAAGCCTAAGCCTAGACCTAATCCTTAGCATAACCCTAGCCCTAAACCTAGCTCTAACCTATCCATTACTCTAATGATAACCCAAACTCTTATGCTAATCCAAGGCCAAGCCCTAAGCCTATAGCTAACCTTAACCCTATAAATTACTCTACACTTAACCTGAACCCTAAAGCTAAAACGATCATTACACTATCCGTAACAATAATGCAAATTCGAGCCCTAAACCTAAAACTTAACCTAATAAAAACCCTAAACCTGACCCTAATCCTAATAATACCCTAGCTCTAAACTTGATCTAACCATAAACCTAGCCCTTAAAATAGACCTAGCTATAAACCTAACCCTAAATTATCCCTAACTGTAAACCTGGACCTGACTTTTGCCCTAGCTCTAATCCTACTACTACCCCTAACCCAAACCTTAGCCAATATCTTAGACATAAACTTCACCTTAATCATAAATCTAACACTTACCCTAATTATAACCCTCATGCTAGCCATAAAACTAGCTGTAATCCCAACCCTTACCCTAAACCTAACCCTAACCCTAAACCTAACATTAACCCTAGCCCTAACCCTAGGCCTAACACTAACATTAACCCTTGCCCTAAGACTAACTCTAACTCTCATACTAGCCCTATAGTGAGTCCTAAACTAATCCCTTACCATCACCCTAAACCTAGCCCTAAACTTAGCCCTAACCCTAGCCCTATCCTTCACCCTAGCTCAAACCCTAGATCTAAACCTAACTCTAAATCTAACCCTAAACCTAAGCCTAAACCTCACACTAACACTAGCCATAACCCTAAAAGTAATCCTAAAACTAGCCCTAACCCTACCCCTAGCCCTAAAACAAAACCGAGTCATAGCCCTAATCCTAACCCTTAACCTAAACCAAACCCTAACCTTACACCTAGCCCTACACCTAACTCTAATTTTAGTCTTAAATCTAACCTGAAAAGTAATATGGACACTGACTCTGACCATAACACTAAATCTAGCTCTAAATATTGTCATAACCATAAACCTAACCCTAACCCTGACCCTATAACTAGTGCTAATCATAACCCTACATCATACATTACCCGTAGCCTTAACCCTAGCCCTAACCTAATTCAAAACCTAGCCTTAATCCGAGTCTTAAATCTAGCTTTAACCCTAAACTTAAACCTAACCCTAACCTAAAAAAAATCCCTAATTCTATACATATCCCTAGCCCTAATCTTAGGTCTAACCCTATTCATTACCCTAATGATAACCCTAACTCTTATGCTAAACATTAGGCCTATCCTTAACCCTATCCATTACACTAAACCACATCTAAACCCTAAACCTAACTCTGTCATTAACCCTCAACCTAAACCTAATGCTAATACAAGCCCTAAACCTTACCTCTAACATAAACCAAACCCTAAACTTGATCCTGACCCTAATAATAACCCTAGGTCTAAAAATAACCCTTACCCTTAACCTAGCCCTTACACTGGACCACGCCATAAACTAAATCTCTCCCTAACTGTAACCCTAGACCTGGCATTAGCCATAGCCCTAATACTAGCCTTATCCCTAACACAAACACTAGCCTTCATTCTAGCCCTAAGACTAGCCTTAATCATAACCCTAACCTTAAACCTAGCCCTAACCCTAATACTAACCCTTGCCTTAGCCCAAACTTACGTATAACCCACTCCCTTAACCTACATGTAACCCTAAATCTAACCCTAACCTGAGGACTAAACCTAACAATAAACCTAACCATAATTTAGCCCTATCCCTAAACATAACCCTAGCCCTAGCCCTATGACTAACTCTAACTCTCACACTAGCCTATCACTAGTTCTAACCTTATCCTTTACCATAGACCTAACCCTAACCCTAAACCTAGTCCTAACCCTTGCCCTACCCTTAGTCCTAGCCCTAACAATAGATCAAATCCTTACTCTAAATCTAACCATAACCAGAAGCCTAAGCCTAACCATTATAAATACATTTATATTTAGATTCTATATCTACAGATGTTGGCTCCAATTATTATTTAGAATATAGTCTTTAGTTTCATAAAAGGCATACCATTTCTGGTGGTGTATAGAGAACTGATGGTCAGGGGGAGCATGCTATGTTAAGGCGGAAAGGAGTGAGGGTATGAGATTAATCTATCATAGTAAATTGGAGGAGAACTGTAATGAATAGACAGGGGTAATTTATGGAAGAATATATACATTCAAATTCCTTATCAGTATTCATAAAATTACTCTATGTATACATAGTAGAATTTAGGAGGTTTAAAGTGGGATAGAGGGAGGAAGAAAAAAGAAGAAAATAAATAAGAAAGAAAGTGAGGGAGAATGAAAATATTATAAAATAAAGGGGGAGTGAGGTGGGCCTATGCAATTCCTTTAGATTAAACAATTCTGGTGATTCAGTTCTTAAAGTCCAATTTCATGCAAAGTTCTTGGTTTCACGTATGTTGAGATTGTGAGGGCCAGAGGGGGAAGGGTAGAGGAGAAGAGATGAGAAGAGCGAGAATAGAAAAGTCTCTCAGAACTCTGTTTTCTTCCAGTAGGTGGAGTTGTCTATTCCTAGCTTGAGTCTCTGTGCTAATGGTGGTGGAGGTAGTCAATTTGAGAGTGCTTGAGCTTCTACCTGGAGCCTTCCTACTCTTAGTCTCTGAGTTGGAAACCAGGGACCTGTACAGTTGCTGTTCTGCATTGATAGCTATGCCCCCCACCCCCCACCCCCCAAAAAAAAAAAAGCTTGTCAGAAAAATCTTGAGTTATCACACCTGGAGGTAGGGGAGTTGGAAACCGGGTACCTGAGAAGCCGCAGAATTGAGCTGGTTGCCACTGTCACTGATAGATGGTAAGGTTTTCCAAGATGCATTCCATCTGTTACCTGTATAGGGTGTTTGGTGAGGTGGGTGGTTCTGTGGTGACTTTTGGCCGTGTCCAGAGCTTGGCCTGGTGACTCACAAGCAAAGCCTCTGTGTTCTGTGCTACCTGTCCTCTGCGCCAAGAGCGCCTGCACAGCCATGACTTCTGTCTGAGCCAAGAGCGAAACCGCAGCCAAGACTTCCCTCTGTGCCAAGAGCTCACACATGGCTAGGTCTATTGTAAGGGTTAGGTTTCGTGAAAGGGTCCGGTTTAAAGCTAGGTGTGTTGTTAGGGTGTCTTGTTTAGGGTTTGGTTTAGGTTATGGTTTAGGTTTAGGGTTTGATTTAGCATTAGGGTTAGGGATTGGGTTAGAGTAATTAATAAGGTTAGTTTTAGTGTTAAGGTTAGTTTTAGGAAATGGATAGGGTTAGTGTTAGAGATAGGTTTAGAGTTAGGCCTAGGGTTAACATTTGGATTGGGCTTATGTTTAGGGTAATGGATAGGTTTAGGGCTAGGGTTATGGTTAGGATTAGGGCTAGGGTTAGGGTTAGGGTTAAGCCTAGGGTTAATGTTGGGGTTAGGTTTAGGGTAACAGTTAGGGTTTGAGCTATGGTTCGGGATAGGGCAATAGTTATGCTTAGTGTGACATCTAGGTTTAGAGTTAGGGTTAAGTTTAGAGCTAGGTTTAGCATTAGGGTTAGGGTTATGTTTAGGGTAATGGATAGAGTTAGATCTAAGATTTGGCCTTGGTTATGGTTAGGATTAGGACTAGGGTTAGGGTAAGGGTTAGGTCTAGATTTATATTTGGGCAAGGGTTATTGTTTGAGCTAGGGTTAGGGTTAAGGCAAGGGTTATGGTTGGGGTTAGGTCTAGTGTTCGGGTTAGGGTTTCGCTTAGAGCTAGGTTTTGTGTGAGGTTTTGGGCTAACATTAGGGCTATGTAATGTAAGACCTAGAGTTAGGGTTATGGCTAGGTCTATTGTTAGGGTTATGGCTAGATTTGGGGTTAGCATAAAATTTAGAGCTAGAATTTGTGTTACAGAAAGGGACAGTATTTGGGTTAGGGTTATGGCCAGAATTAGGACCAGATTTAATGCTAGAGGTAGAGGTAGTGTTTGGGTTAGGTTAAGGGTTATTGTGAGGGCTAAGGCTAGGTTTTTTTTTAGGTCTAGAGCTAGAGTAATGTCTAGATTTAAGAGTAGGTTTTTGCCTAGATTGAGTGTTAGGGTTTACCCATAGGGCTAGTGTTAGGTTTCAGTTTAGGGTTAGGGTCAGGTTTAATCCTAGGGTTAGAGTTAGGGTCAGATTAAGGGTCAGGGTTAGGGTTAGGATTTGGGTTAAGGTTAGAGTTAGAATGAGGGCTAGGTTTAGGACTAGTAATAGTGTTATGGTTTGGGGTAGGTTAAGGATTAGGGTAAGGACTAGGGTAGCATTAGGGTGAAAGTTTCGCTTAGGGTAAAGAATAGGGACAGAGCTAGGGTTAGATATAGGTCTAGGTTTTCTTTAGGGTTAGGTTTAAAGCTAGGTTTAGGTCTCAGATTAAAGCTAGATTTTCTGTTAGCACAGGGCTATGGCTAATGTAAGAACTGGTGTTACGATTAGGGCTAGTTTTAGGGTTAGGGGTAGGGCTAGGTGTAGTGTTCTGGTTAAATTTAATGTTGGTGTGATGTTTAGAGCTAGGGTTATTTTTAGGGTCTTAGTCAGGGTCAGAGTAAGTTCTAGATTTAGGGTTAGGACTCAAATTAGGGCTGGGGTTAGGGCTAGGTATAAGCTTAGGTTTTAGTTTAGGTTAAGAATTAGGGCTGGGGATGTGGCTCACGTGGTAGCATGCTTGCCTGGCATGCGTGCAGCCCGGGTTCGATCCTCATCACCACATACAAAGACGTTGTGTTTGTCGAAAACTAAAATATAAATATTAAAAAATTCTCTCTCTCTCTCTCTCTCTCTCTCTCTTTAAAAAAACAATTAGTATTAAGCCTATGTCACGGCTTTGTTTAAGTGCTAGGTCTAGGGTTAGGGCTAGTTTTCCAATTAGCATTAGGGTTAGGGCTAGTGTTAGGGTGAGGTTTAGACTAAAGATTAGGGCATTATTGAGGTTAGGGTTAGGTCTAGGTATAGGGCTAGGGCGAAAGAAGGAGTGGGGTTGGGTTAGGTTTAGGTCTAGGGTTTGTGTTATGGTAAGGGATAGATTTAGAACTAGGGTGAGAGTTAGGGTTAAGCTTACCATTAGGGTTAGGTTTAGGACTAAATTTGTGCTACGATTAGCGCTAGGGTTAATGTTAGGGTTAGGCCTACGTTTAGGGTTAGGGTTAGGGCTAGGATTAGTGCAAGGTATGATGTTATAGCTAGGTTTAGGGTGAGGTACAAAATAAGGTTAGGGCTAGGGTAAGGGTTAGGGTTAGTGTGAAGGCTAGGTTTAGGGCTAGGATTAGGGCTAAGTTTAGGGCTAGGATTCGTGTTTGGTTTTGTGTTACAGTTAGGGTTAGAATTAGTGCTAGGGCTAATGACAGGTCTAGGTTTACGGTTAGGGTTAGTTTTAGGGTTAGGTTTATGGCTAGTTCTAGTGTAAGGTTTAGGTTGAGGGTTAGGTTCAGGTATAGAGACAGGGTTATTATTAGGGTCACTGTCAAGATTAAAGTTTGAGTTAGGTTAAGGTTTAGGATCAGGGCTTTCATTAGCATTAGGGTTAGTATTAAGGTTAGGGTAATGTTTATGTTTATGTTTAGGTTTTAGGTAAGGTTTAGGGTAATGGACAAAGTTAGGGTTATAGATAGGATTAGGGTTATCCTAAAATTAGCATTAGGGTTAGGGTTAGGGTAATGGATAGGTTTAGAGCTATGGTTATGACTAGAATTATGGTTAGGATTAAGGCTAGTTTTAGGTTTAGGGTTAAGGCAAGTTTTAGTGATAGGGTTAGGTTTAGGCTAATGGTTAGGGCTCTGGTTAGGTTTAGGATTAAAACAGTTGTAGGGCTCAGATTAGTGCTAGGTTTGGGTTTAGGTTAGGTCTAGGATTAGGGCTACAACTAACATAAGAACTAGGGTTGTGATTAGGGCTACTTTTGTGGTTAGGGGTAGGGGTAGGGGTAGTTTTAGGGTTAGGTATAATTTTAGAGTGATCTGAGAGCTATAGTTAGTGTTGGGGTCAGAATAAGGGTTAAGGTTAGGTTTTGGTTTAGGTTAAGAGTTAGAGTTAGGACTATAGCTCGATTTTTTTAAAGACTAGGCCTAGGTTTGAGCTAGTATTAGGATTAGAGATAGTGTTAGGGCTAGATTTAGTGTGAAGTTTAGGTTTAGGTTTGGGGTTAGTTTTAGAGTTATGGGTAGATCTAGGGTTAGTTGTAGGGCTAGGTTTAGGGTTAAGGGTAGAGCAAGTGTTGGGGTTATGGTAAGGGATAGTGTTAGAAATAGGAATAGGGCTAGGGTGATAGTTAGAGTTAGTATTAGTGCTAGTGTTAAAATTAGGGTTAGGGCTAAATTAGGGCTAGGATCAGGTCTAGGATTAGTGTAGCGTTAAATCTAGGGTTAGAGTTAGAGTTGCATTTAGGGGAAAGCTTGGGGTTATATCTAGGTTCAGATATAGGGCTAGGGATAAAATCAGGGATAGGGCTAGAGTTAGGGTTCAGGTTAGGATCAAGACAAGGTTTAGGGCTAGAATAGGGCTAGAATTTGTGTTAGGGTTATGGCAAGAATTAGGGCTAGGGCTAATATCAGGTCTAGGGTAACAGTTAGGGACAGGTTTAGGGTAAGGTTTATGGCTAGGTCTATATACAGAGTTAGGTTTATGGTAAGGTTCAGGTTTAGACCTAGGTGTATTATAATGGTTAGGTCAGGTTTTGGTTTGGATAAGGTTGAGGTTTAGGGTTAGCGCTCAAATTAGCATTAGGTTTAGAGTTAGGGTTAGTGTAAGGGATAGGGTTAGGTTTTGTATTCAGGTTAGGTTTAGGGTTCATGTTAGGTTTAGGTTAATGGGTAGGGTTAGATTAGGCCTAGGGTTAGCAATAGGTTTATGGTTATTTTTTGGGTAATTGATTGATTTAGAACTATGGTTAGGGCTAGGTTATGTTTAGGATTAGGGCTAAGTTTAGGGTTAGGGTTATGGTTAAGAGTAAGGTTAGGGTTAGGGTTAAGATTAGGATATGGGTTAGGGTTTAAGCTAGGGTTAGTGCTAATGTTAGAGTTAGATTTAGGTTTAGGTCAAGGGTTAGGATTAGTATTAGGGTTAGGACTAGAGTTAGGGTTAGTGTTAGGCTTAGTTTTTTTCTTACCGTTAGGTTAAGGGTAAGGCTCATGGATTTAGTAAGTGTTAGGGCTAGGTTGAGGGTTCAGGTTAGAATCAGAGCTAGGAATAAATGTAGATTTAAAGTTATTAGAGCTAGGGTTAGCATTAGGTTTAGGTTAGGGTAATGGATAGAGTTAGATCTAGGGTTTGGGCTATGGTTACGGTAAGGATTAGGGCTAGGATTAGGGTTAGGTTTGGGCTAGGGTTTGTTTACCTTAAGGATTAGAGTTTGAGCTAGAGTTAGAGCAATGGCTAAGTTTTGGGTTAGGCTCAGCATTAGGTCTAGGGATAAGATTACGGTAGGTTTAGAGTTAGGGTTAGGGTTAGGGTAGCGCTATGTTTATCATTAGGGTTAGGATAATAGGGTCATGGATATGGTTAGATAGATGTAAGTTTAAATTTAGGTTTAGGGTTAGATTTAGTTTTAGGGTTAAGATTAAGGCATGGTTAGGTTTAGGTTTCTACTACAGGTTAGGGTTTGTGCTAGAGTTAGTGCTATAGCAACTGTTAGGTTTAGTGTTAGGTCTAGGGTTAATTTTCTGTTTAGGGTTAGGGTTAGGGTTATGCCTAGGGTTATCAATAGGGTTAAGGTTAGGGTTAGGGTAATGTTTATGTTCAGAGCTAGGTTAAGGTATGGGGTTAAGTTTAGGGTTAGGGATAGGGTTAGTGTTAGAGTTAGGGATAAGTCTGAGTTTATATTTACAGCAAGAGTTAGGCATTGAGTAAATTTAGGACTAAGGCTACAGTTAGGGTTAGGATTAGGGCTAGGGTTAGGGTGAGTGTTACACCTAGGGCTAGGTTTAGGCCTAGGATTCACTCTAGGTTTTGTGTTATGTTAAGGGGTAGGGTTAGGGCTATGGGTAATGAAGACCTAGGATTATGATTAGGGCTACTTGGAGTGTTAGGGTTATGTCTAGGTCTAGTGTTAGGTTTAGATTTTCAATTAGGGTCAGGTTTTGAGTTAGCTTAGTGTAAAATACAAGGTCCATGTTCAGGTTAGTGTTAGGGTTAAGGTTAAAGCCAGAATTAGGACTGGGTTTATGTCTAGGGATAGGGTTAGACTTTGCATTAGGTTAAGGGTTATTGTTAGGGCTAGAGCTAGGCTTTTGTTTAGGTCTAGGGCTACAGTTAAGGCTACATTTAGGATTAGGTTTAGGTCTAGGGCTTGTGGTAGAGTCAGGTTTAGTATAAGTTTACTGGTAGGGCTAGTGTTAAGGTTTGGTCTAGGGTTAGAATCAGATTTCTACCTAGGGTTAGTGTTATGTTCAGAATAAGGGTCAGGGTTAGGGTTAGGGTTTGGGATAGGTTAGAGCTCAAATGAGCGCTAGGTTTAGGACTATTAATGAGGTTAGGGTTTTGATTAGCCTAAGGATTAGGGATAGGCATAGGGTTACCATTAGGGGTAGGGTTTTGCTTAGGTTTAGGGATAGAGTTAGAGCTAGTGTTAGGGGAAGGGTTAGGATTAGGGTTAGTGTTAAAGCTAGGTTTAGGGCTCAGATTATGGCTAGTATATGTGTTAGCATTAGGGCTAGGGTTAGGGCAATGAATAATGTAAGAATCAGGATTACAATTTAGTTAGATTTAGGATTAGTGTTTAAGATTATTGTTTATGGTTAGGTTTAGGGTTAGGATGAATTTAGAGCTAGGATTATTGTTAGGTAGGAGTCAGGGACAGGGTTAGTTTCATGATTAGGACTCAAATTAGGGCTAGGTTTACTGTTAGGGTTTGGTTTTAGGTAAGAGTGGTGTTTTAGAGCTAGGGTGAGGGTTATTGTATAAGTCAGAGTCAGGGTTAGTTTTAAAATCAGGGGTAGTACTCAAATTAGGGCTAGGATTTGTTCTAGTTGTAATTTAGGGTTTGTTTTCAGTTAAGATTTAGGGTTATGTCTACTGCTCGGTTTTGTTTGAGTTCCAAGGTTAGGGTTAGCACTAGTTTTATGATGAGTATTAGGGTTAGGTCTACTGTTAGTGTTAGGCTTAAGCTTATGGTTACAATTATATATAGAGTTAGGTTTAGATCTAGGGTTAGGCTAGGAGTAAGAATAGGGTAAGGGTTAGGGCTAAGGTTAGGGCTAGGTTTAGAGTTAGGGTAAGGGATAGGGTTAGAACTAGGAATAGGGCTAGTGTGAGAGTTAGAGTTTTTCTTAAGGCTAGGATTAGGTTTAGGATTTGGATAAGAGTTAAGTTAAGGCCAGGATTAGGGCTACAGTTAGTGTTCAGTTTAGGCCTAACAATAGGGATATGATTAGGTTTATGTTTAGGATATGGGATGGCGTTATAGCTAGGTGGAGAGGTAGGGTTAGGGCTAGAGTAGGGATAGGGATAGGCATAGAGTTAGGGTTATGAATAAGGTTAGGTTTAGGGCTAGGATGAGGGCTAGTGTGTGTTTGTTTGTTTGTTTGTCTGTTTGTAGGGCTAGGATTAGGGCTAGGGCTAATATCAGGTCTACGGTTATGGTTAAATATAATATTAGGGTTAAGTTTAGGTCTATGTCTAGTATAAGGGTTAGGCTTATGGTAAAGATCAGGTTTAGAGCTAGGGATAATTTTAAGGTTAGGGTCAAGTTTAAGGTTTTGTTTAAGTTAGGATTTAGGTTTAGGGCTCAAATTAGCATTAGGGTTAGAGTTAGCGTAATGATAGGGTTTAGTTTAGGGTTCAGGTTAGGTTTAGGGTAATTGATAGGGTTAGCTTAGCAATAGGGTTAGGTTAAGGCTTAGGGTTAGCATTGGGGTAAGAGTTATGATTATGGTAGAGGGTCGGATTAGAGCTTAGGTTAGAAATAGGGTTAAGGTTAGGAATAGGTCTTGAGTTATGGGTAAGGTTAGGTTTAGAACTAGGGTTAGGTTTAGGGTTATGGTTAGTCTAAGGGTTCGGTTTTGAGGTAGAATTATGGCTAGGGAGAGGTTTAGTTGTAGGGTTAGGTCTAGGGATA
Source organism: Spermophilus citellus (assembly GCF_964194105.1). Lineage (NCBI taxonomy): Eukaryota > Metazoa > Chordata > Mammalia > Rodentia > Sciuridae > Spermophilus > Spermophilus citellus. Next base: position 3,906,925 of record NW_027673039.1, on the reverse strand, counting down.
GGATTATGGTAAAGTTAGTGTTAGGGTTAGGATTAGGGCTAGGGTTATCATTAAGGTTAGGTTTAGGGTTAAGGTAATGGATAGGGTTAGATATAGGGTTAGGGTTAGATTTTGGTTTAGGGTTAGTATTAGGGCTATGGATATGTTTAGGTTTATGGTTAGGTTTAGGGTTTGAGTTAGGGTTAGGGCTATGCTGAGTGTTAAATTTAGGATTGTGTCTAGGGTCAGTTTTCCGGTTAGTTTATCCTAACACTAGACCTAGTCCTAACCCTAATCCTATAACTAGCCCAAATTGTAAAACTAGTCCATACATTGGACTAGCTCTAACCCTATTTCTTACCCTAAGTTAACCCTAACCTCAAGCTAGCACTAGTCTTAATCTTAATCCTTACTTTTACCCAAACCCTAATCTTATTAGTAGTCCTAACCTTAGGCTTCATTCTAGCTTTAACCATAACCCAAACCTGACACTTATTCTGACCCTAATGATAACCATAGGTCTAAACCTGACCCTAACCTTAAACCAAACCCTAATTCTAGCACTAGGAGTAAACCTATAGCTAAACCTAACCCTAACACTAGCCCTAACCTTAACCCTAACCCTAGCACTAATCCTTCCCTTACCCTAAGCCAAACCCTAACCTTAATGCTAAACCTAGTCCTAACCCTAATCCTTAGCCTAACACAAATCCTAACTTTATTACTAGTCCTAATCCTAGCCATTATTCTTGTTATAAACATAACCCTAACCCTGACCCTAACCATAAACCAAACTCTCACATTAGCCCTACCCGTAAACCTATACCTAAACCTAACGCTAACACTAGCCTTAAACATAAACCTAATCATAAATCTAGCCATATCTCTCACCCACAACTGAAACAAAAACCTAGCCCTAGCCTTAATGATAACCCTTAACCTATCCCAAACACAAACCCTACATCTAGACTTAACCAATCCTAATTTAAGCTTGATCCCTAACCCTTATCCTAATCCAAATACAGACCCTGCAACTAACACCAACTTAGCTTTAAAAGTGATCCTAACCAAAACATAAACCTAACACTAGATCTAGCAATAACCCAAACCATAACGCTAGTCCTTATATACCCATATTTCTAATCCTAGCTCTAAACCTAATACAAAATCTAGCCCCGATCCTAGGCCTATACCTAGCCCTAAGCATAACCCTAACCCTAATTGTTTCCCTCACGCTAATTCTAACCCTTAACTTAGACCTAAACCTAGCTAAAATCCTATCCCTAATTCTAAACATAACCCTATTCCTATCCCTAAACCTAACACTACACTAGCCTTAATCATAATGTGAATGGTAGCCCTAATACTATCTCTATAATTATCCATTACAATAAACCTAACCCTAAACTTAATGATAGCCTAGCTCTAACTCTAACTGTAAACCTAATCCTAGACCTAACCCTAAACCTAACCCTCATCATAGCCCTAACCCTAGATCAAATATTATCTATACTCTAACTAACCCTAGCTCAATCCTAACACTAATCCTAAAACTAAAACTACCCCTAACCCTAACTTGACATCAAATCCTATCCATTAAACTAATTCTAAAGGCAACCTTAGCCCTAACCCTAACTCTAACCCTTAGCTTAACTGTAAATCTAACCCTAGACGTAACACTAAACCTAAATCTCACCCTAGCACTAACCCTAGTTCAAAACCTAACCTATATCCTAAACGTAACCCAAACACTAATCCTAGCCCTAGCCCTAACCCTAACCCTAACTCTAGCCATAATCCTAACCAAAATGCTAGCTCTAACCATAGATCTAATGCTATCCATTACCCTAACAATAACCATAACACAAATGCTAACCCTAGGCCTAACCCTAATCCTATAACTAACCCTAAACATACCCATTATCCTAATCTTAACCTGAATCCTAATCTTAAACCTATCCATTACCCTATACCTAACTCTAACCCAAACCCTAATTTAAGCCCTAACCCTAAAACTTAACCTATCCGATAACCAAAACCTGAAGCTGATCTTAAAAAACACCTAATTCTAAACTTGATCCTTACCCTAAACCTAACCCTTATAAAAGACCTAGCCATGAAACTAACCTTATAACTACCCCTAGCCATGACCCTAAACCTAACAAAAGCCCTAGCCCTCATCCTAACACCAAACCTAGCCTTATTCCTAACCCAATCCTAACCCTATCCCTAAACCTAATTATAATCATTGCCCTACCCCTAAACCTAGCTATAACCCCATCTCTTCCCCCAAACTTAACCCTAAACATAGCCCTAAAATTAGGCCTAACCCTAACATTAATCCTAGACCTATTCCTAGGTATAGTTTAGCCCTAACCCTAATCCTTATCCTAGCCTTAAGACTAAATCTAATTCTTGCCTAACCCTATTTCTAGTTCTAACCCTATCCGGTACCATAACCTTAGCCTTATCCCTAAAACATAACCGAGCTATAGCACTAACCCTAATCCTTAACTGAAACCAAATCCTCACCCTACATCTAGTCCTAAGTCTACCCCTAATTCAAGTCCTATCCCTAACCTATAGCTAACCCTGAACCTGTCTCTTAACCTAACACTAATCATAGCTCAAAACATCACCCTAAACTTAAACGTAATCCTAAAACTAGACTTAGTCCTAATTGTAACACTAAATTAGCTCCAATCATAACCCTAGTTCTTACATTAGCCATATCACTAACACTAGCCCAAACAAAACCCGAAACCTAGCCCTAACCTGAGCCCAAACACTAGCTTTAACCCTCTCTAACCCTAAATGTAGCTGTAACCCTTACCCTAAACCTAACCCTAACTTAATTCCATACACTAACCCTAAACCTAAACCTAAACAAAATCCTAACCCTAAACCTAGCTCTAACCCTATCCAATACCCTAACCCTAATTCTAACCCTCAGTCTAACCCTAACACATTCCCTAACCCTAACCTATCCATTATCCTAAATATAACCCTAAACCTAAAGCTAACATAATACTAGACCTAGACGTAACAATAACCTTAAAACTAGCTACAATTGTAACCATAGTTCTTACATTAGACATAGACCTAAAGATAACACCAAACATAGCCCTAATCCGAGCCCTAACACTACTTTTAACTCTAACCCTAGTGCTAACGCTAACCCTCACCCTAAGCCTAGCCCTAACCCTAGCCCTAACACTAGCACTAACCCTGCCCGATACCCTAAGCCAATCTCTAACCTTAAAGCTACCTAGTTTTAACCTAATCCTTAGCCTAACCCAAAACATAACTCTATTACTAGTCCTATCACTAGCTCTCAATCTAGCTCTATCCCTATCCAAAACCCTAAATCTAACCCTGATAATTATTCTGACCCTAATACTAACCAGAGGTCTAAACCTGACCCTAACCCCAACTGACCCCTAGCATTGGTGCTACCTGTAATCCCATACCTTTACCTAACCCTAACACTAGGCCTAGATCTACACAGAATCCTTCATCTAGCGATAACTCTAGCCCTAGCCCTAAACAAAAACCTAGACCTAGCCCTAAAAATAATCCTTAACCTAACCCAAACACTAACTCTACCCCTAGACCTAACCCTAGTCCTAATGCTGGACCTAATCATAAAACTAACACTAACCCAAACACTGACCCTTAACCTAACACACACCCTAGCTTAAAAACTTTTTCTAACAGAAAACCTAACCCTAAACTAGACATAGCCATATCACTAACACTAAAACTAGCCATAACCATAAGCCAAAACCTACCTCTGACTCTGTACATTACCCTAACCCTAACCCTAACCCTAATGCTAACCCTAGCACTAACTCTAACCCTGACTCTAACTTAAACCTCGTCCTAGTGCAAATCTTAGCTCAATCCCAACCCTTAAATATAACCTAACACTAACACTAAACCTTGGCCTAATCCTAACCCTAACCTTAACCCTAGACCAAATCCTAACTTTAAACCCAGCCATAACACTAGCTCTAACCCTACCCATTATCCTAACCATAAATCTAACCCTAATGATAACCCAAGCCCTAACCCTAAATATACCCTAACCCTAACCCTAGACATAGCTATAAACCTAAAACTTGTCATAGACCTAACCCTAGCTCAAACCCTAACCATCACAGAAACCTAACCCTACACCTATCCCTAACACTACGTTAAGTGGAAAACTAATACTAACCTTAACCCTAACCCAACATCAAACCCTATCCAATACCCTAAACCTAATGATAACCCTAGCCCTAATCCTAACACTAACCTTGACCCTAACTGTAAGTATAACCTAGGCCTAACCCTAAACCTAACATTCACCCTAGTGCTAACCCTAGCTCAAACCCTAAACCGTATCCTAAACCTAAACCTAATGCTATCCCTGGGCGTAACCCTAACACTAACCCTACCTCAATCCCTAATATTAACCATTACCCTTGCCCTAACCCAGTTCTACCACTCTCCACTACCCTAAACATACCCTTACTCTAATGCTATCCCTAGGCCTAAACCTAACTCTTTCACTAACTATAACCCTATCTATTACCCTAACCTAACCTGAACCCTAAACCTAACCCTATCATACCATATCCCTAACCCTAATCCTAAACCCTAACCTAAACCAAAGCCAAAACCTGATTCTAACCCTAATCATACCCCCAGTCCTAAACCTAACCCTTATCCTAGACCTAGCCATAAATCAAACCATCAATCTATCTCTAACAGTAACCCTAGACCTGACACTAGCCCTAGACCTAATTCTTGCCATAACCCTAAAACAAACCCTAGCCCTCATTCTAGCCCTAAACCTAGCCTTATTACTAACCCAAAACATAATCCTAGCCCTAACCATAATTCTAACCTTCAACCTAGCCCTAACACTACCTATAACCCCATCCCTTCCCCTAAACCTAACCCTATCCCTAAGCCTAAACCTAAGCCTAAAACTAGGCCTAAACCTAGCACAAAGATTAGACTTATTCCTAGCCCTAATTTAGCCCTAAACCTAACCTAACCCTAGCCCTAAGACTAACTCTAACTCTCATCCTAGTCCTATTCCTAGTTCTATCCCCAATCCTTACAATAACCTTACAACTTGCCCAAAACCTTAGCCCTAACCCAAGCCCTAGCCCTAGTCCTACATGTAATCCTAACTCTAAATGTAACCCTAAACCTAAGCCTAAATCCCTCACTAACACAAGCTGTAACACTAACACTAATCCTAAAACTAGCCCTAACCTAGCCCAAGCCCTACAACAAAACAAAGCCATAGCCCTAACCCTAACATTTAATCTAAACCAAACCTTAAGTCTACATCTAGCCCTAAACCTAGCTCTAATCTGAGTCCTATCCCTAACCCTAAAACTAACCATGACCCTTACACTAACCCAACACTACCTCTACCTCTAATCATCACCCAAAACCTAAACTGAACCCAAACACTAGACCTAGCCCTTACCCTAACCCTAAAACTAGCCCTAATCATAACCCTAGTTCTTACATTAGCTGTATCCCTAACACTAGCAGTACCCTAACCAAAAACCTATCCTTATCAGAGGCCTAAAACTAGCTTCAACACTAACAATAACTGTAAACCTAGATCTAACACTTACCCTAAATCTAATTCTAACCCTAACCCTTGAAATAACCCCAAACCTAACACCAACCCTACCCCTAATCCTAACAATAACCTTAGCCTTAAACCTAGCTCTAATCCTATCATTACCTTAACCCTAACCCTAACCCTAATGCTAACCCTAGGATATCCCTAACCCTATTCCTAACCCTAAACCTATCCATTACACTAAAACTAACCTGAACCCTAAACCTAACAATATCCATAAACCGAATCCTATCCCTAACTCTAATGCTAATTTGAGCCCAAAACTTACACGTTAACCTAATCCAAACTGGAAACCTGTACCTTACCCTAATAATGCCCCTAGATCTAAATCTTACCCTAAACCTTAATCTAAAACTTACAGTACACCTATCCATAACCCTAACCCTCAAACTATCTCTAACCATAATCCTAGACCTGACATTAGCCCTAGCACTAATGAAGCCCTAACCCTAACACAAACCCGAGCCCTAATCCTAGCCCAAAACTTAGCTTTAACCCTAACCCTAACCCTCACACTAAACCTAACCCTAGTTTTAAGCCTCGCCCTGGTTCTAAACTAGTGATAACGTCATACCTAACCATAACTATAACCCTAACCCTAGCCCTAAACCTAGGCTTAGCCTTAATACTAACCCTAGCTCTAAACCTAGCCCTAATAAATCCCTAACCATAATCCTACAAAACACTAAACCTAAGACTATCTATCTCTCACCCTAGCCCTAGCCCTAGATCTAACCCTATCACTTCTGATAAACCAAACCCTAGACCAAACCCTAGCCATAACCTAAATTTAACCTAATTCTAAATCTAACCCTAACCATAAGCCTAAACCATACCCTATCACAAGCTATAACCCTTACACAAATTTGAAAACAAGCCCTAACCCTAGGTTTAGCACTCAAGCAAAACCGAGCCATAGCACTGACACTAACACTTAACATAAACCATACCCTAAACCTACACCTAGCCCTAACACTAGCCCTAATTCAAGTCCTAACCCTAACCTTTGAACTAATACTAACCCTGACTCTGACCCTAACACTGACCTTAGCCCTATACATCACCCTAACCCTAAACCTAATCCTAACACTACACCTCGCCCTAAACCTAACCTAAACTAGCCTTAATTGTAATGCCATTTCTTACATTAGCCATACCCCTAAACCTAACACAAAAACTAGCCCTAATCCAAGGCCTAATTCTAGCTTTAACCCTAACCCTAGCCCTAATCCTAAACCTAGCCCTAGTCTTAACCCTAGCTCTAACCCTAACCCTTACCCTGAGACAAACCCTCACACTATTGCTACCCTAGTCCTAACCCTAATCTTAAGCCTACTCCAACCCCTAACTTTATTACTAGTCCTAACCCTAGCCCTCATTCTAGCTCTAAACTTAACTCAAACCCTAACCCTAACCCTGACCCTTATTCTGACTATAACACAAACCTAGGTTTAAAACTGACACTAACCCTTATCCAAAACCTAACACAAGCCCTACCAGTAACCCTATACCTAAACTTAACACTAACACTAACCCTAGACCTAAACCTAATTCTAAATATAGCCATAACCCTAGCCTTAAGCCCTAACAATAACCCTTAACATAAACCAAACACTAACCCTACACCTAGACCTAACCCTAGTCCACATTCTGGAAATAAACTTAAACATAACCCTAACCAGAAACCTGACACTTACCCTAACAAAAACCCTAGCTCTAAACCTTATCCTAACCCAAAAACTAACCGTAACACTAGAAAAACCCTAAATCTAGCCACAACCATAACTCTAGCTCTTAAATTACTAATACACTTAACACTAGACCTAAACCCCACACAAAATCTAGCCCTAATTGTAGCCCTACACCTAAACCTAAGCATAACTGTTACCCTAAACCTAGCCCTAAACCTAACCCTAACCCTCGTCCTAGCTCTAACCTAATCTCAAACCCTTAACCTTACCATAAACATAACCCTAGCCCAAACCCAAAACCTCACCCAAACCCTAGACCTAATCCTAACCTTAACCATAGCACAAACCCTAGCTCTAACTCTATCCACTACCTTAACCATAACAGTAAACCTAATGCTAACCCTAGCCCTAACCTTAATCATAACCCTACCCTAGCCCTGACTGTAACCCTAACGGTCACTCCAGCCCTAACCCTACCTCGATCCCTAACCCTTAAACTTAAGCTAACCCTAACTCTAATCAAAGGCCTAACACTAAGCTAACCCTAGCCCTAATCCTAACCTGAACCATAGACATAACCCTAGCTCAAAACCTACCCATTACCCTAACCCTAAAATTTACCCTAATGATAACAATAGACCTAAAGCTAAATATACCCTAAACATAAACATAAACCTAACACTAGAACTAGCAGTGAACCTACCCTAAACCTAACCTAAGCCAGCTCAAATCCTAACCCTACCCTAAACCTAACCTTAACTCTAACCTAAACTTATCTGAAACTCTAACATGACATCTAAATCTATCACTCTAACCCTAATGATAACCCTAGCCCTAACCCTAACACTAACCCTAAAACTAACCATGACTATAACCCTAGCACTAACCTTAACCTAGCACTAACCCTAGATCAAACCCTAAACCATTTCTGAAACCTAATCCTAACTCTAACTCTCGCCCTAACCCTGAACCTAACCCTAACTCTAGCCCTAATCCTAACCATAAACGTAGCCCTAACCCTAGTTCTAATCCTATAAATTACCCTAATGATACCATAACACTAGAGCTAACTCTAGGCCTAATCCTATCACAAACAAAAAACATGTCTATTACTCTAAAACTAACCTGAACCCTAAACCTAACCATATCCATTACCCTCACCCTAACTCTAACCTTAATTCTAATTTCAGACCTAATCCTAAACCTTATCGTAACCCAAACCCGAAGCCTGACCATGACCCTAATAATACGCCTAGCTCTAAACCTGACCCTTTCCCTAAACACAACACTTAAAGTTGACCTAGCCATAAACCTAACCCTAAGACTCTCCCTAACTGTAAACCTAGACCTGACATTAGCCATAACCCTAATTCTTGCCCGAAACCTAACACAAAACCTATCCCTAATCCTAGAGTTAAACCCAGCCTTAATCCAAACCCAAACCATAACCCTAGTCCTAACCCTAAAGCTAATCATAAAACTAGCCCTAACCCTAACCATAGCACTAAAACAAAACTGAGCAACAGGCCTAACACTAAACCTTAACTTAATCCAAACACTAGCACTACACCTAGAACTAACCCTAGCCCTAATTCAAGTCCTAATCCTAACCTTAAATATAACCCATAACCTTACTCATGTCCTAACACTCATCCTAGCTCTAAACAGCACCCTAAACTTAAACCAAACCCTAATAGTAACCCTAGCCCTAAATTTGAGTCCTAACCCTAACTGTAAAAATAACCCTGACCTGACTCATATCCTAACACTATCTCTAGCTATAACTATCAATCTAAATTTAAGCCTAACCCTAACACAGACCTACCCCTACCCTTACCCTAAAACTAACACTAATTGTAACCCTAGTTCTTATATTTGTCATTGTCCTAACCTTAGCCTTAAACCTCACACAAAAACTGGCCCTAATCTGAGCCATAAAACTAGCTTTAACCCTAAACATAACCCTAACCCTAGCCCTAAACCTATGTCTAAACCTATCCCTTACCCTAAGCAAAACCCTAAACTTAATGGTAACCCTAGACCTATTCCTAATACTTAGTCTAAACAAATATTAACCCTATTAATAGTATCAACCCTAGAACTAATTATAGCTCTAACCCTTACCAAAACCCTAAACCTAACCCTGACCCTTATTCTGACCATCACACAAACCAGAGGTCTAAACCTGACCATAACCCTAAGCTAAACCCTAACACTATCCCTAATGGTAAACTTATACCGAATCCTAACCCTACCATTATCCCTAGATCTAAACCAAATTCAAAATATAGCCTTACCTTTAGCCCTAGACCTAAAGAAAACCTAGCCTTAGTCCTCACAATAACCCTTAACCTAACCTAAACACTACCTCTACCTCTAGACCTAAACCTAGTCTTAATTCTGGCCATAACCCTAACTGTCCCTTTCTGTAACACAAATCCTAGCTCTAAATTTTATGGTAACCCAAAATCTAGCCATAACCCTCACTCTAAGTCTTACATTACATATAGCCCTAATGTTAGCCCCAAACCTCATAAAAACCTAGCTCTAAGCGTAACCCTAACCCTAACCCTAGATCTAACTCTAACCCTTGCTTAACCCTAACCCTAGATCAAATACTAACCCTTGCTTAAATATGAATCTAGACTTAACCCTAACACTAACCCTAGTCCTAATCCTAACCATAAACAAGGCCAAACCCTAGTTCTAACTCTATCCATTACCCTAAACATAACCCTAACCCTAATGCTAAACCTAGCTCTAAACTTAACCCTAATCCTGAACCTAGATGTCACACTAAGCCTAACCATTGGCCTAGCCCTAATCATGGCTCAAACAATAACACTTAATACTAACCCTAATACTAAACCTAGCTCTAAGCTTAACCCTAACCCTAACCCTAAACCTAGATGTTACACTAACCCTAACCATTGCCCTAGCCCTAACCATAGCTCAAACCCTAACACTTACTCTAAACCTAACATTACACTAACCCTAGGCTTAACCCTAACCCTAACCCTAGCCTTAATCCTAATCCTAACCATAACCCTAGCCCTAAACATACCCATTACCTTGGACATAAGCCTTATCCAAATGCTAATTCTAGGCCTAACTCTAAACCTATCTCTAACACTAACCCTATCCATTTCCTAAAACTAACCTGAACTTTAAACCTAACCTTATTAATTACACTAACCCAATCCCTAACCCTAATGCTAAATCAAGCCCTCAACCTAAACCATAACTTAAACCAAATGCTAAACAAGACACTTACCCTAACAATACACCTAGGTTTAAACCGGACCCTTTCCCGAAACCTAACCCTTACAATAGACCTAGACATAAACCTAACCTTAACAATATCACTAAGTGTAACCCTAACTGACATAAGCCAATCACCTGATTCCCGCCCTAAACCTAACACAAACCCAAGCCCTCATTCGAGGCCTAAACCTAGCCTTAATCCTAACCTGAACTTAACCCTAGCCCAATACCTAATTTCAACACTCGCCCTAGTTCTGAACCTAGGTATAACCACATTTATTCCCCTAACCCTAATCCAACACTAATGATAACGTTAACCTTAACCATAACCCTAACCCTAACACTAACCCTAGCTCCAATCCTACCCTAATTTAGTGCTAATCATAACCCTAACTCTAACCCTACCCATAAGACTGATTCTAACTCTTTCCCTAGATCTATTTCTAGTACTAACTCTATCTGTTACCATAACCCTAACACTAGCCCTAACCTAACCCCTAAATATAGCCCAAGTCCTAACCCTAGATCTAACCATAACTCTAAATATAACCCTAACCATAAGCCTGAAACTCACCCTACCACTAGCCCTAATATTATTGCTAATCCTGAACTAGTTCTAAACCTAGCTGTAGCTCTAAAAACAACTGAGTTCTAGCCCTAACCCTAACACTAACCTAGCTATAACCTCAGACCTGACATTAGACCTAGCCCTAATACTTGCCCTAACCCTAACACAAAACTTAACCCTACACCTACCATAATTCTAGCCTTATTTCTAGAGTTATTGCTAATCCTAAAACTAACACTGACCTTGACTCTGACTCTAACACTAACCCTAATTCAAATCATCACTCTAATCATAACCTAACCCTAACACTAAACCTAGCCCTAACCCTAATCCTAAAACTAGCCCTAATCATAATCTTAGTTCTTATAATAGGCATAGCCCTACCCTAACCCTAACTTAATCTAAAACCTACCCCTAACCCTAACCCTAACACTAGCTTTAACCCTAAACTAACTCTAAACATAATCCTAACCCTAGCCTTAATCCTAACCATAACCCTAGCCCTAACTCTAGCTCTAATCCTATTACCTTAACACTAACCCTAACCATAATACTAATTCTAGGATAACCCTGGCTCTATCCATAACCCTAACCCTATTCATTACTATAAACCTAACCTTAACCCTAATCCTAACCATACCCAATATCCTAACCCTAAACATAATCCTAACCTAATTTGAGCCCTAACCCTAAACCTTAACCTAAACAAACCCTAACCGTTACCGTGACACTAATAATACCCTATACCCAGAAGTGACCCTAACACTCAACCTAAACCTTACACTATACATAGCCATAAACCTAACCCTGAAACTATCCCTAACCATAACCCTGGACCTAATATTAGCCCCAGCCCTCATGTTAGCCCTTATGCTAATAAATAAATAAATAAATAAATAAATAAATAAATAAATAAATAAATCCCTTATCCTGGCCCTAAAAATACACTTAATCTGAACCCTAACCCTATCACTAGGCCTAACCCTAAAGTGAACCCTCAACCTAGATCTTAACCTAGGTATAGTATTATAATGTACCCTAACCCGAATTCTAACCCTAGCCCTAAAACAAAGGCCTAGCCCTAATACTAAACCTAGCTCTAATCCTAGACCTAATTTAGCCCTACCCTTAAATCTAATCATACCCCTAACCCTAAGAATAACTCTCTTGCCCTAGCCCTAGTTCTAAAAATATCCCTTACCATGACCCAAAGCCTAGCCCTAACCCTAGCCCCAAACTTAGCCCTAGCCCTAAACCTATATTTAACCCTCACTCTAAATCTAACCATAACCTAAAACCTAAACCTCATCCTAACACTAGCCCTAATCCTAATGCTAATTTGAAAACTGTCCCTCACCATAGTCATAGCATTCAAGCAAAACTGAGCTACAGCTCTAATTCTAAACCTTAACCTAAACCAAACCCTAACACTATGTCTAGCCCTTACCCTAGCCAAATTTGAGTCCTAAACCTAATCACACAACTAATAATGTCAAAGACACTGATCCTAAAACTAACCTTAGTTCTAAACATCAACGTAACCCTAAACCTAACCCAAACCCTAGACCTAGCCCTAACCCTAATCATAAAACTAGCCCTAATTGTAATGCCAGGTCTTACATTAGCAGTAGCCCTAACACTAACACCAAACCTAGCCTTAATCTGAACACTAACCCTAGCTTTAACCCTAACACTAACACTAACCCTAACCCTAACACTAGTTCTAACCCTATCCCTTACCCTATGCCAACCCTCACCCTAATGCTACCCTAGTCCTAACACTAATCCTTAGCCTACCCCAAACCCTAACTCTATTACTAGTCCTAACCCTAGGCCTCATTCTCTCTCTAACCCTAACCCAAACAATAAGCCTATCCCTGACCCTTATTCTGACTCTAACACTAACCCTAGGTCTAAGCCTGACCCTTACCCTAAACCAAACACTAACACTAGCCCTATAGGTAAACCTATACCTAAACCTAACCATAACATTAACACTAGACCTAAACTTAATCCTAAATATAGCCATAACTCAAGCCATAGCCCTAAACAAAAACCTAGCTCCAGCACTAACAATAACCATTAGTCTAACACAATGACTAACAATACCCCTAGAACTAACCCTAGTAAAATTGTGCTCCTAACTGAAAATCCAATGCTAACCTGAACACTGACCCTTACCCTAACACAAACCCTAGCTGTAAACCTTTACTAACCCAAATCTTCCCCAATGCTAGTCCTATCCATAACCCTAACCTTAAAACTAGCCATAACCATAATCCTAGTTCTTATATTACCCATAGTCCTAACACTAACCATAAACCTTCTCCCAAAACTTCACCCTAAATGTAGCACTATAACTAGCTGTAAGCCTAATCCTAACCTTAGCCCTAGCCCTAACCTTCACACTTGCCTTGGCCAATATCATAGAAACTTGAAGAAAACTAGGGCCAGGCTGGAGCTCTCTGTGCAGATGGAAGGCTCAGCTGTGTAGTTGTTCTTGGCTCAGTGGGAAGTCAGAAGTCTCAGCTGAGCATGAGCTCTCTGCACAGACGGAAGTCTGTGATCTCAGCTCAGATTGAATTCTCAGCCCTGTGTAAGCTTTTGGCGCAGAGGGAAGTGTTTGCTGAGGTTTCGCTTTCAGCTCAGACAGAAGTCTTGGCTGTGCAGGCACTCTCAGCGCAGAGGACAGGTAGCACAGAACACAGAGGCTTTGCTTGTGGGTCACGAGGCCAAGCTCCGGACATGGCCAAAGGTCACTCCAGAACCACCCACCTCACCAAACACCATACACAGGTAACAGAGGGAATGCATTTTGGAAAACCTTACTCACCATCTTTCAATGACCCTGGCAACCAGCTCAGTTCTGCGGCTTCTCAGGTACCCAGTTTCCAACTCCCCTACCTCCAGCTGTGATAACTCAAGATTTTTCTCACAAGCTTTTTATTTTTGGGGGGGGGGGGTGGGGGGTGTAGCTATCAATGCAGAACAGCAACTGTACAAGTACCTGGTTTCCAACTCAGAGACTAAGAGTAGGGAGGCTCCAGGTAGAAGCTTAAGCACTCTCAAACTGACTACCTCTACCACACTTAGCACAGAGACTCAAGCTAGGAATAGACAACTCCACCTACTGGAAGAAAACAGAGTTCTGAGAGACTTTTCTATTCTCGCTCTTCTCATCTCTTCTCCTCTACCCTTCCCCCTCTGGCCCTCACAATCTCAACATACGTGAAACCAAGAACTTTGCATGAAATTGGACTTTAAGAACTGAATCACCAGAATTGTTTAATCTAGAGGAATTGCATAGACCCACCTCACCCCCCTTTATTTTATATTATTTTCATTCTCCCTCTCTTTCTTTCTTGTTTTTTCTTTATTTTTTCTTCCTCCCTCTATCCCACTTTCAACCTCCAAACTTTACTATTAATACATAGGGTAATTTTATGAATACTGATAAGAAATTTGAATTTATACATTCTTCCATAAATTACCCTTGTCTATTCATTACAGTTCTCCTCCAATTTACTAAGATAGATTAATCTCATACCCTCACTCCTTTCCTCCTTAACATAGCATCCTAACCCTGATCATCAATTCTCTATACACCACCAGAAGTGGTATTCCTTTTATGAAACTAATGACTATATTCTAAATAATAATTGAAGCCAACATCTATAAATATATAATCTAAATATAAATGTATTTATAATGGTTAGGCTTAGGCTTCGGTTAGGGTTAGATTTAGAGTTAGGATTTGATCTATGGTTAGGGCTAGGACTAAGGATAGAGCAAGGGTTAGGACTAGGTTTAGGTTTAGGGTTAGTGTTATGGTAAGGGATAGGGTTCGAACTAGTAATAGGCTAGTGTGAGAGAGTTAGTCGTAGGGCTAGGGCTAGTGTTATGTTTAGGGATAGGGCTAAATTAGTGCTAGGTTTACTGTTAGGTTTAGACCTCAGGTTAGGTTTGTAGTTAGGATTATATGTAGGGTAAGGGAGTGGGTTATAGCTATTTTGGGGCTAGGGCAAGGGTTAGTATTAGGTTTAGGGCTAGGGTTAAGGTTAGGGTTGTGATTAAGGCTAGACGTAGGGCTAGAATTAAGGCTACTCTTTGTGTTAGGGTTAGGGCTTGTATTAGGGCTAAGGCCAATGCCACGTCTAGGGTTACAGTTAAGGATAGATTTAGTGTTAGCTTTATGGCTTGGTCCCATGTAAGGATTAGGTTTATGGTAAGGGTTAGGTTTAGAGCTAGGGTTATTATTAGGGCTAGGTTCAAGTTTAGGGTTTGTTTTATGTTAGAGGTAAGGTTTAGGGCTTGAATTAGCATTAGGTTTAGGGTGAGGGTTAATGACAGAGTTACGTTTAGGGTTTAGATGTGGTTTAGTGTAATGGATAGGGTTAAGGTTAGGCCTAATATTTAGCATAAGGGTTAGGGTTACCATTAGGGTAATGGATAGGGTTAAACCTAAGATTAGTGCTAGGGATATGTATAGGATTAGGGCTTTTTAAGGTTACGGTGAGATTTAGAGTTAGAGTTAGTCTTTGGGATAGGATTAGGGTTAGATATAGGGATAGGGCAAAATTAGGACAAAGATTTGGGCTAGGGTTAGTGTTAGGTTTAGGCCTAGGGTTTGGGTTAGGGATAAACTTAAGGCTATGTTTTGGGCTAGAATAAGGGCTAGGGTTTGTGTTAGGGTTACGGCTAGGATTATGGCTAGGGTTAATATCACGTATAGGGTTAAGGTTAGGAATAGTTTTAGGGTTAGTTTTATGGCTAGGTCTAGTGTAAGGTTTAGGTAGGGTAAGAGTCAGGTTTTTAGCTAGGGGAATTATTAAGGTCATGGTTAGTATTAGGGTTTGGTTTACGTTTGAGTTTAGGGTTAGGGCTCGAATTAGCATTCGGGTTAGGTTTAGTGTAATAATTGGATTAGGTTTAGGGTTCAGGGTAGGTTAGGCTAATTGGTAGTTTTGGGGAAAGCAATACGGTTAGGGGTAAGCCTAGGGTTAGAATTATGGTAAGGATTATGTTTACGGTAATGGATACAGTTAGAGTTAAGGTTAGGGCTAGGATTATCGTTAAAATTAGGTCTTGTGTTAGGGTTAAGGTGAGGGTTAGAACTAGGATTAGGTTTAGGGTTTTGTTTAGCACAAGGGTTATGTTCTGAGCTATGGTTATGGCTAGGATTAGTAAGGTTTAAGATTATGTCTAGGGATAGGATTATGGTAAATTTTAGGTTAGGGTTGGTGTTAGGGTTAGACCTAGGTTTACTCTTAGGGTCCGAATAAGGATCAAGGTTAGGGTTAGGGTTTGGGATAGTGTTAGAGCTAAAACAAAGTCTGAGGTTAGGACTATTAATAGGGTTAGGGTTTTGGTTAGTCTAAAGACTAGAGATAGTTCTAGGGTTACATTTCATTTTAGGATTTTGCTTAGGGAAAGGAATTGATTTAGATCTAGGGTTAGGGCTATGGTTAGGGTTAGAGTTAGAGTTAAAGCTAGGTTTAGGGCTCGGTTTAGGACTAGTTTTGTGTTAGGGTTAGGGCCAGGATTAGGGCAACGGCTAATGTAAGAACTAGGGTTACCATTAGGCTTAGTTTTAGGGTTAGAGTAGGGGTAGTTTGAGTGCTAGTGTTAGGTTTATGGTTAAGGTGATATTTATAGCTACGGTTCTTGTTAGGATAGGAGTCAGGGTCAGGGTTTGTTTTAGGTTTAGTGTTAAGACTCGAATTAGGGCTATTGTTAATGTTAGTGTTCAGTTTGCATTTAGGGCAGTGTTTTGATATAGGGTGAGTGTTAGGATATGAGTCAATGTCAGGGTTAGTTTTAAGATTAGGCTTAGGACTCGAATTAGGGCTAGGTTTAGGTCTAAGTGTAGTGTTAGTTTTTGATTTAAGCTAATGTTTAGGGTTAGGGCTATTGCTTGGTTTTGGTTTACTGCTAGGTTTGGGTTATGGCTAGTTTTACTATTATCATTAGCGTTAGGGCTAGTGTTAGTGTTAGGCTTAGGCTTAGGTTGAAGGTTAGATTTAGAGTTATGATTAGGGCTGCAACTAACGTTCAGGCAACTGTTAGGGCTAGTGTTAGTTTTATGGTAGCAGATAGGGATAAAACTAGAGCTAGGGCTAGGGCAAGAGTTAGAGTTAGTCTTATGGCTAGGGTTAGGATAGGGTTATAGACAGAGCTAAATTAGGGCTAGGATTAGGGCTATGTTTTGTTTTTTAGCTTAAGCCTTTGGTTAGGGTTAGGGTTAGGTTTAAATTTAGGGTAAGAGATGACATTATAGATAGGTTTAGTGGTAGGGTGAGGGTTAGAATTAGAGTTAGGTGTAGGGCTAGAGATAGGGTTATGATTAAGGCTAGGTTTAGGACAAGAATGAGGGTTAGGTGTGTTTATAGGGTTAGGTCTAGGATTTGTCCTAGGGCTAATTTCAAGTCCAGAATATGGTTAAAGATAGTTTTAGGTTTAGGTTTATGGCTAAGTCTAGGCTAAGGGTTAGGTGTTGGGTTATGGTCAAGTTCAGAGCTAGGGATATTATTAGGGTACAGTTAGGGATAGTTTTAGGGTTAGATTATGGCTACGTCTATTGTAAAATTTAGGTTTCTTGTTAGGGTCAGGTTTAGAGTTATGGGTATTATTAGAGTCAGGGACAAGTTTAGAGTTGGGGTTAGGTTAAGGTTTAGGTTTAGGGGTCAAATTTGTCTTATATTTAGGGATTGGGTAAGGACACAGTTAGATTTAGGGTTCAGGTTAGGTTTAAGTTAATAGATAGGATTAAGGCTAGTGCTAAGATTAGGTTTCTGCCTAGGGTTAGCATAAGGATTATAGTTATCTTAGGGTAATGAATACGGTTAAAGCTAGGGTTAGGGCTGGGTTTATGGTTAGGATTAGGTCTAGGGTTAGGCTTAGGTTTATAGTTAGGGCTCGGGTTATTGTTAAGGTTAGCTTTAGGTTTAATGCTAAGATAGGCCTTGGATTAGGGCTAGGTTTTGTGATAGGTTAGACCTGTGGCTAATGTAAGAACTAGTGTCATGATAAAGACTAGTTTTATGCTTAATGCTAGGCTTGATGTAGTTTCAGTGTTAGTTTTAGGGTTAGGGTGAAGTTTAAAGCTAGGGTTAGTGTTAGTGTCAAGGACAGTGTTAGGTATGGTAATGGTTAGGGTTAAAGGCAGAATTAGGACTAGGGTTAGGTCTAGAGGTAGGGTTAGAGTTTGGGTTAGGTTAAGGGTTATTATTAAGGCTATGTCTAGTTTGTCTTTAGGTCTAGAGCTATAGTTATGACTAGATTTAGGATTAGGTTTAGGTCTAGGACTAGTGTTAGGGTTAGCTTTAGGTGTAAGGTTACCAGTAGGGCTAGTGTTAGGGTTCAGTTTAGGGTTAGGTTTAGATTTATAGGTAAGATTATTGTTAGGCTCAGAATAATGGTCAGGGATAAGGTTAGGGTTCAGGTTATGCTTAGATCTAGAATGAAGGCTAGGGTTAGGACTAGTTATAGAGTTAGGTTTTGGTAAGGCTAAGGATTAGTGCTAAGAATACTGTTAGTATTAGGGTGAGGGTTTGGCTTAGGGTAAGCGATAGGGTTAGAGCTAAGGTTAGGACTAGTTTTAGAGTTAGGTTTATGGTTAAAGGTCGTGTTAGGATATGGATTAGGACTAATTTTGTATAAGGTTTAGGGCTAGTGTTATGGTTATGGCTATTTTAACAAATAAGGTAACAATTAAGGTTAGTTTTAGGGTTAAGTTTAGGGCTAGGCCTAGTGTTATGGTTAGGTTTAGGGCTAGTGTTATGGTTATGGCTATTGTAACAAATAAGGTAACAATTAAGGTTAGTTTTAGGGTTAAGTTTAGGGCTAGGCCTAGTGTTATGGTTAGGCTTAAGTTTAGGGTGATGTTTAGAGCTAGGTTTAGTGTTTGGATTTGATTCAGGGTGATGGTTAGGTTTAGGGTTAGGGTTAGGTTTTAAATTAGGGCTACGGTTAGGGCTGGTGTAGGGTTTGGGTTTGGCCTAGGGTAAGGGTTAATATTAGGGGTATGGCTCAGTTTTGTTTTAGGGCTAGGGCTAGGTTTAGGGCTAATTTTAGAAATAGCATTAGAGTTAGAGCTAATTTCAGGGTTGGGCTGATACTTCATATTAGGGTTTGTTTTAGAGATAGGTTAGTGCTAGGGCTAAGGATTATGACTAGAGTTAGGGCTTGGGTTACGATTATGGTAAGGGATAGGGTTAGTCTTAGAGAAAGGTTTTCATCTAGAATTAGTGCTAGGGCAAGGGTTATGACTAGGTTTAGGGCTTGGGTTAGTGTTATGGTAAGGTATAGGGTTAGAATAGGGTTAGGTCTTGTGTTAGAATTATAGTTAATCTTAATTTTAAGGTAAGAGTTAGGGTTAGGAATAGGGCTAGGATTAGGGCTAGGATTAGGGCTAGGTTTAATATTAGGGTTAGGGCTAGAGTTAGGTTTATGATTAGGGCTAGGGCTAGGGTTAGGGTTAGTGTAAGGGTTAGGGTTTAAGATATGGTTAGGGCTAGGGGGAGTGTTAGGTTTAGTGTGAGTTCTAGGATAGGGTTAGGGTTATGATTATGGTTAGAGTTGGGGTTAGGGCTAGGGTTTTCATTAGGGTTAGGGCTAGTTTGAGAGCAATGTATTGGATTAGATGTAAGATTAGGTTTAGGGTTAAGTTTAGGTTCTGGTTAAATTTAGGTTCAGGGGTAGGTTTAGTTTTTATTTTTGGTATGGTTTAGGATTAAGTTCATGGCAATGGTTAGATTTAGTGTTAAGACAAGGGTTAAGTTTAAAATTAGGGTTATTGATATGGTTAGGTTGAGGGCTAGGGTTATCATTAGGGTTAGGGTTAGGGTAATGTTAGGTTTAGAGCTAGGGTTACTACTAGGGATATATTCATGATTAGGGCTAGGGTTAGTTTTATGTTTATGGATAGGCCTAGAGTTTTGTTTAGGCTAAGGGTTAGGCTTTGAGCTAGGGTTATGTCTAAGTTGAGGGTAGGGTTATGGCTACATTTAGGATTATGGTTATTTTTAGGGTAGGATTCGGCCTCAGAATAGTACTAGGTTTTGTGTTAGGTTTAGGCCCAGGGTTAAGGCTATGTGTAATGTAAGAACTAGGGTCCTGTTTAGAGCTAGTTTTAGGGTTAGGGTTATGGCTATGTCTAGTGTTAGTTTTAGGTTTGGGTTAGGTTCAGGTATAGAGCTAGGTTTAGTGTTAGTGTTAGGGTCAGTGTTCAGGTTAGAGTTAGTTTTAGGGTGAAAGCCAGAATTAGGAGTAGGTTTAGGTTTTGGGATAGGGTTAGTGTTCGCTTTAGGTTAAGGATTATGTTAGGGCTAGGGCTCAGGTTTTTTAGGTCTCAGTCTAGAATTATGGCTATATTGAGGATTAGGCTTAGGACTAGGGCTAGTGTTAGGCTTAGTTTTAGGTATAAGTTTACTGGTAGAGCTAGTTTTAGGGTCTGGTTTAAGGTTAGGATCAGATTTAGACTGAGAGTTTGTGTTAGGGGCATGATTTGAGTTAGGGTTAGAGCTAGAATGAGTGCTAGGGTTAGGATTAGTAATAGGGTTAGGGTTTGGATTAGGCTATGGACTAGGATTAGGACTAAGGTTAGCATTATGGATAGGGTTTGGCTTAGGGTAAGTGATATAGTTAGAGCTAAAATTAGGGCTAGGATTAGGTTTAGGTTTACATCTAGGGTTAGGACTCAGATTAGGGCTAGTTTCTGTTAAGATTAGGGACTATCAGAGAAATCTGACCAAATAATTTGGGGAGGTAGTTCAGTACATGTATATTTCCCTGTTATCTCCAACAGTATTTTCAGATAAAGATGTTTTTGTATGCTTCAGCTTTGGGAAACTTTCACAAGGAAGTAACCAGAGTGCCCACATAGAACTGATTGAGTGTTTGGAGGTTTAAGCAGTGAGCACCAACCCTGTTTGATTTCAAGTTCCATTTCCATTTACCCGTATAGGTCAAAATGAAGGAAACCTTAAAATACAAACTGTTCCTGACAGCAAACCATTAAAGGGATAAGGCCCAAACGTGTAGGAAATAGTAAGGCTAGGTAAAAGACAAATTATGCCAAGTGTCAAACAAGTATCAAATGAATTTGAACAAAACTCCCTCTAACACTAGATCTAACCCAACCCTAAACTAATTCTAACCTGTTTAGAGTACCTATGATCATAGAAGTCCCAATCTTGGCAAGCCTAAAGGCACAACATAATAGATGAATCTTATGCAGTATCAAAGAAATTTGATGAAAATTGGGGGAGGTATTTTAGTACACTCACATTTTCCTGTTTTTTTTTTTTCTTAAAGTGCTCATGGACAAATTGTTTTTCATGCTTCAGCTTAAGGTACTTTCACAAAGAAAAACCGAAGAGTGCCCACAGAGGGCTGATTGAGTGTGTGAAGTTTCATGCAGCTAGCAACAACACTGTTTGATTTCCAGCTCCATTGCATTCACACCCATAGCCCCTAATTAAGTGAAAACTAAAAATTCAAACTGTTCCTGACACTGAACCATTGAACGTTGAAGGCCCAAACTTGCAGAGCCTACTAAGGCTAGGTCAAGGAAGAATCCTGTACAGTATGAAATTAATCCAACCAAAAAAATTTGAAGCTCTTTCATTACATGGGTTTCCTGCTTGCTTTTAATGCACCCAGAGATAAAGGTGTTACATTTTACTTCATCTTAGGGCTATTTCCCTGGCAAACACCAGATTATGCTCACTGAAAATTGATGGAGTGTGTGAAGATTCAAGCAGCTAGCCCAAACCCTGTTTGATTTCCAGCTTTATTTAATTCACCTCTACATGGAAAAAAAAGAAGAAAACCCTGAAAATTGAAACTGTTCATAAAAGCAAACATTTGGAGTATAGTCAAAATTAAAAAAAAAAGATGAATCCTGCACAGTATCATAGAAATTTGAAAACAAAAGTAATTCTTATCTTAACACTAGGTCTAATCCTAGTCCTAACACTAACCCTAACACAACTTTAACCTGTTTAGAATCTCTTTGATCCTAGAAGTTTCACACTTGGGCAGCCTAGTTGGGTAAGTGAACAGATGAATCTTTCACAATATCAAAGAAGTCTGACCAAATAATTGGGGAGGTAGTTCAGTACATGCATCTTTCCCTGTTTTCTCCTAAAGTGTTCTCACATAAAGTTGCTTTGCATGCTTCAGCTTTGGCCTACTTTTAGAAGGAATATACCAGAGAATGCCCATAGAAAACTGATTGAGTGTGTGAGGTTTGAAGTAGCTAGCACCATACCTGTTGGATTTCCAGCTCCATTTCCATTTACACGCATAGGTCAAAATGAAATGAAAACTTAAAATGCAAATTTTTCAGCAGAGCAAACCCTTGATGTAAGAGGTCAAAACCTAAAGAATATAGTAAGGCTAGGTCAAAGTTGAATCCTGCCCAGAATTAAAGAAATTTGAACAAAACTAAATCTAACAAAATATTAGCTGTAAATCTAGCCCTAAGCTAATACACAATCTAACCTAACCTGTTTAGAAAACCACTGATCAGAGCAGTCCCAAAATAAAGGAGCACAGTGGGTCAAGCTAACAGATGAATCCTGTGCAGTAACAAAGAAAGCTGACCAAATAATTGGGGGAGGTATTTCAGTACGTGCATATTTCCCTGTTTTCTGCTAATGTACACTTGGATAAATTATTTTTTTCATGATTCAGTTTAAGGTTCTTGCACAAGGAACAACCAGAGAGTGCCCACAGAGAGCTGATTGAGTGTGTGAAGGTTCAAGCTGCTAGATTTCCAGCTCTATTTTCATTCACATCTATAGGCCATAATAAAGTGAAATCTAAAAATTCAAACTGTTCCTGACAGTGAACTGGCAAACCTTGAAAACTCAAACTTGGGGATCCTACTCAGACCAGGAAAAGGATGAATACTGTACAATATCAAATAATCCATACAAAAAAATTGAAGCTTGCTCATAAAGTGCTCACAGATAAAGCTGTTTCTTTCTAATTCAGCTTTGGGCTACTTCCACAAGAAAAAAAAAGGAGAGAATGTGCCCTGAGAACTGGTTGAGTGTGTGAAGTTTCAAGCAGCTAGCACAAACCCTGTTCGAGTCCACCTCCATTTCCATTCAACCCTATAGGGCAAAATGAGGTGAAAGATGAAAATTAAAACTACTCTTGAGAGCAAACCCTTTTACTAGGAGGCCCAAATATGGGGAGAATACTAAGAAGAGAAAAAAGATAAATCCTGCTCAGTATTCATAAAGTTGAAAAAATCTAACCCTAACCCTAACACTAGTTCTAACCCTAACTCTAACCATAACCCTAAGCCTGACCTGTTAATAGAACCTTCGATCATAAAAGTTTTAAACTTGAGGAGACTAGTGAGGCAAGCTTACATATGAATCCTGCATAGTATCAAAGAAATCTGACCAAACATTTGGGGGAGGTATTTCAGTACGTGCGTATTGCCTGTTTTCTCCTAAAGTGTTATTGGATAAACTTGTTTTGCATGCTTCAGTTTCTCACTACTTTTACAAGGAAGAAACCAGAGAGTGCCCAAAGACAACTGATTGAGTATGTGAAGTTTCAACCAGCTAGATCCAACCCTCTGATTTCCAGCTCCATTCTCATTTACCTATATAGGTCAAAATGAAGTGAGGCATTAAAAACAAACTATTTCCAACAGCGAACCATTGAACAGAGAAGGCCCCAAACTGGGACACATAGTAAGGCTAGGTAAAAGATAAATCTTCCCAGTATCAAAGAAATTTGAGCAAAACAAACTCTAACCCTAACACTAGCTCTAAAGGTAGCCCTAACCCTAACCATAACACTAACAGTTACCCTTTTGGAGAACCATTGATCCTAGAAGTGCCAACCTTGGGGAACCTAGTGGAGCAAGCTAAAAGATTAATACTGTGTAGTATCAAAGAAATCTGATCAAATTGTTGGGAGACTTATTTCAGTAAATACATGTTTCTCTGTTTTCTCCTTAAGGGCTCTTAGATAAAGTTTCTTTTGCATGCTTCATCTTTGGCCTACCTTCAAAAGAAAGAAACTAGAGATTGCCCACTGAGAACTAATTGTGTGAAGTTTCAAGCACCTCTGGTGAACCCTGTTTGATTTCCAGCTCAATTTTCATTCACATCAATAAGCCATAATGAATGGAAACCAAAAATACAAACTGTTCCTGACACTGAACCATTGATCCAACAAGGCCCAAACCTGTGAAGCATATTAAGGCTAAGTAAAATATATATTCTTCCCAGTATCATAGAAATTTGAAGAAGTCTAGGGCTACATGGGTACTCTCAGCACAGATGGAAGGCTGGGCTGTGCAATTTCTCAGGGGGCTGACAGCAGTCTCAGCCACACAGGAGCTCTCTGCACAAACACAAGGCAGCACAGAACACAGAGGCTTTGCTTTCAGGTCACCAGACTGAGCTCTGGACACAGCACAAGGTCACTCCAGAACCCCCAACCTCACCAAACACCATACATGGGTAATAGATGGAATCCATTTTGCAAAACCTTATTCACCATCTATCAGTGGGTGTGGCTACCAGCTTGGTTCTGCAGCTTATCAGGTACCAGGTTTCCAACTCCCCTAACTCCAGCTGTGATAACTCAAGATTTTTCACACAAGTTATTGGGTTGTGTAGCTATCAATAAGGAACAGCAACTGTACAGGCACCTGGTTTCCAATTCAGAGACTAAGAGTAGGGAGGCTCCAGGTAGAAGCTCAAGCCCTCTCACCCTCACTACCTCCACCACCCTGAGCACAGAGACTCAAGCTAGGAATAGAAAACTCCACCTAATGCAAGAAAGGAAAACAGAGTTCTGAGAGTCTATTTTTCTTTCTTACTTTTCTTTTCTTGCTCTTCTCATCCATTCTCCTCTACTCTTCCCCCTCTCGTCCTCACAACCTCAACATATGTGAAACCAAGAACTCTCCGTGAAATTGGACTTAAAGAACTGAATCACTAGAATTGTATAATTTAGAGGAATTGCATAGGCCCCACCTCACCACCTATTTATTTGCTCTTATTTTCTTTCTTCCTCTTGCTTTCTTTCCTTCTTATTTTTCATCTTTTTTCTTTCTCCCTCTATCCCACTTTCAGCCTCCTAACTTTTACTATTTTTACATAGGGTAATTTTATGAATACAGATAAGGAGTTTGAATTTATACCTTCTTCCATAAATTCCCCCTGCCTTTTCATTAGAGTTCTCCTTCAAAGTTGCTAAGTTAGATTAATCACATACCCTCATTCCTTTCCCCCTTTACATAGCATCTTACCCCTGACCCTCAGTTCTCTATATACCACCAGAAATTGTATACATTTTATGTAACTAATAACTAAATTCTAAAGTTTAGTGTACAGGGTAGCTTTAAGGTAATTGATAGGTTGGGGGAGAGTGATAGGGTTAGGGTTAAGCCTAGGGTTGGCATAATGGTAAGGGTTATTTTTAGGGTAATGGATACAGTTAGAGTTAAGGTTAGGGCTAGGGTTATGGTTAGTATTAGGATTGTGTTAGGGTTAAGGTGAGGGTTAGAACTAGGATTTGGTTTAGAGTTATGTTTAGCATAATGGTTAGGTTCTGAGGTATGATTATGGCTAGCCTGAGAGTTAAGTTCAGAGTTAGGACTAGGGATAGGAGTATGGTAAATTTTGGGTTAGGGTATGTGTTAGGGTTAAACCTAGGTTTAGTGTTAGGGTCAGAATAAGGGTCAGGGTTAGGGTAGCGTTTGGGATAGTGTTAGAGCTAAAATTAAGGCTAGGTTTAGGACTATTAATCAGGTTACTGTTTTGGTTAATCTGAGGACTATGGATAGGTCTAGGGTTACTGTTAGGTTTAGGATTTCGCTTAGAATAAGGGATTGATTTAGATCTAGAGTTAGGGCTATGGTTAGGGTTAGAGTTAGAGTTAAAGCTACATTTAGGGCTCAGTTTAGGGCTAGTTTTGTGTTAGGGTTAGGGCTAGGATTAGGGCAATGGCTAATGTAAGAACTAGGGTTACCATTAGTGTTAGTTTTAAAGTTAGGGTTAGGGGTAGTTTGAGTGCTAGGGTTAGGTTTAAGGTTAGGTTGATATCTATAGCTATGGTTCTTGTTAGGATAGGAGTCAGGGTGAGGGTTAGTTTTAGGGTTAGTGTTAAGAGTCAAATTAGGGCTATTGTTAATGGTAGTGTTCTGCTTGAGTTTAGGGCAGTGTTTAGAACTAGGGTGAGTGGATCAGGATTAGTTTAAAGTGAGGCTTAATACTCGAGTTAGGGCTAGGTTTAGGTCTAGGTGAAGTGTTAGTGTTTGGTTTAAGTTAAGGTTTAGGTTCAGGGCTATTGCTTTGTTTTGTTTTACTGCTAGGATTAGGTTTAGGGCTAGTTTTATGATTATAACTAGGGTTAGGGCTAGTGTTAGTGTTAGGCTTAGGCTTAGGTTTAAGGTTAGATTTAGAGTTAGGGTTAGGGCTAGGACTAACTTGAGGACAAGTGTCAGGGCTAGTGTCAGGTTTATGGTAGCAGATAGGGATAGAACATGGGACAGGGCTAGGTCTACGGCAAGATTTAGAGTTTGTCTTAGGGCTAGAGTTAGGATAGGGTTATAGATAGAGCTAAATTAGGGCTAGGATTAGGGCTAGGTTCTGTGTTTAAGCCTAGGCTTAGAAATAGGTTTCAGTTTAAATTTAGGGTAAGGGATGACATTATAGGTAGTTTTAGAGGTAGGGTGAGGGTTAGAATTAGGGTTAGGTGTAGGGCTAGAGTTAGGGTTATGATTAAGGATAGTTTTAAGGCTAGGATGAGGGCTTGGTGTGTTTTTAGAATTAGGCCTAGGATTATGGCTAGGGCTAATTTTAGGCCCAGAATTATGGTTAAAGATATTTTAGGATTAGGTTTATGGCTACATCTAGGCTAAGGTTTAGGTGTTGGGTTACAGTCAAGTTTCAAGCTAGGGGTATTATTAGGGTCAAGGTCTGGGTTAAGGTTTGGGATAGGTTAAGGTTTCAAGTTTGGGCTTGAATGAATTTGAGGATTAGTATTAGGGTAATGGTAGGGTTAGATTTAGGATTCATGTTAGGTTTAGGGTAATGAAATGGTTAGAATTTGGGATAGGGTTGGGTTTTTGCCTAGGGTTATCATTATCTTTAGGGTTATGGTTATATTAATGGATAGAGTTAGAGATCAGTTTAAGGCTAAAATTATGTTTCCAATTAGGGTTAGTGTTAGAGTTAGGTTAGGTTTAAAGTTAGGGTTATGGCTAAGTTTTGGGTTATGTTAGGGCGAGGGTTAGGGTTACAGCTAATGTCAGTACTAGGTTTATAATTAGGGCTAGTTTTAGGGTTTTAGTGCTAGGTTTAGTGTTAGGGTTACTTTAGGGTTAGGGTGATGTTTAGAGCTAGAAGTGTAGAGTCAGTGTCAGGTTCAGGGTTAGTTTTAGGGTTTGGCTTCCAACTCTAATTAGAGCTAGGGTTAGGTCTACTTGTAAGGTTAGAGTTTGGTTTAGGTTAATGGTTAGGGTTAGAGCTCTGGCTTGGTTTTGTTTTAGGGCTAGGTCTAGGTTAGGGCTCATTTTAGGACTAGTGTTATGGTTTGGGCTAGTGTTAGGGTTAAGCTTAGGCATCGGTTTAGGTGTAGATTTAGAGTTATGTTTTGCCTAAGATTAGTGCTAAGGATAAGGATAGGGCAAGGGTTAGCACTAGGGTAAGGGCTGGGATTAGGGTTACGGTAAAGGACAAGAACAGAATGAATGATAGGGCTAGTGTAAGAGTTAGACTTAGTCTTAGGGCTAGGGTTAGGTTTAGGTTTAGGGATAGGGCTAAATTATGGCTAGGGTTATGTTAGGGCTAGGGTTAGGGCTAGTTTTAGGAATAGGCTTAGACATCAAGTTAGGGTTAGATTTAAAGTTAGGTTTTGATCTAGGGTTAGTGCTAGGGCTAAGAATAAGGAGAGGGTTACCATTAGGGTTAGGGTAAGAGTTTGGGTTCAGTTTAGGATAAGGATGTGCTTATAGCTAGGTTTAGGGCAAGGGTGAAGGCTAGTATTAGGGTTAGAACTAGGGTTAGGGTTATGATGAAGGCTATTTTTAGGGCTACGATGAGGACTAGGATTTGTTTTAGGGTTAGGGATAGTATTAGGTCTATTGCTAATGTCAGGTCTAGGGTTACAGTTAGGGATATATTTAGTGTTAGATTAATGGCTTGATCCACTGTAAGCATCAGGTTTTTGGTTAGGGTCAGGTTTAGATCTAGGGTTATTTTCAGAATCAGGGTCAGGTTTAGGGTTTGGGTTAAGGGTGCAGGGCTCAAATTAATGTTAGATTTAGTGTTAGGGCAATGACAAGATTAGATTTAGGGTTTAGTTTTGGTTTAGTGTAATATATAATGTTAGGTTAGGCCTAGATTTATTAGAAGGATTAGTGTTATCATCAAGGTAATGGATAGGGTTAGCCTTAAGTTTAGGTCTAGGGTTATGATAGGATTAGTGCTAGTGTTTGGGTTAGTATTAGGTTTAAGTATAGGGTTTAGGACTCGAATTATGGCTAGGTTTTGGGTTAATTTAGGGCTAGGGTTAAGGCTACTGCTAATTCATGATGTAGGTTTATGATTACAGCTAGTTATAGGGTTAGAGTTAGGGTCTAGATCTAATGTTAAGGTTAGGTTTTCAGTGATGAGGATGTTTAGAGCCAGGGTTAGTGTTAGGGTCAGAGTCAGGGTCAGGGTTAGTTTGGGGTGAGGAATAGACCATAATTAGGGATAAGGTTAGGGCAAGGTGTAGAGTTAGGCTTTGGTTTAGGATAAGGGTTAAGGGTAGGGCTATGACTCGGTTTTGTTTTAGGGCTAGTGATAGGGTTAGGGCTAGTTTTAAGATTAGCCTTAGAATTAGGGCTAGTGTAAGTGTGAGATTTGGCCTGGGTTAAGGATTAGGGATAAGAGTAGAGTTATGGTTAGATTTAGTCTTAGGGTTATGGTTAAATTTAGAGTTAGGTTTTGATCTAGGTTTTGAGATAGAGCTAAATATAGGGCTAGGGTAGTCCTTTGTTTAGGGCTCAGTGTATGATGATGCTAAGGAATTGGGTTAGAACTAGGTATAGGGCTAGTGTGAGAGTTAGAGTTAGTTTTAGGACTAGGATTAGGGTTAAGGATAGGGCTAAATTAGGGCTTGGATTAGGGCTAGGGTTAGTGTTAGGGTTAGGGTTAGGTTTAGGTTTAGGGTAAGGGATGGGAATATAGCTACTTTAGGGACTAGGGTGAAAATTAGAATAAAAGTTAATGTTAACATTATGGTTAGGGTTATGATTAAGGCGAGGTTCATGGCTAGGATGTGGGCTAAGTTTTGTATTAGGGTAGGGCTAGAATTAGAGGTAGGTCTAATGCCAGGTATAGAGTACAGTTACGGATAGTTTCAGCATTAGGTTTACAGCTAGGTCTATTGTAAAGGTTAGGTTTCTTGTTAGGGTCAGGTTTAGAGCTATGGGTATTATTAGAGTCAGAGTCAAGTTTAGCGTTTGTGTTAGGTTAAGATTTAGGTTTAGGGCTCAAATTAGTCTTATGTTTAGGGATTGGGTAATGACACAGTTAGGTTTAGGGTTCAGGTTACGTATAGGTTAATGGAGAGGATTAAGGCTAGTGCTATGTTTAGGGTTTGGCCTAGGGTTAGCATAAGGATTATAGTTATCTTAGGGTAATGAATAGGGTTAGAGCTAGGGTTAGGGCTAGGTTTATGGTTAGGATTTGGTCTAGGGTTAGGCTTAGTGTTATGGTTAGGGGTTATTGTTAGGGTTATCGTTAGGGTTAAAGCTAAGATGGGGCTTGGATTAGGGCTAGGTTTTGTGATAGGTTAGGGCAATGGCTAATGTAAAAACTAGAATAATGCTTAAGATTAGTTTTATGGTTAATGCTAGGGCTAGGTGTAGTTTTAGGTTAGATTTAGTGTTAAAGTTAAGTTTAGAGATAGGGTTAGTGTTAGTGTCACTGACAGTGCTTGGTTGGGTATTGGTTAGGATTAAACCCAGAATTAGGACCAGGGTTAGGTCTACAGGTAGGGTTAGAGTTTGGATTAAGTTAAGAGTTATTCCTAAGGCTAGGTCTAGTTTGTCTTTAAGACTAAAGCTAGAGTTATGGCTAGATTTAGGTTTAGGTTTAGGTCTAGGGCTAGTGTTACAGTTAGGTTTAGATATAAGTTTACCAGTAGGGCTAGTGTTAGGTTTTGGTTTAGGGTTAGGTTTAGATTTAGACCTAAGATTAGTGTTAGGGTCAGAATAATGGTCAGGATAGGGTTAGGGTTTGGGATTTGGTTAGATCTAGAATGAAGGCTAGGGTTAGGACTAGTTATAGAGTTAGGCTTTGGTTAGGCCATGGATTAGTGCTAAGAATACAGTGAGCATTAGGGTGAGGTTTGGCTTACGTTAAGAAATAGAGTTAAAGCTAGGCTTAGGACTAGATTTAGGGATAGGTTTAGGATTAAAGCTTGTGTTAAGCCTTGGATTAGGGCTAGTTTTGTATTAGGGTTAGGGCTAGTGTTATGGTTACAGCCATTGTAAGAACTAAGGCTAATATTAGGGTGAGTTTTAGGTTTGGGGTTAGGGCTTGGTCTAGTGTTAGGATTAGGTTTAAGGTTAGGGTGATTTTTAGAGCTAGGTTTAGTGTTTGGATATGAGTCAGGGTCATGGTTATGTTTAGGGTTAGGATTAGGTGTCAAATTAGGGCTAGGGTTAGGGCTGAAGTAGTGTTAGGGTTTGTTCTAGGGTAAGGGTTAGTGTTAGGGGTATGGCTTCGTTTTGTTTTAGGGCTTGGGCTAGGGTTAGGGCTATTTTAGAATTAGCATTAAGGTTAAAACTAGTTTCAGGGTTAGGCTGAGACATTGGTTTAGGGTTAGTTTTAGAGATAGGTTTCAATCTAGAGTTAGTACTAGGGCTAAGGATAGTGCAAGGGTTCCGACTAGGATTAGATCTTGGGTTAGGGTTACGGTAAGGGATAGGGTTAGAAGTAGGGAGAGGTCTTGTCTGATAATTATAGTTAGTCTTTTTTTTAAGAGAGAGTGAGAGAGGGGAGAGAGAGAGAGAGAGAGAGAGAGAGAGAGAGAGAGAGAGAAATTTTTTTTAATATTTATTTTTTAGTTCTCGGCAGACACAACATCTTTGTTGGTATGTGGTGTTGAGGATCGAACCCGGGCCGCACGCATGCCAGGCGAGCACACTACCGCTTGAGCCACATCCCCAGCCCTATAGTTAGTCTTAATTCTAGGGTTTGGGTTATGTTTAGGAATAGGGCTAAATTAGGGCTAGGATAAGGGCTAGGTTTAGTGTTAGGGTTAGGGCTAGAGTTAGTGTTATGGTTAGTAATTGGGCTAGTGTTAAGGTTAGGGTAAGGGTTAGGAATTAAGCTATAGTTAGGGCTAGCAGAAGTGTTAGGTTTAGTGATAGGTCTGGATTAGGGTTATGATTATGGTTATGGTTAGGGTTGGGTTTAGGGCTATGGTCTTCATTAGGGTTAGGGTTAGTTTTAGAGTAATGTATTGGATTAGATGTAAGATTAGGTCTAGGGTTAAGTTTAGGTTATGGTTAAATATAGGTTTAGGGATAGGTTTAGTTTTGATGTATTGTAAATTTTAGGGTTAAGTTTATGGCAAGATTTAGGTTTAGGATTAGGTTGAGGGTTAGATTTATGATTAGCGTTAGGGATAGGGTTAGGTTTAGGGCTAGGGTTATCATTAGGTTTAAGTTTAGGGTAATGTTAGGGTTAGAACTAGTGTTAGTACTAGGTTTAAGGTTAGGATTAGGGCTAAGGTTAGGTTATTGTTTAGGAATAGTGCTTTGGTTATGTTTAGGCTATGGGTTAGGCTTTGAACTAGGGTTATGTGTAAGGTGAGGGTTAGGGTTAGGACTACATTTAGGATCATGGTTATGCTTAGGGTAGGTTTAGGCCTAAGATTAGGGCTAGGTTTTGTGTTAGGTTTAGGCCCAGGGTTAAGGATATGTGTAATGAAAGATCTAGGGTTCTTGTTAGAGCTAGTTTAGGGTTAGAGTTATGGCTATGCCTAGTTTTAGGTTAAGGTTTTCGGTTAGGTTCAGGTTTAGAGCTATGTTTAGTGTTAGTGTTATGGTCAGTGTTCAGGTTCGAGTTAGGTTTAAGGTGAAAGCCAGAATTAGGAATAGAGTTAGGTCTAGGGACAGGGTTAGTGTTTTCTTTAGGTTAAGGATTATGTTAGGGCTAGGGCTCATGGATTTTTGTAGGTCTAGGTCTAGAATTATGGCTATATTTAGGATTAGGCTTAGGTCTAGGGCTAGAGTTAGGGTTAGGTTTAGGTATAAGTTTCCTGGTAGGGCTAGATTTAGGGTTTGGTTTAGGGTGAGGGTCAGATTTAGACTGAGGGTTTGTGGTAGGTTAAGGATTGAGATAGGGTTAGAGCTAGAATGAGGACTAGAGTTAGGACTAGTAATACAATTAGGGTTTGGATTAGGCTATGTATTAGGATTAGGACTAAGGTTAGCATTATGGATAGGGTTTGGCTTACGGTAAGTGATAGAGTTAGAGCTGATAGGGCTAGGTTTAGGGTTAGGGTTAGGGCTAAAGCTAGGTTTAGGTTTAGGTTTAGATTTACTTCTTAGGTTAGGGCTCAGATTAGGGCCAGTTTTTCTGTTAGCTTTAGGACTAGGGTTAGGGCTATGGCTAATATAAGAACTAAGGTTATGAATAGAGTTAGTATTTGGTCTAGATCTAGTGTTAGTGCTATGTTTAGGATTAGTGTGATATTTAGAACTAACGTTAGTGTTAGAATGTAAGTCAGGGTCAGGATTAATTTTAGGACTAAAACATGCATTAGAGCTCGAAGGTTATGGCTAGGTTTAGGGTTATGTTTTGGTTTAGGTTAACATTTAGGGTTAGGACAATGACTTGGTTTTGTTTAAGGGATAAGGCTAAGTTTAGGGCTGGTTTTAGGATTAGCAATAGTGTTAGGTCTAGTGGTAGGTGGAGGATTAGGCTTAGGGTTAGAGTCAAATGTAGAGTTATGGTTAGATCTAGAGTAGGGTCTAGGGCTAGGGTTAGAGCTAAGGTTAGGGCTTGTGTTATGTTTATTGTAATAGATAGGGTTAGAACTAGAAATAGGGCTTGGGGAGAGTTAGAGTTAGTCTTAGGCCAAGGTTAGGGGTACAGTTACGGTTAGGGCTAAATTAGGGCTAGGGTTAGTGCTAGGGTTACTGTTAGGGTTATGACTATGGTTAGGGTTAGAGATATGGATAGTGTTAGGGTTAGGTTTAGTGATAGGGATATGGGAAATGATGGGGTTATACCTAAGTTCAGTTCTAGGGTGAGGGTTAAAATTAGAGATAGGGCTAGAGTTAGGGTTTGGGATAGCATTAAGGCTAAGTATAGGCCTAAGATGAGGACTAGTGTTTGCGTTAGTGTTAGGGCTAGAATTATGACTGTTGCTAATGTCAGGTCTGGATTTATGGTTATGGTTATTTTTAGGGTTATGTTATGGCTAGGTCTAGTGTAAAGGTTAAGTTTAGGTCAAGGGTCAGGTTTAAAGCTAAGTGTATTATTAGGGTCAGGGTACCAGTAGGGTTTGGTTTAGGTTAAGATTTAGGGTTAAGTTTTGAATTAGCTTTAGGGATAGGGATAGGGTCTGGGTTAGGTTAATTGATAAGGTAGGTTAAGGGTTCTGGTTAGGTTTAGAGTAAGGAATAGGGTTAGTGTTAGCAATAGTGTTAGTGTTAAGCCTAGGGTTAGCATTTGGGTTAGGCTTATCTTTAGGGTAATGGATAGGGTTAGAGGTAAGGTTAGGGCTAGGGTTAAGGTTAGAATTAGTAATAGGGTTATGTTTAGGCCTAGGGTTAGTGTCAGGGTTACTTTTGGGGTAATTGTTAGCGTTTGAGCTAGGATCAGGGCTAGCATGAGGGTCAGGGTTAGAGTGAGGGCTAATGTTAGGGTTAGTGTTAGGGTTATGTTTAGGTTAAAGTTAGAGTTTGAGTTACAATTAGGGTTAGGTTGAGGATTAGGTTTAGGGTTATGGTTAGGGTTACAATAGAGTTAGTCTTTACGTTAGCTTACGGCTAGGATAAGGACAATGATTTGTGTGAGGTTTATGGCTATCATTATGGCTATGGGTAATGTAAGAGCTAAAGATATGGTTATGGCTAGTTTTAGGGTTAGCGTTATGGATAAGTCCAGTGTTCAATTAGGTTTTGTGTTCGGATAAGATTTAGAGCTAGGGTTTGTATTAGGGTGTCTGTCATTGTTGGGTTAGAGTTAGGATTAGAGTGAGGGCAAGATTTATGGCTAGTTTTGGGTCTAGGGATAGAGTTAGTCTTTATGTTAGGTTAACGGTTATTGTTAGTGCTAGTGCTAGGTTTTTATTTAGGGATAAGGCTAGATTTATGACTCTATTTAGGATTAGGTTTGATCTAGTGCTAGTGTTACTATTAGGTTTAGGTATAGGTCTACCAGTAGGGGTAGGGGTAGGGTTTGCTCTAGGGTTAGTGTCAGTTTTAAATCTAGGGTTAGTGTTAGGTTCAGAATAAGGGACATGGTTAGAGTTATGGTTAGAGCTAGAATGAGGCCTAGGATTAGGAGTAGTAGTAGGTATATGGTTTGGGGTAGGGTTAGTGTTAGATTTAGGCCTGGGTTTAGGGCTAGGGTTAGTGTTACCATTAGGGTTAGTGTAAGGTTTGATGTTACAGCTATGTTTAGTGCTAGGATAAGCGATACATTTAGGGTTAGGGCTAGGGTTAAAATTAAGGTTAGGATTAAGTCTAGTCTTAGAACTAGGATTAGAGATAGGGATATGGTTAATGTTATGTCTAGGTTTAAGGTTATGCTAGGGTTATGTATTGGGCCACGGTTCAGTTTTGTTTTAGAACTAGGCCTAGTGTTAGGGCTAGTTTTATGATTAGCAATAGTTTTAGGGCTAGTGGTCAGGTCAAGTTTAGGCTTAGATTTATTCTTATGGTTATATCTAGGTTTAGGGTTATGGCTAGGGTTAGGGATAAGGTTAGGACTAGTGTTAGGGTTATGGTAATTGATAGGGTTAGAACTAGAAATAGGGCTAGGTCAAGAGTTTGTGTTAGTCTTTGGCTAGTGTTAGGGGTAGGTTAGGGTTAGGGCGAAATTAGGGCTAGGATTAGTACTCAGGTCAGTGTTAGGTTTAGGGTTAGTGTTAGAGTTATGCTTAGGATTGAATTTAGGGGAAGGGATAGGGTTATAGCTAGCTTTAGGGCTACGGCAAGGGTTAGAAATAGGATTAGGATTAAGATTACAGTATGGGTTAGAATTAAGGCTAGGTTTAGGGTTAAGCTGAGGGTTTGTTTTAGGGATATGGCTAGGATTAGGGCTAGGGTTAATGTCAGGTCTAGGTTTATGGATAGTATTAGTTTTAGTGTTAGGTTATAGCTATGTCTATTATAAGGAATAGGTTTAGGGTAGGGGTCAGGTTTAGAACTAGGTGTATTATTAGGGTCCAGGTCTGGATAGGGTTTGGTTTAGGTTAAGATTTAGGGTTAATGCTTGAATTAGCAGTGGGTCAGGGTTAGGGTTAGGGTAATTGAAATAATTAGTTTTATGGTTCTGGTTAGGTTTAGAGTAATGAATAGGATTAGTGTTAGGGATAGGTTTATCATTAGGCCAAGGGATAGCATTTGGGTTAGGCTTATCTTTAAGGTAAAGGATATGTTTAGAGCTAAGGTTAGGGCTAGGGTTAAAGTTAGGATTAGGGTTAGGATTAGGGTTAGGCCTAGGGTTAATGTTAGGGTTAGGTTTAGTGTAAGTGTAGGCATTTGAGCTATGGTTAGGGTTATGATTAGGGTTAGGTTTAGGATAAGAGCTCGGTTTTGTGTGATGTTTAGGCCTAACGTTAGGGCTATGGGTAATGTAAGAGCTAGGGATATTTTTATGGCTAGTGTAGTGTCAGAGTTATGGATAAATCTAGTGTTAGGTTTAGGTTTTGGTTTAGGATAAGGTTTAGAGCTAGGGTTTCTATTAGGGTAAGTGTCATTGTTGGGTTAGGTTTAGTTTTATGCTTAGGGCCACAATTAGGACTAGTATTTGGTCTAGTGATAAGTCTAGTCTTTACGTTAGGTTAAGGGTTATTGTTAGGGCTTGTGCTAGGGTTGTTTTAGGCCTAAGGGTAGATTTATGACTATATTTAGGATTAGGTTTGGTCTAATGCTAGTGTTACTGTTAGGTTTAAGTATAGGTTTACCGGTAAGGGTAGTGTTAGTTTTTGGTTTAGGGTTAGTGTCAGGTTTAGATCTAGGGTTAGTGTTAGGATCAGAATAAGGGTCAGGGTTAGGATTAGAGTTAAAGCTAGAATGAGGGCTAGGTTTAGGACTAGTAATAGAGTTAGGGTTTGGGGTAGGCTGAGGTTTAAGGTTAGGACTAGAGTAGCATTAGGGAGAGGGTTTGGCTTAGGGTAAGGGATAGGGTTAGAGGTACAGTTAGGGTTAGTGTTAGATTCAAGGCTCGGATTAGGCTAGGATTGTGTTAGCATTAGGGCTACAGCTAATGAAAGAACTAGTTTTCTGATTAGGGCTAGATCTAGGGTTAGCGTTAGGGCAATGTATGGAGCTAGGGGTACTATTAGGGTCTGCTTCAGGGTCAGGTTTATTTCTATGGTTAGGGTTATGACTCAAATTAGGGCTAAGTTTAGGGATAGGTGTAAGGTAAGTGTTTAGTTTAGGTTAAGGGTTAGGGTTAGGATTATGGCTAGGTTTTGTTTTAGGGCTAGGGTAGGGTTAGAGCTAGTTTTCCAATTAGCATTGGGTTTACAGTTAGTGTTAGAGTGAGGTTTGGGTTTAATATAAGGGTTTACAACCAAGTTTAGGGCTACAGTGATGTTTAGAGTTAGGATTGGGGCTAGGGATAGGGCTAGGGTTTAGGTTTTAAACTAAGGATAGGTCTAGGGCAAGAGTGAGAGTTACTCTTAGTGCTAGGAATAGGATTAGGTTTAGGATTAGGGTTAATTTAGGGCTAGGATTAGCTCTAAGGTTAGTGTTAGGTTTTGACCTAGAGTTAGGGCTAGGGTTAGGGTTAGCATTATGGTTAGGGTAAGGTATGATGCAACAGCTACATTTTGGGCTAGGGCATGAGATAAAATTAGGGTTAGGGTTCTCATTAAGGTTAGGATTAGGATTAAGGCTAGGCTTAGGGCTAGGATTAGGGGGATGGTTTGTGCTAGGGTTAGGGCTAGGATTAGTTCTAGGGCTAATGTCAGTTCTAGGGTTATGGTTAAGGATGGTTTTAGGTTTAGGTTTATGGCCAGGTCTATTGTAAGTGTTACATTCAGGGTTAGGGTCAGGTTTACTGCTAGGGGTATTATTAGTGTCAGATTCAGGCTTTGGGTATGGGTTAGGTTAAGGTTTAGGGTTAGAGCTAAAATTAGCATTAGGGATAGAGTAATGGATGAGGTTAGGTTTCAGGTTCAGGTTAGGTTTAGTATAATGGACAGGGTTAGGGTAAGACATAGGGTTAGAGTTAGGCCTAGGGACAGGATTTGGTTAAAATATGGTTCAGTTAATGGATAGGATTAGAGCTACAGTTAGGATCAGGGTTATGGTTAGGTTAGGGATATGGTTAGGGTTAGGCCTAGGATTAGAATTTGCTTCAAGTTATGGTTAGGGTAATGGATAAAGTTATGGTTCAGTTTAGGTTTTGGGTTAGGACATGGTTAGGTTTAGGGTTAGGTTTAGGTTAAGTGTTAGGGCTAAAGATAGGGCAAGTGCTATGACTAAAACTAGGGTTAGGGCCCAGATTAGGGCTATGTTTTTGGTTAGGTTAGGGCTAGTGTAGGACTACGGCTAATGTAAGAACTATGGTTATGATTAGGGCTAGTATAAATGTTAGCATTAGGACTGGGTCTAGTGTTTATATTAGATTTAGGTTTAGTGGGATGATTAGAGATAGGGTTACTTTTAGGGTCAGAGTCACGATCAGTGTTACTTTTAGGATTAGGGATAGGAACTCAAATTAGGGCGAGGGTTAAGGCTAGGTGTATGGTTAGGATTTGTTTAGTGTTAGGGTAAGAATTAGGGATAGCACTAATGTCAGGTCTAGGGTTATGTTTAGGTTAGGGCTAGGGTTAAGGCTAGTTTGGGGATTAGCAATAGTGTTAGGGCTTATAGTAAGGTGAGGTTTAATCTTATATTAATTGTTATGGTTAGATCTAGGTGTAGGCCTAGGGCTATGGTCAGGGCTAAAGTTAGGGATAGTGTTATGGTTATGATAACAGATAGGGTTAGAACTAGAAATCAGGCTAGGGCGAGAGTTAGAGATAGTCTTAGAGCTAGGATAAGGGGTGGGTTTAAGGTTAGGTCTAAATTATGGCTAGGATAAGCGCTAGGGTTAGGGCTAGGGTTAGGGTTATGTTAGTGTTCGGTATAGGGTGAGGTTTAGGGAAAGGGATGGGATTATAGCTAGGTTTAGGGATAGGGCGAGAGTTAGAATTAGGGTTATGGCTAGATTAGGGTTCGGATTATGATTAAGGCTAAACTTAGTGCTAGGTTTGAGGGTTTTTGTTAGGGCTAGGGCTAGGATTAGGGTGAGGCCTAATGTCAGGTCGAGGGTTATTTTTAGGGATAGTTTTAAGGTTGGGTTATGGCTACGTCTAGTGTAAGGATTACGTTTAGGGTAAGGGTCAGGTTTAGAGCTAGGTGTATTATAAGCGTCAGGGTCTGAGTAGTGTTTGGTTTAGTTTAAGGTTTAGAGTTAAGGGTTGAATTAGCAGTGGGGTTAGGGTTAGTGTTAGGGTATGGATAGGGTTAGGTTTAGGATTCAGGTTAGGTTTAGAGTAATGTATATGGTTATTGTTAGCAATAAGGTTAGTGTTAGGCCTAGGGTTAGCATTTGGTTTAGGCTTACCTTTAGGGTAATGGATAGGGTAAGAGCTGAGGTTAGCACTAGAATTAAGAATAAGTTTATGGCTAGGGTTAGGGTTAGGCCTATGGTTAGTGTCAGGGTTAGGTTTATGGTAAGTATTAGGGTTTGAACTAGGGTTAGGTCTAGGGCAAGGGTTAGAGTTAGAGTCAGGGCTAGGGTTGGGTTTAGTGATATTATTAGAGAAAGGTTTAGAGTTTGAGCTAGGTTCAGGACTAAGGCAAGGGTTAGGGTTAGGGTTAGGTCTAGGGTTATGGTTAGGGTTTCTATCAGAGCTAGTTTATGGCTAGGATAAGGGCTAGGTTATATGATGTTTATGGTTAGCATTAGGACTATGGGTAATGTAAGAGCTTGGGTTATGGTTATGGCTAGTTTTAGGGTTAGGGTTATGGATAAGTCTAGTGTTAGGTTTAGGTTTTGGGTTAGGATAAGGTTTAAAGCTAGGGATTGTGTTAGTGTAATCGTCAGTGTTTGGGTCAGGGTTAGAGCCAGAACTAGGAATAGCGTTGGGTCTAGGGATAAGGTTACTCTTTGTGTTAGGTTAAGGGTTATTTTTAGGGTTATTTCAAGGATTTTGTTTAGGGCTAGGGCTAGATTTATGAATGTATTTAGGATTAGGCTCGGTCTAGTGCTGTTATTACTGTTAGGTTTAAGTATAGATTTACTGGTAGGGATAGAGTTAGGGTCTGGTTTAGAGTTAGTGTCAGGTTTAGATCTAGGGTTAGTGTTAGGGTCAGAATAAGGGATAGGGTTTGGGTTAGGGCAGAAGCTAGAATGAGGCCAAGAATTAGGACTAGTAATAGAGTTATGGTTTCGGATAGGCTAAAGATCAGTGTTAGGACTAGGGTAGCATTAGGGTGAGGGTATGGCTTAGGGTAATGGATAGAATTAGAGGTAGAGTTAGGATTATGGATAAGATTAGGGATAGTTAGGGAGAGGGTTAGGGTTACTGTTAGGATTAGGTTTAGGGTTAGGGTTGCGGTTTAGTTAGTTTTAGAGTTAGGGTTACGATTAGGGTTAGAATTAGTGTTTAAGTTAGGGTTATAGTTAGGTTTCAGATTAGTGCTAGGTTTAGGGTTATGGTTAGTGTTAGGTTTAGAGTTAGCATTAGGTGAGTGTTAGGGTTAGGGTAAATGTTAGGGTTAGGGTTAGTGTTAGGCTTAAGGTTAGGGTCAGAGACAGGGTTAGGTTTAGGGTTAGAGTTAGGGTTAGTGTTAGGGTTAGGGTTAGGGTTAGTGTTAGGTTTAGTGTTAGGATTGGTATTAGGGTTAGGGTTTGGGTTAGGCTTAGGGTTACAGTTAAGGTTAGGGTAATCGTCAGGGTTAGGATTAGTATTAGGGTTAGGATTAGGATTAGAGTTAGTGTTAGTGTTAGGGTTAGTGTTTGTGATAGGGTTAGGTTTAGGCTTAGGGTTCATGTTAGGGTTAGGGTTAGTTTTAGGGTTAGGGTTACAGTTGGCTTTAGGTTTAGTGTTAGATTAGTGTTCAGTGTGGGTTAGGGTTTGAGTTAGGGTTAGGGTTAAGGTTATTGCTAGGGTTAAGGTTAAGAGTAGAGTTAGATTTAGGGTTAGGGTTAGAGTTATGGTTAGAGTTAGGGTTAGTGTTAGTTTTAGGTTTACGGTTAAAGTTAGTTATGGGGTTAGGGTTAGAGTTAGTGTTAGGGTTAGGGTTAGGGTTAGGGTTAGGATTATAATTAGGTTTAGGTAGGGGTTAGGGTTAGGTTAGGGTTAGGGTTATGGTTTGGTTAGGGTTTGTGTTAGGATTAGCATAAGGTAAAGTGTTTGTATTAGGGTTAGGGTTAGGGTGTGGGTTCATGTTACAGTTACAGTTACGATTAAGTTTAGGGTTCGTGTTAAGGTTACATTTAAGTTTATGGTTAGGATTAAGGTTACTGTTATAGTTAGGGTTAGGTTTCGGGTTAGGATTATTGTTTGGGTTAGTTTTAGAGTTAGGTTTAGGGTTAGTGTTAGGGCTAGGTATAGAGTAAGTGTTAGGGTTAAGGTTAGGTTTATGGTGATGTTTAATGTTAGTGTTTGTGTTAGGGTTAGTGTTAGTGATAGGATTAGGGTTAGGTTTAGCATACCATTAGGGTTAGGGTTAAGGTTAGTGTTAGCTTTAGTTTTAGGTTAGGGTAAGCGTTAGGTTGAGTGTTAGTGTAAGGGTTATTATTACGGTTAGTGTTAGGGTTAGTATAGCATTTTTTGTTAGGTTTAGGGCTAGGGTTAGTGTTAGGGTTAGGGTTAGTATAAAGTTAGGGTTACTGTTGCGTTTAGGGTTAGTGTTAGGGTTAAGGTGAGAGGTCCTATTAGTGTTAGGATCAGGGTTAGTATTAGGGTTACAGTTAGTGTTAGGGTTAGTGTTAGAGTTAGTATTAGTGTTTTGGATAGGTTTAGTGTTACGGTTAGTGTTAGGTTAGGGAAAGATTTAGGGTTATGGTTAGTGTTAGAGTTAGTGTTAGTTTTAGGGTTAGGGTTAGGGTAAGGTTTAGAGCTAGGGTTAGGTTTATGAAAATATTTAGTGTTAGTGTAAGTGTTAGGGTTAGGGTGAGG
Source organism: Spermophilus citellus (assembly GCF_964194105.1). Lineage (NCBI taxonomy): Eukaryota > Metazoa > Chordata > Mammalia > Rodentia > Sciuridae > Spermophilus > Spermophilus citellus. The sequence goes on along the minus strand of NW_027673039.1, from coordinate 3,865,371 downwards.
TTTAGGGTTAGGGTTAGCATTAGTGTTAGCGTTGTGTTAGGGTTTGTGTTAGGGTTAAGATTAGGGTTAAGATTTGGGTTACGGTTACAATTAGATTCAGGTTACGGTTAAGGTTAGGGTTACAAATAATTTAGGTTTAGGGTTAAGGTTAGGGTTAGGCTTAGTGTTAGGCTTAGGGATAGGGTTACTGTTGGTGTTTGGTTTAGGTTTATAATTAGGTTTAGGGTTAGTGTTAGGGTTATGTTAGGTTGTAGGGTAGGGTTTGGGTTCGAGTTAGGGATAGATTTAGGGTTAGGGTTACGTTTAATGTTATTATTAGGGTTTGAATTAGAGTTATTTTTAGTGTTTGTGTTAGGGATAGGGTTGGGGTTAGGTTTCAGTTTAAGGTTAGGGTTAGATTTAGAGTTAGGGGTATGATTAGTGTTAGCATTAGTGTTAGGTATAGTTTTAGTGTTAGAGTTAGGGTTTGTATTAGGTTTAGGGTTTGTGTTATGGTTAGGGTTAGGGATAAGGCTAGGGTTATGATTACGATTGTGTTTAGAGATAGAGTTAGTGTTAGGCTTAGGGTTAGGTTTAGGATTAGTGTTAAGGTTAGGATTAGGTTTAGTGTTAGGGTTAGTTTTGGAGTTAGGGTTAGAGTTAGGTAAGGTTTAGGGTTAGGGTTAGGTTCAGGTTAGGTTTGTGGTTGGGTTAGGGTTTGTGTTAGGGTTAGGAATAGGGTTAGTGTTTATTTTAGGTTTAGGGTTAGGGTGTTCGTTTGTGTTAGGGTTACTGTTAGGTTTATGGTTAGGATTCATGTTAGAGTTAGGGCTAGGTATAATGTTAGGGTTAGGTGTAAATTTTTGCCTAGGGTAACAGTTAGTGTTACAGTTAGGTTTAGGGATAGATTTAGAATTAGTGTTTTGCTTAGGATTACAGTTAGGTTTAGGGTTTGTTTAAGGGTTATGGTTATAGTTAGTGTTAGGGTTAGGGTTAGGGATAGTGTTAGGGTTGGTGTTAGTCTTAGGTTTAGGATTAGGGTTAAGGTTAGTGTTAGAATTAAACATAGAGTTAGGTTTAGGGTTAGTGTCAGGGTCAGGGTTACAGTTAAGGTTAGGGTTGGGATTGGAGATTGCTTTAGTGTTAATATTAGGGTTAGGTTTATGATTAGTGCTAGGGTTAGTTTTAGGGTTTGTATTAGGGTTAGGTTTATGCTTATGGTTAAGAGTAGTGTAAGGTATTGGGTTGTGGTTCAGATTAGTGTTATTTTAGTGTTAGGATTAGGGTTAGTGATAGGGTTAAGGTTTGGTTAGGGTTAGTGTTAGGGTTAAAATTAGGTTTAGGGTTAGGGTTAGTGTTAGGGTTATGGTTAGATTTAGTTTTAGTGTTAGGGTTAGAAATAAGGTTAGTGATAGAGTTAGGGTTAGGTTTATGGTTAGGGTTAGGGTTAGTATTAGGGTTAGGTTTCTATTAGGGTTAAGGTTCATTGTAGGGTTACAGTTAGGGTTAGAGTTAGGGTTAGGGTAATGTTTAGGGTTAGGGTTTGTGTTAGGTTTAGGGTTAGGGTTAGGGTTAGTGTTAGTGTTTTGTTAGGGTTAGATATAAGGTTAATGTTATGTTTATGGTTAGAGTTAGGGTTAGGGTTAGTGTTACAGTTAGGGTTAGGGTTTGTGTTAGGGTTAGGGTTAAAGTTAGTGTAAGGGTTAGGGTTAGGGTTAGTGTTAGTGTTATGGTTAGGATTAGGTTTAGGGTTTGTTTTAGCATTAGGTTTAGGGTTAGGGTTACGATTAGTGTCAGTGTTACTGTTAGGGATAACATTAGGTTTACTGTTTGGGTTAAAATTAGGGTTAGGATTAGGTTTAGGGTTAGTGTTACAGTTATGGTTATGGTTAGGGTTAGGGTTAAGGTTAGGGTTAGGTTTAGGGTTAGTGTTAGGGTATGGGTTAGGGTTAGGGTTAGGGTTGTGGTTTGCATTAGGATTTGTTTTAAGATTAGAGTTAGGTTTTGTGTTAGGATTAGGGTTACGGTTTGGGTTTTAGTGAGGGTTAGAGTAAGGATTCGGGTTAGGGTTCATGTTAGGGTTAGGGCTAGGTTTATTGTTAGGGTTAGATGTAAATTTTTGGTTAGTGTTTGGTTACTGTTACAGTATGGGTAGGTTTCAGGTAATGATTAGTGTTTCGCTTAGGGTTAGAGTTGGTTTAGGATTTGTGTTCGAGTTAGCGTTAGGCTTAGGGTTAGGGTGAGGTTTAGGGTTAGGCTTAGGGTTAGGGTTAGGGTTAGAGTTAAAGTTAGGGTTTGGAATAGGGTTAGTGTTAGAGTTAAGGTTAGGGATAGGGTTGTGGTTAGGTTTATTTTAAGGATCGTGTTAGGGTTTGTGTTAGGGTTAGGTTTAGGATTAGGATTAGGGATAGGTTTGGGGTTATTGTTTGGATGAGTGTTAGGTTTAGGTTTAGTATTAGAGTGATAGGGGTATGGTTAGGGTTAGTGTTAGTGTTAGAATTAGGTTTATACTTATGGTTAGTGTCAGGGTAAGGGTTAAGTTTAGTTTTGGTGTAAGGGTTAAGGTTAAAATTATGGTTAGTGTCATGGTTAGGTTTCGTGTTAGGGTTAAGATTAATTTTAGGCTAAAAATTAGGGTTAGTGTTAGCTTTATGTTTACTGTTAGGTTTAGTGTTATCCTTAGCGTTAGTTTTAGGGTTAGGGTTTGTGTTAGGGTTAGGGTTCATGTTATGGTTAGGGTTAGGATTAGTGATAGGGTTCGATTTAGGATTTGAGATAGGTTTACTGTTAGTGTTAGTATTAGGGTTATGGTTAGCATTAGGGTTAGGGTTACAGTTAGTGGTAGGTTTGGGTTGCGGTTAGAATTAGGGTTAGTGTTAAAGTTAGGGTTATATTTAGGTTTCGTGTTAGTGTAAGGGTTAGAGTTAGGGTTAGGGTTAGGGATTGGGTTAGGGTTAAGGTTCGCTTTAGGGTTTGTGTTAGGATAAGGGTTAGGGATATAATTTGTGTTAGGGTTACGATTGGATTATTGTTAGAGTTAGTGATAGAGTTAGGAGGATTAGAGTTAATGTTAGGGTTAAGTGTAGGGTTAAGGTAAGTGTTAGGGTTAAGTTTAGGACTAGGATTAGTGTTACTGTTATGGTTAGGGGTAGGTTTAGTTTTAAAGTTAGTGTTAGTGTTAGGTTTAGGGTTGGGGTTAGTGATAGGGTAAGGGTTAGGTTTAGGTTTAGTATTAGGTAAGACTAAAGGTTATTGTTAGGGTACGGGTTAGGATAGGTTTAGGGTTAGTTTTAGAATTAGGGTTTGGATCATGGTTAGGGATCGGGATATGGTTAGGTTTAGGTTTAGGTTTAGTTTTAAAATTAGGGTGAGGATCCGGGTTAGTGATCGGGTTATGGTAAGAGTTAGTTTAAGAGTTAGGATTAGGATTAAGGTTAGGGTTAGTGTTAGGGTTAATGTTAGGGTTAGAGTTATGGATCATGTTAGGTTGAGAGTTAGGATTAGGGTTTAAATTATGGTTAGGGTTAGGGTTACGGTTGGAATACAGTTAGAGTTAGTGTTAGGGTTAGTGTTAAAGTTAGGGTTAGTGTGAGATTTAGGGTCATGATTATGGTTAGGGTTAGGGTTAAGTTTAGATTTAGTATTAGGTAAGAGTTAGGGTTATTGTTAGGGTACGGATTAGGGTTAGGTTTAGGGTTAGTTTTGGAATTAGGGTGAGGATCAAGTTTACGGATCGGGTTAGGGTTAGTTTACGAGTTAGGATTATGTTTAGGTTAGGGTGTGTTTTAGGCTTAGTGTTAGGGTTTGTGTTATGGTTAGGGTTAGGATTAATGTTAGGGTTAGTGTTAGAGTTAGTTTAAGTTTAGGGTTAGTGTTAAAGGTAATGTTAGGGTTAAGGTTAGGGTTAGTGTTAGGGTTAGTGTTAGGGTTAGGGTGATGTATAGGGTTAGGTTCAGTGTTAGGTTTATTGTTAGGGTTAGGCTTATGTTTAGTGTTAGGTTTAGTGTTATGGTTAGGCTTAGGTTTAGTGTTAGGGTTAGAGTAAGTGTTAGGGTTAGGTTTAGGGTTAGTGTTAGGGTTGGAAGTAGGTTTAGGGTTAGTTCTAGTGTTAGTGTTGGTGTTTGTGTTAGTGTTAGGGTTTGGGTGGGACTTAGTGTTTGTGTTAGTTTTAGGGTTACAGTTAGGATTAGGGTTAGGGTTAGAGGCAGGGTTAGGGTTAGGGTTAGGTTGAGTGTTAGGGTTAGGGTTAGAGTTTAAGTTAGTGTTAGGGTTTTGGTTAAGATTAGATTTAGTGTTATGTTTAGGGTTAGGGTTAGGGTTAGGATTAGTGTTAGGTTTAGTGTTAGTGTTTGGGTTAGTGTTAGGTTTAGAGTTAGACTTAGACTTTGTGTTAGATTTATGGTTTGAGTTAAGGTTAAGGTTTAATTTAGGATTAGGTTAATGGTTAGAGTTAGGATTACAGTTAGTTTTAGGGTTAGTGTTAGGGTTATGGTGTGTTAGGTTTAGGGTTAGTGTTGGAATAGAGTTACATATAGGATTAGGGTTAGGGTTACAGTTAGTGTTAGTATTTGGGTTTGCACGAGGGTTAGTGATATGGTTAGTTTTAGGGTTATTTGTTAGATTTGGGTTAGGGTTATGTTAGGGTTAGGGTTAGAGTTTGTGTTAGGGTTAGAATTAGGGTTAGGGTCAGGGTTAGTGTTAGGTTTAGGGTTAGTGTTAGTGTTAGGATTAGGTTTTGGGTTAGGATAAGGTTAGTGTTAGTGTTAGGGTTAGCAATAGTTTAATTAGGGATAAGATGAGGTTTTAGTATTAGTGTTATGGTTAGGGTTAGTGTTTCGGTTAAGATTAGGTTTAGTGATAGGATTAGCATTAGGGTTACATTAAGGGTTAGTGTTAGGATTAGCGTTATAGTTAGGGTTAGTGTTAGTGTTAGGATTAGGGTTTGGGTTAAGGTTAGGATTAGTGATAGGGTTTGTGTTAGGGTTAGGGTAAGTGTTAGGGTTAGGCTTACGTCTAGGATTAGTGTTAGTGTTAAGGTTACAGAAAGGGTTTGAAATGGTGTTAGGTTTAGGAACAGGTTTAGGATTAATTTTAGGGTTAGATTTACTATTAGGTTTAGGTTTAGGATTAGGTTTAGGGTTATTGATAAGGTTTTGGTTAGTAGAGGGTTAGTGTTAGTTTGAGGGTTATGGTTAGTGTTTTTATAGGGTTAGGATTATGTTTAAGCTAAGTTTTATGGTTAGTGTTAGGCTTAGGGTGATGTTTAGGGTTAGGGTTATAGTTAGGGTTAGAATTAGTGTTAGGGTTAGTGTTAGGTGAAGGATAAGTGTTAGAGTTAGTGTTAGGGTTAGTTTTAATGTTAGGGTTATGTTTAGGGTTAGGGTTAGTGTTAGGGTTAGTTTTAAAGTTAGGCTTAGGGTTGCGGTGACGGTAAGGATTTTTGTTAATTTAAGGGTTAGGGTTAGAATTACAGATAGATTTACAGTTAGATTAAAGTTTAGGGTTAGATTTAGAGTTAGTGTTAGGGTTATGTTTAGGGTTATTGTTAGTGATAGGGTAAGGGTTAGAGTTAGGTTTAATATTATGGTTAGTGTTTGGGTTACAGTTATGGTTAGTTAAGGGTTATGGATAGAATTGGGTTACGTTTATTGTTATGTTTTGGGTTAGGGTTTGTGTTAGGGTTAGGGTTAGGTTTAGTGTTAGGGTTATGGTTAGGTCTAGGGTTAGGTTTTGTGTTAGGGACAGAGTTTGGTTTAGGGTTAGTGTTAGGGTTAGTATTATGTTTAGGGATATTAGGGATATTCTTAGTGTTAGGGTTAGGTTTAGGGTTAATGTTAGGGTTTGTGTTAGGGTTAGAGTTACGGTTAGTGTTAGTGTTAGATTAGAGTTAGTGTTAGGGTTAGTGTTATGGTTAAGTTTAGGGTTAGGGTTAGGAATAGGGTTAGGATTAGTGTTAGTGATAGGGTTAGGGTTAGGGTAGTTTAGGGTTAAATATAGGGTTAGGCTAAGGGTTAGGGTTAGGGTAAGGAATAGGCTTAGTTTTAATGTTAGGGTTATTGTTAGGGTTAGGGTTAGGGTTAATTATAGGGTTAGGGTTCGTGTAAGATTTAGGGTTTGTTTTAGGGTTTGGGTTAGTGTCTGGGATAAGGTTATGGTTATGTTTAGGGTTAGGCTTAGTGTTAGATATAGCGTTAGGGTTAAGGTTAGTGTTAGTGTTATGCTTAGAGTTAGGTTTAGGCTTAGTGTTAGGGTCAGAATTAGGGTTAGGTTTAGGGATAAGGTTAGTTTTAGGGTTATGTTTCATATTGCCGCAGTCTGGCTGGGCACAATTCAGGAGCCACTTGTCAAAAGAAACTAACTTTATTTTTAGAACTACAAACGCCAAACAAAACAGCTCCTCAGGAAAAAACCCTCAGAGCCCACCTGCCACCACTGGCTTCCCACAAGCCTCTCACCCCCACACAAACCTCATCACCTCCCACAATCCTCCTGCTCTTGAGGCTGATTGGCTGGGTCACATGGGCGGAGCCAAAGAAGTCCCCCAATGAGCAGCTCCGTGGAGGAGCCAATCAGCTAGATTGTCGCGCCCCCTCGCCCGCAAGGAAGATGCAACAACAGGAATCTTCTTTCAGCCGTTTATTCAGGTCCTTGTTATTCCTTCTTCTTCCCCTCGGATGCCCCTCCCAGCCTTAATAAAGCATCCCAAGCCCCAATGCGAAGCTGCTACGTGGAGCTTTCTCATAGGGTGTTAAAAAACCCTGTGCCAACTCTCCCAAATAAGGAGTTGTTTGTTACAGACCACAGTGGAGCCAGCGCCATCTTGTAATGGTGACCACAGTCCGCAGAAACGGCTCACCACAGTTCCCCCTTTTGTTTTCTAAGAACAACACAGGCGAGAGTAGAGGTCCTATCCCACTGTGCAGAAGTGGCTGCATAGTATGGCTCAGCCCCAAGGAGGCGCCTTCCCCAGATCCGAGGCCATATCAGCCGACGCCTTTTTCCGTGGGACGGGGCGTGGACGCGTCTAACCCGCATGCAATAGGACATGCTCTCCTTGAGGTCCACTTCAAGGATCACTCAAGTGCAGTGCTTTGCCTTGCATCCTGTATCGTGACGATGGTGGACGAAGGGGGATAGCTGAGGCTGAACTGTGGCTGTATAGAAATACAACGATAAACAAATTGGTAACACCCTAAAAGAAAGGCACGGGTCTTAAGGCAATAGAAAAGCACTAGTGTGGAAACCCATCTGCGTGCAATGGCAGTAAAGCCGGCAGAGTGCAAGGGCTTTCCAACACTAAGAGAATAACAAAGAAAGACATGTCGATCCCAGCGCAATGTTCATAAAACTTGGGGTGCAACGACCATGTCAAAGATTTACTGTTTAATCTGCGCAAGCCAGACTTGAGGTGAATTGCCATTACTCATACTAAGCCTTCAACCAGGAACCTTATCAGACCCAAGCAGGTCAGGACGTTCCCACATGACCGTTATTGGCTGAATATGAAAACAGACACCACAAATCTTACAAGGCCCTGTGAGCTGGCCTCCTTGACGTGCATAAAATTCAGGGCTGGATCCAAGCCCTGGGGGCCGGGGGGAAACCACTGCCAGCAGTTTTTTCCTTTTGTTTGTTGCACATCAAAGGGAATCAAGTAGCCCCTGTCTTAGGTCGTTCACTGTCCTTACATTGCTTACCCGTCTTTGGGGAGGCCCCATTCCCCTGTCTTAGGTTGCAGTGTAAGCGTGAAAGTTGCCCATCTCTGGGTACTACAAGATCAGCTCGTTGTTGCCAAGGCGTTTAATGGTATCTACTCAGCCAGTCATCATTAGGTCTCTAATTGGTTCCGGTTCAACAAGGCATAAAGTCAGAGGAGAGGAATAATAAAATAAAGAAGAAAGAGGGTGAAAGGAGGAAGACATGAAGCAGGGATTATTGTAGAAAAATCATCTTCGAATTGGTCGGAGACAAACTTCAGCAAAATCATCCTTGGTTTGTAGGCGTTGATAATGAACCTGTATTGGCTTAGAAGTCAGAATGTTAATTTGATCTTTAATAAATTGTGTCACTCTCTTACCTAGGCAGGGGCCTACAGCAGCTATAAGGAGGAGACTGAAAAGCGGTCCCATTACAGTGGATATCAAAGGAGTTAACCATGGGGTATTTTTAAACCACTGTTCAAATCATCCTTGTTGTGCTTCAAATTCCTTTTGTCTTTTAGCCAATCTTTCCGTGACCTTTTCTATAGTTTCAGGATTACCCCAGTGTGATCTGCATAAGCATAACACTGTTCCTATAAAGCTATACATAGTTCTCCTTCCCTTACGAACAATAAATCTAGTCCCCTCCTATTTTGTAACACAACTTCTGAGAGGGAGGTGAGGGACTTTTCCAAGGCGGTAATTGATTTGGCCATGGCTGTTAAATCCTCATTCATAGCCATTTGTAGATTTAGTAATTGACCTCCCTGGACATAGGTGGCTGTCCCTGTTCCTATTCCGGTTGCTATTCTGCCTATGCCCAGTAGGAGGGCAATAGTCATAGTTATGGGTTCTCTGGGGAGCCGAGTATGTCCCTCAAGGTGTCCCAGGGTGTAGTCTGACCCATGATAAGATATCCTCGGCCATAATTGTATCAGCACACAGAAATCAGTAGTTGTATTTGGGACTGCCATGGAAACACAGGGAGTTAACCCAGTATTGCAAGCAAATTAGGACCCTTTGGGACCCCACAAATAATCAGATTGGGATTGATTTATAAGTCGGGTGATGTTGCAGAAATGTTGGCGTGAAAGCGGCACCTTTCCCAAGCAAACCCCTTGCCCCATGACCTCCGTGATAGTCAACTTATAGCTGGGCAGAGAATAACATTTAGGATCTGCAGTGGTATTAGAGGATAAATTAGACAGTATCGTTACCCCCTCATAATAGGGCGGCCTGGAGGTCAAGCATAGCCAGCAATCTTGGGTCCTGTTAGGATTAGTGGCATTGAGAGCGAAGAAGGCTCCTTGGACCAAATTAAGAAGGCGATCTCCAGTTCCAGGGTATATGGGCTCAGGGGCATAATCAAAGGTTTGATAGCCCATAGTTTTTGTTTGACCGCTGGGGGAAGGTTTTACTGTTGGGGCTATGGGCTGCTTGGGTCCAGATGGGGCCTTTTGGTCTCCGAGCACCTGATTAGGTCCTATTAGACTTCCAGTAGGCTGTTCTGTGGTCAATTTGAGCCGAAAAAGCAGGCCAGGATTGTACTGTCCGGGGGTGTAAATACTCAGCCCCCAGAGATATCCTTAAGTCCAATCTGGTTGTTGTCTTCCATTGGAAGTAAACTGAATAGTAATATTTGTTTGCCAGAAATGGGCATAGTCATTCCTAGGTGAATTCTTAAGTCAATACCCATTACTAGAGGTTTCACATCCCCAGGAGGCACAATAATAGGCCTTAGGTCCCTGGCAGCATCTATATATTTTCCCCTCCTTTATTTTTTGTAGATAAATTTTTAAATGTTGATGGGCTCGTTCCACAATAGCTTGTCCCTGGGGGTTATAAGGAATACCTGTTTTGTGTTCAATCTCCCATTGGGTGCAGAACCGTTGAATTGTTTGGCTTATATATGTGGGTCCATTGTCTGTTTTGAGACAACATGGACTGCCCATGCAAGAGAAAGCTTTTAAGAGATGTCCAATAACATCTTTGGCCTTTTCCCCAGTGTGTAATGTAACAAAGATATAGCCAAAGTATGTATCAATAGAAACATGTACAAAAGACAGCTTACCAAAACTAGGGAAGTGGGTAACATCAGTTTGCCAGATATCATTGGGGTGTAAGCCTCTAGGGTTAACACCCAAACTGGGAAAATGAAGAAATGGAGCACATACTGGGCATAGGGAAACAATCTGTAAAGCCTGATCACGCGAGCATCCTGTGCGGAAGCGTAAGGATTGTGCATTTAGATGGAATTTAGCATGGAGTTGTGAGGCCTCATCATACTTGGTTATAGTGTATACTAGGCCCATATTATGAGTGGCGGCATCTGTTTTAGCATTACCTTCCGCCAGAGGCCCAGGAAGCTCCGAGTGTCCTCGGATATGTCCAATGAATAAAGGATCTCGTCTAGCCCAAACAAGGAGCTGAACCGTTTGTAATTGTTCCATGATAGTGGATTGCCTGCCAATATAAGGGGCTGTTTCAATAACTGAGGCTAACTTAGCAACATAGAGACTATCAGTATACACATTAAGTGGGATGGAATTGTATAGTTTAAGGGCCATAATTAGAGCCTCAACTTCTGATCTTTGGGCAGACAGTTTAGGAACAGGGTGTCGAATTACTTGAGATCCATCAAAAACAACAGCAAACCCCCCTTTTTGCTCCGTCTGTATAAACAGTTTGAGCTCCCGAAATAGGCTCTCTTTTAATAATTTTAGGAAAAATGATAGGACATCTCTTAAGGCCTTCTAGAAGTTTATGTCGGGGAAAGTGATTATCAATTTTACCTTTGAAAGTACAAAGAAAAAGACACCAAAGATCATGTTTCTGTTGCAATTTTAAAATCATATCTTGGGTATAAGGTTGAATGAGAATGTCAAGAGTCTTTCCAAATAGTGCATCACCCAAATATTTGGCTTTCCAGAGCAGATTTATCACCAGTTCATAAAAGGGAGTTATCACCCGAGAGTTAGAAGCAGGTAAATGGACCCAATAGATGGGACTAGTCTGCCAAAACACTCCAGTAGGAGTTAATTTTGATGGCAGGATTATAAATGATAGGGGTATAGAATAATCTATCTGGGTAACCTGCATCTCTTGTAAGGCTGTTTCTATTAACCTGAGTGCCTTCAAGGCTTTTGGAGTAGGTTTTCGCAGGGAGGTGGGTGAGGGGCCTCCTCTCAAAAGGTCATACAGGGGTTTAAGTTAGTAGTTCAATATACTTAATGTTTAATCAACAATGTGAATTTATTTACCAAAATTAATCCCTATCTTAAACAGTAAGAATTGTTAGGCAACAAGGATCTTTCTGTAAAGAAATAAACTCACATTCTAATAGGTGTTTGTCATGTCAAAATATGGACAAAATTTTAGCTCACATTAGTATGGTTAAATTAGGAAAATAAACTGAAATATCCTTAAGTTAATTATAGTCAGTTTAGTATATGAAATTCTTTCTCTCTTTTCTGTTTAGATAACAATATAAAAATCTTTTTACTTAGGGAAATGAATAGAAAGACCTTATTTTACCCAAAGATGATTTCTTTCTTCTTCTTAGGATCCATGTGTACTTCTTCTTTGTTGGAACATCTTTTTCTTAAAAAAAAAATATACTTTGGAACAATCTTTGAACACCTTAGGATCTATAAACAAATTATTATACTTTGATAAGAAATATCAATGAAAATATAGTTAAAACCCTTAGATATTTTGTAGAAATAATTATAATAATTTATCATCTTATGAGTTTAAATAGTAACTTTGAGAATTAGAAATTATTTGATTGTATTTTTACTTAAAAGCAAATTTATAGTAAACACATTTATCTCAAATATCTGTAACTGAAAAGGCAGAGTATCTGATAAATGTAAATATAAAACATAAATTATGGGTTTCCTGTTGAAGAAAAACAATTAGGCAAATATATATTAATTAATCAATTAGGCATGTGCTAATTAATTTATAGATTAACAAATATAGGTTATTTAAATATCTAAAAAATATATATTAAGAATAAGAACTTAACTTATAATTGTATTAACTTTATGTAACCACGTGGTCTTAAAATATTTGGATCCATTTTAATTTATTTTTAACTAGGAGTGCACTCTTCTATGTGACGTCACTAGATGTACTGAAATAAGATCCTTGAGTATACATTTTTATTTTTATGGTTAGCAATGAAAATAAGGATTTTTTGGTCATCACAGGAACCTTGTCGGCTTGTTCCTGTGGCGAGTAAATGCATCCTCATAATCTCCAAAATTAAAAGTAAAATATAAAGAAGCATATCTGATATCTCAATAGAACATTATTTAGTAACACAACTACAGAGAAAAGTCAGGTTATTTAACTTAGAACTAGTTTAAATTTAGGACTGTAACATAGAAACACGTGGAATTAAATTTTGTCTGAAAAAGATATCTTTCTGAGCAGCTCCGGTAGAAATCTGAAACACAGCAAAGCAGGTTAGTGGCTGGAAGGCGGGACCAGAAGTCCTGTCTGAGTGACTGTGGAAGAACCAATCGGAAGCCCGCAAAAGTGTGGGAGGTGGGACCAGGAGGCTGCTCTTCCGGCCAGGCACCCCATGGTTACCATGGTGATGTAAACAACATGGAGTCCGCTGCCCGTTCTCGGGGCAAAAGTTCTCCAAGTTTTCCTAGCCGATTGCCTTTTGTATGATTTTGTCTGCATTTTCCCCCGCCTGGCCAAGATCTTACTGCGGTAGCAGCTTGTTCTGTCTTTGGACCGTCCCGTACACTCTGGCATACGGGGCCCGGGGTGGGCCCTTGTTCCCGTTTCCCGGCTGCAGTGGGCGTTCCTGAGTATCAAACTTGGAACGACACTCGCTGCTCCAGGCGTGCCTTCCCGATCCCGTCTATCCCCCTCGGGACAATTTCATTTAATATGTCCCTCTAGCTGATTGGCAGAGAAAGACTCAAAGAGAGTCAATGTAAAGGGATGACACAGCAACAAAACAGACACAGAAAGCAAAAATGAAGGCACACAGAAAACAAAAATGAAAGTACACAGTGCAGCTGCAATAAAATATGAGGCTCTCTCTTTCTTAGTAGAGGAGCTGATTCCGCTTTGGTCGCGGGTCCCGCTCTCCGGGACGATGGGGTCCCACTCTCTGGGATGATGGGGTCTCGCTCTCCGAGACGATGGGGTCCCACTCTCTGGGACGATGGGGTCTCGCTCTCCGAGACGATGGGGTCCCACTCACCGGGACGATCTGGTGCACCACTCCTGACGACTGAGAGTCCTGGTTTTTCCCGGGTTTTGGCACCACTTGTCGCGCCCCCTCGCCCGCAAGGAAGATGCAGCAACAGGAATCTTCTTTCAGCCGTTTATTCAGGTCCTTGTTATTCCTTCTTCTTCCCCTCGGATGCCCCTCCCAGCCTTAATAAAGCATCCCAAGCCCCAATGCGAAGCTGCTACGTGGAGCTTTCTCATAGGGTGTTAAAAAACCCTGTGCCAACTCTCCCAAATAAGGAGTTGTTTGTTACAGACCACAGTGGAGCCAGCGCCATCTTGTAATGGTGACCACAGTCCGCAGAAACGGCTCACCACACTAGATGTTGCTGGGGCCGCTGTGAGCCAATCATCAGCTGGCAGTCTGAAGGGCAGGGAAACAGCCCAATGAACATCACCGCAGAGGAGCCAATCAGCTAGATGTTGCTGGGGCCGCTGTGAGCCAATCATCAGCTGGCAGCTGGAAGTTTGCTGGCAGCTGGAAGTTTGCTGGGGCCCCTTTGGCTGTGGCTCTCAACATCTCCCCGTCTCTGTTTAAACAACAAGCATGTGGCTTGGGGACCGTGCCTGCCTTAGGTTGTCCAATACTACATATGGTCCTTACACATCTTCGGATGAGCTGACCTCAGGGCATCAGCCTCCTGTTTTAAGTTGGTACCATTGTAATTGGATCTTACCCATCATTGACTACTGGTCCAGTATACAGCCACACCTGTGGAGAGGTCTTTGTCATGACAAGCAGAAGGGAGGAAGATACACCAAGCCAATTGATGGCTCTTGTTGGAAAAATTGTACCACCGATGACATCATCAGCAAAAATACCCCAACACTACCACAAGTCGCTGCACCAACAGATAGTTCACAATGCATACAAGTGAGTTCAAAATGCATACAAGTGACACATAGTTTAGGCAAGTTCTGCAAGCAGTTCAGTGATGGCTATTGCAGAAACTGTAGATTAGTTTTATCTTTGTCTTCACCGACACTGGGATGAAGATAGGAATTCTGGCAATAATGGCTAAAGAAAAAATTGTGTAACATTAAAGAAGGCACTAAAATAAAACAATTTTCTTAACAATTTACATTATCTTGAAGAGAATTATTAAATATAATGAAAAAAAGGTGAAAGTAAACAAAGAGATCTGTTAACCTCCTTTTTTGTTTACATATTAAAACAATCCTTAACAGTTATTTACCCAGTTTAGATTAAACCATTTTAATCACGTGAATAAAAAAAAGTATTTGGATCCATTTTTTTCATGAGCGCTCATCATATATGATATATGGACATACATACATTCAAACATATAACACAAAACACAAGTGTGCACACATAGTATAATACATACAACACATAGCATAATAGTAAAGGCCTTATAACTTTTTACAGGTGAAATCTCCATTGCAATGTTTAAAAACTCTATAGTAAAAAAAAATAGAACTGATCAGCAAAACATTAACTTAGGTCTGTATGAGCTCAAAAACCAAAATAGAACTTCATGATATGGGAAAGGGCAATAATAAAATAGAAATTGAAAAAAGCATCCTGGTTCTGTCGCAGATGTAAGGATAGCCAAATTGGAGTTTTGGATATCAGCTGTTATGGATTTGAGGCAAATCATCTTCTTTTTGGTCTGTAGAAATCGTTTTAGTTAATCTCTCTGGAATCCAAATCGGCTGCTGTTCTTCCTGTGGAAACACACAAACAGGCCCCCAACTCCACAATCACTGGGTCAGGACTTTAGTTAATCTCTCTGGAATCCAAATTGGCTGCTGTTCTTCCTCTGGAAACACACAAACAGACCCCCGACTCCAGACAATTACTGGGTCAGGACTTTTCCATTGTCCTGTTAGAATGTCTTTCCAAAGTACCTTGGGCTTATGTACATTTTTTGGATACATATGTCTTTCTGCAGCACTAAGTCCTGATGAATCCAAATTTAAAAAGTTTAGAGTAAAAAGGGTTATTTTAAGTTTATCTTTGGGGAATATATACCCCTTCCCAATTCCGTCTTTTTTCTTTAATAAGTACATTTTAATAGTTTGATGAGCTCTTTCAACTATGCCTTGTCCCTGTGGATTGTATGGGATTCCTGTTATATGAGTAATGCCAAATGAAGAACAAAATTGTTTAAAAGAGGTAGAAGTATAACCAGGGGCATTATCTGTTTTAACTGTTTTGGAATGCCCACAGTGGCAAAATTTTGTAAGCAATGAGCTATAACATTTTTAGTTTTTTCTCCGGCATGAAGGGAGCCAATTAAAAATCCAGAAGAAGTTTCAACTGTAACATGCATTTATTTTAATTTTTCAAATTCTGGCAAATGTGTGACATCCATCTGCCAAATATGGTTAGGTATCAATCCTCTAGGATTGACTCCAAGATTAACTTGTGGTAAAAAGGTCACACAATCTTGACATTGCTTTATTATTTGTCTAGCTTGTTCCTTAGTTATTTTAAAATGCTTTTGTAAAGTATTAGCATTGACATGGAACCTTTTATGAAAATTTATAGCTTCTTCTAGTGTAGAGAAAATATGTATGTCATGTGTAGTTTTATCTGCTAGTTCATTGCCCAAACTAAGGGCTCCAGGGAATCCTGTATGTGCCCTGATATGTCCTATAAATAATTGATCTTTTCTGTCCCAGATTAAACTTTGTATAGTGGAAAATAAAGAGAAAACAGTAGAAGAAGGGGAAATCCTACCAGCATCTTCAAGGGATACTATAGCATTAACTATATACTGACTATCAGAAATTAAATTAAATACAGAATCTTTAAACATCACAAAAGCTTGTAATACTGCATTAAGCTCTACTTTTTGAGCTGATTGTTTGGGTACTAAAAATGTAAAAGTTTGATCAGGTGTAACTATTGCTTCTGTACCATTTGACCCATCAGTGAATATATTTGGAGAATTCATGATAGGGGTTTTTCTTGTCATTTTTGGAAAAATTACAGGATGCAATGACCAAAAAGACAATAAAGGATTAGATGGTAAGTGGTTATCAAATGAAACATTAGATTTGCACATGATTATTGCCCAAGTATTTAACTCATTAGCTAATTCATCAATTTGATTCATAGTATATGGAGTAATAATTTTATTGGGAGAAATTCCAAATATTCCCTTTGCTGTTTTTACTCCTTTGAGTATTAATTGTCCTACAGCCTCAGGATACCTAGTAAGAATAGTGTTAGGAGAATAAGATAAATGTATCCATAATAATGGACGTTGTTGCCAAAATACTCCTGTAGGAATATTTTTTGTTGGTAGTACAATAAATAATAAAGGCAAACTTATATCAATTCTATCCAAATGCATATTTTCCATATATGTTTCAATGATTTTTAATGCCTTTCTTGCTTTAGGCGTTAACATTCGGGGTGAATTTGGATCTGATGGACCTTTTAGGATATCAAATAAAGGTCCCAATTCTCCTGTTGGAATACCTAGATAAGGCCTTATCCAATTTATGTCTCCTAATAACTTTTGAAAGTCATTAAGTGATTTGAGTTGATCTACTCGTATTTGAATTTTTGGTGGACAGACCATGGTTGAGGATAATAGAACTCCTAAATAATTAATTGGAAAATTTAATTGTACTTTATCTATTGCTATCTCTAGAATACAATTTTTTAATGAGTTTGTAAGTGTGGCATAACATTCTAGCAATGTGCTTTTAGCTTTGTGTGCTAATAATACATCATCCATATAGTGAAATATTTGTAGTTCAGGATTTTGATTTCTAAGTGGCTGGATTACTTTGTTAACATAAATTTGACACATAGTTGGGCTGTTAGCCATCCCTTGAGGGAGTACTTTCCATTCATATCTCTGATCAGGACCTTCATGATTCAGTGCAGGGATAGTAAATGCAAAACGTGGACTATCCTCAGGATGAATTGGAATTGAAAAAAAAAAAAACAATCTTTAATATCTATAACTAAAACATACCAAGTTTTTGGCAAAGCAGACAATTGAGGAATCTCCGATTGAGCAGGTCCCATAATGACCATTTCATTATTAATGACTCTTAAATCTTGCAATAATCTCCATTTACCAGATTTCCTTTTGATGACAAAAATGGGAGTATTATGGGGAGATACAGAAGGTTGTATATGTCCTTCTGCTAATTGTTGTTTGACCAGATCATGGGCTACTTGTATAGCAGCTCTGTGGTCTGAAAGGGCAAGGAAACAGCCCAATGAACATCACCGCAGAGGAGCCAATCGGGTAGATGTTGCTGGGGCTGCTGTGAGCCAATCATCAGTTTTGCAGTCTGAAGGGTGGGGAAACAGCCCAATGAACATCACTGCAGAGGAGCCAATCAACTAAATGTTGCTGGGGCCGCTGTGAGTCAATCATCAGCTGGCAGTCTGAAGGGCGGGGAAACAGCCCAATGAACATCACTGCAGAGGAGCCAATCAGCTAGATGTTGCTGGGGCCACTGTGAACCAATCATCAGCCGGCAGCTGGAAGTTTGCTGGCAGCTGGAATTTTGCTGGGGCCCCTTTGGCTGTGGCTCTCAACATCGGTGGTTTGAGAACGTCATTCATTAGCCCAATGCCTCCCTCTATGGCATCGTGGGCAAATACCTGGTATTCTATTCCTTTGATACCTAGCTTTGTTAAACCCTCCTCCTATGGGGCAACTCCTTTTAAAATGTCCTATTTGATTACAATTATAGCATGTTTTTGGCCTGGCATCTAAAGCCTGGTGTACTGCTGCTAAGACTTGTCCTTGTTCATTAATGTCTCTACATAATTTAATATATGTGTTTAAATCTTCATGTCTCCGTGGTCTAATGACCTCTCTGCAGCAAGGATTTGTTTGGTCATAAGCCAGTTGTTTTATAAATGGCATTGCCTGTTCTGTATCTCCAAATATTCGAAAAATGTCTGAATAAGCCTATCTACAAATTCAGTGTAAGGTTCATTAGTTCCTTGTATTACCTTAGATAATTGACCTTGTAAATCTCCATGCCCCTGTAAAGTTTTCCATGCCCTAACTGCATCTACAGCAATTTGTGCGTATACGCCAGGATCATATTCAATTTGTTGTCTTTAACCCTCATAAGGTCCCTTTCCTAATAACATATCTAGATTTCTTTGAGGGTAACCAGCTGCTGCATTTCGCCTAGCTGTCTCCATGCAAAATTCCTCATTGGCAACCTTCCATAACAAATATTGTCCTCCATTTAGCACAGATCGACACATGTTAGTCCAATCTGCTGGTGTCATGTCCAAGTTGATAATAGATTCGACCATACTTATGGTAAAGGGTACTTGCGGACCATAGGTTGTTACAGACTCCTTTAATTGCTTTACTGTTTTGAAAACTAAAACACAGTGAATTCGTTGCCCTCCTGCCTGCTCAAGTACAGGGCATGCTAATCTTTGGGGTCCTGCCTCAGGATTCCATCCATCAACTACGGGAATTGAGGGCCGCTCAGCTGTAGATGGAGCTGTTGGTTGAATTACACCCTCTGGTGATAAAACGGAGTTAGTAGCAGCCTCCTGTTGTAATTCTCCACCTGATGGCTGTTTTTCCTCTAAGCTTTATTTCTTCAAATTTTCTTCTGTCTGACTAGCTCGAGAGACCTTCTCTATTGTTAGACCTAACATGTTTTCTACCATAGTCTGGACCAAACCATAGAGATATAACTTGGAACTACTTTATTGTGTCAAGTTTCAAAGACCTACCACTAACCGTGTTTGATTTAGAGTTCCAAATACATGTGTCCATATAGGAAAATACAGAGTGAAACCTAAAAATTAAAACTCATACTGCAAACCAACAGTTTAACCTAGAAGAATGAGATTTGGTGAGCCAAGTGGGATTGGTGTACTGATCATTACCTGAAAGTGTCATCAAGATTGGGTGAAAAAATGTTTGCTGATTTCATGAAAACCGTATTTTTGGGAAGCCTGGAAACCCCTTTCAATGAAAGCGATTTTCACCAGTCTCTGCTTAGGGCTACATCAATAGGAAACATATCATAGAGAAGAACTTAGAAATATGTTAATGTGTCAATATTCAAAGAGCTACACCTAACCGTGTTTGATTTGTAGTTCCAACTACATATTTCCATACAGGAAAATACAGAGTGAAAACTAAAAATTAAAACTCTTACTGCAAACCAACTGTTTAAGCAAGAAGGATGAAATATGGTGAGCCAAGTGGGATTGGTGTTCTGATCATTATATGAAAGTGTCATCAAGATTGGGTGAAAAAATGTTTGCTGAGATTTCAGGAAACTCCTGGTTTTTTGGAAACTTGGCAACCCCTTTCAATGAAAGCGATTTTCGCCAGTCTCTGCTTAGGGCTACATAAAAAGAAAAGAAACCATAGAGATAGAACTTTGAACTACTTTATTGTGTCAAGTTTCAAAGAGCTAGCACTAACCGTGTTTGATTTAGAGTTCCAAATACATGTGTCCATACAGGAAAAAAACAGAGTGAAATCTAAAAATTAAAAGTTTACTGCAAACGAACGGTTCAACTAGAATGACGAAATTTGGTGAGCCAATTTGGATTGGTGTACTGATCATTACCTGAATGTGCCATCAAGATTGGGTGAAAAAATGTTTGCTGAGATTTCAGGAAACTCGTATATTTTGGAAGCTTGGCAACCCCTTTCAATGAGAGCAATTTTCACGAGTCTCTGCTTAGGGCTACATCAATAGGAAACAAACCATAGAGATAGAAGTTGGAACTACTATATTGTGTCAAGTTTCAAAGAGCTAGCACTAACCTTGTTTGATTTAGAGTTCCAAATACAAGTGTCCATATAGGAAAATACAGAGTGAAACCTAAAAATTAAAACTCATACTGCAAACCAACAGTTTAACCTAGAAGAATGAGATTTGGTGAGCCAAGTGGGATTGGTGTATTGATCGTTACCTGAAAGTGTCATCAAGATTGGTTGAAAAAATATTTGCTGAGACTTCAGGAAACTCGTATTTTTTGGAAGCCTGGCAACCCCTTTCAATGAAATCGATTTTCGCCAGTCTCTGCTTAGGGCTACATCAGTAGGAAACAAACTGTAGTGATAGAACTTGAAACTACTTTATTGTGTCAAGTTCAAAGAGCTAGCACTAACCGTGTTTGATGTAGAGTTCCAACTACATTAATCCATGTAGGAAAATACAGAGTGAAAGTTAAAAATTAAAACTGTTACTGCAAACGAACATTTTAATCTAGAATAAAGAAATTTGGTGATCCAAGTGGGATTGGTGTATTGATCATTACCTGAAAGTGTCATCAAGATTGGGTGAAAAAAGGTTTTCTGAGATTTCAGGAAACTCCTAGTTTTTTGGAAGCCTTGCAACCCCTTTCAATGAAAGCGATTTTCGCCAGTCTCTGCTTAGGGCTACATCAATAGTAAACAAACCATAGAGGTAAACTTGGAACTACTTCATTGTGTCAAGTTTCAAAGAGGTAGTACTAACGGTGTTTGATTTAGAGTTCCAACTACATGTGTCCATAAAGGAAAATACAGAGTGAAACCTAAAAATTAAAACAGTTACTGCAAACGAACGATTTACATTAGAAGGATGAAATTTCGTGAGCCAAGTGGTATTGGTGTACTGATCATTACCTGAAAGTGTCATCAAGATTGGGTGAAAAAGTTTTTCTGAGATTTAAGGAAACTCCTAGTTTTTTTGGAAGCTTGGCAACCCCTTTCGATGAAAGCAATTTTCGCCAGTCTCTGCTTAGAGCCACATCAATAGGAAACAAACCATAGAGATAGAATTTCGAACTACTTTATTGTGTCAATTTTCAAAGAGGTAGTACTAACCGTGTTTGAGTTAGAGTTCCAACTACATGTGTCCATATGGGAAAATACCGAGTGAAACCTAAAAATTAAAACTCATACTGCAAACCAACGGTTTAACATAGGAGAACGAGATTTGGTGAGCCAAGTGGGATTGGTCTATTGATCGTTACCTGAAAGTGTCATCAAGATTGGGTGAAAAAATGTTTGCTGAGATTTCAGGAAACTCGTATTTTTTTGAAGCCTGGCAACCCCTTTCAATGAAATCGATTTTTGCCAGTCTCTGCTTAGGGCTACATCAGTAGGAAACAAACCGTAGAGATAGAACTTGGAACTACTTTATTGTGTCAAGTTCAAAGAGCTAGCACTAACCGTGATTGATGTAGAGTTCCAACTACATGAATCCATGTAGGAAAATACAGAGTGAAACCTAAAAATTAAAACTGTTACTGCAAACAAACGGTTTAATCTAGAATAAAGAAATTTGGTGATCCAATTGGGATTGGTGTACTGATCATTACCTGAAAGTGTCATCATGATTGGGTGAAAAAAGGTTTTCTGAGATTTCAGGAAACTCCTAGTTTTTTGGAAGCCTTGCAACCACTTTCAATGACAGCGATTTTCGCCAGTCTCTGCTTAGGGCTACATCAATAGTAAACAAACCATAGAGATAAACTTGGAACTACTTTATTGTGTCAAGTTTCCAAGAGGTAGTACTAACCGTGTTTGATTTAGAGTTCCAACTACATTTGTCCATATAGGAAAATACAGAGTGAAACCTAAAAATTAAAACTGTTACTGCAAATGAACTGTTTAATCTAGAATAAAGAAATTTGGTGATCCAAGTTGGATTGGTGTACTGATCATTACCTGAAAGTGTCATCAAGATTGGGTGAAAAAAATGTTTGCTGAGAATTCAGGAAATTCCTGGTTTTTTGGAATCTTGGCAACCGCTTTCAATGAAAGCGATTTTTGCCAGTCTTTGCTTAGGGCTACATCAATAGGAAACAAACCATAGAGATTGAACATGGAACTACTTTATTGTGTCAAGTTTCAAAGAGCTAGCAGTAATCGTGTTTGATTTAGAGTTCCAACTAAATGTGTCCACATAGGAAAATACGGACTGAAACCCAAAAATTAAAACTCTTACTGCACACCAACTGTTTAAGCTAGAAGGACGAAATTTGGAGAGCCAAGTGGGATTGGTGTACTGATCATTACCTGAAAGTGTCATCAAGATTGGGTGAGAAAATGTTTGCTGTGATTTCAGGAAACTTGTATTTTTTGGAAGCCTGGCAACCCCTTTCAATGAAAGCGATTTTCGCCAGGCTCTGTTTCGGGCAACATCATTGGAAGCAAACCATAGAGATACAACTTGGAACTACTTTATTGTGTCAAGTTCAAAGAGCTAGCACTAACCGAGTTTGATTTACAGTTCCAACTACTTGTGTCCATAATGGAGAATACAGAGTGAAACCTAAAAATTAAAACTCATACTGCAAATGAACGATTTAAACTAGAAGGACGAAATTCGGTGAGCCAAGTCGGATTGGTGTACTGATCATTACTTGAAAGTGTCATCAAGATTGGGTGAAAAAATGTTTGCTGAGATTTCACGGAACTCGTTTTGTTGGAAGCTTGGCAACCCCTTTCAATGAAAGCGATTTTCGCCAGTCTGTGCTTAGGGCTACATCAATAGGAAACAAACCATAGAGATAAAACTTGGAACTACTTTATTGTGTCAAGTTTCAAAGAGCTAGCACTAACCGTGTTTGATTTAGAGTTCAAAATACATGTGTCCATATAGGAAAATACAGAGTGAAACCTAAAAATTAAAACTGTTACTGCAAATGATCGGCTTAACCTAGAAGGACGAAATTTGGTGAGCCAAGTTGGATTGGTGTACTGATCATTACCTGAAAGTGTCATCAAGATTGGGTGAAAAAATGTTTGCTGAAATTTGAGGAAACTCGTATTTTTTGGAA
This sequence comes from Spermophilus citellus, assembly GCF_964194105.1. NCBI lineage: Eukaryota > Metazoa > Chordata > Mammalia > Rodentia > Sciuridae > Spermophilus > Spermophilus citellus. The sequence continues at coordinate 3,842,667 of NW_027673039.1, read as the reverse complement.
GCTTGGCAACCCCTTTCAATGAAAGTGATTTTCGCCAGTCTCTGCTTAGGGCTACATCAATAGGAAACAAACCATAGAGATAGAACATGGTAGTACTTTATTGTGTCACTTTCAAAGAGCTACCACTACCCATGTTGATTTAGAGTTCCAACTACATGTGACCATATAGGAAAATACAGAGTGAAACCTAAAAATTAAAACTCATACTGCAAACCAACGGTTTAACCTAGAAGGACGAAAATTGGTGAGCCAAGTGGGATTGGTGTACTGATCATTACCCGAAAGTGTCATCAAGATTGCGTGAAAAAAATGTTTGCTGAGATTTCTGGTAACTCCTGGTTTTTTGGAATCTTGGCAACCCCTTTCAATGAAAGCGATTTTCGCCAGTCTCTGTTTTTTTGCTACATCAATAGAAAACAAATGAGAGAGATAGAACATGGAACTACTTTATTGTGTCAAGTTTCAAAGAGCTAGTATTAACTGTATTTGATTTAAAGTTCCAACTACATGTGTCCATATAGGAAAATACACAGTGAAACCTAAAAATTAAAACTGTTACTGCAAACCAACTGTTTAATCTAGAAGGATGAAATTTGGTGAGCCAAGTCTGATTGGTGTTCTGATCATTACTTGAAAGTGTCAACAAGATTGGGTGAAAAAATGTTTGCTGAGATTTCAGGAAACAAGTAGTTTTTTTGAAGCTTGGCAACCCCTTTCAATGAAAGCGATTTTCGCCAGTATCTGTTTAGGGCTACATCAATACGAAACAAACCCTAGACATAGAACTTGGAACTACTTTATTTTGTCAAGTTTCAAAGAGCTAGCACTAACCGTGTTTGATTTAGAGTTCCAACTACATGTGTCCATATAGGAAAATGCAGAGTGAAACCTAAAAATTAAAACTGTTACTGCAAACGAATGGTCTAACCTAGAAGAACGAAATTTGGTGAGCCAAGTGGGAATGGTGTACTGATCATTACCTGAAAGTGTCATCAAGATTGAATGAAAAAATGTTCGCTAAGATTTCAGGAAACTCGTATTTTTTGGAGGCTTGGCAAAACCTTTCAATGAAAGCGATTTTAACAGTCTCTGCTTAGGGCTACATCAATGGGAAAAAAAAACATAGATATAGAACTTGGAACTACTTTATTGTGTCATGTTTCAAAGAGGTAGTACTAACCGTGTTTGATTTGTAGTTCCAACTACATGTGTCCTTATAGGAAAATACAGAGTGAAAACTAAAAATTAAAACTGTTACTGCAAACGAACGGTTTTACCTAGGAGGACGAAATTTGGTGAGCCAATTGGGATTGCAGTACTGATCATTACCTGAACGTGTCATCAAGATTGGGTGAAAAAAATGTTTGCTGAGATTTCAGGAAACTCCTAGTTTTTTTGGAAGCTTGGCAACCCCTTTCAATGAAAGTGACTTTTGCCAGTCTCTGCTTAGGGCTACATCAATAGGAAACAATCCTTAGAGATAGAACTTGGAACTACTTTATTGTGTCAAGTTTCAAAGAGCTAGCACTAACCGTGTTTGATTTAGAGTTCCAACTACATGTGTCCATACAGGAAAATACAGAGTGAAACCTAAAAATTAAAACTGTTACTGCAAACGAACGGTTTAATCTAGAATAAAGAAATTTGGTGATCCAAGTGGGATTGGTGTAGTGATCATTACCTGAAAGTGTCATCAAGATTGGGGGAAAAAAAAAATATTTGCTGAGATTTCAGGAAAATCCTGGTTTTTTGGAATCTTGGCAACTCCTTTCAATGAAAGCGATTTTAGCCAGTCTCTACTTAGGGCTACATAAATAGGAAACAAACCAAAGAGATGGAACTTGGAACTACTTTATTGTGTCAAGTTTCATAGAGCTAGCAGTAATCGTGTTTGATTTAGAGTTCCAACTAAATGTGTCCGTATAGGAAAATACGGAATGAAACCAAAAAATTAAAACTCTTACTGCAAATCAACTGTTTAAGCTAGAAGGATGAAATTTGGTGAGCCAAGTGGGATTGGTGTACTGATCATTACCTGAAAGTGTCATCAAGATTGGGTGAAAAAATGTTTGCTGAGATTTCAGGAAACTCGTATTTTTTGGTAGCCTGGCAACCCCTTTCAATGAAAGCGATTTTCGCCAGTCTCTGTTTCGGGCGACATAAATAGGAAACAAACCATAGAGATAGAACTTGGAACTACTTTATTGTGTCAAGTTCAAAGAGCTAGCACTAACCGAGTTTGATTTAGAGTTCCAACTACATGTGTCCATAATGAAAATACAGAGTGAAAACTAAAAATTAAAACTCATACTGCAAACGAACTGTTTAACCAAAAGGAGGAAATTTGGTGAGCCAAGTCGGATTGGTGTACTGATCATTACTTGAAAGTGTCATCAAGTTTGGGTGAAAAAATGTTTGCTGAGATTTCACGGAAATCGTTTTTTTGGAAGCTTGGCAACCCCTTTCAATGAAAGCGATTTTCGCCAATCTCTGCTTAGGACTACATCAATAGGAAACAAACCATAGAGATAGAACTTGGAACTACTTTATTGTGTCAAGTTTCAAAGAGCTAGCACTAACCGTGTTTGATTTAGAGTTCCAAATACATGTGACCATATAGGAAAATACAGAGTGAAACCTAAAAATTAAAACTCATACTGCAAACCAACGGTTTAACCTAGAAGGACGAAATTTGGTGAGCCAAGTGGGATTCGTGTAGTGATCATTACCTGAAAGTGTCATCAAGATTGGGTGAAAAAATGTTTGCTGAAATTTGAGGAAACTCCTGTTTTTTTGGAATCTTGGCAACCCATTTCAATGAAAGCGATTTTCGCCAGCCTCTGTTTAGGGAGACATCAATAGGAAACAAACCATAGAGATAGAACTTGGTAGTTCTTTATTGTGTCAAGTTTCAAAGAGCTAGCACTACCCGTGTTGATTTAGAGTTCCAACTACATGTGACCATATAGGAAAATACAGAGTGAAACCTAAAAATTCAAACTCATACTGAAAACCAAGGGTTTAACCTAGAAGGACGAAATTTAGTGAGCCAAGTGGGATTGGTGTAGTGATCATTACCTGAAAGTGTCATCAAGATTGCGTGAAAAAATGTTTGCTGAGATTTCTGGAAACTCCTGGTTTTTTGGAATCTTGGCAACCCCTTTCAATGAAAGCGATTTTCGCCAGTCTCTGTTTTTTTGCTACATCAATAGAAAACAAATGAGAGAGATAGAACATGGAACTACTTTATTGTGTCAAGTTTCAAAGAGCTAGTACTAACCGTATTTGATTTAGAGTTTCAACCACATGTGTTCTTATAGGAAAATACAGAGTGAAACCTAAAAATTAAATCTGTTACTGCAAACCAACTGTTTAAGCTAGAAGGACGAAATTTGGTGAGCCAAGTGGGATTGGTGTACTGATCATTACCCAAAAGTGTCATCAAGATTGGGTGAAAAAATGATTGCTCAGATTTGAGGAAACTCGTATTTTTTGGAAGCTTGGCAACCCCTTTCAATGAAAGTGATTTTCGCCACTCTCTGCTGAGGTCTACATCAATAGGAAACAAACCATAGATACAGAACTTGGAACTATTTTATTCTGTCAAGTTTCAAAGAGCTAGCCCTAACCGTGTTTGATTTAGAGTTCCAACTACAAGTCTCCATATAGGAAAATACAGATTGAAACCTAAAAATTAAAACTATTCCTGCAAACGAATGGCCTAAGCTAGAATAACGAAATTTGGTGAGCCAAGTGGGATTCGTTTACTGATCATTACCTGAAGGTGTCATCAAGATTGGGTGAAAAAAATATTTGCTGAGATTTCAGGAAACTAGTGTTTTTTGGAAGATTGGCAACCCTTTCAATGAAAGCGATTTTTGCCAGTCTCTGCTTAGGGTTACACCTATAGGAAACAGACAAAAGGAGATAGAACTTGGAACAATATTATTCTGTGTTGTTTCAAAGAGTTAGCACTAACCGTGTTTGATTTAGAGTTCCAACTACATGTCTCCATATAGGAAAATACAGAGTGAAACCTAAAAATTAAAACTGTTACTGCAAACGGACGGTTTAACGGAGAAGGAAGAAATTTGGTGAGCCAAGTGGGATTGGTGTACTGATCATTACCTGACAGTGTCATCAAGATTGGGTGAAAAAATGTTTGCTGAGATTTCAGGAAATTCGTATTTTTTGGAAGATTGGCAACCCCTTTAAATGAAAGCGATTTTCGCCAGTCTCTGCTAAGGGCTACATCAATAGGACACAAACCTTGCAGATAGAACTTGACTACTTTAATGTGTCAAGTTTCAAAGAGGTAGCACTAACCGTGTTTGATTTAGAGTTCCAACTGCATGTGTCGATATAGGAAAATACAGAGTGAAACCTAAAAATTTAAACTATTACTGCAAACGATCGGTTTAATGGCGAAAGAAGAAATTTGGTGAGCCAAGTTGGATTGGTGTACTGATCATTACCTGAAAGTGTCATCAAGATTGGGTGAAAAAATGTTTTCTAAGATTTCAGGAAATTCCTAGTTTTTTGCAAGCTTGGCAACCCGTTTCTATGAAAGTGATTTTCGCCAGTCTCTGCTTAGGTCTACATCAATAGGAAACAAACCAGAGAGACAGAACTTGGAACAATTTTATTGTGTCAAGTGACAAAGAAGAAGCACTAACCGTGTTTGATTTAGAGTTCCAACTACATGTCTCCATATAGGAAAATACAGAGTGAAACCTAAAAATTAAAACTGTTACTGTAAACGAACGGTTTAACTTAGGAGGATGAAATTTGGTGAGCCAAGTGTGATTGGTGTACTGATCTTTAACTGAAAGTGTCATCAAGATTGGGTGAAAAAATGCTTGCTGAGATTTCACGAAACTCGTATTTTTGGAAGCTTGGCAACCCCTTTCAATTAAAGCGATTTTCGCCAGTCTCTGCTTCGGGCTACATCAACAGGAAACAAACCATAGAGATAGAACTTGGAACTACTTTATTGTGTAAGTTTCAAAAAGCTAGCACTAACATTGTTTGATTTAGAGTTCCAACTACATGTCTCCATATAGGAAAATACAGAGGGACACCTAAAAATTAAAATTGTTACTGCAAACGAACAGTTTACCCTAGAAAGTTGTAATTTGGTGAGCCAAGGGCAATTGGTGTACTGATCATTACCTGAAGGTGTCATCAAGATGGGGTGAAAAAATATTTGCTGAGATTTCAGGAAACTCGGATTTTTGTAAGCTTGGCAACCCCTTTCAATGAAAGCGATTTTCGCCAGTCTCTGCTTAGGGCTACATCAATAGGAAACACACCATATAGATAGAACTTGGAACTACTTTATTGTGTCAAGTTTCAAAGAGCTAGCAGTAACCGTGTTTGTTTTAGAGTTCCAACTACATGTGTTCATATAGGAAAATACAGAGTGAAACCTAAAAATTAAAACTGTTACTGCAAACGAACGGTTTAACTTAGAAGACCGAATTTTGGTGAGTCAAGTGGGATTGGTGTACTGAAAATTACCTGAAAGTGTCATGAAAATTGGGTGAAAAAATATTTGCTGAATTTTCGGGAAACTCCTCATTTTTTGGAAGCTTGGCAACCCCTTTCAATGAAAGCGATTTTCGCCACTCTCTGCTTAGTGCTACATCAATCGGAAATAAACCATAGAGATAGAACTTGGAAGTACTTTATTGTGGCAAGTTTCAAAGAGCAAGCACTAACCGTGTTTGATTTAGAGTTCCAACCACATGTGTCCATATAGGAAAATACAGAGTGAAACCTAAAAATTAAAACTGTTACTGCAGACGAACGGTTTAACATAGAAGAACGAAATTTGGTGAGCCAAGTTGGATTGGTGTACTGAAAATTACCTTAAAGTGTCATAAAGATTGGGTGAAAAAATGTTTGCTGAAATTTCAGGAAACTCCTATTTTTTTGGAAGCTTGGCAACCCCTTTCAATGAAAGCGACTTTTGCCAGTCTCTGCTTAGGGCTACATCAATAGGAAACAATCCTTAGAGATAGAACTTGGAACTACTTTATTGTGTCAAGTTTCAAAGAGCTAGCACTAACCGTGTTTGATTTAGAGTTCCAACTACATGTGTCCATACAGGAAAATACAGAGTGAAACCTAAAAATTAAAACTCATTCTGCAAACCAACGGTTTAACCTAGAAGGATGAGATTTAGTGAGCCAAGTGGGATTGGTGTACTGATCATTACCTGAAAGTGTCATCAAGATTGGGTGAAAAAAAGTTTGCTGAGATTTCATGAAACTCGGATTTTTGTAAGCTTGGCAACCCCTTTCAATGAAAGCGATTTTCGCCAGTCTCTGCTTAGGGCTACATCAATAGGACACAAACCTTAGAGATAGAACTTGGAACTACATTATTGTGTCAAGTCAAAGAGCTAGCACTAATCGTGTTTGATTTAGAGTTCTAACTACATGTGTCCATATAGGAAAATACAGAGTGAAACTTCAAATTTAAACTGTTACTGCAAACGAACGATTTAACCTAGAAGGACGAAATTTGGTGAGCCCACCACCTGTTTTGCCCCCGCCCATCAGCTATAGGGCACCTCCTTCCTCGAGCACCCAGCCCTAACCCAGGACAGGCTATGCTGGTGGATGCTCTTGGGGCTCCCCGACCTCACATCCAGCACAAAACATCAGCACACATTTATTATGTCTGGACCCTAGAATGCACTTCATACAGGCCAAGGTGATGTCCACCCTCCTCTATGGGCTCCTCTTTGCCCAGTGCAAACTGAACTTGGATTCATGAGGGAATGCAGGCTGGGGACCTCTATTCAGTTTGCATCTTCAGGGCAGGAACACAGCTGCCACCCTAGAAGTGCCCAGAAATGGGGGCTCTGCTACAAACTGCTCCCACCTCAACTTACTGCAGAAGGATTAGTCTCTGTGCCAGCTGCTTTGGTCTGAATGTTGTGTCACCCAAAAAATTTATGTGTAGAAATTTAACTCTTAAGGTGGTGCTATCAGGAGGGGGGCATTTAGGAAGTAATTAGGTCACAGGGAGGAGCCCCTTCCTGAGGATAGAATGAGTGCCCTTGTAAAAGAGGCCAGAGACCCCTCAGAGAGCAAGAAGGCACCATCGGAGAGAAGAACCAGAGAGTCGGCCTCCACAGAAAATTTTGCCAGTGCCTCAACTGGACTTGAATCTTTGTTGTTTATAATTTCCCCAGTTTGTGACAACAGCCTGAACAGACTAAGATGCCACCCCTTGGTACTTGGCCTATGGTGACAGGGAAAGGGCCCAGTGCAGACCTAGCCAGCCAAAGAGGGGCCTGGCCAAGTATCCACCAACACTAGTGTGACATCCCTTTCAGATGGAACTCTCCAGAGGAGAAGGACTTGCCTTCTTCCTGGAGACTCCCAGAAGATGCCAGCCCAGCTCTGTGCTCAGAATGCCAGAGCACTAGACAGCACGAGCCCAGAGAGGCTGGCAAAGAAGAAAGAGCGACTCTGCGGCTCATTGTCCCTAGTGGTGGCAGGGCCAACAGAGGCCAGCCCTCTGGTGAACAACTGCCACTTCTAGTTTTCAAGTCTGTGGCTTTGTACAGTGGGCACAGAGGAGTTGGCCAGCCTGCCTGCTAGATTCAAGAGGACAGCTTTGCTTGGCCACCACGTGACCTAGACATACTACCACCCACTCTGAGCCTGGATGGTGGGGTGACACCCACCAGAGAGACTCTGGGACCAAACGAGATCACGTGGGCTAAATAGCTGTTGCAGAGCTAGGTGTTTGGGCCCTGGTAAAGCTGGCTCCTCTCCACATCTAGGGTCAAGGCAGCTGTGGCTGCATTACTCCATCCTCCCAGCAGGGGACCTCAGTGTCTCATGCCATCCGTGGAAATGCGCTGCTCTGGGTAGCTCTGAAGCAGGCATGTTCCCAGCTTTCTCACCTGTACCAGGAAGATGACCCCACCTTCCTGTGTCCCCTGTCAGGGGAGAGAAGGTCCCAGGGCCTGTCAGCAGCATATAGATGCTCCAGGGAGCAAGGGCCAGAGCCACACCTGATGATGTGTGGAGCTTGGCATTTGATGGGTGTCTGCCCATCTCAAGCATGGTTTCAATCAAGTGCTTGCAGCTTGGGAGGTCGGCAACCTCAGGTTCAAGGCTGAGTTCCACTAAGCAGCTGCCTAACCTTTCTGAGGTTGTTACCTCATCCATAAAGAGGGAGTCCTCTTACTGATCTCAAAACCAAATTGCCTCTGCTGCTATTCATCGGCAATTCCTACCCCATGAGTCTTTCCCTGAACACGTCCCACTTTCCCATCTGTTCCCTCCCTATCCACACGTAAGCTGGAAGTGACCTTTTCCTGACTCAGCTGCACAGCAATCGTGACTTCCAGTTTCTACTTTGTAGAAACCTGCCCTAGGCCATCAGATAATTTGAGGAAGCCCAGATTCATGCCAGACCCACACGCATTCACACCCATTGTGCTATTGGGAAGACTCAGGCCCCTGCAGAGAACTGCTGGCTGAAAAAAAAAAAATATATATATATATATATATATATCTCGCCTGCTGGAAACCAAGTTGAGATCCTAGACTTTTTACAAATACAAACCTCCCAAATCATTAGGAGGGGCCCAGAACTTCCTGGGGAGGCTTTGCTGTCAAGTGAAGAGGCCCATCTGGATTGGCCAGTGCTCTTTATGTTCAACCCGGGTTGTTCCACTTCTTCTCTGGGCATCTGGCCCAGATGAGACTGGGGCCTTCTGATAGTGGGAAATATTTACTGAGAACAGAACACAGGGCTGGGTCCCTGGTTGACTGCCAAGAATATACTGCATCAGGGACGGAAATGGCGGTGGGGATGGGGACAGGAGACATTCCACAGTGTTTCGAGTTTGGAAAAGAAGGTGAACATCAGGCAAAAGACTCCAGGTGAAATGAAGGCTCACCAGATAAGGACAAGCCTCCTGTCCTGGACCCAGGAGCCCTCCTAATCCTCTGTAGTGTCTTGCAGAGACTCTTCCACCCATACCTTACTCAGGGAGGGCTGGCTCTTTGGAGCCTCTGTGGGGTGCATCAGGAACCAGGTTTTCCCCCAAAGTCACTGGCCCAAGCATGAAGGACTTTAACAACAAAGGGTTGAAAGAGGTAGTGAAATAACAAACCAAACCAAAGCACAGCTAAGCCTCAAAGCTGGGCAAAGACGGTATTGAGTGGGCAGGAGCTTTGTGTGAGTTTCCAATTAGTATAAACCACAGAGAAATTGCTAAGCCACTCTGGCCGGATTTGCTGGAGGGTTATTGTCATCCTGTGCCCTGGGTGACTTTCTGTGGCCACTTGGCTTTCAGGATTGTCTACAGTTTCCTTGGGAGGAAGATGTTCTCTTGGGATCCATGAGGTCCACTTTGCAAGCTGGAAGACTCCCAGCATAAGTGAGGACAAGCGGGGAGGGCCCCAGAAAACCATGCAGCCCCTTATGGTCAAAGAGGTCCTGCCCTGGGTTGCGGCACCCAGTTCCAAGACACCAAGGTGGAAGAGGCTCACCAAAGCAGAATGGGACTTTCTCATTTCAAATGCCTGGTGCCTTTCATAAGTCAAGGGAGAGGGCATTTTATTTGGAAAACAAGTGAAGGAATTTCCTTTCCTCTCTCTCTAGCAGCTGGAAAGGGAACAGAGCTGCTAGAGGGGGAAGTGACCCTGGGTACAGGTAGGGTGTGAGTTGAAAGCTGACGCCACTGCCTCCTGGCATGCCTTAGGTTATCAGGGTTGTAAAGGAAACTCGGCAGTGATACTGAGAATAGTAAATTAAATGGGCAACTAGGGGAGTGTGATGCTTGTTTAAAAATAAAAGCAAATAAGAATTTCAAAATTGTTAAGAAAAAAAATGCAAAACAACGAACAAACGATAAAAACATAAAACAACGCGAGGGTCAACAGAGTCAAAGCTCTTGGGGTGAGGTGCGGGGTCGTCCCACCTCCAATCTCTATCAATGCTCCTTCTTGCCGTGGATTCACTGTTACCCTGCCCAGCACCGCTGCAGGTGAGAGCAAGCCCTGCTCTCACTCAGACACAGCGGCTGCATCAAGAGGATCAGGACGGGGCGGGTGCGAGGTTCCCCTTGCTGGGTTCCCACTACGCAAGAAAGGATCCATCCACGGCCAGAGCCATCTCAGGGACTCCCAGGCAGACCCAGCAGGTTGCAGCTGCGGTTAGGACCGGGAACCCTCCCCACGGTGAACCAGGACGCGGAGGTCTTGCACATTAAAGCGCCCAGCGGAAAGATGGAGACCCAACTAAAGAGTTAAAGCAATAGTGACCCAAGGGGTCCCTTAGGGGAGGATTAAGAGACCAGGCTATTGGTGGCCATCATTCTTAAAGGACTGCGATCACCTGCAAGGCGCGCAAAGCTCAAAACGCCTCACGGATCCTGCTCTCGGCAGAGGTGGCAGCCCTGGGTGGAACGTGGGCATCAGCTCCCGGTCCCTGGCTCCGCGAGTCCGCAGAGTGCCCTGGGTGTGTTTCTGGGCTGCGCCTGCGGCGCCCTGACCAGGTCCCCTGGTGGGGCGGGGGCGGGGCAGGCCTGGGGCTCCGCCCTCCGATGCCCCGGACGCCCCAGCTCTTAACCCGCGTGCGGAGGTGCCCAGCCACTGGGCTTCGCCAGCAAGCGAGTGGTCAGCAAGCAGCCGGAGCCGCAGCCGCGCGCGTCCAGTCCCGAGGCCGATGCCAGCTCGCCGGCATGGCTCCCGCAGCGGCTTCGGGTGGCAGCTCCCTGCCCAGTGGCTTCTCGTCTTCGCCACCTTCCCAGACTTACTCTTCGTCTTTGAGTTTGTGAGTGGCGCGCGCGCCCTGCCCCAGGGCCGGGAGGGGACGGGATGGCTGCAGTGGCCGCTCTCTCACTGCACTGCGCAGCTATCCGGGCCCAAGCTGGAAGCTGCGCGGGTCCCCGGAGCGTCAAGGTAGCACGGACAGAGTGAGGGGGCCACCCTCAGAAAGTCCTTCCCACCGCCCAGTCTTTTGTTCCCTTCTAGACCAATGACAGTTCGCACCCAGGGTCAGATGCTGGGAGCAAGCCTGGCGGGGTCTCCTTGCGCTGGGTCTTCAGGGCTGCACGCCCAGTTTGCTCTGCCTGGCTGTGCAGGGAAAACTCACCCCGCTCTTTGCCCTGTGGTCGGCCCAAGTCCTTGTAAGGATGCCTAGAGTTTTTCAAAGGACAGGGCTTTGTTTAAAAAAAGAAAAGAAAGAAATCAGCAATAGAAACCTAAGTATTGCCGACCGAAGTTTAGAGATCAAGAGAAACTGAATCCGAATTATTCTCTTCTGGACTCTTAAAAGTTTCCGACGAATGAATGTATGTGAGACAAATTTGACCTGGAATTAGAAAAATAGGGGCCAGAGTTTGCTCCGTAGTCATTCTCCCCTGGAGGGCGGGGAGCCAGTCCCCATGGCTTGGCTGACCTTGAGGGCTGGAGAAGGCTCAGCACCTGCGGCTGGTCCCGCCTTGCGCTGAAGGGACTGAGCAGCCCCTGTGGCTGCAGGAAAGATCTTTTCACTGTGGGTTCCTGGTAAGGTGTCACTGTGTCGCTAGGCTTTAGATCCCCAGCGGCATCAAATCCCTGGGGGCTTTTGGTGCTTTATTTGGGGGGGGGGGCGTGTGCTTTATTAATTCTGTGGGTGTGGTTGGCAGGTGGGGAGACCTTTTCCTGTGTGTACCACCCGGTGCAGAAGCCAGAGAGTTGGGTAAGGAGGACAGTGTGGGAAGCTGACAGGTTTAGAGCAGGACCCCTGCTTCTTGTCTGATGGTGAGAGGTGTTTACACAGAAGAGAGGAGGTTGTGTCATCCTTGAAGGACTTGGAAGAGGGGCCACGGGAAACCCATTTGCTCCATGGCAGGGCTATCATTCATCCGGATTGACTTCAAATCCTGGGCATAGCCAGAACATGGAAGTAATATTTAAAAGAAATCTTGGACAGCATTGAGCCCAGCCCCACTATTTATAGACAGGGACAGCCAGGCCCCAAGTTGGGAGGGGGTTGCTCAAGTTCTGAGGGGTCTTTAGCTGGCTCTGGGGCCACCTGGGGATTTTCTACCTTCCAGGTTATCTGGAAAAACCCCCAACAGCACCAGGCACATGGATTCCGTGCAGGAGTCCCCTTGGGTCTGGCCTAGGCCTGAGAATACCCACTGGGTTTTCCTCTTTCATGAGGTTCCTCTGGGAGCTTCTGTTTCCCATCTCCTGTCTGTGGAAGGTTGGACTTCTGAAAATGAGCAGCTGTTGCCTGGAACCCGGGACTAAGGAGTGAGTCCTTCTTTCAGGGCTTTACAAAGAGGTATTTACAAAGGCAGAGCTTTGCAACTCTAAGAAATCATGTCTCGTGGTGCGATGTGATGGGCAGAGAGGCTTGTCAACAAAAAAAGATCTTAGTGTCTCTTGAATGTCCTGTGAGTGACTTAGAATCTTCAAAGCCCTATGGAGCTCAGTGAAGGCAAATGGTTTGCCCTGACTTCCCAGAAGGGACAACCTCCCAGGGCTCCCTGGCCTCTTCTTAGTGGCTCAGCAGGAGGGCAGGAGTGCCCCTGAGGGTAGGAACAGCCCAGCCAGGCAGCAAGATCTAATCTGTAGGGGAGTGGGGAGGAGGGTCCCAGCCAACCCACCACAGCCATCTTTGGTCAAAGTTGGGGGGGGGCGGGCAAATCTGAGAACCTTCTGTTAAACTTACTCCTCTAGCCTGGTTTTGTCACCTACCAGTAGTAGAAGTTTCCAGAATGAATAAATTCCCCCTGGTTCATACCATTTCCCTGTCAGCTGTCTTAGAAATTGCTTCTCTTCCACTTCTGTATTCTCCCCCTTTAGCTGTCACTTCCCTGGAGGCCCTGGACATCTTACTCTACCTCTGAGTTTCTTTCTTGCTTTCTGTGTTAGAGGCAGGGTTGCCGCTGTCGGGGTGGAGAAGAGGTGCACACTAACCCTTCAGGTTTTCCTCTGCATGGATGGTACACATGGAGCTGTGCGTGTTTTGACGTGAGGAAGGAGTAGAGAAGAAAAAGGTCTGAGGGGCACCTGCTGCCCCTGGGAGGGTTTCCTTAAATTGTGGACTATGAAGCAACTCAACAAAAAGACAAAAAATACCCAACTAGAAAATGGGCAAATGACCTGAACAGACACACAAACACATATTATACTCTGCCATGGTAGTCACCAGGGGAATGTGATGGAAACCATGGGGCATATTGCTTCACACCATTAGGCTGGCTGTTCTGGTTTAAATGGGTCCAGCAGCAAGGCCTTCAATAAAACTTCCAAACAAAAAGAAAATGGAAAATAACAGGGTTGATTGAGGTATGGAAAAATATTGGAACTCTTGTGCATTGTTTCTGAAAATATAAGAGTTCAGATACCTTGGAAAACAGTTTGGTGGTTCCTCAAAAAATACCCTAGGACCCAGCAATTCCACCCCTACATACCCAACCACAGGATTCAAACCAGGGAATTAAATAAGTACATGCACACATGTGTTCCTAGCAGCCCTATCAGCAATGACCCATAGGGGCCAACAGTCCAGGTACCCATCAATGGATGAATTGGATAAACAACTTAGGATAGATTCCCTACTGTGGAAAATTATCCAGTAATTGAAAGGAATGCAGTTCTGATTCATCTTACAGAAGTGATCAACCTTGAAAGCAGCTCTAGTCTGGAACCCTTGAAAACTGTATGCAGAAGCCGGGTGTGGCACACCCTGTAATCCCCAGAGTCTAAGGCAAGTTCAGAGATGGGCTTAGCAATTTAGGGAGGCCCTAAGGGACCCAGTGGGAACCTGTCTCTAAATAAAATATCAAAAAGGGCTGGGGATGTGGCTCAGAGTTTAAGTGCCCCTGAGTTCAATCCCTGGTACAAAGAAAGAAAGAAAGAAAGAAAGAAGAGAAAAAACTGTATACAGAGTGAAAGGGTCACAGATTGTAAGATTCTATTTATATAAAATATCCCAGAAAGTAAATCTGTAGAGACAGAACACATCCTGGTGGTTTTTCAGGAACTCAGGGAGGTGGGAATTGGGGAGCAATTAGATAGAGGCAATGACTACACCACACTAGGAACATGTTGAACACCACTGAACTGGTTGATTTAAGATGACTGGGTTTGGCCAGGCACGGGGGTTCCCGCTGATCATCTCAGCAATCTGGGAGGAAGAAGTAGGAGGATCACAACCTTGAGGCCAGCCTGGGCAACTCAGCAAGACCCTGTCTCATAACAAACACAGAAAGGGCTGGGGATGAAGCTCAGTGGTAAAGCACCCTGGATTCAGTCCCTCGTACAATAATAATTTGCCTTATTTCTTAGTGTTAAGGAAATAAAGCTTATACAATGGTGTCTAAGCCTGCTAGATAGCCCCTTGTTCTCTCCTTCCTTCTCCCTCAGGGATATCCCTAGGCCAAAGGTGAAGTTCATAAGGCTGCACTGTGACAATGAGCCTGGTGTTGTTAATGACAGCAGCATCCTGCACAAACCCTGCAACATGATGCTTTGAGGTTTACACATGTTGATGCTCTTTATGGATTCTTCTCTTGGTGGATATTTTGGCTATTTCTGGTTTGCTAGTTTTAGCTGTTGTGTACAACACTGGCAAGACCTTTCTTGTAATTGCTGCAGGAATTTTTCTGGGAATGCAGGAAGGATATAGCTTGCTGGGTCAGAGGGCACACAATCTGTTTTCCCAGGTGTTGCATATCTATGGTCCCCAAGAGTTATCCCTGTTCACCCACACCAGCATGGGACTTAGTAGAAAGCTCAGCGCCTCCACCTGCCCAGGCTCCTTCCAAGACTCTGCCTAATTTTGAATTAATTTATAAAGAACCCTATCCCCCAAAAAAACTATATAAATAAGCTTCAGGCTTGACCTGGACCTTCTCTGACTCTTTCAGGCAGCCTATGAAAGTCCCCATTGTTCTTCATCCTTGTCCCCCTTTGGTAGCGTCAGACTTTGTAATTTTCGCTCACCCGTCGCATGTGAAACGCTTCATTATTTTTTAATTTTGTAGTGCATCGAGCCGATGATGAGTCACGGTTCAGTTTCTCAGGCCTGACATCCCAATAGCCTGGGAGGTGCAGATGTCTGGGGCCAGCAGGGTGAAGCTGCAGTCCACTCCCACGGCAGGGGACTGCCCACTGGAGCAGGCAGGGGTGGGCCTGGCAAGCTCCCCCTGGCTCAGCACCCCTATCCCAGAGCTCCTGACTCTGAAGGCTACAAGGTCCTCACAGGAAGTGGGAAGCAGACCCAGCCCCTCAGCCTGCCCCCATCTTTCCAAGCACCCCCCAGGCAGTGGGGTTATGGCATCCCCCCTGGATCCCAGGGGTGAGATGTCCAGGCCTTGCTTATGGCCTCCTCCCCTGCAAGAAAAAAAAGGCCCCACCCACTGAGGACGCTTCTTTTCGGAGCCACAGTGTCTGCTTTCTCTCCTCCTCCCTTCCCAGCCAGGGCCGCCATGATGCCCAGACCACCACTGCCCGGTAGGAGGCTCCCATGGAATGCTTTCTGTTCCAGCTGTGGCCAAGACCCCAGGAGGCCACTTCTCCCACAAAGTGCTCTGAGAGAAGAGACCTCCACCCTTTCAGAACATGGGAAGGAAGTCCCTGGGGACACTGCCAAGACCCTTGACCCACCTCCCTCCTCCCCTGTAGGCAGGCTGGCAAAGAAAGAATGGGGAGAACCATTCTTGGATGAGAGTGTGCTAGGAATTCCATCCCGGGTGGGTGTTTCCCCTCCGGCATGCCCCAGGAGCACACAGAACAGCACGGTCGGCCATCCATGGGTGAAAGCCAGCCCGTGTTTGGGGGTGGAGGAGGGATAGGGGAGCCATGGAATTGGTTTGCAGCTTTAATTTCTAAGGTAATTACTTAAACCAGAGCTGTTTTGTGATCCAAAGTGAAGAGGGTCTTGTTATTACTTGAGAGTGACCAGACAAGTCTTGGATGCTCCTCCGTCTGGGGAAGAGGTGCTCCACAGAGCCAGGATGGGGTTGCGGGGTGATGGCAGTTCCTTTGGGTGGTCCACACTCTGGCTTCATTGAACAGGCAGCCTGACTCCTAGGAGACGAGATTCCCAATCATGAAACCTAATTTTCAGAACTGGGGGGAAATTGAGGCTCATAAAACGATAATCTTGCCCAGGTCACTGGGTCCCCAGGGTCCCTGGAGCACATCCTACTGTGATGGCCAGTCTGTTTCATCCAGGCACCTAAGAGGGACTTTGTCTTCTAGAAAGGACTTTGTCTTCTGGGCAGGGCTTAGGTTCCTTCTCTCCCTGCAGGTAGTGAAACTCAGAGCCATGGGAAGCTGACCAGTACACCACTGCCCTAATCAAAACACATTCAGCAGGTTCTGAGTCACTAGGCCCCAGAATCTGCAAGTGATAAGCCCTGCACCCCGCCACACACACACACACACACACACACACACACACACAGGTTCAGGGTTCAGTGGGAGTGGTCATCTGCCCACTCCCAGGCCACACCTCAGGCTTTTTCAAAAGGTGTTTTGGGGTTCTCATGGGTCCAGGGCATGGATTCTCTGTCCCAGGAGAAATTTTCCAGTGGCCTCAGCCAGGAGCCTGGCCTGTTGCCCCCAGGGAGTGGGACTGGCCCTACTTGGACAGCACAGGACAGCAGCTGGGATGACCTTTCCTGCTGCATCCGCTGGCTCCCAGCCCGGGGTCTTTGACCTCTGTCATGGGCCCCTCGATGGGGCTATTCAGGGAGGGGTACAGTCCCGTGCTGCCCGACTTTCTCTTTCCTACGTCTTTGCTGAAGGAAGGAGAATTATAGACAGAAGTCTCTGGTGCTGGGGGCGGGGTGAGGGGTGATCTTGGCTTTGAGAAGTGACTTTTCTAGTTTTTCAAGAACCCGAGGCCTGCTTTGATCAGGAGTCAGGGACTTCGAGCTGTTCTCTGGAAACTCAGTGTGGCCACCATGGGATTGCCTGCTTGCTGCCCCACGTCCCAGCGACACTTCAACAGGTTGCCTTAATGCTTTTCCCAAGTCACCCCACAGGCCCTGGCTGTGGGGGAACAGAGGCACCCCCTCTGCTGACCGCTCTCAGGAGGGAGTGGGAGAACCCGAGAAGCTGCTGCCAGGAAGAAAGCACTCAGGTTTCAGATGGCCAGGGACAGAGGGTGACCATTGGCATCTCCACCCACTACACCAGCCAGGAGACTGCAAGAGCAGTGGTTCTGCCAGTCCACACCAGTTCTCAGGACCTCAGGAAGGGGTGGGCTTTGCTCTGGGCCCAGAGCATCCTCCCTGAGAGAAGGGGTTGGGACGGGGCCACCTAGGGCCAGCCCGTCTTGAGCTAGACAGGGGCTGGGGGCTGATTCCGCTCTGCCCAGCAGGAGGGTCTGGGTGCTTTCTACCTTGGCACGAGCCAGTCTGGGGCCTCCTCCTGCTCTCTGAACCATCAGTCCCTGGACATGGCACTTTGGGCCCACAGTCTCCAGGGACAGGCAATGGTGGGAGAGATCCTCCTGCAGGTGTCCCCTGGTGTGGATGGGTGTGAGGATGGTGGTAGCAGTGACCCATGGCCTTGAAGTAGGAAACCCAGGTCATGTGGCTGACCTCCTCCGGTTTTAGGTGGTTCTGAGGAGCATGGAGAATGGAGTAGGTCTCTGTTGGTGTTGCATCATGGTAGGTCCAAGATGCCTCTACATTCTGGTGGTGAGGCCCGGCTTCCAGAGTGCCTGCTGGGCCTCCAGCTGCCCCAGGCTGTCCCAGGGTGGAGATGCACCACCCAGGGTTCTCTACCATTCTGGGTCTCAGGGTGTCCCCGCTGCCTCCTCATGGATGTCCCTGTGGGACCACACACCCCCCAGCGTGGAGTCGTCTTAATGCAGTGAGGCCCTGGGCCTGGGGAGAACATGTAGCAAGTTAAAGGAAAGCTTGTCACCAACCATGATGGGTCCACACACATGGACAGTAGGAGGACGGAGGTGGGGTGACATGGCCACTCTCAGTTGACCTGAAATTCAGATTCCTGTGAGGGTGTCCAGGACACACTGGGAGAGACACTGAAGTCCCCGTGAAGCTGCTGGATTGACTCTGGAAGGTCCCTAGAGGGGCTGTGAGGGGTGAGCACCCCAAGAAAGGGAGGAAGATGACATCCCTGGCCTGTGGGTGGGGGCGGGTGAGGGGTCAAGACTGCGTCCCAGGACAGGAACCCTGCGCCTGCAGATGAGGGGTGAGGTACTACTCCTCCCCTTCCAAGGCCGGGAGTTGATGGAGGCTCTTTGTCCAGGTGGAGGGTGGGGCAGGGAGAAGCCAGCTTCCTGGAGCCACCTCCTCTGCCTGCCCTTACTGTCCAGATGCCCCAGCGGCTGCCAGCCAGGGAGGACAAGGGGGCTGGTCTCTCTCCCTGATGCCAATATTCTGGGCGATTTCTTGGTAAACTGCCGGTGGGACACTAGGTGACCGACAGGTGACCCTGGGTGACCCTGGGCTCTGAGGACAGCTTGTCTGCATGTAGGCAATGGGTGTGTCAGTTTCCAAGCCAATAAAATGGGGCTGTAGTAGCCCCACCTCAAGGACTATGGTGGGGTTCTTGGACAGTTGTACGAGGACAGTTGTACGTTCTGAGAAACCCTTCCATGGGTGAGTCTGTCATTGTGTGAACATCACAGAGTGACTTGCACAGACCAAGACCAGTAGGATGATGCGTCCTGCAGCTCATGGCTACAGGTCAGGCACAGTTAGGTTAGGAGTGTGTAAGGAAGGGAGCCACGCCCCTGTGGGTCTTAGGACTCCCTCAGTCCAGCCAGAGTGCTCTGGGATCACTGGTCAACCTGCCCACCCATCACCACCTGGCACCTCAGGTGCCCCTGTGTGCCACTCTCAGGGCCAAGTGTGCGAGGCAAGGTGGGGTGAGGTTTGGGATTGGTGGGGCTGCTGAGGACACTCAGCTTGTTCTTTCCGTCCCCTGTCCCATTCAGATACCACTTTCTATAGGACCTTCCCAGTGGTCCTTCTTGCACTGAGAGGGGACAGCTGGGCTGAGGGCCATCCTGGCCAGCCTAATGGGGCAGCTGAGGAGAAGGCACAGTGGCTTCCCCATCTAGTCTTCTCTGCATCGGGGACCGGGCGCTTGCTGGGCTGCTCTGTGTGCCACTCGGCCAGACTGGTGCGGGATGGGTGGGGCAGCATTGTGGTTCCCGGTGTCAGACTGATGGCTGCACCTGTCCCCAGGTGTAGGAACCCATTAACACGGGTAGGGATTAGCCTTTCCAAAGTGACTTGTCATGGGTGGCAGTGCAGGGTCTGTCTGGATGGGCATCTTCTCTGGGAGGGGCATGCCCTGGCACAGAAGCCTGCCCTCACCTCCCCCCTTGTCTTCCCTGTCAGGCGTGGTCAGATCTAGGGCCCTGGCAGGAAGGGAACCACCCGTGGTGGGTCTCCGGGCACCCCCGAAATCCAGCCCCAGCATTCACTCATGTCCACTGCCGTGGGGGCCAGGGGGAGGCTTCTTTGCCAGAGGTGGCCCTGCCAGCCAGCCCCACCGGTTCCCTCCACCCAGTCTCCCACCTGGCCAACATTTACAGGTCATGAGAGGAGTCCTTGGCCTCAGGGGCAGACAGAGGGGTGCAACCGACATCCATCACCAATCCCCAAGAGGGTATTCCTGGGACCCTCAGGAAGAGTGCCCGGCCCAGTGGGCAGTGTCCCCCAGGGCTGCGGCACACTCTCCTGTGTGTTTGCTGGCCACATTTCCAGCCGGCTTGGTGACTCCTGTCAATACCTTTGGTTTTTCTTGCACTGAAGCTGCAGCTTTCTGGTCTAGTGTTTCCACTGATTTTGTCTTTTCCAGGTGGCTTACTCTGTGTTTTTCACAGAAACTCCGGGTTTCTGTTTATCTTGTTGGCTGAAGCCGGTGGGTAGAGGTGTGGCAGGTGAAATTTTCCATCCAAATGAGGACCTGGATCCGAGAGGCATTTTGATTCACTTGGGAGCTAATGAATGTTCTGTAGCTAGTGTGGGGTGTGTGGTGGGGGGTGGATGTGAAGTCAGCTGTTGCCTGTTCTGTGGTGGCTGGTGCCCTGGGACAGGCTTCCCAGGGGCTGGAGGCTGGGTGGAGCTGCGGGCCTGGACGGGGATTGACCTGTTAATATCAACTGCAGGCCTGAACTTGGCCCCCGTTTCTTGGAATTCCAAGTCTCTACCCCACTTTTTACAAACAGACCCAAATCCCCCAAGTCCTGCTGTCTTCTTCAGATTAGATAAAGGGACATGGTCTAAGCCTACCTGGGTCATCATGATGGGTCCCTCTGAAAGGAAGGAGCCTGGAACCAAAGGGGTCGGAGGAGGGAGCCCCTGGCACAGGTAAGCTGAGCTAGGTGGCCTCCTGAGCACACTCAGGGCTCATCCCAGGGGCAGCCCAGAGGTCAGACTCCCAATAACCTGCCTTTCCAGAGGGAAGAGAGGGAGGGGTTCTCTACACAGGGCTACCTGACCTCCTCCCCAGGTCCCTCCCATGGGATCAGCATCAGGGACAAGGCAGCAGTGCAGATCCCTGGACTCTGCTCCTGTCCCGGGCAGAGCATCTTGCTGGTCCTTCTGGGGCCCTGACACTTTCACCAAAGCCTGAATCTACCCTTGGTGTACCCAAAGCTGCTCCTGTGGGGACCAGCAGCCAGTCTGAAGAGGAGAGGAAGGAGACAGGCCCGCCCTCCATGTGTGTGTCATTGAATAAGGCTTATCTCCCTGGGTGTGCCTGTCCCCAGGGCTCACTGTGGTCACTCTGGAGTCTGTCCAGTGCATGACTGAGTGGCAGGGTGAAGGAGGCCTGCCTGGACTAGTCAGGAGACCTGTGCCTCCATACCTGGGAGGTGGGCTTCCCAAGGACTAGAGAAACCTGTGGTGTGTGCTTCCTGCCCTCTCAGCCTCCCCTCCCAACAGGGAGAGAGGCCCCCATCCTCCCTCTGGACCTATCATGGGTGGGCAGGCCAAGGGCCTTGGGAGGCCTCACTGTTTAGGGGTCTTGTTTTCCCCCTTTTTGTGTTCTTCTGTGACCTGGCACCCTGCGTTCACCCTGGTCTCAGAGTCTGTCATCCTGTGAGGCCATGTCCCTCCTCCATGGTGGCTCCTCTTTAACCAGCCTCTGTACACAAGAATACATGCACACGTGGGTACACACATATGCCCAACACCCACAGCTGCACAAATCAGCTCACATGCCCACACATGCACAACTCGCACATCAAAATCACACATGCATGCACTCTCACAGAAGAAAACCACCCGTCTTCCACAGAACACGCAGGAGGATTCGTGAGCCATCGCCCTTGGAGCTGGTGAGGCCTCTGGCCTCTCCTAGAGCACACAGTGATTGTGCTGGACAAACCACCCACACATACCTCCTCCTGGCGCTGAAATAACCCTTGAGTGATGAACTAGTTGGGTGAGAGCAGAGTTGGTGGCTGGTTGGGGCTGCTGTTCCTGGAGGTCTCAGGAGAGCTCCCTGCCCGGCCCAGAGCCCCAGGAAGCCTGGATCATCCACACATGCCACTCATCTGGCGAGGCTATCTCTCTTTTCCCTCCCTGGGGACATGATTTTTGCCTATTGGCCCAATGGCAGCATGGCTCAGCATTGGGTGCAAGGTCTGAGTGCTGTGGCCTGTTCCTCTTGCTTCTCACTCTGGTGGCATTTGCCTGCAGGGGGCTCCCAGGGTGGGGTGGAGAGCCAGGTGTGGGGGTCAGCTTTGGTTGAGGTCTTAGCCTGTTCTGCTGGAGAGGAGTCTCTGCTGCAGAGATATTGACAGGGTCCAGTGAACCCCGCCCGGGAAGCATCCAGAGAATTCCAGCCAGCCCCTGGCATGGACCTCAGTCACCAAGGCCTGCAGGGAAGTGCTGGGGATGAGGATGAAGAGCCCTTTCAGCCACACAGGCAAAGGAAGCTGCAGATGAATCTCAAGAATGTGCTGGAGAATTCCTTTCCCCTGGTGGGACTGAGGCTCATTGTTAGGAGGAAGGCCTCCCTCTGTCTTCGCGCCTGTCCCGTTTCCTTCTGCAGAGGCAGATGAATTTTTCTCAGATTTCAGTTTCTGGGAGATTGTGTGTTTTGTACTTTTTGATGCTTTTGAGATAATTATTAAATTTCAGCCCTCAGCAAGTTTGGAAGTGGAGAGTTGTAGAGATCATAGACCCCTGGGCTTTTCACCTGGCCACAGGTGAGACTTTGCTTTGTCTGTGACAATGGTTATAAGCACGTAGAACTCTCACTTGGACCTGGTTCTCAACTCTCATGATTATCATCATCACTATATTTTAGATAAGGGAACAGAGAGGTTAAGAAACTTGCCCAGGGTCAACACAGCTGAGATACAAACTTGCTAACTTGGTCTCTGGAGTCCGCACCATTACCCACTCCAGTATACTTCCCATGGGTTAATTCAGAAAGATAAAGAATCTTCCTGAGGGTCACATAGAGAGAGTTCCCTCAAACACTTATCTCTTTAGGGGATTTTTTTTTAATCTTTGAAAACATCTTGTAGAGTTTTGTACGTGGTCCCTGGTTCTTACAGAACTTCAGCTCTGCCCTGCATCCAACCCCAGACTGAATTAAAGAAGGTGATTTCCATCCCCCAAATACCAGGGCAGGGAGGGACCTCCAAGAACCCGCACAGCTCCCCCATTCACAGTGACTCTGTGTCCTGGCAGTTAGAGGACACACAGGACAAGCTAGTCTCATGTTCAAGTCAAGGTAGAGATCAAAACAAGAAGAGAGGAAATTTTAGGGTGATATTTTGCACAGAGAGGTACACAGAGCTGCAGAGGCGAGCTCAGGCCTCCCTGGAAAGCAGGGCACTCAGGAAGGACCTGTGTCCTCTTCTGTTTGGCTGGAGTTACCAGAACATCACCAGGAGCCTTATGTTATGAAAATGTGTTTCCAGGCCCTGGGCAAAGAGCCGGGTCCTCTGCTCCTGGGCATGGTGCTGGGCACCACATTTTTTTAAGGTGTCCCAGCTGATGAGATGCTGAGTCAGGACTGTGGACCACAGAGACTCAGCCCCAGGTCCTGCCCCCAGCTTCCAGCTGGGGGCAGAATTGACCGGGATGTCCACATAGAGAGTTCTACCTGTGACAGCTGCTAGAAGCTGCACTGTCCTGTTAGGAGGGATGGTGAAGGGGTGCAGGTCACAGGTGACGGGACTTGTCTGGACTTTAACGCGGGTAAGCAGACACCGGGCAGTGCCTCTGCTTGGGTGAGTAACGTTTTCAAAACACTTGCCTCTGAGCGTTCGCCCCCTGGCAGCTGCAAGTTGCCTGGAGCTTTCTTTACAAAGGGAGATGCTTGACCCCTCACCTACCCCTTGCTCTTGACAAATATTTGGCCATCGGGTCCTGAGGCCAGGCAGGAATGGCTTGCTCACTGCCCACGAGTGCCTTATCTCCCAGGTGTGGGTGCTGCGCCTGCTCTCTGTTTGCTTTCTGCCCACTTAGTAGGTGGAGAGGGGTGGGCACCAGTTCCCATGAGTCATGCCGCACCTCAGCTCTCCACGCTCACACCGATTTGAGCCCATCTCCTGCCGCCCCGTGTCTCCACCTCGTGCTGGGCTCCCCGGTCATCTGGAGGTCCTGCATTTGCTTCAGCATCCTCTGGGCTTGGCACACACTCCTCCTCGCCCTGGAGAGCTGCTCCATCACCCTTTGGCCTGCTGATCAGCCCAGTCCACTTCTTTCAAGAATCAATGGAGGGACTGGGGTTGTGGCTCAGTGGTAGAGCACTTGCCTAGCACATGTGAGGCCCTGAGTTCAATTCTCAGCACCGCACAGAAATAAATGAATAAAATAAAGGTCTATCAACATCATTAATTTTTTTTTTTTTTAAAGTCATGGAGCTGGGCACAAGCCTGTAATCCCAGCCACTTAGGAAGCTGAAGCAGGAGGATCTTGAGTTCAAACCAGCCTCAGGAACTTAGAGAGGCTCTAAGCAACTCAGTGAGACCTTGTCTCAAAGTCAAAAGTAAAAAGGGTGGGGATGTGGCTCAATGGCCTAATGTCCCTGGGTTCAATCCCCGGCACCAAAAAAAAAAAAAAAAAAAAAGAGAGTCAATGGATACCATGCACCAGGTCAGACTGCTTTGCCATCCAGGGCTGGGGTTGTCCACCTTCCTTACACACGTGTCCCTCTGTGCTGTCAGGGATTGGTTCCAAGACACCCCTCCCCACTCAGCTACCCAAATCGGGGGATGCTCAAGTCCCTGTATAAAATGGCATGGTATTTGCATCCTCTGTATACTTTAAATCCTCTCTGCAGGAGTTCTGTTTTCTAATACAATGTAAATGCTGTGTTCCTGGTTGTTATACCATATTATATGACAAGAAAAAATAGCCCCTACCATATTCATTATAGATGAAATTACTTTTCTGAATTTTTTAGGTGGGGTGACATATGGGGATTGAACTGAGGGGTGCTTTACCCATGAGCCACATCTCCAGCCCTTTTATTATTTTTAGACAGAGTCTTGCTCAGTTGCTGAGGCTGGTCTGGAACTTGCCATCCTCCTGCCTCAGCCTCCCCAGCTGCTGGGATTCCAGGTGTGCACCACCACTAGCTATTTTTCTTAATAGTTTAGGTGTGTGGCTGGTGGGATCTGCAGATGTGGAAACTGCAGGGGTGGGGAGGGGCAGTTGAACGTGGCTGCTGCTCACGCATCTGTCTCTGATGGGCTGCTGGCCTCCAGGGTGGGTGGTGCCTTATCCCAGTTATTGGGTGGTGCCGGGCACAGTGCCAGACGCTTCACACTCACATCCACAGTTTCAGCCAGTTCACACCAGCCCACACAGTGGGGAGACTTCTGCCACTTGCCTGGTGGCAGAGAAAGTGGAGGCTGGGCCACTTGCCACAGCCTCCTGCTCCGGCAGAGCCCCTCGCATGTCCAGTGGACCCTGTGGGATGCGGATGCCCTGGGGCCATAGCAGAGGGAGGAGCCTTTGCTCACCACAGCTGTGGCCGCTGCCAAAGAGCTTCTGCACAGGACCTGCACAGAGGGAAGAGCAGCAAAAGACTCTGCTCAGGAGAAGGGGACTAGTCCAGGGCGAGGCTGGACAGGACTCATCTCTGTCACAAGCAGTGGGATGAAGAAGGGCACGAGGCCTCTTCTGGGCCCTGCCTCGCCTGCTGCCTTCCTCCTGCTACTCCCCTCCAGCTGTTCTGCCCTCTCCCCGATGGCCCCTGAGCCTCCACCCTGTGGCAGTGGCTGGCCAGCTGTCCATACCCTGGGCACCTTCTGGCCAGGGCAGTGAAGGGCACAAAGGATGACCTGCAAGGTGTTCCCCTGTGATTCCGCTCGTGCAAAAGTTCAGAATAGCGAACTCTGTAGATAGAAGGTAGATTAGTAGCTGCTTAGGGAGACACAGGGCAGCCCAGGCTGCGTGTATCTGGCTGTGTGAAGCCCACTGACCTGGACACCTGTAATGGGTGGGCCCTGCCGTATGCAAAACGCATCTCTTTAAAGCTATCTAAAGAAATTGACTTTTGCCAGGCGTGGTGGCACATGCCTGTAATCCCAGCAGCTGGGGAGGCTGAGGCAAGAGGATCAATTGTTCAAAGCCAGCCTCAACAAAATTGAGGTGCTAATCAACTCCATGAGGCCCTGTCTCCAAATAAAATACAAAATAGGGCTGGGGATGTGGCTCTGTGGTCAAGTGCCCCCAAGTTTAATCCCCAGTACCCCCCTCAAAAAAAAGAGAGAAACTTTCTTTCACACTCTTACTATGAAACCTACTATAGATAAACAATGCAAAGGAAAAACCCAATCTATAAGGGCCCATTTGTTAAATGAGGTAGGGCAGAGTCCTGTGGTCTGCCCAGGGGCTGGGGGCTGGGGCTGAGCCCAATCTGGGCTTTGGTCTATGGACAGCTGTGGACAGAGGTTCAGACCGTGGATTCCAGGATCTTGCATCCATGTGCAAGAGAGAGAGAGCTGGAGTGACAGGGATGGTGCATTTCCCAGGAGGCTGGGACATCGCCTTTGCCAGGCTGGCAAGCAGACCCAAGGCAGGTCTGGCTCCATCCCCAAGTTCCTTCTGTGTGGCTGCTGGAAGCTCAGAGCCAGAGCTGGCAACCAGCATGTGTGAGACCTTGGTGAGCACGTGGAGCAGGGCCCCTGCTCTGATCTCCAGTCATTTGTTCTGCCCCTGACTGCCGACCACCATTCCTACCTCAGGCCACACAGGGAACAATCTGGTTGTAAGAGGTGAATTGAAATGACTGCAGACCAGGAGCTGAGTGCTCTTTCTGACTGTGCCGTTTCCAGGTGCCACCTGGGTGCCAAGTGACCTTGAATGTATTTTACAGTTGATTCAGCCACAATTACAATATTGCCACCATAAACATAAAAACAAGCCACGATCCAATTCATCTTTGCCTGCCGGTGCTTCAGGGGAAGCCCAGGCACCCAGCTCCATGCTGCACCCTTCTTACATGAATCAGAAAACCCCCAGAGAGCAACCGTGTTCCTCAATGCCAAGTCCACTGGCCACCAGGAGCATCTCAGTCCCAAGGGTCCCACAGGTCCATAAAGGAGTGCTCACCCACCATGGGTGACCCAAGGTGCTCCTTCGGGGGTTATAGTTCATGAGGCACTTGAGTCTAGCTGTGACCACTCACCAGAACACCAAGGCCCATTAACCCAGGAGGAATAGCCAGTGGTTCTCCTAGGGCCCCCAGGAGTCAGCAGCTACATGCAAGGGGGACTTCCTTCCCACCATCCCCTGGTTGGGGAAAGGGCCATGTCACCACCAACCAGGTACACTTCTGCTCAAGCTGAGGCCCCGAGGAGATGTCCAGGACCCCCCGGGAGCATATGGCCAAGGAACCTTAGATCCAGCTCCTCAGATGGGCACAGGTGAGCAGACCTAGAGGTGGTCCCAGGTTGATGCCTCTCTGCCCACTAGCTGGACATGCCTGACCAACTCTTCTTCCACCACCCCACCCCTCCCCATCCACCTGCACCTCTGTTACCAGGAGGGCTGCCTTCACCTTGGGGAGCAGGGTCCCGGAGGCTGGCCCCTGCCATGGCTCCCCAGTGGCCAGGCCACACATGCTGCAGGGCTCCTCTGCCACTGGCTTCTATACAGGGCTGACAGAAAGGATCTGGGAACACAAATGGCATGTGGCCTTTCTTCTGTGTAAGATCCACTGTGAGGCCCTGGAGACCAGAAGCACCCTCATACGGGATACCTGCCCACTAGAGAGGGCCCAGGCGCCCACTCTCAAGAGGCCTCCTGCTTGGACTCTTGAAATCTCTGCTAAATTACAACTAAAAACAGCAGCGTTTCACCTCTTTTGCTTTGAAAAATGCCAGGAACAGAAAAAAAAAAAAAACAAATAAATAAACCCAACAAAATGGAAAAAAAAAACAGAACAATGGAAATGACCTCGTCCTCTCACTGGTCAAGGAGGCCATGTTCGAGCCAGGTCTGTGACCACTATGCACATCTCAGGCCCTGAGCCAGCTTCCACCTATTAGACTCCAAGCTGTCCCCACCTCCTGCTGGAGCCACCTGCAGGGCAAGCAGGGACCCTTCATCTCAGTGCTTTCTGGGTCCCCAAGATGAGGGACTTCAGCTCCCCTGGGCTGCACTGTTCACACCACCTCTGTGAGGAGACAGGCTGGGGACTGGCGGGTGGGAGTCAGAGGAAGCAGCCGCGGATTGCAAGGGACCTGAGCCAGGCCAGATGGGGACAAGTGGGGAGAGGCGCTGTGTCCTGGACTCCCATCCCTGCCCCTTCTGACTCCCAGGACTCAGCCTACCAGTGCGTCGCCGCCCTGTTCTACCTCAGCGCCTCCGTCCTGGAAGCCCTGGCCACCATCTCCATGCAGGATGGCTTCATCTACAAGCACTACCGCGAGAACATCGCGGCCGTGGTGAGTCCCGCCTGCCAGCAGGCGCATGCGCACAAGCAGCTCTTGCTGTGCTGCCACCTAGGTGCAGCGGAGGCTGTGCCCTGAGAAGGGAGTGCTAAGCCCAAGGCACCCGGGTGGCCAGGCCTGGAGTGCAGGCGTCTGAGCGCCCCCAGTGTCTGATGGATCCTGCACCATCTTATTTAACCCTCTCAAAGCCCCATGACCTGGGTACCTATGCAGGGCAGAGCGAACCCGTGTTCTCTGTGGCCAGGTGCTGTGCCACTCGTGACCTTGACACCAGTTTGGAGCAGTGTGTCTGGACACTTGGGCCTCTGACCCTTCTGACCCTGGCCCTCCCGAGGGTTGTCCACTGAAGCAGACATTCAGGGACAGGGACACTAAGGTCAGGGACAGATTTTCTTTTAATGGGTTGGGTGGGAAGGGCAGGGAGAAAGGATGTTTCACAGAAGCTTTTTCCAGGGCTGCCCAGGGGTGCGCCTGGGCCCATGAACTCGTTCTGGCTGACAGTGGATTTCTAACTGGGTACAGTGCAAAACCAGAACGGGTTCCCGAGAAAGAGCTCCTCAGATTTCTAGAAGTCAATCCATGTCATGCAGATCCTGGTGCAAAATATGGTAGTAGCCCACAGATAGCTGCTCCAGTGGCCAGACCGGCTCTTCCTCCTTTAGGAAGGGGCAAGGCAGAGGCAGAGAGCAGCCCATGGGGATGGGCAGTGGCCAGCTTTGGGATGGGGTCTGGTGAAAAAGTCCCTCATAGCCTCATCCCTGTGGGCCAGACCCTTTCTCTGGATAAACTGCCAGCTTACAACCACTTCCCTAATCATGGCCACCTCGGGGTCCCTGACACCCCCTGAAGTGTCCCTCAGTGTGAGGATGTCTCCCCACATGGCCAGTTGCTAAGCAGTAGCACAGCCAGCCAGGAGCCTGGTTGCTCTTCCCTCCCTGAAACGCTGGTCCTCCATCTCCACCATCATCCCTCTGACCACTCCAATTCTTCTCTCTGTCTCGGGGGCACCTCTACCTCTCCCTATCCAATCCCAGAAGCCGCTCTCTCAACAGACATCAGCAAAGCATTTGACAGTTCCCATAAAATTGTTGCAGACTGTGGTAGCAAAACATAGATGGATTATGGTTGGTGGGTCTATGCTTGATGGAAAAGTCCAGGTGGGGTGGATAAGTGCCGGGGCAGGTCTCCAGTTGAGAACCACTGGGCTCTAGTGGATTGTGCTGTATTGTGACTTTTCCTTTTTATCGAAAGGCAGCGTACACTCAGAGAAGTGCACAGGCCACAAGTGTACAGCCTGAATTTTCAGAAAGTGAGATTCCCTGTGCAGCTAGCATCCAGATGGAGAAATAAGACTCAGTAAATAAAGAGCTTCCAGAAATACCCCTCTTGTCCTACCACTACCACTGTGCAACTCTGCCACCTGTCACCTTCTGATTTCTAGCACCCAATTCAGTTTTGCCTGCCTTTGAACTTCACTCGAGTAGGGTTACACCAGGTCCATTCTTTTATGACCGGCTTCTTTCTCTCAACCTGGTACTTGTGAGATTCATCTTGTGGTCAAGTATAGATGTGTATTGTTTATTTTCACTGCAGTTTAGTATTTAGTATAAATATTTAGTATTTAGTGACATTTCTCCATTCCATGTTTGCTTATGTCCCCACATTTTGTTAGTGGAGTGGGATAGTCATGAGCATGCCCAGGTAAAGTCAAGAGTGCTAGAATCAAGATCCAAATGTTCTCAGCAGGCAGATGCACTGAACCAAAATCATGAAGGTAAATGCAAACCAGGTTCCATGCAGTCATGAGATCCACTAAAAACATCCACTGGATCAGGACATGGGGCAGAGGGAGTCATGGTTCCTCAGGATTTAACCCCAGATCCCTCCCAGCCATAGCATGCCCCTCAGGTGGTCTTGGGGTGGCCATTGCAGGGCATATGGGGGCCTGGGGAGGGGTCTCCAAGCCTCTCTCACTTTGAAGGCTTCTGGCCTGTCTTGAGGCTTCTGTGTGGTTCCTGGTTGGGACATGTCTCAGAACCTGAGCTTCTTCCCCATCTTGTTTGGTGGTGGCAGAACCTCCTTGCCCAACAGGATTGGTGGAAGCTGCCTGCAGAGACCCGGAGATTTCTAGAGAAATCTGGAGGTTTCTTCTAATGGCAGGGTATCTGAAGCCAGAACCCATCCCTGCATGTCCCGGCTCTAACCGCCCTCAGCGTGCCATTCTTCACCCCATTTGCAAAACAGTTTCTATTTCCTGTTACAGTGGGGGCTTCTGCTGGGCTTGTGCCAAAGGGCCTCTATGGCCTGGGAGTGCCATCAGATGGGCACAGGGGGGTTTCCGGGCTGCTCACTCGGGTGTGACCGCGCCCTTCAGACCCAGGAGTGCCGAGCTGAATTCTCTTAGGCTTGTTATTAAGTAACTCGGCTGGCCAGTGGGGGGAGAGCTTGCCCAAGCATGGGGGCAGGGTGAGAGCGGGCACCCTGATGACTGCTGTTTATGGCATTTTTCAAGAGTCACAGAAGCGTGGCCACCCTAAGTGTTGTGCTTGGGCTGGAAACTCTTGGCCCCTGCCCAAGGTCAAAAAAACAGGTGCAGAGATTGAATTTGAGGGCAGGTGAGCCTTAGGAAGGAGGGTGACAGGAGCAGGCAGTGCCCAAGTGACATGCTAGCCAGTGACCATTGCCACCACCCCAGGGCTGTTGTTCCCAGTGACAAAATGGCTGCATCCTCTCACAGCCTTATTATTTTTAATTGATTAATTAAGTCATTTAAATCAGGTATATATGGCATCAGAATGCATTTTGATTCATTGTAAGCAATTGTCACAGCTTTCTTAGGGAGCCCCTTCTTTTTGACAAAAGCTAGACATCCTCCTTACCTTCCCTGACCCGCACTTCCCATGGACACTGGCCTTCACCCTTGCCTGGGTGGGCAATGATGGATCCCAGGATAAGAGTCCAATAGGGTGTTGGGATGTCCAGGAGCTTGGAGACCCCATCAAGGGTCAGCAGGCCCATGTCTCAGATATCATAGCTCAGCCACCACCATTGCTGGTGGCCACTGTCTTGCTGGTGCCTGTGAGGGGGAGGGGGCAGTTTCCACTGAGTCATTGACACCTGCCTGGATGCTTTCCTTGCAGGGGCCCTCAGTGTTCCCATTTCAAGTCAGCTGACCACACCTGGACGTTGGGTGAAGTTGGTAGTTTCATCTTGCATTCTAGGACCCAGGGATCTTGAGTCAGGTCCCCTGGGGCTGTGTGGGGAGAGGATTAGGGATTCACCTGAGCTCCCCAGGAAAGGCTGTGTGCGTGAGTGACAGACAGTGGCAGCCCAAGGACCATGCGGTGCTCCAGGCAGCGTGGACCCTTGGGCCTCCCTGCCTGCCCCCCACCCCCAACACTAATGGGGTCTCTCTGGGTTCCAGGTGTTCTCCTACATAGCCATGCTGCTCTACGTGGTCCACGCTGTGTTCTCTTTAATTAGGTGGAAGTCGTCATAAAGCAGCCAGACTTGAGCTGAAAACCCAGAGGTGTTGGCGGATCAGCCCATCCTTCAGCGTAACTTTCTAGAAGGCAGACATGCTCTCAAGGGGGCAAAAAGAAGAGAAAAAAAGCAACACTTTCCCACGGGTATCATGTTGACCTTCCCATTGACCTTTCCACCAGGGCAGGGAGTGGCTGCTAACCTGCAGTGCTGAGCTGTCCAGGGCCTCTTCCTGTCTGTGAGAGGGCCTGTGGGGTGGGACACAGGGAGTGTGACCTCAGAAGACCACAGCATCCCCTGCTGGCCCCTGGGCTGGGTCTTGAGAACAGCAGATGGGAGCTCCCATGGGCTCCGTGGAGACCCATTTAATGGGGTGCTTCTAAGCGTCGTAGGAACTGAAACTCACCCGACTGACATTTCCAGATGCCATAGCGGAAAATGAGAACCTTCTGAAAGACTTTATAAAGTGCCCGTGTGTACAGTTCCTCTGTGGCTGTGCTGGGGGTTTGGTTTGAATTGCCCTGTGCTGGGAACCGGCTCCTAGCAGCCTTCTGAGGACCTTTGACTTAATCAGGAGGCAGCCTCAGTGACAGTCAGATGACATCATGCACTCTCAGCCACTGCCCTCACCCTCCCAGAATCCCACTGCCCGGATGGCATCCCCTCCCTGGAAACTCGCCAAGTGCCAGCCTGGGCCCCAGCCATTCCCCCCAGTAGTCTGTGCTCAATTAGAATTCCCTTAAACTGCCTGTGGTCCCAGTGGCTTCAGAGGCTGAGGCAGGAGGATCGCAAATCCAGCTTCAGCAGCTCAGTGAGGCGCTAAGCAACTCAGTGAGACCCTGGCTCTAAATGAAATACAAGAAAGGGCTGGGGATGTGGCCCAGTGGGTTAGTGCCCCAGGGTTCAATCCCTGGTACTAAAAAAAAAAAAGAAAGAAAGAAAGAAAAAAAAAATTCTTAAACCCAAAGAAAACTAGGTACAGATGTTTCCTCTCACTTTTTGTAAAGCTGATCCAAACTGTTTTGAGCTGTGTGGTCTGTTCTGTGTTCTCTGGTGACATGGATAATCAACTGGTTTTAGAATGTCCCTGGGGAGAAAGGGGACCCGGCTGCAGAGTCGAAGGAAGCAGAAACACCTGGTGGACACTGGGTTTCTGGTGTTAGCTGTCCAGGCTGTAAGTCAACAAAGGTCCCTAAGTTGGGAATCTGGAATTCCAGCCCCTGTTCTGAGTCCCCTTGATTCCATGGCTCAAGAATGAGTGACATTCCAGGATCACTGGTACCAAAATCTGGGTCACTGGTATCAAAATCTAGCCACTTGCAACGAGTCCACTGAACATAACCGAAATTTCATAGGAAACCATGAGCAACAGGCTTGGCAGGGGCTGTAGCTAAAAAGCAAAACTAAACTACAAATTATAAAATAATAGGGGTTTGTCATGTGTTTACAAAATTTGCCATTCAGTGTCGATGGAAGGAAGTCTCAAAACTGCCCTCCGCAGGGACTCACCCCAGAACTTGGTGCAAGCGAGGCTCCTTTGCAATAAGGAAGGGAGGGAGGCAAGAAGGCTGAATTGAATTTCCCAAAGTTAAAATTTTTTAATCATTTAAATAAACGTTCATAGGACCTCTCTCATTTTTGCTAATTATAAAACCCTTACTAGTCCATGGCTTTGCTGAAGACTCTGATACAGCTTCCTGTCCCTTCTGTCACAAGACCATTTAGAAATCTGCAGATTCATTTCCCATTTGAGTTGCATCCAATTTTTTTTAAATACTTTTCAGTATTGATGGATCTTTCTTTTTGTGTGTTTATCTTACTGTGGTGCTGAGGATCAAAGCCAGTGCCTCACACGGGCCAGGCAAGTGCTCCACCACTGAGCCGTGACCTCAGCCCCTGAATTGCATCCTACTAGAATCGGGTGTGAATGGGGCAGGTGTGGTTTCCTCAGGCCCCCAAATGCCCTCCCCAGGTCTTGCTCCCCTTCTCCTGCCCCTCTAACCCACCCACCCAGTGCCCCCTCTGCTCCTGCACTAGCTCTCAGCTGTTTGTACCCAGCTTTTTGGTGTCTGCAGGTGCAAGTGTCAGCTGAGTGGCAGTCCTACCTGCTCAGGGCACCACTTCTCTGAGAACCCACGATGCCTGGGGAGCCAGGGGTGGCGAGGGAGGACATTTAAGGAACCTGCTGGGTAAGCGCAAAGGCACCCAGACCCCAGAGACTGAGCTGTGGCCGAGCCCCTGATGCTGGCTCCCTTGGCCCCTCCAGGAAGGGGTGGATCTGGTGCCCAGGCTTCTCTGCATGGGGGCCTTGGGCAGCCCCTTCTGGCCTTGGGGCCCTGATTACTCCCAGATCTGTCCTTATGCAGATCTGACCGCTGGCCTCTCAAGAAGTGATGACAATGAAGCCAGTGTGGTGGCACACACCAGGGACTTGGGACACGAAGACAGAGGATCACACGTTGGAAGCCTCTGTGACTTAGCAAGAGCCTGTCTCAACTTGAAAAATAAAAAGGGCTGGAGATGGAGTTTAGGGGGAGCCCTGTGTTCAATCCCCAGGGCTGAAGGGGAGAGAAAAAGGGAGAAGCTACGGTGAGCACCTCTGGTGGACATGCACGAGGCACGGGCACTGGACTGCGTGGGCAGAGGGACAGCCCCGACCTCGACCAGGGCCTCACAGGTAGGGGTGCATGGGCCTTGGACTCCGTCTTCTTTTCGAGAGCGGGGCCATGACAGTGCCCCGTCAGGCAGCCCCTGGGCTCTCCTCGGAGAGCCAGAGGCCTGCCTGGTCCAGCACGCACCTTGCCAAGGGGAGGGACCTGAGGCTTCCTAGGCCCCCAGAGCAGAGAGCTCCCCTTTCCCCGGGCCTGAGAAAGGATGGAGGGACTCTTGTCCATGGTGTGACCAAGAGCTGAAGCTTGTGGACCAGATCGAGCCGGGGCTCAGTGGGAAGTGACGGGATAGCAGACCCAGTGGAGTGGCCAGCTGGCAGGGACCTCAGGGGTGGAGCTGGGCCTCTGGATCCTGTGGACAGTGCTCTGGCTGGACTCAGCCCAGAGAGCCACCCAGACTGTCCCTGCTGCCTTCTGGGGCCCTCACGCAACTCCCTGGGGCTCCCACGGGGAGAGTGCAGCCCAGGAGGCCCCCGGGGAGGCCACTGTGGGTCAACTCCAACAGGGCACTGAACGTTCACGTTCACCTTGCTCCTGGAGGCTGAGGGGCACCTCCTGGCGGCATCCTCCTGGTGACCTTCCCCTCAGGGCAGGGTGGCCCGGAGGGTCCCATGCTGCCCACCTTCCCTGGAAGCCAACCTCCCGACCTGTCTTCTCATAGTAGGTCCCCAGGGCATCTGCCCCTCTTCAGAAGACCCACTTCTGGGGAAGTCAAGCTTCCTCCATGTTATAGAACCTGATGAAACACTGGCTCTTATTGGAGCCCGGCAGGCGCAGCCTCCGTGGAGGTGGACGGTGCCCTGCACCAACCCCACAGGGACAGAATCTCCGCTGCCAGCCGAGGGCCAGAGGAGCTGGCCTGCAGAGCCCACACAAGGGCCTCTTGTTCCAGGGTTGGGGCTGGTGTGGGGTCACAATGGGGCCTTTAAAGGAAACAAAGGGCCTCTGGCCCAGCTGAGTGACCCCGCACCCACACATGTGGGCATCTGCCCAGGGCATTTGAAGTAGTGCAATTTGGAAAAACAGATTGACAGTGATTCTCCCCACTCTCTGCCTGGTTCAAGGCCTTCATTCTGTCCCCATAGTGTCCAGCTTCACAGCCTGGAGGAGCTGGCATGCCACAGGCAGACACTGGCTCTGAGCTAGGACCCTCTTTCATAGGTAGCCAGGCAGAAGCACAGTGCCAGGCTCCCTGGGTGGCACCTGGAGAGTGCTGGGCTTCCTTGAGCAGCCCACATTCAACAGGCACCTGCTAGGACATAGGCATTGCCATTGGGTCCCCCTGCTGCTCTCAGCACTTCTTTGTTTAATCCCCAAGACAACCTCATGGGTCCCATGAGTCAGCTTCCCGTCATATCACAAAATACCTGAGATAATCAACTCAATAAGAGAAAAGGTTTATCTTGGTTTGTGGTTGCAGAGGTTTCAGTCCATGGTCACTTGGCCCTGTTGCTCTGGGCCTGTGGGAGCCCAGTGCATCATGGTGTGAGGGCTTGGCAGAGGAGGCCCTTTGGCAACTGGAAAGCCAAAAGAGAAAGAAAGGGATAAGCATTCCAATACCCACTTCAAGGGCACACTCCAGTGATCTAACTCCTTCCACTAGGCCCACTTTCTAAAGGTTCTGCCACCTCCCAAAGGCACTATAGTCTGGAGAGTAAGCTTTCAACTCCTGGCCTTTGGGGGACATTCAAGATCCAAACTATCACAGGGTCCCGTGCAGGTCTATACCATTTACACAAAGATTCTAAGGCACAGAGAGGTTGAGAGACTTGCCCAAAGTCACATAGAAGAAAGATATGGATTCCAGTTCCAGTGGCCTGTCATGCCTGAGATCTCACTACAGTAGGGTCTCTGTGCCCTGGGCAAGTGGGCCCAGACATGTCACATGCACAACCCTGACTTCACCAGTACTGAAAGTGGAGTGGTCTCAGGAGCTTATGAAGCCTGCGCTGATCCTGAAAGCAGTGCTGTGTTTGGCTTTCACCCCAGGAGCAAACCCGTGGGGCTGTGTGCTGGCAGTGGCAGGGTCCCCCTGGTGTGGCCCTGGGCCTGGGCAGTGGCAGGGGTAGCTGGCAGGCTGGACCCAAAGGTGGGCTAACCTCCACCAGGTTTTGTGAACTGAGTGGCCGAGGCACAGTCCCCCCAGCTGGCCCAGGTGAGTGGCCTCTGTCCCCTCCACTGCAGAACACCCACCCTGGCTCCTGGCTGTTGGACAGCTGGAGAACTTGGTTGAGGTAGGACCTTGAGACCAAAGGAGGCTCAGGAAGCTCCAGCTGTGGTTATGGAAAGATCTGGAAGGGTCCTGAAGTTTCTAGCCCAGCAGACGATGGCTGACCGCCCTCCTGTCATCCTGTCATAAACTCAGATGGAGACTTTGCTCTCCGGTTGGCCGTGACTTCCTTTAAAATAGCCCTGCCTGGTTAGCCAGGCTCTTGTCCCTCCCTCGGGAAGGAGGCCATTCCTGCAAAGCCCGCTGGCCACCAAGGGGGGCACAGGTGAAGGCCTGAGTGCATCAAGGACAGTGGGCAAGACCTCGGGTCTCCTCAGCCTGAGTAGCGTCACTCACGGTGGGGGGGGGGGTAGTGCAGGGAGGGTGGGAGGGGGCTACAGATGAGGGAGCCCAGGCCCCCAGAGGACAACAGAGTCACCCGGAACACAGGCCGGTCAGCCCCAGCAGGCATTCATCCCCGGAAGGGCCAGGCTTCCTCCTCTGCCAGCCACACCCCTCTTCCTCTGACCCCTGCTGCCCTCCTCCTTTACCACCCCAGGGCTTTGTGCACCAAGGTGGAAGAGAGGCCAGGGGCTGAGCTGGACCAGCTAGCGGCCACACCAAGGACAGGCCAGGGCACGCAAAGAGCCCCTGGGGACTCGCTGGCTGTGACTTTGGAGTCTGTGGCTTGTGGCAGTCTGATCCTCGTGGCCTCCAATTTCTGGGGTGAGCGCTGGTGATAGCAGTGGCTGGGTTGAGGGCCATGGCTGTCCCCAAGCAGAAAGCACAAGTCACCCAGCTTGGTACATCATCGTGTGTGTCTTGATGATGATGATGACGGTGACAAAGGGCTGCCCAGCTTATACCCAGCCCCGCCTACGTGCCCCCTCCTCCAGGAGCTGACTCACACCTGTCCTCCTCCTGGGGGTCTTGGTCCCTCATGCTCTTTCCCTATCTTGCAAGCCCCACCCCTCAGGGTCCCTGCCATTCTCCAGTTCTTCTCCCACTCACCCTCACAGGACAGAGCGAGTCTGGAAGGACTCGGGAGCTCTGCAGTCCCCAGACGGGCTGTGGCTGGGGGACAGGAAGTGAGTTGGCCCAAGGGCCCATCCTGTGACTCATTCCTGTCCCCAAATCCAGGAAGGGATGACCTGCGAGGGAGGTGCAGGTGGATAGGTAGCATAATTTCTTGGACTTCTCCCCATCTGCAGTTGGGGTTGGGGCCTCCAGCCTCTGCCTGGGCCCCACCTCAGGCAAACAGAGACAGGAATGCCCACCAGCCTCAGCACAGTGCCCCATGGCACCTGGCCTACCTTTCACCCAGTCAGTGGAGCGGGCCACGTTCTGTCCTGGTGCCCAGAGAGGCACGTGTGTCTCCCACGATACTCTCCCCCATGCCCAGGCCCTGCAGATGGGATGGAGGTTTCTGGCCTCTGCAGGAAGGTGGCAGGAGAGGGGCTCTGGAAGGACAGAGGTTACTGCCAAGCTCTCCCTGTGGGGCCCCTGCTGCCCCCCTCCATCCACTGGCTGCTGCCTTCAGTGTTAAACTTGAGCTCTAAATGACTGACGGGCGTTCTCAGCAGGACGGGCACCAGGAATGCTGCCCGAATTCTCTGTGACCTCTCAAAGGCATTCTACTGTGTGGACGCTGCTTTCTTTCCACCCTGCAGACGAGGAAGCAGGTCCCTTGGAGCTGAATCACAGCTAGCCAGGGCCACCACCAAGGCCGACGCCAGGCCTCACCCAGGCCAGGCGGCCAGGCTCAGGTGTCACACAGACTCAGGCACCGGAGTTCCCACAGTGCCTTACCCTCACCCTGGTCCCCAGCTCAGGCTGGATTCAGACCCTCAGCTGCTCCAGGTTCCCCTGGAGACTCGAAAGGGTGACTGTTCCCCAAGACACTGACATTTTAGCCAGAGACCCTTGAAAATTGGGGAGGCAGAATCTCATGGTGACGTGCGGCCACCAGAACAGGAACTTGGAGATCTAGAAGACAGAAAACCACCTTCACCAAGTGCTGAGTTCCAACCACCCCAAACAGGGCCAGGGATCACCACCTGCGAGAACCCGGGTGTGACCTGGGCAGAAGAAAATCACCTGGACTCTTCTGGGTGCCCTTTGGTTTGGGGGGATGGAATTCCAGCCTTTGACCTTCTGGGCTTGCAAGCCTGACAGTGGCCAGGTCTGGGCCCAGAATACCAGGTTTCAGGAGAGGCCAGTCGGCTCCGATCTCCCCCTTTTCTGCCCAGCATCTTCCATCTCTGTGTGAACATTCCTCTTGCCAGGATGGGAGAAGGAGTCCGTAGCTCTCCAATGGCCTCCGAGCAGCAGTCAGGAGCCCCGGCTGGCTTAGGCCAGCTCCACGTGAGGTGTTTCCAGAGAGCTATGGGAAGAGCACATATGGCTGCGGAAGCCACCGGAAGTCTTGTGGCAAGGTGTTTAGCAGCAGCGAGAGGGGCAAGGGACAAGCAGAGACAGAAGAACCCGGTCCTTCCTTGGGCTGTCCTACACCACGGGCAGCCGTGGTCTCAGGGTCCTGGCTTCTGTGTGGCCTTGGTCCTCATGGAGCTCCACCTCAGCCCTTGGGCCAGCACGAGGTACAGAAGAGGTGGCTCTCCTGCCACCTGCCCTAGGTACAGACCCTTGCTTCCCCCCATCAAGGAGGGCCAGCTCTGTCCTTCCACCAGGGGTGGGAAGAGCACTCTGCAGCACCAGAGCCCTGGGGCACATGGCCGCTAACTGACAAGTGAAACTTCCTCCCCAGAACCTGCTGTCACTCCCTCTGGAACAGGGAGTAATTTGCCTTCTATTCCAAAAAATAAAAACTAAAGAGAGAGAGAGAGAGAGAGAGAGAGAGAGAGAGAGAGAGAGAGAGAGAAATTAAAGCAGTTTTCCATCAGAGAAATTTCCCCATTGCCTTGGCCTTTCCTGGTTCCCTTCTTCTTCCCCCTCCCTCCCTACTTCCACCCCCCGGGTCACCTCATGTCCCTTCACCCACCTGAGGCCACTGCTCTCCACTTGGGGACTTCAGGCTTCCTCCCAACACACTTCCCACCCCCCATCTCCAGGACCGACTCTGCTCCTGCTGTGTCTTCCAGAGCGTATACAGCTGTCTTCCCTTTTCAACAGTTTTACTTCCTATGATTTCACTTGCCATAGAAAACTCCATGATTCATAAGTGTTAAAGCATGTGCTGTTCTGCACAGCATGATGGAAACTTGAGCTATCCTTCATCTTGCCTTCGTCCAGTGTATCCATGCTGTATATGCTACCCAACTGCTCGTCATCTAACAGCCGTCCACTCCTTTACATCCAGTGTACTCTTTTCATCTTTGTTAGCAATTTAAAAATTTTTACTTTTATCAAGCTTAGGTACGGTTTGATCATGGCTTAAAGAGTTCAAATATTTAATACAAAACAACATCCTCTTTCATCTCTTGGGGCTGATCATTTTGGTGTTGGCCTGTAGACATAAACAAGTGTAGGAGCTTCTATTTTTTTAGTTTAGCTTGTTTGGTTGTTTTGGTTTGAACTCAGAGGTGCTTTACCACTGGGAAACATCCCCAGCACTTTCATCCCCTTTTTTTGACACAGAGTCTTGCTAATTTGCCCAGGTTGACCGCAAACTGTGATCTCCTACCTCAGCCCCCAGAGTCCCTGAGTTTGCAGTGTGCACCACCACACCCAGCTGCTTCTTGAATTTTTTAATAAGGTAGTTCTCTTACATCTCTGCCCCTTCTGCTTTCATTCCCCTCTCTCCACTCTCCTGTTAGGTTACATGTCCTGTGGTTGATTTTGGTGCTGAAAGGTGGCAGGAACTTAAGAGGGTGATTAGGTCACTAAGAGGGGTTCGTGCCTTTCTGGAGGGAGAGAGTTCTTGCTCTCTCAAAACTGGATTAATGGGGGTTGGGGCTGGGGCTCAGCGGTGGCACACTTGCCTGGTATGTGTGAGGCACTGGGTTCGATTCTCAGCATCGCATATAAATAAATAATAAATAAAGGTCTATCAACAACTAAAAAAATATTTAAAAAAAACCCACTGGATTAATTACTGCAAGAACAGTTGCTATAAAGCCCAGCTGCCCTCGTGCTTTCCTCCCCAGGAGATAGATAACCACTGGCCCTTCCACTCCACCAGGACTTCACCCAGCACCAGGCCCCTGCCAGCACCAGGCCCTTGGGCTCCCAGCTTTCAGAACCAAGAGTCAACTCCTTCCTTATACATACCATTGTGGTTTGGATGTGAGGTGTCTCCCAAAAGCTCACAGGTCAGACAATCCTAGAAGGTTCAGAGGAGAAATTATTGAGTTCTGAGATCCTTAACCCAATTGGTGGGATAATGGGATTAACTGAGTGGTACCTGAAGACTGGTAGTGTGTGGCTGGAGGAGGTGGGTCCCTGGGGGGGTAATTTGCATCTGGCGAGTGACCTCTCTCCCTGCTTCCTGATCATCAGGTGAGCTGCTTCCCTCTGCCATACTCTTCTGCCTTGATGTTAGCCTCACCTTCAGCCCCAAAGAATGGAGCTGGCTGTCTATGGACGGAGACCTCTGAAACTGTGAACCCCCATATAAGCTTTTTCTCCTCTATAATTGTTTTGGTCAGATCGTTTAGACACAGCAGCAAAAAACCTGACTCAAACAATTTCCCAGCCTCAGGTACTTTGCTCTAGCAACAGAAAACAGGCTGACACACGTGGTAATCTTGCTCAGATCAGAGTTTATTCTTTATGGTAGGAAACCATGTTACATATTGAATTATGCATTCAGAAATAAGCCATTTAGTGAACTATAGTTACTTTTTCTTTCTTTTTATTTGTTTCCTATGGAGCTAACAATTTCCTATGGGCTTTTTTGAGTGTGTTGTGTGTGTGCATGTGCACGCACGTGTGTTTATTTTTTCCCAGAGTCACTGGGTTTATTTTCTTCTATTTACTTATATTCATTCACCCTCTGATGCCCAACATGGCGGTGGGCGCGGAGAGATCAAGTCTCTGACCTCTTCAGCTGTGCGGGCATAGGGAGTCATAAACAACCTAAATCTGTTTGCTCAGGATCACTAGGCAATGCTGAGCTGACGTGGATCTGGTGCGAACAGTCAGGGCCTCTCAGAACACACACTGAGCCCAGATCAGCTGAATTCAAGCTCCTGTTCGCCTGCTTCCCACAGACAAACAGCTGTGACTCAGCATTAATCCATCCGGCTGAAACAACTGGTCAGCCCTTCTGATCCTACGGAGGTAAATGCCTACCAAGCCTTCATAAGTAGTGGCCACAGGTTTGAAACGGGGCTTGGGAGAGACAGTAAGGACCCACCCGTTGCATTGGTCGCCCGGCAAAGGGAAACGAACTGTCGCCATTTGCAAGAGAAACCACCATGGCAGAGAACTGACTTCATCAGACTGCGGTGGAGGAGATTACTTCATTGAAACCTGCGGCTACAGGTGTGTAATCCCCTAGGCTTCCCTCTCCACACATCGGGGAAACCTTAAGGGCCCCTCCCAGCTTTCCCATAAGGGCCCCTCCCAGCTCTCCCGTGAGCCAGCCCGAGGGAATCAGAGGTGGCGCGGGACCGCGGCGTGACACTACCACTCCCACAAGGGCTGACAGCTGAGGTCTCTCGCACCAGCTACCGGGGGCGTGGCTACCGGAGGGCAAGTAAAATTCGCTGAGGATTCTCAGCCCCAAGCTCTACAAACTTAGGGTCTGAGGGAATGGCAAACTGGAAGAGTGTGCCCAGTCATTCATGAAAACAGGGCTCCCGGGTGCAGCAGACCTGGAGTGTAGCCAGTATTGTGGTGAGTGGCACCCGTGAGAGGGGCCTGGCTAGAGGAAAAGTGGGAAGTGACTAGACACAAGAGGAGGCCCTAGACACTCAGGATTGGAGATTCGCCCAGTCTGGGAGGAGGAGCTGCTGCACAGTGATTGGTTCCCACGTATTGACAGGAGAAACTTGGCCTGGTGGGCACAGAGCCACCTACTGGAAGAGAAGTTAATCAAACTCTAAGACTGCATTTATTAGTTTTTTTTTCTTTTTTTCTTTTCTCTTTTTTTTTGATTTGGGTTTTTCTTTCATTTTCATTTTTCTTTCTTGTTTTTTTAATTTTTTTTTACAATTTGTTTAATTTTTTTCTTCTAATTTTAATTTTAATTTTTTTATTATTTTTTTTAATTTTTTTCTTTTTTTATTTCCTATTTTTTCTTCTTTTGTCTTTTCATTTTTCTTATCCCCCTTCCTTGAATTCTACCTGCTTACTCTCATTCTCTTTAGTGACTTCATCCCTTCCCTTCTAATACCTTTCCTCCCAAGCATCAAATAAATTTATAGGAGTAAACAGTAACTCAGCAGTCAACCAGAACAAGAAGTAACATGAGCAGCTTCAAAAAGCAAGGGAGAAAAGGAGTACAAACAATGCAGGAAAGCCTAAATATTCAGGAGGACCTAGAGTCATCAGAAAAATGGTCATATAAAGAACTCAAGGAACACCTTAGACAGATGGAATGGAACCTTAAAGAGGATACAAGACAGCAAATTCAAGCAGCGAAAAAACACATTGAGAATGAATTACATAAACAGATAAAAGAAGAAGTTAAGCATCTTTATCAGGAGATAGAGATTATAAAAAATAATCAAACAATAATTCTAGAAATGAAGGAAATGATAAACCAAATTAAAAACTCAATTGAGAGTATCACTAACAGAGTGGAGCAAGTAGAAGCCAGAACGTCAGATAATGAAGACAAAATATATCATCTTGAAAAGAGTCTAGCCAACTCAGAAAGGCTGGTAAAAAATCACGAGAAAAACATCCAAGAGTTATGGGATAACATAAAAAAACCAAACTTACGAGTCATCGGGATAGAAGAAGGTACAGAGATTCAAACCAAGGGAATGAGTAACCTGGTGAATGAAATAATTACAGAAAACTTTCCAGAAATAAAAAAGGAAACAGATATACAAATTGAAGATGCATACAGGACACTGAGCACACAAAATCACAGTAGACCAACGCCAAGACACATTGTTATGAAGATATCCAATATACAGAACAAAGAGAAAATATTAAAAGCTACAAGAGAAAGGAGACAGATTACATTCAGGGGTAAACCAATAAGGTTAACAACGGATTTTTCATCACAGACACTGAAAGAAAGAAGGTCATGGAACAATGTATTTCAAACACTGAAAGACAATGGATGCCAAAAAAGAATTCTGTATCCAGCAAAATTAAGCTTCAGGTATGACAACAAAATAAAAATCTTTCATGATAAACAAAAGTTAAAAGAATTTGCAGCCAGAAAACCAGCATTGCAAAGCATTTTGAGCAAAACACTACATGAGGAAGAAATGAAAAACAATAACCAAAACTATCAGTAGGAAGTGCCTCGGTAAAGACAGAGGGCAAGGGGAAAGATAATCACGGAGAAACAAACTAAATTTTTTTAAAAAAGATAAATACTCAAACATGGATGGAAGTACAAACCATATATCAATAGTAACTCTGAATGTTAATGGCTTAAACTCTCCAATAAAGCGACATAGGCTGGTATCATGGATTAAAAAAACAAATCCAACAATATGCTGCCTCCAGAAGACACATCTGATTGGAAAAGACATACACAGGCTGAAGGTGAAAGGATGGGAAAAAAAAATATACCACGCATACAGTCCTCATAAGCAAGCAGGGGTGGCCATCCTCATATCAAATAAAATCGACTTCAAGACTAAGTTAATCAAAAGGGATAAAGAAGGTCATTATATACTGTTAAAAGGAACCATTCACCAACAAGACATAACAACTATCAATATTTATGCACCAAATAATGGTGCTGCGACATTCATAAAACAAATTCTCCTCAAGTTCAAGAATCAAATAGACCACAACACAATAATTATGGGTGACTTCAACACACCTCTCTCAGCATTGGACAGATCCTCCAAACAAAAGTTGAATAAAGAAACTATAGAACTCAATATCACAATCAATAACCTAGACTTCACTGACATATATAGAATATATCAACCATCATCAAAAGGATATACTTTTTTTGTCAGCAGTCCATGGATCCTTCTCAAAAATAGACCATATATTATGCCATAGGGCAACCCTCAGTAAATATAAAGCTGTGGAGATAATACCATGCATTTTATCTGATCATAATGGAATGAAACTGGAAATCAATGATAAAAGAAGGCAGGAAAAATCCTACATCACATGGAAAATGAACAATATGTTACTGAATGATCAATGGGTTACAGAAGACATAAAGGAGGAAATCAAAAAATTCTTAATGAAAATACAGACACAACATGTCGGAATCTATGGGACACAATGAAAGCAGTTTTAAGAGGAAAATTCATCGCCTGGTGGTCATTCCTCAAAAAAAGAAAAAAA
The DNA here is from genome assembly GCF_964194105.1 of Spermophilus citellus. Classification (NCBI taxonomy): domain Eukaryota; kingdom Metazoa; phylum Chordata; class Mammalia; order Rodentia; family Sciuridae; genus Spermophilus; species Spermophilus citellus. The sequence continues at coordinate 3,798,015 of NW_027673039.1, read as the reverse complement.
AAAACAACAAATAAATGAGCTCACACTTCATCTCAAAGCCCTAGAAAAGGAAGAGCAAAACAACAGCAAATGTAGCAGAAGGCAAGAAATAATTAAAATCAGAGCGGAAATCAATGAAATTGAAACAAAAGAAACTATTGAAAATATTAACAAAACTAAACGTTGGTTCTTCGAAAAAATAAATAAGATCTACAGACCTTTAGCCATGCTAACGAAGAGAAGAAGAGAGAGAACTCAAATTACTAACATACGGGATGAAAAAGGCAATATCACAACAGATGCTACAGAAATACAGAAGACAATTAGAAATTATTTTGAAAACCTATATTCCAATAAAATAGAAGATAGTGAAGACATCGATAAATTTCTTAAGTCATATGATGTGCGGAGACTGAGTCAGGAGGATACACACAATTTGAACAGACCAATATCAATGGATGAAATTGAAGAAGCCATCAAAAACCAACCAAGAAAAGCCAAGGACCGGATGGGTATACAGCAGAGTTTTACAAAACCTTTAAAGAAGAATTAATACCAATACTTTTCAAGTTATTTCAGGAAATAGAAAAAGAGGGAGCTCTGCCAAATTCATTCTATGAGGCCAACATCACCCTGATTCCGAAAACAGACAAAGACACCTCAAAGAAAGAAAACTACAGACCAATATCTCTAATGAACCTAGATGCAAAAATCCTCAATAAAATTCTGGCGAATCGAATACAAAAACACATCAAAAAAATTGTGCACCATGATCAAGTAGGATTCATCCCTGGGATGCAAGGATGGTTCAACATACGGAAATCAATAAATGTTATTCACCACATCAAGAGACTTAAAGATAAGAACCATATGATCATCTCGATAGATGCAGAGAAAGCATTCGACAAAGTACAGCATCCCTTTATGTTCAAAACATTAGAGAAACTAGGGATAACAGGAACTTTCCTCGACATTGTAAAAGCTATCTATGCTAAGCCTCAGGCTAGCATCATTCTGAATGGACAAAAGTTGAAGGCATTCCCTCTAAAATCCGGAACAAGACAGGGATGCCCTCTATCACCACTTCTATTCAATATAGTTCTCGAAACACTGGCCAGAGCAATTAGACAGACAAAAGAAATTAAAGGCATAAAAATTGGAAAAGAAGAACTTAAATTATCACTATTTGCAGATGACATGATTCTATACCTAGAAGACCCAAAAGGGTCTACAAAGAAACTACTAGAACTAATAAATGAATACAGCAAAGTGGCAGGATATAAAATCAACACGCATAAATCAAAGGCATTTCTGTATATCAGTGACAAAACTTCTGAAATGGAAATGAGGAAAAACACTCCATTCACAATATCCTCAAAATAAAATAAAATACTTGGGAATCAACCTAACAAAAGAGGTGAAAGATTTATACAATGAAAACTACAGAACCCTAAAGAGAGAAGTAGAAGAAGATCTTAGAAGATGGAAAAATATACCCTGTTCATGGATAGGCAGAACTAACATCATCAAAATGGCGATATTACCAAAAGTTCTCTATAGGTTTAATGCAATGCCAATCAAAATCCCAACGGCATTTCTTGTAGAAATAGATAAAGCAATCATGAAATTCATATGGAAAAGTAAAAGACCCAGAATAGCAAAAGCAATTCTAAGCAGGAAGTGTGAATCAGGCAGTATAGCAATACCAGATTTCAAACTATATTACAGAGCAATAGTGACAAAAACAGCATGGTACTGGTACCAAAACAGGCAGGTGGACCAATGGTATTGAATAGAGAGCACAGAGACTAATCCACAAAGTTACAACTATCTTATATTTGATAAAGGGGCTAAAAGCATGCAATGGAGGAAGGATAGCATCTTCAACAAATGGTGTTGGGAAAACTGGAAATCCATATGCAACAAAATGAAACTGAATCCCTTTCTCTCGCCATGCACAAAAGTTAACTCAAAATGGATCAAGGGGCTTGATATCAAATCAGAGACTCTGCGTCTGATAGAAGAAAAAGTTGGCTCTGATCTACATATTGTGGGGTCGGGCTCCAAATTCCTTAATAGGACACCCATAGCACAAGAGTTAACAACAAGAATCAACAAATGGGACTTAATTAAACATAAAATTTTTTTCTCAGCAAGAGAAACAATAAGAGAGGTAAATAGGGAGCCTACATCCTGGGAACAAATTTTTACTCCTCACACTTCAGATAGAGCCCTAATATCCAGAGTATACAAAGAACTCAAAAAAATTAGACAATAAGGGCTGGGGTTGTGGCTCAAGTGGTAGCGCGCTCGCCTGGCATGCGTGTGGCCCGGGTTCGATCCTCAGCACCACATACCAACAAAGATGTTGTGTCTGCCGAGAACTAAAGAATAAATATTAAAAATTTTCTCTCTCTCTCTCTCTCTCTCTCTCTCTCTCTCTCTTTCCTCTCTCACTCTCTCTTTAAAAAAAATTAGACAATAAGATAACAAATAACCCAATCAACAAATGGGCCAAGGACCTGAACAGACACTTCTCAGAGGAGGACATACAATCAATCAACAAGTACATGAAAAAATGCTCACCATCGCTAGCAGTCAGAGAAATGCAAATCAAAACCACCCTATGATACCATCTCACGCCAGTAAGATTGGCAACCACTATGAAGTCTAACAACAACAATTGCTGGCGAGGATGTGTAGAAAAGGGTACACTTGTACATTGCTTGTTGGACTGCAAATTGGTGCGGCCAATTTGGAAAGCAGTTTGGAGATTCCTGGGAAAGCTGGGAATGGAACCACCATTTGACCCTGCTATTGCCCTTTTTGGACTATTCCCTGAAGACCTTAAAAGAACATGCTACAGGGATACTGCCACATCAATGTTCATAGCAGCACAATTCACAATAGCTAGACTGTGGAACCAACCCAGATGCCCTTCAATAGATGAATGGATAAAAAAAAAATGTGGCATCTATACACAATGGAGTACTATGCAGCAATAAAAAATGACAAAATCATAGAATTTGCAGGGAAATGGATGGCACTAGAGCAGATTATGCTTAGTGAAGCTAGCCAATCCCTAAAAAAACAAATACCAAATGTCTTCTTTGATATAATGAGAGCAACTATGAACAGAGCAGGGAGGAAAAGTAGGAAGAAAAGAGTAACATTAAACAGAGACATGAGATGGGAGGGAAAGGGAGAGAAAATGGAAATTGCATGGAAATGAAGGGAGACCCTCATTGCTATACAAAATTACATATAAGAGATTGTGAGGGGAATGGGAAAATAAACAAGGAGAGAAATGAATTACAGTAGATGCGGTAGAGAGAGAAGATGGGAGGGGAGGGGAGGGGGGATAGTAGGGGATAGGAAAGGTAGCAGAATACAACAATTACTAATAGGACATTATGTAAAATTGTGGATGTGTAACCGACGTGATTCTTCAATCTGAATTTGGGGTAAAATTGGGGGTTCATAACCCACTTCAATCTAATGTATGAAATATGATATGTCAAGAGCTTTGTAATGTTGTGAACAACTAATAAAAAAATAAAAAAAATTAAAAAAATATTTATTCACCCTCAACACTGTGACTGTCCTCTAAATCAGTCCCAAGATCCCCCAACACACCACGTATTCCATCAGCCTTCCAATGCTGAGGAGACCTCTCCTGGCCATATCCACCTGCACTGCATTGCTTCCCCTCAACACCTGTTCCGAACTGTCCCTGCATCACGGCCCTGGATGTCCCCATCCTCTCTCTCCCAGGTTGCTCTTCTGCTTCCTGTAGCCCCTACCATCCCTGCCTCTTGTTTGGACTGCCTTCTCTTTGGGGGGAACATGTGCTCCCTTAGTTTCCTAGAATACAATTTAATGGGAGTCCAGCTGATCATTAATCACTCTGTTTCTTTTTGAAAATGTCTTATTCTACCTTCATGTTTGGTTGACAGTTTGGCTGGGGATAGAATTTGGGCTAAGAGTGATTTTCTTTCAAAATGTGGAAGGCGCTGCGCCCCTGCACTTACGCTGGCAGAGGTGCTGTGTCACCCAGCAAAGGCATCTTCTCTTGTTTTTTCTGCTCTGTTTGGGGACTTGTGTTACTTAAGCATTCTCTTCTGGTCTTCATCCCCACCCATCTAGGGCTGGGGATTGAGCCCAGGACACAGAGATGCTGGGCCAGTGTTCCACCACAGAGTGTCACTCTCCGCCTGTGGGCTGAGTGCAGTTTTCTGAGCTGCTTTTTGACATTCCCGTTTTTCTCTTTGTCGTTTTGCTCTACTTTCTGAAATGTTCCTCGAATTTATCTTCCAAACTTTCTACTGAATTTTTCACTTTACTGTTGTTTTCTTAAAAGTTTGTTCTCAAGAGCTCTTTTCTATGCCGATTTTCACTTTTAAAGACATTTTTCTTTGCTTCATGTATCTATTCTCCCCCCCTTTTCTTTTAATGTGTTAATTTTATGAGCACTTTCTTCTCCCTTGGGCTCACTTCTTCTTTCTTAATCTCTTTATTTCACATTAAAGGCTTTCATAAAACGTCTGGAAGTTTTACGATAATAACTTATGATCAACTTTGTTGAGGGATAATTTGACTATAATAAAATTCACACATTTTATATAGGGTGGGGCTGCCATTTCCCTGTCTGCTCAGCTTGGGGACTGTGCCTGCTTATTGCTTAGTGGGAAGATTCAGCTTCAGGTTCTGACAGATGATGGCAGACCTATGGGTTCTGCTTAAGGGATAGAACCAAGCCCCCCGAATGCCCCAGGCCCACCTGTCAGCCCTCAGAGTCTGCTGTGCATTCCAGCCAAAGCCCTCTGCAGCCTGCTCAGGGACCAATGAGCCACTGTTTAGAGTCCAGGAGATTCTGGCTAGGGAGAAACCGCACACTGGCCGAGAGATGGCCAACGATGAGCAGCCCTTTAACAGGTCTCCATGTCTTGGTGTCTTGACATTTATCTTCCACACCAAAGAAATTAGAGTGAGGCTTCCCCCAGAAAAGGAGCAATGTCCAACTGTTGCAGCTTCCAAGTAGAAATGCTGCAACGTGCTTTCAATTGCCAAATGTGTTTGGGGTTTGGCTTTTGTGTGCATTCGTGAGATCGACATGCAGATGTCTTGTGTGTGTTTCCTGGGCAAAATAATACAAGCCCCAGAGAGTCTCATCCCATTGCCCAGAGATGGACACAGCACTCTACATTTCTAAGAAGCTTCTAGAGACTCTTACAGGCAGCCAGTTCAGGGACTCAGTGATTCAGAAGGTGCTGGAAGGTCCTGGCCTCATTGTGCTGGTGATGGAGGGCTTCTGGAAGGTCTTGAGGATGACATGGACACATCTGGTCCCTCTAGTGCCAGCTCTGCCTTAGTGGGGTGGGGTGTGCGTGCCTCTGTGCACACTGCCATGTTCAGCTGTTGCTCTCCCTGGGGAGCCAGAGCAGGGGTTCTCTATGACTTTTAAACTTGTAGCTTCCATGCAAAGGGCCTCTGGGACCTGATCTGAGGATCCATCTGCAGTTCAAGTGCCAACATATATGTATATTTTTGTCCTATTCTGGGGCCTTATTGTCTGTGTACGTTTGTTTGTTGTTTATTCATTCATTCATTCTGGGGATGGAATCAGGGCATTCCATTCTTTACTACTGAGCCACATCCCCAGTCCCCCTTTTTTATTTTTTATTCTGAGACAGGATCTCACTAAGTTTGCTTAAGGCCTTGCTAAGTTGCCGAGACTGGCCTCAAACTTGTAGTCCTCCTGTGTCACCTCCCAAGTCCCTGGGATTAGAGGTGTGCACCCCCACACCTGGAGCCTGTATCCTCTTTATTGCTATTTATAAAGTATGTCTTGATGTGCTTGTGATGCCCACATTAAAACACTGCTGAGTTCAGAGCACAGGTTTTGATATTCTCCATCAAAAGTTACTAGAAGTGTACTGGCCATTAATACGTGTCGTGGGTAGGAGCCCATCTGTGAATTAATTTAAAATAATTAACAAGGGCTCTTCAGACATGGAGAAGTCCTAGGGCGAGGGCCTCTCTGGGCCCAGCAGTGACCTCTGAGTTAAGGAGTAGCTAGGTGGATATTGCCCTGGCCACTGAGCAGGCAGCCACCCCACCCCCACCCCACTTGGGTGACCAGCTGGCCCGGGCCCTCTCCAGGGCTTGTGTCATCGTAGTCTGTGACAATGAGAGCTCCATTAAAGGGGAGGGCACAGCCTGGGGTGGGAGAGAGTCCCTACCACCAACTGACTCCAGCTGACTCAGATTATAAGGGATTTCCCCACCTGCTGTCATTGGGCAGAAAGGCCTAGGTGCAAGGACCTCTGAGCTTCGGTAATGTCCACAAAGACACCATGAACATGCCCTTAGCCAACCCAGATTTTGGCCATCCTAGGTGAGTAGAAACATGGACATGGCTTATCTGGTGAGAAGCTAATTCAGAGGCTCAAACTAAAATGACTGTTGCAGCCCCACAGGGCATTCTGCTGAAAGGACAGCAAGCTTCGTTCCCACGAGTCCCAAAGGCACAGGAAGCCCTGGCCCTGCACCATCTTGTGAACACATAGGCCCTGAGATGAGTGTGGGCAAAGCCCTGCACTTTCTGGAACCATCTCGAATCCCCTGCTCTGCCCCATTCTCCAGGGAGGGGTGGGGGTGACTCTGTTTGGTCCTGAGTAAACGCAGGGCCTGAGAAAGGACACTGCATCTCAGGCATACTCCAGGGCCATTTGTTCCGACTCCTGCAAGCCAACATCCTGTTTTGCTAGAAACTCAATCGACAGAGGCTTGGAACTCATGTTCTCTTGTTCATTCTCTGAAGTTCTGCCATTTCTTCTCAGATGGCTCCATCTCCAAACCTTTCAACTCCCTCCCCTGCTCCAGGGCTTTGAAGTGGTTTCTTTGGAAGCTTCTGCACAGGGTTAAGGACAAGCCATTCCTCACATGCTCCTTCAACAGGAGGAAGGGAGGGACCAGAGGGGCCATGGGGAGCAACTTCCTGCTCTGTTCCAGGCAGCCACTTCCAGGCTGGGGCTGCAGCCTGGGCTGTCAGGACGGCTCTGGCTAAGGGGGAAGCCTTACCCAAGCCTGGGTCACAGCCTCCCGTGCCCCAGAGCAGCTGGTGAGCACTGGTGGAGGGTGAAGGGGAAGGCTTGTCCCCCCCCAGGAGTCGGCTCTGGACAGCATTCAGGTGGGAAGAGACCACTGGTCACCAAGGGGATGTGAAGCAGGGGTGACCCAGGGCAGCCATGAGATCTCCTCTAAAGACCACTGTGGTCCCAGCAGTACAAAGGGACTAAATGACATTATTACTCTTCCCTGTTTTAAGGACAGAGGTGTGGAAGGGATTCCTGAGAGTCACAGAAAACATGGCTCACAGGTTTCAGTTTGCCATCAAGGAGTGACCTTGGCCGCACTGGTGGCAATTCCCCCAATCCTTGATGAGCCCCCTGGCATCTTCCCAGTGAGTCCTCCCAGGCCCAGTCTCAGGGGACAGACGGCTGCTCTGACCACTCTCCCTGGACCTGAGGATGACATATTTTTTCTAATTTTTTTTCAGTGCTGGGCACTGAACCCAGGGCCTTGCACGTGCTAGGCAAATGCCTACCACTGAGCTCATCCAGCCCTTAGGGTGACGTTTTTTGGCAGCATTTGCTAACTGAGTCTCGGTGAGGTGAATCCCCTTAGCCCCAGAGACAGCACCTTTCTCAAGCAGTTTGTAGGGTTAAGGTCTTAGCTGAGTTTTCCTTTATTTCTGCACTATTCTTTTTCTTTTTTGCTTTTTTTTTTTTTGGTAGCAGAGATGGAACCCAGGGGCACCTTACCACTGAGCTACATCCCCAGCCATTTTGTGTATTTTATTTAGAGACAGAATCTCGCTGAGTTTCTTAGGGCCTCCCTAAGCTGCTTTTAACTTTCAATCCTTCTGCCTCAACCTCCTGAGCCACTGGGATTACAGGCATGCACCACTGCCCCAAGCTCTGCACTGTTCTAAATCACAGAACCTTCTGGGCTAGGTTTACTAGGTATGAATTGAGTTGCTCTCAGAGATAAGAAAAAGTAACACAGCCCTGCTCTGTGGGCAAACCAGGGATGTTTCCCAGGGCAGGGGACAGCTTTCTCTTCAAGGAAACCCCACTGTCAAGAACGAGCCTCTGCTAAGGACTTCCATCTTGGCTGAGGCAGCTGCCTGCAGTGGGTAGCCTGCAGATGGCAATCAATCTCCCCAGGCCTGGGCTGTGGGGAGAGGTTGGCCCCTTGACCAGGGGTTAGCCCCCAGTTAATGATCATTTGGTATTGTGGTTTGGATGTCAAATGTCCCCATTGCCCATGTGCTAAGGGTTTGGTCACCAGCTTGTGGCCCTTGGGACATAATGGAACCTTTAGGAGGTGGGGACTAGTGGAGGGAATGAGGTCATTAGGGGTGTGCCCTTGAGGGGATATTATGACCCAGCCCAGTACTACCCTTACCCCCTACCCCCACCCCGCTTCCCAGAGGTGAGCAGCCTCCTCTGTCACATGCTCCAGCTGCCAGGATGTCCTACTGTGCTGCCACAGGCCCAAAGCAACATGGCTAAGGTTCCACGGACTGAGACCTATGCAGCCATGAGACAAAAGAAACCCTGTTTCCTTTTAAGGGGATTCTCTCAGATGCTTTGTCACAGCAATGGAAAGAGGACAGCACCCTTGGTCTGTGCCCTTGCTTTATAGATGGGGATGCTGAGGGTCCACAGGAAGCCAAGCAGCCCCAGTCACATGGTCCTGTAAAAACAACTATTATCCATTCAGTCACTGACTACATGGCAGGAGCTGGACTCCAGATCTCAGTGTTTGAAAAAGTTGTGTTTCCTTCCTGCCCCTTAGTCCCTCGCTCTCTCTTTTTGTATGAATCCAAGAAGGACCTTCAGGAGATTGCAATGCCACCCAGTCATCCTAGCCAACTTTGTACTTGAACATGAAGTTCATGGGATGTTTCTGCTTCACAATGTGTTGGTCACTAGTCATCAGAGAGCTCTGTGCCTTCACCTACAGAGTGCCACCCCACTTCCTTGCTGCAAGGGCTCTTCCTTCCAGGTCACCTGCTGGATGGAGGGCACTGCCCATGCCCTAGATCTCTCCTTAATGTCCTGTGACTAACCCACTGCAGGCCAGGCAGCACATCCACAGAGCAAACAGCGAGAGGGTCTGGCGCCCCTTTCAGAAAGCACCGCCATCCAGGTACTGTTATATAGATGCCCACAGAACATTCCCCAAACCTGCAGCAGCTTGGACTGCATCCAAATGCAACCACAGGCCGAGCACAGTGGCACCCACCTGTGATAGAGTGACTTGGGAGGCTGAGGCAGGAGGATTGTGGGTTTGAGGCCAGGCTCAGCAACTTAATGAGGCACTGACTCAAGATAAAGAATTAAAAGGGCTGAAGATGTAGCTGAGTCGCAGAGCCCCTGGTCCAATCCCCAGTACCAAGAGCGAGTGGAGATACCAGAGATGGGAACTTCTGAGTTGGGTCAAAGGTAAATCCAAGTGCAATGAGACTGAATGCACAGGGGAAGCTTTAACTGGGAAAAGAAAAGGAGGCAGGGAGCTTCAGCTCCAGGTAAAGGACTAGGAATTGAACCCGGGTGCCTTACCACTGAGCACACCCCAATCCTTTTTATTCTTGTTTTGAGAGAGGGTCTTGCTAGGTTGTTGAGGGTCTCACTATATCACCAAGGTTGACCTCAAATGTGATCCTCCTGCCACAGCCTCCCGAGAATCTCTGGGATTACAGGCATGCACCACCATGCCCAGAAGGAAAGGAACTTTTATCAGTGCAGCCACACGGGGAAGGCAGGGGGACCCACATCCTTCACCTGTCTTCAGGGAGTGACAATGACTTGGAGCTTTTATAGAAAGGGGGATGAGGGCAAGGGCTTGGGCTTTACACAGCTGCCAAAGCAGGTGGTCCTGACCAGGTGAGGTCTGTCCATCATCTCAGGATGGACCAGGTGGGGCCTTGTCAGGAGAGCTGTGTCACCTGCTTTGGCTCTCAGATGCACATCAGATCAGACCTTGTTCCTGGGACATGAAACAAACTGCATGGGGGCGGGGGTCTGGATTCTGAATTAAGAGCAACTTCCTTCTGCTGAAAATAGAGACGGGCTGCAACCCCCACCCCCACCTCAGGAGCCAGGAAAGCTAAGATGGGTCCCACCCTTCCTCAGCCCTGGGCAGCAGGCCATCTGCCTGGGCATTTTCTGTGTTTTGTCCCGTTTTTGCTTCTTCTTCAGGCCAAGGAAATTCACGTATGTAGATCACTTGGGTTTTGTTTCTATAAACTGTAACCACTTCTGTGGGTCAGGGGCTTCTTCCAAGCCTTCTAGCTGCTTCTCCCCAGTTTGATCAAACAGATAAAGTTCATTTTTTCCTTTTTTCTTTTCCTTCCTTCCTTCCTTGCTTCCTTTTTCTTTCTTTCTTTTTTTTTTTCCTGTTCCTTTTGCTGGTGGGCACTGATGCAGCAGCAGGGTCCAGACAGGGTCCCTGGCTGGGCTCCCAGTAACAAATCCAAGGTGACTCGGGCAAAGGGGATGGATGGGCCATATATCAAGGCAGAGATGCTGCCCTTCTAATTCTGCCTTTAGCCATCCATTGGACGTCTGCGGGTAGAGGTGGAGGGCTGGAGTCCTCCTTACAAACTCCCCACGACTCAAGTCAGCAAACACTGAAAGCCCTGTTGCCCCCAGGGCCAGGGCCCCAGACAGTTCCTTGGTGCCTCCCAAGGACCGCCAAGGGAGAAGTCACTTGGGGCCCGACTCCAGGAGGATCATCAAGGGACGGGACAGGGGAGCTTCAGGTAAAAAGCCGCAGCCAGCTCGCCCTAGGACCCCAGCCCTCACCAGCCCCACCCCGTTCCTGGACAGAAAGGTTTCCTTGAGCATCCTCACTGGGTGTCCCTGCAGCAGGGCCCCAATATTGCCCTGGAAAGGGATCTGTCAGGTGGGAGCAACCGATGTCCCAGATGCATGCTGCTCAGCCCCAGTATCCCCTTCTCTAGGCTCGGCAGAGTCCCCTGAACCTGCAATGTGCCCAGATGTTCCTGGCCTGCAGCCCTGGCCCTGAACCAGCCTCATGGAACACTGGGTGCACAGTGGAGGCCCGCGTGGAGCATCCTCCTCCCAGTGCACACCTCCTACTCATTCCTTGGCACATCCCCAAACCTCTTTGCTCCCGGGATCCCTCAACTTTCTTTCCAAAGGCCTTGGATCCCCAGGAGGGGCTTCTCCCCTTTATCCCCAAAGGATTGATGCATGAGGGAAGGGACCTGCATCTGGGGGCAGAGAAACCTCACCTTGGCATCATGTTGCCTACGTGGTACTTATACCCCTGAAGATCTCACCCAGCATTTGAAGCAGGATCGATTTAGCCATGCAGCAGGTAAGCACTGCTAAGCTCAAAACATTTCATGGACAGGAAAGAGATTTCTTCTGGAATCAATATCTACATCATAGTCTTCAGTAAAGGAAGAGACCACTTGGGGGCTTCTCTGTCCCCTGTTGGTTGTAGCTAATTTCAAAAAACAGTTTCAATGAAGGGCAGCAACCTGCACATTTCAAGCACACTCTGCTGAGTTCCAATACTATGCATCAGCTGTGAGGACACCACAATCAATATAAACAACATGTCTATCATCCCAAAAGTTTCCTCCTGCCTCTCTGCAATCCCTTCACACCTCCACTATCCCCCCTCACATCTCCAGGTGACCCCTGATCTGCTTTTTGTTACTATATACTTTCTAGAAGTTTCAATAAATGGAATCATACAGCATGTTGTATTTTTTTTAAAATCTGGCTTCTTTCAACATAATTATTTTGAGCATCATCAATGTTAAGTGCCAATGGCTCACCCTTTCCTATTTTTGAGTGATCAACTGTCTCTTAAGGTGGGCCTAGGGAGTCTGCATCCACTCACCTGCTGATAGACACCTGCACTGTTTCCAGTTCTTGTCTATAAACAAAGCTGCTATGAAAATGTGTATACTAGTCTTGGCAAAGGCAGGCTGTGATTGATGGATTTCTGGAGGCTCAGTAGGCAAGTTGAATATTGAAAACTCCAGGGAGGGAACCCAGTGGGCAGAGCTTGTTCTGCAGAGTGAAGTCCTGAGTTTAACCCCCAGCACCAAAAAAAAGAAAGAAAGAAAGAAAGAAAGAAACAGAAAAAAGAAAAAGAAAAACTCAGAACCACCACCAGATCACAGGGGCCCTCCACCTTTGTGGGTTTTACCTGCAGGAGTTCAGTGTTCCCACTGAGACTGTCTCCAGGTTCCTCATGTTTCTGGACCTTTCTGACATACGCCAGAGCATTCTGTTCCTAACAAGGCTGCCCTCTAGAGAAACTGCTTTATCAGAGTCTGAACAACTGGGATTCATCAGAGCCTGTGTCACCTGGGGGAAGGCAGGCACCCAGCTCCAGCATCCTCAGTCCTGCTTGCTGTTCCACCTAAGAGGGCAACAGGGAGAAGCACTGGGGACATTCCCAGCCCAGGATGCAGGCTCAGGAGACAGGGAACCACTGGAGGGGCCACAGAAAGCTTGCCTCCCACTCCTAGACACTCCCCAAGGCCTATTTCCAGGAGCTCCCTTGCCCAGTGCTCAAGTTACAAGGCAGACTAAAAGGCAAAGGTCTGAGAGAGGAGCAAGCATGGACACCAGAATCCCACCAGGAGGGATGCTGGGACCCTCAGACCAGGAACCCCCCAAACAACCATGACTAAACTGCCAAGGGCTCTCATGGAAAGACAGAGAACAGGCATGAGCAGAGGGGAAAAGTCAGCAAGAGATGGAGACACATAATGCTGGGACACAAATGAGGAACAGCTTTAATGAGCTCATTAACATACTGGACTCCACTGAGCAAAGAATGTCTCAGCTTGAGGCTATGTCAACACAATCTACCAAAACAGGAAAGCAAAGCAAGATAGGGAGATAGAGAGGGAGAAGAGGGAGAGGGAGAGGGAGAGGGAGAGGGAGAGAGAGAGAGAGAAGGAGGGGGGCAACAAGGGAGAGGGAGATAGGGAGAGGGAAAGGGAGACATGGAGAGGAGTGGGGGAGGAGAAGGGAGAGGGAGAGGGGGAGAGGGGGAGATGGAGAGGGAAAGGAGGAGAGGGAGAGGGAGAGGGAGAGAGGCAGAGGGGGAGGGAGACAGGGAGAGAAAGAACCAATATCTAAGAACTGTGGGAAGATAAGAGGTGTCATGGGAATCCAAGGAAGAGAAGAGGAGAACTTCCCAAATTAGTACCAAATCAAAGTGGCTCAGAGAACTTCAAGCAGAAGGAACAACAAAAGAAATCCACCCGGCCTCAGCCTCCAGGAATCCAAACTGCAGCACCAAGAGAAAGCCAAGCCAACACCAAAACAGAACCACCATCAAACACACACACCTTAAAGGGGCCAGAGGAAGAAGCCCGCCCTCTGGGAACAGAGACACATTATATTCAACTGCTCAGAAACTATTCAAGGAAGAGCGTGAAGCAAAACACTTAGAAGTGTTTAGGTGAAAGCCCCCCAACCTACAGCCATGTCCTGAAAACTCAGCCTTCAAAGTGAAGAGAAATAGAGACTCTCAGACACACCATGGAGGGACTGTGTCACCAGGAAGCTGCCTGGCAAGAAATGCTAAAAGAAGTCCTTTAAAGACAAGGACGATGATCCTGGCCAGAAAGAGACTTACATAAAATAGAAAAACAACTTAATTTTTCTTGGATAAGTTTGTTCAGAACACAATTAACAAATGTCCTCGATGAGAACTGTATACGTACATGTGAGATGACAGTATGACACGGGGTGGCAGGAGAACCAGGAATGCTTTGTTGCTGTGAGGTACTGACACCAGTCTCGACCCGGCAGTGTCATCCGAAAGTGGACCTGGGTTAGTTGTCAGTGTACATTGCAACCACTAAAAAAGGTTTTTAAAAAGAAGTATAACAGGTGTGCTGAGAAATGTGAGTAGATGGAATCAAAAGGCAGGAAAAGAAGAGACAGACAAAAACAGGCACAAAGAACCAGGGCAATTACACAGAATGGTACCAAGCACAGCAGATACTAATTCAACTGGATCAATAATCACATTATACGTCAGGGGCCTAAATGTACCAATTAACAGAGATTATCAGAGGGGTTCAAAAAACAGGTTCCAACCCTTTGGTGTCCACTTGAAATATACAGTAGTACCCCCACCCAGGGATACATCCCGAGACTCCCAGTGGATGCCTGAGCTGCAGATGGCACTGAGCCCTATATACACTGGGTTTTCCCCTATATCTACATTCTTACGACTGTTATAAATTAGGCACAGGAGGAGATTGACAATGGTAACTAATAGTAAAAGAGAATAATTTTAACATAATTCAATAAACTTCCCACCATCGCTCCCCTTATGCTTTAAGTAAAATCAGGGGTCTTTGAGTGTCAGCACTGATACTGCAACAATCCATCTGATAACCAAGATGGCTACCAAGAGGGAGTAACAGGCAGGGAGTGTATACAGTGTTGACACACTGGACAAAGGGACAATTCATACCTCAGGGGGACAGTGCGAGACTTCATAGCATTACACACAATGAAATATAATTTAAAACTTAGGAAATTTTTTTATTTCTGGAATTTTCCACTTTACAGCTTTGGACTGCAGTTGACCAAAAGTACCTGAAACCTTGGCGAGCTGAACCGTGGGTAGGAGGGGACCACCATAGATTAAGAGAGAAGTGTTGAAGAGGGAAACACGGGGCCAACTCTAGTGAAGGAAAGCAGTAGTCACTGTATGAAGCTCAGACTATATTAACTACGTGCAAGGAAAACCACCAATTATATAGAGGGACACCACCTGAATGATGATGGGACAGTTCTCCAAGATGTACCATCCTCAGGGAGCATGCACTGCACAGCAGAACATTAAAATACTTGAGAACTGCGAGGAGAGGTGGGTGATGCCATGACCAAAGCTGGAGACGGGACCAGCCTGCTGCCAGAAGTGGACAGACCCTGAAGGGGAACACCAGGAGGACAAAGTTAAGCACAACAGGACACAGCACAGTGAGCTGGCAGGATGTGTACAGGTGTTCAGAGGGCTTGCACTTAGTGCGGTCAAGGAACAGCTGGTTTGAACTTCCCAGGCTTCTCTTTGGGGCCGCCGGTTGCTTGTTCCCCTTCTCCTCTTTTCCTGCCTTCTCTTGGATTGAGGGTTTTTTGAGTTTGTTCTGTGGTGCTGGGGATGGAACCCATAGCCTCCCACATTGATGCAAGCAATCCACCACTGAGCGGGGTCCCAAGCTTTTTTATTTTTTCCCCAAGAAAATCATTTCTTTAAAAGCTTTAAAAAGAAATAATGCTGTTTTGCAAATATGACTTTGTTTAACGAGGGCCACCAAGTTACAGCACTGTGATGTCAGGAACACAGAGTGTGCAGGGAAACTAACTAATGCTGCTACAGTTGGGAGATTGGCTGCTGTTGCTGACTGAAGTGTGGGTGACACACATTGGGACTTGTGGACCATCAGATCAGCGTAGTTAATGGTCACCCAACTCCCTGCACAGGCTCGGGTCTGATCACATATTCTGCCTGGATAGACATTTCAGCCTCTTTTGTATATAAAAGACTCTCTCTCTCTCTCTCTCTCTCTCTCTCTCTCTCTCTCTCTCTCTCTCTCTCTCTCTCTCTCTCACACACACACACACACACACACACACACATACACTCACACACTCTCTCTCACACACACACACACTCACACATACATGTATGTCCTGTCATACAAACATGTAAAATAGACTGCAAGGGCACACACTAAATAAACAAGTATTACACGCCTCAGGCAATCCTATTCACTATAAATACATACACATTTTTTTGCATTTTTTTTGTACCAAATTTCTACATTATCTAGCAACTTGCAAAAGAACACAGTTTCTTTCTTTTTTTTTTTTTTTTTTTGATAGAAAATGTCTCTAAAGACTTGTTATATTTGGACTTTAATCAAAGGATATGTATAATCAACAAATCAAGAGCATTGTATGTTTGCCCAGCCCTTTCTGAGACAGAGTCCTGCTAAGTTGCTGAGGCTGGCCTTGAACTTGTGAACCTCCTGCACAGCCTCCTGAGCAGCTAGGATTATAGGTGTGTGCACTGCACCAGCACAATGAGTTATTTTTAAGATTGCACCTCATTCTCTTTGCTGGCTTAATAGCTACAGGTCTGTGTCACGCTAGTGACTCCTTTACAATAGGGTTTAAGTGCACATCTTTACCTTAACCAGTCCACCTTCAAATGACCCCATGCGAGAACCACATGACAACATATTTCCAGGACTCCTGCCTGGTCTCTGTGTTGTTATCATGCATTGCACATCTACATGTGTAAAAAAAAATGTTGGCATTAATTGTGCTTTAACTACTCTATTGTCTTAAAGACAATAAACTGGGGGACTGTGACAAGGGCCTACCTGGGTAGGCAGAGGATTGGAGGAGGATGGGGGCAGAGAAAGTATTCAAAGAAACAGGAAATGATGATCCACCCACCGAGGAGGAACATGGTGGGTCACACCCCTTACAGGGGCCTGTGTCCAAAATACTAAAGCATCTTTACAACTCAATGATAAAAACACAAATAACTCAATTTTTCAAATGGGCAAAAAGAGGTGAAGAGACATTTCTCCAAACACCACACAAGCGGTGTCAAGCGTGTGACAAGAGGTTCCTGCTGCTGGAACTTGATGTGCAAGTTGGAACAATGAGGCACTTCCTGCCACCAGGGCAGCCTGGGCCCTGCTGGAGGTGGGTGCAGCCATGGGGGACAGGGCAGGAGGTCACCTCGCCTGGATGGGCCAGCACGAGTGGGCTTCGGGCACAGCCACCACAGCCCTTCACATCCCTGTGCACATTACCCCTGGGTGGGTCTTTTCCTGTCTCCCTGCTCCATTTACTTTTGCTGGTTTCATGGAGTATTTAAAGTAGTCTTGAACTGAGGTCAGTACATAATGTCCCTGTCACACTGCTTGGCATAGATCACGTGATCAATAAATCAAAACTAGAATTATTTATATGCAAGTAAAGAAGGTTGGAATTTCCTGAGAAAACAAAAACAAAACCAGGCAACATGCCTGGTGTGACGGGGAGTCCCAGGCGCCTAGGGCAGCAGGCACAGTGCTGCAGTGGGGAGGCCAGGTGGTGGAAGGTCAGTGGTGGGAAGGTCAGGTGGCAGCCCTCTTGAGACCTGACCACACAGACGCTTCATTCCCTGTGCAGCCTTCACCTCTTCCCAGTCCAGCCTGATGTTGGGAACCTCCTCTTCTGGCTCAGAATCCTTCCTCAAGGCCCCCCGGGGGAGGTGACCAGGATGGGCAGAGGGCCACATTCCTCCCAGAATTCCACCACATGGAGACCCTTCTTGTCGGCCAGCTGTTGGTGGGTTTCCTGGGCAAGACCAAAGTGAGAACAGCAATTAGGTCTATGAGGGTCCCTATGGCTATAGGAGTGAGAGCCACCACAGGGGTGGGGTGGGGGTGGGGGTGGGGGTGGGGGTGTAGAACTCACCAGAGTGCTTGGGGGAAAGAGCAGTGCCAGCTGATTCTGGGTGGTTAAACCACAGTGGCTGTCATAGGGGGACGCCTCAGCCCACCTTTCCACCCCAAACTGGGATACGCCAGGCCTCGCCTTCCAAACTCCCTAAGCACGTGCCTGCTGGGCCAAGCACCAAGCCTGAACCTGGTGGAGCCCTGAGATCTAACAACCAAATCACAGGAGGTCCAGCGGGGGAAAGGACATCAAGGACCCCACGGGTGATCAACCCTGGAAACACTATGGGACAAAACACCTGACTTCTTCAACACAACAATGGCAAGGATGGAAGAGAGAGGGACAGGCCAAGAGAGCCTTAAAAGACACAGGAGAAACTTCAGGTGTGCTGACCTCTCTGCAACCTGATGCAGACAAATTGTGTAAAACAATTTTTAAAATCAGACAAATGGATACATTTGTATGAACAAATTGGCTATTTGATAACACTGTGTCACCAGTAATTTTTAGGAATGATAATGGAGCCATGATTTTTTTCCCAATACTGGGGATGGAACCTGGGACTTAAGGCTTCACAGCAAGCACACCACCATGGAGCCACATCCCTGCCCTGCAAAGAGGTTTCTGATTCTGGTCTTTTAGAGATACACTGAAAGTGGTATGAATGAAATGAAAGGGTGCCTGAGTTTTGTTTCAAAAGAACGGGGTAAGGTGATGTGGAGAAACAAGACTAGGTCTGGAGGGGATGAGAGGCCCCTGGGGTCAATGCAGCAGGTGCCACACAGAAGCCTGGAAATGGGCAAATACATCCAGTGGATGGTTTAGTCATAGTTCCTGAAAATACCTAATATGTGTAACCCCATGTAGATGGACTATGGCTGCTTTGTACTGTCCTAATTCTTTACGTGTGTAAAACTGGACAAAGGGTAAGCTGTTTTGCCAGGCGTGATGGTGCACACCTATAATCCCAGCAGCTTGGGAGGCTGAGGCAGGAGGGTCCCAAGTTCGAGACCAACCTTAACAACTTAGAGAGGTTCTAAAACTTGATGAGACATGGCCTCAAAAAATAAAAAGGGCTGGAGATGTAGCTTAGTAATCAAGCACCTCTGGGTAGAATTCCTAGTACCAAAACCAACAAACAAACAAAAACACAAGATAAGCTGTTTCATAAATCAAATAAAATAATTTAAATTGGAGTCTTACAATCAATCAAAGGCATCTCACATAAATTAGTGGCACCGGTCAGGTCAGGCACCGGTGACCAAGAGGAAGCAGATTAAAAGCTGCCGATCAAGGCTTTATTGAGATTTGCTCCTGGGTGAGACTCTGTAGTCCAACAGAGTGGGTCCAGGGAAGTCGCACCCAGGCTCAGATGGATTGTAAATTTATCAGGCTTAGGGAAGGAAGGGAGGGCTTGGGACAGGAAAGGGAGGTTTTTAGGGTCGCTTGTCCTCCGGGGTTGGTCAGAGGATCTTGCTGAGCTCCATGTCCTTCCAGGATCACTCAGGAGACCCCACTGATTGACGATGGTTATCACTGCTTGTCTGGTGGCCCCTGATTGGTTGTTGCCTGGTGCTTTGATCCCTTAGCCTCCTCAACATACCTAGCATCCTGGCCTCTTTGATGATATAGGGCGCCAAATTCCATCTGGCTACTTCCTGCTGGCTAAGGGCTCTGGGAGGAAGGGTGTCAGTTTGGTGGAGGCGACTGTGGGGGTGTAGGAGCATCTGGTTGTAGGTCACTCTGGTGATTTCACTCGTGCTTTCAGGCGAACCTGAGGAGGCAGGGAGCGACCATTAATAGAAGTCCTATTACTAACAGAGGAGTGAGAATGGGAGTCAGCCACGTAGTGAGGGTTGAGTTTAGCCAGCTTGGCCAGGGGTCCTTTGATTGTTGCTATTTAAGCCTTTTGCCCAATTAACGCAGGGTGTCGACGTTCTTTTCAACCAATCCAGTGTCATGGATGTAGTAGCAGCATTCTTCTTTCAGGAATAGACAGATTCCTCCTTGGTCTGCTGTCAGGAGATGGAGGGCTCCACAGTTATTTAATGAAACTTGGGCAATGGATGTTATTTGCCTTTGTAGGGAAGCGAGAGAGGTGGCAGATGCTTCTTCCACTTCCCTAAGTTGTTCAAGCTTCTGAGTAGCAGTTACTGCATAACCAAGTCCTCCTGTCCCCAGTCCAGAGGCAGCGAGGGAGGAGGCCAGGGAGAGTCCAATCTTTACTGGTAGAAAGTCGGCCCACCTTGCTCTGGAAAGGGAGGTGGTGACAAGCCAGGTTAATTCAGCCTCACTGTACAGAGTTAATTGAGGGACCAAGGTGGAAGGAACACACAAAAAAAGTGAAGGGCATGCGGAGGCTTAGATTTTTGTTAGGGCACCACTGCACCAGAAAAAGAACCCCATAGGAGCAAAGGTTGGGGAAGAGATTCGAAGGATCTGGCCACAGGTGTCAAACCTGAGGAAGTGTAGCAGCAGGGGAAATTCCCTGAGGGGTTATGAAAAAAGAGGTACTTCCTCAAAGGATGGAGGGGGTGGCTCTTGGGGTCTGGTCGAGCTGGAGGAGTTGGTCATGAGCTGTGGGACTCCGTCTTGGGTATCAGGGGCTGGAGGTCTTGAAGAAGTAGTTGATTGACCAGCTGGTTGGTGAATCTGTGTATCTGATCTTGCAGGAACTTCTGTAGGCAAGTTAACAGACGTGGTCTTATTAGGAGAAACTTGAAGAGGACTAATGGGGTCCTGTGAGGGGGAGGAGCCAAGGCCACACTTGACTGATCCTTCCCATGGAGACTGTTGGCCTAGTTGCTGTCTCCTCTTTCCTAGCTGTTCTTGTCTGTTGGCACCTGATTGGTTGTTTCTGGTGCTTTGTTCCCGGAGCCACCTCAACTGACCTAACAAGTGGCATTTTTGTCTTTTTGAGTGGTACATTAAAAAACAACTTGTCCTAACTGATGGCATTTTAGAAGAGATAATAAATAGTAATCACAGCAGAAGTCTCAAAGTGCAAGAGAAAACAGAGACAGCAAGTGGAAGAAACATGAAAGGTAAAAGTGACCTGAGGAGAACCAACAGCTTCTACACCTAACGACTGACCCTCCACCAAGCCTGAATTTAGAAGTGCTTTGAAGGATGTTAGATAAAACCAACAGTACAAAAGCTGTTCCAAAAAGATCTTTTATCCAAAGCCTTTTTAAAAAATTTTAAATACATGTATATATGAATTATAAATACATACATACATAAATTACATATATACACATAAACTATATGTACATAAAATATATTTTATGTGTAAATTAATATTTTCTGTATATATATACATAATATATACATATTATACACACACATATATCTATATCTATTTTTTTTGAGACAGGGTCTTGCTAAATTGCTGAGGCTGAACTCAAAGTTAGGATCCTCCTGCCTGGGCCTCACAAATCACCGGGATAACAGGCATGTGCCACTATGCCCAGCTTAATTTTCATATTTTTAACAGGTATATAAAATGATTATGTGGATCATCTTATTCAAAACCAGCCAAGGACTCTTGAAGGACCTAGAATTAGACCAGAGACCTTGCATCTAATAGAAGAAAAAGGAGACCCAAATCTTCATCAAGTTGGATTAGGCCCCAACTTCCTTAACAAGACTCCTAAAGCACAAGACATAAAATCAACAAACAATAAATGGGATGGTTTCAAAGTAAAAAACTTCTTCTCAGCAAAAGAAGCAATCACTGAGGTGAAGACAGAGCCTCCAGGACGCGACCAAATTTTTACCACACACACGTCAGAGCACTAATCTCCAGGATATATAAAGATCTCAAAAAACACCAAAAAAAACAACCAAACAACCCAATCAATAAGTAGGCTAAGGAGCTGGACAGACACTTCTCAAAAGACATACAAATAATCAACAAATATATGAAAAGTGTTCAACATCTTTAGTAATTAGAGAAATGCAAATCAAAACTACTCTGATTTCATCTCACCCCAGTCAGAATGGCAGTTATCAAGAATACAAGCAATAATAAGTGTTGGAGAGGATGTGGGGGAAAAGGTATACTCATTCCTTGCTGGTGGGACTGTAAATTGGTGTAACCACTTTGGAAAGCAGTGTGGGGATTCCTCAGAAAACTTGGAATGGAACCACCATTTGACCTAGCTGTCCCACTCCTCAGTCTATATCCAAAGGACTTAAAATCAGCATACTATAGTGACACAGCCACATCAGTGTGGCTATGTTTTTAATAGCTAAATTCACAATAGCTAAACAGTGGAACCAACCTAGATGCCCATCAATAGATGAATAAAGAAACTGTGGTAATATACACAATGGAATATTACTCCACATTAAAAAAGAATAAAAGGATGGCATTTGCAGGTAAATGGATGGAGTTGAGAATATTATGCTAAGCAAAGTAAAGCAATCCCCAAAAACTAAAGGCTGAATGTTTTCTCTGATTAGCGGATGCTGATCTATGATTAGAGGGGCAGGCATGTGAAAGTGGAGAATCTTTGGATTGGGCAAAAGGGGAGAGTGGGGAAGGCTTCTGGGGGCTAGGAAAGATGGTGAAATCAGATGGACATCTTTACCCTAGGTACATGTATGACTGCACAAATGGTGCATCTCTACAACGTGTACAACCAGAAATTTGAAATGTTGCACTCCGTTTTTGGTACGGTGAATTGAAATGCATTCTGCTGTCATGTACAACTAAGTAGAACAAATAAAAATGATAATAAAAAAAGAAAAAAGAAAAGAAATTCCACTTGTGCAAAATTTTTTCTATAAACTTCTAAAAGATAAAGACTTATGATGTAAAGGCCGGGCGAACGTCAGAGGAAAAGACCACCAAGAGACTGTCTCATGCAACAGCAAAGGGTTTATTGGGGGTCCAGCATGCTGGGGCTCAGAGATCACTTCAGAGGAGCAGAGAACAAAGAGCCCTGTGAACAGCTTAAACAGAGCTTATATACATTCTTTTTAAAGGGCTGGGACTTCATATACGTCATAACAAATCATCACACGCCGCGGGAAAATCAAACAACAACTCTTAACTATGATTAGTACATTCACTGGCGGGAACAAGTTGGGTAGGGATGATTGGTCAGCACAAAGAAGGGTATACATTCGAACTGATTGGCTTAAGCCCTGAGGTGTATACGTGCTGGACTGCACTGTTTCTTTCTGGGAGGGTGGGTTGTTTTTACAGAACAACCAGATAGTCAGGGGAGATTTCAACAAACATTTACTGGTCTCTCCGGGAGTTGTTTTAACTGCCACATGAATTTCAGGTTCCAAATGCAACTTAACAGAACTTAAAAGCTTTACAGGTCTTGAAACAAACCTTATCCTTTACATTTCAATTTCTTTATCCTTTCAACAACAGGTAGCCACAGTACCATCATCACATGCACACTGACTGTTCCTTAGTGTTGCTCACAGCCATCTCATGATTCTAGTGAGTGGCCATGAGTCTGACCAACAGTGGGGGTCTGAATGGCATCTCACAAAATACACAGGCTCTGAGCTCAAGAACCAGGAGAGGGTTCTGGGACACGTGACTGTCTCCCTCTGGTGCCCCAGTGGCTAACACAGAGCTCATCATCATCTACTGAGGGACAACAAGGAAAAAAATTCACCCACTTGGTGGCCTTCCCAACAGCAAAACCAACAAAGAAAAATCCAAACTATGAAAAGCGAAAAAACTGGCCCAGCCTGTGCCTCTCCCCAGCTCACACTTCGAGCTCCTACAACATTTCATGCACTTCTCCTTTCAACTACCCACAGAACACCTGCATACACAATCAGCCATGAAGAAAGACAGAGATTTGCTCATCTGTTCTGAGGCAATCTGGAGACATTACATTTGGATGTATTTATGAAACCCAAGTTTAGATGCATAACATTATATTTTATAAATCTCTAATGTAATGATATATATACTCAATTTTTAAAATTAAGTATGCTCTATATTTACAAGAGGCAAATGGTTTTGGACACTTGTGGAAAGATTCAAATGTCCAGAGGGATAGGGAAAAAATACATTGCCATAGAGTAAAACTATGATATCAATGGAACTTCTGAGTGGCATTTAGATTTTAATTAACCAGGAAAATAAAACCAACAGTTTGCAATTTGTAAATGCTTAATCCCAAGAAATAAGGTTCATCACAAGTTGCAGAAATGCTTCCATTATTTGCTGCCATCAGTTATTATTTAATTTGGGAAAAGTACTGTGTTTTTAAGTTATACACAGGAAAATAAAATACGCAAGACATCTGAGGCCTGGGATGAAAGGGGCTTGAATTCCAGTTCCTAATTTAAACAGAACAAAGTAAACCATGGAAGTCCTAGAGGGAAATATATAATCTTCAAAAGGAGGCTTTCTAAGCAAAACAAAAGCCAGAAGTGATCTAGGACTGATAAATTTGCTATATTAAGGTTTAAAACTTCTGTGGATTTTAAAACTTTAGTGTGAAAAAAATTAAGAACAAAGTCAAAATATCTGATAGACAGAAGGCTCATGTCCTTAACTTACAAGAAGCTTATCCCAATCCAAAAGAAAAAGAAACCACCCAATTAAAAAAATGGGCAAAGCACCTCAACTGACAGATGTCCAAAGTGAAAGCGCAATGGCCAATGAGCACAAAAATGGAGTCTGCACTCTCCTAACTTAGAAAGTGCAGGTGAAACTAGGAGAGATGTCTCTGGGACCAGATGACAATCAGTAAAGTCTGATAATACTCAGGGCAAGGATGGGATGGCACAGAGGGATAAAGTGCTGCAACCTTTTTGGAGGTGATCTGGCAATACTTGACATTTACACCTAGTGCAGCAGCAATTTCAAGATATTTCAAGCAATTTCAAGACATTTCCCCTATTGCTATACTTGCAAAAGTTCAACAATCTATGTACAAAAGTTCAGTTTTTTTTAAATAAATGACACAAATTTGCAAACAAAAATATTCAGCAATAGGGAGCAGGTAACAAAAATTTGGTCTGTGCATACGCGGGGACCCTAGGCAACCAGTACCAGAACAGAGGGGAATCTACTTATGCTAACCCTGGATCACTGAGGGCAAAACCAAGCAAGAAGGGCAAGGTGCAAACTCACGACTGTAACATGACGTCTTGGTGAAGCTTTTTACAAGGTTAAGGGTGATAGCTGGACACAAAATTTCTGAAAATATATTTTTGGAAAGAGACAACAGTAACTGCTAACCATGATTTCTTACACCAACGCACTATCATGTGTATTACTTTTGCTTTGAAAGTGTCAGTATGAAGCAACTGACGGTTTTTCAGTTCTATGTGAATATATATCACAAACTAGATATTCACTAGGGAAACTTTAAAGAAAAGTCTAAGGAAGAAAATTTAAATGATTGGCAAACCTACTAACCCACATAAACACTTAACAGTGTATAGTCTACTAGATTTTCCTTAACATATAAATGACTTTAAAAAATCAAGATTACTGACACAGTAATTACTTATCATATAAGTAATTACTTATTATGTAAGTGATTTTTTACAAGCTAGAGAATATTACATTGGACAGCTATCCTGTTTTTGTAACTGGGCCAGATTGGACTTGCTCTTCTAATTTTTCACTATTATACACAATACAATGGTGACTTAACCCTTTTAAAATACCCACTGTCCTCAGATGTAGGCCTTGGAGCTCTTCTTTCTTTATGCTGAGAAGCTTTGTGGTTTACCACAAGGTTTGTGAGCCCAGACTTCTAGACGCTCAGTGAGGGGGAAAGTGAGGCCAGCAGCAGGGCCCTGGGCTCCCAG
This sequence comes from Spermophilus citellus, assembly GCF_964194105.1. Taxonomy (NCBI): domain Eukaryota; kingdom Metazoa; phylum Chordata; class Mammalia; order Rodentia; family Sciuridae; genus Spermophilus; species Spermophilus citellus. Next base: position 3,772,684 of record NW_027673039.1, on the reverse strand, counting down.
TGGGGCAGCCAGGCCTCTGCACACCACCACCTCCATGTCCAGTGTCACCCCACTCACCTGCAGCTCCCTGCCCATCCCCCACAGTCACCAGGACAACGACCCATCTCTTCCTTCCCTCTTTGGCTGTCATATTGAAAAAGATTTCTTACTTAAAAGACAAAATGCCTCATCAATAGGACGCTAAAGAAAACTCTGAGGTAGAGGATGAGGACCTGCTGGCTCAGCCACACAGGCTTGGTGAGGGGCCCAGCACCTCCAGTCTGTAGGCACAGAAGCAAACTCCCCAAATGAAACCTGCCTCCGGAGCATTTCCTCAAGAACGGCATGGAAATAAGACTTTCTCCTCCTATTTCACAGGGTTATTAGGAGAGTTAACTGAGATCACCTTGAAAAGAATTTGCAACTATATACCTCAATATACCCCATCGTAATCAATGTACCACAGGAAAGAAAACACTGTGGGTTGAACTTTGAAATAGTTTAATGCTGACTGCAAGACACATTCCAGGGTCAGAGACACTAAAGTGTCTTAGAAATGGTGAAATACAACATAAGAAGTTACTTGGCTGGACTGGCTCGCTACCTTAAGGATGAGGCTGAAACGAGGATACATACTTTGGAAATACCTGCTGATTATGAACTTCAGGAAAATCTCCAATTTTTTTCAGCCTCTTTTAAAGGCCAGGAACTATGAAAGTATCAAGTAAATTGCTTCAAAGTCAGCTGACTCTGGCTCATGGTGGCCCCTTTCTTAGGAAATGGCGTTGAAGGAAAAGGGAGGCTGAGTCCACTCTTGTGGATGATCTAATAGGAAACAACCAACATATGAAAGACTCTTTCAATGGGATCAACTTTCCGAAGCTATGAACTGGGCTGGATGCAGTGGGGGAGGCTGAGGCAGGAGGAGGGTAAGGTCAAGACCAGCCTGGGTACCTTAGCAAGACCCTTCTCAAAAAAAAAAAAAAAAGAAGAAGGGCTGGGGATGTGGCTCAGTGGCAGAGTGCTTGCCCAGCATGCAAAAGGCCCTTAGTTCAATACCTTGTGTTGCTGGGGGCATGCCAACATAGAATGCTTCTAAACATACTTTAAATTCCATGATATAACTGATATTTAAGAAAAAAATATACATATTCAGAGAGGCTTTGTCACAAATTTGATATATTGATTGTTCCACTTTTATTTTTTTTTAGGGTAATGGGGACTGAACTCCCGGACACTCAAACCACTGAGCCACATCCCCAGCCCTTTTTTGTATTTTAATTAGAGACAGGGTCTCACTGAGTTGCTTAGAGCCTCACTTTTGCTGAGACTGGCTTTGAACTCAAAATCCTCCTGACTCAGCTCCCGACACTCTGGGATTACAGGCATGTGCCACTGTACCCCACAAGGTAACAGTTTTAATCATTCATTTAAATTAAAAAGTGGCATTGAAATTCTATGGAACTCCTGTGCAATTCCCTTGCACAGAAGATGGAAGGAAACCCTCGTCATTATACAAAATACATATATGTTGGTGTGAGGGGGAAGGAAAGAAAAAAGAGTGAGAGAGAGAAATGTATCACAGTAGATTGGGTAGAGAGAGGTGATATGGGGGAGGGGAGGGGAGGGGGGATAGGGAGGGCAGCAGAAAACAACAGACACTAGTATTACTGTATGTATATATGTGGCTGTATAACCAATGTGATCCTACAATCTGTACATGTGGAAAAATGAGAATTCATACCCCATTTGAATCAAATGTATGATATGTCAAGATTGTTGTATTGTCTCGAGCAATTAATAAAAATAAAAATTAAAAAAAACAACAAAAAAAGAAATTCTATGGAACTTATGATTCACTAGATAAAACTGAAATTTTGTATTATTATTCATTGTATTATTATTCAATTAATCAATTTAAGTGGTAATATTTTTGTTATTTTAATTTTTATATTTATCAAAATTTTTTTTTATTTTATTACTTTTGTTTCCTTTATATAGGTCCTGCATAGGCAAAATTTTATTTGACTGTTACACTGTGAATGTTTTCCCACATTCATAAATATTAATCACAACTATGATTTTTTAACGCCTACCCGTTGAATTAAGTTCTTTATTAACATGCATTTTACTATTTTAATATCAAGTATAAGACTGTTGAACTTCAAAGGCTATTTAGATTTACTATTATTTCAACTCTTTATGACACTTTCTGGAGGGACAATGAGGTTAACTTATACACCTCTTAACTTACACTTATGTGAGTGAAGTTCATGTTTGAAACACATGTGTGCATGTGCACACACACCGCATGCACAATCCACATTGATAGACTGAACTCTTTCTACTCTTTGCCGTTCTAGGGATTGAACTTGGGGCCTTGTGCAAGCTGGACCAATGCTCTACCACTAAGTCACAGCCCCAACCCAAGTTCTTTCTTAATCATGCAAGTAACACCACTTACTAAATGGGACCCATGGCATTTAAGTGAGGACTCTACAACAGGGGACAGTTTCAACAAGGTTACATCCTCTTTAGTAAGTTTTGAAAACCCATGATTTTTTGTGTCTTGGAGATGTAGAATTTCAAAAGCTATTTCCTCATTGTCACGAGGGGCAAAGTTGCAACATATGCAGTCGAGGGGGAGAAATAAAGAATGTCCCTGCACTTCTGCCCTTTTCAATGCTTTATTCACTAGAATCACTCAATAAAATTTCACTCTATAGGTTCTTAATCAAGAAGACAACCATCATTCATGCTATGCACTTCAATAGACATAATCAATTCACAGCAAACGATTCTAGATTAATTCTAAGCACTGCAAACACACATAATCATGACAGGCTAATGACAGACATTCCCTCTGCGAGCTAAGTTCAAAAGTCTTAAGCCTTAGGCTTTATGTCCAGCAGATGCACACTTACTCAGACCACGGTGATCAGGTCAGGAACCAAGGCAGGCTTCTCCTGGAATGGAGCTGACGGCCGGCTGAGGAGAGGGTCACAGGGAGAAGTTGCGGCTCTCACCAGGGTCAAGATGTGGCTGTAGAGTTGGAGAGCGGTAAGGATCAGGCACAAGATCACAAGTGATGAGATGTCAGTCCAGGTCCTCATCAGACTCTCCATCTTGGGTGCATCCTTGTTTTGGCTGGCTGAATGTCTGTTCATTTGCTCTATTATTTATACTAAATTTTGGGGCTTTTGACCCCCCTTTCAATTCTCATCAGTTACCACCAGATTTCTCAGTGACAACATTCACCCTGGGGTTAAAACATCTGGTCTGGTGGTCCCTCCCTGATTTTCTCACCTTTCCATTTCTTCAGGGGAGAACAGCCTGACAAAGGCTTCACTCTGTATCTCAGGATGGGGAGAAGTGACTTGTTTGTGTCTGAGGCCATACTGGAGGGCTCCCTTAGGCATGCCAGGTGAGACTGCAGGTTTCAAACTGAAGTTTTTACAATGGAGTCGCTTAGGCTCAGGCCTAAGGCCATCCTTACATTCCTGAAATAGAAAATCACACTGGCTTCCACAGAGGGTCTCCCACTGCAGCCCACCTCAGCAGGACTCAGGAGCAATGACCTCATAAGTCCACATAACTGAGGACAAGGAGGGCTGGTGGAGAGTCAGAGGCAGATGTGGGTCAACAGTGCAGGTGTGCGAGGATGAGGGGCACGCTCGAACAAGAAGAGTTGGAAAAGAGCCTTTTTCAAGCAGGGTAAAGATGATCAGAAAAAAAAAAATTCCCAAGGCCTCTGGGTCTAAAATACTCCTCTAAGGGTCAAAGTCAACTCAGAAAAAAAATGAGGCTGTGGGCATGAGGGGGAGAGACCAGCGGGCCCAGCTCTAGCCACCTCTCTTCTCCTTGAACCTAAATCCGCAGGTACAACCAAGCCTGTGGTACTCCAGCCCCATGACCTGACCCTCGTTTCTGTGTCACTATGCCACTAATCCAGATACCACGAGACTTCCACACCAAAATGATCCGCATCTTCAGAGTGGAAAATTCCACGGTCACCACACAGCCCGGGGAAGCACAGGAAACAGTGCTGTGTGAAAAGAGTGGCAGTCCATTGTTGGAGCAGCAGATCACTAGCCAGCTAATCCCTTCTGATTTTTCTATATCTGCTGAACATTCTAGAATGATCATGAATTGCCTTGGTTATCCAAAATTTAACCTACTGCTAAACTGTGAACTCTGTCTCCATTGATTGCCTGACAAGCTAATTTAGTCCAGATCACACTTTCAAACACTATCACAAATAGGAAGCATAGGTTGAACTTTTCAAGATGAGATGTCCTATCTCCTCAGCTAAGGCCCAGCTAAAAACAGTGCGTGCCTTCTTGGTGTGATTCTAAATCAGCAGGGTATCTGCGGCACAATTCAATACCTTTAGGCCTCAGGTGCCCCAAATAAGGGGCTCCAAGTAACCTAGCGCTCTCCAAATACAGCTGTGGCGTTTGAGATAATTCTAGATGCTACTTGAACAAGATCATGCATTTTTAGTTTAACAATCACTAAAATGTAAATTCTTTAAAAATCAAGACAGGAAAGCACCCCTACTTTCCTGTTGCAGGAGGTGGAAGTGTGTGCCAGTCTACATACATTTAGTGAAGAAGCTGTAGGGTCTGTACTGCTGGCCTTACCAACTGCTGGCAGGAGAGATACAGCACTGTGTCTGTAGCGCATGGCTCAAACTGGTGAAGTGTCTGCTCTCTCTGGCTCCCAGCAGTGACAAAGGTCCTACAGAGAGATGAAACAAAACCAAGTTAGACATCCCTGGCTGTGGCGCTGCCAGCACCAAATAACTGTCACTAAAGTCACTAAAAATTCTAATCTTTTGAGAATCATATTTGAGGACAATTGTTCTTTAAACCAAACTTTTGGCTGATAGCCAGCTAAATGCCCATCTTCATTAGAGAGGTTACAGTTGCTTCACCCAGTGGATGTCCCAGTCTCAAGAAAGCTCTGTACAGCCAGGGTTTCTGCCCTGCATTATCCAGCCCAAGCTCCTGGGCTGCTCTGGGCAAATGGCGTCCTCTGCTGTATGCAGCTAGGAAGTGGGCAGATGAGGAAAGACCTTCAAGTGAAATGTTCAGAAGAACAAGACTCAATGTGTAGAGGGTACCCTGCCCTTTATATTCAAAACACAGGGAGGCAGGGAAGGCATGTTGTAGACAACTCCAGAAGATCATGCAAGAAACTGAAGAGCAGCTGCCTCTGTGGAAGAAAACAGGGGCATTTAGGGCTGGATGTGAAAGACCCGCATTTTTGTATTTTGAGGAATTTTTTTTTTAACCACATGAATTTATTACTTGAGAAAAGGTTTTAGAACAGCCATGTCTGAGAGGAAGCCATCTGACCAGTCCCAGGGATGGCGGTGTCATGTGAGGAAGAAGGCAGAGGTGACAGGAACAGGTGGTGATGCAGGAGTGGGACAATGCTGGCAAGATCAGTGCATGCACAGATTCTTGAGCTCTGTGCTTCACTAGAGAAGTGACAGGGTTAAAACAGCCCTGGAGGGAAAGTGGCCTTTAGGGTATTGGCTTGGTAAACAGAAAAAAAAAAACCTGACAACAGCTGTTTTCAAGTCTGAGTGAAGCCATGCAGAGGACAGTCACTGCGGCTTCATCAGCAACACCAACCATGGCTCACAGTGCCAGAGAAAGAAGGTGGGTAAGGACAGGGAGATCGACATCTAAGGGTGGTAGGAAGCCGTCACAATATCTCCACTGCATACAGACAATGAAACACAAAGGGATAATCTGTAATTACCAGAGAGCATTTAATAACAACCATTTTGTTTCATAAATTAAGAAATGAAGGCCTATGAGACTTCAGAACTTTGTCATTCCAAATCTCATTCTGCTGCACACGTTTTAGCTGTTCTTGTGAACCCCTTCTTCAACACAATATCTTAATTAATAATAACATTTCATCTTGCCCCATGCACCAATATGACCTCTGATATATTTCAAGAAGAGTAAAAATCACTATCAGATTTTTTTTCACACTGAGAATGTGTCCGAGTTTATTTTTTTAATGTAAGTTTTTTTTAACTTATATGTCATCAGAATGCATTACAATTCTTATTACATATATAGAGCACAATTTTCCATATCTCTGGTTGTATACATAGTATATTCACACCAATTCGTGACTTCATACATGTACTTCGGATAGTACACATTCCACTATCATTAATTGCCCCATGCCCCCTCCCTTCCCCAGATTTTTTTGAAAGACAGAAATATCATTCATAGCTAATAATGTATCCAGCCTAAAAGAGTTCAACTGTCAAACACAGAAAGAAATAAACTTTACAATTTAGAAATAGCCACAAGTTTTTAATGGGGGAAAGGGAAGAACTGGGGATTGAACCCAGGGCCTTGTATACATTAGAAACAGTCATGTTTGCTGGGTACGATGGCACATGGCTGTAATCCCAGTGACTCAAGAGGCTGAGGCAGGGGGATCACAAATTTAAAGCAGTCTTAGCAACTTATAGACACCCTGTTTCAAAATAAAACATAAGAAGGGCCAGTGAAAAGGCTCAGTGATAGGGTGTCCCTGAGTTCAATCCTCAATCCCACCAAAAACAGCAGTCTTCAACTGGCTGTGCTAACATTGTATCATAAGGTTTTTAAAAATATTTATTTTTCAATTATAGTTGGACGTGATACCTTTATTTTATTTATTTATTTTATGTAGCAGTGAGGATTGAACCCAGGACCTCACACATGCTAGGTGAGTGCCCTACCGCTCATCCCTAGATCCTGCCCTGTATCATAATGTTTTATAGAAGAAATCCCAGAAGGTCACCCTGAGTCACGTTCTGAAGCTCAGTTACAGGTTACCATCATCTCACTTATCGACTCTGCTCTGATTCTTTGAGTTCTTATTAATTTCAGGCCATGAGACCCAAGAGTCAGGAAGCAACACCTTGCATCCTCAAGTCAGAAGCCCCTCAGGTGGGGACACAAGGGCCCCCAGGATTCTACCTGAGCACACATCACTTTCCACACCAGGAATTCCTTCCTTCTCACTTGGGTATCTTCTATGAAACCAAACTGGTTGGTGAGAGATTTTAGATTACTGTTTCTGACTGATCTGTTGCAGCATTTAGAAAAATACAGTGACAGGTACTAAGGAAAGCTATTGACTTCTTAAAAGTCAGGAAATTATTATTTTTTTTAAAGAAAGAGTGAGAGAGAGGGAGAGAGAGAGAGGATTTTAATATTCATTTTCTAGTATTTGACGGACAAAACATCTTTTTCTGTATGTGGTGCTGAGGATCGAACCCGGGCCACACGCATGCCAGGTGAGCATGCTACCGCTTGAGCCACATCCCCAGCCCAAGTCAGGCAATTATTAATTCCAGGAAAAAGAAATTGTAACAGTAGACTACTACCTAGCTCAGCTCTGAATGTGCACATAAATTAATAACAAACAATGTCCAGTGATACAGTCCGAACTGTGTTTCTACCTATATTGGAAGAAAGTAGGGGTAAGGATAGACTGTTACATCTCCAATTAGCATAACAATGTTGATTGAAGAACAGCAGACACAACAGATTTAGAAATATAACCAGAGGAAGGTGAAATAATTGAAAGTGTCCATAGAAGGTGGGAAGGAGCAGGAAAGGACTAGGAGTGAAAGCTCTGAGTCTTTCACTACCTTATGGAAGCTGGATATATATATATATATATATATATATATATATATATATATATATATATATATATATATATATATTTAATCCTGGTGTGGTGCTGGGGATTGAACTTCGGGCCTTGGGCACAATAGGCAAGGCTCAACCTCAAAGCCGCACCCCCAGCCTGGAAGTTAATATTTTAAGGAATTCAGCAACCTGCAGTCGGGACAGCTCTCCCTATTTACAGATGAGGAAACCCAGTTGTCCGTGCACCTGGAAGCAAACGTGGGAAGTGTCACTCCAAATCAGTGCTCCTTCCCAAAGCCCATCCTGGGCCACCCCTCAGCCAACAGTGGTCTTTGCTGGTCTTCCTCCTAGAAGCCTTTCCCAGGCCCCTACCAGCACAGGTCAGGGCAGTGCCTGGCACATGTTAAGGGGCAAATGAGTTGTTTATAAATCAGTGAGTGAATCAACCAAGCCACAAATCAAATTGGTTGATTCACAGTGGGTGTGACAGGTCAAAGGAAATCTGCCACTATGCAGAAAGCCCTGTCAGCTGGACTTCTCTCAGGATCTCCAAGGCATCTCATAGGCGGGTCTCCAAGAGGAAAAGGCAGGAGACCCACAGGGAAGCCCAGCACTCAGGAGTCCCAGAAGCTCAGGACACAGCAGGACTTCAGCTCTGCCCCACACAGCCCAGGGGAAAGGGCCTGGCTTACCTGCACAGCAAGGTTGGCCTGGCCTCCACTTCCCAGAGGGTGGCAGAAGAGAGGCCCTGCACTATGTCAAGGGAAGTCTGTGTCCACAGGAGGGGGCATCACAGCAGCCAGACAGCTCCTTGACCAGCCCTGCCATCACTGGTGTGGGATTTTTTTTTTTTTTTGGTACCGGGTATTAAATTCAGAGGTGCTTAACCACAGAGCCACATCCTTACTCCTTTTTATTTTTTTATTTTAAGACAGGGTCTTGCTAAGTGGTTGAGGCTATTCTTGAACTTGTGATCCTCCTGCCTCAGCCTCCTGAGTCGCTGGGATTACAAGTGTGCACCGCTGCGCCTGGCCTGGCTGTGTGACCCTGAACAAGTCACTTGGCCCCTCAGAGACTCACCTTATCATCTCTAAATGGGAATAATCTCATGAAAGCCAGTGTGAGGGCTGAACGAGGTGACATGTTTAAGCCCAGTGCACAGCACCTGCTCAACCATGGAGACCATTATGTTTTAAAGCCTTGAACTACATCAACTGCACTCATAAGAAATTTGAAAAATACTCAAGACTGTACATTACCATCATCAAGGACATGCTTTGTTCATTTATATTTTAAAATCTACAGAAACTATTATTAAATCTATGGGAAAAGGTAGTTCCCAAATGAATCTCACCATTGCTGAGCACCAAAACAGAAACTGTGGAAAGGTGTTCAGGAAAGCGGCCTGCACCAGAAACGACCTGTCAACTAAAAGTAAATAAATAAATAAATGTTTCTTTCTTCCAGTGCTGGGCTCGAACCCAGGGCCTCAAAACTGGGGTCCCGGTGATTCGCCACTGAGCCACATCTCCTCCGCTACTTTTTTGAGACAGGGTCTCCCTAAGTGGCCCAGACTGGTCTCCAACTTCTAATTCTCCTGCCTCAGCCTCCCAATTTGCTGGGATTACAGGCAAGGCTACTGCCCTCAGCAAAAATTGGTTTTGTTTTCTGGTGCTGGGATAGAACCCAGAGCTCAGGCATGCTGGGCAGGTGCTCTTCCACTGTGCCACATCCCCAGGCCCCCAGGCAAAACATTTTTAAAGATGCATTCCCACATGAAGAGGAAAATAGAAATAATAACCTGAGCAGCTATTGTGGCTCACACCCACAAGCCCAGATACCCAGGAGGCTTAGGCAGGTGGAACCCAAGTTCAGGTCTCAAAGATAAAAGGGCTGGGGATGGGGCTCTGTGCTGAAGCACCCCTGGGTGCAATTCCCCAGACCCCCTAAAATAAATAAAACAATAAAAACCCACAGATTATACTGTCCACAGAATTAAAGAACTGAGAGATGTGGACGAGTGATTTCCAGGCTCAGAGTCCACTGGCCAAGCAGCTTCCCCAAGGCTTCACCTTCTCTTCACCCTGGCATCCAACCAGGCACCATGCCTGGCAGTCTCCTTAAAAATTTTTCTGTCTGGTGGCCACACTTCAGCTCTCATCCTGCTGCCACTTCTTTGTTCAGGGCTCTGCATCCCTGGGCCACAGGGTAAGGGTCTCCTAGTGGGTCTCTCACTTCTCCACTGGAAATTACCACCTTTCTACACTAGGTGGCTTTGTCACTTCACAGCCCTGACATGTCCTTTCCTGGATCCCTGCTGCCAGTTAGGAATTCTGGGCACAGCCTGCAGGACTGCCACATGGCCCCAGCCTTCCACACCAGCCTCCTGCTGCTCTTGCCTCACCCTCCCCACAGCCATCTAGACCTGCAGTTAGTCTTGAGCTCACTCTGATACACTTTTGTGTCTCCACCAGGTCCTCCTGGTTTGCAGCACAGCAGCTCTTACAAAACCTCCCTGACGCTCTGCCCTCTGGAGCCCCCACACACCAGGCTCTGACTACACTGCCCCGTGCAACCCTCACACAGCGTCGTCCTCCAGAAAGACCAGGACAGCACTTATGGGAAACTGGCTTTTGGCAAAGGGGCCATGACCACTCAATGGGGAAAAAATGGGTTCAATAAATGGTGTTGGAACAACAGGGTTCAAACCCACAGGAGAATGAAGTTGGAGCCCCACCTCACACTCTGGGCACAACTTAACTCAAAGTGCTCTAATGACCTAAAGGTAAGAGGTAGAAAAGTGATCAGTGGTGACTTGGGCCTGGGCGCCACTTGGGCAGCTGAGGGCCCCTGGACAGCTGGGGGCAATAACTAAAAAGTTGCCTTCTTGGAGTGATAAACTGTTCTAACTAGTTTACAATGGTGAGTGCACAGGTTTGTGAAAATATTAAAAACCAGTGAATTGTGCGCTTCAAATGGATGAACTTTATGGTATGTGAGTTGTATTTCAATGTGGCTGAAAAAACAACTTAAAACATGGTTATACACAAGAAGGAAAAAGAGGGGGAAAGCCAGACTTTGGTACCAGGCATTTTGGGTGAAAAAGCCTTATGTCCCTTGCTCAATTTGTGTGCCTCCCTCCACCATGGTAACAGTGTAATAATAAAATCTACTCCGTGTAGGGATTGGGAAGACAGGAAAAATGCGTGAACAGACGAAGTGAGTCCTGGCACACAGTTTAGGGCTCATGAAGTCAACCAGCTATTTAAATGGGGCCTTGAAATCGGAGAAGGGGGAAGGAAAAAAAGTGGGGAGATAGGAGGAGAACATCACAAGGACAAAAGAAGAATATCAAGACCAGACATTCTAATGGGAGTTCATAACCCACTTGATTCTAATGTATGAAATATGATATGTCAAGAGCTTTGTAATGTTGTGAACAACCAATAATAAAAAAAAAAAAAAAAAAAAAAAGACCAGACATTCTGCCAAAGATCCCTGGTCAGGTTTTTTTTTTTTTTTTTTTTTTTTTTTTTTTTTTTTTTTTTTTTTTTTTTCTCTGCAAAATGAGTTACTAAGAAAGAACTCTGTGGGTTTTAGGGGACTTTAGGTTTCAGAATTAGAAAAGCAGGACTGTGGACCTAACAACAAAATAATGCAGAGAAGGCAGGTGGCCACCACACAGTGGCCCTGAAGCCAACCTTATGTGGCAGAGCAGCAGGGCGCCTTCCTCAGGTGCATGCAAGGCTGGGAGGGGGGAGGCGACACCACGTGCTGACATCAGAGTGATCTCTGTACTGAGTCTCTGCACTGAGGCAACCTGTGAGCACAAATTAAACTGACTGAGGCCAGTGCTCTCCCACTCCACCTGGAGAATGACCATCGCCCTTCAGAGCTTCACAAGCGCCTCTCAGCCTTGAACCCCGGTGGACATCACCATGTGTCCCCGGGGTCGTGCCTGCCTGCTAGGAAAGTGATGCTCGCCAGTTCCCTTCCCTTCACAGAGCATGCAGGAGCCATTTGGTAAACTGTGCAGCTGGCGGACATTTTACAGCCAAGCGCCCCTAGAACCAGAGAGGCAAGGAACACGCGCAGGGCACCCAGCGACCACAGGCTGGATGGGAGAGCAGCGGGAGGCTGCTTGCCTCCCTCTGCCTGGAAACCTGCAGGCTCCATCGAGCCTGGGTCCCAGGCACTCCACGCCCTGTCCCCAAGCTCACGTGAAATTACACCCCCTAGAGCAGGCACGGGGTCCACAGCGCGCACCACTGCTGCCTCCCTCCGCGACAGCCTTCCCTCCTCCTGCCAGGACGTTCCCAGCCCGCGACGGGACATGCGAGACCCGAGGACCACGCCATAGCCCATATCTGGTTGGAGGGAATGTCCCAAAGGGCCAAGCATAGGCTGGTCAGCCATAGCCAAGGACTGCTGTGGCGCGGGCTGCGTGGGGCAGGGCAGGGCGGGGGCGGGGCCAGCCCCAGGCGTCCCGCGCCCCAGAGGCAGGTGGGTCAGTTGGAGGTGGAAGCTCCTGCAGAACAGTGAGGTCGGGCAACCGCTTATGACCCTTGCTGGCAAGGTACCCATGGCAGGGACAGGCCAAGTGTAGGGAGGATCCACAGGTGGATAAGACAGAGGAAGTGTGGAGAAATTGAAACCCGCTCCAGGAAAGCCCTGGAGTTTTGGAGATGAAGTACTTTGCTGGGATCTCACATGCATCTCTGCATTCATTCTCATTCCAACCTGTGGTCCTCACACAGGCATATCCCAGCCCTAGGCCCTGTTTTCTTTCCTCACCTCAGGCTCCACTTTATGCAGTTTGGGAACAAATGATTCACAAATCTGCCACAGAGAAATGAGGAATATGTTTTAAGAAATCCTGCTCAAATGGTGTCTAACACTTCAGATCAGGATTAGAATGTCCAAATATATAGAAAAGTGAAAATACTGGCAAACTAGAACCAGAGCCTATCAAGACTGGCACAGTTGGGCACTGCTGCACTTTGTGGCAGAGTAATGAGACAAGGCCAGTTCATTATGGGCAGCCGAGCTCACCGGGCACCTGGCTTGGTCTGTGTTGAGGTCAAGCCTTCAAATGCTGTAATGTCAGTAGCAAGTTTGGCTTTAATTTTGGTTGGCTTGTTTGTCTTTAACTTTTAACTTTGAAACAAATTATAGATTCATAGGAAGTTCCAAAATTGATACAAAAATATCCCATGCACCCTTCACCCAGTTTCCCGCAATGTTATTGTTTTCCAGAACTGTAATGTGAAAACCAGTAAGTTGGTGTTGGTGTAAGCCACTGAGTCTGCTCAGATTTTAGCAGTTTTTCATACACTCGTGTGAAAGTGTGTGTGTGTGTAGTTGTATGCAATTGTAGCATAGGTCGATTTCTGTAACCACCACCATAATCAAGATACAAAACCTCTATTTCCGCAAGGATGCCTGCTTTCACCTGCACAGACACTCATCCGTCTTCTCTCCTCCCTCCCACCATCCTGAAGCCTTGGCAATCTATTTTTCATATCTATAATTTTGTAAACTTGATGATATTACCTAAACGGACTTATAGGATGTGATGGCTTGAGTCTGCCTTGAGACAGTTGATGTCTGTTCAAGTTGTTCTGTAGTTTCTTACATTTATTACTAAGGACTTATTCTTACCACCATTTGTCTAACCACTTACCCCTTCTAGATATTTGGTTTGTTCCCAGTATGGGGCTATTTCAAACAAAGCTATCATAAACACTCATGAACACTTTTTAGACACTTAAACTGTAAAAATTGTGGTAAAACACATATGAACTTTTTAAGGGTGAAGCCTAGTGGCATTAAATGAATTCATATTGTTGTGCTACTAAAACCACCTTCTATCCATCGTATTTGTTTCCTCTCTGCTGGGTGTGGTGGCACATGCCTGTAATCCCAGCTGCTTAGGAAGCTAAGACAGGAGCATCACAAATTCAAGGCCAGCCTCAGCAACTTTAGTGAGACCCTGCTTTGAAATAAAAACAATAAAGCTAGTGATACAGGTCAGTGGCAGATCATCCCTAGATTCATCCCTAATATAACTTTTTCCCTGGGAAAAAAGTTATTTACATCGTGAAAAACTGAAACTGTACCTACTATATGTTAACTCCCCCTCCCTGTCTCTCAGCCCTACCATTCCCCTTTATGTCTCAAGAAGTATGCCTACTCTGAGTACCTCATGCAAGTAGAATCACACAGTATTTTTCCTATTTCTGGTTTATTTCACTTATTATTATGTCCTAAACTTTCATTCTTTTGTAGCACTTGGCAGAATCATCCTCTTTAAGGCGGAATAACATTGCATACACATGTGTGCACACACACGACTCCATACATGTGTCATGTATGCAACTGGTACACATATATCACTCCATCTCCTGGGCGTTTATTCTGTCAACTGTCAATGGACAGTTAGGTTATTTCCACCTTTTGTATATTGTGAATAATGCTGCTATGAACATGGGTGTTATGAATATATCCTGAGTCTCTGATTTCCATTCTTTGGGATACATACCCATCCCACAGATGTTTTTGCAAAGGAATAAGATTTCATTTCTCTGGAATAAATGCCAAGTACTAAGATTTCTAGATGTGCAATCAGTATCTGCTCAGTTAAAGAAACTGCCAAACTGTTTTTCTTTTTTTTTCTGTATCAGGATATATAGATTTAGTTTATCCCTTTTTTAACTTTTTTATTTTTTTATTGGTTGTTCAAAACATTACAAAGCTCTTGATATATCATATTTCATACATTAGATTCAAGTTGGTTATGAACTCCCAATTTTACCCCATATACAGATTGCAGAAGGGCCAAACTGTTTTTCAAAGTCATCTTAGCATTTCATATACCCACCAGCAATGTGTAAGAGATACACTTTCTCTGCATGCTCACTAGCATGTAGAATTGTCACCATTTTTAAAGCTGCTCAATGGGTATATAGTGACATCTCATTATGGCTTTAATTTATATAGTTAATGACACTGACCTCCTTTTCATATATGTGTGTTTTTTTCTTAACCATCTGCATATCCTTTTTGCTGAAATGTCTGTTCATGTGTTTTGCTCATTTTCTAGTTGGATTGTTTGGCTTTGCTTTTCTTTTTCCCACAGTACTGAGGATTGAACTCAGGACCACAAACATGCTAGGCAAGACCGTAACCACTGAAAGACATTCCCAGCCCTGTTTGGTTTCTTCAACTGTTCAGTTAGAAGAGTTCTTTATTTATTCTAGGTGTGAGTCCATTTTCAGGTCACCCCCTCCAAATTGATCTCAGGACACATATTCAGAACTCATTTCCTTCCAAAATTAAAAACTGTCCTTGCAAGAGAGCAATCTTACCTAGGATCACCAATATTGACGAGGAATGTGGGTCTGCTGAGAAGATGAATGGAACTTGATTTCTTTGAAATCCATTTGTCAAACTTTTTCAGAAAATACATTTGGAGTGCAGGTTCCTATATGAGACAACTGTTGTTTACTAATGGCACAGAAAAACCAATGTGAAATCTTCTCTGTCACCTCTCAGAAGCAGTTCTGCTTCATTCTAGTTCAGCCAGGAAGAAAACAAACAAACAAACAAACAAACAAACAAACAAAACATCAATGTGCTCACGTACAACAAGACTAGTTCCTGCAAGTTGAAGGTGATTGCAAAATATGCTTCATTTCTGCACTTCCAAGCAGTTCTCAGAATGCATATTCCGAGTGCAATTGCTGCCAGATAGAAAAAGGATGCTACCGAGGGAGATGTTGTCCCTTAGCTCACAAATTTGAGGAAGGCAGTGGAATGCTGAGAAAATCAATTTTCAAAAGTTTCTTTGAAATTCATAACTCATACTTTTCAGAATAAAATGCAGGGCCCCACATCTGATGACAGATGGTACAGATGCTTCAATATGAAAACGTGAATGCCAATTAATACAAGTGTTCTGCCACACTCCAGTTCAACCAGGGACATCCCCTAATTGCCCACTGAGAACACACACACACACACACACACACACACACACACACACACACACATTGTTCCTGCAAGTTGAAGCTCCTTGCTTGAACTGCTTCTGTTCTGAAATTCCAAGCTCTTCTCAGCAAGCACCTTCAGAGCACAGTTCTGGCCCAATACAAAAAGTGTCCTAGCAAGAGGGTCCTGTTCCTAGAATCACCTTCATAAGGAAGCTTCCCATCTTCTGTGTGGAAGTGTGTTTCTCCTTGGCCCTTATGCTGTGATGGACACTTTTAGGAGCTCAGGTTTGTGCATGACCATCTGACCTTGACTTTTTGACAAACCCTGTGCAGCCCTTACACCTGTTTTTTTTTTTTTGCAAGCCCTGTGTAGCATGCTCAGATGCTACAGAATTCTGCAGAACAGTCCAGGCAACAGTAGGCATTCATTCATTGTTTATGGTCTACAGATTCCTAGATGGATGGCATTCATTATAATTCAAAGCAGAAATTTTAGAAACCATACATATGCTATATATGGCATATATCATTCCAATATGAAAAACTAAAATCCGAAATATTCCCAAATCAAAACAATGGATCCTCATTATGAGGCTACAAGTAGAAAATTGCATACCTGAACTCAGGGGACAGTTTACAGTCAAAACTAGGGGCACTAAATATATCAGATAAAATTGCCTTCACATTATGTGTAGAGCTGCATGTGAAGCACACATATATGCCATGTTTAGACTTGGGTTTCATTCACAGGACATCTTATGGAATTGACAATATTCCAAAATTGGAGAAGTATTTCAGCATAGACCAACTCACACTGTCTCTCAATGAGTTTATGTGCTCTTGTGTGTATCTTTGTGTGTATTTGTGTCACAGTATATAAAATATTGCATTGCTCCCGTTGCAAAATTGACCCATACTCCTAAAAACAAAACTTATTCTGAACAAATGAAACATTTCTTCCTTTTGATTTTTATGTTTCCTCTAGGAATCGCTGCTACAATCAATATACTCAAATCATCAAAGTAGATCATAAAAAAAAAGATTATATTTTAAACAGTACTTGGTTTAAACAACAAATAATATAGTAATGAATGTGTTACTAAAAGGAATAAATAACAAAGAACTACTGTCAAATTATAGATTGGCAACTTGAAAAGTTTGAAGCAAATACTTAAAGAAGTGAATGTCAAAGATCGTGGGATGTTCAGCACCGCCCAGCAAGACAGCAGCAAATTGTTCTTTGAAGGATCCTGTGGAGAGCTTGAGCCTCCATTGCATCATAAGGGGGAGGTTGGACTGGATCTACTCATCCTTCTCCTTTGGATGGTCCTCTTCCTCAGCACAAAGTCGTATTGAATGCGAGAGTTCATGACATAGAAAACATTTATGTCGTGAAGAATTTTCAGCTCTGGGGAGAGGGGCATCAGGATGGAAAGTGGCACTCAATAGGTGCACAACAAGAACCCCCAACATGGGAGAACCTATGTCAGGAAGGACCTGAGCCACAGACCTGAGAGCTCTCCAATTCAGCTCCAATATCAACAAAGACATCCACAGTAGTCTTCCCCGAGGAAAAACCATGCAGAGCACTTCAACAGAACTAAGGTCTGTTGCTTCCAAAGGTTTTAGACTGTAGAACCTTCCAGTTCTTCCTGGATCTGCAAAAGCACACCACTAGGTTGGCATATGGAATCTCCCACGAAAGGCTTGTGTGCCAAAGATTCGGTCCCCACATCAGCCAAATTCACAGGTGAGTTTGGAGGGAAGCATTCGATGGTGAAATTCTCATTCAAAATGAATCCGCTACTGGGAGGTGGGAGGGACTGGAAGAAAGGTTGGGCATGGGTGGAGGAAGACCTGAATTAGGTTTTGCCTTTGGTAACTATCTTGGCCCTGTTGGCTCCTCTCAATGCTCAATCTCCTGGTAGCATTCATCCTCTACCTCCTATCTGTATTTCTCTCTCTCCCAGCCACATTCTCTCTCTCTCCCATTCTATGCCTGTTTGGCCAGGGCTGCCACACACTAGAGCTTTATGGACAGGCTCAGTGCACAACCAAAGAGAAAGCTATGAAACCCAGAGGAAAGGCCTAGGATTCCTCCTCTGAGTTATTTTCCTCAAGTATGGCCACAGTGAGGACAGGCTAATCAGAACAGATACCACATTTGAGCCATGCTTCTGCCATTGTTGGTGCCCGCCTCCATGTGAACCAGGCTTCCCAGAATGGTGGCCACATCCCAAATGCTGCCCTACTGAGAACAATGGCTCCAAAGACCAGCAAAGGGACTGCTTCCCTCCAACATGCTGAATGGTCCAGTGGTGCCATGACCCCGAGTGGGGGGATACAACAGCCAGCTTCTCCTTCCTCTGAACACCTGTTTCCTCCTCTATCCTAGAGCCTGTATTCCATCCCTTCTGGGTTGGATGTTTGGGTCTCTGCTATCAATTTCTTAGGCTACCAAGGCCCCACACAGACTTCCTCTTCCATAAGACTCTACTAACCCAACAGACTTAGTAGGTTAGGATAGGAGAAAATTTAACCTAGAACTCACATAGAGTTGGTAGTTTTCAGTGTAGATAGGCTGGGATCATGGCTGCTGTGGGTGTTTGTATAAAAAAAAAGAGCACTGGCATTATTATCAGATGAGCTTTGTAACAGACGTGCTCAGCAATCCCTCATCTGACTTTAGTTAGGGGTCATAACCTGGCTATTATGATCACTCCTTGGCAAGTGAACTCAGGTGCGGAAGACCATGGATATGTCCAAACACAGAAGATTCAGGCTGTCTCCCAGGCTGTGTTTTCTTCCCAATTTCATCTTGTTACTGCTTGCTAGAATCCTGGCAATGCTCTGCCCAGGCAGTGGTTTTCTGGTCACACAGAAGGCTTTCATTCGTACTGCTTCAGTCCACAAAATGCCAGTTCCATCTTTAGCCCACACATTCCCATGTTCCTCTGAAACCACTCCTATCCCAGACCATGGAGCCATACTGCTCCTGGAAAGAGGCTTTCCTCCTTACTCCTCAATGATGTCACCTTTGTATGCATGTTCATGTCCAGGAGAAGGCACCTGGTGAGGAGCCACACTAGCCACTGGAGCATACCATAGAACCTCGAGACCTTACACCAGCAGAAGTGCAGTTTGCTTTGTGCATGAGCCCCAACACACCCTGTTGGAGTGTTCTTGGGGTCAGAGACTACTCTTTGGGGATAAGAGTCGACATAAGTTCACATCCTGATCTTTGCTCCCTGCTGATTGTCCCACTTACAACAATAGTTGGAGATGATTTAGGAAGTTCAGCTCGTGGGCCCTGCTCCTGGCAGGCTACCTGGAGCAGCATGGGAGATAGGCATGCTGGAAACTGGTTTTGAAGTGGCTACTCAAGGATAGTGGACAGAGACACTCAGGAGGCACCTCAGCTCTAAATACAAGGGGAATATCCATGATCTACGTCCTGAGGTTGGCCTCCTGGTAATAGTGTGAACTTGACCAATGGGATGCTAGCCCAATCCTTGGACAAAGGACTGCCTGGACCTACCATTGATCTTTCTGTGGGGCCATATTTCACTCAAGATGAAAGGACCACACAATCTGTAGACAGACATAATCTCATCCCACCAAGATGGGAGGAATGGGACAGTAGCCTCCAAGATCCCAGGTCTGCCCGAGGATGCAGGCAGCATTGGGAATGGCCCAGGCACAAAACCTAGAGGCTTTGGTCTGGATCGCCAGGGCCAAAAACAGACCCAGGAACATGACCACACACAGGAGTGCTGAAAGATAGCCACGAGAGCTCCTGGCCTCCAGAGGCTCAGTGCTAGCTGGGGTGTAGGAGGAGACCCCATTGCCAAGGGTGGTCATTGGGTTACCTGGACATTTGGTGTGCTTGCTCCACATCCAATCGACTCTGCAGAGAGACCCTCTTAGCTCCTTGTTCAAGAAACATGCAGAACCTCATACTGCTATCCTCCTCCATGGACGCCAGCATCCTCCATCTCATACAAGGAACCGGCAACCTAGATACTGTCCTGTTCTCATCAGCCACCAATACCTGCCACCCGACATACAGACTCCTTCATACATGGCGGTGGACATGCTGCTGCTCTCCCTCATCTCAGATCAAGCTCTTCACACTGACCTCTTCCTTCTTGATTCCCATCTAGCCCCCTGATCATCCAGAAGCTCCAATTCAAGAAGGCATGAGCAATCCATGGAATTGGACTAGTGTCTATTCCCCACCCAGGTATAAGCACCAGGGTACACCCCTGCTCCCAGGCTTACCAGGACAGCCTTGGCCTTCTTTTTGATCTGCTTCTCTAACCAGGAGCGAATCAATCAGGTTTCACCCACCTCCTTGTTGAACAGTGGCCTTGAGGAATTGGAAGTTGATTCTGAGAACTATTGGGGATGGAATATCAGCAAAGCCTAGAAAAAGAAAGTCACCCAGCCTGGCAGTTGGCTCTCTGGGCATTCTAGAACATATGTCCCGGTGATGAGGCTTCTTGCCTCCTTGTGTGTTTCTGGAATGGCAGCAGGAGTGAAGCATGCATAAGGTGGGGTTTTACATCCTTTTCCGTGACCTGGGCCCACTTGTTGGTGGTTCATTTTCTAATACATGGAAAAATAGATGATTCCATGGCCAGGGACCTTTACTTCTGTAGAGAGAGGTAGAGAGGATTGTTAGGTGACACTCAAGGATTATTCCACAAGAAACCCCCAACCCCTGAGAGTCTCCACCAGGGCAGGCCTACCCACACACTTGAGAGCCCTCCGATCCAGCTACAGTGCCACCAAAGACTCCCTCAATGATTCTTCCCTGGATAAGATGATGCACAGCATCTAAACCAAAAGAGCACCTGAGATGTCCATGGCGGGGCTGTGTCTTCAAGAACAATATATTTTCTTTTAGTTACCTACGATCTCCATTTCCTCCTCCGCATTATAATTGTGATTCACATTTTTAATCTGCTCATTCTTATACTTCTTTTTCTTCTTCTGTTTCTCCTTTTTTTCTTTTTCTTCCAGTTCTTGTTTTTTTCTTCTAGTTCTTCCTCATCTTCTCCTAAGTCTTCTTCTTCTAGTCTTCTTTAGGTTCATATTCATCATCTCTTCCCTGAATTCATTTTCCATTTTCTTCTCCTTCTCCTCCTCTTCCTCCCCCCTTCTTATTTTCCTATCCAAGACCAGCTCACTAAGCTATGAGTGGTTCTACTCCACCACACACTTCTCCCTAGATGTGGCCTCTACTCCTAAATGGAGTCAGTTTGCAATGAAGGGAAAGTTGTTGGAAACCAGGTGCCTAAAGGAATGATTCTTCATTGAACTGCTTTTCTCATGTACTTGTCTCAGGCATGATAGGCTGCCAAAATAGACACCTCTGGTTGTCTGTACTTCGACAGAACACACCGAAGCCTCTCTAATCTGCCCCCCATGGACATTAACTTTGCTATGCCTGATCAGGTCGAGGCGAGGACACACATTAGGAAGGTCCAGCAGCTCCTGGTGCAACATTAAGAACCTGCAGATTTATGTCCCCATTGTTGCAGTTTGTTTTGTACACCAGGCCCAAAACATCCTGCCTGTTTTTTGTTCCTAGGCACACTGTTTGAGCTGCAAGTTATTCTGAGCCCACTGTGACTCATTGCTTCCCACCATTTGATTGTCCAACTTACTTTGGGGCTTGAGCCAATATAGAGAAGCTCAAAGTTTTCTGGATCCTCCTGCTGGAGCAAGTGTTCATCTAAAGCCCTGCAGATGATGGTCAGAGCCCTGTCCTGGCATGTCACCCAAGCAGGATTGGAGAAAGCTCATCAGAGAAAGAGTTTGCTCAAGAACAATCAGAGACAACTGAGCTCTCAACACAAGGGCACCATCTTGTTACCCTGCTACCTGAGAACTTCATGTGACTATGTGGGGCCTTCCTATGTGCTTCTAGCCCAACCTTGGTACAAGAGTCTGCTTGAACCTGCTATTTCCTACAGGGAGAAGGGAACAAGGACCAAACAGGCTTTGCACAGACACACTCTACTCCCATCAAGAAGGGAGGAATGATCCTTGGTCTCCTATATCCCTGCTCTGGTCTGGGATGCGGCTGCATTTGTGTGCAGATCAGGCACAAACCTAAACCAGAGCTTGCTCGTGACTCTTTAATGATAGCCATGAGAGATGCTGGCCTCTAGAGTCTCAGTGTGTGCTGGGATATAAGAAGGTACAGACCCAGCAGGGGCAGTGTTTGAACATGGCTCCTCTGTAGCTGGAAACCTGGAGCCCACTGTGGATAATCCACACCCACAAATATTCTGCAAGAGAGCCTCTATCTCCCCATATATGTACATGCAATCTTTGAAACTAGTGGCCTTGTATGAGGCTCCCAGTTTTCTGTGACCCACAGCTACCTAATCAAATCATGCTAAGAAGGCTCATTTCCCTAAACCAGAAACATATCCTCTCCCACACACAAGATAAATGACTGCCACCTCCTCTGCTCCAACCTCCTAGGTCCAACACACTCATCAACAATACCAAGGCCAATAGAGGACAGCCTGTACCCTAGTTATTTCTCTGACCTCCTCTGAACTCAGCACTTGCTTCTGCACTTTTGGCCTACACACCCCAAAACATGCAGGCCCACTCCCACCCAGACCTGGCATGCTGCTGCTCTCCCACCTCTAAGGTCAAGCTCTGGCCTCTCTCTTCCTCATTTTCTGCTCTCCTTATTGACCTTACAGCAGCTCTAATTCAAAAAAACATGCCTAGCCCAAGATGTTTGCAGTGGACTCGGTCTTCCCCACTGTGGGCTCCCAGGAGACTCCCCTGCTCGAAGACTCACCAGGATGCTCTTGTACTTTGTTGTCCTTTGGTTTTCCAGGAGGACGTGAATGAGGCAGCTGCCTCCCACCCACTTATTGTACAGGGGCCGTGAGGAGTACCTAGTGGATACACCTGGTCTCCTGGACTCCAGCTCTGGATGACATGCTGTTGCTGCTCCTTCCCAGGGCACCGGAGCCATTCCTGGAGAAGGCTCTAGCTCTGGGGTTGGCTTAGGAGCCTTCATTGGAACTGAGCTTGTAGCTAGAGGAGAAAAGATGCCAACATGACTGCCTTGCCCTGAGCTTCATACAAACAGACAATACCCCTGTCTGCCAGGAAGACCTCAGCCCCTGAGCCCACACAGGACCTCTTACACACAGCAGCCATCACCTGAGTGGACAAAGCCTAATCCTTTTTCCCAGCCCAACACCATCCATACAGACTCCCCGCAGTGGGACAACCTTTCCTCACATACCCTTAGATACACACTCCAGTCCGCCTGGTAATCAGGCTCTGCCTCACTTGACTTCCCATCTTCAATCTGGGACAGCAGGTGGTGTGTTTGGTGCTCCATGTTCAAGCCACCCAGGAGCAGGTGCATGTATGGCAGCAGCATCTGGAGAATCAGAGAGCCTGGAGGCTGATGGAAGGCCTCAGTGTACAAGACCACCCAAATACAGAGAAGGAAGGTGAGGCATTGTGGGGAGGCAGGTGCAGAGTCAGCAAAACCCTGACCTCGCCTTCGCCACAGCGTCCAGTAGCAAACCTCCAACCCTATACTCCTAAACCTTCCTTGGCTCTGCACACACCAGTCCACCCCAGACAAGTCACAGTGGCTGTACAGGCAGGAAAAAGACAGGTCACAAGGCAAGGAACCTTGAATCAAGGAGTGCTAGATCCATGGTTTGACCAGCTCTCCCCTCCTCTGGGCAGGCCTGACACTCTTCTTCCCCTTGGCTACGTGCTCTCTGACTTGGAATGCACCTTTCAGGAGTGTCTGTCCTCCTGCCCACTCTTCTCAGGGCTCAAGAGACACCTCCTCCCCTGGCGTGGGCTGCAATGCTACCTCATTCTCTGTGAGCTCTGAGTCCCCCTGAATAGCAATGGACCTCTCTTTTCCCATGAGTGCAGACCACATATCTGTGGCCCTGGGGGAGGACAGGGAGGTGTAGTGTGGTGGGATCCATTGTCCCAAGAGCTTCCCCAGAGGACCATGACTCTACCTACAGCTCTCCCTACCCTTCCTACAGTTGAAGCCCCACAGCTTACACCGCATGCAGGAAACAGAATTCGGGAGAACAGTCTTTTCTCAGCCTTCCCAAGTCAAATCACCTTGCAGGTTCCTATTCTAGAAACAGGAGCCCACCCTCTTGACCCCAAGCCCTTTGCACCTGCAGTTTCAGGCTGACCCCCATTAAAAGGGACACAATGACAGTCATTTGTATCCCATTTTTCATTGAATTATGTAATGTGCCTGGAAACGTGTCTTCACACACTGGGTGCTTTCTCCATGTTCATCAGTGAATGAGCCCAAACTGATGATTCCCACATATCTCTGGACATGGGAGCTGCCATCTCTAAAGCCGCTGTCCAGCTATATCTCATATAGGAAGCTCTGTCCCACTATGGAACCTGACGTCTTTTATTAACACAAACGTGCTTTGCCCAAGGCCTGAATTATGAGATGCCCCTGGCACAGAACTTCTTTCTTCATGAAGAAAACATCACACCAAATAACCCCCAGGCCTCCCTGAGTCCACCTGGGAGTGAGCTCAGAGCACACCATTGAGCAGCAATGCCCTGTGTGTGAGGAGCAGATGGACACAGGATGGATTAGTTGGCCCAAGAAGGGGACTTCACTCCCATTGCAAGATTGGGGCAGACACTTCCAGGACTCATCCCACTTGGTGCTCACACTTCCCTATGTGTGTGGTCCTCTATCTTCCTAGATATCACAAAGCATTTGGGTCTCTGAGAGGTACATGGCAGCCCCAAGACCCAGGCATGAGGGGGATGCACACTTGGGCTTGGTGGCATGGTGCTTACCTTGGGAACAGCAGGTCCAGGACCTGCTGGGTGGGGATGAAATCAGAGTAGATGGACCCAAACGTGTTGCCAAAATTTGAGTTCCTGCCACAAACGATGTGCACAAGCTGATTCATGAACTGGTTCTGCTTATAAGCTTCAAGAGTCTCTACCCTGCAGGGCTCATCCATGTTCTGATCTAGCTCATTTTTGCACTGGTATAAAAAATGATGGGTTCAAATGGGAAATAGTAGCAAACAGGAAAAGGACTTATTTCAATACTGTGAAGAAAAAGCACAATGGGACAGTTCACATCATTTTATACACACACACACACACACACACAGACACACACACACTCAGTCCTGGGCCATTCAGACAAAAGGGCCTGCTGGGCCTACCTGCCCTGTGCTACTCTTGAGTTTCTCTGAGATCATTGCCAGAGGCTCTAGCATCTAACATGAATCCTCTCCCAGTCTTCCCCCACAAAGGAAAGGCTGCACAATCTACCTTGGAGACTCCTGGGGGCCACAGGAGAATATCCTTCTCACTCCAGAGTCTGAAACGAAGTGAGCTGGGATGGCTTCCTTGGTGAAGTATGTGTCTGGTTACCAGGGTTCCATGTTCTGTTTGATCCATCAAGGCGATGATGTCATTAGTTGTGATGTCCATTTCTGAGTCTCCTATTCATGAGACGACTTCCAAAAGCCAATTTCTCCCCCCCTAATACACCAACATCAGTCACAATTTCCACGAGAAAGTCCCATGAAATCAATTACAAAGATCAATGCTCTAGCCCTACCTTGAAAGAGTCACTTAGTCTTAGCAACCATCATTACTAACCACTAAGTCAATGAATAAAGGTCCTCAGGTGTCAAGTGACAAAATGCGGGATGAGCAAGGATGAGGATGGGTGGGAGAATTCTCCCTCTCCAACACAATTAGGGAAGGATGTGCTGCCCTCAAGTGGCTGAGGGGCCTGGGATCCTGCCACAGAGGGGGGATTCCAAACCTCACATCCCCTGACACAGGCCAGAAGACCAGGTAGAGTCCAAGGACCCTGGGGCAGCCCAATGGCAAAAAAGGTCAAAAGGAACTAGTTGGCTGCCTGGACCCTCAATCCCCTACTCTGAGCAGGGCTGCATGACGAGACCAGAGGGCATCCACAGCAATCTGCCTTTAAGGAAAACAGGGACTGCAGGCTGCCTTTGGCTCACTGAATCAGGGTGGTGTTTTCATAAAGCAAGACCACTTCCTCACATTTGACCAGCAGCTCATGCGCTGACAGCACAGTGGCTGGTTTGACTCAGGCCCTGAGAAATGAAATAGAAAATTCATAGCAAACCCATCTTTAGCTCTTCCACATCATCAGGGGGGTATGATTAATTTCCGTCAACAAAGGGGTCTGAAATGGTGTCTAAACATGCTGGGGACTTACCTCTGTGAGGAACTCTTCAGGAAAAAGGGATCAAATCTCATGAAGCAACTCTTCTCTCTTCTAGCCCATGGGAAATGCAAGGAACCTGCATGATACCAGAGGCTCACTTCTCTCTTCTCATGTCTTCTGGAAATGAATCATTAATGCTTCCTTCAAGGTGAAACAGAAGCCTGCATTCCCAGCTGCACAGATGCATCTGAGGGCACTGTCTCCCTTAAAACCCAAGAAGAAAAACAGGTCATTAAAGAGGCATATGGATTAGAGTACATGTTCAATGATCCATCCTGTCTGGAGCCTTCCACACGCCCATCTTCCACATTCACAGAGCAATGCTTGGCCATTTTCAAAGACCAGGAGACCATGATGCTCATCACCAGGAAGTCATTAAAGGACTCGAACAGAGCAGCATGGATTGCAGAAGGTGGCACACCAAGGATCTTCAGCACAGCTGCTAGAACACAAGAGCTTAACTTCAGTATTGACTTTCTGCCACCTACCAAGTACGATATTACTGTCAACCAGAACATGCAGACATCCAAGTAGCAGGTGACCCCCCGCATCCATTCACAGAAGTGGACAACGTCTGCATTGGAACAAGAAAGTATCTTATCCTTAGTCATAAAAATCATCAGAAAAAAAATAAAATGGATGCAAGTCTTCTCATTTCACTATTACCTAGCTGTTGGAATTCCCGATTAAACAATACCTCCTCCAAAATAAAAAGTATCTCAGACATGTGTCAACTATCAATGGATGACATTTTAAAAACTATGGCCTTTACTTAATATTTATGTATGCTATAGCCCTGCCTAAGGCTCTTTGGGAAAGGATCATATAGAATTGGATCTTTGAAAATCTCATATTTGCTGATAAATATTACTGCTGATGCCAGACATGGCAAAGTAAAAAGTGGGACTTTGGGTACTCAAAGGACGCAATGTGTGGGATTGGTGTCCCTGATTCATGCATAGCATATGGTTTCTATGAAAGCTGGTGAGGGAGCAGGAGTAACAAAGCTGAACAGGTGACCTCAGGGGATACTGGCAAATAGGCCAAACTGAAGAACATGTTCCAGCTAACATTGGTATTTGGGCTCCTGAGCCCAGACCTGTTTTTTAAAAAGGTGCAGACAGGCAGTCTTCATATACAAAATGTCTACCGTTTAAAAGTAATTTCAATGGCATCTAGTTACACATCTTATACAATGAAATTCATAAATTGGCAGACCATTCTAACAAAAAAAACATGATACATACAAAGATAAAACCTTGTCTTTATCAGGACCTCTAGAAATATGTTTTATTTGGCTTAGATGCAAATATCTTTCAATACAATTTCTGATACCTGAATGACCTTATTCAATATTATACTGTACAGATCACAAGGCTTTCTTAATAGAATACTCTCTTCTTAAAGCCTCACATAGAAAATGTCTCACAGGACATCTGAGGGGAATGACCCAAAGGATGAGAGAATGGCTGGAACCGTTCTCAAATGAGCACATATACCCTGAAGTTTGAAGGCACCTAATTGTACTCTAAAACAATTATAAACCTATTTGATCCAATAATTAATAAATATCACCACTTTACCATTTAAGCCAAATCACAGAAAATTGGAAACACATGATCACTGGCTTTGATACCATTACTTCCATTTCATTACCCAGAGATGATCAACTCTATACTTCAAGTGATGAAGATTTATTACAGAATGCCTAAGATCCTAAGGATCTATTTTAGCTCAGCCCATGGTATTGCTTCATTATTTTATGATTTTGTAAGTAATAAAATGTAATTTCATGTTGGATGATATATTCATGGTTTGAATATATGAATATATCATATACTCATCCAAAATTGTTCTTCCCAAAACAATAGCCCAATTTCTGTGCTTCCTCACTTACTGTTCAGGAATTGTACTAATTGTTTGAAGGTTCTAGAGGACCTGTTGGACTCCTAATGGACAAACAATCCAATGTACTCCAGGGTATGTAAGGGTGCCATAAGAAAATAAGGTCAGCCTACAGCAATGGGCAGCTGCCTGCCCTTGGCTGGGAGGAGCCCTGGCCATGGCACCAGGGCTGCTGGGCAGCAGAGGCCTCCACAGCCCTGCAGGGAGCCTGGAGCACAGCTCTGCAGAACCATGCTCACCCTGGACAGATGCACATGCGTTCCCATCACAGGCTAGAGTGTGACAGTCCCAGGTGCATGCCTGTCATGCCAGTCACCAGGGAGGCTGAGGAAGAGGAACATTTGAGGTCAGCCTTGGCAACTTGTCCCTGTGGCAGAGGGGAAAAAAGTTTACAGGGGTCTCTGAGGGTGGAGCTCAGGTAGGTCATTGCCTAACAGGCTCAGGCCCTGGGTTCAATCCCCAGAACCACACATACACCAAAAAGTGACCTTGGAACATGGTTTAAAATGATGGGTCACCTACACAGAAGTGAACAGGAGAGGGTTTTTAAAGCGAGGACTTAAAACAGAATCCACAGGTGCCACAGGAAAACAAAAGGACACAGAGTCAGTGAGACCTGACACACCTGGGCGGGTCTGTCTTTTAAACTGGCCTCCTGCTCCCCAGGTCACACTGGGCTCCTCAGTCGCCCTCCCCTCTCCAGGGGACCTGCGGGTCAGGCCACCTCTTCTCCTCTGAGGTCCACCGCGCAAGCCACACTGCTGAGGCCACCACATCCTGAACAGGACTCTGCAAATCAAAATCCACCCGCTGTGACCAGCAGCTCTGCTGAGGAGAGCCCTCAGGTGAGAACCAGGACAGCTGGGTCCACACTGGGCACTGAGGGGACAGCCCTGGTGGCTCCAGGGGACAGGAAGCCCAGAACCAAGGCTCCAGGGCGGCGGCAGAGTCCTCCCGGGTCCCTGCTCCTGTGGTCGCCTAGACCTGGGCCGCTCCCAGCCAGCTCACCTTCTCCTGTCTTGGACCCCGCGAGATGGACCCGCCACCTGGGAACCACAGCCTCGCCTCTCCTCCTCCAAGCTCCTGGCGACCAGGCTCCAAGTTGCCACCCTGGCATAGGCCCCGCCCCGTCTCCATGACGACAGCCCCACCACACTTCTGTGACCAACTCTGAGTGCTGAGGGCGGGGCTCTTGGCGCCCCCACTGCCTGGCTGTCAGATAGGCTGCTGACCTAACATGAGACAGCAACTAACTAGCCTCCTCACCTGTCCCCGACTTCCTACAGGTGAGGCCTGCGGCTGCCCCTTGTAACTGTGGGACCCTGTGGACGAGGCCCTGGATGCTGGGCTTTCCCATGGGAAATGCTCCTCAGCCAGGGGGATGGGACTGCTGCCCAGGAGGACAGAGCCCCTGAAAAGGCCCTGCCACTCCTCTTGCTTGCAAGGGGACTCTGTCACATAGGCCAGGCAGGGAGAATGGTGGCCCAGAGCAAGGTCCACACAGAGCGCTGGATGGGCATTACTTGTAAAATGACTGCTGTGGGTCAGGACACCAACAACCAATTGCCATCTGCATTAATAGTCATTAGGAAAATATTGCTCACAACCATTTTTCTACCTCTATTATGGGACTGTATTCCATTCCCCATGAGTAAGGTCACAGGCACGTGTCCTTCTGTCTTGCTTCTGTCTCTCATCCCAGAGGCCCCTGGTACTCTTTGGGCTCCAGGACTGGAAGCTCTCTTACCATAGGGGTTTTTTTGTTAATTGATTTTTTAAATTCAGTATATGTGACAGCAGAATGCATTTGGATTCATTGTACACTATTGCAACACAACTTTTCATTTACCTAATTGGACATGATGTAGCATTGCACCCTATGTTACTCATCCATGTACCTGGGGGAATAATGTCCATCTCATTCCACCATCTTTCCTGCCCTATACGTCCTCCCCTCCCCTCCCTCCCATTTGGTCAAAATTTCTCCATTTCTTACATTCCCCCCATTTGGGATCAGCATCCAGTTCTTAAGAGAGAACATTCAGCCTCTGGGTTTATGGGATTGGTTTACTTCACTTAGCATGATGGTCTCCAACTATATCCATTTACCTGCAAATGCTATCATTATATTTTCTTTTAATGCTAAGTATTAATCCATTGTGTTTATATAGGATAATGTTTTTGTATCCACAGCATAACATCTAGGTTGCTTCCAGAGTTTAGCTATAGTGAATTGAGTTGCTATAAACATTGGTGTGGCTGCATTACTACAGTATGCTGATATTGAGTCCTTTGGGTATAGACAGAGGAGTGGGGTCACTTGGCCAAATGGTGGTTCCATTCCAAGTTTTCTAAGGAACAATAGAGTTTTGAACTGGCTGTTGGTCACCTGGTGGTACTCCATGGGTTCCTCCAAGCCTGGCTTGCATCTGCCTCCTCCCATCCTCTGGGATGACCCAGAGGCTCAGTTGTGGCATCTGCAGAAAAAATGGCTTTCATATGTCCTGTCTCTCATCAGCTTGCAGTGCTGGGTCTACCCCCAAGATGGAACTGAGCAGTGGATGCAGAGGCATTGCTCCAATGTCCTGCTACCTCCTGAGATGGAAGGAACATCTCTGAGGTTTGTTGTATATCCACCCACACCCCTGTTTTCTGTCTCTCCTTGAAGTCTTAAGTGCCCTCATTCCACTCATTCCAACAAGACTTTAGACATTCCACTTCTCCAAAACAATAACATTTCTCCTCTGATGGATACCCCTCATTCAACACCCACATTTGCAAGTTGCTGCAAAGATAAAAAAATTAGGTGCTATACTAAAATTCTCAGAACCAGTGCTCTAGCCTCGAAAAATGCTGCAGAGACACTTGGCTACACCACGGACAAGCTCTGCCCTTGACCTCAGGTCCTTCCCTGCCAGGAAAGGAAGCCAAGTGCTGTCCAGATGCAGCTCATAGAATTGTCTCTGTTCTCTGGCTTTGATTCTTCAGAATCAAACACACACACACACACACACACACACACACACACACACACACACACACACACTCACACACACACATACACACACCCAAATAAAATTTGGACCACGGCACACATATCAATATGGTAAATACTAATTATTTACAGAAGAAGGTTCTAGTCCATGTGTTTGCTTGATGTTATTGTTTTTATTATTTTCTCAAGAGGCTAGGAGCAAAGAGGATCCTGTGGCTGTCCTCCTTAAAGTCTTCCATGGCTCTTCCTTTCTGGCAAGTCTCATGGGTTGTGCAGCCAGGAAGGGGAATAAATTGGGAGGCCAGAACTAAGGACAGCCCAGCCTGTGAAATCAGATTTGGTGTTTTCTGGCACAGTTTGGAACACTGACACCTGAGCACAAAGATCTGTCCAGAGAGTCAATTTTGAAAACACTTGTCTTTACACATGGAAGACACATCTTCAGGAAAAGATTAAAGGAAGGAAATGTGACTTATAATTACTGCTAAGCATGTGTTAGCAGTTGTGTATACTAACATGGCCCATGAAGAAGGCCAAATTTATGCCCTGTTTCCAAACCTCATACACACACACACACACACACACACACACACCCCACACACAAATTCTAACAATTAAAACATCCATGACACCTATCAAATAATTGTGAAAAATGGGTAAAATTATATGTATACAAAGGAATTTCAGAGTACGCTGCTGAATTTCTAAAATGAATCAATATTTTTTTCTCTTTAATTTTTATTTTTGGTTGTTCAAAACATTACAAAGCTCTTGACATATCATATTTCACACTTTGATTCAAGTGGGTTATGAACTCCCATTTTTACCCCGTATACAGATTGCAGCATCACATTGGTTACACATCCACTGTTTTACAAATTGCTATACTAGTGTCTGTTGTATTCTGCTGCCTTTCCTATCCTCTACTATCCCCCATCTCCTCCTCTCCCCTCTTCTCTCTCTACCCACTCTACTGTAATTCATTTCTCCCCCTTGTATTATTTTTCCCTTTCCCCTCACTTCCTCTTGTATGTAATTTTGTATAACCATGAGGGTCTCCTTCCATTTCCATGCGATTTCCCTTCTCTTTCCTTTTCCCTCCCACCTCTCACCCCTGTTTAATGTTAATCTTCCTCTCATGCTCTTCCTCCCAACTCTGTTATTAGTTACTCTCAAAGAAAACATTTGGCATTTGTTTTTTAGGGATTGGCTAGCTTCACTTAGCATAATCTGTTCTAATGCCATCCATTTCCCTGCAAATTCTATGATTTTGTCATTTTTTAATGCAGAGTAATACTCCATTGTGAATAAATGCCACATTTTTTTTTTTTTATCCATTCGTCTATTGAAGGGCATCTAGGTTGGTTCCACAGTCTTGCTATTGTGAATTGTGCTGCTATGAACATCGATGTAGCAGTGTCCCTGTAACATGCTCTTTTTAGGTCTTTAGGGAATAGACCGAGAAGGGGAATAGCTGGGTCAAATGGTGGTTCCATTCCCAGCTTTCCAAGATATCTCCATACTGCTTTCCAAATTGGCTACACCAATTTGCAGTCCGACCAGCAATGTACAACCCATCAATATGACGTCTCTGGGTAAGGTACATCAAATATATGTTTATTCAGTGCAAAGTGTTTGTTTCCTTCAAGAAAATGTTTCATGATCCATATAGGCCAGGAGCCTAAACCTGGAGACTTTTTTAGTTGAGAGAAGCCAGGAACTTTGTGTTTCATTGCAGAGTTTCTGCCTAAATCTCAGAAGCTGGACCTCAATGACATGACCAGATAGTGGGTTTATGGGAGAATGTCCCCCATTCCTAAAATGATAGTATGGACCATATCCCGTTGGGCCAAGGGTAGTTTTGGCTTCTGCCTTCTATTTGATGCCATTTTTCCCCCTCTGCTCCCCGCACCCCAGCTCACTCTTGAAAGGCCTTCTGTTCTGCCAGCCATAGTGACATCTGCTGGTGGACATGGGAAGTCACAAATCTGTGGGGACCCTCTCAAGCAAACCTTGTTAATGCTGCCTTTTATTACAGGGGCAGGGGTGCGGGCTCTGGAGGGCTGGGCGTCCTGTCAATTCTCCCATACCCTCTCCCAAGAGAGCAACCGTGTCTCAAGCAGCCAGTTCCCACCTTCCATTCACAGAACTGAAAGTCAGGCAGATGCAAACCCCAATGCTAGCATGGGCCCTGGAAAAAAAGCCACCACTCCAGGTGACAATAGACTTGACTGGGTGCTTGGGGACTGAAGCAAGGTAGTTCTCACCCACCTCTGCACCCTCCTCATTTTCACCAGGCCTCTGCCTGCGGCTAGGAGAGGAGTGGAGCTTTCCTCCCCACCTGGCCCCGCTGTCTCAGCGCTGCTTTAGGGGCAAACTTGCAACTAGGTGAGTTGAAAGGGGATTATTCCAACTCAGAGTTTCTTTCCTTCTGATCTAACACAGGAGATGTCCACATTGAATTTCTGAGGAGTTAATGGTGTCCTAAGAACTCCACTTCACTTTGGCTACTCAAAGTGGGGTCGCTTGGTCAGCAGCACCAGCATCCCTGCTCAGAGCTTGTTAGGAATGCTGCCACTCAGAGGTGCTGAGGTTTTGCACTGACAGAAGCCACGTTTGTAACAAGCCCCAAGGCCATACCTTCACACACCCAAGTTCATGTGCTTGTACTCCACACTGGGTTCCTCACCTTGGCACCCATGGCCCATCAGGCCAAATCCTTCTTAGTCTGTAGAGGTCTTCCCCGTGCAGTGTAGACATTCAGCAGCACCCATGGCCTCTACCTGAGTTGTGCACCAGCACCCCTGACTTGTGATAAGTTCAAAGGTCTCCAGGCATTGTCAAATGACCCCAGGGGAGGGGGAAAGTGACCTGTGTTGAGACCCATCACCTTCAGGGTTACCTGGGACCTTGTTACAAACACACATTCTCAGACTCCACCCCAGATTGGCAAAACCAGGAGCTCCAGTGGGGCCCAGGAAACTGGTTAACTCTCTGTGAGACAGAGGCACTCTGAGGAGGAAGAGGACTCAGGAAAGGCCCTGCAGTCAATCACTATTTGGTTGTAGACAAGTCACAGGGGCCATAGCATGACCAAGAGGTTGCAGGCCATGGGGGATAAAGAGACCAAAGCTGTAGCCACCTGGGAGGGTTTGCAGCCAACAATTCCCCCAGTGCTATCCCCATGACCTTGGCCAAGTGACCTGATCTTTCAGTGCCTCAGTTGTCACCTATGGAAAATGGGGACAACCAAAGCACTGTTCCTCCTGCAACTATTGAGGGATGAGGAAGCTTTTATGATAAGGTGCTTAGAAGAGTGCTTGGCTCCAAGACCTTCGGACAAGTCAACTAACTGGTCTTGTCTTCATCACTGGCCTGTCTTGCCCCCGATTGTTGAGTCCTCTACAAGCCAGCCAGGCATTTGCTTCATTCTCTGCCACATCCTCAGCAGGGAACCCTGGCCTAGCCTGGACCAGGCTCTCAATGAACATTGGTGGAGAAAGGCATTGCAGTGCCCATGAGGACATGAGGACACTAGCGGAAGCCCTCTGTCACAGGGGCTTGAATTTGCTGTGGATCCTGTATGTTCTGCAAAGGGACACCAGCTTCCTAGATCCAATTCTATTAGAAGGTGTCCTTGCAAATGTGGCAACTGGGCAAAAGTGAGCTTCTCCGTCCTTCTGGATTAGACAGGACCTCAGGTAGATCTGCAGGCATGTTGTAACCAACATCCAATAAACATACACTTAGAAAATCATGGAAAGACTAATGATGGGGGCGGGGTGCTTCACAGATGCCAGGTGTCTTCATCTATTTATAGGATTCTTTCTATTCCCCTCCTGAAGACAGGCATACAATTATCCCCATTTCAGATATGGAAACACTGAGGCCACAAGAGGTTACAGAACATGCCCAAGGTCGTTGTCTAGTAAGCAGTGAAAGTGTTCTTCTCATGCTGGTCTCTGATTCCAAACCCACATCTGCCTTTCTTCCCAGGGTACTTCCTGGTGTGCACACAGGGATGACATGCCTTAAGATTGGGAGGACAATCCTAATTTCAAACCTTCTACCTCAGGTTATGCTGAAGACAATCCTAAGCAGCAGAGCACGTGTCTTATTTGGTTTAAAAACTCCATCTCTGGTAGTAATGAGATCTCTCTGCCACAGCCCCACCAGACAGCCCTCTGGGAAGAAGGCAGAGTGACCATAGGAGTGTGGAGAGAGAGGACAAAATTCGGGAAAGTGAAAAACATAGAAGCAAGAGTTGAATACACTAGAATAGTTGAGTTGCATACACTAGAATAGACTTGCAGAGTGAGTGTAGCCAAGAGACCGGGAGCAGGGCTGAGGCGAGCCAGCGCATTCCACGGGTATTGATGAAGGTCTGCGGTGTGCCTGGCAGTATGCTGAGAAGTAGACGCTGCACTGAGCACAGTCTCTGTCCTTGTCCTGCTAAAGATCCCAG
This sequence comes from Spermophilus citellus, assembly GCF_964194105.1. Classification (NCBI taxonomy): domain Eukaryota; kingdom Metazoa; phylum Chordata; class Mammalia; order Rodentia; family Sciuridae; genus Spermophilus; species Spermophilus citellus. The sequence goes on along the minus strand of NW_027673039.1, from coordinate 3,737,388 downwards.
TCTGGGGTTTCAAAGCTGGATGACATTGTCCAGCACTGTGCCATTTCTTCTCACCCCAGCTGACCTCCAGCCCCCAGCACCATGGCCCATTTACCTACAGTGCAGGCCAGCAGCAGCTTCCCACCATGGCTTGCAGGAGTGGGTGGAGAACACCCCAGCTCTCTCACCCTGTAAGGGGGCTTCTATTAGTAGCATGATCTACATGGACCCCCAGCACTCCTTATAAGGACTGTGCTCAGTCACTTAGTGACAACAACTGGCTGGTACACCCTGTCTTCCAGTTCCTAATCACTTCCTGTTCCCACCTGGAGTTTTCTAGCATCGCCTCCCAAGAAAACTACTTGCTAACAAATCTGGATCACAGAGTCCCCACACTTTACCTCAGGAAAGCCAGAGCAAGACAGAAGGTTCTAGAAAGGTGTGCAATGATCCAAGTCTGGCCATTTTACGCCTGTTTTTAGTTCTCCTTGGCTGCTCTGACTGCCCTGATAGGTTTAGGAGAAAAGACAAGCCATATTTTGGCATGTAAAATGCATTCAGGCCAAGTCTCTTTCACACAACCTACCAAGTAGGGGTAGAATGAATTTTAAGTACAACAGAATGCCGAATGCCTACTCATTCCAGTGAAGACGTGCTGCAAATAAGACTTAGAAGATGTGCTGCAAATAAAACTTTCAAAAGTGTCCTCAGAGAAGATTCTATCATTCTGCATTTGCTTCTGAATGTTGAGGACACCTGTTGGTACACATTTCTAATGAGCCCAGGAAGAGGTTGATACACAGTTGAGTTGACATATGATGTGCCACAGCTCAGGACTTCAGGACTGCTGTCAGGTGGTTCCCGGGCTCTTCTGGTCCTCACCTTCACTCAATGTCTTTTTGTTGGTGATGTAGTTCAGCAATGGATTACTGGCCCAGAGACTTGTTCAGTATTGCTCAGCAGTAGCAAAACACTGTCACCAGTTGTAGGTAGCCAAGTCCAGGTGAGAAACATGATAGATGTTACTGCTCATGGCTCCACACCCCCAACCTTCACCTCAGTGAAAATACTCTCTAAAATGTACATCAGGCTTAGTTGTGTGGAAGAATTCTACATCTAGCCAAACCACAGGAGCTCTCAAAACCCAGCCCAATAACATTTAGAAGATTCACTCTTCAAAGCAAGCTTGCCAATGCCTGAGTGCCCACATACTCTATTGGCGCCAACCTCACCTCCTTTTAGAATGCACACATCCACCAAGATATGACTGCCTGTGGTGGTTGAGCGGCCTTTGCAACGGACCAGGTGGATCTGAATGTAACACGTGAATGAATTAGCATTTACCAACAACTGGAAGAAAAAAAATGCATTCTCTAAGATATGATGACGGAGCTGCTCTGTGATCTAGACCATCCCCCTGTCCTGCATCCTCTCTGTTTACCTCTGCCTCGATGGACCTCCAACTGAGCCCAGAAATATGTGTCCTTTCTAGTCAGAAGCCCTGTCATGGATTCCATTTCCAGGCCCTGATTCCTGGTTAATGCAGCCAGAGCTCGCTTTCAAGGTAGTCTCTTCAGATCCCTTCCCTACCCTAACCACAGTGTGGGCTCTGGCCCCACCCCTTACTCTCTACACCACCATTCCACATTATGGTCTTCCTGTCCTTCTCTGTGACACAGGACTGCCCATGACTGACTCCACCCAACAACAAGCTGTTGAACTAGGTGCCATCAGGGGTAGAAATGATCAGAGATGGCTAACTTGAAGATATCACAGATAGTTAATAAGACTTCCTGACCAGTCAAATGACAGAAGAGGAAGTCAATGAATTCTAACCTCAAGGGCAAATCCTATGGTACACTAGCTCTCAAATTCAGCTGCACACTGGAGCCACCTGGGAGCTGTGCATAGTACTGATCGCTGGACCACCCACTGGCCCTGGGCTGATGGAATGGCTCTGGGCTAAAATGGGACACTGAGGTTTATAAATTACCAGTTGAGTATAATATAAAGCAAACTTTGAGAACACTGCTTTTTCCTCCACATGAAGAACTGTGTGCATACAGATGCAGAAGTACACAAATCTGCAGCATAAGGCTCCTTGAGATCCATAGATTAAAAGCACTGCAGTGACCAGCACCCTGGCTAGGCACACCACCAGCCCCCTGGAAGCCTCCTATTTCCACCTTCCAGGTGATCACAGCCCTGCCATCCAAGCATGGAGGAGTCCTCCCTGCTGAGAGACATCAATGTGGAGAATGGGGAGGCCTGGATGAGGCCCTATTGAAGGGAGGATGGGATCTGAGGAGTGGACCAGAGAGAGGAAAATGGGAAAGGGAGGGAAGCTGGTGAGGGCAGGGCAGCAACATCACTGGAAAAGAGGCCCCAGGAGGAACTGCTACAGACTCTCAGCTGAAGACACCCGTGCGGGCCTGAGGAGTTTTCAAGCACAGCCTTCCTTGCCTATGCGGGAGCTTTGTGTTCAATAGACACTTTACAATTCTTTTTTTTTTTTTTTTTGATTCCGGGAATCACTACCATGCAGGACTTGGATGTGTTGAGTGATAAAGGACATGCAGGGACCCACATGCAACAAACAGGTTTACTGATGGCACAAAGGCTTCAAAGTGAAACTCTGTCTGCCCGTTATTACAAGTCATTCTGCGGCACTCTAGTTCAGACAGGGACAGCCACAAATTGCTCAGTGGGAACACACTGCCACAAGTAGAAGCTGCTGGATGAACCCACTTCACTTCTGAACTTCTAAGCTCTCCTGAGCAAGCACATTCAGAACCCACTTCAGGCCGAATAGGAAAAGTGTACCTATAAGAGAACCCTTGTAGCTCCGATCACCAACTTTAAAGAGGAAAGCTGCTCTTTGAAGAAAATCCATTTGCCAATGTTTCACTGAAATCAATGGTTCCCCCTTACTCAGAAAACAAACTGGAAATGCAGGAGCCTTCATGAAGGGAATCTGAATTTCCAGTGGAACAGTGCTTCAGAGAGAAACTGAGAGTGCCGGCTCTGAGAAGTGGTTCCACTTCATGCAGCTTCAACCAGAAACAAACCTCAATGTGCTTACAGAGAATAAGACCGTTCCTTCAATTGGAAGTGGCCTGCACAAAATGCTTCTGTTCTGCACTTCCAAGCTCCTCTCAGCCAGCACGTTCAGACGACGTTTACACCCAAAGTGCAAATTGTGCTACCCAGAGATCCCCTGGGACATCACCAATATTCACGTGGAACATTGGACGGTTGACAAGATTAATGGCCCAGAGTTTCATTGAAATATTTTTCTCAATTTTTTTTTCTGAAAACTCACTGGAAATGAAGGTGCCCATGAGAAACAAACTCTGCTTTATACAAGACACAGAAACTTCTAAGTAAAGCCCGTGACTGCTGGCTCTGAGAAGGGGTTCCAATTCCTACTAGTTCAACCAAGCCCAAATCCCAATATGCTCTCTAGAAACACTTTTACATCCTGCAATTGAAGCTGTTGCACACCCTGCTTCTCTTCTGCACTTCACACTCTTCTCACCGAGCACATTCAGAGAGCAGTGCAGGCTCAATATCCGAAGTGTGCTAGCTGGAGAGCCCTTGTACCTCAGAGCACTTGCTCAGATAGGAAGCGATGGGACTGCTGGGTGGATCAATTCCTCAAAGATTCTTTGGAATCCATTCCTCAAGCAGATTCTGAAAACTATCTTGAAATTGCATGAGCCTGTCTGCAATGATCTGTGCTTTATTGAGTGCATAAATGGTTCCAAGTGAAACAGTGCCATCAGCTGTGACAAGAGGTTCTGCTTCCTGTGTGTTCAACCAGGGAAAAACCGCCACGTGTGCACTGAAAACAAAGCTACTTTGTGCACAAGCTTTTTCTGTTTGGCCCCTACAAATGCATCTCAGGATGTACATTCAGAACACATTTCCTGCAAAATCATGACAAAGTATCATTGCAAAAGTCCACTCTGGTCTCGCATCACCAACATTAATTAGGAAATGAATTGCACAAGGTTTCATTGTATTCCCTTGGTCTCCTTCTTCTAAAAACTCATTGAAACTGCAAGTGCCTGACAGCACCCAACTTACAATTGACCAAGAACACAGCTGTTTCCAATAGAAACTGTGCCTGCTAGCTCTCAGAAGCCATTGGACCTAAGGCTACTTCAGCCAGGTACAAAGCTCAATGGGCATGATGAGAAAAAATGTCATTTCCTAATGTGGGAGCTGCTTGCCAAAGTTCTTCTGTGCTGCACTTCCAAAATATTTTTGGGAAGCACACTCAGAGCACAGTTTCAGCCCATATGCAAAGAGTGTTAGCAAGAGAGCCCTTGGACTTAGGTTCAGCAACTGGAGGAGAACTGTGGGCCCACTGGGAAGAGCAATTCCCCAAGGTGGATTGAAATCCATTGCTCAATTTTTTGTTACAGAATTCACTTGAAATCCAAGTGCCTGCCTGCATTGAACTCGCATTGACCAATTGTACAGATGCTTCAGAGGGAAACTGCCACCTCTGAGAAGCTGTGGTTCTTCATGCTAGTTTAAGTAGTGACAAACCTCAATGTGCTCACTAAGAGCAAAATGAGCTCCTGAATGTTGAAGCTGCTGAGAGACTTCTTTAGTTTTGTACTCCCAAACTACTCTCAGCAAGAACATTCAGAGCCAAGGTCAGGCCCAAAATACAATGTGGGCTGACAAGAGAGTCCTTGCACCCAGGATCATCAATTTTGAGAAGGCAATGAGGACTGCTGAAAAGAACAATTCCAAAAATTCCATGGAATCCCACTTATCAGACGTTTCTGAAAACACTGGAAATGCAGGTTTCATGCAAGGAACACTGGGTGACAGATGGCAAAGTTCGTCAAATGCAAACATGCCTACCAGCTCTGAGAAGCCATTCTCATTCACACTGCTTCAACCAGGGAAAAGTCCCCATGTGCTCACTGAGAATAAGTTAGCTTGTGCCACTCGAAGCTGCTACCACAAACAGCTTCACTTATGCACTTCTACGCTGTTCTCCTCAAGCCCTTTTAGAGCACAGTTCAGGCATGAAACACAAAGGGTGCCAGAAAGAGATCTCTTGAATCTAGCATCACCAACTTGCAGGGGAAAAGAGGACCAGCTGAGAAGATCAGTTCTCCAAAGTCTCATTGACATCCATTTGTCACACTTGTTTACAACATACAATTGAAGTGCAGGTGCCCACATGAGTGAACTGTTTTTGATCAATGGCACAGACGCTTCAATGTGAAAGCATGCCTGTCACCTGTAAGAAGCAGTTTTGATTTCTTCTAGGTCACACAGAAAAAAAAATAGCATGTGCCCACTTACAAGAAAGTTAATCAACATAGCAAATTGAAACTGCTTGCAGCTAACGGCTTCCATTCTCCCACTCCCCAGCTATTTTCAGCAATCACATCCAGAGTCCAATTCCAGCCCAATATAAAATGTGTGCTTCCAAGGAAGCCTGTATAATTGACATCACCCAACTTGGGGAGGCAAGGGGAATGCTGAGAAGATCAGTTTCCAAAGGATCATTGAAATCCAAAACTCCTATTTTTTTCATAAAACTCATTGAAATGCAGGGGCCTCACCTGCAGCCATCAGTGGTTGACAGATGGCACAAAGGCTTCAATGTGAAACCAAGAATGTCATTCATTACAAGTGCTTCTGACACACTCTAGTTCAACCAGGGACAAACCAAAGTGCTCAAAGACAACAAACTTTGTACCTGCAAGTGGAAGCAGATTGCACAAACTGCTTCAGTCAGGAAATTCCAAGCTCTTCTCAACAAGCACATTCAGAGCACAGTTCTGGCCCAATAGAAAAAGGGTCCTAGCAAAAGGATCTCACACCTACAATCACCTTCATAAGGTAGCTTCCCATCTTCTGTGTGGAAGTGGGTTTCTTCTTGGCCCTTATGCTGTGGAGGAGACCACAAGGAACTCAGCTTCATGCAGGACCATCTGACCTGGACATTTTTCAAGCCCTATGAAGCCCTCATACATGCTCAAATGCTACAAGATTTTGCAGAATAGTCCAGGCAACAGTAGACATTCATTCATTGTCTAGAGTCTACAGATTCCTAGATGCATGGCATTCATTATCATCAAATGCACAATTTTGATCAAAAATCATATATGTATATAGATAGATAGATAGATAGGTAGATAGATCATTCCAATCTGAATGAAAAAAAAAATCAGAAATATCCCCAAATGCAAAGAGTGGATCCCCTTTGTGATGCTACCAGTGGAAAATTCCACAGCTGACCTCATGGGATGGTTCACAGTCAAAACACAGCTGCATGAAAAATATTACATGTCATGACCTTCTGGTTATGTGGAAAGTGGCATGTGAAGTACACATGCATGTCTTCTTCAGACATGGGATTCATTTGCAGGACACCTGATACAATTGAAAATACTCCAAAATGGGAGAAATCAGAACCACGTCTCCAAAGTATTTCAGAAGAGACCAACTCCATCTGTGTATCTATCTCTCAGTGAGTGTGTGTACTCTAGTGTGTGTGTGTGTGTGTGTGTGTGTGTGTGTGCGTGCGTTTGTGTGTCTTTGTTTGTGTTTGTACCATGATAGCTGATACTTCATTGTCCCCATTGGAAAACTGACTCAGATAATGCCCTCTGCCAAACTCGTAAAAACCAAAGTTCTTGCTGATACAAGGAAACATTCCTTCCTGTTGGTTTGGATGTGTCCTTTAGGAATCACTGCTACATTTAGTATACTCAAATCATCAGAGTAGATCAGGTAACAAAAACATATATATTTTAAAATAATAATATATTAATGGAAACAAAAAATATAGGATAGAGTAACAACTGTGTTACTAAACAAGGTCAAGGACAATGGCAAACTATAGATTCAAACTTTGAAGCAAATAGTAATCAATGTAAATATTCCTGGGCTGCCTCAGCCCTGCCCAGGCACACAGCAGCAGAATGGTTTTGCAAGCATCCTCAGGAGGGCTGGAGCCTTCTTTGCAGGACCAGAGGGAGGTTGAGGCTGGATCCATTCATCATTCTTTTGGGAGAGGCTCCTTTTCCTCAGCACACAGTTGGATTTTTTGTGAGGATTCTTGGCATAAAATACGTTGGCCTGTGCTGGAATCCTCAGCTCTGGGTAGAGAGGGGTGTACAAAAAGAAGGTGGCACTCAGGAGGTGCTCTCTAGGACACCCCAACACCTGAGAGCCTGTGCCAGAAAAGGCCAGAGCCACACACCTGAGAGCTCCCCAATTCAGTACCAATACCAACAAAGACAGCCTCCACAGTCCTCCCTGAGGAAAAATTAGGCAGAGCACTCCAGCAGACCTAATGTCTGTTCCTACCAAAGGCTTTGGACTCCAGAACATCTCAGGTCCTCTTGCATCTGCCAAAGCACACCACTAGATTTACATCTGAAATCTACCACAAAAGGCTCCTGTGCCGAAGATTCAGTCCCCACATGAGTCATCTTCATAGGTGGGTTTGGAGGGAAGCATTGGATGGTGAGTGCTCTAATGTCAACATGAAATTTTCATTCAAGATGAATACACTACTGAGAGGTGGGAGGGACTGGAAGAAAAGTTGAGCATGGTTAGAGGAAGACCTAAACAGGGTTGCGCCCTGGGCAACAGTACCTTGTTCCTGTTGGCTCCACTGAATCCTCATTCTCCAAGTAGAGGTCCTCCTTCTCCTCTCCATATTTCTCTCTCTCCCTCTCTGCCAGCCTCGTTCTCTCTCTCCCAGTCTATGCCTTTGTGGCAAGGGCTGAGGAGCTCTCCACTGCCACACACTAGAGCTTTATGGACAGCCTCAGTGCAAAACCAAAGAGAAAGCTATGAAACCCAGAGAAAAGGACTAGGATTACTCCTCTGAGTTATTTTCCTCAAGTATGGCCACAGTGAGGACAGGCTGACTAACATGGATACCACAATAGAGCCATGCTTCTGCGTTGGTGGTGCCTGCCTCCATGTGAACCAGGCTTCTGAGAATGGAGGCCATATTCCAAATGCTGCCCTACTGAGAACAATGGTTCCAAAGACCAACAAAGGGAATGCTTCCCTCCAACATGGTGTATGGCCCAGTGGTGCCATGACCCCGAGTGGGGGAATACAACAGCCTGCTTCTCCTTCCTCTGAACACCTGTTTCCTGTTGCCCCCCTCTAACCTAGAGCCTGTTCTCCATCCCTTCTGGGTTGGATGTGGGTATCTCTGCTATGAATTTCTTAGGCTACCAAGGACCCACACAGACTTCCTCTTCCATAGACTCTACTAACATAACAGTTGGTTAAGATAGGAGACAAGTGATTCTAGAACTCATAGGGATTGTGGTCTTCAGCGATATAGGCTGGGATAATGGCTGCTGTGGTGTTTGGCTCACAAAATCCAACCAACCAACCAACGAAAAAGCACTGGCATTATTATCAGATGAGCTCTGTGGCCGACATGCTCAGGAAGCCCTCAACTGACTTTACTTAGGGAACATAACCTGGCTATTGTGATCACTCCTTGGCAAGTGGACTCAGGTGCGGAAGACCATGGAATTTATGCAAAAACAAATGATTCAGGCTGTCTCCCAGGCTATGTTTTCTTCAAAATTTCATCCTGTTACTGCTTGCTAGAATCCTGGCAATGCTCTGACCAGGCAGTGGTTTTCTGGTCACACAGAAGGCTTTCAATCGTACTGCTTCAGTCCACAAAATGCCAGTTCCATCTTTAGCCCATACATTCCCATGTTGCTCTGAAACCACTCCTATCCCAGACCATGAAAGCATACTGCTCCTGGAAAGAGGCTTTCCGCCTCACTCCTCAATGATGTCAGCTTTGTATGTCTGTTCATGTCCAGGGGAGGCACCTGGTGGGGAGCCACAATATCCACTGTGGTGTACCATTGAACCTCGAGACCTTCCACCAGCAGAAGTGCAGTTGTCTTTGTGCACGAACCCAACACACCCTGTTGGAGTGTTCTTGGGGGACAGAGACTACTCTTTGGTGCTAAGAGTTGACCTGAGTCCACATCCTGATCCTTGCTCTCTGCCATCTGATTGTCTCACTTACTCTGATGGTGAGAGATGATTTGGCCCAGCTCATATTCCTCTGGCTTCTCCTGAGTAAGCAAGTGTAGCTCGACGGCACTGCGGATGACGTCAGGAGCCCTATCCTGGCAGGTCACCTGGAGCAGCATGGGAGACAGGCCTTCAGGAAATGGGCCTTGAAGTGACTACTCAAGCACAGTGGGCAGGGGCATTCTGGAGGCACCTCCACTCTAAATACAGGGCAACATCCATGACCCTACCACCTGAGGCGGGCCTCTTGCTCTTCGCATGGGCTCTTCCCACAGGCTACTAGCCCAATCCTTGTACATGGGACTTCCTGGGTCTGCCATTGCTCTTTGTGGAGCTGCAGTTCTCTCGAAGTGAAAGGACCCCACTACCTGCATACAGATGCAATCTCATCCCACAAGTTGGGAGGAATGGGACAATAGCCTCCAAGATCCCACGTCTGCCTGAGGATGCAGGCGGTATTTGGAATGGCCTAGGCACAAAACCTAGAGGCTTTGGTCTGGATCGCCAGGGCCAAAAACAGACCCAGGAACATGACCACACACAGGAGTGCTGAAAGATAGCCACAAGAGCTCCTGGCCTCCAGAGGCTCAGTGCTGGCTGGGGTGTAGGAGGGCACCTCATCTGGCAAGGGTGGTCATTGGGTTACCTGGATATTTAGTGTGCTTGCTCCACATTCATATCGACTCTGCAGAGAGACACTCTCAGCTCCTTTTTCAAGGAACATGCAGAACCTCACACTGCTGTCCTCCTCCATAGACGTCAGCATCTGATACAGGGGAACCTGCAACCTAGGACCTGTCCTATTCTCATCTGTCACCCATACCTGCCCCTGCTCTTCTGGACTGCATGCTGCCACCTGACACACAGACTCCCTCAGACATGGCGGTGGACAAGCTGCTGCTATCCCTCATCTCAGCTCCAGCCCTTCACACTGACCTCTCCCTTCTTGATTCCCATCTATCCTCCTGATCATCCAGAAGCTCCAATGCAAGAGGGCATGAGTAGTCCATGGTATTGGACCAGTGTCTGCTCCCCACCCAGGTGTAAGCACCAGGGGACACCCCTGCTCCCAGGCTTACCAGGACAGTCTTGGCCATCTTTGGACTTTGTGTTTCTAAGTGCACACGGATGAAGCAGGTGTCTCCCACCTGCTTGTTGGAAAGCGGCCTGGACGACTTGCAGGTTGATTCTGAGAACTATGGGGGATGGAACATCAGCAAACCCAGAAACAGAAAGCCACTCCAGCCTGTCAGTTGGCTCTCTGGGCTTCTAGGACATGTGTCCAGGTGATGAGGCTTCTTATTTCCCCAGGAGGAAGTGGAATGGCAGCACAAGTACAGCTTGAATAAGGTAGGTGTTTACCTCTTTTCCCTTGACCTGGAGGCATTTCCTCATGATGAAATATTTTATTCCCTGATTCATGGACAGACACACGAGTGAGTGGTCAGAGACCTTGATTTCTGCAGAGCGAAGTGGAGAGAATTGTTATGTGGCACTCAAGGATTATACCACAAAACACCCACAACCCCTGAGAGTCTCCGCCAGGACCACCACACTTTGGTGTTTTGGGGCCAAGGCCCACTTTCTCTTGGCTGTGAGTTATCCTGAGCCCACTGTGGATCACGTCTCCCCACTGTCTGATTGTCCTACTTACTCTGATTCTCAGACATCAATCTCAGCAGCTCAAAGTTGTCCACATCCTCATGCTGCAACAAATTTTAGTCCAAGGCCCTGCGGATGAGGCTTGTCACTGTCTCCTGACGGGTCACCTGGATCAGGGTGGGACAAATGTCATCGAGAATGGCTTTTAGAGGAGCTACCCAGAAGACTGTGGTCAAACATTCGGGAGAAACCTCAGCTACATATACAAGGGCACAAGCTTGTTATCCTGCTACCTGAGTGTGGCCTCCATATACCCCCTGGGTTCTTGCAATGTCCTACTACAACAATCCTGGTACAAATATCTGCCTGTACCTGCCATCCCCCTCCCACTGGGGAGCCACATTCCACTCAGCTCAAAGGACCAAACTGCCTATGCACAGACACACTCTCATCTTACTGAGATGACAGCAATGGGCCAGGGACCTGCGCACCAAGTGTGCTCTGGGATGCAGGCTGCCTTTGTGGGTGGAAGAGGTACATGCACTGAAAATTTTGGTCATGACTGCCACTACACAAAACAGACTCAGATACAAGAGTGTGGACTTGAGTTCTTCATGATAGCCTTGAGAGGCCCTGGCCTCTGGAAGCTCAGTGCGAGTCTGGTTAGAATGAGGTACTTGACTCAGCACTGGCAGTCACTGAACATGTCTCCTCTTCAGCTGGACACCTGCAGCATTAGCATGTCTACTGCACATCCATAGAAATACTGACAAGAACCCCTTTAGCTCCATATTTACATACATGCAGAGGCTAACATTCCGAAGCTTTGGCATGATCCCCAGGGGATCCCGACCACAAATTCCCACACCTAGTCATGCTAAGGAGGTTCCCTTCCCTGCCACCAGGAACACATCCCCTCCTACACATGGGGCAAGTCACTGCCACCTCCTCTGCTCCAACCTCACTCATTGAGAATACCAAGTTCTAGGCACTGCATCCTGCACCCTGGACATATCTCTGACTTCATCTGTCCACAGTACTTCCGTCTGCACTTCTGGCCTGCAAAACCCACAATACACAGGCCCACTCACTGCTGGCCCTGGGCATGCTGATGCTCTCCCTCCTCAGGTCAAGCCTTTAACACGGACCTCTCTCTTCTTTATTTCCCACCACAGCCCCGGGGTTGGCTGTGTCTCCTGCCTTCCACTGTGTGGACACCCAGGAGGCAGCCCTGCTGTCGGGCTTACCAGGATGCACTTTGTCTCCCTCAGGCTCTGTCCCTCTAGGAGAACGTGAACAAAGCGGCTGTCTTCCACCAGCTCTCTGGAGGGAAGCAGTGAGAAGCTGCTAATGGTGACTTTTCTCATGCACCACTCATTGCTTTGGGTGGTCTGGGGCAATGATCCTGCAGCCACTGCAGAGCTGCTGCTCACAGCTGCTGGGATCCTGGATGCCACTGCCACAGAAGGCTGCAAGAACTGTGGGGGATGACAACATCAGCAAAGCCCAGCAACTGCACCCCACCCAGCCTGGCAGTTGGCTCTGTGGGCAGTCTACAACATCCATCCAGAACCTGAGGTTCTTGACCCCTTGGAGGATGTGGAGTGGCACCAGGAGTAAAGAGTGAAGAAGGTGGCTGTTTACCTCCTTTGGCTTGACCTTCAACGACTTGCTGGCAGCTGTTTCCCAAAGAAGAAAGTTGTAAGCCACTCCTCCATCCAGGTCGTAATATACTTTCCCATCAGCAGTGATCCTCAGCTCTGGAGAGGCAGGGGCAGAGGCGTGGTAGGTGACACTCAAGGAATTCACTACCCAACATCCCCCACAACTGAGAGCCTCTGCCAGCTCAGGTCTCACACACAGACCTGAGAGTCCCGGAATCCAGCTCCTGTTCCACTAAAGACTCCCCACTGATTCCTCCCTGAGGACCATCTATGCACAGGAGGTCCACTAGAGGAACAACTTTCAAGGAAATAGCCCCTTGTACCCCAGAACCTCTTAGTTCACGTTGGACCCACCAAAGAGAAATAGCTAGACTTTGTATCTGAATTGGTCCCCAAAGATTCATGTGTTGAAGGTTTTCTCCCCACTGTAGCAATGATCACAGGTGAGTTTGGGGAATAGCACTTGATGGTGGGTGCCTCCACCTTGCCAGTGGATTCATCCACTCATACAGGGCTACACTAATTTGAGGGATATAATTTGGAGGTGTGTTGAGCGTGGGAGAAGGATGTCCACAGCAGGCCTGTGCCATCCAGAGCAATATGTTTCTCTTGAGTTCCCTACTTCTGCATTTCCTCCTCATGAGTATAATTCTCATTCACATTTTCAATCAATTTATTGTTATACTTCTTGTTCGCCTTGTGTTTCTCCTTGTTCTTGTTCTTCTTCATCTTCTCCTCATGCTTCTTCTTATAGTCATCTTGACCTTCTTATTCATGGTCTCCTCCTTCAAATTATTTTCATTTTTCTACTCCTCCTTCTTCTCCTCCTCGTCCTCCTCCTCCTAATCCTTCTCCTCGTCCTCCTCCTCCTCCTTCTTATCCTCCTCCTTGTAATCCTCCTCCTCCTCCTCCTCCTCCGCCCCCTTCTCCTCCTCCTCCTCCTCCTCCTCCTCCTCCTCCTCCTCCTCCTTCTTCTTCTTCTTCTTCTTCTTCTTCTTCTTCTTCTTCTTCTTCCTCTTTCTCTCTCTCTCTCTCTCTCTCTCTCTCTCTCTCTCTCTCTCTCTCTCTCTCTCTCTCCAAGAAGTGTTTACAAGCTGTAAAAGGCTCTATTCTACCACATACTTCTCTCTAGAAATGGCCTCTGGTCCTAAGTGGACTCAGTTTGCAATGAATAGAAAGATTGGAAGCCAGAAATGATTATTCATTGAACTGCTTTTCTCATGTACTCGTCTAGGTCAGGAAAGGCTGCCAAAATAGGCACCCTGTGGTTGTCTGTCTTCTTTGACAGAAGACATAGAAGCCTCTCTTCTTGGCCCCTTGTGAATAATAGCTTTGCAATGCCTCCTCAGGCCAAGGAAAGAAAACATGATAGGCAGGTCCACAGCCCCTGGGCAACATGAAGAACCTGCAGATTTATGCCCCATCATTACACTTTGTTTTTTGCACAAGTCCCACCAGACTCTTCCTGGGCATTGGGTCAATGCACACTGTGTTTTGGCTCCCAGTTCTCATGAGCCCACTGTGACTCACTGCTCCCTACCCTTTGATGGTTCCACTTACTCTGATGGTTCGCGACAATTTGTAGAAGTTCGTAGTTTTCTGGATCCTCCTGCTGGAGCAAGTGTGCATCTAAGGCCCTGCGGATGATGACTGGAGTGCTGTCCTGGCAGGTCACCTGAGCAGGGTTGAAGAAAGCTCATCAGACAGGAAATTTGGGAGTAGCTACCCAGAGGACAGTGCTCTAGGACAACCAGAGACAAGAGAGCTCTCAACACAAGGGCACCATCTTGTTACCCTGCTACCTGAGGCCTTCATGTGATCATGTGGGGTCTTCCTATGAGCCTCTAGTCCAATCTTGGTACAAGAGTTTGCTTTTACCTGCAATGCCCTACAGGGACAAGAGAATAAGGACCAAAAGCCTTTGTGCATACACACTCTAGTACCATCAAGATGGGAGGAATGGTCCAGTGGACTTCCATATCCCTGCTCTGGTCTGGAATGCAGCTGCATTTTTGTGTGGACCAGGCACAAACCCTAGGTGCTTTGGTCATGACAGCCAGGGCACAGAACACACTAGGACTCTTTAATGATAGGCATGGAAGTTGCTGGGCTCGAGAGTGTCAGTGCTTGCTGGGGTGTCAGGAGGTTTGGACCCAGCAGGTGCAGTGGTTCAACATGGCTTCCCTGGAGGTGGACACCAGAGTCTCATGATGGATACTCCACACCCAAGAAAATTCTGCAGAGAGAGCCGCTAACTCTCTATTCACATACATGCAAACTAGGACACTAATGGGCCCCTCCAAGGCCCCAATTGTCTTGTATCCACACCTACGCACCCTAATCATGCTAAAATGGCTCCCTTCCCTTCAACCAGCAACATATCCCCTCCCACACACAAGAAAATGACTGCCAACTCCTCTGCTTCAACATCCATGGTTCAATATACTCTTCCTCAATATCCAAATCCGTAGAGGATGGCCTGTACCCTTGATATTTCTCTGACCTCCTCTGAACCCAGCACTCACTCCTGCACATCTGACCGGCACACCCCAAAACACGCAGGCCCACTCGCACCCAGACCTGGCATGCTGCTACTCTCCCGCCTCTCTCTTCCTCATTTTATGCTCTCCTTCCTGACCTTCCAGAAGCTCCAGTTCAAGAAGACAGGCCTAGTCCAAAGTGTTTGCTGTGGACTCGGTCTTCCCCAGTGTGGGCTCCCAGGAGACTCCCCTGCTCGAAGACTCACCAGGATGCTCTTGTACTGTGTTGTCCTTTCGTTTTCCAGGTAGACGTGAATGAGGCACCTGCCTCTCATCCGCTTGTTATATTGGGGCCGTGGGGAGTACCTAGTGGAGACCCCTGATGTCCTGGACTCCAGCTCTGCCCCTTCCCAGGGAGAAGGCTCGGGCTCTGGGGTTGGCTTAGGAGCCGTGACAGGAACTGAGCTTGTTGCTAGAGGAGAAAAGATGCCAACATGACTGCCTTGCCCTGACCTTCGCACAGACACACAATACCCCTGCTGCCAGGAAGAACTCAGGCCCTTAGCCCACACAGGACCTCTTTGCAGACTGGGGTCACTTCCTGAATGGACAAAGCCTTATCCTAATTTCCAGCCCAACACCAGGCATACAGACTCCCTGCAGTGGGACAACAGTCGGACCTTTCCTCATATACCCTTAGGTCCTCACCCCAGTCCGCCTGGCTCTCAGGCTCTGCCTGGCTTTATATGCCATCTTCAGTTGGGGCCAGGAGGTGGTGTGCTTGGTGCTCCAGGTACAAGCCAACCAGCAAGAGCCCCATGTACAGCAGCAGCATCTGCAGACTCAGAGAGCCTGGAGGCTGATGGGAAGCCTCGGTGTAGAAGTTCACCCAGGTCCCCAGGAAGGAAGGTGAGGCACTGTGGGGAGGCAGGTGTGGAGTCAGCAAAACCCTGGCCTTGCCTTTGCCACGGCCCCCAGAGCAAACCTCTGAACCTACACTTCTGAACCATCCCTGGTTCTGAACACACCAGTCCACCTCAGACAAGTCACAGTGGCGGTACAGGCAGGAACAGGACAGGTCGCCACATGCAAAGAACCTTCAACATAGGAGCGTTAGATCCATGGTATGCCTAGCTCTTCCCTCCTCTGGGCAGGCCTGACACTATTCTTCCCCTTGGCTACGTGCTCTCCAACCTGGAATGCACCTTCCAGGAGTGTCTGTCCTCCTACCCACTCTTCCTAGGGCTCAAGAGACACCTCCTCCCCTGGTGTGGGCTGCAATGCTACCTCATTCTCTGTGAGCTCTCACTAAGTTTCCCTGAGTAGCTGTGGACCTCTCTTTTCCCATGAGTGCAGACCACATCTCTGTGGCCCTGGGGGAAGAGAGGGAGGTGTAGTGTGGGGGGATCCATTATCCCAGGGGCTTCCCCAGAGGACCATGACTCCACCTACAACTCCCTGCCTTACCCCTCCTACTGTTGAAGCCCCACACCTTACATTGCAGGCAGAAAACAGAATTGGGGAGAGCAGTCTTTCCTCAGCCTTCCCAAGTCAAATCACCTTGAAGGTCCCTATTCTGGAAACAGGAGCCCACCCTCTTGACCCAAAGCCCATTCTATGTTGAAGTTGGTCCAGGTTTCCACCATAGTCACGGAAGAGGACAACATGCAGTTATGCCTCATGGAGTCAGGGATGCAGTCACATGTAGGATATGTACTCATGGCACCTGCGGTTTTAGGCTGACCCCCATGAAAAGGGACACAATGGCAGTATTTGCACCCCATTTTTCACTGAATTATGAAACGTGACTGGAAACGTGTCTTCACACAGTGGGTGCTTTCTCCATGTTCATCAGTGAATGAGCCCAAACTGCTGATTCCCACATATTTTTGGGTGTGGGAGCTGCCATGTCCAAAGCCCCTGTCCAGCTATGTCCCAGCTAGGACGCTCTGTCCCACTATGGAAACTAACATGTCTTTATTACCCCAAAAGTGCTTTTCCCAAGGACCGAGTTTTGAGACGCCTCTGGCACAGATCTACTTTCTTCACAAAGCCAACATCAACCAGAAAGACCACCTGGCCTCACTGAGTCCACCTGGGAATGAGCTCAGCGCACACCATTGAGCTGTGGTGCCCAGTGTGTGGGGACTGCTCCACGGACCTCTGCGGATCAGCTGGAGTCAGGATGGTTTCTCTGCCTGAGAGGGGAAGTTCACTCCCCTTGCAAGGCTGTGGAAGGCACCTCCAGGACTTGTACCATTCGGGGCTGACATTCCACTATGAGTGTGGTCCTCTATCTCATTAGGTATCACAAACCTTTGGGTCCCTGAGAGGTACATGGCAGCCCCAAGACCCAGGCATGAGGGGGCTACACACTTGGGCTTGGTGGTCTGGCGCTTAACTTTGGATCAAGAGATCCAGCACCTGCTGGGTGGGGATGGAATCCCAGGAGATTAACCCCATGTTGCTGCTGAAATGTAGGTTCCTCCCACAAATGACAGGCAGGAGCTCATTCCTAAGCTGGTCCTGCCTGTAAGGTTTAAGGCTCTGTACCCTGAAGGGCTCCTCCGTGTTCTGATCATTTTCACCCTGGGTTGGGACCAAGAATGGTGTGTTCAAAATGGAAATGGTGACAAACAGAAAAATGACTTGTGCCAATACACTAGAGTCAAAGCACAATGGGACAGTTCCCATCAGTACAAACACACACACACACACACACACACACACACACACACACACACACACAGTCAGAATAGGAGTCCTGGGCCATTAATCAGGGATCAGACTAGAGGGCCTGCTGGGCTCACCTGCCCTGTGCTACTCACTGTTACTCTTGAGCTCCTCTGCGACAATCGCCAGAGGCTCTGGCGTCTAAGATGAAGCCTCACACGGTGTATCCACAAAAGGGCTAGTTGGCCCCACTGAGATTCCTGGGAGCCTGAGGCTCGGCATTGTTTGCAACCACAGGGGAACATCCTTCTCACTCCAGTGTCTTCAACCAAATGAGCTCGGATGGCTTGGTCAGTGAAGTGGGTGCCTGGATACCAGGGTTCCATGTTCTGTTTGATCCATTGTCAAGGCAATGATGTCATTTCCTGAGCCCATACCTGAGCCTCTTTTCACATAAGACCACTTTCAAAAGCCCTATGGGCCGCTGATTTCTCCTCCATGCCTACCCATCTCGGTGCGCAGGTGTTCACCAACAACTACCCAAATACCCCCACCAGCATCTGCCCTGCTTGGTGCCACTAGAGTTTCAGCTTGGAGCCTTCAAAAATGCATTCACAACCAGTCCTTCCCTCTCAGCAGCTTTTGGACCCTGGTCCCATCATTGTGCAACTCATGGTGTGCCCAGTCATTTCTGGAAAGTAGGGTAGCATCTAATATCTAGGGTTTATTGTGTCTATTGGCCCATAACACCCTCTATTCTCTCTGAAACTAGATATGGGACTCACAGGTGGCTAAAGCGCAAATGTAGAGATGGGACAATCACAAGAAGGGGAGAGACAAAGAATGCACCCTAACTCAATCAAGCCTGTGTCCCACACAGGGACGTGGCCAATGTCCGTCCCATCGTGGCTGCAGTTCCCACTCTATACCATGGCAAGCTGGAGGTGACTGAGATGCAGAGGCTGCTCCCCTCCGCCATACAACTTCCCAAGGCTTCTCCTAAGATTTCAAAAGGGCCAAGTGTGTCTTGTGTCGGGGTCTCACAGAGTCTCCAAGGTACCACAGCATCCTGCCGCCCAGAACCAGTTTACCCCTCACCTCAAGGGGGCTCAGCCTCTGGATTCATGGGAATTGAATTGGGTACAGGTGATGGGATATCATCTCCAAGACTGAGTTATGCCAAGACCATGACCCCTGTCTGCATCCCTGTCTCCAGCACCACTCCCCCCTCTCTCTTTCCTCCTCGGAGCAAACAAGTCCGTTTAGCAAGTGTGTCCTGGGATAAAGACATGACAGTTACCCATCCTCGCATTACAAAAGCCTTGAGGCTCAGCCAACATGGATCCTACCAGGAACACAGGCATAAACTCAGACTCCGATCCTCCCAGCCAAGCCTCAGTGGAGCCTGGACTCCCAGCCTCCTGAGTAAAGGAAACAGAGGTGCCTAGCCGAGCCACCTTGGATGCAGCCACACACAACCTGAACTTATCAATGCCCCTTGCTCTCAGTAGTGAGGAAGAGGGGAGATGGTGTTCCACAACCCTGGACATCAAGTGCAATCTCCAGGCTTTGGTGTGTGCACTGGCCTCTCTCTATCTGCCCAGGCCCTCCAACTCACACTGGCCTTTTACCCAACCTCCTCCTAGGGCCAAACTCAATCCTGCCTCTCAATTTCTGCTGCCTTCCCCAACACACTGCTCCCCAAAATGAGCAGGGCTGGCTCTCTGTTATCATGCTGGTGCCAACAGCCATTCCACCCCACTGACATAATTCTGAGTCCCCACCTAGACACTCCAGCTGCCTTTGCCACACCTGGCCTGTTTGGGCTCTTGCTCTTGCTCTTTTCTTTCATGTGCATGTGTTTTGAGGTTTTGAGTTTCTCCCATTGCAGAACTGCAGCTGTAGCAGGGTAGAGCTCATGAGGGTGACATTCTGAGCCACATCCAATCCCATCAGGACTCTTAACTGAGGTGACTGCTGGAACACAGTGATGAGTGAACACATGGGAGGTAGTTGGACCCACCTTGCCTCTGAGTGGCTTCTTTTCAGGACAGGAATGTAGGGATGGGAGCTCTTGGCGTGGGATGCTTTGGACAAGGCGTGACCATGGGCTCTCTTTCCTGGCAAAAATGGCTCCACTCAGCATGGAGAGCACTGTCATTCCTGGTGGCTAACAACAGCCCTGGACCCCAGAAAGGAACCCACACTCAAAATTTACGTCTGAGTATGCGTGTCCTCGAGGAAATGAGGTCTCCTGATCCCAGGTGCAAAGGGGTAAGTCTCTAACTCCAGGGGCCATGAAGGGACATCTGAGTTTCCCTTGTCCTTCTTTCCCTCTCTGAACCCATGGTGTCCTCACACTAACCACAGTTAGGACCCTGGCCTCATTCCTCGATGAGGATCATTAGGCTCCATAAAGGACAGTCTCTAAGATGCTCAGTGTACCAACATCCTCTGCACAATGCATAACCCTATTCACCCAAGATGCAAGAGGATTTCTATTCAGGAAAACCAGGAAAGGGAGAGCCTTTCTCAAGGACACAAGGACATTAGTGAGTGAGGGAGTGATTAATGGATGGAGAACTATTTCCACCACCAACTTCCAGGAGCATATATGGCCTTTTGGGCACAGGCCCATACCCTTTTTTTCCAATCAAGTTTTTCAGAGAAGTGAGGCTGCCTTCTAGATGGCACCTCCACACTAAGGGGGTCTCCTACTTCTTCCACATGTACATATTGCAATGGGCCTCCCACTATGTGCATCTGAGAACACTCTGTGGGCATCTGTAGCCTTTCAAGACCCCAGAAACCATGAGGGCACCCCAGCACCAGCAGAGCATTTATGCACATCACAACAATCACCCCAGTTGAGAACTCTCCATTCCACTCTGTACTATGCCCCGCCATCTGTACTGATCAGTCCAACCCCTCTCCTTCCTGTTTCTTGATTATACTACCATGGTTCCCACACATGGATGCCAGGGTACTTGTGGCCCACCCCAACCATTTGGGTTCCAGGAACAAATGACACAGTGGAATGTGTTTGGGAACTTCTGGATGACGGGAAGTCCCACCCTCCAGGTTTTCATCTTCAATGTAATGAGTGCAGAGGGAGCCAGGAGGGCTCTGTCAGGTAGAGAGAGGTGGGAGCTGACTGAGCCTCAACTAAGTGCCCAGGACTCTGGGTTCAGAGCTGGTGTTATGTGGAATTGTTGAGAGATGTGAAGAAAACCCAGCTCACTGTATGCAGACAGCAGATGCCCTCACGTGGTCAGGCTGCTGTGCTTCTCAGAGCCCCAAGATGTTCCACAGGTGTGGAGGTGGGGAACCCACGTGCCAGCCCAGGCTGTTCCTGAGCACCTCTACCTGGATTCGAAAAACGTGACTCTGCATTAGAGTCATCACATCAATGTATCCCGGCCCCCCACCCCCAAAAGTTCTCTCAGAGACACTGAGGTTCTACTGGCTCTGGACTTGCCCTTTTCTCTGGGATTCTGGGGGCCCATTAATTAGGAAGTCACAACAATTCTCAGCACACAGGCTGAGCCCACTGAGATCCCAGGAGTATCCAGGCATTGCTTCTATTTATAGTCCATGATGACCCACGGCACTGCGGACACGTATTGCACTCACCTAAAGAAACCACCAGGCCCAGGGCCTTCATGCCACTGGCCTGCAGAGACCTGGAGGAGCAGGCAACCTATAGGCTGCGTGGAACCAAAGACCCTAGATCCTGGGATCTGAGCTGGACACACAGCTCATGTGCACACAGTCACCACTGTCACTGAGAGTGCAATTGAAACACCTGCAGAGTTAGCAGTGGACCTGGTATGCCCACGAGTGGGGGTGATCTGCATCCCTTGAAAATGATCGTGTCCAGAGAAAGGCAAATTTTATAGGACTTCACTTATCTCAGATTCTCAATTATCAGGTTCATAAAAAGTAAATACAATGTTCTTTTCCTGGGCCTCAAGGGCACTAGAATTCAGCATTGATGGCACGTTAGTTCTGGAGATGCATGGTGGTGACGCCTATACAACAACATGAACATGCTTAATGCCACTCAACTGTGTACTCCAAAATGGTTTAATTACAAAACGGATGTTTGGTGTCAATTACCACAATGTAAACACTTGGGAGACTGCTGATTGACTCATCTTAGCATAGTTTGTGTTGTGATGGCAGAATACAAGACACTGGGTAATTCATAGCACAGATTTTATTTCTCAAACTTGGGAGGCTGGTAGACCAAGACCGGGGGCCAACTTGTAAGAACGTTCTTGTTGTGTCCTCCTGGAGAAGCAGGTGAAACAGGGACAAGGGCTGATTTTAGAAGCCCTTTCCCAGGGAAGGAGAATCCATGGCCTAAGCACGTCTTCAAGTTCCCACCCACTAACACATCATAATGCAGAGACAGAATAGAATGACAGCCCATGCTCCCCAGAACATCCCAACTTTTGGCATGAGTCCATTTCTGCAACATTTCACAAGTCATGATTTTGGATAAGACAAGAGTTAAGCTGAACACATGGGGAGAGGGCTCCCTTCTCGGCTGCTGCTTGCAGTGTTGCATGTGGCCTTACAAGCCATCACTGAGGTTCTGCACAACAGCTCCGACTGCCCCCCATCACATCCCCATGAGGCCGACTCACACACAAGTCCTGAACACTCCCAAGCCCAGAAACCAGAAACATTACAAGAAATCCAAGGGAGATTTGTTCAAAGTCTGCCCAAAACACCAGTCCACACAGGCTCAAGTCTCTTACAAAATTGCCCGAGTATTTGCATCTAAACGCTGCATATCTTCTTCCTGTAGCACTTCCATTATCTCTAGATGACTTCTGACACCTAATACAATGAAAGGGCAGTGTCATTCTCTGTAACACTGCAAGATCCAGGAAACAATGAGGAGAGAAGTATCTGTCCAGAGAGACACAACTTCTTTCCTAATAGTTTGGATTTCCAGCTGGTGGGGATCATGGATGCAGAAGAATGGGTGCAGGGCCAACTGCACTTTCTTGCTTTGCATTGAGGGGAGGAAACACTGCAGCCAGGATGAGGGCTTCTAGGAGCTGATATCCTTCAAGTCAACATCTGGACACATCTGACCTTCAGGCTGGAAGACTTTCTAGCAGGGGATCCAAGGACTTGCCTACTGTGAAAGGAATCCAAAAGAATAACTTACTTCAAAGGGCATCAAAGAGGTTCAGGAGGGAGGGAACCAACCCAATTGTCCAGACCACTTTTAGAGGTCAGGGGGTGGGTTCCAATGCAAAACACCGCAGTCCCATGGAGAATTCTGCAGTGTGTTGGTGATTAAGGAGAATGTGTGAATCCAGGGGTCACTAGGTCCTCTCAGCCATAAGGAGGGAACCTGCCATAAAGGAACTAGGACAAGGGTGCGAGGAATGCTCACTGGGGGGGGGATCTGAAGAATCTGAAGAAAGGAAAGTGTACTCATTAGAAAAATGTCCGCTGAAAATTCTTAGCCAGCCAAAAGTCATGCGAACTTGTGTGGAAAAAGAGTCTTTGCACAGGGATGAAGCTAAGAGCTCACATGATGGAACACAGCATCAACTGGGACCAAATCCAATATCTGATATTCTTGTAGGAAGAGGGGAGTCTGCACCCAGAGACCAGGGAGACTTGGGGATACAGCCTAAGTGAGGATGGAGTCAGGAGGGGATGCCCATATGGGAACCACAGATTGTGGGCAGCAGTAGGAGAGTGGGAAGGGCTGGGAGAGTTGGGGGGACAGTCCCCTTGAAACCTGGGAGGGGTTATGGCACTGGGACAGCCCAACACCTACTGTGTTGAGCTTCTGGAGCTCAACGGAAGACACTTTCTCTGTTGTCGGCCACCCAGTTAACAGGGTTTGGTTGCAGCAGCCTAGGACCCAGCTGAAGGTCTGAGCATGCTGGCCATGCAGGTTGGATCTGGACCGCAGACACCCTCATCAGAGACTGTAGGGTCTTAGCCCTGAGGCAAGATAAGCACTAAGTCAGGCCAGGTGTGGAAACGGCTAGGCACACACTCTGGGGGCTGGTGCCTGTGTTACTGGGAGTACTTCTGATCCCAATTCCCTGATCTGCTGTCAACACAGGCTACAGAGGAGGGTACAGGGACACAGACCACAGATCTGCCCCACTCAGTGGGCCCAGGCCAACACCACACCCAGCAGCCTCGTGCCATGCCCAATGAGTCTCGAAGTGGCCCCCTCTTCCCATTCTGAGAGCTCTTCCCTTCCTCATGTGCCAGTACCTTCCCACTGCCTCTGGCAATATCTACTCTGTGAGATGACAACATCTGTGGGTAGTGCTCTCTCATCCCAGCACAGTGTGGTCCCACACACCCTGGTGAAATGGGCCACCTGGAGGCTGGACCTGGAGGTTGTTAAGGCTGAATGGCAGGTGTAGTCCTCTGGCACTTTATTATTTAAGTTAAAAAAACAAAAACAAAAACAAAAAACGGGTCTTGGTGCTCAAAAATGTTTGATTTGCATATTCTCATCCCCTAACCCCAATATTTTCATTATTTCCTCACATATGAAATCTTACTAGCAGAAAGTTAATTTCGTATTATAGAAAGTTGATTGAAATAACATTGGTATAAATAATCAATCACCATACTTTCAATTTTTGTTCTGCTTTCCTGTTAGAAACCACTTGGATACAAGAGAACAGAGGACAGACTAATGGAAATGCTTGAAATGACAAGAAGCTCCCACTCAAGCTCAGCATTCAGTCCTGGACAGCGTAAGTCAAGGCCACTTTGACATCTGTTCCAAAGAGTCTACCAGACAGAATCCTCTGACTGATCCCTGACTGAGCCATAGGAACTGGCTAGAAAAGCCTTCACATCCTCAATACATTCTTCACTTCAGAATACTGGACAAGCATTGATATCCATCTCTCGTCACCTTGCTCCCCAGCCAACCATTCTTCAACAAATTCAAAGGAGCAACTCATGCAAGCACACAGAAAGGGGTGTTCACTACACACATCCATGTGTGAAAAAGACAACTGGTATTTCTTGTTTGGGCCATTTCAAATGAAATCCCTTCTGCATGACCTCCAAAAACCAAAGGAAAATATTTGTGAAATTCCCACGTAGAAGACAAGTTACACTTGCCAAGGAGGCAGTGCCAAGAATTTTGACACTCCAAATGTAGAGTGTGTGTTTAGGAAGCAGTAACAGTCTCCATGAGAGAGTCCCATGAAATCAATTAGGAAGATCCATGCTCTAGCCCTACCATGCAAGTGATGTGACTTGAAATAGTCACTTAGTCTTAGCAACCATCATGACTAACCACTAAGTCAATGAATAAAGGTGCTCAGGTGTCAAGCTACAAAATGTGAAATCAGCATGGATTAGGATGGGTGGGAAAAGTCTCCAACTCTAACACAATTAGGGAAGGCTGTGCCTGCCCTCAAGTGGCTGGGGGATGGGGGTGACTGGGATCCTGCCACAGAGAGGGATTCCAAACCTCACATCCACTGACCCAGGCCAGAAGACCAGGTAGAGTCCAAGGATCCTGGGGTGGCCCAATGGCAATAAAGGTCAAAAGGAACTAGGGATCTGCCTGGACCCTCAATCCCCTACTCTGAGCAGGGCTGCATGATGAGGCCAGAGGGCATCCACAGCAATCTGCCTTTTAGGAAAACAGGGACTGCAGGCTGCCTCTGGCTCACTGAATCAGGGTGGTGTTTTCATAAAGCAAGACCACTTCCTCACATTTGAGCAGCAGCGCATGCGCTGACAGCACAGTGGCTGGCTTGACTCAGGCCCTGAGAAATGAAATAGAAAATTCATAGCAAACCCATCTTTAGCTCTTCCACATCATCTGGGGCTCTGATTCAATTCCGTCAACAAAGGGGTCTGAAATGGTGTCTAAACATTCTGGGGACTCACCTCTGTGTGGAACTCTTCAGGAAAAAGGGGATCAAATCTCATGAAGCAACTCTTCTCTCTTCTAGCCCATGGGAAATGCAAGGAACCTGCATGATACCAGAGGCTCACTTCTCTCTTCTCATGTCTTCTGGAAAGGATTCATTAATGCTTCCTTCGAGGTGAAGCAGAAGCCTGCATTCCCAGCTGCAAAGAGTGTCTGAGGGCACTGTCTCCCTTAAAACCCAAGAAGAAAAACAGGTCATTAAAGAGGCATATGGATTAGAGTACATGTTCAATGATCCATCCTGTCTGGAGCCTTCCACACGCCCATCTTCCACATTCACAGAGCAATGCTTGGCCATTTTCAAAGACCAGGAGACCATGATGCTCATCACCAGGAAGTCATTAAAGGACTCGAACAGAGCAGCATGGATTGCAGAAGGTGGCACACCAAGGATCTTCAGCACAGCTGCTAGAACACAAGAGCTTAACTTCAGTATTGACTTTCTGCCACCTACCAAGTACGATATTACTGTCAACCAGAACATGCAGACATCCAAGTAGCAGGTGACCCCCCGCATCCATTCACAGAAGTGGACAACGTCTGCATTGGAACAAGAAAGTATCTTATCCTTAGTCATAAAAATCATCAGAAAAAAAATAAAATGGATGCAAGTCTTCTCATTTCACTATTACCTAGCTGTTGGAATTCCCGATTAAACAATACCTCCTCCAAAATAAAAAGTATCTCAGACATGTGTCAACTATCAATGGATGACATTTTAAAAACTATGGCCTTTACTTAATATTTATGTATGCTATAGCCCTGCCTAAGGCTCTTTGGGAAAGGATCATATAGAATTGGATCTTTGAAAATCTCATATTTGCTGATAAATATTACTGCTGATGCCAGACATGGCAAAGTAAAAAGTGGGACTTTGGGTACTCAAAGGACGCAATGTGTGGGATTGGTGTCCCTGATTCATGCATAGCATATGGTTTCTATGAAAGCTGGTGAGGGAGCAGGAGTAACAAAGCTGAACAGGTGACCTCAGGGGATACTGGCAAATAGGCCAAACTGAAGAACATGTTCCAGCTAACATTGGTATTTGGGCTCCTGAGCCCAGACTGGTTGTTAAAAAAGGTGCAGACAGGCAGTGTTCATGTACAAAATGTCTACCATTTAAAGGTGGGTAATTTAAATGGCATCTAGTTACACATCTGAAAAAATGGTCTGCCAACTTATGAATTTCATTTTAACAATAACAACAAGAAAAGAAAAACCAGACAATTGTGGGAGGCCATCCTCGCACGTGATTTGACTTACCTCCCTGGCTGGGTGAGAGGCGCTCAAACACAGTTGTGTCAGAGCCATTCCCCACCCTTTCCCAGGTCCGAGGGCTTGTCCATGCAGAGGTGTGCCTGGCCACTGACCTGAAGACCCAATCATTGTCCTTGACCTTGGGATGCTGCCCCCCTTAACCTTCACTGGATGGGATTTTCCCTTGAATTTTTTTATTCCCCAATAAAAGCTCACTCCCTGCGTGCTCTCCCTCTCTCCCTAGTCTCTTGTGTAAACCTCGCCACCACATTAGGTGGCTAGAAGTGGGAGCTAGGAGAAGCCGTCTCGGCGCTGTGTGAAAGGTAATGAGAGTCTTGTCTCTTTAATTTAAAACTCACTAGCAATTTCTTATGAACTGAACCTTCTTTCATGAAGCTCGATCTGGTGGCAAGGCAGAAACAATGAGACATATAAAGATAAAACCTTGCCTTCACCAGGACGCCTAGAAATAGGTTTTATTTGGCTCATGCAAATATCTTTCAATAGAAAGTCTGATTTCTGAATGAACCCATTCAATTTTATAATGCACAGATCACAAGATTTTCTTTACAGAATATTCTCTTCTTCTTCCTAAAGCCTCACATAGAAAATGTCTCACAGGACATCTGAGGGGAATGACCCAAAGGATGAGAGAATGGCTGGAACTGTTCTCAAATGTGCCCATATAGCCTAAAGGGTAAAGGCATCTAATTGTACTCTAAAACAATTATAAACCTATTTGATCCATTATTAATAAATATCACCACTTTACCACTTGAACCAAATCACAGAAAATTGGAAGCAGATGATCATTGGCTTTGATACATTTACTTCCATTTCATTATCCAGAGATGATCAACTCTATACTTCAAATGATGCAAATTTCTTACAGAATGCCTAAGATCCTGAGGATATATTTTGGCGCAGCCCATGGTATTGCTTCATTATTTTATTATTTTGTAAGTAATAAAATGTAACTTCATGTTGGATAATATATTCAAGCCATGAAAATATCATCCAACATCATTCTTCCCATTAGCCCAAATTCTGTGCATGCTCACTTACTGTGTAAGGAATTTTACTAATTATTTGAAGGTTCTAGAGGACCTGTTAGACTCCTAATGGACAAACCATCCAACTTATTCCAGAGAATGTACGAGTGCCATAAGAAGAAAATAAGGTAAGCCAACAGGAATGGGCAGCTGCCTGCCCTAGGCTGGGAGGGACACTGGCGATGGCACCAGGGCTGCTGGGCAGCAGAGGCCTCCACAGCCCTGCAGGGAGCCTGGAGCACAGCTCTGCAGAACCATGCTCAGCCCTGGACAGATGCAGGAGATTTCCCATCACAGGCTAGAGTGTGACAGTCCCAGATGCATGCCTGTCATGCCAGCCACCAGGGAGGCTGACCTTCGAGGTCAGCCTTGGCAATTAGACCTTGTGGCCAAGTGGGAAAAAGTTTACAGGGGTCTCTGAGGGTGGAGCTCAGGTAGGTCACTTGCCTAACAGGCTCAGGCCCTGGGTTCAATCCCCAGAACCACACATACACCAAAAAGTGACCTTGAAACATGGTTTAAAATGATGGGTCAGGTACACAGAAGTGAACAGGAGAGGGTTTTTAAAGCGAGGACTTAAAACAGAATCCACAGGTGCCACAGGAAAACAAAAGGACACAGAGTCAGTGAGATCTGAAATACCTGGGCGGGTCTGTCTTTTAAACTGGCCTCCTGCTCCCCAGGTCACACTGGGTTCCTCCATCACCTTCCCACTCTCCAGGAGATTTGCGGGTCAGGCCACCTCTTCTCCTCTGAGGTCCGGGGCGCAGGCCACACGGGCTGAGGCCACCGCATCCTGAACAGGACCCTGCAAATCAAAATCCACCCACTGTGACCAGCAGCTCTGCTGAGGAGAGCCCTCAGGTGAGAACCGGGACAGCGGGGTCCGTGGTGGGCGCTGTGGGGACCGCCCCGGCGGCTCCAGGGGACAGGCAGCCCGGGACCCTGGCTCCAGGGCGGCGGCAGAGTACTCCCGGGTCCCACCCTCGCGTGGGCGCCTAGACCCGGGCGGCTCCTGGCCAGCTCACCTCCTCCGCTCCTGGATCCCGGGAGCTGGACCCATCACACCAGGACCTGCAGCCCCTCCTCCAGGGCGCTACTTCCGGGCTCCTCCCACACGGAGCTGTGCACGACCCCGGCTCCAAGTTCCCGCCCTGGCATAGGCCCCGCCCCCGTCTCCCTGGCGACGGCACCACTTGGCTTCTGCATCAACCTCTGCGTGCTGAGGGCGGGGTCCTTGGCGCCCCGCCAGCCGCGCTCTCACCTCAGCTGGTGAGCTAGGGTGGGACAGCAACTGACTAGCGTCCTCACCTGTCCCCAACTTCCTAGGAGTGAGGTCTGCGGCTGCCCCTCGTGGCCGTGGGACCGAGTGGACGCGGCCCTGGATGCTGGGCTTTCCCGTGCGAAATGGGCCTCAGCCAGGGGGATGGGACTGCTGCCCAGGAGGACAGGGCTCCTGAAAAGGCGCCTGCCACTCCCCTTGCTTTAGGGGACCTCCTCCAAGGGCCTCCTGGACTGACAGCTGCTGGCCAGGGCTTTCCTGGGCATATGTTGTGAGTCTGCCCCAGCCTCAGGTCTGGAAGTGGGACCTTCCTTCAAGCAGGCACGACACTCAGGGTAGCACTGCCCTGTGGTGGTGCTGTGCAGTCAGCGATGTGGTAGAAAACAGTCTCCCAGGGTGTTGGGACTAAGCACCTAAGAGAAACCACACCAAAAGAAAGCCCAGGAACCTCGCTTCCCAGGCTGCCCAGGAGATGGGCCTTGGAGTCCCCAGGGCGGCTGTGCCCTGATGTGCTTCCTCCTAGAAGCTTTCCTGCTTAACTGCTGAAGCGTTTGCTGTCACCCTGAACTCCATTACTGTTTCCATGCACTCCCATTAACTAAGGTAACCTGGAAGGAGAACTCAGTTCCCTGTTGTTTGGAATGGCCAAAAGGATGCAAAGAGGCAGCACAGGTATGGATCAAATAGATGGTAGCTGATTATATTAAGTAAAGGAAGTGTCAAGTAAGTGAAAGAATTGTCACTGCAGATATGATGGTGCCCTCCTTAATATTGTGTGTTATTTCTCTTCTTCAGTGTGTAGCACCCCTAGTGTTTGGCTGTGGTTGGTTCGGGGATAATACATGCTCTAAGGTGTACAGTCACTGAGATTCAAGACTTCGGTTAATGTTTTGATTTAGATATAATGCCCCCACCCTTGGGATATGATTGAAGAAACACAGCAGCTCTGATTGCAGTGGCAGACATTTACCCCTATGGTAGAATGCAGTCTGAGGACAAAATTGCTAAGAGAAATAAGGTAGGCCCAAGCCACCACAGAGGCATGAAGGTTCAGTCCTGGTCCATCTATGATCAGTGAGTCAATGAATTCCTTTTGGTAAGTAAGCCAGTTAGCATTGGGATTTGCTGTTATTTGTTTCCATGTACAAAATGTTTTGGGAAGAAGAGTTTTCCAATTTGGAAAACAATGATCTCTCAATAGTGAGATAGTTTGAAAAACTGTTCATAAGGCTTGCTATTATGTGGTGCATCCAATAAGTCACTTATCTATGGGACTAGAAAAATAATCTCAAACAATTATTTAGAAAACTAACTCCTAAGAGATATCAAAATTTTATCATATGTTTATGACAGTAAATAGTATTAAAGAAGAGTGGATAAATGGTTTGGCATCAATATTCAATGTCTTAAAGGAAAAGAGGAATTTCTCCTGTCTTATGTCCACAAATACATTGCCTTTTATGTAACAGGACATATTATATGTATACATGGACACTTAATTGAATCAATAAGTTACTGTGGAAAAAGATAATAGGGGGCTGGGCTTGTGGCTCAGCGGTAGAGTGCTCACTCAGCACGTTTGAGGCCCTGGGTTTGATCCTCAGCACCACATAAAAATTAAATAAAGATATTGTGTCCATATACAACTAAATATGTATATGTATATAAAAAAAAAGATAATAGGAATAGAACTCAAGAGCACTAATCAACATTTTCCAGGATTTGAGAAAGGTTAGAACTGAAACTTCAGGGATATTTTTCTATGTATTAATACATAGGATATTCTGTCATTTCTTCCCCTTCACTGTGGGTTTTGTGTATTGCATTAGTCATGTCTCTTCAGGCTCCTTTATTTGGACATCTCCACAGCCTTCCTAGGTCTTTTATAAAATTACCATTTTTGAAAGCTATAGTCCTCCTCACCTTTGTTTTTCAGTTGACCTACCATGAGATGAACTTTCCTTTTGGCTTACAGTCCTTTGAATTTCAACGTACATTGAGAAAGTTGTTATTGCCTAAACTCCTCCACCCTATGCCATGGTAGCCACACTCCTGTCCCCTGCCTAATCCCTGGCAAACATGATTTATTCTTCATTATGATAGTTTTGAACAGACATCTTATAAAGGAAAACAGCATGTAAACTTTTGAGCCGGGGTTCTTTTTCTCAGAATAATGCCTTTCGATTCATCCAAGATGTTACATTTATCAGTAATTTGTTCTTTTTTATTGCTGCCTACTAGTCATTGTATGAATGCATCACAATTTGTTTATCCATTCAATGTCGTGTTCCTCACAATTAAAACACTCAGAGTCACTCCAGGGGAACTGGGCTGCACGAAATAACCACACAAGAGACAGAGGTACCTTTTTCTTCGGGGTCCTGTGATGGCTCTTCTGACTTTAAGGGTCCACAGAAAGAGAGAGAGAGAAAGAGAGAGAGAGAGAGAGAGAGAGAGAGAGAGAGAGAGAGCAGGATCTGAACCCTTTTATTAAGGAGAAGCCATTCAAATGAGGCAAGAGGTCAGGTTTCAGGAGGTTGAGTCTAGCTTCATGATGTCTGTTGTCAGAGATTGACTGACATCTAGGAAGGCCACACCCAAAGACCGAGCAAGAGAAGGGGACACAAAGAATCATTTACATGGAACATTCTGTCCCAAACAGGGCAAAGCGTTAATATTACGAAGGAATAGGTGAATGTAGCTCAATCCATGGGGCTACATGCCTATGTCTGAAGACACGCCCTCAAACTTCCTGGACCGGAGCAATGTCCAGATCACTACAAGATGTAGTGACCAGTCAAATTCTTTCCACTCCAGGATGGAAGGTGTGAATCATTCAGAGTAGCTCCCCACAATTCAACAGTTTAGGGACTTTTGAATTCGTTTCAGTTTGGGGTGATTATGAAGACAGTCATCTAAACATTCATGTACAGGCTTTTGTGTGAGCCTAAGTTCTTATTTCTCTAGGATAAATAGCTAGGAGTGAGATTTGCTGGGTTCTGTGATGGGTATGTGTTTGATTTTATTAAGAAACTGCCAAACTGGTCTTCCTGATCATTACCCAGGATGCATCTGAGAGGAGATGATCTCTTTTTGGGGACAGCTACATTTAGTGACCAACTGCTTGAGCAAGATGCACAGACCAAAGATAAGGTAAGCCACCAATAGCCTATTTGAGTTGATTTTTGAACAACTCATCAGGGTTGAGAACATCACTGCAGAAGAGTGTGGAGTAGGGAAGCAGCTCAGGACAGGACACCTGGGAAGCAGAGAGAGAGCTCCTCTCACCAGGACAGAATAAGAAACCCCAGGGGTAGTCCCTAGAGACCTACCTCCTCCAACCACACCCTACTGCATACATTACCACCCAGTTAGTCCCCCCCCAGGGGTTCAATGCACTAATTAGGTTAAGGCTCTCCTAACTTGCACTGTCTCACACGGGAACTTTTGAGGGACAGCAACAAACCATCACATCTGTGAAGCTGCAAACCTTTGTCCCTCACCCTTTCTTATAGGACGTTTTCCCCGAGCTGTCAGCCTTCAGGCCTTTTGTAGTTTCATGGATTGGAAATCTCACTTTTTAAAATAAATATTTCTTCTTTCATTTGTAGTTGGACACAATAGCTTTATTTTATTTATTTATTTTTATCTGGTGCTGAGGATGGAACCCAGAGCCTCCTCCGTGCTAGGCGAGTGCTCTACCGCTGAGCCCCAGCCCCAGCCCCAGGAAATCTCACTTTTAAATGGTGCATCCTACTGAACACTGTGCTCTACAGGGAAGTCAGACAGGTATTTCTGGTCATATATACACTGAACAGAGATATGTTGAGGTCCTACTAGGTGGCAGGTACTGTTCAATATTCTGGGATACAGCACAGACCTGGGCCTTGGCCTCCCAGAGTCTGTCATCTAGCTTGCTTGTTTCTGTGTAGCCTGAGATTAAATAAGTTTGAACAGGGAAGGTAGGGGCGTGTGTGTGTGTGTGTGTGTGTGTGTGTGTGTGTGTGTAAAGTGTCACCATTCATGGATTAAAGTTATGATTAGTGTTGGGTGCATCAAAGGTAAGTGAAACAAAATCTCATGCCAGGGCAAAATAGGGGAGTTAGGGTACATACTCAAGTTTTAGTAATTTTATACGGTACTTCCTATATACTGTTATGGGGTGATTTTTTTCTGAGTTTCTATGGTTCTACCTCTCATAAAAGAAGGTAACTGTAATTAAGCTTCACATCTGGTATGCTGGTGCATGCCTTTAAAGCCTTGGGAGGCTGAGGCAGGAGGATCAAGGGTTCAAAGACCAGCATTAGCAATTTGACAAGACTCTAAGCAACTTAGTGAGATCATGTCTCTAAATAAAATATTAAAAGGGCTGGGGATGTGATTCAGTGGTTAAGTTCCCCTGAGTTCAATCCCTGATACCAAAAAAAAAAAAAAAAAAAAAAAGAATTAAGTTTCACATTTTTCATGGAATTGGCTGTTAGGGAAATGCTGTTACCCTGACTACTTCTATGTTTATGAATTAAAAAATTCTCTGTCCCAGAGTCTGATCTCTTCTACCAGTATCCATGAGATTATGGCAAGCTTGCTTAACTTGTAAATAGGATAAAAATCTCAAACCCTCAATTCTTGACAGACGTCACTCAAATCCCTTCTGCCTTACATTTTCTCTGCCCCTCATGAAACCCCCAGTATCACTCAGACTTTGGCTCTCTCTTCTCAGGAACAATCTGATAACATGTTGCCATATCTGTGTTGCTGTACTTCTTTCTTCCTATGCTGGGGCTTCTTCAAAATTCCCATGCAGCAAGAATCTAGTCAGTTTGCATGCATGCACAGCTGGTGTTGCAGAGGAGACCAGCAGGTGGCGGCAGAGCATGCCAGATATGGATGTTTCTGTCCCAGATTCTTAGGTTCTTGCTTAAGATGATTCCAGGCAACACAGGAGACTTAGTAAAAGAAAAAAGTTTTTTAGCAGGGATAGAAGAAGAGAAAATGGGCATATTCTCAGTGGAAAGAGTGGGTCCTCTTAGGAAAAGGATGGTGCACTCTCCCTGTATTCCAGCTTTATATAATTGCTTAGGGAAATTTCCAGTGAATCCCACAAAGGTCCACCTCTTGACTTTTGACAGCCGGATTGCATCAGACTTCCTAGTCCCCACTGATCATGGTTTTGGGAGTCAATGAATGAAAAATGAAAAGGCTACAAAGAGGCAAAAACTTTCTGTCTGAAAATAGAAGACAGTCCTAGGCTCAACAGCATAATTTTTAAGTCTTAATAGCTGAAAGGCCAGGGGACATGGAGGATACTGTGCAGTTTTTGAGTTTCCCAAAATGGGCCTACAGAATGGTAAAGGAATGAGTTTCCAGCATGGTGACTGAGTCAACTTTGTTGTTGTTGGGTGTTTTTTTGCTGTTGTTTTCATCTTTGGATTTGTTTGTTTGGTTTCCCATATTTTAATTCGTGGATTATAATTATACATATATATATATACAATTATGTATATAATTATTCATATATATTTATATTGTTATAAATGTATAAGTATATATGTATATAGTAGTGGTGTTCATTGTTACATATTCATATATGCACATTATATAACAATGTAATTTGGTCAATTTTGTTCCCCAGTATTTCCCTTTTCCCTCCCCTGTTCCTCCCCCTGGTCCCTGTCCTCTGCTCCACTGGTCTCCCTTTCTTTTTCATGAGATTCCCCTGCCTCTGTATGTTTTCTTTCATTTTTTTCTCTCTAGCTTCTATATACGAGAAATATATGACAGAAAACATATGAGTGTTTACTTTCTGAGTCTGGCTTACTTTGCTAAACAATGCTTTCAAGTTCTATTCATTTTCCTGCAAATGACATCATTTCATTCTTCTTTAGGGCTGAATAAAACTCCATTGGGTATATATACCGCATTTTCTTTATCTACTTATCATTGATAGCTACATAGGCAGATTCCATAATTTGGCTAGTAGGAACTGTGCTGCTGTAAACATGGCATGCATGTAATAATACAGTATGCTGACTTTAATTCTTTAGAATAAATACCAATGGTCACTTAGTGGTTTCATTCCTAGTCTTTTGAGTAACTTCCATACTGATTTCCATAGCAGTTGTACTAATTAACAATTGCACCAACAGTGTAAAAGTGTTTCTTTCTCTGAACGTCCTCTCCAGCATTTATTATTGTTTGTAATTGTGATTACTGCCACTCTAAATAAATGAAGATGAAATCTCAATGTAGTCTTGTTTTGCAAACTGCAAATCAAATGTAATTTCTCATGTTGAACATTTTGTATATATATTTGTTGGCCATTTGTATTTATTCTTTTGAGAGGTTTCTGTATAACTCATTTGCCCATTTACTGATTTGGTTATTTAGATTTTTGATGGTAAATTTTTGAGTTCTTTATGTATCTGGATAATAATCTTCTGTCATATATTTATTGATTTGCATATGATAAACCTTCCTTACATCCCTGGAATAAAATCAGTTTGGTCATGATGGTCAGTCTTCTTAATATGTCATTGAATATGGTTTGCTACTATTTTATTAAGAATTTTTGCATTTAATTTCATCAAGGATATTGACCTATAGTTTTCTTTCCTTGATGTGTCCTGGTAGAATTTAACAGAAAATCCATCTGGACCTGGGCTTTTCTTGGTTAGGCTTTTATTAGTATTTCCATCTCATTGCTAGATATTAGTCTGGTTAGGTTTTCTATGTCCTCTTGATTCACTTTTGGCAGGTCATATATGTCTACAAACATGTTTACTTCTTCGTTTCCAACTCATTGGAGTATAAATCTTCAAAATAGTCCCTAATGATCCTCTGGATTCTTGTGATATCTGTCATGATTTCATCTTTTTCATCTCTACTTTTATAACTGTGATATTTCTCTCTCTCTCTCTCTCTCTCTCTCTCTCTCTCTCTCTCTCTCTTTCTGTTAATATGGCTAAGGGTTTTTAATCTATCTTGCTTATCTGTTAAAAGAACTAACTATTTCATTGATTTTTTACAATTTATTAAATTTTCTATTTCATTAATTTGGGGCTCTGATTTTAATTACTTCTACTGTTTTTTAAAATTGGTTTGTTATCATTTTTCTAAGGCCTTGATCTTCAGATTTTTTACTGTAGTCACTCATAGATATCAACTTTACTCTTAGGACTACCTTTATTGTGTCCTAGAGGTCTGGAATGTGTATCAGTATTACTGTTTTATACTACAATTTCTAAAAATATTTCCATTTGTTATTCAAAGTGTATTGTTCAATCTTCTGTGTTTTTATACTTTCTGTAGTTTTGGGGGAGTGTTGATTTCTAATTTCATCCCACTATGATCTGATGGGATGCAAGAAATTATATCAATTCTCTTGTGTTTACTAGAGTTACTTTGTAACCTGTTTTTGAAGAAGTTTCCATGAGCATCTGAGAAGAAAGTGAATTCAGCTATTGTTGAATGAAATATTCTGTAGATGTCTGTTAAGTCCATTTCATTTAATTTTTTAGGTCTGAAGGGTCTTTCCTGATTTTCTTTCTGAACGACCTATCTATTAAAGCAGGGTATGTTGAAATCACCCAGTATTGTAGTGAGGTCTAAGCCTTCTTTAAGTTGAGTAGTGTCTGCTTTATGTGTTTAAGTGCATCAACATTTGAAGCATAAATATTTACTATTGTTATATCTTCTTGTCGGTTTGTTCCCTTTATCAGTATGAAGTGACTTTTTTTGTCTCTTCTAATTAATTTTGGCTTGAAGTTCTCTTTTTTTGGATATGAGAATCTGTATTTCTGCTTGTTTGTGGGCTCCTTGAGTAGCTAGTTCTGCTTGTTTGGGGCTCCATTTGATTGGTATATCAATTTTCATTTTTTACTTTTAGCCTTTAGATGTCTTTACCTCTAAGGTGATTTTCTTGCAAACAACATAGAGTTGGCTCTTATTTTTTAATCCATTTTGGCAGCCTATGTCTTTTAATTGGAGAGTTGAGGGCATTAATATTCAGTATTATTAAAAAGAGGTGTTTATTAATTTTTGCCATTTTGATTTATTCATAATATTTAATTTGGTCCTGTATCTCATTTGTGTAGCAACTCTTCAATGAGATTTGTCCATTTGTGAGCTCTGGAGTTTGGTTTTGATTTCTTTTGCATATTTTGACTTCTTTTGCATATTATTTCTTCAAGTAATTTTTGTAGTGCCAACTTAGCATTCATGAATTCTTTAAGTTTCTGCTTATCTTGGAAGTTTTTATTTCTTCTTTAAATCTGAAGGATAGCTTTGCTGAACATAGCAATATTGGTCAACAGCTATTTTCTTGCAGGGCTTGAAACAAATCATTCTAAGCCCTCCTGAATTTTAGGGTTTGAGATGAATTATCACAAGTGATTCTGATTGGCCTGCCAATTGAGGTACCTTTTGAAGGACAAACCATGGAGCTGAGGTTAGGTTAGAAACAAAAATGGAGTTGAGAATACAGAAAGGGAAGGATGGATACTATTGATACTAGTGAAGTCTTCTAAGAAGATCTTGGTTTTGATGGGGGAAAAAAAGACATTTTTTTGTGTGTGTGTGGTCCTAGGAATAGAAACCATGGGAACTCTACTACTGAACTATATACCCACGCATTTTTATTTTTATTTTATACAGGGTTTCACCTAGTTGCCCATGCTAGCTGGGACCTTGCAATCCTCAGACTCCTCTGAGTTACTGGGACTAAAATTGTGTGTCACTACATCTGATTAAAAAGTTAACATGTAATATTTCCTAGGCACTGTGCTATGAGCTCTAAGTTAATTATTTTACTTAGTTTAATTATTAGAAAAAAAAATTTGGCATGTAAAATTTTTCTATTTCTTTCACAGAATGAGACACTTAAATTTAGAGAGGTAATATAGCTTGTTTAAAGTCACAGATCTTGGGGCTGGGGTTGTGACTCAGAGGTAGAGCACTCGCCTAGCATGGGTGAGGCACTAGGTTTGATCCTCAGCACCACATAAAACTATAATAAAGATATTGTGTCCACCTATAACTAAAAAACAATTATTTAAAAAAAATTAAGCCACAAATCTTAAAAACAGAAGAACTAGATTTAAAACTCAGTATACTTCAGAAGCTATTATTATTATTATTATTATTATTATTATTATTATTATTATAAATGGTGTCTATTTATTTTAACTTTTTGGAAGGGCCTCTCAACTTCTAGTAAGTGAGCAATCAAGTATATGTTTTCTACAGGGCCAGGAAGGTGTGATCTATCCTGATGATTTATAGGTTCATGACTGACGCTTCAATAACAAAAGACAGGTTAACAAAAGAAAGACATAATACATTTACTTAAAGTCTTATATTACACAGAAATCTTCAGATAAAAATCCAAAAGACCCATTTTTTATCCTTAGGATCAGTGAGCATGGGCAGCTGTGTTGGAATGGGATTGGATAAAAGGGTAGGATCCAATGGTAACAGACTAAATGGGGAAACCCAGCAACGTCTGTGGTTAGGTTAGTTTGGGGAAGCAGCAGAGACTCCCCGGGTGGGGAAAGAGGTGGGCCTTCTTGACGCTTCTCTTTTCTGTTATGAATAGTTTCCATAGAGTCTCTCATTTTGGGTGTTAGGGCTCAGAAAATGAATCTCCAAAATATCCTCCTTTAGTATGCTGAGTACTTTGAACAGCAGGAAATCAAAAAGACCTCAGAAGCAGGATCTCTCTGACCTTCTCCTACCCTCCCATCCCTGCCTCTCTTCCTTTCTTTCTCGAAAATTAGTCAAACAGCCTGTAAATATTACTCTAACCTAAAAAACTTAGGTCACGGGGGTCATCCTGGGAGGGGATTCAGGTAGTTCTTGTGGTACCCTAATTTAGTTCTCGAGAGAGTTATTACGAAGGAGCAAGTCCAGTACCTCCTGCTTCCTCTGCCTCAACGTCTCCGTGTGTGGGGTTGGTTTGTTTTGTGGGACTGGGGATGGAACACAAGGCCTTTCTTGCATTAGGCAGGTGCTGTACCCCAGAGATACACCCCAGCCTTCCTCACTGTGATTGCTCCCTTTTACAGTGCACCCACCACTGTGTTGCTGTCCACCACAAGGACTTAACTACAGTCTAGCTCTTAAGTGTCCCCAAAGGTCATGTATTAATGGTTTGTTCCATGTTCCATGGTGCTACTAGGAGGTGGTAGAACCTTTAAGAAGTAGGGACTAGTGCTTGACTTTCAAATCACTGGGCATGTGCCCTCAGAGGGGATTGTGGGACCCAAGTCTCTTCCTCAGCCTCTCTTTTTGGCTTCCTGACTGTGAGGAGAGCACTTTCTGATCTTGGACTGAAACTTCTAAATGAACCAAAACAAAGCTTGTCTCCTTACAAGTTGACTATTTCAGGTATTTGTTATATGACTAACATAAGCTGACTGTATAAGCCTTCACCAGAGCCAAACCAATGCCAGCAGCAATGAATTTGACCCTCCAGCAATGTGAACCAAATAAACCTGTTTTCCTTATAATGTATCCAGCCTCAGATATTTATTTTGTTATGGCAATGAGAAATAGACTAATAATGAAGCTGTATTTGCAATTCATGAATTGGGAAGCCTTCATTTTATAGGATAGAATAAGCACTCCTACCAGGCAATGGTAGAACAGTGGGTTTTATAAACTGTGGGTTTTGAAAAACAAATAGTAGAGGGAAAAAAAGGTGATCAGTTAGTGTCAGATTATTTCAGGTTACCTTTTTGTTGTTGTTGTTAATGGTTAAAGCATAGAGTCTTTCTTGTTAGATTGACTTGGGTAAACTGGAATTTCCTGTTTTTGTTTTTGTTTTTGTTTTTGTTTTGGGGGGGGGGAATCTGGTCTGTTTGAAATCTTTTTCCTTTAAGTTGCAGATGTATAATGTGGCATTTAACATGAGTGAATTCATATTGGTTTGGTTTGGTCTGGTGCTACCTTTCAGTAGCACCATAGGACATGGAACAAACCCTTAACACATGACTTTTGGGGACACTTAAGAGCTAGACTGTAGTTAAGTACTTGTGGTGGACAACATCACAGTGGAGGGAGCACATGTAAAAGGGAGCAATCACAGTGAGGCAGGCTAGGGTGTAGCTCTGGGGTACAGAAAGCGGGTGGGGGTGCTAAAACGGAAAACGAAATACCAGCAAACAGCAACAGGGATGGCTACTATCCTGAAAACTATGGAGGCGTCAGGGCTCACTGGTATTTGGAGGCCTCTCTGTAGTCCCAAGAGGGAGGGGCATAGTGGCAGCCCCTGGGAACTGTGGAGGAAGCAGGCCTGGCTGGGAGGGTCAGGGACTTGAACAGAAGCAGCACTCTACCTTTGTTCCAGGCTGCACCCAAAACAAGATTTGCCTCTGTCTAGATGCTGAGAACTGGTCCCTGGAGAACCTTGGAGGACAGATCACCTTGGGGCGTCCTCTTTGGCAGCCACCTTCAGCAGGAAAGGACACAGGCTGGCCTCAGCAGTAGCCCAGACTGGAAGGCAGAGGAATGCTGGAGAGCCTTGAGAGTGTCAGGTAGGCTGGCCAGCGGGGACCAGCTGCTCCTGGCCTGTGCCCCATCTGGGGACACTCCGAAGCCCCTCAACTTCTACTCACAGGACCTTTTCTAAGCCTTTGTGTCACTTCTTCCTTTTCAACACCACATGCTCAAGGACTCTCATTGCTTTTCCAATCCCACTTGATATGGAAAAGGCTTTAAATACACTTTAATGAGGCATAATAACAATCATATGCATACAGTAGGGGGTTATTGATTTTCTTGTGTAAAATATTAACGTGTCTTTCAGGGCTATTTATGGTTGTCTAGAACACAGCATATGGTATCTACCGATGTACCAACCACAGAAAGATCTATTTTTCTTTCTGGGAAAATGTCAAGTATTTACCACTAGCACTAGTCATTTGTTTTCTTTTTTTTACTGCATCTCCAGACACTAAATAATAATAGATAAAGGCTGGCCATGTAAACGCATCAACTATTTCCATTTTTCAGAATTCTGTCTGGTCTTCATGTCCACAGAGACATATCCTTACATTAGCAATCACACCCACCTGGTTTTTGGTGGTGTAATTAAAGTACTGCTCTCAATTGTTCTTTCCAATTTTGCCTCTGATTAAATATAAATGTGAAAGTGTTTGACATATAATTTCCCAAATGTTTCTCTGTTGATTGTAGGAATATACATTATTGACAGATATGTGCAAGGTCAGAATAAGCAATGTTCTCTCTGGTTTCAGAGGGAGCATCACCATCAGGAGGCATCCAGGAGTGGAGGCCACATAAGACACCAAGCTTCTTCCCATAACATCAGTCAATACATGCACTTACTCTGTAGGCACATAAGCCTGTTGAGTAGTGCTTCCAAAAGTATGTGGCCCATACAACACTAGGTGTCAAAACCCTTTTCCCTCAGTCACACAGGTAGACCACATTACATCTAGAGAAATAACAATTGTTCCTCCTCAACATATGATGGAGTTATATCCATGTACCTCCATCGCTAAGTATGAAATATCCTAAGTCCAAAATACATTCAGTCCACTGGCCTACTGAGCTTCCTAGCTTAGCAACGCAGCACACCATAGAGTGTTAGTAGCTTCACCTCATGACTGACGGGCTGACTGTCAGCTGTGGCTTTCTGCTGCTGCTGCCCAGCAAAACAAGAGAGGTTCATACCATACATCACCAGTCCAGGAAAAGACCCAAATCCAAAAATT
Organism: Spermophilus citellus; assembly: GCF_964194105.1. Classification (NCBI taxonomy): domain Eukaryota; kingdom Metazoa; phylum Chordata; class Mammalia; order Rodentia; family Sciuridae; genus Spermophilus; species Spermophilus citellus. Next base: position 3,695,645 of record NW_027673039.1, on the reverse strand, counting down.
AACTATGGTTTTTACTGGAGCAGTAAAAATTTCACAAGTTAGATCATCAAAAACTGGGGACCATCTGTCCAGGCCAAAGGAGCATGGGATGAGCAGAGGGTAATGGAGAGTGATGTCTAGGTCTAGTCCTTAAGTTCTCCATCTGAGACCACCCATTTTTTCTCTCCTTTCCCTGATAACTCAGAATCCACATATCCCAGAGGGAGTGGCTATAAGAGAGGGGAGGCCCATTCATCTCTCACAGACTCTGATGAGAATCTCAAATAAATTGTGATTATGTCCTAAGACATCCATCCTTTCTCCTCAATCAAGCATGAACTAGTTGAAAAACTATCAAGTCCTTATTGGAATAGTTTCAAGGTGAAATATTTTGTGCAGCTTTAGTTTAAACATGTTTATTTATTACAGAACTTTTCAGAGAACTTATTATAATATCTATTTGTGAATCTTCTAGAGCAATGTGGAAGACTCAAATTTGACCTAAGGCCTTTGTTCTTTCATGGAAAGAAAATTCCAAGGAATGCAGTAGAGGGAAATGCTTTATCAAAGGCTTGAAGAATGCTCAAACTCTTCTGAATAGGAAAAGGTGTCAGCACTTTGCTCCATAGTATATCATTGGTATTTCTGAGACAATGCTCAGGGACACTGCCATTATTGCTGTCTTGAAGGAGAAAAAGTGTAGTCACAGCAATAAATTGTTCTTGAATGCAATAAGTAGGAAGCCATTAGCCTGAGATTGTCTCCATACTTGAGTTCCTACTTAATGGACCCCGATCTAACTTGACCTGGATACCTTACTTGTTTCTTTCTTTCTTTTTTGTAACAAATAACGATTTTAGCCAATCACAAACACCCAAGATTCATCCAATGGAAGCAGCTAACTGATCAAATTATTCCCCCCAAGTGGCAAATGCCCAGGCATTAGCCAATCAGGTGATGTCCTACACAGTCTGCTCTGCACTCAGCCTATGGAAGCTCACTGCTCACACTGCCAGGCAGAGCATTCTAGCCTCTCTTGTTCTGAGTGCTTCCTGGCTCACGAATCATTCTTGGCTCAAATAAATTCTGATAAATTTACTTTGTCTAAAGTTGTTCTTTTAACACATGTGTAATAGTATTTTCAAAGCTTTCAAGGGCCTCACCTGGACCAGACCAAGGAAAGGGTCAGGCCACTGGCTAACTGGGCCGTAAGCTCTATGTGGCACTAAAACATTGGAAGCACAAGCAGTCATAGAATGAAATAGAAAAACTGGACTTTGTCAGCATTTGAAATGTTTATGATTCAAAGGACACTGTCAAAAAAGTGAAAAGACAAACCAGGCATGGGAGGAAATATTTGCTAATTGTACCTCTGATAAGGGACTAGTATCCAGAATATAAAGAGTACTTTTACAACTCAGAAATATGACCCCAAATCTTCTTCCTCCAAAGATATACATGTGACAATAAGAACCGGAAAATATTCTCAAGGCATTAGTCACTAGGAAAATGCAAATCAAACCTACTACGAGGATTTCCATATTAAAAAAGATGGACAGTAGCAAAGTGAACAAGATATGAAGAAATTGGAACTCTCATACATCACTATGTAAAATGCAAATTGAGGTAGCTCCTTTGGAAAGAGTTATCAGTTCTTCGAAAAGCAAAACATAGAATTACCTTACGACTCAGCAATTCTACTCCTAGGTACCAAGAGAAATGAAAGCATGTCTACACAAAAACTTGTATAGAAACATTCCCAACATAATTATTCAGAATAACTAAAAAGTGGAAACAGCCCAAATGTCCATCAACTGATGAGGGAATAAAATGTGAAAAAAGCAAAACAATGAAACGTTACTTGGCAATAAAAAGGAATGAAGTGTTGATTGTGCTGCAACATGGATGAATCTTAGAAACATGCCAAGTGAAAGAAACCAGATACAAATGAAAGGAAGCCATATTGGTTATGTTTCCATTTATATGAAACTTTCAGGATCAGCAAATCTATAGAAACAGAAATAAATTAATGGTTGCCAGGAGCTGAGGAAGGGGTGAGTGGGGAGTGGCTGTTAATGGGTTCAGGGCTTCTTTGGTGGGAAGATCAAAGTGTTCTGGAAATAGAGCCAAGCATGCTGGCTCATGCTTAAGATCCCAGCAACTCAGGAAGCTGCAGGATTCAGAAGGATCACAAATTCAAGGTCAGCCTGGGCAACTTAGGGGAAGCCTGTCTCAAAAAATAAAAAGGGACAGGAAGTATACCTCGGTTTTAGAGAACTTCTGGGTTCAATCCCCAGCACCACCTCCCCCGCCAACACAGATTCCAGAATTAGAAGGAAATGGTGATTTGACAACTTTATGAATGTACCAAAAACATTGACTTGTACATTTTTAAAAGGGTGATTTCTATGATATAAGAATTATGTCTTGATGATGCTAATTTTTAAAAAAGTCATTAGAATATATGGGAAGTAGGGTGCCCTAACACCAGCATCCACACAAGAATCTTCAAACAACTGGCAAAATGTCCTCAAAGGGAAAAAAATCAACAAATGTACCATTCCTCAACAATACTAGTGTTACCACTGAACAGTCTTCTTCTATGCATTCAAGCAAGTGTTCTGAGCAACCTCGGACACACCCCTGAGTCTGAGACCAACCAGCTGACAGTCCCCCAAGGATAATGTCAGACAAAGCATTGCCTGGGTTAGCGCTAATAATAGAGATGAGTGATTTATTTTATTATGTAAACTGTAAACTCTTGAGTATTTTTGACAGTAAATTGCCAAATTCAGAAACTAACAGATGAAAACTGAAAAACGAGAACCACAGAAAAGTAGGGAAGTATTTGTCATATGGAAACAGGAAGAAAGAACATGTAGATATGTTTTGAGCATATCCTTGGAAGTGTATGCCATGTACGCTGTCCAGCAACAAATGGCAGAAAAATGGTGACATGAAAGAAAAATTTAAATGTCGGGGGGGATGTAGCTTAGTGGTAGAGCACATGCTTAGCATTCAGAAGGACCTGGTTCATGTATACACACACACACACACACACACACACACACAGACACACTCAAAACCTCCCTTAAAACATTCAAATGGCCAGTCATGATGGCACACTCCTCTAATCCCAGCTACTTGGGAGACTGAGGCAAGAGGATAGCAAGTTCAAGGCCAGTCTTGACAACTTAGCAAAACCCTGTTACAAAAAAGAAAAAAAAAAGACTGGGGATGAAGTTCAGTGTAGAGCTCCTCTGGGTTCAATCTCTGATAAAATACACACACAAAAAAAAATTGTGAATGTTGCCATATAGGACCTGACAATATCTAATGGAGCCACATGCTCATGGAAAAAGGCAATAATGAAGAAGTTCACCATCCTGCTGTCTTCTGAAATCCCCCCAACTTTTGTGTCCTGGAAAAAAAGGCTAACTGATTATATTCCCCCTTCCTGAGTGACTTAGATGAGACTTATTGCCCAATTTTTTTCCCAGTGCTGTTGGCCTTGTGGTTGGCTCTTGGTCTACCTGCTTCAATAAATAAAGGTCCTCTTCCTTTACCTTGAGGAGTTCCTCATCCACGAACGTTCTTTCTCTTGCAACAGTTTGAATAATCAGCTCCTTAATTTCCAGTGCATTTTTTCTTTCAGAGGCATATAATAACTCCTTTATTTTTAATGTACAGAAAGAGGTATACAGTTTTTATTAGCAGACAATCTGTTCTTTCTACCCCAACTAAGAAAATGCTGAAAAAAATATTTAAAGAATGTCAGTTTGAAGGGGTGGGTGCCAAATAATTAACCAGCCACCGGGGCCCACAGTTAGAGCAGTCTTGACCAGCTGTCTCAGACAAGGACTGTGGAGCTGATTTTGTTGTTTTTTTTTTTTTTTGGTACCAGGGATTGAATCTAAGGGTGTTTAACCACTGAGCCACATCCCCAGCCCTTTTTATGTTTTATTTAGAGACAGGGTCTCTCTTTGTTGCTCAGAGTCCCACTAAATTGCTGAGGCTGGCCCTGAGCTCATGATCCACCTGCCTCGGCCTCCCAAGCTGCTGGATTACAGGAGTGCACTACCACATTCAGCTGGAACTGACTCCTTTGTAGGAAAATTCACCCTCTTTTTAAAATTATTTTTTAGTCATATATGAATATAATATCTTTATTTTGTTTATTTATTTTTATGTGGTACGGAGGATGGAACCCAGTGCCTCACATGTGTGAGGCAAGCTCTCTGCCACTGAGCCACAACCCTTGCCTTGGAAAAATTTACTCTCTTATGGTGACAAATTAGGATTTTTTTTTCAGGCAAAACCTCTCCAAATGAAGAATAAATTAATTTCTAGAGTTATAGTTCATATTCCAATGCCTAGGATCAGGTTTCCATTCCCAGAGTTCTCCAAATTCCGAGTATCTAGCTTTGTCTAGTTTCTTTTCTAAATGTATTAAGAGGGGGAAATTCATGTATAGAACTAGTTTCATGCCACATTATCAGATTTGTCACATTATTGCTACATCTTATTTCTAACTTCATTTTATGACATGATCATTATATATACATTACTATTCTTTGATCTAACAAATCGTAGATGGCAAATAAAATGAAAATACTCTACAATGATCGCAATTTAACAGCACATTGAACTTTCTCAGCAGGGACATTTTGAATAGATGCACTTTTACTTGATAATGGAGTACATCATTCAATCATTTGGATATTTCCATCAATTCCTGGATACCTTAGTAATCTAGGGGAAGCTCAGGGGCTCAACAATCAGGACTTGCTGGAATCATCTTATATCCCCCATCCTGAACCATGGAGGTTTCAGGAATACAAAAGTGGACAATATTGCACATATATGGGAATTTCTTCTATTACCTGTCTGCAGGGGATCCAAATTGGTCCTGGCCTGGGACAAAGTGATTGGGAGAAGGGTTGCTTCATGGAAGAATCTGGAAAGTCAGGGCTAAGAAAAAGGTGTGATCATTTTGGACTTTGCCTGGGATCCCTGCTCTTAGTAGGTACAGAACAATTTCAGGCCAGTGAAATAATACCTGTCTATTGGCCAGAGTAGAAAGAATATTATTGCCACAGCCTGCAGGTGGATGTTCCTGCTTTGTTGGTGCTTTGGTGACAGGAAAGCCAAATCCTCTACCATCTAGTAATTACAAGCTTGTAGTGGTGTGTATGTGTCACCTCATAGCAGAAGAAAAAAAAAACCTGCCCAATGACTCTCCTATAAGTAATAGGAATAAGAGATTTTGTGGAATTACAGGAAGATATCTGAGTGGGAGAGGTAAGCTATAGTCTTCAACTATCACTTCAGGGCTGGGAGATGCTGGACAAGTCATTTCCCTTCTTTGAGACTGTTTTCCTTCATCTATAAAATAAAGGGACCAACCAGGTGTGGTGATACATACTTGTAATCTCAGCAATGGGGAGGCTGAGGCAAGAGGATCACAAGTTCAAAGTCAGCCTCAGCAACTTAGCAAAAACCTGTCTCAAAATAAAAAATAAAAAGGACTTGGGATGTAATTCAGTGGTAAAGGCTCTGACTTCAATCCGCAGTATCAAATATATAAATAAAGGGAACAGATCAAATTTACCCCTTTTAAAATCTTTTGTTCCTCAATTTCTTTGAAAGTGATACAAAAAGTTTGATAGTAACCTAACAGGGTTATTTCTAATACAGTAGTCCCCCCCTTATCTTGGGGGACACATTACAATCCACACACCCCCATGATGCTTGAAACTACAGGTAGAACAACCTGATCTATACATACTATCATTTTGTATACATGTATTCATACCTATGATAAAGTTTAATTTGTATTCATACATATGATAAAGTTTGTGAATTAGCCACAGTAAAGAAACTAACTACAATTATTAGTAAGAAAATGAAATCATTATAACAACATACTATAATAAATTTACTTTAAATTTATGAGTTGTTGGCTGGAGTTGTGGCTCAGTGGTAGAGCACTTGTCTAGCATGTGTGAGGCACTAGGTTTGATTGTCAGCACTGCATATAAATAAATGAATAAAATAACAGTCTATCAACATCTACAAAATATATTTTTTAAAAATTTATGAGTTGTTGGGCTGGGGATATAGCTCCATGCATGCATAAGGCCCTGGGTTCAATCCCCAGCACCAGAATAATAATAATAATAATAATAATAATAATAATAATAATAATAATAATAATGAGTTATTTACTTCTGGAGTTTTCCATTGAATATTTTTGGACCTTGGGTAACTAAAACTATGGAAAGTGAAACTATAGTTAATGGAGCAATGCTGTAATAAGATTAATAATATTAGGCTTGAGTGTTTCTGGCAAAACTGCTTATCTTTCTTCTAAGTCACATTTATAAAGCACCTACTTATAAAGCCTTTGGTAAAGCAGTGAAAAAGTAAAGATCCCCACCTTGACTAAAACTCATACCTAGCAGACAGAGGAAAACCCTAGATGATAAACATAATAAAAGCAAACATATAATAAGCAACAAATTATTTATTTGGATAATTCCAAAAGAAGTACCTATCCAGATACCCCAAACCAATCTACAACTATGGAGGTGGATTTGAATGCTTTCAATATTTTACTTCTTATTTCAGCCAACTAACTGATTTACCAGTTATAGAAACAGGAAGGGGGGGTGACCAAGAAGGCTGGATTCTTTCCTAAGAGTTTTATTTACAAGTAACAAAACTAATTCAATCTGGATTAATCAAAGTGAGAGAATTAACGGGTCCCATGGGTATGTCATAGAGCTCAAAGCTGGACCCAGATTGGAGATGGGTATGCCCAGGGTGCACCCTGGCAAAAGGCACTACATTTTGAGCAAGGGAAGGGCCACACCTGTTCTGGGTATCACCAGCCACACCTTAATCCAGCCTGCTGAGGCCTCCATGAGAGGCTTAAAGTAGCCTGGGCACCTCTGTAGGATCTGGAGTTCTCCCCTCTTCCTGGTCCAGGGCCCTCTCTGCCAGAGCACATGGGGCACACTCAAGTAGCTGATGGTCCTCACAAAACACTTTTCATAATTTTTTTTAAAAAGTTTAAAAAGATTTTGCTGGGCACAGTGGTGTATGCCTAAAATCCTAGCTGTTCACGAGGCTGAGGCTGAGGCAGGAGAATCACGAGTTCAAGGCGAGCCTCAGCAACTTAATGAGGCCCTAAACAACTTAGTGAGACCCTGTCTCAAAATAAAAAATAAAAGGGGCTAGAGATATGGCTCAGTGGTTGAGCACTGGGTTCAATCTCTGGTACCAAAAATAATAATAAATTTATATTTTGACATTAGAAATAAATATTAACTTGATTTGCTTTTTGCCATTTTTTTCTCTTCTTTATTTTGGAGCCAATGACATTTCTTTTGTGGACTCAAACATTTACTTGTAACATCCAGTGTTGCTATAAATTTTGAACCAGCCTCTCTCCCAGATTCCAGAGCTCAGCACCCTGAAACCTCAGCTAACCGGTTCTGATTGTTTCCTCTGCCAAAGAGCCCCAGTTGAAATCAATCCAATGATGGGATCTGATGACCAGATCTAATAAAGGGGCCAGGTAAGAACCTGAGCCGCCTTGGGGACAGGCCATGAATCTCAAAGCAGACACACATTCTCCATTAGTGACCTCCAAGGAGGCCAATTTCAGCAGAATCATTAAAAGTTGATGATTATGCAAATGTCTTTTTGTCCTCTGGGCTGTGGATGGTGGGGGAATCAGGGAAGTGTAGTTTTCCTCTGAAATGGAATGAGGAGGTAGGGAAAGAAGGGCAGTAAGATAATCCCACATTTAACCTTAGACTGACCATGAAATTCAACTTTTAAGAATTTCAAGAGACATTCTGGAGGAAGGGAGAGCTCCAGTAACCATGGAAATATTTCAAGGTCAGGAGGTGGGGAAAAGAGGTCAAGGATTACATTCAGAATAAATCAGAAAGTGTACAGAAGACTGGGATCTAGCATTATTTTTCCCCCAAAGAATTTAACTGATCTCCCTCTTTGGTCTTTGATATTTTATGACATTGGATGACATCACTGTGGGTCAGGCATCCTCTTATGTGTATTCAGCCTGGACTGGGACAGTGTCCATCATCTTCTATGAGAAGGCCCCCAGCCTCCCTTGTGGGAGAAATACAAGCTACAGAATTGCAAAAGGCCCCAGATACACATAAATAACCTGAGTGAGGTTGTGAATTCCTTCGAGTCCAAATTAGCAATAGGGCTGAGCTGGAGCCCCTGTTTCCTGATATCCAGTCCAAGGGTAAGCATTGCCCTGGCCACCCACTGCATAGATGGAAGTTGACTCATTGGGGAAAATTAGAAGTCATTTTAAAATTCTGAATAATATTTATTTAAAATTTTTTTGGGGGCTGGGGATGTGGCTCAAGCGGTAGCGCGCTCGCCTGGCATGCATGCGGCCTGGGTTCGATCCTCAGCACCACATACCAACAAAAATGTTGTGTCTGCCGAGAACTAGAAAATAAATATTAAAAATTCTCTCTCTCTCTCTCTCTCTCTCTCTCTCTCTCTCTCTCTCTCCTCTCTCACTCTCTCTTAAAAAATTTTTTTTTGAATTTTATTTTTAAAAATTTTAATCAGCACCTAATAAACATACATACTTCTCAGGTACAGTGTGATAATTTGATACATGTATACAATATGTATCGATTAAATCAGAATAATTATCCTTTTCATCTCCTTAAACATTTATCCTTCCTTTGTTTGGGGTGTCTCTTTTTAAAACATGTAATAAATAGTTTTAAACTACAGTCACCCTGCTGTGCTATAGAACATGAGGACTTGAAGTTGTGGATAACATTTTGAAATTATTTGTGAACAATAATAGTTTTAAAACATAGTGCTTAAATTTTGCTGTATTTCTATAAAGGTAGGGTTTATGCTCAGTGAGTTTTGTTTGTTGAACTTCTTTCTGGTTATTTGTCATGACCCACTCTCCATCCATATAATCACCAAACCTGGCAAAAATAACTTATGGGCCGTTTCACATCAGAAAAATATCTTGTTATGGTTAAACAGAAAAAGGGTGTGTGAACTCAGACAGAAGGCCTCCTCATGGGAAGGAGGTGCTGCAATGTGTAGGTCATTGTCATAGGACACGTCTATTTCCTTGTTTCTCTTCAGTTCTGTCTTTGGGCAGCTTGAACTGCATACAGCTCCTCTCCCAGATGAGCCCATGCTGGAAGAGCTCCAGTGGCCAGGAATGTCCCCATTCAATAAGACAGAATGAGGCTGTTCTATCCCAATCCCCACGTCACGCGGCAGCATGGCCTCTTCCCTTTTATGGCATGAAAGGGCCTCATGTGTGGGGATGAGGACAGCTGGAGGTCAGGCCTCAGTTTCACTCTCTGTTCACCCCAAGCCTGTGGGTCACCTTGGCAAGTCCCTTAGCTGATGGAGTCCCTATGCCACACAACCTAGCCGCTCAGCACAGGCCTGCCATGGGGAGCTGCGCCTGAGGGTTGATGCTGCTCAGTGTGGGAGGCCCCACCTCTGCCAGAGACAGTTTTAGACCTGCTGTGAGGACCCACTGACCTTTGGCCCGGCCACAGGAACTGAGACTGAGGGGGGAAGTAAAGGTCACTCTGACTAGGGGAACTTGAGTGGCTTCATAACTCTACATTTGAAGCTCCTAATGTGTATCTATCATTTTGTCCCTTGCAAATTTGTGCACTTAAGCTGACAGAAGAAACTTGTTTCATTGGAGAGGAAACCAGAAGGGGCAGGGCTCCCAGGACAGAGACAGCCACATGGTCCAGTTGAGGATATCAGGTGCATCTTCCCATGAAGCTGAGTAGGAGTTTAGCAGGTGTAGAGAAGGAAAAGGGTTGGGGAGAGAGGAATCGCTCTGTGAATGTGACAAAGTCGGAGAGGGCCCGGGAATTGCCTGTGGGTCTCTGTCTCTCAGTGTGACACGAAGCCAGGATGGGGGAGCATGGGGAGATGAGGCTGTAGGGGTGGGCAGGGTGTACTGGGGGTGGCCCTACTCACCATGCCAGGGGGTCAGGCTCTGCCATCCAGTTAGGGGGCTGTTGAGATGGTGAATGGCTTGAATAACAGGGGCAATGGAGGGTTAGAGGGGAGCAGGTTAAGAAATACCAAGGAGGATAAAAAAGTTAATGGGACAAAAACACAGGGACAGGTGCTCAAGTCAAACACTATAACAAGGAGACCTTAACAAGTGACAGCTCTGGACAGACACCTATGTGTAACAGTCCCATGTTGGGGTTCCAGGTCAGCAGGTCTCTGCTCCACACACCCAATCAGGGGTCCAGTCTCATGGCAGTCTGCTGTGTCCCATCTCTGGCATCCCAAAAGTCTCCACTTGGGGCCACCCTAGGTGTCAGGAAGGAGGTCAAGGACATAGAAAAGAGCTCCCAGGAGGCTTCACAGCCCAGGACTGCTAAGGGCATTATCATGTTTCCTTCCTTCCACTGAGCATTTGATCTTATGGCCACTCCAGGCTCCAAGGGAGGCTGGGAAATGTGCTTTAACCTTGAGTGCAGAGAGGGAGAAGGCCCAGCCCCTGATAGACAGCCAGCAGTCTGTCATAATGGCTTCAGTCAAAATGGGGACATCTGAAGAGGAAAACTAGACCTCATAGTTCATCTCAGTCCCCATATGTCCAGAACTGTTTGGAATTCCCCAATCCCTTAGAGGGCAGCCTTTCACTCTGGGGTCTGCTCCTCCCCCAGGCCCCAGGGAGGGAGTCTGGAGCTGTGAATCACAAGCTGTGAGGCATATGAGAGGTTATTTCCTTGGATCAAGTATGAGCCTCTGTGTGTCTAATTTTAAATCCAAGTTCTTCTTTGATGGCATCAGGATCAATTGGGATAGTCCAGTTAAAGAAAGTGCAGTCCAGAAATAGCTTTCCCACCAGCCATACAGAAATGTTATTTATGTGTCTGTCAAAGAAGTTGTAGCCCAACCTGGTGATATGAAAACTTCAAATATGCTTGTCCCAAGAGAGTGTCAGGAATATTCTAGATCTCATTCAGCCTCAGACATCTTAGCCTCATGTATAGCTCATCTGTGCAATACTAGAAGAAGTCTTGAATATTCAAGCCTGCAGTAATTTTTAAGGGAGTTTTTGCATTTCCCTTACTTACAAGTGTTTGGTCTTTCCCCAAAATTCTATTACAGGTTGGAGATCGATTTGGGGTATTGGAATTTTGGTAGTAGAAGAAGGACACTTTGGGACAGCCTGGGTTAAGTCTAGATACTAATTCCAAGTTGCACATTAGTTAGGGGTTTGTGATCCTGAATAGTTTAACATATGATTAAGAAGTGGCTCTCTTGATAACACCACACACCTGGATTCCAAGAGAAATCTCCAATACAACACAGTCCTGATTCTTCAAGCAGCTAGACTTCATGTACCAGGAGACAGGTTGCCCAGGTTACAGTTTTTTCCTAACTTTTTTTCCCTTCTTTCTCTTGTTTGGTGTGTAGTTTCTTTGTATGTAACATATGCAGAGGCCAGGAAGGGCAGGATTGTGGAAAGTCAGTTCAGGCTAGAAGTGTGACTCATCCATAGGAGAATATGAGGAGGAGGAAGTTGGGTCTAATACCTTAAAACAATCCCTTACCCTGTGCTCTGTTCCCCAAGCCTGTTCCTGACACAGGAGTTACAATCTGATGAGCAGGGCCTTCAGGTGCAGTGGGGGAGTTTGCTCTATCTGGCTCACTTTGTGCCCTCACCTGGCCAGATACCCTCCTGCCCTTTTCTCCATGAAATAATGCTCTAGAGACCTGATCAGAGAGGTAAATACACTCAGGTACAAAGGACTTCCAAGCCTTCCTGCACAAACCATCCCAGAGGCAAGTGCTTCTTAGTGCTATTCCTCAAGCTAAAGGAATCAACCTTTAAGTCCAGAAGTTGGGGTCTGTAGTTAGCAAGTTCTCTCAGGTAATTATTGAGCTGGGAGGTTCCCATAAATCCATGAAAGCAGGCTGCATAGCTGGGAGCATTTTCTGCTTATGCCTGAGGTTAGTCTTGGACATAATAAGCACCAGGATAATCTAGCATGAAGGCAAATCCCAGGACACCCTTTCTGTAGGTTGGTTTTTCTATTAAGCATTTTCCCCCTTTTTCAAGGAAGACACTTGGGTTATAACATATTAGGTGGTTCAAATACATGAACTCCAGTGGAAAAGGCCTCTCCAGCCAGCCTTCAACAAACAGATCAGTTGGTCTCCTTGCTTCTTGACTCAGCTTCCCTTTTCTTTTGTTCGCCTCGGAGAGGCTGATAGAGCTTGTTCCTACACGTATTAAGTAAGTCTGTCCAGGCAAAGCTGTGCACAGAAAGGAAAGGGAAAGGAGAACAAAGGGATGGAAAGCCCACAGGAAAAGTTTGTGAGGAAGATTTAATGATTGCCACCCTAAGGGAATTATTTGTTTTCTTTTAAAACTTTAATTCTATTTACCATGTATGCCTAGCAGTATCACTCCATTTAAAACTGCTTATGTCGTTCCATTTTGGATAGCATCCAAATCAATAAAATATTTAGAGATAAGTTCAACAAAAGAAATGTAAGACTTTTAAGTTAAAAACCACAAAACATGGCGGAAAGAAGTTCCATCAGTGAAAGACATCCCATGTTTTATGGATTAGAAGACAGTGCCATGAAGACGGCAATACTATCCAAAGTGATCTACAAATTCAGTGTAATTTCTGAAAAAATACCAGCTGCTTTTTTACTTTTATTTTATTTTTAACAAAAATTGGTAAGACAATCTTGGATTCCTATGGAAATGCAAGAAACTCAAGAGTAGCAAAAAATAATAATAATTTGAAGGAACAAAGTTGGAGGACTCATATCCTGATTTCAAATCTTACTTCAAAGAGCTACAGCGGTGCTCAGCTTTCCATTACTATGACAAAATACATGAGATGAACAATTTTAGAGGCAGGAAGGTTTATTTTGACTCCCTGTTTCATAGGTTTCGGTCCCTGGTTATTTGACTCCACTGTTTCTGGGCCTTGGTGAGTCAGAATCTTCTGGAGTGGAACACGTGGTGGAGCAAAGCTTCTCTCCTCATGGTGGCTGGGAAGCAGAAAAAGCAAGAGAGAAAGTAAGCTGTCCCTACAAAATATAGGCCATAAAGGCATGCTGCCAGGGACCACTCCCTCCAACCAGGCCAACCTCCTAAATTTCCCTTACCTCCCAATAGTCCACTAAATTTTGGCTCCATCAATGGGTTAATCCACTGATTAAGTTAAAACCTCAGGATCCAATCACTTCCCTAAGGCCCACCTCTGAACATGCTGCATTGGGGACCAAGCCGTTGACATGTGAGCTTTGGGAGGCAATTCAGATCCAAACGACCACGTTTGTGCTGTACTGGCACAGAGTAGACACATAGACCAACAGAACAGAATTAGAGCCCAGAAGCAAGCTCTTATGCTCAATTGATTTTAACAAGCAGGCCAACACAATTTAACTGGGAAAATGATAGTCTTCTCAACAACTGGATCTGGGGTAATTGGATATATACATGCAAATCAGTGAAGTCCGATCCCTACCTCACATCACATACAAAGGTTAACTGAAAATGGACACAAGACATAAATGTAAGGTTTAAAACGATTAACTCTTTGAAGTGCATATAGGTGTTTACCTTCATGATCTTATCTTAGGCGATTGTTTCTTATATATGAGCTCAAAAGTACAAGCTATGAAAACAAAAATAGCTAAACTGACAAAAAAAATCAAGACAATTGTTCTTTCAAAGCACAGCATCAAGAAAGTGAAAAATTCATTGAAGTTTTAAAAAAAGAGAGACAAAGAAAAGACAACTCACAGTGGGAGACAATTTATATATACCATACATCTGACAAGGAACTTGTTATGAACAGTGTTGCAATCTGGATGTTTGTCCCCTCCCAAACTCATTTTGGAAACTTGACCCTAAAATTCATGTGTTAATGATTTGAAGGTGGGACCTCTGGGAGATCCAAGATTAGATGAGGGCATGGCACTGATGCTTATGGCAGTAGTGGCTTTTATGAAAGAAGAAAAACACAAACTAGTACTGTGTTCTCTCTCACCAAGTGACATCCTCTGTCATGTTACAAGGCAGAAAGAAGTTCTTAGAGGCTAAGCAGATGCCAGCACCGTCCCAGCCTCCAGAACCATGAGCCAATATCATAGTCTTTATTTTATTATAGCAACAGAAAACACTCCATTCAGACAGAATTGTGCTCCCCTCAAATTCATAAGTCAAAACCTTAACCCTCGATGGAACAATAATTGGAGATGAGGTTTTTAAAAAGATAACTAAGATTAAATGGAGTCATAAAGGAGGCGTCCTAATCCAATAGGACTGGTGTCCTTATAAGAGGAAGAGTCACCCAGCGTGAAGGAAAGGTCAAGTAAGGAGACAGCAAGTGGGTACCATCTGCAAGCCAAGGAGAAAGCCCTCACCAGACACTAACCTGCCAGTACCTTGACCTTGTAATTCCAGCCTCCAGAACTGTGAGAAAACAAAATTCTGTTATTTCAGCTACCTATAGTGTGTATTTTGTTATGGAAGCCTGAGTAGACTAATATATACTTGTATCTAGAGTACATTAAAAAAAAACTATTAAAACACAACAATAAAAAGACAACCCAATTTAAAAAATGAAAAAATGGTATGAATAGTGTTTCAAAGATATATGAATGGCTAATAAACACTTGAAACCCGCTCAACATCATTGGCTATTAGGAAGATGTAAATCAAAATCATAATGACATGCCACTTCATATCAATGCTGATGGCTGTATTCAAGAAGACAAAAACAAGTGCTAGTAAGATTGTGGAGAAATTGAACCCTCACACACTGCTGGTGGAGATGTAAATAATTCAGCCACTGTGGAAAACAGTATGACAGTTCCTCATAAAGTTAAACATAGATTTTTTTGTTTGCTCCAACAATTCCTTTCCTATGTATGTATAGTGAAGAAAAACGAAAACAGTTGTCCATGAAAAATCTAGTGTATGAATGTTGATAGCAGCATTATGCATTACAGCAAAAACAGAAACAAAATCCAAAAGCCTTTGAACTGATGCAAAGACAAAAAAATGTTATCTCCATATTATGGAATGTTATTTGGCCATAAAAAGGAACAGAATACTACATGCTACAACACAGAAGCACCTTGAAAATATTGTGCTAACTAAAAGCCAAATGCAAAAGATAACTTATTCTATGACTCCACTTATAGGAAACATCCAGAGTAGGAAAATCTATAGAAAGCTAAAAGGTGGTCTCCAGAGTCTGGGGGTGGGGATGGAAAATGGGAGTAACTGTTAAGGGTACAGAATTTCTCTTAAAATATTCCATGAAAATGTTCTGGAATTATCAATGGTGATGACTGTACAACTTCGTGTACAGACTAAAAATCTATTGGATTATATAGTTTAGAAGGGTGAATTTGAAGATGTATAAGTAAAACCGTCATTGCTTTTAAAGAAAAAGGAAGCTAATACAGACATACAAGTTAAGATTATCTTTAAAATTAAACACAGTATCCAGATAATGTTTTGTCTCTTAGGTTAAAGTACTTTGGGAAATCACCAGGCCACTTACTGTATGGATTTTCTTCCCTGGTTTTCCCCCTTCCCTGTAGGGTGGGTTCTGTATGATGATGTTCCTTCTAGTCACCCAGCCTGCCTGGAGCTGCAGCCAGAAGATAGCTGTCAGCAAACAGCAGCCCTCCCTTCACCCCTCTCCTGCCCTGAGGAGGACACAGGTTACAGGAGTGTTGGCCTGTGAGTTCTGCTGCTCGATTTCCACCACAAGCCTGAGTGAGGCCGACACTCCTTTCTGTAAGATTGTACCCTGTGATCTCAACCTCCAAAGAACTCCCATTCAGAGTCGTGTAAGATGTGCATGATTATATGCATTTGAAGGGGGAAGACTAGGGGAAGCATTTTCCAATATGCCATTGCCTATGTTTTGAATTTTTACCACACTTTATGGACAGAACTGTGTCACATTAAAATTTATATATACAAATCCCAATCCTCAGCACACCTTGGAATGCGACTGTCTTGGGAGATGGGCCTTCAAACAGGTAATGATGGTTGAATGGGGTCCTTATGGGTGGACCTTAATCCAAGAGGACTGGTGTCCTTGCAAGGGGAGAGGCTGAGGGAGTTGCCAGGAAGGAGAGCACAGAGGAAATGTGGGAGGACAGTGAGAAGGCAGAAGCTAAGTAGAGGGCAGGGCCTCACGGAAACCAACCTGTGAGCACCTTGATCTTGCACGTCCATCCTCCCGCACTGTGAGGAAATGCATGGCTGCTGTTTAAGCTACTTAGTCTCTGATGATTTATTATAGGACCCAAGCAGACTAACACACCGTTGGAATGTGATTTGGGGGTTTGGGTTTTTTTATTTACCTCCTGTAAGAATAATTATGGTAGACAGTTGTGGTAGTGCACACCTGTAATCCCAGCTACTCAGGAGGCTGCAACAGAAAGGATGGCAAGTTCAAGGCCAGCATGGGCAGCTTAGTGAGACCGTCTCAAAATAGAATTTAACAAGGGCTGGGAATGTAGCTCAGTGGTAGGTAGACTGCATGTTCAGCTTGTATAAAGATTGGAAACTTGGCACTGCAAAACAAAACAAAACACACACAAAAATAATGCACGGAGGAAATGAGGTAACATTCTGTCAATTTTCAAATTCATGGGATGAAGAGGGTTCCTTTTTCTTTTTGTTGCAGAACTGGGGTAATATAGTGAAAATTTTCAGAGTCATGGGATGAAGAAGTTGAAAGATTTTTTTTTCTCTTTTGTGATAGGAGTGTTCTGCTATTCTCTCTCTCTCTCTCTCTCTCTCTATATATATATATATATATATATATATATATTTAAATTTAGAGAATGTGTCTTAGTTGCTAAGTTTCTCAGGTTGGCCTTGAATTTGCCATCCTCTTGTCTCAGCTTCCCAAGTACCTGGGCTCCCAGGTGTATCCACCGTGCCCAGCTGGGAGAGAGTCTTTTTATTCCTGCTCTCAAGTGCTCCTTCCTCACAGGTCTCCTGCAGCCAGGTCTCTGTGCTCATTCTCTGTATGCTATTTCCTTGTTCCATCTCTGAGGCTCCAACTCCAGTTGGCCTCTCCTTAGGGAGGACGAATTTTCCATCATTTTTTTCTAATTTAAAATGACATTCCAATCTGGAGTGCCATCTCATTTACACCTACTCTGTAAAATTCTTTCAAACACTTTAAATGTAACAAAGTAGTACATAATTTTATAATATATGTTGTTCTTCAAACTTAAAATGAAAAACAACCCCTGATCCATCCTGTCCCCCAACCTCATTCCTGTCCAACAGTCTCTAATTCTTTTTGCACTTTCTTGTGCTATGTATCTTCCTGTTTTTAAAAAAATATGCTTCTGTTACTGATGCTTAATTTTCAGTGATCCAGTATAAGATTTACTTTTCATTATAAAGTGTGAGGATTTATTTATTTTTAAAATTTTAACTGTATTGGAGACTAAACCTAGGACCTCCCTCTTACTAAGCACAAACTCTTAACTCAGAGCTACGCCCCCAGCCAGAGAATTTGGTTTAGTTTTCCAACTCTTATCCTTCCCTCAAACCATAGGATAACACCCCCCATTCTTCCACTGTAGCAATATAAGAACATTTAGTTAAAACCAACATTCAGTGATTTGGTTATTTTGCTTAAATTAATACTGTTCACAGATAGGCTGGATCTGTATATAGGATGGCATATTTCTCTCCTAGTAAAGCTTAGTTCTCCTTGGTGTTGAGCATTCCTCATTTAAAGTTTTGTTTAATTATCTCACCATTCAGTCCTAGTTCTTTCTCTAACTTTGTCAGAGCTGTCAACTTCCTCTCAAGGCTATTTCTCTCAATCAGATAAAGTCTCAAGCTGCTGGTTCCCCTGGTGCCTCAGACTTCCTGTCTCACACTAGATCTGGAGCTTTCTGGACCCTTTGCATGGCCTGGATCCTTGCTGGGGGAGTTCCCTTTGAGTCACGTTCTTTAGTATTTTCTGAGAAAGTATATTTGGAAAGTTTTTGAAACATCAGAAAATGTCTTCATGCTACTCTCATTCTTGATTAATAGTTTGGGTCTAAAATTGTTTAAAATATTCTCCCTCATGCTTTTTAAGGTTTCGTTCCACTGCCTTCTAGCTTCAGTGTTTTCTTGACAAGTTGAACTTTGATCTGGTTTCTAATCTTTTGTTTGTGATGTTTCCCTTCTTCTCTCAGGAAGGGCTTAGGATCTGCTTTCTATCCTGGGTGCTCTAAAATAGCATGAGCATCCACCTCAGCATGGGCCTCCTTTTGTTCATCCTCTTCAAATTGAGACCTCAAAGTTCATTTTTCAAGGAGACTCGAATTCTCTAGTTCTTGGAAATCATGTGCTTTTCATTTGTTTTACATTATTGTAGTTTTCTCCCTTCTCCTTTGTCTGTATTTGTTTCTTTTTTTTAAGAAAGAGTGAGAGAGGAGAGAGAGAGAGAGAGAGAGAAAGAGAGAGAGAGAGAGAGAGAGAGAGAATTTTTAACATTTATTTTTAGTTATCGGCAGACACACCATCTTTGTTGGTATGTGGTGCTGAGGATCGAACCCGGGCCGCACTCATGCCAGGCGAGCACGCTACCGCTTGAGCCACATCCCCAGCCCTGTCTGTTCTTTCTTTACAAACTATTTGTCAGATGTACAGTCATTTAGACCAACTCCTTGTCTTCTCCCTTCTCCTTTCTGTCTCTTTATTGTTTTCTTATCTTGGCTTGTTCACGTCCTACCTCCTGGGAAATCATCAGCAACCTCAGGCTCCAGCCCTTCTACTGACCTTTTCATTTTTGCAATTATTATTTCTTTAATTTCCTTGTTTCTGTTCCACTTTTTTAAAAACACTCTCCGGTTGTTGTGTAAAATGCATTATTTTGCTCATCCTTCTCTGAGAACTCTCATTATAGATTCTTAAAAAGCTCCCATCTGCTTCTTGTATTGTCTCTTTTTATTTTTCCATTGTCTTCTGCTTGTTTGCTTATTTCTTTGTTTTGTTGTCTGTCTTTCATAAAAAGTCATTTTCCAAGAATCTGAGGTACTCTGTGGCCCATTCATATTTCTGAATAAATCGCTACAAAGTAGTTTCAGGTCCTGGCTTCATGCTGGATGGTTTTTGACCTTGTCCCCTGGGGGGACAAGGCAGAGAGCTGGCTTTTTCACAGAAGTAAGCCTAAATGTTAGTCGGCGTAGGCCTTTTTTCTTGAAGTAGGCACTTTCTTTACTTTCCTGATGATGTACGTGAGGAAAGGACCCTAAGGTGTCTCTTAAACATCTAGCCAACACTTCTTATTTTCACTCATGTCTCACCTGTGCCTTTAGAGGAAACAGGGGATGGTCAGAGCTGATTGCCAAGACTTTCCTCCTCAGTTTTGTGCGATGACAGACCTCCCAAGTCTCTTTAGACCTGTGATTTTTTTCACCCTCTAGACCATTTCTATCCCATTCCAGTTCTAAAATGTTATTGCTATCTAGCTTGCTGTTTTCCACCCTCTTGTTCCCTTTCTTTTTGCAAATTTATAGCCGTTTAATACCATCTGCTTTTATTTTCATCAAGTTTTGGGAGAGAGAATAAATGCCTGAGTTCTATACACTTTATTTAACCTAAAGTCTTCTCAATTTTTAAATTACCTAGTTAAATTCAGCCTCAAATGTTCTTACTTATAAATTCTAGGGGGATTAAGATTCTCTTTTCTCCATATTCACCACCTTCTACTCTAATACACACTGCCCCCCCCCCCCCGTATTCTAAAAACAACAATTATAATTCAGAGAGTTTTTGGATCTTCCTTGCTGGCTGCTTCATCTTTTCAGATGTCCCATCAGGGTTAAGGACTCTGTCACAATGTAAAAAGTTAGTTTAACCAAATTCTAACGGGTATCTTCTTCAGAGTCTACACTAAGGTGACCAATCTAGCTCAATGCTGGTGTTTATCAAATTTAAAAGACATGCTGATCAGTATCACAGAGCTATTAGTTATGTGAGCTCCAACTGGGAGACTCCAGGATTATGACTAGCCCCCTGTGGCTATGAAGTAACTGAAGTGCGGCTAATATGGAGGCAAAACTGAGTTAACATTTCAGTTATAGCCACGCATCCATTCATGACAGGGATGTGTTCTGAGAAATGTGTCACTCAGCAATTTTATCGTTGAATGAATATTGTAGTTTGTATTTCCCCAAATCTAGTTGGGATGGGTCAATCAGTCACCAAGATCTCTTGATACAGTCAGTGATGAAATCCAAAGGCAGAGTAAGTACAAGATGCATGAAATTGCCATGGGAAGAACATGGTAAACCTTTTAATTGATCAAGACACTTTTTTAAATAAGTAGGTATGTTATAATAATAAATTATCTAAAATAATAATAAAAATACATAGACCAGTAACATAGTTGTTTTTTAGCATTATCAAGCATTCTGTCCTGTACATTATTGTATGTGCTGTACTTTTGTACAACTGCAGCACAGTGGGTGAGTTCATACCAGTGTCCCCATAAACATGTGGGTTATGTGGTGTTACTGCTTTACAATGGTTGTGATGTTACCAGGTCATAGGAATTTTCAGCTGTATTAAAATCTTATGGGACCACCATTATATCTGTGGTATTGTTGACCTAAATGTTGTTAGGCATAAATGTTATGTTATCATTTAAACTGAATTCTGAATGACCACACATAGTGACTAACATATTGAACAATAGAGCTCTAGAGGCTCACAGACATTTTCTCTGTCTTCATTTTATAGTATTTCCTCTGACATGAAGAGAATTAAACATTTCAGCTTGTTTCCAATGAAGCAATGTACTACATGCATAAACCACATATGTAACAATATAATTGGAACATGAGTGTTTTGCACAGATGGGTGACATTAGAGGGTAGATTTACTATAGGATAACACATACTTGAAATAAAATTTGAAAGGAAAACGTATATTAAGGCCAATAGCTGTGAAGAAGTGTAAGAAGGAGAAACACAATGTATGTTGTTGAATAAGATCAGCTGTCACACAGGACAAGAGGAAGTCCCATTCTTATTGACCCAGTGCTGGCTGAATACTCAAAGAAAATATTTCTAAGTCAAATTCTGAAAGAATACTGCAGCTTGTACCTTAGCAAGATTCCAGTTTATGAAGGTCCTTCTAATTGATCATAATTCTTCTCTTTCTTTCGTTTTTTTTTCCTTTTTTTACATAAAATGCTAAGCTGGGTGTGTATCTTTGTGGTAGAATGATTGTCAAGCATGCATGAGGCTCTGAGTTCTGTCCCCAGCACTGCAAAAAATGGAAATAAAACAAAATGGAATGCAGATTTTTGTAGCAGCTGTTGATCAGTCACCTTTCAGAGTTAATTCGAGAACATTTCAATCTTTTGTCCTTTGGCTCAGTACCCCTGTGGTGTAAATGAGAGAGTCACCTGTTTGTTTGGTTTTTAACCTTTATTTATTTATTTATTTATTTATTATCGGTGCTAAGGCTGAACCCAGGGCCTCACCCATGCTAAGCAAGTGCTCTACCACTGAACCCCAGCCCCAGCCCTGGGTCACTTGTTTTGTGGAGGTTATTAGTACAGATTCTCTGTCTTGTAAAGAAATCAAACAAGCTGGTTATAATGCAGGGGAAGCATCTGGAATCAGACATGCCTCATTAGTATATTTCCTAATGAATTCTCCCTGGCACATGTAACAAACTCACAATCATTGTATATAATTTCTCAGATTCTTTTTTTTTTAGATGCAATAGGAACTAACAAGAAAACACAAGATTTGCTTTCCCCTCCCTTCTCCCAGGGCTCATTTCTTCAGGGAGAAGAGCCTGGTCCATGTGGAACTGTGTGGGCTCTGGGAAGGGAATTTCTTTCTTCCTGTTATTTTTTTTTCTTTTTGTAACTTGGAATTGAACCAAAGGGTGTTCCACCACTGAACTACATTCCCAACCTCCCAACCTTTTGTTTTGTTTTGTTTTGAGACAGTCTTGCTAAGTGCCAAGGCTGGCCTGGAACTTGTGATCCTCCTGGTTGAGCCTCCTGAATCACTAGAATTATAGGTGTGTGCTTGGGAGAGGGATTTCTGAGGAGTTGGATACCAGCTGTACTTTTGTTAGATACTTGTAAATCATTAACATTTTTATATAAATCCCGAGATAAGGAAATACAAACAAAGGTCAGATAAATTGCCCTAGATCATAATGGGATCAGAACACTGTCCCTATAAAAATGGATGCCAGGGGACCTTTCTATTATATCCACCCCTGGTGGGTGCGTGGCTGCTTTCAATGGCTGAATTAACTAAGCCACAGACACAGAGAGCCCCAGTGATTTATATAAGGAAGAGAGTGGTTTTTGTGTTGGCTATAATTTGCCTTAAAATTATTTAATGCAGGATATAGGTGATATATGCATCTGATAGTTGATTTTAAGCATAGAGAGAGTGCCAGATACTGTAATACTAATCATGAATACACATTCTTGGGCTAGCTAGGCACATAAAATCACCTACAATCCAGCTGCCTTTTTTTCCAGTCAACAATAAAATTGAAGAGCAAAGTGTGTGTGTGTGTGTGTGTGTGTGTGTGTGTGTGTGTGTATGAGAGAGAGAGAGAGAGAGAGAGAGAGAGAGAGAGAGAGAGATATGCTGGCGATCAAACCCAGGGCCTTGTGCATTCTAGGCAAGTACTCTATTATGGAGCCACTACCCAAGCCCTAGAAGAGCGATTCTATTGGTGAAATTCATTATTTTCAAGAAAGTGAGCTGTCTAACATTGATAAAAGCTTTAAGCTCTCACCAACTGGATGGTATCTAAGGCCTGACTTCAATGGTGGTATGTCCAGTTTCCTGCTCAGGATTCTGATGGCCTGATCAGTTTACTTTTAGGATGCAATTACATTTTTGTTTTGAGATAACATTTAATGCAAGGTATGGTCTGAGACCTGAGCTCTCAGAAGTTCAATGTAGGACCACACCTGGGATTCCTTCTTAATAAATGTTTAATAAATGTATAGCAAAACTTGGTCTGTGATGCTTCCATTTGAACAAATGACCTCTCTTTATGGAAAATGGGGAGGGGAGACCTAGGGTCTTCATCTATCTCAAATCAGTGGTGGCCAAATGAGCTAAGGTCTATTTGCAAGAGTGATTGAGTGTGGATAGGTGTGATAGTCAGCTCTGCATTGCTGTGAAAAGAAATATCTGGCAAGAACAACTTTTAGGAGGAAAAGATTATTTTGGCTCATGATTTCAGAGGTTCCGTCCACGGTGGTCTGAATCCATTGCTCTGGGCCTAAGATGAAGTAGAACATCATGGCGAAAGGTGATGGAGGAGTCCTGCTCTGTTCCTGGTGGCTAGGAAGCAGATAGAGGGGGAGAGAGAGAGAGAGAGAGAGACAGAAAGACAAGTGGGGAGGGAACTGCAGGAAATATGAAACCTTTCAGAGTACTCCCCCAGTGACCCGCACCATCCAGCCATGCCCTACCTGCCCACAGCTATCATCCAGTCAGTCCATTCAAACTAGGATGGACCAATCCAGCTACAGCTCCCATAATCTAATCCTGTCGCCTCCTGTAATAACACAGGACCTTTGATGGACACCTCATCTCCAAACCACAATAGGTCATCATCTATGACTCACCATCCTCCTTTCCTAGGTGCTTGCCTCTTCCTGTAATTGGGAGGATGCCAGGGCAAGTCCTTCAGTTCTCGTGATCCCAAAAGTATTTCAGAATTGTGGGAAGCGGTGAGACATGTCACAGGCGTGCCCAGGGTTAGGACTGAAAAACCCAGAGGAGAGTGTAACAGCTACTGTTTAGTACATGTACCTAGGACAAGCCTGTAGCAGGCGTGTGGCATAGGTTACCTCTTAAAGCCTTGTATGTCTCCATGAGACACATATCAGTGAGGAAAGTGAAACAGTAAGCGGCTAAGAGATTTGTATGTGCTGGGAACTAGGGAAAGCGGAATTTCGAATTCAGATCTGCCTTCTGTGAAGTCCATGCTGTTTGGCTCTAGATGATGATGATGGTGGCGGTGGCAGCAGCGACAGGGACAGCTCTCATCTTTATTGGAAGTAATGCTAAGTGAAGCAAGTGTGACGCCACTCTGCTTCCATGAATAGACTGAAATCAACTTAAGGCATGTGTCCACGGAAAACACTTTGCTTTGGGACTCAGGAAAGCTCAGGAGCAAGCATGATGTGGGTTATGGCAAGTTAATTAAACTTTTCTAAGGTGCCTGAGTTTTCTGACCTATAAAGTGGGACCAGGTTTGCTTTCCTTCTAAGTTTATCATGAAAAACAAATGACATGTCTTTTGAAAATACAGCTGTGCTTGGTGTGTAGCTCTGCTTCCTTTGGGGAATATTCCCCTAGTAAGATGGGACACCAGGAACCAGGATTGATTCTTTTTTCAATCCTAGAAACTTCTCCCACTGCCAGCCTGTTGAACACACTCAGAGAATGTTTCTTGGCTTAACTAATCCTGAAAAACTTGTCAGCCTATTCCTGGGCTGCTTGTGACTGATTTTGTGCCCTCAGGATGGGAGGCACTGTGGCAGAATGTGTGACTAGACCGGGTGCCTTTGCAGTAAGTGCCTTCACTGGGGCACAGGACTGTAGAGACAGGGACAGGAATAGAACCCATATCCTGGATCTCGGGGCTTCCCTTCATAGCACCTATGTCATAAGAGGAAACACAAAGTGAGGATTTGGAGAAGTAATAAAGCTGGAAATGTGAGCAAAAGTCAAGCCAAGAAGGAGAACTTGAAAGCCGTTTTGTAAAGGAAAACAGTCTTTTCAAAAGCATATATTATTGTAAAGTTAAAAAAAAACTTGGGGGCTGGGGTTGTTGCTCAGAGG
Source organism: Spermophilus citellus (assembly GCF_964194105.1). Lineage (NCBI taxonomy): Eukaryota > Metazoa > Chordata > Mammalia > Rodentia > Sciuridae > Spermophilus > Spermophilus citellus. The sequence goes on along the minus strand of NW_027673039.1, from coordinate 3,670,733 downwards.
TAGAGTGTATGCCTAGCATGCAGGGGGCACTGAGTTCGATCCTTAGCACCACATAAAGCAAATTAAGGACATTGTGTCCCCCTATATCAAATGTATATATATATATATATATATATATATATATATATATATATATATATATATATATATAAAGTTAAAGCTGGGCGTGGTGTTGCACACCTGTAATCCCAGCAATTTCGGAGGCTGAGGCAGGAATGCCTAAGATCCTGAGGATATATTTTGGCTCAGCTCATGGTACTGCTTCATTACTTTATTATTTTGTAAGTAATAAAAATGTAACTTCATGTTGGATGATATATTCAAACCATGAAAATATCATCCAACATCGTTCTTCCCAAAACAATAGCCCAAATTCTGCGCATGCTCACATACTGTTTAGGAATTTTACTAATTGTTTGAAGGTTCTAGAGGACCTGTTACATTTGTAATGGACAAACAATCCAACATACTCCAGAGAATGTACGAGTGCCATAAGAAAAAAATAAGGTCAGCCTACAGCAATGGGCAGCTTCCTGCCCTAAGCTGGGAGGAGCCCTGGCCATGGCACCAGGGCTGCTGGGCAGCAGAGTCCTCCACAGCCCTGAAGGGAGCCTGGAGCACAGCTCTGCAGAACCATGCTCATCCCTGGACAGATGCACGAGAGTTCCCATCACAGGCTAGAGTGTGACAGTCCCAGGTGCATGCCTGTCATGCCAGCCACCAGGGAGGCTGAGGCAAGAAGAACCTTTCAGGTCAGCCTTGGCAATTAGACCCTGTGGGGGAGGAAAAAATTACAAGGAACTCTGAGGGTGTAGCTCAGGTAGGTCTCTTGCCTCACAGGCTCAAGGCCCTGCATTCAATCCCCAGAACCCACGTACACACAAAAAGTGAACTTGGAATATTGTTTAAAATGCTGGGTCAGGTACACAGAAGGACTTCAATATGACCTCTCAGAGGAGCTCAATTTGAGATCAGAAGTCAACAAAAGACCACCCAGGCGATTGACTCAGTGTCTGAAACCCTCTGTGTGCATGGGAAGCACTGCTGGCAAGTCACCAGAGGGCCAGAGCACTTGTGCCCCCTACAGGGGTGTCTCTTGGCTACCACCAAAGACTGTTCCCCTCCCAGGCAGCTGAGAGCAAGCTGGGCCTTGGAGCAAGGACTAGTCCTTTAGATATAGACTATGCAAGCAATGGACAATGTCTTTAATAAAAATTAAAATTAAAAAGTCACATCGAAAAAAAGAATTAAAAAGAAGAAGAAAATAAGGTCAAATAGAGGTACAGGCAGAGGCATCCAGAGGAAGCCCATTTTCACAGGAGAAAATCCCCCAGTGAAAAGCATCAGAATAGATACCAAGAAAAATACCAAGAAAAACAGTGTGCTCCCACTATGTATCTACTCCACTTGCAAAAATTAGAAAGCTAGATAATACAATCCTGGCCACAGGTAGAGCTATTCAGAAGATCCACCTGGCAGTGCTTAGTCAAAGAAGGAAACATGCACACTTTGACCTAGAAATTCCACCTGTGTGTAAACCAGGTGGTGCTTAAACAGTTTCACAAGGGTACATGCACAGGGAAATTTATCCTCAGGTTCTTTATAGAGTTGTCTGTGCTTACAGGGGGTTGAGGGCTGTCAGGATGCCCACAGCTGGGAAAGTCAAAAGCTAAAAACGAAATGGATGCCAACCTGGATATATTAATAGAAATCAATGAAAAACAATAGATTGACATGACACTAAAATGCCTGAATTCAAGTTCTTGCTAGCCTACCTACCAACAATCATGCTTGGTCAAGACACTGACATAATTCAAGGCAAAAAAGGGAGAAAATATAATGTCATTATTAGTTTTCTTAAATGCAAAAAAGGAAATGGTAATATTTACCCAGCCATGATCTGTTATGCATAATATGTGAGATTATTGTGGACATGTTGGTAAATGATTATCTACTCAGATACGTTCCGTGACTCACCAAATGCAAAGGTCCATGAAGAATTACCATCTCCAAACATGAATTCATTTTCAAAAGCCTTGAGTCAACAGGGGCTTCACAAGATGGATTCTTGGCCAACTTGATGAGTGACAATGCTTCCACCTGAAAGATGTCACCAACTTGATCTCATTCACATTTCTACAGTGCCACAAAAAAGAAACAAAGTCTGATACTCTATTGAGTGAATCCTCAAGTGGACTAAACACCATACTTCCTTCCGTATTTTAAAATTAACAAATGCAACTTCAACTCAATAACTTGCATTAGGCAACATGCAACCGTAACCTCTTACACGTACTCATTTACACCCTCACGTGTCCTAGGTTCTGATCTAACTGTCCATTGAGCAGTCAGAACATGTGCTACTTCACATTCCTTACAGGCGACCAACCCATTCACTGCCAAGCTGAATACAAATCCCTGGTCACGGGAGAATGGAAGCATATCTCCCACAACAACATGCATCAGGAAACATTGGGGTTTTCAAGAAAAAATCCGGAATCACCCTTTTGAAAATCACTTAACCCCTGAAAAGGTGCCTTCCATTCTCCTTGCTGTGGGGGGTGGCGTATTTGAGTCAATTTTCAAACACCTCTTCACAGTTGAGAACATCACTGGACACACACAAAATAACAACAATTATAATTATTATTATTAATATTATTATTATTTAAAAAATCACTGCAGAAGGGCATGGAGTAGGGAAGCAGCTCAGGACAGGACACCTGGGAAGCTGAGAGAGAGCTCCCCTCACCAGGACAAAATAGCAACCCCAGGTGCAGTCCCCAGATATCCACCTCCTCCAGCCACACCCTACTGTCTACAGTTACCACCCAGTTCGTCCCCACCAGGGGTTCAATGCACTAATTAGGTTAAGGCTCTCCTCACTTGCACTGTCTCACGCAGGAACTTCTGAGGGACACCAACAATCCATCACATCTGTGAGCTGCAAACCTTTGTCTCTCACCCTTTCTCACAGGACTTTTCCCTAAGCTGTCAGCCCTCAAGCCTTCTGTAGTTTCACGGATTGGAAATCTCACTTTTAAATGGTGCATCCAACTGAACACACTGCTCTACAGGGAGCCAGGCATTTCTGGTCCTATATACATTGGACAGAGAGATGTTGAGGTCCTACTAGGTGTCAGGTACTGTTCAACATTCCGGGATACAGCACAGACCTGGCCTTGGCCTCCCAGAGTCTGTCATTTAGCTACTTGTTTATGTGTAGCCTGAGATTTAAGCAAGCTTTGAGTGGGGAAGATAGGGGTGCGTGTGTGTCTGTGTGTGTGTGTGTGAGAGAGAGAGAGAGATAGAGGGACAGAGACAGAGGGAGAGAGAAGAATGTCACCATTCACAGATTACATTTAACTAATTAGTGTTGGGAGCATCAAAGGCAAATGAAACAAAATCTCTTCCCCAGGGCAAAAAGGGGAGATAGGGTGCATACTCAAATTTTAGTAATTTTATTGGTTACTTCCGATACACTGTTATAATTTTCCTCGGGTCTCTATGGTTCTACCCCTCATAAAAGAAGTCTGTATTTGTTGTAGAGGGGTCTTTAAATAATATATTATGGAAAACATCAAAGGATAATGCCTTGCTTAAGAAAACAGCAGGCATACTTAATGACCATTATAAAACATTGGGGTTTTTAAAGTCAGCATCCTGTTTTATACACAGTCAACTGCTAAGAATTACGCTTCACACCTGGTGTGGTGGTGCAAAAAAATATGTGGTTGGCCAATATTTTTCACATCCAATGGACTGTCTTTTTACTGTATTGATGTTATCTTTTTATGAACAATACTTCAGTTTTCATGAAGTCCAATATTTCTATTTTTTTTCTAGTTGCCTGTGCTTTTGGCAACTTATATATAAAAAAAATCATTGTCAACTCCAGTGTCCTGAATCTATTGCCCTATGTTTTCTTTTGTAGATGTTGTATTAGGTAAGAGTTCAACTTCATTCTTTGCATGTGTATGTCCAGTTTTCCCCAATATGATTTGCTGAAAAGACTGTTCTTTTCCTCATTGAATAGTCTTGTGTCCCTTATCAAGAGTCATTTGACCAAATACACAAGAGCTTACTTCTGGGCATTCTATTCTGTCCCATTGATCTCTTTCTGTCAACACCACACTGTTTTGATTGTGGTAGCTCTGTAGTAGGGTTTGAAATCAGGGAGTTTGAGTCCTTCTAATTGTTTCTTGTTTTCATAATTGGATTGGCTACTTGGATTCCCTTGATATTCCATAAGAATTTTAGGATGGGTTTTCCTTTTTCTACAAAAATTGTCATTGGGTGCTGGGGTTGTAGCTCAGTGGTAGAGTGATTACCTAGCATGTGAGAGGCACTGGGTTGTATTTTTTTTCCTCAGAATCACATATAAATAAATAAATGTCCATTGACAACTTAAAAATATTTTTTTAAAATTGTCATCGGTGGGCTGGGGTTGTGGCTCAGTAGTAGAGCACTTGCCTAGTATGTGTGAGGCACTGGGTTCAGCACCACATATAAATAAATGAATAAAATAAAGTTCCATCAACATCTAAAAATTTTTTTAAACTGTCATTGGTATTTTTTTAGGGATCAAATTGTAGATTTGGGGTGGTATTGACATCATAATATTAAGTCTTCCAAATCATGAAAATGGGATGCTTCCACAAATTTATATGTTCTTTAATTTTTTTCAATAGTGCTTTATAATTATCATTAAACTATCATCTTCCACTTCCTTGGTTAATTTCAAAGTGCTATTTTATTCTTTGTTGATGTTATTGCAAATGGTATTATTTTTATAATTTTCTTTTCAGATTAATTATTAGTAATATATAGAAATGCTGTGAATTTGTTATGGTTTGGGTACATGGCATCCCCCAAAAGCTCACATGTGAGATAATGTAGGGGTAAGGTGATTAGATTATGAGAGTTGTAACCTAATCAGTGGATTAATACACTGAAATGGATTAACTGGGTGGTAACTGAAGGCAGGTGTGTTGTGGCTGGAGGAAGTAGGATTCTGGGGTCATGTCTTTGAGGTTTATGTTTTGTTCCTGGTTAGCGGAGCTCTCTTTGCTTATTAGTGGCCATGCCCTGAGCTGCTCTCCTCTGCCACACTCTTCTGCCATGATGTTCTGACTCACCCCCCGCCCAGAGCTATGCAGTCGGCCAACCTGGACTGAACCTCTGAAATCCTGAGCCAAAATAAATTTTTCCTCCTCTAAATCAGTCTTGTCAGGTATTTTGGTCACAGTAAGGAAAAGCTAACTAAAACAATTTTGGTGTGTTTTCTTGGGATCCTGCCACTTTGAAACTTCTTTTATTAGTTGTCATAAAACCAACCATGTGTTTGTGTGTAGTCTTTAGAGTTTTAGATGATGTGTGATCCTATCATCTTAAAGACCATTTGATTTGTTCTATCCAATTTATGTGCCTTTGTTTTTTTAATTTTTTTTTAGTTCTTGATAGACCTTTATTTATTTATTTTTATATGATGCTGAGAATCCAACACAGTGCCTCACGCATGCCAGGCAAGTGTGCTACTGCTGAGCCCCAGCCCCAGCACCGTGCCTTTGATATTTCCCCTTGCCAAATGACTCCATCAAGGACTCCCAGGGCTCTGGGGATTACAAGTGGCCATCCTCATCCTACTCCTCATCTCAGAGGAAAAGCTTTCTGTCTTCAGGTGTGGCTCACACCCAGGCCTCTCCCCTTGGCTCATCAATGGCCGCCTTCCTGCCACCTGTTCACAGGGTCACACGCTCTGCTCACACACTCCTGGTGTCTCTTGTGTGACCAATTCCTTCTCCTTATAAAGACTCTAGGCATCCTGGACCAGGGTGGCTCCTCAATGACCCCACTTTGATGTAGAAGCTTTATCTCCTGATAGCTCCCATTCTGATGCTCTGGGCTGAGGACTTCAACCTGTGAATCTGGGAGAACAGAACTCAGCCCATGAGAGCAGATGGAGGAAAGGGGTGGGAAGAGGGCTTGCCCAAAGCTCCAAGGGGAAACATGATAGCAGAAAACAGATTTTCTCCTGGAAAGAAATCCAGCCACCATGAATGAAAGTCAAATTCCTCTTCTCCCATCACCCCCTGGCCCAGACTCTCCCCAGAGGTGGCTCTGGTCATCTGTTTGTGAGGGAGTCACCCGTGGTCCCCTATCTCTCAGAAAAGAGGATCACCTCAGCTACTGTCCCTAAAGCCAAGTGATGGCTGCGGTTTCCACACTGTGTGGATCTGGAGAGACACACAGTGCCGCTGGACCAGCCTATGTTCAGGGCTGTGTCTGTGTCCCACAGCTGAAACATGTGGTCCAGGGTCTTCTTTCCACCCACAGGTCTTAAGAACTTGCAGGCAGCACGTGCCTCCTTATTCACTGTGGCCACAGACTTCCTGCCAATGGCCATTTCATTGTACATGTCTTATAATTTAACACAACATTGAAACAAGTTTCCTTCTGGGAGCTTCCAGGGCACGTACCAAGACCTAAATTTCTGAGTTGTAGGCAGCATAGCATTTGTGCATTTTTTAAGTTTCATGGATAATGTTAAATGTGCCTCCAAAGTGTATGAAAAAAGCTTATCTTCCTATCCCCTTCCCAGCACATATTATCAACATCCTTAGTTTTTGTAAAATAAATAAATAAAATACATCATTTGAGCCTGTGATCATCTGCTTGCCAGCTGTGTTCCAGTGACCTCCTCCCGTGCAAAGTCCTCATCTGTGTTTCTCCTCGTGCCTCCTGTTCTACTGGGTTGCCATTTCCTCCCAATCGGTCCCTCTGTTTTGACAATGTTTGGGGCATATTTCGTTGGAGAGTAGTTTCTAATGTGGATGGTCAATTGAAGCATCTTGACAGCTTTGGGTTTTGAGGATTAAAGCCAACCCTCCCCATTTCTAGGCCACAGCCTCTTCTCCTAGATTTCTACCAGTATTCCAATAAATATTTCATTTGATTTGGTTGATCTCTATGTCTGGGTTCAAGACTTAGGTCCTGCACTTGCTAGCAGGGACATTGTGCTTTCTGGTTTGTTGTGTTGGCTTCTTGGGAACACTATGAGGATCAGGTAGGCAAGGCAGGTAGGGTGGCTGGCCCAGAGCATGGCCCAGATGGAGCATTTGATCAACATTATTTGTAAAATGTCAGCTGTCAATTATCACACCCGGCATGAATGGCCATCCACATGAATCATCATTATTAAAATATCAGTCACAATAATTTTTTCTACTTCCATGGTGTAACTGTATTATATTCTCCATGAGTGAGCTCACAGGCAGGTTTCTTTCCATGCCTGCTTCTGTCACTTAGCCTGGAAGCCCCTGGGATAGTTTGCACTTCAGGACTAGAAGCTCTTTTTTTTTCCTCTTTATTTTTTTTAATGATTTTTAAAATATATTTATTGGAGGCTATTTTACAATACACTTTTAACTGGCCATTGGCCGCCTGATGGTACTCCATGCGTCATCAGAGCCTGGCTTGCATCTGCCAGTCACCATCCTCTGGGATGAGCCAGATGCTCAATCACATCCTAGGGAGTGCAGATGGCTTTGCTAAGTCCTGTCCTTCCTGGGCCTGCAGTGCTGGGTCAGCCCCCACAATGGAACAGAGGTGTAGATGAGTAGGCACACATGTCCCGCTCCCTCCTGGGGTGGGAGGAAAGTCCTGAGGTTTCCAGGCAACCCAAGTGTACTCTGGAAAGCACCATTTATTACCCAGAGGAAGTACCTTCCTCCTCCTTGTTTACAGATTTTATCAGGAATGTGTGTGATTTCTATCAGATTTTCAGGCTTCTCCTTGAAGAGATTCCAAAGTTTTCCTATTCTAAGCTGATTCTCCAGCTAATGACTCCAACATACTTCCGTCGAGTCAGTCGTGTGGTCTACCACGCGGCCTGCACAGTGGTTTCATTAATGAGGTTCTAGGCATAAAGTTAGTTAGAAGAGATCAAAATAAAACACACAAACCAGTTACCTTATTTATATTGCTAGGTCCGAGATGGCTCACCTCTCTGGTTCCCGCCTCTAGCTGCCCAGCAGGGCAGCGAGGATTACTCTGGGCTAGCAGGAGAGAGAGAGAGCGCGCGAACACGCCTGGGAGTAGCCTTTTATTTGGGGAACAAGAGATTCAGGGGAGAATTCCATCCAATGAAGGTTGAGGGGGGGGCTGCACTCCAAGGTCAGGGTCAGTGATTGGGTCCCCAGGGTCAGTGGTCAGGCACACCCCACACGGATGGGCTCTCTCATCAGGAAAGGGTCGGCAAAGCTTCGACACAGCCAAAGCGCCTCAGGCCCTTAACGGGAGTCACCCAATCACGCGTCAGAATGGCCCCCGACATATCCCCCCTTTCTTTTCTTAACAATGAGGCGGCGGTTCACTCTCTGGAGTTCCTGGATTCTTGATTGGAAGAATCGCCATCCTATGGTTACAATACAAAAGAGAATTAACAGCAAAGAGAATAATCCAATAGTGTACCAAGCGGAATGTTTAAGAATATTTCCAGGGTTGAATCCATTTAACTCCTTCAATATTTGGTTAGCCAAAGAAGAAGGATCTGAAAAATCAGCTCTATTATTTTGAATGTCTTGGATATGGTGATGAAGTTCCAGAATATCCAAGCTATTATTACTATTTTGCCAAATACCTAATAAATGGTTTTTAATCTTCTCCCAATCCCAGAGAGAAGCATTGTACTTGGCAGCTGTAACACATACATACTTATAGTTAGCATGGCATTTAAGCCTTTCCTTAAATTTTAAGGCTGAAAGTTCATTACCTATATTTATGACAGTCGCCTCTAAGGCGTTTAATTTAGTCTCAATCCTTTCATCAATATTTACTTGATTACGCAGAGCCTTGGAAGTATTTTGAGCTAAATTATTAAGAAATTTTGCATTCTGAATATTCTGAGACAATGTCAGAGATGCAGAGACAGTTGAGGCAATAAAAGAGACCAGTGCTAAAACACCAACAATTATGACTCCAATAGCACGTTTAGGTCTTGTTAGCTGGGCATGAATTTGCTGCAAGACTTGTAAACTAGCATCAGCATACCATGGCTCTGAAATATTAGCAGGTAATAAAACAAAAGAGGGCTGATGAAGTATCACCACTCCTTTTTCCTCCATTATACCTAGAAATACAATTAGTTAGGTTGCACTTATTACAAGTAACAATATATCTGTCATCTATCCATTTAACTTTTACATTTCCAATAATTAAAACATAAGGAGATTGGACACAGGCTCTTAAGCCATAGCAAGATCCCTCTTTACAGTTCTTGCCGACAAATTTTGGTAAAGGTTTATCTGTAAAATGTAAATACTCTGAGGCAGCAATTAAATGCCAAATATCTTTTTGAATACCTCCTTCACTATAAGTCAAAATATTACTAACAAATCCTGCAGGTGTCATAGCAGAATTTCTTCGTAATTGTCTCCTATTGATTTTTGGAGACCAGTCTAAAATATACCCACTAGCTTTAGACACCTTATGTTGTACAGGAAAGGTATTTACACAATCTATCCATTTAGGAAAGGTGCCAATTTCAATTGTAGAACTATTTGGACAGTGGGATATCTGTGGAGGTTTTGCAGAAATGACTGGCTTGTTATGGGAAAGTCCCATTTTAATTACTGATCTAATATTAGGTTTTAAGTCCCCATAAATAGAATTATTTGTCAGTCTAGGTTTACCAATCGCTGTCTTTTCTTCAAATGATACTTTCAGACAGCCAGCATGTTTATCATGTGACCAACATAAAGGTAATTGGGCACTGTAGCCAGAATAATTAAATCTAGTCACATGATTGGGAGTAATATGAGCATCTGTAAATCCTCCCATCATGAATGAGTCATTAGTAAATACTGGAATAGATTCTCCAGTCCACACAGCTGGGTGTACCAGGGGTGGATCTGGGAAATATGTCCAATAAGTGTCTACTTGATTCCCTTTTACCTGACAGCCCAGTAGGGCAGTTACTGTCGCTACCATCAAGACTGGGGTCCTGTTCTTTCCTAGGCGTCGAAGTATTTGGGAAGCCTGGGTTTTTAGTTTCTTCACATCTTTCCATGAAATCAGCTTTTCGGCTGGTTCAATCTGGTTTTTCTTTATCTTTTTCCGATATCTCCTCCTTCTGGGTTGTGGCTCCTCCGGGTCGATCCGCAGTCTCTTGAATCTGGGTTCTATCTCCTCCATGTCTGATAGCACGTTCAGGCACCCAAATAGGACGGAAAGCACCTTCTGGAAAGATACAAGCATGACCTCGGCCCCATGTTATTACCGGGTCCGGACTCTTCCACTGACCAGTCTGTAAATCTTTCCACAGAACTCTGCCTAAGGGGCCTGTTACTGAGGGAGACATTTGCCTCTCAGCAGCAGTGTGACCTTCTGTGTCACAGTTTAAAAAATTTAAAACAAATAAGGCATGATTAAGGCTATTTTGGGGAGTCACAATCCTATTCCCCCTTTTTAATTTTTGTAATTGAAGCTTAATAGATAAATGAGCACATTCCACAATGGCTTGACCTTGGGGGTTATAAGGAATTCCTGTTTTATGATTAATTTTAAACTCTTGGCAAAATTGTTGAAAAGAAGAGCTTACATAAGCTGGAGCATTATCTGTTTTAATCTGCATAGGACACCCTAAAACGGAAAAGGCTGCTAAGCAATGAGAAATTACATGTTGAGTATTTTCCTTAGTACATGCTGTAGCAAAAATAAATCTAGAATAAGTGTCCACTATGACATGCACATAACATTGCTTACCAAATTGAGGAACATGAGTTACATCCATTTGCCACATTTGATTTGGTTTTAATCCACGGGGATTTACCCCTGATGGCAGAGATGGAGTGTGAATAACACACTTAGGGCATTGGCTTACAATCTGACGAGCTTGTTCTCTGGTAATATTAAATTTTTTACGTAAGCTAGAAGCATTTTGATGATGCAAGGAATGGGAAGCTAGTGCACATTCATATGAAGACATCTGTTGACAAAAAGCTACTAACTTATCAATTTTGTCATTACCTGCAACTAGAGGTCCAGGAAGGTTAGTATGGGCACGGATGTGTCCTATGAAACATGGGTACTTTCGCATTAGCACTGTCTTTTGTAGATTATGAAATAATTCAAATAACTCTAGTGATGAAGTATACCCAATAACTGAGGTTTCAATATTTTTGGTAACTCCGACTGCATATAAGCTGTCAGAATAGATATTAATAGGCTCATTTGAAAAATAATCTAAGGCACAAATCAGAGCTTGAAGTTCTGCCCTTTGGGCAGAAGTATAAGAAGTTTGTATTACCTCTGTGTGAACACGGCTGAAGAAACCTGCCTTACCAGAGTTGGAACCATCCGTGAACACCGATAAAGCTTCCTCTATTGGATGAGAACATACAATCTTTGGAAAAATAAGTGATGTTAATGATGCAAATTGTACAATCTTATCACGAGGATAATGGATATCTATCTGGCCAGGGAAATCTGCAAAAGCTATCTGCCAGGAGTTAGAAGTTTGAAAAAGCCAATTAGTTTGTTGAACAGAAAATGGAATAATTATGATATCAGGCTCAGATCCAATTAATTGTAAAATCCTAGTTCTACCTTTAATTACTAATTGAGCTATAGAATCATGAAAAGGAATTAATGTTTTTTGAGGGGAGTGGGATAAATAAATCCATGCAATAACTCCTAATTTTTGCCATATGGCTCCTGTTGGGGTATGCTCAGTTGGAAATATTAATAAATACATTATTTCTTTAGGATCTATTCTAGTAAGCTGTGCATTTTTAATTGCAATTTCAACCTTTCTTAAGGCGGTCTTAGCCTCCAAAGTTAGTTGACATGGAGAGGTTGGAGAAGGATTTCCTTGTAATATCTGAAATAAAGGACTTAACTCAGAAGTAGTTAGTTTTAAAGATGGTCTTAGCCAGTTAATATCTCCTAATAGTTTTTGAAAATCATTAAGGGTACGTAACTCTTTAACTCTTCTCTGAAGATTTTGAGGATGGATTGTACGTCCTTGAATTATCTGACCTAGATATTGAAAAGGAGACACTTTTTGAATTTTTTGAGGAGCTATACATAAACCCATTGCTGTAAGTGAAGTCTCTAACTGAGTAAAAATTTCTGAAAGTACTTCTGGATTAGCATGAGGCAATAATATATCATCCATAAAATGAATAATATATGCATCAGGAAAACTATTTCTTATGGGATCTATTGCCTTGTCAACATATTTTTGGCACAGTGTAGGACTATTACGCATTCCCTGGGGAAGTACCTTCCAGCAATATCTTTTAACAGGTTCCTTAAAATTAATTGCTGGGACAGTGAAAGCAAATCTTTCACAATCTTCAGGATGTAACCTTATAGAGAAAAAGCAGTCTTTTAAATCTATTACCACCAAGCTATAATCTAAAGGAATGGCTGTGGGGGAGGGAAGTCCTGGCTGTAATGATCCCATAGGCTGAATTGCCTGATTCATTGCCCTTAAATCCTGTAGTAATCTCCAATTTCCTGACTTTTTCTTAATGACAAAAATAGGTGTGTTCCAAGGACTAAGCGTTGTTTCAATATGACCAGCCTGAAGTTGTTCCTCAACTAATCTATGAATTATTTTAAGCTTTTCCCCTGAGATTGGCCACTGAGAAATCCATATAGGCTCCTTTGTGAGCCACGTGATTTTTTCAGCTGTCTTAGGGATCGGGGAAGTACTCAGGGCCCCTAGTAAAAATTTTTGTCTGGAGTATTTACTAATCTTTGTCGTGGAGATTGGCTTGTAAACAGATATTCTTCCTGAAAGGTCTCCTTATCATCTCCAGGAAAATACCTCTGATTAACTTCCTCAACTGACCTTATAGAATTTGTAGTAACTAATGACAATCCCATTTTGGCTAAAATATCTCTTCCCCATAGGTTAGCTGGTAAAGACTCTAATACATAAGGCTTAAATATTCCACTGTTCCCATCAGAATCTTCCCAATGGAGATAGTTGGCACTTTGAGCAGGCTGTGAAACCTGTCCTATTCCTTCTAGGTTAGCTGGTGCTATATGTAAAGGCCAGTTCCTAGGCCAAAACCGACTGGACAATAAGGAGCTACCAGCTCCTGTGTCAATTATCCCTAGGAAATTTTTATTATTAATTTTAAGTTTTAATAAAGGACATTCTTGTCGTACCAACTGGGACCAATATACTCTGTCTGGCGGTTTAGAAACTGAATCTACCGGCAGGTGCCTTTCTGAGACACAAGGCAATAATATTAATTGAGCAAAAATATCCTTTGGGGTGAGCCTTAGGGCATAATTGGATTTTACAGTAACATATAACTGCCCTTTAAATTCTGAATCTATCACACCAGATATTACCTCAATGGCTCCCTTTAAACTATCACGCCCCAAAATTAAACCTACAGTATTTTCAGGAAGCAGCCCGAAAATCCCAGTAGGGATTTGTTCTGGCCCCATTTCAGGATCTAATTCAACTGTCTTTGAAGGTCCTAAGAAAACTGTCTGTGATCTCTGTCCCTGTCCCGGTAAAAATCGCGGACTGTCCTGGTCGGCGCCGCCAGTGACCTCACACTGTGCGACTTTCCCTGGAATTCCCCGGCTCCCACTAGGAGGGAACGATGGCGGCAAGAAGGCAGGCTAATCCGTGCCATCTGAATCCTCCGCATGGGGCTGCGACTTTAAGTTCACATTTCTAACCTTTCGCTTTGTCCCTAGTGCTTTTGTTTTTAAATGGCTCAAGGGAAAGGGAATTAACTTAGCCTCAGGCTGATTTTCCATTTGAATAGACTTAACAGCTCTTTGAATGCCTTTTAAAAGGTCTACAGGAGGCCATGAACTCTGGCTCATATATTCAAAAAGACAAACTTCTAGGGCTGTCCAAGTTTTCTGTATATTTTCTATACCTCCAGGTATTTCAGTAGAAAGACAGACTCTCTGTAACTTTCTTCCTAATTTCTCCCAAGTAAGTAAATTTGGAGACTCTTGGTCACAAAACCAAGGACAATATTCACCTACAATCTTTAAGAATTGTAATAACTGAGTATTCTTTATCTTTTTTCCTTTCTGATTAATTATACTGTCTAAAATAGTCAGATACATTTCCTTATCCGTAGAAGTAGAATTTCCCATTTTAAGTAATTTAACGTCTCTTTCCTTCAATATCTCCAGGTACTTTTGTGACCCAATTGTCACCTCTTCCTTTATCTTTATTTTTATTCCTTATCTTCCTTTATCTTTATTTCTTTCCTTGTCTTTTTAGCGCGCACTCCCACTCAATCTAACTAATCTAGAATGCCCCCCTCGTGGGAGCCAATTCTACCATGTGGCCTGCGCAGTGGTTTCATTAATGAGGTTCTAGGCATAAAGTTAGTTAGAAAAGATCAAAATAAAACACACAAACCAGTTACCTTATTTATATTGCTAGGTCCGAGACGGCTCACCTCTCTGGTTCCCGCCTCTAGCCGCCCAGCAGGGCAGTGAGGATTACTCTGGGCTAGCAGAAGAGAGAGAGAGAGCGCGAACACGCCTGGGAGTAGCCTTTTATTTGGGGAACAAGAGATTCAGGGGAGAATTCCATCCAATGAAGGTTGAGGGGGGGCTGCACTCCAAGGTCAGGGTCAGTGATTGGGTTCCCGGGGTCAGTGGTCAGGCACACCCCACACGGATGAGCTCTCTCATAGGGAAAGGGTCGGGAAAGCTTCGACACAGACAAAGCGCCTCAGGCCCTTAACGGGAGTCACCCGATCACGCGTCAGAATGGCCCCCGACAGTGCGGCCATTGTTTTGGCAGCCCTCTGGTCACTTGAACCCCTTCATGCAATGATTTTTTTTTTCTAGGAGAAAGATGGAAAGAATATCCAGGACCTGGTGGCCCAGGCAGGGTCCCTTCTCTGGAAGGCAACCTCAGGGTAGGGCTGCCATTTCCATGTCTGATCAGTCTTGGGGACTGTGCCTGCTTATTGCTTAGTGGGAAGATGCAGCTTCAGGTCCTGACAGACGATGGCAGACCTGTGGGTTCTGCTTAAGGGGTAGAACCAAGCCCCCCAAATGCCCCATGCCCACCTGTCAGCCCTCAGAGTCTGCTGTGCATTCCAGCCAAAGCCCTCTATAGCCTGCTCAGGGACCAATGAGCCACTGTTTAGATTCCAGGACATTCTGGCTAGGGAGAAACCGCACACTGGCCGAGAGATGGCCAGTGATGAGCAGCCCTTTAACGGGTCTCCATGTCTTGGTGTCTTGACACTTATCTTCCACACCAAAGAAATTAGAGTGAGGCTTCCTCCAGGAAAGGAGTAATGTCCAACTGTCACAGCTTCCAAGTAGAAATGCTGCAACGTGCTTTCAATTGCCAAATGTGTTTGGGGTTTGGCTTTTGGATGCAATTGTGAGATCAACATGCAGATTTCTTGTGTGTGTTTCCTGGGCAAAATAATACAAGCCCCAGAGAGTTTCATCCCATTGCCTAGAGATGGACAAGCACTGTGCTTTTCTAAGAAGCTTTTAGAGGGTGCTTGCAGACAGTCAGATTGGGACTCAGTGACTCATTCTCACGCTCATTGTGCTGGTGATGGAAGGTTTATGGAAAGTCTTGAGGATGACATGCACATATGTGGTCTTCTAGTGCCAGCTCTGCCTTAGTGGGGTGGGGTGTGTTTGCCTCTGTGCACACTGCCATGTTCAGCTCTCCCTGCGGAGCCAGGGCAAGGGGGACTCTCTGCTTTAAGAACCCATGGCTTCCATGCTGAAGGCTCCTGAGACCCATTCTGAGCCAAGTATCCCTTTTTTTCAAGTGCCAGTATCCTTTTTTTTTTTCTCTTCTGGGGCTTGACCCCAAGGCTTCACTGTCTGTGTTCTTTTGTTTGTTTGTTTATTCATTCATTCATTCATTCATTCTGGGGATGGAATCAAGGGTGCTTTACTACTGAGCCACATCCCAGTCCCCATTTTTATTTTTTATTTTGAGACAGGGCCTCTCTGAATTTGCTTAGGGACTCACTAAGTTGCGAGACTGGCCTCAAACTTATAGTCCTGCCTCAGCCTCCCAAGTCCCTGGGATTACAGGCATGCACCCCCACACCTGGAGCCTGTATCCTCCTTATTGCTACTAGGAAGCCCTGGCCATGCACCATCTTGGGAACACGTAGGTCATTAGATGTGTGTTGGCAAAGCCCTGCACTTTCTGGAACTATCTTGAATCCCCTGCTCTGCCCCATTCTCCAGGGAGGGGTGGGGGTGACTCTGTTTGGTCCTGAGTAAACGCAGGGCCTGAGAAAGGACACTGCATCTCAGGCACACTCCAGGGCCATTTGTTCTGGCTCCTGCAAGCCAACATCCTGTTTTGCTAGAAACTCCATCGACAGAGGCTTGGAACTCCTGTTGTTCATTCTCTGAAGTTCTGCCATTTGTTCTCAGATGGCTCCATCTCCAAATCTTTCAATGCCCTCCCCTGCTCCAGGGCTTTGAAGCGGTTTCTTTGGAAGCTTCTGCACAGGGTTAAGGACAAGCCATTCCTCACATGCTCCTTCAAAAGGAGGAAGAGAGGGACCAGAGGGGCCACAGGGAGCAACTTCCTGCTCTGTTCCAGGCAGCCACTTCCAGGCTGGGGCTGCAGCCTGGGGCTGTCAGGACGGCTCTGGCTAGGGGGGAATCCCTACCCAAGCCTGGATCACAGCCTCCTGTGCCCCAGGGCAGCTGGTGAGCACTGGTGGAGGGTGGAGGGGAAGGCTTGTGCCCCAGGAGTCAGGTCTGGATAGCATTCAGGTGGGAAGAGACCACTGGTCACCAAGGGGATGTGAAGCAGGGGTGACCCAGGGCAGCCATGAGATCTCCTCTAAAGACCACTGTGGTCCCAGCAGTACAAAGGGACTGAGTGACATTATTACTCTTCCCTGTTTTAAGGACAGAGGTGTGGAAGGGATTCCTGAGAGTCACAGAAAACATGGCTCACAGGTTTCAGTTTGCCATCAAGGAGTGACCTTGGCCACACTGGTGGCAATTCCCCGGACCCTTGATGAGCCCCCTAGCATCTTCCCAGTGAGTCCTCCCATGCCCAGTTTCAGGGGGCAGATGGCTGCTCTGACCGCTCTCCCTGGACCTGAGGATGACATGGGGTTTTGAAATTCTTTTTGTTGCCGCACTGGGCACTGAACCCAGGGCCTTGCACATGCTAGGCAAGTGCTCTACCATGCAGCTCACCCAGCCCTTAGAGTGACAGGTTTTGAGAGCATTGGCTACCTGAGACTTGGTGGGGTGACTCCCCATAGCCCTGAAGTCAGCACGTTTCTCTACCAGCTGCGTTTGCAGGGTTAAGGTCTTAGCCTGAGTTTTCCCTTATTTCTGCACTATCTCTCTCTCTCTCTCTCTCTCTCTCTCTATATATATATATATATATATATATATATATATAGAGAGAGAGAGAGAGAGAGAGAGAGAACCAAGGGGCGCTTTGCCACTGAGCCACATCCCCAGCCCTTTATAAAATACTTCATTAGAGACAGAGTCTCACTGAGTTGCTCAGAGCCTCACTAAATTGCTAAGGTTGGCTTCAAACATGCCATCCTCGAGCCTCAGCCTCAGCCTCCAGGGTTGCTGGGATTACAGACATGCACCACTTCCCCCCAGCTCTGCACTATTCTCAATCAGAGAACCTGTGGGGCTATGTTTACTAGGTATGAATTGAGTTGCTCTCCAGAGAAAAGAAAAAGTAACAAAGCACTGCTGTGTGGGCAAATCAGGGATGACCCCAGGACAGGGTCAGCTTTCTCTCCAAGGAAACCCCACTGTCAAAAATGAGCCTCTTGCCCAACGCAGTGGTCCACTCCTGTAATCCCTGCACCTCGGGAGGCTGAGGCAGGAGGATCAAAAGTTCAAAACCAGCCTCAGCAATGGCAAGGCACTAAGCAACTGAGTGAGACCCTGACTCTAAATAAAATACAAAATTGGGCTGGGGATGTGGCTCAGTGGTCAAGCACCACTGAGACTAAACACCGGTACCTCCCCCCCCCAAAAAAAAAGAGCCTCTGCTAAGGACTTCCATGTTGGCTGAGGCAGCTGCCTGCAATGCGTGTCCTGCAGATGGCAGTCAATCTCCCCAGGCCTGGGCTGTGGGTACGGGTTGGCCTGGTGACCAGGGGTTAGCCCCCAGTTAATGATCACTTGGTATTGTGGTTTGGATGTCAAATGTCCCCATTGCCCATGTGCTAAAGGCTTGGTCACCAGCCTGTGGCCCTTGGGACATAATGGAACCTTTAGGAGGTGGGGCCTCATGGAGGGAATGAGGTCATTAGGGGTGTGCCCTTGAGGGGATATTGGGACCCAGCCCAGTCCTACCCCCATCCCCACCCCCACCCCGCTTCCCAGAGGTGAGCGGCCTCCTCTGTCACGTGCTCCAGCTGCCAGGATGTCCTACTGTGCTGCCACAGGCCCAAAGCAACAGGGCTAAGGTGCCATGGACTGAGACCTATGCAGCCATGAGACAAAAGAAACCCTGTTTCCTTTTAAGGGGATTCTCTCAGATGCTTTGTCACAGCAACAGAAAGCTGACAGCACCCTTGGTCTGTGCCCTTGCTTTATAGATGGGGATGCTGAGGGCCCACAGGGAGCCGAGCAGCCCCAGTCACATGGTCCTGTAAAAACAACTATTATCCATTCAGTCACTGACTACATGGCAGGAGCTGGACTCCAGATCTCAGTGTTTGAAAAAGTTGTGTTTCCTTCCTGCCCCTTAATCCCTCGCTCTCTCTTTGTGTATGCATCCAAGAAGGACCTTCAGGGGATTGCAATGCCACCCAGTCATCCTAGCCAACTTTGTACTTGAACATGAAGTTCATGGGATTGGGCAAAAGGGGAGAGTGGGGAAGGCTTATGGGGGCTAGCAAAGATGGTGAAATCAGATGGACATCCTTACCCTAGGTACATGTATGACTGCACAAATGGTGCCTCTCTACAACGTGTACAACCAGAAAATCGAAATGTTGCACTCCGTTTTTGGTACGGTGAATTGAAATGCATTCTGCTGTCATGTACAACTAAGTAGAACAAATAAAAATAATAATAATAAAAAGAAATAAGAAAAGAAATTCCACTTGTGCAAATTTTTTCTATATACTTCTAAAAGATAAAGACTTACAACAGGTAGCCACAGTACCATCATCACATGCACACTGACTGTTCCTTAGTGTTGCTCACAGCCATCTCATGATTCTAATGAGTGGCCATGGGTCTGACCAACAGTGGGGGTCTGAATGGAGTCTCACGAGATACACAGGCTCTGAGCACAAGGACCTGGAGAGGGTTCTGGGACATGTGACTGTCTGCCTGTGGTGCCCCGGTGACTAACACAGAGCTCATCATCATCTGCTGAGTGACAACAAGGGAAAAAAATTCACCCACATGATGGCCTAACCAATAGCAAAAGCATCAAAGAAAAATCCAAACTCTGAAAAGCAAAAAACTGGCCCAGCCTGTGCCTCTCCCCAGCTCACAGTTTGAGCTCCTACAACCTTTCACACACTTCTCCTTTCAACTGCCCACAGAACACCTGCATACACAACCAGCCATGAAGAAAGCCAGAGATCTGCTCATCTGTTCTGAGGCAATATGGAGACACTACATTTGGATGTATTTACAAAACCCAAGTTTAGACGCATAACATTATCTATATAAATCTCTAATATAATGATATATATATACTTAACTTTTAAAATTAAGTATGCTCTATGTTTACAAGAGGCAAATGGTTTTGGACACTTGTGGAAAGATTCAAGTGTCCAGAGGGATGGGGTAAAATACATTGCCATAGAGTAAAACTATGATATCAATGGAAATTCTGAGTGGAATTTAGATTTTAATTAACCAGGAAAATAAAACCAACAATTTTTCAATTTGTAAATGCTGAATCCCAAGAAATGAGGTTCATCACAAGTTTCAGAAATGCTTCCATTATTTGCTGCCATCAGTTATTATTTAATTTGGGAAAAGTACTGTGTTTTTAAGTTATACAAAGGAAAATAAAATACGCAAGACATCTGAGGCCTGGGATGAAAGGGGCTTGAATTCCAGTTCCTAATTTAAACAGAACCAAGTCCTAGAGGTAAATATATAACCTTCAAAAGGAGGCTTTCTAAGCAAAACACAAGCAAGAAGTGATCTAGGACTGATAAATTTGCTATATTAAGGTTTAAAACTTCTGTGGATTTTAAAACTTTAGTGTGAAAAAAATTAAGAACAAAGTCAAAATATCTGATAGACAGAAGGCTCATGTCCTTAACTTACAAGAAGCTTATCCCAATCCAAAAGAAAAAGAAACCACCCAATTAAAAAAATGGGCAAAGCACCTCAACTGACAGATGTCCAAAGTGAAAGCGCAATGGCCAATGAGCACAAAAATGGAGTCTGCACTCTCCTAACTTAGAAAGTGCAGGTGAAACTAGGAGAGATGTCTCTGGGACCAGATGACAATCAGTAAAGTCTGATAATACTCAGGGCAAGGATGGGATGGCACAGAGGGATAAAGTGCTGCAACCTTTTTGGAGGTGATCTGGCAATACTTGACATTTACACCTAGTGCAGCAGCAATTTCAAGATATTTCAAGCAATTTCAAGACATTTCCCCTATTGCTATACTTGCAAAAGTTCAACAATCTATGTAAAAAAAAGTTCAGTTTTTTTAAATAAATGACACAAATTTGCAAACAAAAATATTCAGCAATAGGGAGCAGGTAACAAAAATCAGGTCTGTGCATACACAGGGACACTAGGCAACCAGTACCAGAACAGAGGGGAATCTGCTGATGCTAACCCAGGATCACTGAGGCCAAAACCAAGCAAGAAGGGCAAGGTGCAAACTCACGGCTGTAACATGATGTCTTGGTGAAGCTTTTTACAAGGTTAAGGGTGATAGCTGGACACAAAATTACTGAAAAGATATTTTTGGAAAGAGACAACAGTAACTGCTAACCATGATTTCTTACACCAATGCACTATCATGTGTATTACTTTTGTTTTGAAAGTGTCAGTATGAAGCAACTGATGGTTTTTCTGTTCTATGTGAATATATATCACAAACTAGATGTTCACTAGGGAAACTTTAAAGAAAAGTCTAAAGAAGAAAATTTAATAACTGGCAAACCTACTAACCCACATGAACCCTTAACAGTGTATAGTCTTCTAGATTTTTCTTAACATACAAATGACTTTAAAAAAATCAACATTACTGACACATTAATTACTGACACAGTAATTACTTATCATATAAGTAATTACTTATTATGTAAGTCATTTTTCACAAGCTAGAGAATATTACATTGGACAGCTATCCTATAACTAGGCCAGATTGGACTTGCTCTTCTAATTTTTCACTATTATGCACAATACAATGGTGACTTGACCCTTTTAAAATACCCACTGTCCTCAGATGTAGGCCTTGGAGCTCTTCTTTCTTTATGCTGAGAAGCTTTGTGGTTTACCACAAGGTTTTTGAGCCCAGACTTCTAGACGCTCAGTGAGGGGGAAAGTGAGGCCAGCAGCAGGGCCCTGGGCTCCCAGTGGGTCAGCCAGGCCTCTGCACACCACCACCTCCATGTCCACTGTCACCCCACTCACCTGCAGCTCCCTGCCCATCCCCCACAGCCACCAGGACACAGACCCGTCTCTTTCTTCCCTCTTTGGCTATCATATTGAATACATTTCTGACCTAAAAGACAAAATGCCTCATCAATAGGACAGCTGAAGAAAACTCTGAGGTAGAGGATGAGTACCTGCTGGCTCAGCCACACAGGCTTGGTGAGGGGCCCACACCTCCAATCTGTAGGCACAGAAGCAAACTCCCCAAATGAAACCTCCCTGCAGAGCATTTCCTCAAGAACGGCAGGGAAATAAGACTCTCTCCTCCTATTTCACAGGGTTATTAGGAGAGTTAAGTGAGATCACCTTGAAAAGAATTTGCAACTATACCTCAATATACCCCATTGTAATCAATGTACCACAGGAAGGAAAACACTGTGGGTTGAAGTTTGAAATAGTTTAACGCTGACTGTAAGATACATTGCAGGGTCAGAGACTCTAAAGTGTATTAGAAATGGTGAAATACAACATAAGAAGTTACTTGGCTGGACTGGCTCGCTACCTTAAGGATGAGGCCGAAACGAGGGTACAAACTTTGGAAATACCTGCTGATTATGAACTTCAGGAAAATCTCCAATTTTTTCAGCCTCTTTTAAAGGCCAGGAACTATAAAAGCATCAACTAAATTGCTTCAAAGCTAGCTGACTCTGGCTCATGGTGGCCCCTTTCTTAGGAAATGGCGTTGAAGGAAAAGGCAGGCTGAGTCCACTCTTGTGGATGATCTAATAGGAAACAACCAACATATAAAAGACTCTTTCAATGGGATCAACTTTCCAAAGCTATGAACTGGGATGGATGCAGTGGGGGAGGTTGAGGCAGGAGGAGGGCAAGGTCAAGACCAGCCTGGGTAACTTAGCAAGACCCTTCTCAAAATAAAATTAAGAAGGGCTGGGTATGTGGCTCAGTGGCAGAGTGCTTGCCCATCATGCACAAAGCCCTGAGTTCAATACCTAGTGTTGATGGGGGGGAAATAATACACAATGGGATGCTAACATAAAATGCTTGTAAACATACTTTAAATTCCATGATATAACTGATATGTAAGAAACAATATACATATTCAGAGAGGCTTTGTCACAAATTTGATATATTGATTGTTCCACTTTTATTTTTTTTATGGTAATGGGGACTGAACTCACGGATACTCAAACCATTGAGCCACATTCCCAGCCCTATTTTGTATTTTATTTAGAGACAGGGTCTCACTGAGTTGCTTAGAGCCTCACTTTTGCTGAGACCTGCTTTGAACTCAAAATCCTCCTGACTCAGCTCACGACCCCTGGGATTACAGGCATGTGCCACTACACCCCACAAGGTAACAGAAAAAAGAGTGAGAGAGAGAAATGTATCACAGTAGATTGGGTAGAGAGAGGTGATATAGGGGAGGGAAGGGGAGGGGGGATAGGGAGGGCAGCAGAATACAACAGACACTAGTATTACTGTATGTATATATGTGGCTATATAACAATGTGATCCTGCAATCTATACACGTGGAAAAATGAGAATTCATACCCCATTTGAATCAAATGTATGATATGTCAAGATCATTGTATTGTCTTGAGCAACTAATAAAAAAAAAAAAGAAATTCGATGGAACTTATGATTCACTAGATAAAACTAAAATGTTGTATTATTATTCATTGTATTATCATTAATTTATCAATTTAAGTGGTAATATTTTTGTTATTTTAATTTTTATGTTTATCACAATTTTTTTATTGTATTGCTTTTGTTTTCTTTATATAGGTCCTGCATAGGCACAATTTTATTTACCTGTTACACTGTGAATATTTTCCCACATTCATAAATATAATTCACAACTATGATTTTTTAATGCCTACCATTGAATTAAGTTCTTTATTAACATGCATTTTACTATTTTAATTTCGAGTATTAGACTGTTGAACTTCAAAGGCTATTTAGATTTACTATTATTTCAACTCTTTCTGACACTTTCTGGAGGGACAATGAGGTTAACTTATACACCTGTTAACTTACACTTATGTGAGTGAAGTTCATGTTTGAAACACATGTGTGCATGTGCACACACACCGCATGCACAATCCATTGTAGCATCCACGTTGACAGACTGAACTCTTTCTACTTTTTGCAGTGCTGGGGATTGAACTCGAGGCCTTGTGCAAGCTGGACCAATGCACTACCACCAAGCCACAGCCCCAACCCAAGTTCTTTCTTAATCATGAAAGTAACACCACTTACTAAATGGGACCCATGGAATTTAAGTGAGGACTCTACAACAGGGGACAGTTTCAACAAGTACAAGGTTACATCCTCTTCAGTAAGTTTTGAAAACCCATGATTTTTTGTGTCTTGGAGATCTAGAATTTCAAAAGCCATTTCCTCATTGTCGCGAGGGGTAAAGTTGCAACATATGCAGTCGAGGGGGAGAAATAAAGAATGTCCCTGCACTTCTGCCCTTTTCAATGCTTTATTCACTAGAATCACTTAATAAAATTTCACTCTATAGGTTCTTAACCAAGAAGAAGACCATTGTTCATGAGCTAGGCACTGCAACAGACATAATCAATTCACAGCAAACAATTCTAGATTAATTCTAAGCACTGCAAACACACTTAATCATGACAGGCTAATGACAGACATTCCCTCTGCGAGCTAAGTTCAAAAGTCTCAAGCCTTACGCTTTATGTCCAGCAGATGCACACTCACTCAGACCGCAGTGATCAGGTCAGGAACCAAGGCAGGCTTCTCCTGGAATGGAGCTGACGGCCGGCTGAGGAGAGGGTCACAGGGAGAAGTTGCGGCTCTCACCAGGGTCAAGATGTGGCTGTAGAGTTGGAGAGCGGTAAGGATCAGGCACAAGATCACAAGTGATGAGATGTCAGTCCAGGTCCTCATCAGACTCTCCATCTTGGGTGCATACTTGTTTTGGCTGGCTGAATGTCTGTTCATTTGCTCTATTATTTATACTAAATTTTGGGGCTTTTGACCCCCCTTTCAATCCTTATCAGTTACCACCAGATTTCTCAGTGACAACATTCACCCTGGGGTTAAAACATCTGGTCTGGTGGTCCCTCCCTGATTTTCTCACCTTTCCATTTTTTCAGGAAAGAACAGCCTGACAGAGGCTTCACTCTGTTTTTCAGGATGGGGAGAAGTGACTTGTTTGAGTCTGAGGCCATACTGTAGGGCTCCCTTAGGCATGCCAGGTGAGACTGCAGGTTTCAAACTGAAGTTTTTAAAATGGAGTCGCTTAGGCTCAGGCCTAAGGCCATCCTTACATTCCTGAAATAGAAAAGCACGCTGGCTTCCACAGAGGTCTCCCACTGCAGCCCAGCTCAGCAGGACTCAGGAGCAATGATCTAATAAGTCCACATAACTGAGGACAAGGTGGGCTGGTGGAGAGTCAGAGGCAGATGTGGGTCAACAGTGCAGGTGTGCGAGGATGAGGGGCACGCTCGAACAAGAAGAGTTGGAGAAGAGCCTTTTTCGAGCAGGGAAAAGATGATCAGAAATAAAGTTCCCAAGGCCTCTGGGTCTAAAGTACTCCTCTAAGGGTCAAAGTCAACTCAGAAAAAAATGATGCTGTGGGCATGAGGGGGAGAGACCAGCGGGCCCAGCTCTAGCCACCTCTCTTCTCCTTGAACCTAAATCTGCAGGTACAACCAAGCCTGTGGTACTCCAGCCCCATGACCTGACCCTCGTTTCTGTGTCACTACACCACTAATCCATGTACCACGAGTACCACGAGACTTCCACGCTAAAATGATCCTCATCCTCACAGTGGAAAAATCCACGGTCACCATACAGACCAGGAACAGCCCACGGGAAGCACATGGCATGTTGCTGCATGAAAAGAGCGGCAGTCCGTTGTTGGAGCAGCAGATCTCTGTCCAGCTAATCCCTTCTGATTTTTCTACATCTGCTGAACATTCTAGAATAATCACGAATTGCCTTGGTTATCCAAAATTTAACCTACAGCTAAACTGTGAACTCCATCTCCATTGATTGCCTGACAAGCTAATTTAGTCCAGATCACACTTTCAAACACTATCCCAAAGAGGAAGCGTGAGTAGTGATGTCTCTTGAACTTTTCAAGATGAGATGTCCTATCTCCTCAGCTAAGGCCCAGCTAAAAACAGTGCATGCCTTCTTGATGTGACTCTAAATCAGCAGGGTATCTGGGGCACAGTTCAATACCTTTAGGCCTTAGGTGCCCCAAATGAGGGGCTCCAAGTAAACTAGCGCTCTCCAAATACAGCTGTGGCACATGAGATAATTCTAGGTGCTACTTGAACAAGAACATGCATTTTTAGTTTAATAATCACTAAAATGTTAATTCGTTTAAGACAGAAGAAAAGTCAAGACAGGAAAGCACACCTACTTTCCTGTTGCAGGAGGTGGAAGTGTGTGCCAGTCTACATACATTTAGTGAAGAAGCTGTAGGGTCTGTACTGCTGGCCTGACCAGCTGCTGGCAGGAGAGATACAGCACTGTGTCTGCAGTGCATGGCTCAAGCTGGTGAAGTGTCCACTGTCTCTGGCTCCCCACAGTGACAAAGGCCTACAGAGAGATGAAACAAAACCAAGTTAGATGTCCCTGGCTGTGGCGCTGCCAGCAGGAAATAACTGTTACTGATAAAAATAAGTCACTAAAAATTCTAATCTTTTGAGAATCATATTTGAGAACAATTGTTCTTTAAACCAAACTTTTGGCTGATAGCCAGCTAAATGCCCATTCTCATTAGAGAGGATACAGTTGCTTCACTCAGTGGATGTCCCAGTCTCAAGAAAGCTCTGTACAGCCATGGTTTCTGCGCTGCGTTATCCAGCCCAAGCTCCTGGGCTACTCTGGGCAAATGGCGCCCTCTGCTGTATGCAGCTGGGCAGTGGGCAGATGAGGAAAGACCTTCAAGTGAAATGTTCAGAAGAACAAGACTCAATATGTAGAGGGTACCCTACCCTTTATGTTCAAAACACAGGGAGGCAGGGAAGGCATGTTGTAGACAACTCCAGAAGATCACGCAAGAAACTGAAGAGCGGCTGCCTCTTTTGAAGAAAACAGGGGCATTTGAGGCTGGATGTGAAAGACCTGCATTTTTGTATTTTGAGGGATTTTTTTTTAACCACATGCATCTATTACTTGAGAAAAGGTTTTAGAACAGCCATGTCTGAGAGGAAGTCATCTGACCAGTCCCAGGGAAGGCGGTGTCATGTGAGGAAGAAGGCAGAGGTGACAGGAACAGGTGGTGATGCAGGAGTGGGACAGTGCTGGCAAGATCAGTGCATGCACAGATTCTTGAGCTCTGTGCTTCACTAGAGAAGTGACAGGGTTAAAACAGCCCTGGAGGGAAAGTGGCCTTTAGGGTATTGGCTTGGTAAACAGAAAAAAAAAAACCTGACAACAGCTGTTTTCAAGTCTGAGTGAAGCCATGCAGAGGACACTCACTGCGGCTTCATCAGCAGCACCAACCATGGCTCACAGGGCCAGAGAAAGAAGATGGGTAAGGACAGGGAGAGCGACATCTAAGGGTGGTGGGAAGCCGTCACATATCTCCACTGAATACAGACAATGAAACACAAAGGGATAATCTTTAATTACCAGAGAGCATTTAATAACAAACCTTTTGTTTCATAAAATAAGAAATGTAGGCCTATGAGACTTCAGAACTTTGTCATTACAAATGTCATTCTGCTGTACACATTTTCGCTGTTCTTGTGAATGCCTTCATCTTCAACACAATATCTTAATTAATAATAACATTTCATCTTTCCCCGTGCACCATTATGACCTCTGATATATTTCAAAGAGTAAAAATCACTATCACTATCAGATTTTTCTTCACACTGAGAATGTGTCCCTGTTTATTTATTTATGTAAATTTTTAAATTTATATGACATCAGAATGCATTACAATTCTTATTACATATATAGAGCACAGTTTTCCATATCTCTGGTTGTATTACATAGTATATTCACACCAATTCATGTCTTTATACATGTACTTTGGATAGTAATGATCATCACATTCCACTGTCATTAATTGCCCCATGCCCCCTCCCTTTCCCAATTTTTTTTTTGAAAGACAGAAATATCATTCATAGCTAATAATGTATCCAGCCTAACAGAATTCAACTGTCAAACATAGAAAGAAATCAACTTTACAATTTAGAAATAGCCACTATTTTTTCATGGGGGGAAGGGAAGAACTGGGGATTGAACCCAGGGCCTTGTGTGCATTAGAAACAGTCATGTTTGCTGGGTGCGATGGCACATGGCTGTAATCACAGAGACTCAAGAGGCTGAGGCAGGGGGATCACAAGTTTGAAGCAGTCTCAGCAACTTAGAGAGACCCTGTTTCAAAATAAAACATAAGAAGGGCCAGTGAAAGGGGTCAGTGATAGGGTGTCCCTGAGTTCAATCCTCAATCCCACCAAAAACAGCAGTCTACAACTGGCTGTGCAAACATTGTATCATAATATTTTTTAAAATATTTATTTTTCAATTGTAGTTGGACTCGATACCTTTATTTTACTTATTTATTTTATGTAGTGCTGAGGATTGAACCCAGGGCCTCACACATGCTAGGTGAGCACCCTACCGCTGATCCCCAGCTCCTGCCCTGTATCATAGGATTTTTTTTTATTGTTGGTCGTTCAAAACATTACATAGTTCTTAATATATCATATTTCACAGTTTGATTCAAGTGAGTTATGAACTCCCATTTTTACCCCGCATACCGATTGCTGTATCACATCAGTTACACTTCCATTGATTTACATATTGCCATTCTAGTGACTGATGTATTCTGCTGTCTATCCTATTCTCTACTATCCCCCTTCCCCTCCCCTCCCCTCCCCTTTTCTCTCTCTACCCCCTCTACTGTAAATCATTTCTTCCACTTGTATCATTTTTCTCTTACCTCTCCTTTCCTCTTATATGTAATTATGTATAACCCTGAGGATCACCTTCCAATTCCATGCAATTTCCCTTTTCTCTCCCTTTCCCTCCCACCTATCATCCCTGTTTAATGTTAATCTTCTTCTCAAGCTCTTCGTCCCTACCCTGTCCTTGGTTACTCCCCTTATATCAAAGAAGTCATTTGGCATTTGTTTTTTAAGGATTGGTTAGCTTCGCTTAGCATAATCTGCTCCAATGCCATCCATTTCCCTCCAAATTCTATGATTTTGTCATTTCTTAATGCAGAGTAATACTCCATTGTGTATAAATGCCACATTTTTTTTATCCATTCATCTATTGAAGGGCATCTAGGTTGGTTCCACAATCTTGCTATCGTGAATTGTGCTGCTATGAACATCGATGTAGCAGTGTCCCTGTAGCATGCTCTTATTAGGTCTTTAGGGAATAGACCGAGAAGGGGAATAGCTGGGTCAAATGGTGGTTCCATTTCCAGCTTTCCAAGAAATCTCCATACTGCTTTCCAAATTGGCTGCACCAATTTGCAGTCCCACCAACAATGAACAAGTGTACCCATTTCCCCGCATCCTCGCCAGCACTTGTTGTTGTTGGACGTCATAATGGCTGCCAATCTTACTGGAGTGAGATGGTATCTTAGGGTGGTTTTGATTTGCATTTCTCTGACTGCTAGCGATGGTGAGCATTTTTTTCATGTACTTGTTGATTGATTGTATGTCCTCCTCTGAGAAATGTCTGTTCAGGTCCTTGGCCCATTTGTTGATTGGGTTATTTGTTATCTTATTGTCTAATTTTTTGAGTTCTTTGTATACTCTGGATATTAGGGCTCTATCTGAAGTGTGTGGAGTAAAGATTTGTTCCCAGGATGTAGGCTCCCTGTTTATCTCTCTTATTGTTTCTTTTGCTGAGAAAAAAAAAAAAAAACTTTTTAGTTTGAGTAAGTCCCATTTGTTGATTCTAGTTGTTAACTCTTGCGCTATGGGTGTCCTATTGAGGAATTTGGAGCCCGACCCCACAGTATGTAATTCATAGACAACTTTTTCTTCTATCAAACACCATGTCTCTGGTTTAATATCAAGTTCCTTGATCCATTTTGAGTTAACTTTTGTGCATGGCGAGAGAAAGGGATTCAGTTTCATTTTGATGCAAATAGATTTCCAGTTTTCCCAGCACCATTTGTTGAAGATGCTATCCTTCCTCCATTGCATGCTTTTAGCTCCTTTATCAAATATAAGATAGTTGTAGTTTTGTGGATTGGTTACTGTGTCCTCTATTCTGTACCTTTGGTCCACCCGCCTGTTTTGGTACCAGTACCATGCTGTTTTTGTTACTATTGCTCTGTAGTATAGTTTGAAGTCTGGTATCGCTATACCGCCTGATTCACTTTTCCTGCTTAGCATTGTTTTTTCTATTCTGGGTCTTTTATTATTCCATATGAATTTCATGATTGTTTTATCTATTTCTAAAAGAAATGCTGTTGGGATTTTGATTGGCATAGCATTGAACTTACAGAGAACTTTTGGTAATATCGCCATTTTGATGATGTTAGTTCTGCCTATCCATGAACAGGGTATATTTTTCCATCTTCTGGGGTCTTCTTCTATATCTCTCTTTAGGGTTCTGTAGTTTTCATTTTATAGGTCTTTCACCTCTTTTGTTAGGTTGATTCCCAAGTATTTTATTTTTGGGGGGGATATTGTGAATGGAGTAGTTGTCCTCATTTCCGTTTCAGAGGATTTGTCGCTGATATACAGGAATGCATTTGATTTGTGCATGTTGATTTTATATCCTGCCACTTTGCTGAATTCATTTATTAGCTCTAATAGTTTCTTTGTAGACCCTTTTGGGTCTGTTAGGTATAGAATCATATCATCTGCAAATAGTGATAATTTAAGTTCTTCTTTTTCCTATTTTTATGCCTTTAATTTCTTTCATCTGTCTAATTGCCTCTGGCCAGTGTTTCGAGGACTATGTTGAACAGAAGTGGTGAGAGAGGGCATCCCTGTCTTGTACCAGGTCTTAGAGGGAATTCCTTCAATTTTTCCATTCAGAATGATGCTGGCCTGTGGCTTATCATAGATTGCTTTTACAATGTTGAGGTATGATCCTGTTATCCCTAATTTTTCTAGAGTTTTGAACATAAAGGGATGCTGTACTTTGTCGAATGCTTTTTCTGCATCTATCGAGATGATCATATGGTTCTTATTTTTAAGTCTATTGATGTGGTGAATAACATTTATTGATTTCCGTATATTAAACCAGCCTTGCATCCCAGGGATGAATCCTACTTGATCATGGTGTATAATTTTTTTGATATGTTTTTGAATCCAATTCACTAGAATTTTATTGAGGATTTTTGCATCTATGTTCATTAGAGATATTGGTCTGTAGTTTCCTTTTTTTGAAGTGTCTCTGTCTGGTTTAGGCATCAGGGTGATGTTGGCCTCGTAGAATGTATTTGAAAGTTCTCCCTCTTTTTCTATTTCCTGAAATAGCTTGAAAAGTATTGGTGTTAGTTCCTCTTTAAAGGTTTTGTAAAACTCTGCTGTATACCCATCCGGTCCTGGGCTTTTCTTAGTTGGTAGTCTTTTGATGGTTTCTTCTATTTCCTCTATTGTTATTGGTCTGTTTAGGTTGTCTATATCTTCCTGACTCAATCTCGGCAGATCATATGACTTAAGAAATTTATCGATGCCTTCACTATCTTCTATTTTATTGGAGTATAAGGATTCCAAATAATTTCTGATTATCTTCTGTATTTCTGAAGTGTCTGTTGTGATCTTGCCTTTTTCATCCCGTATGCTAGTAATTTGGGTTCTCTCTCTTCTTCTCTTCGTTAGCATGGCTAAGGGTCTGTCGATTTTATTTAGTTTTTCAAAGAACCAACTTTTAGTTTTGTCAACTTTTTCAATTGTTTCTTTTGTTTCGATTTCATTAATTTCAGCTCTGATTTTAATTATTTCTTGCCTTCTACTTCTTTTGCTGTTGTTTTGCTCTTCTTTTTCTAGGATTTTGTGATGAAGTATGAGATCATTTATTTGTTGTTTTTTTTCTTTTTTTAACGAATGAGCTCCAAGCAATGAATTTTCCTCTTAGAACTGCTTTCAATGTGTCCCATAGATTCCGATATGTTGTGTCTGTGTTTTCATTTAACTCTAAGAAGTTTTTAATTTCCTCCTTAATGTCTTCTATAACCCATTGATCATTCAGTAACCTATTGTTCATTCTCCAAGTGATGCATGATTTTTCCTTCCTTCTTTTATCCTTGATTTTCAGTTTCAATCCATTATGATCAGATAAGATGCATGGTATTATCTCTACTCCTTTATATTGTCTAAGAGTTGCCCTGTGACATAATATATGATCTATTTTTGAGAAGGATCCATGTGCTGCTGAGAAAAAAGTGTAACTACTTGATGTTGGGTGGTATATTCTATATATGTCAATTAAGTCTAGGTTGTTAATTGTGTTATTGAGTTCTATAGTTTCCTTATTTAACTTTTGTTTGGAAGATCTGTCCAGTGGTGAGAGAGGTGTGTTGAAGTCTCCCATGATTATTGTATGGTGGTCTATTAGACTCTTGAACTTGAGAAGAGTTTGCTTGATGAACATAGCTGCTCCATTGTTTGGGGCATATATATTTATGATTGTTATGTCTTGTTGGTGTATGGTTCCCTTGAGCAGTATGCAGTGTCCCTCATTATCCCTTTTGATTAACTTTGGCTTGAAATCTATTTTATTTGATATGAGTATGGACACTCCTGCTTGTTTCCGCAGTCCATATGAGTGGAATGATTTTTCCCAGCCTTTCACCTTCAGTCTATGTATATCTTTTCCTATCAAATGCGTCTCCTGTAGGCAGCATATTGTTGGGTCTTGTTTTGTGATCCATTCAACTAGCCTGTGTCTCTTAATTGGTGAGATTAAGCCATTAACATTTAGGGTTATTATTGAGATATGGTTTGTTCCTCCATCCATATTTGTTTATTAATGTTACTAAACCTGATTTGTTTTCCTCTTTGATTACTTTCCCCCCTTTACTGTCCTACCTCCCACTGTTGATTTTCAATGTTATTTTCGATTTCCTCTTCCTGTAATGTTTTGCCAAGGATTTTTTGAAGAGATGGTTTTCTAGCTGCGGATTCTTTTAACTTTTGTTTATCATGGAAGGTTTTAATTTCATCTTCCATCCTGAAGCTTATTTTCGCTGGATACACGATACAGTGCTTCGCGACTGAGCCACATCCCCCGCACTACTTTTTTTGAGACAGGGTCTCCCTAAGTGGCCCAGACTGGTCTCCAACTTCTAATTCTCCTGCTTCAGCCTCCCAATTTGCTGGGATTACAGGCAAGGACTACTGCCCTCAGCAAAAATTTGTTTTGTTTTCTGGTGCTGGGATAGAACCCAGAGCTCAGGCATGCTAGGCAGGTGCTCTTCCACTGCGCCACATCCCCAGGCCCCCAGGCAAAACAGCATTTTTAAAGATGCATTCCCACATGAAGAGGAACATTGAAATAATAACCTGAGCAGCTATTGTGGCTCACACCCACAAGCCCAGATACCAAGGAGGCTTAGGCAAGAGGAACCCAAGTTCAGGTCTCAAAGATAAAACGGCTGGGGATGGGGCTCTGTGCTGAAGCACCCCTGGGTGCAATTCCCCAGACCCCCTAAAATAAATAAAATAATAAACACCTACAGATTATACTGTCCACATAATTAAAGAACTGAGAGATGTGGACGAGTGATTTCCAGGCTCAGAGGCCATTGGCCAAGCAGCTGCCCCAAGGCTTCACCTTCTCCTCACCCTCGAATCCAACCAGGCACCATGCCTGGCTGTCTCCTTAAAAATTTTTCTGCCTGGCGGCCACACTTCTACTCCCATCCTGCTGCCACTTCTTTGTTCAGGGCTCTGCATCCCTGGGCCACAGGGTAAGGGTCTCCTAGTGGGTCTCTCACCTCTCCCCTGGAAATTACCACCTTTCTACACTAGGTGGCTTTGTCACTTCACAGCCCTGAGATGTCCTTTCCTGGATCCCTGCTGCCAGTTAGGAATTCTGGGCACAGCCTGCAGGACTGCCACGTGGCTCCAGCCTTCCACACCAGCCTCCTGCTGCCCTTGCCTCACCCTCCCCACAGCCATCCAGACCTGCAGTTAGTCTTGAGCTCACTCTGATACACTTTTGTGTCTCCACCAGGTCCTCCTGGTTTGCAGCACAGCAGCTCTTACAAAACCTCCCTGACCCTCTGTCCTCTGGAGCCCCCACACACCAGGCTCTGACTACACTGCCCTGTGCAACCTTCACACAGCGTTGTCCTCCAGAAAGGCCGGGACAGCACTTACGGGAAACTGGCTTTTGGCAAAGGGGCCATGACCACTCAATGGGGAAAAAATGGGTTCAATAAATGGTGTTGGAACAACAGGGTTCAAACCCACAGGAGAATGAATTTGGAGCCCCACCTCACACTCTAGGCACAACTTAACTCAAAGTGCTCTAATGACCTAAAGGTAAGAGGTAGAAAAGTGATCAGTGGTGACTTGGGCCTGGGCGCCACTTGGGCAGCTGAGGGCCCCTGGACAGCTGGGGGCAATAACTAAAAAGTTGCCTTCTTGGAGTGATAAACTGTTCTAACTAGTTTACAATGGTGAGTGCACAGGTTTGTGAAAATATTAAAAACCAGTGAATTGTGCGCTTCAAATGGATGAACTTTATGGTATGTGAGTTGTATTTCAATGTGGCTGAAAAAACAACTTAAAACATGGTTATACACAAGAAGGAAAAAGAGGGGGAAAGCCAGACTTTGGTACCAGGCATTTTGGGTGAAAAAGCCTTATGTCCCTTGCTCAATTTGTGTGCCTCCCTCCACCATGGTAACAGTGTAATAATAAAATCTACTCCGTGTAGGGATTGGGAAGACAGGGAAAATGTGTGAACAGACGAAGTGAGTCCTGGCACATAGTTTAGGGCTCATGAAGTCAACCAGCTATTTAAATGGGGCCTTGAAATAGGAGAAGGGGGAAGGAAAAAAAGTGGGGGGATAGGAGGAGAATATCACAAGGACAAAAGAATAATATCAAGACCAGACATTCTAATGGGAGTTCATAACCCACTTGATTCTAATGTATTAAATATGATATGTCAAGAGCTTTGTAATGTTGTGAACAACCAATAAAATAAAAAGACCAGACATTCTGCCAAAGATCCCTGGTCAGGTTTTTTTTTTTTTTTTTCTCTGCAAAATGAGTTACTAAGAAAGAACTCTGTGGGTTTTAGGGGACTTTGGGTTTCAGAATTAGAAAAGCAGGACTGTGGACCTAACAACAAAATAATGCAGAGAAGGCAGGTGGCCGCCACACAGTGGCCCTGAAGCCAACCTTATGTGGCAGAGCAGCAGGGCGCCTTCCTCAGGTGCATGCAAGGCTGGGAAGGGGGAGGCGACACCACGTGCAGACATCAGAGTCATCTCTGTACTGAGTCTCTGCACTGAGGCAACCTGTCAGCACAAATTAAACTGACTGAGGCCAGTGCTCTCCCACTCCACCTGGAGAATGACCATCGCCCTTCAGAGCTTCACAAGCGCCTCTCAGCCTTGAACCCCGGTGGACATCACCATGTGACCCCGGGGTCGTGCCTGCCTGCTAGGAAAGTGATGCTCGCCAGTTCCCTTCCCTTCACAGAGCATGCAGCAGCCATTTGGTAAACTGTGCAGCTGGCGGTCATTTTACAGCCAAGCGCCCCTATGCCCAGAGAGGCAAGGAACATGCGCAGGGCACCCAGCGACCACAGGCTGGATGGGAGAGCAGCGGGAGGCTGCTTGCCTCCCTCTGCCTGGAAACCTGCAGGCTCCATCGAGCCTGGGTCCCAGGCACTCCACGCCCTGTCCCCAAGCTCACGTGAAAATACACCGCCTAGAGCAAGCACGGGGTCCACAGTGCGCACCACTGCTGCCTCCCTCCGCGACAGCCTTCCCTCCTCCTGCCAGGACGTTCCCAGCCCGCGACGGGACATGCGAGACCCAAGGACCACGCCATAGCCCATATCTGGTCGGAGGGAATGTGTCAAAGGGCCAAGCATAGGCTGGTCAGCCATAGCCCAGGACTGTTCTGGCGTGGGCTGCGTGGGGCAGGGCGGGGCAGGGGCGGGGCCAGCCCCAGGCGTCCCGCGCCCCAGAGGCAGGTGGGTCAGTTGGAGGTGGAAGCTCCTGCAGAACAGTGAGGTCGGGCTACCGCTTATGACCCTTGCTGGCAAGGTACCCATGGCAGGGACAGGCCAAGTGTAGGGAGGATCCACAGGTGGATAAGACAGAGGAAGTGTGGAGAAATTGAAACCCGCTCCAGGAAAGCCCTGGAGTTTTGGAGATGAAGTACTTTGCTGGGATCTCACATGCATCTCTGCATTCATTCTCATTCCAACCTGTGGTCCTCACACAGGCATATCCCAGCCCTAGGCCCTGTTTTCTTTCCTCACCTCAGGCTCCACTTTATGCAGTTTGGGAACAAATGATTCACAAATCTGCCACAGAGAAATGAGGAATATGTTGTAAGAAATCCTGCTCAAATGGTGTCTAACACTTCAGATCAGGATTAGAATGTCCAAATATATAGAAAAGTGAAAATACTGGCAAACTAGAGCCAGAGCCTATCAAGACTGGCACAGTTGGGCACTGCTGCACTTTGTGGCAGAGTAATGAGACAAGGCCAGTTCATTATGGGCAGCCCAGCTCACCGGGCACCTGGTTTGGTCTGTGTTGAGGTCAAGCCTTCAAATGCTGTAATGTCAGTAGCAAGTTTGGCTTTAATTTTGGTTGGCTTGTTTGTCTTTAACTTTTAACTTTGAAAATAATTATAGACTCATAGGAAGTTCCAAAATTGATACAAAAATATCCCATGCACCCTTCACCCAGTTTCCCGCAGTGTTATTGTTTTCCAGAACTGTAATGTGAAAACCAGTAAGTTGGTGTTGGTGTAAGCCACTGAGTTTGCTCAGATTTTAGCAGTTTTCATACACTCGTGTGAAAGTGTGTGTGTGTGTGTAGTTGTATGCAATTGTAGCATAGGTCGATTTCTGTAATCACCACCATAATCAAGATACAAAACCTGTATTTCCGCAAGGATGCCTGCTTTCACCTGCACAGACACTCATCCCTCTTCTCTCCTCCCTCCCACCATCCTGAAGCCTTGGCAATCTATTTTTCATATCTATAATTTTGTAAACTTGAGGACATTAGCTAAACGGACTTATAGGATGTGATGGCTTGAGTCTGCCTTGAGACAGTTGATGTCTGTTCAAGTTGTTCTGTAGTTTCTTACATTTATTACTAAGGACTTATTCTTACCACCATTTGTCTAACCTTCTAGTTATTTGGTTTGTTCCCAGTTAGGGGCTATTTCAAACAAAGCTATCATAAACACTCATGAACACTTTTTAGACACTTAAACTGTAAAAATTGTGGTAAAACACATATGAACTTTTTTAGGGTGAAGCCTAGTGGCATTAAATAAATTCATATTGTTGTGCTACTAAAACCACCTTCTATCCATAGTATTTGTTTCCTCTGTGCTGGGTGTGGTGGCACATGCCTGTAATCCCAGCTGCTTAGGAAGCTAAGACAGGAGCATCACAAATTCAAGGCCAGCCTCAGCAACTTTAGTGAGACCCTGCTTTGAAATAAAAACAATAAAAAGCTAGTGATACAGGTCAATGGCTGATCATCCCTAGATTCATCCCTAATATAACTTTTTCCCTGGGGAAAAAGTTCTTTACATCGTGAAAAACTGAAACTGTACCTACTATATGTTAACTCCCCCTCCCTGTCTCAGCCCTACCATTCCCCTTTATGTCTCAAGAAGTATGCCTACTCTGAGTACCTCATGCAAGTAGAATCACACAGTATTTTTCCTATTTCTGGTTTATTTCACTTAGTATTATGTCCTAAACTTTCATCCTTTTGTAGCACTTGGCAGAATCATCCTCTTTAAGGCGGAATAACATTGCATACACATATGTGCACACACACGACTCCATACATGTGTCATGTATGCAACTGGTACACATATATCACTCCATCTCCTGGGCGTTTATTCTGTCAACTGTCAATGGACAGTTGGGTTATTTCCACCTTTTGCATATTGTGAATAATGCTGCTATGAACATGGGTGTTATGAATATATCCTGAGTCTCTGATTTCCATTCTTTGGGATACATACCCATCCCACAGATGTTTTTGCAAAGGAATAAGATTTCATTTCTCTGGAATAAATGCCAAGTACTAAGATTTCTAGATGTGCGATCAGTATCTGCTCAGTTAAAGAAACTGCCAAACTGTTTTTCTTTTTTTTTTTCTGTATCAGGATATATAGATTTAGTTTATCCCTTTTTTATTTTTTTATTATTTTTTATTGGTTGTTCAAAACATTAAAAAGCTCTTACATATCATATTTCATACATTAGATTCAAGTTGGTTATGAACTCCCAATTTTACCCCATATACAGATTGCAGAAGGGCCAAACTGTTTTTCAAAGTCATCTTAGCATTTCATATACCCACCAGCGATGTGTAAGAGATACACTTTCTCTGCATGCTCACTAGCATGTAGAATTGTCACCATTTTTAAAGCTGCTCAATGGGTATATAGTGACATCTCATTATGGCTTTAATTTATATAGTTAATGACACTGACCTCCTTTTCATATATGTGTGTTTTTTTCTTAACCATCTGCATATCTTTTTTGCTGAAATGTCTGTTCATGTGTTTTGCTCATTTTCTAGTTGGATTGTTTGGCTTTGCTTTTCTTTTTCCCACAGTACTGAGGATTGAACTCAGGACCACAAACATGCTAGGCAAGAGCGTAACCACTGAAAGACATTCCCAGCCCTGTTTGGTTTCTTCTACTGTTCAGTTAGAAGAGTTTTTTATTTATTCTAGGTGTGAGTCCATTTTCAGGTCACCCCCTCCTAATTGATCTCAGGACACATATTCAGAACTCATTTCCTTCCAAAAATATAAACTGTCCTTGCAAGAGAGCAATCTTACCTAGGATCACCAATATTGATGAAGAATGTGGGTCTGCTGAGAAGATGAATGTCACTTGATTTCTTTGAAATCCATTTGTCAAACTTTTTCAGAAAATACATTTGGAGTGCAGGTGCCTACATGAGCCAACTGTTGTTTACTAATGGCACAGAAAAACCAATGTGAAAGCTTCTCTGTCACCTCTCAGAAGCAGTTCTGCTTCATTCTCATTCAGTCAGGAAGAAAACAAACAAACAAACAAACAAACAAAACACCAATGTGCTCACTTACAACAAGACTAGTTCCTGCAAGTTGAAGGTGATTGCAAAATATGCTTCATTTCTGCACTTCCAAGCAGTTCTCAGAAAGCATATTCCGAGTGCAATTGCTGCCAGATAGAAAAAGGATGCTACCAAGGGTGCTGTTGTCCCTTAGCTCACAAATTTGAGGAAGGCTGTGGAATGCTGAGAAAATCAATTTTCAAAAGTTTCTTTGAAATTCATAACTCATACTTTTCAGAATAAAATGCAGGGCCCCACATCTGATGACAGATGGTACAGATGCTTCAATATGAAAACGTGAATGCCAATTAATACAAGTGTTCTGCCACACTCCAGTTCAACCAGGGACATCCCCTAAGTGCCCACTGAGAACACACACACACACACACATTGTTCCTGCAAGTTGAAGCTCCTTGCTTGAACTGCTTCTGTTCTGAAATTCCAAGCTCTTCTCAGCAAGCACCTTCAAAGCACAGTTCTGGCCCAATACAAAAAGTGTCCTAGCAAGAGGGTCCTGTTCCTAGAATCACCTTCATAAGGAAGCTTCCCATCTTCTGTGTGGAAGTGTGTTTCTCCTTGGCCCTTATGCTGTGGTGGACACTTTTAGGAGCTCAGGTTTGTGCAGGACCATCTGACCAGGACTTTTTGACAAACCCTGTGCATCCCTTACACCTGTTTTTTTTTTTTTTTTTTTGCAAGCCCTGTGTAGCATGCTCAGATGCTACAGGATTCTGCAGAACAATCCAGGCAACAGTAGGCATTCATTCATTGTTTATGGTCTACAGATTCCTAGATGGATGGCATTCATTATCATTCAACGCAGAAATTTTAGAAACCATACATATGCTATATATGGCATATATCATTCCAATATGAAAAACTAAAATCAGAAATATTCCCAAATCAAAAGAATGGATCCTCATTATGAGGCTACAAGTAGAAAATTCCATACCTGAACTCAGGGGACAGTTTACAGTCAAAACTAGGGGCACTAAATATATCAGTAAAATTGCCTTCACATTATGTGTAGAGCTGCATGTGAAGCACACATATATGCCATGTTTAGACTTGGGTTTCATTCACAGGACATCTTATGGAATTGACAATATTCCAAAATTGGAGAAGTATTTCAGCATAGACCATCTCACACTGTCTATCTCTCAATGAGTTTATGTGCTCTTGTGTGTGTCTTTGTGTGTATTTGTGTCACAGTATATAAAATATTGCATTGCTCCCGTTGCAAAATTGACCCATACTCCTAAAAACAAAACTTATTCTGAGCAAATGAAATATTTCCTCCTTTTGATTTTTATGTTTCCTCTAGGAATCACTGCTACAATCAATATACTCAAATCATCAAAGTAGATCATAAAACAAGAAGATTATATTTTTAACAGTACTTGGTTTAAACAACAAATAATATAGTAATGAATGTGTTACTAAAGGGAATAAATAACAAAGAACTACTGTCAAATTATAGATTGGCAACTTGAAAAGTTTGAAGCAAACACTTAAAGAAATGAATGTCAAAGATCTTGGGATGTTCAGCACCGCCCAGCAAGACAGCAGCAAATTGTTCTTTGAAGGATCCTGTGGAGAGTTTGAGCCTCCATTGCATCATAAGGGGGAGGTTGGACTGGATCTACTCATCCTTCTCCTTTGGATGGTCCTCTTCCTCAGCACAAAGTCGTATTGAATGCAAGAGTTCATGACATAGAAAACATTTATGTCGTGAAGAATCTTCAGCTCTGGGGAGAGGGGTATCAGGATGGAAAGTGGCACTCAATAGGTGCACCACAAGAACCCCCAACATGGGAGAACCTATGTCAGGAAGGACCTGAGCCACAGACCTGAGAGCTCTCCAATTCAGCTCCAATATCAACAAAGACATCCACAGTAGTCTTCCCCAAGGAAAAACCATGCAGAGCACTTCAACAGAACTAAGGTCTGTTGCTTCCAAAGGTTTTAGACTGTAGAACCTTCCAGTTCCTCCTGGATCTGCAAAAGCACACCACTAGGTTGGCATATGGAATCTCCCACGAAAGGCTTGTGTGCCGAAGATTCGGTCCCCACATCAGCCAAATTCACAGTTGAGTTTGGAGGGAAGCATTCGATGGTGAAATTCTCATTCAAGATGAATCCATTACTGGGAGGTGGGAGGGACTGGAAGAAAGGTTGGGCATGGGTGGAGGAAGACCTGAATTAGGTTTTGCCTTTGGTAACTATCTTGGCCCTGTTGGCTCCTCTCAATGCTCAATCTCCTGGTAGCATTCATCCTCTACCTCCTATCTGTATTTCTCTCTCTCTCCCAGCCACATTCTCTCTCTCTCCCATTCTATGCCTGTTTGGCCAGGGCTGCCACACACTAGAGCTTTATGGACAGGCTCAGTGCACAACCAAAGAGAAAGCTATGAAACCCGGAGGAAAGGCCTAGGATTCCTCCTCTGAGTTATTTTCCTCAAGTATGGCCACAGTGAGGACAGGCTAATCAGAACAGATACCACATTTGAGCCATGCTTCTGCCATTGTTGGTGCCCGCCTCCATGTGAACCAGGCTTCCCAGAATGGTGGCCACATCCCAAATGCTGCCCTACTGAGAACAATGGCTCCAAAGACCAGCAAAGGGTCTGCTTCCCTCCAACATGGTGAATGGTCCAGTGGTGCCATGACCCCGGGTGGGGGAATACAACAGCCAGCTTCTCCTTCCTCTGAACACCTGTTTACTCCTCTATCCTAGAGCCTGTATTCCATCCCTTCTGGCTTGGATGTTTTGGTCTCTGCTATCAATTTCTTAGGCTACCAAGGCCCCACACAGACTTCCTCTTCCATAAGACTCTACTAACCCAACAGACTTAGTAGGTAAGGATAGGAGAAAATTTAACCTAGAACTCACATAGAGTTGGTAGTTTTCAGTGTAGAGAGGCTGGGATCATGGCTGCTGTGGGTGTTTGTATCAAAAAAAAAAAGAGCACTGGCATTATTATCAGATGAGCTTTGTGACAGACGTGCTCAGCAAGCCCTCATCTGACATTAGTTAGGGGTCATAACCTGGCTATTATGATCACTCCTTGGCAAGTGAACTCAGGTGCAGAAGACCATGGATATTTCCAAACACAGAAGATTCAGGCTGTGTCCCAATCTGTGTTTTCTTCCCAATTTCATCCTGTTACCTCTTGCTAGGATCCTGGCAATGCTCTTCCCAGGCAGTGGTTTTCTGGTCACACAGAAGGCTTTCAATAGTACTGCTTCAATCCACAAAAGGCAAGTTCCATCTTTAGCCCTTACATTCCCATGTTCCTTTGAAACCACTCCTATCCCAGACCATGAAAGCATACTGCTTCTGGAAAAAGGCTTTCCGCCTCACTCCTCAATGATGTCAGCTTTGTATGCCTGTTCATGTCCAGGGGAGGCACCTGGTGGGGAGCCACAATATCTACTGGGGTTTACCATTGGACCTCGAGACCTTCCACCAGCAGAAGTGCAGTTGTCTTTGTGCATGAACCCAACACACCCTGTTGCTGTGTTCTTGGGGGTCAGAGACTACTCTTTGGTGCTAAGAGTTGACCTGAGTCCACATCCTGACCCTTGGTCTCTGCCATCTGATTATCCCACTTACTCTGACGGTGAGAGATGATTTGGCCCAGCTCATATTCCTCCGGTTTCTCCTGAGTAAGCAAGTGTAGCTCAAGGGCCCTGCGGATGATGACAGGAGCCCTATCCTGGCAGGTCACCTGGAGCAGCATGGGAGACAGGCCTTCAGGAAATGGGCCTTGAAGTGACTACTCAAGGACAGTGGGCAGGGGCATTCTGGAGGCACCTCCACTCTAAATACAGGGCAACATCCATGACCCTACTACCTGAGGCTGGCCTCCTGCTCATCGTGTGGGCTCTTCCCACAGGCTACTAGCCCAATCCTTGTACATAGGACTTCCTGGGCCCATCATTGCTCTTTGTGGAGCTGCACTCCTCTCGAAGTGAAAGGACCCCACTACCTGCATTCAGATGCAATCTCATCCCACAAGTTGGGAGGAATGGGACAATAGCCTCCAAGATTCCAGGTCTGCCCGAGGATGCAGGCGGCATTGGGAATGGCCCAGGCACAAAACCTAGTGGTTTTGGTCTGGATTGCCAGGGCCAAAAACAGACCCAGGAACATGACCACACACAGGAGTGCTGAAAGATAGCCACGAGAGCTCCTGGCCTCCAGAGGCTCAGTGCTGGCTGGGGTGTAGGAGGGCACCTCATCTGGCAAGGGTGGTCATTGGGTTACCTGGACATTTAGTGTGCTTGCTCCACATCCATTTCAACTCTGCAGAGAGACCCTCTCAGCTCCTTGTTCAAGGAACATGCAGAACCTCACACTGCTGTCCTCCTCCATAGATGTCAGCATCCCATACAAGGGAACCTGCAACCTAGGTCCTGTCCTATTCTCATCTGTCACCCATACCTGCCCCTGACCTTCTGGACTGCATGCTGCCATCTGACACACAGACACCCTCAGACTTGCCGGTGGACAAGCTGCTGCTCTCCCTCATCTCAGCTCCAGCCCTTCACACTGACCTCTCCCTTCTTGATTCCCATCTATCCTCCTGATCATCCAGAAGCTCCAAATTCAAGAGGGCGTGAGGAGTCCATGGTATGGGACCAGTGTCTGCTCCCCACCAAGGTGTAAGCACCAGGGGACACCCCTGCTTCCAGGCTTACCAGGACAGTCTTGGCCATGTTTGGACTTTGTGTTTCTAAGTGGACACGGATTAAGCAGGTGTCTCCCACCTGCTTGTGGGAAAGCGGCCTGGGGGACTTGCAGGTTGATTCTGAGAACTGTGGGGGATGGAACATCAGCAAACCCAGAAACAGAAAGCCACCCCAGCCTGTCAGTTGGCTCTATGGGCTTCTAGCACATGTGTCCAGGTGATGAGGCTTCTTATTTCTTCAGGTGGGAGTGGAATGGCAGCACAAGTACAG
Source organism: Spermophilus citellus (assembly GCF_964194105.1). Lineage (NCBI taxonomy): Eukaryota > Metazoa > Chordata > Mammalia > Rodentia > Sciuridae > Spermophilus > Spermophilus citellus. The sequence continues at coordinate 3,626,923 of NW_027673039.1, read as the reverse complement.
CTTGAATAAGTTAGGTGTTTACCTCCTTTCCCTTGACCTGGGGGTGTTTCCTCATGATGAAATATTTTATTCCCAGATTCATGGACAGACACACGAGTGAGTGGTCAGAGACCTTGATTTCTGCAGAGCGAAGTGGAGAGAATTGTTAGGTGGCACTCAAGGATTATACCACAAAACACCCCTAACTCCTGAGAGTCTCTGCCAGGGCGAGCCTGCACCAGAATTGAGAGCCCTCCTATCCAGCTACAGTGCCACCAAAGACTCCCTCAATGATTCTTCTCTGGAGAAGATGATGGACAAAAGAGCACCTGGCAATGGAAACAGCACCTTGGGCCCCAGAACTTCTCCATGCAGGTTGGATCTGCCAAAGAGACACTGCTAGGCTTTGCATCAGGATTGGCAAAGGCTCCTCTGCTTAGGCCTTTCTCCCCAGGGCAGCCATGCTCACACATGGGCATTCAGGGAAGCGTTGGATTGTGGGTGAATTCATCCACTTGTCCTTGATGAATCCACTGATGGATGAATACGCGGAGGGGAGGTGATATCCATCAGAGGTGTGTTGGGCATGGACATGAGAGGACTTCAGCAGGGTGGTGACCTGGAGAACTCTATTGTTTTCTAGGTTCACTCTCCTTCCCCTTGTTTCTCATCATGAGCTTTCTGCTTGGTACTTTTATTCTGGTTCTTGTTCTACTTCTGGCTCTTCTTTCTGTCCTGAATCTTCTGTAGTTCTTTCTGGGTCTTTTTTCTTGTTCTTACATGATTCCTTCTTGTTATTCTTCTTTTGTATCTCCTTCCACCCTTCCTTCTGTCCACCTCCTTCTTTTTCTTCTTCTTCCTCCTGCTCTTCATCGTGTGATCCTCTCCCCACTCAGGAGTGTGCTCTTTCTCCTCCTCCTCCTTCTCCTTCTTTCTCTGGCAATGGTGGGGTGTCCTCTGAAGAGTTCAAATATATCACACTCTTCTGCCCAGATGCAGCCTCTGTTCAGTATTCCAAGATGAAATCAGTTCTCAATCAATGGCCAGGAGTGAAACCAAGACCAAAGACAAGTGACTTCCTTTCTTTGTCATTGTCATAGTCAGGAAAGACTGAATAACAGACACCGCATTCTGGATAGGCTTCTACCTGTGGTAGTCAGCACCTCATCTGGACCAGGATTGCTAAAATAGATTCCACCTCCATAAAGCTTCCCCAATGAAAACAAGGTTTCCAAAATCTAGGAGAGGGCCAGCATCACTGCCACCCTCCTGCCATAAGGCATAGATGCCATCACACCTAGTGGGTTCCAGGCCCCCAGTAGTCCTCCATTTTGATGTCTGTTACACACAAACCTCCCCTGGTCTGGAGCCTGCTCTCAACTGATGCTTGGGTTGAACGTGTCTGTTTCTGAAATCATCTTCGTAGATTCTCAGTTTGGTAATTCCTTATTGACTGGCTTATTTTTGTACCAGGGATAAAACCAAAGGCACTTAAGCACTGAGACCATTCCCAGGCCTTTTTACTCGGGTACAGGGTCTCCCTAAGTTTCTGAGGCTGTTTGGAAATCTCCATTCTCCTGCGCTGCCTCCCAAGTCCCTGAGATTCACAGACACTGCCTCTTGCCCAGCTCCTTGCACCTCTGTCTTCCTCATGTGTAAGACAGAGCCAACCCAAATGAGGCAGTGTGTGAAAATGGGAAAACTCACTTATGTGCCCAACAGATGGTGGGTTCTATTGTGGACAGGCTGGGATGGTGGAGGCTAGGAGTGTGGGGCTCACAAGAAATGAAAGAGCACTGGCATTGTGGAGAGCTCAGCATTGTGGCCTCTGTTCTTCAGATGCCCTCCTTTGTTGCTGGAAGGAATAATAACTTGGCCATTCTGATATCTTCAGGAGATGGGCACCCAGGCATAGAGGACTTGGAATTGTTCCAAAAAGAACCCAAACAGGCTGTCCCCTGGCCTTGTTTCCTCTTCACTGAGTCCTGTTCCCAGTTGCTGCAATCCTGACATTCTTGATTTCTCGTATCCTGGCCATGGATTGGGACCTGTGCTGCTTCCGTCCATAGCAATGCTTATCCAATCAGGACCCATGTTCTCCTCCTCTTCATTTGAAGGAATCCTTATCAGTGAGCCATAAACCAAACTGATGATGGATTGAGCCTCTCTCTGCCTTGCCCCTCATCGATATTAGCTTTGCATTGCCAGACAAGGTCCAGGTGGGAACACATTTAGGGAGGTCCAGCAGCCCCCTGGGGCCTCATTGAACACGTCCATATTGGACACGCCCATCACTGCACTTGGTTTCCTGCACCAGGCCCACCACACTTTGGTATTTTGGGGCCAAGGCCCACTTTCTCTTGGCTGTGAGTTATCCTGAGCCCACTGTGGATCGCGTCTCCCCACTGTCTGATTGTCCTACTTACTCTCATTCTCAGACATCATTCTCAGCAGCTCAAAGTTGTCCACATCCTCAGGCGGCAACAAATTTTGGTCCAAGGCCCTGCGGATGAGGCTCATGACTGTCTCCTGGCAGGTCACCTGGATCAGGGTGGGACAAATGTCATCAGAGAATGGCTTTTAGAGGAGCTACCCAGAAGACTGTGGTCAAACATTCAGGTGAAACCTCAGCTACATAAACAAGGTCACAAGCTTGTTATCCTGTTACCTGAGTGTGGCCTCCATATATCCCCTGGGTTTTTGCAATGTGCTACTAGAACAATCCTGGTACAAATATCTGCTTGTACCTGCCATCTCCCCTCCCCCTGGGGAGCCACATTCCACTCAGCTCAAAGGACAAAACTGCCTATGCACAGACACACTCTCATCTCACTGAGACGACAGCAATGGGCCAGGGATTTGCACAGCAAGTGTGCTCTGGGATGCAGGCTGCCTTTGTGGGTGGAAGAGGCGGATGCACTGAAAATGTTGGTCCTGACTGCCACTACACAAAACAGACTCAGATACAAGAGTGTGCACTTGAGTGCTTCATGATAGCCTTGAGAGGCCCTGTCCTCTGGAAGCTCGGTGTGGGTCTGGTTGGAACGATGTACTTGACTCAGCACTGGCAGTCACTGAGCATGTCTCCTCTGCAGCTAGACACCTGCAGCATTAGCGTGTCTACTGCACATCCATAGAAATACTGCCAAGAACCCCTTTAGCTCCGTATTTACATACATGCAAAGGCTGACCTTCCGAAGCTTTGGCATTACCCCCCAGGTAATCCCGACCCCAAATTCCTACACATAGTCAGGCTAAGGAGGTTCACTTCCCTGCCACCAGGAACACATCCCTTCCTACACATGGGACAAGTCATTGCCACCTCCTCTGCTCCAACCTCACTCATTGAGAATACCAAGTTCTAGGCACTGCCGCCTGCACCCTGGACATATCTCTGACTTCATCTGTCCACAGTACTTGCGTCTGCACTTCTGGCCTGCAAAACCCACAATACACAGGCCCACTCACAGCTGGCGCTGGGCATGCTGATGCTCTCCCTCCTCAGGTCAAGCCCTTAAGACAGACCTCTCTCTTCTTTATTTCCCACCACAGCCCCGGGGTTGGCTGTGTCTCCTGCCTTCCACTGTGTGGACACCCAGGAGGCCGCCCTGCTCTCGGGCTTACCAGGATGCGCTTTGTCTCCCTCAGGCTCTGTCCTTCTAGGAGGATGTGAACAAAGCGGCTGTCTTCCACCTGCTCACTGGAGGGAAGCAGTGAGGAGCTGCTACTGGTGACTTTTCTCATGAACCACTCATTGCTTTGGGTGGCCTGGGGCAATGATCCTGCAGCCACTGCAGAGCTGCTGCTCACAGCTGCTGGGATCCTGGATGCCAGTGCCACAGAAGGCTCCAAGAACTGCGGGGGATGACAACATCAGCAAAGCCCAGCACCTGCACCCCACCCAGCTTGGCAGTTGGCTCTATGGGCATTTTACAACATCCATCCAGAACCTGAGGTTCTTGTTCCCTTGGAGGATGTGGAGTGGCACCAGGAGTAAAGAGTGAAGAAGGTGGCTGTTTACCTCCTTTGGCTTTTCCTTCAATGACTTGCCGGCAGCTGTTTCCCGAAGAAGAAAGTTATAATCCACTCCTCCATCCAGGTCGTAATATATGTTCCCATCAGCAGGGATCCTCAGCTCTGGAGAAGCAGGGGCAGAGGCGTGGTAGGTGACACTCAAGGAATACACTACCCAACATCCCCCACAACTGAGAGCCTCTGCCAGCTCAGGTCTCACACACAGACCTGAGAGCCCCCGAATCCAGCTACTGTTCCACCAAGACTCCCCACTGATACCTCCCTGAGGACCCTCTACGCACAGGAGGTCCACTACAGGAACACCTTTCAAGGAAATAGCCCCTTGTACCCCACAACCTCTTAGTTCACGTTGGGCCCACCAAAGAGAAACAGCTAGACTTTGTATCTGGATTGGTCCCCAAAGACTCATGTGTTGAAGATTTTCTCCCCACTGCAGCAATGATCACAGGTGGGTTTGGGGAAAAGCACTTGATGGTGGGTGCCTCCACCTTGCCAGTGGATTCATCCACTTACACAGGGCTACACTAATTTGAGGGGTATGGTTTGGAGATGTGTTGATGGTGGGTGGAGGATGTCCACAGCAGGACTATGCCATCCAGAGCAATATACTTCTCTTGAGTTCCCCACTTCTGCATTTCCTCCTCTTGAGTATAATTCCCATTCATATTTTTAATCAATTATTTGTTATACTTCTTGTTCGGCTTGTGTTTCTCCTTTTTGTTGTTGTTCTTCTTCATCGTCTCCTCATGCTTCTTCTTAGTCATCTTGACCTTCTTATTCATGGTCTCCTCCTTCAACTTGTTTTCATTATTCTACTCCTCGTTCTTCTCCTCCTCATCCTCCTCGTCCTCCTCCTCCCTCCTCCTCCTCCTCCTCCTCCTCCTCCTCCTCCTCCTTCTTTTTCTTCTTCTTCTTCTTCTTCTTCTTCTTCTTCTTCTTCTTCTTCTTCTTCTTTTCTCTCTCTCTCTCTCTCTCTCTCTCTCTCTCTCTCTCTCTCTCTCTCCTCCCTTCCTCCCTCCCTCCCTCCCTCCCTCCAAGTAGAGTTCACAAGGTGTGAAGTGTTCTATTCTACCACATACTTCTCTCTAGAAATGGCCTCTGGTCCTAAGTGGACTCAGTTTGCAATGAATAGAAAGATTGGTAGCCAGAAGTGATTCTTCATTAAACTGCTTTTCTCATGTACTCGTCTAGGTCAGGAAAGGCTGCCAAACTAGGCACCCTGTGGTTGTCTGTCTTCTTTGACACAAGACAAAGAAGCCTCTCTTCTTGGCCCCTTGTGGATAATAGCTTTGCAATGCCTCCTCAGACCAAGGAAAGAAAACATGATAGGCAGGTCCACAGCCCTGGGGAACATGGAGACCCTGCAGAATTATGCCCCATCATTACACTTTGTTTTGTGCACAAGTCCCACCAGACTCTTCCTGGGCATTGGGTCAATGCACACTCTGTTTTGGCTCCCAGTTATCGTGAGCCCACTGTGACTCACTGCTCCCTACCCTTTGATGGTTCCACTTACTCTGATGATTCGAGACAATTTGCAGAAGTTCGTAGTTTTCTGGATCCTCCTGCTGGAGCAAGTGTGCATCTAAGGCCCTGCGGATGATGACTGGAGTGCTGTCCTGGCAGGGCACCTGAGCAAGGTTGGAGAAAGCTCATCAGACAGGGAATTTGGGAGTAGCTACCCAGAGGACAGTGCTCAAGGACAACCAGAGACAAGAGAGCTCTCAACACAAGGGCACCATCTTGTTACCCTGCTACCTGAGGCCTTCATGTGATCATGTGGGGTCTTCCTATGAGCCTCTAGTCCAATCTTGGTACAAGAGTTTGCTTTAACCTGCTATGCCCTACAGGGACAAGGGAATAAGGACCAAAAGGCTTTGTACAGACACACTCTAGTCCCATCAAGATGGGAGGAATGGTCCAGTGGACTTCCATATCCCTGCTCTGGTCTGGGATGCAGCTGCATTTTTGTGTGGACCAGGCACAAACCGTAGGTGCTTTGGTCCTGACAGCCAGGGCAAAACACGCACTAGGACTCTTTAATGATAGGCATGGTAGTTGCTGGGCTCGAGAGTGTCAGTGCTTGCTGGGGTGTCAGGAGTTTTGGACCAAGCAGGTGCAGTGGTTCAACATGGCTCCCCTGGAGGTGGACACCAGAGTCTCATGATGGATACTCCACACCCAGGAAAATTCTGCAGAGAGAGACACGAAATCTCTATTCACATACATGCAAACTAGGGCACTAATGGGCCCCTCCAAGGCCCCCAAGTGTCTGTGACCCACACCTACCCACCCTAATCATTCTACAATGGCTCCCTTCCCTTCAACCAACAACATGTCCCCTCCCACACACAAGAAAATGACTGCCAACTCCTCTGCTTCAACCTCCATGGTTCAATATACTCTTCCTCAATATCCAAATCAGTAGAGGATGGCCTGTACCCTCGATATTTCTCTGACCTCCTCTGAACCCAGCACTCACTCCTACACTTCTGACCTGCACACCCCAAAACACGGAGGCCCACTCCCACCCAGACCTGGCATGCTGCTGCTCTCCCGCCTCTCTCTTCCTCATTTTATGCTCTCCTTCCTGACCTTCCAGAAGCTCCAGTTCAAGAAGACAGGCCTAGTCCAAGGTGTTTGCTGTGGACTCGGTCTTCCCCAGTGTGGGCTCCCAGGAGACTCCCCTGCTCGAAGACTCACCAGGATGCTCTTGTACTGTGTTGTCCTTTCGTTTTCCAGGTAGACGTGAATGAGGCACCTGCCTCTCATCCGCTTGTTATATTGGGGCTGTGGGGATTAGCTAGTGGAGACCCCTGATGTCCTGGACTCTGGCTCTGCCCCTTCCCAGGGAGAAGGCTCTGGCTCTGGGGTTGGCTTAGGAGCCGTGACAGGAACTGAGCTTGTAGCTAGAGGAGAAAAGATGCCAACATGACTGCCTTGCCCTGACCTTCGCACAGACACACAATACCCCTGCTGCCAGGAAGAACTCAGACCCTTAGCCCACACAGGACCTCTTTGCAGACTGGAATCACTTCCTGAATGGACAAAGGCTTATCCTAATTTCCAGCCCAACACCAGGCATACAGACTCCCTGCAGTGGGACAACAGTCAGACCTTTCCTCATATACCCTTAGGTACTCACCCCAGTCTGCCTGGCTCTCAGGCTCTGCCTGGCTTGATATGCCATCTTCAGTTGGGGATAGGAGGTGGTGTGCTTGGTGTTCCAGGTACAAGCCAACCAGCAAGAGCCCCATGTATGGCAGCAGCAGCTGCAGACTCAGAGAGCCTGGAGGCTGATGGGAAGCCTCGGTGTAGAAATTCACCCAGGTCCCCAGGAAAGAAGGTGAGGCACTGTGGGGAGGCAGGTGTGGAGTCAGCAAAACCCAGGCCTTGGCTTCGCCATGGCATCCAGATCAAACCTCTAACCCTACACTTCTGAACCATCCCTGGTTCTGAACACACCAGTCCACCTCAGACAAGACACAGTGGCTGTACAGGCAGGGACAGGACAGGTCGCCACACGCAAAGAACCTTCAACGAAGGAGCGTTAGATCCATTGTATGACCAGCTCTCCCTTCCTCAGGGCAGGCCTGACACTCTTCTTCCCCTTGGCTACGTGCCCTCCAACCTGGAGTGCACCTTCCAGGAGTGTCTGTCCTCCTGCCCACTGTTCTCAGAGCTCAAGAGACACCTCCTCCCCTGGCGTGGGCTGCAATGCTACGGCATTCTCTGTGAGCTCTCACTAAGTCCCCCTGAGTAGCTGTGGACCTCTCTTTTCCCATGAGTGCAGACCACATCTCTGTGGCCCTGGGGGAGGACAGGGAGGTGTAGTGTGGGGGGATCCATTGTCCCAGGGGCTTCCCCAGAGGACCATGACTCCACCTACAACTCCCTGCCTTACCGCTCCTACTGTTGAAGCTCCACACCTTACACTGCAGGCAGAAAACAGAATTGGGGAGAGCAGTTTTTCTTCAGCCTTCCCAAGTCAAATCACCTTGCAGGTCCCTATTCTGGAAACAGGAGCCCACCCTCTTGACCCCAAGCCCATTCCATGTTGAAGTTGGTCCAGGGGTCCACCATAGTCACTGAAGAGGACAACGTGCAGTTATGCCTCATGGAGTCAGGGATGCAGTCACATGTAGGATATGTACTCATGGCACCTTCGGTTTTAGGCTGACCCACATGAAAAGGGACACAATGGCAGTCATTTGCACCCAATTTCTCACTGAGTTATGAAAGGTGACTGGAAACGTGTCTTCACACAGTGGGTGCTTTCTCCATGTTCATCAGTGAATGAGCCCAGACTGCTGATTCCCACATATATCTGGGTGTGGGAGCTGCCATGTCCAAAGCCTCTGTCCAGCTATGTCCCAGCTAGGATGCTCTGTCCCACTATGGAAACTGAAATGTCTTTATTAACCAAAAAGTGCTTTTCCCAAGGCCCGAGTTTTAAGACACCTCTGGCACAGATCTACTTTCTTCACAAAGCCAACATCAACCAGAAAGACCACCTGGCCTCACTGAATCCACCTGGGAATGAGCTCAGCACACACCATTGAGCTGTGGTGCCCAGTGTGTGGGGACTGCTCCACGGACCTCTGTGGATCAGCTGGAGTCAGGATAGTTTCTCTGCCTGAGAGGGGAAGTTCACTCCCCTTGCAAGGCTGTGGCAGGCACCTCCAGGACTCGTCCCATTTGGGGCTGACATTCCACTATGAGTGTGGTCCTCTATCTCATTAGGTATCACAAACCTTTGGGTCCCTGAGAGGTACATGGCAGCCCCAAGACCCAGGCATGAGGGGGCTACACACTTGGGCTTGGGGGTCAGGTGCTTACCTTGGGAACAAGAGATCCAGCATTTGCTGGGTGGGGATGGAATCCCAGGAGATGAACCCCATGTTGCTGCTGAAATGTAGGTTCCTCCCACAAATCACAGGCAGGAGCTCATTCCTAAGCTGGTCCTGCCTGTAAGGTTCAAGGCTCTGTATGCTGAAGGGCTCCTCCGAGTTCTGATCATTTTCACCCTGGGTTGGGACCAAGAATGGTGGGTTCAAAATGGAAATGGTGACAAACAGAAAAATGACTTGTGCCAATACACTAGAGTCAAAGCACAATGGGACAATTCCCATCAGTACAAACACACACACACACACACACACACACACACACACACACAGTCAGAATAGGAGTCCTGGGCGATTCATCAGGGATCAGAATAGAGGGCCTGCTGGGCTCACCTGCCCTGTGCTACTCACTGTTACTCTTGAGCTCCTCTGCGACAATTGCCAGAGGCTCTGGTGTCTAAGATGAAGCCTCACCCAGTGTATCCACAAAAGGGCTAGTTGGCCCCCCTGAGATTCCTGGGAGCCTGAGGCTCGGCATTGTTTGCAACCACAGGAGAACATCCTTCTCACTCCATTGTTTTTAAACAAATGAGCTCGGATGGCTTGGTCAGTGAAGTGAGTGCCTGGATACCAGGGTTCCATGTTCTGTTTGATCCATTGTCAAGGCAATGATGTCATTTCCTGAGCCCATACCTGAGCCTCGTTTCACATAAGACCACTTTCAAAAGCCCTATGGGCTGCTGATTTCTCCTCCATGCCTTCCCATCTCAGGTGTGCAGGTGTTCACCAACAGCTACCCAAATACCCCCACCAGCATCTGCCCTGCTTGGTGCCACTAGAGTTCCAGCTTGGAGCCTTCAAAAATGCATTCACAACCAGTCCTTCCCTCTCAGCAGCTTTTGGACCCTGGTCCCATCATTGTGCAACTCATGGTGTGCCCAGTCTTTTCTGGAAACAGGGTAGCATCTAATCTCTAGGGTTTATTGTGTCTATTGGCCCATAACACCCTCTATTCTCTCTGAAACCAGAGATGGGACTCACAGGTGGCTGAAGCACAAATGTAGAGATGGGACAATCATAAGAAGGGGAGAGACAAAGAATGCACCCTAACTCAATCAGGCCTGTGTCCCACACAGGGACGTGGCCAATGTCCGTCCCATCGTGGCTGCAGTTCCCACTCTATACCATGGCAAGCTGGAGGTGACTGAGATGCAGAGGCTGCTCCCCTCTGCCATACAACTTCCCAAGCCTTCTCCAAGGTTTCAAAAGGGCCAAGTGTATCTAGTGTTTTGTCTCACTGAGACTCAGAGGTATCACAGCATCCTGCTGCCCAGAACCAGTTCACCCCTCACCTCAAGGGGGCTCATCCTCTGGATTCATGGGAATTGTAGTGGGTACAGGTGATGGGATATCACCTCCAGGACTGAGTTATGCCAAGTCCATGTCCCCTGTCTGCATCCCTGTCTCCAGCACCACTCCCCCCTTTCTCTTTCCTCCTCAGAGCAAACAAGTCAATTTAGCAAGCGTGTCCTGGGATAAAGACATGACACTCACCCATCCTCTCATCACAAAAACACTGAGGCTCAGCCAACATGGGTCCCACCAGGAACACAGGCTTAAACTCAGACTCCAATCCTTTCAGCTGAGCCTCAGTGGAGCCTGGACTCCCAGCCTCCTGAGTAAAGGAAACAGGGGTGCCTAGCTGAGCCACGTTGGATGCAGCCACACACAACCTGAACTTATCAATGCCCCTTCCTCTCAGTTGTGAATAAGAGGGGAGGTGGTGTTCCACAACTCTGGACATCAAGTGCAGTCTCCAGGCTTTGGGGTGTGCCCTGGCCTCTCTCTATCTGCCAAGGCCCTCCAACCCACACTGGCCTTTTACCCAACCTCCTCCTAGGGCCAAACTCAATCCTGCCTCTCAATTTCTGCTGCCTTCCCCAACACACTGCTCCCAAAACTGAGCAGGGCTGGCTCTCTTTTATCATGCTGGTGCCGGCAGCAGTGCCACCCCACTGACATAATTCTGAGTCCCAACATAGGCACTCCAGCTGTCTTTACCACACCTGGCCTGTTGGCGCTCTGGCTCTTGCTCTTTTCTTTTATGTGCATGTGTTTTGAGGTTTTGAGTTTCTCCCACTGCAGACCTGCAGATGTAGCAGTGTAGAGCTTATGAGGGTGACATTCTGAGCCACATCCAATCCCATCAGGACTGTTAACTGGGGTGACTACTGGGACACAGTGATGAATTAACACATGGGAGGTGGTTGGACCCACCATGCCTCTGAGTGGCTTCCTTTCAGGACAGGAATGTAGGGATGGGAGACCCCTGGCTTGGGATGCTTTGGACAAGGCGTGACCATGGGCTCTCTTTCCTGGCAAAAATGGCTCCACTGAGCATGGAGAGCACTGTCATTCCTGGTGGCTAACAACAGCCCTGGACCCCAGAAAGGAAGCCACACTCAAGTTTTACGTCTGAGTGTGCATGTCCTTGAGGAAATGAGGTCTCTTGATCTCAGGTGCAAAGGGATATGTACTCTAACTCCAGGGGCCATGAAAGGACGTCTGAGTTTCCCCTGTCCTTCTTTCCCTCTGCTGAATCCATGGTGTCCTCACACTAACCACAGTTAGGACCTTGGATCATTCCCCAATGAGGATCATTAGGCTCCATAAAGGACAGTCTCTAAGATGCTCAGTGGACCAACCTCTTTGATCCATTATTAATAAATATCATTATATTACCTCTTGAACCAAATCACAGAAAATTGGAAACAGATGATCATTTGCTTTGATACCTTTACTCCCATCCACGGGGACTGAGCTGGATTGTGTGGAGACCTGATTCCAGGTCTTGCTGGCCTGGCTCCAGAGCCACACGCACACTGTGCTCTGTACCAGAAGGAAAACAACCTAGGGTCCCAGTGCAGGATGGGATTTGCAGCCCTGGCTCTTCCTGGGCCTGGGGGACCCAGCTCCAGGGTGGGCTCTGTGTGTTTGCTGTGACAGACAGGCTCCTCTGGATGACTTGGAGCTTCCAAGCAGCTGCTCCTGGGCTGGGCCCTTTGGCGGAATAAGAAACAGAGGGTGGAGAGAGAGGCAAGAACCCCTGTTCTGATGGAGAAGTTTCCAGATCATGGGCTGGTCTCCTCCTTGAGCCTCTGTCAGGTGGGATTGGTAAATCGCAGTCACCTTGGTGGATGACCACACAGGTTGGGTCCAGCCCAGTTTCTGGAACACAGTGATGCTGGGCATTTCCTTCAGGCCATGCAAGTGTGTATGAGGTCAGAGAGTCTTAGTCCTGCTTCCCATCTTTGCTAGGCTGGCCCTGTCATTCAACTCTGGGCTGAATGGTGTCCCCTGCTCCTTTGCTCCCCAGGGGGCTATGTAGCCTGCTGAAGAGAGTCCACAGAGCCCTTATGTGTGGGGTGGAACATTGGGCTTCCCATCAGGCCTGCTGTTCTCCCACAGAAGTCAGGCCACTTCCAACAGGTGCATTCTACTAAGTCCTCTCTGTCAGTGAGTGGGTGAATGAGTGAGTGAGCAGGCAAAGGACAGGAGGAAGAGATAGTTTCCTAGTTCCCAGTCTTGCCCTTGGGCCCAGCATCTACAAAATGACAGGCTTCCTTGTGATCATGAGAGCCTTCAGTGGAGAGAAAATCATTTTAGCCAGAGATGATCGATGCCCTCCCTCTGTGTTTCATATTTCTTTGTCTAAATAAGAGATGCATGCAAATAAATAATAATTTGAGAGATCAAGAAATACAGCTGGGCATGGTGGCACTGGCCTGTAATCACAGTGGCTGGGAAGGCTGAGGCAGGAGGATCTCAAGTTCAATGCCAGCCTCAGCAACTTAGTGAGGCCCTAAGCAACTTAGCTAATAAAAGAAGGACAGAAAATAAGTCAGAGTCCTGGCTGACTCCAGTGTGAGCCATTTTGTTTAATGCATGTCTACAGGAGCCAGAGATTTTGCGACTCCAGGTCTTTCAGAGACCTCCTCCAGGAAGCAGGCACTAAGGGTAATGCATCTGGTACCAACAGACAGTCCTCAGCAGAGCCCCATATTTTCTGAGATGGCAGAACATCTAGATCTGGGGAGGTGGGTGGCCAGTTGATTAGGTTAATCTTTTGTAAGTTAGCTTTGGGTCACAGAACAGGAAAATGCATAGTCACTGAAAAATGCATCAGCATCCTCTCCTATCCAGGAAATTTTTAGAACTTATCCTGCAGGGAGTTTCCTTTGGCAGCTGTAAGATGACAGACTACTTTTGGGGGGAATTTACCCTCACTTTCACAGTTGAAATAGAAATATCCCAATGCTATGGATTCCCAACCTCAGTGTTGGTCAGACTCATTGGGAAGTTTTTAGGAAGGTACTTTGTTCAGCTTGGCCCCTGAGATTCTGATTTTACTGGTCAGAATGTGGCTCATGCTACCAGTAACTTCAAGGCTACTGGGGGATTCAGAGGTATAGCCAGTGCTGAGAGCCTGTGCCCCATGCTGTTTCTTGTCAACTGTCCTCTGTGGTCACCTCTTGATATTTTGTGTGCTTCTATTTGAATGTTCTCACTCTTCAACTTTTTCATGCAGGTCTGTGATGACTCTTGTCATCAAGCTCTTGGGTCCCTGGTGTTACCTTATAGCCATTTGCAGAAAAACTCGTGTCAGGGGAAGATGGCGATTACCAGAAGCCTGCACAGGGCAGGCCAGGGCTCCCTGGGCTCACCAGAGAGCACTGTTGGTTTAATCTGCAGTGCCCTCAAGAGCAACATAAAACCAGCCAGCTAGGTGGGAATGATTCAGCGACAGAGGGGACAGGGCTTGTGATGACATGGAGGGCATGTCCCTTGCCCTAAGAAAAGCACAGTCACCCACCTCCAGCTGTGTCATGTTGGTTGATCATCGATTGCAAAAATGCTCACCAAGTCTTCTGATCCTTGAATGCAGGCCCCTTTGCAAGGTGACTTTGCAATTCCTTTCCATACAGTTAGGGTCCATTTCTCCAGCCCTTGAACCTGAAGTGGGCCATGGGACTTGCTTTGGCCAATGGGACATTAGCAGATGTCCACAAGCAGAGGTGTGCGAAGCCCATGAGTGTTGACGCTTCCTCTCTCAATGCTCTGGACGCACATGGCCAAGAGATGTGAACAAGATGCTCCTAGAACACCCAGTGCTCATGACCCTCGAGATCAGCTAAGTTGACTACAAAAGGACTGCCCAGCTGACCCGCACAACATGGGAGGATATTAAGTGTTCGTTCAGGTGATGAAGTATTAGGGCGAGCAGCAAATCTAACTATAACAGCTCCACCTTGCCAGATGTTAACCTTCTTTTAAATAGGAACCATAAGTTCAAATTTTTGTGTAAGTTCCAGTTTTAAAAAAAATTGAATTAGTAGCCAACATTGTAAACACATTCTATAGGCCAAACAAAACATACCTTTAGACTACACTTGGCCTGTGGGTTGTTGGTTTGCAATTGGCTATGCTGAGGGACATGAGGTATTTGTCCTAATGCCTGTTTGCAGTCACTCATTCACCCACCCTTCTTGCCAGAGTGGCCGGTGCCCTCCACCTGTGGCTGCTGTCTGTCCGGGATGCCTGCTGTATGGGCACTGCCCCAGCTTCTCTGGGTGGTCGTTCCATGTGGAAATGTGGGATGGCTCGTCCTCCTGGAGAGACTGCAGTGTGAGATGGAGTCCAAGGAAGGCCAGTGGGAGGGCAATGCCTAAGCATGAGTTCAGGTGTGGAGGTGGGGCCTGAGGTAGGCAGTGGACATGGAATCCCATCTGTTTTTTCCAGAGAACGTTGTTCCTGGAGGGAAAGCCAGGGAGAGAAAGTTGGAGAGAGGGGATTGTGGGGCCCCTAAAGGCCAAGCCAAGGATTTCCCACTTGGTTATCTGGGCAAAGGAGAGTAGCTCTAAGGGAAGAGAAGTCACTGGCAGCTTTCGCACAGGGGGCCCTGGGAAACAGGGGCCTGCTCTGTTTATCCACGTGCAGGATGAGTTTACGGCAGGAGCAACGGTAGGCAAGACGGGGCGTTGGCATTGGGAGGAAAAACCCAAGTGGAAGAATGTAAGTTAAAACGTGTGGGGACTTCTCTTGACCTTGAGATACGGTTAGTTATGCTGATTTTCTTATCTATATGAACAAGACATGTTAGTGTGTTTTCAAAGCACTTCCATCAGCAGCTTCAGATTCCCGGCTCCTGTCGCCTGCCTGCCTGACGGTCTCTAGGGCTCCCGGTGGTCACTCCTAGGGCAGGGGAGACTGAAGAGGGTGTCTGCTGGGCGTTTGGAAGGAATGCCCTTGCTCTCCCCTGAGAACCTCTGGAATCATCTGTGCCTCCTTTCTGTGCTCTCCCCTCCCTTCTAAGGCTTACAAAGTTGGGACAGGAGGGGAGGGAGGAAACACAACTGTTTAAAATCCAGTTTTCAATCTCGAGAAGAAGAGGAAACCACACAGCTATGAGAAGAGGAGACAAGGGAGTCGGGGAGGTGCATCAGATTTCCCCTCAAAAATCCCTTCAACCAGCCACCAAGTGGCTTAAATATAATTTGGGGTTTCTATACTTGGGTTTGTGTGCATATACTCATATGTATATTTGGACAGACGCAACCATTATTTATGTGTAAATATGCCACATAAGCCATGTACATATTCTGTTCAGTGCTTTCTTATTTTCTTTCCTCAAATGAGAACCTGTATTTGAGTTCTAGAAAATGCAGTGTGCATGTGGCCAGCTCTGCTGCAGGATCCTTGGTCCCAGGGGACCCACCAGGAAAGGCACCTATGGCTCTGCTGATGGTGGCAACCTCTAGGGAGCCAGGCTGGAGGTGGAGGGGCAGGGCTCCCCTCCGTGCCTGATGCATTCCCACAAGGGAAAAGCAGTCTAGTTCCTGTCTGACGTTTTATGCTTCCAGAACCTTTCCTGGCAGCTGCCTATATTTCCGATGCCCAGTACAACAGGAACGTTCCGTTCCAAACGTCCCCTCGGGCTATCAGGTAAGTAAAGCATCCAGCTGTTCCACGTGTCCACCTTAAGTTCTAGAGGTTGAGCCAAACTTGTAGGCATTCTTTCCACAGAAACTTTTCAGAGGGGTCTACATACATTTGGGTAAAACCCAAGAGTGTTTTGTTCTGTGGTGCTGGGAGCCGACCCAGAGATGGGCAAGTGCTAGGCAAGCGCTCCACCATGGAGCTGCAGCCCAGCCCCAGAGCCTGGTGGTTTGGGTTAAGTTCTAACAGCACAGTGTCCCACGTGCAGGGAGCATCCGGTCAGTTAAGAGCAGATTGGGGGGGGGGGTAATGGATACCACCAAGGCCAGGAGATGGAGTGCCCAAGCTGGACGCACATGGCCACCTTTCTTCCTAGCCAGCGTCACCTGGAGTGCAAGGGAGGGCTTCTCTTTTCCCTTCTGTCACCTCCTAATGCTACCCACACATTCACTCGTTTCCTGGGAATCCAGTCTTTTCTATCTCCCCCTAAAGCTTCAACTAAGACCAAGCCCTCGGCTAGAGTAAGGAAAAACCCTCTCTTACATCAGTGCTCGGTGTTAGTGTCTCCAAAAGCAACAAACACCTCATGTGCCCAGGCTGCCAAGCAGGAGTGGGGGACTGTCCGACCCTATGGGGATCTGGCATGTGGCAGCCACATCAGTCCTGAGTATACCGCGTTGAGACGGGCTGTGCACATTTTCACATTGGACTCAGCTATGCCCACATGGCATTAGGTCACTGTAACTGACGGTTCACCTTGTCAGTCTCTGGTTCAGAGTGTTCTCTTATTACTGTCACAACAACTCCATGAAGAAGGTGCTAAAGCTGGCTCGAGACTGTCCACCAAGTGTGCTTTGACATATGATCATCATCTTGATGTATTCTGTTAGTGTTTTATAGTTTGAGCTCAAGTAAATATCGCCCATGCTCCTGAGAACCTAAAGGGCATGTGACCCATCACGAGTCTTATTTATTTATTTGTTTATTTACCCATTTATTTGGCAGTGCTGGGGATGGTTCCATCCAGGACCTGGTGCATGCTGGGTACTGCTCTACCACTGAGCTGCTGTCCCAGCCCCGGCCCCTGTCTGTCTTTGCACAGAAGTTTGAGTGTTATATAACTCCTGCTCTGTGGTTATCACCACCTTTACTGTTTTTCCTCTCCAGACTTTACTATTTTTATAACCACTGGGCCATGCGGATGGCCACGTACTTCTTCATCTGTGTCAACCTCTCTCTTGCCCTGTTTGAGGAACCGGTGCTCTTTCTGCTACCGTTCTTGGTAAGCATTAGATAAAAAGATGTTCAACCAGACCTTGTCACCAATGAGTGGGTCCCCTTGCTTCTTCCTTGTTTTCCTCAAATGTCAACAAATAGGAATTTGACTTTATTTTTTTCTTGCTGGGGCTTCAGAGGATTCTGACTGCTTGTTGGCTAATGTGCCAATCATAAGGGATTTTGAGGGCAATGGAAGTTTCTGGTCTTCTGTTGACTGAAGGGAAAATCAGATGGAGATTGTAGGAAGGATGTTTTAAAAGTATGTTTAATGCTGAGGAGACAATGTTATCGTGTGGTGCAGTGTGGGACACACGCCTGCCACAGGTTCAGCTTTTGTGGTGGTCATAAATGCCAGGAGTATTTTTGAGTGCTCGCTGCCTGGTCACAGGGGATTTTAAATGACACATCCCAGGAAGGTCTGAATCATAAGCTGATGACCTGCTCAGACTGATATCTGACTCGTCACTGCTCTCACCTGTCTCAATGGCTGTCATGTGCTGAGTGCTCTGTCCACCGGAGCTCTCTATGTGTTCTGTGTTCTCCTTAGCCTTGCTGTTCTCCATGAGATGGGCAAAGCCCTCACCACCCCCTGCTCACCCACAAGGAAGCTGAGCCTTAGGAGGGTTATCTGACTTGCCCAAGGTTGCTTGGCCACAAGTGGGGAGCTGGGCCCTGAGCCAGGTCTGTCCAACTTCAAGGCTGTTGCTTTCTAATGACCACATGGTTATTTATTCTTCTGTACTTCAGTTAGCTGTTGCTGTGTAA
Organism: Spermophilus citellus; assembly: GCF_964194105.1. Taxonomy (NCBI): domain Eukaryota; kingdom Metazoa; phylum Chordata; class Mammalia; order Rodentia; family Sciuridae; genus Spermophilus; species Spermophilus citellus. Next base: position 3,609,023 of record NW_027673039.1, on the reverse strand, counting down.
CAAATTACCCCCCCAACTCAAACATTTAAAACAAGGTCAGGACACTGTGGGCCGAGGGTCAGATTTGGTGGCTGCCTGTTTTTGTATAGCCTGTGTGCAAGAATATGCTGCAAACAGAAGGTCTGTAATTCCCTGCCAAGAAATGTATCTGTTGAAACCCAGTCCACAGTCTGACAGTATTCGGCAGTATTTTGGGGGTGACTAGGTCATGGGGTGACATCCTCATGAGTGCAACTAATGCCCTGATAAACGATGCCCCAGGGAGCTCCCTGGCTTCTGTTAAAAGAAGGCTGTCCATGAAAACCAAACCTGCCAGCACCTTGATTTTGGACTTTCAGCCTCCAGAACTAGGAGAACTACCTTCCTGTTGCTCAGGTGCCAGCCAGGCTCTGGTAGTGGGAGATTAATATTTTCTGAAACAAAGGGGTAAAAATCAGAAGTATGGTTTGGGAGGCCCCAAAGCAACATTCCCCACACCTCCATACAATGAAGATTCTGTAATTCATGGACTCTCTGGACGGAAGCCTTTTAGCCCTGTGACTATGCATACAAACACGAGCTCTACGGGGGCAGAGATGAGCACTCCCAGGCTGGGCAGGGTGTCTTTCGTCCCTCCCTGGTGCTGGCCCAGCCTGACCCTGGTGACAATTCACACAGTGTCCCTCTTGGCCCTTGCCTCTTCTCCTGAGTCCTCACCCCTCTCCGGGCCATTGGTCCTGTGCAGCTCCAGGGTGGCCACCTGGGTTTCAGAGTGTCCCTCCAGCCAGCACAGTACTAAGTCTAGAGGCCATGTGGGTTTGGTACTTGGCCCCTTGCAGCATGATCACTCAAGCCCTGATTTGCGCAGAGGTGTCCTGTGCTTACCAGGCCCTTGAGCCCTCAGGGCTGAGCTGGATGACAGAAGGTTTGTCAGAGGATACAGCCCAGGTTGTGCCCAAGACCCAGGAGGCAGGGGTGATGACTATGTCCCTCGGCTTTCAGGCCCAGAGCCGACCCCTCCCTTCGGGTCCCATCCCTCCGGCACTCTACCCAGCCTTGCCCCCCTCCTGGCCTATGCCAGGCTGCCCTTTGCTCTTCTCTTCCTACTCTGCTGCCCTCTTCTCTCATGGGTGGAGGGAGAGCCCTGCTATGGAAGTGTCACTGTGTCACAGCAAACTGGGGCACATTGTGGCTGCCACTGCAAGTCTAGCCAAATACAGCAAGTTAGGGGCTGGGGCCCTGTGACCCCTGGAGGGACACTGGTCAGGACTTCATCCTTCCCATCGATGGCCCTCCCCGTCTCTCAAAAGCCAAATCCATGCAGCATGGCAGAAGGACTCTGATGTTGAAGGAATGAGCCGCCATTTCCAATCACATCTCTGGGAGTGTCTCAGTCTGTTTCCTAAGACAAAGTGCCTGAGACCAGGTCATTTATAAAGAATAGAAGTTTCTTTCATCCGTGGCCCTGGGGACTGGGCAGTCCAGGCATCTGGAGAGGGCTTCATGCTGCCTCAGAGCATGGCAGAGGTGGCACGTGGGAGTCAGCAAGGGTTCTGGGACTCCCTCAGGACCACTCCTCTCCTCATAAAGCCACAATGCCACTCCTCAAGATCTCCTCTAACCATGCCCCTCCAAAGGCCTAGCTCCAAACACCATGAACATAAGACTCTGGGACTTAGGGCTCCAACATGGGACTCCTGGGGACACACCCAAACCACGGCCAGGAGCTGCCCTACTGCTTGAGCAAAGGAACTTCCAGAAGCCTCTTGTGTGTGAACAAGAGTGTGAGGGCGTAGGAGACCTGCCTGTGTCCTCCTCACCCTCCTCTTTCCTGCGGAACGTGTTCTGAATCTTTAGCTGCTGCAATGGCCCCCAGAAGCTCTGCCCCTCTGGGCTGTGGGTCATGCGCCAAGAGGCAGGTTTCCCCTGAAGAGGAATCAACCATTGCCCTCAGCAGGGAACTGGGCACAACTTTCAGTAAAATTCAGGGCCATGGCTAATTCTTGGAGGGTGCTAGGAAAGGTAGGGTCAGGAACATGCGGGGACTGCAGCCCAACCTGCTTCTGGAGGGGCCCTGAGCTGCAGGGCACCTCCATCACCTAAGTGCTCGGCCTGACTGTGTTCTTCAGGAGACTGGTCCATTTTGCCAAGATCACTCCTCAGAAGGTTTTCTGGAAGGACACCCAAAACATCTGCATCATGGTCACCATTGCGGTGAGTGTTCATTGCTGTGTCTGCAAGCAGCAGTGGAAACCCTGAAGAGGAAGATTCTGGAGGTTTGCTTTGCTAAAACGACACAGCCCCTTCATGGCCAAGGGAAAACTAAGAACAGATTAGCAAAATATGATAGCATTTTCACAACCGCACTCCCAGATTAAAGGGGAACAGAGAACAATACTCTTACCGAAAAATGGCTGAAATTAGGTAAGGCTGACTCATAAAAGGATAGATCATGAGACGGCTCATCTAGAAGGTGTTTAATCTAATTAAAATACGGATTAAAGGAAGACTATAACAGGGGGTGTGCCTAAAAAGACATGCAGCCGTGCTGAGAGGAAAGACCACGTCCTGGGCCCGTTGGAGAGAGAGGAGCCTCCTGCAGGAAGGTTCTTGGCTATTCCTTTCAGAAACCATCAAGGTACACGTGCTCACACCCTGGCCTCCCATTCCAGGCATTTAGCAAAGAAGCATGCTGTGACCAAATCCGCAGTGGCTGAGCTGGTCATAATATTGACAAATTGGAGATGACCCAGTTTCCTGAGAGTAGGTAGGACAGGAGCTTGTGAAGTTGAACACAGTGCAGCCACACAGCCTGGGAAAGTGGTACTGGGTGTGACATGTGTTGTCGGGGATCGGGGGAGGGACGTGGGGCCTGGGGGAGCGTGCCATTATCCCTGAAGGGCAGGTGGGTCACATCCTGGTTAAAGAGAGGAAGAGGAAAGGATGTTGTATATTCGTAGAAAGCTCTGAAAGAGCATATGGCAAGCAGGGTGATGCTCCTGAAATGCTCGGTCACACAGAGGGGCTCCTGAGTGACTGGGAATGATGCCTCCTCATCAGCGGGTCTGCGAGTCTGGGCCTGCAGATCCAGAGCTCAGTCCCACCCTCTGCTGTTTCTGTGTGACGCCGTCCTCCCAGGGTCATCCAGAGTCACTGTGAACACTGCCGATGGGCATAGGACACGTGCTGCGTCTGTTGTTGCTGTCCCCTCTGATTCCTTTACTTTATGGCCCTGGCTTGCTAGTCATGGCCACATCAGGGGTTCAGCTCCAGTCCAGTGGGAGCAATGTCCCCTCCTCTTCCCAAGCAGCTCCCAGCCATGGGCACCTGGGGCTTCCTTTCCCATCCTCCTCCTCTCTTATACACCCAGCCACAACGTGGTCCAGGCCTGTCACCCTCACCTGTCTGTCACCTCAACCTCAGACCCCAGATCAGTTTCAGACACTCCTACCAGACGGCCTCCTGGAGGCCCACTGCAGACCTACCCTCCCTTGCTGCAGAGTATCTGTGAGCCTCTCAGATGACGAGCCCGGGGCCCCTGGGGTCTGCACCCTTCCCACCTGCGGTCCTCCACCCCAGCCAGCCCAGTTACCTCTGTGTCCTGCATGGACCCCCACTCTTCCTCTGCACAGGGTGGTTCCTCTGCCTGGAATGCCCACTTCTCACCCTTTCTCTAAAGATTGGCTCATCTTTCACTCTACGTGGGCAGAGCCCTCACAACATGCGGAGTAGCTGTACTTTCCTGATTCTACGAACATATTCATTATCTATTATGAAAAAGTATCATGAACACACTTCATCTGAGGAGGTACCTGTGACCATGAGTTTGGGTTCAGTCCCTAACAGTGAAGGTGGGTGGGAAAGAAAACTGTTAGGAAAGAAAGAAAATCGTGTGTGTGTGTGTGTGTGTGTGTGTGTGTGTGTGTGTGTTATTTTGGAAGGAACTTGCCCATGGTGTTGCACCCCGCCCTGCAGGAGGAGCGTCCATGCCCTCTGCTGAGGTCCCCCTGGGTCCTCATATCCAGCCCAGTGTGTAGAATGCAGCGGGCACCCAGCTGTTAACACCTATGTCAACACAGAGCGGTCCCTGATTCCGATCATCCAAGGGCTTTCCATGGGCTGGCAGAGAAAGCCAAAGCCATTGTCCTGGATCTGAGAACACGTGTGATCTCTCTTCCTGCTGTCCTGCCTGTCTCTCTCTTGCTCCATGGAGGGGCCTCCCTGGGTGGTGGCACTGCTCAGCCCCTGCCTCCCATTCCTGCGTGGCTTCTGCCAGGCCTGCAGCCCTGCTGAATGGTGTGGCCCTCTCCCCAAGGCTCCCCCTCAGCCACAGCCTTGGGTGGGTTTCCCAGTGCTGTCCTGATCACCCACACACAGCACAACATGGCCAGCCCTGTCCTTCCCTCTGTCACAGAGTGGCCTCATTCCTCGTCCCCCCACTGTTGCCCTTTGGGGGATGACTTGCAGGGTTCCCAGGTTCTGGGCATAGGAGTTATCTTCCTAGCCTGGTCCTTGAGCCACATGCCATTGGTCTTTGTCACTTGCTGCTGCTGCTCTCCACCTCCACCCCCGGGACCCTCTGCTTCCCCAACTCCTGGGAAAGCCCTTCCCTGTCCTCCCTACCCATGTTCCATCTTCTTGAGTGGGGCTGGGAGACATTTCAAAGCTTGGCTGGTCTTTAGGGTTGCGTGGGTGCTGCTCCCCTCCAGCTGTGTGGCATGTCCTTGTCCATCTCTCCTGCTGTGCTGGGCCCTCCTCCAGGGCTCTCCCTGGGTCTGTGTGTCTCACCACCAAAGGGGCTGAATCCGCGTTGTTTGGTGATACTGATTTATTCTTCTTGTACTTATATTTTCCCAAGATGCACTGGGTTCTTGTTTTGCTCCTCATTAATCATTTGTATGCAAACCTGATGTTAATAAAGTACACAGGGGTCTCTGGATCCTGTCTTTACCTCTGACACTAGGTTAGTTCAGGACAAATGAAGAATAGTCAAGCAGGATGAAGGATGGAAGCATGGAGCCGTGTGATGCATGGTGAAGCCTTTGATCAGACCATCTGTTCCTCCCAAAACATTAGCCCAATTTCTGCACATGCTCACTTACTGTTTAAGGAATTTTACTAATTGTTTGAAGGTTCTAGAGGACCTGTTAGACTCCTAATTGGCAAACAATCCAACATACTTCAGAGAATGTATGAATGCCATAAGAAGAAAATAAGATCAGCCTACAGCAATGGGCAGCTGCCTGCCCTAGGATGGGAGGAGCACTGGGCATGGCACCAGGGCTGCTGGGCAGCTGAGGCCTCCACAGCCCTGCAGGGAGCCTGGAGCACAGCTCTGCAGAACCATGCTCAGCCCTGGACAGCTGCACATGAGTTCCCATCACAGGCTAGAGTGTGACAGTCCCAGGTGCATGCCTGTCATGCCAGCCACCAGGGAGGCTGAGGCAAGAGGAACCTTCGAGGTCAGCCTTGGCCACTTAGACCCTGTGGCTAAGGGGAAAATACAGGGGTCTCTGCGGGTGAAGCTCAGGTAGGTCACTTGCCTAACAGGCTCAGGCACCTGGGTTCAATCCCCAGAACCACACATACACCAAAAAGTGACCTTGGAACATGGTTTAAAATGATGGGTCAGGTACACATAAGGAAACAGGAGAGGGTTTTTAAAGCGAGGACTTAAAACAGAATCCACAGGTGCCACAGGAAAAGGAGACACAGAGTCAGTGAGACCTGAAATACCTGGGCGGGTCTGTCTTTTAAACCGCCTCCTGCTCCCCAGGTCACACTGGTTTCCTCCATCACCTTCCCACTCTCCAGGGGGTCTGCGGGTCAGGCCACCTCTTCTCCTCTGAGGTCCTCTGCGCAGGCCACATGGGCTGAGGCCACCGCATCCTGAACAGGACCCTGCAAATCAAAATCCACCCACTGTGACCAGCAGCTCCGCTGAGGAGAGCCCTCAGGTGAGAACAGGGACAGCGGGGTCCTCAGTGGGCACTGTGGGGACCGCCCTGGCGGCTCCAGGGGACAGGCAGCCCAGGACCAAGGCTCCAGGGCGGCGGCAGAGTCCTCCCGGGTCCCACCCTCCTGTAGTCACCTACACCGGGTCCGCTCCTGACCAGCTCACCTTCTCCTGTCATGGACCTTGGGAGATGGACCCGCCAGCCAGGACCTCAGCCTGGGCTCTGGGCCCAACTTCAGTGCTCCTCCTCCTCCAAGCTCAGTGTGACCAAGGCTCCAAGTTCCTGCCCTGGCATAGGCACCACCCCCGTCTCCCTAGCAACAGCCACACCCCTTCTTCTGTGACCCACTCTGCTTGCTGAGGGCGGGGCTCTGGGCATCCTGCCTGCCAGGCTGTCAGTTCAGCTGCTGTCCTAACATGGAACAGCAACTAACTAGCCTCCTCACCTGTCCCCAACTTCCTAGGGGTGAGGCCTGCGGCTGCCCCTTGTAACTGTGGGACCCTGTGGACGCGGCCCTGGATGCTGGGCTTTCTCATGGGAAATGCTCCTCAGCCAGGGGGATGGGACTGCTGCCCAGGAGGACAGAGCCCCTGAAAAGGCCCTGCCACTCCTCTTGCTTGCAAGAGGAGTCTGTCACATAGGCCAGGCAGGGAGAATGGTGGCCCAGAGCAAGGCCCAGACAGAGTGCTGGATGGGCATTACTTTTAAAATGACTGCTGTGGGTCAGGATACCAACAACCAATTGCCATCTGCCTTAATAGTCATTAGGAAAATATCTGTCACAACCATTTTTCTACCTCTATTGTGTGACTGTATTCCATTCCCCATGAGTAAGGTTACAGGCACGTGTCCTTCTGTCTTGTTTCTGTCTCTCATCCCAGAGGCCCCTGGTACTCTTTGGGCTCCAGGACTGGAAGCTCTCTTACCATAGGGATTTTTTGTTAATTGATTTTTTAAATTCAGTATATGTGTCAGCAGAATGCATTTGGATTCATTGTACACTATTGCAACACAACTTTTCATTTACCTAATTGGACATGATGTAGCATTGCACCCTATGTTACTCATCCATGTACCTGGGGGAATAATGTGCATCTCATTCCACCATCTATCCTGCCCCATACGTCCTCCACATCCCTCCCTCCCATTTGATCAAAATTTCTCCATTTTTCTCATTCCCCCCATTTGGGATCAGCATCCAGTTCTTAGAACATTCAGCCTCTGGTTTAATGGGACTGGTTACTACACTTAGCATGATAGTCTCCAACTCCATCAATTTACCTGCAGATGCCATCATTATATTTTCTTTTAATTCTGAGTATTTAGCCCATTGTGTTTATATACAACATTTTTTTTTGTATCCACAGCATAACATCTAGGTTGTTTCCATAGTTTAGCTATAGTGAATTGAGTTGCTATAAACATTGGTGTGGCTGCGTACTACAGTATGCTGATATTAATTCCTTTGGGTATAGACTGAGGAGTGGGGTTGCTGGGCCAAATGGTGGTTCCATTCCAAGTTTTCTAAGGAACAATAGAGTTTTGAAGTGGCTGTTGGTCACCTGATGGTACTACATGGGTTCCTCCAGGCCTGGCTTGCATCTGCCTCCCCCCATCCTCTGGGATGAGCCAGATGCTCAGTTGTGTCATCTGCAGTAAAGATGGCTTTCCTATGTCCTGTCCCTCATCAGCTTGCAGTGCTGGGTCTGCCACCAAGATGGAACTGAGCAGTGGATGCACAGCATTGCTCCAATTTCCTGCTACCTCCTGAGATGGAAGGAACATCTCTGAGGTTTTTTGTATATCCACCCCCACCCCTGCTTCTGCTGTCTCTCCTTGAAGTCTTATGTGCCCTCATTCCACTCATTCTAACAAGACTTTAGACATTCCCCTTCTCCAAAACAATAACTTTTCTTCTCTGTTGGATACCCCTCATTCAACTCCCACATTTGCAAGTTCCTGCAAAGATGAAAAAATTAGGTGCTATACTAAAATTCTCAGAACCGGTGCTCTAGCCTCAAAAATGCTGCAGAGACACTTGGCTACACCGCGGACGAGCTCTGCCATTGACCTCAGGTCCTTCCCTGCTAGGAAAGGAGGCCAAGTGCTGTCCAGATGCAGCTCATAGAATTGTCTCTGTTCTCTGGCTTTGATTCTTCAGAATCAAACACACACACACACACACACACACACACACACACACACACACACATACACACATACACACACATACACACACCCAAATAAAATTTGGAACATGGCACACATATCAATATGGTAAATACTAATTATTTACAGAAGAAGGTTCTAGACCATGTGTTTGCTTGATGTTATTGTTTTTATTATTTTCTCAAGAGGCTAGGAGCAAAGAGGATCCTGTGGCTGTCCTCCTTAAAGTCTTCCATGGCTCTTCCTTTCTGGCAAGTCTCATGGGTTGTGCAGCCAGGAAGGGGAATAAATTGGGAGGCCAGAGCTAAGGACAGCCCAGCCTGTGAAATCAGATTTGGTGTTTTCTGGCACAGTTTGGAACACTGACCAACTGAGCCCAAAGATCTGTCCAGAGAGTCACCTTTGAAAACACTTGTCTTTACACATGGAAGGCACATCTTCAGGGAAAGATGAAAGGAAGGAAATGTGACTTATAATTACTGCTAAGCATGTGTTAGCAGTTGTGTATACTAACATGGCCCATGAAGAAGGCCAAATTTATGCCCTGTTTCCAAACCTCATACACACACACACACACACACACACACACACATTCTAACAATTAAAACATTCATAACAGCCTATCAAATAATTGTCAAAATAGGAAAAATTATAGGTATAGCAAAGGAATTTCAGAATAAGCTGCTGAATTTGTAAAATGAATCGATTTTTAAAACCCATCAATATGATGTCTAGGGGTAAGCTACATCAAATAAATATATGTTTATTCAGTGCAAAGTGTTGTTTTCCTTCAAGAAAATGTTTCATCATACATATAGGCCAACAACCAAAACCTGGAGATTTTTTCAGTTGAGAGAAGCCAGGAACTTTGTGTTTCATTGCAGAGTTTCTGCCTAAATCAAAGAAGCTGGACCTCAATGACATGACCAGATAGTGGGTTTATGGGAGAATGTCCCCCATTCCTAAAATGATAGTATGGACAATATCCCACTAGGCCAAGGGTAATTTTGGCTTCTGCCATCTATTTGATGCCATTTTCCCCTCTCTGCTGCCCCCAGCTCATTCTTGAAAGGCCTTCTGTTCTGCCAGCCATAGTGACATCTGCTGGCGGACATGGGAAGTCAGAAATTGTGGAAACCCTCTCAACCAAACCTTGTTAATGCTGCCATTTATCACAGGGGCAGGGGTGCGGGCTCTGGAGGGCTGGGCTTCCTGTCATTTCTCCCATACCCTCTCCCAAGAGAGCAACCATGACTCAAGCAGCCAGTTCCCACCTTCCATTCGCAGAACTGAATGTCAGGCAGATGCAAACCCCAATGCTAGCGTGGGCCCTGGAAAAGAAGCCACCACTCCAGGTGACAATAGACTTGACTGGATGCTTGGAGACTGAACCAAGGTAGTTCTCACCCACCTCTGCTCCTTCCTCATTTTCAGCAGTCCTCAGCCTGCGGCTAGGAGAGGAGTGGAGCTCTGTCCCCCACCTGGCCCCGCTGTCTCAGCACTGCTTTAGGGGCAAACTTGCAACTAGGTGAGTTGAAAGGGGATTATTCCAACTCAGAGTTTCTTTCCTTCTGATCTAACACAGGAGATGTCCACTTTGCGTTTCTGAGAAGTTCATGGTGTCCTAAGAACTCTACTTCACTTTGGCTACACAAAGTGGGGTCGCTTGGTCAGCAGCACCAGCATCCCTGCTCAGAGCTTGTCAGAAACGCTGCCACTCAGAGGTGCTGGAGTTTTGCACTGACAGAAGCCACATTTGAAACAAGCCCCGAGGCCATACCTGCACACACCCAAGCTCATGTTCTTGTACTCCACACTGGGTTCCTCACCTTGGTGCCCTTGGCCCATTAGGCCAGATCCATCTTAATCTGTAGAGATCTTCCTGAGCAGTGTAGACATTCAGCAGCACCCATGGCCTCTACCTGAGTTGTGCACCAGCACCCCTGACTTGTGATAAGTTCAAAGGTCTCCAGGCATTGTCAAATGACCTCAGGGGAGAAGGAAAGTCACCTGTGTTAAGACTCATCAGCTTCAGAGTCACCTGAGACCTTGTTACAAACACACATTCTCAGACCCCACCCCAGATTGGCAAAACCAGGAGCTCCAGCGGGGACGGGAATCTGATTAAAATCTCTGCAAGACACAGGCACTCTGAGGTGGAAGAGGACTCAGGAAAGGCCCTTCAGTAAATCACTATTTGGTGACAGACAAGTCACAGGGGCCACAGCATGACCAAGAGGTTGCAGGCCATGGGGGATAAAGAGCCCAAAGCTGGAGCCACATGGGAAGTGGAAGCTGCTTGGATGAACCGCTTCACTTCTGAACTTCTAAGCTCTCCTGAGCAAGCACATTCAGAACCCACTTCAGGCCCAATGGGAAAAGTGTACCTATAAGAGAACCCTTGTAGCTCCGATCACCAACTTTAAAGAGGAAAGCTGCTCTTTGAAGAAAATCCATTTGCCAATGTTTCACTGAAATCAATGGTTCCCCCTTACTCAGAAAACAAACTGGAAATGCAGGAGCCTTCATGCAGGGAATCTGAATTTCCAATGGAACAGATGCTTCAGAGAGAAACTGAGAGTGCCGGCTCTGAGAAACGGTTCCACTTCATGCAGCTTCAACCAGATACAAACCTCAATGTGCTTACAGAGAACAAGACCGTTCCTTCAATTGGAAGCGGCCTGCACAAAATGCTTCTGTTCTGCACTTCCAAGCTTTTCTCAGCCAGCACGTTCAGACGACGTTGACACCCAAAGTGCAAACTGTGCTACCCAGAGATCCCTTGGGACATCACCAATATTCACGTGGAACATTGGACGGTTGACAAGATTAATGGCCCAGAGTTTCTTTGAAATATTTTTCTCAATTTTTTTTTCTGAAAACTCACTGGAAATGAAGGTGCCCATGAGAAACAAACTCTGCTTTATACAACACACAGAAACTTCTAAGTAAAGCCCGTGACTGCTGGCTCTGAGAAGGGGTTCCAATTCCTACTAGTTCAACCAAGCCCAAATCCCAATATGCTCTCTAGAAACACTTTTACATCCTGCAATTGAAGCTGTTGCACACCCCGCTTCTCTTCTGCACTTCACACTCTTCTCACTGAGCACATTCAGAGAGCAGTGCAGGCTCAATATCCGAAGTGTGCTAGCTGGAGAGCCCTTGTACCTCAGAGCACTTGCTCAGATAGGAAGCGATGGGACTGCTGGGTGGATCAATTCCTCAAAGATTCTTTGGAATCCATTCCTCAAGCAGATTCTGAAAACTATCTTGAAATTGCATGAGCCTGTCTGCAATGATCTGTGCTTTACTGAGTGCATAGATGGTTTGAAGTGAAACGGTGCCATCAGCTCTGACAAGAGGTTCTGCTTCCTGTATGTTCAACCAGGCAAAAACCGCCACGTGTTCACTGAGAACAAAGCTACTTTGTGCACAAACTTTTTCTGTTTGGCCCCTACAAATGGATCTCAGGATGCACATTCAGAACACATTTCCTGCAAAATCATGACAAAGTATCATTGCAAAAGTCCACTCTGGTCTCGCATCACCAACATTAATTAGGAAATGAATTGCACGGGGTTTCATTGTATTCCCCTGGTCTCCTTCTTCTAAAAGCTCATTGAAACTGCAAGTGCCTGACAGCACCCAAGTTACCATTGACCAAGAACACAGCTGTTTCCAATAGAAACTGTGCCTGCTAGCTCTCAAAAGCCATTGGACCTAAGGCTACTTCAGCCAGGCACAAAGCTCAATGGGCACGATGAGAAAAATGTCATTTTCCAATGTGGGAGCTGCTTGCCAAAGTTCTTCTGTGCTGCACTTCCAAAATATTTTTGGGAAGCACACTCAGAGCACAGTTTCATCCCATATGCAAAGAGTGCTAGCAAGAGAGCCCTTGGACTTAGGTTCAGCAACTGGAGGAGAACTGTGGGCCCACTGGGAAGAGCAATTCCCCAAGGTGGATTGAAATCCATTGCTCAATTGTTTGTCACAGAATTCACTTGAAATCCAAGTGCCTGCCTGCATTGAACTCACATTGACCAATTGTACAGATGCTTCAGAGGGAAACTGCCACCTCTGAGAAGCTGTGGTTCTTCATGCTGGTTTAAGTAGTGACAAACCTCAATGTGCTCAATGAGAACAAAATGAGCTCCTGAATGTTGAAGCTGCTGAGAGACTGCTTTACTTTTGCACTCCCAAACTACTCTCAGGAAGAACATTCAGAGCCAAAGTCAGGCCCAAAATACAATGTGGACTGACAAGAGAGTCCTTGCACCCAGGACCACCAATTTTGAGAAGGCAATGAGGACTGCTGAAAAGAACAATTCCATAAATTCCATGGAAACCCACTCATCAGACATTTCTGAAAGCACTGGAAATGCAGTTTTCATGCAAGGAACTCTGTGTGACAGATGGCAAAGTTTGCCAAATGCAAACATGCCTACCAGCTCTGAGAAGCCGTTCTCATTCACACTGCTTCAACCAGGGAAAAGTCCCCATGTGCTCACTGAGAACAAGTTAGCTTGTGCCACTTGAAGCTGCTTCCACAAACAGCTTCACTTATGCACTTCTAAACTGTTCTCCTCAAGCCCTTTCAGAGCACAGTTCAGGCATGAAATACAAAGGGTGCCAGAAAGAGATCTCTTGAATCTAGCATCACCAACTTGCAGGGGAAAAGAGGACCAGCTGAGAAGATCAGTTCTCCAAAGTCTCATTGACATCCATTTGTCACACTTGTTTACAACATACACTTGAAGTGCAGGTGCCCACATGAGTGAACTGTTTTTGATCAATGCCACAGATGCTTCAATATGAAAGCATGCCTGTCACCTGTAAGAAGCAGTTTTGATTTCTTCTAGGTCACACAGAAAAAAAATAGCATGTGCCCACTTACAAGAATGTTAATCAACAAAACAAATTGAAACTGCTTGCAGCAAACGGCTTCCATTCTCCCACTCCCCAGCTATTTTCAGCAATCACATCCAGAGTCCAATTCCAGCCCAATATAAAATGTGTGCTCCCAAGGAAGCCTGTATAATTGACATCACCCAACTTGGGGAGGCAAGAGGAATGCTGAGAAGATCAGTTCTCCAAAGGTTCATTGAAATCCCAAACTCCTATTTTTTCATAAAACTCATTGAAATGCAGGGGCCTCACCTGCAGCCATCAGTGGTTGACAGATGGCACAGAGGCTTCAATGTGAAACCATGAATGCCAATCATTACAAGTGCTTCTGACACACTCTAGTTCAACCAGGGACAAACCAAAGTGCTCAAGGACAACAAACTTTGTACCTGCAAGTGGAAGCAGCTTGCACAAACTGCTTCAGTCAGGAAATTCCAAGCTCTTCTCAGCAAGCATATTCAGAGCATAGAAAAAGGGTCCTAGCAAAACGGTCTCACACCTACAATCACCTTCATAAGGTAGCTTGCATCTTCTGTGTGGAAGTGGGTTTCTTCTTGGCCCTTATGCTGTGGAGGAGACCACTAGGAACTCAGCTTAATGCAGGACCATCTGACCTGGACATTTTGCAAGCCCTATGAAGCCCTCACACATGCTCAAATGCTACAGGACTTTGCAGAATAGTCCAGGCAACAGTAGACATTCATTCATTGTCTAGAGTCTACAGATTCCTAGATGCATGGCATTCATTATCATCAAATGCACAATTTTGATCAAAAATCATATATGTATATGTATACATATATATATAGATATAGATAGATAGATACATACATAGATAGATAGATAGATAGATCATTCCAACCTGAATGAAAACAATTAGAAATATCCCCAAATGCAAAGAGTGGATCCCCTTTGTGATGCTACCAGTGGAAAATTCCACAGATGACCTCATGGGATGGTTCACAGTCAAAACACAGCTGCATGAAAAATATTACATGTCATGACCTTCTGGTTATGTGAAAAGTGGCATGTGAAGTACACATGCATGTCTTCTTCAGACATGGGATTCATTTGTAGGACACCTGATGCAATTGAAAATACTCCAAAATGGGAGAAATCAGAACCACGTCTCCAAAGTATTTCAGAAGAGACCAACTCCATCTGTGTATCTATCTCTCAGTGAGTGTGTGTGCTCTAGTGTGTGTGTGTGTGTGTGTGTGTGTGCGCGTGTGTTTGTGTGTCTTTGTTTGTGTTTGTACCATGATAGCTGATACTTCATTGTCCCCTTTGGAAAACTGACTCAGATAATGCCATCTGCCAAACTCCTAAAAACCAAAGTTCTTGCTGATACAAGGAAACATTCCTTCCTGTTGGTTTGGATGTGTCCTTTAGGAATCACTGCTACATTTAGTATACTCAAATCATCAGAGTAGATCAGGTAAGAAAAACATATATATTTTAAAATAATAATATATTAATGGAAACAAAAAATATAGGATAGAGTAACAAATGTGTTACTAAACAAGGTCAAGGACAATATCAAACTATAGATTCAAACTTTGAAGCAAATAGTAATCAATGTAAATATTCCTGGGCTGCCTCAGCCCCGCCGAGGCACACAGCAGCAAAATGGTTTTGCAAGCATCCTGAGGAGGGCTGGAGCCTTCTTTGCAGGACCAGAGGGAGATTGAGGCTGGATCCATTCATCATTCTTTTGCAAGAGGCTCCTTTTCCTCAGCACACAGTTGGATTTTTTGTGAGGATTCTTGGCATAAAATATGTTGGCCTGTGCTGGAATCCTCAGCTCTGGGTATAGAGGGGTGTACAAAAAGAAGGTGGCACTCAGGAGGTGCTCCCTAGGACACCCCAACATCTGAGAGCCTGTGCCAGAAAAGGCCAGAGCCACACACCTGAGAGCTCCCCAATTCAGCACCAATACCAACAAAGACAGCCTCCACAGTCCTCCCTGAGGAAAAATTAGGCAGAGCACTTCAACACACCTAATGTCTGTTCCTACCAAAGGCTTTGGACTCCAGAACATCTCAGGTCTTCTTGCATCTGCCAAAGCACACCACTAGATTTACATCTGAAATCTCCCACAAAAGGCTCCTGTGCCGAAGATTCAGTCCCCAAATGAGTCATCTTCATAGGTGGGTTTGGAGGGAAGCATTGGATGGTGAGTGCTCTAATGTCAACATGAAATTATCATTCAAGATGAATACACTACTGAGAGGTGGGAGGGACTGGAAGAAAAGTTGAGCATGGTTGGAGGAAGACCTAAACAGGGTTGCGCCCTGGGCAACAGTACCTTGTTCCTGTTGGCTCCACTGAATCCTCATTCTCCAAGTAGAGGTCCTCCTTCTCCTCTCCATCTTTCTCTCTCTCCCTCTCTGCCAGCCTCGTTCTCTCTCTCCCAGTCTATGCCTTTGTGTCAAGGGCTGAGGAGCTCTCCACTGCCACACACTAGAGATTTATGGACAGCCTCAGTGCACAACCAAAGAGAAAGCTATGAAACCCGGAGAAAAGGACTAGGATTCCTCCTCTGAGTTATTTTCCTCAAGTATGGCCACAGTGAGGACAGGCTGACCAGCATGGATACCACAATAGAGCCATGCTTCTGCATTGGTTGAGCCTGCCTCCATGTGAACCAGGCTTCTGAGAATGGAGGCCACATTCTAAATGCTGCCCTACTGAGAACAATGGTTCCAAAGACCAACAAAGGGAATGCATCCCTCAAACATGGTGTATGGCCCAGTGGTGCCATGACCCCGAGTGGGGGAATACAACAGCCTGCTTCTCCTTTCTCTGAACACCTGTTTCCTGTTGCCCTCCTCTAACCTAGAGCCTGTTCTCCATCCCTTCTGGGTTGGATGTGGGGATCTCTGCTATGAATTTCTTAGGCTACCAAGTACCCACACAGACTTCCTCTTCCATAGACTCTACTAACCTAACAGTAGGTTAAGATAGGAGACAAGTGATCCTAGAACTCATAGGGATGGTGGTCTTCAGCGTACATAGGCTGGGATAATGGCTGCTGTGGTGTTTGGCTCACAAAAACCAACCAACCAACCAACGAAAAAGCACTGGCATTATTATCAGATTACCTCTGTGGCCGACATGCTCAGGAAGCCCTCATCTGACTTTAGTTAGGGATCATAACCTGGCTATTGTGATCACTCCTTGGCAAGTGGACTCAGGTGCGGAAGACCATGGAATTTATGCAAAAACAGATGATTCAGGCTGTCTCCCAGGCTGTGTTTTCTTCCCAATTTCATCCTGTTACTGCTTGCTAGAATCCTGGCAATGCTCTGCCCAGGCAGTGGTTTTCTGGTCACACAGAAGGCTTTCAATCGTACTGCTTCAGTCCACAAAATGCCAGTTCCATCTTTAGCCCACACATTCCCATGTTCCTCTGAAACCACTCCTATCCCAGACCCTAAAAGCATACTGCTCCTGGAAAGAGGCTTTCCTCCTCACTCCTCAATGATGTCAGCTTTGTATGTCTGTTCATGTCCAGGGGAGTGCACCTGGTGGGGAGCCACAATATCCACTGGGGTATACCATTGGACCTCAAGACCTTCCACCAGCAGAAGTGCACTTGTGTTTGTGCACGAACCCAACACACCCTGTTGGAGTGTTCTTGGGGGTCAGAGACTACTCTTTGGTGCTAAGAGTTGACCTGAGTCCACATCCTGACCCTTGCTCTCTGCCATCTGACTGTCTCACTTACTCTTACGGTGAGAGATGATTTGGCCCAGCTCATATTCCTCCGGCTTCTTCTGAGTAAGCAAGTGTAGTTCGAAGGTGCTGCGGATGACGTCAGGAGCCCTATCCTGGGAGGTCACCTGGAGCAGCATGGGAGACAGGCCTTCAGGAAATGGGCCTTGAAGTGACTACTGAAGCACAGTGGGCAGGGGCATTATGGAGGCACCTCCACTCTAAATACAGGGCATGACCCGACTATATGAGGCTGGCCTCCTGCTCATTGCATGAGCTCTTCCGACAGGCTACTAGCCCAATCCTTGTACATAGGACTTCCTGGGCCTGCCATTGCTCTTTGTGGAGCTGCACTCTTCTCGAAGTGAAAGGACCCCACTACCTGCATACAGATGCAATCTCATCCCACAAGTTGGGAGGAATGGGACAATAGCCTCCAAGATCCCAGGTCTGCCCGAGGATGCAGGCGGCATTGGGAATGGCCTAGGCAGAAAACCTAGAGGGTTTGGTCTGGATTGCCAGGGCCAAAAACAGACCCAGGAACATGACCACACACAGGAGTGCTGAAAGATAGCCACGAGAGCTCCTGGCCTCCAGAGGCTCAGTGCTGGATGGGGTGTAGGAGGGCACCTCATCCGGCAAGGGTGGTCATTGGGTTACCTGGACATTTAGTGTGCTTGCTCCACATCCATATCGACTCTGCAGAGAGACCCTCTCAGCTCCTTGTTCAAGGAACATGCAGAACCTCACACTGCTGTCCTCTTCCATGGACGTCAGCATCCCATAAAGGGGAACCTGCAACCTAGGTCCTGTCCTATTCTCATCTGTCACCCATACCTGCCCCTGCCCTTCTGGACTGCATGCTGCCACCTGACACACAGACTCCCTGAGACATGGCGGTGGGCAAGCTGCTGCTCTCCCTCATCTCAGCTCCAGCCCTTCACACTGACCTCTCCCTTCTTGATTCCCATCTATCCTCCTGATCTTCCAGAAGCTCCAAATTCAAGAGGGCATGAGTAGTCCATGGTATTGGACCAGTGTCTGCTCAACACCCAGGTGTAAGCACCAGGGGACACCCCTGCTCCCAGGCTTACCAGGACAGTCTTGGCCATCTTTGGACTTTGTGTTTCTAAGTGGACACGGATTAAGCAGGTGTCTCCCACCTGCTTGTGGGAAAGTGGCCTGGAGGACTTGCAGGTTGATTTTGAGAACTGTGGGGGATGGAATATCAGCAAACCCAGAAACAGAAAGCCAACCCAGCCTGTCAGTTGGCTCTATGGGCTTCTAGCACATGTGTCCAGGTGATGAGGCTTCTTATTTCCTCAGGTGGGAGTGGAATGGCAGCACAAGTACAGCTTGAGTAAGGTAGGTGTTTAGCTCCTTTCCCTTGACCTGGGGGTGTTTCCTCACGATGAAATATTTTATTCCCGGATTCATGGACAGACACACCAGTGAGTGGTCAGAGACCTTGATTTCTGCAGAGCGAATTGGAGAGAATTGTTAGGTGGCACTCAAGGATTATACCCCAAAACACCCACAACCCCTGAGAGTCTCCACAAGGCCCACCACACTTTGGTATTTTGGGCCCAATGCCCACTTTCTCTTGGCTGTGAGTTATCCTGAGCCCACTGTGGATCATGTCTCCCCACTGTCTGATTGTCCTACTTACTCTCATTCTCAGACATCAATCTCAGCAGCTCAAAGTTGTCCACATCCTCATGCTGCAACAAATTTTGGTCCAAGGCCCTGCGGATGAGGCTCATCACCGTATCTCCACAGGTCACCTGGATCAGGGTGGGACAAATGTCATCAGAGAATGGCTTTTAGAGGAGCTACGCAGAAGACTATGGTCAAACATTCAGGAGAAACCTCAGCTACATATACAAGGGCACAAGCTTGTTATCCTGCTACCTGAGTGTGTCTTCCATATACCCCCTGGGTTCTTGCAACGTGCTACTAGAACAATCCTGGTACAAATATCTGCCTGTACCTGCCATCCCCCCATCCCCCTGGGGAGCCACATTCCACTCAGCTGAAAGGACCAAACTGCCTATGCACAGACACACTCTCATCTAACTGAGACGACAGCAATGGGCCAGGGACCTGCGCACCAAGTGTGCTCTGGGATGCAGGCTGCCTTTGTGGGTGGAAGAGGCAGATGCACTGAAAATGTTGGTCCTGACTGCCACGACAGAAAACAGACTCAGATAAAAGAGTGTGCACTTGAGTGCTTCATGATAGCCTTGAGAGGCCCTGGCCTCTGGAAGCTCAGTGCAGGTCTGGTTGGTATGATGTACTTGACTCAGCACTGGCTGTCACTGAGCATGTCTCCTCTGCAGCTGGACACCTGCAGCATTAGCGTGTCTACTGCACATCCATAGAAATACTGCCAAGAACCCCTTTAGCTCCATATTTACATACATGCAAAGGCTGACATTCCGAAGCTTTGGCATTACCCCCCAGGTAATCCCGACCCCAAATTCCTACACCTAGTCATGCTAAGGAGGTTCTCTTCCCTGCCACCAGGAACACATCCCCTCCTACACATGGGACAAGTCACTGCCACCTCCTCTGCTCCAACCTCACTCATTGAGAATACCAAGTTCTAGGCACTGCAGCCTGTACCCTGGACATATCTCTGACTTCATCTGTCCACAGTACTTCCGTCTGCACTTCTGGCCTGCAAAACCCACAATACACAGGCCCACTCACCGCTGGTGCTGGGCATGCTGATGCTCTCCCTCCTCAGGTCAAGCCCTTAAGACGGACCTCTCTCTTCTTTATTTCCCACCACAGCCCCGGGGTTGGCTGTGTCTCCTGCCTTCCACTGTGTGGACACCCAGGAGGCAGCCCTGCTGTCAGGCTTACCAGGATGCACTTTGTCTCCCTCAGGCTCTGTCCCTCTAGGAGGACGTGAACAAAGCGGCTGTCTTCCACCTGCTCGCTGGAGTGAACCAGTGAGGAGCTGCTACTGGTGACTTTTCTCATGCACCACTCATTGCTTTGGGTGGCCTGGGGCAATAATCCTGCAGCCACTGCAGAGCTGCTGCTCACAGCTGCTGGGATCCTGGATGCCAGTGCCACAGAAGGCTCCAAGAACTGCGGGGGATGACAACATCAGCAAAGCCCAGCACCTGCACCCCACCCAGCCTGGCAGTTGGCTCTGTGGGCATTCTACAACATCCATCCAGAACCTGAGGTTCTTGTCCCCTTGGAGGACGTGGAGTGGCACCAGGAGTAAAGAGTGAAGAAGGTGGCTGTTTAACTCCTTTGGCTTGACCTTCAACGACTTGCTGGCAGCTGTTTCCCGAAGAAGAAAGTTATAATCCACTCCTCCATCCAGGTCGTAATATACGTTCCCATCAGCAGGGATCCTCAGCTCTGGAGAGGCAGGGGCAGAGGCGTGGTAGGTGATACTCAAGGAATACACTACCCAACATCCCCCACAACTGAGAGCCTCTGCCAGCTCAGGTCTCACACAGAGACCTGAGAGCCCCCGAATCCAGCTACTCTTCCACCAAAGACTCCCTACTGATTCCTCCCTGAGGACCCTCTACGCACAGGAGGTCCACTACAGGAACACCTTTCAAGGAAATAGCCCCTTGTACCCCACAACCTCTTAGTTCACGTTGGGCCCACCAAAGAGAAACAGCTACACTTTGTATCTGGATTGGTCCCCAAAGACTCATGTGTTGAAGGTTTTCTCCCCACTGCAGCAATGATCACAGGTGGGTTTGGGGAAAAGCACTTGATGGTGGGTGCCTCCACCTTTCCAGTGAATTCATCCACTCATACAGGGCTACACTAATTTGAGGGGTATGGTTTGGAGGTGTGTTGAGCATGGGTGGAGGATGTCCACAGCAGGGCTGTGCCATCCAGAGCTATATATTTCTCTTCAGTTCCCCACTTCTGCATTTCCTCCTCATGAGTATAATTCTCATTCACATTTTTAATCAATTTATTGTTATATTTCTTGTTCGGCTTGTGTTTCTCCTTGCTCTTGTTCTTCTTTTTTTTTTTAATATTTATTTTTTAGTTATTGGCGGACACAACATCTTTGTTTTGTATGAGGTGCTGGGGATCGAACTCGGGCCGCATGCATGCCAGGCGAGTGCACTACCGCTTGAGCCACAACCCCAGCATGTTCTTGTTCTTCTTCATCTTTTCCTCATGCTTCTTCTTATAGTCATCGTGACCTTCTTATTCATGGTCTCCTCCTTCAACTTATTTTCACTTTTCTACTCCTCCTTCTCCTCCTCCTCGTCCTCCTCCTCGTCCTCCTCCTCGTCCTCCTCCTCCTTCTCCTCCTCCTCCTCCTCCTCCTCCTTTCTCTCTCTCTTTCTCTCTCTCTCTCTCTCTCTCTCTCTCTCTCTCTCTCTCTCTCTCTGTCTCTCCAAGAAGAGTTTACAGGCTGTGAAGGGTTCTATTCTACCACATACTTCTGTCTAGAAATGGCCTCTGGTCCTAAGTGGACTCAGTTTGCAATGAATAGAAAGATTGGAAGCCAGAAATGATTCTTCATTAAACTGCTTTTCTCATGTACTCGTCTAGGTCAGGAAAGGCTGCCAAAGTAGGCACCCTGTGGTTGTCTGTCTCCTTTGACACAAGACAAAGAAGCCTCTCTTCTTGGCCCCTTGTGGATAATAGCTTTGCAATGCCTCCTCAGACCAAGGAAAGAAAACATGATAGGCAGGTCCACAGCCCCTGGGCAACATGAAGAACCTTCAGATTTATGCCCCATCATTACACTTTGTTTTGTGCACAAGTCCCACCAGACTCTTCCTGGGCATTGGGTCAATGCACACTCTGTTTTGGCTCCCAGTTCTCGTGAGCCCACTGTGACTCACTGCTCCCTACCCTTTGATGGTTCCACTTACTCTGATGATTCGAGACAATTTGCAGAAGTTCGTAGTTTTCTGGATCCTCCTGCTGGAGCAAGTGTGCATCTAAGGCCCTGCGGATGATGACTGGAGTGCTGTCCTGGCAGGTCACCTGAGCAGGGTTGGAGAAAGCCCATCAGACAGGGAATTTGGGAGTAGCTACCCAGAGGACAGTGCTCAAGGACAACCAGAGACAAGAGAGCTCTCAACACAAGGGCACCATCTTGTTACCCTGCTACCTGAGGCCTTCATGTGATCATGTGGGGTCTTCCTATGAGCCTCTAGTCCAATCTTGGTACAAGAGTTTGCTTTAACCTGCTGTGCCCTACAGGGACAAGGGAATAAGGACCAAAAGGCTTTGTACAGACACACTCTAGTCCCATCAATATGGGAGGAATGGTCCAGTGGACTTCCATATCCCTGCTCTGGTCTGGGATGCAGCTGCATTTTTGTGTGGACCAGGCACAAACCGTAGGTGCTTTGGTCCTGACAGCCAGGGCACAGCACACACTAGGACTCTTTAATGATAGGCATGGTAGTTGCTGGGCTCGAGAGTGTCAGTGCTTGCTGGGGTATCAGGAGGTTTGGACCCAGCAGGTGCAGTGGTTCAACATGGCTCCCCTGGAGGTGGACACCAGAGTCTCATGATGGATACTCCACACCCAGGAAAATTCTGCAGAGAGAACCGCTAAATCTCTATTCACATACATGCAAACTAGGACACTAATGGGCCCCTCCAAGGCCCCAGTTGTCTGAGACCCACACCTACCCACCCTAATCATTCTACAATGGCTCCCTTCCCTTCAACCAACAACATGTCCCCTTTCACACACAAGAAAATGACTGCCAACTCCTCTGCTTCAACCTCCATGGTTCAATATACTCTTCCTCAATATCCAAATCCGTAGAGGATGGCCTGTACCCTCGATATTTCTCTGACCTCCTCTGAACCCAGCACTCACTCCTAGACTTCTGACCTGCACACCCCAAAACACACAGGCCCACTCCCACCCAGACCTGGCATGCTGCTGCTCTCCCGCCTCTCTCTTCCTCATTTTACGCTCTCCTTCCTGACCTTCCAGAAGCTCCAGTTCAAGAAGACAGGCCTAGTCCAAGGTGTTTGCTGTGGACTCGGTCTTCCCCAGTGTGGGCTCCCAGGAGACTCCCCTGCTCGAAGACTCACCAGGATGCTCTTGTACTGTGTTGTCCTTTCGTTTTCCAGGTAGACGTGAATGAGGCACCTGCCTCTTATCCGCTTGTTATATTGGGGCCGTGGGGATTAGCTAGTGGAGACCCCTGATGTCCTGGACTCCGGCTGTGCCCTTTCCCAGGGAGAAGGCTCTGGCTCTGGGGTTGGCTTAGGAGCTGTGACAGGAACTGAGCTTGTAGCTAGAGGAGAAAAGATGCCAACATGACTGCCTTGCCCTGACCTTCGCACAGACACACAATACCCCTGCTGCCAGGAAGAACTCAGACCCTTAGCCCACACAGGACCTCTTTGCAGACTGGGGTCACTTCCTGAATTGACAAAGGCTTATCCTAATTTCCAGCCCAACACCAGGCATACAGACTCCCTGCAGTGGGACAACAGTCAGACCATTCCTCATATACCCTTAGGTACTCACCCCAGTCCGCCTGGCTCTCAGGCTCTGCCTGGCTTGATATGCCATCTTCAGTTGGGGCCAGGAGGTGGTGTGCTTGGTGCTCCAGGTACAAGCCAACCAGCAAGAGCCCCATGTATGGCAGCAGCATCTGCAGACTCAGAGAGCCTGGAGGCTGATGGGAAGCCTCGGTGTAGAAGTCACCCAGGTCCCCAGGAAGGAAGGTGAGGCACTGTGGGGAGGCAGGTGTGGAGTCAGCAAAACCCAGGCCTTGGCTTCGCCATGGCATCCAGATCAAACCTCTAACCCTACACTTCTGAACCATCCCTGGTTCTGAACACACCAGTCCACCTCAGACAAGACACAGTGGCTGTACAGGCAGGGACAGGACAGGTCGCCACACGCAAAGAACCTTCAACGAAGGAGCGTTAGATCCATGGTATGACCAGCTCTCCCCTCCTCAGGGCAGGCCTGACACTCTTCTTCCCCTTGGCTACGTGCCCTCCAACCTGGAGTGCACCTTCCAGGAGTGTCTGTCCTCCTGCCCACTCTTCTCAGGGCTCAAGAGACACCTCCTCCCCTGGCGTGGGCTGCAATGCTACCTCATTCTCTGTGAGCTCTCACTAAGTCCCCCTGAGTAGCTGTGGACCTCTCTTTTCCCATGAGTGCAGACCACATCTCTGTGGCCCTGGGGGAGGACAGGGAGCTGTAGTGTGGGGGGATCCATTGTCCCAGGGACTTTCCCAGTGGACCATGACTCCACCTACAACTCTCTGCCTTACCACTCCTACGGTTGAAGCCCCACACCTTACACTGCAGGCAGAAAACAGAATTGGGGAGAGTAGTCTTTCCTCAGCCTTCCCAAGTCAAATCACCTTGCAGGTCCCTATTCTGGAAACAGGAGCCCACCCTCTTGACCCCAAGCCCATTCCATGTTGAAGTTGGTCCCGGGGTCCACCATAGACACTGAAGAGGACAATGTGCAGTTATGCCTCATGGAGTCAGGGATGCAGTCACATGTAGGATATGTACTCATGGCACCTGCGGTTTTAGGCTGACCCCCATGAAAAGGGACACAATGGTAGTCATTTGCACCCCATTTTTCACTGAATTATGAAACGTAACTGGAAACGTGTCTTCACACAGTGGGTGCTTTCTCCATGTTCATCAGCGAATGAGCCCAGACTGCTGATTCCCACATATCTCTGTGTGTGGGAGCTGCCATGTCCAAAGCCCCTGTCCAGCTATGTCCCAGCTAGGATGCTCTGTCCCACTATGGAATACTAAAATGTCTTTATTAACCCAAAAGTGCTTTTCCCAAGGCCCGAGTTTTGAGACGCCTCTGGCACAGATCTACTTTCTTCACAAAGCCAACATCAATCAGAAAGACCACCTGGCCTCACTGAGTCCACCTGGGAATGAGCTCAGCACACACCATTGAGCTGTGGTTCCCAGTGTGTGGGGACTGCTCCACGGACCTCTGTGGATCAGCTGGAGTCAGGATAGTTTCTCTGCCTGAGAGGGGAAGTTCACTCCCCTTGCAAGGCTGTGGCAGGAACCTCCAGGACTCGTCCCATTCGGGGCTGACATTCCACTATGAGTGTGGTCCTCTATCTCATTAGGTATCACAAACCTTTGGGTCCCTGAGAGGTACATGGCAGCCCCAAGACCCAGGCATGAGGGGGCTACACACTTGGGCTTGGGGGTCAGGTGCTTACCTTGGGAACAAGAGATCCAGCATTTGCTGGGTGGGGATGGAATCCCAGGAGATGAACCCCATGTTGCTGCTGAAATGTAGGTTCCTCCCACAAATCACAGGCAGGAGCTCATTCCTAAGCTGGTCCTTCCTGTAAGGTTCAAGGCTCTGTATGCTGAAGGGCTCCTCCGAGTTCTGATCATTTTCACCCTGGGTTGGGACCAAGAATGGTGGGTTCAAAATGGAAATGGTGACAAACAGAAAAATGACTTGTGCCAATACACTAGAGTCAAAGCACAATGGGACAGTTCCCATCAGTACAAACACACACACACACACACACACACACACACACACACACACTGTCAGAATAGGAGTCCTGGGCCATTCATCAGGGATCAGACTAGAGGGCATGCTGGGCTCACCTGCCCTGTGCTACTCACTGTTACTCTTGAGCTCCTCTGCGACAATCGCCAGAGGCTCCGGCGTCTAAGATAAAGCCTCACACTGTGTATCCACAAAAGGGCTATTTGGCCCCCCTGAGATTCCTGGGAGCCTGAGGCTCGGCATTGTTTGCAACCACAGGGGAACATCCTTCTCACTCCAGTGTCTCCAACCATATGAGTTCGGATGGCTTGGTCAGTGAAGTGGGTGCCTGGATACCAAGGTTCCATGTTCTGTTTGATCCATTGTCAAGGTAATGATGTCATTTCCTGTGCCCATACCTGAGCCTCCTTTTACATAAGACCACTTTCAAAAGCCCTATGGGCTGCTGATTTCTCCTCCATGCCTACCCATCTCAGGTGTGCAGGTGTTCACCAACAGCTACCCAAATCCCCCACCAGCATCTGCCCTGCTTGGTGCCACTAGAGTTCCAGCTTGGAGCCTTCAAAAATGCATTCACAATCAGTCCTTCCCTCTCAGCAGCTTTTGGACCATGGTCCCATCATTGTGCAACTCAGGGTGTGCTCAGTCTTTTCTGGAAAGTAGGGTAGCATCTAATCTCTAGGGTTTATTGTGTCTATTGGCCCATAACACCCTCTATTCTCTCTGAAACCAGAGATGGGACTCACAGGTGGCTAAATCACAAATGTAGAGATGGGACAATCACAAGAAGGGGAGAGACAAAGAATGTACCCTAACTCACTCAGGCCTGTGTCCCACACAGGGATGTGGCCAATGTCCGTCCCATCGTGGCTGCAGTTCCCACTCTACACCATGGCAAGTTGGAGGTGACTGAGATGCAGAGGCTGCTCCCCTCTGCCATACAACTTCCCAAGGTTTCTCCTAAGTTTTCAAAAGGGCCAAGTGTATCTAGTGTTTTGTCTCACAGAGACTCCGAGGTACCACAGCATCCTGCTGCCCTGAACCAATTCACCCCTCACCTCAAGGGGTCTCAGCCTCTGGATTCATGGGAATTGAAGTGGGTAAAGGTGATGGGATATCATCTCCAAGACTGAGTTATGCCAAGACCATGACCCCTGTCTGCATCCCTGTCTCCAGCACCACTCCCCTCTCTCTCTTTCCTCCTCAGAGCAAACAAGTCCATTTAGCAAGTGTGTCCTGGGATAAAGACATGACAGTCACCCATCCTCTCATCACAAAAACACTGAGGCTCAGCCAACATGGGTCCTACCAGGAACAAGGCTTAAACTCAGACTCTGTTCCTCCCAGCCGAGCCTCAGTGGAGCCTGGACTCCCAGCCTCCTGAGTAAAGGAAACAGGGGTGCCTAGCTGAGCCACGTTGGATGCAGCCACACACAACCTGAACTTATCAATGCCCCTTCCTCTCAGTTGTGAATAAGAGGGGAGGTGGTGTTCCACAACCCTTGACATCAAGTGCAGTCTCCAGGCTTTGAGGTGTGCCCTGGCCTCTCTCTATCTGCCCAGGCCCTCCAACTCACACTGGCCTTTTTCCCAACCTCCTCCTAGGGCCAAACTCAATCCTGCCTCTCAATTTCAGCTGCCTTCCCAAACACACTGCTCCCAAAAATGAGCAGGGCTGGCTCTCTGTTATCATGCTGGTGCCAGCAGCAGTGCCACCACACTGACATAATTCTGAGTCCCAACCTAGTCACTCCAGCTGTCTTTGCCACACCTGGCCTGTTTGGGCTCTGCCTCTTGCTCTTTTCTTTCATGTTCATGTGTTTTGAGGTTTTGTGTTTCTCCCATTGCAAAACTGCACCTGTAGCAGGGTAGAGCTCATGAGGATGACATTCTGAGCCACATCCAATCCCATCAGGACTGTTAACTGGGGTGACTGCTGGAACACAGTGATGAGTTAACACATGGGAGGTGGTTGGACCCACCTTGCCTCTGAGTGGCTTCCTTTCAGGACAGGAATGTAGGGATGGGAGCCCTTGGAGTGGGATGCTTTGGACAAGGCATGACCATGGGCTCTCTTTCCTGGCAAAAATGGCTCCACTCAGCATGGATAGCACTGTCATTCCTGGTGGCTAACAACAGCTCTGGACCCCAGAAAGGAACCCACACTCAAGATTTACATCTGAGTATGTGTGTCCTCGAGGAAATGAGGTCTCCTGATCCCAGGTGCAAAGGGGTAAGTCCTCTAACTCCAGGGGCCCTGAAGGGACATCTGAGTTTTCCCTGTCCTTCTTTCCCTCTGCTGAACCCAGCGTGTCCTCACACTAACCACAGTTAGGACCCTGGCCTCATTCCTCAATGAGTATCATTATGCTCCATAAAGGACCGGTTCTAAGATGCTCACTGGACCAACACCCTCTGCACAATGCATAACCCTATTCACCCAAGATGCAAGAGAATTTCTATTCAGGAAAACCAGGAAAGGGAGAGCCTTTCTCAAGGACACAAGGACATTAGTGAGTGAGGTAGTGATTAATGGATGGAGAACTATTTCCACCACCAACTTCCAGGAGTATATATGGCCCTTTGGGCACAGGTCCATACACTTTTTTTCCAATCAAGTTTTTCAGAGAAGTGAGGCTGCCTTCTAGATGGCACCTCCACACTAAGGGGGTCTCCTACTTCTTCCACATGTACATATTGCAATGGGCCTCCCACTATGTGCATCTGAGAACACTCTGTGGGCATCTGTAGCCTTTCAAGACCCCAGAAACCATGAGGGCACCCCAGCACCAGCAGAGCATTTATGCACATCACAACAATCACCCCAGTTGAGAACTCTCCATTCCACTCTGTACTATGCCCTGCCATCTGTACTGATCAGTCCAACCCCTCTCCTTCCTGTTTCTTGATTATACTACCATGGTTCCCACACATGGATGCCAGGGTACTTGTGGCCCACCCCAACCATTTGGGTTCCAGGAACAAATGACACAGTGGAATGTGTTTGGGAACTTCTGGATGATGGGAAGTCCCACCTCCAGGTTTTCATCTTCAATGTAATGAGTGCAGAGGGAGCCAGGAGGGCTCTGTCAGGTAGAGAGAGGTGGGAGCTGACTGAGCCTCAACTAAGTGCCCAGGACTCTGGGTTCAGAGCTGGTGTTATGTGGAATTGTTGAGAGATGTGAAGAAAACCCAGCTCACTGTATGCAGACAGCAGATGCCCTCACGTGGTCAGGCTGCTGTGCTTCTCAGAGCCACAAGATGTTCCACAGATGTGGAGGTGGGGAACCCACGTGCCAGCCCAGGCTGTTCCTGAGCACCTCTACCTGGATTCGAAAAACGTGACTCTGCATTAGAGTCATCACATCAATGTATCCCGGCCCCCCACCCCAAAAGTTCTCTCAGAGACACTGAGGTTCCACTGGCTCTGGACTTGCCCTTTTCTCTGTGATTCTGGGGGCCCATTAATTAGGAAGTAACAACAATTCTCAGCACACAGGCTGAGCCCACTGAGATCCCAGGAGTATCCAGGCATTGCTTCTATTTATAGTCCATGATGACCCACGGCACTGTGGACATGTATTGCACTCACCTAAAGAAACCACCAGGCCCAGGGCCTCCATGCCACTGGCCTGCAGAGACCTGGAGGAGCAGGCAACCTATAGGCTGCATGGAACCAAAGACACTGGATCCTGGGATCTGAGCTGGACACAGCTCATGTGCACACAGTCACCACTGTCACTGAGAGTGCAGTTGAAACTCCCGCAGAGTTAGCAGTGGACCTGGTATGCCCACGAGTGGGGGTGAGCTGCATCCCTTGAAAATGATCGTGTCCAGAGAAAGGCAAATTTTGTAGGACTTCACTTATCTCAGATTCTCAATTATCAGGTTCATAAAAAGTAAATACAATGTTCTTTTCCTGGGCCTCAAGGGCACTAGAATTCAGCATTGATGGCAAGAGTATGTCCACGTTAGTTCTGGAGAGGCATGGTGGTGACGCCTGTACAACAACATGAACATGCTTAATGCCACTCAACTGTGTACTCCAAAATGGTTTAATTACAAGACGGATGTTTGGTGTCAATTACCACAATGTAAACACTTGGGAGACTGCTGATTGACTTATCTTAGCATAGTTTGTGTTGTGATGGCAGAATACAAGACACTGGGTAATTCATAGCACAGATTTTGTTTCTCAAACTTGGGAGGCTGGAAGACCAAGACCGGGGGCCAACTTGTAAGAACGTTCTTGTTGTGTCCTCCTGGGGAAGCAGGTGAAACATGGACAAGGGCTGATTTGAGAAGCCCTTTCCCAGGGAAGGAGAATCCATGGCCTAAGCACGTCTTCAAGTTCCCACCCACTAACACATCATAATGCAGAGACAGAATAGAATGACAGCCCATGCTCCCCAGAACATCCCAACTTTTGGCATGAGTCCATTTCTGCAACATTTCACAAGTCATGATTTTGGATAAGACAAGAGTTAAGCTGAACACATGGGGAGAGGGCTCCCTTCTCGGCTCCTGCTTGCAGTGTTGCATGTGGCCTTACAAGCCATCACTGAGGTTCTGCACAACAGCTCCGACTGCCCCCCATCACATCCCCATGAGGCTGACTCACACACAAGTCCTGAACACTCCCAAGCCCAGAAACCAGAAATGTTACAAGAAATCCAAGGGAGATTTGTTCAAAGTCCGCCCAAACACCAGTCCACACAGGCTCAAGTCTCTTACAAAATTGCCCAAGTATTTGCATCTAAACGCTGCATATCTTCTTCCTGTAGCACTTCCATTATCTCTAGATGACTTCTGATGCCTAATACAATGAAAGGGCAGTGTCACTGTCTGTAACACTGTAAGATCCAGGAAACAATGAGGAGAGAAGAATCTGTCCAGAGAGACACAACTCCTTTCCTAATAGTTTGGATTTCCAGCTGGTGGGGATCATGGATGCAGAAGAATGGGTGCAGGGCCAACTGCACTTTCTTGCTTTGCATGGAGGGGAGGAAACACTGCAGCCAGGATGAGGGCTTCTAGGAGCTGATATCCTTCAATTCAACATCTGTACACATCTGACCTTAAGGCTGGAAGACTTTCTAGCAGGGGATCCAAGGACTTGCCTACTGTGGAAGGAATCCAAAAGAATAACTTACTTCAAAGGGCATCAAAGAGGTTCAGGAGGGAGGGAGCCAACCCAATTGTCTAGACCACTTTTAGAGGTCAGGGGGTGGGTTCCAAAGCAAAACACCGCAGTCCCATGGAGAATTCTGCAGTGTGTTGGTGATTAAGGACAATGTGTGAATCCAGGGGTCACTAGGTCGTCTCAAACATAAGGAGGGAACCTGCCATAAAGGAACTAGGACAAGGATGAGAAGAAGGCTCAGTGGGGAGAGATCTGAAGAAAGGAAAGTGTACTCATTAGAAAAGTGTCCCCTGAAAATTCTTAGCCAGCCAAAAGTCGTGCGAACTTGGGTGGAAAAAGAGTCTTTGCACAGGGATGAAGCTAAGAGCTCACATGATGGAACACAGCATCAACTGGGACCAAATCCAATATCTGATATTCTTGTAGGAAGAGGGGAGTCTGCACCCAGAGACCAGGGAGACTTGGGATACAGCCTAAGTGA
This sequence comes from Spermophilus citellus, assembly GCF_964194105.1. Classification (NCBI taxonomy): domain Eukaryota; kingdom Metazoa; phylum Chordata; class Mammalia; order Rodentia; family Sciuridae; genus Spermophilus; species Spermophilus citellus. The sequence goes on along the minus strand of NW_027673039.1, from coordinate 3,578,168 downwards.
GGATGGAGTCAGGAGGGGATGCCCATATGGGAACCACAGATCGTGGGCAGCAATAGGAGAGTGGGAAGGGCTGGGAGAGTTGGGGAGACAGTCCCCTTGAAACCTGGGAGGGGTTATGGCACTGGGACAGCCCAACACCTACTGTGTTGAGCTTCTGGAGCTCAACGGAAGACACTTCCTCTGTTGTCGGCCACCCAGTTAACAGGGTTTGGTTGCAGCAGCCTAGGACCCAGCTGAAGGTCTGAGCATGTTGGCCATGCAGGTTGGATCTGGACTGCAGACAACCTCATCAGAGACTGTAGGGTCTCATCCCTGAGGCAAGATAAGCACTATGTCAGGCCAGGTGGGGAAACGGTTAGGCACACACTCTGGGGGCTGGTACCTGTGTTACTGGGAGCACTTCTGATCCCAATTCCCTGATCTGCTGCCAACACAGGCTACAGAGGAGGGTACAGGGACACAGAACACGGATCTGCCCCACTCAGTGGGCCCAGGCCAACACCACACCCAGCAGCCTCGTGCCATGCCCAATGAGTCTCGAAGCGGCCCCCTCTTCCCATCCTGAGAGCTCTTCCCTTCCTCATGTGCCACTACCTTCCCACTGTCTCTGGCAATATCTACTCTGTGAGATGACAACATCCGTGAGTACTGCTCTCTCATCCCAGGACAGTGTGGTCCCACACATCCTGGTGAAATGGGCCACCTGGAGGCTGGACCTGGAGGTTGTTGAGGCTGAATGGCAGGTGTGATCCTCTGGCACTTTATTATTTAAGTTAAAAAAAAAAAAAAAAAAAAAAAAAAAAACAAAAAACGGATCTTGGTGCTCAAAAATGTTTGATTTGCATATTCTCATCCCCTAACCCCAATATTTTCATTATTTCCTCACATATAAAATCTTACTAGCAGAAAGTTAATTTCGTATTATACAAAGTTGATTGAAATAACATTGGTATAAATAATCAATCACCATACTTTCAATTTTTGTTCTGCTTTCCTGTTAGAAACCACTTGGATACAAGAGAACAGAGGACAGACTCATGGAAATGCTTGAAATGACAAGAAGCTCCCACTCAAGCTCAGCATTCAGTCCTGGACAGCGTAAGACAAGGCCACTTTGACATCTGTTCCAAAGAGTCTACCAGACAGAATCTTCTGACTGATACCTGACTGAGGCATAGGAACTGGCTAGAAAAGCCTTCACATCCTCAATACATTCTTCACTTCAGAATACTTGACAACCATTGATATCCATCTCTCGTCACCTTGCTCCCCAGCCAACCATTCTTCAACAAATTCAAAGGAGCAACTCATGCAAGCACACAGAAAGGGGTGTTCACTACACACATCCATGTGTGAAAAACACAACTGGTATATCTTGTTTGGGCCATTTCAAATGAAATCCCTTCTGCATGACCTCCAAAAACCAAAGGAAAATATTTGTGAAATTCCCACGTAGAAGACAAGATACACTTGCCAAGGAGGCAGTGCCAAGAATTTTGACACTCCAAATGTAGAGTGTGTGTTTAGCAGGCAGTCACAGTCTCCATGAGAGAGTCCCATGAAATCAATTAGGAAGATCCATGCTCTAGCCCTACCATGCAAGTGATGTGACTTGAAAGAGTCACTTAGTCTTAGCAACCATCATGACTAACCACTAAGTCAATGAATAAAGGTCCTCAGGTGTAAAGCTACAAAATGTGAGATGAGCATGGATGAGGAAGGGTGGGAAAAGTCTCCAACTCTAACACAATTAGGGAAGGCTGTGCCTGCCCTCAAGTGGCTGGGGTGTGGGGGTGGCTGCGATCCTGCCACAGAGAGGGATTCCAAACCTCACATCCACTGACCCAGGCCAGAAGACCAGGTAGAGTCCAAGGATCCTGGGGTGGCCCAATGGCAATAAAGGTCAAAAGGAACTAGGGATCTGCCTGGACCCTCAATCCCCTACTCTGAGCAGGCTGCATGACGAGGCCAGAGGCCATCCACAGCAATCTGCCTTTACAGGAAAACTGAGGGAATGCAAGCTGCCTCTGGCTCACTGAATCAGGGTGGTGTTTTCATAAAGCAAGACCACTTCCTCACATTTGACCAGCAGCTCATGCGCTGACAGCACAATGGCTGGCTTGACTCAGGCCCTGAGAAATGAAATAGAAAATTCATACCAAACCCATCTTTAGCTCTTCCACATCAACAGGGGGTGTGATTCATTTCCGTCAACAAAGGGGTCTGAAATGGTGTTTAAACATGCTAGGGACTCACCTCTGTGTGGAACTCTTCAGGAAAAAGGGGATCAAATCTCATGAAGCAACTCTTCTCTCTTCTAGCCCATGGGAAATGGAAGGAACCTGCATGATACCAGAGGCTCACTCTCTCTTCTCATGTCTTCTGGAAAGGATTCATTAATGCTTCCTTCAAGGTGAAGCAGAAGCCTGCATTCCCAGCTGCACAAAGTGTCTGAGGGCACTGTCTCCCTTAAAACCCAAGAAGAAAAACAGGTCATTAAAGAGGCACATTGATTAGAGTACATGTTCAATGATCCATCCTGCCTGGAGCCTTCCACACGCCCATCTTCCACATTCACAGAGCAATGCTTGGCCATTCTCAAAGACCAGGAGACCATGATGCTCATCACCAGGAAGTCATTAAAAAACTCAAACAGAGCATCATGGATTGCAGAAGGTGGCACACCAAGGATCTTCGGCTCTGCTGCAACAATACAAGACCTTAACTTCAGTAGTGACTTTCTGCCACCTACCAAGTAGGATATCAGTGTCAAGCACAACATGCAGACATGCAAGTAGCAGGTGACACCCCACATCCATTTACAGAAGTGGGCAACATCTGCATTGGAACAAGGAAGTATCTTATCCTTACTGATAAAAATCATAAGAAACAAAGAATAAAATGGATGCAAGATTTCTCATTTCACTATTACGTAGCTGTTGGAATTCCCTATTAAAAAATACCTCCTCCAAAATAAAAAGTATCTCAGACATGTGTCAACTATTCAATGGATGACATTTTAAAACTATGGCCCTTACTTAATATTTATGTATGCTATAGCCCTGCCTAATGCTCTTTGAGAAAGGAGCACATAGAATTGGATTTTGAAAACCTCACATTTGCTGATAAATATTAGTGCCTATGTCAGGCATGGTGAAGTGAAAAGTGGGACTTTGGATACTCAAAAATGTTGTGGGATTGGTGTCCCTGATTCATAGACAGTATGTGGTTTCTTGAAAGCCAGTGAGGGAGCAGGAGTAATGAAGCTCATTGAACAGATGACCTCAGGGGATACTAGCAAATAGGCCAAACTGAAGAACATGTTCCAGCTAACATTGATATTTGGGCTCCTGAGCCCAGACTGGTTGCTAAAAAAGGTGCAGACAGGCAGTGTTCATGTACAAAATGTCTACTATTTAAAGGTGGGTAATTTAAATGGCATGTAGTTACACATCTGAAAAAAATGGTCTGCCAACTTATGAATTTCATTTTAACAATAACAACAAGAAAACAAAAACCAGACAATTGTGGGAGGCCATCCTCGCACGTGATTTGACTTACCTCCCTGGCTGGGTGAGAGGCGCTCAAACACAGTTGTGTCAGAGCCAATCCCCACCCTTTCCTAGGTCCGAGGGCTTGTCCATGCAGAGGCGTGCCTGGCCACTGACCTGAAGACCCAATCGTTGTCCTTGACCTTGGGATGCTGCCCCCCTTAACCTTCACTGGATGGGATTTTCCCTTGAATTTTTTTTATTCCCCAATAAAAGCTCACTCCCTGCGTGTTCTCCCTCTCTCCCTAGTCTCTTGTGTAAACCTCGCCACCACATTAGGTGGCTAGAAGTGGGAGCTAGGAGAAGCCGTCTCAGAGCTGTGTGAAAGGTAATGAGAGTCTTGTTTCTTTAATTTAAAACTCACTAGCAATTTCTTATGAACTGAACCTTGTTTCATGAAGCTCGATCTGGTCGCAAGGCAGAAACAATGAGACATATAAAGATAAAACCTTGTCTTCACCAGGACGCCTCGAAATAGGTTTTATTTGGCTCATGCAAATATCTTTCAATAGAAAGTCTGATTTCTGAATGAACCCATTCAATTTTATAATGCACAGATCACAAGATTTTCTTTACAGAATATTCTCTTCTTCTTCCTAAAGCCTCACATAGAAAATGTCTCACAGGACATCTGAGGGGAATGACCCAAAGGATGAGAGAATGGCTGGAACTGTTCTCAAATGTGCCCATATAGCCTAAAGTGTAAAGGCATCTAATTGTACTCTAAAACAATTATAAACCTATTTGATCCATTATTAATAAATATCACCACTTTACCACTTGAACCAAATCACAGAAAATTGGAAACAGATGATCATTGGCTTTGATACCTTTACATCCATTTCATTAGCCAGAGATGATCAACTCTATACTTCAAATGATGCAAATTTATTATAGAATGCCTAAGATCCTGAGGATATATTTTGGCTCAGCCCATGGTATTGCTTCATTACTTTATTATTTTGTAAGTAATAAAATGTAACTTCATGTTGGATAATATATTCAAGCCATGAAAATATCATCCAACATCATTCTTCCCAGTAGCCCAATTTCTGTGCATGCTCACTTACTGTGTAAGGAATTTTACTAATTATTTGAAGGTTCTAGAGGACCTGTTAGACTCCTAATGGACAAACCATCCAATATACACCAGAGAATGTACAAGTGCCATAAGAATAAAATAAGATCAGCCTACAGCAATGGGCAGCTGCCTGCCCTTGGCTGGGAGGAGCACTGGCGATGGCACCAGGGCTGCTGGGCAGCTGAGGCCTCCACAGCCCTGCAGGGAGCCTGGAGCACAGCTTTGCAGAACCATGCTCAGCCCTGGACATATGCACATGAGTTCCCATCACAGGCTACAGTGTGACAGTCCCAGGTGCATGCCTGTCATGCCAGCCACCAGGGAGGCTGAGGCAAGAGGAACCTTTGAGGTCAGCCTTGGCAATTAGACCTTGTGGCCAAGGGGGAAAAATTACAAGGGTCTCTGAGGGTGGGGCTCAGGTAGGTCACTTGCCTAACAGGCTCAGGCCCTGGGTTCAATCTCCAGAACCACACATACACCAAAAAGTGACCTTGGAACATGGTTTAAAATGATGGGTCAGGTACACATAAGGAAACAGGAGAGGGTTTTTAAAGCGAGGACTTAAAACAGAATCCACAGGTGCCACAGGAAAACAAAAGGACACAGAGTCAGTGAGACCTGAAATACCTGGGCGGGTCTGTCTTTTAAACCGCCTCCTGCTCCCCAGGTCACACTGGGTTCCTCCATCACCTTCCCACTCTCCAGGGGACCTGCGGGTCAGGCCACCTCTTCTCCTCTGAGGTCCAGGGCGCAGGCCACACGGGCTGAGGCCACCGCATCCTGAACAGGACCCTGCAAATCAAAATCCACCCACTGTGACCAGCAGCTCCGCTGAGGAGAGCCCTCAGGTGAGAAGCGGGACAGCGGGGTCCGCGGTGGGCGCTGTGGGGACCGCCCCGGCGGCTCCAGGGGACAGGCAGCCCGGGACCGAGGCTCCAGGGCGGCGGCAAGTCCTCCCGGGTCCCACCCTCGCGTGGGCGCCTAGACCCGGGCGGCTCCCGGCCAGCTCACCTCCTCCGCTCCTGGATCCCGGAGCCAGACCCATCACACCCGGACCTGCAGCCCCGCCTCCAGGGCGCTACTTCCGGGCTCCTCCCACACGGAGCTGTGCGATAACGCGGCTCCAAGTTCCCGCCCTGGCATAGGCCCCGCCCCCGTCTCCCTGGCGACGGCACCACTTGGCTTCTGCATCAACATCTGCGTGCTGAGGGCGGGGTCCTTGGGGCCCCGCCAGCCGCGCTCTCACCTCAGCTGGTGAGCTAGGGTGGGACAGCAACTGACTAGCGTCCTCACCTGTCCCCAACTTCCTAGGAGTGAGGTCTGCGGCTGCCCCTCGTGGCCGTGGGACCGAGTGGACGCGGCCCTGGATGCTGGGCTTTCCCGTGCGAAATGGGCCTCAGCCAGGGGGATGGGACTGCTGCCCAGGAGGACAGGGCTCCTGAAAAGGCGCCTGCCACTCCCCTTGCTTTGGGGGACCGCCTCCAAGGGCCTCCTGGATTGACAGCTGCTGGCCAGGGCTTTCCTGGGCATATGTTGTGAGTCTGCCCCAGCCTCAGGTCTGGAAGTGGGACCTTCCTTCAAGCAGGCAGGACACTCAGGGTAGCACTGCCCTGTGGTGGCGCTGTGCAGTCAGCGATGTGGTAGAAAACAGTCTCCCAGGGTGTTGGGACTAAGCACCTAAGAGAAACCACACCAAAAGAAAGCCCAGGAACCTCGCTTCCCAGGCTTCCCAGGAGATGGGCCTTGGAGTCCCCAGGGCGGCTGTGCCCTGATGTGCTTCCTCCTAGAAGCTTTCCTGCTTAACTGCTGAAGCGTTTGCTGTCACCCTGACCTCCATTACTGTTTCCATGCACTCCCATTGACTAAGGTAACCTGGAAGGAGAACTCAGTTCCCTGTTGTTTGGAATGGCCAAAAGGATGCAAAGAGGCAGCACAGGTATGGATCAAATAGATGGTAGCTGATTGTATTAAGTAAAGGAAGTGTCAAGTAAGTGAAAGAATTGTCACTGCAGATATGATGGTGCCCTCCTTAATATTGTGTGTTATTTCTCTTCTTCAGTGTGTAGCACCCCTAGTGTTTGGCTGTGGTTGGTTCGGGGATAATACATGCTCTAAGGTGTACAGTCACTGAGATTCAAGACTTCAGTTAATGTTTTGATTTAGATATAATGCCCCCACCCTTGGGATATGATTGAAGAAACACAGCAGCTCTGATTGCAGTGGCAGACATTTACCCCTATGGTAGAATGCAGTCTGAAGACAAAATTGCTAAGAGAAATAAGGTAGGCCCAAGCCACCACAGAGGCATGAAGGTTCAGTCCTGGTCCATCTATGATCAGTGAGTCAATAAATTCCTTTTGGTAAGTAAGCCAGTTAGCATTGGGATTTGCTGTTATTTGTTTCCATGTACAAAATGTTTTGGGAAGAAGAGTTTTCCAAGTTGGAAAACAATGATCTCTCAATAGTGAGACAGTTTGAAAAACTGTTCATAAGGCTTGCTATTATGTGGTGCATCCAATAAGTCACTTATCTATGGGACTAGAAAAATAATCTCAAACAATTATTTAGAAAACTAACTCCTAAGAGATATCAAAATTTTATCATATGTTTATGACAGTAAATAGTATTAAAGAAGAGTGGATAAATGGTTTGGCATCAATATTCAATGTCTTAAAGGAAAAGAGGAATTTCTCCTGTCTTATGTCCACAAATACATTGCCTTTTATGTAACAGGACATATTATATGTATACATGGACACTTAATTGAATCAATAAGTTACTGTGGAAAAAGATAATAGGGGGCTGGGCTTGTGGCTCAGCGGTAGAGTGCTCACTCAGCACGTTCGAGGCCCTGGGTTTGATCCTCAGCACCACATAAAAATTAAATAAAGATATTGTGTCCATATACAACTAAATATGTATATGTATATAAAAAATATAATAGGAATAGAACTCAAGAGCACTAATCAACATTTTCCAGGTTTTGAGAAAGGTTAGAACTGAAACTTCAGGGATATTTTTCTATGTATTAATACATAGGATATTCTGTCATTTCTTCCCCTTCACTGTGGGTTTTGTGTATTGCATTAGTCATGTCTTTTCAGGCTCCTTTATTTGGACATCTCCACAGCCTTCCTAGGTCTTTTATAAAATTACCATTTTTGAAAGCTATAATCCTCCTCACCTTTGTTTTTCAGTTGACCTACCATGAGATGAACTTTCCTTTTGGCTTACAGTTCTTTGAATTTCAACGTACATTGAGAAAGTTGTTATTGCCTAAACTCCTCCACCCTATGCCATGGTAGCCACACTCCTTTCCCCTGCCTAATCCCTGGCAAATATGATTTATTCTTCATTATGATAGTTTGAACAGAAATCTTATAAAGGAAAACAGCATGTAAACTTTTGAGCCCGGGTTCTTTCACTCAGAATAATGCCTTTCGATTCATCCAAGATGTTACATTTATCAGTAATTTGTTCTTTTTTATTGCTGCCTACTAGTCATTGTATGAGTGCATCACAATTTGTTTATCCTTTCAATGTCTTGTTCCTCACAATTAAAACACTCAGGGTCACTCCAGGGGAACTGGGCTGCATGAAATAACCACACAAGAGACAGAGATACCTTTTTCTTTGGGGTCCTGTGATGGCTCTTCTGACTTTAATGGTCCAGAGAGAGAGAGAGAGAGAGAGAGAGAGAGAGAGAGAGAGCAGGATCTGAACCCTTTTATTAAGGAGAAGCCATTCAAATGAGGCAAGAGGTCAGGTTTCAGGAGGTTGAGTCTAGCTTCATGATGTCTGTGGTCAGAGATGGACTGACATCTAGGAAGGTCACAGCAAAAGCCTTGGCAACCCTTTTCAATGGAAGAAAATTTTGAAAGTCTCTGCTTAGGTCTACATCAATAGGACACAAACCATAGAGAGAGAACTTGGAACTACTTTATTGTGTCAAGTTTCAAAGAGCTAGCATAACCGTGTTTGATTTAGAGTTCAAACTACATGTGTCCATATAGGAAAATACAGAGTGAAACCTAAAAATTAAAACAGTTACTGTAAACGAACGGTTTAACCTAGAAGAATCAAATTTGGTGAGCCAAGTGGGATTGGTGTACTGATCATTACCTGAAGGTGTCATCAAGATTGGGTGAAAAAATGTTTGCTGAGATTTCAGGAAAAACGTATTTTATGGAAGCTTGGCAACCCGTTTCAATGAAAGCGATTTTCGCCAGTCTCTGCTTAGGGCTACATCAATAGGAAAAAAACCATAGGGATAGAACTTGGACCTACTTTATTGTGTCAAGTTTCAAAGAGCTAGCACTAACCGTGTTTGATTTAGAGTTCCAAATACATGCGTCCATATAGGAAAATACAGAGTGAAACCTAAAAATTAAAACTTACTGCAAACGAACTGTTTAACCTACTAGAACGAAATTTGGTGAGTGAAGTGGGATTAGTGTACTGATCATTATCTGAAGGTGTTATAGGATTGGGTGAAAAAATGTTTGCTGAGATTTTAGGAAACACGTATTTTATGGAAGCTTGGCAAACCCTTTCAATGAAAGCGTTTTTCGCCAGTATCTGCTTAGGGCTACATCAATAGGAAAAAAACCATAGGGATAGAACTTGGAACTTTTTTATAGTGTCAAGTTTCAAAGAGCTAGCACTAACCGTGTTTGATTTAGAGTTCCAACTACATGTGTCCATATAGGAAAATACAGAGTGAAACCTAAAAATTAAAACTGTTACTGCAAACGAACGGTTTAACCTAGAAGAATGAAATTTGGTGAGCAAAGTGGGATTGGTGTACTGATCATTACCTGAAAGTGTCATCAAGATTGGGTGAAAAAATGTTTTCTGAGATTTCAGGAAACTCCTAGTTTTTGGAAGCTTGGCAACCCCTTTCAATGGAAGCGATTTTTGCCAGTCTGTGCTTAGGGCTACATCAATAGAACACAACCCATAGTGACAGAACTTGGAACTACTTTATTGTGTCAAGTTTCAAAGAGCTAGCACTAACTGTTTGATTTAGAGTTCCAAATATATGTGGCCCTATAGGAAAATACAGAGTGAAACATAAAAATTAAAACTGTTACTGCAAACGAACGGTTTAAGCTAGAAGAACAAAATTTGGTGAGCTAAGTGGGATTGGTGTACTGATCATTACCTGAAAGTGTCATCATATTGGATGAAAAAATGTTTTCTGAGATTTAGAGAAAGTCCTAGTTTTTTGGAAGCTTGGCAACCCCTTTCAATGAAAGCGATTTTGGCCAGTCTCTGCTTAGGGCAACATTAATAGGAAACAAACCATAGAGATAGAACTTGGAACTACTTTATTATGTCAAGTTTCAAAGAGGTAGCACTAACTGTGTTTGATTTAGTGTTCCAAATACATGTCTCCATATAGGAAAATACAGAGTGAAACCTAAAAAATTAAAATTGTTACTGCAAACCAACCGTTTAACAGAGAAGGAAGACATTTGGTGAACCAAGTAGGATTGGTGTACTGATCACTACCTGAATGTGTCAACAAGATTGGGTGAAAAAATGTTTGCTGAGATTTCATGAAACTCGTATATTTTGGAAGCTTGGCAACCCCTTTCAATGGAAGCGATTTTCGCCACTCTCCGCTTAGGGCTACATCAAGGACTGAAACAATAGAGATAGAACTTGGAACTACTTTATTGTGTCATGTTTCAAAGAGGTAGGACTAACCGTGTTAGATTTAGAGTTCCAAATACATGTGTCCATATAGGATTATACAGAGTGAAACCTAAAAATTAAAACTGTTACTGTAAGCGAACGGTTTAACCTAGAAGAACGAAATTTGGTGAGCCAAGTGGGATTGGTGTACTGATCATTACCTGAAGGTGTCATCAAGAGTGGGTGAAAAAATGTTTGCAGAGATTTCAGGAAACACCTATTTTATGGAAGCTTGGCAACCTTTCAATGAAAGCGATTTTCGCCAGTCTCTGCTTAGGGCTACATCAATAGGAAAAAAACCATAATGATAGAACTTGGAACTACTTTATAATGTCAAGTTTCAAACAGCTTGCACTAATCGTGTTATTTAGAGTTCCAACTCCACATGTCCATATAGGAAAATACAGAGTGAAACCTAAAAATTAAAACTGTTACTGCAAACGAACGGTTTAACCTAGAAGAACAAAATTTGGTGAGCCAAGTGAGATTGGTGTACTGATCATTACCTGAAAGTGTCATCAAGATTGGGAGAAAAAATGTTTGCTGAGATTTCAGGAAAATATTAGTTTTTTGGAAGCTTGGCAACCCCTTTCAATCAAAGCGATTTTCGCCACTCTCTGCTTAGGGCTACATCAATAGAAAAAAAAACCATAGAGATAGAACTCGGAACTACTTTATTGTGTCAAGTTTCAAAGAGGTAGCACTAACCGTGTTTGATTTAGAGTTTCAACTACATGTGTCCATATAGGAAAATACAGAGTGAAACCCAAAAATTAAAACTGTTACTGAAAATGAACGGTTTAATAAAGAAGTAAGAAATTTGGTGAGCCAAGTAGGATTGGTGTACTGATCATTACCTGAAGGTGTCATCAAGATTGGGTGAAAAAATGTTTGCTTAGTTTTCAGGAAACTCGTATTTTTTGGAAGCTTGGCAACCCCTTTCAATGGAAGAGATTTTCACCAGTCTCTGCTTAGGGCTATATCAATAGGACACAACCCATAGAGATAGAACATGCAACTACTTTATTGTGTCAAGTTTCAAAGAGGTAGCACTAACCGTGTTTGATTTAGAGTTCCAACTACATGTGTCCATATAAGAAAATACAGAGTGAAACCTAAAAATTAAAACTGTTATGGCAAATGAAAGGTTTAACCTACAAGAACAAAATTTGGTGAGCCAAGTGAGATAGGTGTACTGATCATTACCTGAAAGTGTCATCAAGATTGGGAGAAAAAATATTTGCTGAGATTTCAGGAAAATCCTAGTTTTTTGGAAGCTTGGCAACCCCTTTCAATCAAAGCGATTTTCGCCAGTCTCTGCTTAGGGCTACATCAATAGGAAACAAACCATAGTGATAGAACTTGGAACTACTATATTGTGTCAAGTTTCAAAGAGGTAGCACTAACCGTGTTTGATTTAGAGTTCCACCTACATTTGTCCATATATTAAAATACATGAGAAACCTAAAAATTAAAACTGTTACTGCAAACAAACAGTTTATCCTAGAAGAACGAAATTTGGTGAGCCAAGTGGGATTGGTGTACTGATCTTTACCTGAAGGTGTCATCAAGATTGGGTGAAAAAATATTTCCTGAGATTTCAGGAAACACCTATTTTATGGAAGCTTGGCAACCTTTCAATGAAAGCAATTTTCGCCATTCTCTGCTTGGTGCTACATAAATAGGAAAATAACCATAATTATACAACTTGGAACTACTTTATAATGTCAAGTTCCAAACAGCTTGCACTAACCGTGTTTGATTTAGAGTTCCAACTCCACATGTCCATATAGGAAAATACAGAGTGAAACCTAAAAATTTAAACTGTTACTGCAAACGAACAGTTTAATGGAGAAGTAAGAAATTAAGTGAACCAAGTGGGATTCATGTACTGATCATTACCTGAATGTGTCAACAAGATTGGGTGAAAAAATGTTTGCTGAGATTTCGTGAAACTCGTATTTTTTGGAAGCTTGTCAACCCCTTTCAATGGAAGCGATTTTCGTCAGTCTCCGCTTAGGGCTACATCAATAGGACAGAAACCATAGAGATAGAACTTGGAACTACTTTATTGTGTCAAGTTTCAAAGAGGTAGTACTAACAGTGTTTGATTTAGAGTTCCAACTACATGTGTCCATATAGGAATATACAGAATGAAACATAAAAATTAAAACTGTTACTGCAAACGAACGGATTAATGGAGAAGGAAGAAATATGGTGAGCCAAGTGGGATTGGTGAACTGATCATTACCTGAAAGTGTCATCAAGATTGGGTGAAAAAATGTTTGCTGAGATTTCATGAAACTCGTATTTTTTGGAAGCTTGGCAACCCCTTTCAATGGAAGCAATTTTTACTAGTCTCCGCTTAGGGATACATCAATAGATCAATAGGAAAGAAACCATAGAGATAATTCTTGGAACTACTTTATTGTGTCACGTTCAAAGAGGTAGCCCTAACCGTGTTTGATTTAGAGTTCCAACTATATGTGTCCATATAGGAGCATACAGAGTGAAACCTACAAATTGAAACTGTTACTGCAAACGAACGGTTTAACCTAGAAGAACGAAATTTGTTGAGCCAAGTGGGATTGGTGTACTGATCATTACCTGAAGGAGTCATCAAGACTGGGTGAAAAAATGTTTGAGGAGATTTCAGGAAACACCTATTTTAGGGAAGCTTGGCAACCTCTTTCAATGAAAGCGATTTTCGCTAGTCTCTGCTTAGGGCTACATCAATAGGAAAAAAACCATAATGATAGAACTTGGAACTACTTTATAATGTCAAGTTTCAAAGAGCTTGCACTAACCGTGTTTGATTTAGAGTTCCAACTCCATGTGTCCATATAGGAAAATACACAGTGAAACCTAAAAATTAAAACTGTTACTGCAAAAGGACGGTTTAACCTAGAAGAACGAAAATGGTGCGTCAAGTGGGATTGGTATACTGATCATTACCTGAAAGTGTCATCAAGATTGGGTGAAAAAATGTTTTCTGAGATTTCAAGAAACTCTTAGTTCTTTGGAAGCTTGGCAACACCTTTCAATGAAAGCGATTTTTGCCAGTTTCTGCTTTGGGCTACATAAATATGAAACAAACCATAGAGATAGAACTTGGAACTACTTTATTGTGTCAAGTTTCAAAGAGCTATCACTAACTGTGTTTGATTTAGAGTTCCAAATCCATGTGTCCATATAGGGAAATAGAGAGTGAAACCTAAAAATTAAAACTGTTACTGCAAACGAACGGTTTAATGGAGAAGGAAGAAATTTGGTGAGCCAAGTGAGATTGGTGTACAGATCATTACCTGAAAATGTCATCAAGATTGGGTCAAAAAATGTTTGCTGAGATTTCAGGAAACTTGTATTTTTTGGAAGCTTGGCAACCCCTTTCAATGGAAGCGATTTTCGCCAGTCTCTGTTGAGTGCTACATCAATAGGACACAACCCAGAGAGATAGAACTTGGAACTACTTTATTGTGTCAAGTTTCAAAGAGGTAGTACTAACCATGTTTGATTTAGAGTTCCAACTAAATTTGTACATATATTAAAATACAGAGTGAAACCTAAAAATTAAAACTGTTACTGCAAACGAACGGTTTAACCTAGAAGAATGAAATTTCGTAAGCCAAGTGTGATTGGTGAACTGATCATTACCTGAATGTGTCATCAAGATTGGGTGAAAAAATGTTTGCTTAGATTTCAGGAAACTGGTATTTTTTGGAAGCTTGGAAACCCCTTTCAATGGAAGCGATTTTCGCCAGTCTCTGCTTAGGGCTACATCAGTAGGACACAACCCATAGAGATACAACTTGGAACTACTTTATTGTGTCAAGTTTCAAAGAGCTAGCACTAAAAGTGTTTGATGTAGAGTTCCAAATACATGTGGCCATTTAGGAAAATACAGAGTGAAACCTAAAAATTAAAACTGTTACTGCAAACGAACGGTTTAAGCTAGAAGAACGAAATTTTGTGAGCCAAGTGGGATTGGTGTACTGATCATTACCTGAAAGTGTCATCAAGATTGGGTGAAAAATGTTTTCTGAGATTTCAAGAAACTCCTAGTTCTTTGGAAGCTTGGCAACCCCTTTCAATGAAAGCGATTTTCGCCACTCTATGTTTAGGGCTACATCAATAGGCAACAAACCAAAGAGATAGAACTAGAAACTACTTTATTGTGTCATGTTTCAAAGAGGTAGCACTAACTGGATTTGATTTAGAGTTTCAAATACATGTCTCCATATAGGAAAATACAGAGTGAAACCTAAAAAATTAAAACTGCTACTGCAAACCAACGGTTTAACGGAGAAGGAAGAAATTTGGTGAACCAAGTGGGATTGGTGTACTGATCATTACCTGAATGTGTCAACAAGATTGGGTGAAAAAATGTTTGCTGAGATTTCATGAAACTCGTATTTTTTGGAAGCTTGGCAACCCCTTTAAATGGAAGCAATTTTCGCCAGTCTCCGCTTAGGGCTACATCAATAGGACAGAAACCATAGAGATAGAACTTGGAACTACTTTATTGTGTCAAGTTTCAAAGACGTAGCACTAACTGTGATTGATTTAGAGTTCCAACTACATGTGTCCATATAGGAATATACGGAGGGAAACCTAAAAATTAAATCTGTTACTTCAAACGAACAGTTTAACCGAGAAGAACGAAATTTGGTGAGCAAAGTGGGATTGGTGTACTGATCATTACCTGAAGGTGTCATCAAGATTGGGTTAAAAAATGTTTGCTGAGATTTCAGGAAACCCCTATTTTATGGAAGGTTGGCAAACTCTTTCAATGAAAGCGATTTTCGCCAGTCTCTGCTTAGGGCTACATCAATATGAAATAAACCATTATGATACAACTTGGAACTACTTTATTGTGTCAAGTTTCAAAGATCTATCACTAACTGTGTTTGATTTAGTGTTCCAAATCCATGTGTCCAAGGAGGAAAATAAAGAGTGAAACCTAAAAATTAAAACTGTTACTGCAAATGAATGGTTTAATGGAGAACGAAGGAATTTGGTGAGCCAAGTGGGATTGGTGTACTGATCATTTCCTGAAAGTGTCTTCAAGATTGGGTGAAAAAATGTTTGCTGAGATTTAAGGAAACTCGTATTTTTTGGAAGCTTGGAAACCCCTTTCAATAAAAGCGATTTTCGCCAGTCTCTGCTGAGGGCTACATCAATGGGACTCAACCCATAGAGATAGAACTTGGAACTATTTTATTGTGTCAAGGTTCAAAGAGCTAGCACTAACCGTGTTTGTTTTAGTGTTCCAACTACATGTCTCCATATAGGAAAATACAGAGTGAAACCTAAAAATTAAAGCTGTTACTGCAAATGAACGGTTTAATGGAGAAGGAAGAAATTTGGTGAGCCAAGTGGGATTGGTGTACTGATCATTACCTGAAAGTGTCATCAAGATTGGGTGAAAAAATCTTTGCTGAGATTTCAGGAAACTCGTATTTTTTGGAAGCTTGGCCACCCCTTTCAATGAAAGCGATTTTCGCCAGTCTCTGCCTAGGGCTACATCAATAGGAAACAATCCATAAAGATAGAACATGGATCTACTTTATTGTGTCAAGATTCAAAGAGCTAGCATTAACGGTGTTTGATTTAGAGTTCCAACTACATGTGTCCTTATAGGAAAATACAGAGTGAAACCTAAAAATTAAAACTGTTAATGCAAATGAACGGTTTAACCTACAATAACGAAATTTGGTGAGCCAAGTGGGATTGGTGTACTGAACATTGCCTGAAAGTGTCATCAAGATTGGGTGAAAAAATATTTCCTGAGATTTCAGGAAACTCCTAGTTTTTGGAAGCTTTGCAACCCCTTTCAATGAAAGCAATTTTCGCCACTCGCTGCTTAGGGCTACATCAATAGGAAAAAAAAAAAACCATAGGGATAGAACTTGGAACTACTTTATTGTGTCAAGCTTCAAAGAGCTAGCA
This sequence comes from Spermophilus citellus, assembly GCF_964194105.1. NCBI lineage: Eukaryota > Metazoa > Chordata > Mammalia > Rodentia > Sciuridae > Spermophilus > Spermophilus citellus. Next base: position 3,561,887 of record NW_027673039.1, on the reverse strand, counting down.
CTAACCATGTTTGATTTAGTGTTCCAACTACATGTGTCCTTATAGGAAAATACAGAGTGAAACCTAAAAATTAAAAATGTTACTGCAAACGAACGTTTTAATGGAGAAGGAAAAATTTGGTGAGCCAAGTGGGATTCCTGTACTGATCATTACATGAAAGTTTCATCATGATTGGGTGAAAAACTGTTTGCTGAGATTTCAGGAAACTCCTATTTTTTGGAAGCTTGCAACCCCTTTCAATCAAAGCAATTTTCGCCAATCTCTGCTTAGGGCTACATCAATAGGAAAAAAACCTTAGAGATAGACCTTGGAACTACTTTATTGTTTCAAGTTTCAAAGATCTAGCACTAACCGTGTTTGATTTATAGTTCCAACTACATGTGTGCATATAGGAAAATACAGAGTGAAACCTAAAAATTAAAACTGTTACTGCAACTGAACGGTTTAACCTAGAAGAATGCAATTTGGTGAGCAAAGTGTGATTCATGTACTGATCATTACCTGAAAGTGTCATCAAGATTGGGTGAAAAAATGTTTGCTGAGATTTTAGGAAACTCCTATTTTTTGGAAGCTTGGCAACCCCTTTCAATGACAGCGATTTTCGCCACTCTCTGCTTAGGGCTACATCAATATGAAAAAAAAAAAAAAAACATAGGGATAGAACTTGGAACTACTTTATTGTGTCAAGTTTCAAAGAGGTAGCACTGAACGTGTTTGATTTAGAGTTCCAAATACATGTGTGCATATAGGAAAATACAGAGTGAAACCTAAAAATTAAAACTGTTACTGCAAAAGAACGGTTTAACCAAGAAGAACAAAATTGGGTGAGACAAGTGGGATTGGTGTACTTATCATTACCTGAAGGTGTCATCAAGATTGGGTTAAAAAATGTTTGCTGAGATTTCAGGAAACACGTATTTTATGGAAGCTTGTCAACCCCTTTCCATGAAAGCGATTTTCACCAGTCTATGCTTAGGGCTACATCAGTAGGAAACAAACCTTAGAGATAGACCTTGGAACTACTTTATTGTGTCAAGTTTCAAAGAGCTAGCACAAACCATGTTTGATTTAGAGTTCCAACTACATGTGTCCATATAGGAAAATACAGAGTGAAACATAAAAATTAAAACCATTACTGCAAACTAACGGTTTAACCTAGAAGGACGAAATTTGGTGAGCCAAGTGGATTGGTGTACTGATCATTACCTGAAAGTCATCATGATTGGGTGAAAATATGTTTGCTGAAATTTTAGGAAACCCGTATTTTTTGGAAGCTTGGCAACCCCATTCAATGAAAGCAATTTTCGCCAGTCTCTGCTTAGGGCTACATCAATAGGAAACAAACCATAGAGATAGAACTTGGAACTTCTTTATTGTGTCAAGTTTCAAAGAGGTAGCACTAACCGTGTTTGATTTAGAGTTCCAAATACATTTGTCCATATAGGAAAATACAGAGTGAAACCTAAAAATTAAAATTGTTACTGCAAACGAACGGTTTAACGTAGAAAAACGAAATTTGGTAAGCCAAGTGGGATTGGTGTACTGATCATTACTGAAAGTGTCATCAAGATTGGGTGAAAAATGTTTGCTGAGATCTCAGGAAACTCGAATTTTTTGGAAGTTTGGCAACCCCTTCAATGAAATTGATTTTCCCCAGTTTCTGCTTAGGGCTACATCAATAGAAAACACACCATAGAGATAGAAATAAGAAGTACTTTATTGTGTCAAGTTTCAAAGAGCTAGCACTCACCATGTTTGTTTTAGAGTTCCAACTACCTGTGTCCATATAGGAAAATACAGAGTGAAACCAAAAATTCAAACTGTCATTGCAAACGAACGGTTTAACCGACAAGAACGAAATTTTGTGAGCCAAGTGAATTGGTGTACTGATCATTTCCTGAAAGTGTCATCAAGATTCGTTAAAAAAATATTTGCTGGGATTTCAGGAAAATCGTATTTTTTGGAAGTTTGACAACCCTTTTCAATGAAAGCGATTTTTGCCAGTCTCTGCTTAGGGCTACATCAATAGGAAACATACCATAGAGATAGAACTTGGAACTACTTTATTGTGTCAAGTTTCAAAGAGCTAGCACTAACCGTGTTTGATTTAGAGTTCCAATACATGTACCCATATAGGAAAATACAGAGTGAAACCTAAAAATTAAAACTGTTACTGCAAACGAACGGTTTAACCTAGAAGGATGAAATTTGTTGAGCCATGTGTGATTGGTGTACTGAAAATTACCTGAAATTGTCATCAAAATTGGTTGAAAAAATGTTTGCTGAGATTTCAGGAAACTCGTATTTTTTAGAAACTTAGTAACCCCTTAGAAGGAAAGCGATTTTAGCCATCTCTGCTCAGGGCTACATCAATAGGAAAAAAAAAAAAAAAACATAGAGATTGAACTTGGAACTAATTTATTGTGTCAAGTTTCAAAGAGATAGCACTATCCTTGTTTGATTTAGAGTTCCAAATACATGTGTCCATATTGGAAAATACAGAGTGAAACCTAAAAATTAAAACTGTTACTGCAAACGAACAGTTTAACGTACAAGAACAAAATTTGGTGAGCCAAGTCTGATTGGTGTACTGATCATTACCTGAAAGTGTCATCAAGATTGGGTGAATAAATGGTTGCTGTGATTTCAGAAAATTCGTATTTTTAGGAAGCTTGGCAACCCCTTTCAATGAAAGCGATTTTCGTCAGTCTCTGCTTAGGGCTACATCAATAGAAAACAAAACATTGAGATAGAACTTGGAACTATTTTATTGTGTGAAGTTTCAAAGAGCTAGCACTAACCGTGTTTAATTTTAGAGTTCCAAATACGTGTGTCCATATAAGAAAATACAGAGTGAATCATAAAAATTAAAACTGTTACTGTAAACGAATGGTTTAACCTAGAAGAACGAAATTTGGTGAGCCAAGTGGGAATGGTGTACTGATCATTACCTGAAAGTGTCATCAAGATTGGGTGCAAAAATGTTTGCTGAGATTTCAGGAAACTCATATATTTTGGAAGCTTGGCAACCCCTGTCAATGAAAGCAATTTTCGCCAGTCGCTGCTTACGAATACATCAATAGGAAAGAAACCTTAGAGAGAGAACTTGGAACTACTTTATTGTGTCAACTTTCAAAGACCTAGCACTAACCGTGTTTGATTTAGAGTTCCAATACATCTACCCATATAGGAAAATACAGAGTGAAACCTAAAAATTAAAAATGTGACTGCAAACGAACGGTTTAACCTAGAAGGATGAAATTTGTTGAGCCATGTGTGATTTGTGTACTGAAAATTACCTGAAATTTTCATCAAGATTGGGTGAAAAAATATTTGCTGAGATTTCAGGAAACTCGTATTTTTTGGAAGCTTGGCAACCCCTTATAAGGAAAGCGATTTTCGTCCGTCTCTGCTTAGGGCTACATCAATAGGAAACTAACAATAGAGACAGAACTTGGAACTACTTTATTGTGTCAAGTTTCAAAGAGCTAGCACTAACCGTGTTTGATTTAGAGTTCCAAATACATGTACCCATATAGGATAATACAGAGTGAAACCTAAAAGTTAAAACTGTTACTACAAACGAATGGTTTATGGAGAAGGACGAAATTTGGTGAGCCAAGTGGGATTGGTGTACTGATCCTTAACTGAAAGTTTCATCAAGATTGGGTGAGAAATGTTTGCTTAGATTTCAGGAACTCGTACATTTTGGAAGCTTGACAACCCCTTTCACTGAAAGCGATTTTCTCCAGTCTCTGCTTAGGGCTACATCAATAGGAAACTAACCGTAGAGATAGAACTTTGGCCTCCTTTATTGTGTCAAGTTTCAAAGAGCTAGCACTAACCGTGTTTGATTTAGAGTTTCAACTACATGTGTCCATATAGGAAAATACAGAGTGAAACATAAAAATTAAATTTGTTACAGGAAAAGAACGGTTTAATGTGGAAGGACGAAATTTGATGAGCCAAGTGAGATTGGTGTACTGATCATTACCTGAAAGTGTCATCAAGATTGCGTGAAAAAATATTTGCTTAGATCAGGAAACTCCTATTTTTTGGAAGGTTGGCAACCCCTTTCAATGAAAGCGATTTTCGCGAGTCTCTGCTTAGGGCTACATCAATCGGAAACTAACCATAGAGACAGAACTTGGAACTACGTTATTGTGTCAACTTTCAAAGAGGTAGCACTAACCGTGTTTGATTTAGAGTTCCAACTACATGTGTCCATATAGGAAAATACAGAGTGAAACCTAAAAATTTAATCTGTTACTGCAAATGATCGGTTTAACGGAGAAGGACGAAATTGGTGAGCCCAGTGGGATTGGTGTACTGATCATTACCTGAAAGTGTCATCAATATTGGGTGAAAAAATGTTTGCTGAGATTTCAGGAAACACGTATTTTTTGGAAGCTTGGCAACCTCTTTCAATGAAAGCGATTTTCGCCATTCTGTGCATAGGGCTACATCAATAGGAAACAAACCATAGAGATAGAAATTCGAAGTACTTTATTGTGTCACGTTTCAAAGAGCTAGCACTAAACGTGTTTGATTTAGAGTTCCAAATACATGTATCCATATAGGAAAATACAGAGTAAAACCTGAAAATTAAACCTGTTACTGCAAAAGAACGGATTAACCTAGAAGGACGAAATTTGGTGAGCCAAGTGGGGTTCGTTTACTGATCATTACCTGAAAGTGTCATCAAGATTGGGTGAAAAGATTTTTGCTGAGATTTCAGGAAACTCATAGTTTTTTGGAAGCTTGGCACCCCTTTCAATGAAAGCGATTTTCGTTTGTCTCTGCTTAGGGCTACATCAATAGGAAACTAACAATAGAGACAGAACTTGGATCTACTTTATTGTGTCAAGTTTCAAAGAGCTAGCACTAACCGTGTTTGATTTAGAGTTCCAACTACATGTGTCCATATAGGAAAATACGGAGTGAAACCTGAAAATAAAAACTGTTAGTGCAAATGAACGGTTTAACCTAGAAGAAAGAAATTTGGTGAGCCAAGTGGGATTGGTGTACTGATCATTACCTGAAAGTGTCATCAAGATTGGGTGAAAGAATGTTTGCTAAAATTTCAGGAAACTCCTAGTTTTTTGGAAGCTTGGCAACCCCTTTCAATGAAAGCAATTTACGCCAGTCTGTGCTTAGGGGTACATCAATAGGAAACAAACCATAGAGATAGACCTTGGAACTACTTCACTGTGTCAAGTTTCAAAAGCTAGCACTAACCGTGTTTGATTTAGAGTTCCAACTACATGTACCCATATAGGATAATACAGAGTGAAACCTAAAAGTTAAAACTGTTACTACAAACGAACGGTTTACGTAGAAGGACGAAATTTGGTGAGTCAAGTGGAATTGGTGTACTGATCCTTAACTGAAAGTGTCATCAAGATTGGGTGAGAAAATGTTTGCTTAGATTTCAGGAATTCGTACATTTTGGAAGCTTGACAACCCCTGTCAATGAAAGTGATTTTCGCCTGTCTCTGCTTAGGGCTACATCAATAGGAAACAAACCATAGAGATAGAACTTGGGACTACTTTATTGTGTTAAGTTTCAAAGAGCTAGCACTAACCGTGTTTGATTTAGAGTTTCAACTACATGTGTCAATATAGGAAAATACAGAGTGAAACGTAAAAATTAAATCTGTTACAGCAAAAGAACGGTTTAATGTAGAAGGACGAAATTTGATGAGCCAAGTGAGATTGGTGTACTGATCATTACCTGAAAGTGTCATCAAGATTGGGTGAAAAAATGTTTGCTGAGATTTCAGGAAACTCGTATTTTTTGGAAGCTTGGCAACCCCTTTCAATGAAAGCGTTTTTCGCCAGTCTCTGCTTAGAGCTGCATCAATAGGAAACAAACCATAGTGATAGAATTTGGAACTATTTTACCATGTCAAGTTTCAAAGAGCTGGCACTAACCATGTTTGTTTTAGAGTTCCAACTTCATGTATCCATATAGGAAAATACAGATTGAAACCTAAAAATATAACTGTTACTGCAAACGAACGGTTTAACCTACAAGAACGAAATTTGGTGAGCCAAGTGGGATTGGTGCTGATCATTACCTGAAAGTGTCATCAAGATTGGGTGAAAAAATGTTTGCTGAGATTTCAGGAAACTCGTATATTTTGGAAGGAATCTACTTCATTACTTCTCATTTTCCCAAAGAGCCTTTGGAGAACAGAACCCTTTCAGTGCTCCAGGCTGTGAATAGGCCACACCCAAAGCTTTCTCATATCCTTAAGTCCTCAGAAAGCATTGTTGATCTGACCCCAAGATAGTGGGTGTGCTGGGTAGACTAGTGGTCATGTTAGTACATGGAAAATTCCCCCTTTGGAAACCATCTCAGAAAGAGGAAGTATCTCTCTTTCACTTGAGGTCAGGCAGGAAATTCTACTAGTCATTGATAGTGGATACAAAGAGGCAGCTTCCCTCCACAGGTGAGAGAAGTCTAGGGAGGATATCCTTATTAAGCCCAATTCTTCTCCATCAAATGCAGCTGTTGTTCAAGTCCTCTTGGGTTCTTCTATATCTGCAATTCCAAAGAGTGAGCCTGGGCACATGCCACTAAAGCAACAGTTTCTTTCAATCCACTTTGGGCTGCTAGAGAGAAACTGTCTGCCTGGAAGTGTCTTTCTATGGGTGGCACTGTGCTGTAGAATATTTGAAACACCTGCTCGTTGAATACAGCTCTGCTCATTCTGAGCCTCAGAGCCCCTCAGTCAATGAAGGAAGTGGAGGAAAATATTCTATGGAATATTCTGGAGGGAACAGAATGCATTCTAGCCGAAGCTAAAAGAAAGTGTTTGTGTCCATTGACCCAATTCAGTGCCTCCAAAGGTCCCCATTTGGGAAACCGAATTGTTACAGGTCAGAACCCTTCCAAGGGAGAAGGGGGAGTTGACTCAGGACCCATGGCATTCTTAGCATGCAGGATAGAAGAAAAACTCCACAGGACACATTTGAGCACATACACAGAGGTTGGATTAAGAAAAATAATGCTGAGAGGGGTGGAAGGCAGCATCCAACACAGGCCAGGGCTGGATGATATGGCCAGGCCAGTGGAGAGCAAAAATTTTGATGGCTTGCATCCCACTCAGCATGCAGATCTAAGAATACGACAGACAGCACAGGAAGGCTATGGAGCCAACACGTGTGCTGGAGTCAAATTGTTCTTCAGCTTTGCATTGGCCCCAATGTCACTGATGACTCTGCAAGTAAAAGAGAACCCAGGTCGACTTGATCATGAGGAATATGGGATGGGAACCTTTGCAATTCCTCATGTCATCCACCTGAGACAGTTCTTTCTAGTGGATGAAATCTGCCTCCATATGTGGAGGATCAAGGACCAGAACAGATTCCTGCTGGGAGCTCAGAAGAAAGAGAGACATTCTCTGAAATGCTTTCCATAGGAAAGGCTTCCTCATCTCTTCAGCCTGCAGGTCATCCACCCACCGCCCCCTCTCTATCCATGTCAGATCCACCAATCACTTCTCAGAAATTCATGGACTAGGTGGATTAGGAATTTCGGGGCATATTTCTTTGAACTTCCGGAGAGCTGCTTTGCGTGCTTTTCCCAGTTTCCATCTATGGGACACGAGAGGCCTGGGACAAGCTACAATTCCCAGAGTGTCTAATTACCAAGAATTTATTGCTCCAGAACATGGAAAAAACCTTAGGACACTGTGACCATTTCCAGGCTGTGAGGCTGGTAGGGTGTTTTAAAAATATATGTTTCATTCGTCTTTTTTCACTTGGAAAAGTAAAAGGACTAAGAGAAGTGCTGTTGTTTTGTGTGAGTTCTGTGTGCACATGTTACTATTGGAGGGCTTGTTTCTTTTGTGTGTGCAAATACACCTGTGGGTTTAGAAGTCTTTTGGTACAGATGTTTTCATACAAAGGAAGATCCAGAAAGTATTAGAGGTTGCATTTTTTCAAAGCAGTATTGCCATTTCAGCCACCTGCACGTGAAACAGAAACATTTTCACGCTTCCACAGTTTCAAATGTTATACAGATAGGGAGATCTTCAAATCACTCTCAGACCACAGTTTACCATTCCAATGAAGCCTTTATTGTGGGCAAGCAGTGGACACAATCTAAAACCAAGATAGCCAGAGTGGCGCATGCCCTTATGTTTTGCCTCTTATTGAAGCCAGAAACACACCAAAGTTATGTTTGCTCAAGGGCATGACTCCTCCCCTACCACTGCAATCGGTAAGAATTTCGTGTCTCCATGTGCCAGGGCACAGGAAAGCCCTGCAACCAGTTTTTAATCTCACTGTCACATGGACACAGTTGACTGATACACTTTTGCTCATCAGAGAAACAGGCTCACTTTCAGGGACCTTCTTGGCCCTATGCCTGTTCAAGGGGGAGATCAGAGGCACTCCTGCTAATGGACACGAAATGCCAGCCTAGCCAAGCTTTTCTCTGGTCCAGTCATGGCTCTGGCACCAGGGTGTTCCGCACACCTTTATTTTAGACCCTAGTATATGTGATATGGGCACAGAACAAAGTACACCTGAGTGCACACTGATGAGCAGATAACATTCCTTCACCCTCTGCATTGTTCACAATACTCCACCAGCCTCTCCACACCTTCCTTCCCTCACTAAATGTGCATCACTTGGTGAAAGATGCTCACAGCACGGGTGGGAGAAGGAACTCCTACGATACTTGGGGGGCCTAGGACAGGCCCCTGTATTTATGGCACTCTCCACATCAGGAGTGGAGACAGGAAATGTACAGGAAAGCCTACACTGAGGAAACAATCAAATCTGAATATGGAATGTATCTCAAGAGCTGCATTGCCAGACATCAGTGTTCACATATCTCCATTCTTTCAGGCTCCAAAATCAAATTGAGGAGCTCCATGTTTCTCCTCCCTGTTTCCCTGCAAAATCTCCTGCCTGTGGATCAGAATCCACATCACCACAGACTGTGTCTGAATAGGGACAGCCATGTCAGTGCCATCGGGAGAAGGGAGTGTCCAGTTAATAAATCTTGGCTAAAACGCCACAGAGTCATTCTGGGCCCTGGACACACATGTTCCCAGACATTAGAAATGGGAACTGGGTCTGAACGAAAAGAGCTCCTTCCACCAGCTGCAGTGGTTCCACAAATGCTCACAATTAAGAGCACCCAGAGAGAGACTTGAAAAGCCTCAATGTTCACGCCCCCAAATCACAAGTGACTTTGATGATCTAGGATACACAATTTCACCCATTTATTATGGTAGTATGTGAAATTCAGTGATATCCTGAACTACACCAAACGAATGATCTTAATTGCCATGTGACATCATCTGAGACATTCGGGCTGTCCAAGTCATTACAATTGAGCACTAGGACACAAAAAAATGCAGTTTTCAGGAAAGACAAAGTAGAAAGGCATATGCCTATTGAGCACTCAAAGGATGCACACAGTAAAACATGGGGAAAATTGATTGAGGATTCAGAGAAGCGACAAGTACATGATTATCATAAGGGGCAAGGAACAAAAAAGGAAAGGCCAGAGAAATTGTCCACAATGATTTTCATGACCACACTCGAGCATCAAGAAGGTCCACCGAAGCCCAGGACAGAGGTCCCAGTGTTCAGCCAGTGTAAACCTCCATGCAGTCATAGGAGAAAAAGGACAAACTTGAGCCTTCTACTTCTGTCCAACTTCAATCTCTACACCTGCATATACACTCCATTTGTCATCCCATTGAAAGCCTGTGGAAGGTGACATGAGCACATTGGACCATCCCCTGGAAACACCATTCAGAGGAGTCTTGTCTCTGAGTTCTGGACAGGTGGCTATGCATCAGATGCTGGCAGGGTCTGTGGTTGTGCCAGAGCTTTCTGAAGTCCCAGCCTTGGCTCCTACTCCTTAGCTAGAAAGGTCCTGTGACCCTGGTGCCACCTGCTCCTGCATGGGAGACCCTGCAAGTTATTGGAGCCCCAAGGGCCATTCTTCCCTGCTGTGGTGTGCCTCATTCCATGTCACTGTCCTCAGAGGAGGAGGACACAAGAAGGTCTTCATAGAGGACACTCACTGGCTCCTGGGAGCTGGGACACTCCCACTCATCAAGATACGGAGGAGTGTCAGCAAGAGCACTGGTCTTTGCAGCAGCGGGAGAGGAAGGGAGATCAGCAATGAACCTGGATCTCCACCAGTTTTTGTGCATTCTCTTGAAGACCATTAGGAGGGGCTGTCGGGCAACACAGCTGGGTGCTGGTGGACTCGATTTGGTACACGGCTTGACTGGATTCAGGATAGGGCTTTCCTTGGTAGGGCAAAGATCCATGGTGGAATCATGGGCTGGAGATTTTCTGGTCACCTGGGGTGACCGTTTTAGTCTGATTCCACTTGTATCTTGCCAAGAAGGCAGAGATTTCCCAGCCTCTGAGCCTGGCTCACAGGTGTTCCCCCGTTGAGTGAGACTATGCCCCAGCCTGAGTTTCTTTGGGGCATTCTGGCCAGTCTGTTTGTGGACCTGAGCCTGTCTCTTGCCTGAGGCCTGGAGGCTGAGTTTGTGGCCCTGGCCCTGTGGACATGCTGCAGGCTGCAGGCAGGGCTCTTTGCTAACGTCAGGACAACTGGCTAGTGAAGGAGGGTGGAGCACGTGGCCCCCTCTGAGAATTTGGGCAGAAATCTGGGCAACTTTAGAGGAGACAACCTCTGGCGTTTCAGGTGCTTTCTTCCCAAGGAGGGCAGGGATCTGCCCTGAGTGCCTTGCTGCCGACAGGATGGTGCCAGGGATGCTCACATACTGTTGTGTCTGCATCCCAGGACCTGAGTTGAGTCCAAGTTCAGGTATCTGAAAGGGATGTGCGCTACTGAATCTGAGACTCTCATCCAAGTTCTGGACACGAGGCTGACTCTCAAACACAGAGCCCGGGACACACCTCGTACTGGTCGTGTGGACGAGCAGTGGCCTGCTGGGTTTCTGGAGGAAAAGACAAACACAGGAAAATCTCCTGAGTCCCTGCACTTTCTCAAGCACCAACAAGGCCCACCAACACATGAATTTGGCTACAGATCATAGAGTGGAACCGGAAGACAAGTCATCAGCCCAGGAAAGGAAAAGGGGCACTCCACCTTCACCTCCATGGCTATCAGCCAAGGACCCATTCCAAGAACGACGTGACATGTTTCAGGGCACATTGGGAAATATCCCATTCTTAATCAGAGGTCTCATGCATTGGGAGGGGCAGGGCTCTTTTGTGTGTTCTTCCATGGCATGTCGATGGCTAATGCTCCTCTCAGCAGAGTGTGAACCCTGAGGAGTTGGCTTACAGAAGTTGAGAGTGTTCTCCCACTTTCAATAGGAACATGCCTGCATTGGACATTGTGTCCTTTGAGACGCTGGAGTCAACTACGACCCCATGAGCCCATGCACCACGTCATGGGGAATATGAAAAAAAGTAACACAAAAAAATTGGAAAGGGCAAATGTGAAAGATCAAAAGCAGGAGTCACAATGGGGTTCAATGTTGATAGCAAATCTCTCAGGCAGAAGGGACACAGCAAAGGAACATATCATGCTTATCCTAGTCACCAAAAGAGCAGGCAACATGCACATACTCACCCTTAGGTAGGCACTGGGTTCTGTCTCTTCCTTCCATTTGGGTTGCTGCCTACCCTGGGGTCTCCTACTGGTACTCCATGTCTGGAGTAGAGCCTTTCCCCGTTCCTCTTCTTGCCTGTAGAACACACGATGGCATTTGGATGGATGTAGAGTCAGGAGTAGAATGTGAGGTGCCCGTTTTCTTAGTGTCTCCTGTGCTACACTGGGTTCTCCCCCAAGTCTGTGCCTTTCCTCCTACAACGCCCAGTCCCTACGTCCAGGCAGCCCTTCTCATTTCCCACTAAGTAGTTCCATGTGGACATATTGATTTTGTGCCTCCCATGTTCGTGTTAATTATGGTGCCCTGAACCCATCTCTTTCATAATTGAATGCAAAGGAGAATGAGCTGCAGGCTGTGGCTTTGGGACATAGAGTCATTGTCTATCTCTCTCCATTGATGCAGCCAGGAGCTGCATGTGGATGTTTGGAGATGACCGTGTGGAAAAGGAGAGACACCACCCCCCTGGAGTTTTGTGCCCGAGGCTTGGATGCCACCTTACCCATCCCTCACCTCTGCACATGGCGCTTCGCTCTGACTGGATGCTCACAGGCCCCTGTGCTCTGGAGATTCTCAGGCTTGCTTGGTGCCTGGTTCTCCTTCTCATTCTTTGGGCCCAAGGGTTGTGGGGCCAGTGCACCATCCCAGCGCTTGATGGGGCATCTTCTGCTCCTCACAGTGTGTCCAAAAGCCCCACATTCCTTACACTTCATCTGATGGTGGAAAAGCACAAGTTGTCAGGAGTCAGACCAAGCACAACCAGCTCTGCCCTTTTACAGACAAATAGAGATTTTAAGTCTTAGTTTCCTCTCCGTTTAGTTCAGGCACTCAGGCCTGGTGAACCATGAACATCTCAGGATTCAAAGGTCCTAGAACACGTTTGTGGAATCACCTATTATACAGGGGCACTGGAAGGAAGGTTTGGATGTTGCAACTTGAGGACTCTGGGCCAGATTTCAAAAACAGGACAAACGTTGGGATGCATGGGTTTCAAGTGGTTCCAAAAGATGCCTCTCTCCCATCCTAGGAAGAAACTAAGCTGAGAGGATGTGCTGGGCAGGTCCTCGAGGGTTGGCAAGGGACAATTGGATGGTAGAGGCAATCTGAGAGGATGTAACCAAGATTCTGACCTGTGTCGCCCCCTGGCTTCCCATTGCCTCCAAAGTCCACATACCCTGGGGTCCTCCTCCTCAGGGGGAGGAGCCCTATGCCTCAGAGCTCCCTTCTGCTGTTGCTTCTTATTCTGGATTTGAATGAGCCTCGGGGCCAGAGGCCGTGAGGCACGCTCTGCTGACTGTCTCATGTTATTCCAATCAGATCCCATTTCCTCAGATGCTGACGTTGGGCTTTCCTAGGTCCAAGAGAAAAGAAAAAGAGTGTCATGAACAAAAAATGATGGGAACTCTCAGATATTTCCCACATTGTGGCATGGAGTACATCTCATGATCCAGGGAGCCCAGTAGAATAGGTGGAGCACAGATGGGTGCGGGATCAATGGAGGAGTACACCAACTACTGCGTCTGACAAAAATAAGATACTCCATGCTGTTAGAATTATATCAGAGTGAATGTATGATTCCCGTAGGTAAAATAAACCAATCTTAACCAAAGGGAACAATTTTGCCTCTATCAAAATGATAAACAAAAAAAGGAAAGGTGAACAGAGATAAACCTAGATCATACAAAGAGAGATCAAAAGGAATTTCATCCTAATACAGAGACTTTCAGAAGCATGATAAACCAGACTTATTCTTGACAAAGTCAAAGTCATTGGCAAGAAATTCGAGTAGATATCCAAGAATGTCCTTGCATATCTCCCTAAGCAGATTGACCTTGAAAAATATTTCCAAATTAATGGTACAGAGAGCAAATTCAGGAGTTGAACCGTGGTAATGGACCTAACCAAAGAGATAAGTTGAGGACTAGTAGATATTCAAGAATGTCCTTGCATATCTGACCTAAGCAAATTATCCTTGAGATATATTTCCAAATCAATGATACAGAGAGCAAACTCAGGAGTGGATCAGTGGTGATGAGTTTAACCATATAGAGAAGCTGAGCATGTGGCGGGTTGGATGTTGAATTTCACCTAACCCACCCTTTCACAGACTTTAGAACATGGGTTCTTAAACTCTTCCACAGAAAGAAAGAGAAAAAAAAATCATTCCCAATGCATGGTGTGCGGTCGCGATGATTTTCTACCATAACGTGATATAAGAAAAACAGAACAAATCAATGATAAATATTGAGCGGCAGAGAAGAATGAAATTCTGATATTTTCCCAACATGCTATGGATGGAACCAGTGTACAACCTTGGCCACACGTTCCAAACCAATGTTTGTTCCTAGACGTGCATACTAAGGGGAGAAGGTGCACTAAAGTGGGAAGGGGAAAGGCGAGAGGTGGGTGGGGAGAGAGGGGACGGAATGGAATAGCAGGTCAGAAGAGAGGGGAAAATGGGTAGAGCAAGGCTAGCTGAGGATGACCCAGGACTTCTATGTGCCTGTGTGGAAATAGTACAGGGAATCCCTTTGCTCTATCCATCCGAGATAGTCCCTATCCTACCCAAGGGTCCATGGTAAACTACAGCTGTTTTCATACACATTGATCCACCAGCCCACAGGTATCAGAATGCTGCAGTAAAAGTTCTCTGAAATTTCAATAGTTTGTGGTGATTTGAACTTCGAATGACCTATTTGACCTGCTCAGCATAAAGAAACAATCTTGGAAAAATACAACCTTCCTTACACAAGTACCTCCTCCTCCATCCTTAACATTTTCCCCATCTACATGTTTTCTAAGGAATCTTCTGTAAACTACCTAGGCAAAGAAAACCAACCTGAGACCCGAACGTTTTGCTGTCTTCTGTCAGCAGGTGCTCAGACAGGTGAGCCTGGACACAGATCCCAGGAAGAGAAGCAGCTTCCTGGACTCCAGCCGGAAGAGGAAGTGAGGGAAGGTGGCTTCTGGGAACTGGTATGCTGCCCCAGGATCACGTGATGCAACACGTCATCTTCAATACCACAGGTTCAATTTTAGGCCAAAATTCAGTGACTCACACCTTTGATTTCCATGACTGCATCCGGAAGGAAGATTTGCCAGCCTTTTCCAGTCAGTACTTTTCTTTTACAGACGTTCAAACTCCAGAGTTTGAATGATTTTGAGGTGATGGGAAGAAGGCACAGGCCAGTTGACCTAAGGGGCTTGGAGTTTTTACAAGTTTGGCTCTCTGGGGTGTCAAAGTTTTTTGTTGTTTTTGTTGTTTGTTTGTTTGTTTGTTTAACGCTGCCATTTGAACTGAAGGATTCCAGAATTCAAAGAAATGCTGCCCAATGCTTCCATGCTTTCTGCGACATAATAAGCTCTGCATTGCATCAGATTCTACATTTTCAGTGGAAGAGTATTTCTTTTTTGCTGGGTTTGGAATGACATTTGTGGACATTCAAGTGCCCAGAATAACCATAGGGCTTAAAGAGAGCCTGCTGCTGAGGGCTGATGCCCCTTCTTTCTCTTCCAAATCTGGTGGGCTTCTGAGGTCCCTTGGTGGAAAAGTGTATGTTTCTGGATTCAGCTCCCTGCCCCCGCCCCCAGGGCATCCCTTCAGGCCCTCACCTGGGCCAATCCTGAAATATTGCTTCAGAGGAAAATTCTCCTGTGTAAGTCTCAAGGGTTCCTTGCCCAAAGGTTTTCCCAGCACTCTACCAGGGCTTTTGTGCTGGTGTCCCTTCCTGTGTAGGTCAACAAGGATTTTATTCACACAGATTTGCACTTTCGAATACACAGGCATATGGGTGCACAGTTCAGAACACCCGGAACCTCAATAGGTTTGCAAATCTCCAATATCACAGAAAAGTGAATGCAGCCATTACTCCCACACTCCCTTTAGATGATTTCCTTTTTTGTTGTTAATATGTTTACGTGTTCATGGACCTTTTGTTTATGCATTTATGTATGTGCAGTGAGTAGAATCAAAACACACTCGCCTACGGGTGGGAGGCCAGCGCTCTGCAACTGAGCAACAACCCTTGCCCCATCTTTTCATAGTTCTTGAAATAATGGGTAGAATCAATTCTAAGATAGCTACAAATTTTCCCACTTAAATCCATCGTGAAAATCTATCAGGAAAGACAGTCAAAATAATGTCATTGAAGAAAGAATGAAAATGTTTGTTTCTCATGAAGAGTTCTGAAGGAATACCAACACAATGCGTTATTAGTCTGTAATATTATTAGACTCTATCTAATGCGAAAGTACATATGAACACAAAGGCACATGCATAGGAATATGCACATGATCATGTCCATAAACACATGTGCCCCCACACACACACAAACACACACACACACTCACACACACACAGACACACACACACACACACACACACCACTCCATACCCCACTTCCCCACACAAATGGGAGCACACATATAAGCAGCTAGAATTTTTTTCTGGAGATTTTTTTTTTTCTTGTTTGGTGAGAGTGGATCCAAGTGCATCCCATTGCCGATTGCCTGCTGTCCTACTTGAAAATTGGTGAAGCTACTGGACTTCCCTAAATACACTTGAACCATCCCTGTAAGGAATCTACTTCATTAATTCTCATTTTCCCAAAGAGCCTTTGGGGAACAGAACCCTTTCAGTGCTCCAGGCTGTGAATAGGCCACACCCAAAGCTTTCTCATCTCCTTAAGTCCTCAGAAAGCATTGTGGATCTGACCCCAAAGTAGTGGGTGTGCTGGGTCGACTAGTGATCATGTGAGTACATGGAAAATTCCCCCTTTGAAAACCATCTCCGAAAGAGGAAGTATCTCTCTTTCACTTGAGGTCAGGCAGGAAATTCTACTAGTCATTGATGGTGGAGACAAAGAGGCAACTTCCCTCCACAGGTGAGAGCAGTCTAGGGAGGATGTCCTTATTAAGCCCAATTCTGCTCCATCAAATGCAGCTGTTGTTCAAGACCTCTTGGGTTCTTCTCTACCTGCAAGTTCCAAAGAGTGAGCCTGGGCTCATGCCACTTAAGCGACAGTTTCTTTCAATCCACATTGGGCTGCTAGAGAGAAACTGTCTGCCTGGAAGAGTCTTTCTAAGGGTGGCACTGGGCTGTGGAATATTTGAAACACCTGCTAGTTGAATGCAGCTCTGCTCATTCTGAGCCTCAGAGCCCCTCAGTCAATGAAGGAACTGGAGGAAAATATTCTATAGAATATTCTGGAGGGAACAGAATGCATTCTAGCCGAAGCTAAAAGAAAGTGTTTGTGTCCATTGACCCAATTCAGTGCCTCCAAAGGTCCCCATTTGGGAAACCCAATTGTTACAGGTCAGAACCCTTCCAAGGGAGAAGGGGGAGTTGACTCAGGACCCATGGCATTCTTAGCATGCAGGATAGAAGAGAAACTCCACAGGACACATTTGAGCACATACACAGAGGTTGGATTAAGAAAAATAATGCTGAGAGGGGTGGAAGGCAGCATCCAACACAGGCCAGGGCTGGATGATATGGCCAGGCCAGTGGAGAGCAAAAATTATGGTGGCTTGCATCCCACTCAGCATGCAGATCTACGAATGCCACAGACAGCACAGGAAGGCTATGGAGCCAACACGTGTGCTGGAGTCAAATTGTTGTTCAGCTTTGCATTGGCCCCAATGTCACTGATGACTCTGCAAGTACAAGAGAACCCAGGTCGACTTGATCATGAGGAATATGGGATGGAAACCTTTGCAGTTCCTCATGTCATCCACCTGAGACAGTTCTTTCTAGTGGATGAAAGCTGCCTCCATATGTGGAGGATCAAGGACCAGAACAGATTCCTGCTGGGAGCTCAGAAGAAAGAGAGACATTCTCTGAAATGCTTTCCATAGGAAAGGCTTCCTCATCTCTTCAGCCTGCAGGTCGTCCACCCACCGCCCCCTCTCTATCCATGTCAGATCCACCAATCACTTCTCAGAAATTCATGGACTAGGTGGATTAGGAATTTCGGGGCATATTTCTTTGAACTTCCGGAGAGCTGCTTTGCGTGCTTTTCCCAGTTTCCATCTATGGGACACGAGAGGCCTGGGAGAAGCTACAATTCCCAGAGTGTCTAATTACCAAGAATTTATTGCTCCAGAACATGGAAAAAACCTTAGGACACTGTGACCATTTCCAGGCTGTGAGGCTGGTAGGGTGTTTTAAAAATATATGTTTCATTCGTCTTTTTTCACTTGGAAAAGTAAAAGGACTAAGAGAAGTGCTGTTGTTTTGTGTGAGTTCTGTGTGCACATGTTACTATTGGAGGGCTTGTTTCTTTTGTGTGTGCAAATACACCTGTGGGTTTAGAAGTCTTTTGGTACAGATGTTTTCATACAAAGGAAGATCCAGAAAGTATTAGAGGTTGCATTTTTTCAAAGCAGTATTGCCATTTCAGCCACCTGCACGTGAAACAGAAACATTTTCACGCTTCCACAGTTTCAAATGTTATACAGATAGGGAGATCTTCAAATCACTCTCAGACCACAGTTTACCATTCCAATGAAGCCTTTATTGTGGGCAAGCAGTGGACACAATCTAAAACCAAGATAGCCAGAGTGGCGCATGCCCTTATGTTTTGCCTCTTATTGAAGCCAGAAACACACCAAAGTTATGTTTGCTCAAGGGCATGACTCCTCCCCTACCACTGCAATCGGTAAGAATTTCGTGTCTCCATGTGCCAGGGCACAGGAAAGCCCTGCAACCAGTTTTTAATCTCACTGTCACATGGACACAGTTGACTGATACACTTTTGCTCATCAGAGAAACAGGCTCACTTTCAGGGACCTTCTTGGCCCTATGCCTGTTCAAGGGGGAGATCAGAGGCACTCCTGCTAATGGACACGAAATGCCAGCCTAGCCAAGCTTTTCTCTGGTCCAGTCATGGCTCTGGCACCAGGGTGTTCCGCACACCTTTATTTTAGACCCTAGTATATGTGATATGGGCACAGAACAAAGTACACCTGAGTGCACACTGATGAGCAGATAACATTCCTTCACCCTCTGCATTGTTCACAATACTCCACCAGCCTCTCCACACCTTCCTTCCCTCACTAAATGTGCATCACTTGGTGAAAGATGCTCACAGCACGGGTGGGAGAAGGAACTCCTACGATACTTGGGGGGCCTAGGACAGGCCCCTGTATTTATGGCACTCTCCACATCAGGAGTGGAGACAGGAAATGTACAGGAAAGCCTACACTGAGGAAACAATCAAATCTGAATATGGAATGTATCTCAAGAGCTGCATTGCCAGACATCAGTGTTCACATATCTCCATTCTTTCAGGCTCCAAAATCAAATTGAGGAGCTCCATGTTTCTCCTCCCTGTTTCCCTGCAAAATCTCCTGCCTGTGGATCAGAATCCACATCACCACAGACTGTGTCTGAATAGGGACAGCCATGTCAGTGCCATCGGGAGAAGGGAGTGTCCAGTTAATAAATCTTGGCTAAAACGCCACAGAGTCATTCTGGGCCCTGGACACACATGTTCCCAGACATTAGAAATGGGAACTGGGTCTGAACGAAAAGAGCTCCTTCCACCAGCTGCAGTGGTTCCACAAATGCTCACAATTAAGAGCACCCAGAGAGAGACTTGAAAAGCCTCAATGTTCACGCCCCCAAATCACAAGTGACTTTGATGATCTGGGATACACAATTTCACCCATTTATTATGGTAGTATGTGAAATTCAGTGATATCCTGAACTACACCAAACGAATGATCTTAATTGCCATGTGACATCATCTGAGACATTCGGGCTGTCCAAGTCATTACAATTGAGCACTAGGACACAAAAAAATGCAGTTTTCAGGAAAGACAAAGTAGAAAGGCATATGCCTATTGAGCACTCAAAGGATGCACACAGTAAAACATGGGGAAAATTGATTGAGGATTCAGAGAAGCGACAAGTACATGATTATCATAAGGGGCAAGGAACAAAAAAGGAAAGGCCAGAGAAATTGTCCACAATGATTTTCATGACCACACTCGAGCATCAAGAAGGTCCACCGAAGCCCAGGACAGAGGTCCCAGTGTTCAGCCAGTGTAAACCTCCATGCAGTCATAGGAGAAAAAGGACAAACTTGAGCCTTCTACTTCTGTCCAACTTCAATCTCTACACCTGCATATACACTCCATTTGTCATCCCATTGAAAGCCTGTGGAAGGTGACATGAGCACATTGGACCATCCCCTGGAAACACCATTCAGAGGAGTCTTGTCTCTGAGTTCTGGACAGGTGGCTATGCATCAGATGCTGGCAGGGTCTGTGGCTGTGCCAGAGCTTTCTGAAGTCCCAGCCTTGGCTCCTACTCCTTAGCTAGAAAGGTCCTGTGACCCTGGTGCCACCTGCTCCTGCATGGGAGACCCTGCAAGTTATTGGAGCCCCAAGGGCCATTCTTCCCTGCTGTGGTGTGCCTCATTCCATGTCACTGTCCTCAGAGGAGGAGGACACAAGAAGGTCTTCATAGAGGACACTCACTGGCTCCTGGGAGCTGGGACACTCCCACTCATCAAGATAGGGAGGAGTGTCAGCAAGAGCACTGGTCTTTGCAGCAGCGGGAGAGGAAGGGAGATCAGCAATGAACCTGGATCTCCACCAGTTTTTGTGCATTCTCTTGAAGACCATTAGGAGGGGCTGTCGGGCAACACAGCTGGGTGCTGGTGGACTCGATTTGGTACACGGCTTGACTGGATTCAGGATAGGGCTTTCCTTGGTAGGGCAAAGATCCATGGTGGAATCATGGGCTGGAGATTTTCTGGTCACCTGGGGTGACCGTTTTAGTCTGATTCCACTTGTATCTTGCCAAGAAGGCAGAGATTTCCCAGCCTCTGAGCCTGGCTCACAGGTGTTCCCCCGTTGAGTGAGACTATGCCCCAGCCTGAGTTTCTTTGGGGCATTCTGGCCAGTCTGTTTGTGGACCTGAGCCTGTCTCTTGCCTGAGGCCTGGAGGCTGAGTTTGTGGCCCTGGCCCTGTGGACATGCTGCAGGCTGCAGGCAGGGCTCTTTGCTAACGTCAGGACAACTGGCTAGTGAAGGAGGGTGGAGCACGTGGCCCCCTCTGAGAATTTGGGCAGAAATCTGGGCAACTTTAGAGGAGACAACCTCTGGCGTTTCAGGTGCTTTCTTCCCAAGGAGGGCAGGGATCTGCCCTGAGTGCCTTGCTGCCGACAGGATGGTGCCAGGGATGCTCACATACTGTTGTGTCTGCATCCCAGGACCTGAGTTGAGTCCAAGTTCAGGTATCTGAAAGGGATGTGCGCTACTGAATCTGAGACTCTCATCCAAGTTCTGGACACGAGGCTGACTCTCAAACACAGAGCCCGGGACACACCTCGTACTGGTCGTGTGGACGAGCAGTGGCCTGCTGGGTTTCTGGAGGAAAAGACAAACACAGGAAAATCTCCTGAGTCCCTGCACTTTCTCAAGCACCAACAAGGCCCACCAACACATGAATTTGGCTACAGATCATAGAGTGGAACCGGAAGACAAGTCATCAGCCCAGGAAAGGAAAAGGGGCACTCCACCTCCACCTCCATGGCTATCAGCCAAGGACCCATTCCAAGAACGACGTGACATGTTTCAGGGCACATTGGGAAATATCCCATTCTTAATCAGAGGTCTCATGCATTGGGAGGGGCAGGGCTCTTTTGTGTGTTCTTCCATGGCATGTCGATGGCTAATGCTCCTCTCAGCAGAGTGTGAACCCTGAGGAGTTGGCTTACAGAAGTTGAGAGTGTTCTCCCACTTTCAATAGGAACATGCCTGCATTGGACATTGTGTCCTTTGAGATGCTGGAGTCAACTACGACCCCATGAGCCCATGCACCACGTCATGGGGAATATGGAAAAAAGTAACACAAAAAATTGGAAAGGGCAAATGTGAAAGATCAAAAGCAGGAGTCACAATGGGGTTCAATGTTGATAGCAAATATCTCAGGCAGAAGGGACACAGCAAAGGAACATATCATGCTTATCCTAGTCACCAAAAGAGCAGGCAACATGCACATACTCACCCTTAGGTAGGCACTGGGTTCTGTCTCTTCCTTCCATTTGGGTTGCTGCCTACCCTGGGGTCTCCTACTGGTACTCCATGTCTGGAGTAGAGCCTTTCCCCGTTCCTCTTCTTGCCTGTAGAACACACGATGGCATTTGGATGGATGTAGAGTCAGGAGTAGAATGTGAGGTGCCCGTTTTCTTAGTGTCTCCTGTGCTACACTGGGTTCTCCCCCAAGTCTGTGCCTTTCCTCCTACAACGCCCAGTCCCTACGTCCAGGCAGCCCTTCTCATTTCCCACTAAGTAGTTCATGGGGACATATTGATTTTGTGCCTCCCATGTTCGTGTTAATTATGGTGCCCTGAACCCATCTCTTTCATAATTGAATGCAAAGGAGAATGAGCTGCAGGCTGTGGCTTTGGGACATAGAGTCATTGTCTATCTCTCTCCATTGATGCAGCCAGGAGCTGCATGTGGATGTTTGGAGATGACCGTGTGGAAAAGGAGAGACACCACCCCCCTGGAGTTTTGTGCCCGAGGCTTGGATGCCACCTTACCCATCCCTCACCTCTGCACATGGCGCTTCGCTCTGACTGGATGCTCACAGGCCCCTGTGCTCTGGAGATTCTCAGGCTTGCTTGGTGCCTGGTTCTCCTTCTCATTCTTTGGGCCCAAGGGTTGTGGGGCCAGTGCACCATCCCAGCGCTTGATGGGGCATCTTCTGCTCCTCACAGTGTGTCCAAAAGCCCCACATTCCTTACACTTCATCTGATGGTGGAAAAGCACAAGTTGTCAGGAGTCAGACCAAGCACAACCAGCTCTGCCCTTTTACAGACAAATAGAGATTTTAAGTCTTAGTTTCCTCTCCGTTTAGTTCAGGCACTCAGGCCTGGGGAACCATGAACATCTCGGGATTCAAAGGTCCTAGAACACGTTTGTGGAATCACCTATTATACAGGGGCACTGGAAGGAAGGTTTGGATGTTGCAACTTGAGGACTCTGGGCCAGATTTCAAAAACAGGACAAACGTTGGGATGCATGGGTTTCAAGTGGTTCCAAAAGATGCCTCTCTCCCATCCTAGGAAGAAACTAAGCTGAGAGGATGTGCTGGGAAGGTCCTCGAGGGTTGGCAAGGGACAATTGGATGGTAGAGGCAATCTGAGAGGATGTAACCAAGATTCTGACCTGTGTCGCCCCCTGGCTTCCCATTGCCTCCAAAGTCCACATACCCTGGGGTCCTCCTCCTCTGGGGGAGGAGCCCTATGCCTCAGAGCTCCCTTCTGCTGTTGCTTCTTATTCTGGATTTGAATGAGCCTCGGGGCCAGAGGCCGTGAGGCACGCTCTGCTGACTGTCTCATGTTATTCCAATCAGATCCCATTTCCTCAGATGCTGACGTTGGGCTTTCCTAGGTCCAAGAGAAAAGAAAAAGAGTGTCATGAACAAAGACATGATGGGAACTCTCAGATATTTCCCACATTGTGGCATGGAGTACATCCCATGATCCAGGGAGCCCAGTAGAATAGGTGGAGCACAGATGGGTGCGGGATCAATGGAGGAGTACACCAACTACTGCGTCTGACAGAAATAAGATACTCCATGCTGTTAGAATTATATCAGAGTGAATGTATGATTCCCGTAGGTAAAATAAACCAATCTTAAGCAAAGGGAACAATTTTGCCTCTATCAAAATGATAAACAAAAAAAGGAAAGGTGAACAGAGATAAACCTAGATCATACAAAGAGAGATCAAAAGGAATTTCATCCTAATACAGAGACTTTCAGAAGCATGATAAACCAGACTTATTCTTGACAAAGTCAAAGTCATTGGCAAGAAATTCGAGTAGATATCCAAGAATGTCCTTGCATATCTCCCTAAGCAGATTGACCTTGAAAAATATTTCCAAATTAATGGTACAGAGAGCAAATTCAGGAGTGGAACCGTGGTAGTGAACCTAACCAAAGAGATAAGTTGAGGACTAGTAGATATTCAAGAATGTCCTTGCATATCTGACCTAAGCAAATTATCCTTGAGATATATTTCCAAATCAATGATACAGAGAGCAAACTCAGGAGTGGATCAGTGGTGATGAGTTTAACCATATAGAGAAGCTGAGCATGTGGCGGGTTGGATGTTGAATTTCACCTAACCCACCCTTTCACAGACTTTAGAACATGGGTTCTTAAACTCTTCCACAGAAAGAAAGAGAAAAAAAAATCATTCCCAATGCATGGTGTGCGGTCGCGATGATTTTCTACCATAACGTGATATAAGAAAAACAGAACAAATCAATGATAAATATTGAGCGGCAGAGAAGAATGAAATTCTGACATTTTCCCAACATGCTATGGATGGAACCAGTGTACATCCTTGGCCACACGTTCCAAACCAATGTTTGTTCCTAGATGTGCATACTAAGGGGAGAAGGTGCACTAAAGTGGGAAGGGGGAAGGCGAGAGGTGGGTGGGGAGAGAGGGGACGGAATGGAATAGCAGGTCAGAAGAGAGGGGAAAATGGGTAGAGCAAAGCTAGCTGAGGATGACCCAGGACTTCTATGTGCCTGTGTGGAAATAGTACAGGGAATCCCTTTGCTGTATCCATCCGAGATAGTCCCTATCCTACCCAAGGGTCCATGGTAAACCACAGCTGTTTTCATACACATTGATCCACCAGCCCACAGGTATCAGAATGCTGCAGTAAAAGTTCTCTGAAATTTCAATAGTTTGTGGTGATTTGAACTTCGAAAGACCTATTTGACCTGCTCAGCATAAAGAAACAATCTTGGAAAAATACAACCTTCCTTACACAAGTACCTCCTCCTCCATCCTTAACATTTTCCCCATCTACATGTTTTCTAAGGAATCTTCTGTAAACTACCTAGGCAAAGAAAACCAACCTGAGACCCGAACGTTTTGCTGTCTTCTGTCAGCAGGTGCTCAGACAGGTGAGCCTGGACACAGATCCCAGGAAGAGAAGCAGCTTCCTGGACTCCAGCTGGAAGAGGAACTGAGGGAAGGTGGCTTCTGGGAACTGGTATGCTGCCCCAGGATCACGTGATGCAACACGTCATCTTCAATACCACAGGTTCAATTTTAGGCCAAAATTCAGTGACTCACACCTTTGATTTCCATGACTGCATCCGGAAGGAAGATTTGCCAGCCTTTTCCAGTCAGTACTTTTCTTTTACAGACGTTCAAACTCCAGAGTTTGAATGATTTTGAGGTGATGGGAAGAAGGCACAGGCCAGTTGACCTAAGGGGCTTGGAGTTTTTACAAGTTTGGCTCTCTGGGGTGTCAAAGTTTTTTGTTGTTTTTGTTGTTTGTTTGTTTGTTTGTTTAACGCTGCCATTTGAACTGAAGGATTCCAGAATTCAAAGAAATGCTGCCCAATGCTTCCATGCTTTCTGCGACATAATAAGCTCTGCATTGCATCAGATTCTACATTTTCAGTGGAAGAGTATTTCTTTTTTGCTGGGTTTGGAATGACATTTGTGGACATTCAAGTGCCCAGAATAACCATAGGGCTTAAAGAGAGCCTGCTGCTGAGGGCTGATGCCCCTTCTTTCTCTTCCAAATCTGGTGGGCTTCTGAGGTCCCTTGGTGGAAAAGTGTATGTTTCTGGATTCAGCTCCCTGCCCCCGCCCCCAGGGCATCCCTTCAGGCCCTCACCTGGGCCAATCCTGAAATATTGCTGCAGAGGAAAATTCTCCTGTGTGAGTCTCAAGGGTCCCTTGCCCAAAGGTTTTCCCAGCACTCTACCAGGGCTTTTGTGCTGGTGTCCCTTCCTGTGTAGGTCAACAAGGATTTTATTCACACAGATTTGCACTTTCGAATACACAGGCATATGGGTGCACAGTTCATAACACCTGGAACCTCAATAGGTTTGCAAATCTCCAATATCACAGAAAAGTGAATGCAGCCATTACTCCCACACTCCCTTTAGATGATTTCCTTTTTTGTTGTTAATATGTTTACGTGTTCATGGACCTTTTGTTTATGCATTTATGTATGTGCAGTGAGTAGAATCAAAACACACTCGCCCACGGGTGGGAGGCCAGCGCTCTGCAACTGAGCAACAACCCTTGCCCCATCTTTTCATAGTTCTTGAAATAATGGGTAGAATCAATTCTAAGATAGCTACAAATTTTCCCACTTAAATCCATCGTGAAAATCTATCAGGAAAGACAGTCAAAATAATGTAATTGAAGAAAGAATGAAAATGTTTGTTTCTCATGAAGAGTTCTGAAGGAATACCAACACAATGCGTTATTAGTCTGTAATATTCTTAGACTCTATCTAATGCGAAAGTACATATGAACACAAAGGCACATGCATACGAATATGCACATGATCATGTCCATAAACACATGTGCCCACACACACACACACAAACACACACACACTCACACACACACAGACACACACACACACACACACCACTCCATACCCCACTTCCCCACACAAATGGGAGCGCACATATAAGCAGCTAGAATTTTTTTCTGGAGATTTTTTTTTCTTGTTTGTTGAGAGTGGATCCAAGTGCATCCCATTGCCGATTGCCTGCTGTCCTACTTGAAAATTGGTGAAGCTACTGGACTTCCCTAAATACACTTGAACCATCCCTGTAAGGAATCTACTTCATTACTTCTCATTTTCCCAAAGAGCCTTTGGAGAACAGAACCCTTTCAGTGCTCCAGGCTGTGAATAGGCCACACCCAAAGCTTTCTCATCTCCTTAAGTCCTCAGATAGCATTGTGGATCTGACCCCAAAGTAGTGGGTGTGCTGGGTCGACTAGTGATCATGTGAGTACATGGAAAATTCCCCCTTTGAAAACCATCTCCGAAAGAGGAAGTATCTCTCTTTCACTTGAGGTCAGGCAGGAAATTCTACTAGTCATTGATGGTGGAGACAAAGAGGCAACTTCCCTCCACAGGTGAGAGCAGTCTAGGGAGGATGTCCTTATTAAGCCCAATTCTGCTCCATCAAATGCAGCTGTTGTTCAAGTCCTCTTGGGTTCTTCTCTACCTGCAAGTTCCAAAGAGTGAGCCTGGGCTCATGCCACTTAAGCGACAGTTTCTTTCAATCCACATTGGGCTGCTAGAGAGAAACTGTCTGCCTGGAAGAGTCTTTCTAAGGGTGGCACTGGGCTGTGGAATATTTGAAACACCTGCTAGTTGAATGCAGCTCTGCTCATTCTGAGCCTCAGAGCCCCTCAGTCAATGAAGGAACTGGAGGAAAATATTCTATAGAATATTCTGGAGGGAACAGAATGCATTCTAGCCGAAGCTAAAAGAAAGTGTTTGTGTCCATTGACCCAATTCAGTGCCTCCAAAGGTCCCCATTTGGGAAACCCAATTGTTACAGGTCATAACCCTTCCAAGGGAGAAGGGGGAGTTGACTCAGGACCCATGGTATTCTTAGCATGCTGGATAGAAGAGAAACTCCACAGGACACATTTGAGCACATACACAGAGGTTGGATTAAGAAAAATAATGCTGAGAGGGGTGGAAGGCAGCATCCAACACAGGCCAGGGCTGGATGATATGGCCAGGCCAGTGGAGAGCAAAAATTATGGTGGCTTGCATCCCACTCAGCATGCAGATCTACGAATGCCACAGACAGCACAGGAAGGCTATGGAGCCAACACGTGTGCTGGAGTCAAATTGTTGTTCAGCTTTGCATTGGCCCCAATGTCACTGATGACTCTGCAAGTACAAGAGAACCCAGGTCGACTTGATCATGAGAAATATGGGATGGAAACCTTTGCAGTTCCTCATGTCATCCACCTGAGACAGTTCTTTCTAGTGGATGAAAGCTGCCTCCATATGTGGAGGATCAAGGACCAGAACAGATTCCTGCTGGGAGCTCAGAAGAAAGAGAGACATTCTCTGAAATGCTTTCCATAGGAAAGGCTTCCTCATCTCTTCAGCCTGCAGGTCGTCCACCCACCGCCCCCTCTCTATCCATGTCAGATCCACCAATCACTTCTCAGAAATTCATGGACTAGGTGGATTAGGAATTTCGGGGCATATTTCTTTGAACTTCCGGAGAGCTGCTTTGCGTGCTTTTCCCAGTTTCCATCTATGGGACACGAGAGGCCTGGGAGAAGCTACAATTCCCAGAGTGTCTAATTACCAAGAATTTATTGCTCCAGAACATGGAAAAAACCTTAGGACACTGTGACCATTTCCAGGCTGTGAGGCTGGTAGGGTGTTTTAAAAATATATGTTTCATTCGTCTTTTTTCACTTGGAAAAGTAAAAGGACTAAGAGAAGTGCTGTTGTTTTGTGTGAGTTGTGTGTGCACATGTTACTATTGGAGGGCTTGTTTCTTTTTGTGTGTGCAAATACACATGTGTGTTTAGAAGTCTTTTGGTACAGATGTTTTCACACAAAGGAAGATCCAGAAAGTATTAGAGGTTGCATTTTTTCAAAGCAGTACTGCATTTCAGCCAGCTGCACGTGAAACAGAAACATTTTCACGCTTCCACAGTTTCAAATGTTATACAGATAGGGAGATCTTCAAATCACTCTCAGACCACAGTTTACCATTCCAATGAAGCCTTTATTGTGGGCAAGCAGTGGACACAATCTAAAACCAAGATAGCCAGAGTGGAGCATGCCCTTATGTTTTGCCTCTTATTGAAGCCAGAAACACACCAAAGTTATGTTTGCTCAAGGGCATGACTCCTCCCCTACCACAGCAATCTGTAAGAATTTCGTATATCCATGTGCCAGGGCACAGGAAAGCCCTGCAACCAGTTTTTTATCTCACTGTCACATGGACACAGTTGACTGATGCACTTTTGCTCATCAGAGAAACAGGCTCACTTTCAGGGACCTTCTTGGTCCTATGCCTGTTCAAGGGGGAGATCAGAGGCACTCCTGCTACTGGACACAAAATGCCAGCCTAGCCAAGCTTTTCTCTGGTCCAGTCATGGCTCTGGCACCCGGGTGTTCTGCACACCTTTATTTTAGACCCTAGTATATGTGATATGGGCACAGAACAAAGTACACCTGAGTGCACACTGGTGAGCAGATAACATTCCTTCACCCTCTGCATTGTTCACAATACTCCCCAGGCCTCTCCACACCTTCCTTCCCTCACTAAATGTGCATCACTTGGTGAAAGATGCTCACAGCACGGGTGGGAGAAGGAACTCCTACGATACTTGGGGGGGGGGCCTAGGAGAGGTCCCTGTATTTATGGCACTCTCCACATCAGGAGTGGAGACAGGAAATGTACAGGAAAGCCTACACTGTGGAAAAAAATCAAATCTGAATATGGAATGTATCTCAAGATCTGCTTTGCCAGACATCAGTGTTCACATATCTCCATTCTTTCAGGCTCCAAAATCAAATTGAGGAGCTCCATGTTTCTCCTCCCTGTTTCCCTGCAAAATCTCCTGCCTGTGGATCAGAATCCACATCACCCCAGACTGTGTCTGAATAGGGACAGCCATGTCAGTGCCATCGGGAGAAGGGAGTGTCCAGTTAATAAATCTTGGCTAAAACACCACAGAGTCATTCTGGACCCTGGACACACATGTTCCCAGACATTGGAAATGGGGACTCGGTGTGAACGAAAAGAGCTCCTTCCACCAGCTGCAATGGTTCCACAAATTCTCACAATTAAGAGCACCCCGAGAGAGAGTTGAAAAGCCTCAATTTTCAGGCCCCTGTATCGTAAGTGACTACGATACTCTGGGATACACAATTTCACCCATTTATTATGGTAGTATGTGAAATTCAGTGATATCCTGAACTGCACCAAACAAATGATCTTAATTGACATGTGGACATCATCTGAGACATTCGGGCTGTCCAATCATTACAATTGAGCACTAGAACACAAAAAAATGCATTTTTCAGGAAAGACAAAGTAGAAAGGCATATGCCTACTGAGCACTCAAAGGATGCACACAGTAAAACATGGGGAAAATTGAGGATTCAGAGAAGTGTCAAGTACATGATTATCATAAGGGGCAAGGAACAAAAAAGGAAAGTCCAGAGAAATTGCCCACAATGCTTTCCATGACCACACTCGAGTGTCAAGAAGGTCCACTGAAGCCCAGGACAGAGGTCCCAGTGATCAGCCAGTGTAAACCTCCATGCAGTCATAGGACAAAAAGGACAAACTTGAGCCTTCTACCTCTGTCCAACTTCAATCTCTACACCTGCATATACTCTCCATTTGTCATCCCATTGAAAGCCTGTGGAAGGTGACATGAGCACATTGGACCATCCCCTGGAAACACCATTCAGAGCAGTCTCATCTCTGAGTTCTGGACAGGTGGCTATGCATCAGATGCAGGCAGGGTCTGTGGCTGTGCCAGAGCTTTTTGAAGTCCCAGCCTTGGCTTCTACTCAATAGATAGAAAGGTCCTGTGACCCTGGTGCCACCTGCTCCTGGAAGAGGGACCCTGCAAGTTATTGGAGCCCCAAGGGCCATTCTTCCCTGCTATGGTGTGCCTCATTCCATGTCACTGTCCTCAGAGAAGGAGGACATAAGAAGGTCTTCATAGAGGACACTCACTGGCTCCTGGGAGCTGGGACACTCCCACTCATCAAGATAGGGAGGAGTGTCAGAAAGAGCACTGGTCTTTGCAGGAGCTGGAGAAGAAGCGAGATCAGCAATGAACCTGGATCTCCACCAGTTTTTGTGCATTCTCTTGAAAACCATTAGGAGGGGCTGTCGGGCAACACAGCTGGGTGCTGGTGGACTCGATTTGGTACAAGGCTTGACTGGATTCAGGAAAGGGCTTTCCTTGGGAGGGCAAAGATCCATGCTGGAATCATGGGCTGGAGATTTTCTGGTCACCTGGGGTGATCCTTTTCGTCTGATTCCACTTGTATCTTGCCAAGAAGGCAGAGATTTCCCAGCCTCTGAGCCTGGCTCACAGGTGTTCCCCCGTTGAGTGAGACTTTGCCCCAGCCTGAGTTTCTTTGGGGCATTCTGGCCAGTCTGTTTGTGGACCTGAGCATGTCTCTTGCCTGAGGCCTGGAGGCTGAGTTTGTGGCCCTGGCCCTGTGGACATGCTGCAGGCTGCAGGCAGGGCTCTATGCTAACCTCAGGACAACTGGCTAGTGAAGGAGGGTGGAGCACTTGGCCCCCTCTGAGAATTTGGGCAGAAGTCTGGGCAACTTTAGAGGAGACAACCTCTGGCGTTTCAGGTGCTTTCTTCCCAAGGAGGGCAGGGATCTGCCCTGAGTGCCTTGCTGCCGACTGGATGCTGCCAAGGATGCTCACATCCTGTTGTGTCTGCATCCCAGGAACTGAGTTGAGTCCAAGTTCAGGTATCTGAAAGGGATGTGCGCTACTGAAGGTGAGACTCTCATCCAAGTTCTGGACACGAGGCTGACTCTCAAACACAGAGCCCGGGACACACCTCGTACTGGTCGTGTGGACGGGCAGTGGCCTGCTGCGTTTCTGGAGGAAAAGACAAACACAGGAAAATCTCCTGAGTCCCTGCACTTTCTCAAGCACCAACAAGGCCCACCAACACATGAATTTGGCTACAGAACATAGAGTGGAACCGTAAGACAAGTAATCAGCCCAGGAAAGGAAAAGGGGCACTCCACCTCCACCTCCATGGCTATCAGCCAAGGACCCATTCCAAGAACGACGTGACATGTTTCAGGGCACATTGGGAAATATCCCATTCTTAATCAGAGGTCTCATGCATTGGGAGGGGCAGGGCTCTTTTGTGTGTTCTTCCATGGCATGTCGATGGCTAATGCTCCTCTCAGCAGAGTGTGAACCCTGAGGTGTTGGCTTACAGAAGCTGAGAGTGTTCTCCCAATTTCAATAGGAATATGCCTTCATTGGACATTGTGTCCTTTGAGACGCTGGAGTCAACTATGACCCCATGAGCCCATGCACCACGTCATGGGGAATATGTAAAAAGTAACACAAAAAATTGGAAACGGCAAATGTGAAAGACCAAAAGCAGGACTCACATTGGGGTTCAATGTTGATAGCAAATCTCTCAGGCAGAAGGGCCACAGAAAAGGAACATATCATGCTTATCCTAGTCACCAAAAGAGCAGGCAACCATGCACATACTCACCCTTAGGTAGGCACTGGGTTCTGTCTCTTCCTTCCATTTGGGTTGCTGCCTACCCTGGGGTCTCCTACTGGTACTCCATGTCTGGAGTAGAGCCTTTCCCCGTTCCTCTTCTTGCCTGTAGAACACACGATGGCATTTGGATGGATGTAGAGTCAGGAGTAGAATGTGAGGTGCCCGTTTTCTTAGTGTCTCCTGTGCTACACTGGGTTCTCCCCCAAGTCTGTGCCTTTCCTCCTACAACACCCAGTTCCTACGTCCAGGCAGCCCTTCTCATTTCCCACTAAGTAGTTCCATGTGGACACATTAATTTTGTGCCTCCCATGTTCGTGTTACTTATGGTACCCTGAACCCATCTCTTTCATAATTGAATGCAAAGGAGAATGAGCTGCAGGCTGTGGTTTTGGGGCATGGAGTCATTGTCTATCTCACTCCATGACCCAGCCAGGAGCTGCATGTGGATGTTTGGAGATGACTGTGTGGAGAAGGAGAGACACCACACCCCTGGAGTTTTTTGCCCAAGGCTTGGATGCCACCTTACCCATCCCTCACCTCTGCACATGGCGCTTCGCTCTGGCTGTCTGCTCACAGGCTCCTGTGCTCTGGAGATTCTCAGGCTTGCTTGGTGCCTGGTTCTCCTTCTCCTTCTTTGGGCCCAAGGGTTGTGGGGCCAGCGCACCATCCCAGTGCTTGATGGGGCATCTTCTGCTCCTCGCAGTGTGTCCAAAAGCCCCACATTCCTTACACTTCATCTGATGGTGGAAAAGCACAAGTGGTCAGGAGTCAGACCAAGCACAACCAGCTCTGCCCTTTTACAGACAAATAGAGATTTTAAGTCTTAGTTTCCTCTCGTTTTTAGTTCAGGCACTCCGGCCTGTGAACCATGAACATCTCGGGATTCAAAGGTCCTAGAACAGGTTTGTGGAATCACCTATTATACAGGGGCACTGGAAGGAAGGTTTGGATGTTGCAACTTGAGGACCCTGGGCCAGATTTCAAAAACAGGACAAACGTTGGGATGCATGGGTTTCAAGTGGTTTCAAAAGATGCCTCCTCCCATCCTAGGAAGAAACTAAGTAGAGAGGATGTGCTGGGGAGGTCCGCGAGGGTTGGCAAGGGACAATTGGATGGTAGAGGCAATCTGAGAGGATGTAACCAAGATTCTGACCTGTGTCGCCCCCTGGCTTCCCATTGCCTCTAAAGTCCACATACCCTGGGGTCCTCCTCCGCAGGGGGAGGAGCACTATGCCTCAGAGCTCCCCTCTGCTGTTGCTTCTTATTCTGGATTTGAATGAGCCTCGGGGCCAGACGCTGTGAGGCACGCTCTGCTGACTGTCTCATGTTATTCCAATCATATCCCATTTCCTCAGATGATGACATTGGGCTTTCCTAGGTCCAAGAGAAAAGAAAAAGAGTGTCATGAACAAAGACATGATGGGAACTCTCAGATATTTCCCACATTGTGGCATGGAGTACATCCCATGATCCAGGGAGCCCAGTAGAATAGGTGGAGCGCAGATGGGTGCGGGATCAATGGAGGAGTACACCAACTACTGCGTCTGACAAAAATAAGATACTCCATGCTGTTAGAATTATATCAGAGTGAATGTATGATTCCCGTAGGTAAAATAAACCAATCTTAACCAAAGGGAACAATTTTGCCTCTATCAAAATGATAAACAAAAAAAGGAAAGGTGAACAGAGATAAACCTAGATCATACAAAGAGAGATCAAAAGGAATTTCATCCTAATACAGAGATTTTCAGAAGCATGATAAACCAGACTTATTCTTGAAAAAGTCAAAGTCATTTGCAAGAAATTCAAGTAGATATCCAAGAATGTCCTTGCATATCTCCCTAAGCAGATTGACCTTGAAAAATATTTCCAAATTAATGGTACAGAGAGCAAATTCAGGAGTGGAACAGTGGTAATGAACCTAACCAAAGAGATAAGTTGAGGACTAGTAGATATTCAAGAATGTCCTTGCATATCTGACCTAAGCAAATTAACTTTGAGAAATATTTCCAAATCAATGATACAGAGAGGAAACTCAGGAGTGGATCAGTGGTAATGAGTTTAACCATATAGAGAAGCTTAGCATGTGGCGGGTTGGATGTTGAATTTCACCTAACCCAACCTTTCAAAGAGTTTAGAACATGGGTTCTTAAACTCTTCCACAGAAAGAGAAAAAATCATTCCCAATGCATTTTGTGCAGTCACGATGATTTTCTACCATGACGTGATATAAGAAAAACAGAACCAATCAATGATAAATATTCGTGGCAGAGAAGAATGAAATTCTGACATTTTCCCAATATGCTATGGATGGAACCAGTGTACATCCTTGGCCACACGTGCCAAACCAATGTTTGTTTCTAGGTGTGCATACTAAGGGGAGAAGGTGCACTAAAGTGGGAAGGGGGAAGGCGAGAGGTGGGTGGGGAGAGAGGGGACGGAATGGAATAGCAGGTCAGAGAGAGGGGAAAATGGGTAGAGCAAGGCTAGGTGAGGATGACCCAGGACTTCTATGTGCCTGTGTGGAAATAGTACAGGGAATCCCTTTGCTCTATCCATCTGAGATAGTCCCTATCCTACCCAAGGGTCCATGGTAAACTACAGCTGTTTTCATACACATTGATCCACCAGCCCACACGTATCAGAATGCTGCAGTAAAAGTTCTCGAAATTTCAATACTTTGTGGTGATTTGAACTTCGAATGACCTATTTGACCTGCTCAGCATAAAGAAACACTCTTGGAAAAATACAACCTTCCTTACACAAGTACCTCCTCCTCCATCCTTAACATTTTCCCCATCTACATGTTTTCTAAGGAATCTTCTGTAAACTACCTAGGCAAAGAAAACCAACCTGAGACCCGAACATTTTGCTGTCTTCTGTCAGCAGGTGCTCAGACAGGTGAGCCTGGACACAGATCCCAGGAAGAGAAGCAGCTTCGTGGACTCCAGCCGGAAGAGGAAGTGAGGGAAGGTGGCTTCTGGGAACTGGTATGCTGCCCCAGGATCACGTGATGCAACACGTCATCTTCAATACCACAGGTTCAATTTTAGGCCAAAATTCAGTGACTCACACCTTTGATTTCCATGACTGCATCCGGAAGGAAGATTTGCCAGCCT
The DNA here is from genome assembly GCF_964194105.1 of Spermophilus citellus. Taxonomy (NCBI): domain Eukaryota; kingdom Metazoa; phylum Chordata; class Mammalia; order Rodentia; family Sciuridae; genus Spermophilus; species Spermophilus citellus. Next base: position 3,527,061 of record NW_027673039.1, on the reverse strand, counting down.
TTTCCAGTCAGTACTTTTCTTTTACAGACGTTCAAACTCCAGAGTTTGATTGATTTTGAGGTGCTGGGAAGAAGGCACAGGCCAGTTGACCTAAGGGGCTTGGAGTTTTTACAAGTTTGGCTCTCTGGGGTTTCAACGTTTTTTGTTGTTTTTGTTGTTTGTTTGTTTGTTTAACACTGCCATTTTAACTTAAGGATTCCAGAATTCAAAGAAATGCTGCCCAATGCTTCCATGCTTTCTGCGACATAATCAGCCCTGCATTGGATCAGATTCTAAATTTTCATTGGAAGAGTATTCCTTTTTTGCTGGGTTTGAAATGACATTTGTGGACATTCAAGTGCCCAGAATAACCATAGGGCTTAAAGAGAGCCTGCTGCTGAGGGCTGGTGCCCCTTCTTTCTCTTCCAAATCTGGTGGGCTCCTGAGGTCCCTTGGTGGAAAAGTGTATGTTTCTGGATTCAGCTCCCTGCCCCCGCCCCCAGGGCATCCCTTCAGGCCCTCACCTGGGCCAATCCTGAAATATTGCTGCAGAGGAAAATTGTCCTGTGTAAGTCTCAAGGGTCCCTTGCCCAAAGGTTTTCCCAGCACTCTACCAGGGCTTTTGTGCTGGTGTCCCTTCCTGTGTAGGTCTCCAAGGATTTTATTCACATAGATTTGCACTTTCGAATACACAGGCATATGGGTGTACAGTTCAGAACACCTGGTACCTCAATAGGTTTGCAAATCTCCAATATCACAGAAAAGTGAATGCAGCCTTTACTCCCACACTCCCTTAAGATGATTTCCTTTTCTGTTGTTAATATGTTTACGTGTTCATGGACCTTTTGTTTATGCATTTATGTATGTGCAGTGAGTAGAATCAAAACACACTCGCCCACGGGTGGGAGGCCAGCGCTCTGCAACTGAGCAACAACCCTTGCCCCATCTTTTCATAGTTCTTGAAATAATGGGTAGAATCAATTCTAAGATAGCTACAAATTTTCCCACTTAAAACCATCATGAAAATCTATCAGGAAAGACAGTCAAAATAATGTAATTGAAGAAAGAATGAAACTGTTTGTTTCTCATGAAGAGTTTTGAAGGAATACCAACTCAATGCATTATTAGTCTGTAATATTATTAGGCTCTATCTAATGCGAAAGTACATATGAACACACAGGCACATGCATACGAATATGCACATGATCATGTCCATAAACACATGTGCACACACACACACAAACACACACACACTCACACACACACCAACACACACACACACACACACACACACACACACACACACACACAGCACTCCATACCCCACTTCCCCACATGAATGGGAGCGCACACATAAGCAGCTAGAATTTTTTTCCGGAGATTTATTTTTCTTGTTTGGTGAGACTGGATCCAAGTGCATCCTATTACCGATTGCCTGCTGTCCTACTTGAAAATTGGTGAAGCTACTGGACTTCCCTAAATACACTTGAACCATCCTTGTAAGGAATCTACTTCATTACTTCTCATTTTCCCAAAGAGCCTTTGGAGAACAGAATCCTTTCAGTGCTCCAGGCTGTGAATAGGCCACACCCAAAGCTTTCTCATCTCCTTAAGTCCTCAGAAAGCATTGTGGATCTGACCCCAAGGTAGTGGGTGTGCTGGGTCGACTAGTGATCATGTGAGTATACATGGTAAATTCCCCCTTTGAAAACTATCTCAGAAAGGGGAAGTATCTCTCTTTCACTTGAGGTCAGGCAGGAAATTCTACTAGTCATTGATGGTGGAGACAAAGAGGCAACTTCCCTCCACAGGTGAGAGCAGTCTAGGGAGGATGTCCTTATTAAGCCTAATTCTTCTCCATCAAATGCAGCTGTTGTTCAAGTCCTCTTGGGTTCTTCTCTACCTGCAAGTTCCAAAGAGTGAGCCTGGGCACATGCCACTTAAGCAACAGTTTCTTTCAATCCACTTTGGGCTGCTAGAGAGAAACTGTCTGCCTGGAAGCATCTTTCTATGGGTGGCACTGGGCTGTGTAATATTTGAAACACCTGATAGTTTAATACAGCTCTGCTTATTCTGAGCCCCAGAGCCCCTCATTCAATGAAGGAAGTGGAGGAAAATATTCTATATTCTGGAGGGAACAGAATGCATTCTAGCCGAAGCTAAAAGAAAGTGTTTGTGTCCATTGACCCAATTCAGTGCCTCCAAAGGTCCCCATTTGGGAAACCCAATTGTTACAGGTCAGAACCCTTCCAAGGGAGAAGGGGGAGCATCTATTCATTCCTAGAAAGCACATGGGAACTTAAAATTAACTTTTTAAATATTTTCACGGTAAAATATTTTATCATTTAGTATAATCACATGTATACCATTCCCATCATTTAGTTTCAGAAACTATTTTAGATGAAAAGAATTTAGTGCCCACTAGCTTGTTTTTCTTTTTTTAAAAATTTCACACAGCTCTTCGCAATGACTTATATGTGTTTTGGCTTTATGAATTTTCTTGTTCAAAAAATTAAATATAATATTAATTGTAAAATACACTTTTTTTCTTACTTTCAATTTGCTTAAGATTTCCCTGTAAACATTCATTATAACATTTAGTGCTCTCATGAAACATACTTGCTCAATATGTCTGGGATAATAGCTCAGAGGTAGAGTGATTTTCTAGCCTGTGGGAGGCCCAGAGTTCAATTCCTCACAACAGAAATATAATATTCCTGAGCAATAGTCTACTGTGAGGATTTACATGTTTCCATTTACCTATTACATTGATTTTACAATATGGTTCTTATGAATAGTACAGTAATAAATATTCCTTTATGAATGACAGTCTCAATACATTTCTAGTTACTTTTGGTATTTTTTCAGAAATAAATGCTTGTTCATCTAGTAATTCTTTATTTTAGGTAGAAACTATCAAGGTAATTTTACTTTTGTATCAATGATGCATGACATTTTCAATATTCTGCATATTTACATTTTTTTCTTTTCCACATTGATTTATTTTAGGGTACTTTTTTGCAAATGTTAATAAGTTTTGTTTACATAATATAAAAAGTTGCTTTGGATAGGCAAAAAGAACCAAAGAATATTGTCAAAAATAAACACATAGTGGTTCATTGAAAGGTATAACAAAGACATATTAGAACTGTGGTGGCAATTTGTACATTTACTATGTACTATGATGCAATCTAGATTTTAGGACTTCTCATTGACTTAACACCTTGAAACTTTTTGGGGTTTCTGGGATGTATAACATCTTTTCAATGGTTTAGTCCTTTATTGTGGGGTAATTTTGAAGGCTGCATTTTTGCACTTGAGTATGAGAGCCTAAAAAAATTATTTGTGCTCTGTGGTCAATCAGTTTCTCAATAAGGAGGATTGACTGCCCTCTAGCCAAGGTTAAAAACTTTGAACAAATAGTTCTTTGAAAACAAAAAGTAATACTTGATAATTATGTCTTCACTTTCATGGTGAGGTTATTTTTTCTACAGAACTTTTTTCAAGTCAAATGTATTATTTCTTATTTTTACTTTGGAAGCATAATGAAGAGCCCAGAGCTGAATCTGATTTATAAATATGTAATTGTCATCTTCTTAATTTTTTATAGTTTTAATTCTTGTATACTAGTGTGAAACACATTTTATGTTAAATATTGTACATAGTCTCATGTAAAATCCAATAACATTACTTGAAACTTAAATATGCATTTACATCAATCTTCCTTAAAGAAGAGACTACTTATTCTCCATTTGATTTTTCTGACAAAATTGTCAAAATTAAATTGACCATAGGTATTGAGCTTACTTATAGACTTCCAGTTTTCTTCCATTCTTGGGTTGTCCAATATTATTCATATTTATACTACCTGAATATTCAAATATTTATAATGCTTAAGGTAATATGGTATGACAATGTCAGTAAAATATACCATGTAATGACCGAACATTCTTACTTAATTTTATGAGACATTAATAAGAACTAGTGAAAAACAAATGAAGCACAACATTTTTAGAAAAAAAAAAAACTTTTTTTTGAACATTGGATTGAACCAGGGGCAATTCACCACTGATCCACATCCCTATAGCTTTTCATATTTATTTAGAGACAGAACCCCTAAAAGTTGCTTAGAGCCTCACTAAGTTGCTGATGCTATCTTTGAATTTATTATTTTTCTACCTCAGCCTTTTGAGCCACTGGGATTTTAGATTTGTGCCACCATGCTTTATTAGTTTAAGTATTTTATATATATGAATTATTTTTTTCACCTGCATTATTGAAAATCATTCTCACTTATTAACAGAAGTGTTATTAATCAGAAAACTTTATGATAAATGTGGCCTCTTTAGTTGATAGCAGGAACTGAATTTTTATCTGTATACCAGGGATTACTCTTGTGACAGGGGTGAGTTTACAATCATCAGGATTCTCTTAGAATTTATTTTTATTTAAATTATTATTTGTTTTCCATTCATTTATATTCATGTTTATTCACTGTAACTCATATATAGATTTCTCTTACTAAATGTTTAAAATAATTCTTGCAATTAAATTTAAGATAGTGCTCTATCAATGCATATATATCATAAACATGGAACACATTTCCCAATTATGTCTATTTAAAATCCTTTTGTATTGACACAAGTTCGATGTAGCTTTATGTTCTCATATAGAAAGGCACAGACAATAATCTCATCAGGGAATTCTAGTGTATTCTGTGGTATCTTGTTTAAAAGTGCTGTGTTCTTCTACACTCTTTTAAGGGTTTTTAAATTTTCATTTTTAGCATGTTTGGGACACAGGTTATGTATTCTCTTTCTAGAATTTTTATAGAATATTTCATCACCATGCCTGTAGAATGCATTGTAGCATTTATATATTTCTCACATGGAAAGAAATTAAGAATATATTGTTAATTATTAATTTTTGTTTAAATTGAGACATCAGCCATTACTCAAAATTATTCCAAGTTATTTTTAGGAAGCTCAGAAGAACACTCTTGAGTATATTATCCCCACTGGTTATGTACACACTATGGATACAGATCCTGCTCTTTTTGGTATGTCTGTGTCCAAAACCTCAGAGAGTAAGAAAATTTACATGTAGTATGTGGTTTTGTAAACTTCTTTGGGATATGGAGTCCTTGATAATTGATTCTGAATTCTACCTGGTGTGCTTAATAACTGTGGATATACAAACACATTTCTTTCCTTCAAACGATTATATAAGCTTCATGTGTAAAATAGGGTTGAATAATATAGATGCTTGATATTGGCAATTCATCCTTCTTTTCTACATTTACAAACTAGGTATTGTGTTTTTCCTCTTCACCTGTTAAAATGCAGAATTTGTTCCTAAGTCTTTACAGCTAATATATCTTTCTTTCCTTTCCTGTTCTTTTCCTTCCTTTCCTTTCCTTTCTTTTACTTTCCTTTCCTTTCCTTTCCTTTTCTTTTGTTTCTCTCTCTCTCTCTCTCTCTCTCTCTCTCTCTCTTTTTCTTTCTTTCTTTCTTTCTTTATTGGGGGGGGAGTGAAGTACCAGGATTTAATGTCAGTGGCACTTGGCTACTGAGCCACATCCCCAGCCCTATTTTGTATTTTATTATAGACAGGATCTCACTGACTTTCTTGGTTCCTCAACATTGCTGAGGCCCAGTTTAAATGTTTTTAACAATCCTCCTGCCTCAGTCTCCTGAGCCACTTGGATTATGTTCATGCACCACTGTTCCTGGCATTTTTTTTAATTTATTGTGGCTCATAGAAACCAGTAAATATGAAAGTGAATAGTATAGTATCTACACTCAGAAGATCTTGATTTCTTTTGATTATGTTTTTTAAATCCTGTTGTTTCCCATATAACAAGCCCACATTAGAGGAGAAATTTTCAAATCAGAGAATCAAGGTGCTGCTTGTGAGGATGATAGCTAACCCTCTGAAGTTCACCAGCCATCAGCTAACTTTTTCTACCAGAAAAACCCAGACAAGCCCCGCATGAATTAACAAAACACTGCAATCATAATGTAATAAGCTCTAGAGTGACTCATTCACCATTTATAATTGGAAACCAAGATTCTGTCACATATTTAGAGATAATTCTGTGGAAAACAGCAGTTGCCTTATTGGTATTGTTTTCCTTTTTTCCTAGGTTAAGTCTGGACCATTATTGAGGTGCTATTAGCTTATGCAGACATGTATACATCAGACTGATGCTAAAACTCTCACAGTACCTCATACCAACTGAGGAAATATCACAGCCTAGGCATTAGATCAAAGGCTAAGTTACAAAATAAGATGTTTGTCTTTAATATATTTAAGTTTTAGAGTCAAGGCTGTGAAGATATACAAAAATGAGACATCAAACTCCTAGAACTCTCTCTTATGCTATCTGACATCTGAAATGAGAATAAGTCTTTTTCCAGCATCAAATAGAAAACAAAATCATTATCTTTTAGATCCTGTCTTTTTTGGTCTTCCTTCTCTTTCTGAGGGCAGTGCCACTATTGCTGTTTGGTTTTTTGGAAAATCATTGATTAGAAAGTATATTCTCATATTTCTTGTATGGAATGCAGGGGTCCAGGCCCCTTAGACTCCCCAAAGACAGAGGAGCCATATTCTCAAAATGGAATGTGTCAGTTATGAATTAAGTTGTTCTAGAGCCTTAAAATGGAGGGAGTTGTGAGGTTGTAGTTCTAAATACATATATATTCTTTATTAGTAATTTTATATTTCTCTCATAATAATATTTTTGATATATTCAGTTTTGGATTAAAATAAATTTCAACTATGTCTTTTTTATTGTATATACTAAAGTAGTTAAAAGTACACCTGTGACTATCATATTATTCGTATTGGACATTAGGGTAGTGCTTCCCAGTTGAGAGCTCTAACTGCCTTTTTAGAAAATAGATCTAAAAAATAAATTTAAAAAATCATTGCCCATTATATGGTTTTCAATAATTAACAATATGTATGCATATAATTCATACATATATATTATCCTATATAACAGGCTTAATTTAAATATCCTATGCCAGTCTACCCTCCATCACTTTTGGAAAAACTTGTCTTTTAAAACGCTGCTATTTGTACTCAATTCTAATCACCTTAAAAAATGAAGTAAATGTACCCAAAAACATGCCTATCTTGACTCCTTCTTGCCTCATTCATTCCTGAAGTTGAAGTCTTCTACTGTCATTGGATAGTAGCTCAGTGGATTCAGACTTGGAGGGCAGCAGTTTCCAATCAGGTGCTCTTGGTGATAATTATTTAATCCAACATATGATAATTACAAAAGGTGTGACTTACACTATCTGATTGAGTTTTAATTTCTGGAGCTTGTCATTTTTTGGATTCATTTTTATGCTTCCTTCACAATGCTCAGGAAACCCAGGTTCTTCTTACACTCAGATAATGAAATATATATATATATATATATATATATATATATATATATATATATATATATAGAGAGAGAGAGAGAGAGAGAGAGAGAGAGAGAGAGAGAGAGAGAGTATGCACGACACCCTGAAAGCCAGGCAATGGTTACTGTGCACGGTATTAAGACCATATCTGTACACTGGAAAGTGAGACCATTTGAAAGAAGTTTCAAACAGCAATTGCTATGACTGGAAGTGGTTTCAGTAGATGGAAACCACAGTCTCCAGTCTGTGCAATAAATGAATAATCTTTTAGGGAATTTTATTCTGAGTCTTCTCTGGCCAATTCAGTGGGAAATACATCAGTAGCTAAAATTCTGGACATTCTGTACTATCCAATCAAGGTATCTTCAGGCATGGCTTGAAGTGTATATGGACAACTTTGTTCTGGAAGCATGGTACCTTGTCAGATTTTGTGGTACTGATTGGCATGATCATCAGTAGAGAATCCCAAATCCAGATGTATTTTTTTTCCTGCATAAAATTATTGCTGGTATATAGGTGACTGAGTTACTTTTTTCTCCTGAGACTTCTATATGTCTGAGAAGCAGGACCTCAAATTCAGAATACTGAATTTTTTCTCCAGTTTGTTGTTTAGAGTCTCAGGATACAATAATCCTTTAATTTCATTTTTCTGTTTACATTCGAAATGTTGACTTTATTACTCCACAACTTAATAGACTGTTTCTAATATTTCAAATGAACACATTTTTATAACTTCTTTGTCTAACACTAGCTGGGCACTTTTATTATAATATTTATTTTATTTTTTAGTTATAAGTGGACACAGTATCTTTTTTGTTTTTATGTGGTGCTGAAGATCCAACCCGCTGATTCATATATGCTAGGTGAATGCTCTACTTCTGAACCGCAACCCAAGACCTAGGTGACAATGTTTATGGAATTTTTTATCCTCCTCTTTTTTAGAATTTAATGTGAGAGGAAAAAAAGATACTTCATGATAAAATGTTCGTTCTTGTCCTCTCTTTTTCTTTCATAGACACAGATATTACTAAAATGTATTTAACTGGGGATTCCCCATTGTAGACTTGGCAGGATGATTGTCCTCATGTCACTCTCATACTTTCTCCGGGTCTTTGTTTCTGAGGTAACCACAGCTGTCATGCCTATATAATTTTTGAATCTCTGTGTCCTCTCGTGCCAAGAGAAAGCATTCTGAAATATAGGGTGGAGATTATTTTGGGAGTAGTTTGATGCCCTGCACCTAAAATAAATATAGTGAGACACCCGTCATTTAAGTTTTCTTTTTTTCTTTTTCTACTGGCAATACTGCTACATTATAATGGGCATGCAGTCATTTCTTTGACTTACTCATTTTAACTCCTTGAATTTATACCCAGAATTAATTTAACCATGTTATATGCTATTTCTGTTTTAAATAATTCAAGGAGTTTTATTATTTTCAAAAATGACTTTTTTTTAAACTTAAATTTTCCCCAAAGGTGTGCAAGGGTTTTCTTCTTTTTCATATCCATAGTTTTTTTGACTCTTTTTTGGTATTAGATTATTGACAAAACTATTCTCTCTCTTTTTTGGGGTAGGCTCCAGGGAATGTGCTCAGGGGCACATCCCCAGCACTATTTTGTATTTTATTTAGAGACAGCATCTCAATGAGTTGCTTAGTGCCTCACTTTTTCTGAGTCTGGGCATTGAATGCGGTCCTCCTGCCTGAATTTCTCAAGCTGCTGACATTACAGGCATCCACAACTGTTCCTGGTGACAAAAGCTACTCTGACATCTGTGCTCAGTATTCAAGTGTTCACAATTTAAGTTGTATATCAAATATGTCAGGGAAGATTGTGGAGTCCAGTTTGTCAAGTATCCACGGAGAGAGCATGTGGAAAACTTTTCTTGGAATTAAAAATATATGTGCTCTATAACCTCTTCTCTGAACTACTGCTTGGGATTTTAGAAGCCCATTTAGATACTTGCAAATCAATGGTAAACTGATACTTTGTGATCTAGGGGAGATTTGCATATAATCAGTAAGCTTCATTCTCAGAACTTGAGCATTTGGAATGGCTTTCTATTTGGGATCCTCTGCCTAAGCCTCCTACCGTTCTGTTTCAGAGTGTTTTTTTTTATATGTGAGGTAACTAGTTTCTTCCATTGAATGGAAGATGTTAAGAGATTACATCAGTCAGTGAAGAAAAATTTTCTTGCTGGGAAAAATTGGCTGTCATGGAATATTTATAGGCACAAGCCAGAGACTGTAGCTCTTTGTGTGATGAACACCCATTAATGCATAAACTAAGTTATTTGTGATTTAACTTCTCTGTCCCAATCCCAGTGTTTTAAGCCCATGGATGCCCAAACATAGATAACTATCATTTCTTTTTGTACTCTTAGTAGTATTAATGTGAAGATGCTTGTTCAGCACAAGCAAAATTAATATCTGAAGCAGAGAAAACTATTTAGAGGTAGGGTGTTATGTATGTGGTCCCAATCTTCCTCTTCTCAGGGTTTCACTAGCTGTTAGTAATTCTCTTCCAATTACATAGCACATTGCCTAAGGCTGGACTGAGGCCCAAGCCTACCATAGTTTTTTTTTGTTTGTTTGTTTGTTTTTTTGTTTTTTTGTTTTTTTTTTTAAATCATCAAGTGGTAGATATTTTCCCAGTTGTACAGTTTATATAAATCTCTCAACTCATTTTTTTAACTTTGCCTAAGAGGAACTTGAAACATAATATTTCCATTTAATGTATTCATGGGTGAAGAGTGAGTCACGAACTACTATTTATTTATATTCCCAACATTGCTCTCACTTAATGTATGCCTTTCATCATTGGGCTGTGGTAAGACTTTTATTTTTATTTTAGTAAACTTATATAATATTGATTCTAAATAAATAGAAATGGTAAGATGGAAATTATAATTTTCATAGCAACCAGTAAAAATAATATACAGTGTCATTGAAACACTAGAAAAGAATAAGCTGATGCACACATGCTTATTGACTATTACAGCAGCTGTATTTAACTTCCAGATTTATATAATTTATAAGATTTATATAATTTATAAGAATCTGGTATACATAAATGTGTTCTTTTTTATTAGAATAAGTAACTTGAGTGAGTAGATGTAGATACCCCTAAATTATAGGAAATGAATCATAAATATAAATACTATTTTATTCTAGGGCTTGAAACTGGCACCTCAGTTAGTAAAATTTGATAGTAGTGTACACCAAACTTGTGGGATCTGTACTAGATGGTATCAGAATAATTGAACTACTAGTCATTGAAATATTGGTCGTTGTGCAAGTTTAGATATTTGTTATCAAAAGTTGTTGCAGAGTCAGGAGTGGTGGCACAAACCTCTAATCATAGTGATGTGGAAAAAATGAGGTAGGAAGAAAGTAAATTTGAGTCCAGACTCAGTAATTTAGAGACCCTAAGCAAATTTGTAAGCCCATTTATCACAATTAAAAAAAATCAAAACTTCTTGAAATGCATTTCAGGGGTATAGTGACCCTGGATTAAATCTCTAATTAAAAAAATAATAATAATGCTTTTTCAGAAGAAAGACATCACATACCAGAATGTTAAACTAACTTCATGTATGTGTTGGCTCACTAGTGATAATTGAGACCCTGGAAAAAAGAGTATTTACATGCTGTCAGAGAGGCCTTTAGGGTGCCAGAATCTTTCAGAATTTTTTTCTTAACTGCTTATTATTCTCTCATTTTCTACTTTGAAATGAGCCAAATGAGTATACAGTTTCACAGTGAGAGTGGTTTTACAAATCTGAAAATGTTAAACCTGATGTGTCAGTTTCCTTATAAATTGAGAAATTAACAGTATATACACTTAGTTTGCTTTTTTATTTTTATTTTTTGTTATAACTTTGTGCCATGTAATTCAATTTGACCCACGTACCTAAGTGTTTTGTAATAGTTTGATAGTTAAAATTTGTATTCTTTTGTTTTAGAAGTGAGTAGTGATGTTGTGGTCTGCAAAAGAAAAAGTAATTTTTTAAATACAGTATAGATTTATGGTGTATTTAAATAATGAGAAGATAGACAACTTTGGAGATAACCATTAAAATAAATATGTGGACTGTTGAAAGTTTTGGAGTGTCTTTATTGATCACTTATGTCTTCTACACACTAAGGTGACCACTGTTGTATGAGGATAGTTATTACGTATAATTTTGCTATGCATGTCTCAAGTATCATTGCTTTGTTTGGTTGTGCTTCTTTTGAATATTTGATAACTAATTGCAACTATTATTTAACCTTTGGAATTATGTTGGAATTTTTCCCACTTTATTGCTTCAGTGTTTTCCTTCACATGTGCTGCTCTTTGGGTTTCATTGTATCAAAATTATCCACCAATTTTACTGCTTATTATGAATTATAGGGGCTGGGGATATAGCTCAGTTGGTAGAGTGCTTGCCTTTCATGCACAAGGCCTTGGTTTCAATCCCCAACACCACAAAAAAAGTATCTTATTTAATGGTTGACATCACTACCATATGTGAAAACCACCTCTTTTAACTCTCATTAAAATTTGTATGAAATTAAATACTATGTCATTAATCATATGGTTCATGTGATATTTATTTACTCATTTTTATTTCAGGAACCATTGACATTAAGGGATGTGGTCATTGAATTTTCAGAAGAGGAATGGTCATGCCTGGACCCTTCTCAGCAGACTTTATATGGAGACCTGTTGTTAGAGATCTGTAGAAACCTACTCTTTATTGGTGAGCCTAAATTTCATTCCGAACTTCTAATTCAAAACTAATATTTAATTTTTTTAACTTTATAGAGTATCTTATTTCAGCTTCTATTTTTCATGATAAAGTTTTAGTTTCTTATTTTTAGGACAATGATTGATCATTTGTTTATGTAGAAAAGAAAATGTTAAAGATTTTTATTTATTTTTAACTTATTTCTAAGTAGTGCTCATAATGTAGAGAATAAAAATGGTTTCAAAATATTTTAGTGTTTTTTTTCTGAAAAAATGATTGGTAAAATAATTTTGTAGAACCTTATAGGGTGTTTTCTCTTTTTTTTTCTACTGAGGACAACATTAAAAAGACTTCTGTAGTTACCAAGAAAATAACAAAATGTGACATATTCCATTTTCCATCAAAAACGTCTTGCTGTCTGTAAGTTATCTTTGGTCACCCTTCTGTCCCCAAAGAAATAACCTTTGGAATTGAAGAGAAAATTGACAGTAGACATATATCAAAGTGGGTAGAAATCAATGAAGCAAAGAATACAGACAAGCGGTTCAAATGTCAAAGAAGAATTCACATTTTAAAATGTTAATTGATAAGCTAAAATCTGACACATTTTTTTCAAGCCTAGGTTTATTTCTGTTGCAATAATTAATGAGCATTGCATGCTCTATGTTTACCATGCATATCAATTATTTAAGCTCATTCTTGTTCTCCAGAGATCTCCCTACATTCAAATTAACAAAGTATTGTTAAAAAAAAAAAGATAGAGACAAGAGGCAGGAAAGGTGGCATAATGACAAGAAGGCCAAGCTGCCAAGCTTTATTCCTATCAATAGATTAATTTAAGTCCTTGGCATCACTTCTATATATTGTTCATTTTACTACTAGACAGGTTAGAAACTTAGCAACATTATGCAGCTTATTCCTCAATTATATACTAAGTTACAATGTGCAATGTTAGGAGTTTTGTGTAGCCCTCAAGAAAATCCATTGTATAAACTTAACTGTTATTTGGACAGGTTTAGTCTCAGTGAAACATTGTACTTATCTTTAAAGACAGTTCCTTTATTCCCAGGAGCTGTTTTCCGGAGATCATATTTGAGGCTGATAACACTCAGAGCCTTTTCAAGCAGTGGATTGACATAGCAGCTTCACATTGCATGTGTATTTTATTATTTTATTAATTCCTGGAGAAATTGTAGGGCATTCTAAGGGTGGGAAACAGAGTAGCTGTTACCTGTGGGAGTTTGATCACCATAGGAATGCTTCTCTGTATATTTTCACAGTCAGAATTTATACAAAGTATTCCACAATGCCTGTGAGAATACTTATAACCTGGAATTTATCGGTATTTGGAGGATCCTTAGAAAATTTGCTCATTTCCAAATATTTCTAGGTAAAAACATTGTAATATATTAATATTGTAGGAGAGTTTCCTTAGTATAATTTAAATATTTATTCATTCAAAATTTTCTCATGAGAGCTTTATATGAGTGCTTTTACTGGATATTCTGTGAAATTTTCCTTCCATGTAATGAATAGCAGTATTTCACAATACCTGCTCCTAGTGGTTATGTAAGTATAGCTGATCAATGTGGTTAAAAGAAGAATTTTCAGGGCTGAGTGGTAGTTTAGTGACAGAGGTCTTTCCTCACACATGTGAGGTACTGTGTTTGATCCATAGCAATACATAAAAATAAAGAGATATAATAAATGCATTCTGTCCAACTATCACTACAAAATTTAAAAGAAATATTTCTATTGTAATACAATTATCCAAAATTTCGTGGTATATATTTCTCTAATTCTTGATTTTTTTTCATTGTTGTTTATTAGGTTTTCTCACATCAGTGATATTGTTTTTATTTCTATATCTATACGTTATAATTTAATAGAAATTTCATAATTTGTCAATTTAGGAAAACAATAGTTGAAATTAAACTACATGTGAACCATGTGCCAATTTTCAATAAAGTTTTCTATGATTTTACTTATATATATATATTAAACCTTTTTATAATATATGATTTTTATATAGTGCCTTGATTGTTTATACTCAGTTCTTGTGCTTAACCATATAATGTATCTAAGTTTTGCCATATAAATATATATATATTTACACACAGACACACTGCATATTGAACTAAGAGGTTCTTAAATATTCAGCTACATCATCACCCTATTTTGAATTTTAGTTTACAATAGGCTCTTGCTGAGAAGCTAAAGCTGAAATTTGATTTCCATGCCTCAGCCTTTCTTCCAAGTAGCTATAATTAATGACACATTCATTACCTCTCTATTTATGAATCTGTTCTTTTGTCTAGGAGTAAGAATTTAGCATTTTTAAGGTACCATAAAGATGTTTACAATACTGTTTATCTTTTATGTATTTGTTAAATTTTTAATTGTGATCAAAACTGCATACTGTATAACTTTCCTGAACTTACTGTCTGGTATATTTTTAATTTACTGGTCAATAGTGTTCATTGAAATTGTTTTGTAAGATTTTTTCCAGAAAGTATGTATCACATAAAAAGTAAATTAATGTTTCCTCCAAACAAGTGTTCCCAAGCTGCTTGAATAAAAAGTGTATGTTATCACACCTAGCTGGCAGATATTTTTGTATTTCATTTTGTTACATGTCTAGATAAGTTGCTTAGGGCCTTGCTTAACTGCTGAATTTGGCTTTAAATTCATATTTATTAATTTTAAATATCACTTTTGCAATTGATTTTCAACTTGTTATGTTACAATGCAACTTCAATATTGTAATATCTGTTAACATTTGTTTTGTGCTTTTAACATGATCTCTTTGGAATAATATTCCATAGACTATAGAGAATATTGCCTCTATAAACCAAAATGGTTTTTAATGTTTTTGAAGTTTTTTTTTATTCCTTGGGTAATAACGCAAAGCTATTTTTTATTCTTTGCATTAATTGGGGATATATGTCTCCTATTATTACTTGGTTGCTTTCTATGATGTTGAATTTTGTCTGTGTTTTCTTTCTGTATATGAAAAACATTATGTGAGTGACAAATATATTTATTATAATTGTATTCTAGGGATTTGGCATATTTATTTTTATATAATATTCTACTTTGTCTCTTATTTATATAAATATTATCAACAATTTCGAATGTAATATAAGTTTTATCCTTTTTTTAGTCTTTTTGTGTCCTTATATCTAAAAAGAATCTTTTATAGATTTACATCTGACATAGTTAACAAGTTTTTTTTAGATTTAATCTTGTTAGTCATATTGGGTTTTGATAAGTATTTTTTTTCAAAATAGTTTATTGATACTTAAATTACTGATGAGGAAGACCTTCTATTTTTCTAGTTTTGTTGCTTTCTTATAATTTTTCTACTATTAAAATATGCCTTAATTTGTAGTTCATAGATTTTTAGGGTGATATTTTATTTTTTTCTATTTAATTTTTATCTTTGATGTTTATTTTGTCATTACTTTGAAATTATTTAAGTGCTTAATAACAGTAGAATAAATTGGAAATAACATTCTTCTATTCTTAAATGAATATACAACCAGTATAACTCCACATAATTTCCCAGCATGTCTTTGCATGTGTTGCCATGATTGTTATTGATGTCACACCTGCTTTTCTGATTTATACTAATTAACAAATATTTATGATAATTTTTATGCTATAGTTTTCCACATTCTATAGTAGAATGAAATGTTTTGTACAACAATTAAAGTAAAATAAAATATATATTTGTATATATTTTTCTTTTCCAAAAAAGCTTTTAAATTTTATATGATTTCTATTGTGTAGATTTATTTTATTGGAAGTATTTCACTGATAATTTCTCTTTCAGCAGGTCAAGAAGTAAAGCAATTTTTGAATATTTTCATGTCTTTAAAGCATGTATTTTTTTAAAGTTCAAAAAAAATCATATTGGTTGATACAGAATTCTAGGTTCATGTAGTTTGTGATACAATGCCACTGTGCTTCATCCTACGCAATACTCCCCCAAAAGATTTAAAAAAATAACTAAATAAGAAATTTATTTTCTGCAAAATTTGAGTCACAGGTAGAGTTTAAATATGTTGAAGTGAAGGTCTATGATTGTGATAATATCAGTCAGTTTGAATTTTGTCTTCATCTGTGGTGATACAAAGTTCTCACATATTTTGTCAGCATATTCTAGTAAATTCTATATACGTCTTGAGTAATTATGGCCTTGAATCATACTGTTCTGTGGCTACTAACCCCCACCTTGATAAGATTTTATATATTTGCAGAGTATATTCACCATAGGGTAGTAAGAGGAATAACTTGCTATTTTAATTTTTTCAGGTATGATTTCTAATCAAAACCAATAATTTTCAGAAGAACAAGAAATAAAATATTTTTTGCAACATTTGATAAAGAGCAGGTATGGATACCATCTGTCTAAGGTTTTCCTTGAGTTCTTTATATGACCATTTTTCTGATGACTCTAGGTCCTCCTGAATATTTAGGCTGTCCTGCATTGTTTGTACTCCTTTTCTTCCTTGATTTTTCAATCTGCTCATTTTACTTCTTGTTCTGTTTGACTGCTGAGTTACTGTTTACTCCTATAAATTTATTTAATGCTTGGGAGGAAAGGTATTAGAAGGGAAGGGAAGAAGTCACTAAAGAGAATGAGAGTAAGCAGGTAGAATTCAAGGAAGGGGGAATAAGAAAATTGAAAAGAAATGAAAAGACAAAAGAAGAAAAAAATAGGAAATAAAAAAAGAAAAAAAAATAAAAATTAAAATTAGAAAAAATTTTTTTTTTAAATTGTAAAAAAATATTAAAAAACAACAAGAAAGAAAAATGAAAATGAAAGAAAAACCCCAAATCAAAAAAAGAGAGAAAAAAAACTAATAAATGCATTCTTAGAGTTTGATTAACTTCTCTTCCAGTAGGTGGCGCTGTGCCCACCAGGCCAAGTTTCTCCTGTGAATACGCGGGATCTAATCACTGTGCAGCATCTCCTCCTTCCAAACTGGGCGAGTCTCCAATCCTGAGTGCCTAGGGCCTCCTCTTGTGTCTAGTCACTTCCCCACTTTTCCTCTAGCTAGGCCCTTCTCATGGGTGCCACTCACCACAATACTGGCTACACGCCAGGTCTGCTGCTCTTGGGAGCCCTGTTTTCATGAATCACTGGGCACACTCTCCCAGTTTGCCATTCCCTCAGACCCTAAGTTTGTAGAGCTTGGGGCTGAGAATCCTCAGCGAATTATACTTGCCCTCTGGTAGCCACACCCCCGGTAGGTGGTGCAAGAGACCTCAGTTGTCAGCACTGGTGGGAGTGGTAGCCAGGATTTCCGCGCTGCGGTCCCGCGCCACGTCTGATTCCCTCTGTACGTCTATCACGCTCATGGGAGAGCTGGGAGGGGCCCTTACGGGAGAACTGGGAGGGGCCCTTAAGATTTCCCCAATGTGTGGAGAGGGAAGACTAGGGAATTACACACCTGTAGCCGCAGGTTTCAATGATGTTATCTCTTCCGCTGCAGTCTGGTGACGTCAGTTCTCTGCCATGGTGGTATCTCTTGCAAATGGCGACAGTTCGTTTCCCTTTGCCAGGTGACCAATGCAACGGGTGGGTCCTTACTGTCTCTCCCAAGCCCCGTTTCAAACCTGTGACCACTACCTATGAAGGCTCGCTTGGCATTTACCTCCGTAGGATCAGAAGGGCTGACCAGTTGTTTCAGCCGGATGGATTAGTGCTGAGTCACAGCTGTTTGTCTGTGGGAAGCAGGCAAACGGGAGCTTGAATTCAGCTGATCCGGGCTCAGTGTGTGTTCTGAGAGGCCCAGACTGTTCACCCCAGATCCACATCAGCTCAGCATTGCCTAGTGATCCTGTAATCCCAGCAGCTCAGGAGGCTAATGCAGGAGGATCATGAGTTCAAAAGCCATCCTCAGCAAAAGCAAGGTGCTAAGAAATTCAGTGAGACCCAGTTATTGGTGCTGAATTCTTCTCCCTCACATGTTGAAGTATAACATAAGAGAAACATGCTGAGGCAAGCCCATAAAGCAGGGATTATTTAAAAAGGAGTAACACAGACTTCTTCCAGGAGTGAGAAAGATTCCAGAGAAGGTATCCTGGTATCCCCAGAAGTGAGGTGTTCCAACTTTTTGTATGTCTTAGGCTTCCTTTTTCCCCCACATTTATTTATCCAAGCTTCCATAATCAAGAGACAGATTACAGATATAAAGTATGTGAAAGCACTTTTAATAAAACTACAAGAATTCCTAAACTCCAGAGAATTAATATTGGTGGGAAGTCCTACAACTTTAAAAAATATGTAAAAGCACTTTAAGATTCCTCAATTGTTTATCAGAGCAGTGATAAATCCTCCATAACTAAAGAATGTGAAAAATATTTAACTCAACTTCCATTGATTACTAAAAACCATAGGATTTACAATGAAGATATACCTTACAAATTGAAGAAATGTGAAAATGTCTTTAAGTGTTGCTCAAACCTTTTTAAACACTACTGTAATCATACTGGAGAGAAAATATGGAGATGTAAAGAAAGTGTCAAACCTTTTAATAAAAAATCACACTTTCCTGAACACCAGAAAATTTATATTGAAGAAACGTCATACAAATGTAAAGAATGTAGGAAAGTTTTAAATCAAAAATCACAAGTTACTCAACATGAGAGACTTCATACTGGAGAAATGCCATACAAATGTAAAGAATGTGACAAAGCTTTTAAACAAAAAATCATGCCTTATTCAAATTCATACTGGAGAAAAGTCATACAAATGTAAGGAATGTGGCAAAGCTTTTAATCGAAGATCACAACTTACTCAACACCAGAGAATTCATACTGGAGAAAAGCCATACAAATGTAAAGAATGTGTCAAGGCTTTTAATGAAAAATCAAAGCTTAAACGACACCAGAGAATTCATACAGTAGAAAAGCCATATAAATGTAGAGAATGTGGCAAAGCTTTTAATCAAACATCATACCTTACTCAACACCAGAGAATTCATACTAGAGAAAAGCTATACAAATGCAAAGAATGTGGCAAAGCTTTTATTTGAAGATCACACCTTACTCAACACCAGAGAATTCATACTGGAGAAAAGCCATACAAATGTACAGAATGTGGCAAAGCTTTTAATGTAAAACCTCTCCTTAGTCAATACCAGAGAATTCATACTGGAAATAAGCCATAGAAATCTAAAGAATGTGGCAAAGCTTTGAATCAAACATCATGACATACTCAGCACCAGAGAATTTATACTGGGGAGAAACCATAAAATATCAATAATGTAACAAAGTTTCTAATTTAAGGTCACTCCTTACTCAACACCAGAGATTTCATATGGGAGAAAAGCCATACAAATGCAAAGAATGTGGCAAAGTTTTTAATCAAAGATCATATCTTATTTGACACCAGAGAATCAGTACAGGGGAAAAGCCATACAAGTTAAAGAATATGGCAAAACTCTTTACAAAGATCACACATTTCTCAACCCCAGAGAATTCATACTGGGAAGAAACCATACAAATGCAAAGAATGCGGCAAAGTTATTCTATTAGGAAAAGTATTGTTGTTCACCAAATATTCATACTGGAAAAGAGCCATGTAATTGTTGAGAATGTGGCAAAGTTTTAAGTATGCTTGAAGTGTTAAAAAGAAACAGATCATTCATACTTGAGACAATTCTAACAAATCTATAGACTCTAAAAGTCATTTGTTATAAGATCACACCTCATTGGTCACCAAAAACTTTATACTGGAAATAAAAATAATAATTGCCCAGAGATAGCTCTGCAGCACTGACTCCATGAAACCTCACCCAGTGCCCAACTGGTCATTACTCAGGAGCTCATGGAAGTGAGCAGGAAGCATGGTTGGATCCTTGGCCCTCTTTCCTTGTGTGGACCTCTCCAGGTTCACTTGTACTTTCCTCATTTACTCTGAATTGATTGATTTCAAATCATCTTTTTTTTCCAAAGCTATCACTGGACTTAAAGGCAACTTTTGTACCAAACACATTAATAAAACTATCTTATGCCTGAAGTCTATGATCACATCAATGATTCCCCATAACCTCAGATGGATAGCATGTTTCTTTGTATGTCTTATTTATTTATTTTATTTTATTTTGGGGGTACCCTGAGGATTGAAATCAGGGGCACTCAACCACTAAACCACATGCCAGACATATTTTGTATTTATTAAGAGACACAATTTCACTGAGTTGCTTAGGGCCTCACTTTTACTACTAAGGCTGGATTTGAACTTGTGATTCTCCTGCCTCAGCCTCCTGCACTGCTTGGTGACAGGCATGCATCACTGCACCCAGAAGTCAACGTCTTTTGCTCTGTAGTTAGTTAACTGATACTCAGAATTTTTATGTACATAAAAATCATTAAAAAGAGGTTTCTGTTTCACTTCAGGCATCAGATTCTGGAAATTTAAAATGTGCTTCATGATACATCTTAGTTTTCTATATCAAATGCAGAGTTCACAAGTTTGAAACCAGGTGGCTGAGAAACAAAGATATTGACCAGCAAGATACAATACATGTTTTGGTAAAATCTACAAATGTAGTTAGTGTAAATGCTCACACTGAATAGACAGCAGGAGGCGTGTCCATGATCCATGAGGTCTCTGAGCCTCCATCCATGAATTTGAGCCCCTGAACCTCCAAAGTGTCTGCAAATATAAGAAAGAAACATACCACCATTCCTCATCCCTAAACATACTGTAGCATTTACTAGACAGACCATGAAAGCCCTGTGTGTCTTTGTACCAATGTGTGGCTCCACTTGCATATATATATATAACATCTGTTTTTGAGAATACTGAGCCAGTACTTGATGAAACATAGTTGCCTTTTTTTCTCTTAAAAGAAAACCACAGACCTGCATACTTTTTAAATCAATAATTTTGTTACATTTAAAAAAATAAGAATAGGTAAAAAATGGTGTAAAGGAAAAACATTTGGACTGATGAGTCCATCCAGCCAGTAACACTTACAAGGATACAGTTGTGTCACCCAGGAAAAAGCAGGTCTGTCTGAAGCCACATTGTGAAGCTCAGAAAGTCACATCTTTCCCTAGACCCATCCTCGGCATTTCAAGGTGCTTCCTCCCATGGAATGATGTTTTTAATAGTTAATAAAGTATGAGGAAATCTTTTACATCAGTATTTCAAGTTCTCTCAGGATTCTTGAAGATGCAGTCTTCATCTAGGCACTTTTCATCCAAGCAGCAGGGGAGGCTGAGAAAGGTGGATTGCAGTCTCAAAACCAGCCTTCGAAATTACACAAGAATCTAAGCAACTTAGAAAGATCCTAACTCTAAATAAAAAGATTTGGGGATGTGGCTCAGTGGTAGAGAGCACTTTGGTTTGATCCCAAGTACAAACAACAACAACAAAAAGACAAAGAGACTTGGGTTGTGTGGACATCAGACTCAGTTTTTGCTGTGCATAAGTCTGAACAATTGCATCATTTAAAAAGCATTTTTTTTAAAAAATGAAAATGTCTATAGTTACTTATTGATCACCATACTGCTATAAAGCACAAATACCTCCACTGACTTTTACTGTCACAGAAAAACCTCCATGATAATTTCACAAAATTAACATGGTGCCTGTGTTGATGGGATATTCATTTGGTATCCTCTGTTCAATTACTGTCCCACAGCAGGTGTGCACTAAACCTCTGAAATTTCTAGTAATTCAGACTCAAAAATTATGCCTTACTCTACACCAGAGAATTCATACTGGGCAGAAACCATAAAAATATCTATAATGTGGCAAAGCTTAGGAATTTAGGAAGATCTTAACTCTAAACAACAAAGACCCCAAAAAGGCAGAGACATCCATACAAACTCCCCTGCAGGTGTGAAATTAGCTTTGTGCCTCACTGCTCAGTAGTTCGCAGCCATGGGAGTGGTTACAACCAGTAGACATTGGGCTTTCGAGAGGCATTTTTTTTTTTTATTTTCAAGGTAGGGAATAGGATTACTAAACATCATTATTGTGGGCAAGTACCTTACCAGAAACAAGCCTTTGGTCTCTAAGTTAACCATGCGGAGTCTCAGGAACTCTGGGGTAGATCATACATGCAGAAAAAAAAACTGGTATTTTTCTAATTTATTATTTTCTTCCCAGTGTTTTAAGCATAATGATTGTCTCCCAGTAGGAAAGGGATGAAATAAACAAAAGAAGCAGCAGAAGGAGACACCCAGAATATTATCAGATGAAACCTAAAGCCTGCAGGCAGGAGAATTATTAATGTGGGCCTGATTATTGTATTATTAACTCTCTGTCAAAGAGTTCTACCAACCTCCGCAAACCTTACAAGTCCCAGGTCAGCTATCAATATTGAGCCTGATGCAAGATTCTTCCTTAGCAGAAACCCCATTGAGGAAGTAGTCTTTCCACCTCTTATATTCAAAGAATGAATAGCGAGTCATTGAGCACTTAACCTGCATTTATGTGCACACACAAGCGCACACACACACACACACACACACACACACACACACACACACAAAACAACAAATTAATATTCAGGCCATCAGAATCTGCAACCCCATGCTGGAGCTGGTGACCTGGGACATTATCTTGCCATCTACAAGAAAAACCTTTGACTCTGATCCTGCACAATCCAGAATTTTCTGTGCAGTAGTACACTTTGCCATTCCAAGGTGCCATCTGAGAGACAAAAAGGTCCAGTGAGATTCAAAGCCAGGCCACTGCCCTCTGTACTTGAGTAGTCTGTCTTTGTCCCAAACATCCTGAGCTTCCCCCAAGCAGGAATCACTTGGTGACAAATTGAGGATCAAAGGAAAGAGGAGAAACTGTTGAGAGACAAAAGAATTCTCTGCTCTGCTGGCCAAGCTTTATGCCTCACTGGAAGACACTCCATTAAAACAAGGAGTCTTGCTGCTCTGCAGTCACCCACAAGTCTGCATAGGGTCCAGGAAGTAAAAAAAATAAATGATCACAAACATAGGTCCTTGCCTGAGGGAGCAGAGAGCAAGCTTCTAGAAACACCTACAGAGCCATTTTCTTTTTTTTTTTTCTGGAAATAGAAAGTACTTGTGTTACCAATGCCTTTTACAGTTGGGACTCTCTTTCTTTGACAATGGGGCTTTCCTGACCAAGAGAGGGATAAATTCTTACACTCTTTGTATGTTTGTTTGTTGGTGGGTATAGGTATGTTGTGGAGAGAAGAAGGGACTGGGGATTTAACTCATGAGCATTCTAAAGCTGTTCTACTATACCTGAAGAAGATCCCTATATATGTTTTTTTTAATATTTTACTGTGAGCAAGGGTCTCATTAAATTGTTCAGGCTGATCTTGACCGTACAATCCACCATCTTCAGACACCTGAAGCACTTGATTTATACGCATGGACCACCTCACCCAGGCATAGACCACTTCACCCAGTAATGACCTTCTGGAGAGAGCTAATTCTTAGAGATAGTCAGCCATCTTCCCAAATTGTTCATGTGCAAATTAACTAATATAATTTCCATACCACCAATATCTTCCTATTGTGCTCTCACATCCAAAGTCAGTCTTAGTCTGATCTAATCATAGCATGTCCAGGTACCAGAATACCAGAGATGGCTCATTCCCCCTAAAGCTCACTGAAATTATAATAACATACTAACCCTAAATCCACTTATGTTGTCTCATATTTTCTTCCTGCACAAATAGAAGAAAGTCTCTTTTACAAATTCTTCATCACCTCCCACAACCTCAACTCTTGACCAACCCTGGAGCTTCCCAAATGGCTCTTCACTACTGCTTATAGAAAACTATACCTTGGGCTGGGTTTGTAGCTCAAGTGGTAATGCACTAGCCTGGCATGTGTGGGACACTGGGTTCTATCCTCAGCACCACATAAAAATAAAATAAAATTGTTGTGTCCACCAAAATCTAAATAAAATAATAAATAGTTTAAAAATTTCTTTCTCTCTCTTAAAAAAAAAAAACATTAAAAAGAGAAAATTGAGAGCCACAGTTGAAGGGGCCCCAGCAAACTTCCAGCTGCCAGCAAACTTCCAGCTGCCAGCTGATGATTGGCTCACAGTGGCCCCAGCAAACTTCTAGCTGCCAACTGATTGGCTCCTCTGCGGTGATGCTCATTGGGTTGTTTCCCCGCCCTTTCCTACCACAGAGCTGCTCATTGGGGGACTTTTTTTGGCTCTGCCCATGCAACCCAGCCAATTGGCCTGAAGAGCAGGAGGAGTGTGGGAGGTTGAGAGGCTTTCGGGAAGCCGGTGGTGGCAGTTGGGCTCTGAAGCTTTTCCTGAAGAGCTGTGTGGTTTGGCATGTGTGTTCTAAAAATAAAGTTCATTTCTTTTGAAAGTTCATTTTCTTTCTGCTCGCCCCTGAAGACAGGGCAAGAGGATGGGTAGCCATTTTAAGATTCTTCTTTTGTTTTGTTTCGCTTTTGTTTTTCAGTTGCCTGTCCCTGGAGATGAGTGAGACAGAAGAAAAACCACTCACATCTGAGGAAAAACTATTTGCGTCTGAGGAACAGATAGGGAGAAAGGACGAATGGACATTTCAGGAAGATAGAAAGGGTGATATGATGATTTTTTGTTGTTCCATTTTTGTTTCATTCTGTCTTGGTTTTGTTTGGTGTTATCTTGTTGGGTTGTATTATAGTAGAAATATGGGATCAGAAATTAGTTAAAAAACAAACCAAAAGAGTATTAAGTAAATTGTTAGAAGAAGGAGGCATCCCAGTAAAATCAAGAGCAGTCAGGGCATACTTTGATACAATACAAAAAAATGTAGCCCATGGCTTTTTAAGGAGGAGTTGTTAAATATATCACAATGGAACAATCATGGTGAAGATTTAAAAAGAATAGAAAAGAAAAGCCCAGGGACTCTACCAGTTGGCACATTGCCATTGTGAACATTTGTATCTTGTTTGCATAGTCCATAGCCTTCAGTTCAGACAATGGTAAAGGAAGGAGAAGACATATTGATTCAAGTAAAAGAGAAGGTCTCTCAAGTTAGTCAGACAGAGGAAGAAAGTTTGGAGCATAAAAAGCCATCAGGGGAAAAGTTACAACAGGAGACTGCTACTAACACCTTTCTATCACCAGAGGGCCTAAGTGTCCAATCAACAGCGCCACCTCCATATGCTGGGAGGCCCCCAACCCACACAGTTGATAGTTGGGATCCTGAGACAGGATCTCAGATGTTAACATGCCCTGTATTTGAGAGGGCAAGAGTATATATTCCGCAAAGATAAACTTAAAATAACACTTTTTACTCTAAACTTTTTAAATTTGAATTCATCAGGGCTTAGTGATGTGGAAAGGCATATGTGTCCAAAAAATGTACATAAACACAAGGTACTTTGGAAGGATATTCTAACAGGACAATGGAAAGGTTCTGACCCACTAATTGTCTGGAGTCGGGGGTCTGTTTGTGTGTTTCCACAGGGAGAACAGCAGCCAATTTGGATTCCATAAAGGTTAACTAAAGTGATTTCTACAGACCAAAAAGATGATTTGGCTCAAATCCATAACAACTGGTATCCAAAACATCAGTTTGGCTATTCTTACATCTGCACCAGAACCAGGATGCTTTTTTTCAATATCCATTTTATTATTACCCTTTCCAACATCATGAAGTTTTTTTTTTGTTGTTGTTTTTTGAGCTTATACAGACCTAGATTAATGTTTTGCTGATCAGTTCTATTTTTTGACTACAGAGTTTTTAAACATTGCAATGGAGATTTCACCTGTAAAAAGTTTTAAGGCCTTTACTATTATGTTATGTGTTGTATGTATTATATTATGTGTGCACACTTGTGTTTTGTGTTGTATGTTTGTATGTACATATGTCCATATATCGTATATCATGAGTGCTCATGAAAAAATGGATCCAAGTATTTTTTTTATTCACATGATTTTTTTTATTCACGCATGGGTGCACCAGTGTACTTTCTTTCTACATGTATTACCATGTCTACATACATTTGGTACATAAAGTTAACATATGAGCTCATAAATTAAAATTTAAAAAATGGATACAAATACTTTTGGTTAATATAATTTAAAAGGTTCAATTTAAATTGGGAAAATAAATAAATGTAAAAATGTCTTTAAAGTTACTAATGCACAGTTCTAAACAGCTGTTAAAATCTTAATGTCTATAAAGTGTCTGACATCCATTTTCTCTAGGATTTTTCTTCAACAACAATAATAACAACAACAAAAGATTAATAATACTATTCAATGTACTTGTCTGATACAATATTTTAATATTAGATGTAAATTACATCTAAACATATATAAAATTAATCATGGATAGTTTGTTAGAGACATCTAATTGGTACAAAGTCAAAATGCTGACTGTTAAATATAACATCAAGTACTCATAACTCCTTAAATTCCATAAGGTAACATATTTAAACAATGTTGATGATTTCATAAATTTGTAAAAAAAAACTTTGAAATTATTTTGTCTTATTATTATAGAAACAAGGTTACTCTAAATATTACAAAATCCCAACAGGTATAATTCAACATGCAAGGAGTCAAAAGGTTTCAACTGTATTTCAATTAAAACACTGTAAATAACAAATATTTCATCTTATTAAAATGGATTAATTTATCTAAATTCAAAAATTTATAAGGGTTATTTCAAGATACAAACAATAAAAGGGTCAATGGATTAAAAATTATTAAAAACTTCTAAATATAAAAAATATATTCAACGTAAAACGTTTCCAGGTAAAAGGTCTTTATGTGACAAAGTACAATTATAATACATTTAAGTAAACAACAAGAGGGTCTCATTATGTAATATAAACTTCTATAAATAAAAGACAAATATTAAAAGGTTTATATGTAACTAAGTTGGTTATATATGTAACACAAATAGTTAAAACTATTCAAGGTTGTTTCCTAAGGACAAATAATAATGTACTGATATATTTATATGTTAAAATGACAAAAAAAAACTTCTAAAAATATTAATTGCATTGTGTCTGTTAAGTTTTATCCCCTAAAACAAGTAATCTTGGAGAAATTAAGATTTGTCCATCTGTGGCTAAACAGCAGCTTTTATTTTAAAGTATTGTCTTTCAATACACAGTCTAGATTTTCCTTTAAAAGCTAAACTTAGTTAATATAAAAACATCAATAAAAGTGTGGTACATTGCTTTTTTACAGATTAAGTGTGTTCATATCTTTCAGGTATACAAGTCTTTAAGGTAAAAGGTTTAAAGGAACATTATATCAAGCTATTATTCTCCAAACAATAATTGTCTGTAATGGTAATTTAAATTTATAAAGATAATAGATTTTATTGGGGATTTATTTATATTATTTGATGTTTTGCCAAATCTTATGTGACCTTTTACACTAAAATATAAAAATTTAAAGATATTTTTAAAAGTAATGAGAGCCTAATTTTTTAAAGATTAATATTATAAAACATTTTTCCACTTAACACATAAAAACTGTTAAGGGCTCTCAGATTTTCCTTAATTAATGATCCAGATGTATGTCATATTGTGCTACTAACATTCATACAAAGTCCAGAAACAATATATGTAAACTTTATAAAATGATATCTAAAAATGATAAAGATTCACTTTACCTAAGATTTGTAAAACGGCCCACCTTTTTAAAAATAAGACTCTGCTTCCCACATTATAGCATGTCAAAATAACTTCAAAGTAGGCCAGAATTCAGTTAATTTATAACTTTGAATAAAGTTATATTCAAAGGTTAATTTTATTGGAAAAATTACTGTGATCTCAAATAGAGAATATAATGTATAACTCAGCCAATGTTCAAAATTATATAAAAGCTAAATGTGTTTTTTACTATTGTTAATTTCACTTCGTATTTTCATTATACTAAAAAAATGTGACCACTAAACTTAGAGCAACCAAGAGACATTTACTGAGACAGTGTCTGATTAACATGAGACAGGGGGAGAGAGAGAGAGAGAGAGAGAAAGAGAGAGAGAGAGAGAGAGAGAGAGAGAGAGAGAGAAGTACAAGAGACAGAAAGAGAAAGAAAAGTGCAAGAGAGAGAAAGAGAAAGAAATGTGCAAGAGAGAGAGAGAGAGAGAGAGAGAGAGAGAGAGAGAGAGAGAGAGAGAGGGAGGAAAAAGGTGAAAGGAAAAATGAGAGACAGGGAAAGTGAGAAATTTAAAAAACTAGAGCAAGAAAAGAGGACCTGGCAACAGAGAATTTTTATAGCCAAATAGCTCAAAAACTAGAGCAAGAAAAGAGGACCTGGCAACAGAGAGTTTTTATAGCCAAATAGCTCATGGGGTCTCTGGGTCTCCAAGCTGCCTTGTTGGCATGCAGTGATTGGATCATACAGTAGGATGCTAAGGTGTCATCTTCTGCCTTCAGGCAGATCTTCAGCATCACATAAATTAGTAAATAAAATGAGGATATTGTATTATGTAAAAATTAACTGTAAAGTTATTGGCATTAAATGTAAAACCCAGAATTCTTACTTTAAAACTGGTAAAACTGACTTGCTGAATGTTTAAGGCCCAATTTAAATATTAAGATTAAAATAAACGGGCCAAAGAACCAATATTTGGCTCTTGCCTTCTAAGTCAGCCTGAACCCAGGACAGGGGAAAAAGCTTTGCAACTCCAGGCCACATAACCTCCCGATAAGGGAGATTAATGAGACCACTGGAGAACAAAAAGCCAATGAATGTCCATGATGCAAAAAAGGAGGTTCATTGAAAAGGGGAGACATGCCTGATGCTTCCAAAGCAAGCCATATGGTCAGCAAGACCATGACCCATCCTAATGCAGATGACATTAACAGAGCTAAAATGCTGCTCACAAGTTCCCCAAGAATGCCCTCCAAGAAAACTCAGCTCTTACCAATAGATAGGAACAAGGTCATTTGACCAGCTTGTTCTTAAACACCTAGCAAATACAGTTAAAAACCAAAGCACAGCCATTCCTGGACGTTTAAAAAGAAACAAAATTTATTTTAATGTACCTTAAAATGTGCACTTATGTTAACAACCTTCAAAATGAGTAAGACTGGAGACAACAGAAGAAAAATTCTTGGCAAAAAAAGCCTGATAACTACCAATAAATATTGGCAGAAGTTTTTTAGTCAGTTTAAGGCCTACAGATCTTCCTAACCTCATGCACAGGTAGATATAATCAGTGTTTATTAATGTAATTATTTATCCCTAAGTAACAAAGGAATCTTTACTGAATACAGAGGTAATGCCAAATAGGTATTTTTACAAAAATCAGATGACATTAACTAATTTAAATAAATGTTGTGTTTACATTCCTGATCATTCTGACAATGTTAGATATTTATATTCCCTAAAAAAGTACCTTATTAGGCTTTGTTAGGCCTTGTTATGGGGACAAATTCTCAGTTCTTTCTTTCACCTCCTGGTAAAAAACTATTAATTTCGGTTATTTTCATAATATTCCTGGACAGGTTCCAGATGCTACAACTACTACTTTGTATTAATCTTATTTCAGCACTCATGTCTTTTGGTTTCTCTCATACAGGTGCCCACCCCAAGTGAATTTACATGCTGTTCTTCCTGAACAAGATTTTTACCATGGACTCCTTGACCCACTCAGTTTCTAAAAAAGGACTCCAAACTGCTTGCTCACTGCACATCACCCCCTTTCAGCTGGAAGTAGCAAGAATGGTCATCACCCTTTTCCCTTAAAGCAGTAGGGGGTCCCTATCATTAGAGAAGAAAAAAAAAACTTTGGTCAACGTAGATGTTTGCTAATATGTCTAGCTCAGAAACATGTACCTGGGAAACCACTCCCAATATCACAGTGGGTGATCTCCCAGAAAGAGATACTTGCTTCCACAACCCAACTTAATTGTGGAACAACTCCCCATTCACCAAAAATTGTGCTTCCAGGGTCCCACTTTGAACTCCCTGACTAAATCTCCAAACTGTCAATAATTCTGAACTATGTAACCTACTATTTTGTTTTAGTAAAAGGAAAAGAACACCTGGACATATACTTGCTGCCCCTTTTTTAGCTCCCCACCTGGCTGGTATGAAAATAGCTGGAATCTACTGCTTTGGGAACTGCAACTCTTATCACAGGCTCTAAAAATTTTAAGTCCCTCAGCCATCAAATAAATATAAATATAAACTTCTGGCAATTGCTTCCAAAACCTATTCTCATGGTCTCCTTGGTTGACTATCATCATTTCAGCCATATTTAGGCCCTAGTTCTTCTCCTAATTGGGATTACTTTAGGACCCTGCCTCTTAAAAATCCTCCTAAACCATATACAAAAAAAATGTAGGTGAGGTCAGACTTATTGTCTTGTGAGCCCAGTATAGTCCCTTAGACACAGAAGGATGGAAAAACAAAACTGAGGCCTAATGTTGTGCAAGATTGCCATGAAAACTACTAAAACCAGTGGGGAATGTGATAGTAGGAGCAAATGTGACTCCATTTTGTTTTATGACTTCATCCTGTAAAACAACCATACCAAGTAGAAGAGTCATGACTGGGGCAAGATATTCTTTTCCTTTTGCTATAGAAACCTTTAAGAATACAAAACTACCTAATGGGGTATTGTTTCTGTAACTAGCTAACGGGGCTCTGTTTCTGTAACTGGGATGACTGGAATAACTGTGATTGGTTAGGCTTCCCTCCGCTTGACTGCACTGTCCCGCTCCTGTAACCTGGCTTGCTTGCATTGGCTAGATGCCCCGAACATTCCTTTTGAGGTTTTCAGGCTTATAAGGAGTGCCCTTGCAAATGTTCTGGGTTTATCAGGGGAACAGCTTTATATTCTGGTCAGCCGCCACCGATGTGCTTCAATAAAAGCTTGATTCAATTATACATGAGTGGTCTGGAAGTCAGTTTATGATACCCTGGGATGAAGCTTTAACTATAACAGTTAAGATACACTCATGGTCAGTTTGGGGGCCTGCAAATTGCAGAATAAATGGACAGGAGTCTCTTGAAGCCCTGATAACAAATTCATGACCAACTTTCTTGGCAGCAGCTTTAATCTATCTTGATAACCAACCCAACTATTTTGTTCTGCTTCAGCAGTTGTTGCTCTGAATTGGCTCATTGCCAAATGCTTAATTTATCTAGGTAATGGGTAGAATGTATATATGGCAGTAGTAAATGCTTAAAAACATCTTTAAGCCCTTTAACCAGTTCACTAATATGAATTTTTCTAGCTTTACTAAAATTTTCTAGTTGCATTTGTTAAAGGAAACCATGATGATTTATTATACTTCAACATAGAAAAAATGGCTTTTTAGTCAAATAAACTAAGGTATAGATCTTCTGCTATATTTATCTTTAAAATAACAATATTTCTAATGGCATCCTCAAGAATCTTCCAAGAAGATTCAATCAAGAAAACAGCATTGTTACGTGCAAAATCATTCATCTCTGATTGCTGTTTCTCTGACACCTACATTTCTTTAATTACAAGTTTCAATATTTCCTAGAAATATGGACACTTCTTTTGAGCAAGTACAAACCTATAATTGCATGCACTACCTCTGCTCTGACTCTTTTTATTTTGTGTAAACTTACTGTCATCTCAGTGCCCTCTTAGAATTTCCACTCTTTTAAAAATATTTTATTTAGTTGAAGATTAACACGGTACTTTTATTTTATTTATTTTACAATAAAATAATAGTAATATTATAAAATATTATAAAATAGTAATATAATAAAATAATAGTACTTGCCTCACACGTGTAGGCAAGTACTCTACCACTGCACCACAATCCCTCCACTAACTCTAATGGCAACATTTATTATTTTACTTGATGAAAAATTTAATAGTGCAGTTAGATATAAATAATGTTGAGGTTAATTTTGAAATAATTAAAAAAACATGAAATATAAAGTGTTCTAATTCAGTGACAAGTACTTCCACTTTATCTCCCCTGTTCCTCTCTGTGTTCTCTTTCTTTTTCTCTATATATCTCTTTCTTCTTTTGATCTATCTTGTAGTTATTTGTATGTTTTAGTGGATTATGGGTATGAAGATGAAATTCAGTGTTATGCATATAGAGAATAAATTTGATTAGATTTATTCCACTATTCCACATGGAGTGATTTTCTCAACTTCCTGGGTTGGTTTGGGGTAAGGGTTAGGGTTAGGGTTAGGATGAGTTTTGCATTATTGAAACAGAAGTCCTTCAATATATCTATGTGATTTCCTTCATTCTAAGACTTCATTTGGGAATGTCAAATCTTATTCCAACAATGATAAGCTCTATTTTATAAGAGCTGACAAAAAATAATGATTAATTATGTTGAAACTATTTGAAGATACTTCTATAATATCTAACATTTTTTTAATTAGGGAAACATTCCAACAATGAAATATCTGTTTAAAATGAAAAAAAAGATAGCCTTTTGCTTTCATTGTATATTATTATTGTTAGAATTCCCATTTTATGGCATGTTTGTTTAGAGTTTCCCTTGTGAGTGTGTGTGTGTGTGTGTGTGTGTATTTTTTTCAGTTTCTTAGCTTATATAAATAACTTTCAGAAAAAATTAGAGAATCATATTTGAAGTGCTAGATAGCATGAAATTTGATGACCATGAACAAAAAGAGAATAAAAATTAGTTGTTATGCATGCTACAAGTATAAGTTGTTCTTATTACTCCTTACAAGAAAAATGAGATAATTGACCATAATACAAAACAGTGATAAATAGTGTGTAAATATAGGCACAATGCAAAGGGATATCAATTATTTTCCCAAAATTTCTGGGAGAAAGTGCTGTTTATTTTTTAGTTATTTATAAGCTACTTTACTTAAAACTTTATCTAATAGTTTCTAGATTGTTTTTGTAGAACATTAATTGGCCATATCATGCTAGCCTTAATAAGAGAGCTTAAAAAGCTCTCTTCTATCAAGATACAAAAAATATGTTTTATTAATCACTGAAGAATGCCTTCAAAGGTAAAGGAGGGAGAGGAGAGGAAAAAGGTTGTAGAGATGAAGAGTGATCAAATTATTTTCATGTGAATCTATGAATATTTATAAATAATTCCACTATTACATATAATTAAATGCACCAGTAAGCATTTTGTTTAAAATAATTTCAAAGAAATAAAGAGAAAGACAGGAATGGGAATTCTGTCAATCTAAATCATTTGTAATCACATCTAATTCCTGTGAAAACAATTTGGTGTCACATTATTGTTATCACTACAACATACGTACTATGTTCAGTTGTCTATTTCTGACCCTGTTTGGGGAATTAATAAGAGAACAACTTTTATACAAAGAAACACTATCTGGTGACACTTACAGAAGAGTTGAAAGTATTTTCACACATTTCTCATCAAGGGAAAACCTATAATGAGCCAAAATGCATAAAAATTTTGGTCATAACTTCTGAGAAGAAATAAATTACAATTGAAGAGCTATATATTTTTTCCACATCTGAAAATCAATGTATAAAAAATATTAAATATGAAACTGCCTCTTTTTCTGTGTCTGCCACACAATGAAACTCTTTGCCTGTATGCTGAAAGTCTTCTGTGGAAAAAAAAAAAAAAAAACACCACCCATTTTCTCTGGTTTATGGCCAAAAGCCCAGACTGACTTACTAACAGTAAAGCATTTAAATACCCTGTCATGAATCTGTCATTAGTTTACATTTTACCCTCAAGAAAAGTATAAAAAAATTAGTAAATAATTAAAATCAACTGGATTATTGTAAAATTTTCACCTTTATTTCTCCTAACTTTCTTTACTTTCACTTTGCTCTAGATTCTAGTGACATTGCACCACTGGGGATTCCACAAGTGTTCTTTCTTATCTCATTGTCTTTATGCACCTCCTCTCTGTCACAATTTCTACTTTTCTTTCAGGTGTTACCTTACATATCAGTTCCACTGAAGAACCTCAAACATTGAAACAAAATTGGGACACAAGTCCCTTCTAAGGGTTCCATTAGTATCCTGTTTTATCCTTGTCATAATGCCAATGACGCTGTTTTGAAATCAACTCTTTGCCTGCTTTTCAAGCTATGGTATATGGCTGTTGAGGGGTGTCCATTTTCATTTCCATGTTGTCATACTGGTGCTTGCCAGAATACCTAGTATATGGTTGTCAAATTCATGCATAAGGGGTGGAAAATCAAAAGCTCTGATAAACAGTCAGAAAATAACTGCGTATGAAAATATGGGTATATTGCTTTTCATAGTAATTTTGGATTGTGGACATACTTATGTATTCTGCATTCTTATGAGCAATGAAAAGTTCTCAATTTTTTTACTGATTCATGCTTTTAAAATCTTTGAGACGAACTATAATTCGTTTTCTCTCCACTTGCTACAGAATTTGAATCTTGACTATGGGAGCTTCTGCCTGAACAATTACTAATAAGCCAAGACAAGATCAACTTTTAAAAAACATAAGGATATACAGAGATATTAAGGAAAAAGCATATGAAGACAAATATTGTGTTTTTCAGACTGTTGATATAATATTTGTATTGTTTGTGTAAAACTTTTACTGAAATTGATGTGTATATCATATATAATATAAAATTCTCAAAATATGAAGCTTTATATACATCTGTAAGAAAATTTGAAGTACATGTGCAATCCAGTTTCTATTGAGATGTTTTCAAACTGTCTAAATGCTAACATTTAAACTTCATTCATATCACATTAAAGATAGATTATTTGTATGTTAAAAAATGTATCCATGAATATGGATCCAGAGATGTAGATAACATTAGTTTGGTATTCCAGTTATTATATTCACTAATGGGTTAATGTATTAGAATTATTATACTGCCATCAAACATCAAAACAGGGTAAATAGGCATGTACTGAACCACCTTCCTCAAATATTGGTCAGAATTTTTGATACTGGGCAGGATTCATCTGTTAACTTGCCCTACTAGGCATCCCAAGTTTGGGACTTTTATGATCAAGCTCTATAAACAGGAAAGGCTTAGTTTTCAGATTACGGTTAGGGCTAGGATTAGAACTAATGTTTGGGTTAGAGTTAGTTTTGTTCAAATTTCTTTGATACCAGTCAGGATTCATCTTTTACCTAGCATTACTATGTTTCTGAGGTTGGGCCTTCTCAGTTCAAGGTTTTCTGTCAGGAACAGTTTATGTTTTCAGGTTTCACTCATCTTGACTTCTATGCATTAGGATTAGGGTTAGGCCTATGGCTCAGTTTTCTTTTATGGCTAGGGCTAGGGTTAGGGCTAGATTTTGAATTAGTGTTAGGGTTAGGGATAGTGTTAGGGTGAGGTTTAGGCTTAGGGTTAGGGTTAGATTTAGAGTGAGGGTTAGATCCAGGTTTAGGGTTAGGGCTAGGGTGAGTGTTACAGTAAGGGAAAGGGTTAGAACTAGGGAAATGGCTAGGAGGAGAGTTAGATATAGATTTAGGACTACGCTTAGTCTTAGTGTTAGGGTTAAAGCTAAAACAGGGCTAGTATGAGGGCGCTAAGGTTAGTGTTAGGGATAGACCTAGGGGTACGGCTAGTTTTAGGATTAGCATTGGAGTTAGGATTAAGTTTTAGGGAATGGATGGGGTTATAGCTAGCTTTAGGGCTAGGGTGAGGGTTAGAATTAGGATTATGGCTAGGGATAGTGTTTAGGTTAGAATTAAGTCAAGGTTTAAGGCTAGGATTTCTTTTAGGTTAAAGGCTAGAACTAGGCTGGGGCTAATGTCAAGTCTGGAGTTATGATTAAGGATAGTTTTAGGGTTAGGTTATTGCTAGGTCTAGTGTCAGAGCTGTTTCGGTTAAAGGTTAGATTTAGAGTTAGGGGTATTATTATGGTTAGGATCAGGGTTAGCATTTGGTTTTTCGTCAAAGTTTACGTTTAGGGCTTGAATTAGTGTTAGGTTTAGGCTTAGGGTTAGGGTAATGGGTAGAGTTAGGTTTATGTTTCAGTTAAGGTTTAGGGTAATGGATGGGTTAGGTTTAGCAATAGGGTTAAGGTTAGCATTAGATTAGGGTTATATTTAGTATAATGGATAGATTTAGAGCTAGGGTTAGGGCTAGGTTATGGTTTGGATTAAGTCTAAAATTAGAGTTAGGTTTAGGGATAGGGCTAGGGTTTGGTTTACGGTGTTAGGTTTAGGGCTAGGGTTATGGTTAGGTTAGGGTAAGGGTTAGTGTTTGAGCTAGGGTAATCACTAGGGTGAGGTTTAGGTTTACGTTCAGGTCTAGGGATATGTTTATGTTTAGGTTTTGGTTTAGGGTTTGGGTTATGGCTAGAGTTTTCATTATAATTAGGGTTAATTTTAGGGTAATGGATAATGTTAGATTTAGGTTTAGGGTTAGAGTTAGGTTATGATTTAGGGCTAGTCTTAAGATTAGGTTTAGTGTAAGGCTTAATGTTTTTTCTAGGGCTAGGGCTATGGTGAGGTGTAGGTTTATAGTTAGGTCTTGGGATATGTTTATGGTTAGGGTTAGGTTTAGTGTTAGGGATAGGGTTATAATTAGGGTTAGGGTTAGGGTTAGGGTAATTGACAGGGTTAGAACTAAAGTTTGAGCTAGGATTAAGGTTGGGATAAGAGTTATGTTTAGGGTTATGTTTTAGTATAGGGCTAGGGTTTTGTTTAGGGTAAGGTTATGGCTTTGAGCTAGGGTTAGGTCTAAGGCAAGTGTTAGTGTTAGGGCTAGGGTTAGGGTTAGGGTTATGCTTAGGGCTAGGTTTAGGCCTAGGATTATGGCTGGTTTTTGTGTTAGGTTTAGGGCTAGGATTAGGACTATGGTTAGGGTTAGGGCTACTGTTAGGGTTAAGATAGGGTTAAAATAGTGTTAGGGCTAGGGTTATATTTAGGGCTAGTATTAGGGTTAGGGTTATGGTTAGGTCGAGTATTAGGACTAGGTTTGGATTAAGGTCTGGTTTAGAGATAGGTTAATGTTAGGGTCAGGGTCAGTGTTCCGGATTAGATAAGGGTTAGGGTTAGAGCCAGAATTAAGAATAATGTTAGATCTAGGGGTAGGGTAAGTGTTTAGTTTACATTAAGGGTTATTGCTAGGGCTAGACCTAGGGTTTTATTTAGGTCTAGTGCTAGATTATAGCTATATTTAGGAATAGTTTTGGATCTAGATGTAGTGTTATGGTCTGGTATAGGAATAGGCTTACTGGTAGTGCTAGTGTTAGGGTTTGGTTTAGGGTTAGAACAAGGTTTAGACTTAGGGTTACTGTTAGGATCTGAATAAGGGTAAAGGTTAGGGTTAGAACTAGAATAAGGGCTAGGGTTAGGACTAGTAATTCTGTTAGTGTTTAAGTTAGGCTTTGGATTAGGGTTAGGGCTAGGGTTAGCATTTGGTTTAGAGTTTGTCTTAGGGTAAGGGATAAGGTTAGAGCTAGGGATAGGGCTCAGTTTAGGGTTAGGGTTATGGCTAGTTATGGTTAAGATTAGGGTTTAAGCTAGGGTTAGGATTAGAATTAGGGTTAGAATTTCTGTTAGGGTTAGAGCTACTGTTATGACAATGACTAATGTACGAACCAGGGTAAAGATTAGGGCTAGTTTTAGGGTTAGGGTTAAGGAAAGATCTGGTGTTAGGGTTAATTTAAGGTTAGGGTGATGTTTAGAGCTAGGATTAGTGTTAGGATCAGGGTCAGGGTCAGAGTTACTTTTAGAGTTAGGGGTAGGGCTAGGTGTAGGTTTATGGTTTGGTTTAGGTTAAGGGTTAATGTTAGGGATATGGCTTTGTTTCGTTTTAAGGCTAGGACTAGTGGTAAGGCAAGTTTTAGGACTAACATTATTGTTAGGGCTAGTTTTAGGGTTTGGTTTAGGATTATGGTTATGGTTAAATTTAGAGTTAGGTTTAGATCCAGGGTTGGGCTAGAGCTAAGGATAGAACTAGGGCTATGGCTAGGGCAAGAGTTAGAGTTAGTCTTAAGGCTAAGTTTAGGGTTAGGATAGACTTAGTGTTAGGGTTAGGTTTAGGGTTAGGGCAAGGGTTATGGTTATGGTTATGGTTAGGTTTAGGGTTATTGTTAAATTTAGGGTAAGGGATGGGGTTATAGCTAGGTTTAGGGCTAGGGCGAGTGTTGGAATTAGGGTTAAACCTCGGGTTATTGTTCAAGTTAAGATTAAAGCTAGGTTTAGAGCTAGGGCTAATTTCAGGTCCAGTTTTACAGTTAAAGATAGTTTAGGGTTAGGTTAGATGTAGTGTAAGGGTTAGGTTTAGAGTTTCAAAATTATGTTTAGAGCTAATGGTATTGTTTGGGTCAGGGTCACAATTAGTGTTTGGCATAGGTTATGGTTTAAATTTAGGGCTCAAATTAATATAGATTTAAGATTAGGAAAAGTATATAGTTAGGTTTAGGTTTCAAGTTAGGTTTAGAGTAATGGATAGGGTTAGGATTAGGGATATGGTAAGGTTTAGGCCTAGGGTTAGCATTAGCATTAGGATTATGTTAAGGGTAATGGATAGGGTTAGAGCTAGGGTTAGAGCTAAGGTTATGGTTATTCTTAGTACTAGATTTAGTGTTACGGTTAGGATTAGAGTTAAACATCGGTTTAGGGCTCAGATTAGGCTAGGTTTTGGGTTAAGTTAGGGCTAGGGTTAGGGTTATGGCTAATGTAAGTACTAGGGTTATAATTAGGGCTAGTTTCATGGTTAGGGTTAGTGTTAGGATTAGGTCTAGTGTTATGTTTAGGGTGATGTTTAAAGCTAGGGTTAGTGTTTGCATCAGAATCAGGGTTAGGGCTAATTTTAGGGTTCTGCTTAAAAGTAGAATTAGGGCTAGGTTTAGAGCTAGGTGTAGGGTTAGGTTTTGGTTAAGGTAAGGGTTAGGTTTAGGAATATGGCTCGGTTTTATATTAGGGCTAGGCCTAGAGTTAGGGCTAGTTTTAGGAGTAGCATTAGGTTTAGGGTTAGGGTTAGTGTTTGATTTAGGCTTAGACTTTGCATTAGAGTTAGATTTAGAGTTAAGGTTAGATCCAAGCTTAGGGCTAGGGCTAAGGAAATGGCTAGGGTTAGGCCTAGGATTAGAGCTAGGTTTATAATTCTAGTAAGGGATAGGGTAAGAACTAGTTTTAGGCCTAGGGAGAGAGTTAGACAGTTTTAGGGCTAGGGTTAGGGTTAGGGTTAGGGATAGGGCTGAGTTAGGTCTAAGATTAGGGATAGGGTTGGTTTTAAGTTAGGCCTAGGTTTAAGGTTAGGGTTATGATTAAGGCTATGTTTAGTGCTAACATGGCTAACATGGGCTAGGGTTTGTGTTCAGGTTAGGGCTAGGATTATATCTAGGGCTAATGTCAGGTCTAGGGTCATGGTTATAGATAGTTGTAGGATTAGGTTTTGGCTACATCTAATGTAAGGATTAGGTTTAGGGTAAGAGTCAGGTTAGAGCTAGGTGAATTATAAGGGTCAGGGTCATGGTTAGGGTTTCTTTTAGGTTTGATTTAGGGTTAGGGTTCAAATTAGCCCTAGGGTTATGGTTAGGGTAATGATAGGGTTAGATTTAGAGTGAAGGTTAGGTTTAGAGAAATTGATAGAGTTAGGGTTAGTGATAGGTTTATGGTTAGGCCTAGGGTTAGCATTAGGGAAAGGGTTATGTTTAGGGTAATGGCTAGGGTTAGAGTTAAGTTTATGGCTAGGGTTATTGTTAGGATTAGGTCTTGAGATAGGGTGAGGCCTATAATTAGCATTAGGGTATGGGTTATGATTAGGGTAATGGTACAGTTGGAGTTAACTTTATATCTAGACTCATGATTAGCATTAGGTCTTGAGTTAGTGTTAGGGTATGGGTTAGAACTATGGTTAGAGTTAGTGTTATGTTTAGTGTAAAAGTTAGGTTCTGAGCTATGATTAGTGTTAGAGCAAGGGTTAGGTTCAGGGTTATGTTTAGGGATAGGATTACGGTAGGTTTAGGGTTAGAGTTAGGGTTAGGGGAATGGTTATAATTAAGTTTATGGTTAGGATTAGTGTAATAAATATGGTTAGATGTAGGTTTAGGTTTAGGGACAGGGCTAGATTTAAGTTTATGGTTAGGGTTAGGTCTATGGTTATAATTTTAGGTTTATGGTAAGGCTTAGGGTTTTATCTATGGTTAGGGCTATAGTGAGTATTAGTTTAGGGTTAGGTCTAGAGTTAGTTTTCTGTTTAGGGTTTAGGATCATGGTTAGGGTTGACGCTAGGGTTACATTTAGAGTTAGGGTTAGGGTAATGGGTAGGTTTAGAGCTAGGGCTAGGGCTAGGGTTATGGTTAAAATTAGGACTAGGTTTATGGTTAGATTCAGGGATAGTTCTAGGTTTATGTTTATAGTAAGGGTTAGGTTTTGAGCTACGGTTAGGACTAAGGCGAGGGTTAGGTTTAGATTAGGGATATGGTTAGTGTTAGGGTTATGATTAGGGCTAAGTTAAGGCCTAGGATTAGCTCTAGGTTTTGTGTTAGGTTTAGGCCTAGGTTTAAAGCTGTGGATAATGTAAGAGCTAGCATTATGATTAGGGATAGTTTTAGGGTTAGGGTTATGCTAAGATCTAGTGTTAGGTTTAGATTTTCAGTTAGTGTCAGGTTTAGAAATAGGTTTATGTTTAAAGAAAGAATCAGTGTTTGGGTTAGAGTTCAAGTTAGGGTTACAGCCAGAATAGGACTAGGTTTATATCTAGAGGTAGGGTAGTGTTTTTGTTAGGATAAGGGTTATTGTTAGGCCTAGGACTAGGTTTTTGTTTAGTTCTAAAGCTAGATATAAGGCTACATTTAGGATTAGGTTTGAGTCAAGCAATAATGTTAGGTTTTAGTCTAGAGTTAGGGTCAAGTTTAGAACTAGGGTTTGTGTTAGGGTCAGTATAAGGGTCAGGGTTAGCATTCAAATTTGGGACAGTATTAGAGCTAGAATAAGGGCTAGGGTCAAGACTACTAATAAGGTTAAGATTTTGATTAGCCTAAGGAGTAGGCATAGGTCTAGGTCTACCATTAGGGTTAGGGTTATTCATAGGGTAAGTGATAGCCTTAGAGCTAGGGTTAGGGCTAGAATTAGGGTTAGGGTTAAATCTAGGTTTAGGGCTCTGATTAGGGCTAGATTTTGGTTTAGGGTTTGGGCTAATGATAGGACAATGGCTAGTGTAAGAACTAGGGTTACAATGAGGGTTAGTTTTAGGTTTAGGGTAGGGGTAGGTTTAGTGTTAGGGTTAGGTTTAAGGTTAAGATGATATTTAGAGCTAGGGTTAGTGTTAGGATATGAGTCAGGGTCAGGGTTAGGGTTAGGACTTGAATTAGGAATAGGTTTACTTTTAGATTTCAGTTAAAGGTTAGGAGGCTGTGTAGAGCTAGGGTGAGCATTAAGATATGAGTCAGGTTCAGGGTTAGATTTAAGGTTCAGGTTAGGACTCAAATTAAGGGTATGTTTAGGAGTAGTTTACTGTTAAGGTTTGGTTTAAGGTAAAGTTTATGGTTAGGGCTATTGCTCAATTTGTTTTACTGCTAGGCTTGGGGTTATGGCTAGTTTTATCATTAGCCTTAGGGTTAGGGCTAGTTTTAGTGTTTGGCTTAGGGTTAGGGTTAGGGTTAGATTTCAAGTTAGAGTTAGATCTAGGGTTAGAGCTAGGACTAAGGATAAGGCAAGGGTTAGGGCTAGGGTTAGGGTTATGGTAATGGATAGGCTTAGATCTAGGGATAGGGATAGTGTGAGAGTTAGAGATAGTCTTAGGGCTAGGGTTAGTGTTAGGTTTAGGTATAAGTTAGTGGTATGGCCAGTATTAGGGTTTGCTCTAGGTTTAGGGTCAGTTTTAGACCTAGGGTTTGTGTTAG
Organism: Spermophilus citellus; assembly: GCF_964194105.1. Classification (NCBI taxonomy): domain Eukaryota; kingdom Metazoa; phylum Chordata; class Mammalia; order Rodentia; family Sciuridae; genus Spermophilus; species Spermophilus citellus. Next base: position 3,485,202 of record NW_027673039.1, on the reverse strand, counting down.
AGTCAGAATAAGGGTCAGGGTTAGTGAAAGGGTTTGGGATAGGATTAGAGCTAGAATGAAGGCTAGGATCAGGACTATTAATAGGGTTAGGATTTTGGTTAGCCTTAGGATTAGGGATAGGTCTAGGTTAACCATTAGTGTTAGGGTTTCACTTAGGGTAAGGTATAGGTTTATAGCTAGGTTTAGGGCTAAAGTTAGAGTAGGGATAGGGTTAAAGGTAGGTTTAGGGTTTGGATTAGGGCTAGTTTTTTGTTAGAGTTAGGGCTAGGGTTAGGTCAATCGCTAATATAAGAACTAGGGTTACAATTAGGGTTAGTTTTCGGGTTAGGGTTAGGGGGTAGGCATAGTTTTAGTGTTAGGGTTAAGTTTAAGTTTAGGGTGATATTTAGAGCTAGAGTTAGTTTTAGGATATGAGTCAGGGTCAGGGTTAGGTTTAGGACTCAAATAAGGGCTAGGGTCACTGTTAAGTTTAGGTTTAACATTAGGATGGTGTTTCAAGCTAGGGTGAGTTTAGCATATGAGTCAGTGTCAGGTATACTTTTAAGGTTATGATTAGGACTCAAATTAAGTCTATAGTTAGGTCTAGGTGTTGTGTTAGGGTTTGGTTAGACTATTGCTCATTTTTGTTTTACTGCTAGTCATAGGGTTAGGGCTAGTGTTGTTAATAGAGTTAGAGTTAGGGTTAGGGTTAGGGATAGGGCTAAATTATGGCTTGGATTAAGTCTAGGGTTAGTGTTCAGTTTAAGCATAGAATTAGGGTTAGATTTAGGATTTAGTTTAGGGTAAGGGATGGTGTTACACTAATTTTAGAGGTAGGGTGATGTTTAGAATAAGGGTTAGGATTAGGGTTAGGATTAAGGCTAGGTTTAGGGCTAGGATGAGGGCTAGGTTTTGTTTTAGGGTTAGAGCTAGGATTAGGAGTATGGCTAATTTCAAGTCTAGAATTATGTTTAAAGATAGTTTTAGAGTTAGGATTATGGGTACATCTAGTGTAAGGTTTAGGTTTAGGTTTAGGGTCAGGTTTAGGGCTAGGGGTATTATTAAGGTGAAGGTCCAGGTTAGGGTTTGGAATAGGTTCAGGCTTAAAGTTAGGGATTGAATTAGCATTAGGGTAAGGGTTAAGGTAATGATAGGCTTAGAATTATGGTTCATGTTTGGTTTAGGGAAATGTATAGGGATAGGATTAGAGATAGGGTTAGGTTTAGGCCTAGGGTTAGCATTACGGTTAGGGTTGTTGTTATGGTAATGTATAGGGTACGCCTAAGTTATGGTTATGATTAGGGCTAGGGCTAGGCTTAGGGTTAGTGTTGGGGTTAAAGCTCAGTTTAGGGCTCGGATTAGGGCTAGGATTTAGGTTAAGTTAGTGATAGGCTTAGGATTATGTCAAATGTAAGTACAAGGGTTAAGATTAGGGCTAATTTTAGGGTTAAGTTGAGGGCTAGGTTTAGTGTTAGGGTTAGTGTTAGGATTAGGGTGATGTTTAGAGCTAGGTTAGTGTCAGAGTCAGTGTCAGGGTTAGTTTTAGGGTTTAGCTGAAAACTCGAATTAGGGCTAGGGTTAAGGGTAGGTGTGTGGTTAGGGTTTGGTTTAGTTTAAGGGTTACGAATAGAGCTTATGGCTCGGTTTTGTTTTAGGGCTATGGCTAGGATTAGGGCTAGTTTTAGGATTAGTGTTACTGTTAGGGCTAGTGTTAGGGTTAGGCTTAGGCTTCAGGTTAGTGTTAGATTTAGAGATAAATTATGATCTATATTTATTGCTTGGGCTAAAGATAGTGTACGGGTTAGGACCAATTTTAGAGCTAGGGTTAGGGTTACGTTAAGAGATAGGGTAAGAAATAGTGATAGGGCTAGTGTGAGACTTATATTTATTCTTAGATCTAGGGTTAGTGTTAGGTTTAAAGTTAGGACTAGGGATAAGATTAGAGTATGGTTAGGGTTAGGGTTAGAGTAATGGATATGGTTAGATGTAGGCATAGGGTTATGGTTAGTGTTAGATTGAGGTTTATGTTTAGGTTTAGGGCTATGGTAAAGGTTAGGGTTTGAGCTAGAGTTAGGTATAAGATGAGTGTGAGGTTTAGGGTTAGGTCTAGTGTTATTTTTCTGGTTAGGTTTAGGGTTAGGGTTAGGCCTAGGGTTATCAATAGGTTTAGAGTTAGTTTTAGGGTAATGGGTAGGTTTAGATCTAGGTTTAGGGCTAGGGTTAAGTTTAGGATTAGAGCTACTGTTAGAGTATATTTAGGGATAGGTGTAGGTTTATGTGTAGGATAAGAGTTAGCCTTTGAGCTATGGTTAGGACTAATCAAGTGTTTGGTTAGGGTTAGGGTTAGGGTTATGCTTAGGCCTAGGATTAGCTCTAGGTTTTGTGTTAGGTTTAGGCCTAGGGTTAGGGCTGTGGGTAATGTAAGAGCTAGGGTTATGATTAGGGGTAGTTTTAGGGTTAGGATTTTGGCTAGGTCTAGTGTTAAGTTGAGATTTTTTGTTAGGGTCAGGTTTAGAGGTAGATTTACTCTTAAAGGCAGGGTCAGTGTTTGGATTAGAGTTAGAATTAGGTTTACAGCCAGGATTAGAACTAGGTTTAGGTTTAGTTGTAGGGTTAGTGTTTGTGTTAGGTTAAAGGTTACTTTAAGGGCTAGGGATAGGTTTTTGTTTAGGTCTAGGGCTAGAGTTAAGGCTACATTTAGGATTTGGTTTATGTCTAGGGTTAGTGTTAGGGTTTGGTCTAGGGTTAGGGCCAGGTTTAGACCTAGGATTACTGTTAGGGTGAAAAAATGGTCAGGGTTAACTTTAGGGTTTGGAATAGGGTTAGAGATAGAGTGAGGGTAGGGTTATGACTATTAATAGAGTTAGGGTTTTGGTTAGCTTAAGAATTAGGGATAGGTCTAGGGTTACCATTAGGGTTAGGGTTTCACTTTGGGTAAGGGATACGCTAAGAGCTAGGGTTAGGGCTAGAGTTAGGGTTAGGGTTAAATCTAGGTTTAGGGCTCAGATTAAGGCTAATTTTTATGTTAGGGTTAGGGCTAATGTTATGGCAATGGATAATATAAGAACTAGGGTTACAATTAGGGTTAGGGGTAGGTGTAGGTCTAGTATTAGGGTTAGGTTTAATGTTAGGGTGATATTTATAGCTAGGTTAGTATTAGTTTATGATTCAGAGACAGTGTTAATTTTAGGGTTAGGGTTAGGTCTCAAATAAGGGTTAGGATTACTGTTAGGGTTCAGTTTAAGTTTAGGGTGGTCTTTATAGCTAGGGTGACTGTTAGGATATGAGTCAGCATCAAGGTTAGTTTTAAAGTTAGGGTTATGACTTAATTTAAGGCTAGAGTTTCTGTTAGGGTTCGGTTTAAAATTAGGATGGTGTTTAGACCCAGGGTGAGTGTTAGGATATGATTCAAGCTTGGGGTTAGTTTAAGGTTATGGTAAGGACTCGAATTAGGGCTTGGTTAGGTATAGGTGTAGTGTTAGGGTTTGCATTATGTTAAGGCTTAAGGTTAGGAGTATTGCTCAGTGTTTTTTTTTTTGTTGTTTGTTTGTTTTATTTATTTATTTTTTTTTTGAGAGAGAGAGAGAGAGAGAGAGAGAGAGAGAGAGAGTTTTTTTAATATTTTTATTTTTTTAGTTTTGGTGGACACAACATCTTTTTTATAATTATATTTTTATTTTCACTGAGGATCAAACCCAGCACCCCGCACATGCCAGGTGAATGTGTTACCGCTTGAGCCATATCCTCATCCTGTATTGCTCAGTTTTGTTTTATTCCTTGATTATATGATTAGTGTTAGGGTCAGGGCTAGTGTTTGTGTTAGGGTTAGGCTGAGGGTTATGTTAAGACTTGGAGTTAGGTTTAGATCTAGGGTTAAGGCTAGTCCTAATGATAGGGCAAGGGTTATGGATAGGTTTAGGGTTATGGTAAATGATAAGGATAGAACTAGGGATAAGGCTAGGGTGAGAGTTAGAATTAGTCTTAGAGCTAGGGATATGGTTAGTTTTAGGGATAGAGGTAAATCAGGACAAGGTTTAGAACTAGAGTTAGTGTTCAGCTTACTCCTAGCATTAGGACTAGGTTTAGGGTTTAGGGTAAGGGATGTATTATAGCTAGGTTTAGAGGTAGACTGAGGGTTATAATTAGGATTAGGGCTAGGTTTAGTGTTACAGTTTTGATTAAGGCTAGGTTTTAGGGCTAGGATGAGGGCTAGGGTTTGTTGTAGCATTAGGTCTAGAATTAGGGCTAGGGATAATGTCAGGTCTAGTGTTATATTTAGGAGTAGATTTGTAATTAGGTTTATGTCTTAGTCTACTGTAAGTTTTAAGTTAGGGTAAGGGTCAGTTTTAGATCTAGGGGTATTTTTAAGTTCAGGGTCAGGGTTATGGTTTTTATTAGGTTAAGATTTAGGGATAAGGCTCAAATGAGCATTAGGGTTAGAGTTAGGTTTAGCGTAATGAATATGGTTAGGTTTAGGGTTCATGGTAGGTTTAGGGTAATGGAGAGATTTAGGGTTTGCGATAGAGTTAGGGTTCAGCCTAGGGTTAGCATTAGGAATAGGGTTATCATAAGGGTAATGTATAGGGTTAGGGTTAGAGTTAAGGTTAGGGCTAGAACTAGGGTTAGGGTTATTATAAGGGTTAAGGCTAGGGTTATGTTTAGGCCAAAGTTTAGGCTTTGAGCTATGCTTAGGTCTAAGGTGAGGGTTAGGCTTATGGTTAGGGCTAGGTTTAGGGTTAGGGTTATGCTTAGGGTAGGTTTAGGCCTTGGATTAGGGCTAGGTTTTGTGTTAGGTTTAGGTCTAGTTTTAGTGCTATGGGTAATATAAGATCTAGGGTTCTAATTAGGGATAGTTTTAGGGTTAGGGTTATGGCTATGTCTAGTGTTAGGTTTAGATTTTGGTTTAGAGTCAGTTTTAGAGCTAGGTTTAGTGATAGTGTCAGGGGCAGTGTTCTGATTAGAGTTAGGGTGAAAGCCAGAATCAGGAGTAGCATTAGGTCTAGACGTAGTGTTATTGTTTGTTTTAAGTTAAATGCTATTGTTAGGGCTAGGGCTAAGTTTTTGTTTAGTTCTAGGGCTAGAGTCATCAGTACATTTAGAATTAGGTTTAGGTCTAGGGGTAGTGATAGGGATAGATTTAGGTAAAATTTACTGGTAGGGCTTGTTTCAGGGTTCAGTTTAGGGTTAGGGTCAGGTTTAGACCTATAATTAGTGTCATGGTCAGAATAAGGGTGAAGATTAGGGTTAGGTTTTGGGTTAGGTTTCAAGATAGAATGAGGGCTAGGGTTTGGACTAGTAATAGGGTTAGTGTTTGATTTAGGATAAGGATTACTATTAGGACTAGGGTTAGCATTATGCATAGGGTTTGCCTTAGGATAAGGGATAGGGTTACAGCTAGGCTTAGAGCTAGGATTAGGGTTAGGTTGAGGTCTAGGGCTAGGGTTAGGGTTAAATCTAGTTTTAGGGCTCAGATTAGGGCTATTTTTGTTTTGGGGTTAGGGCTAGGGTTAGGACTATAGCTAATGTAAGAACTAGGGTTATTATTAGGGTCAGTTTTAGGGTTAGGTTTTGGGACAGGAATGGTGTTAGCATTTTCTTTATGGTTAGGGTGATATATAGAGCGAGGGTTAGTGTTTGGATATGAGTCATTGTAAGGGTTAGTTTTTGTTTTAGGACACAAATTTTATCTAGGGTTATGGCTAGTTGTAGGGTTACGGTTTGGTTTAGGTTATGTTTAGGTTAAGGGTAATGGCTTGGTTTTGTTTTAGAGCTAGGGCTATGTTCATGTTTAGTTTTATGATTAGCGATAGTGTTCAGCTAGTGGTAGGGTGGGGTTTAGGCTTAAGGTTAGGGTTAGATTTAGAGTTATGGTTTGATTTAACGTTAAGGCTAAGGTTAGGACTAGTGTTAGGGTTACGGTAATGGACAGGTTTATAAATAAAAATAGGGCTAGGTTGAGAATTAGAGGTATTCTTAGGGCTAGAGTTAGGGATTTGCTAAGTGTTTGGGTTAAATTAGGGATAGATTAGTGCTAGGTTTAGTGTTAGGGTTAGACACATGGTTAGGGTTAGAATTAGGGTTAATGTTAGCATTAGGATTATGGTTAGTTTTAAGAGAAAGGATGAGGTTATGGCTAGGTTCAGGGATAGGGAGAGGGTTAAAATTAGGTATAGGAATAGGGTGAGTGTTTAGGTTAGTATTAAGGCTAGGATTAGGGCTAGGATGAGGGCTAGGGTTTGTGTTAGGGTTAGAGCTAGGATTAGGGCTTGGGCTAATATCAGGTCTAAGGTTATGGTTAGTAATAGTGTTAACTTTAGGTTTATGGCTAGGTCTAGTGAAAAGTTAGGTTTAGGGTAAAGGTCAGGTTTAGAGCTTGGTGTATAATTAAGGTCAGAATCTGGTTTAGGGTTTGGTTTAGGATAAGGTTTAGGTTTAGGACTCAAATTAGCATTAGGGTTAGGGTTAAAGTAATGGATAGTGTTAGGTTTAGAGTTCATATTAGGTTTAGTGTAATAGATAGGGTTAGTGTTAGCGATAGGATAAGGGTTAGGCCTAGGGTTAGCATTTGGTTTAGGTTTATATTTAGGGTAAAGGATAGGGTTAGTGCTAGTGTTAGGGCTTGTGTTAACCTTAGAATTTTGGCTAGGTTTAGAGATAGGCCTAGAGTTAGTGTTAGTGTTAAGTTTAGCAGAAGTGTTAGGGTTTCAGCTAGTGTTAGGGCTAGGACAAGGGTTAGGGTTAGAGTCAGGGCTATGGTTAGGGTTAGGGTTAGGGTTATGGCTTGGGTTAGCATTAAGGTTAGGGTTATGTTTAAGGTAATTAATAGAGTTTGTGATACGGTTACTGTTAGGATTAGGGCTAGGTTTAGGGTTAGGTTGAGGGTTAGGGATTTTTTTTTTTTTTGTTTAGGGTAAGGATTAGAGTTTGAGTAGGGTTAGGGCCAGAGCCAGTGTTAGTGTTAAGGTTAATGCTAGAGATAGGTTTAGGGTTATGCTTATGTCTAGGTTTAGGGCAAGGGTTAGGGCTAGGTTTTGTGTGATGTTTAGGGCTAGTGTTAGGTGTATGGGTAATGTAAGAGCTAGGATTATGGTTATGGGTAGAGTTAAGGTTTGTCTAGTGTTAGGGTTAGTTTTTTTGTTAGGATAAGGTTTAGAGCTATGGTTTGTGTTAGGGTAAGTGACTAGGGTTAAGTCTAGGGTTACGGTTAGGGATAGATTTAGGGTTATGTTTATGGTTAGGTCTAGTGTAAGGGTTAGATTTAAGGTAAGGTCAAGTTTAGAGCTAGATGTATTACTGAGGTCAGGGTGTGGCTTATGGTTCAGTTTGAATTAAGGTTTAGCTTTAGGACTTTAATTATCATTAGGGTTAGAGTTAGGGTTAGGGTAATGAATAGGCTTAGGATTAAGGTACAAGTTAGTTTTAGGGTAATCGATAGGTTTAGGGATTGTGATAGGGTTAGGGTTAAGCCTATAGTTAGAATTAGGGTAAGTATTATGGTTAGGGTAATGGATTAGAGCTAGGGTTAGGGCGATGTTTAAGGGTAGGATTAGGGCTAGGGTTATGTTAGGGTTTGGGATAGGGTTAGGGTTATGTTTAGGGTAAAGGTGAGGCTTTGAGCTAGGGTTAGGTGTAAGGATAGGGTTAGTTTTAGGGTTAGGGTTAGTATAGGGTTACACTTAGGGCTAGGTTTAGGCCTAGGATTAGGGCTAGGTTTTGTGTTATTTTAGGCCTAGGGTTAGGGCCATTGGTAGTTAAGAGTTATGGTTATGATTAGAGCTAATTTTACAGTTAGAGTTATGGCTCGGTGTAGTGTTAGGATTAGGTTTTGAGTTAGGGTGAGCTTTGGAGCTAGGTTTATGTTAGGGTCAGGGTCAGTGTTCAGGTTAGAGTGAGTGTTGTGTTTAGTGCCAGAATGAGGACTAGGTTTAGGTCTAGAAGTAGGGTTAGTGTTTGGGTTATGTTAAGGATGATTGTTAAGGGTAGGACAAGGTTGTTGTTAAGGTCTAGGCCTAGAGTTATGGCTAGATTTAGGATTAGGTTTAGGTCTAGGACTAGTTTTAGGTTTAGAATTTGCTATAGGGTTACCGGTAGGGCTAATGTTAGGGTTTGGGTTCAGATTAGGGTCAGGTTTAGACCTATGATTAGTGTTTGGGTAAGTATAAGTTTCAGAGTTACGATTAGGGTTTGGGTTATGGTTATATCTAAAATGAGGGCTAGGGTTAGGACTAGTAATAGGGTTAGGGTTTGGGTTAGCCTATGGATTAGGGTTAGGACTCGTGTTAGCATTAGGTATAGGGTTGGGATTAAGGTAACAAATATGATAACAGCTAGGTTTAGGGAAGGGTTAGGAACTTGCTTATGACTAGGGTTAGTATTAGGTTTAAAGCAAGGGTTAGCATTCAATTAGGACCAGGTTTTGGGTTAGGTTAGGGCTAGTGTTAGGGATACTGCTAATGTACGAACTAGGGTTATGATTAGGGATAGTTTGGGGCTTAGTGTTATGGCTAGGTCAAGTGTTAAGATTAGTATTAGTGTTAGTGTGATGTTTAAAGCTAGAGTTAGTGTTGGGGTCAGGGTCGGTGTTCAGGTTAGACTTAGCTTTATGATTAAAGCCAGAATTATCACTAGGTTTAGGTCTAGGATTAGGGTTAGTGTTTGGGTTAGGTTAAGGTTTATTATTAGAGCTAGTGCTACGTTTTGTTTATATCTAGGGCTAGACATATGGCTAGATTTATGATTAGGTTTAGGTCTAGGGCTAGTGTTAGGGTTAGATTTAGAAATAGGTTTATATCTAGTGCTAGTGTTAGGGTTCAGTATAGGGTTAGGGTCAGGTTTAGACCTATGGTTACCATTAGGATAAGAATAAATGTCAGGTTTGAGTTATGGTTAGAGATAGAGTGAGGGCTAGGGTTAGTACTTGTAATAGGACTAGGTTTAGAACTAGGTTTAGAATTAGGGGTAAGTTTGGCTTAGGGTAAGTGATAGGGTTAAACCTAGGGTTACGGTTACATTTTGAGTAGGGTAAGGGCTAGTGTTAGGATTAGGTTTAGGGTTAATGCTAGGGTTAGGTTTCCAATTAGGGCAAAATTTTTGTTAGAGTTAGGGCTAGGTTCAGAGTTACAGCCAATGTTTGCAGTAGAGTTACAATTTGGGCTAGTTATAAGATTGGGGTTAGGTCTAGGTCTAGTGTTAGGGTTAGGTTTAATATTAGCATGATGTTTTGAGCTAGGTTTAATATTAGGGTAAAAAATAAGGTCAGAGGTAGTTTTACGGTTAGGGTTTGGACTCGAACTAGGGCTAGGGTTAGCACTAGGTGTAGTGTTTGGTTTTGGTTTAGGTCAAGCTTTAAATTTAGGGCTATTGCTCGGTTTTGTTTTAGAGCTAGCTATGGGTAGGGTGAGCTTTAAGATTAGCGTTAGGTTTAGGACTAGTGTTATGGTTAAGTTCAGTCTTAGGTTTAGATTTAGATTTAGAGTGAGGATTAGATCTAGGGTTAGGTCTAAGACTTAAGGATATGGGCAGCATTATTTGTAGGTTCATAGCTAGAATAGGGTTATGATAAAAATAGGATTAGAACTAGGGATAGAGCCAGGCCAAGAGTGAGAGTTCATCTTAGGGCTAGGCTTATGGTTTGGTTAGGTATAGGGCTTAATTAGAGATAGGAATAGGGCTAGGTTTATATTTATGTTTAGGCCTAGGGTTAGTTTTGGGCTTAGGGTTAGATTTAGTGTAAATGATGGGGTTAGAGCTAGGTTTAGGGCTAAAACGAAGGTTAGAATTAGGGTTAGGGCTAGGGTTTCATTAGAGTTATGATTAAGGCTAGGTTAAGGGCTAGGATGAGGGTTAAGTTTTGTGTTTTGGTTAGGGTTAGGATTAGTGTTAGGACAAATGTCATTTATTCGGTTACAGTTAGGGATAATTTTAGGGTTAGGTTTATTGTTATGTTCAGTGTAAGTGTTAGATTTATGGTAAAGATCAAATTTAGAGCTAGGGGTATTATTAGGGTCAGGGTCATATTTAGAATTTTGTTTAGGGCAGGTTTTAGGGTTAGGGCTCAAGTTAGCATTAGGATTTGTGTTAGGGTAATGATAGGATTAGGTTTAGGGTTCAGGTTAGGTTTAGCATAATGGATAGGGTTACGGTTAGGCATGGGGTTAGATTTAGGCCTAGGTTTAGCATTAGAATTAGGGCTATGTTTAGGTAATTAATAGAGTTAGAGCTAAGTTTAGTGCTAGGGTTATGGATATAATTAGGACTAGGGTTAGGGTTAGGGTGTGTGTTAAGGTTAGGGCTAGGATTACAGCTAGGGCAAATGTCAGGTCTATGTTTACATTAGGAATAGTTTTAGTGTTAGGTTTATGGCTAGGTTTAGTATAAGGATTTGGTTTAGGGGTAGGGTTAGGGTTAGAGCTAGGTATATTATTATGGGAATCATCAGAGTTAGGGTTTGTCTTAGGTTAAGTTTAGGATTAGGGCTCAAATTAGCATTAGCATTAGGGTTAGGGTAATGATAGGGTTAGAATTAGGGTTCAGGTTAGTTATAGGTTAATGAATAAGGTTAGGGTTAGCAATAAGGTTAGGGTTAGGCCTAGGGTTAGTATTAGGGTGATGTTTAGGGTTAGGGTAATGGATAGGGATAGAGCTAGTGATAAGGCTAGGGTTATGTTTAGGATTCTGGCTAGGGTTAGGGTAAGGTTTAGGTGTAGGTTTTGGGTTAGGGTTAGGTTTAAAACTAGGGTTAAGTCTCATGTAAGGGCTAGGTTTTGGTTTTTGTTAGGGCTAGGGTTAGGGTATGGCTAATGTATGAACTAGTGTTACAGTTTGTGCTAGTTTTAGCCTTAGGGTTAGGGTGATGTTTTGAGCAAGGGTCATATTTAGGTTCAGTGTAAGGGTCAGGGTTAGTTTTAGTGCTAGGTTTAGGACTTGAATTAGGGCTAAAGTTAGTGCTAAGTGTAGGGTTAGGTTTTGGTTTAGGTTAAGGGTTACAGTTATGGTTATGGCTGAGTTTTATTTTAGGGTAGGGATAAGGTTAAGGCTAGATTTTGGATTAACATCAGGATTAGGGCTAGTTTTAGAGTGAAGTTTAGGCTTAGGGTTAGGGTTAGATTTAGAGTTAGGGTTGATCCAAAGTTAGGGCTCATGCTAGGGTTAGGGCTAGCCTTAGGTTTATGGTAATAAATATGGTTAGAAGTAGGGATACGTCTAGGGTGAGAATTAGAGTTATTATTAGGGGTAGGCTTAGGGTGAGGGTTAGGTTTACTGTGAAATTAGGGCTAGGATTAGGACCTGGGTTAGTGTTAGGTTTAAGCCTAGGGGTTGGGCTAGGGTTGGGGTTAGCACTGGGGTTAGGGTTAAGTTTAAGTGAATGAGTGGAGTTATAGCTATGTTTAGGGCTAGGCTAAGAGTTAGAATTAGCATTAGGCCTCAAGTTATGGTTCAGTTTAGGATTAAGGCTAGGGTTAGGGTTAGAATAAGGGTTAGATATTCTGATAGGGTTAGGGCTAGGTCTCAGGCTAGGGATAATATCAGGTCTACAGTTATGGTTAAGGATAGTTTTAGGGTTAAGTTTTGGCTAGTTCTATCGTAAGGGTTAGGTTTAGGTTAAAGGTCAAATTTAGAGCTATGGTTATTATTAGTGTCATGGTCAGGGTCAGGGTTAGTGTTTGGTTTATGTTAAGGTTAAGGGGTTAGGGCTCAGATTAGTGCTGGATTAGGTTTAGAGTTAAGGCAATGGAAGAGTTTCCTTTAGGTTTTAGTTAAGGTTTAAGGTAATGGATGGTTTAGGTTTCAGCGACTGGGTTAGGGTTAACATTAGGGTTAGGGTTATGTTTAGTGTATGGATAGTTTTAGAGCTAGGGCTAGGGCTAGGTTATGGTTGAGATTAAGTCTAGGATTAGGGTTAGATTTAGAGGTAGGGCTAGGGTTTGGTTTAGGGTAAGTGTTAGTGTTAGGGTAAGTGTTAGTTTAGGGTTAAGGTTATGGTTAGGTTAGTATAAGGGTTAGTGTTTGAGCTAGGGTTAGGTCTAGTGCAAGGGTTGTTTAGGTTTAGTTTTAAGTTCAAGATAATGGTTAGAGTTAGGTTTAGTGTTAGGGATAGTGTTTTTATTAGAGTTAGGATTAGGGTTAGGGTAATGGATATGGTTACAGCTAAATTTTGGACTAGGGTTAGGTTAGGATTAGGGCTAGGGTTATGATTAGGATTTAGGATAGGGCTAGGGTTATGATTAGTGTAAGGGTTAGACTTTGAGCTAGGGTTAGGTCTAAAGAGAGGGTTAGGGTTAGAGTTAGTGTTGGGTTAGGGCTAGGCTTAGGTTTATGCTTAGAGCTAAGTTTAGGTCTAGGGTTAGGACTATGGGTAATGTAAAAGATAGGGTTATATTTAGAGCTAGTTTTAGTTTAGGGTTATAGCTAGGTCTAGTGTTAGGTCTAGTTTTGGGTTAGTGTAAGGTTTAAAGCTAGTTTAAGTGTTAGGATCAGGGTCAGTGTTCGGGATAGGGTTATGTTAAGGTTTAGAGCCAAAATTAGGATGAGGGGTAGGTCTAGGGATAGGGTAAGTGTTTGGTTTAGGTTAAGGGTTATTGTTAGGGCTGGTGTTAGGATTTTGTTTAGGTCTAGGGCTAGAGTTATTGCTATATTTAGGATTAGCTTTGGGTCTAGGTATAGTGTTAGGCTTAGGCATAAGTATAAGGTTATTGGTGGGTCTATTGATATGTTTTGGTTTAGGTTTAGGGTCAGCTTTAGACCTAGGGTTACTTTTAGGGTCAGAAGATGGTAAGGGTTAGGTTTAGAGATAGATTGAGGGCTAGGGTTAAGACTGGTAATATGGTTAGAGTTGAAGTTAGGCTAAGGATTAGAGTTAGGACTAGAGTTAGCATTTGGGTTAGGGTTTGGCTTAGGGTAAGTGATAGGGTTAGAGCTAGGGTTAGGGCTAGGGTTAGGGTTAGGTTTAGGGCTAGTGTTAGGGTTAAGATTAGGGTTAAAGCTAGGTTTAGGGCTCAGATTCAGGGTAGGATTTGTGTTAGTGTTAATGCTATATTCAGGACAATGACTAATGTATGAACTAGGGTTACAGTTAAGGCTAGTTTTAGAGTTACAGTTAAGGCTAGGTCTAGTTTTAAGTTAGGGTGATGATTAGAGCTAGGATTAGTGTTAGGGTCAGCATCAGGGTCAAAGTAATTTTTAGAGTTAGGGTTAGGGCTAGGTGTAAGGTTTGGGTTTGGTTTAGGTTAATGGTTTGTGTTAGGGATAAGGCTTGGTTTTGTTTTATGGCTAGGGCTAGGGCTAGAGCAAGTTTTTGGGTTAGCATTATGGTTAGGGGTAGTGTTAGGGTTTGGTCTGGCTTATGATTACAGTTAAATTTAGAGTTAGGTTTAGATTTAGAGTTAGGTTTAGATCTAGAGTTAGGATATGGCTAAGGATAGAATTAGGGCTAGGGCTAGGGCAAGAGTTCTAGGTAGTCTTAGGGCTAGAGTTAGGGTTAGGATAGGATTAAATTAGAGCTAGGATTAGCACAAGGATTAGTGTTAGTATTAGGCCTAGGGTTAGGGTGGGGGTTAGGATTAGGTTTAGGGTTATGGTTAGGTTTGTGGTAAGGGATGGGGTTATAGGTAGTTTTAGGGCTAGGGTGAGGGTTATTATTAGGGTTAGGGTTTGGGTTGTAGTTCAGGTTAGTATTAACCCTATGTTTAGGGTTAGGATTACGGTTAGGGCTAATTTCAGCTCTAAGGTTATGGTTAAAGATAGTTTAAGGTTAAGTTTATGGCTATGCCTTCTGTAAGCATTAGGTTTATGGTTAGGGTCAGGTTGAGAGATTAGGGTATTATTAGGGTCATGGTCACGATTAGTGTTTTTGATAGGTTAAGGTTTAAAGTTAGGACTTGAATTAGCATTATGATTATGATCAGTAATGATAGGATTAGGTTTAGTTTTCAGGTTAAATTTAGGGTAATGGATAGGGTGAAGGTTAGGGATAGGGTTAGGTTTAGGCCTAGAGTTAGGGTTATAGTTATGGTAATGGATAGGGTTACAGCTAGGGTTACAGCTAGGGTTATGGTTATAATTAGTGATAGTGTTAGAGTTCGGATTAGGGTTAAAGCTAGGTTTAGGGCTCAGAATAGGGCTAGAATTTGGGTTAAGTTAGGGCTAGGGTTGGGTTACAGCTGATGTAAGTACTAGGGCTATGATTAGGTCTAATATCAGTGTTAGGGGTTAGGACTAGGTCTAGTATTAGGTTAAGGTTTAGGGTTAGGGTGATGTTTAGACCTAGGGTTAGTTTTAAGGTCAGAGTCTGGGTGAGGATTAGTTTTAGGGTTCAACTTAAGACTTGGATTATTGCTAGGGTTAGGGCTAGGTGTAGAATTAGGGCTTGGTTTATGTTAAGTGTTAGGGTTAGGTCTATGGCTCAGTTTGGTTTTAGTGCTAGGGCTATGGTTAGGACTAGTATTAGGATTAGCCTTAGGGTTAGGGCTAGGGTTAGGTTTAGGCTTAGGCTTATTTTTAGGATTCGATTTAGAGTTTTGGTCAGATCTAGGGTTATGGCTAGGGATATGAATATGGCTAGGGTTAGACCTATGGTTCAGGCTAGGATTACACTTCCTGTAATATATAAGTTAGAACTAGAGTTAGGGCTAGTGTGAGAGTTAGAGGTAGTCTTTGGGCAAGGGTTAGGGTTAGGGTAAGGAATAGGGCTAAATTAGGGCTAAGATTAGGGCTATAGTTAGTGTTAGGTTTAGGCCTATGGTTAGGGTTAAGGTTATAATTAAGGCTATGTTTAGGGCTAAGATAAGGACTAGGGTTCGTGTTAGGGTTAAGGCTAGGATTATGGCTAGGGCTAAGTCAGGTCTAGGGTTATGGTTAGGGATAGTTTTAGGGTTAGGTTTATGTCTAAGACTAGTGTAAGGGTTAGGTATAGGGTAATAGTCAGGTTTAGAGCTAGGGGAATTATTAATGTCAGGGTCAGTGTTGGGCTTCGGTTTAGGTTTGAGTTTAGAGTTAGGGCTCAAATTAGCATTAGGGTTAGCATTAGGGTAATGATGAGGTTAGGTTTAGGATTCAGGTTAGGTTTAGGGTAATTGACAGTTTGGGGTATAGTAATAAAGTTAGGGTTAGGCCTAGGGTTAGCATTAGGGTAAGGATAATGTTTAGGGTAATGGATATAGTTAGAGTGAAGGTTAGGGCTAGGTTATGGTTAGGAATAAGTCTTGAGTTAGGGTTAGGGTGAGGGTTAGAACTATGGTCAGGTTTAGGGTAATGTTTAGCATAAGGGTTAGGTTTTGAGCTATGGTTAGGGCTAGGCGGGAGTTAGCTTCAGGGTTAGATCAAGGAATAGGATTACCATAGGTTTTGGGTTAGAGTTAGGGTAAGAGTTAGACCTAGGAATAGTGGTAGAGACAGTATAGGATATGTCTAGGTTTAGTGTTAGGGTTTGGTTTAAGTTAATGTTTAGGGTTAGGGTTATTTCTTGGTTTTAGTTTATCCTAGGGTTACGTTTAGGGATAGTATAAGTGTTAAGCTTAGGCTTAGGGTTAGGGTTAGATTTGGAGTTATGGTTAGATCTAGGGTTAGAGCTGGGACTAAGGATAGGGCAAGGGTTAGGGCTAGGGCTAGGGTTATGGTAAAGTATAGGATTAGAACTAGGGATAGTTATAGGATGAGAGTTAGAGTGAGTCTCAATTCTAGGCTTAGTGTTAGGGTTAGAGATAGGGCTAAATTAGTGCTAGGATTAGGGCTAGGTTTATTGTTTGGCTTAAGCCTAGAGTTAGGTTTAGGTTTAGGTTTAAGATTAGGGTAAGAGATGGCATTATAGCTAGGTATAGAGGTAGGGTGAGGGTTAGAATTAGGGTTAGGAGTAGGGTTAGGGTCATGATTAAAGCTAGGCTTAGGGCTAGGATGAGGGCTAGGGTTTGTTTTAGGTTTAGGACTAGGATTAGGGCTAGGGCTAGTTTCAGGTCCAGAATTATGGTTAAAGATAGTTTTAGGGTTAGGATTGTGGCTATGTCTAAAGTAAAGGTTAGGTGTAGTGTTATGTTCAAGTTTAGAGCTAGGGGTTTTACTAGGCTCAAGGTCAGGGTTAGGGATTGGGATAGGTTAAGGTTTAAAGTTAGGGCTTGAATTAGTGTTAGAGTTAGGGTTAGGGTAATGATAGGTTAAGTTTAGGTTCAGGTTAGGTTTAGGGTAAAAGATTGCCTTAAGATTAGGGATAGGTTTAGGTTCAGGCCTAGGGTTAGCATTAGGGTAATGGTTTGGTTATGGTAATGGATAGAGTTAGATATCATTTTAGGGCTAGGTTTATGGTTATTAATAGGGCTAGGGTTAAAGCTAGGATTAGGGCTAAATGTTGGGTTAAGTTAGGGATAGGGATAGGGCTAATGTAAATTCTAGGGTGAAGTTTAGGGCTAGTTTTAGGTTTTTAGGGCTAGAGTTATTGTTAGGGTTAGGTTTAGGGTGATGTTTAGATCTAGTAGTGTTAGAGTCAGTGTCAGGTTGAGGGTTAGTTTAAGGGTTCGGTTTACAACGCATATTAGGGTTAGTGTTAGGGCTAGGTTTAAGGTTAGGGTTTGGTTTAGATTAAGGGTTAGGGTTATAGCTATAGTTCGGTTTTGTTTTAGGGCTAGTGCTAGGGTTAGGGCTAGTTTTAGGATTAGTTTTATGGTTTGGCCTAGTGTTAGTGTTTGGCTTAGTCTTTGGCTTAGGGCTCGATTTAGTGTTAGGTTTTGTCTAAAGTTGGTGCTAGGGCCAAGGATAAGGCAAGGTTTAGGGCAAGAGTTGGGGCAAGGGTTAGGGCTAGGGTTAGGGTTATGGTAAGGCTTAGAACAAGTGAAAGGTATAATGTGAGAGTTAGAGTTAGTCTTAGGACTAGGGTTAGGGATAGGGATAAATTATGGCTAAGATTATGGCTAGGGTTAGTGTCAGGGTTAGGCCTAGAGTTTGGGTTACGGTTGTAATTAAGAATATGTTTAGGGCTAGGAGAAGGGCTAGGGTTTGTGTCATGGTTAGGGCTAGAATTATGGCTAGGGCTAATGTCAGGTCTAGGGTTACAGTTAGCGATAGTTTTAGGGACGTGCTTATGGCTAGGTCTATTGTACTGGTTAGGTATAGGGTAAGAGTCAGATTTTGAGCTAGAGGAATTATTAGGGCCAGGGTCAGTGTTAGGGCTTGGTTTAGGTTTGAGTTTATGGTTACATCTCGAATTAGAATTAGGTTTAGGGTTAGGGTAAAAATAGGGTTAGATTTAGGGTTCAGGTTAGGTTTAGGGAAATTGATAGTTTTGGGGATAGTGATAGGGTTAGGTTTAGTCCTAGGGTTATCATTAGGGTAAGGGTTATATTTAGGGTAATGGATATAGTTAAGTTTAGGGCTAGGATTATGGTTAGGATTAAGTCTTGGGTTAGGTTTAGGGTGAGGGTTAGGATTAAGGCTAGGTTTACAGCTCGGATGAGGGTTTGTGTTAGGGTTAGGGCAAGAATTATGGCTAGGGCTAATGTCAGGTCTAGGGTTACTGTTAGGGATAGTTTTATAGAAAGTTTATGGCTAGGTTTATAGTAAGGTTTAGGTAGAGGGTAAGAGTCAGGTTTAGAGCTAGGGGAATTATTAGGACCAGGGTCACTGTTAGGGCTTAGTTTAGGTTTGAATTTAGGGTTATAGCTCGAATTAGGGTTAGGTTTAGGGTAAAGATAGTGTTGGGATTAGGGTTCAGGTTAGGTTTAGGGTAATTGATATTTTTGTGGATAGTGACAGGGTTAGGGTTAGTCTTAGAGTTAGCATTAGGTTAAGGGTTATGTTTAGCGTAATGGATACAGTTATATTAAGGTTAGGGCTAGGGATATGGTTAGGATTAGGTCTTGGGTTAGGGTTAGGATTAAGACGAGGTTAATGGCCGGATGAGAGTTGTGTTAGGGCTAGGGCTGGGATTAAGGCTAGATCTAATATCAGGTCTAACATTACAGTTAAGGGTAGTTGTAGGGTTTGGTTATCTACAGGTCTACTGTGAGGGTTAGGATTAGGGTAAATGTCAGGTTTAGAACTACGTGTGTTATTACGGTCAGGGTCAGGATTAGGGATTGGTTTCACTTAGGGTTTAGAGTTAAGGTTTTAATTATCATTAGGTTCAGAGTAATGGATATGCTTAGGTTTAGGGGTCAGGATAGGTTTAAGGTTTTAAATAGCCTTCGGGATAGCTATACAGTTAGGTTTAGTCCTATTGTTAGCATTTGGTTAGGCTTAAATTTAGAGTAAAAGGTAGGATTACAGCTAGGTTTAGGGCTACGTTAATGGTTAGGATTAGGGCTAGTGTTAGGGTTAGGGTTATGTTTAGGCCTAGTGTTAGGGTTAGGTTTAGGGTAAGTGCTATGGTTGAAGCTAGATTTAGGGCTAGGGAGAGGGTTAGGGTTAGAACAGGCCTAGGGTAAATTATAGGGTTAGGGCTATGTTTAGCATTAGGGTTAGGGTTAGGGTTATGGTAATGGATACAGTTAGATCAAGTCTTTGGCCAATGGTTACAGTTAAAATTCGGGTTAAATTTAGGGTTAGGGATAGGGCTATGTTAATGTTTAGGGTTAGGATTAGGGCTCAATTTTGAGGAGGAATTACGGTTAGAGTTACTTTATTCAAATTTCTTTGATACAATCCAAGATTCATCTTTAAATAACCTTACTCTTTTTCCCAGATTTAGGCCTTTTGGTTCAACTGTTTTGTGTCTGAAACAGTTAATGTTTTCATTTTACTTCATTTTGACCTATACGAGTAAATGTAAATGGACCCATCATGTCTTTGTTCATGACACTCTTTTTCTTTTCTCTTGGACCTAGGAAAGCCCAACTTCAGCATCTGAGGAAATGGGATCTGATTGGAATAACATGAGAGAGTCAGCAGAGCGTGCCTCACGGCCTCTGGCCCCGAGGCTCATTCAAATCCAGAATAAGAAGCAACAGCAGAGGGGAGCTCTGAGGCATAGGGCTCCTCCCCCTGAGGAGGAGGACCCCAGGGTATGTGGACTTTGGAGGCAATGGGAAGCCAGGAGGCGACACAGGTCAGAAACTATTCACAGCCTGGAGCACTGAAAGGGTTCTGTTCCCCAAAGGCTCTTTGGGAAAATGAGAAGTAATGAAGTAGATTCCTTACAGGGATGGTTCAAGTGTATTTAGGGAAGTCCAGTAGCTTCACCAATTTTCAAGTAGGACAGCAGGCAATCGGCAATGGGATGCACTTGGATCCACTCTCACCAAACAAGAAAAAAAAATCTCCAGAAAAAAATTCTAGCTGCTTATATGTGCGCTCCCATTTGTGTGGGGAAGTGGGGTATGGAGTGGTGTGTGTGTGTGTGTGTGTGTGTCTGTGTGTGTGTGAGTGTGTGTGTGTTTGTGTGTGTGTGTGTGTGGGCACATGTGTTTATGGACATGATCATGTGCATATTCGTATGCATGTGCCTTTGTGTTCATATGTACTTTCGCATTAGATAGAGTCTAATAATATTACAGACTAATAATGCATTGTGTTGGTATTCCTTCAGAACTCTTCATGAGAAACAAACATTTTCATTCTTTCTTCAATTACATTATTTTGACTGTCTTTCCTGATAGATTTTCACGATGGATTTAAGTGGGAAAATTTGTAGCTATCTTAGAATTGATTCTACCCATTATTACAAGAACTATGTAAAGATGGGGCAAGGGTTGTTGCTCAGTTGCAGAGCGCTGGCCTCCCACCCGTGGGCGAGTGTGTTTTGATTCTACTCACTGCACATACATAAATGCATAAACAAAAGGTCCATGAACACGTAAACATATTAACAACAAAAAAGGAAATCATCTAAAGGGAGTGTGGGAGTAATGGCTGCATTCACTTTTCTGTGATATTGGAGATTTGCAAACCTATTGAGGTTCCAGGTGTTATGAACTGTGCACCCATATGCCTGTGTATTCGAAAGTGCAAATCTGTGTGAATAAAATCCTTGGTGACCTACACAGGAAGGGACACCAGCACAAAAGCCCTGGTAGAGTGCTGGGAAAACCTTTTGGCAAGGGACCCTTGAGACTTACACAGGAGAATTTTCCTCTGCAGCAATATTTCAGGATTGGCCCAGGTGAGGGCCTGAAGGGATGCCCTGGGGGCGGGGGCAGGGAGCTGAATCCAGAAACATACACTTTTCCACCAAGGGACCTCAGAAGCCCACCAGATTTGGAAGAGAAAGAAGGGGCATCAGCCCTCAGCAGCAGGCTCTCTTTAAGCCCTATGGTTATTCTGGGCACTTGAATGTCCACAAATGTCATTCCAAACCCAGCAAAAAAGAAATACTCTTCCACTGAAAATGTAGAATCTGATGCAATGCAGAGCTTATTATGTCGCAGAAAGCATGGAAGCATTGGGCAGCATTTCTTTGAATTCTGGAATCCTTCAGTTCAAATGGCAGCGTTAAACAAACAAACAAACAAACAACAAAAACAACAAAAAACTTTGACACCCCAGAGAGCCAAACTTGTAAAAACTCCAAGCCCCTTAGGTCAACTGGCCTGTGCCTTCTTCCCAGCACCTCAAAATCATTCAAACTCTGGAGTTTGAACGTCTGTAAAAGAAAAGTACTGACTGGAAAAGGCTGGCAAATCTTCCTTCCGGATGCAGTCATGGAAATCAAAGGTGTGAGTCACTGAATTTTGGCCTAAAATTGAACCTGTGGTATTGAAGATGACGTGTTGCATCACGTGATCCTGGGGCAGCATACCAGTTCCCAGAAGCCACCTTCCCTCACTTCCTCTTCCGGCTGGAGTCCAGGAAGCTGCTTCTCTTCCTGGGATCTGTGTCCAGGCTCACCTGTCTGAGCACCTGCTGACAGAAGACAGCAAAACGTTCGGGTCTCAGGTTGGTTTTCTTTGCCTAGGTAGTTTACAGAAGATTCCTTAGAAAACATGTAGATGGGGAAAATGTTAAGGATGGAGGAGGAGGTACTTGTGTAAGGAAGGTTGTATTTTTCCAAGAGTGTTTCTTTATGCTGAGCAGGTCAAATAGGTCATTCGAAGTTCAAATCACCACAAACTATTGAAATTTCAGAGAACGTTTACTGCAGCATTCTGATACCTGTGGGCTGGTGGATCAATGTGTATGAAAACAGCTGTAGTTTACCATGGACCCTTGGGTAGGATAGGGACTATCTCGGATGGATAGAGCAAAGGGATTCCCTGTACTATTTCCACACAGGCACATAGAAGTCCTGGGTCATCCTCAGCTAGCCTTGCTCTACCCATTTTCCCCTCTCTTCTGACCTGCTATTCCATTCCGTCCCCTCCCTGCCCACCCACCTCTCGCCTTCCCCCTTCCCACTTTAGTGCACCTTCTCCCCTTAGTATGCACATCTAGGAACAAACATTGGTTTGGAACGTGTGGCCAAGGATGTACACTGGTTCCATCCATAGCATGTTGGGAAAATGTCAGAATTTCATTCTTCTCTGCCGCTCAATATTTATCATTGATTTGTTCTGTTTTTCTTATATCACGTTATGGTAGAAAATCATCGCGACCGCACACCATGCATTGGGAATGATTTTTTTTCTCTTTCTTTCTGTGGAAGAGTTTAAGAACCCATGTTCTAAACTCTTTGAAAGGGTGGGTTAGGTGAAATTCAACATCCAACCCGCCACATGCTCAGCTTCTCTATATGGTTAAACTCATTACCACTGATCCACTCCTGAGTTTGCTCTCTGTATCATTGATTTGGAAATATATCTCAAGGATAATTTGCTTGGGTCAGATATGCAAGGACATTCTTGAATATCTACTAGTCCTCAACTTATCTCTTTGGTTAGGTTCATTACCACGGTTCCACTCCTGAATTTGCTCTCTGTACCATTAATTTGGAAATATTTTTCAAGGCCAATCTGCTTAGGGAGATATGCAAGGACATTCTTGGATATCTACTCGAATTTCTTGCCAATGACTTTGACTTTGTCAAGAATAAGTCTGGTTTATCATGCTTCTGAAAGTCTCTGTATTAGGATGAAATTCCTTTTGATCTCTCTTTGTATGATCTAGGTTTATCTCTGTTCACCTTTCCTTTTTTTGTTTATCATTTTGATAGAGGCAAAATTGTTCCCTTTGGTTAAGATTGGTTTATTTTACCTACGGGAATCATACATTCACTCTGATATAATTCTAACAGCATGGAGTATCTTATTTTTGTCAGACGCAGTAGTTGGTGTACTCCTCCATTGATCCCACACCCATCTGTGCTCCACCTATTCTACTGGGCTCCCTGGATCATGGGATGTACTCCATGCCACAATGTGGGAAATATCTGAGAGTTCCCATCATGTCTTTGTTCATGACACTCTTTTTCTTTTCTCTTGGACCTAGGAAAGCCCAACGTCAGCATCTGAGGAAATGGGATCTGATTGGAATAACATGAGACAGTCAGCAGAGCGTGCCTCACGGCCTCTGGCCCCGAGGCTCATTCAAATCCAGAATAAGAAGCAACAGCAGAAGGGAGCTCTGAGGCATAGGGCTCCTCCCCCTGAGGAGGAGGACCCCAGGGTATGTGGACTTTGGAGGCAATGGGAAGCCAGGGGGCGACACAGGTCAGAATCTTGGTTACATCCTCTCAGATTGCCTCTACCATCCAATTGTCCCTTGCCAACCCTCGAGGACCTGCCCAGCACATCCTCTCAGCTTAGTTTCTTCCTAGGATGTGAGAGAGGCATCTTTTGGAACCACTTGAAACCCATGCATCCCAACGTTTGTCCTGTTTTTGAAATCTGGCCCAGAGTCCTCAAGTTGCAACATCCAAACCTTCCTTCCAGTGCCCCTGTATAATAGGTGATTCCACAAACGTGTTCTAGGACCTTTGAATCCCGAGATGTTCATGGTTCACAAGGCCCGAGTGCCTGAACTAAAAGGAGAGGAAACTAAGACTTAAAATCTCTATTTGTCTGTAAAAGGGCAGAGCTGGTTGTGCTTGGTCTGACTCCTGACAACTTGTGCTTTTCCACCATCAGATGAAGTGTAAGGAATGTGGGGCTTTTGGACACACTGTGAGGAGCAGAAGATGCCCCATCAAGCGCTGGGATGGTGCACTGGCCCCACAACCCTTGGGCCCAAAGAATGAGAAGGAGAACCAGGCACCAAGCAAGCCTGAGAATCTCCAGAGCACAGGGGCCTGTGAGCATCCAGTCAGAGCGAAGCGCCATGTGCAGAGGTGAGGGATGGGTAAGGTGGCATCCAAGCCTCGGGCACAAAACTCCAGGGGGGTGGTGTCTCTCCTTTTCCACACGGTCATCTCCAAACATCCACATGCAGCTCCTGGCTGCATCAATGGAGAGAGATAGACAATGACTCTATGTCCCAAAGCCACAGCCTGCAGCTCATTCTCCTTTGCATTCAATTATGAAAGAGATGGGTTCAGGGCACCATAATTAACACGAACATGGGAGGCACAAAATCAATATGTCCACATGGAACTACTTAGTGGGAAATGAGAAGGGCTGCCTGGACGTAGGGACTGGGCGTTGTAGGAGGAAAGGCACAGACTTGGGGGAGAACCCAGTGTAGCACAGGAGACACTAAGAAAACGGGCACCTCACATTCTACTCCTGACTCTACATCCATCCAAATGCCATCGTATGTTCTACAGGCAAGAAGAGGAACGGGGAAAGGCTCTACTCCAGACATGGAGTACCAGTAGGAGACCCCAGGGTAGGCAGCAACCCAAATGGAAGGAAGAGACAGAACCCAGTGCCTACCTAAGGGTGAGTATGTGCATGTTGCCTGCGCTTTTGGTGACTAGGATAAGCATGATATGTTCCTTTGCTGTGTCCCTTCTGCCTGAGAGATTTGCTATCAACATTGAACCCCATTGTGACTCCTGCTTTTGATCTTTCACATTTGCCCTTTCCAATTTTTTTGTGTTACTTTTTTTCATATTCCCCATGACGTGGTGCATGGGCTCATGGGGTCATAGTTGACTCCAGCGTCTCAAAGGACACAATGTCCAATGCAGGCATGTTCCTATTGAAAGTGGGAGAACACTCTCAACTTCTGTAAGCCAACTCCTCAGGGTTCACACTCTGCTGAGAGGAGCATTAGCCATCGACATGCCATGGAAGAACACACAAAAGAGCCCTGCCCCTCCCAATGCATGAGACCTCTGATTAAGAATGGGATATTTCCCAATGTGCCCTGAAACATGTCACGTCGTTCTTGGAATGGGTCCTTGGCTGATAGCCATGGAGGTGGAGGTGGAGTGCCCCTTTTCCTTTCCTGGGCTGATGACTTGTCTTCCGGTTCCACTCTATGATCTGTAGCCAAATTCATGTGTTGGTGGGCCTTGTTGGTGCTTGAGAAAGTGCAGGGACTCAGGAGATTTTCCTGTGTTTGTCTTTTCCTCCAGAAACCCAGCAGGCCACTGCCCGTCCACACGACCTGTACGAGGTGTGTCCCGGCCTCTCTGTTTGAGAGTCAGCCTCGTGTCCAGAACTCGGATGAGAGTCTCACCTTCAGTAGCGCACATCCCTTTCAGATACCTGAACTTGGACTCAACTCAGGTCCTGGGATGCAGACACAACAGGATGTGAGCATCCCTGGCACCATCCTGTCGGCAGCAAGGCACTCAGGGCAGATCCCTGCCCTCCTTGGGAAGAAAGCACCTGAAACGCCAAAGGTTGTCTCCTCTAAAGTTGCCCAGATTTCTGCCCAAATTCTCAGAGGGGGCCACGTGCTCCACCCTCCTTCACTAGCCAGTTGTCCTGACGTTAGCAAAGAGCCCTGCCTGCAGCCTGCAGCATGTCCACAGGGCCAGGGCCACAAACTCAGCCTCCAGGCCTCAGGCAAGAGACAGGCTCAGGTCCACAAACACACTAGCCAGAATGCCCCAAAGAAACTCAGGCTGGGGCATAGTCTCACTCAACGGGGGAACACCTGTGAGCCAGGCTCAGAGGCTGGGAAATCTCTGCCTTCTTGGCAAGATACAAGTGGAATCAGACTAAAACGGTCACCCCAGGTGACCAGAAAATCTCCAGCCCATGATTCCACCATGGATCTTTGCCCTACCAAGGAAAGCCCTATCCTGAATCCAGTCAAGCCGTGTACCAAATCGAGTCCACCAGCACCCAGCTGTGTTGCCCGACAGCCCCTCCTAATGGTCTTCAAGAGAATGCACAAAAACTGGTGGAGATCTCCCTTCCTCTCCAGCTGCTGCAAAGACCAGTGGTCTTGCTGACACTCCTCCCTATCTTGATGAGTGGGAGTGTCCCAGCTCCCAGGAGCCAGTGAGTGTCCTCTATGAAGACCTTCTTGTGTCCTCCTCCTCTGAGGACAGTGACATGGAATGAGGCACACCACAGCAGGGAAGAATGGCCCTTGGGGCTCCAATAACTTGCAGGGTCTCCCATGCAGGAGCAGGTGGCACCAGGGTCACAGGACCTTTCTAGCTATGGAGTAGGAGCCAAGGCTGGGACTTCAGAAAGCTCTGGCACAGCCACAGACCTTGCCTGCATCTGATGCATAGCCACCTGTCCAGAACTCAGAGACAAGACTCCTCTGAATGGTGTTTCCACGGGATGGTCCAGTGTGCTCATGTCACCTTCCACAGGCTTTCAATGGGATGACAAATGGAGTGTATATGCAGGTGTAGAGATTGAAGTTGGACAGAAGTAGAAGGCTCAAGTTTGTCCTTTTTCTCCTATGACTGCATGGAGGTTTACACTGGCTGAACACTGGGACCTCTGTCCTGGGCTTCAGTGGACCTTCTTGATGCTCGAGTGTGGTCATGAAAATCATTGTGGACAATTTCTCTGGCCTTTCCTTTTTTGTTCCTTGCCCCTTATGATAATCATGTACTTGACGCTTCTCTGAATCCTCAATCAATTTTCCCCATGTTTTACTGTGTGCATCCTTTGAGTGCTCAATAGGCATATGCCTTTCTACTTTGTCTTTCCTGAAAACTGCATTTTTTTGTGTCCTAGTGCTCAATTGTAATGACTTGGACAGCCCGAATGTCTCAGATGATGTCACATGGCAATTAAGATCATTCGTTTGGTGTAGTTCAGGATATCAGTGAATTTCACATACTACCATAATAAATGGGTGAAATTGTGTATCCCAGATCATCAAAGTCACTTGTGATTTGGGGGCGTGAACATTGAGGCTTTTCAAGTCTCTCTCTGGGTGCTCTTAATTGTGAGCATTTGTGGAACCACTGCAGCTGGTGGAAGGAGCTCTTTTCGTTCAGACCCAGTTCCCATTTCTAATGTCTGGGAACATGTGTGTCCAGGGCCCAGAATGACTCTGTGGCATTTTAGCCAAGATTTATTAACTGGACACTCCCTTCTCCCGATGGCACTGACATGGCTGTCCCTATTCAGACACAGTCTGTGGTGATGTGGATTCTGATCCACAGGCAGGAGATTTTGCAGGGAAACAGGGAGGAGAAACATGGAGCTCCTCAATTTGATTTTGGAGCCTGAAAGAATGGAGATATGTGAACACTGATGTCTGGCAATGCAGCTCTTGAGATACATTCCATATTCAGATTTGATTGTTTCCTCAGTGTAGGCTTTCCTGTACATTTCCTGTCTCCACTCCTGATGTGGAGAGTGCCATAAATACAGGGGCCTGTCCTAGGCCCCCCAAGTATCGTAGGAGTTCCTTCTCCCACCCGTGCTCTGAGCATCTTTCACCAAGTGATGCACATTTAGTGAGGGAAGGAAGGTGTGGAGAGGCTGGTGGAGTATTGTGAACAATGCAGAGGGTGAAGGAATGTTATCTGCTCATCAGTGTGCACTCAGGTGTACTTTGTTCTGTGCCCATATCACATATACTAGGGTCTAAAATAAAGGTGTGCGGAACACCCTGGTGCCAGAGCCATGACTGGACCAGAGAAAAGCTTGGCTAAGCTGGCATTTCGTGTCCATTAGCAGGAGTGCCTCTGATCTCCCCCTTGAACAGGCATAGGGCCAAGAAGGTCCCTGAAAGTGAGCCTGTTTCTCTGATGAGCAAAAGTGTATCAGTCAACTGTGTCCATGTGACAGTGAGATTAAAAACTGGTTGCAGGGCTTTCCTGTGCCCTGGCACATGGAGACACGAAATTCTTACCGATTGCAGTGGTAGGGGAGGAGTCATGCCCTTGAGCAAACATAACTTTGGTGTGTTTCTGGCTTCAATAAGAGGCAAAACATAAGGGCATGCACCACTCTGGCTATCTTGGTTTTAGATTGTGTCCACTGCTTGCCCACAATAAAGGCTTCATTGGAATGGTAAACTGTGGTCTGAGAGTGATTTGAAGATCTCCCTATCTGTATAACATTTGAAACTGTGGCAGCGTGAAAATGTTTCTGTTTCACGTGCAGGTGGCTGAAATGGCAATACTGCTTTGAAAAAATGCAACCTCTAATACTTTCTGGATCTTCCTTTGTATGAAAACATCTGTACCAAAAGACTTCTAAACCCACAGGTGTATTTGCACACACAAAAGAAACAAGCCCTCCAATAGTAACACGTGCACACAGAACTCACACAAAACAACAGCACTTCTCTTAGCCCTTTTACTTTTCCAAGTGAAAAAAGACGAATGAAACATATATTTTTAAAACACCCTACCAGCCTCACAGCCTGGAAATGGTCACAGTGTCCTAAGGTTTTTTCCATGTTCTGGAGCAATAAATTCTTGGTAATTAGACACTCTGGGAATTGTAGCTTGTCCCAGGCCTCTCGTGTCCCATAGATGGAAACTGGGAAAAGCACGCAAAGCAGCTCTCCGGAAGTTCAAAGAAATATGCCCCGAAATTCCTAATCCACCTAGTCCATGAATTTCTGAGAAGTGATTGGTGGATCTGACATGGATAGAGAGGGGGCGGTGGGTGGACGACCTGCAGGCTGAAGAGATGAGGAAGCCTTTCCTATGGAAAGCATTTCAGAGAATGTCTCTCTTTCTTCTGAGCTCCCAGCAGGAATCTGTTCTGGTCCTTGGTCCTCCACGTATGGAGGCAGCTTTCATCCACTAGAAAGAACTGTCTCAGGTGGATGACATGAGGAACTGCAAAGGTTTCCATCCCATATTCCTCATGATCAAGTCGACCTGGGTTCTCTTGTACTTGCAGAGTCATCAGTGACATTGGGGCCAATGCAAAGCTGAACAACAATTTGACTCCAGCACACGTGTTGGCTCCATAGCCTTCCTGTGCTGTCTGTGGCATTCGTAGATCTGCATGCTGAGTGGGATGCAAGCCACCAAAATTTTTGCTCTCCACTGGCCTGGCCATATCATCCAGCCCTGGCCTGTGTTGGATGCTGCCTTCCACCCCTCTCAGCATTATTTTTCTTAATCCAACCTGTGTGTATGTGCTCAAATGTGTCCTGTGGAGTTTCTCTTCTATCCAGCATGCTAAGAATACCATGGGTCCTGAGTCAACTCCCCCTTCTCCCTTGGAAGGGTTCTGACCTGTAACAATTGGGTTTCCCAAATGGGGACCTTTGGAGGCACTGAATTGGGTCAATGGACACAAACACTTTCTTTTAGCTTCGGCTAGAATGCATTCTGTTCCCTCCAGAATATTCTATAGAATATTTTCCTCCAGTTCCTTCATTGACTGAGGGGCTCTGAGGCTCAGAATGAGCAGAGCTGCATTCAACTAGCAGGTGTTTCAAATATTCCACAGCCCAGTGCCACCCATAGAAAGACTCTTCCAGGCAGACAGTTTCTCTCTAGCAGCCCAATGTGGATTGAAAGAAACTGTCGCTTAAGTGGCATGAGCCCAGGCTCACTCTTTGGAACTTGCAGGTAGAGAAGAACCCAAGAGGACTTGAACAACAGCTGCATTTGATGGAGCAAAATTGGGCTTAATAAGGACATCCTCCCTAGACTGCTCTCACCTGTGGAGGGAAGTTGCCTCTTTGTCTCCACCATCAATGACTAGTAGAATTTCCTGCCTGACCTCAAGTGAAAGAGAGATACTTCCTCTTTCGGAGATGGTTTTCAAAGGGGGAATTTTCCATGTACTCACATGATCACTAGTCGACCCAGCACACCCACTACTTTGGGGTCAGATCCACAATGCTTTCTGAGGACTTAAGGAGATGAGAAAGCTTTGGGTGTGGCCTATTCACAGCCTGGAGCACTGAAAGGGTTCTGTTCCCCAAAGGCTCTTTGGGAAAATGAGAAGTAATGAAGTAGATTCCTTACAGGGATGGTTCAAGTGTATTTAGGGAAGTCCAGTAGCTTCACCAATTTTCAAGTAGGACAGCAGGCAATCGGCAATGGGATGCACTTGGATCCACTCTCACCAAACAAGAAAAAAAAATCTCCAGAAAAAAATTCTAGCTACTTATATGTGCGCTCCCATTTGTGTGGGGAAGTGGGGTATGGAGTGGTGTGTGTGTGTGTGTGTGTGTGTCTGTGTGTGTGTGAGTGTGTGTGTGTTTGTGTGTGTGTGTGGGCACATGTGTTTATGGACATGATCATGTGCATATTCATATGCATGTGCCTTTGTGTTCATATGTACTTTCGCATTAGATAGAGTCTAATAATATTACAGACTAATAATGCATTGTGTTGGTATTCCTTCAGAACTCTTCATGAGAAACAAACATTTTCATTCTTTCTTCAATTACATTATTTTGACTGTCTTTCCTGATAGATTTTCACGATGGATTTAAGTGGTAAAATTTGTAGCTATCTTAGAATTGATTCTACCCATTATTTCAAGAACTATGTAAAGATGGGGCAAGGGTTGTTGCTCAGTTGCAGAGCGCTGGCCTCCCACCCGTGGGCGAGTGTGTTTTGATTCTACTCACTGCACATACATAAATGCATAAACAAAAGGTCCATGAACACGTAAACATATTAACAACAAAAAAGGAAATCATCTAAAGGGAGTGTGGGAGTAATGGCTGCATTCACTTTTCTGTGATATTGGAGATTTGCAAACCTATTGAGGTTCCAGGTGTTCTGAACTGTGCACCCATATGCCTGTGTATTCGAAAGTGCAAATCTGTGTGAATAAAATCCTTGGTGACCTACACAGGAAGGGACACCAGCACAAAAGCCCTGGTAGAGTGCTGGGAAAACCTTTTGGCAAGGGACCCTTGAGACTTACACAGGACAATTTTCCTCTGCAGCAATATTTCAGGATTGGCCCAGGTGAGGGCCTGAAGGGATGCCCTGGGGGCGGGGGCAGGGAGCTGAATCCAGAAACATACACTTTTCCACCAAGGGACCTCAGAAGCCCACCAGATTTGGGAGAGAAAGAAGGGGCATCAGCCCTCAGCAGCAGGCTCTCTTTAAGCCCTATGGTTATTCTGGGCACTTGAATGTCCACAAATGTCATTCCAAACCCAGCAAAAAAGAAATACTCTTCCACTGAAAATGTAGAATCTGATGCAATGCAGAGCTTATTATGTCGCAGAAAGCATGGAAGCATTGGGCAGCATTTCTTTGAATTCTGGAATCCTTCAGTTCAAATGGCAGCGTTAAACAAACAAACAAACAAACAACAAAAACAACAAAAAACTTTGACACCCCAGAGAGCCAAACTTGTAAAAACTCCAAGCCCCTTAGGTCAACTGGCCTGTGCCTTCTTCCCAGCACCTCAAAATCATTCAAACTCTGGAGTTTGAACGTCTGTAAAAGAAAAGTACTGACTGGAAAAGGCTGGCAAATCTTCCTTCCGGATGCAGTCATGGAAATCAAAGGTGTGAGTCACTGAATTTTGGCCTAAAATTGAACCTGTGGTATTGAAGATGACGTGTTGCATCACGTGATCCTGGGGCAGCATACCAGTTCCCAGAAGCCACCTTCCCTCACTTCCTCTTCCGGCTGGAGTCCAGGAAGCTGCTTCTCTTCCTGGGATCTGTGTCCAGGCTCACCTGTCTGAGCACCTGCTGACAGAAGACAGCAAAACGTTCGGGTCTCAGGTTGGTTTTCTTTGCCTAGGTAGTTTACAGAAGATTCCTTAGAAAACATGTAGATGGGGAAAATGTTAAGGATGGAGGAGGAGGTACTTGTGTAAGGAAGGTTGTATTTTTCCAAGAGTGTTTCTTTATGCTGAGCAGGTCAAATAGGTCATTCGAAGTTCAAATCACCACAAACTATTGAAATTTCAGAGAACGTTTACTGCAGCATTCTGATACCTGTGGGCTGGTGGATCAATGTGTATGAAAACAGCTGTAGTTTACCATGGACCCTTGGGTAGGATAGGGACTATCTCGGATGGATAGAGCAAAGGGATTCCCTGTACTATTTCCACACAGGCACATAGAAGTCCTGGGTCATCCTCAGCTAGCCTTGCTCTACCCATTTTCCCCTCTCTTCTGACCTGCTATTCCATTCCGTCCCCTCTCTGCCCACCCACCTCTCGACTTCCCCCTTCCCACTTTAGTGCACCTTCTCCCCTTAGTATGCACACCTAGGAACAAACATTGGTTTGGCACGTGTGGCCAAGGATGTACACTGGTTCCATCCATAGCATGTTGGGAAAATGTCAGAATTTCATTCTTCTCTGCTGCTCAATATTTATCATTGATTTGTTCTGTTTTTCTTATATCACATTATGGTAGAAAATCATCGCGACCACACACCATGCATTGGGAATGATTTTTTTTTTCTCTTTCTTTCTGTGGAAGAGTTTAAGAACCCATGTTCTAAACTCTTTGAAAGGGTGGGTTAGGTGAAATTCAACATCCAACCCGCCACATGCTCAGCTTCTCTATATGGTTAAACTCATTACCACTGATCCACTCCTGAGTTTGCTCTCTGTATCATTGATTTGGAAATATATCTCAAGGATAATTTGCTTAGGTCAGATATGCAAGGACATTCTTGAATATCTACTAGTCCTCAACTTATCTCTTTGGTTAGGTTCACTACCACGGTTCCACTCCTGAATTTGCTCTCTGTACCATTAATTTGGAAATATTTTTCAAGGTCAATCTGCTTAGGGAGATATGCAAGGACATTCTTGGATATCTACTCGAATTTCTTGCCAATGACTTTGACTTTGTCAAGAATAAGTCTGGTTTATCATGCTTCTGAAAGTCTCTGTATTAGGATGAAATTCCTTTTGATCTCTCTTTGTATGATCTAGGTTTATCTCTGTTCACCTTTCCTTTTTTTGTTTATCATTTTGATAGAGGCAAAATTGTTCCCTTTGGTTAAGATTGGTTTATTTTACCTACGGGAATCATACATTCACTCTGATATAATTCTAACAGCATGGAGTATCTTATTTTTGTCAGACGCAGTAGTTGGTGTACTCCTCCATTGATCCCGCACCCATCTGTGCTCCACCTATTCTACTGGGCTCCCTGGATCATGGGATGTACTCCATGCCACAATGTGGGAAATATCTGAGAGTTCCCATCATGTCTTTGTTCATGACACTCTTTTTCTTTTCTCTTGGACCTAGGAAAGCCCAACGTCAGCATCTGAGGAAATGGGATCTGATTGGAATAACATGAGACAGTAAGCAGAGCGTGCCTCACGGCCTCTGGCCCCGAGGCTCATTCAAATCCAGAATAAGAAGCAACAGCAGAGGGGAGCTCTGAGGCATAGGGCTCCTCCCCCTGAGGAGGAGGACCCCAGGGTATGTGGACTTTGGAGGCAATGGGAAGCCAGGGGGCGACACAGGTCAGAATCTTGGTTACATCCTCTCAGATTGCCTCTACCATCCAATTGTCCCTTGCCAACCCTCGAGGACCTGCCCAGCACATCCTCTCAGCTTAGTTTCTTCCTAGGATGGGAGGAGGCATCTTTTGGAACCACTTGAAACCCATGCATCCCAACGTTTGTCCTGTTTTTGAAATCTGGCCCAGAGTCCTCAAGTTGCAACATCCAAACCTTCCTTCCAGTGCCCCTGTATAATAGGTGATTCCACAAACGTGTTCTAGGACCTTTGAATCCCGAGATGTTCATGGTTCACAGGCCTGAGTGCCTGAACTAAACGGAGAGGAAACTAAGACTTAAAATCTCTATTTGTCTGTAAAAGGGCAGAGCTGGTTGTGCTTGGTCTGACTCCTGACAACTTGTGCTTTTCCACCATCAGATGAAGTGTAAGGAATGTGGGGCTTTTGGACACACTGCGAGGAGCAGAAGATGCCCCATCAAGCACTGGGATGGTGCGCTGGCCCCACAACCCTTGGGCCCAAAGAAGGAGAAGGAGAACCAGGCACCCAGCAAGCCTGAGAATCTCCAGAGCACAGGGGCCTGTGAGCAGCCAGTCAGAGCGAAGCGCCATGTGCAGAGGTGAGGGATGGGTAAGGTGGCATCCAAGCCTCGGGCACAAAACTCCAGGGGGGTGGTGTCTCTCCTTTTCCACACGGTCATCTCCAAACATCCACATGCAGCTCCTGGCTGCATCAATGGAGAGAGATAGACAATGACTCTATGTCCCAAAGCCACAGCCTGCAGCTCATTCTCCTTTGCATTCAATTATGAAAGAGATGGGTTCAGGGCACCATAATTAACATGAACATGGGAGGCACAAAATCAATATGTCCACATGGAACTACTTAGTGGGAAATGAGAAGGGCTGCCTGGACGTAGGGACTGGGCGTTGTAGGAGGAAAGGCACAGACTTGGGGGAGAACCCAGTGTAGCACAGGAGACACTAAGAAAACGGGCACCTCACATTCTACTCCTGACTCTACATCCATCCAAATGCCATCGTGTGTTCTACAGGCAAGAAGAGGAACGGGGAAAGGTTCTACTCCAGACATGGAGTACCAGTAGGAGACCCCAGGGTAGGCAGCAACCCAAATGGAAGGAAGAGACAGAACCCAGTGCCTACCTAAGGGTGAGTATGTGCATGTTGCCTGCGCTTTTGGTGACTAGGATAAGCATGATATGTTCCTTTGCTGTGTCCCTTCTGCCTGAGAGATTTGCTATCAGCATTGAACCCCATTGTGACTCCTGCTTTTGATCTTTCACATTTGCCCTTTCCAATTTTTTTGTGTTACTTTTTTTCATATTCCCCATGACGTGGTGCATGGGCTCATGGGGTCGTAGTTGACTCCAGCGTCTCAAAGGACACAATGTCCAATGCAGGCATGTTCCTATTGAAAGTGGGAGAACACTCTCAGCTTCTGTAAGCCAACTCCTCAGGGTTCACACTCTGCTGAGAGGAGCATTAGCCATCGACATGCCACGGAAGAACACACAAAAGAGCCCTGCCCCTCCCAATGCATGAGACCTCTGATTAAGAATGGGATATTTCCCAATGTGCCCTTAAACATGTCACGTCGTTCTTGGAATGGGTCCTTGGCTGATAGCCATGGAGGTGGAGGTGGAGTGCCCCTTTTCCTTTCCTGGGCTGATGACTTGTCTTCCGGTTCCACTCTATGATCTGTAGCCAAATTCATGTGTTGGTGGGCCTTGTTGGTGCTTGAGAAAGTGCAGGGACTCAGGAGATTTTCCTGTGTTTGTCTTTTCCTCCAGAAACCCAGCAGGCCACTGCCCGTCCACACGACCAGTACGAGGTGTGTCCCGGGCTCTGTGTTTGAGAGTCAGCCTCGTGTCCAGAACTTGGATGAGAGTCTCACCTTCAGTAGCGCACATCCCTTTCAGATACCTGAACTTGGACTCAACTCAGGTCCTGGGATGCAGACACAACAGGATGTGAGCATCCCTGGCACCATCCAGTCGGCAGCAAGGCACTCAGGGCAGATCCCTGCCCTCCTTGGGAAGAAAGCACCTGAAACGCCAGAGGTTGTCTCCTCTAAAGTTGCCCAGACTTCTGCCCAAATTCTCAGAGGGGGCCATGTGCTCCACCCTCCTTCACTAGCCAGTTGTCCTGACGTTAGCAAAGAGCCCTGCCTGCAGCCTGCAGCATGTCCACAGGGCCAGGGCCACAAACTCAGCCTCCAGGCCTCAGGCAAGAGACAGGCTCAGGTCCACAAACAGACTGGCCAGAATGCCCCAAAGAAACTCAGGCTGGGGCAAAGTCTCACTCAACGGGGGAACACCTGTGAGCCAGGCTCAGAGGCTGGGACATCTCTGCCTTCTTGGCAAGATACAAGTGGAATCAGACTAAAAGGGTCACCCCAGGTGCCCAGAAAATCTCCAGCCCATGATTCCAGCATGGATCTTTGCCCTTCCACGGAAAGCCTTTTCCTGAATCCAGTCAAGCCGTGTACCAAATCGAGTCCACCAGCACCCAGCTGTGTTGCCCGACAGCCCCTCCTAATGGTCTTCAAGAGAATGCACAAAAACTGGTGGAGATCCAGGTTCATTGCTGATCTCCCTTCCTCTCCTGCTGCTGCAAAGACCAGTGCTCTTGCTGACACTCCTCCGTATCTTGATAAGTGGGAGTGTCCCAGCTCCCGGGAGCCAGTGAGTGTCCTCTATGAAGACCTTCTTGTGTCCTCCTCCTCTGAGGACAGTGACATGTAATGAGGCACACCATAGCAGGGAAGAATGGCCCTTGGGGCTCCAATAACTTGCAGGGTCTCCCATGCAGGAGCAGGTGGCACCAGGATCACAGGACCTTTCTAGCTTTGGAATAGGAGCCAAGGCTGGGACTTCAGAAAGCGCTGGCACAACCACAGGCCCTGCCTGCATCTGATGCATAGCCACCTGTCCAGAACTCAGAGACGAGACTCCTCTGAATGGTGTTTCCACGGGATGGTCCAGTGTGCTCATGTCACCTTCCACAGGCTTTCAATGGGATGACAAATGGAGTGTATATGCAGGTGTAGAGATTGAAGTTGGACAGAAGTAGAAGGCTCAAGTTTGTCCTTTTTCTCCTACGACTGCATGGAGGTTTACACTGGCTGATCACTGGGACCTCTGTCCTGGGCTTCAGTGGACCTTCTTGACGCTCGAGTGTGGTCATGGAAAGCATTGTGGACAATTTATCTGGCCTTTCCTTTTTTGTTCCTTGCCCCTTATGATAATCATGTACTTGACGCTTCTCTGAATCCTCAATCAATTTTCCCCATGTTTTACTGTGTGCATCCTTTGAGTGCTCAATAGGCATATGCCTTTCTACTTTGTCTTTCCTGAAAACTGCATTTTTTTGTGTCCTAGTGCTCAATTGTAATGACTTGAACAGCCCGAATGTCTCAGATGATGTCCACATGGCAATTCAGATCATTCGTTTGGTGTAGTTCAGGATATCACTGAATTTCACATACTACCATAATAAATGGGTGAAATTGTGTATCCCAGATTATCGAAGTCACTTGTGATTTGGGGACTGAACATTGAGGCTTTTCAACTCTCTCTCTGGGTGCTCTTAATTGTGAGCATTTGTGGAACCACTGCAGCTGGTGGAAGGAGCTGTTTTCGTTCAAACCCAGTCCCAATTTCCAATGTCTGGGAACATGTGTGTCCAGGGTCCAGAATGTCCCTGTGGTGTTTTAGCCAAGATTTATCAACTGGACACTCCCTTCTCCCGATGGCACTGACATGGCTGTCCGTATTCAGACACAGTCTGGGATGATGTGGATTCTGATCCACAGGCAGGAGATTTTGCAGGGAAACAGGGAGGAGAAACATGGAGCTCCTCAATTTGATTTTGGAGCCTGAAAAAATGGAGATATGTGAACACTGATGTCTGGCAATGCAGCTCTTGAGATATATTCCATATTCAGATTTGATTGTTTTCTCAGTGTAGGCTTTCCTGTACATTTCCTGTCTCCACTCCTGATGTGGAGAGTGCCATAAATACAGGGGCCTGTCCTAGGCCCCCAAAGTATCATAGGAGTTCCTTCTCCCACCTGTGCTGTGAGCATCTTTCACCAAGTGATGCACATTTAGTGAGGGAAGGAAGGTGTGGAGAGGCTGGTAGAGTATTGTGAACAATGCAGAGGGTGAAGGAATGTTATCTGCTCATCAGTGTGCACTCAGGTGTACTTTGTTCTGTGCCCATATCACATATACTAGGGTCTAAAATAAAGGTGTGCGGAACACCCGGGTGCCAGAGCCATGACTGGACCAGAGAAAAGCTTGGCTAGGCTGGCATTTCTTGTCCATTAGCAGGAGTGCCTCTGATCTCCCCCTTGAACAGGCATAGGGCCAAGAAGGTCCCTGAAAGTGAGCCTGTTTCTCTGATGAGCAAAAGTGTATCAGTCAACTGTGTCCATGTGACAGTGAGATTAAAAACTGGTTGCAGGGCTTTCCTGTGCCCTGGCACATGGAGACACGAAATTCTTACCGATTGCAGTGGTAGGGGAGGAGTCATGCCCTTGAGCAAACATAACTTTGGTGTGTTTCTGGCTTCAATAAGAGGCAAAACATAAGGGCATGCGCCACTCTGGCTATCTTGGTTTTAGATTGTGTCCACTGCTTGCCCACAATAAAGGCTTCATTGGAATGGTAAACTGTGGTCTGAGAGTGATTTGAAGATCTCCCTATCTGTATAACATTTGAAACTGTGGAAGCGTGAAACCAAACAAAGCAATGATACTTGAGACATGCATAGCAAAATTATATGTAATAACTATACTCATACAACAGTGGTCACCTTAGTGTGTAGAAGACATAAGTGATCAATAAAGACACTCCAAAACATTCAACAGTCCACATATTTATTTTAATGGTTATCTCCAAAGGTGTCTATCTTCTCATTATTTAAATATACTATAAATCTGTACTGTATGTAAAAAAATACTTTTACTTTTGCTGACCAAAACATCACAACTCACTTCTAAAACAAAAGAATACAAATTTTCACTATCAAACTATTACAAAATACTTAGGTGTAAGTCTTTCACCTCTTTTGTTAGGTTGATTTCCAAGTTTTTTTTTTTTTTTTGAGGATATTGTGAATGGAGTGTTTTTCCTCATTTCCGTTTCAGAAGTTTTATTTCCGTATATTGAACCATCCTTGCATCCCAGGGATGAATCCTACTTGTTCATGGTGCACAATTTTTTGATGTGTTTTTGTATTTGATTCACCAGAATTATATTGAGGATTTTTGCATCTAGGTTCGTTAGGGATATTGGTCTGTAGTTTTCTTTCTTTGAGGTGTCTTTGTCTGGTTTTGGAATCAGGGTGATGTTGGCCTCATAGAATGAATTTGGAAGAGCTCTCTCTTTTTCTATTTCCTGAAATAACTTGAAAAGTTTGGTATTAATTCTTTTTTAATGGTTTTATAAAACTCCGCTGTATACCCATCCAGTCCTGGGCTTTTCTTGGTCGGTAGTCTTTTCATTACTTCTTCAATTTCATCCATTGATATTGGTCTGTTCAAATTGTGTGTATCCTCCTGACTCAGTCTGGGCAAATCATATGACTTAAGAAATTTATCGATGTCTTCACTATCTTCTAATTTATTGGAATATAGGTTTTCAAAATAATTTCTAATTGTCTTCTGTATTTCTGTAGCATCTGTTGTGATATTGCCTTTTTCATCCCATATGTTAGAAATTTGAGTTCTCTTCTTCTCTTTGTTAGCATGGCTAAAGGTCTGTCGATCTTATTTATTTTTTCGAAGAACCAACTTTTAGTTTTGTTAATTTTTTCAATAGTTTCTTTTGTTTCAATTTCATTGATTTCCGCTCTGATTTTAATTATTTCTTGCCTTCTGCTACATTTGCTGTTGTTTTGCTCTTCCTTTTCTAGGGCTTTGAGATGAAGTGTGAGCTCATTTTTTTGTTGTGTTTTTCTTTTATTGAGGAATGACCTCCAGGTGATGAATTTCACTCTTAAAACTGCTTTCATTGTGTCCCATAGATTCTGATATGTTGTGTCTGTATTTTCATTGATCTCCAAGAAGTTTTTGATTTCCTCCTTTATGTTTTCTGTAACCCATTGATTATTCAGTAACATATTGTTAATTTTTCAGGTGATGCAGGATTTTTCCTTCCTTCTTTTATCATTGATTTCTAGTTTCATTCCATTATGATCAGATAAAATGCATGGTATTATCTC
This sequence comes from Spermophilus citellus, assembly GCF_964194105.1. Taxonomy (NCBI): domain Eukaryota; kingdom Metazoa; phylum Chordata; class Mammalia; order Rodentia; family Sciuridae; genus Spermophilus; species Spermophilus citellus. The sequence goes on along the minus strand of NW_027673039.1, from coordinate 3,446,380 downwards.
CACCCTTTTATATTTACTGAGGGTTGCCCTATGGCATAATATATGGTCTATTTTTGAGAAGGATCCATGTGCTGCTGAGAAAAAAGTATATCCATTTGATGATGGTTGATATATTCTATATATGTCAGTTAAGTCTAGGTTATTGATTGTGGTATTGAGTTCTATAGTTTCTTTATTCAACTTTTGTTTGGAGGATCTGTCCAATGGTGAGAGAGGTGTGTTGAAGTCACCCATAATTATTGTGTTGTGGTCTATTTGATTCATGAACTTGAGGAGAATTTGTTTTATGAATGTCGCAGCACCATTATTTGGTGCATAAATATTGATAATTGTTATGTCTTGTTGGTGAATGGTTCCTTTTAACAGTATATAATGTCCTTCCTTATCCCTTTTGATTAACTTAGTCTTGAAGTCGATTTTATTCGATATGAGGATGGCCACCCTTGGTTGCTTACGAGGACCGTGTGCGTGGTATATTTTTTTCCATCCTTTCACCTTCAGCCTGTGTATGTCTTTTCCAATCAGATGTGTCTCCTGGAGGCAGCATATTGTTGGATTTGTTTTTTTAATCCATGATACCAGCCTATGTCACTTTATTGGAGAGTTTAAGCCATTAACATTCAGAGTTACTATTGATATATGCTTTGTACTTCCAGCCACGTTTGATTATTTTTCCTTTTTTAAAAAATTTAGTTTGTTTCTCCATTATTATCTTTCCCCTCGCCCTCTGTCTTTACTGAGGCACTTCTCACTGATGGTTTTGGTTATTGTTTTTCATTTCTTCTTCGTGTAGTGTTTTGCCCAAAATGCTTTGCAATGCTGGTTTTCTGGGGGCAAATTCTTTTAACTTTTGTTTATAATGAAAGATTTTTATTTCGTTGTCATACCTGCAGCTTAATTTTGCTGGATACAGAATTCTTGGTTGGCATCCATTGTCTTTCAGTGTTTGAAATATATTGTTCCATGACCTTCTTGCTTTCAGCGTCTGTGATGAAAAATCCATTGTTAACCTTATTGGTTTATTCCTGAAGGTAATCTGTTTCCTTTCTCTTGTAGCTTTAAATATTTTCTCTTTGTTCTGTATATTGGCTATCTTCATAACAATGTGTCTTGGCATTGGTCTACTGTGATTTTTTGTGCTTTGTGTCCTGTATGCATCTTCAATTTGTATATCTGTTTCCTTTTTTATTTCTGGAAAGTTTTCTGTAATTATTTCATTCATCAGGGTACTCATTCCCTTGGTTTGAGTCTCTGTACCTTCTTCTATCCCGATGACTTGTAAGTTTGTTTTTTTTTTATGTTATCCCATAACTCTTGGATGTTTTTCTCGTGATTTTTTATCAGCCTTTCTGAGTTGGCTAGACTCTTTTCAAAATGATATATTTTGTCTTCATTATCTGATGTTCTGGCTTCTACTTGCTCCACTCTGTTAGTGATACTCTCAATTGAATTTTTAATTTGGTGTGATACAGGAATCTGTGGCAAAGCTTTTATTCGAAGATCACACCTTACTCAACACCAGAGAATTCATACTGGAGAAAAGTCATACAAATGTACAGAATGTGGCAAAGCTTTTAATGTAAAACCTCTCCTTAGTCAATACCAGAGAATTCATACTGGAAATAAGCCATAGAAATCTAAAGAATGTGGCAAAGCTTTGAATCAAACATCATGACTTACTCAGCACCAGAGAATTTATACTGCGGAGAAAACATAAAATATCAATAATGTAACAAAGTTTCTAATTTAAGGTCACTCCTTACTCAACACCAGAGATTTCATATGGGAGAAAAGCCATACAAATGCAAAGAATGTGGCAAAGTTTTTAATCAAAGATCATATCTTATTTGACAACAGAGAATCAGTAATGGGGAAAAGCCATACAAGTTAAAGAATATGGCAAAACTCTTTACAAAGATCACACATTTCTCAGCTCCAGAGAATTCATACTGGGGAGAAACCATACAAATGCAAAGAATGTGGCAAAACTATTCTATTAGGAAAAGTATTGTTGTTCACCAAATATTCATACTGGAAAAGAGGCATGTAAATGTTGAGAATGTGGCAAAGTTTTAAGTAAGCTTGAAGTGTTAAAAAGAAACAGATCGTTCATACTTGAGACAATTCTCACAAATCTATAGACTCTAAAAGTCATTTGTTATAAGATCACACCTTATTGGTCACCAAAAACTTTATACTGGAAATAAAAATAATAATTGCCCAGAGATAGCTCTGCAGCACTGACTCCATGAAACCTCACCCAGTGCCCAACTGGTCATTACTCAGGAGCCCATGGAAGTGGCAGGAAGCATGGTTGGATCCTTGGTCCTCTTTCCTTGTGTGGACCTCTCCAGGTTCACTTGTCCTTTCCTCATTTTCTCTGTATTGATTGATTTCAAATCATCTCTTTTTTCCAAAGCTATCTCTGGACTTAAAGGCAACTTTTGTACCAAACAAACACATTAATAAAACTATCTTATGCCTGAAGTCTATGATCACATCAATGTTTCCCCATAACCTCAGATGGATAGCATGTTTCTTTGTCAATGTCTTATTTATTTATTTTATTTTATTTTGGGGGTACCCTGAGGATTGAAATCAGGGGCACTCAACCACTAAACCACATGCCAGACATATTTTGTATTTATTTAGAGACACAATTTCACTGAGTTGCTTAGGGCCTCACTTTTACTACTAAGGCTGGATTTGAACTTGTGATTCTCCTGCCTCAGCCTCCTGCACTGCTTGGTGACAGGCATGCATCACTGCACCCAGAAGTAAATGTCTTTTGCTCTGTAGTTGGTTAACTGTTACTCAGAATTTTTATGTACATAAAAAGCATAAAAAAGAGGTTTCTGTTTCACTTCAGGTATCAGATTCTGGAAATTTAAAATGTGCTTCATGATACATCTTAGTTTTCTATAACAAATGCAGAGTTCACAAGTTTGAAACCAGGTGGCTGAGAAACAAAGATATTGAACAGCAAGATACAGTACATGTTTTGGTAAAATCTACACATGTAGTTCATGTAAATGCTCACACTGAATAGACAGCAGGAGGCGTGTCCATGATCCATGAGCTCCCTGAGCCTCCATCCATGAATTTGAGCCCCTGAACCTCCAAAGTGTCTGCAAAAAGAAGAAAGAAACATACCACCTTTCCTCACCCCTAAACATACTGTAGCATTTACTAGACAGACCATGAAAGCCCTGTGTGTCTTTGTACCAATGTGTGGCTCCACTTGCATATATATATGACAACTGTTTTTGAGAATACTGAGCCAGTACTTGATGAAACATAGTTGCCTTTTTTTCTCTTAAAAGAAAACCACAGACCTGCATACTTTTTAAATCAATAATTTGGTTACATTTGAAAAAAAAAATAAGAATAGGTAAAAAATGGTGTAAAGGAAAAACATTTGGACTGATGAGTCCATCCTGCCAGTAACACTTACAAGGATACAGTTGTGTCACCCAGGAAAAAGCAGGTCTGTCTGAAGCCACATTGTGAAGCTCAGAAAGTCACATCTTTCCCTAGACCCATCCTCGGCATTTCAAGGTGCTTCTTCCCATGGAATGATGTTTTTAATAGTTAATAAAGTATGGGGAAATCTTTTACAGCAGTATTTCAAGTTCTCTCAGGATTCTTGAAGATGCAGTCTTCATCTAGGCACTTTTCATCCAAGCAGCAGGGGAGGCTGAGAAAGATGGATTGCAGTCTCAAAACCAGCCTTCGAAATTACACAAGAATCTAAGCAAGTTAGAAAGATCCTAACTCTAAATAAAAAGATTTGGGGATGTGGCTCAGTGGTAGAGAGCACTTTGGTTTGATCGCAAGTACAAACAACAACAAAAAAAGACAAAGAGACTTGGGTTGTGTGGACACCAGACTCAGTTTTTGCTGTGCATAGGTATGAACAATTGCATAATTCAAAAAGCTTTTTTTTTAAAAAAATGAAAATGTCTATAGTTACTTATTGATCACCATACTGCTATAAAGCACAAATACTTCCACTGACTTTTACTGTCACAGAAATACCTCCATGATAATTTCACAATATTAAGATGATGCCTGTGTTGATGGGAGATTCATTTGGTATTCTCTGTTCAATTGCTGTCCCACAGCAGGTCTGGACTAAACCCCTGAAAGTTCTAGTAATTAAGACTCAAAAATTATGCCTTACTCAACACCAGAGGATTCATACTGGGCAGAAACCATAAAAATATCTATAATGTGGCAAAGCTTAGGAACTTAGGAAGATCTTAACTCAAAACAACAAAGACCCCAAGAAGGCAGAGACATCCATGCAAACTCCCCTGCAGGTGTGAAATTAGCTTTGTGCCTCACTGCTCAGTAGTTCTCAGCCATGGCATTGGTTACAACCAGTGGACATTGGGCTTTTGAGAGGCATTTTTAATTTTCAAGGTAGGGAACAGGATTACTAAACATCATTATTATGGGCAGGTACCTTACCAAAAACAAGCCTTTGGTCTCTAAGTTAACCATGCTGAGTCTTAGGAACCCTGGGGTAGATCATACATACAGGAAAAAAAAAAAAAACACTGGTATTTTTCTAATTTATTATTTTCTTCCCAGTGTTTTAAGCATAATGATTGTCTCCCAGTAAGGAAGGGATAAAAGAAACAAAAGAAGTAGCAGAAGGAGACACCCAGAATATTATCAGAAGAAACCTAAAGCCTGCAGGCAGGAGAATTATTAATTTGGGCCTGATTATGGTATTATTAACTCTCTGTCAAAGAGTTCTACCAACCTTCCTAAACCTTACAAGTCCCAGGTCAGCTATCAATATTGAGCCCGAAGCAAAATTCTTCCTTAGCAGAAACCCCATTGAGGAAGTAGTCTTTCCACCTCTTAAATTCAAGGAATGAATAGCTAGTCATTGAGCACTTAACCTGCATTTTTGTGCCCACACAAGCACACACACACACACACAAAAAAAAAAAAAAAAAAAAAAAAAAACAAGAAATTCATATTCAGGCTATCAGAATCTGAAGCCCCATGCTGGAGCTGGTGACCTGGGACATTATCTTGCCATCTACAAGAAAAACCTTTTACTATGATCCTGCACATTCCAGAATTTTCTATGCAGTGATTCATTTTCCCATTCCAAGTTGCCATCCATCTGAGAGACAAAAAGGTCCAGTGAGATTCAAAGCCAGGCCACTGCCCTCTGTACTTGAGTAGTCTGTCTTTGTCCCAAACATCCTGAGCTTCCCCCAAGCAGGTATCACTTGGTGACAAATTTAGGATCAAAGGACAGAGGAGAAACTGTTGACAGACAACAGAATTCTCTGCTCTGCTGGCCAAGCTTTATGCCTCACTGGAAGACACTCCATTAAAACAAGGAGTCTTGCTGCTCTGCAGTCACCTACAAGTCTGCATAGGGTTCATGAAATAAAAAAATGATCACAAACATAAGCCCTTGCCTGAGGGAGCAGAGAGCAAGCTTCTAGAAACACCTACAGAGCCATTTTCTTTTTTTCTGGAAATAGAAATTACTTGTGTTACCAAGGCCTTTTACAGTTGGGACTCTCTTTCTTTGACAATGGGGCTTTCCTGACCAAGAGGGGGATAAATTCTTATACTCTTTGCATGTTTGTTTGTTGGTGGGTGTGGGTATGTTGGGGAGAGAAAAAGGGACTGGGGATTTAACTCATGAGCATTCTAAAGCTGTTCTACTATACCTGAAGAAGAACCCTAGATAATTTTTTTTATTTTAATGAGAGCAAGGGTCTCACTAAATTGTTCAGGCTGATCTTGAACGTACAATCCACCAGCTTCAGTCCCCTGAAGCACTTGATTTATACGCATGGACCACCTCACCCAGGCATAGACCACTTCACCCAGTAATGACCTTCTAGAGAGAGCTAATTCTTAGAGATAGTCAGCCATCTTCCCAAGTTGTTCATGTGCAAATTAACTAATATAATTTCCATACCACCAATATCTTCCTATTGTGCTCTCACATCCAAAGTCAGTCTTAGTCTGATCTAATCATAGCATGTCCAGGTACCAGAATACCAGTGATGGCTCAATGCCCCCTAAAGCTCACTAAAATTATAATAACATACTAACCTTAAATCCAATTATGTTGTCTCATCTTTTCTTCCTGCACAAATACAAGTTCTTCATCACCTCCCACAACCTCAACTCTTGACCAACCCTGGAGCTTCCCAAATGGCTCTTCACTAGTGCTTATAGAAAACTATACCTTGGGCTGGGTTTGTAGCTCAAGTGGTAATGCACTAGCCTGGCATGTGTGGGATGCTGGGTTCTATCGTCAGCACCACATAAAAATAAAATAAAAATGTTGTGTCCACCAAAATCTAAATAAAATAATAAATATCTAAAAAAATTATTTCTCTCTCTTTAAAAGAAACATTAAAAAGAGAAAATTGTAGCTCTCTGAGACAGTGCATCATTGCATGCATTTATGTGCATCTCTTATATATGATTAAAACAAACCCAAGGCACTCTTGTAACAATGGAAAATCTTTAAATCTCCTCACCAGGCCCAGAGCAACTACATCTGTAACCTGTACCACTTGTTCTTGGCCATGGGGAGGCCCTGAAGTCCCTGCTTTCTGTTAGGCCTTCCCCATATTAGTGCTGGGGAACAAAAAGGGATTCCAGAGGTGAGATAAAAAAAAGGGGCACTGCACCAGTAATGTGGGAATTGTGCAGGCACTGTTTCTTTTGCATATAGTCTCTTTGGCTATTATTCCAAATGTGGGTTGCAGAAAAGGTACATTAACAGATAAAGCTCACAATAGTTTGGAGTAGGGCTAGGCTTGGACCCAAGATTCAAATTCAAGCTATCTTTCCACCTTCTCAGTTACCTTCTGAATCAGAACTTAAAAGCATCAAAAGAAGCAGGGCATAGGTTCTGGGTATTCATAAAACCAGAGTATACTTTTAAGGAGAAGAAGATATTGTCTCCACTTTTCTCTTACAGATTGGTATTATTAGGGCCTGTGAAAATATCTCTGTAACCACAAGGGCTTTATGCTGTGGGGAAAATGAAAGCCTTTCCTGTATGGGGAGAAGAATCATGATTTCAAAGCCAGTCTCAGAAACTTCCTGAGGCACTTAGCTACTCAGCAAGATCCCTCCTGTAAATAAAATACAAAAAAGTGCTGAGGATGTTACTCAATGTTTAATTGTAGACCTCATAATGATATAAATAAGTGGAGGAGTTCAGACAAAACTCTTTCTTGTTATTTAGGCAGTGGTACCTCATAGATGTTATGGCGTATGGAGGAAGAAAAGTGGAACTCATTCAAAAGAAAAATTTAGGATATTGAGATATCTGTGTGATAATATAATGTCATTGTACCCTTCACTCATACCACATAACAGCTTATTTTCACACACTAAATATTGAATGTAAGAATTAATAATAAACATTCTTAAATAGAAAAAAATAAAGAATTCATAAGTTAATGTTGAGAGCCACAGCTGACGGGGCCCCAGCAAACTTCCAGCTGCCAGCTGATGATTGGCTCACAGCTGCCCCAGCAAACTTCTAGCTGCCAACTGATTGGCTCCTCTGCGGTGATGCTCATTGGGTTGTTTCCCTGCCCTTTCCTACCACAGAGCTGCTCACTGGGGGACTTTCTTTGGCTCTGCCCATGCAACCCAGCCAATTCGCCTGAAGAGCAGGAGGAGTGGGGGAGGTTGAGAGGCTTGTGGGAAGCTGGTGGTGGCAGTTAGGCTCTGACGGTTTTCCTGAAGAGCTGTGTGGTTTGGCATGTGTGTTCTAAAAATAAAGTTCATTTCTTTTGAAAGTTCATTTTCTTTCTGCTCACCCCTGAAGAAAGGGCGAGAGGATGGGTAGCCATTTTAAGATTCTTCTTTTGTTTTGTTTCGCTTTTGTTTTAAGTTGCCTGTCCCTGGAGATGAGTGAGACAGAAGAAAAACCGCTCACATCTGAGGAAAAACTATTTGCATATGAGGAACAGATAGGGAGAAAGGACGAATGGACATTTCAGGAAGATAGAAAGGGTGATATAATGATTTTGTGTTGTTCCATTTTTGTTTCATTCTGTCTGGGTTTTGTTTGGTGTTATCTTGTTGGGTTGTATTATAGTAGAAATATGGGATCATAAATTAGTAAAAAACAAACCGAAAGAGTATTAAGTAAATTGTTAGAAGAAGAAAGCATCCCAGTAAAATCAAGAGCAGTCAGGGCATACGTTGATACAATACAAAAAATGTAGCCCATGGCTTTTTAAGGAGGAGTTGTTAAATATATCACAATGGAACCATCATGGTGAAGATTTAAAAAGAATAGAAAAGAAAAGCCCAGGGACTCTGCCAGTTGGCACATTGCCATTGTGAACATTTGTATCTTGTTTGCGTAGTCCAAAGCCTTCAGTTCAGACAATGGTAGAGGAAGATGAAGACATATTGATTCAAGTAAAAGAGAAGGTCTCTCAAGTTAGTCAGACAGAGGAAGAAAGTTTAGAGCAGAAAAAGTCATCAGGGGAAAAGTTACAACAGGAGACTGCAACTAACACCTTTCCATCACCAGAGGGTGTAAGTGTCCAACCAACAGTGCCACCTCTACAGGAGACTGCTACTAACACCTTTCTATCACCAGAGGGTGTGAGTGTCCAACCAACAGAGCCACCTCTACAGGAGACTGCTACTAACACCTTTCTATCACCAGAAGGCATAAGTGTGCAACCAACAGTGCCATCTCCATATGCTGGGAGGCCCCCAACCCCCACAGTTGATAGTTGGGATCCTGAGACAGGATCTCAGATGTTAACATGCCCTGCATTTGAGAGGGCAAGAGTATATGTTCCCCAAAGATAAACTTAAAATAACACTTTTTACTCTAAACTTTTTAAATTTGGATTCATCAGGGCTTAGTGCTGTGGAAAGGCATAAGTGTCCAAAAAATGTACATAAACACAAGGTACTTTGGAAGGATATTCTAACAGTACAATGGAAAGGTCCTGACCAAGTAATTTTCTGGAGTTGGGGGTCTATGTGTGTGTGTTTCCACAGGGAGAACAGCAGCCAATTTGGATTCCATAAAGGTTAACTAAAGCGATTTGTTGGGGGGAGCTTGAATAACTTTGCAGTCAGGGTCCAGGGGACTCGCCCCTACAGGAGGAATACCCCTCCCACTTGGGTGTTGGGGTGAGCACATATACAGCCAGGGTAGAGGGGTTCGCCTGTTTAGGTGGGAGACCCCTCCAACCTGGGTGTTCCTGGGTCTGTTATACAGCATCAACCAGGGTAGAGAGGACACGCAACTCCAGCGGGAGACCGCTCTCACCTGAGTCTGGGGGGGATCTTATATACCACCTTAGCCAAGATAGAGGTGACTTGCTCCTCCAGACGAAATTCCCTCCCACTTAGGTGTCTGGGAGAGAATGTACACAGCAGAAGCCAGGGTAGAGGGGACTCTCTCCTCCAGCCAGGACACCCCTCCAACTGGAGTTTCAGGGGAGCTCCTTTACCATCACAACCAGAATAGAGTAGATTCACTTCTCCAAGTGGGAGACCTCTCCCACTTATTGTAGGGTGTGGGGGGTCTCTTATCCCACCCAAGCCTGGGTAGATGGGACTCACGCCTCCATGATGGAGACTCTTGTGTCTTGGGTGTCTGGGAGTAGCTGGTATACCCCCAAATCCATGGTAGAGTGGACTCGCCCCTCTAGGAGGAACATCCCTCCCAACTGGATGTCAAGGGGAGCTCATATACCACTGCAGGAATGTTAGAGTGGACTCGCACCTCCAGGTGGGAGACCCTTCCCACCTGAGTGTGGGGGGAGCTCCTTTACTACAGCAACCAAGGTAAAGGTGCTCGCCCCTCCAGTCAAGAGATCCCTCCAACTTGGGTATGGTGGGGGCTTTTATATCACAGTAGCCAGGGTAGAGGGGACTCACTCCTCCAGGTGGGAGACCCCTCCCACCTGGGTGTGGCAGGGAGCTTGAATACCACCTTGGACAGGTTAAAGCCTACTTTCCTTTCTAGATGGGAGATATCTACCACCTGGGTGTCAGTGAAAGCTCCTATACCCCAGCACCTAGGGTATCAGGGAGTCACCTCTCAAGGCAGGAGATTCCTCCCACCTGGGTGTGATGGGGAGCTCCAATACTGCTGCAGCAGGGTAGAGGGTATCCTAGCCTGCTTGCAGGAGACTCCTCCCAATTGGTTGTCAAGGGAACTCCTATACCACTGCAGCCAGGTTATATGGGCCTTTTCCCTCCGGGCAGGAGATACATCTCACCAGTTTTTCAGGGGGAGCTCTTATACTGCTGCAGGCAGGGTAGAGGGGATTTTCCCCTTCAGATGGGAGACCCCTCCCATCTAGGTGTCCATTGGGGGTTTTTATATACCTCATCAGCCAGATTAGAGGGGACTCGCCTCTCCAGGTCAGAGACCCTCTCACCTGGGTGTCCTGGGGAGCTCCTTTATTGCCATAGCCAGTGTAGAAGGAATTAATGCCTCCAGGCAGAAGATCCCTCCCACCTGGCTGTCAGGGAAAGCTAGTATACCATATCAGCCAGGGAAAAGGGGACTTCAGTATGGACATTCCTCCCACCTGTGTGTCACAGGGAGCTTGTAGATCACCTTAGCAAGGGTAGAGGTGAATTCGCACCTCCAGGAAGGAGATCTCTCCCTACTGGGTGTCCGGGAACTTGTTTACTGCATTAGCCAGGGTGGAGGGTACAAGCTCCTCCACGCAGTAGACCTCTCCAATCTTTCTATGGGGGGGGGTGAGCCATATACTGCTTCAGCCATGAGAGGGAGGATTCGCCCCACTAGGCAGTAGACCCCTAAACCCTGGTTGTCCGGGGAGCTCATATGCCACAGAGGCAGGGAAAAGGGGATTCGCCACTCCAGGCAGGAGAACCCTCCCTCCTGTGTGTGTGGGTGGGGAGTCTTATACAACTACAGCCAGGTGCCGCAGTCTGGCTGGGCACAATTCAGGAGCCAATTGTCAAAAGAAACGAACTTTATTTTTAGAATCACACAGGCCAAACAAAACACCTCCTCAGGAAAAACCCTCAGAGCCCAACTGCCACCACTGGCTTTCCACAAGCCTCTCCCTCAATCACAAGCCTCACCACCTCCCACAATCCTCCTGCTCTTGAGTACAATTGGCTGGGTTGTGTGGGCGGAGCAAAAAACGTCCCCCAATGAGCAGCTCCGTGGTCTAAAAGGGCAGGGAAACAGCCCAATGAACATCACCACAGAGGAGCCAATCAGCTAGATGTTGCTGGGGCCGCTGTGAGCCAATCATCAGCTGGCAGTCTGAAAGGGCGGGGAAACAGCTCAATGAGCATCTCCAATGAGCATCACCACAGAGGAGCCAATCAGCCAAATGTTGCTGGGGCCGCTGTGAGCCAATCATCAGATGGCAACTGGAAGTGTGCTGGCAGATGGAAGTTTGCTGGGGCCCCTTCGGCTGTGGCTCTCAACATCCCCCCCTCTCTGTTTAAACAACAAGCATGTGTCTTAGGGACCGTGCCTGCCTTAGGTTGCCCAATAGTACATATGGTCCTTACCCGTTATCGAATGAGCTGACCTCAAGGTGTCAGCCTCCTGTCTTAGGTTGGTACCATTACAATTGGATCTTACCCGTCACTGACTACCGGTCCAGTACAGCCAGACCTGTGGAGAGGTTTTTGTACCAGCGGGGGGGCGGGGGTGAGGTTCTTTGCCTCACCTCTGTTGGCCCCCAAATTTTAGCTGAACGATCATGACAAGCAGAAGGGAGGAAGATACACCAAGCCAATTGACGGCTCCTTTTGGAAAAATTGTACCACCAATGACATCATCAGCAAAAATATCACAACACTACCACAAGTAGCTGCACCAACAGATAATTCACAATGCATACAGGTGAGTTCACAATGCATACAAGTGATACATAGTCCAGGCACGTTCTGCAAGCAGTTCAGTGATGGCTATTGCAGAAGCTGTAGATTGGTTTTATCTTTGTCTTCACCAGCACTGGGATGAAGATAGGAATTCTGGCAATAATGGCTAAATAAAAAATTATATATCATTCCAGAAGGCACTAAAAGAAAACAATTTTCTTAACAATTTACATTGTCTTGAAGAGAATTATTAAATATACTGAAAAGGAATGGTGAAAGTAAACAGATCTGTTAACCTCCTTTTTTGTTCATATATTAAAATAATCCTCAACAGCTGTTTGCCCAATTTAAATTAAACCATTTAAATCACGTGAAAAAATATTTGGATCCATTTTTTCATGAGCGCTCATCATATATGATATATGGACATATGTACATTCAAAAATATAACCCAAAACACAAGTGTGCACACATAATATAATACATACAACACATAACATAATAGTAAAGGCCTTATAACTTTTTACAGGTGAAATCTCCATTGAAATGTTTAAAAACTCTATAGTCAAAAAATAGAACTGATCAGCAAAACATTAACCTAGGTCTGTATTTAGCTCAAAAAACAAAATAGAACTTCATGATATGGCAAAAAGCAATAATAAAATAGATATTGAGAAAAAGCATCCTGGTTCAGCCAGATGTAAGGAGAGCCAAACTGGGGTTTTGGATATCAGTTGTTATGAATTTGAGCCAAATCATATTCTTTTTGGTCTGTAGAAATAGCTTTAGTTAACCTTTCTGGAATCCAAATCAGCTTCTGTTCTCCCTGTGGAAACACACAAACAGACCCCCAACTCCAGAAAATTACTGGGTCAGAACCTTTCCATTGTCCTGTTAGAATATCCTTCCAACTACCTTGGGCTTATGTACATTTCTTGGACACATATGCCGTTCTGCAGCACTAAGCCCTGATGAATCCAAATTTAAAAAGTTTAGAGTAAAAAGGGTTATGTTAAGTTTATCTTTTGGAAATATATACCCCTTCCCAATTCCTTCTTTTTGCTTTAATAAGTATATTTTAATAGTTTGATGAGCTCTTTCAACTATGCCTTGTCCCTGTGGATTGTATGGGATTCCTGTTATATGAGTAATGCCAAATGATGAGCAAAATTGTCTAAAAGTGGTAGAAGTATAACCAGGGGCATTATCTGTTTTTAACTGTTTTGGAACGCCCACAGTGGAAAAATTTTGTAAGCAATGAGCTATAACATCTTTAGTTTTTTCTCCAACATGAAGGGAGCCCATCAAAAATACAGAAGAAGTATCAACTGTAACATGCAAATATTTTAATTTTCCAAATTCTGGCAAGTGTGTGATGTCCATCTTCCAAATATGGTTAGGTATCAATCCTCTACGATTGACTCCAAGATTAACTTGTGGTAAAAAGGTCACACAATTTTGACATTGTTTTATTATTTGTCTAGCTTGTTCCTTAGTTATTTTTAAATGCATTTGTAAAGTATTAGCATTGACATGGAACCTTTTATGAAAATTTATAGCTTCTTCTAGTGTAGAGAAAATATATATGTCATGTGTAATTTTATCTGCTATATCATTGCCCAAACTAAGGGCTCCAGGCAATCCTGTATGTGCCCTGATATGTCCTATAAAGAATGGATCTTTTCTGTCCCAGATTAGACTTTGTATAGTGGAAAGCAAAGAGAAAACAGTAGAGGAAGGGGAAATCCTACCAGCATCTTCAAGGGATACTATAGCATTAACTATATACTGACTATCGGAAAATAAATTAAATACAGAATCTTTAAACATCACAAAAGCTTGTAATACTGCACTAAGCTCTACCTTTTGAGCTGATTGTTTGGGTACTAAAAATGTAAAAGTTTGATCAGGTGTAACTATTACTGCTGTACCATTATTTGACCCATCAGTGAATATATTCAGAGCATTCATGATAGGTGTTTTTCTTGTCATTTATGGAAAAATTAAAGGATGCAATGACCAAAAAGACAATAAAGGATTAGATGTTAAGTGGTTATCAAATGAAACATTAGATTTGCACATGATTATTGCCCAAGTATTTAACTCATTAGCTAACTCATCAATTTGATTCATAGTATATTGAGTAATAATTTTATTGGGAGAAATTCCAAACACTCCATTTGCTGATTTTATTCCTTTGAGTATTAATTGTCCTACAGCCTCAGGATACCTAGTAAGAATAGTGTTAGGAGAATAAGATAAATGTATCTATAATAATGGACCTTCTTGCCAAAATACTTCTGTAGGAATATTTTTTGTTGGTAGTACAATAAATAATAAAAGCAAACTTATATCAATTCTATCCAAATGCATATTTTCCATATATGTTTCAATGATTTTTAATGCCTTTCTTGCTTCAGGCTTTAACATTCGGGGTGAATTTGGATCTGATGGACCTTTTTGGATATCAAATGAAGGTCCCAACTTTCATGTTGGTATACCTAGATAAGGCCTTATCCAATTTATGTCTCCTAATAACTTTTGAAAGTCATTAAGTGATTTGAGTTGATCTACTCGTATTTGAATTTTTGGTAGACAGACCATGGTTGAGGATAATAGAACTCCTAAATAATTAATTGGAAAATTTAACTGTACTTTATCTATTGCTATCTCTAGATTATAATTTTTTAATAAGTTTGTAAGTGTGGCATAACATTCTACCAATGTGTTTTTATCTTTGTGTGCTAATAATACATCATACATATAGTGAAATATTTGTAGTTCAGGATTTTGATTTCTAAGTGGCTGGATTACTTTGTTAACATAAATTTGACACATAGTTGGGCTGTTAGCCATCCCTTGAGGGAGTACTTTCCATTCATATCTCTGCTCAGGACCTTCATGATTTAGTGCAAGGATAGTAGATGCAAAACCTGGACTATCCTCAGGATGAATTGGAATTGAAAAAAACAATCTTTAATATCTATAACTAAAACATACCAGGTTTTTGGCAAAGCAGACAATTGAGGAATCCCCGATTGAGCAGGTCCCATAATAACCATTTCATTATTAATGGCTCTTAAATCTTGCAGCCATCTCCATTTACCAGATTTGTTTTTGATGACAAAAATGAAAGTATTATGGGGAGATACAGAAGGTTGTATATGTCCTTCTGCTAATTGTTGTTTGATCAGGTAATGGGCTGCTTGTATCTTTTCTTTACTCAGGGGCCAATGAGGAACCCATACTGTTCTTTCTGATTTCCAAGTAATTTTAATTGTCTCAGTGGCACTTTCTGGAAATCCAACCCATGTCTGTCTGTTCCTTGATCTATTTGTATTGGTGCTGCTATACCTTGTTCTTGTTTTTCTAATCTTTTTCCTTTCCTAAAACCTTGTCTAGCTATAATAGTGCGTGCATTTTGATTGATGTTATTTGTTAATGTCAAACCTAATTGATCTAGGACATCTCATCCCCATAAATTTACGGGAAGATTATCCAATACATATGGTTGTATAGTTCCCTCACATCCTTCAGGATCCTTCCAATCTAATACTATTGCACTTCTATGGGAATTAGTCGCCACTCCTAGGCCTCAAAGCATTTGAGTGGCTTGTTGTAATGGCCAATGTTTTTGCCATTCTTGACGAGATGATGCTAAGGTCTGCACCTGTATCCAGTAGTGCATTAAATTCATGTCCTTGAATATTTAGTTTTAGCATGGGGCGAGAATCTAAATTTAAAGAAAGCTTAGCCCAATCTACACCTGTGGAGCCTAATCCCTTGGAACCTCTTTCTACAGTATGACTGGAAAATTTATCATGTAGGCTGGGTATTATTAGTAACTGTGCTATTCTATCTCCTGGTGAAATTACTGATATACCCTTTGGAAAACTGGCTATAATTTTTATTTCACCTTCATAATCAGGATCAATTACCTCAGGATTATCATAAGTCCTTTTATAGTAGAAGAGCTGTGTTCTTCATCGATGCAGGAGTCGAGTGATCCACCGCTAAGAGTCGAGACAGGCGTAGCCCCGGAAGGAATCCGTGGCCGCAAGTGCATTCAAAGTGTCGATGATCAATGTGTCCTGCAATTCACATTAATTCTCGCAGCTCTTCTGACTGACCGCTCCAGACAGGAAACACCTCCCACCTGGGTGTTGTGGGGAGCTTGAATACCACCTTAGCCAGTGTAGAGAGGACTCACCATTCCAGGCAGGAGACTCCTCCTGCCAGGGTGTCATGGGGGAACTCCTATATCTTTGAAGCCAGGGAATAAGTTATATGCCACTCCAGGCAGGAGATCCATCCCACCTGGGTGTTAAATGGAGCTCTTATACAGCAACTGCCAGGGTACAGGGACTCGCCCCTCCAAGCTGGAGATGCCTTTCACTTGGGTGTTGGAAGGGGCTAGTATGCCCCCACAGTCAGAGTAGAGGGAACTCACCCATTCAGACTGGAGACACCTCCAACCATGGTGACAGGGTGGGGCAGTTCTTATACCACTGCAGCCAGGTTAGTAGGGACTCACTTTTCTAGACAGGAACCCCCTCCCACCTGGGCCTGGGGGTAGCTTGTATACCACCTTGTTAGGGTAGAGAAGACTCAACCCTCCAGGCAGGAGACCTCTCCCTCCAGGGTGTAAGGGAGAACTCTTATACCACAGCAGGAAGGGTGGAGGGGAATCTCTCCTCCAGGCAGAAGACCCTTCCCACCTAGGTGGTCAGTAGGGGGACTCATATACAGCCCTAGCCAGGGTAGAGGGGACTCGCCCCTCCAGGGAGGAGACCTCTCCCACCTGGGTGTGTCAGGGAGCTTGTAAACCAAGTTATCCAGGGTAGAGGGAACTGGTGGCACAAATCACCTCTACCCTCGCTTGGTGGTATATTAGCTCCCCACAAAACCCAGGGGGGTGGGGTCTCACACCTGGAGGGGCAAGTCACCTCCGCCCTGGCTGTGGCTGTTTTGTGTTCCCCCCAACACCCAAGTGTAATGGGTCTCCACCTATAGAGGCAAGTGCCCTCTACCCTGGCTTCAGCAGTATAGGAGCTTCCCCCAAAACCCAGGTGAGAAGGTTCTACCACAATGAGGAGGCAGTCCCTCTACCCTGGCTCCTGGGGTATAGGGGCTCCCCCAAAACTCATATAGTAGTGGGCTTTCATCTGAAAGGGTGAGTCTCCTCTCTCCTTGCTGTGGTGGTATATTGGGAGAAAGGGGAGTAAGGGAAATCAATGGTGCAGGGGGGGAGAGCTCATGGCACAGCATAACTGCAGGGTGTCAGGATTGAGGAGCAGGGCCCAGTCTGAAGGAGGCCAAAGCCCCCAGGCAAGGGGCACTGTTACATTTTCCCAAAGGAAGACTGCAGGGCAAAATATCCCAGGTTCATCCCCTGGCTCTGGTGAACATCTTTGGAAAGGGATCTGGAAAAGGAGCCCATCAGGAACAAGAACAACAGGAGGGCCAAAGGAGGGCACAGCGTGAAGTGCTGGAAGAAGTGGGTGTGTGGGGTTCGGGTCAGGACTGAAGAAAGGAGACCAGGCTAGGGACCTAGAAGAGGGCCCAGGATAGGGGAGAGCAGGGAAGAGTGAGGCCAGGCAAGCAGGGGCTTCACTAGGCTTCTGAGATTCAAGGAAGACAAGGGGAGCAGGGAACTATCCCCAGTGAGGCTCACAGTTCAAGCCCAGAGAAGCACAGAGCAAGAAAGACCCCCAGAGGCTCAAGAGAGAAGCCAGTCCAGGGAATGGAGTACCAAGGCCCAGGGCTAGGGCAGGTGGCTTAGGACAGTGGATAGTGCTGGTGAGGTAAGGCAGGATATACAGCAGGGGAGAGGCAGGTCCGAGGCCCAGCACCACTGCCAGGTGTCAGGGTTCCTGGTGCTGTCCCAAGGGCCTAGTGAGAGCAAGAATCCCAGTGGAGGGTCAGGGATTTGTTTCCCATAAGGTGCCCTAGCCCACATGAGGATCAAGGGCCAGGGACCAGGCCAAAAGACCTGGCAAGGGACAGGGGCCAGGAAGAGTGCAATGTAAAGGCACAGTGGGGGGTCATGGTGGGTGCAGAGAGGAGCAAGATTCAGGACCCAATCAAGGAGCTCAGGTAAGGGATTGACCCCACAAAAAGGTATTAGGGACTCAATGAGCAGGAGGAACCTGCTCCAGGAAAATGCAGTAGAGGAAGGAGAGGTAGAATCGGCGCTAGGATGAAGATATAGAGGGCTGCACAAAGAGCACAGAGGGGAGCGAACTAGGGGGCCAAATCAAGGAGCGCCCAGGTCAGACAAGACAGGAAGAAATACCACAGAAAGTAAAACAACCCCAGTAATGCAGTAAGGAGCTCAGGAAGCCAGGCCAGGAGACTGTAGGGCGAAGGGTCAGGGTGAGGAAGGGCTGGGTTGGCTTAGGGGAAGGTTGCTAGGCTAGAGGGAAGGAGAGGAAAGGCAGAAGATTGCCCAGGGCAAAGTCATCACTAGGCCCAAGTCCACTGTCAGATATCAAGGTTGGGACAGCAAAGGGAGACCAGGCAAGAGGCAGGGATGTATTGCCCATAGGAATCCTTCAGGGCCCAGAGGGCAGCCAATTTCACTCCTCTGACCCAGTTGAGTAAATCCTCAGAGAGAGACCAGGACCAAAGGAGGGAAATGTGAGGGATACATTTGGTCAATGTTTCCCGGGGTGTCGGTGGGGAGCCAGCAACTATTGGAGGAGACTTGGCTAGGGAGAAGCAGGGGGAAGGCAGGGTCCTGACAATGACAAAATACCACAGTACAAGGGGAACAGAGGGGAGGCACTGGAGGAGGGACAGCAAGTGGCCTGAAATCAAGGAACAGGGACAGAGTCTGGGAGAAGGGTGACTTGGGGATCCAGCAAGGAGCCAGGCCCAAGAATGGGTAGCCAAGTGCCAGTACCCTGTCCTGAGTCCCATGAAAACAGACAGGGGTGGGGTGGGGAGAAAGGAGAGCAAGGCTAGTGGGTGGCACAGCGAGAGGATTGTTGAAGGCCTAGGTTCACTTCTGGGGGTCAGAATTGAGGAACAGGGCCTGGGCAGAGAGAGTAAAAAGACCCAGGAAAGGGGCACAGCTACATTTTCACAATGGGAGACCTCAGAGCCAAATGCCCAGTTCCAGTCCTCTGGACCTGGTGAGAATCCTTGGAATGGGATCTTTAAAATGGGCCCAGCAGGGACAGGAAAAACAGGAGGGATAAAGGAGGGTACAGTGTGAAAGGCCAGAGGAAGTGTGTTGATGGGATGCAGGCCAGGACTCCAGAAAGGAGCCCAGGATAGGGACCAACAGGAGAGCCCAGGCCAGGAAAGAGCAGGTAAGTTCGGAGTTGGGAAGGCTGATTACAGGACCCGGTTCAGGGAAGCCAAGTGGAGTAGGGTACTGGTACCATCGATGCCCACAGTCCAAGCCCAGGGAAGCATGGAGCAAGAAGGGCCCCCAGAGGCTCAAGCGAGGAGGCAGGTCAGGGAATGGAGAGCCAAGGGCCAGGGCTTGAGCACGGGGCTCAGGACAGTGGTCAAGACTTTAGAGAGATGGCAGGTTATCTAGCAGAGGGCAGGCAGGCTCCTGGGCCGGGGCAATTGCCAGGTGTCAGGGTTCTAGCTGCAGGACCAAAGGCCCAGAGAGAGAAAGGGGCTCAGGCAAGGGCAGGACTCAGTTTCCCATAAGGCACCCTGGTCCAGATGAGAATCCAGGGACAGGGACCTGGCAAAAGAGGCCTGGAAAGTGAAGGCGGCCAGGAACAGGGTAATGGGAGGGCATGGCAGGGGTCTCGGTGGGTGCGTTGGGGGAAAGATTCAGGACCCAAGCAAGGTGCCCAGGCAAAGGACCCACGTGACCAACCATGGATGAGTGATCCAAGGAGGAGGAGACCATTAAGTGCCAGGGAAAACCCAAGGGAAGCGGAGGAATGGTTGCGCAAGGACGAGGAGACAGAGAAAAGTGCAACAGGCACCTAAGAGAGCACACTGGCAGTTCCAAGCAAGGGGTCCCCAGGTCAGGCCCAACAGGAAGAGATTCCATGCTACACTGATTGACATGAGGAACACTGTCAGGGGCTCATGTGAGCACCAGGCCCGGGGACTGAAGCACGAAGGGTCAGGGTTACAGAGGGCTGGGTTTGCATAGGGGCAGCATGCAATGCCAGAAGGCAGAGGAGGGAAGGGAGGGGATAGCTTAAGGCTGGGTTAATGCAAGTCCATGGTAACTGCCAGGCCTCAAGGTTCAGGCAGTGAAGAGATCTCAGGACAGTGGCAGGGCTGTATTTCCCATAGGGAGCATTCAGGGTGCAAAGGTGAGCAAATTTTGCTCCTCTGCCCCAGGTGAGTAGATCCTCAGAGAGGGATCTGGACCAAAGGAGGGGCCAAAGAAGGTACTTTGAGGGGATACATGGTGTGTGGAAGTGTGGGGCGATTGGGCTGCCAGTACCCATTTGAGCAGCATAGGCTAGGGAGAAGCACGGAGAGCAGAGGGTAGGGAAGTGCCAGGATACCACAGCCTGAAGAAATCAGAGGGGAGGCACAGGAGGGGACTGGAAAAGGGCCCTGGAACCAAGGGACAAAGATAGGGTCCTCAAGAAGGTTAGCCATGGTCTGAAGCAAGGAGCTGTGCTCAGTAATGGAGACCCAAGTGCTAGTACCTGACCTGGGTGAATGAAAAAGTACATGATTGTCTGTGGGATCTCTTATACCTCTGCAGCCTGGGAAGAGCAGACTGGCTCCTCAAGGTGAGAGACCCCTCCCACCTTGGTTTCCAGGCTAGCTTGTATTCTGCCTCAGCCATGTAGAGGGGATTCACCACTATAATCATGATATCACTTACATATGGGTGCCCTGTGAGGTGGGGGCTTGTGTACAGTTGTTGCCTTGGTAGCAGGGACTCACCTCTCCAGGCAAGAGATGCCTCACACATGGGTTTGTACGGGGGGCTTTTATAGAGCTGCAGCCAGGGTAACACAGACTGTCCTCTTCAGGCGGGAGACCCATTTCACCTGGGTATCTGGGGGAACTCATATACCTCTGCAGGCAGGTTAGAGGGGACTTGCCCTTCCAGGCAGGAGATCCCTCCCAAACTGGTTGTCCTGGGAGCTAGTATACCACCCCAAACAGGGTAGAGGGGACTCATGCCTCCAGGTGGGAGACCCTTCCCACCAGAGTCTTGTGGGGATCTTCTATACTGCTGCATCCAGGTTAGAGGGTACTCGCCTCTCCAAAGACCTCTCCAACCTGGGTGTCAAGGGGAGCTCATATACCACTGCAGCTAGGGTAGAGGGCACTCGTCCCGCCAGGCTGGAGACCCCTCCCACCTGGGTGTATATGGGGGCTCTTATACTACTGCAGCCAGGTAGAGGGGACTTGAACCTCCTTTCAGGAAATCCCTTCGACCTGGGTGACTGGGGGATCTCCTATACCTCCCAGCCAGGGTAGAGGGGACTCTCTCCTCCAGTTGGGAGAGGCCTCCCACGAGGATGTCCTAGGAGCTCTTATATGGCAACAGCCAAAATAGAGGGGACTCGACCCACCAGTTGGAGAACTCTCATTTGCATGATGGGGTCTTGTGTAGCTTGTATACCACCAAAGCCAGGGTAGAGGGGACTCCTCCCTCCAGGAAGGAGACCCCCCAACTGTGTCTGGGGAAGCTTTTATAGTTGCACATCTAGGGTAGAGGGTATTCCCTGCTCTAGGTGTGAGACCCTTTCTTCCATGGTGTCAGGGGTAACTCTTATCCTGCCACAGCCCAGATAGAGTGGATTTGCTGGTCCAGGCAGGGTACCCCTCACACCTGGGTGTCAGTGAGAGCTCTTATACTGCCACAGCCAGAGTAGATGTGACGCAACCCTTCAGGAGGGAGTCCTCTTTCACGTGGGTATCCAGGAGAGCTCCTATACCGCCACATGAAGGGTATGGGAAACTCGCCACTCCAGGCGGGAGCCCCTTCCCGCCTGGGTATCTTGGGGAGCTAGTATACTGCACCAGCAAGAGTAGAGGGGACTCCCCCCTTCAGGCAGGAGACCCCGCCCACCTGGGTGTGGGTGGAGGAGCTCATATACCACTGTAGCCAGGGTCCTGGTGACTAGCCCCTCCAGGGAGACCTCTCCAACCTGGGTGTAGCTTGGAGATTGTATAAACCTTAGCCAGGGAAGAGAGGACTCGCCCCTCCAGGTGGGAGACTCTTCTCACCTGAGTGTTAGGGGAGTTCATATACTGCAGCAGCCAGGGTAGAGTGGACTCGCCCCTCTATATTGGAGACCCCTTTCACGTAGGTATGGTGGGAGGGGGCTCATCTACCATCATATTCAGGGTAGAAGGGACTTGCCCTTCCTTGCCAGAGACCCCTCCCACAAGGGTGTGTGGGGGAGCTCCTACACCACTGTAGCCAGGGAAGAGGGGACTTACCCCTCTAGGCAGGAGACCCCTCACACCTGGGTGTCAGGGAAACTCATATACTGCTGCAGTCAGGGTAGAGTGGACATGCTCCACCAGGTGAGAGGCCCCTTCCATCTTGTGCCAGAGTGTGCTTGTATTGTGCCTTATCCAGGGTAGAGGGGACTCTCCCCTCCAGGTGGGACACCTCTCCCACCTGGTTTTCAGGGGGAACTCTTATACCACTGCAGCCAGGGTAGAGGGGACTCGGCCCTGCAGGTGGGAGTCTTCTCCCACCTGGGTGTCCTGGGAGCTCTTATATGGCACCGGCCAAATGAGAGTGGACTCCAGCCCTTCCAAGTGAGAGACCTCTTTCACGTGGGTGTGAAGTGTGAGCTTGTATATCGCCGCAGCCAGGATACAGGGGACTTGCCAAGAGACCTCTTTTACATATGTGTCAGGGTATCTTGTATACCGCCACAGCCAGGGTAGAGTTGACTTGCCCCTTCATGTGGGAGTCCCATTCCACGTGGGGGTCAGGGGGAGCTCTTATACTGCCTTAGCCAGGGTAGAATATACTTGCCCTTCCAGGTGTGAGACTCCTTCCACTTGGGTGTCTGGGGGTGCACCTATACAGCCACAGGCAGGGTAGAGGACACTCTACCATACAGGCTGGAGACTTCTCACACCTGGTTGTCAGGGGAAATTTTATACCACAGCAGCCAGGGTAGAGGGGATTCACCCCTCCAGGTGGGAGACTCCTGCAACCTGGGTGTGGGGGGTGAAGCTTTTATACCCCTGCAGACAGAGTAGTGGGGGACTTGCTCCTCCAGGCAGGAGACACCTCCCACCTGGGTGTCCAGGGGAGATTTTATAGCACCACAGCCATGGTAGAGGTTACTTTCCCCTTAAGGAGGGTGACCCCTCCCATATGGGTATCTGGGGAACTCCTACACCACCACAGGTGGACTAGAGGGAACTCTACACTCCAAACAGAAGACCTCTTTTATATGGGTGTCCTGGGGGGGGCTCCTATAATGCTGCATCCAGGGTAGAGGGGACTCACAGCTCCAAGAGGGAGACCCCTTTCACCTGGGTTTCAGGGGGAGTTCTTATACCACTGCAGCCAGATTAGAGTGGACTTGCCACTCCAATCGGCACACCCTTCCCACCTGGGTGTCCAGGGGAGCTTGATTACTTCAGCATCCATGGTAGAGGAAACTCAATCCTACAGGCGGAAATCCCTGACACCTGGGTATCAGGGTGACCTCCAATACTGCCACAGCCAGGGTAGAGGGAACACTCTCCTGCAGGCAGAAGACCCCTCACACCTGGGTGTACTAGGAATTCTTATATGGCAAGAGCTAAAGTAGAGGGGACTCACCCTTCTATGAGGGATACCCCTCCCACCTGGGTGTCAGGGGAGCTTGTATACCACTAATGCCAGGGTAGAGGGGACTTGGCTGTCCATGCGGAAGACCACTCCCACCTGTGTGTGTGTGGGGGGGGCGCTTGTATAATGCCTTAGCCAGGGTAGGGAAGACTTGCACCTCCAGGCAAGAGACTACTCCTTCCTGGGTGTCTGGGAGAGCATGTATATAGCTGCAGCCAGTGTAGAGAGGATGCTCCCCTCCAGTCAGGAGACTCCATAACCTGGGAGGAGCTCCAATACCATCAGAGCCAGAGGAGAGGGGACTTGAACCTCCAGACAGAAGATCCCTTCCATCTGGTTGTCAGGGAAGTTCATATACTTTTACAGGCAGGGTAAAAGGGACTCCCATTCGATGCAGGAGACCCCTCCCACCTGAGTGTAGGGGGAAGCTCCTTTACCACTGTAGTCAGAGTAGAGGGGACTTGCCTCTCCAAGCTGGAGACCCATCCACCTGTGTGTCAGCGGGAGATCTTTTACTGCAGCAACCAGGGTAGAGGGGACTCATTGGTCCAGGGGGGAGACCCCTCCCACCTGGATGTTGGGGGGAACTCTTATACCCTTGCAGCCAGGATAGAGGGGACTCGCCTCTCCAGTTGGGAGACCCAATATCCCAGGTGTCATGGGGAGCTCCAATACCACCAGAGCCAGGATAGAGGGGACAAGCTCTTCAAGGCGAAAGACCCGTCCCACCTGTGTGTCAGAGGAAACTCATATACTGCTGCAGCCAGGGTAGACTGGACGCGCACCTCCAGGAGAGAAACTCATCCTATCTTGGTGCCAGGGAGAGTTTGTATTCTGCCTTAGCCAGGGTAGAGGGGACTTGCCCTTCCAAGCTGGAGACCCTTCCCACATGGATGTTTGGGGGCGCAGGATTACAGCTGCTGTGAGGGTAGCTGGGACTCGCCCTGCCAGGTGGGAGACAACTTTCACTGGTTGTCAGGGAGAGCTATTATCCTGCTGCAGCCATTGTAGAGGGGACTCGACCCTCAAGGCAAGAGACCCCACACCCCTGGGTGTGGGAAGGAGCTCGTGTATCTCCAGAGCCAGAGTGGAGGTGACTTGCTCATTCCAGCGGGAGACACCTCCCACCTGGGTCTCTGGGAAAGCTAGTAAACCCTGCAGCCAGGGTAGGGTAAGTCACCCTTCGCGGTGGGAGATCCCTTCAACCTGTGTGTCAAGGAGAGCTCCTTAATCTCAGCAGCCAAGTTAGAGGAGATTTTTTCCTCCAGGTGGAAGACCCAGCCCACTTGGATGTCAGGTGGAGCTCATATAGCCCAGTAGCCAGGACAGAGGCAACTCGAACCTCAAGGCGAGAAACACCTCCCACCTGGGAATGGTAGTAACTCCTATACAGCCTTAGTCAGGGTAGAGGGGACACGCCCTTTCAGGCAGGAAACCCCTCCTATCTTGGTATGTAGTGGGGATCTCTTATACCACAGCAGCCAGAATAGAGACTTTTAAGCAGGAGACCCCTCCCACCTGGGTATCTGGGAGATCTGGTAAACCCCCAAAGGCTGGGTAGAGGGAATTCACCCTTCCAGGCCGGAGACTAGTCCCACCTGGGTGTCAGGGGAAGCTCCTTAACCACTGCAGCCAGGGTAGAGTGGACTCACCCATTCAGGCGGAAGATCCTGCCCACCTGGGTATCAGGTGAAGCTCATATAGCCCAGCAGCCAGGTTAGAAGTAACTCACACCTCCAGGTGAGAAACACCTCCCACCTGGGAATGGGAGTAAATCCTATACCACCTTAGCCAGGGTAGAGAGGAATCGCCACTCCAAGCAGAAGACCCCTCCCATATGGGTGTCTGGCAAGGGGGCGTCATATACATTTGCACGCTGGATAGCAGTGACTTGCCCCTCCAGGCGGGAGACCCAACTACTGGGTGAAGGAGGGGGCTCTTATACCCCGGAAGCCAGGGTTGAGGGGACTCACTCCTTCACGCAGGAGACCCTCCCACCTTGGTGTGGGGGATCACCTATACCACTGCAGCCACAGTAGTAGGGACTCACCACTTCAGGTAGGAGACCCCTTCCAACAGGGTGTTGCAGGGTACTTGTAGACCACCTTAGACAGGGTAGAGGAGGCTTGGCCATCCAGGCGGGAGACCCCTCCAACCTGGTTGTCATCTTTTTTTTTTTAATATTTATTTTTTTTTTTAGTTTTCGGCGGACACAACATCTTTGTATGTGGTGCTGAGGATTGAACTCGGGCCGCACGCATGCCAGGCGAGCGCACTACCACTTGAGCCACATCCACAGCCCCTCTGGCTGTCATCTTTAGCTCATGTACCACTCCAGGCATGGTAGAAAGTACTTGCCCCTCCTGGTGGGAGACCCCTCACAACAGAGTGTCAGTGGGAGCTCATATACCGGTAGAGGGGACTTGCTCCTCCAGGCGAGACCCCTCCCACCTGGATGTGTGTGGGGAGATCCTATGCTGCCACTTCCAGGGTAATGGTGAATCACCCCTCCAGGCGACAGACCCATCCAACCTGGGTTTCAGGAAAAGTTAGTATACTACTGCAGCCAGGGTAGAGAGGGCTAGCTGCTCTAGGCAAGAGGCCCATCCAACCTGGGTGTCATGGACACCTAGTATGTCCCTGTAGCCAAGGTAGGGGGAGACTGGCCCCTCCAGGTGTGAGACCCCTCCCATCTGGATGTGCGTGGGGGAGATCCTATAACTCCACAGCCAGGGTAGAGGGGACTCGCCATCCATGCGGAAGACCACTCCCACAGGAGTGTAGTGGGGTGCTTGAATACTGCCTTAGCCAGGGTAGTGAAGACTTGCCCCTCCAGGTGGAAGGAGTCTGGGAGAGCTTGTATATTGCCACAGCCAGGGTAAAGGAGACTCATTGATCCAGGTGGGAGATCTTTCCACCTGGGTATCAGTGGGAGGTTGTATACCCAGCAGCCAGTATAGAGGCTACTGGCCCTACAGTTAGGAGACCACATAATCTGTGTGTTGGGGGAGCTCGTATACCACCAGAGCCAGGGAAGAGAGGATAAATCCTCCAGGCAGAAGATCCCTTCCACCTGGGGGTCAGGAGAGTTCATACACTGCCACAAGTAGATTAGAAGAAACTCGACACTGGAGGCAAGAGACCCCTACCACCTGGGTGTAGGGGGGACCTCTTATATCATTGCAGCCAGGGGAGAGGAGACTCACATCTCTAGACTGGAGACCCTCCCACCTGGGTGTCAGAGGGTGCCGCAGTCTGGCTGGGCACAGAATCACGAGCCACTCAAGCAGGAACAAAACTTTATTTTTGAAAAAGCCGCCAATACTCCGTGTTTAAATCTTCATGTCTCCACGGTCTAATGATCTCTCTGCAGCAATGATTTGCTTGGTCATAAACCAGTTGTTTTATAAATGGCATTGCCTGTTCTATATTTCCGAATATTCTAGAGGCTGTCTGAATAAGCCTATCTACAAATTCAGCGTAAGGTTCATTAGTTCCTTGTATTACCTTAGATAATTGACCTTGTAAATCTCCATGCCCCTGTAAAGTTTTCCATGCCCTTACTGCATCTACAGCAATTTGTGCGTATACGCCAGGTTCATATTCAATTTGCTGTCTTTGACCCTCATAAGGTCCCTTTCCTAATAACATATCTAGATTTCTTTGAGGGTAACCGGCTTCTGCATTTCGCCTAGATGTCTCCATGCAAAATTCCTCATTGGCAACCTTCCATAACAAATATTGTCCTCCATTTAGCACAGATCGACACATGTTAGCCCAATCTGCTGGTGTCATGTCCAAGTTGGTAACAGATTCGACCATGCTTACCGTGAAGGGAGCTTGCGGCCCATAAGTTGTTACAGCCTCCTTTAATTGCTTTACTGTTTTGAAATCTAAAGCACGGTGAATTTGTTGCCCTCCTGCCTGCTCAAGTACAGGGCATGCTAATCTTTGGGGTCCTTCCTCAGAATTCCGTCCATCAACTATGGGAGTTGAGGGCCGCTCAGCTGTAAATGGAGCTGTTGGTTGAATTACGCCCTCTGGTGATAGAACGGAGTTAGTAGCAGCCTCTTGTTGTAATTCTACACCTGATGGCTGTTTTTCCTCTAAGCTTTCTTTCTTTAAATTTTCCTCTGTCTGACTAGCTTTTTTGCTTGACCTAGCGTTTTTTCTACCATAGTTTGGACCTCTAACAATTTACTTAACAGTTTTTCGGTTTGTTTTTTACTAGATTCTAATCTACTATAAAGGTAACGTAACCCAATAAGATAGGATAAAACAAAGCCGAAGCAGAATGAAACAAAAACAGAGCAGAGAATGGTTATATCAATTTTCTCTTTCTCAGGGCTGAATAACTTCAAACCTTGAGCCAACCATTTTTCCCAGTTCACCTGAGAAAATTCTAGGGCTAGGGAGCTTGAAATAAAAACAAAATAAGTCAAAACAAGAACACATTGTTTTTTGAAATGGTCACCCATTCTGTCGCCTTCCCTCAGGGGTGAGCAATTTTACTCACCTCTAAGCTTCAGGTGTTCCCCGTCCGGGCCACCAATTGCCGCAGTCTGGCTGGGCACAGAATCACGAGCCACTCAAGCAGGAACAAAACTTTATTTTTGAAAAAGCCGCCAATACTCCGTACGCGCCGGCAAGCCAAAAATCAGTCCACCCACACGCGCATCTACCGGAACCGGGGGCCCCGGACCTCCCCTGGAATTCCCTCCTGCTATCCTTCCCCAACCAATGGGAACTCTCCAGGAGTCCCGTAACATGAGTCCCGTAGCAGGCCAAGGTGAACAGCAGGAGTCCAATTTCCATATGAATGTAAATCTTAACATAATCATATCATCTCAATGGCTAGCTGGCGTACCTTACAACCGAAAGTGCCATGCATCATATTATTTGCTTGTGGCTCCTAGCATCTGCCCCCTTCTTTTTAATTAAGCAACAGGCAATGTGGCTAGGGACCGAGCCTGTTAGGTATGTCCAATTCCACAAATGGTTCTTACCCGTCATCGGAAAACTGACCTCTAGGCATCAGCCTCCTGTCTTAGGTTGATACCACTGCAACTGAATCATACCCGTCACTGACTACCGGTCCAGTATATAGCCATACCTGTGGATAGGCCTATGCACCAGTGGGGGGGTGAGGTTCTTTGCCTCACCTCTGTTGGCCCCCAAAATTAGACCATCACTAGTAGAAGGGAGGAGGATACAGAAATGCCATGACATCAAGTCAATAGATGGCTCTTTAGGAAAAATTGCATCACTGGTGACACTACAGCAAAGATACGCCAGCACTACCATAATTCGCTGCATCAACAGATAGAGCACAATGCATACAAGTGATACATAGTCCAGGAAAGTTTTGTAAGCAGTTCAAAGTGGAGGAATCTATCAATATGTCCATTTCCTCCCAAAATAAATCGACTCAGTGATTGAGCATTACTTGTTGAGTTATTATTCATTGATGCATCAGTTTATACAGTTTGTTGTGATAATTATTGAAGAAGTTGTAGTTTGGTTTCATCTTTGTCTTCACCGGCACTGGGATGAAAATAGGGATTGACAATGATGTTAAGAAAAGAGAAGAAAAAAAATGTAACATTTCAACAGGTATTAAGAAAACAATTTTTAGAACAATTTACATTATCCTGAACAGAATTATTAAATATAATGAAAAGGAAAGGTGAAAGTGAACAAACAGATCTGTTAACCTGCTTATTTGTACACATATTAAAACAGTCTTCAACAGCTGTTTACCCAAATTAAATTAAATCATTAAAATCACGTGAATAATAAAAAAAATTTGGGATCCATATTTTTATGAGCGCTTCTCATATATGATATATGGACATACGCACATACAGACATACGACACAAAAGAGAAATGTGCACACGTAACATACAACATATAAGACAATAGTAGAGGCCTTGTAGATTACCTAGGTGAAATCTCCATTGCAATGTTTAAAAACTCCATAGTCAAAAAATAAAACTGATCAGAAAAACATTAATTTATGTCTGTATGAGCTCAAAATTAAAATGGAACTTTATGATGTGGGAAAAGCAATAATAAAATAGATATTGAAAAAAGCATCCTGGTTGATCACTGTCGAAGATGTAAGAATAGCCAAGCTGGAGTTCTGGATAACAGCTGATATGGATTTGAGTCAAATCATCTTCTTTTTCTGTAAAAATTGTTTTGGTTAATCTCTCTGGAATCCAAATCTGCTGCTGTCCCTCCTGTGGAAAAACACAGACAGAGCCCCGACTCCAGACTATCACTGGATCCGGACCTTTCCATTGTCCTGTTAGAATATCTTTCCAAAGTACCTTAGGCTTATGTACATTTTTTGGATACAAATGTCTTTCCGCAGCACTAAGTCCGATGAATCCAAATTTAAAAATTTTAGAGTAAAAAGGGTTATTTTAAGTTTATCTTTGGGGGATATATACCCCTTTCCAATTCCCTACTTTTCTTTTAATAAGTACATTTTAATAGTTTGATGAGCTCTTTCAACTATGCCTTGTCCTTGTGGATTGTATGGAATTCCTGTTATGTGAGTAATACCAAATGATGAGCAAAATTGTTTAAAAGAGGTGGAAGTATAACCAGGACCATTGTCCGTTTTTAACTGTTTTGGAATGCCCACAGTGGGAAAATTTTGTAAGCAATGAGCTATAACATCTTTAGTTTTTTTCTCCAGCATGAAGGGAGCCCATCAAAAATCCTGAAGAAGTATCAACTGCAACATGTAAATATTTTAATTTTCCAAATTCTGGCAAGTGTGTGACGTCCATCTGCCAAATATGGTTAGGTATCAGTCCTCTAGGGTTTACTCCAAGATTAACTTGTGGTAAAAATGTCACACAATTTTGACATTGTTTTATTATATGTCTGGCTTGTTCTTTAGTTATTTTAAAACGCTTTTGTAAAGTATTAGCATTGATATGGAACCTTTTATGAAAATTTATAGCTTCTTCTATTGTGGAGAAAATATGTATGTCATGTGTAGATTTATCTGCTAGTTCATTGCCCATACTAAGGGCTCCAGGCAATCCTGTATGTGCGCTGATATGTCCTATAAAGAATGGATCTTTTCTGTCCCAGATTAGACTTTGTATAGCGGAAAACAAAGAGAAAACAGTAGAAGAAGGTGAAATCCTACCAGCATCTTCAAGGGATACTATAGAATTAACTACATACTGACTATCAGAAAATAAATTAAATACAGAATCTTTAAACATCATAAAAGCTTGTAATACTGCATTAAGCTCTACTTTTGAGCTGATTGTTTGGGTACTAAAAATGTAAAAGTTTGATCAGAAGTAACTACTGCTGCTGTACCATTGTTTGACCCATCAGTGAATATATTTAGAGCATTTATGATAGGGGTTTTTCTTGTCATTTTTGGAAAAAACTACAGGATGCTTAGACCAAAAAGACAACAAAGGATTAGATGGTAAGTGATTATCAAATGAAACACTAGTTTTACACATGATTATTGCCCAAGTATTTAACTCATTAGCTAACTCATCAATTTGATCCATAGTATATGGAGTAATAATTTTATTGGGAGAAATCCCAAACACTCCCTTTGCTGCTTTTATTCCTTTGAGTATTAATTGTCCTACAGCCTCAGGATATCTAGTAAGAATAGTGTTAGGAGAATAAGATAAATGTATCCACAATAATGGACCTTCTTGCCAAAATACTCCTGTAGGAATATTTTTGTTGGTAGTACAATAAATAATAAAGGCAAACTTATATCAATTTTATCCAAATGCATACTTTCCATATATGTTTCAATTATTTTTAATGCTCTTCTTGCTTCAGGCATTAATATGTGGGGTGAATTTGGATCTGATGGACCTTTTAGAATATCAAATAAAGGTCCCAACTCTCCTGTTGGTATGCCTAGATAAGGCCTTATCCAATTTATGTATCCCAATAACATTTGAAAGCATTAAGTGATTTGAGTTGATTTACTCGTATTTGAATTTTTGGTGGATGGACCATGGTTGAGGATAATAGAACTCCTAAATAATTAATTGGAAGATTTAATTGTACTTTATCTATTGCTATCTCTAGATTATAATTTTTCAATAAGTTTGTAAGTGTGGCATAACATTCTAGCAATGTGGTTTTATCTTTATGTGCCAATAACACATCATCCATATAGTGAAATATTTGTAGTTCAGGACTTTGATTTCTAAGTGGCTGGATTGCTTTATTAACATAAATTTGACACATAGTTTGGCTGTTAGCCATCCCTTGAGGGAGTACTTTCCATTCATATCTCTGATCAGGACCTTCATGATTCAGTGCAGGGATAGTAAATGCAAAATGTGGACTATCCTCGGGATGAATTGGAATTGAAAAGAAACAATCTTTAATATCTATAGCTAAAACATGCCAGGTTTTTGGTAAAGCAGACAATTGGGGAATCCCTGATTGAAAAGGTCCCATAATAACCATCTCATTATTAATGGGTCTTAAATCTTGTAATAATCTCCATTTACCAGATTTCTTTTTAATGACAAAAAATGGGAGTATTATGGGGGGATACAAAAGGTTGTATATGTCCTTCTGCTAATTGTTGTCTGACCAAGTCATGGGCTACTTGTATCTTTTCTTTAGTCAGGGGCCACTGAGGAATCCACACTGGTCTTTCTGATTTCCAAGTAATTTTGATTGTCTCAGTGGCCCTTTCTGAAAACCCAATCCATGTCTATTTATTTCTTGATCTATTTGAATAGGTGCTGTCATACCTTGTCCTTGTTCTCTTAATCTTTTTTCTTTCCTAAAGTCTTGTTTAGCCCTAGTAGTGGGCGCGTTAGGATTGATGTTATTTGTTAATGTCAATCCTAATTGATCTAGGACATCTCGTCCCCATAAATTTATGGGAAGATGATCCAATACATAGGGCTGTATAGTTCTTTCACATCCTTCAGGATCCCTCCAATCTAATACCATAGCACTTCTATGGGGATTTGTTGCCACTCCTAGGCCTCGAAGCATTTGAGTGGCTTGTTGTAATGGCCAATGTTTTGGCCATTCTTGACGAGATATGATGCTTAGGTCAGCAAGTGTGTCCAGCGGCCCATTAAAGTCATGTCCTTGAATATTTAATTTTAGCATTGGGTGAGAATCTAAATTTAAAGACAGCATAGCCCAATCTACACCTGTGGAGCCTAATCCCTTGGAACCTCTTTCTACATTACAACTGGAAAATTTATCATGCAGGCTGGGTATTATTAATAACTGTGCTATTCTATCTCCTGGTGAAATTACTGATATACCTCTTGGAGAACTAGCTATAATTTTTATTTCACGCTCATAATCGGGATCAATTACCCCAGGACTTATAATAAGTCTTTTAGTGTAGAAGAACTGCATCCCAATAATAAGCCTACTGTTCCCTGGGGAAGAGGTCCTTTTACTCCTGTGGGAATGATTTGAACTCCCATCTCTGGAGTTAGTACTGCTCTGGAAGAGGCACAGATGTCCAACCCTGCGCTCCCTCTAGTTTGTCTGATGAGGGATTTAATGGATAATGCGTCCTGGGCACTACCTTGATGGTGCTGCTGGGTTCCTCCATTGCCCCGTATATTTGTGGTTTTGGGCCCCGGGGCATTGGGCCCTCTAGTCCGTTTTTTGGCAATGGAGCCTGATACCTTTCTCCACGATATCATGAATAAACACTTGGTCCTTGTCCATTTTTTGATAATGGAATACCCTCTATGGTGGTTTGAGAACGGCATTCATTAGCCCAATGTTTCCCTCTATGGCATCGTGGTCAAATACCTGGTATTCTATTCCTTTGATACCTAGTTTTGTTAAACCCTCCTCTTATGGGGCAACTCCTTTTAAAATGTCCTGTTTGATTACAATTATAGCATGTTTTTGGCCTAGCATCTAAAGCCTGTTGTACTGCTGCTAAGACTTGCCCTTGTTCATTAATGTCTCTACATAATTTAATATATGTGTTTAAATCTTCATGTCTCCACGGTCTAATGATCTCTCTGCAGCAATGATTTGCTTGGTCATAAACCAGTTGTTTTATAAATGGCATTGCCTGTTCTATATTTCCGAATATTCTAGAGGCTGTCTGAATAAGCCTATCTACAAATTCAGCGTAAGGTTCATTAGTTCCTTGTATTACCTTAGATAATTGACCTTGTAAATCTCCATGCCCCTGTAAAGTTTTCCATGCCCTTACTGCATCTACAGCAATTTGTGCGTATACGCCAGGTTCATATTCAATTTGCTGTCTTTGACCCTCATAAGGTCCCTTTCCTAATAACATATCTAGATTTCTTTGAGGGTAACCGGCTTCTGCATTTCGCCTAGATGTCTCCATGCAAAATTCCTCATTGGCAACCTTCCATAACAAATATTGTCCTCCATTTAGCACAGATCGACACATGTTAGCCCAATCTGCTGGTGTCATGTCCAAGTTGGTAACAGATTCGACCATGCTTACCGTGAAGGGAGCTTGCGGCCCATAAGTTGTTACAGCCTCCTTTAATTGCTTTACTGTTTTGAAATCTAAAGCACGGTGAATTTGTTGCCCTCCTGCCTGCTCAAGTACAGGGCATGCTAATCTTTGGGGTCCTTCCTCAGAATTCCGTCCATCAACTATGGGAGTTGAGGGCCGCTCAGCTGTAAATGGAGCTGTTGGTTGAATTACGCCCTCTGGTGATAGAACGGAGTTAGTAGCAGCCTCTTGTTGTAATTCTACACCTGATGGCTGTTTTTCCTCTAAGCTTTCTTTCTTTAAATTTTCCTCTGTCTGACTAGCTTTTTTGCTTGACCTAGCGTAGGTAGGGGGGGGGGGAGCTCCTATACAGCTGCAGCCAAGGTAAAAGGGACTCGCCCCTACAGAAGAGACACCCACCTGGATGTGGGGGGAGGGGACCCCTATACACACACAGCCAGGGTAGAGGTGACTCACCAGTCTAGGCGGGAAACCCCTTTCACCTGGGAGTCAGAGGGGGGTTGAATACCATGGCTGCCAGAGTATCAGGGACTCTCCCCTCCAGAGAGAGACCTTTCCCCTCCTGAGTATCTGGGGAAGCTCATACACTGCAGCATCCAGGGTACAGGGGACTCATCACAGAAGGCAGGAGACCCCTCCCACCTGCATGTTAGGGGAACCTTGTATACTGCTGTATCCAGGGTAGAGCATACTCGCCCCTCCATGTGGAAGACCTCTTTCACATGGGTGTCATGAGGAGCTCATATACCACCAAAGCCAAGGTAGAGAGAACTGTCCCCTCCAGGTGAGGGACACCTCCCACCTGGGAGTCATGGGAGCTCATATACCCCAGCAGCCATGATAGAGGCAACTCGCCTCTCCAAGCGGGAGACCCCTCCCACCTGTGTTGTGTGTGTGCGGGCTCCTATACTGTAGCAGAGACTCACCCCTCCAGGGGAGACACCCCTCCCACCTCTGTGTTGGGGGAGCTTCTGTACCTCCGCAGTCAGGGTAGAGGGGACATGCCCCTCGAGTCAGGAGCCCCCTCCCACCTGGTTGACAAGTGGAACTCCAATACCACCGCAGCCAGGGTAGAGGAAACTGGTCACTATAGGCGGGAGACCCCTTCCACCAGTGTTTTTTGTGGGAGCTCCAATACTGCTGCAGCCAGGGTAGAGGGTGCTCGAACATCCAGTCAAGAGAACCCTCTAACCTGTGTGTCAGGGAATCTCCTATACTGGGCAATCAGTGTAACAGAGACTCGACCATTCAGGGAAAGACCCCTCCCACCTGTGCTTTGGGGTGAGGAGAGCTTGTATACAGCCTTAGCTGGGGTAGAGGAGAGTTGTTGATTCCAGGCCAGAGACCCCTCTCTCCTGGGTATTAGGGGAGCTTATATCCTGCCACACCAGGGGAGAGGGGACTCGCTCCTCCAGGTGGGAGACCCCTCCCACCTGGGTGTTGGGGAAGCTTGAATACTGTCACAGCCAGGGTAGAGGATACTTGCCCCTTTAGTCAAGAGACCCCTCTAACCTAAGAGTAGGGGGAAGGTCCTATACCGCCTCAGCCACAATAGAGGGGACTCTCCCCTCCATGTGGGAGACCTCTCCCACCTGGGTATCTGAGGGAGCTCATACACAGCCACAGCCATGGTAGACGGGGCTCAGAACTGAAGGCAGGAGACTCCTCTCACCTGGGTGTCAGAGGAAGATTTTATATTGCTGAAGACAGGGTAGAGAATACTTGCCCCTCCAGGCAGAAGGCCCCTTTCACATGGGTGTCTGGTGGAGCTCTTATACCTCTTATACCTCTTATACCTCTGCAGCCACGGTATAGGGGACTTGCACCTTCCAGGGGAGGGGACCCCATCCCAACTGGGTGTCATGGGAACTCATATACGCCAGCAGCCATGGTAGAGGCGATTTGCCCCTCCTGACAGAGGACCAATCCCACCTGGGAATCCACGGGAACTTGTATACCACTGCAGCCAGGGTAGAGGGGACTAGCTCCTCCAGGCTGGAGACCCCTCCCACCTGCATTTTGGTGGAGTGGGACTCGTATACCCCCACAGCTAAAGTAGCAGGGACTCGCCATTCAAGGGGAGACACCCCTCTTACCTGGTTTTTGGGAGAGCTTCTATACCTCTGCAGCCAGTGTACAGGGCACTCACCTCTCCAGTTGGGGACCCTTCCTATCTGATTGTGGAGGGAGCTCAAATACTGCTGCAGCCGGGTAGACGGGACTCGCCCCTACAGGTGGCAGACCCCTTTCACCAGGGTGTTTGGGAGAACTACTATACTTTCACAGCTAGGGTACAGGAGTTAGTCCCTGCAGGTGGGAGACTCTACCCCCTGGGTTTCCAGAGATCTCTTATAGGACACCAGCAAAAGTAGATGGGACATTTCCGTCCAGGTGGGAGACGGCTCCCACCTGTATGTCAGGGGGAAGTCGTATATGGCCTTAGCCAGGGTAGAGGGAAATTGCCCCTCCATGCGGAAGACACTTCCCACCTGTGTGTCTGGGGGAGCTTGTATAAGGCTGAAGCCAGGGTACAGGGGACATGTTTCTCCCACCTGGTTGTCAGGGAGGAGCTTGAATACCACTGCAGTCAGGGAGACCCCTCCCACCAGGGTGTCCAGGGAGGTTTTATATGCCACCACTCAAAGTAGAGGAGACTCGCCCCTCAAGGCAGGAGACCCCTCCCACCTGTGTGTCAGCGGGAGCTCACATACTGCCAAAGGCTGGGTTAGGGGATTTGCCCCTGCAGTTGGGGGACCCCTCTCACCTCGGTGTCCTGGGAGCTTTTATATGGCACCAGCCAAAGAGGAGGAGAATCGCCCCACCAGGTGGGATACCCCTTCCAACAGGTGTCACGGGGAGCACATATAGTGCAGCAGCCAGTGTAGAGGACACTCGACCCTCCAGGCTGGAGTCCCCTCGCAGCTAGATGTGTGTGAGGACTCATATATCTCTCCAGCCAGGGTAGTGGGAACTAGCCCCTCCATGCAGGAGACCCATCCCACCTGGGTGTAGTGGGTAACATGTATACCACATTAACCCCTTTAGAAGGGACTCGCCCCTCCAGGCTGGGGACCCCTCCCATATTTGTGTCTGGGCGAGCATGTATTCTTCTGCAGCAAGTGTAGAGGGACTCACCCCTCCAGGAGGGAGAACCCTCTCACTTGGGTGTTGGAGAAGCTCTTATAACTCTGCAGCCATTGTAGAGGGGACTTGCTCCTCCAGGCGAAAGATCTCTCCCACATTGGTGACAGGGCAAGCTTGTATTTCACCTTAGCCAGTGGGAGACCACTCCCAACTGGGTGTTTGTGTTGGTGGGCTGGTACACAACTGCAGCTAGGTAGAAGGGACTTGCCCCTCCAGGTGGGAGAACACTTTCACCTGGGTGTCTGGGGGAGGACGTGTCTTGCCACAGCCCGGATAGAGGAGAATTGCCTCTTCAGGCAGGAGACCCCTCTCATTTGGCTATGGGGGAGCAGCTCCTATACCACCACAGCCAGGGTAGAGGGGACTCACCCCTGCATTGGGAGAGACTTCCCTCTTGAGTATCCAGGGAATTCTTATAGAACACTAGCCAAACTAGAGGGACTCACCCTTCCAAGCAGGAGACCCATCACACCTGGGTGTCGGGGGGAGCTTGTATTCCTCTGAAGACAGGGTAGAGGGGACTTGCACCTCAAGTTGGGAGACCCCTCCCTCCTGTGTTTGGAGGAGCTTTTATACTGCCAGGATGGAGGGGAATTGCCACTCCAGGCATGAGACCCTCCCATCTGGGTATTGAAGGGGGAGCTTGTGTACCACTGAAGCCAGGATAGCAGGGACTCACCCCACTGGGCGGGAGACCCCTCAAACCTGATTGTCAGGGAAGCTCATATGCCACCTCAGGCAGGGTAGAGGGGATTCTCCACTCCAGAGGGGAGACACCCACCAGTGTATACAGGGGAGCTTGTATACTGTCGCAGCCAGAGTAGAGGGGAATCGCCCTTCCAATCAGGTGACCCCTCCCACCTGGGTGTCAGGGGGAGCTCATATACTGCTACAGCCAGGAGAGTAGAGACTCACCCCCACAGGCAGGAGACCTCTCCCACCTCGGTGTCTGGCAGAGACCCTATATCTCTGCAGCCAGGGTAGAGGGGTCCCGACCCTCCTCTCGGGTGACCCCTCCAACAGGAGTGTTAGGGGAAGCTCAAATAACTCTGCTGTCAGGGTATAGGGGACTCACCCTACAGGAGGGAGACCCCTCCCACCTGGGTGTGTGTGTGGGGGCTCCTATATTGCCACTGCCAGTTTAGAGGGTTTCGCCTCTTTAGGATGGAGACCTCACCATCCTGGGTGTTCCTGGAGCTCTTATAGAGCACCAGCCAGGGTAGAAGGGGCTCATGACTCCAGCAGCAGACCCCTCTCACCTGAGTGTAGGGGGGTCTTGCATACCACTTTAGCCAGGGTAAAGGTGACTTGCCCCTCCAGGCGAAAGTCCCATCCCACTTGGTTGTCTGGGAGAGCATGTACACAGCAGCAGCCATAGTAGAGGGGACTCTCCCTTCCAGCTGGGACACCACAATCACTGGAGTGTCAGGGGAGCTCGTTTATCACCATAGCCAGGGTAGATTGGATTCACCATTCCAAGTGAGAGACCTCTTCTACCTAGGTGTAGGATGGGGGGGGGCTTGTATCCTGCCCAAGCCAGGGTAGAAGGGACTCGCCCACCATGAGGAACACCTCTCCAACTTGGGTGTCTGGGGGTAGCTTGTACACCCCCAAATCCAGGGTAGAGTGAACTCGCCCCTCCAGTCAGGAGACTCTTCACACCTGGGTTTCTAGGGGGAGCTCTTACACTGCTGAAGCCAACATAGAGTGGACTGGCCCCTCCAGGTGGGAGACTCAAACCCACCTGGGTGTTGCCGGGAACTTGTATACCACTTTACTCAGGGTATAGCCGACTTGCCAGATCCCTCCCACCTGGGCGTCAAGGAAATCTCATATACTGCCCTAGCCATGGCAGGAGACCCCTCCTACCTGGGTGTGCTGAGAAGCTCCAATACTGCTGCAGCAGGGTCGACGGGATTCTAGCCTCCTGGCAGGAGACTCCTACCAATTGGGTGTCAGGGGTGCTCCTATACCACCGCAGCCAGGGTATAAAGGACTTGCCCCTCCAGGCGGGAGACACATGTCACCAGTTTTTCAGGGGAAGCTCTTATACCACTGCAGCCAGGATAGATGGGACTTTCTCCTCCAGATGGGAGACCCCGCCAATCTAGGTGTCGGTTGGGGGTTCTGGTATACCTCCGCAGCCAGGGTAGAGGGGACTCACCCTTCCAGGCCAGAGACCCTACCATCTGGGTGTCAGGGGGAGCTCTTTTACTGCCATAGCCAGTGTAGAGAGAACTCATGCCTTCAGGCGGGAGACCCCTCCCACCTGGCTGTCAGGGATAGATAGAATACCACTTCATCCAGGGAAAAGGGGATTTGCCCCTTCAGTCGGGAGACCCCTTCCACCTGCATGTCACAGGAAGCTTGTAGACCACCTTATCCAGGGTAGAGGTAAATTTGCACCTCCAGGTGGGAGATCCCTTCCTCCTGGGTGTACTGGAGCATGTATACTGCATTAGCCAGGGTGGAGGGTACTAGCTCCTCCAGGCAGGAGACCCTTCCTGTCTTGCTATGGGAGGGGAGCTCGTATACTGCTGCAGCAAGAAGAGAGGGGACTTGCTTCACTAGGCGGGAGACCTCTAAACCTTGGTGGTCAGGGGAGCTCATATACCACAGAGGCAAAAAAAGCCGACTCGCAACTCCTGGCGGGAGAACCCTCCCACCTGTGTGTGTGTGGGGGAGAGCTCTTATACCACTAACTCCAGGGTAGTGTGGACTTGCCTCTCCAGAAAGGAAACCCCTCCAACCTGGGTGTCATGGGGAGCCTGTATACAACCTTAGCCAGGGTAGAGAGGACTCGACACACTAGGCGGGAGACCCCTCCCACCAGGGTGTCAGGGTGGAGTTCCTATACCTTCGAAGCCAGGGTATATGGTATATGCCACTCCCGGCGGGAGATCCATCCCACCAGGGTGTTAAAGGGAGCTCTTATATAGCTGCAGCCATGGTACAGCGACTCGCCCCTCCAAGCTGGAGATGCCTCCCTTCTGGGTATGGAGGAAGCTAGTATACCCCCACAGCCAGAGTAGAGGTAAGTCGGCCCTCCAAGACGGAGATCCCTCCCACCAGGGTGTCAGGATGGGGGAGCTCTTATACCAATGCAGCCAGCATAGTGGGGACTTGCCCTTCCAGACAGGAAACCTCTCTCACCTGGATCTCCTGGGGAGCTTGTATACCACCTTAGACATGGTAGAGAAGCTTCGCCCCTCCAGACAGGAGACCCCTCTCTCCAAGGTGTCAGGGAGAGCTCTTATACCACAGCAGCCAGGGTAGAGGGGAAGCACCACTCCATGCAAAAGACCCCTTCCACCTAGTGAAGGGGTCCAGGGGGGGCGGGTATACAGCCCTAGCCATGGTAGAGGGGACTCACCCCTCTAGGAAGGAGAACCCTCTCACCTGGGGTTGCAGGGATCTTGTAAACAAAGTTAGCTAGGGTAGAGGGGAGTGGATGTGAGAATTCCCTCTACTCTGGCTGTGGTGGTATGTGAGCTCCCCCTGAAACCCAGGTGGGTTGGGTCTGTTGCCTGGAGGGGCGAATCACCTCTACACTTGCTGTGGCTGTTTTGAGTTTCCCCCAACACCCAGGTTTGAAGGGTCTCCTCCTGTTTTGGCAAGAGCCCCCTACACTGGCTTCAGCATTATAGGAACACCTCCCAATACCCAGGTGGGAGGGGTCTCCTGCATAGAGGAGGAAGTCTCTCTACCTTGGCTTTTGGGCTATAGGAGCTCCCCTGAAACCCAGGTGGGAGTAGTCTTCCATCTGAAAGGGCAAGTCTCCTCTCTCTTGGCTGTGGCAGTATATGAGGAGTAAGGGGAGTAAGGAAAATGGGTGGCGCAGGTAGAGGAGGGATCATGGCCCAGCTTAACTGCAGGGTGTAAGGATGGACGAGCAGGGCCCAGGCTGAAGGAGGCCCAAGTCCCCTGCAAGGGGTAATGCCACCTTTTCCCAAAGGAATACTGCAGGGAAAAACATCCCAGTTCCATCTCCTGGCTCTGGTAAACAACTTGGGAAGGGGATCTGGAAAATGAGACCATCAAAAAAAAGGACAACAGGAGGGCAAATGGAGGGCACAGCATGAAGTGCTGGAAGAAGGGTGTTTGTGGGGTAGTGGGTCAGGACTGCAGAAAGGAGCCCAGGCTAGGGACCTAAAGGAGGGCCCAGGCTAGGGGAGAGCAGGGGAGGGCAGGGTTGGGCAGGCAGGGGCTGCACTAGGGTTCTGAGATGCAGGGAAGACAAGGGGAGTGGGGAAGCAGCACCTTCAAGGTCCACAGTTTAAGCTCAGGGAAGTACGGAGCAAGAAGGACCCCCAGAGGTTCAAGAGAGGAGCCAGTCCAGGGTATGGAGAGCCAAGGGCCAGCACTGGGGCACGGGACTCGTTAGAGTGGACAGGGCTGGGGAGAAAAGTCAGGGGATCCAACAGGGTGGAGGCAGGCTAGAGGCCTAGTGCCACTGCCAGGTGTCAGGGTCCCTGGTGCTGCCCCAAGGGCCTAGGGAGAGCAAGCAGCCCATGGTGGGTGAGGGTTTTGTTCCCCATAAGGCACCCTGGCCCAGATGAGGATCAAGGGCCAGTGACCAGGCCAACAAGCCTGGCAAGGATCAGGGACCAGGAGGAGTGCAATGTGAGGGCACATTGGGGTTCACGGCGATCTATGTTTTCCCAAAGGGAAGCCACAGGGCCAAATGCCCAGTTCCAGTTCTATAGACCTGGTGAGCATCATGGAAAAGGGATCTTTAAAAGGGGCCCAGTAGGGACAGGGACAACAGAAGGAATGAATGAGGATACAATGTGTAATGACAGATGAATGCTATTGTGGGGTGCAGGCCAGGATTCCAGAAAGAAGCCAAGGCTAGGGGGCAAGAGGAGGGCCCAGGCCACTAAGGGAAGGGAAGTGTGGGGCTGGACATTCGGGTGACAATAGGGTTCTGAAACAAGTC
This sequence comes from Spermophilus citellus, assembly GCF_964194105.1. Taxonomy (NCBI): domain Eukaryota; kingdom Metazoa; phylum Chordata; class Mammalia; order Rodentia; family Sciuridae; genus Spermophilus; species Spermophilus citellus. The sequence continues at coordinate 3,404,175 of NW_027673039.1, read as the reverse complement.
CCCAGCCCTGTTGTGCATTCTAGCAAAAGTATCAGGAAAATGAGCGAGGAAGGGACAGAAAAAACAGGACATCCAAAGAAGGGCACAGCAGAATAGGCCAGAGGATGTGTGTTGTTGGGTTGGGGGCCAGGACCCCAGCAAGGAGACCAGACTATGGACCAAATGTGGTCCCATGCCAGGAAAGAGCAGGGAAGGGAAGGACCAGGCAGGCAGACAGCACTAGGGTTCTGCAAGGAAGGGAAGCCAAGGGAAGCAGAAAATCGGCCCAAGAGAGGGATGAAAAGTCAAAGCCCAGGGATGCTGGGAGGAAGAAGGGGCACTGGAGGACCCAGGGGTGAGCCAGGTCAGGAAATTGAGAGTGGAGGGCCAAGGCTGGTGCAAAGGTCTCAGGACCAAGGCCGTGAAGGGCTGGCAAAGGATCCGAGAGGCAACAAGAAGGCTCGAGGCCCAGGGCCACTGCCAGGTATCCAAGTTCAATGTTCAGGACCAAAGGCCAAAGGAGAGCAAGGGGCCCAGGCGAGGGGCAGGGCTCTGTTCCCATAAAGTGCCTGGCCCAGATGAGAATCCAAGGACATTGAATGGGCAAAGGGGGTCTGGCAAGGGACAGGACCCAGGAATATTGCAACAGAGGATATGGCTCAGGATCATGGTTGGTGCAGAGAGGGCCCAGTGCCAGGAACAAAGCAAGGAGCCCAGGCAAGGGTCTCACCTGAGTGACCAAAAATGAGGGATCCAAAGAGCAGGAGGCTCCTGGGTGCACCCAGGTAGAATACAAGAGTATTGAATTAAGGGGAGACACGAGAAGGAGGAGTCAGCTAGAAGCACAGGGCAAACCAAGAAAAGCACACTAGGGGGCCCAAAACAAAATGACACCAGGTGAAGCCTCATGATGCCATGCAACTCGGGTATGAAGTCAGAGGCTCAGTTGAAGGTTCAGGGTCAGAGAGGACTGTGTTGGGGTTGCAGCAGCATTGAAGACCAGATGGCAATAGAGGGAAGGGAGGGAATGGCTCAGGGCATGTCTGTTGCAAAGCACATTTCCAATGCCAGGTGTCATGTTTCTGGCAGCAAGGGGGACCAGGCGAGGGGCAGGGCTATATTTCCATAGGGAGATTTCAGGAAGTTGAGGCCAGTAGTCTGTCCTGGGTGAGTAGATCCTCAGAGAGGGTCCAGAAGCAAAGGAGGGCCAAAAGAGGGGACTGTGAGGAAATGCTTTTCGTCTGGACGTGGGTGAAGTGGCTGGGGAGCAAGGACCCAATCAATGAGCCCAGTCTAGGCAGAAGCAGTGAAGGGAAGGGTCCAGGAAGTGCCAGGATAACACAGCACAAGGAAAACTGAAGGGAGGCATAACAGGGCCACTAGTAAGGTGGCTGAAATCAAGGTATATGAGCAAGGTCCTCGATCAGGACAGCCAGGGTCTCAAGCAAGGAACCAGGCCTAGGAACAGAGAACCAAGTGCAAGAGCTGGGGCAAGGGGAATATGAAAACGGACAGGACTTGTTAGGGGAGGAAGGGAAGAGAGGGAGCTGGTGGTGCAAAAGAGGGAAGTTCAAGGCCCAGGCCTACTGCAGGGTGTCAGTGTCCAGGAGCAGGGGTCAGGCTGTGGGAGACCAAATGGCCTATGCAAGGGGAAGGGCTACATTTAACAAAAGAGGCCCACAGTTCCAAGAGGCCAGGTCCAGTCTCCTGGTATGGGTGAGTATCCTGGAAAGGGATCAGGAAAAGGGGCCTGGCAGCAACAGGGACTACAGGAGGATTAAAGGAGGGCACAGCCTGAAGCGACAGAGAAACAGCCAAGGGCTGGGGAAGGGGTCTCAGGTAAATGGACAACGGGGTTAGGGAAGGCTGGGGATCAGGCAGTGGGTAGGCAGCTCCAAGCCCATGGCCATTGCCAGCTTTCAGGGTTCTGGGGGCAGTACCAAAAACCCAGGGAGAGCAACAGGCCTAGGCCAGTGGCAAGGCTCAATTTCCTATAAGGTGCACTGGCCCAGATGAGAATCAAGGGCCAGGGACTCGGCAAAGGTGGCTGGCAAGAAAAGAGGGCCAAGAGGAAGGCTATGATAGGGCTTGATGTGAGGAAACAGTGGGTGTGGAGAGGGGTAAGAGCCAGGAACCAAGCAAGGAGACCAGGCAAGTGACTGACCTGACCCAAGATGATGAGGGACCCAAGAAGCAGGGGGCCACACAAGGGGAAAGCAGTGAAGAGTTGGAAGGGTGATGCGAGGATGAGGAGACAGCAGGATGGCAGGCAACATAAGGGGTACTTCGGGGAGAGTAGTAGGGTGCACAAGAAAGGGGCCCCAGCATCCAAACCAACATGAGGAGAAACCACCTGAACCCAAATGACCCTATGCCACATGATGAACAAACACAGTCAGGGGCCCAGGCGAGGAACCAGGCCTGAAGACTGGAGCACAAAGGGTCAGTGCTGAGAGCCATGGCCGAGTCTGTATGGCCACTGGCATTTTGCCAACAGTATTGATTGACAGGCGAGGCATTACTATCCGCCTCCACCGCTACTTTTGAGTTCTTGCGCTACTTTGGAGTTCTCGTGGGGATTCCCAGGGATTCCCTGAGAGTTCCGATTGGTTGGGGAAGTGCAGGAGGAGGGATTTTGGGAGAGATATTTCTCGCTGGGGTTCCTGGACGAGCCACGTGGTGTTCGGGAGAATTCCCCGGGAGCATGTGTGAAGTGTTTTCTTGCAGTTCAGAAATAAAGTTTGTTCCTGCTTCAGTGGCTCGTGATTTGTGCCCAGCCAGACTGCGGCATTTGGTGGCCCATACAGGGAACGTCTAAAGCTTGGGGGTAAATGAAATTGCTCGCCTCTAAGGGAAGGTGGTGACCTTAGAAAACAATGTGTTCTTGTTTTGATTTGTTTTGTTTTTGTTTCAAGCTGCCTATCCCTAGAACTTTCTCAGGCAGACTGGGAAAAATGGTTGGCTCAAGGTTTGAAGTTGTTCACCCCTGAGGAAGAGATAGAAATAGACCCCCAAATGCACATGTCAAGAAAATAGGAAAATTGATACAACAATTTTTGTTCCGTTTTTGTTTCATTCTGTTTCGGTTTTGTTTTGTGTTATCTTATTGGGTTGCGTTATCTTTATAAAAGATTAGAAATTAGTAAAAAACAAACTGAAAGACTGTTAAGTAAATTGTTAGAGGTTCAGACCATAGAGAAAGACATTTTAGATCAAGCAAAAGAGAAGGTCTTTCGAGCTAGTCAGACAGAGGAAGAAAATTTAAGGAAGAAAGCTTAGAGGAGAAACAGCAATTAGGGGAAAAAACTACAACAGGAGGCTGACGCTTAGAGGTCAGCTCATCCGATCACGGGTAAGGACCATATGTTGAACTGGACAACCTAACAGGCACGGTCCCTAAGCCACATTGGAATTAAACAGAAGGGGGGAGATGCTGAGAGCCATGGCTGAGTCTGTATGGCCCCTGGCATTTTGCCAACAGTATTGATTGACAGGCGAGGCATTACTATCTGCCTTGGCCGTTACTTTTGAGTTCTTGTGCTACTTTGGAGTTCTCGTGGGGATTCCCAGAAATTCCCTGAGAGTTCCCATTGGTTGGGGAAGTGCAGGAGGAGGGATTTCGGGAGAGATATTTCTGGCTGGGATTTCCTGGACGAGCCACGTGGCGTTTGGGAGAATTCCCCGGGAGTGTGTGTGAAGTGTTTTCTTGCAGTTCAAAAATAAAGTTTGTTCCTGCTTCAGTGGCTCGTGATTTGTGCCCAGCCAGACTGAGGCAGGTCAGGGTTCAAGAGGGCTGGGATGGGGTAGGGGAAGCATGCAAGGGGAGAGAACAGAGGAGGGAAGAAGGTGATCTAGCAGAACAAGGTCTGCACAAAGCCCATGTCCACTGCCAGGTGTCAGGGTTCAGACAGGCAAAGGGGCACAGCCGAGGGGCTGGGCTCTTTTTCCATAGGAGCATTTAGGGCGCAGAGGACAGCTAATTCCACTACTCTGTCTCAGGTAAGTAGATCCTCAGGGAGGCCCCTGGAACAGGCAGGGCTAAGGTGGTAGGGAAAGGAGAGAGGGGAGATGGTGGTTCATTGGCAGGAAGGCTCAAGCCCCAGTTCCATGGATAGGTGTCAGGGTTGGGGAGCAGAACCCGGAATGAAGGAGGTCAAAGGGCCCATGCAAGGGGCAGGGCTACTTTTTCTCTTAGGGATCTAGAAGCACCAATAGGCCAGGACCACCTCCCTGGTGTAGTTGTAAATCATGAGAAAGGGAAAAAGAAAGGGGGCTTGATAGGGAAAGGAATGAAAGGAGGGCCAAAGAAGGGCACAGTGGGAAGGGCTGGAGGATGGGTGCTGGTGGGGTAGGGCTTGGAACCCAACAAGGAGCCCAGGTTAGGGACCTAGAGGAGGGCCCATTCCAGGGGAGAATAGGGAAGGGCAGGGCTGCGCAGGTGGGAAGCACTAGTGGACTGCAGTGTAGGAGCACCAAAGGGTACAGGGAAGCAGTCCAAGCAAGAGGCACACAGTCAATGCCCAGGCACACTCTGGGCAACAAGGCCCATCAGAGGCTCAAGCAAGGAGCCTGGCCAAGGGCTGGGGAAGGGGTCTCAGGTAAGTGGACAAGGCTGGGTAGGGAAGGCTGAGAATCCGGCAGGGGGGAGGCAGGCTCCAAGCCCAGGGTTTTCAGTGTTCCAGGGGCAGGACCAAGAACCCAGGGAGAGCAAAGGGCCCAGGCCAGTGGCAAGGCTCAGTTTCCTATAAGGCGCACTGGCATAGATGAGAATCCAGGGCCACGGACTGGGCAAATGTGGCTGGCAAGGGAAGGGGGCCAAGAAGAGTGCAATGATAGGGCTTGACGCGAAGGCACAGTGGGTGCAGAGCTGAGTAAGAGCCAGGTACCAAGCAAGGAGACCAGGCAAGGGACTGACCTGACCCAAGATGATGAGAGACCCAAGAAGCAGGGGACCACATAAGGGAAAAGCAGTGAAGGAGAGGAAAGGGTGATGCGAGGATGAGGAGACAGCAGGAGGGCAGGCAGCACATGGGGCACTTAGGGGAGTGAAGTAGGGTGCACAATAAAGGGGCCCCCACATCCAATCCAACATGAAGAGACACCATACAAAGCCACGTGACTCTATGCCACATGATGAACAAACACAGTCGGGGGTCCAGGCGAGAAGCCAGGTCCCGAAGACTGGAGCACAAAGGGACAGTGTTCTGGAGGGCTGAGTTGGGGGAGGGGCACCATGCAAAAGGAGAGGAAGGAGGAGGGAAGAAGGTGACCTAGAAGAGCCAGGTCTGCACAAGGCCCATGTCCACTGCCAAGTGTCAGGGTTCCAGCAGACAAAGGGGACCAGGTGAGGGGCTGGGCTCTATTTCCCATATGAGCCTTCAGGGTGCAGAGGCCAGCTAATTCCACTCCTCTGCCTCAGGTAAGTAGATCCTCAGGGAGGCACCTGAAAGAGGACAGGACTGGGGAGGTTAGGATAGGAGAGAGGGGAGATGGTGTTGCATAGGTAGTAAGGCTTAAAGCCCAGGTCCACGGAAAGGTGTCAGGGTTGGGGAGAAAGACCCTGCCTGAAAGAGGCCAAAGGGCCCATGCAAGGGGAAGGGATACTTTTTTCCCTTAGAGATCCAGAAGCTCCAAAGCCCAGGACCACCTCCCTGGCATGGGTGTGAATTCTGGGATAGGGATAAAGAAAGGGGGCTTGATAGGACAGGAGCAAATGGAGGGCCAAAGGAGGACACAGCGGGAAGGGCTGGAGGATGGGTGCTAGAGGAGTAGGGCCTGGACTCCAACAAGGAGCCCAGGTTAGGGACCTAGAGGAGGGCCCACACCACGGGAGTACAGCAAAGGGCAGAGCTGGGCAGGCAGGAGGCACTAGTGAACTGCAGTGCATGAAAACCAAAGGGAACAGGGAAGCAGTCCAAGCAAGTGGCCAACAATCAACGCCCAGGCACTCTGGGCAACAAGGGCCATCAGAGGCTCAAGCAAGGAGCCAGGAGAGGGAATTGAGAGCCAAGGGCTGTGGCTGGGGCAGGAGGCTCAGGACAAGGCTTGGATGGGGAGGCAGGGGATCCAACAGGGGAAGGCAGGTACATGCCAGGGACACTGCCAGGTGTCAGGGTTCCAGGTGTAGGACCAAGCACTCAGAAAGAGCAACGCACCCAGGTGTGGGGCTTGGCTCTTTTTCCCATCAGGCACCCTGGCCCAGATTAGAATCCAGGGCCAGGGACTTGGCAAAGGAGGCCTATCAAGGAAAGGGGGACAGGATAAGTATGACGAGAGTGCATGTTGGTGGGTCCTGCTGAGTGCTCAGAGGTGTGAGACCCAGGACTCAAGCCAGCAGCACAGGAAAGGGACCCACCTGACTGATCATGGATGAGAGAACCAAAGAGAAGGAGACCCACCAGCACCAGGGGAATTTGCTAGGCGAAGACGAGGAATGGGTTGCACAAGGACCAGAAGACAGAGAAAAGCACAAGGGGCACCTAGGTGAGCCCGCTGGTGGGCAAAAGCAAGAGTCCTCCAAGTCAAACCCAACACAAAGAGACTCCGTGCTATGCTAAGGGAAATGAGGAAAGCAGGCAGGGGATCAGGTGAGAAGCCAGGCCTTGGGACTGGAACACAATGGACCAAGGTTAGTGAAGGCTGGGTTGGGGTATTGGCAGCATGCAAGGCAAGAGGGAACTGGAGAAAAGGGAGAGGATCTCTAAGGGCTGGGTTGGAGCAAGTTACATATTAACTGCCAGGCATCAAGGTTCAGGTGTTGAAGGGGACACAGGCAAGTGGCAGGGCTGTGCTTCCCCCTGGGCACATTTAGGGTGCAGAGGCCAGCCAATTCTTCTCCTCTGCCCCAGGTAAGAAGATACTCAGAGAGGGACCTGGACCAAAAGAAAGGCAAAAGCAGGCACTGTGAGGTGATACCTGTGGTGCAGAGTTTGGGGTGGGATCGTTGGGCAGCCAGGACCAATTAGAGGAGCCCGCACTAGAAAGTGGGGGGAGCCAAGGGTCTGGTAACACAGCATAAGGGGAACAAAGGGGAGTCACAGGAGGGGGCCATAAAGGGGACCTGAAACTAAGACAGGGACAGGTTCCTTGAGAAGGGCGGCCAGGGACTCAAGCAAGGAGACAGGCCCAGTAATGGAGAGCCAAGCACTAGCACCTGTGCCTGGGTGAATGAAAAGGGAAATGGTTGTCTGTGGGAGCTCTTATATCTCTGCAGCCTGGGTAGAGAAGACTGGCTCCTCCAGGCAAGAGACCCCTCCCACCTTGGTGTCCAGGCTGTCTTGTATTCTGCCTCAGCCTGTGTAGAGCAGACTTGCCCTTCCAGGCAAGAGACACCTCCCACCTGGGTTTGTAGGGTGGGCTTCTATACAGCAGCAGCCAGGGTAAGAGGGATTTGCCCCTTCAGGCAGGAGACCCCTTTCACCTGGATGTCTAAGGGAATTCACACACTATCACATGCAGGGTGAAGTGGACTCGCCCCATCCCTCCTGGATGTCTGGGGGAACTCCTTTACCTTCGCAGGCAGGATAGAGGGGACTCGCCTCATGAGGCAGGAGATACCTCCCAATTGGGTGTTAGAGGAGCTAGTACACCTCCTGAACCAGGGCAGAGGTTACTGGTGCTACCAAGTGGAAAACCCCTCCCACCTGGGTGTCTGTGGGATTTTGTATACCACTGCAGTCAGGTTAGAGAGGATTTGCCTCTCCAGGCGAAGACCCCTCCCACCTGGGTGTCCAGGAAGTCCTTATACCTCAGCAGCTAGGGTAGAGGGGACTCACCCAGCCAGGCTGGAGATCTCTCCCACATGGGTGTTAGGGAACCTCCTATACCGCCACAGCCAGGGTTGCAGGGATTCACCCCTCCAGGCAAGAGACCTCTCCTACCTGTGTGTTAGTGGAGCTCCTATACCCAGGAAGCCAGGTTAGAGGGGACTCACCCCTCCAGTCAATAAACCCCTCCCACCTGGGTGTCTGGGGGAGCTCCTATACCTCCCAGCTAGTGTATAGGGTACTCGCCCCTCCAGTAAGGAGATGCCTCCCACATGGGTGTCCTGGGAGCTCTTACATGGCACCAGCTAAAGTAAAGGGTATTCTGCACTCCAGGTGGGAGAACACTCAACGTGGCTGCTGGGGTGAGCTTCTATACAACCCAAGCCATGTTAGAAGGGAGTCGCCCCTCCAGGTGGGAGACTCCTCCCATCTGTGTGTCTGAGGAAGTTTGTATCCATGCACAACTAGGGTAGAGGGGATCCACCCCTCCATGCAAGATACGCCTCCCACCTGGGTATCAGGGATAGTTCTTATACCCAGGGTAGAGAGAACATGCCCCTCTAGGGGAGAGACCCCTTCCACCTGGGTGTCCAGGGGGCTCTTATACTGCCACAGGAATGGTAGGGGAAACTCACCACTCCAGGCAGGAAACCCCTCTGACTTGGGTGTCAGGGAGAGCCAGTATACTGCCCCAACCAGGGTAGAGGGGACTCACCCCTCCAGGCAGGATACTCAACCACCTGGGTGTGGGTGGGGGAGCTCATATACCACTGTAGCCTGGAGTATATGAGAGAGGAGTCCCCTCCCAACTGGGTATCACAGGAAGCTTGTATAACACCTTAGCCAGGGTATAGGGGACTCGCCCCTCCAGGCCAAAAATCTCTTCCCACCTGGGTGTCACGGTAAAGGATTCTTGCCCTCCAGGTGGTAGAACCCTCCAACTAGAGTGTCAGGAGGAGCTCATATACTGTAGCAGACAGGATAGAGGGGACTCACCCCTTCAGGCAGGAGAACCCTCCCATCTGGGTGCCTGGGAGAGCTGGTACACCCCCCTCAGCCAGGGTAGAGGGGAGTGACCCCTCTAGGAGGGAGATCCCTCCCACCTGGGTATCAGGTGGAGCTGGTATACTGCTGCAGCCAGGGTAGAGTGGACTCGCCCCTCCAGGCAGAAGTACCTTCGCACATAGGTGTCAGGTGGATTATATATACCACAGCCGCCAGGGTAGAGGCAACTCAAAACTCCAGGTGAGAGACACATCCCAACTGGGAATGGTGGTAACTCATATACTTCCTTAGCCAGTGTAGCGGGGACTCGCCCCTCCAGGCTGAAGACCCTTCCCACAGAGATGTCTGTCGAGGGGTGGGGGTTCATAAACAGTTGCAGCTGGGGTAGCACGAACCCTCCCTCCTGAGGGTAGGAGGGGGCTCTTATACCCCTGCAGCCAGGGTTGAGGGGACTCAACCCTACAGGCGGGAAACCCTCCCACCATGTGGGCGGTGGGAAATCCTATATCTCTACAGTTAGGGTACAGCAGAATTGCTCCTCCTGGGGCAAGATCTCTCTTACCTGGGTGTTGAGGATGGATCTCCTATAACCATGCAGCCAGGATATTGGGTACTCGCCCCTCCAGGAAGGAGACTCCTTCCACCTGGGTATAAGGGGGAGCTCTTATACCACAGCAGCCATAGTAGAGGGTACTTTCCTCTTCAGGGAGAAGACTCCTCTCACCTGGGTGTCATGGGAGCTCATATATTACAGCAGCCAGGGAAGACTGGACTCCTTCTTCCAGGCTGGTGACCCCAAATACCTGGGTGTAATGGAAGCTCCAATACCACCGCAGGTGGTTTAGTTGGAACTCTAACCTCCAGATGGGAGATCCCTTCCACCTGGGTTTCCTGGGAGCTCCTATACTGCTGCAGGAAGGTAGAGAAGACTCTAGCCTCCTGGTGGGAGACTCCTCCCAATGGGGTGTAAAGGGAGTTCCTGTCGTGAAGCAGCCAAGGTAGAGTGTACTCCCATATCTAGGCGGGAGACTGCCTCCCATCAGCATATCAGGGGGAGTTCCTCTACCACTATGCCAAGGGTAGAGCAGAATTGAACTTCCAAGGGGTGACTCCTCCCACCTGGGTGTCTGGGTAAGCTCCAATATCTCCACAGGGTAGATGGGACTCGCCCCTTCAATCAGGAGACTGCTCCCACCTGGGTGTCCAGGGGAGCTTGATTACTGCAGAAGGCAGGGTAAAGGGGATTTGCTCCCACAGGCGGGAGACCCCTCTCACCTGGGTGTTAGTGGGAAGTTCCTATACTGACACAGGAGGGTACAGGTAACAGGAACCTCCAGGTGGAGGCCCCTGCCACCTGGGTGTACTGGGAACTGTTATATGGCAAGAGGTAAAGTACAGGGGACTCACCCATCCAGGTGGGATACCTCTCCCACCTGGGTGTCAGGTAGAGCTCATATACCCCTGCAGCCAGGTTAGAGGTGACTTGCAGATCAGGAGAGGGACACCTCCCACCTGGGATTGGGGGAAACTCATACCACTTTAGCCAGTGTAGAGGGTACTTGCCCTTCCAGGCAGAACACCCATCCCTCCTGGGTGTCAGGTGGAGCTCATATACCCCAGCAGCCAGGGTAGAGTTGTCTTGCACCTCTGGTGACAAACACCTTCAACCTGATAATGGGGGTAACTCCTATATAACCTTAGACAGGGTAGTGGTGACTTGCCCCTCCAGGAGGAAGACCTATCCCACATGGGTATCTGACAAAGTGGGTTTAATATACAGCTGCAGATGTGGTAGCAGCATCTCAACCCTCCAGGAAGGAGACCCCTCCCTCTTTGGGTTAAAAGCTGGCTCTCATGCCCTTGCATCCAGGATCGAGGGAACTCACCCCTTTAGGCAGGAGACCCTCCCACTTGAGTGTTGTGGGGCAGCTCATATACCACTGCAGCCAGAATAGTGGGGATTTGCCCCTCCATGCGAGAGACCCATCCAACCTGAGTTTCTGGGAGAGCTTGTATACAGCCACAGCCAGGGTAGAGGAAACTCATTACTCCAGGCGGGAGTCCCCTCCCACCTGGGTGTAGGAAGGAGCTCCTATACCACTGCAGCAGGGTAGAGGGGACTTCCCTCTTCATGCTGGAGATCCTACCACCTGGGTGTCAGGGGGTGATCCTTTATTGCTGCAGCCAGGGTAGAGGGGACTTGCCCCTCCAGGCAAGAAGCCCCATCCAACCTGGGTGTCAGGGAAAGCTAGTATACTACTGCTGCCAGGGTAGAGGGAACTCGCCATTCAGGAAGTAGACCATTCCCATCTGGGTATGGGGGTGGGAATCTCTTATATCACAGCAGCAAGAATAGAGAGGACTCACCCTCCAGGTAGGAGACCCCTCCCACATGGGTTTCATGGGTAGCTGGTACACTCTCTCAGCCAGTGTAGAGGGGACTCCTCGCTCCAGGCAAAGAACCCTTCCCACCTGGGTGTTGGGGAGCTTCTATATCACTACAGTCAGGGAGAGGTGACTCGCCCCTCTAGGGGGGAGACCCCTCCCACCTTTATGTCCAGAGGAACTCAAATACTGCAGCAGAGAGGGTATATGGGACACACCCTTCCAGTCAAGAGACCCCACTAACCTTGGTCAGGAGGAGCTTCTATACCACTTCATCCAGAAAAGAGGGTACTCAACCCTCCATTCTGGAGACCCCTCCCACCTGGGTGTCAGAGGGAGCTCCTGTACTGCTGCTGCCAGGGTAGGGTGGACTTGTTCCTACAGTGGGAAGACCCCTCCCACGTGGGTCTCTTTGGAGCTTATATGCAGCTTGAGCCATGGTATAGGGGACACCTACCACCTGGGTGTCAAGGAAGCTCATATACCCCAACAGCCATGGTAGAGCTGAGTCACTCATCTATGCGGCAGACCCCTCCTACCTGGTAATTGGAGGGAACTGGTGTACCATTGCAGCCAGGGTAGAGGAAACTAGCCCTTTCAGGACAGAGAAATCTCGCAGATGAGTATCCTGGGGTGGGGGCGCCTATTCTGCTCCAACGAGGGTAGCAGGGTTTCACCCCTCCATGGGAGAGATAACTCTCACTTGGGTTTGGGGGAGCTCCTATACATTTGAAGCCAGGATAGATGGGAAATTGCCCCTAAGGAGGCAGAACCCTCCCACCAGGGTGTTGGGGGAAGTTCCTATACTATCAGAGAAAGGGTAGAGGGTTCACCACTGCAGGTGGGGGACACCTCCATCCTGGGTGTCCAGGGAGCTCTAATAGGGCACCAGCAAAAGTAGAGGGGGTATGCCCTCCAGCTGGGAGACCCCACCAACCTGGGTGTCAGGAGGAGCTTGTATATCACCACAGCTTGTATACCCTTATATACCCAGGGTAGAGGGTTTTTCCCCTCCATGTGGGAGACTCCTCCAACAAGGATGTCCGGTAGAGGTCCTATACTGCTGCAGCCAGCATAGAGGTATCTTGCCTGTCCAGGTAGGAGAGCCCTCCCAGATGGGTGTCTGGGGAAGCTTGAATTTGGCCAAACCAGGGTAGAGGGGACTCGCCCCTCCAGTGGGGAAATCCCTTCCACCTGGGTGTCCAGTGGGAGTTTGTACACCACTGCAGCCACATTAGAGTGGACTTGTTTCTCCAGGCGGGAGACCCTTTTCACTTGGGTGTCAGAGGGAGCTCTTATACTGACAAAGCCATGATAGAGGGGACTCTCCCATCCAGGTGGGAGACCCCTTCCACCTGGGTGTCCTGGGGAGCTCCTATACTGCTGAAGCCAAGGTACTGGGGACTCACCCTTCCAGGCAGGAGACCCCTCCCAAGTGAGTTTCAGGGGGAGTTCTTACATCACCAAAGCCAGGATATAGGGGACTAGCCCCTCCAGGCGGGATACCATGGCACCTGGGTGTGGGAGAAGAGGTCCTATACAGCTGCAGCCAATGTAGAAGGGACTCGTCTCTCCAGTCAAGTCACCCAACTGGGAGTTTGGAGGAGCTCCTATACCGCTCCAGCCAGCGTAGGGAAGACTCAGCAGTCTAAGAGGGAGACCCATCCCACCTGGGTGTCAGAGGAGGCTTGTATACATCAGCAGCCTGGGTAGCAGGGACTCTCCCCTACAGAGGAGAGACCCTTCCCCTACTGAGTGTCTGGGGGAGCTCACACACCACAGCATCCAGGGTAAAGGAGACTCACAATGGAAGGCAGGTGACCCCTTCCACCTGCATGTCAGGGCAAACTTGTATATTGCTTCAGCTAGGGTAGAGCATACTCGCCCCTTCAGGTGGAAGACCCCTTTCACATGCATGTCATGTGGAGCTCATATACCGCCAAAGCCAAGTAGAGGGAACTTACCCCTCAAAGTGGGGGACCCATCCCACTTGGGATTCATGGGCGCTCATATACCCCAGCAGCCATTATAGAGGCAATTCACCTCTCCAAGCAGGAGACTGCTCCCACCTGTGTTTGTGTGTGTGGGGTGGGGGGGCTCCTAGACTGCTGCAGCCAGGGTAGCAGGTAATCTCCCCTCCAGTGGAGACACCCCTCCCACCTGGTATTTGGGGAGCTCCTGTACCTTCGCAGCCAGGGTAATGGGGACTTGCCCCTCCAGTCAGGAGACCCCTCCCACCTGGTTGACAAGGGGAGCTCCTATACTGCAGCAGCTAGGGTAGAGAAAAATAACCCCAATAGACAGTAGATCCCACCCACCAGGGTGTCTGGTGGAGCTCCTATACTGTGACAGCCAGGGTAGAGGGGTATGCCGCTGCAGGCAGAATACCCCTCCCACCTGGGTATCGAAGGAGCCCTTATAGGGCACCAATCAAAGTAGAGGGGACTCGTCTTTCCAGGTGGGAGACCTCTCCCACCTGAGTATCAGGGGAAGCTCCAATACTGCTGTAGCCAGGGTGGAAGCCACTCACCCCTTCAGTCAATAGAACCCTCTAACCTGGGTGTGGGGGAAGCTTCTATACCTTGCAGCCAGGGTAGAGGGGACTCACCCATGCAGGTGAAAGACCCCTCCTACCTGTGCTTTTGGGTGGGAGAGCTTGTATAAAGTCTTAGCCAGAGTAGAGGGGACTTGCCCCTCCATGTGAGAGACCCCTCCCACCTGGGTGTCAGGGGGAGCTCCTATGCTGCCACAGCCAGGGTAGAGGTGTTTGTCTCTTTAGGTGGAAACTCCTCCAACCTGGGTGTTCCTGGTACTCTTATAGAGCACCAGCCAGGGTAGAGGGGACTTGCAAATGCAGTGGGAGACCCCACACACCTAAGTGTAGAGGCGGGGCTCCCATACCACCTTAGCAAGGGTAGAGGTTAAGTGGCCCTCCAGGCAAAAGTCCCCTCCTTTACCACCACAGTCAGGGTAGAGTGGATTCACCCCTCCATGTGAGAGACCTCTCCCACCAAAGTGTAGGGTGGGGGGTCTCCTATCCCACTCAAGCCAGGGTAGAAAGAACTTGCTACTCCATGAGGGAGACCCCTCTGTCTTGGGTGTCTGAGGGTAGCTTGTCCACCCCCGAATCCTGGGTAGAGGAGACTCCTCCCTCTAGGAAGTACACCCCTCCCAACTGGGAATCAGGGGGAGCTCATATACCACTGCAGGCAGGTTAGAGTGGACTCGTCCCTCAAAATGGGAGATCCCTTCCACCTGAGTGTCTAGGGGAGCTCCTATACCGTGGCAACCATGGTAAAGGTGCTTGCTCCTCCAGGCAAGAGACACCTCCAACCTGGGTGTCTGGGGAGAGCTCTTATACTGCTGAAGCCAAGATAGAGTGGCCTTGCCCCTCCAGGCGGGAGACCCTTCCCACCTGGTTGTCATGGGGAACTTGTATACCACCTTAGCCAGGGTAGAGCTGGCTTGCCTCTCCAGACGGGAGATTTCTCCCACCTGGGTGTTAGGGAAAGCTCCTATACTGCAGCAGCCAGGGTAACAGAAATGCGCATCTCCAGGTGGACACCCCTCCCACCGGGGTGTCACAGGGAGCTCATATATCGCCCCAGCCAGGGGAGGGCGGACTCACCGCTCAAGCCAGGAGATCCGCCCCGCAAGGCAGGAGAAACCTCCCACCTGGGTGTCCTGGGGAGCTTCAATACTGCTGCAGCAGGGTAGAGAAGACTGTAGCCACCTGGCGGGAGACCCCTCCCAATTGGTGTCAGGGGAGCTCCTTTACCACCAAAGCCAGGGTATCGGGGACTCACCCCTCCAGGCAGGAGACACATCTCCCCAGTTTTTCAGGGGGAGCTCTTCTGCTAAGGCATGGTAGAGGGGACATGTCCCTCCAGACGGCAGACCCCTCCTATCTAGGTGTCGGTTGGGTGTTCTCATATACCTCCGCAGCCAAGATAGACAGGACTCGTCCCTCCAGGCCAGAGACCCTCCATCCTGGGTGTTGTGGGGAGCTCCTTTACTGACACAGCCAGTGTAGAGGGAACTCATGCCTCTAGGCTGGAGATCACTCCCACTTGACTGTCAGAGAAAACTAGTATACCACTTCAGCAAGGGAAAAGGGGACTCACCACTTCAGTCAGGAGACCCCTCCCATCTGCATGACACAGGGAGCTTGTAGAATACCTTAACCCAGGGTAGAGGTGAATTTGCATCTCCAGGAGGGAGATCCCTCCCTCATGGGTGTCAAGGAGGTTGTATACTGCATTAGCCCGGGTGGAGGGTATTAGTTCCTCAAGGCAGGAGACACCTCCCATCTTGCTATGGGGGGGGCTCGTAAACTGCTGCAGCCAGGAGAGAGGGGACTCTCCCCAATAGGTTGGAGACCCCTAAGCCCTGGTTGTCAGGGGAGCTTATATACCACAAAGGCAGGGAAAAATGAACTCGCCAATGTAGGCAGGGGAACCCTCCCACCTGTGTGTGTGAGGGGGAGCTATTATACTACTATAGCCAGGGTAGTGGGGACCCGCCCCTCCAGAAAGGAAACACCTCTCACCTGTGTGTCCTTGGGAGCTTGTATACCATCTTAGCTAGAATACAGAGGACTCTCCACTCCAGGCGGGAGACCCCTCCCACCAGGGTGTCAGGTGGGAGCTCCTATATTATGGAAGCCAGGGTATAGAGTATATGCCACTCCAGGAGGGAGTTCTATCCCACCTGGGTGTTAAAGGGAGCTCTTATAAAGCTGCAGCAAGGGTACAGGGACTCACCCCTCCAAGCTAGAGATTCCTCCCACCTGGGTGTTGGACGGGGCTAGTATACCCCAGCAGCCAGGGTAGAGGGAACTCTCCCCTACAGGTTAGAAACCGCTCCAACTAGGGTGTCAGAGTGGGAGAGCTCTTATATCACTGCAGATATGATAGTGGGGACTCACCCCTCTAGATAGGAAATCCCTCCCACCTACAGGGAGCTACTAAAGCACCTTAGCTAGGGTAGAGAAGACTCACCACTCCAGGCAGGAGACACCTCCCTCCAGGGTGTCAGGGAGAACTCTTATACCACAGCAGCCAGGGTAGAGAGGAATCACCCCTCCAGGTGGAAGACCCCTCCCAACTAGGTGTCCATTGATGAGGGGCTCATATATAGCCCTACCAGGGTAGAGGGGACTCACCCCTCCAGGAAGAAGACCCCTCCCACCTGGGTGTTTAAGGGAGCTTGTATACCAAGTTAGCCAGGATAGAGGGGACTGGAGGTGAGAATACCCACTACCCTGCCTCTGGTGGCAATGAGCTTTCCCCAAAATCCAGGTGAGTGGGGTCTTCTGCATGGAGGGGTGAGTCACTTCTACCCTGACTGTGCTGTTTTGAGTTCCCCCCAACATCCTGGTGTGAAGGGTCTCCTGCCTATAGGGGCAAGTGCTCTCTATCCTGGCTGCAACAGTGTAGGGTCTACCCCCAAAACCCAGGTGTGTGGGGTCTCCCAAAAATATGAGGGAGTTCCTTAACCCTAGCTACTGGGTTATAGGAGCTCCCCCAAAATCCAGGTGGGAGTGGTCTTCCATCTGGAAGGGAGAGTCCCCTCTCTCCTGGCTGTGGCTGTATATGGGGAGAAAGGGGAGTAAAGGGGAATGGGTGCTGAAGGAAGAGGAGGGATCATGGTCCAGATTCACTGCAGGGTGTCAAGATTGAGGAGAAGGGCCCAGGCTGAAGGAGGTTAAAGCCCCCAGGCAAGGGGCACTGCTAACTTTTCCCAAAGGAAGACAGCTGGGCCAAACATCCCAGTTCCATCTCCTGGCTCTGGTGAGCATCCTGGGAAGGGGATCTGGAAAAGGATCCCAGCAGGGACAAGGACAACAGGAGGGATACAGAAAGGCACAGCATGAAGTACTGGAAGAAGGGTGTTTGTGGGGTGCGGGCCAGGACCGAAGAAAAGAGCCCAGACTAGGGACCTAGAGGAGGGCCCAGGCTAAGGGAAAGCAGGTAAGGGTGGGGTCAGGCAGGCAGAAGCTGCAATAGGATTGTGAGATTCAGGGAAAACAAGGGTAGCCAGGATGTGGCCCCAGTGAGGCCCGCAGTTCAAGCACAGGGAAGCACAGAGCAAGAAGGACACTAAGAGTCTCAAGAGAGGAGCCAGTCCAAGGAATGGAGAGCCAAGGGCCAGGACTGGGGCAGGGGGCTCAGGACAGTGGACAGGGCTGGGCAGGGATTTCAGGGGATAAAGCAGGGGGGAGGCAGGTTCGAGGCCCAGCACCACTGCCTGATTTTAGGTTCCTGGTGCTGACCCCAAGGGCCGACAGAGAGCAAGTAGCCCAGTCGAGGGTCAGCCTAGATGATGATCAAGGGCCAGGGACAAGGCCAAATGGGCTGGCAATGGACAGAGTCCAGGAGGAGTCCAATATACGGCACAGTGGGGGGTTGTGGTGGGTGCAGAGAGGGGCAAGATCCAGGACTCAATCAAGGAGCCCAGTTAAGGGAGCAACCCCACCAAAATGTGTTAGGGACACAATGAGTAAGAGGTCCATGCTCCAGAAAAAAGCACTAGGGGAAGGAGAGGTAGGATCTGCGCTAGGATGAGGAGACCAAGGACTGCACAAAGGGCACAGAGAGTAACGAACTTGGGGACCAAAACTGGGGGCACCCAGGTCAGAAATGACAGGAAGAGACACCACAGAAAGCAACACAACCTGAGTAATGCAGTAAGGAACACAGGCTGGCAACCAGGCCAGGGGAATGCAAGGCGAAGAGTCAGGGTGAGGAAGGGCTGGGTTGGCTTTGGGCAGCTTTCAAGGTTAGTGGGCAGGAGAGGGATGGAAGAGAATTGTCCAGGACAAGGTCATCACTAGGCCTAAATTCACTGTCAGTTGTCAAGTTTGGGCGGCAAAGAGAGCATAGGCCAGAGGCAGGACTGTGTTGCCCATAGGGATCCTTCTGGGCCCAGAGGCCAGCCAGTTTCACTCCTCTGCCCCAGGTGAATAGATCCTCAGAGGGAGTACAGAACCAAAGGAGGGCAATATGAGGGGTATCTTTGATTCAGTTTTTTTTTGGGGGGGGGTGTTGGTTGGGAGCCAACAACCATTGGAGGAGACCAGGCTAGGTGGAAGCAGCGGGAGGACAGTGTCCTGGCAATGGCAAAATACCTCAGTACAAGGAAACAGAGGGGAGGAACAGGAGGAGGTCCAAGCAGGGGACCTGAAATCAAGGGACAGGGAGAGGGTCCTTACAAAAGGTGACTGGGGGCTCCAGCAAGAAGCCAGGCCCAAGAATGGGGAGCAAAGTGCCAGGAACTGATCCTGGGTCCTATGAAAACAGACAGGGATGAGGAGGGGAGAAAGGGGATCAAGGGTAGTTGGTGGCACAGGAAGAGGAGGGATCAAGGCCCAGGTTCACTGCTGGATGTCAGGATTGAGGTACAAGGCCTGGGCAGAGAGAGTCCAAAGTCCCAGGCAAGGGGCACACTATGTTTTCCCAAAGGGAGCCCACAGGGCCAAACACCCAGTTCCAGTCCTCTGGACATGGTGAGCATCATGGGAAAGGGATCTTGAGAAGGGGCTCAGCAGGGACAGGGGCAACAGGAGAGATGAAGCAGGGTACAGCGTGAAAGGCCAAAGGAAGGGTGTTGATTTGGTGCATGCTAGGACTCCAGAAAGAAGCCCAGTCTTGGCACCAACAGGAGGGCCCAGGCCAGGAAAGGGCAGTTAAGGGTGGGGCTGGACAGGCTGGTGACAGTAGGGTTCTGAGATTCAAGGAAGCCAAGGGGAGTGGGATACTGGCCACAGCAAAGCCCATAGTCCAAGCCAAGGGAAGCCTCATACAAGAGGGGCCCCCAGAGTCTCAAGCAAGGAAGCAAGTGAGGGAATGCAGAGCCAAGGGCCAGGCCTTGAGCACTGGGCTCAGGACAGTGGACAAGTTTTAGGAAAGAAGACAGGGATCCAGCAGAGGGCAGTCAGGCTCCAGGCCCAGGGCCATCTCCAGGTTTCAGGGTTCCTGGTGCAGGGCCAAGCACCCAGGGAGAAGAAGGGGCCCAGGCATGGGGCAGTGCATTGTTTCCCATAGGCACCCTTTATCAGATGAGAATCTACAGCCAGGGTCCTGGCAAAGGAGGCCAGGAAAGAGAAAGGGGCCAAAAGGAGGGCGATGGAAGATAATGACAGGGCCTCAGGGTGGTTGCGCATAGGGGTGAGACCCAGGAGCCAAGCCAGGCGCCCAGCCTAAGGACACACCCAATCAATGGTGATGGGTGACCCAAGGATCAGGAGACCTACGAGTGCCAGAAAAAAGCATGAGAGAAAGAGGAGAAAGGGGCTGTGTGAGGACTAGGAGAAGCTAGGGAGCACCTAGGAAAGCCCTCAGGTGAGCCCAAGAAAGGGGCCTCCAGGTCACACCCAACATGAAGAGGATCCTTGCTATGCCAAGGGCCACGAGGAATGTGATCAGGGATCAGGCAAACGCCTAGGCCTAGAGACCCGAACACAAAGGGTCAGGGTTAGGGATGGCTGGGATGCAATAGTGGCAGCATACAAGGCAAGAGGACAGGAGAAAGAAGGGAGGGGATCGCTCAGGGCTGGTTTGGAGCAAGTTCATTTTAACTGGCAGGCCTCCAGGTTCATGCAGTGAAGAGAAATCAGGGGACAAAGAGGGTACTGTGAGGCGAAACCTGGTGTGCAGAAGTGGCGGGGGTGGGGTGCAGGCTACTAGGACCCATCCCGCAGCATAGGCTAGGGAGAAGCCGGGGGAGTGGAGTCTATGGTCAGTTCCAGTATACCACAGCCTGAGGGAATTAGAGGGGAGGCACAGGAGGTGGCCGGTAAAAAGGGCCTGAAATCAAGGGTCAGGGACTGGGTCCTTGAGACAGGCAGCCAGAGGCTCAAGAATGGAGCCAGGCCCAGTAATGGAGAGCCACATGCTTGCACCTCAGCCTGGGTGAATGAAAAAGGACATGGTTGTCAGTGGTAGCTCTTATACCTCTGTAGCATGGGCAGAGTGGACTGTCTCCTCCAGTCAAGAGAAGCCTCCCACCTTGGTGTCCACGCTAATTTGCATTCTGCCTCAACCCATGGAGAGGGGCCTTAACAATATAGTCATTAGATCCCTTCCACCTGGGTGCCCAGTGCGGGGATGGGGTCATGTATAGCTGCAGCTGGGATATCAGGGACTTGCCCCTCCAGGCAGGATACTCCTTTCACCAGGGTTTCAGGGGTAGCTCATATTTGGTGCAGACAGAGTAGGAGGGACTCACCCCTCTAAGCAAGGGACCCCTCACAGTTGGGTTTGTACGGGGGGGGGGGGGGCTCCTATGCAGCTTCAGCCAGGCTATCAGGGACTCGCCCCTCCAGGCAGGAGACCACTTTCACCTGGGTGTCTAGGGGAACTCATATACCTCCACAGGCAGGGTATAGGGGACTCAACCCTCCAGGCAAGAGATGCCTCCCACCTGGGTGTCTGGGGACTAGTACACTGCCCCAAACAGGGTAGAGGGGGCTCGTGCCTCCAGGTGGTATACCCATCCCACCTGAGTGTTGCAGGATCTTATATACCACTGCATCCAGGCTAGAGGGGACTCACCTTTCCAGGCAAAGACCCCTCCAACCAGGGTGTGGAGGGGAGCTCATATACCACTGCAGCCAGTGTAGAGGGCACTCGCCCTGCCAGGCTGGAGACCCCTATCATCTAGGTGTCTGGGTGGGGGGCTCATGCCACTGATTCAGGGTAGCAGGATTTCTCCCCTCTAGGCTAGAGACTCCCTCCCACCTGTGTGTCAGGGGAGCTCCTATACCACTACAGCCAGGTTAGAGGAGCCTCGAACCTCCATTCAGGAAACCCCTCCCACCTGGATTACTGTGTAGCTCCTATACCTCCCAGCCAGGGTAGAGGGGACTCACTCCTCCATGTGGGAGACACCTCCCACGTTGGTATCCATGGAGCTCTTATATGGTTCCAGCCAAAGTAGAGGCAACTCGCCCTCTAGGTGGGAGACCCATTCCCACCTGGGTGCTGCAGTCTTGTATTGCTCCTCCAGGCGGGATACCTCACCCAACTAGGTGTCTGGGGAAGCTTGTAAACCTACACAGATAGGGTAGAGGGGATTCCCTGCTCTAGGTGGGATAACCTTTCCACTAGAATGTAAGGGGGAACTCTTACCCTGCCACAGCCCTAGTAGAGGGGAATCAACCTTCCAGGCAAATACCCCTCCCACCTGGGTTTCAGGGGGAGCTCTTATATCCCACAGCCAGAGTAGATGGGACGCGCCCCTCCAGGTGGGAGACCCCCTTCACCTGGGTGTCCTTGGGAGCTCCTGTACTGCAACAGGAAGTGTAGGGGAAACTCGCCACTCCAGGTTTAAGACCCTTCCCACCTGGTGTCAGGTGGAGCTAGTATAGTGTGCCAGACAGGGTAGTGAGGACTCCCCCCTCCAGGAAGGAGACTCCTCCCACCTGGCTGTAGCTCAGAGCTTGTAGAACACCTTAGCCAGGGTAGAGGGGATTCGCACCTCTAGGAGGGAGACACCTCCCACCTGGGTGTCAGGGGAGCTCATATACTACAGCATCCAGGGTAGAGGGTTCTTGCCCCTCCAGGCGGGAGACCCCTCCCACCAGGGTGTCAAGGGGAGATCATATACCACAGTAGCCAGGGTAGAGGGAACTCACCTCTCTATATTGGAGACCCCTCCTACGTGGGTATGGTGGGGAGGCTCATATACCGCCATATCTAGGTAGAGGGGACTTGCCCCTCCACTTGGATGACTGCTCCCACCTAGGTGTTAGGGGAGCTCATATGCTGCCACAGCCGGGATAAATAGAACTCGCCCCTCCAGGCAGGGACCCATCCCATCTGGGTGTCTGTGGGAGCTCATACTCCACCACAGCAAGGGTAGATGGTACTCTCCCCTCCAGGTGGGTGACCTCTTTCACATTGGTGTCCTGATGAGCTCCTATAACGCTGCAGGAAATGTATGAGGGACTCCCCCTTCCAGGCTGAAGACTCCTCCCGCCTCAGTGTCAGGGGAGCTCCTATAACATAGCAGCCAGGATAAAGGAGACTCACCCCTTTATGCCGGAGACCCCTCGCACCTGGGTGTCTGGGGGAACTGTATACCACCACAGCCAGATTAGAGGTGGCTCACTTCTCTTTGTGAAAGAACCCTCCTACCTGGGTGTCAAGTGGAGCTCATATACCCCAGCATCCAGGGTAGAGGGAAGGGGCTCCTCAAGGCCAGAGACACCTCCCACTATCCAATTGGGAGGAGTATCCCACCAGGAGGGTGGAGTCCCATCGACTCTGCTACAGCAGTATAGGAGCTCCCCAGGACACCCAGGTGGAAGGAGTCTCCAGTCTGGAGGAGAGTTCCGTCTACCCAGCTTGCGGCAGTATAGGAGCTCCTCCAACACACAGGTGGGAGGGTTCTCCCACCTTGAGGGGTGAGTCCCCTCCTCCCTGGCTGCAGCGGTATATGAGCTCTCCCCAACACACAGGTCAGAGGGATCTCCCGCCTAAAGAGGAAAGTACCCTCTACCATGGCTGCGGTGGTATAGGAGCTCCCCCAAACACCCAGGTTGGAGGGGTCTTCTACCTGGAGGGGTGAGTCACCTCTAACCTGGCTGCCTTGTTATACAAGCCCCCCATACCCATATGTGAGGTGTCTCCCGCCCGAAGGGGCAAGTACCCTTTTCCCTGGCTCCAGTGATATACTAGCTTTCCCTGATACCCAGGTGGGAGTGGTCTCCTACCTGGAGTAGTGTGTCCCCTCTCTCCTGGCTGGTGCAGTATTTGAGCTCCCCCTGACAATTTTGTGGGAGGGGACTCTTGTCTGGAGGAGCGAGTCCGCTCTACCTTGGATGCTGTAGTCTAGGCAATCCCTCGGATACGGAGGTGAAAGTGGTCTTCCAGCTCATGTTTCCAGTCCCTGCTACCTGCCTGCAGCTGTATACGATCCCCCCTCCCCAGGACACAATGTGGGAAGAGTCTCCCACCTTTGGGGGAGACCTCTCTATCTTTTCTGGGGTGGTATACAAGCTCCCCTCGAAACCCAGGTGGGAGGGTCTCCTGCTTGAAGTGGGGAGTCCCCTCTACCCTTGCTACCCCTGGAGCTCCCCCTGACACCCATGTGGGAGGGGTCTTCCGCCTGGAGGGTCAAGTCTGTTCTACCCTGGCTATCGAGGTATAGGAGCTCACACAGACATCCAAGTGTGAGGGGTCTCCTGAGCGGAAGGGCAAAGTCCTCTCTACCCTGGCTGCAGCGGTATAGGAACTCCCCCTGACACCCAGGTGGGAGGGTTCTTCCACCTGGAGGGGCGAGTCTCATTTACCCTGGCTGTGGTGGTATAGGAGCTCTCCCAAAACCCAGGTGAGAGGGGTCTCCAGGGGGAGCAGCCAGTCAGTCCCATCTACCCTGGCTGGGGAGGTATACAAACTCCCCCAGACACCCAGGTGGAGGTGTCTCCCACATGGAGGGATGAGTCCCCTCTCTCTTGGCTGTGGCAGTATATCAGCTCCCCCTGACACCCTGGAGGGAGGGGTCTCCCACCAGAAGGGGAAAGTTCTTTTTACCCTGGCTGCGGTGGTATATAAGTTCCCGCTGAAAGCCAGGTTGGAGGGGTCACCAGGTTGGAGGGGTCACCCGCATGGATGGGTGAGTCACCACTTCCCTGACTGCAGTGGTATAAGAGCTCTTCCCCAATACACAGGTGGGAGGGGTCTCTTGCCTGGAGGGGTGAGCACCTTTATCATGGTTGCTGCGGTATAGGAGCTCCCCCCGACACTCAGGCGGGAGGGGTCTCCACCTGGATTGGCAAGTCCACTCTAACCTGCCTGCAGTGGTATATGAGCTCCCCCAGACACCCAAGGATAGGTCTCCCGCATAGAGGGGCGAGTCCCTTCTACCTTGGCTTGGGTGATATACGAGACTCCCCACCCTACACCTAGGTGGGAGAGGTCTCTGGCTTGGAGAGGAGAATCCACTCTACCAATCCTGTGGCAGTAAAGGAGCTCCCATGACACCCCAGTGGGATGGGTGTTCCAATTGGAGGGGAGAGTCCTCTCTACACTGGCTGCTGCTATATACATGCTCTCCCAGACACCCAGGTGGGAGGAGACTTTCACCTAGAGGGGAAAGTCATCTCTGCACTGGGTAACGTTATATGCAAGCCCCCCCCAATCAGGTGAGAGGGTCTCCAGCGGCAGGATCACACAGTTTGGAGGGGTCACCTGCCTAAAGAGGCAAACCCCTCTACCCTAGCTGTGGCAGTATAAGTGCTTCTCATGACACCCAGCTGGGAGGGGTCTCCCACCTGTAGGGGCAAGTCCAATATATCCTGACTGAGAAGTTATTCGAGATTCCCCCAACACCCAGGTGGGAAGGGTCACCACCCTGTAGGGGCGAGTCCCCACTCTCCTGGCTGTGGTGTTATATGAGCTCCCCCTGACACCCAGGTGTGAGGGGTCATGTGCTTGGGGGGGGGAATACCCCTCTACTCTGGCTGTGACAGTATATAAGCTTCCCTGTACACCCAGGTGGGTGGTGTCTCCCTCTTGTAGTGGTGAGTCCCCTCTACCCTGCCAGAGGTGGCATATGAGCTCCCCTGACAACCATGTGTGAGGGGTCTCCCTTCTAAATGTTCGAGTCCCCACTATCCTGGTCGCAGAGGTACACAATCTCCCACCTCATTACCCAGATGGGAGGGTCTCATGAGTGGAGGGTAGAGTCCCCTCCACCCTGGCTAAGGCAGTATACAAGCTACTCTTGAATCCCTTTATCTCACTATGCACAAAAGTCAACTCAAAATGGATCAAGGAGCTAAGAATCAAACCAGAGACTTTGCATCTAATAGAAGATAAAGTTGGCCCTAATCTTCATTACATGGGGGCAGGCCACAAATTCCTTAATAAGACACCTATAGCACAAGAGTTAAAACCAACAATCAACAAATGGGATGAATTCAAACTAAAAATTTTTTTTTCTCAGCAAGACAAATAATATGTGAGATGAATAGGGAGCCTACATTCTGGGAACAAATTTTTACCCCTCGAACATCAGATAGACCGCTAATCTCTAGAGTATATAAAGAATTCAAAAAGTTAAACAACAAAAAATCAAATAACCCAATAAACAAATGGGCCCAGGACCTGAAGAGACACTTCTCAGAAGAGGATATACAAAAAATCAACCAATACATGAAAAAATGCTCATCACCTCTAGCAATCAGAGAAATACAAATTAAAACTACTCTAAGATACCATCTCACTCCAATAAGAATGGAAGCCATTATGAGGTCAAACAACAATAAGTGCTTGCAAGGATGTCAGGGAAAAGGTACACTCATACATTGCTGGTGGGACTCCAAATTGTTGCAGCCAATTTGTAAAGCAGTATATAGATTCCTTGGAAAGTTGGGAAAGGAACCACCTTTTGACCCAGCTATTCCCCTTCTCGGACCATACCCAAAAGACCTAAAAAGACCATACTAAAGGGACACAGCCACATCAATGTTTATAGCAGCACAATTCACAATAGTTAGACTTTGGAACCAACCTAGATGCCCTTCAATAGATGAGTGGATGAAAAAATGTGGCATTTATATGCAATGGAATATTACTTAGCACTAAAAAATAACAAGTTCATGGCATTTGTAGGGAAATGGATGGCATTAGAGCAAGATATGCTAATTGAAGTTAGCCAATCCCTAAAACCAAATGCCAGATGTCTTCTCTGATATAAGAGGGGGGTGACTCAAAATGGGACAGGGAGGAAGAGCATAGGAAGAAGATTACCACTAAATAGGGAAGAAAGGTGGGAGGGAAAAGAAGGGAGAAGGGGAATTGCATGGAAGATGGAAGGAGACCCAATCATTATACAGAATACATGCATGATGTTGTGAGGAGAAAAAAAAAAGTGTGTCACATTAGATTGGGTAGAGAGAAGTAATGGGGGGGAGGGGGGATAGGAAGGGCAGCAGAATAAAATAGAAATTATTATTGCTGGATGTATATAGGTGACTGTATGACCAATGTGACTCTGCAACCTGTACAATCAGAAAAATGAGAAATCATACCCCATTAGATTCAAATGTTAAAAAAAAAAAAGCTTCTCCAAAACACAGGTTGGAGGGGTCTTCCGACTGGCTGTGCAAGTCCCTTCTCTCTTGGCTTCAGAGGAAGACAAGCTCCGCCGACACCCAGTTGAGAGGGGTCTCTCGCTTGGAGGGGCGAGTCCCCTCTACTTTGGCTGGTGCTTTATAAAGGTTCTTGGGACACCCAGGTGTGAGGGCTCTCCCCCATGCAGGGGTGAGTCCCGTCTACCCTGGCTGTGGCGGGATATGAGCTCCCCCTGACACCCAGGTGAAAGTGTTCACCCGCATTTAGGGGCCAGTCCCTGCTACCCTGCTGCAGTTGTATAAGAACGTCCCGCCCACACACACACACAGGTGGGAGGGTTATCCCACCTGGGACAGCGAGTCCCCTCTACCCTGGCTAAGGTGAAATACAAGCTCGCCCTGACACCAATGTGGGGGGTGGTTGCCCGCCTAGAGGGGCGAGTCCCCTCTACCTTGGAAGCAGAGTGTACAAGCTCCCTAAGGTGCCCAGGTGGGAGGGGTGCCAGCATAGAGGGGTGAGTCCCCTCTACTGAGGCAGCTACAGTGTAGGAGCTCCCCCCCCCATGACGAGATGAGAAGAGTCTCCCGCCTGAAGGGGGAAAGTCCCCTCTACCCTGGCTGCAATGGAAAACTACCTTTCCTTGACACCTTGGCGGGAGGGTTCTCCTGCCTGAAAAAGCGAGTAACCTGTACCCTGGCAGTGGGGATAGAGAAGGTCTCCTCTAAACACAGGTGGGATGGTGTCTCCAGCCTGGAGGGGCGAGTCCCCTGTATCCTTGCTGCAGCAGAATACATGCTCTCCCAGACACCAATATGAGAGGGGTCCCCAAGTTAAAGGGACGAATCCCCTCTACTATGGCTGAGGCTGTATGAGACCTCTCCTGACACCCAGGTGGCAGAGGTCTCCCCCTGGAGTGGCAAGTCCCCTCTTCCATTGCTGTGGCAATATATGAGCTCCCCTAACACTCAGGTAGTCCCCTCTACCCTGGCTAGGTTGGTATAGAAGCCTTCCCTACACATCCAGGTGGGAGTTGTCTCTCGCCTGGAGAGTGAATTCCCGTCTACCCTGGATGCTGTGGTATAGCAGCTCCCCTGACACACAGGTGGGAGGAGTCTACCGACTGGAGGGGTGAGTCCCCTCTATCCTGTCTGACTCAGTATAAGTGCTCCCTCTGAAACCCAGGTGAGATGGGTCTACCACCTAAGGGAGCGAGTTCCCTCTACCTTGGCTGTGGCAGTGTAAGAGCTCCCCCTGACACCCAGGTTGGATGAGTCTTCCGCCTGGAGTGCAAGTCACCTCTACCCTGGCTGAGGCAGAATAGGAGCTCCCCTCCAACACCCAGGTTAGAGCCATCTCCTGCCTGGAGGGTCTAATCCCCTGTACACTGGCTGCAGCCATAATAAGCAACCCCAGACACCCAAGTGCTATGATAACCAGCCTGGAGAGGCGAGTCCCCTCTACCCTGGCTGTGTAAGTATGAATTCCCCCAGTCACCCAGGTGAGAGGGGTTTGAGGCCTGAAGGGGCAAGTCCCCTCAACCCTGGCTACAGATGTGTATGAGTTCCCTTAGACACCCAGGGAGGGGTCTCTCGCTTTTAGGGTGATTCCCCTATAACCTTGCTGCAGCAGTAATGGAGCTCACCATACACCCAGTTGGGAGGGGAATCTCGCCTGCAGGGGCGAGTCCACTCTACCCTGGCTGAGGAGGTGTACAAGCTACCCCAGACACCCAGGTGGGAGGGGTCTCCCGAAAGGAGGAAAGAGTCTACTCTACCCTGGCTGTGGCAGTATAGAAGCTCCTTCCCATACTCAGATGGGAGGGTCTTCTGCCTGAAGGGGCGAGTCCTCTCTACCCTGGCTGCCTTGGTACACTAGATTTCCTTGACACCCAGTTGGAACGGGTCTCCAGCCTGGATGGGCAAGTCCACTCTACCCTGGCTGCAGTGGTATCACCTTACCCCCGACATACAAGTGGGAGGGGTCTTCCACCTGGAGGGGAAAATTCCCTCTAGCCTGGCGTAGGAGGTGTAGGAGCTCATGCAGACACACAGGTGGGAGGGTCCTTCTGCTTGGAGGAGCAAATCCCCTCTATTCTGGCTGCTATGGTATAGGAGTTCCTCCCCATACCAGATGGGAGGGGTCTCTCACCTGAAGGGGTGAGCCCCCTCTACCCTGGCTGCAGTGTTTACTAGCTTTCCCTAACACCCAAGTTGGATGAGTCTCTCGTCTGGAGGGGCAGGTCCCCTCTACCCTGTCTGCAGAGGTATAGGAGCTCACCCACACACTCAGGTGCGAGGGGTCTCTGGACTGGAACTCCCTCTGACACCCAGGTGGGAAGAGTCTCCCACCAGGAGGCTAAAATCCCCTCTAACCTACTGCAGTGGTATAGGAGCTCCCCAGGACATCCAGGTGGAAGGGGTCCCCCTTCTGGAGGGTCGAGTTCCCTCTACCCAGCCTGTGGCAGTATATGAGCTCCCCCCAACACAGAGATGGGAGGGGTCTTCCATGTTGAGGGCGAGTCCCCTCTACCCTGGATGCAGCAGTATAAGAGCTACCTCTGAAACACAAGTGGGAGGAGTCTGTCACCTGGAAAGGCTAGTCCCCTCTACTCTGGCAGTGGTGGTATAGGATCCCCCCACACATCCAGGTGGGAAGGGTCTCCCGTCTGGATGGGCAAGTCTGCTATACCCTGGCTACGGTCGTATACAAGATCCTCCTGACACACAGATAGGAAGGGTCTCCAGACTGGAATAGTGTGCCCCCTTTACCCTGACTGCTGAGGTATACAAGCTCCCCCAGCCACCCAGTTTGGAGGAGTCTCCCGCTTGGAGCACGGAATTCCTGCTATGCTGGCTGTGGCACTATATCAGCTGCCCCCACACACATCCAGGTGGGGAGGGTCTCCCACCTGTAGGGGCGAGTCCCCTCTACCGTGGTTGCTGAAGTAATCAAGCTCCTCCAGACACACAGGTGGAAGGTATCCCAGATTGGAGGGTCCACTCCCCTCTACCCTGGCTGCAGAGGTATAGGAGGTCACCCAGACACACAAGTGGGAGGGGTCTCCCAATTGGAAGAACGAGTCTTCTCTAGCCTGGCTGCAATAGTATAGGAACTCGCCCTGACACCCAGGTGAGAGGGGTCTCCCCCCTAGAGGTGCATGTCCCCTCTACCCTGGCTTCAGCAGTATAGGACCTCCGCTAGACACTCAAGTGGAAGAGGTCTCTCACCTGGAGGGGCTAGACCCCTCTACCCTGGCTGAGGGTATACCAGATCTCCCAGAAACCTAGGTTGGAGGGATCTCCTGCTTGGAGGGGCGTATCCCTTCTACATTGGCTGCTGTGGTATAGGAGACCCCCCCCATTCCCAGATGGGAAGGGAATCCCTCCTGAAGGGGCGAGTCCTCTCTACCTTGGCTGCAATGGTTCACTAGCTTTCCCTGACCCCCAGGATGGATGGGTCTCTTGCCAGGAGGGGCGAATCCCCTCTACCCTGGCTGCAGAATTAAAGCATCTCCCCCTGACACCTAGGTGGGAGGGTATCCCGCCTGGAGAGGCAAGTCCCCTCTAACTGGCTGCAGTGGTATAGGAAGTCCCCCCTACAACCAGGTGGGAGGGGTCTCCTGCCTCGAGTTGGGAGTCCTCTCTACCCTGGCTTTTGCAGTATGTGAACTCCTCTGACAACCAGGTGGAAAGGATCTTCAGCCTGGAGCGTTGAGTCCCCTTTCTCTGGCTATGGCAGTATAGGAGCTCCCCGTGACACACAAGTTATAAAGTCTCCTGACTTGAGGGGTGAGTCCCCTCTACAATGGCTCCTGTGGTAAAAGAGCTCCCCCAACATCCAGGTGGAAGGGGTCTCCTGCCTAGTGGTGTGAGTCCCATCTAGACTGGCTTCAGCGATATAGGTGCTCCCCAGAAACCCCGGTAGAAGAGGACTCCATCTTGGAGAAGCGAGTACCCTCTACCATTACTGGAGTGGTATAGGAGCTCCCCCTGAAACTCAGGTGAGAGGAGTATACCGCCAGGAGCAGCGAGTCCCCTCTATCCTGGCTATGGCATAAAGGATCTCCCCCACGTCCCAGGTGGGAGGGGTCTCCAGCCTGGAGGGGCAAGTCCCCTCTACCCTAGATGTGGAGGTATATGATATCCCCCTGACAACAGGTGGGAAGGGTCTCCTGATGGAGCAATGAGTCTCTTCTACCCTGACTGCGGAGGTATACAAGCTCCCCCAGACAACGAGGTGGGAGGAGTCCTCCGCTTGGAGGGGCAAGTCTTTTCTACACTGCTAAGGCGTTATTCCAGGGCCTCCCTAAACAGGTGGGAGTCGTCTTCTGCATGGATGGGTGAGTCCCCTCTATCCTGGTTTTGGCAGTATACAAGCTCCCCCGCCACCCAGGTGGAAGGGGTATCCGTCCTGGAAGGTCGAGTCCCCTCTACTTTAGCTATTGCTACATAAGAGCTCCCAGTACACCACGTGGCAGGGGGCTTCGGCCTGCAGGGGTGTGTTTCCTCTAACTTGGCGGTGGCAGTATAGGAGCTCCGCCTGACACCCAGGTGGGAGGAGTCTCCCGATTGGAAGGGGGAGTCCCCTCTACTCCGGCTGCAGTGCTATAGGAGCTCACCTAGACACCCATGTGGAGGGGTATCCCGACTGGAAGGGCAGGTCTGCTCCACCCTGGCTGCAGGGGTAGAAGTGGTCCCACTGAAACCCAGGTGGGAGGGGTCTCCCACCTGTAGGGGCACGTCCCCTCTACCCTGGCTGTTGCAGTAATCAAGCCTCCAGGGAGACCCATGTGTGAGGGGTCTCCTGATTGGAGGGGTGAGTCCCTTCTACCCTGGCTGCAGAGGTATAGGAGCTCACCCAGACACCCATATAGGAGGGGTCTCCCAACTGGAAGGTTAAGAAGTCTGCTCTACCCTGGCTGCAGAGGTATAGGAACTCCCTCTGACACCCAGGTGGGAGAGGTCTCCCTCCTAGTGGTGCGAGTCCCCCCTACCCTATCTTCAGTGGTACAGGAGATTCCCAGGACACCCAAGTGAAAGGGGTCTCCCTCCTGGAGGGGCGAGTCCCCTCTACCCAGGCTACAGCGGTATAAAAACTCCCCCTGAAATCCAGGTGGGAGTCCCCTCTACCCTGGCTTTGGCGTTATTAGATTCCCCCCCCCCCACATCCCATGCGGGAGAGGTCTCACACCTGGAGGGGCAATTCCCCTCTACCCTGGCTTTGGAAGTAGAAAAGCTCCCCCTGACACACAGGTTGGAAGGGGTCTCTCGACTGGAGTAGCGAGTCTACTTTAGTTTAGCTCTTGCCATATAAGAGCTCCCATTACAACCAGGTGATGGGGGGCTTCTGCCTGAAGGAGAGTGTTCCTTCTACGCTGGCTGTGGCAGTATAGGAGCTCTCCTGGACACCCAGGTGGGAGGGGTCTCCTGCCTGTAGGGGCAAGTCCCCTCTACCCTCGCTGCTGCAGTAATCAAGCTCCCCAGGACACCCAGGTGGGAGTAGTCTCCTGATTGGAGGGGGTAATCCCCTCTATCCTGGCTGTAGACTTATAGGAGCTCACGCAGACATCTAGGTGTGATGAGTCTCCCAAGTGGAAGGGGAAGTCCTCTCTACCGTGGCTGCAGGGGTGTAGGAACTCTCCCTGACACTCAGGTGGGAGGGGTCTTCCGCTTGGAAGGGGGAGTCCCCTCTACCCTGGCTGCGAATGTATACAAACTCCCTGAGACACCCAGGTGGAGGCATCTCCGCATGGAGGGGTGAGTCCCCTCTATCTTGGCTGTGATGATATATAAGTACCCCCTTACAACCTGACACCCTGGTGGGTGGGGTCTCCACCAGAAGGGGAAAGTACTTTTTACCCTGGCTATGGTGGTATATAAGTTCCTGCTGAAAGCCAGGTTGGAGGGGTCTCTCTCATGGATGGGCAAGTCTCCTCTATCCTGGCCCAGGTGGTAAACAAGTTCCCTGTGATACCCAGGTGGGAGTGTCTCCCTCCTAAAGGGGCGATTCTGCTCACCCTGGCTGTGGAGATATAAGAGCCCTCTCCTACCATCAGTAGGGTGGGGTCTCCTACCTGGAAGGGCGAGTAGCTGCTATCCCAGCTGCAGCTGTATATGATCCCCCACCCCGGCAGACACCCTGTGGGATGGGTCTTTCACTTGAAGGGGTGTGTCCCCTCTACCCTGGCTAAAGTGGTATAGAAGTTACCTCCATTCCCAAGTGGGAGGTGTCTGTCGCACATATTTGTGAGTTGCCTCTACCCTGGCTGCTGGGGTATATGAGATCCACCTGACACCCAGGTGTAAGGGATCTTCTGCCTCTAGGGAAGAGTCCCCTCTAAAAGGGCTGTGGGGTATCTGAGCTCCTGCAGACACCCAGGTGTTAGGGGTCTCCCGCCTCGAGCAGTGAGTCCCCATTACTCTGTCTGTGGCTGTATACAAGCCCTTCCAGACACAAAAGTGGGAGGGGTATCCCGCCTGGAAGTTGAGTCACCTCTACTTTAGTTCTTGCCATATAAGAGCTCACAGTACACCCAGGTTGGAGGGTTCTGCCGCCTGCAGGGGTGTACTGGCTATTGCAGTATAGGGGTTCCCCACGACACCCAGGGGATATGGGTCTCCCCCCTGTAGGGTGAGTCCGCTCTACACTGGCTGATGAAGTAATCAAGCTCTGCAGGTAACCCAGGAGGGAGCAGTTTCCTGATTGGAGGGGTGAGCCCCCATTACCAGGGCTGCGGAGGTATAGGAGCTCACCCAGACACAGAGCTGGGAGGGGTCCCGCTACTGGAAGGGAAAGTCAGCTCTTACTTGGCTGTAGCTGTATTGGAAATCCCCCTGACACCCAGGTGGGAGGGCTCTCCCACCTAGAGCTGGGAATCCTCTCTACTCTCTCTGCTGCAGTATAGGAGCTCCCCTGACACCCAATTGGGAGAAGTTTCCAGACAGGAGGCTAGAGTCCCCTCTACCCTGCTGACACCCAGGTGGGAGGGGTCTCCCACCTAGAGGGTTGAATTCCCTCTACCCTGGCTGTGCTAGACACTCGAGTTTGATGGGTCTCTCACCTGGTGGGGCGAGACCCCTCAACACTAGGTGCGGCGGTAAAGGATCTCCCCCTGACACCCAGGTGGGAGCATCTCCAGCCTGGAGAGGCGAGTCCCCTCTATCCTGGCTGCAGTGGTATGGTGGTTCCCTGTACACCCAGGTGGGAGGAGTCTCCTGCCTCCAGTGGAGAGTCCACTCTACCCTGCTTGTGGGAGTATATGAAGTCCCCTGCAACCAGGTGGATGGGATATTCCACCTGTAGGGTCGAGTCCCGTCTCCCCTGGCTCTGGTGGTATAGGAGCTCCCCAAAACCCAGCTTATGGGGTCTCCCTCCTGGAGGGGCGAGTCCCCTCTACCCGGGAAAAGGTGGTATAAGAGTTATCCCCATTCTCAAGTGGTAGTTGTCTTGATGGTGGGAGAGGTCTCTCGTCTGCAGGGGCAAGTCGCCTCTACCCTGAAACACCCAGGTTGAAGAGGTCTTCCGCCTTAAGGGGTGAATCCTCTCTACCCTGGCTCCTGCAGTACAGGAGCTCTCCTGACACCCATTTGGGAGGAGTCTCCCACCATGTGGGTAGATTCCCCTGGACATTTCCTGTGGTGGTATAGGAGCTCCCACTGACATCCAGGTTTTAGATGTCTCCGGACTGGAGGGGCATGTCCCCTCCACCCTTGCTTTGGAGATATAGGAGCTCCCCGCCACACCTGTGGGGAGGGGTCTTCTGCTTGGTGGGGTGAGTCCCTTGTATTCTGGATGCTGTGTTATATGAGCTCCCCCCCATACGCAGATCAGAGGAGTCTCCGCCTGAAGGGGTGAGTACCCTCTACCCTGGCTGCAGTAGTTTACTTGCTTTCCCTGACACCCAGGAGAGAGGTGTCTCTCTCCTGGAGGAGTGAGTCCCCTCTACCCTAGCTGCGCTGGTAAAGGATCTTTCCCTGAAACCCAGTGGGAGAGTCTATGGACTGGAGATGCGAGTCCCCTCTACCCTGGATTCAGTGGTATAGGAGGTCCCCCATCCACTCAGGTGGGAGTCCTCTCCTGCCTCCAGTTGCAAGTCCCCTCTACCCTGATATGCCAGTATATGAACTCCCCTGACAATCTGGTTAAAGGGATCTTCCACCTGGAGGGTCGAGTCCCCACTCCCTTGGCTCTGGCTACATAGGAGCTTCCCAAACACCCAGGATATTTGGTCACCCGAATGGAGGGGCAAGTCTCCTCTACACTGGCTGCGGGGGTATAAGTGCTCCTCCTGACATCCAGGTGGGAGGGGTCTACTATCTCAAGTGTGAGACCCCTCTACCCTGCCTATGGCAGTATAAGTAAAGCCATGAAAATCAGGTGGAAGGGGTCTCCTGCCTGGAGGGGCACATCCTCTCTACTCTGGCTGTGGCAGTATAAGACTCCCCCTGAAACCCAGGTGGGAGGGGTATTTGCCTGGAAAGGTGATTCCCCTATACCAGGGCTGTGGCAGGATAAGAGTATCCCTGACACCCTGGTAGGAAGGGTATCCCGCTTAGAGCAGGGAATGCCCTCTACCCTTGTTGTGCAGGTATACAAGCTTCCCAAGACACTCAGTTGGGTGGGGTATCCCGCCTGGAGGGGCGAGTCCCCTCTATCCTGGCTTTGGTGGCATACAAGTTATACAAGACTCTTACAACCAGGTTGGAGGGGTCTCCCACTAACAGGGGCCAGTCACCTCTAATTTGGCTGGTGCCATATAAGAGCTCCAAGGACACTTACATGGGAGGCGTCTCCCAACTAGAGGAGCAAGTCCCCTCTAACCTGGCTGGAAGGTATAGGAGCTCCCCCAGTCACCTTGGTGGGGGGGGGGGTTTCCCGACTGGAGATTCAAGGCTCCTCTAATCTGGCTGCAGTGCTATAGGAGCTCCCCTAACACCCAGGTGGGAGGGGTCTCTCGCCTGGAGTGGCAAGATCATGCTACCCTGAATAGGCAGTATAAGAGCCCCGGCCCAGGCACCCAGGTGGTAGGGGTTTCCAGCTTGGCAGGGAGAGTGCCCTCTAACCTGGCTGCACTGGTATATGAGCTCCCCTTGACACCCTGGTT
The DNA here is from genome assembly GCF_964194105.1 of Spermophilus citellus. Classification (NCBI taxonomy): domain Eukaryota; kingdom Metazoa; phylum Chordata; class Mammalia; order Rodentia; family Sciuridae; genus Spermophilus; species Spermophilus citellus. The sequence goes on along the minus strand of NW_027673039.1, from coordinate 3,368,857 downwards.
GGAAGGGTCTTTGCCTGGAGAGGTGAGTCCCCTCTAGCCTCGCTGCAGCAGTATACAAGATCCCCGCAACAATCAGGTGGGAGGGATTTCCCGCCTGGAGGCATGAGTCCCCTCTACCCTGTTTGGGGCAGTGTATTAGCTCCCAAAAAAACCTAGTTGGGAGATGTCTCCTGCCTGGAGGCTGAGTCCCCTCTACCCTGCCTGCAGAGGTATACAAGTTCCCCCGACACCCAGGTGAAAGGGGTTTCCCTCCTGGAGGGGTGAGTCCCTGAAACCCTGGCTGCAGCTGTACAGGGTTAGGGTTAGGGTCAGCTGTACAAACGCAACTGTGAGGAGTCTTGTGCTTAGAGAAGCAAGTCCCTGCTACTCTGGCTACACCCAGATATGATCTCCCCCTGACACCCAGGTGAAAGTCATATCCTACTTGGAGGAGAGAGTCCCTGATATCCTGGCTGTAGCTGTACGTGACTTTGCCCCGCAACTGGGCACCAAGGTGGAAGGGATCTCATGAATGTACAGGTGAGGCCCCTCTATATGGGCTAAGGCAGAATGCAATGTAGCCTGCACAGCAAAGTGGGAGGGGTCTCTTTCCTGGAGGAGCCAGTCCAATCTACACAGGCTTCAGAGTTATAAGAGCTCCCTCAGACAACCATGTCCTTTTTCATTCACCCAGGCCCAGGTGCAAGCACTTGGCTTTCCATTAATGGGCCAGGCTCCATTCTTGAGCCCCTGGCTGCCTGTCTCAAGGACCCAGTCCCTGTCCCTTGATTTCAATCCCCATTTACTGGCTGGTTCCTGTGCCTCCCCTCTGATTCCCTCAGGCTGTGGTATACTGGCACTGCCCAGACCTACTGCTCCCCTTGCTTCTCCCTAGCCTATGCTGCTCGAATGGGTCCTGGCAGCCAGACACCCCCCCCCAACTTCCACATACCAGGTTTCGCCTCACAGAACCTTCTTCGGCCCCTCCTTTGGTCCAGGTCCCTCTCTGAGGATCTCCTTACCTGTGGCAGAGGAGAAAATTTTCTCTCCTCTGGCCTTGAATGCTCCCTATGGGAAACACAACCTTGCCACTTGCCTGAGGCCTGTTCACTTGTGTGAACCTGGAGGCCTGCAAGTTAACATGGACTTGATCCAACCCAGCCCTGAGCTATCCCCTCCTTTCCCTTCCATGCCTTCTGGCCTTGCATGCTGCCCCTACAGTAACCAAGCCCTCCGTAATCCTGATCCTTTGCTCTCCAGTCGCTGGGCCTGGGCATTCACCTGAGCCCCTGACTATGTTCCTCATGGCCCTTGGCAAATAAAGCAGTCTCTTTGTGTTGTGTCTGAACTGGGGGCCACTAGCTTGGGCCTACCAGTGGTCTCCCCTAGGTGCCCCTTGTCTTTTCCTGGTCCTCATGCAACCCTTTCCTCCCCTTCACCTGTTGCTTTTTTCTGGCACTTGTTCATCTGCTCCTTGGGTCCCACATCACTATTGATTGGGTGGGTTTCTTGGCTGGGCAACTGGCTTGGGTCCTGTGTTTGCTCCTGTGGGCACCCACCCCGACCCTCTGCTGTGTCCTCCCTTCACCCTCCTTCCAGCCATTTTCCTGTTCATGGACTCCTTTGCTGGGACACTGGCCATAGATTCTTATCTGATCCAGCACACCTAATGGGAAACAATGCCCTGTCCCTTGCTTGGGCCCCATTTTCTCCCTGAGTGCTTGGTCCTGCACCAGGAACCCTGAAAACTGGAGGTGGCCGTAGGCCTGGAGCTTGACTACCCACTGCTGTATCCCCTTCCTTCCCTTCCAAATCTTGTTCACTGTCCTGATACCCCTGCTTAAGCCCTGGCAATTGGCTCTCAGTTCCGTGGCCTTACTCCTGCCTTGAGCCTCTGGTGGCCCTTCTTGTTCACTGCTTTTCTTGGCATTGTCTAAAGGCCCTTCACTGGGGCCGCTTCCCTGCTCTCCTTGGCTTCCCTGTACTACAGAACCCTAGTGCAGGCCCACCTTCCAGTGCCAGCATTCCCTGCTCTCCCCTGGCCTGGGCCCTCCTATAGTTCCCCTGCCTCGGCTCCTTGATGAGGTCGTGGGCCCCACACCACCCACCCTCTTCCTGCGGCCCTTCAGTCTGTGCCCTCCTGTCCTTTCTGTCTCTGCCATGCCCGCTTTCCTGATCCCCTTTCCAGGATGCTCACCCCCGGGGCCAGGAGACTTGACCAGTTCTCTTGGCCCTGGGGGCTCCCTTTGGAAAAGGTAGCCCTGCCCTGTGCCTGGAGCCTTTGGCCTCCCTCACCCTGGGCCCTGCTCCTTACCCCTGACACCCTGCAGTGGAACTGCCTTGGGCCCTTCTCCTTCTGTGCTACCCAGTCAACTTTGGCCCCTCTCGCTCTTCCCCCTCCATGTTTCTTTTCATTCACCCAGGCCCAGGTGCTAGCATTTGGCTCTCCATTACAGGATCCAGCACATTGCTTGAGACCCTAGCTACCCATTTTCAGGACCCCTTTACCTGTCCCTTGGTTTCAGGCCCCTCTTGCTGGCCCCTCCTCACCTTCGCTCTGATCCCCTCATGCTGTGGTATCCTGGCACTGCACAGAACTTCCTCTCCTCCTGCTTCTCCCTAGCCTATGCTGCTCCAATGGGTCCTGGCAGTCTGACCTGCCCACCACTTCCACATACCAGATATTCTCTCACAGTACCCTCTTTGGCCTCTCCTTTGGTCCAGGTCCCTCATTGAGGATCTACTCACCTGGGACAAATAAGCGGAATTGGCTCGACTCAGTGCCCTGAATGCCCCCTATGGGAAACAGCCCTGCCACTCCCCTGAGTCCTCTTCACTGCCTGAACGTTGAAGTCTGGCAGTTAACATGGACTTGCTCCAATCCAGCCCTGAGCGATCCCCTCCCTTCTTTTCCATGCCCTCTGGCCTTGTATGCTGCCACTACTGCATCCCAGCACTCCCTAACCCTGATGCTGTGTGCTCGGTCTCTGGGCCTGCCCGTTCCATGAGCCCCTGACCATGTTTCCCATGGCCCTTGACATAGCAAGGAGTCTCTTCATGTTAGGTCTGACCTAGGGGCCCCTTGCTTGGCTCACCTGTGGGCTCCCCTATGTGCCGCTTGGCTTCTCCTTGTCCACACACAGCCCCTTCTGCCACTTGGCCTCTTGCTTTTTTCTGGCATTCATAGGTCTCCTGCTCCTTGGGTCACCCATCACCATTGATCAGGTGGGTCCCTTACTTAGGCTCCTAGCTTGGGTCCTGGGTCTCGCCCGTATGCACACGACCCTGACCACCTGTCATTCCCTCCTGTCGCCCTACTTCTGGACCCCTTCCTTTTTCTGGCCTCCTTTGCCAGGACCCTGGCTGTAGATTCTCATCTGATCCAGGGTGCCTATGGAAAACAATGCACTGCCCCTCGCCTGGGCCCCTTTCTTTCCCTGAGTGCTTGGTCCTGCACCAGGAACCCTGAAACCTGGAGGTGGCCCTGGGCCTGGAGCCTGACTGCCCCTGCTGGATCCCTGCCTTCTTTCCTAAATCTTGTCCACTATACTGAGCCCACTGCCCAAGGCCTGGCCCTTGGCTCTCTGTTCTCTGGCCAGCTTCTTCGCTTGAGACTCTGGGGGCCCTTCTTGTTCCATGCTTCCCTGGGCATGGACGACAGGCTTCACTGGAGCCAGTATCCTACTCCACTTGACTTCCTTGAACCTCAGAACCCTAATATCACCAGCCTGCCCAGCCCTGCACTTACCTGCATTTTCCTGGCCTGGGCTCTCCTGTTGCTGCCTAGCCTGGGATCCTTTTTGGTGTCTTGGCCTTCACCCCATCAACACCATTCCTCTGGCCTTTCATGCTGTAAACTTGTTCATCTCTCCTGTTGTCCCTGTCCTTGCTGGGCCTCTTTCCAAGATCCCTTTCCCAGGATGCTCACCAGGTCCAAGGGACTGAAATTGGGTGTTAGGCCCTGTGGGCTCCCTTAGGGAAAATGTAGTTGTGCCCCTTGCCTGGCACTTTGGACTCTTTCTGCCCAGGCCTTGCTCCTCAATCCTGACACCCAGCAGTGAACCTGAGCCTTTAGCCCTCCTCTCCCTGCGCCACCCACTACCCTTGCTCCCCTTTATCCCCTCCCCAGCCCTGTCGGTTTTCATAGGACCCAGGACCAGGTCCTGGCACTTGGCTCCCCATTCTTGGGCCTGATTTCTTGCTGGAGCCCCCAGTCGTCCTTCTTGAGAACCCTGTCCCTGTCACTTGATTTCAGGCCCCATGCTTGGCCCCCCTCTTGCTCCTCACCTCTGTTCCCCTTGTACTGTGGTATTTTGTCATTGCCAGGACTCTGCCCTCTCCCTGCTTCCCCCTAGCCTGATCTCCTCCAATGGTTGTTGGATCCCCACTGACACCCCCCCCAATCCCAGACCAAAGGTATCCCTCACATTGCCCTCCTTTGATTCTGGTCTCTCTCTGAGGATCTACTCACCTGGAGCAGAGGAGTGAAATTGGGTGACCTCTGGGCCCTGAAGGATCTCTATGGGCAACATAGCCCTTCTCATCCCTGGACTTCCTTTGCCACCCAAACTTGACAACTGGCAGAGGACTTAGGCCTAGTGATGGCCTTTTCCTGGCGATCCCCTCTCATCCCTCCCCTGCCCTCTAAACTTGAAAGCTTCCACTAAGCCATCCAGCCCTTCCTTAACCTGGCTCTTTGCCCTACAATCCCCTTGCCTGGCTGCCTGCCTGAGTTCCTTATTGCATTACTCAGGTTGCGTTGCTTTTTGTGGTGTCTCTTCCTGTTGTTTCTGACCTGGGTGCCCCTAGTTTCAGCCCCCAAGTTCACTCCCCTGTGTGCCCTTTTGCAGCCCTCGGTCTCCTCATCCTAGCGCCGATCCTACATCTCCTTCCCCTAGTGTTTTTCTTGAAGCAGGGACCTCCCGCTCATTGAGTCCCTAATACATTTTGGTGGGGTTGGTCACTTAACTCGGCTCCTTGATTAGGTCCTGGTACTTGCCCTTCTCTGCACCCACCGCGACCCCATACTGTGCCCTCACATCGAATTCCTCCTGGCCCCTGTCTGTTGCCAGGCCCTTTGGCCTGGTTCCTGGCTTTTGTTCTTCATCTGGGGCCAGGGCGCCTTATGGGGAATAGAACCCTGACCCTCATTAGGGCTACTTGCTCTCCATAGGCCCTTGGGGCAGCACCAGGAACCCTGACACCTGGAAGTGGTGCTGGGCCTCGAACCTGCCACCTCCCTGCTGGATTCCCTGCCTTCACTCCCCAGCCCTGTCCACTGTCCTTAGCCCCCTGCCCCAGCGCTGGCCCTTCACTCTCCATTCCCTGGACTGGCTCCTCTCTTGAGCCTCTGGTGGTCCTTTTGTTCAGTGCTTCCCTGTGCTTGAACTGTGGGCCTGCTGGGGCCACTTTCCTGCTAACTTTGTCTTCCCTGCATCTCACAACCCTAGTGCAGCCCCTGCCTGCCTGACCCCACCCTTACCTGCTTTCCCATAGCATGGGCTCTCCTCTAGGTCCCTAGCCTGGGCTCCTTTCTGTGGTCCTGACCCGCACGCCACAAACACCCTTCTTCAAGCACTTCACGCTGTGCCCTTCTTTGTCCCTACTGTTGTCCTTGTCCCTGCTAGACTCCTTTTCCAGATCCCTTTCCCAGAATGCTCACCAGAGCTAGAGGACGGAACTGGGATGTTTGGCCCAGCTGATTCCTTTGCAAATGTTAGCAGTGTCCTTTGCCTGGGGGCTTTGGCCTCATTCAGCCTAGGTCCTGCTCCTCAATTCTGACACCCTGCAGTAAATCTGGACCAAGATCCCTCCTCTTCCTGCAACACCCATTCCCCTTTACTCCCCTTTCTCCCCATATACAGCCACGGCCAGGAGAGAGGGAACTCACCCTTCCAGATAGAAGACAACTCCCACCTGGGTTTTGGGGAAGCACCTATAGCCCAGTAGCCAGGGTAGAGGGATTGCCTCCTCTATGTGGTTGACCCCTCCCCCCTGGGTTTTGGGGGGAGATCCTACATTGTTGCAGCCAGGATAGAGAGCACTTGCCCCTACAGGTGGGAGACCCTTGAAACAGCCACAGCCAGGGTAGAGTTGACTCACCACTCCAGGAGGGAGACCCCACCCACCTGGGTTTGGGGGGAGCTTATATATCACCACAGCCAGGGTAGAGGGGATTCACACCTCCAGTTCCTTCTACCCTGGCTAACTTGGTATACAAGCTCCCTGAAACACCAAGGTGGGAGGGGTCTCCTTCCTGGAGGGACAGGCCCCCTCGACCCTGGCAAGGGCTATATAGGAGCCTCTCCCCCCACCAACCGGACACCAAGTTGGGAGTGTTCTTCCACCTGGAGAGGCGATTCCTCTCTACCCTGGCTGCTGTGGTATAAGAGCTCTCCCTGACACCCTGGAGGGAGGTGTCTCCTGCTTGGAGGGGTGAGTCTTCTCTACCCTGGTTAAGGTGGTATACAAGCTCCCCGCAGGTGGGAGGGGTTTCCTCTCTGGAGGTTCCAGTCCCTACTACCCTGGCTGCAGTGGTATAGGAGCTCCCCCACCCTGACACACAGGTGGGAGGTGTCTCCAGCTTGGAGGGGTGAGTCCCTGTACCCTGGCTGAATCTTTATTAGAGCTCACTTTAACACCAAGGTGGGATGGATCTCCCGATTGGGGTGGCATATACCCTATACCCTGTCTTCCAAGTTATAGGAGATCCCCACTGACACCCTGGTGGGAGGGGTCTCCTGCTTGGAATGCGGAGGCTTCTATATCTTGGCTAAGGTGGTATGCAAGCTCCCAACGACACCCAGGTGAGAGGGGTTTCCTTTCTGGAAGGGTGAGTTCCCACTACCCTGGCTGTTGTGGTATTTGACCTCCCCCACATACATATAGGTGGGAGGGTTCTCCCTCCTGGAGTAGCAAGTCCCCTTTTTCCTGCCTCTGCAGTATAAGAGCTCCCTTGACAACCGGGTTTAGGGGTCTCCCACCTAGTGGAGCATGTCCCCTCTTTCCTGGCTGCAGTAGTACACGAGATTCCCCTCATAACAAGATTGGAGGAGACTCCTTCCTGGAGGAGTTAGTACCTTCCACACTGTCTAATGCAGTATACAAGTTCCTGGATACCAATGAGGGAGGGATCTCCCGACTGGAGGTGCAAATTCACTTCTACCCTAGCTAAGGCGGTCTACAAGCTCCCTCTGATATGCAGGTGGGAGGGGTCCCCTGAATGAAGGGGCAAGTCCACTTTTACCTGGTGAAGTGGTATACTAGCTTTCCCTGACAGCCAGGTGGGAGGGTCACCCACCTGGAGGCATGAGTTCCCTCTACACTGGCTGTGGCAATAAAGGAGTTTCCCAAAACACCCAAGTGGGAGAGACTCTGGCCTGGAGGAGTGAGTCCCGTCTACCCTGGCTGCTGAGGTTTACCAGAACCCCCAACCGACACCTATATGGGAAGGATCTAACTTCTGGATGCACATGTCCCCTCCACCCTTGCGTAACGGTAGAAGAGCTCCCCATGAAAGGTATTTCTCCTGCCTTGAAGAGCAAGTCCCGTATACCCTGGCTTTGGTGGTATAGGAGTTCCCTTGACACCCAAATGGGAGGAGTCTCACAACAGGTGGCTAGAATTTTATCTACCCTGCTGCAACATTATTGGAGGGGTGGGAGGGGTCTCTTGCCTTGAGGGGCGGGTCTCTAGGCTTGAGGGGCGAATCCCCCCTCCCGTGGCTTGTTCATTTTATGAGCTTCCACAAAGGTGGGAGGTGTCTCCGCCTGGATGGGCGAGTCCCTGGTACCCTGGCTGCTTTGGTATAGGAGCTTTCCCTGACAACCTGGCTGGAGAGATCTCACGTCTGGAGGGGCAAGCCTGCTCTACCCTGGCTAAGGTGGTATTCAAGCTCCCCTTTATACCCAGGTGGGAGGGGTCTCCCGCCTGGAGGGGTGAGTCCACTTTATCTTGGTTTCAGCAGTGTAAGAGCTCTCCCCAGACACTCAGGTGGGAGGGGTCTCCCTACTGCAGGGGCGAGTCCACTCTACCCTGGAAGTAGTGGTATATGAGACCCCCCATACCCAGGTGGGAGATGTCTCTTGCCTGGAGGGGTGAGCACCTTTACCATGGTTGCTGCAGTATAGGAGTTCCCCCAGACACTCAGGTGGGAGGGGTCTCCCGCTTGGACGGGCGAGTCCACTCTACCCTGACTGCAATGGTATATGAGCTCCCCCAACACCCAGTTGGGAGGCGTTTCCCCCCTAGTGGGGCGAGTCCCCTCTACCCTGGGTTTGGGGGTGGAGAAGCTACCCCCTGACAGCCAAGTCTGAGAGGTGTTCCTCATGGAGGGGTGATTCCCTTCTAACAATGGCTTTGGCGGGATATTAGCCCCCTCATCCTACACCTAGGTGGGAGAGGTCTCCTGCTTGGAGGGGTGAAGCCACTCTTCCATAGCTATGGCTAACTGTCCAGTGGGAGGGGTGTCCCGGCTGGAGAGGAGAGTTCCCTCTACCCTGGCTGCTGCTTTGTAATGCTCTCCCAGATAGATACCCTGGTAGGAGGGGTCTTTCACCTGAAGGTACAAGTCACCTCTACCCTGGCTAAGGTGGTATGGAAGCCCCACCCCTACAATAAGGTGTGAGGGGTCTCCCACTGGAGTCGCAAGTCCCCTCTACCCTGGCTGGTGCTCTATAAAAGCACCAGGAGCACCCAGGTTGGAGGAGTCTCCTGCCTAAAGAGGTGAACCCCTCTACCCTGGCTGTGGAAGTATACGAGCTCCTCCTGACACCCAGGTGGGAGCAGTTTCCTGCATGGAAGGCAAGTCCCCTCTACCTTAACTAAGGCTGTATACAAGCTTGCAACTCCCTAAAGCACAGGTGGGAGGAGTCTCACCTTCATGGGCGAATCCCCTCTACCCTGGCTACAAGGTATAGGAGCTTCCCCCACACCCAGGTTAGAGGGTTCTCTTGATTGAAGGGGCGAGTCCTCTCTACCCTGGCTGCAGCAGTATTGGAGCTTCCCCTGATACCCAGGTGGGAGGGGATCTCCAACCTGGAAGGAGGAATCCCCTCTACTTTAGTTATTGCCCTATGAGGGCTCCCTGGACACCCAGGTGGGAGGGGTATTCGGCCCTTCGGGGGCAAACCCCTCTATTCTGGCTGTTGCACTATAGGAGCTCCCCCAGACACCCTGCTGGGAGGGGTCTCTCACCTATTGGGGTGATTTTTCTCTATCCTGGCTGCTGCAGTATTGGAGCTGGTGATTTTTCTCTATCCTGGCTGCTGCGGTATTGGAGCTCGCCTTGTCAACCAGGTGGGAGGGGTCTCCTGACTGAAGGGACAAGACCCCCTCTACCCTGGCTGCTGAGGTACAGGAGCTCCCCCAACACCCAGGAGGGAGGGGTGTCTCCACTGGAGGCGGGAGTCCCTGCTACCCTGGCTGCAGCAGTATAGGAGTCCCCACACACACACACACACGCAGGTGGGAGCAGTCTCCCGCCTGGAGAGGCGAGTTGCCTCTATAATGGCTGCTGGGATATATGCTAGTCCCCTATACCCTGGCTTTGTAGATATAAGAACTACCCCGACACTCAGTTGGAATGGGTCTCCTGCCTGGAAAGGTGAGTCCCCAATAGCTTGGCTTCAGCAGTATTGCTGAGAGGCACAGCCAAGTCGGTATGTTGGCATTTTTGCCAACAGTTTTGGTTGACAGGCGAGGCATTACTCTCCGCCTCGGCCGCTACTTTTGAGTTCTCGCGCTACTTTGGAGTTCTCGTGGGGATTCCCGGAGATTCCCCGAGAGTTCCCATTGGTTGGGGAAGTGCAGGAGGAGGGATTTTCCGGAGGAGATATTTCCAGTGGCTGGTTCCTGGAGGAGCCCCGTGGATTCAGAATAATTCCCCGAGAGCGTGTGTGAAGTTTTTGTTGGAGTTCAGAAATAGTTTGTTCCTGCTTCAGTGGCTCGTGATTTGTGCTCAGCCAGACTGCGGCACAGTGTAGGAGCTCCTCAGGACACCCAGGTGGAAGGGGTCTCCCGCCTAGATGGGAGAATCAATCCCCTCTACCATGGCTTTGTCAGTATAAGAGCTCCCTCTGACACCCAGGTGGGAAGGGTCTCCAGCCTGGAGAGGCAAGTCCACTCTACTTTGGCTGCAGTGGTGTACAAGCTCTCACTGGACACCCATGTGGGAGGGGTTTCCTGACTGGAGGGGCAAGTCCCCTATATCCTGGCTATGGTGGTATATGAGCTCCACAGGACACCCAGGTTGGAGGGGTATCTTGACTGGAGGGGCAAGTCCTCTCTACCCTGGTTTGGCCAAATTCAAACTTCCACCAACACTGCAGCTGGGAGGGCTCTCCTTCCTGGACAGGCAAGTCCCCTCTATGGTGGCTGCAGCGGTATAGGAACTCTTCCAGTGGGAAGAGTCTCCCACATGGAGGGGCAAGTCCCCTCTACCCTGGTTGTGGTGGTATACAATCTCCCCTTGACACCCAGGTGGAAGAGGTTCCCACCTGCAGTGGCGAACCCCTCTACCCTGTCTCTGGTAGTATAGCAGCTTCCCCCAACACCCTGGTTGGAGGGGTCTCCCCCCTGTAGGGGCAATTCCCCTCTACCCAGGCTGCAAAGGTATAGGAGCTCCCCCGAACCCAAGAGGGAGGGGTCTCTCCCATGGAGGGGCGAATCCCTGCTACCATGGCTGGAGCTGTATAGGCGCCCCCACCCCAGGAAACCTAGGTGGGAGGGGTCTCCCGCCTGGAAGGGAGAGTCCCCACTACCCTAGCTGCAGTGGTACACTAGTACCCTCTGATTCCCAGGTGGGAGGGGTCTGCTGCCTGGATGGGTGACTTGACTCTACCATGGCTGTTGGGTTATGAGCTACCTGGACACCCAGGTGGGAGGTGTCCCTTGCCTGATGGGGCATGTCCCCTCTACCATGGCTCAAGCTCCATATAAGCTCCAAAAGAGATCCACGTGGGAGGGGTCTTCCCACTGGAGGAACGAGTCCACTCTACCCTGGCAGCAGCAGTATAGGAGCTCCCCCTGTCACCCAGGTGGGAGGGATCTCCCACCTAGAGTGGTGAGTCTGCTCTACCCTGGCATTGGCTGTGTATAAGCTCCCCCAGACACCCAGGTGGGAGGGGTCTCCAGCATGGAGGGGCCAGTACCCTGTATTGTGAATGAGGTGGTATAGGAGCTCCTCCTGAACCCAGGTTAGAGGAGTCTCATGACTGTAAGGGTGAGTCCCATATACTCTGTCTGCTGCAGTATTTGAGTTCCTCTGGACACACAGGTGAGAGGGGTTTCCCCCATGGAGGAGCGAGTCACCTATCCCTGACAGCAGTGATATAGCAGCTCCCCTACCACCCAGATGGGAAGGGTCCTCTGCCTGGAGCAATGAGTCCCCTCTACACTGGATGAGAGTGTGTACCATCTACCCACGAAACCCAGGTGAGAGGGGTCTCTTGCCTGGAGGGGCTTGTCCCATGTATTCTCGCTGCTGTGATATAAGAGATTCCCCCCAACATACCCAGATGGGCAGGGTCTCTGGCCTGAATGGCGAGTCCTCTCTATGCTGGCTGCAGTAGTATACTAGCTTTCTCTGCCACCAATTTTGGATGGGGCTCTCACCTGGATGGCGAGCCCCTTCTACCCTGGATGCGACAGTAAAGGATCTACCCATGACACCCTGGTGGGAGGGTCTCCAGCCTGGATAGGAGAGTCCCCTCTGCCCTGGCTGCAGTGGTATAGGAGCTCCCCCCTACACTCAGGTGGGAGAGGTGTCCTGCCTGGAGCAATGAGTCCCCTCTACCCTGGCTGTGGTGGTACACAAGCTCTCCCAGACACCCAGGTAGGATGAGTCTCCTGCATGGAGGGGCAAATCCCCACTATCCTGCCTGCAGCAGTATACGAGCTGCCCCCCAACAATCAGGTGGGAGGATCTCTTGCCTGCAGGGACGAGTCCCCTCAACCCTGGCTGAGAGGTTATAAGAGTCCCTTCTTACCCCCAGAAGGGAGTGGTCTCCCTCCCGGAGGGGCAAGTTGCTGCTATCACATCTGCAGTTGTATAGGAAACCCACACCACCAGAAACTCATGTGGGATGGGTCTTCCTCCTAGAGGGGTGAGTCCCCTCTACGTTAGCTAAGGTGATATAGGAGTTACCCACATTATCAGGTGGAAGGTGTCTGTCACCTGGAGGTGCGAGGAAACTATACCCTGGCTGCTGGGGTGTATGAGCTCCACCTGACACCCAGGTGGGAGGGGTGTTCCGCCTGGAGGGGCAAGTCCCCTCTAACCTGGCTAAGGTGGTATAGGGGTTTCCCATTCCCAGGTGGGAGGGGTCTCTTGCCTGCTGTGCAAGTCACCTCTAACCTGGCTGCTGGGGTATATGAGCTCAACCTGACACCCATGTAGGAGGGGTATCCCACCTGGATGGGCAAGTCCCCTGTACTTTAGCTCCTGCCATATAAGAGGTACCAGTACACAAGGTGGGAAGGACTTCCACGTGGAGGGTTGTGTTCCCTCAAACCTGCTGTGGCAGTATAGGAGCTCCCCACAAACAACCAGGTGGGAGGGGTCTCCTGCCTGTAGGGGTGATTCCCTTCTTCCCTGGCTGCTGCAGTAATCAAGCTCCCCTGGACACCTAGGTGGGAGTGGTCTCCAGACTGAAGGGGTGAGTCTCATCTGCTCTGGCTGTGGAGGTATAGGAGCTCACCCAGATTCCCAAGTGGGAGGGGTCACCGCTTGGAAGGGCAAGTCTTCTCTACCCTTGTGCAGTGGTAGAGAAACTCCCCCTGACTGGCAGATAGGAGGGGGTCTCTGGCCTATATGTGGGAGTCCCCTCTTTACTGGCTGCCTCATTATAGGAACTCCCTTGATACTCCATTGGGAGGAGTCTCCTTCCAGGAGGTTAGAGTCATCTCTACCTTGCTGTAGCAGTACAAGAGCTCACCAGGACACCCAGGAGGAAGGGGTCTCCCATCTAGAGGTTAGATTTCACTCTACAACACCTGTAGCAGTATTGGAGCTTCCATGACACCCAGATAGGAGGGGTCACCAGCCTGGAAGGAGGAGTCCAGTATTTCCTGGCTGTTGCCATATATGAGCTCTGCCTGATACCCAGGTGAGAGGGGTCTCCCCCCTGAAGGAGAAAGTACCCTCTACCATGGCTGCTGTGGTATAAGAGCTCCCCCTTATACCCAGGTGGGAGAAGTCTCCTCCCTGGAAGGGCAAGTACCCAATACTCTGGCTACAGGGGTATACGAGCTCCACCCACCAGGTGGATGTGGGCCTTGTGCAGACCTTGCCCTGCTAGATCCCCTCCCTTCATCCTCTGTCCTTTCCCCTTGCATGCTGTGCCTACCCCAACCCAGCATACCAGAACCCTGACCCGTTGTGCTCCAGTCTTCGGCCCTGGCTTCTAGCCTGGGCCCGACTGTGTTCATTCATCATGTGCCACAGTGTTACGTGGCTTCACCTGGTGTCTCTTCTTGTTGTGTCAGACGTGGGGGCCGCATTCTTGTGCCCCCTACTTCGCTCCCCTAAGTTCCCCTTGTGCCGCCCACCCTCCCACTGTCTCCTAATCCTCCCATTGCCCCTTCCTCCACTTCACTGCTTTCCCCTTGGACAATCCCCTACTTCTTGGGTCTCTCCTTATCTTGGGTCGAGTGGGTCCCTTGCATGTACTCCTTGCTTGGTTCCTGGATCTTGCTCCTCTTCACACCCACTGTGACCTCAGGTGGAGCCCTCCTGTCGTCCTGCTCTTGGCCTCCTTCCCTTCCCAGCCACCTTTGCCCAGTCCCTGGCCCTGGATTCTCATCTGTGCCAGTGCACCTTATAGGAAACAGAGCCCTGCCACTCGCCTGGGCCATTTGCTCTCCTTGGGTCCTTGGTTCTATCCCCAGAACCCTGAAAGCTGGCAGTAGCCCTGGGCTTGGAGCCTGCCTCTGCCCTGTTGGATCCCCAGCCTTCCCTACCCAGGCTTGTCCACTTACCTAAGACCCCTTCCCTAGCCCTTGGCTCTTCATTCCCTTCCCTGGCTCCTTACTTGAGACTCTGGTGGTCCTTCTTGATCAGTGTTTCCCTGTGCTTGGTGTGCAGGCCCCTTTCTAGGGCTGCTTCCCTGCTCCCCTTAGAGTTCCTGTACTGGAGTACCCTAGTGCAGCCGCGCCTTACAGGCCCTGCCCTTCCCTGTTATCCCCTGGCCTGGACACTCCTATATGTCCCTAACCTGGGATCCTTGCTTGTATTCTGGTCCAAATTTCAACCCACACTGTTCCTTTGGCCCTTCAGGCTGTGCCCTTCTTTAACCCTCCTGTAGGCCCTTTCACTGCCAGGCCCCTTTTCCTGATCCCTTTGCAGGATACTCACCCAGGCCAGGAGACTGGACCTGGCCTCTTGGCTCTGTAGGCTCCATTTTTTTAAAAGTCGCCCTTCCCCTTGCATAGGCTATTTGTCCTCCCTCAGTCCGGGCCCTGCTCCTGGACACTGATACCCTGCAGTGGTCCTGGATTTTGATCCTACCTCCTTTATGCCACCAGCTCCCTCCTTTGCATCTGTCCCCTCACCAGCCCTGTCCAATTTCAGGCTGCCCAGGCCATGGCCCTTGCACTTGGCTCTCTGTTCCTAGGCCTGGCTCCTTGCTTGAGACCCTGGCTGCCCTGCTTGAGGACCTTGTTCATATACCTTGATTTCAGGCCCCTTACTCAGGCCCTGTTAATCCTCCCTTTGTTTTTTCTTGTGTTGTGGTATTCTGACACTTCTTGAACCCTTCTCTCCACTGGTTCTGCCTAGACTGGGCTCATTGATTAGGTCCTTGGTCCCTAGCCACCCCCATAACATCCAGATGAAAAACATGTCCTTACAGTCCCCTCCTTTGCCCCTCCTTTTCTTCTGGTCCCTCTCTGAGGATGTACTCACCCAGGACAGATGACTGGCCTCTACTTCCTGAAATCTTCCTATGGAAACACAGCCCTGCCACTTGCTGATTCCCCTCACTGCCAGAAACTTGACACCTGGCAGTGGAATTGTGCTTTGTGCTAGACATTCTGTGTGCCATTCTCTCCCTTCCCTCACCTTCCCTATGGCCTTCAATGCTGCCACAACCCCAACCCAGCCCTCCCTGATTCTGAACCTTCAACTGAGCACATGACCAAATGCCTGAGTTGCATGGCATCATGTGGCTTTGCCTGGTGTCATTCTGATTTGGGCCCCCTAGGTGCTTCTCTTGGTTTGCCCTGTGCTTCCAGCTGACTCCTCCTTCTCCTGTCACCCCTTTATGAATCCTCTTGTGTTTTACGTGGGTGCACCCAGGAGCCTCCTGCTCTTTGGGTCCCTCATTTTTGGTCTGAGGGTGAGAAATTTGCCTGGACTCCTTGCTTGGGTGCTGGCACTTGGCCCTCTCTGCACCCACTGCAACCCCATGCCATGCCCTCCGTTGCCCACTTCCTGGGTCCCGTCCCTTTCCAGGCACCCTTTGCCTGTTCAATGTCCATTGATTCTCCTCTGGGCCAGGGCACCTTATGGGAACTGAGCCCTGCCCCTTGCCTGGGCCCCTTGCTCTGCTTTTGCTCTTGGTCCTGAACATGGAATTTGGACATCTGGCAGAGGTCCTGGGTCTCGAGCCTGCCTGTTGCCTCTCAGATCTCCTGCCATTCCTCCCCAGCCCTGTATACAGTCCTGAGCCCCCAGCACCAGCCTTGGTCCTCGGCTCTCAATCCCCTGGCCTGGCTCCTCCCTGGAGCCCCTTGTGCCTCTTCTTGCTCCCAGCGTCCCTGGGCTTTGACATTGCACTCCTCACTTAGGCTGATTTTCTGTTTCCCTTGGCTTCCTTCCTTGCAGAACCCTAGTGATTCCCACCTTCCCGGTCCTGCCCTTCCCAGCCCCGCCCTGACATGGGACCACATATATGTTGTCACCTGGTCACCTTGCTGGGTTCCTGGCCCCCAACTCAACAACACACATTCTCTGGCCTATTCTGCTGTGGACTTCTTTGGACTTCCTGTTGTCAGTGTCCCTTCCTCGCACATTTTCCTGATACCTTTACTAGAATGCACACCAGGGCCAGGGACTTGACCTGACCTTTTGGCCGTTCCAGCTCCCCTTGGGAAAATGTAGCCCTGTTCCTTGCCTGGGTCCTTAGGCCTCCTATTGCCCGGGTCCTACTCCCACGCTGACACCCAACTGTGGACCTGATCTGTGAGCTGTCCTCTCCCTGCACCACCTGATCCCATTTTTATTCTGCCTCCCCACCCCAGCACTATCCATTTCCATGAGACACTAGTCTAGGTCCTGCCACTTGGCTCTCCATTCCTTGTGCTCATCCCGTATTTGAACCCCTGGGTGCCTTTCTAGAAGATCCTGCACCTGCCCTGTGATTTCAGGTCCATTTTTCCAGCCCCCTCCTGGGCCACCCCTCTGTTCCCCTTGTACTGAGGTATCCTGGCACTGCACGGACCCTCCCCTCTCACTGTTTCTCTCTAGCCTGGGATCCTTGAAGGGATTCTGGCTACCCACCAACCCCACCCCCATTTCCAGACACAAGGTATCCCCTCACAGTGCCCTCTATGGTCCTCCTTTGATCCTGATATCTCTGTGAGGTTCTTCTCACCTGGAGCAGAGGAGTGAAATTGGCTGGCCTCTGGGCCCTAAAGGCTCCCTGTAAGAAACCCAGCCCTGCCCCTCACCTGTGCCCCCTTTGCTTTCCAAACCTTGACACATTACAATGGACATGGGCCTTCTGTTGACCTTGCCCTGCACAATCATCTCCCTTCTGTCCTCTACTATATAGCCTTGCATGATGCCCCTACCCCAACCCAGCCCTCTCTAACCTTTTCATTTTGAGCTTCAGTTTCTGGACCTGGCTCCAGACCATGTTCCTCATGTTGTGTGGCATTGCAAGGTGTGACTTCACATTGGAAATTACCTGGGGTCCCTTGCTTGTGCCCCTTAGTGCAGTCCACTGCTATCTGTTTCCACCTCCTTGCACCAACCCTTCCACTCCTTCCACTTGCAATTTCCCCTAGAGTGCTGGCCTCCTGCTTACTGGATTTATAATGTATTGTTAGTGGGATTGGTCCCTTACCTGGGATCCTGGCTTGGGTCCTGGCTCTTGCCTCTCTCCGTACCAACTGTGACCCCCCACCCTGCTCTCCCATAATCCTCCTAATGGCCCCCATCCCTTGCCAGGCCTCTGTCTATGCAAGCCACCTCATGGGAGAGAGAACGCTGTCCCTAGCCTGGGCCTCTGGTTCTCCTGGGGTCCTTGGTCCTACTCTTGAAAACCTGAGTCCTGGCAGTGGCCCTGGGCATAGCGCCTGCCTCCTCACTGCCATATCTCCTGCCTTCCCTCCCCTGCCATGTCCAATGTACTGATCCCTCAGCCCTTCCCTGGCCCTTGTCTTCACAGAGGGGAAACTGTAATGTCCTTTTTGTTTGGTTTGGAAATGTTGGAATTTGGGCAGTATAAATTTTTTTTCTGACAATATCTGTGGGAAAAGTATGTGAATGAGATGGACAAAGGGAAGGTTTCCTACTGAACCCCATGGCCAAAGCGAGTGTGGAGTCCTGATCTGATGTTCCATGGCACCTCATACAGTCTATGGAGAAAATGCACCAACCAATGTCTAGGTGAAAGCTCCAGGTCCGAGGCTGATGCCAATCCACAAGGCTAAGAGGGCCCTAAGTTCCCGCAAGGGGAATAGCATGAGATGGACAAAGTGAACCTTGTCCTAAATGTGCGAAGGACAGAACATGGGGGGGGCACACAAAGAAAACTGCACCTTCTGAAATGTTTTTGTAGAAACATTTAGGAAGATTTTCCTGGTAACTGTGGGGTGAAACTCACTCCACAAAGGTAGCATACCCTCTGAATTAGAATAGCCCACTCAAGATGTGGGCTAGCCACCAAAAGGCTCTTTAGATGAGAGAGTATTGCTCAGGTCTTTTTGATGGTTGTTGGAGTCCCTGAACTATTTCTCTTATATTGATTGCTGTGAAGTGATAGTACAGAAAGACCCCTCTTGGTTGAGAGCCTTTATAGATGGACAGTACAAGCTGATGTTAGCCAGGAGCCTAATGGTCTCTAAGACCCAGTGGAAAGCAACTAACCAGAATACCTGATGGAGGAAAATCAGGAAGGGAAACAGTTTTCCTCATAAGCCAGAAGAGGACCCACTACCTTATATGCAACTTCACCCAACATTGCCAAGACCACTGGGACAGCAAACTGTCCCCTCAGCCCCATAATCCTTAGAAGCAACAAATGATGGCCCCCAATACTGGCTATTTCTTCCTTTTTGGTGTCCTCAGAGTCAAAGGCTTCCTAGAACAAAAGATTCTTTCACCTCCCAAGACTAAGGTGGGAGATTTGCCCCAAGACCACAGCCACAACCCAGATAAGAACACTCCAGATGCTCCTGCAAGGGACTAAAGGACCTGACCATATTGCCCAGAGGGAAACACCTAAGGGAGACAAGGCACTTTTATGTGCCAGCCTTTCACTATCATTGCACTCATACGCTGGAAAAATCATACTTCCTCCTACATGGAGAAACCCTGGGCCATGACTGATCTGATGGTGTCCATTATCCAGACCTAGGATTGGGCCACGACAAAGAAGAAGGGCTAAAAATAAAGAGGTATCAAGGAGCCATCATAGGAATTCTAAGAGGAAAAAAAATAAGAAAAAAAAAACTTTGCCCAAGAGTTAGATGAAATCAGCGCCAGCCCTAAGCCCTAGCCTAAGCTAGAAGGCATCTGCAGACAAACAGAGCTGAGCAAAGACTCCCACTGCTCCAGGATCTCCCCTCTTGCACCTGTGATAGCCTGAACATTTCTCTAGACCCCATGTCTGCCTAAGACCCCTGTGCCTTATGAAACTAGCAGTAATGATCAAAAGAGGTGTGCCCAACTGACTCAGAGCTGAGTGTCCAGGCCACTGTTGCTGCTGCCCCTCTCCTTGCTCAGAGGTTCCTGGGAGAGGAGGGGCACCATACAAACATAGCTGTCACAATGCAAGTTTGTCATAGAAGAGATGCAGACGCTCAAGCAACAGGTGCCCAATGCAGTCTTTGTGGAACTGGCTCAGAGTGACATTTG
Organism: Spermophilus citellus; assembly: GCF_964194105.1. Taxonomy (NCBI): domain Eukaryota; kingdom Metazoa; phylum Chordata; class Mammalia; order Rodentia; family Sciuridae; genus Spermophilus; species Spermophilus citellus. The sequence continues at coordinate 3,349,797 of NW_027673039.1, read as the reverse complement.
CCAAAAATTACAAACTGGCTTTATTGAGAAATGTGCCAGAGAGCTGACAAATATGACCACAAAAATTTTCCTCAATGGAGACCCAGAGGCTCAAAGACAGGCAGACCAAAAACATAAAGAGGAGGATGGGTCTCCTTACAGCTTCCCTCACCACAAACCCAGACGTCACTCAAAGGGGGGGGGTCTCACTAGACAAAGCCAATGGCCCAATTGTTTATAAGGAAAAAAAAAAGCATGGCCAGACAAAAGGGGAAGGCTCCAGTAGCCCCAGTGAGAATGCACCCACTTCCATGCTCAAATTCTAAGCCTTGAACAGAGAAGGAATTAATGTTTTCCCCCAGCCTTTGGCCCCAAACCCTCCTTTCAGTTTCTTCCCACTTGTTCAGAAGTTGATGATTGACAAATATGGTAGGGGTCCAATAAACACACACAACTATATCTGATGCATGGGACCCAGTTACTCAGGAGTGCTCAGCCTTTACAAACCCCAAAATGAACCAGAAATATATTCATGTTAATACCCAATAGGGGGCCATAGGGTGCACACTCCAAAAGGACATGTCACCCTGGCTCCAAGCAACACGTTGTGAGCCACCATCAGGAAGGGACACAGAGCCCCATGTACCAAGGCATAGCAAACAAGAACACAAGTGGGGCAGCTAATATATACAATTAGAGCAGGCTCTCACCTGTCAAGAGGAGAAAGCCATGCAGAGAAATAGCAACACCTAGGTGAGCACAATGTGTCTGCCACACCAGGACCTGCAGGAACCTGCCCTCAACTTGGCAGATGGCCCACACTGAGATTGACATAGGTGCCTTTTATATAAATGATGTCCCAGGTCATCAATCTCTGCTAAGATTTACATGAGATTTGAGAGTTAAAGAATCCCAGCAGCCAAGTTTCTACACTGGAAGATACCAAAAAATCTCTGCATCTTAAAGGGCCAGAGGATCTATGTACGCTCTTCTTCCCTAAATAAGAGTTTTTCAGAGGCTTGAGGAAACCATCTTTGGAATAGTACTGGACTCTGACTTAAAAGCCCATATCTATAAGAAAAATTTCAAATACTTTGGTTGCCATCTGACTCAGCAACAGAACAGACAATGGCCACTAGGCCTCAAAAGAAACAGGAAATCTGCTCAATTCCATTCCTTTCATTTTTTTTATTGGTTGTTCACAATATTACAAAGCTCTTGACATATCATATTTCATACATTAGATTCAAGTGGGTTATAAACTCCCAATTTTTACCCCAAATGCAGCTTGCAGAATCACGTCGGTTACACATCCACAATTTTACATAATGCCCTATTAGTAACTGTTGTATTCTGATACCGTTCCTATCCTCTACTATCCCCACTCCCCTTCCCTCCCATCTTCTCTCTCTACCCCATCTACGGTAATTCATTTCTCTCTTTGTTTATTTTTCCATTCCCCTCACAACCTCTTATATGTAATTTTGTATAGCAATGAGGGTCTCCCTTCATTTCCATGCAATTTCCCTTTTCTCTCCCTTTCCCTCCCATCTCATGTCTCTGTTTAATGTTAATCTTTTCTTCCTACTCTTCCTCCCTGTTCTGTTCATAGTTGCTCTCATTATATCAAAGAAGACATTTGGTATTTGTTTTTTAGGGATTGGCTAGGTTCACTAAGCATAATCTGCTCTAGTGCCATCCATTTCCCTGCAAATTCCATGATTTTGTCATTTTTTAGTGCTGCGTAATACTCCATGGTGTATAAATGCCACATTTTTTTATCCATTCATCTATTGAAGGGCATCTGTGTTGGTTCCACAGTCTAGCTATTGTGAATTGTGCTGCTATGAACATCAATGTGGCATTCCTTTCAACCTGCCATGAGACTAGAGAATTTTGGGGTGCTACAAGATTCAGCCAAAATGGATCCCCAACTTTCAGTTATAGCAAATCCCTCTGTGAAGCCACAAAGGAAGAAGAATGGGATTCTCTAATATGTATGCCAACTAAGCAAAAAACCTTTGAGGACATTAAACAAGCACTCCCAGTGCATCTGGACTAGGGCTTCCTAACATCACAAATCTTTACTTTCTTTACAACCATGATCAGTGTGGAATGGCTGTAGGAGTCTTGACACGGACATCTGTCCAAAGAGCTGGGATCTGTAGCCCAGGACTGGCTACCTTGTTTACAGGCACTTGCAGCCACAGACCTTCTGGTGTTGGAAGCTGATAAACTGGCTATGGGACAAAAATTGGTTTTCAGGGTTCCTCCTTCAGTGTTGACATTGGTAGAATACAAAGGACAACATTGGTTGACAAATGGTCAATACTAGGGCATGTTATGTGAAAACACATGATTCTATTAGGAAGTCATCCAGACTCTGAGCCCAGCAAACTTGCTGCCCATTGGACCTGGGCAACCTGATCACAACTTTATTGAAGTCATGGATGAAATGTTCTCCAGCAGACCACACCTGGCAGAAGAGTCCTCAGGGACCCTGATGTGCAGTACTTCACAGAAGGAAGAAGTTTTATAAAAGATGGTATATGTTTTGGTTGATATGCAGTGGTCACTCGGGACTACATTGTCAAGGCAGAATCTCTGCCTCAAGGAATCTCAGCACAAAAAGGAAAACTTATTGTTATGACTCAAGCATCTCAGTTGACAGCAGGAGTCTGTGTGGATACTTACATAGACTCAAAATATGTGCTTATTACCCTTCATGTTCATAGGGCCTTATGTAAGGAAAAGGGGCTCATTAACTCAGGAGGAAAAAAAATGCATGATGTACAGGCAAGAAATTCTTAAACTTTTGGATGCACTGTGGACTCCCAGGAAAGCTGTGATTATATATTGCCAAGGTCTTGGAAAGTGAAACAATGTGGTTTCTCAGGAGGACCATAAAGCTGACAGAGAGGCCAGGTTAGCTGTCTGCAAGGAATGAAAAAAATCCAGTCCCAGGTCTAAAGGCTGCCCTTCTGCCTGGCCAAATATTTAACAGAGTTTGAGCCAATATACTCCTAACATGAACATAAATGGTTTAAGACTGAAAAAGAAAAAATTTTCCCCAGGAGTATGATGGAGATATTGTGATCACTGGCATAGCCATCCCAAAGATTCTTGCCCCAGCCTTTATCAAACAGTTCTACAGAAGAACACATTGGACATACAGCATGTTAGACAGTTCTGAGTCAACATTCTTATGTCCCGAGGCTCAGAAATATAACCTGGATATTCTGAAAACAATGTGAGGTTTGTACTCACAACAATCCTTGTCAGGGGCCAAGCTCCCACCAGAAATCCAAACTATAGGCGGAGTACCTTTTGAAGACTTGCAAGTAGACTTCACTGAACTACCAAGCTCATGGGGCTATAAGTAACTTTTGGTTTTTGTATGTTCCTACTCTGACTTGGTGGAAGCCTTTCCCACCTGCCCTGAAAAAGCTAATGAGATAACCAGGATGCTTCTCTGGGAAATGATTCCAGATTGTTTATCCCAATAACTATTGGCTCAGACACTGGGCCAGCTTTTGGGCAGAGGTGATATGATTACTGACCAAGGATTTAAACATCACATGGAATTTACATATCGCCTATAGGCTGTGGAGTTCTGGTAAAGTTCAAAGGATGAGCATGACTTTAAGCCCGAGTTGGGTAAGCTGTTTCATGAAACCCACTTCCACTGTGATGAGTTTCTTTTTACTACACTATTAAGGATTAGATCCACTCCCACTAGGAGGACTGGATTCTCTTTTTATAAGATAATGTATATGTAAAGATAATGTACTAGTAAAGGCACCCCTTTACTAGTTTTTAACAAACTTATCCTGTACAGTAGTTTTTAGAAATGTGAAAACAAGGCCTCTGGCCTTGAGCTGGGCCTCACAGAGATGTCTAAATGTTTTAAGATATGTTACCAACTGGGCTCCATGGTAACAACTGGCAGGGAGAGAAAAAATGGGAAAAAGAAGTTCTCCCTACTCAGGTGTTGTCCTTGAAGAGTTATCTTATTAGGGGACCTTTTGGAGACTTAAGAGAGATAGGAAAATTCATCCTGAGATGACAGCTTCAGGCCTTAGGGAAAACTTTACAGGTTCTAAACCAATGGATTAGAGAAAGATTGCCACTTATTTTAACCACAGGTGCACACTCCTTCAAGCCTGGAGATTGATTCTGGTCAAAGAATGGAATATTCAAACACATAAACTTCTTTGGAAGGGCCCTTTCCCTGTCATTTTATCCATCCCAACTGCAGTCAAGTTTTCAGAAATAGGTCCCTTGTTTGACTATACCAGACTCAAGCCTGCAGCTGCGGACTGGGTGTGTACTTCATATAGAACTCCTATTTACATGTTAAACAGAATTATTCACTTAGAAGCTGTACTAGAAATTATTATTAATCAGCCTGCCACAGCCTTAGACCTCCTAGCCACAAAACAGTGCTGACGTGAGTGGCTACCTATCAAAACCCCTTGGCATTAGATTATCTACTGGCTGAGGAAAGAGAAATATGTGGAGAGTTCAACAGCTCAGATTGTTGCATCCAAAGGGATGACAATAGACAAATGGTTAAGAATATAGTCACAACACAAGATAACTAGCACATATGCTAATACATACCTAGAAGGGCTTTAAACTTTGGGTCCCTAACATGCTTTTGGGAGATGGTTGTCAACCCTTGGTAGATTTAAATGCTTAACTGCTCTAATGTCTATTCTGCTATTAACCTGTTTATTGCTCCCATATTTAGCTCCACTGTGCATTAAAACTTATGGGTCCACTATGAAAGTTGCTTTTCAAAAGATGACAACAACTAAGGTTTTGACATTATATAAGGCCTTAAGCCAATATAATCATAATATAATCAATATAATCATAATGATACTCATAAGGACTAATTTATGGTCAGCATTGTAAAAACGGGGAATTTAAGTGACACCCCCTTTATCCACAGAATAGTCTTACTTGGGATTCTTAAGAAAACTTCACCATGGCTGATTTTAAGACTGTCAGCAAATGAGGCTCTGCAAAAGAGTTCAATGTAGATAAACTTCCTATTTTACTGTTGCCATATTTTACATGGCCACTGCCGAGAAGATACCAGCACTCCAGGTGCTGAGCACCTCTTTACTAGTTTCTAACAAACTTATAATGTACAGTAGTTTGTAGAAATGTGCAAACAAGGCCTCTGGCCTTGAGCTGGGCCTCACAGAGATGTCTAAATGTTTTAAGATATGTTACCAACTGGGCTCCATGGTAACAACTGGCAGGGAGAGAAAAAATGGGAAAAAGAAGTTCTTCCTACTCAGGTGTTGTCCTTGAAGAGTTAACTTGCTGAAAACAGTGACAGAAAAGGCTGCTTTTATGTGAACTTCTGCATTCTGTGAATTCCTTAGCCCCTCCTCTTACATGCTGGGTATAATATTCTGAAACTTCCTGAAATTGGGGTTCAGGGGATTGATTACAGCAAAAGCTATGTCCTCTGAGACTGGCTGCAGCCAAATAAAACTGTTTCCTTTTATATTTGTTGCCTTGCCTCATTTGACCCTACAACAGTACTGTGCTATCCTGGCATTGCAGGGACTCTCCCCTCCCACTGCTTCTCCCTAGGCTGGGATACAAGAATGGGTCCTGCCTCTCCACCGAACCCCCAATTCTGGACAAAAAGTATCCATTCACAGTGCCCTCCTTTGGCATTCCTTTAATTCCTTCCCCAGTACTTCAGGAACTTTTCTGGGGCCACTTCCCTGCTCCCCTTGGCTTCCCTGTACTACAGTACCCTTGTGCAGGCCCACCTTCCCGGGCCAGCATTCCCTGCTCTTCCCTGGACTGGGCCTTCATCTAGGTTCCTTGCCAGGGCTCTTTTCTGGGATCCTGGCCCCCAACACACTCACACCCGATGTGCAGCCCTTCAGATTGTGCCCTCCTTTGGCCCTCGGGTCCTCAATGGGTCCTGGGAGCCTCACCCCCACCACATCCACTAACCAGGTATCCTCAAACAGTACCCTCTTTGGCCCCTCCTTTGGTACAGGTCCCTCTCTGAGGATTACTCACCTGGGGCAAAGAAGTGGAATTGGCTGGGCTTTGCACCCTGAATGCTCCCTATGGGAAACACAGCCCTGCCACTCCCCTGAGTCCCCTTCACTCCCTCAACTTTGAGGCCTGGCAGTTAACATGGACTAGCTCCAACCCAGCCCTGAGCGATCCCCTCCCTTCCCTCCCCTGCCCTCTAACCTTGCATGCTGCCCCTACTGCAACCCAGCCCTCCCAAACCCGGAACTTTTACACTCCAGTCCCTGGGCCTGGGCAATCACCTGAGCCCCTGAACGCATTCCTCATGGCCCTTGACGTAGCATGTAGTCTCTTCATAATAGGTCTGACCTGAGGGCCACTTGCTTGGGCTCACCAGCTGATTTCCCGAGGTGCCGCTTGGCTTCTCCTAGTCCTTATTGGAGGCCATTTCTCCTCTTCCCCTTGTCCTTTTTTCTGGTGCTAGTGGGTCTCCGGTCTTTGGGTCCCTCATCACCATTGATTGAGTGGGTCACTTGCCTGGGTACCTGACTTGGGTCCTGGCTCTCGCCATTCCACACACCCACTCTGACCCCAAGCCATGCCTTCCCATCACCCTCCTTCTTGGCCCCATCTTTTTCCAGACCTCCTTTGCCAGGACCCTGGCCTTAAGTTCTCATCTGATCCTTGGCGCATTATGGGAAATAATGCCCTGCCTTTCCCAATGGCCCCTTGCTCTCCCTGCATGCTTGGTCCAGCACCAGGAAGCCTAAAACCTGCAAATGGCCCTGGGCCTGGAGCCTGACTACACCCTGCTGGATCCCCTGCCTTCCCTCCCACATCTTCTTCACTGTCCTGAGCCCCTGCCCAAGCCCTGGCCCTTGGCTCTCAGTTCCCTGGCTTGCCTCCTCGATTGAGCCTCTGGTGGCTGTTCTTGCTCACTGCTTTTCTTGTCTGAGTGTCCCTTGCTGGGTCTGCTTCCCTGATCCCCTTGTTTCCAAGTACTGCAATACCCTAGAGCAGACCCGGCTTCCTGGCCCAGCGTTCTCTGCTCTCCCTGGCCTGGGCCCTCCTCTAGGTCCCTTGCCTAGACTCTTTGCTGGGGTCCTGGCATCCACCCATACCACACCCATCCTGTGTCCCTTCAGCCTTCCTTCAGCCCTCCTGTCCTTTCTGTCTCTGCCATGCCCGCTTTCCTGATCCCTTTTCCAGTATGCTTATCTGGGCCAGAGGATATGACCTTTGGGAAAATGTAACTCTTCCCCTTGCCTGGGTGCTTTAGCCTCCCCCAGCCTGGGCCCTGCTCCTGAACCTGGACACCCTGTAGTGGACCTGGGCCTTGAGCCCTCCTCTTCTAATGCCAGCCGCTCCACTTTCTCTCCTCCCTCCCCTCCCTATCCATGTTTCTTTACATTCACCCAGGCCCAGGTGCTAGAATTTCACTCTCTATTACTGGGCCCCACTCCTGTCTTAAGCCCCTAGCAGCCAGAGGATTTGACCTTTGGGAAAATGTAGCCTCGACCCTTGCCTGGGCACTTTTGCCTCCCTCAGCCTGGGCCCTACTCCTGAACCCTGACACCCTGCTGTGGACCTGGGGCTTGAACCCTCCTCTCCCTGTTTCAGCCCCTCCCATTTCTCCCCTTCTACCCTCCCTATCCATTTGTTTTATCATTTACCCAAGCACAGGTGCAAGCACTGGGCTTTCCATTACTTGGCCCAGCTTCTTGCTTGAGTCCCTGGCCAGGCTTCTCAAGGACACAGTTTCTATCCCTTTGTTTTAAGCCCCTTTTTCCAGCCTTCTCCTGTGCCTCCCCTCTGTTCCCATCATGCTGTGGTATCCTGGCACTGTCTCTACCCTCAACTACCCCTATTCACTCTAGCCTAGGCTCCTCAAAGGGTCCTGCAGCCCTCCGACCCTCCCAAACCTCCTAACACTAGGTATACCCTCACAGTACCCTCTTTTGCCCCCCATTGATCTATGTGCCTCTCTGAGGATTTACTCACCTGGGGCAGAGTAGCAGAATTGGCTGGTCTCTGCACCCTATATGCCTGCTATGAGAAACACAGCCCTTCCAGTCACCTAAATCCCATTCACCACCTATACCTTGAGGCCTGGCAGTTAACATGAGACTTTCTCCAGCCAGCCATGATCAATCTCCTCCCTTCCCTCCCCTGCCCTCTGGCCTTCATGCTACCCATACCCAAACTCAGCCCTCCCTAACCCTGACACTTTGTGCTCCAGTCTCCAGGCCTGGACACTCTCCTGAGCCCCTGATGGTGTTCTTCATGTACCTTGGCAGAGCATCGAGTCTCTATGTGTTGGGACTGACCTGGGAGCCACTTGCTTAGGTCCCACAGACGGCTCCTCTAGGTGCCCCTTGCACTTCCCTCTGTCTCCTAGTCTTCATGCAGCCCCTACCTCCATTCCCTTTGTGCTTTTTCCTGGCACTTGCAGGTCTCCTGCTCCTGGTGTCCCTCATCACAATCAGTTGGGTGGGTCCCTTGTCTGAGGGCTTTTCTTGGGTCATGGATCTCACCCTATAGTGCACCCACCATGACCCTCCGTTGAGCCCTCCCTTCGCTCTCCTCTTGGCCCCCTTCCCTTGTCTGGCCTCCTTTGTCACATCCCTGGCCCTGGATTCAAATATGAGCCAGGGCGCCTTACGGGAAACAGAACTCTGCCCTTCACCCGGGCTCCTTGATAACCCTGGGTGCTTGGTCCTCCACCAAAAACCATGACACCTGGAGGTGGCCCTGGGCCTAGAGCCTGACTACTCCCTGCTGGATCCCCTACCTTCCCTCCCAAATCTTGTCAACTATCCTGTGTCCCCTGCCCAAGCCCTGGCCCTTGGCTCTCTGTTCCTAGGCCTGGCTCCTCTTTTGAGCCTCTGGTGGCCATTTTGCTTACTGCTTTACTGGGCATTTTCTGAGGGCCCCTTGCTGGGGCCGCTTCCTGCTCCCCTTCGCTTTCCTGTACCTCAGTACCTTAGTGCAGCCCCTCCTTCCTGTCCCGGCATTCCCTGCTATCGGCTGGCAGCACCCTCCTCTACGTTCCTTGCCTGGGATCCTTGCTGGGGTCCTGGGCCCCACCCCACCCACACCCGTTCTGTGGCCCTTCAGCTTGTGCCCTCCTACAGCCCTCCTGTCATTTCTGTCTCTGCCATGCCCGCTTTCCTGATCCCTTTCCCAGGATACTCACCTGGACCAGGTGACTTGACCTGGCCTCTTGGCCCTGGGAGCTTCCTTTGGGAAAACAGAGCCCTGCCCCTTGCTTGGGCCCTTTTGCCTCCCTCAGCCCAGGCCCTGCTCCTGACCCCTGACACCCTTCAGTGCACCCGGGCCTTGAGCCCTTATTCCCCTGTGCCACCCACTCTACTTTCTCCCCTCCCACTGCTACCCCTCCATGTTTCTTTTCATTCACCCAGGCCCAGGTGATAGCACTTGGCTCTCCATTACTGGGCATGGCTCCTTGTTTGAACCCCTGACTGTCCTTCTGGAGGAACCTTTCCCTTCCGTTGGTTTCAGACCTCTTTTAATAGACTCCGTCCTGTGCCTCCCCTCTGTTCCACTGGTGCTATGGTATCTTGGCAATGACCAGACCCTCAGCTAGGCCTATTCACTATAGCCTAGGCTCCTCAAATGGGTCTTGCAGCCCACTGACCCCCCAAATCTCCTAACACTAGGTATCCCCTCACAATACCCTCTTTCCCCTCAGTTGTCCAGGTCCCTCAGTGAGGATCTACTCACCTGGGGCAGAGGAGTGGAATTGGCTGGTCTCTGCACCCTGTATGCTCCCTATGGGAAACAGAGCCCTGCCAGTCACCTGAGTCCCCTTCAATGCCTGTACCTTGAAGCCTGGCAGCAGCAGTATCGAAGCTCCCCCTGACACCCAGGTGGTAGGGGTTTCCCATCTAGAGTGGTGAGTCCCATCTATCCTGGATTTGGCAGTGTATAAGGTCCCCCAGACACCCAGGTCAGAGGGGTCTCCAGCATGGAGTCAAGTACCCTCCATTCTGGATGAGTTGTTATAGGAGCTTCTCCTGACACCCAGGTTAGAGGGGTCTCTTGACTGGAAGGGCGAGTCCTGTATACCCTGTCTGCAGCAATATTCAAATTCCTCTGGACACACAGGTTGGAGGGGTCTCCAGCCTGGAGGGTTAAGTTTCCTCTACCCTGGCTGCAGAGGTATACTAGATCCCTCCAACACCCAGGTGGAAGGCATCTGCAGCCTGGAGGGCGAGTCCCCTGTACCCTGGCTGCAGCTATAGAAGAGCACCCTTTAACTGCCAGGTGGGATGGATCTCCCAACTGGTGTGGCATATATCCTATACCCTGGGATTGATGGTATAGGCACTCCCCTCTGACACCCTGGTGGGAGTGGTCTCTCACCTGGAGTGGTGAGTAGTCTCAACCCTTTCTAAGGTGGTATACAAACTCCCACATGACAACCAGGTAGGAGGGGTTTCCTGACTGGAGGGGGGAGCCCCCACTACTCTAGCTGTAGTGGTTTAAGTGCTCCTAAACTCACACACAAAGGTAGGAGGGGTCTCTGGCCTGAAATATCATGTCCCCTCTTCCCTGCCTCTACCAGTATATGATATCCCCTGACAACCAGTGTTTATGCATCTCCCACCTAGCAGGGCAAGTCCTTTCTCTCCTGGCTGCAGTGGTATATGAGTTCCCCCCCATAACAAGGGGCGGGTCTCCTGCCTGCACGATAACATGCTAACATACCCTCCACTCTGGCTAATGCAGTATACAAGCTCCCAGACTCCCAGGGGGGAGGGGTTTCCCACCTGGAGTTGCGAGTCACCTTTACCCTGGTTAAGATGGTATATAAGCTCCCTGTGACACACAGGTGGGATGGGTCTCCCACAAGCAGGGCCAAGTCGCCTTTCTCCTGGATGGGTCAGTATTATAAACTCCCCTTGGCACCCAGGTGGTAGGGGTCTCCAACTTGGAAGGACGAGTACCCTCTACCTTGGCTTTGGTAGTACAGGAGCTCCCCCCTACACCAAGTTGAAAGGGGTCTCCCGTCCTTTGTAGTGAATCCCCTCTATTCTGTCTGCGTCAGTATATGAGCTCCCCTGACAATGAGGGTTGAGGGGTCTCTCGTCTAGTTGGATTAATCCCTTCTATCCAGGGTGTAGTGATACATGAACTCTGCCCCACACATAGCCAGATGGGAGGGGTCTCCCACCTGGAGGAGAGAGTACCCTCCATTCTGTCTAAGGCAGTTTAGAAGCTCCCCCCAGACACCCAGGTTGGAGGGGTCACCCGCATGGATGGGCAAGTCCCCTCTACCCTGGCTGTTGTGGTATATGAGCCACTCCCATTAGCAGATGGGAGGGGTCTTATGCCTGAAAGGGGGAGTACCCTTTTCCCTGGCTCCAGTGGTATACTATCTTTCCCTGACACCCAGGTAGGAGGGGGTCTCCTGCTTAGAGGGGCGAGTTCCATCTCTCCTGCCTGGGGCAGTATATGAGCTCTTCCTGATCATCAGGTGGGAGGGGACTCTTGCCTGGAGGGGCGGGTGCCCTCTATCATGGCTGCTGCAAGATAGGCACTACCCCACACACCAGATGAAAGTGGTGTTCTGCTAGGGCTTTCAAGTCCCTGCAACCTGCCTGCAGCTCTATATGAGCCCCCTCCTCCCCATAACATCCATGTGGGGGGTGTCTCCCACCTTTACGGACAAGTCCCCTCTACCCATTCTGGGGCAGTATATGAGCTACCCCTGACACCCAGATGGAAGGGATCTCCTGCCTGAAGGGGCAAGTCCCCTCTACCCTGACTAAAGTGGTATAGGAACTCCCCCTGACACCCAGGTGGTAGGGGACTTCCACTGGAACGTCAAGTCCACTCTATCCTGGCTGTAATGATATAGCAGCTCCCCCTCATACCCAGATGAGAGGGGTATCCTTCCTGGAGGGAGGAGTCCCCACAACCCTGGCTGTAATGGTATACGAGACCCCCCCAACCCACGTGGGTGGGTCTCCCACCTGAAGGTGCAAGTCCCCTCTACCCTGGCTGCACTGGTTTACTAGCTTTGCCTGACACCCAAGTTGGATGAGTCTCTCACCTGGAGGGGCAAGTCCCCTCAACCCTGGCTGTGGCGGTAAAGTATCTCCCCCTGACACCCAGGTGGTAATGTCTCCAGCCTGGAGAGGCAAATCCCCTTGACCCTGGCTGTAGTGGTATAGGAGCTCCCCACTACACCCAGGTGGGAGGGGTCTCCCATCTCAAGTGATGAGACCCTCTACCCTGCCTGTGGCAGTATATGAATTCCCCTTACAAACAGGTGAATGGGATCTTCCACCTGGAGGGTCGAGTGTCTCTCCCCTGGCTCTGGTGGTATAGGAGCTCCGCACGACACCCAGGTTATTGGGTCTCCTGACTGGAGCTGCGAGTCACCTCTACACTGGTTGCGGGGGTATATGAGCTCCTCCCAACACCCAGGTGGGAGTGATTTCCCACCTGGAACAATGAGTCCCCTCTACCCTGGCTGTGGCAGTATAAAACTCTCTCAGACACACAGGTGGGAGGGATCTCCCACCTGGAAGGGCAAGTCTTCTCTACCCTGGCTAAGGTGGTATACAAGTTTCCCCCTACACACAGGGGGGAGTGGTCTTCTTCATGGACAGGCAATTCCCCTCCACCCTGACTTTGGCAATATACAAGCTTTCCCTACACCAGGTGGGAGGAGTATCCCACCTGGAAGGGTGGGTCCCCTCTATTTTAGCTCTTATTATACAAGAGTTCCCAGTTAACCCAGGTGGGAGGGGTCTTCCACGGCAGGGCCATGTTCCCTCTGCCCTGGCTGTGTCAGAATAGGAGATCCCCCTGAGACCCAGGTGGGAGGGGTCTCTCGCAAGTTGAGGTGAATTCTCTCTACCCTGGCTGCTGCAGTAATCAAGTTCTCCCAGACACCCAGGAGGGAGAGTTCTCTCGATTGGAGGGGTGATTCCCCACTACCCTGTGTACGGATGTATAGGAGCTGACCCAGACACCCAGATGGGATGGGTCTCCCGATTGGAAGGGCAAGTCCACTCTACCATGGTGGCAGTGGTATATGAACTCCCACTGACACCCAGGTGGGAGAGGTCTCCCACCTAGAGGTGCTAGTCCCCTCTATCTTTGCTGCTCTGGTATAGGACCTCCTCTGATACCCAACTTAAAGGAGTCTCCGGCCAAGGGGCTAGAGTAACCTGTACCCTGCTGCAGCTGTATAAGAGCTCCGCAGGACAACCAGGTGGAAGAAGACTCCGGTCTGGTGGGTAGAGTTCCCTCTACCCCACATGTGGCAGTATAAAATCTTTCCCAAAACTGAGGTGGGAGGGTTCTCCAAACTTGAAGGGGAAAGTACCCTCTTCCATGGCTACAGTGGTATAATAGGTACTCCTGACACCCAGGTGAGAGGGGTCTCCTGCCTAGAGGGGCGAGTCTCCTCTATCGTAACTGTGGGAGTATATGAGCTCCAACTGACACCCTGGTTGGAGGGGTCTCCTACCAGGAAGGGTAAGTACATTTCTTCCATGGCTATGGTGTATAAGAGCTCCCGCTGTAAGCCAGGTTGGAGGGGTATCTCGCCTGGATGGGAGAGTCTCTTCTATCCTAGCTAAGTTGGTATACAAGCTCCCCGTGACACCCAGGTGGGGTGGTCTCTCACCTGAAGGGGTGAGTCCCCTCAACCCTGGCTGTAGGGGTATAGGAGCCACCTTCTACCCTCAGTAGGGAGGGGTCTCCCTCATGGAAGCATGGGTCGATGTTACCCCAGCTCTAGCTGTATATGGACCCTCCCTCACTAGACACCCATGTGGGAAGTGTCTCCTAACTGGATGGGTGAGTCCCCTCTATCCTGGCTAAGGCAGTATAGAAGTTACTCCCATTACCAGGTGGGTGGTATCTCTTGCCTGGAGATGTGAGTTGCGTCTATACTGGATGCTGGGGTATATGAGCTACACCTGACACCCAGGTGGAAGGGCTCTTCCGCTTGGAGGGTAGAATCCACTCTACCCTGGCTGCAGAGGTTGAGGAGTTTCCCCTGACTCCCAGGATTGAGGGGTCTCCCACCTAGAGGGGTGACTTCTCTCTTTCCTGGCTGGGAGGGTTTACCAGCTTTCACAGACACCCACTTGGGAGGGGTCTCCTCCTTGGAGGGGCGAGCCCCCTCTATTCTGGCAGCTGTTACACAATAGCCCCCCCATACTCAGATATTAGGGTTCTCCCGCCTGAAGTGGTGAGTCCCATTTACCTGGCTGCAGTGGTTTATGAGCTTTCCGTGACACACAGTTTGGATGGGTCTCTCGCCTGGAGTTTCAAGTCCCCTCCACCCTGGATGAGGAAGTAAAGGATCTCCCCCTGATCCAAAGGTGGGAGGGTCTCCATCTTGGAGAGGTGAGTCCCCTCTACTCTGGCTGCAGTGGTATAGGAGGTTCCCCCTACATCCAGTCGGGAGAGGTCTCCTGCTTCCAGTGGTGATTCCCCTGTACCCTGGCTGCAGTGCTATAGGAGGTTCCCCCTACACCCAGGTGGGAGGGATCTAGCCCCTCAAAAGGCAAGTCCCCTCTACCCTGTTATGGCAGTATATGAACTCCCGTGACAACCAGGTGGAAGAGATTTTCCATTTGGAGAGTCTAGTCACCTCTCCTCTGGCTCTGGCAGCATAGGAGCCCCCCCCCCCAAAAAAAACAAGTTATAGGGTCTCCTGACTGGAATGGGGAGTCCTGTCAACATTGGCACAGGGGTATACAAGGTTCCCAGACACCCAGGAATTAGGGGTCTCCGACCAGGAGCAATGAGTCCCCTCTACCCTAGCTGTGGCTGTGTACAAGCTCTCCAAGACCCCCAGGTGGAAGGCGTATTCTGCATGGAAGTGCGAGTAAACTCTAATTTAGCTGTTGCCACACAAGAGCTCCCAGTGCACCCATGTGGGAGGGGTCTTCCAGCTGCAGGGGCATGTTCCCTCTACCCTAGCTGTGGAAGTATAGGAGCTTACCCCAAGACCCAGGTGAAAGGGGTCTCTCACCTGCTGGGGCGAGTCCCCTCTACCCTGGCTGCTGTAATATAGTTTCTCCCCTGCCACCCAATTGGAAGTAGTCTCTGGCGAGTAGGCTATAGTCCCCTCTACCTTGATGCAATGGTATTTGAGCTGCCCAGGTGGAAAAGGTCTCCGTTCTGGAGGATAGAATTTCCTCTACACTGACAGCAGTGGTATAGAATCTACCATGACACCCAGGTGAGAGGGTTCTGCTGCCTGATATGGAACGTACCCTCTAATATGGCTGCAGTGGTATAAAAGCTCCCCATGACACCCAGGTGGGAGGGATCTCCTGCGTGGAGGGGCTATTCCCCTCTATCCTGTCTGTGGCCATATAAGCATCCCCTGACACCCTGGATGGAGGGGTCTCCCGCCAGAAGGGGCAAGTGGTTTTTTCCTTGGCTGTGGAGGTATATGAGCTCCTGTTGACAGCAGGGTTAGCGGGTCTCCCACCTGGATGGGCAAGTCTCCTCTACCCTGGCAAAGGTGGTATACAAGTTCCCCAGAACACCCAGGAGGGAGGGTCTCCCGCATGAAGGGGTGAGTCCACTCAACTCTGGCTTCAGTGGTATAAGATCCCCCTCCTACCCCCAGGAGAGGCGAGTTGCTGCTACCACAGCCAAAGCTGTATATGAACCCCCCTTCTGCAGACACCCATGTGGGAGAGGTCTTCAACCTGGAGGTGCAAGTCCTCTCTACTCTGGCTAAGGCAGGATAGGAGTTACCCCCATTCCCAGGTGGGAGATGTTTCTTGCCTGGAGGTGTGAGTCACCTTTACCCTGGCTGCTGGGTTATGTGAGTTCAACCTGACACCCAGATATGAGGGTTCTTCCATCTGGAGGGGCGAGTCCTCTCTACTCTGACTAAGGTGGGAGTTGTTTCTCACGTGGACGTTCTAGTTGCCTCTACCCTGGCTGCTGGGGTATATGAGATCCACCTGACACACAGGTGGGAGGAGTCTTCTGCCTGGAGGGGCTAGTCCTGTCTACCCTGGCTGCAGTGGTAAAGGAGCTCCCCCCTGCACTCAGGTGGGATGGGTCTCCCACTTACAGGGGTGACTTCCCTATACCTGAGGGTGTGTACCAGCTCTTCCAGACATGCAGGTGGGAGGGGTCTCCTGCTTGGAGGGGTGAGTCTACTCTATTCTGGATTCTGTGTTATAGGAGCTACCCACCCATACCCAGATAGGAGAAGTCTCCCTCCTGCAGGTGTGAATCCCCTCTACTCTGGCTGCAGTGGTTTATTAGCTTTCCTTGACACCCAGGTCTGATGGGTCTCTAGCCTGAATGGGTGAGTCTACTCTACCCTGGCTGCTGCGGTAAGGGATCTACACCTGACTTCCAGGTGGGTGGGTATCCAGCCTGTATAGGCGAGTCCATTCTACCCTGGCTGCAGTGTTAAAGGAGATCCCCTCTACATCAAGGTGGGAGGGGCCTCCCGCCTCAATGGGAGTCCCCTCTACCCTGCCTATGGCAGTATATGTACAGCCCTGACAATCATGTGGAAGGGATCTTCCACCTGGAGGGTCGAGTCCCCTCTCTCCGGGCTCTGGTGGTATAGGAGCTCCCCATGAAAACCAGGATATGGGTTCTCCCTACTGGAGGGGTGTGTTCCCTCTACACTGGCTTCAGGGATATAAGAGCTCCCTTTGACAGCCAGGTGGGAGGGATCTCCCACCTGGAGCAATGAGTCCCCCATACCCTGGCAGTGGCGGCATAAGTGCTCTCCCAGACACAAAGATGGGAGTGGTCTTCCCCCTGGAGGGTCAATTTTTCTCTACCCTGGCTAAAGCGGTATACAAGAGAACCCATACGCACAGGTGGAAGTGGTCTTCTGCATGCACGGGCAAGTCACCTCTACCCTGGCTTTGGTGGTATATAAGGTCCACCGACACACAGGTGGGAGGGGTATCCAGCCTGGAAGGGCAACACCCCTCTACTTTAGCTCTTGTTATGTAATAGGTCCCAGTGAACCCAGCAGGGAGGGGCTTTCCGCCTGCAGGGGTATGTTTCCTCTAGCGTGACTGTTGCATTATAGGAGCACTGCCAACATTCAGGTTTGAGGGTTCTCCTGCCTGTAAGGGTGAGTCCCCTATACCCTGTCTGCTGCAGTAGTCAAGCTCCCATGGACACCCAGGTGGAATGGGTCTCCCGATTGAAGTGGCGAGTGCCCTCTACCCTGTCTGCAGAGGTATAAAAGCTCCCACAGACACCCAGGGTGGAGGGATCTCCCGCATGGAGGGTCAAGTCCTCTCTATCCTGGATTTGGTGGTATATGAGCTCACACTGACACCCTTGTGGGAGGGTTCTCCCACCCGGAGAGGCAAGTACTTTCTACCCTGGCTGTGGTGGTATATGATCTCCCGCCAACAGCCAGGTTGGAGGGGTCTCTCATCTGGTTGGGTGAGTCTCCTCTACCCTGGCTAAAGTGATATACAAGATCCCTGTTAAACCCAGGTGGGAGGGGTCTCCAACCTGGAGGGGCGAGTCTCTATTACCGCCAACTGCAGCAGTATAGGAGCTCCTCCCCGCCACACCTAAGTGGAAGGGTCTTCTTCATGAAGGGGCAAGTCGCCTCAACCCTGGTTGCAGGGGTATAAGAAGCCCCCTCCTACCCCCCAGGAGGGAGAGGTCTCCCACCTGCAGAAGGGAGTCTCTGCTACCCCAGCTGCAGCTGTATACAAACCCCTCCATGGCAGACACCCCTGTGAGAGAGGTCATCTGCCTGGAGGGGTGAGTCACCTCCATCCTGGCTAAGGCGATATAGGAGTTAACACCATTCCCAGGTGAGAGGTGTATCTCACCTGGAGGAGCAAGTCGCCTCTAACCTGGCTCCTGGGGTACACCAGCTCCCCTGAGACCCAGGTTGGAGCAGTCTCTCACCTAGAGGGGTGACTCCCCTCTATCCTGGTGAGGTGGTGTACAAGCTCTCCCAGACACCCAGGTGATTGGGGTCTCCTGCATGGAGGGGCAAGTCCTCTCTATTCTGGCTGCTGTGGTATACTATCTCCCCTCTATACCAAGATGGGAGAGGTCTCCGGCCTGAAGGGGAGACCTGGCTGCAGTGGTGTACTGGCTTTCCCTGACACCCAGGTTGGATGAGTCTCTTGCCTGAAGGGGAAAGTCCCCTCTAATCTGGCTGTGGCAGTGAAGGATCTCCCCCTGACAACCAGGTGGGAGGGTATCTGGCCTAGAGTTACGATTCCCCTCTACCTAGGCTGCAGTGGTATAAGAGTACCCTCCCACACACAGATGAAATGGGTCTCAAACCTGGAGTGGCAAGTCCCCTCTACCCTGCGTCTGGCAATATATGAACACCCCTGGCAACCGGGTGGACGGAATTTTCCGCCTGGAGTATTGAATCCCCTGTCTCCTGGCACTGGCGGCATAGGAGCTCCCCCTGACACCAATGTTATGGGGTCTCCTGCCTGGAAGGGAGAGTACTCTACACCAGCTATGGGTGTATAGGAGCACCCACAACACCAAGGTGAGAGGGGACTCCCGCCAGAAGGGGAAAGTACCCTCTACCTTGTGTGTGGGGTTTTACCAGCTCTCCCAGACATCAGGTTTGAGGGGTCTCCTGCTTGCAAGGGCAAGTCCCCTCTATTCTGGCTGCTGTGGAATAGGAGCTCCCCCCTATATCCAGATGGGAGGGGTCTCCTGCCTGAAGGGGCGAGTCCCGTCTACCCTGGCTGCAGTGGTATATTAGGTCCCCCCTACACCCAGGTTGGAGGGGTCTCCAGCCTCCAGTGGCAAGTCCCCTCTACCCTGCTTGTGGGAGTATATGAATTCCCTTGACAACCAGTGGAAGGGATATTCCACCTGGAGGGTCGAGTCCCTTCTCCCCTGGCTCTGGTGGTATAGGAGCCCCCCCCCTGACACCCAGGTTATGGGGTCACAAGACTGGAGGGTTCAGTCCTCTCTACCCAGGCTAAGGCATTATATGAGTTACCCCCATCCCCAAGTGGTAGGGGTCTCTCACCTGGAGGTGCGAGTTGCCTCTACCCTGGCTGTTGGGGTATATGAGCTCACCAGATATGCACCTGGGATGGGTCATTTACCTGGAGGGGCTAGTCCATTCTAACCTGGCTAAAGCAGTATAGGAATTACCCCCACTCCCAGTTGGGAGGTGTCTCTTGCCTGGAGGTGCGAGTTGCCTCTATCCTGGCTGCTGGCATATATGAGCTCCATCTGACACCCATGTGGGAGGAGTCTCCAGCTTTGAGGGGCAAGTCCCCTCTATTCTGGTGCTGTGAAATAGGAATTCACCTACCATACCAAGATGGGAGGGGTCTCCCGCCTGAAAGGACAAATCTCCTCCACCCTGGCTGTAGTGGTATACAAGCTTTCCCTGACACCCAGGATAGATGAGTGTCTCCCATGGATGGGAGAATTCCCTGTACCATGGATGCTGTGGTAAAGGATTTCCCCTGCACCCAGGTGGGAGGGGTATCCTTTCTGGAGAAATGAGTCACCTCCACCTTGGCTGTGGAGATATACAGTGTCTCTCAGACACCCAGGAGGTGGGAGTGGTCTCCCACCTGCAGTGGTGAGTCTTCCCTACCCTGGCTAAGGCAGTATAAAAGTGCCCCACTACACACAGGTGGGAGTTTTCTTCTGCATGAGCTGGCAAGTCACCTCTACCTTGGCTTTGGTGGTATAAAATCTCTCCTGACACCCAGGTGGGAGGGGTCTCCCACCTGGAAGTGCCAGTCCCCTCTACTTTAATTCTTTTTTTAAATTTTTATTTATTTTTTTAGTCATAAATGATAGTAGAATGCATTTTGATATATAATACAACATGGGATGTACATACATCAATTATATTGTCTATTCTATTCTGCTGCCCTTCCTCTCCTCCTTACTCCTCCCCTCCTCTCCCATCCTTTCTCTCTATCCAATCGAATGTGACAGACTTTTTTTTCTTTTTCTCATTACTACATCATATATGTATTCTGTATAACAATGAGGTTATCCTTCCATCTTCTGGGTAACTCCCCTTCTCCCACTTTTTCCCTCCCACCTCTCTTCCCTATATAGTGGTAGTCTTCTTCTCATGCTCTCCCTCCCTCTCCCATTTTGAGTCACCCCCCTTATATCAGAGAATATATTTGGCATTTGTTTTTTAGGGATTGGCTAACTTCACTTAGCATAATCTTCTCTAATGCCATCCATTTGCCTGCAAATGCCATAATTTTATTATTTTTTTAGTGCTGAGTAATATTCCATTGTGTATAAATGCCACATTTTTTAATCCATTAATCTATTGAAGGGCATCTAGGTTGGTTACATATTCTAGCTATTGTGAATTGTGCTGCTATAAACATTGATGTGGCTATGTCCCTGTAGTATGCTCTTCTTAGGACTTTTGGGTATATTCCGAGAAGGGGAATAGCTGGGTCAAATGGTGGTTCCATTCCCAGCTTTCCAAGGAATCTCCATATTGCTTTCCAAATTGGCTGCACCAATTTGCAGTCCCACCAACAATGTATGAGTGTAACTTTTTCCCTGCATCCTGCATCCTCGCCAGCACTTATCATTGTTGGACTTCATAATGGCTGCCATTCTTATTGAAGTGAGATGGTATCTTAGAGTAGTTTAATTTGCATTTCTCTGATTGCTAGAGATGGTGAGTATTTTTTCATGTATTTGTTAATTGATTGTATATCCTCTTCTGAGAAGTTTCTGTTCAAGTCCTTGGCCCATTTGAATGGGCCAAGGACTTGAACAGAATAGGTTATTTGATTTTTAATTGTTTAACTTTTTGAGTTCTTTGTATATTCCAGAGATAAGAGATCCATCTGATGTTTGAGGGGTAAAAATTTGTTCCCAGGATTTAGGCTCCCTATTCACCTCACATATTATTTCTCTTACTGAGAAAAAACTTTTTAGTTTGAATTCATCCCATTGTTGATTCTTGGTTTTAACTCTTGTGCTATAGGTGTCTTATTAAGAAATTTGGTGCCTGCACCCACGTGATGAAGATTATGATCAACTTTATCTTCAATTAGATGCAGAGTCTCTGGTCTGATTCCTAACTCCTTGATCCATTTTGAGTTTACTTTTGTGCATGGTGAGAGAAAGGGATTCAATTTCATTTTGTTGCATATGGATTTCCAGTTCTCCCAGCACCATTTGTTGAAGATGCTATCCTTTCTCCATTGAATGGTTTTAGCATCTTTGTCTAATATAAAGTAATTCTAATTTTGTGGATTTTTCTCTGTGTCCTCTATTTTGTACCATTGGTCTATCAGCCTGTTTTGATGCCTGTACCATGCTGTTTTTGTTACTATTGCTCTATAGTATAGTTTAAAATCTGTAATCGTGATACCACAAATTTCACTCTTCCTGCATAGAATTACTTTAGCTATTCTGGGTCTCTTGTTTTTCCAGATGAATTTCATGATTGATTTTTCTTTTTCTGTAAGGAATGTCATTGGGATTTTGATGGAAATTGTATTGAATCTGTAAAGTGCTTTGGGTAGTATGGCCATCTTAATAATATTAATTCTACCAATCCATGAACAAGGTAAATCCTTCCCTCTTCTAAGGTCTTTTTCTATTTCTTTCTTCGGGGTTCTGTAGTTTTCATTGTATAGCTCTTTCACCTCTTTTGTTAAGTTGATTCCCAGGTATTTTTTTTGAGGATATTGTGAATGGAGTAGTTGTCCTCATTTCCATTTTAGAGAATTTGTCACTGATATACAGGAATGCCTTTGATTTATTGGTATTGATTTTATATCCTCACACTTTGCTGAATTCATTTACTAGTTCTAGAAGTTTCTTAGTTGAATTTTTTGGGTGTGCTAGATATAGGATCATGTCATTGGCAAATAGTGCTAATTTAAATTCTTCTTTTCCTATATTTATGCCTTTAATTTCTTTCATCTGTCTAACTGCTCTGGCTAGTGTTTCAAGAACTATGTTGAATAGAAGTGGTGAGAGAGGGCATCCCTGTCTTGTTCTAGATTTTAAAGGGAATGCCTTGAATTTTTCTCCATTTAGAATGATGCTGGCCTGAGGCTTAGTGTATATAACTTTTACCATTTTGAGGTAATTTCCTGTTATCCCTAATTTTTCTAGAGTTTTGAACATAAAGGCATGCTGTATTTTGATGAATGCTTTTTCAGCATCTATCAAGATGATCATATGATTCTTTTCTTTAAGACTATTGATGTGGTGAATTACATTTATTGATGTCCGTATATTGAACCAGCCTTGCATCCCAGGGATGAATCCCACTTGGTCATGGTGCACGATCATTTTGACATGTTATTGTATCCGATTTGCCAGAATTTTATTGAGGATTTTTGCATCTAAATTCATTAGGGATATTGGTCTTTAGTTTTCTTTCTTTGAGTTGTCTTTATCTGGTTTGGGAATCAGGGTGATATTGGCCTCATAGAATGAATTTGAAGTTCTCCCTCTTTTTCTATATCCTGAAATATATTGTAGAGTAGTGGTATTAGTTCTTGTTTAAAGTTCTTATAAAACTCTGCTGTATATCCTTCCGGTCCTGGGCTTTACTTGCTTGGTAGTCTTTTGATGGCTTCTTCTATTTCCTCACTTGATATTGGTCTGTTTTGGTTGTTTATATCATTCTGACTCAATCTGGGTAGCTCATTGGTCTTAAGGAATTTAACAATGCCTTCACTATCTTCTATTTTATTAGAGTATAGGTTTTCAAAATAATTTCTAATTATCTTCTGTATTTCTGAATTGTCTGTTGTGATGTTGCCTTTTTCATCCCATAGCTAGTAATTTGGGTTCTCTCTCTTCTACACTTTGTTAGCATGGCTAGTGGTCTATCAATCTTATTTATCTTTTCAAAGAACCAACTTTTAGTTTTGTCAATTTTTTCATTTTTTTCTTTTGTTTTGATTTCATTGATTTCAGCTCTGATTTTAATTATCTCCTGTCTTCTACTGTATTTGCTGCTGATTTGTTCTTCTTTTTCTAAGGCTTTGAGGTGTAGTGTGAGGTCATTTATTTGTTGGCTTTTTCTTCTTTTAAGGAATGAACTCCATGAAATGAATTTTCCTCTTAGTACTGCTTTTATAGTGTCCCAGAGATATTGATATGTTGTTTCTGAGTTTTCATTTACCCCTAATATTTTTTTTTTAATTTTCTCTTTATGTCTTCTGTAACCCTTTTGTCATTCAGTAGCATATTGTTTAATCACCATGTGATGTAGGATTTTTTTTCTTTCTTATTTTATTATTGATTTCCAATTTCATTCCATTATGATCAGATAAAATGCATGGTAGTATCTCTACTCCTTTGTAATTACTAAGATTTTCCCTGTGACATAATATATGGTCTATTGTTTAGAAGGATTTATGTGCTGCTGAGAAGAAAGTGTATCCGTTTGATGTTGGGTGGTATTTTTTGTGTATATCAATTAAGTCTTAAGTTATTAATTGTATTATTGAGCTCTATGGTTTCTTTATTAAACTTTTGTTTGGAAGATCTGTCCAGTGGTTAGAGAGGTGTGTTAAAATCTCCCATGATTATTGTGTTGTGGTCTATTTGACTATTGAACTTGAGAAGAGTTTGTTTGATGAACGTAGCTGCACCATGGTTTGGGGCATATATATTAATGATCGTCACATCTTGTTGGTGTATGGTTCCCTTGAGCAGTATGTAGTGTCTTTTTTTATCCCTTTTGATTAACTTTGGCATGAAGTCTATTTTATTTGATACAAGTATGGACACCCCTGCTGGCTTCCGGGGTCCATATGAGTGGTATGATTTTTCCAAACCTTTAACCTTAAGTCTGTGTATGTCTTTTCCTATCAGATGAGTCTCGTGTTGGCATCATATTGTTGGATATTTTTTAAATCCATTCTACTAGCCTATATCTTTTGATTGGTGCATTTAAGCCATTAACATTTAGGGTAACTATTGAGATATGGTTTGTACTTTCAGCCATATTTGATTATGTATGTTACTTAACAAGTTTTGTTTTTCCTCTATGATTAATTTTTCCTTTACTGTACTACATCCCGCTGTTGGTTTTCATTGTTATTTTTCACTTCCTCTTCCTGTAATGTTTTGCCAAGGATGTTTTGAAAAGCTGGTTTTCTAGCTGCAAAGTCTTTTAACTTTTGTTTATCGTGGAAGATTTTATTTCATTTTCAATCCTGAAGCTTAATTTTGCTGGATACATGATTCTTGGTTAGAACCCTTTTTCTTTAAGCATTTGAAATATTTTGTTCCAGGATCTTCTAGCTTTCAGAGACTGTGTTGAAAGATCAGCAGTTATCTTGATTGGTTTACCCATAAATGTAATCTGCTTCCTTTCTCTTATGGCTTTTAAGATTCTCTCCTTATTCTGTATATTGGGCATCTTCATTATTATGTGTCTTGGTGTGGATCTCTTATGATTTTTTACATTTGGTGTCCTGTAGGCTTCTAGTATTTGGATTTCTTTTTCATCCTTTAAGTCTGGGAAGTTTTCTAGTATTATTTCATTGAATAGATTGCTCATTCCTTTGGTTTGTACCTCTATACCCTCTTGTATCCCAATAACTCTTAAGTTTGGTTTCTTTATATTATCCCATAATTCTTGGATATTCTGCTCATGATTTCTTAACATTCTCGCTGAGCTGTCTATGTTCTTTTCAAGTTGAAAAACTTTGTCTTCAATGTCTGAAGTTCTATCTTCTAAGTGTTCTACTCTGCTGGTAATACTCTCATTTGAGTTTTTAATTGTTTTTTTGTTTCCTGCATTTCCAGGATCTCTTGTTTGTTTTTTATATCCTCTATCTCCCTAGAGAGTTGATCTTTTGCTTCTTGGATTTGTTTATGTAATTCATTGTCAAAGTGATCTTTCATTGTCTGAATTTGCTGGATAATGTCTTCCTTGAGACTCCAGATCATCTGACGCATGTATATTTTGATCTCTTTATCTGATATTCCATCAGCTGCAGATATTACCTCATCTAATGTTGAATTGACCTGTATTGTTTGTGGTCCTTTCTTTCCTTGTCTTTTCATACTGCTCATGTTTTTTTCTAGCATTGTTAAATTGTGTGTTAATCATTTTCCCCTTATATATTTATATTGTTCTTGTATAGCACCAAAATCCCTCTTTTGCGGAGAAAGACAATGTTAACTGTTCCCAATAACAACAGTACATCATCTAAGCACAAGTTTTCATTATTAATACATTTATAGTTAGATTCTAAGTCTATAGATATTGGTTTCAATTATTATTTAAGAATATAGTCATTAGTTTTATAAAAGGCATACCATATCTGGTGGCATATAGAAAACTTAATTTCAAATGATGAAATATGTTATACTTAGAGGGAAAGGAGTGAGGGTATGAGGCTAAACTAACTTAGCAATTTTGGAGAATTCTAACCAATAGACTGGTAATTTATGGAAGAATGTATAGACTCAACCTCCTATCTGTATTTAGATAGTTACCCTATGTATAGATAGCAAAAGTTAGGAGGTTGAAAGTGGGATAGAGGGAATACGAATGAAGAAAAGAAAATAAAAGGAAGAAAAGAGAAATAAGAAAGAAGGAAAAGGAAAGTAATATAGAAATAGAGAAAAAATAGGGGAAAGGTGGGGTATATGCAATTCCTCTATATTATGTTACTTTGGTAATTCGGTTGTTCATGCACAGTTCTTGGTTTCACATATGTTGAAGTTACGAAAGAGAGAGAAGAAAAGAGAGAAAGAGAAAAAAAAAGTCTCTCAGAACACTGTTTTCCTTGCTTCCAGTAGGTGGTGTTGTCTATTCCTAGCTTGAGCCTCTGTATTCAGGGTGGTGGGTATAGCCAATGTGAAAGAAAATGAGCTTCCACCTGTATCTTCCCTACTCTAGTCTCTGAGGTAGAAACCAGGTGTCTGTACAGTTGTCGTTTTGCATTGATAGCTACAACCCCCAAAAGTTTGTGGGAAATATTTTGAGTTATGGCAGCTAAGGGTGGGGGAGTTGGAAACTGGGTACCTGTGCTGGTAGCCACACCCACTTTGATGGGTTTTAAGGGTTGATGGGCTTCCTCTGGACTAGCACTTGGGGCAGGGCCGGACTTCCTCCTCCGGTCTGGCTGGGCACCTGCTGTCTTCCTCCTCCCGTCTGGCTGGGCGCCTGGCGTCTTTCCTCCTCCGGTCTGGCTGGGCGCCTGGCGTCTTTCCTCCTCCGATCTGGCTGGGCGCCTGGCGTCTTTCCTCGAGTCTCTTGTATTAAAAGTGATGGAAACTTCAATTTACAGCCCTGACTTGTAGGCTAGAAGGCTCTTTGCAATGGAGGAAAGAGGTTTCAAGATTTGGGGGCACTGGCTATGGTGCTGAGCCACTGTCTACTGTCCTTTGTCCCCTGTCCCACCTCTGCTACAGGCACACCATTTGGAAGAAGGTCAAAGGTGCTGTCACCCCTCTGCTGGCCAGAATCATATCTCTCATCCATAGAGATGGCAACATTGAGCTTCTGATCAGACCAGACTCACCATCCTGGGCCCATGACCTGTCGATATTTATTTTAAATGTCACCAAGTTGCTGAACATTCCACTTGTGATGAATAACATAAGATGAATGAAAATCCACATAGCACCCTTATTACCTCTCCTGTGCTTGAGAACATAGACTCTCTGCTTTCCAAGGAATGTTTGGTCCACCTCCTTCTATTGCATAGGGGACATGGCATCCTGGCAGGTCTTTGTTCTGTCTCCTTTCTCTTCATTTCCTTCTCTCAGGGCACCTGTTATAGTGAAGAAAGCCAGGTTGGACTCCATGTTCAGTAGGAACATTGCCCTTTGGAGAGAACATGTCCTTAAGCATTCTCAGATTCCCTGATGCTGTTCCCAGTTCTGGGGGGCCTCCCTAGGCTTCCTGTGCAGATTGCAGGGACTTCAATTCTGGAACATTGGCCAATAAGGGGCAGGTGCAGGCACTGGAGACTTGGTTTTGTGTAAGACTTTGGGCCCTCCAGTTCTTATACACAGGAGCCCTAGCCAGGAAGGCAGACAGAAGCTGACTCTGCAGCCTCAGCACCTTGACTTTGTCCTTTTTCTCTTTGTTCTAATAAGTTATACATGACAACAGAATACTCTTCTATTCATTGTACACAATGGAGCACATTTTTTCCCACTTCTCTGGTTGTACAGAATGTAGGGTCAAACCATTCATGTAATCATACATTTATCCAGTGTAATGAAGTACATCATTCCACCATCTTTCCTACTACCAGGCCCCCTTCCCTCTCCTCCTTCTCCTTTGCCCAATCCAAAGTTCCTCCACCCATCCTATGCCCCTGCATTATGGATTAGCATCCACTTATCAGAGAGAACTTTCAGCCTTTGATTTTTTTTTGGATGACCTTGCTTCACTTATCATAACATTCTCCAACTCCATCCATCTACAAATGCCATAATTTTACTTTATTTTAATGCTGAGTAATATTCTTTTGTGTATATATACCACAGTTTCTTTATCCATTCATCTATTGAAGGGCTTTTAAGTTGCTTCCACAGTTTAGCTATTGTGAATTGCGCTGCTTAAAACATTGATGTGGTGCAGGTAATGGAACCCAGGGCCTCACACATGTCAGGCAAGCACCCTGCTGCAGAGCCACTCCTGGCCCACAGTGCCTTCTGAGCACATGTTCTCTGGTGTTCAGAGCACCATATCAGGAACTGATTTTCAGTTCACCTCACCTCACTGCAGAACCATATGAGCCTTCCTGAGGGTGCTTACAACAGTGTCCCCTTCAGCTGGAGAATCAGGGACTATGTGGAAGAGCTCTGGGTCCATGCCCAGTACATCACAGATACAAAAGGTGAGCCCTTCTCAAGATGGGCTTTATGCAGCCCTGGTGAAGCAGCCTTTACCCACAAAGACACTGCCTGACAAGCAGTTGGCTGACAGCAGCTAGCACCTGGTAAATTCTGGGACTTGTAGATATTACGCTTTGCTGTGAATGAGCTCAAACCATGTCCTGCCTTCATTTTGAAATTTCCAATAAAGAAGTGATAATATCCACTAGGTCAGAAGCCTTTATGTTACACCATGAAGGGAGACTATGAGGTGATTTCTGGTGTCACACCGTCCAGCAGGCTGGGGACTGGAGCATATTCCAGCAGGGACAGAGATTGCTATCTGCTCCAAGTTGACAATTCACATCCTGAGGCTCACACCCAGTAAACACTCCATTTAAACTTTCTCAGCAAATGCTAGCAATGAAAAGAGAATGTCCCCTTCTTCCACACTGAGCTGTTGGTCCCTCCTGAGTCACACAAGCTAGACAGTGTGTGCTCTGCTATCATATGCTAGGGGTGAGGTTTAGACATAGTCATTCCAGAAAAGCTAGTGGCAGTGATGTGTTTTGGAAGTCATCTTTCACATACATGTGATATCATCTTATCAACATTTCCTTAGAGAACCAGTATGTTCAAAGTAAACTTACTTTCCTGGGTCTTCATTCTGCCACTTGTCCTAAACCAAAGTGAAGCAGTGTGTTTCCTGCTGAGAGGATGTTTCTTCACCTGGGGTATGCCCTTCCTGGCCCTGCTTTTTCAGCAAAATATGCAGCTAGGAAGCAACTCCCCATCTGCTGGTAGGTAAATCTCTCTGCTTGGCGTAGTCTCTGATCCCAGCCCTAAAGAGCAGCCCACTCAGTCCTGATTTCCTGGAAACCCATATATATATATATATATATATATATATATATATATATATATATATATATATAGTATAGCACAAGTATAGCACAAAACTCAGGCTACCTTAGAATTTTTTTTCCTTTTGGGTGAGTGTGGCTTTTGTGACCTAAATTGAATGTTGATCCTGTCTTCCTTTCTGTGTCCCCTAGTCTATACATCCACCATTCTCTATTCCCATAAGGCAGCCAATGGCATTTTGTCTCTGAGTCACCCTAGGGTGCTGCACTAGCCTGGGGCTCCCCTTCCAAAGAAGTGAGCTTCTTTCAGCTGTGGCTTCACAGGTCTCAAGTCACTCTGGCTTCCTCCATGCAGGATGGTCAGAGATGTTAGTGTTAATCTCCCAGTAAACTTCCCTGGGCATTTTTCTTGCCCAGTTTCCTGGAGATCAGCAGCATGAGTTGTTTCAGTGCTACTTGAGGGATTTCATGTTCTTTACCATGAAAGTGTCCACCTGGGAGGAGCTGAAAGTAGGTATCCACTCAAGGTCAAATGTGGAAATTGGACCACAGTATGGACTGGGGACAAATATGGGAACTCAGGTTCCAAGAGCTGGTGCTGCTGTGGGGAACATAATGAGGCCACAAAAGACACTAGGCTGAGAACATCCTCCAAGCTACTTAGAACACAGGGCCAACCCTCTATACTCCCCAAGGCCTCCTTGAATGGGACATTTCTACTATCTTGAGAAGCTCTCCATGTTCCTTGTAGCACCCTCTAAATTGTTGATTTTCTCTTGACAACATTAAGGTAAATATGTAACTGAGCTCTTAAGAATAATAAATGAAATTCAGTGGAAAGGTTGATACTTTTTGTTTATGAATCTGGGGAGAAAACCAAGAGTCTCAGGCACCGTAGACTAGTATTGTCAATAGAGTTGCAGCCCAGCCCAAGATGGAAACTCAGCTGTCCAGTAGTCAAACATAGCACAGATAAAGAAGATGACAAATGTGTGAGAACATACTCTAGCCCACATAATGGAAGGTTAGAGAGTGTTTTTAGAAAAGATCAGAATTTACCCTGAGTTTAAAAGTGGGTAGAAGGGGCTGGGGATGTGGCTCAAGTGGTAGCGTGCTCGCCTGGCATGCGTGCGGCCCAGGTTCGATCCTCAGCACCACATACCAACAAAGATGTTGTGTCCACCAAAAACTAAAAAAATAAATATTAAAAATTCTCTCTCTCTCTCTCTCTCTCTCTCTCTCTCTCTCTCTCCTCTCTCACTCTCTCTTAAAGAAAAAGTGGGTAGAAATTATAAGCCAGCTACATAGAGCATAATTGTGTGGGCATCTAGAAAATTTTGCTCACATGCTCAGCGCCCCCAGGAAGTCAAGAGAATGTAAACAGTCTTCTGATACCACTTTTATCTGCTCATCTGTCAAAACCAAGTTTGCAAAAGGAAGGGCAGGCTCATAGGCCTCCTTGGCAGGTGTTTAGCAGTGGTCACATGGCAGGGTGGTTGAAGAGCCTGCCCCCATAGCTGCTGACCATACTGTGAGTGCTGGGAAGATGCTCACAGAAAATCTTTCCAGCTTTGTTTCTGATCACAAAGAAATAGAAACAATTTAAGTGTCCAAATAAATGAAGAAGGGACAAAGTATGACTATTTTAAAATGGTTGTTTGCAACCATTGAAAACTATTTTCACAGATAATGAGTGATAAAGGAATATTCATAATCTAATCTTGATTGAAAAAATCAGGAACACAGTGATCCTGATTTGAGAATGATTCTGAGGAAAGGAATGGCTAGGAAAATGTCTAGAGGCTCTACTGAAAAGCAGTTGGGAGATATGAAGTCTAATTTGTAATTTTTTAATGGTAAACTGAATTTATTTCCTCTTGGAAAACAATTCCAGTAATCTCCATGTTCAGACCACAGAGTAAGCATTAATAAGAGTAACATACAGGTTAGTTCAACTGATTTAAGAATTTGGCTGTGTGAATCATTAAGGAAAATCTTGAACACTCAAAGCTTCAAATGTATCCAGGAAAAAATTATTTTGACAGTCTACATAACAACTATTGCATATATAGTGATGCTACCTGTCACATCGCAAGGCTTACAAATATATATATGGGCCGTATCCGGCTTGGGGTTCTGTTCTGTGAGAACATCTCTTCATGGTTTGCAAGAATCTTCAGCAATAAAGAATAGTCTTGGATTTTAACTGTTGATATACCAAAAGAGAAATTCTAGGCTTAAGAGTATATAAAAGGAAGTCTAACCATAGTCCCATGTGTAACAGTTGTTTTTAATCTGTCTTTCTTAAAAATACTTTCTCTTAAGCCATCTTGTTCACTTTTTTTTAATCTTTCCTGAATAGGGCCCAGGTCCACTTGTCTTTATAAGACCATTTTAGTATCAGATGACATAATACATGTGCAACACTTTATATACAAGGAGTCTATCAGGTGCTCAAAAGTTCAAACACATGAACATCCAACAGTTTTGATAATACAAGTGTTATGGTAAAATACAATGTTCTGAATAATTTACATTAACAATGAAAGTTTCTTGCAAAGAGTAAAACAAGTTCCCTTTTTGTGCCACAAAAGTAATTCTCCTTGAGAGACTATACTTTCACTAACTGCTGTGTTGGGTCATCGTGTGATTAGAGACACTGATGCATTTTCATTTGACATTTAACAGTTTGCATGGGCTTGGGCTGACATCTCAAAGCATTTTCTGGATGACACTAAGCTGCAGCTCTGTTTGGATGAAAAACTTCTGTGGACACTGTGTACAGTCATAGACCTTGTCTTCTTGTCCATGGGCAGAGAAAATATGCTGCTGCAGCTTGTTTGCTTGAACAAATAGTGTAAAGCAGACAGGACACTTGAAGGTGCCTCCCATCCCTTCAAAGCTGTGCTCTATCAGGTGGCACTGGAGTTTGGCAGGAGAGTTGAAGGTCTGGCTGCAGAGTTTGCACTCGTGGTTCAGTCCTTCATCAATCATGTGATTTGCAACATGAACCTGTATTTCCCATTCATTGTAGAAAACCATCTGACACTTGATGCACTGATAGGTCTTCTTCTCATCGGACTGGGAGGGACTGATTCTGGGCATGGGCGACACTTATGGTGATTTCAACTGTGAGCTGTTGCTATCTGGCATGAGCTCTCAGTGCATGGTTTGGATGTGGTTCTGGAGTTCACTTTCAGACTCGAACTTCACATTGCAGCTGGAGCAGCGTGTCTTCAGTTCTCCTGCCTTGCCTTTGCCCTCGATGGCACTCAAATTCTCATTCTGGCCAAAACCTGGTCTATTTGTGCTGGGCTGGAGGCTGATGCCTGGGCTACTGCTCTTACTGAGATTTACGCAGCCAGCACACAGACCATATGGCAGGACGTTGATGTCAAGTTTCACCAGATCTTGCTTGGAACAGAATTCTTTTAGGCAAGATGCACACTTGTACAGTTTTTGGACATGCTGGCCATGCCCGGTGGTATGGACTGTGGACCCATTCCCTGTCTTTTGCATGTGGAATGTCCCATGGATTTTGAGTTCCAAGGTGGAGGTCACAGTCTTCATGCATACTATGCAGCAAAATCCCATCAGAGAATTCTTCAGGTCAGGGTGCATTTGGCAATGCTCCAAGAACTCCTCTTCACTCTGTAGAGGCATCTTGCATATCCTGCAGTTTCCAGTATCAAGGCTCTTACTGTGCGTGACTTTGTGTTCTGTAAGAATTAAAAGGGAGGGAAAACGTTCTCTGCAAATAGGGCACATGTAGTGTTTGACCATGCCTTGGTGGGTCTACATATGTTCACGCAGGCCATTTTCAGAGAAGAAGGTTCGAGAACACATGTTGCACTTGTAATTCCCTTTAATGAGCTTGGCTTTCTTCTTCACAATGGCACTTTCTCCAGGTCTGATATAGTGGTCCTGGAGCTGGTGATTCTGCAGCAGAGTTTCCATAGTGTACACCGCCCCACAGATGTCACACCCATATATAGGCTCAGAGCTGTCCACATCTTTCTCACTCAGATCGTGACTGTTGTGGGACTCCTGGCTGTTGGTCAGTAGGGTCTGCAGCTCCACTTCTTCTTTCTGCACCTGCTCAGAGGCTCCATTTTTGCTGTAGTTGGGTGTCTTGCTTTCAGACACACAGTGCTTCTCTTGCAAATGTTTCTCTAGCAGAATGATGGCATGGAAGGCTTTGCTGCAGAACTTGCAGTTGTACTTCTTACTGTGAGTTGTGATGTGGCACTGAAGCTCCACCTCAGTGCCAAAGGGCTCACCAAAGAAGATGCACTTGTACAATTTGCCTTGGTATTCCAGGTGGTTTTGTTTCATGTGGAGCTGCAGGTCAGTCTCGTTGCAGAAGTTCCAGGTGCAAGACGTGCACTGGTAGACCTTCTTTTCATTACTGTGCTTCACAGCCAAGTGCAGCTGAATGGAGATTTTTGAGTCAAAAACTTCTTGGCAGAGGGTGCAGCGGAAGAAGACAAAAGTGTGCATGTCCAACAGGTGTTTCTGAAGGTCATCCACTGATGTGAACTGCTTGTCGCAACTCTCACAGATGTAGTAGGTTGAGGTGATCATAAAGTGAATGGTCACAGGCTTCAGCAAGGATTCTTGGTTGGGGAATTCCTTGTTGCACTGAGGACAGGTCAGTTTCAGCAGCACAGTGTCGAGATGAGTTTTTAAGTGAGTCTGAAAGCTGTCTAGGGATGTGTACTTAGCACCACACTGAATACAGATATATTCTCCGGCGGGATGCACAGGTGCTCCCCCTACTGCCTGCATGATCTTAAGAGATGTCTGCTTTATGGCCACAGGAGATAGGGGGCTCAAGGCCCGGGATTCTTTCCCATTGTGAATATAATTCAGGGCCAAGGGAATGTTTTTATGATTCTCTTTGATATGCTTGTACAGCTTAAGAACACTGTTGAATATTGGCGAATTTGTACAATAGATACAGGAATAGACTTCCACTAATGGTTCTTTTGGGTCCCAAGCACTGGGGATCCAAACTGAGAGCCACTGAGGTCACAATGCACCTGTCTTATATGCTCTTCAAGGGAAGAGTCAGTGACAAATCCCATATATCAATGAGGACAAAATAATGCATTACTGTCCTTAGCTGCAGGGTTTGCAAATCTGTGAGAACATCGGATGTGTTTCTTAAGGGTTTTGAGGTCGTTGACAACTTCAGAACAGAAGTTGCACTGGTAAACTATGGCAGGCATTGCAGAAACAATCAGGCCTGGGTCCTGAGCTTTGTGCACTTGCTTAACATGTTAATTTAGGTTATAAAGTGAGGGTAATACCTCCAAGCAATACTGACAAATATGGGCCTGTTCTGGCTTATCTAAATGAATAGTCTTTAGGTGAATCTGCAGAATTGCAAGACTCAAGAATGACTGCTTGTGGCAGTAAATACAGCTGTAGATAACTTTTGCTTGTTTACTCGAGGGGCCGGTCATGTCAGGGGTTTGCTGAGGAGCCCCCTTCCTCCCTCGACTCTTTGGGATTGGTGGGGCAGCCTCCACCATGGTTGAACTGTCCACTGAGAGGTTGGAATCTGGAGTTGGGATGGACACGGAGATGTAGCCCACCTTGACCAGGGAAAGGCTGTTGCTGTGATTGCAGGACTCCAGTTGCTGGTGACTGTTCATGTGGCTGTACAGTTCCTCGACTGTGTGGAAACTCTCAGAACAAATGCTGCAAGAGTTTTTCTTGTCCCCTCTGTGCCCCTGCTCCATGTGGTTCATGAGACAGGTCTCCTTCACAAAGAGCTTGTGGCAGTAGATGCACTGCAGGGCAGCTTGATCCTCATTGGGGGAGCATTCGGGGTGGCACTCTGCAATGTTGTTCTGGAGGTCTTCCGGGAAGTCAAAGTCTTCTTCACACTGACTGCATTTCTGAGTGTCCTTCATCTTCCAGTCCTGCATCCTGGAACTAGACTGGGAACTGTTCTTGTTCCTCTCATGAACCTGCATGTGTCCGTGTAAGGAGCTAGAGGACAGGAACCCATGGTGGCAAATGGCACATTTATATGGCTTGTTGGACGTGTGAGTCTTTAAGTGGATCTACAAGTGATCACTCCTGGAGAACGCAGCATCACATTCACTTCAGTGGTACTTCTTGTACCCGGTGTGGAGCTTTATATGGAGATCTTGGTTCCACTTGTGTTTGAACAGCAGACTGCAGTAGGTGCATTTGAAAGGCAGTGACTCTGCTCATGGTGCTTTAGTAGCTGAGGTGGCTAAACGACTTGTCACAGAACTGACATTGGTATGGCAGTCCAGGGGCACCTTCTTCCTCTCTAAAATTGCAACCTCTTCCATGACTAGGGGAAGTCTGGTCCTTGTTAGAAGGTGAGGAAGCTAGCCAAGAGCATGTGGGATCATCTTCAACATCCACTCCATCTGTCAGCTGATATTGATTAATCTTGTGTTCTGTGATATAGCTCAGTGATTCAAACACCTGGAGGCAACTGTCACAGTTGTCCTCCCGGTCTTCTGTCCTCTTCTTACAATCTATTATGTCTCTATCTTCAGCCTTGTCTTCAAGTTTACAGTTTGGGTATTTGAGGGATCTTGGTTTCACTTGCTTGCGGCGGCAAGACATCCTGCAAGGTCTTGGACTGCACTGGCACTCAGGTAGTCCACATAATAATAGAAAATGGAAGAAAGGCCCCCAAAGCCATCAGGATGGCTCCAGAGGGGGCCCTAACCCACAGGGACTCGCTTTATATGTAATCACTGAGGAAATCATTGTCAGCCCAGCCTGCATGCACTCACACACAGACAGAGGGGCATGATTAAAAGGCTAGAGCACGGGGAGCCAGAGGGAGGAGGGGTCGTGCCAAAACCCAGACTGGAGGCGCCAGCTGTGGCGCGTGGATCCAGAGCCTGGCAGCGGCCGAGCACCCCACACCCTGCCCTTAATTCGTAATTTTTGTGTGTGTGGTTTTTGAATAGTTCTGAATTCCCACAGGAAAAAATCTCTTTATGATTCAAAAATACATACTGAAAACGCTTGGAAACACCAGTTTTTGCAGAGGGCCCTGTGGTTCTGTGTCTGAGTTGGAAGCAGCCTCAGGGAGGCCTGAGGATGGGCTCTGCTTGCCATGGGTGCACCTGGCCTATCAGCATTTCAGGACCAGCTGCACAACTTCTCCAGAATCTTGACCATCCAACCGCAGTTTCTGCAGAGCCTCACTGAAGCTTTACAGAAGCATGACATGGCTGGCTGTGAGATGGTACAACCCCTCGGGAGGCCCAGGCCCTGGTCTGCCACCAGAGGAGAGACCCTTCAGGGGGAAGGGAGCCAGCATAGCCCAGAGATATTGGAAACAGCTGGCTAGTGTTTCCTGTATCCCAAGACCCAAAGGAGCAGGTTATACATTGTGTACTTGTATTCCAAGCCTGGAATGCAAGGACACAATGCCTCTGCCAGGACCTCTGGCCTAAGGGAGCCATAGCCAATGAAGAGGATGGGTGGAAGGGCAGAGAACATTTGGAGTTCACTCTCCCCTTCCCAGATACTAGATGTGTTGGCTGCAATGGCCTGTGCTGAAATGCTGACAAGAGATAATCTGAAGCCAAGTCCCCAGGCCTGGCTGAAGCTGGTTAAGAAGATGTCTATACCGCTGGAGCTCGTGTGCTCAGATGGGTACTTGCAAGATAGCAGGATCACAGTCAGAGTTGTCATTGAAGAGGTCAGGTGAGACCCAGAGCCTAGCTCTTCCTGGCATGCTCGGCTTGTGCTCATCAACGGACTATGGGTTGTGGCACCCCTGGCAGCAGGACAAGCAGGTTCTCCTGCCATGGCAGGGGCTCTTTGTGCACTCACTCTGCACTTGATGAACCATGTCAAGTGCCAGCCATCTCATTAGATGTGGGAGAAAGAGGAAAACCAATGCAGCGAAACCATGGTGCCCCAGGGCCACAGAAAGGCAGGCAGCAGCATGAGAATCACTGAGTTGGCAGGGAGCCACTAGAAAGGATGGGGGTGATCAGAGCAAGCAGGCCTTCAGGATTGAGGAGGGTCCCAACCCATGCTGGGCTATAAGAGTCAAGAGGGACTCGCTCTGTGCAGGATTGTGAGAGTGGGGCACAGTGGCAGAGTGGGCACAGTGGCAGTGCATGCTGAGGTAGCAAAGTGAGACCCTGAGTCCTACCTTCATGGAGAGCTGGAGGAGTGTTGAGGGCAGAGCTGGTGGTTAATTTCTTCTGTCACCTCACCTTCCCATGCTGCCTTGCACATGCACTCTTCATGCCCTCCTCCTGTCTCAGACTCCTCTGTCAAGGCTAAGTCCCTGACACACTCTTTTGACAGAATCCAGTGGAATTCGGTTTTATCAATTGCATTCTTTCTGGAGCACGTGTTCCTGGGGACCAAGAGCCAGATTCTGGAGCTGTGCCAGCTGATGACCAAGTACATCTTCTCACTAGACAAGGTAAGCACTGGGACACAGAGACCAGGAGCCCACTCCACCCTCACCTGCAGGTCAGTGCTGGGCTTTCACAGAGTCACACAGGGGGATGTGACAAATTGGCCAGCCATAGCATGGATAAGCTCAGTTGTTTAAGAGTTGGCCCTCCCTGATTGCTAAGTCAGGGCATGCCACTTAGGGATAGCAATGACTCTACACAACAGAACTTCTGCAGGGAACTTGCTTATGGATGCTTTTCAAGGGCTGGAGGAGTGGGCTTCACTTACACCCAGGATGATCTAGAACAAGCCAGCAGCCTAGCCCTCAGAGGTAAAATCACCTTCACCCTAGGCAGGATGGCAGTGATGCAGGAGAGTGCCATTGAAGCTGGGGACTTCAAAATACATACTATAAAGGGACCACAGGAACAGAAAAACACTGAGCCTCTGTCCTCAACGCCAGATAAATCTGATGACAGTGCTACTAGTCCCCTCAGAGAAAGCCACTATCTCTGTGGCCAGGCTGTCCAGCAAAAATAGCCACTCAGCACAACACCATTTCCACCTATTTTACCCTGTGATCTTGGGCTAGGGTGACTATCACATAAGCACATCCCATGGGTAGAAAATCATTATCCTTCAAAGTGCCCACTGTCTGGGTATCTGAGAAAGGCCGCTGTAGACAGGTGTGCAGCCTTTGAAATGCAGGCAGGCACACCAGACAGAGATTAGCAGAGACACCAGATGCCAGTGTATCCAAACTTGACTAGAATATCAGAGGCCTTGTGCAGGATGGTCTATACAGGCCAGGGCTTGCTCACAGCTCCCAGGTGCCTGGTACCCACATTTCTTCTCAAATGACCTTCTGTCCTCTTCAACACACACCTTCCAGCTACTTGTCTTCAAAGTCTATCCCTGCTGTCACAGCCTAGGGAGCAAAAGAAGGGGTGGCAGTGCCAGGGATGGACCCCAGGGCTTCACACATGCTAGGCTGGCACTCTGCCATTGAGCCTCCCCTCAGCCCCTGCACACAATACCTTTAAGAACACATCCCAGGCTGGTGGCACATGCCTGTAATCCCAGGAGCTTGAGATGCTGAGGCACAAGGATTGCAAATGTAAAATCTGCCTCAACAACAGCAAAGCCCTGAGCAACTCAGTGAGACCCTGTCACTAAATAAAATACAAAGTAGGGCTGGGGGTTAGGTTTAGTGGTTGAGTGCCCCTGAGCTCAGTTCCAAGTACAAAAAAAAAAAGAATATAGCCCCAAAACACACACACACACACACACACACACACACACACACACACACACACACCTGCTCATATTTCATTGCCCTAAACTAAGTCCCTTGGCCGCATCTAGTTGAAAGGCAGTGGGAAAACTTGCACAGAATGTGCTTATGTGCCATGGAACTTAAGAGGCATTTTGTTGTTGTTATTTTAGAAAAAGGAAAAAGAAGTGGTTTTTTTTTTTTTTTTTTTTTTTTTTTTGCTTTGCTAGCAAAGGAGAAACACAAGGGTCTCTGTCCCAGAGGCTGTGATTTCCCTATTAAGGGGGAACACAGGGTTTTTTAAAGAGGCAATTCAGGGGAATCCTATTTTCCCAAAAATTAGGAAGGAGAGATTAGGGAGATCAGGGAGGAGAAAAAAACAGGCCTGCTTTAGAGCAGTAAAGCTATCTTTAAAGCATGACGTGAACTGCTGTTACAGAGGTTCTTTAAGGAAAAGTAAAGAAAAATGGTGGAAAGGAGTGTGTGTGTGTCCCTGTGGCCACAGGCATCCTGGACCATCTTCCCATATGGCCTGGACAAAGCTCTCTCTAAGTCTTTCCTGTCCCATCCAGGACCCTCAGATCTCTGGGGATACACTGGCCACTCAGCCAGGTCCAGTGTGGTCTCCAATGGTCAAGAAGCTTGCTAGCTGAGAGATGGGTTTTCTGGCTCTGCAAGCTGGCATGGGCATATTTGTAGGTAGTGGGAGACTTTTTCCTCAATCTAATGACCTCAAAAACTTCACAAGTTTCTGGTTCATTTCCTTTTAATACGATCCCTGTGCAAGTAACCACAGCCACAGATGCTAGCCAGTTAGTTCTCAGGCTTGAAGCCTGTGGTGTACACTGGTCTCTGTTCTGTGTGCCCCTTCCAGCTCCAGGGAATCCCCAGGGCCATTCATTGGCTATGCGATGCCTGAAAGGTTGCTGCCCTACATTGATCTTTGCTGCTCTCCTCCTGTGGTTGGGAGCTTAAGTGCAACTTCAGGGATTGCCAGGGGCCTCAAGTCTTACCTCCTGCAGGCTGCCACTTCAGAGCTGCCTTCTCCAGTTAGACTACACTCCCTGGATGTTGGAAAGATGAAAGTAGTCAGTACATGATGGGTATTCAAGTCTTCTTGTCAGGTCTGACAGAAGGGTTAGAGATGGCAACCAGAGGTGTTAAGCAGGTAGGGAAGCTACAGAGAAAGATGCTAGGAAGGCCAATTCTTGTGGCTTATCTGTCATGCAATTTTTCCACAGGTCACAGGGAACTGGTTTTCCCTTCTGTGCTATCCCTAATGTCCTTAACCAGCACCCCACTACTGGGCCACTGCTGCTCTTTTTCTAAAATGTGCTAAAATATACATAACACAAAATGCACTGTGTAACCACTTTTAAATGTGCAGTTGTCGACATCAAACACTAGGTATTGCACCACCACCAGATCCTGCTCCAGAGTGTCCTCACCTTTGTCACCTAACACAGACTCCCCAGCCCTTCCCCAGCCCTGGGAGACCCCCCACTCTACTTTCTGTCTGTCACTCTGACTGCCACAGGTACCTCACCTAAGTGAAATTGTTCAGCATTTGTCTTTGTTTTCCGGCTTGTGTAGGTTTGACCAAATAAACAAAAAGTCTCTGCAGCTCTCAGTAAGTTTTAAGCCTGTAATTGGGCCTGAAACCAAAATGTTTGAGAAAAGCTTCTCTGTAATATGGAATTTCATATTCATCCAAGACTGTGCAAACATACTTTTAATGAAAAGTGTTAAATCTATTACCTACATATTGTATTACACCTTTATATTGTATTTTACCTTTATACACACAGAGAAATATATGGGCAGATGATTGGTTAATAGATGTTCTTTTTTTTTTTTTTGGTAGGGTGATTCTGCCACCCTGACATCACCAGGAATAATATTTCTCTTTTCACAGCTTCCATGCTGTGAAAGAATACATCCAGGCCTACTTGTCCCTGTTAGAGAAGAAGGTGTTCATCATTAGAGGTAAGACCAAACTCTACATGCTCTTCATCAATTGCCTAGAAGTAAGCTGGCTGCCTCTTTATTGATTTATTTTGCAAAGCATCTGAACCATGTGGTTTAGGCAGTAGCAGAGTTTCTGAAAACTGACAGAATGCAGCTTTATTCAGTATAATTAACAGATGCTTCTTTTCAAAGACATTGCTTTGCCCTTATATGTCACACACACAGTCACAAGTCACTTGGTGATATTTCCATCACTGCATGTCTGATATTTGCATGACAATGAAATTCCCTAAGGATTCATTCTTGCAGGAGTCCCTATTGTTAAACAGTGTTTGACCATGTTGACATGTGCATGTAAGTGCAGAGCAGAAGAAACCACAGCCTGGATGAGTACACCACACGCTTAGCAATGGTCATTCCCAGCTGGCAAGATGATGAATCCTTTTTATTTTTAATGTCTTCATATTTTTACTTCAAAAAATGTTAAGGTTATACACATTTTTTCCTTATAGATTTGTTTTTTTTTCCAGTTGTTTACTATGATTCAAAAAATTTATAATCAGATCTACAATGATGGCCTTTATTTTCCCTTTAACTCTCACTGGCAATTTTAGAAAGTTGGGGACTTGCCTGTTACAAATAATAATATTCTTTTCTTTCTTTTTCTTTGTTCCTTAGGATTCAATTCATGAGAAGACCGGTGCTTTTTGCACAAGGAATAAACTCGACTGCCGGAGGGAGGAAGGTCATTTCCTACAGAACTGCCATTTTGGAGTTGGTCGAGTACCTGCAGGAGGTTGCACGAACCCACCAGTGTCCTGACAGACCTTCTGACCTCCTCTAGGAGCTTCAAGAGGGCTCAGGCAGGTCTTCTCTACCTTGAAGAAGTTAGCTACAGGTTCAGAAGGACAGAAACTGTCAAGGGTCTTGCTGGCCCTTACCATGTTCCCCTCCTCTGGGTGTTTTTATACTGAGTTCCCCAGAAGAAGGCCCTCAGTCCCCAGTCACTGACCAGCTTTCTCCTTGCACTCTCAGAGCTGACTGAGGGACAGCAGTACTAAATGTGATGCATAGAGCATTTCTGAACCCAGACAGGGAAGGACTGGCACTGTGCATACCTGGTCCGGAGGCTCGCGAAACTGCACAGGATAGAATTTGTGCAGAGCCTCTCCAGGCAGGGCCATCAGTGTCTGTGGGTGTTTCCCAAGGGGATCAATGCATAGGTGAGATGCAAGTCCCTGCAAGAGCAGGCAAGTGGAAGGCACCGCTCCTCACCCTCCCAGCCCTCACAGCAGGCAGGAAAAAGGCAGGCATCTGGTCCTTGGTCTCTGCTTCAGGGTAGGTTTTGGCTATCTGCTGTAGGGCAAAGGTATGCATGGACACATGTGTGTGCACACTCACATGTGTTTCTGGTTTGTTGTTTACCTGCATTTTATTTAGGCTTCACTTCTAATTGACTTGGATATAGGAAAAGTGAATGAGTATTATTTCTTTCAATATTTGCTTCCAGCAAATTAAATGGTAACAGCCTGCAGGCTGTGTCTTGGTGTCTCTGCCAGGCAGAGGTGGGTAAGAATTGAGACAAGTGCAATGAGTTTGGCTTTCAGGGTTCTACATTCCCAGTAGTCTGAAACTGGTAAATTCTAACTGTCCTGAAGTTTAAGAAATGGCACTGAAAATCCTGGAATTTTTAAGATAACCAACTGGGACTCAGAGATGACATGTTTTTGTCTCCTTGCATGGTATGGTACCATGTGTAGAGAAAGCAAGCAAATCTAGGGTCGGCCTCCCTCCTCCTCGGGCTCTTCATCCCTTTTGAGGCCATATTCCTGAAGACCCCCAGGATTGTCATGCCTGGGCCCCACAGGGAGTTCCAGGTCATTTGCCTGTAGCCTTCAATGGTGCCTGCCATCTTTCTTCACCTATGCGGAAGGGTCTTTGCAGAACACCCCACCTCACCCAACCATGACTAACCCTCTTCTCCTGGGCTGAAGAAGGACCACACAGGCCAGATGGACTGATACTTGGTGCATGGGGACAAGTACAAGGCACTTTGTGATGCAGTGGGCTAAGTCATGCTCTAGTGCAAGGCCTCCATGGCCTGAAAGATTCTCCCTGATGCCAGGTGGTGCCCCTCACACCTTTATCTTCCCTGATGTATCAAAGGATGCAGGTATTGTGGAGAAATCCTCTGAACAGCCCCTAGAGTAACACTATGTGCCAGGAGGCAGATGCCCATGGCCTCCCTAGTGAATGAAACACGTCAGCACAATTAGCAAAATTTATAGCTATGTAATTCACAATCCACAATATGCTTATGAGTCTATTTTGATGTTGATACAAAGTTTTAGGATTCTAATATTTAGAAAATATTTTTAGTTGTAGAGGGACATAATACCTTAATTTAATTAATTATTTTTATGTGGTTCTGAGGATCAAACCTAGTTCCTCACCTATGCTAGGCAAGCACTCTACCACTGAGATACAACCCTAGCCCCAGGATTCTAATCTTTTTTTTAAAGAGAGAGTGAGAGAGGGGAGAGAGAGAGAGAGAGAGAGAGAGAGAGAGAGAGAGAGAATTTTTAAAATATTTATGTTTTAGTTCTCGGCGGACACAACATCTTTGTTGGTATGTGGTGCTGAGGATGGAACCCGGGTCGCACGCATGCCAGGCGAGCACACTACCGCTTGAGCCACATCCCAGCCCCAGGATTCTAATCTTGTTCTGGTCTTGCTTTCTG
Source organism: Spermophilus citellus (assembly GCF_964194105.1). NCBI lineage: Eukaryota > Metazoa > Chordata > Mammalia > Rodentia > Sciuridae > Spermophilus > Spermophilus citellus. Next base: position 3,306,727 of record NW_027673039.1, on the reverse strand, counting down.
AGTCCCTATTTATCCTGGCCTCATGCCAGGAAGAGAAAATAGAAAATCCTATCTCTTCTCAGGAAACATTTCCAAGACCAGTGAAGTAGTCAGAGGAGAATAGATGCTGACTTCTATTGCTCCATCATGGCTGTCTGACCCCTGTGCAATGAGGTTAACCTGAGCAAGACTTATGAACTCATAGCCCCAGTCCTGTGCATGGAGGCCCATGGTTTTTTGGCCCAGGGAAGGTTTCTCTGGTAGTGCTGTGTAGCTTCTGAATGCCCACTCCATGCCCTGCCCACAGGCCTGCAGAAGCTCCAGAGCTCAACAGGTGGTCTATATGCTGCTGGCGCTGTTCAGAGAATGGCTGCTCTACACTGTTCTCACAATGCAAAACTCCACCCTAAGCCAGAGGTGAGTGACACATTGAGGCTTCCTTTCAGTCTCATGATTGGGAGGGACTTTTTGAGCATAGTAGAAGTCACAAACTTTTATTCTTATCAGGATAATAGGAATTATGCCCTCCTTCGTAATTTCCTATCTAGAATAGAGGGTGTAACCTAGTTGTGTGGAAGCACTGTTTTCTGTTTAACCCAAACCTTACAGATTCAGGAACATTATCTAATGTTTACCAAAACAGAGTATCAAGATCTGTACATGGATGTGGTTGCTGTGTTTCTATATGAAAATTCTCTTTCTTGAAGAATTTCCTCTCCATTAGTGATACTTTAATTGTATTTACCTTGATATTTGATGTGTACTCAGTATTGAAATGTGTGACTTTCAAAGAGAAAACCCAAAATTCACATAGTATTCCTTTTCACATATCCTAACATGAAAAAATTCTTTTGTGTCAGCAATGTGAGGCTTTGAGCAGGTTAATTGAAAATAGCAGGATCCTTTCTCCTCCAGAGGTCAGGCCTTTGGCAGCATCCCTCGTGGCCAACATTCTGCCTTTGCTGAGCACTTGCCCTGGTGCTGACAGCCTTGAAGAAACAGTGACAGAAATGGCCATTTACACTGCAGCTGTCCTTGAGTGTGGGCAGAGTGAAGTCCTGGTACCCTTGAAAAACTTGGCCTTCTCTCTGGCCAGCATGGCGGTAAGTTGCACTAGGATAACTTTATTTTTGCATTGAAACTTCAGTGTATTTTCATTTTGAGACCTAGCCTATGGCTGTGGGAACTCTCAAATCTGTCCACCTTTCAGACTCTCTGCCCCATTTACCCATTTGATCCTTCAGCACAGTCCTGGTGAAAATGCGACCTGCCTTTTGCCGTTTCACACAGAGGTGTTGCAACTTGGGAGGCTGAGGCAGGAGGATCACAAGTTCAAGGCCAGCCTCAGGAACTTAGCAAACTCCTGTCTCAAAAAATAGGGCGGGATGTGGCTCCATGATCATCCACCCCTGGCTAAATCTCCAGTCCCTAAAAATTAAAGAGAATACACTGAACACCCGGTGATGGCGTGTATCTTGAAGTTTTCAGGGACTGAGGTATTGCGTGTGCAGTTCCAAAACACAGGACATTGGACTTGGCATGCACAGCGCAGAGGATGATGGGATGACAGGGAGTGCCTGACGGCAGGATCTTAGGGGTCAACGGAGATTCTTCAGCCTTGCACTTGATAAGTCTCAAAGTCAATGTTGGACAGACGCCTTGATCTGGTTTGGGGTCTCCAGAGAGGAGGCCTGGGTAGCTTGTGGTTGGGGACCAGAGGCAGAGGGCAGGCATCACCAGGCAAGTTCCACTGAGAACCCCTTCGGTGCCTTCCTGGGATGTGGTCCCAGGGACTGAACCCAGGGGCACCTACCAGCCGACCTGTCCCAGCTCTTTATAGACATGGCCTTGCTGAGTTGCTGAGGCTGGCCTCCACTTGGCGACCCTCCTGCCTGAGCCTCCAGAGCCGCTGGGATGACAGCCACACCCCACTCAACGCACTGCGCCGGGCTCCTCCAATGTTTTCTTAAACATTAACCATATTCCAAGCCAAACCCCTCCCCTAAGCCTGCGCACAACTACTGCAGGAGTGGCCTTCCTGGACGGCTCCCCCAGGGGCACCTCTCTATGCTTTGTTGTGGTCCTGATGCAGAGCGGATGGCGCAAGAGCTGGGCGCGTGTGGCCACGCCCGGGGTGGGAGTGGGCGGGGCATGGGCAGAGCCGGGACCGCACTGTGCCTGTGCATCAGCGAGGGGGTGCTGCAGCCTTGGGTCACTGGCCTTGCGCGTCGCTTCTCAGAGGCAGTGGCAGAGCCCGTGAGAACCGCGGGGAGGTGATAGCACGTCTCTGATGCCGGTTGCCTGAGGCCCAGATGACGAGGCCGAGGTCCCCACCTAGTCCACGCTTGCAGTTCGGCTCCTCTAGGGGACGGGGCTATCCCCCGCCCAGTGGCCATTGCTGCTGCTACGCGGGTCGAACTGGGCTCTGGAAGCCGAGAGGCCGCTGGTTTGCAGGGACAGTGCCTAGGGGTCAGGTCACCTCAGGGGTCTCCCCGGTCTCCTGGAGGAACGCACAGTAGTGGAGTAGGGTGCGTGGGAGCCCTGAGACCCTGGCAGCTTATCGCCACCACATCCTGAGTGCGACAAGTTCCCGCCTAGGGTGAAGAGTGCTGGGGGCCCTCGGCCAGAGCTGCCTCTTGGCGGCTGAGAGCGGGTGCAGTGGGTGTGGGATTCGCCCCTGCGGTGGAGACCCCCTGCGACAGAATTCGGGTGCCAAGGACTGAACCCAGGGGCGCTGGCCGCCACACCACATCCCTTTTCAATTTTTAAGACTGGGTCTCACTAAGTTCGGAGGCTGGCCTCGAATTTGCGATCCTCCAGCCTCAGCCTCCAGTCTAGGTTGACAGGCGCCCGGCTGGGATCTGAGGTTCTCCAATGGCTAAGGCAATGGGGAAAGTGGTCCACAAGGGACAAGGATGGTGGCTGAGTCTCACGCAGGCAGCGGTGGGGTCGGGAAGCCTGCCTGGTTGTCACTGCGCTCCCGCCCCCGCCCCCACCCCTGCTGAAGTTCCTTGGGTCCTTGGATGAGCATTGCGCGGTTCCAGAGCTCTAGGGGTCCCCCTGCGTGTCCCCAGGCCTACAGCCATCCTGCGTCCCCTGCGTCCCGCACAGGGTCCAGCGACATCTCTCTCCAATGCCACCAGTGTTCCCATGAATCACATGACTCTGAAGGCGCCAATCTGCCCACTTGCGGAGTGACCATGACAACGAGGGCAGGTGATGGAGCAGGCAATTGTCGGGCTTACATGGGCCCATCTTATCACTGGCCCAGCCGCTGCAGCCCATTGATCTCATGGGGCTGGGCCGGGAGTCAACACAGCTGGGCACAGTGACAGCTGCACCCATCGCCTGGCCACCAGCCGCCCATTAATCACCGCCTGCTATGGTGAGGAGGGTGACAGAGGCCCCGCCGGTGGCCTCCTGCACCCTGCAGTCTGCGTGCAGTCCTCCAAATGGGAGGTTTTAGTTTGGTGAATCACCCTGGGGAGGGGCCAAGGCACAGTGCTGACCTATGGGTGAGCGGGGAGAAGGATGGCCTCTGCCCTCTGTCCCAGGCTCTGCTTCCCAAAGCCTGGGACAGAGGAAGGCCACTGCTCCCTCCCCTCGGTGCAGCCCTGGGGCAGCATCCCAGGGTCTTTCTCCCAGTGGGGACACTGAGTGGAGCCAGTGACTTCCCCTGGTCTGATCCTAGGCTCTGGGGCCCTCCTCAGGCCTCCGGTTCTTATCCCCCAAACGGAGATTTTTCTTCTAAGCCCAGCATCTGGGAGGGGAGGTTGGAGCTGACCGGTGGGAGTCTCCTTATTGACAGACTGCCAGGTCCTCTTCCAGGAGGGGCCCGGATTGGGGGCTCCTCTCAATCCGGGATGCTTGGGTGGCTGATCACACATCACCTCCCAGGTCCATGGGATATGATCACACACCTGGAGTGATAGGAGACAGAGGCCCATCTTACAGATGGGGAAACTGAGGCTCAATAACAGAAAATAGCCCGGCTGGATTGCAAATACTTTTCATCCCAGCATTTTGGGAGGCTGAGGCAGGAGGATTAAAAGTGGGTGGCAAGCCTCAGCAACTTAGAGAGGCTTTGAGAAACTCAGAGAGACCGTGGTTCTAAATAAAATATAAAAAGGGCTGGGGACGGGGGTCAGTGGGTAAGGGACCCTGGGTTCAGTCTCTGGTGCCAAAAAAAAAAAAAAAGCCCCTTCCTGTCCTGCGTTCCCAATCCCACAGGGGCCCCTGAGAGCTGGCAAGAAGCTGGGATTGCTGGGCCACCCAATCTCGTGCTGGGAGGCACCGAAGAGCCTGGGCCCAGCTGTGACCACCTCAAACATTTCCGGGGACCACCGCCCTCCCCCCGACCCCCCGCCCTTCACCTAAACATCACAACCATTTTTCAGGCTCAAGCTGAAATGGTGCAAAAATTGGGGATGCTGTCATGGCCGCTAGATGGCGTGTCAGCGCAATAAGATGTGACAAATCACCTGTTCCCACCCAGGCTGTGTCCTGCCCATAATGGATGGAGACATTGCCCGCCTTGGGCGATGGGTCACTCGTTAAAACTTCCTCTGGGAAATGAATGTGGTCATCAGGCCCTTTGGCCACCCACCTGCCCACCAAGGGCCACCTCTGCCCAGAGCCAGTGGGCCACCTCCCCAACACCTGAGGAGCAGGAATGAGAAGACCCCTCTGGTCACCAGGACATCTCTGTCCTAACCCACAGCAGGGGCCTGCTGTCACTGCAGCCTCTGGCCTGTTTCTGGGAAAGGTTGAGGCCTGGGTCAGAAGAGGGGCTGGGGCAAAACCTGCCCTTAGAGGTCAAATCTGAAGACGTGCATCAACCTCCAAATACCCAGGACTCAAGTCAGGCCAGTTCCACGCACCAAGGGAGGGGGTGTGGCCCAGATTGCGCTTGGCTCTCACGGCCAGTCGGCTTCCATCTTTTTGGGGGCGTGTCAGGGATTGAACCCAGGGTCACTCAACCCCTGAGCTACATCCTCAGCCTTATTTTATATTCTATTTAGAGGCAGGGTCTTGCTGAGTTGCTTAGAGCCTGGCTAAATTGTTGAGGCTGGCCTCCAATTGCAATCCTCCTGCCTCAGCCTCCGGAACTCCTGGGATGACAGGCAAGCCCCACTGCAATGGCTTCTTGGAACATTTTACAACCATGTGAGGACCTGGGATCGATGACCAGGGCCACAAGTGGGGCACTTAGAATTTTAGAACAGTTTTTTGGGGCTGGGGATGTGGCTCAAGCGGTAGCGTGCTCGCCTGGCATGCGAGCGGCCCGGGTTTGATCCTCAGCACCACATACCAACAAAGATGTTGTGTCTGCCGAGAACTAGAAATAAATAGTGAAAACTCTCTCTCTCTCTCTCTCTCTCTCTCTCTCTCTCTCTCTCTCTCTTCTCTCTATTTAAAAAAAAAGAATTTTAGAACAGTTTTAAATTTGCAGAGCAGTGTGATGGTGGCAGTGCATTCCTGGGTGTCACCCATCATCCTTTGTAGTTGGCACCCAGGCACCATCTGCACCCACCGCCTTCCTTTTTACCTGATGCCCCTTTTTTTGTCCTAAAATACCAGCCAGGGACCTTATTGTCCCATCTATAGAGGCTTCTCTGGGCTGTGACCTTTTCTTCAATGGCCCTTGTTTTTCATGACCTCAACAGTTTGGGAGAGGACTGGTCAGGTGCTCTGCTCATGACCCTCAGCTGAGTTCATGGACTGACAGGGACCCTGGGTTTGGGGAGTCCACCATACCCTTGTGTCTGCAGAGGCACTTGCTGTGGACATGTCCAGTAGGCATTGACCACCACCTCCTGGTTGGGCCGAGGGGATGCTTCAGACCACATGGTCCCTCCTCTCCTGTCCATCTCTGGAGGGTGGCATCATGGGCTCAGTGTGCTGGGCTGCACATTTACCTCATTGACTTGGAACCCACAGGTGGCCAAGCCCAGCCCCTGTGTTAACCAAGTTCCTCTAATGTCAGTGTGACTCGCATCACTGCACACTGGGTGATAACCCAGAACGACTCTCTCTGGTTGCTCAGGTTGTTCCAGCTGGGCTGTTGAGAGCCTTCTGTTGGCACCTGGTCCCTTCAGCCTATCCCCATCATTGCCCATCATCTCAGGGTTAGAGGGCCACTGAGTGAGTGGGAGGGGGCAGCCACTGACAGCTGGCCATTCCAGAAGGTTCCTCCCCAGTAGGCTGAGCACAGTGTGCATGAGCACATGGAGGCATCCCCCACATGGGCAGGACCTTAGCTGCCAGGGTGTGGGGACATGGGCCAGAGTGGAGAAGTAGATAGTGGGCAGAGGTGGAGGAAGAGAATAGAATTTCATTCAATGAGACAAATGGAAGGCAGGGGCGGGACTGGGAGAAAGGGAAATGAATGGACGTCACTTTTCCATGTTCACATAGGAACACAACCAGGGACACCCCACAGCAGGGCCAGCCACAGGAATGAAAATCACACCCCATTGTAGGTGACATGGCAGGATGCACGCTGCTTTCACGGGGGAGCTAAGGAGAACAAATTCATAGAAAAACCTGTGTTCCCACCTATGAGCCAGTGTGAGGGAGCTGACACTCAGGTCACCAGTGCGGCCCCACTCCCTCAGGCCTTTGCTCCCCACAGGAATGTCGAGCCTCAGAGGTCCGTGGAGACCCTGCCCATCAGGAGAGGGCAGCTCCAGCCTTCAGTCACCCTGTTGTCTCCTCCCAGGGGCAACATGCACTCCCTTCATCCCATCCTGACTTGTGAAGTCTTGGGTAGGAACAGGCCCAGGGAGAAGGGACAACCTGCAGCACCTACCTGATAACACAGTTGCCTTGGTTGGAGGCAAAAATCACGATGGGAGCGATGGAAGATTCCAAGCTCAGTGCAGGGAGGTGAAGCCCTCGATGTCCAGCATGTGCACCTCATCCACGAACAGCACACTGGGGACCAGCACGGACATGCCCTGGTCGATGTACTTGTTCACCACATTGTTGATCTCGCCTCAGACAAGGTCCCAGCCAGTGCAGGAAATGCCACATGCTCTCTTCTCCACACCTCATTTCCCTCCAGACCCAACCCTGCAGCATGGTTCTCCTACTGGCTCTCTGACCCCAGGCTGGGTAGTGGACCCAATCCAGGTTTGATGTCTTCATTTAAAAACAAGAATCATGCCAAGTGTGGTGTCACATGCCTATAACCCCAGCAGCCTGGGAGGCTGAGGCAGGAGGATCATAAATTGGAGGCCAGCCTCAGCCACTTAGTAAGGCTCTGAGCAACTCAGTTGAGACCCTGTCTCTTAGTAAAATATAGAATAGGGCTGGGGATGGGGCTCAGGGGTCAAGAACCCCTGAATTGAATCCCTGTAACCCTCATCTTAAAAAAAAAAGAAAACAGGCATATAAGAAATAAAAGTGCTGGGATGGAGCTCAGTGTTCCAGGGCCCCATGAGTTCAATCACCAGAATAAAATAAATAAATAAGTCCACAAAGGAGTAAGGGTGACCCATGGCCTTGTGTCAAAGTCGATACCTTTCTAGGACCTCAAAGGAAGCAGATGCTGACCTCAGTGGGGCCAGAGCACACAGTGTGGCCACGGCTTCTAAAGGGAGTGAAGACTCAGCACCATGCAGTGGAGGGTGCTCAGAGCCAGGAGCACGTCAGAGGCAGGGCCTCAACTCGGCTCCAGGCTCAGGCCTCACCACGTGTCCTCCCAGAGATCTCTGTCTTCTTTGGCTTCATCAACTGGCCCATCATAGACAGGATGTCTTGTCCCCCCTTAGGAGAGAGGACTTTCTAAGGCAGCTACCAAAGCCCATCCTCCTGCCCCCTGCGGGTCCCTGATGTCACTCAACTTGGAAGCCTGAGGTGAACAGGCCACACACAGCTCCCCTAGGAAGGATGAGGGGCTCCTTAACTCAGAAGGATCCCCTTGAGGTTCCCCTGACCTGCAAGAATCAAGCAGAGTCATGCGTGGTGGCACATATCTTTAAAAATTCTGGCAATTTGATTGGCTGAGAAAGGAGGACCACAAGTTGGAGGCCAGCCTCAGAAACTTAGTGAGGTCCTGAGCAACTCAACAAGACTCTGTATCTAAATAAAATATAAAAAGAACTGCGGAAGGGGTTCCAAGGGTAAGCACCCCTGGGTTTAAGCTTCAGTACAAAAAAAAAAAAAAAAAACCTCTGGCCAGGTAGGAAGAAACTCCAATCCCAATAGTCTCTGGCCTCTCCTGGGCAAAGGTCCAAAGGACAAAAAGCAAAACCAGATTCCCAGCAGAAAGCCCATTCCTGGTGGGGAGGAGGAGGCCCACTTCAGGATGAAGCATAAACCTGATTCTGTCCAGTGGGGCCCAGAGCAGCACCAGCTGGGAGCTGGAGGACTCAGGGCTCAGGCTCTGCAGAGGCCAGAGCCTCCAAGAGGCTGTCCGAAGCCCTGTGAAGGATCCCACCAGGAACCCCCAGCCGGAGGTGGAGAGAAGCCCCCAGAAGCCTGGCAGGGAGCCAGGGGCAGACAATGCCCAGAGATCAGCTGTGTCAGCATCTGGACATTGGAACAAAGGGGCCAAAGCTCATGTTGTGCTCATTGCTGAGCCTCCCAGAGTGCTTCCAGGAGGACAGCACAGCCCTGACAACTGGTTCCCAGGGCCTGGGGCATGCACTGTACAAGCAGGGCCTGTCCCTGGTGCCTGGCGTGGGCCACGTCCTGGTCATGCAACGTCTCATCCTAGATGACCTCCTACTTCTTCTGTACATTGTCCTTGGGCAGGCCATGTCCTCCTCAGCCTCCAGGGCAAACTCTGTGGCCTAGGAGTCGCACCTGCCCTGCCTCTGCCAGCAGAGCATGGGGCACTGGGACCACACACAGCTCAGTGACAGAAAGGTCCCCGCTGCCCACTGTGGGCCCCCAATGGTGCCTTCTGTCTGTGCCCCACAGCCTGGTGCCACGCTGGGCTCCCAGACCCACCCGGGCAACACCTGAAACTTTCTGAAAGATTCTCTCCCCTTTCTTTTCACTCCTGATAAAGGAGCATCCAGGGGACTCACTGGAGCCAGGGGACCGGGCTCTTCTAGGTGGTGATTTATGGGTGACATAAGGCCTTAGGCTCATCCATGCACCAGGGATGTGCAGCCACCATTGGACACAGCAGCAGATACAGGTGGAGCCACCTGGCAGTGTCCACAGGCTCAGTATTCAGGGAGGGACACCAGGGAGATAAAGGAAGATGGAAGATGCCGCCTGGTGCAGTGGGAAGGGATAAAGGCTGTCTGGTCCCTGTCCCCCACAGGGTTTGGATTTTGCACACTCTTCCTGCTTAAGTCACTGGGAGAGGAAGACAGAGAAAAACCATGGTGACTTAGGTAAAGGGACAGCTGCTGACTTTCCCCCACCCATCCCTGCTGAGCAAAGTGATGCCCTGGTCACCCAGGTCTCCCTCTGGCAGACACATTGGCGTGCCACTGTCCCTGGGGAGCATACCTTCACAGCCCCGCTGTTGGCCTCCATGTAGATGATGTCCCTGGCCTTTACTCACTTCTCCTACAGACTTTCAAAAATGCTGGGGTTCAGCTAAAACCAAACCAAACCAGACAAAGGGGGACTCAGACATCCATGATGCATGTTACAGTTCCTTCTGACCCCGAGGGAAGGCTCCTTTCCATAAGAGACCTGAGGGGCCAGGCACAGCGGTGCACACCTGTCATTCCAGGGACTCAGGAGGCTGAGGCAGGAGGATTGCCAAGTTGGAGGCCAGCCTCAGAAACTTAGCAAGGGGAGACTCTCTCTCAAAACAATACAAAGCAAAATAAAAAGGACAGGCTTCTGGCTCCCTGCTTAAGCACTATGGGTTCAGTTCACAGGACTAAACACAAGAGACAGACAGACACCTGAGGTAGCCAGTGACCCTAGGAGTGGGTGGGTATGAAGGTACGTGCCAGGGCACAAGAGCCTGGACTGAGGGCTTAGCACACCAGGAGGTGAACCTCAGGGTGACCGTGTCTGCCTGCAGGGGACAAGAGAACGTCACCATTACTCTTCCTTGCCTTGCCTTCAGGGGTTGCAAAGTGGTAGGAGCATTCTCACAGGGACCCAGCTGCCCTTAGAGGGGACATGTGTCCGTGCCTATGCCCCACGGCACCCTCCAGGATCACCACTGCAGCTCCAGTCCTTGGCTTAGGGACACCAGAGCTTCCTGCTTAGCCACCTGAGGCTGCATTTGACGTGGTTTGTGATTCCAGCTCTCTGGGCCTTGGTCTCCTCCTCTATGTGACAGCACGCAGAAGCACCCACAGAGGAGTCCAGCTCAGAAGGGGAAACATAAGTTGGAATCCCCCCAAACTGTCTGGGTCGGGAGGCTGAGGAAGGAGGATCACCAAGGTGGAGGCCAGTCTAGACCACAGAGCTAGGCCCTGGGGCTGGGACACAGCTCAGTTGCAGATCGCTAGTTTTCTATGGCCAGGGCCCTGGGTTTGAGCCCCAGGACCACAAGAAAAGCAAATCCTAGGGGCTGGGGATGTGGCTGAAGCAGTAGCGTGCTCACCTAGCATTCATGCAGCCCGGGTTTGATCCTCAGCACCACATACAAACAAAGATGTTGTGTTCCCGGAAAACTAAATATATGTGTGTGTGTGTGTGTATATATATATATATATATTAAAAAATCCTCTCTCTCTCTCTCTCTCTCTCTCTCTCTCTCTCTCTCTCTCTCTCTTTCTCTCTCTCTCTTTAAAAAAAAGCAAATCCTAGTGTCCTCTGGGCCCTGAGGATGTCCACACACATCTCAGAGTGACGGTGCTCGGCAGGGCCTTGCTCTTCCCCAGGGGTGTGCACTACGCAAGCACAGCAACCTCTTCGGGACCTGGCTGGCAGTCAGGTCCTGAGGCTGAGCTTTCAGAGCAGCTGTTACAGATGCCCACCTTGTGGAAACACATGTGAGCTCTTTCTCAGACAGAGTCCAGAGTCAAACGGGGGCTCAGGGGACACGACATGGACTAACACACAGTGCAGGGCTCCCTTGATGGGACAGGGCCCCTAAAAGGTCAATCCAGAAACAAAGTAGGTATGTGGTGGCCACAGGCCAGGGGGAGGGACAGCAGTTGGCCATTCATGGGAATGAGGTCCCTTGGAAGGTCATGACAATGTTCTAGAAATAAGATGGGGGATGTAAACTATGTTATGCATTAAAATCCTGCGGGCCACACACACTTAAAATGGGTGGATTGTGTTCACAACTGCACCCCAACAGAGCTGCCAGGAGCTCACCAGGGCCCAGCCTCTCTGGCCTCCTTGGGGCACTGTGCAAACAAGGTCAGGGCTGGGGAGTCCCCAGGCCAGGATTCATAAGCCTCCTTCAAATTCAGACACTTCACAACTTCACACAACGCACCTGAGGTCCTTCTGTCCCAATATCTCATCCATGTGGGAAACTGCCCAGAAAGACTTTGGTTTGGGGGGGCTGGAGCTACCATGGATTGGACTCAGGGGCCCTCAACCACCAAGTCCCATCCCCAACCCTGTATGTCATTTTGTTTAGAGTCAGGGTCTCACTGAGTTTCTTAGGGCCTCGCTTTGGCTGAGGCTGGTTTTGAACCCGCTATCCTCCTGCCTCAGCCTCCTGAGCTGCTGGGATCAGAGGTGGGTACCACCTTTGTTTTGGAAGATGATTTTCCTCTTCTCCATTAGGCTCTTTTCTTAGAGAAGCTGGATGGAGCCGACCAATGGATGGCTCAAGTTTCCACTGTGTTCCTGTGTCCTCTCTCCTACGTTGAAGAGGACAGTTTTTCTCTTTTCATCTCTGGCACTTTATACAGTTGATTTTCCAGATGAACTGGTTAAAGGTGTCATCCCTGAGAAGTGGCCAACTTCTCAGAACCTCATTAACACAGGGTGGACAGGATGTGGTGAGGAATTAAAGAGAGAGAGAGATAGGTTTGCGGAGCCAAGCTCCTGAGACAAAGGCCCCGTTAGGAAACAGAGAAATAGCCCTTGGAAGAAGTGACATATTCATGATCTCCATAAAGCAGTGACTTAGAAACCACTTCAGAGAATCAAAGAACCATCAAATTTTAAAAGGGGGAAAGATGGAGAGATTCTATGGTGGATGGATAGTGGTCTAGAGGTGAGAAACTGAGTTCCAGAGAGCTCAGAGGACTTACAGGGGACACCCAGCACCAGAGGACTTGCAGTAATCCTGCCCCAAACACTGGACGCAGAATGACTGTGGAGCCTCTTTCTGAGCCTGAGGCCTTGATCAAGAAAACAGGGGAAATGAGATTCACGGTGCCTACACACACGGGCACACAGCTGTGAGGAGCCACAGGTAAAATACCTCCCCAAGCCTACACCTGGGGACCTGGCCAGGCAACAGGGGACAGGTACAGAACTAGTGTGAGTCAATCATAACAACAGTGGATGAGTAAAAACATAATGAAAAGAAAGAAAAAAAATTATGTCCACTTTGATTTTTTGGGGAGGTGAAGGGGCAGAATTGGGAATTGAACCCAGGGGTGACAGACACCTGAGCCCTGTCCCCAGCCCCATTTTTTATTTTATTTAGAGACAGGCTCTCCCTGAGCTGCTCAGGGCCTTGACTAAGTTGATGAGGCTGGCCTCCATCATGTGATCCTCCTGCCTCAGCCTCCTGAACAGCTGGGATGACAGGCATGCTCCACTGTGCCTGGCTGCCCAATGGTCATCATGTGGGGGACGAGATGGCAGAAGCAATTTCTTGACTTCACCACACAACTCCCAGGAGCAATGAGAGAAGGAAGAGCTACCTCATGAAGGGACCTATGTCCAAGCCCTCTACAAGGTGTCACTTTATACTACACAGTGTTATCTTGAGTGTCCCATATGGCATCAACAGTGCAGAGGCCAAGGAAAGAGGAACACAGAGGTCACACTACCTGCCCAGTGCCACAGTGCTGAGGACAGGGCTCAGGATGGACTCCTCTTGAGCTGCTTGGTGCCCTTGGCTGTCTTGAGCCCTATGATCACGTGGCTGATGGCCTTGCCATAGCTGCCCATGGGGTTCTTGGTCTCACATGGCATCAGCTTTGTCACCTCCCCCTCGTAGACCTCCTTAGCCTCTTTATCTGCAGTCCTGGGAGGGACGGCTGATGGGGACATGGTGAGAAGCGGAACCATCCTTCTTTTCACATCCATCTCCTCCCCACCAACAACCATCTTACCTCAAACTCAAAAAGCACAAGAACTGAGAAGTCACCCTCCAATATACAATGCGGAGACACCACCATGGGTGGAGAGCGACATTACAGGGAGTTGTGGCCCACGCCTGTCATCCCAGCTTGGGAGGCTGAGGAAGGAGGATGGCGAGCTGGAGGCCAGTCTCAGCAACTCAGTGAGGCCCTGATCAACTTAGTGAGACCCTGTCTCCAAATAAATACAAAACAGGGCTGGGAGGTGGTTCCATGTTTAGATGCCTCAGGTTCAATCCCTTTGCCCCTCCTCAACAAAAAAAAAAAGGAAGAGATGAGGGTCACTGCTCTCCTGACAAATGGGAAGGCCACAGAGGACTTCTGCTGGCAGGTGGCCATCAGGCTCCCTGTGAGCTGATAGGGAAATGTCCCAAAGGCAGAGACACACGACCACAGGATCAGACACTCAGGCCACTTCTCACTGTTCAAGGGGGATGTTATCTTATCAAGCCATCCCTTGCCTTCTCTTCTCCAGAAACTCAACCAGGACAAGGACAATCAAGACAGGAAGCTAAGGACCAGCTCTCCTCTGCCTGCGGTCCACCTGAGAGCCTATAAATGGGGCTTTTGGAAGACACCAAAAAGAGGAGCCACATTCTGTGTTTGATGGACCAAATTCCCAGCTCCTGAACACCAAGACAAACTTCCCAAACAAAGACCAGAGCAGCTGTGCACACCTCGAGACCCAGCAGCTCTGGAGGCTGATGCTGGAGGATCATGGGTTAGAGGCCAGCCTCCACAACACTGAGGCCCTGAGCAACTCAGGGAGACTTCGTCTCTAAATAAAATGCAAAATATGGCTGTGGATGGGGCTCAGGGTTCGAGGGCCCTGGGTTCAATCCCCGCTACAAAAAAAAAAAAAAAGAAAGAAAGAAATTAGCCAGACAACATAAAGGTATCAGAAAACTGTGTCAATCTTGGAAAATTCTGGGCTATTAAGCCTACTTTGATGTTTTTAATAGAACCTTTTCTATTCTGCAAAGAGGAAATTCCTCCAAATGGAATGCCTGCCCATACTCACTGTCAGGGGACAGTGACATGAAATTCCTCCAGGAGGGGAAGAAAGGCATCCCCGTCTCTCAACCATTTATATTTTTCTGGAAGTGTCTCGATGGTGACAAGTAGACAAAGAAAGGCCTGGCAGACAGTGGGCCCAGCTGGTGGCCAGTAGAGTGGCTGCAGATGCTGTCTCTGGCCATGTCAGCACAAAGGACACAGGTTTCATCTCCTGGCTCAGGTTTCTAAGTCCCTGACAGGGACCTTTATCACATCAAAGGAGTGGCACAGATGGGGACAGATGACCTTCTCTCCCTCCCTCTGCAGCTTTGCAGGAATTCAAAAGTGCAGGGACAGAAGGCTCCTGTCTGAGGGGAGGCCACGTCCTGCCCTTTCATTCTGTGGCAGGATCTAGAAATTTCTCCTCACCAGCTGCCATCAAAAGCCCCTGCTGTGTCCCCACCCCCCCATCCCAAGGGCGACTCCCATCAAATGTGCCTGGTGACCAATACTTATTCAAATTTTGAAACATTTCAGTTCCCGCTGAGCCACTGAAACACAAGCATCTGTGTGAAGGCCATTTTATCAAGTTTTTGTCTCACAGAAATTTTTTTTAATTATTTTTTTTTAAGTTGTACATAGACATAATACCTTTTTTTTTAATTTTTATGTGGTGCTGAGGATAGAATCCAGGGCCCCACACATTCTAGGTGGGTGCTCTGCCACTGAGCCCCTGTCCCAGCCCAGAAAAATGGTGTTTCCTTTTTTAAATTTAAGTTCTTAAAAATAATAATATTCAGGTATTTGAAAGGTTGTGATATCTTATTGGTCACAGTTTTTGGTTCTTTTTGGTACCAGGAATGGAATTCCAGGGCCCTCAACCCCTGAGCCCCATACCCAGCCCCTTTTATATTTTATTTAGATACAGCATCTCACTGAGTTGCTCAGTGTCTGGCTAAGTTGCTGAGGCTGGCCTCCAACTTGCTATCCTCCTGCCTCAGCCTCCTGAGCTGTTGGAATATGATTCATATGTTTAATTATTGAGATAAATAAAATCATTGGCACATGTTTAAATAAGGAAAAGTAAGCCAGGCACCATAGCACACATCTTTAGTCATAGTTACTCTGGATACTGAGGCAAGAGGATGGTTTGAACCCAGGAGTTCCAGGACTGCCTGGGGAACATAGTGAGACCCTGAAAAATAGGAAATGAAAAGGGAAAAGAAAAAGATAAATTAAGAAAAAACAATAGAGAGAAAAATTTTAAATGTAAAGCCTAGGTGTGGTTGTACACACGTATAATCCCAGCAGCTCAGGAGGCTGAGGCAGGAGGATTGAGAGTTGGAGGCCAGCCTTGGCAATTTGGGGAGACCCTGTCTCTAAATAAAATACAAAAAAGGAGGAAGGGAAGATGGCGGCGATGGGAGTGCATCACCCCAGTGCACCGCGTCACTGTGCGGGAGAAAGACGAGGTGAAATGGCTGAAAACTACCTTGTTGGGAATTTCCAGTGAAATTGAGGTGCTCCAGAATCTAGAGGAGGGATTTACATCGCGCGGGGTTCGGCTGCGGGGGCTCGGTCACGGGCGATTTCTCCACACGGAGGGTAGCAGAGCCTCGTCGGCGGACCGCCCCGCGGTCTGCGCTGCGCGCTGAGTAGCGTTGAGGTACCGGAGCGGGAGTACAGTGATGCAGATTCTGGGGGCTCCTGCCAGTGGTGCAATGGCCGTGCTTAGTGCTGAGTTCCGGCTTTGAGACAGAGGAGAGAAGCGGTCCAGTTCGGTTCTCGACACCGGTCGGACCACGGAGGAAGACAGCAGCCACCATCTTGGAGAGCTGATGTAATCATCCCTGTTTTCTACTGATCTCAGCTCATTCAACTACGGGACAGGTGATTTCAGGCTGGTATTTGCCTGCGTCTCACAGACAGATCGCTCAGGCTCGGGGCTGGAGAACCTGAGGAGAATACTCCTCGGGGCTCGCTCCTGGCAAGGCATGCGATGGGCTTTGAGCAGCCGGATTCTAGTTCCCCGGGCTGCTTTTGCCCAGGGCTGGGGAACCTGCGGGGACTGCGTGCTGAGGCCAGCTCCAAGTGGAACATGCACTGAGGGGCAGCTGGGCTCTGACTCCTGGAACAGTTTTTGCCTGGGGCTGGGGAGCCTGCGGGGACTGCGTCTTTGGGCCTGCTCCTAGCAGAGCGTGCACCGAGCTGGGAGAGTTTGGAGCGGCCGGGCTCGGGCTCCCGGGGCTGCTTTGGCCTGGGGCTGGGGAACCTGCGGGGACTGCTTCTGGGTCCGGGTCCTCCTGGGTGCTGTGGGGGCCTGGGGGGCAGAGTGGAGCTGCCACCTGCGCCCAGAGCAGGCCAAGTGACCCGCCGGCGTGGTATCACGACACCCCAACTGCAGCTGGGGCCAAGGAGAGTAGCCGCCCTCGCCTGGAACAGGACCAGCAACCCGACGGCGCAGTAGCCTAATCACCCCATTTGGAGTGGGGGCTGTGCAGAGCCACCGTCTGAGCCTGCAAGGTAGGCAGACCTGCGACCCACTGGCAGGACAGGCCCAGCAGCCTCCCAGTGTGGTGGACAAGTAGCACCGAGGCGGTCACGTCACACAGTTTGGAGTGGGGGTGGAGCAGAGCCGCCGCCCGTGTCCGGAAAAGGCCCAGTGACCCGTTGGAGAGGCAGTCAGGTACCCCCACTGGGAGTGGGGGCTGAGCAGATCTGCTGCCCGAGCCCGCAAGGTAGGCAGAACTGCGACCCACCGGTGGAACAGGCTTAGAGGCTGACCAGCGTGGTAGACACGTCACACCAATTGGAGTAGGGGCAGAGCAGAGCTGCTGCCCACATCCGGATCAGGACCAACGACCCGAGGGCGTGGTAGTTACGTCACCACAATTGGAGTGGGGGCAGAGGAGAGCCGCCACCCGCACCTGCAGGGTGGGCAGACCTGCGACCAACCAGCGTGGTAGATAGATCACCCTAATTAGAGGAGGAGCACAGCCACTACCTGCCCTGCAAGGGAGATCTCCCAACTATACAAGAGCAATATAAATAAATAGGGGGAAAATTTCAAAAACACAACAGTTTCACCAAGCAGAAAGAAACACGAGCAGTATGAAAAGACAAGGAAAGAAAGGACCACAAGCAATGCAGGTCAACTCAACTTTAGAAGAGGTAATAGCTGCAACAGAGGGAATGTCAGATAAAGAGTTCAGGATATACATGCTTCAGATGATCTGGAGTCTCAAGGAAGACATGAGACAGCAAAATCAGACAATGAAAGATCACTTTGACAAGGAACTACATAAACGAATCCAGGAAGTAAAAGATCAATTTCACAGGGAGATAGAGGTAATAAAAAACAAACAAATAGAAATCCTAGAAATGCAGGAAGCAATAAACCAACTTAAAACCTCAATTGAAAATACTACCAGCAGAGAAGAACACTTAGAAGATAGAACATCACACAATGAAGACAAAGTATTTCAACTTGAAAAGAACATAGACAGCTCAGCAAGTCTGCTAAGAAACCATGAGCAGAATATCCAAGAAATATGGGATAACATTAAAAGACCAAACTTAAGAGTCATTGGGATACAGGAAGGCACAGAGCTCCAAACCAAAGGAATGAGAAATCTATTCAATGAAATAATATGAGAAAACTTCCCAGACCTGAAGAATGAAACAGAATCCCAAATCCTAGAAGCCTACAGGACGCCGAATGTGCAAAATCATAAGAGATCCACACCTAGACACATTATAATGAAGATGCCCAACATACAGAATAAGGAGAGAATTTTAAAGCTACAAGAGAAAGGAAGCAGATTACATTTAGGGGTAAACCAATCAGGATAACAGCTGATCTCTCAACACAGACTCTGAAAGCTAGAAGATCCTGGAGTAACATATTTCAAACACTGAAAGAAAATGGGTTCCAACCCAGATTCGTGTATCTGGCGAAATTAAGCTTCAGGATGGAAGATGAAATTAAAACCTTCCACAATAAACAAAAGTTAAAAGAATTTGCACCTAGAAAACCATCTCTTCAAAAAATCCTTGGCAAAACATTACAGGAAGAGGAAATGGAAAATAACATTGAAAACCAACAGTGGGAGGTAGGACAGTAAAGGGGGAAAGTAATCAAAGAGGAAAACAAATCAGGTTTAGTAACATTAATAAACAAATATGGCTGGAGGAACAAACCATATCTCAATAATAACCCTAAATGTTAATGGCTTAAACTCACCAATTAAGAGACACAGGCTAGTGGAATGGCTCACAAAACAAGACCCAACAATATGCTGCCTACAGGAGACGCATTTGATAGGAAAAGATATACATAGACTGAAGGTGAAAGGTTGGGAAAAATTCATTCCACTCATATGGACTGCGGAAACAAGCAGGACTGTCCATACTCATATCAAATAAAATAGATTTCAAGCCAAAGTTAATCAAAAGGGATAAAGAGGGACACTGCATACTGCTCAAGGGAACCATACACCAACAAGACATAACAATCATAAATATATATATGCCCCAAACAATGGTGCAGCTATGTTCATTAAGCAAACTCTTCTCAAGTTCAAGAGTCTAATAGACCACCATACAATAATCATGGGAGACTTCAACACACCTCTCTCTCCACTGGACAGATCTTCCAAACAAAAGTTAAATAAGGAAACTATAGAACTCAATAACACAGTTAACAACCTAGACTTAACTGACATATATACAATATAACACCCAACATCAAGTAGTTACACTTTTTTCTCAGCAGCACATGAATCCTTCTCAAAAATAGATCATATGTTATGTCACAGGGCAACTCTTAGACAATATAAAGGAGTAGAGATAATACCATGCATCTTATCTCATCATAATGGAATGAAACTGAAAATCAACGATAAAAGAAGGAAGGAAAAATCATGAATCACTTGGAGAATGAACAATAGGTTACTGAATGATCAATGGGTTATAGAAGACATTAAGGAGGAAATTAAAAACTTCTTAGAATTAAATGAAAACACAGACACAACATATCGGAATCTATGGGACACATTGAAAGCAGTTCTAAGAGGAAAATTCATTGCTTGGAGCTCATTCCTTAAAAAAAGAAAAAAAACAACAAATAAATGATCTCATACTTCATCTCAAAATCCTAGTAGAAGAAGAGCAAAACAACAGCAAAAGAAGTAGAAGGCAAGAAATAATTAAAATCAGAGCTGAAATTAATGAAATCGAAACAAAAGAAACAATTGAAAAAATTGACAAAACTAAAAGTTGGTTCTTTGAAAAAATAAATAGAATCGACAGACTCTTAGCCATGCTAACGAAGAGAAGAAGAGAGAGAACCCAAATTACTAGCATATGGGATGAAAAAGGCAATATCACAACAGACACTTCAGAAATACAGAAGATAATCAGAAATTATTTTGAATCCTTATACTCCAATAAAATAGAAGGTAGTGAAGGCATCAATAAATTTCTTAAGTCATATGATCTTCCCAGATTGAGTCAGGAAGATATAGACAACCTAAACAGACCAATAACAATAGAGGTAATTGAAGAAACCATCAAAAGACTGCCAACTAAGAAAAGTCCAGGACCAGATGGGTATACAGCAGAGTTTTACAAAACTTTTAAAGAGGAACTAACACCAATACTTTTCAAGCTATTTCAGGAAATAGAAAAAGAGGGAGAACTTCCAAATACATTCTACGAGGCCAACATCACCCTGATGCCTAAACCAGACAGAGACACCTCAAAGAAAGAAAACTACAGACCAATATCTCTAATGAACCTAGATGCAAAAATCCTCAATACAATTCTGGCGAATCGGATACAAAGGCACATCAAAAAAATTGTGCACCATGATCAAGTAGGATTCATCCCTGGGATGCAAGGATGGTTCAATATATGGAAATCAATAAATGTTATTCACCACATCAATAGACTTAAAGATAAGAACCATATGATCATCTCGATAGACGCAGAAAAAGCATTTGACAAAGTACAGCGTCCCTTTATGTTCAAAACATTAGAAAAACTAGGGATAACAGGAACTTACCTCGACATTGTAAAAGCTATCTATGCTAAGCCTCAGGCTAGCATCATTCTGAATGGAGAAAAATTGAAGTCATTCCCTCCAAAATCTGGAACAAGACAGGGATGCCCCCTATCACCACTTCTATTCAATATAGTTCTCGAAACACTGGCCAGAGCAATTAGACAGACGAAAGAAATTAAAGGCATAAAAATAGGAAAAGAAGAACTTAAATTATCACTATTTGCAGATGACATGATTCTATACCTAGAAGACCAAAAAGGGTCTACAAAAAAACTACTAGAACTAATAAATGAATTCAGCAAAGTGGCAGGATATAAAATCAACACACATAAATCAAAGGCATTTCTGTATATCAGCGACAAAACTTCTGAAACGGAAATGAGGAAAAACACTCCATTCACAATATCCTCAAAAAAAAAAAAATACTTGGGAATCAACCTACCAAAAGAGGTGAAAGACCTATAAAATGAAAACTACAGAACCCTAAAGAAAGAAATAGAAGAGGATCTTAGAAGATGGAAAAATATACCTTGTTCATGGATAGGAAGAACTAACATCATCAAAATGGCAATATTACCAAAAGTTCCCTATAGGTTTAATGCAATGCCAATCAAAATCCCAATGGCATTTCTTGTAGAAATAGATAAAGCAATCGTGAAATTCATATGGAAAAATAAAAGACCCAGAATAGCAAAAACAATTCTAGGCAGGAAGTGTGAATAAGGTGGTATAGCGATACCAGATTTCAAACTATATTACAGAGCAATAGTAATAAAAACAGCATGGTACTGGTACCAGAACAGGCGGGTGGACCAATGGTACAGAATAGAGGACACAGAGACTAATCCACAAAGCTACAACTATCTTATATTTGATAAAGGAGCTAAAAACATGCAATGGAGAAAGAATAGCATCTTCAACAAATTGTGTTGGGAAAACTGGAAATCCATATGCAACAAAATGAAACTGAATCCCCTCCTCTTGCCATGCACAAAAGTCAACTCAAAGTGGATCAAGAAGCTAGATATCAAATCAGAGACTCTCCGTCTGATAGAAGAAAAATTTGGCTCCGATCTACAGATTGTGGGGACGGGCACAAAATTCCTTAATAGGACACCCATAGCACAAGAGTTAATAACAAGAATCAACAAATGGGACTTTCTTAAACTGAAAAGTTTTTCTCAGCAAGAGAAACAATAAGAGAGGTAAATAGGGAGCCTGCATAATGGGAACAAATTTTTAGTCCTCACACTTCAGATAGAGCCCTAATATCCAGAGTATACAAAGAACTCAAAAAATTAGACAATAAGAAAACAAATAACCCAATCAACAAATGGGTCAAGGACATGAACAAACACTTCACAGAGGAGGACATACAATCAATCAACAAGTACATGAAAAAATGCTCACCATCTCTAGCAGTCAAGGAAATGCAAATCAAAACCACCCTAAGATACCACCTCACCCCAGTAAGATTGGCAGCCATTATGAAGTCAAACAACAATGAGTGCTGGTGAGGATGTGGGGAAAAGGGTACTCTTGTACACTGCTGGTGGGACTGCAAATGGGTGTGGCCAATTTAGAAAGCAGTATAAGATTCCTGGGAAAGCTGGGAATGGAACCACCATTTGACCCAGCTATTGCCCTTCTCAGACTATTTCCTGAAGACCTTAAAAGAGCACACTACAGGGATACTGCCACATCGATGTTCATGGCAGCACAATTCACAATTGCTAGACTGTGGAATCAACCCAGATGCCCTTCAATAGATGAATGGATAAAAAAATGTGGCATTTATACACCATGGAGTATTACGCAGCACTAAAAAATGACAAAATCACGGAATTTGCAGGGAAATGGATGGCACTAGAGCAGATTATGCTTAGTGAACCTAGCCAATCCCTAAAAAACAAATACCAAATGTCTTCTTTGATATAATGAGAGCAACTAAGAACAGAACAGGGAGGAAGAGCAGGAAGAAAAGATTAACATTAAACAGAGACATGAGGCGGGAGGGAAAGGGAGAAAAAAAAGGAAATCACATGGAAATGGAGGGAGACCCTCATTGTTATACAAAATTACATATAAGAGGTTATGAGGGGAATGGGATAACAAACATGGAGGGAAATGAATTACAGTAGATGGGGTAGAGAGAGAAGATGGGAGGGGAGGGGAGGGGGATAGTAGAGGATAGGAAAGGTAGCAGAATACAGCAGTCACTAATATGGCAGTATGTAAAAATGTGATGTGTAACCGATGTGATTCTGCAATCTGTATTTGGGGTAAAAATGGGAGTTCATAACCCACTTGATTCTAATGTATGAAATATGATTTGTCAAGAGGTTTGTAATGTTGTGAACAACCAATAAAAACAAAATTAAAAAAAAAATTATACACTATGATCAAGTAGGATTCATCCCTGGGATGCAAGGCTGGTTCAATATACGGAAATCAATAAATGTTATTCACCACATCAATAGACTTAAAAATAAGAACCATATGATCATCTCCATAGATGCAGAAAAAGCATTCGACAAAGTACAGGATCCCTTTATGTTCAAAACACTAGAAAAAATAGGGATAACAGGATCATACCTCAATATTGTAAAAGCAATCTATGATAAGCCACAGGCCAGCATCATTCTGAATGGAGAAAAATTGAAGGCATTCCCTCTAAGATCTGGAACAAGACAGGGATGCCCTCTCTCACCACTTCTGTTCAACATAGTCCTCGAAACACTGGCCAGAGCAATTAGACAGACGAAAGAAATTAAAGGCATAAATATAGGAAAAGAAGAACTTAAATTATCACTATTTGCAGATGATATGATTCTATACCTAACAGACCCAAAAGGGTCTACAAAGAAACTATTAGAGCTAATAAATGAATTCAGCAAAGTGGCAGGATATAAAATCAACATGCATAAATCAAATGCATTCCTGTATATCAGCGACAAATCCCCTGAAAAGGAAATGAGGACAACTACTCCATTCACAATATCCCCCCAAAAAATAAAATACTTAGGAATCAACCTACCAAAAGAGGTGAAAGATGTATACAATGAAAACTACAGAACCCTAAAGAGGGATATAGAAGAAGACCTCAGAAGATGGAAAAATATACCCTGTTCATGGATAGGCAGAACTAACATCATCAAAATGGCGATATTTCCAAAAGTTCTCTATAAGTTCAATGTATGCCAATCAAAATCCCAACAGCATTTCTTGTAGAAATAGATAAAACAATCATGAAATTCATATGGAATAATAAAAGACCCAGAATAGCAAAAACAATGCTAAGCAGGAAGTGTGAATCAGGCGGTATAGTGATACCAGACTTCAAACTATACTACAGAGCAATAGTAACAAAAACAGCATGGTACTGGTACCAAAACAGGCGGGTGGACCAATGGTACAGAATAGAGGACACAGTAACCAATCCACAAAACTACAACTATCTTATATTTGATAAAGGGGCTAAAAGCATGCAATGGAGGAAGGATAGCATCTTCAACAAATGGTGTTGGGAAAACTGGAAATCCATTTGCATCAAAATGAAACTGAATCCCTTTCTCTCGCCATGCACAAAACTTAAATCAAAATGGATCAAGGAGCTTGATATTAAATCAGAGACATGGCATCTGATAGAAGAAAAAGTTGGCTATGATCTACATACTGTGGGGTCGGGCTCCAAATTCCTCAATAGGACACCCATAGCGCAAGAGTTAACAACTAGAATCAACAAATGGGACTTACTCAAACTAAAAAGTTTTTTCTCAGCAAAAGAAACAATAAGAGAGATAAACAGGGAGCCTACATCCTGGGAACAAATCTTTATTCCACACACTTCAGATAGAGCCCTAATATCCAGAGTATACAAAGAACTCAAAAAATTAGACAATAAGATAACAAATAACCCAATCTAAAAATGGGCCAAGGACCTGAACAGACACTTCTCAGAGGAGGACATACAATCAATCAATAAGTACATGAAAAAATGCTCACCATCGCTAGCAGTCAGAGAAATTCAAATCAAAACCACCCTAAGATACCATCTCACTCCAATAAGATTGGCAGCCATTATGAAGTCCAACAACAACAAGTGCTGGAGAGGATGTGGGGAAAAGGGTACACTTGTTCATTGTTGGTGGGACTGCAAATTGGTGCAGCCAATTTGGAAAGCAGTATGGAGATTTCTTGGAAAACTGGGAATGGAACCACCATTTGACCCAGCTATTGCCCTTCTCGGACTATTTCCTGAAGACCTTAAAAGAGCACACTACAGGGATACTGCCACATCGATGTTCATAGCAGCACAATTCACAATTGCTAGACTGTGGAATCAACCCAGATGCCCTTCAATAGATGAATGGATAAAAAAAAATGTGGCATTTATACACCATGGAGTATTACTCTGCTTTAAAAAATGACAAAATCATAGAATTTGGAGGGAAGTGGATGGCATTGGAGAAGATTATGCTAAGTGAAGCTAGCCAATCCTTAAAATACAAATGCCAAATGACTGCTTTGATATAAGGGGAGTAACCAAGGACAGGGTAGGAACGAAGAGCTTGAGAAGAAGATTAACATTAAACAGGGATGAGAGGTGGGAGGGAAAGGGAGTGAGAAGGGAAATCGCATGGAAATGGAAGGTGATCCTTAGGGTTATACAAAATTACATATAAGAGGAAAGTAGGGGTAAGAGAAAAATAATACAAGTGGAAGAAATGATTTACAGTAGAGGGGGTAGAGAGAGAAAAGGGGAGGGGAGGGGAGGGGATGGGAGGGGAAGGGGGATAGTAGAGAATAGGATAGACAGCAGAATACATCAGTCACTAGAATGGCAATATGTAAATCAATGGAAGTGTAACTGATGTGATACAGCAATCTGTATACGGGGTAAAAATGGGAGTTCATAACCCACTTGAATCAAACTGTGAAATATGATATATTAAGAACTATGTAATGTTTTGAACGACCAACAATAAAAAAAAAGAAAATTGTTACCAAAAAATAAATAAATAAAATAAAATACAAAAAGGGCTGGGGACGGGCCTCAGGGGTGAAGTGCCCCTGGGTTAAATCCCTGGTACCAAAAAAATAAAAATAAAAAGCCTAAGTTCAATGTGACACAAAGCTTAGCTTTCGGACACAGTTCAGAATTAGAACTCTTCAGTTTACCATAAGTGACACATAGGGGCTGGGGTGGCTCAGCGGCCATGGTTGTGAGAGAGAGAGGGAGAAGAGAGAGAGAGAGAGAGAGAGAGAGAGAGAGAGAGAGAGAGAGAGAGAGAGAGAGAGAGAGCCCATAGTTGAGTGCTTACAGGGACCTGCTGGGGAAGATCAAAAGGCAGAGCCAGTCCCACAGAGAGGCACCGCAGGAAGACAGATTGCCAGCCACCAGGAAATCAGATGGCTGTGGGCGGTGAAACAGGGTCCCATGACATCTCCCCACTTCCAAACGCTACACCTTTCCACTGCATTTTCTTTCCTTCAGCATTAAATCAAAAGCTCCCTAAGTAGACTTCTTAGTCTTTTTATTTATTTATTATTTATTTGGGTACCAGGGATGGAACCCAGGGGCCCTCGACAACTGAGCCCTTTCCCCAGCTCTTTCTATATTTTATTTAGAGACAGAGTCTCACTGAGTTGCTCAGGGCCTCACTAAGTTGCTGAGGCTAGCCTCCAACTTGTGATCTTTCTACCTCAGCCTCCCAAGGTAGGCTGGCTGCTCTTGCCTGTCTTGTCAACAGCACCAAAAGAACACGAGCAGTCCAATCAACACATCACAGAAGCATTTTTAAGATGAAAGGATTCAAAGCACCTGAGAAGTAACAGCCATCTGTCACTCCAACGTGACACTCACAGATAGCCCTGTGGAAGTACTCCATCAGCACCTCTGTGTTCTTGATCTCCATGGAGTAAACTTTGCTCCCCACCATGGGGCAGAAAGTCACCTTATTCCCAAGCTCTTGAGCAATTGCCAGGGCCAGGGCTTTCTGCAGAGGCAAGAAAGGAAAGGTTTTCATTTTATAGCCTTGAAAACATAATTCAAAGCCATCTATAAAAAAATTATTCAAGAGGCTGAACATGGTGTCGCACACTTGTGATCCCTGAGACTCAGGAGGCTGAGGCAGAAGGATGGCAAGGTGGAGGCCAGCCTCAGCCACTTAGCAAGGCCCTGAGCAACTCATTGAGATCTTGTCTCTAAATGAAATATAAAAGGGTTGGGGATGGAGCTCAGGGGTTAAGCATACCTGGGTTCAATCCCTTGGACCAAATAAATAAATAACACTAACAAATCAGGAAGGATTTATTACATGACCTTCATTTTATGTTAAAAAGTCGGTGAATACTGGATAATATGTGAGACCAAATCTGGAAGTGGTGGGTTGGTCTGCACAAGCTCCCCCTTACCATGCCCTGTGGTCAACTATAAATTGATGCTCAGTACCCTAAATTCAGTTGGCAGATGCTAAAGAGAACCAGATGGAACAGACATCTCATCAAATAACAAGTTATGGAAAGCAAATGCTCTTAAGTGGGCTCAGGACTGGGAAATGCCATGGCCTCTGAGTACCATTTCATCCTCCCTCATCTCTGAAATGAGAATGAGGTCAGACCCCAGGTGTGTGGGCCACACAGAGCCTCCTGAGTTGCTGAGGGTCTAACTAAGTTGCTGATGCTGGCCTCAAACTTTTGTTCCTCCTGCCTCAGCCTCCCAAGCTGCTGGGACAAGGTCAACTGGAGCTACTGCTTCAAAGATGGCCCAGGGAAGGCTCCTCTTAGATTTTTATTTTCAATACCCTTTGGTGAAACCACTGAGCAGCCAACCTGGGGATGATCAGTGATCACTGTCAGGCAAAATCCACTAGCCCATGGGGCAGAGGCTGGATCTAGTTCTGATCTTCTCCCTGTTTTCCAGTGTGGTCTTGAGCACACAGTATTACTGATGCTGATGGCCTCACCTGGCAAATTAAAATACTGTTTAGATTATAAGGAGCCAATAAGGTGCCTGCAGGATGGTTTGGTTGGGACCATGTAGTCTTAGATGTGCCTTTAAACTTGGCTTTTTTGTGGGGGGATTGAACCCAGGGGCACTCAAACCCTGAGCCCCATTCCCAGCCCTATTGGGTATTTTATTTAGAGACAGGGTCTCCCTGAGTTGCTGAAGGCCTTGCTTTTGCTGAGGCTGGCCTCAAACTCACTATCCTCCTTCCTCAGCCTCCCAAGCAAGCCACTGGGATTAAAGGCATGTGCCACTGTGCCCAGCTCTTGCCATTTTTTGAACCTTATGATCTTTCATATAGAAATCCAGCTATTTGGCTTCTTTTGAGAAACCTGATCTGGACATAGTGGCCCTCTTTTAGTGACAGGGCACCACATCTTTGGGCTTGAGCAAGTCATGATGCTTACCTTGCTGCGCGAATGGTTAGTCACCTGAGTTGGCAAACCCAAAGCAAGTGTTCTAATAGCAAAGGGAAAATGTCTAGAACGGAACACAGCGGGATGCAATTCCAACACCACAAGGCCCAGGGGAGGCCACAGGTGGCTCTGAACACCTGTTTTATTTTGCTGGTTCTGGGAATGGAACCCAGAGCCTTGTATGAGCCAGGCAGCTGCTCCACCACTGAGCCCCAGGCCCAGCATTTTTATTTAGAGGCAGGGTCTCACTGAGCTGCTGAGGCTGACCTCCACCCTGAGATCCTCCTGCCTCATACTCCCGAATTGCTGTTCACCGGTGTGAGCCACTGTGCCTGGTTTTCATGTCCACCTTCTACCCAGAATGACTCTTCCCTGTTCTTTCACAGCCTCCAACTCCCCATTCTCAGTTTCCAGTGTAGAAAGAGTGATCACATCCCACTGAACAGCATCCGTTCCTCCATCCACCTAATACTGAAGGGGTGACCATTACCCTTGCATCCAAATAGGATAAATACTTGGGTAAGAATGGCTCCATGTCTGTCCAGATTTCTTCAATTAAAAGCTCATGAAAGGGGCTGGGATAGGGCTGGGTCTCAGAGGTGGAGCACTCGCCTAGCACGTACGGGGCCCTGTATTTCATCCTCAGTGCCACATAATAGTAAATCAAAAAACAAACATAATTTGTCCAACTACAACTAAAAAAATATGATACTATTTAAAAAAAAACTCATCTAAGAAAGGCACAAATACCTACCCTTTCCTATGGAGCTCTATAAATCTCACTGATCTTTCCATAGCTTCTCATCTTGAAAGTCTAACTTGTATTTTTTTTTTTTTATATTTTAATATTATCAGACCTCCCAACTGATCAATCAATACCCACAAAGATGCATCCCAGATCTTTATGGTGTTTATTTTTGAACAGGGTCGCATTACTTATATTTATTTTTAATTTTTTTCTCTTCAAAACAAGTTTAATTTTGTTCCAGGCCCAAATTATGGGAAGAACTTAAATCTAAAAAATGCTCAAAAATCAAGCCATTATAAAGTTAAGCACCCCTCCCCTTAGCAATAAGTATTGAACTGATATAGGTGACTGAAGTGATATAACTGATTTAGGTGTATATGGACACAAATAATGCCTTTATCTTTATGTGGTTCTTAGGATCAAACCAGGTCTCGCACATGCTAGGCGAGTGCTCTAAAGCTGAGCCACAATTCCAGCCCGCTAAATTGTATTTTCTGGATTAAGAAATTGAGAGCTGGGAGTGGGGGTCATGCCTGTCATCCCAGCAGCTTGGGAGTCTGAGGTGGGAGGATGGCTATTTGGAGGCCAGCCTCAGCAACTTAGCAAGGCCCTGAGCAACTCATAGAGAACCTGTCTCTAAATAAAATACAAAAAGTGCTGGGGACGGGGCTCAGGGGTTAAGCACCCCTGGGTTTGATCTCTGGTAGCTAAAAAAAAAAAAAAAAAAAAAAAAAGGATTTCTCAGTCTTTCCTCTGTTTTTTGGGGACAACCTTGCAGTGCAGGTTGCTTGGCAGCATCGCTGGCCTCTAACACTGGATAACAGGAGTCCTCCAACCAGATTTTGAAAACCACAAGGTATGACTCTCCAGATACTGGCAAATATCTCTTGGGGGGCAAAACCAGGCGAGGTTGAAAATCACTACAAAGTTAATCTCACCTAGCTGGACTTCCAGAAAGAACACACAGAGAACAGGAACAGCCCACAGCTCAGGGGTTCAGAGCTAGTGACTGTTTACACCAACGACACTAAACAGTGAGACTCAGAAAGCCCTGGGGACATCAAGAAAGGGAAATCAGGGGAGGGCGCCCTATCCAAAAATACCTCCAAAACATCCAGAAAGAAAGGTTCCAACCCTGAAAATCAGACTTCTTAAGAGCAACACTTTGAAGACAAAAAGTATCAAATAACAGAGAAAAACTGCACTGAAAGAAACAGCTATCATGCTCGTGCTGTGGTGCAGGCATGTCATCCCAGCAGCTTGGGAGGCTGAGGCAGGAGGATCACAAGTTAGAGGCCAGCCTCAGCGAAAGCGAAGCAACTAAGTGAGACCCTGTCTCTAAATAAAATGCAAAAAGTACTGAGGATGTGGCTCAGTGGTCAAGAGTTCCTGAGTTCAATACTTGAGGTTCAATTCTTGGTAAGCTCCCTCCCCAAAAAAATGGAAGACGACTTGGACAAGCTAATGTTCCTGTAAGTGCACATGGTATGGCATTCCAGCCTCAAAAATCTCCCCCAGACACAGGAATTCTTCATCCACCATCAGACGCCACACAGCACACCCTGGCAACTCCATATGTACAACTTCAAAATTAGAATTCAAGATTTTATTTCATAGCTGCTTGTGGTTCTGCTTCTGAAAGGTCAGGAGCCTGCCCCAGGCCTCCCAGCTCATCAATCAATACCCACCAAGATGCAGCCCAGAACTTTATGGTGTCTATTTTTGAACAGGGTTGCATTAAGTCACTTAGAGCCTGGTGAAAGTGCTGAGGCTGGCCTCCAACATGTGATTCTCCTGTCTCAGCCTCCAGAGTCAATAAGATGACAGTCAGGGGCCACGACCCCTGGTAAGAGCCCACTTCTTTACATACAACAGCGCAGGCTCCTACTCTCCTGTGCCAAGAGGCCCTTCCAGAGAACAAGCCATGCCCAGACCAGGAGCTCTGGGAAGCCTGAGGATCTGGCCGATTCCCTTGCAGATCCCAATAAGCTCCACCGTGTGTCCTCTTCTGTGCCCTGGAAAGCCTGACTCTGAAGAAGAATTATCAAACCCTCTGCCCAATTCCAGCATTTAAAATCAGTCAGCAGTTTGAAGCTCAGCACTCAACTGAGCCATTTTGTGCCATCAGGAGACTGTCTGTTTCTCTGCACGGAAAACACTAGAAGCCCCTTAAAGATCAAAAGTGTGTTTTTGTTATTTGTCAATCATGTGCATAGCCAAAATAGTGGTGGGCAAAGTTCACCTTCGAAAAAATACTGGCTGACTCATTTTTGCTCCTCCAATAATGTGCCACAGAAGATTTTTTTAATATTTTTTAAATTGTTCATGGACATAATATCTTTGTTTTAATTTTTAAATATTTATATTTTAGTTGTAGTTGGGCACAATACCTTTATTTCACTTATTTATTTTTATGTGGTGCTGAGGATCAAATCCAGGGTCCTGCATGTGCGAGGCGAGCGCTCTACCACTGAGCCACAGCCACAGCCCATCACACATTTTTAGGAGGCCTTGGAGCAACAGAAAGGGATTCTTAGCTGGGTGCGGTGGTGTACACCTATAATCCTACCACTCAGGATGCTGAGGCAGGAGGATCACGAGTTGGAGGCCAGCCTCAGCAACTTAGAAAAGCCCTTAGCAACTTTAGCAAGACCTTGGCTCTAAATAAAATACAAAAAAGAGATGTGGCCCAGTGGTTAAGTGCGCCCAAGTTCAATCACTGGTTTTAAAAAAAAGAAGAAAAGAAAAGAAAAAGAGATGCATTTCCCAAGCAAAGGAGGCTTGAAAGAGTTCAAGGACCATCCCAGTGACCAGATCCCTCAGAGGACTCTCCTCCCCCTCTGGCCAGGATAATTTTTATTCTAGAAGTATGAGTTTGAGATTAGATTCCTTTCTTAAACACACATGTGACCCATGTCACTAAACAAAGACTAGTTAAGATGTATTCCATTTGGCTACGACGTGAGTTTGGGCAGCAGAAATCAACGAGAACACAAGGACCTTTCCAGTTCCCAGAGGTCCCACACACAGCACGGCTCTTCCTGCCATCTTCTTGCTTTTGATGAACTCTACTATGTCGCCACATGCCTGCAGCACAGAGGGAAGAAATGGTCACTATTACTGTGTTTCAGTGAGGAAAAAAAAATGAAGTCCCTGTTCCAAATGATTCACAGACTCGTCCAACTAACCCTGGGCACCAGCACCCTCCAGGCACTGCTGTGGATGCCCTGACAGTGGAGGTGTGTGAGAAAAGTCTGCTAGGCACAGTGGCCCACACCTGTCATCCCAGGTATGGGAGGCTGAGGCAGGAGGATGTCAGTTCAAAACCAGCCTCAGCCAAAGTGAGGCCCTGAGCAACTCAGAGAGACCCTGTCTCTAAATAAAATGCAAAATAGGGCTGGGGAGGGGCTCCGGGGTTGAGGACTCCCCAAGTTCAATTCCTGATATCCTTCACCACAAATAAAGAGACATAGACAAGAAACCAGAGGCTTTTCTTTGGCCCTTTCTCTTAATAGGAGGCTCCAAGGCCACAGTCAACAGCTCATATAAATTGCAGGTTTCTGTAGCTGCTCAGCCTCCAGGGAGACCACTGGCCATGACTCTAGGGTCCAGCAGCTTAGAGGCGGTGGAGTGCAAATCCTAAGCTCTCATTACTAAACTTGGTGGCCAATGGATGGGCCATTATTTTCTGCAAAATAATAATAATAATAATAATAATAATAATAATAATAATAATAATATACAGTAAGTGCTGGGACTTGGTACAGTTGCCACTTAACAAAAGTAGACCTGACTGGAAAAAGAATGCTTGGTCAGGACATGGTGGCATAGGCCTATCATCCCAGGGCACCTGGAGGCTGAGGCAGGAGGACTGCAAGGTGGAGGCCAGCCTCAGCAGCTCAGTCAGACCCTGTCTTGGAATAAACACAAAAAAAGGCCGCAGTGTGGCTCTGCGGGCAGTGCCCCTTGGTAAAGTCCGGGCACCAAAGTGACACTGAGTCTGGGCAAACTCCTGGATGGTCCCCCCGTCCCCCCCCTTCCCCCCTGGCCCAGCCCGCTGCCCCTCTCGTGCGTTCTTCTGGCCCAGGAGCCCCATGGCCGCCTGCTTGGCCAGGGCACTCTCCACGAGCCCCACCCCCTGCCCATGGCTGTGTGGCACAATGCACGGCATCTACATGGTGCTCTCCACCTCCTGGATCTTCAAGGTGCCAGCTGGGAGCCCAACCCATGCGGAACCATGAGCCACTACCCTTCACCTGCCCAGGGTTTACCAAGTGGCTGTTGGTAGGGCAGCTGGCAAGAGCCCACCTCTGTCGGCGCCCCATTGGAGGATATTGGAACACCACCACTCTCCATTGGCTCAGGCGTGCGCTCAACACAGCTGCCTGTAGAGCTCCGCCCACACACTTCCTGCTGTGTCACTGGGTTGGCTTCCCTGGCAACAGTGTTTCTGGCTTGCTCTGCGGGTGTGAGCGCAGAAGGACGGAGCCCTGGAGTTTTGCTTCCTGGCTGAGGAGCTGAGGGAGGGTGGGGGGTGGGGGGCCCCCAGGAGCATTTTTCTGGGTATTTGTTTGGCACAGGGGATTGAAACAAGGGGCTCTAAATCACTGAGGCACAGCCCCAGCCCATTTTTGTATTTTATTTAGAGACAGGGTCTCACTAAGTATCTTAGGGCCCTGCTAATTTTCTGAGGCTGGCCTCCAACTTACCATCCTCCTGCCTCAGCCTCCAAAGCCACTGGTATTAGAGGTGTGCACCACCATGCCTGGCACCTCCTCAGAATCTTAATAAATGAGTGAGAATTTATTAGAAGCAAATGGCATTGCACCATTTGGCAGATGAAAAGAAGGCATCCAGAGGAAAACAGAACTTCCAGAGATAAATGAGCTCACAGGAGGTTGAAAACACGCCTGAGATCCAGTCCAGCTGGGGGATTGCTGGTGCCCATGTGATTTCTTTGTCCTCTCTAGTCTGACTTTGAGATGTAATTATTTTATTCGGATCATTGACATCATTATTTAGTTGATGTTTGCCTCTTTCCCTCTACTGCTTTACATTATGAAGGTGGAGAACACATATTTACCATTTTAATTTTAATTTTGGAATGTGGTACACAGTCTACAAACCAGATTCTAGATAAGACTTCTTATGAATTCAAAGAAGGTTCTAGAAAACACCCACCTGCACACTCACACACACTATTGAATCCATGGTCTTTATTTTTACACTATGGATTGAACCCAGGGGCACTTTACCACTGAGCCCCATACCCACCTGTTTTTATATTTTATTTACAGACAAGGTCTCACTGAGTTGATTAGGGACTCAATAAGTTGCTGAGGCTGGTCTACAGCTTGAAATCCTCCTGCCTCAGCCTCCCAAGTCACCAGGATGACAGGCATATGCCACTGTGCCTGGCTTCAATTATATTTTTATCCACTAATAGGTACTAAAGTGCCAGATCAATGCAATGAAACATACACCAATGATAATTCGGAGAACTACCTTCCAGAACAATGCACTGGACAATCCATCTCTGCCACCTCTCAGTTTCTCACTCCCATCAACTTTCACCTTAAGTCCTTCCACCTCTCTTCTCTCCAGCCCAAGACTGAGGCCCTCAGTCACTTGTTTTTTAACTCTTCTGCTCCCTGCCTGCCTTGACCTCTGTCCCATCTGAGCTTTGAACCTCCAAGCCCAGTGTCAAGCCTGCCTTTTCTTCTGTACTGCTGCTCAGGAGGAGAAAGTCACTCATGGTTCCCCAGGAGCCCTTGTGTCATCATGTCCTCCGACCTCAACTGAACACTCACAGCTGTGCAAGTGATGATCTAATGTTGTATTAGATAGAATGTTAGTATAACTGCATTAATGGAGAGACTCAAAACAATGGTGGATAAAGCAAAATAGATGTTATTTATTTTTCTCAGTTGGGCACATTGGTGCATGCTTGTAATCACAGGGCTCAGGAGGCTGAGGCAGGAGGATCTCCAGTTGGAGGCCAGCCTCAGTAATTTAGTGAGATCTAATCTCAAAATAAAACAATAAAATGGCTGGAGATGTGGATCAGTAGTTAAGCACCCATGTTTTCAAGCTCCAGTACCAAAAAAAAAAAAAAAAAAAAAATTTATGGTTATCTGCAAGGGATTTCCAAGAAAGAAAAGCAAAGCCCAGAACACAATGGCTTGACTCAATTGTGAATTCTATGATATAATTAAAGAATGAACACCATCCAGGAAAGGTGGTGCACTCCTGTAATCCCAGCAGCTGGGGAGGCTGAGGCAAGAG
Organism: Spermophilus citellus; assembly: GCF_964194105.1. Lineage (NCBI taxonomy): Eukaryota > Metazoa > Chordata > Mammalia > Rodentia > Sciuridae > Spermophilus > Spermophilus citellus. Next base: position 3,272,022 of record NW_027673039.1, on the reverse strand, counting down.
GATTACAAATTAGAGTCCATCCTCAGAAAAAGTGAGGGCCTAAGCAACTCAGTAAGGCCCTGTCTCTCAATAAAATATAAAAAGAGGCTGGGGATGGGGCTTTGAGTATAAGCACCCCTGGATTCAAACTCCAGTGTCAAAACAAAGAATGAAACAAAATGCATCTCAAACCTTTACCAAATAAATAAATAGGAAGAAATATTTTCTAATATGTTCCCATGAAGCCAGTGTCATCCTGGTAACAGCATCAGGTAAAGATTCTACAAGAAAAAACAGAACAAAACAAAAACCCAAGTAAATATCCCCATGAACATAGACACAAAATTTCTCACAAAAATCTGGTGTTAGTAAACCAAATTCAGCAGCAGGTTTTGTCATTGATTGTGGTGGAGCAAACCCAGGGATGCTCTACCATTGTGCTGTATCCCTTGCTCTCTTGGTGTTTTTATTTTGAGTCACTGTCTTACTAAGGTGTGGAGGCTGACCTCAAACTTTTTGCCATCCTCCTGCCTCAGCCTCCTGAGCCACCTGGATGACAGACGAGTACCATTGTGCCCTGCTGAAATGAGATTCTGCCACCATGTCAGACTTCCTCCAGCTCTGATTCAGTGTGGCATTAGAAGATCTGTTCAGTTCTGGGGGTGACAGGGAGCTCAGCTGGAGGCCTGACAGTCTGCTCTGAAGTTGGTGTATGACCCACTGAGGAACACACAGGGTTAATGGCAATTGCTGGCAAGGTAGGTTCCCTCTAGGAAAAGAGAAATTTCCATTTCACTCCTGAAAGCATCTTTAAAGCCCCAAATCCAATTAAAGTGGAAAGTCTAGTAACTTCCTCTGGGCAAATATATAAAGAATTTAGGATTAATTTGCCTTAATGAAATTGAGTTCATGACTGGCTGTTTGTAAAGAACTCTGAACCACCTCGGTTTCAAAATGGCATTGAAGACAGAGAAATACTCCAGCATCCTATGACCATGAAGAACAAATTCCAAATCATCCAGTTCTGCAGGCAGTTTCCCAGCAGTCATGTCCCCAGGGACTGTGCCCAGCTGGTGGGAAAGAAGGGGACCTGGGGGTGTGCTGTGGAGGAAGATGCCTATAAAGGCTAGTGCTCTGTGGGTGAGTCCCACTTAAGGTAGCATCATGGTACATTTACAGGTGTCCATGAATCCTCAGAGCTGGGCATGGTGGTGCATTTTGTCTTCCCAGCAGCTTGGGAGGCTGAGGCAAGAGGTTCAAAAGTTGGAGGCCAGCTTCAGAAACTTAATGAGGCCCTGAGCAACTCAGCGAAATCCAGTCTCTAAATAAAATACAAAATAGGGCTGGGGATGGGGCTTAGAGGTGAAGCATCCCTGGGTTCCATCCCCAGTACACACACACACAAAAAAAAAAAAAAAAAAAACAGGACAGAAGACCAGCAGCCCTCAGGGTGTGGTGGCCTCAGGAGGGCTGACCTGTGGGCTAACCTCCATGCTCAGTCCTGAGGCTGGCTTCAAACTCCGGTACGTGGCCAGTGTGCAGGGACACGGGGCCGAGGAGGGTTTTTGGCACATCTGGACCACAGAGGGCTGTAGAGATGTCCTTACTAGCCTGCTCTCTCCAAATGACAAGAAGATGGAGAAATGTTGACAGAGGGCTCCAACTCCATGTCAACCCTTCAACAAGCTGGGAACCATCAATGGTGGGCCTTAGTTTCTAAATCTATGAACTACAGCCAAAGACAGGAGCAGCCCTTCCTACTTAGAGGTCTGTTGGGTGAATTACAGACTTGAAAGTATGGAAATACTCATGAAGCTTTAAAGGACTGTTCAAAGTTGGTGACAGCTAGAGATTCAAAAATGTCTGCCAGGTATTGCCACAGGTGATGCTTGAGATGTGTGGGTGCTGTGATTGAAAGACGATAATATGTTTTTACATCTGAGTCAGAGAAGTCTGTTCAGTTTTGCTGCCCACCATAATCTGTTGAGATATGTGCAGAGTCTCACACTCATTACTCATGAAAATAAAACAAGGTTTCTGAGCATGGGAGGAACTTATCCAAATTCCCACAGTTCCTCTGTGATAGAAATGATGGCACATTGCACTCTACCATTTGGGCTCTTCTAGGATTTGGTACAAAGTCCTCTCTAAAGAGTCAGATTGACAAATCTGGGTGGGGAGCAGACTGGGTGTGATGTCACATGCCAGGAACCTTGGCTTCAAGTGAATTATTGCCAGTTTCTGAGACTTGAGTGTCTCCTTTTCCCTTCCCTGTTTACCTGAGATGTATTTATGTCTTCGGAACAACATTCTGTGCTCTCCCTTCTCTGCTAATTGACCACCCTGTCCTTGACCCAGAAATTTTCTCCAAGAAGAAGGCAGGATGTTACATGATGCAGAGGATAGAATCTGGCTTTAGGGCCAAACAGATGCAGTTGGATTCCCAGCTTAACCTTTTCTTAATCTGGGAGATTGCACAAGCCATGGTTTCTGAGCCTCAGTTTCCTCATCTGAACTGACTCCTCTGTGGCTCTGAGATGCTTTGAAAGTTTAATGAATTAACAAACCCAAATGAAAGAGCCCAGCCTGGGGCCCAGGACTGAGCCAATGCTCAAAGAGAGGGGGCACCTTTGACTTTCCCCCTCCACAGAAGAAGTTCCATGGGAATAAAGATCAGTGTGTCCCGGGGCAAGACCTTACCAGTTCTAGCCACCAGGGCCTTGAGAAAAAAAGCAAAGATTCAGTGAAATTAGTCCTGAGAAGGCAGTGTGGAACAGTTCAGAAACATGTGGCTAAGATTTCCCTGGGAGAAGAAGGAAAAGTTGCTTCTTGAAAAAAATCTATGTCAGAAAAAAATCCAGGGAATCTTAGGAACAAACACTATTATGTGCAGAGTTGATAGGGCCTTGAAGGTCATCTTATCCAGCTCCTTTGACCCATGTGAAAATTGAGGCACAAATAGGTTAGTATTGGGGTCACAGAAGGCATTCATGGAAGACTTCCAACTCCCTCTAGTGTTAATGACACCTCCCATGCAGCCTGGGTGGGACTGGAAGAGGGCCTACCTGTGTCATGGAAAGGGACATAGAACCTGCTCCTATCTTTTGGTGGTCACAAGAGGAACAGGAAAGAAGGTGGGTCCATTAGCAGCATTCGAAGCCTGGACCCCAACTTTTCTGTCCAAGGCCTGGTGGCCTTGCAACGACTCTGATCTGTCAGTGGAAGCTGGCTGGCCAGCCTTTTCTGTCTAAATTCTTTCTGGACCATCCTGCCAAGAAAGAAGAAAATATGCACTCAAAGTGGGGGCTAGGACAGGCAGCATGTCCTTGGAGGTTCTCAACAGCTCTGGAAGTCTTCACACAGGGTCTCTGGAAAAATAAGAGGTGATGTCCCTGCAGAAGAACCATTAGAAACTTCTGTGTGATGGTGACACAAACCATTTCTTCTTCCATAACCATGCTTGCTATAGCCCTGGCTCAGGTCAGACAGCCTGCCATGCATGCACTTTATTTTAAAATATTGAAAAACCAGCCTCTACCTCAGAGCAAAGCCTGTCCAAGGAAGGGACATCACCTTTGTCCTTGGAAAAACCCACATAGCACTCCTAGGCACATTCCCACCCTGCTAAGTTGTTTATCTAGAAATAACAGGAGAGATATGCTGAGCCAGGTGTCCCTGACTCAGTCAGGCTAGGTGGGGAACCATAGCAACCCCCTAGCAGCCACCAATCAGCATGAGACAGGAAAATACCTGGAATTCCAGATGACCCTCCCAGTAGTTTATGGTGGTTGATAACACGTGGGGAAACCATGTAGTTCAGCACGTACAGCCCTCTTGGCTTAAACCAATCAGTTCAAATGAATACCCCGTTTGTACTGACCAATCACCCTTAACCAACTTGTTCCCGCCAGTGAATGTGCTAATCATGTTTTACAGTTATTTGATTTTCTCGCTGTGTGTGATGATTTGCTAAGAGTTGCTGTGATGTATGGAGGGGTCCCTGCCTTCTCCAAAGAATGTATAAAACTGCTGCAAAACTGGGCTTGGGGCCTCTCAGCATCACCAGTTGCTGTGTGTGCACGCAGAGAACCAAGCTAGCTCACAATAAACTCTTTTCTGCTTATATTGATCTTGGGTCTCCAGTGGTCTTTTGGGGGTCCCGAATTCGAGCATAACAATACCTCCTGTTTTTTCTATATCTATATCTATATATCAATCTCTATATATATCTCTCTATCTACCTACCTATCTACCTATCTATCTATAGATCCATACATCTATATATCATATATCTATCTATATCTATATATCTGTATATCTATATATCATCTATTATCCCTGTGAAAGCACTCAAATCGGTCTTTGAGTGTGCTGATGGTGATGTGATTTCTCAGACAGAACCGTCTGAGCTTTGCAGCAGAAACAAGTCCCCTCCTGATGTAATTTAAAAGAATACCTTCCCAATTTTCTCATCTCTTTGCTGGATACAACATATCCAAGGACAGGATAAGCTAATACTTGGTTAAATAGTTCAGAGAATAATTCTCAACAGATGTGAGAACTTTTTTCTTACATTCCTCCACTCTTAGAGGGAATATGGTCAGCTCTTCTTGCTGGATTCACAAAGCTACCTTTGGCCCACGTGTGCCCCACTCTTCAGGCCTTCCCACCTACATTCCATCACTGAAAAATGACAGAACAAAGGACAGGAACAGTGACAGAAATGCAGGAAAGCTAAAAGAAAACCTTAGCAATAAAAAGAGGAAGACATCGCCCTTCCATGGATACCATCTCTTGGGTCCCCTTCTTCCTCCTGGATAAGTCTTTTCTGCTGTCCTTTAATAAACTTCTACTTTCCACTCTGACCTTGCCACGGCATGCTTCTCTGGTGTTATACTTCAACATTGGAGAAGCAAGGACTCATCACTGGTAAACAACGATAACACTGGTGTCCGAAGAAGAGAGGATTTCTGTCCTCTTTTGTGTTCTAGGCTTCCTTTGTTCTCATGCCTTTTCTTCTTTATTTTCTCCTTCCTGAATCCTTGACTAGGCCCAGAACTAGGCCAAGAAATTCTTGGTGGGGTGGCCCAAAAGTGGAACACAGGTGGGCTTAAGGGGGAAGGGCAGTTCAGAGAGCCAAAGACAAATGAACCACCTTAAAGCTTCCTGCAAAGAGGGGCAATTCTTGGGACAGATTACCTTGGTTACAGGTGGAGGGGTGAGGTTCTTGACAAGGGTCAGAGAAGCATTCTGAGAGAGTTAAAATTCTTCCCTTATGGGACAGTCTCCAAATGGTTGGAATCACTCAAAATTGGTCTTCTTAATCTTGCCTGACTCACATTATCTGTCTGTACTGACTGCCTGTCTAATTCTGGCTTCATGAACACATTTGCTTTTCAATTTTCAGTATTTTTTTTCTATAATTTAACACTGCAAAAAAAAAAAAAAAAAAAAAAACAAAGAAAAAGTATAACCATTAAATCATCAAGGAAAACAATTAATGGAATGCACTTGGGCCCCTTCCCCTCAGTCTCAGGATACTCCCTCAGCATTCTGGCTTTTTTTCTGCCAGGGTCACAGAAAGCACCTGGGGTCACTGTGTTAAGATGATGAGAGTCACAGCCTCAAGAAAGAGTGCTTTTGTAAAGTGATCCTTAATAAATAGTGAAGGAGAGAGCAGGGCTCAAAACTAGGATCTCCTAAGCCCTCAGGAACAGGATAGGCCCAGTATTCATTTCTAGTTTTTGTTTTAATCTTCATAGAGATTTAAAGATTTGTATTAATTTCCACTGAAAGACCTAAGCAACCTGAATCTACTTGTGACCTCATTTTGCTATGAAACTTATTCTTTGATCTACTATAGTCCTAAGTCAGGAAAATACCACAGAAAAGCTCTGTGGAAACAGTTCTAAAAAAGCCACAGATGGTGATCACTGAAGATAGACCAAGATATTGAAATATCTGAAATTCCAGGTGCTCCCACCTAGGTGTGGTGGCCAATATCTAAACTAAAAGCCCTGCAGCTGGGCACATGCCCCCCCCTTGCCACACCCTCATGGTTTAAACCAATCATTTTTTAATTGCATCAAACCCTTGAACTAACCAAGAATCCTTTCTATAGTCTCTCCCGCCACTTAATCCGCTAATCGTGTTTTAGAGTTGTTCTTGGATTTTCCAAGATGTGTGATGATTTGCTAAGAGATGCTGTGATGGATGTGGGGTGCCTGCCTTCCTCAAAGAGTGTATAAACTTCTGCAGGCCCTGGGCTAAGGCCTCTCAGCAACCCCAGTTGCCGTGCATGGAGGACGGAGCTAGATCGCAATTAATGCCTCTTTGCTGCTCACATTGATCTGGGTCTCTGGGGGTCTTTTGGGGGCCCCAAATTAAAGCATGACAGCACCTGGGTTTTAATCCTTCCAGGTCAAGAGGGTTGGTGGAGAGGATTCCAGGAAAGGGATATGGATAACAGGTCCTGATAACACTTAGTCCTGACCCTGGGCTCGGGCTCGGTGACCCAGACCAATCCGCTGTGTGCAGATAGGAGGGAAGTCTCGAAGTCTCCCGAGTACTGGTGGTGGCGGGCCAATATGTGAGTGGCGGTCGGCACCAGCAGGTGGGTGTCTGGTGGGAGCTGTGGAGGTTGAGAGCGCCAGAGACCAAGGCCACAAAGGGAGTGGGTCGGGTGGATGGCCCGCACCTTCGAGGCAGACCAACGTGCCCCGAGGCTGCAGCAGCGCTGCCCAGTCCCTGCCATTTGTGGACCCCACGCAGGGCGAGGCACCAGGTGCCTTGGGCCAGTCCCCCTGGCCAGTCAGTCCGCACACTCGGGTGCGACCCTGGGGCCTTCCTCAGTTTCCCAGGGCGGCAGTGTTGGCACTTCTGGCCAAGGCAGCACCACTTTGACGTGTACCAGGCACTTAACTTGTGCATTTCCATGCTCAGGCTGCACAGAGAGCTGCAGCGCCCTGCCCAAAGTCACACTGCTGGGATGTAGGGGGATGAGCTTCCAATACCCGTGAAGGCCTGCGCCCTTCCTGGCCTCTGGTCCTGCTCACAGCTGGTTCACTCAGGTCCTGGTGGGGCTGCTGAGGGTGTGTCTGGGACTTGCTCTGAAATTGGATGCAGCAGGGTGTGTGAGTTCCTTGGGACAGGCTTTTCCCATGCCTTTGTCCAGTTCCTGGAAGGTCTTCCTGTTAGGTGCCCTCTGAATCTGGCTGCAACCAAATAAAACTGTTTCCCCGTCTTCAGTGCTATCTTAGGTGCCTTGCCTTGTCCATCATACAACAGTATACTTCTATACACTTAAACATGGTTTATGTTTTCATGAACTGGTAAACAGATGGGGTTAATTGTGGACTTCAAATAACAAAATTTCACTTATTAAAATGGAATAATTTGCCTAAGTTCAGAAATTTACAAGGATTGTTTTAAAGTGTGAATCAAGAAGGAGTTAACAGATGGGAAAGAGAAATTAGAAGGTTCTAAGTATGGATTTAATAGAAGGAAAATGTGTTTTGGGATAAGAGAGTGTATGTGATTAAATAAGAGGGTTTAAGCAAGTGATAAAGAAGGTCTGTTTATGTTGGCTATATAGGATTCAGTAAATGATAAAAAAGGTCTGTGTAAGTTGATTATATATTTAAGTTTTTTGAGCAAGTAACTTGAAGGAATTAAGCATTATACAACTGTGGTTAAACAACAACTGTTATTTTGCAATATTTTAGTATTTTATTTCTTTAAGAGCTAAACTTGATTAATATAAAACCATCAATATTAATTGTGGTAGTATTACTCTTTTTTTGTACATTAAATGTGTTCATGTTTTCTAGGTATATAAGTCTTTAAGATAGAAGCTCAAAAAACAACAACAGCAACAAAAAAAGCAAACATTATATCAAGCTGGTGCTCTCCAAACTAAAGTTGCATGGTAATTTTAGACTTATAAGAATAACATATTGGAGATTTATTTATATCATTTATTTTTCTATAACTGGGCCTGTTATCAATAAGATAAATATGAAGTCCTATACACTGGGTAGAATTTAAATGTAGCATCATATTTTGTTAGCTAGTATTCATGTAACATCAAGCAACAATATATGTAAACTTTATAAAATCATATTTAAGAAACAAAGATCAACTTCAATACTAGAACACTTTACCTAAGATTTATAAAGAACCTTGCCTTCCCTGAGATAAGGTTCTGCCTACCATCTTACTACATATCAGAATGACTCCAAAGTAGCCCTGACTTCAGCTAAAAGCCAGTTCTCTTAATTTAAGGTGAAACTGACTTTGCTGGATCTTTAAGATCAAGACTTAAAGTTAAATTAAAATGGCCAAGAAAACCAATATTTGACTCTTGCCCTCTGAGTCAGTCTGAATCTAGGGAATAGGGAACTTCTCTAAAAAGCTTTGCAACTCTGGGCCACATAACCTCCTGATCAGGGAGATTAATGAGTCCACTGGAGAATGGAAAGCCAATCAGTGAAGTTGCTGTGAATAGGAGGGTCATTTAAGACAGGAGATGTCCCTAATGCTTCCAAGGAAAGCCAAATGGTCAAGCAAGATTTGGACCCATCATAGCACAGATAGTACTAGCAGAACTATGAAGCTGCTTTCAAGTTCTCCCACGAGTGACCCCTATGGGAACTCAGCTGACTCTTAATGATAGAAACAAAGTCAGTTTTGACCAGCTTGATCTTAAACACCTACCAAAAACAGTTAAGTTAAAACACAGTCATTCCTGGGAGTAATGAAGGACAGGAACAGCTAGAAAAAAGGAGACAGCAACTAGGCCAACAGGCTCCACGGGGAATGTTCAGTCAAGTGTGGCCTTGGCTCCTCCCCCTCACAGGACCCCTATTAGTCCTCTTTATGTTTCTCCTAATAGAACTCTGTATGTTAAATTGCCTACAGAAGTTCCTGCAAGATCAGATACACAAATTCACCAACCAGCCTGTCAATCAACTACTTCTTTAAGACTACCAGCCCCTGATGCCCAAGACAGAGACCTAGACTCATGACCAACTCTTCTAGTGAAAAAACAGCCTCTACCTCAGAGCAAAGCCTGTCCAGGGAAGGTACATGACCTTTGTCCTTGGGAAGACCCACAGAGCACTCCTAGGCACATTCCCACCCTGCTAAATGCTTTATCTACAAATAACAGGAAAGATCTGTTGCACCAGGTGTCCCTGACTCAGTCAGGCTAGGTGGAGACCCATAGAAACCCCCTAGCAGCCACCAATCAGCATGAGACAGGGAAATACCTGGGATGCCAGATGACCCTCTCAGTAGTTTATGGTGTTGGGAAACCATGTAATTCAGCATGAACACCCCTCTTGGCTTAAACCAATGAGTTCAAATGAATATTTGTAACCAATCACTTCTACCCAACTTGTTCCTGCCAGTGAATGTGCTAATCATGTTTTAGAGTTGTTATTTGATTTTCCTGTGGCGTGTGATAATTTGCTAAGACATGCTATGATGTATGTGGGGGTCCCTGCCTTCTCCAAAGAATGTATAAAACTGCTGCAAACCCTGGGCTTGGGGCCTCTCAGTGTCACCACTTGCTGTGTGTGCTCGGAGAACTGAGCTAGCTCAAAATAAACACCTCTTTGCTGTTTACATCGATATTGGGTCTCTGGTGGTCTTTTGGGGGTTCTGAATTCAAGTATAACACTAGCTCCAGAGACTCTGCCCCCACCTAACACCCTTCATAACCTCTTTTCCAGATTTTACAACCTCACTTTCACTTCCTAGAAATGAAATCTGATCTCTGGCAGGTCCACTCTGCTTGTTCTGTCTGCTCTACAGTATTTCCACAAGGATGTATCAATCCTAAACTCCCCACACAGCAGATGAGGAGCCACCATCTAGACGAAGACTGGCAGATCAATTTCACTCACATGCCTAGGCACAAAAATCTTCACTTCCTACTTACTTTGGTTGATACCTTTTCAGGTTGGATAGAAGATTTCCCTACATCCAGGGAAACTGCTGACACCGTCATCTCCATCCTCATAAAGCAGATCATTCCCAGGTTCAGACTTCCCACCTCCACCCAGTCAGACATAGGTCCAGCCCTCACTTTTCAGGAAACAAGCAGACCAGTGCCTTCCTGTAACATCCATTGCCTCAACCCCAGCACAACCACAAACTGAATTGGACCCTCTTCAACTGGGTGACTCAGTCTTACTTCAGAAACTGCATTCTCAGTCGTTGCAAACTCACTGGATGGGACCCCATACAGTCATACTTACTACCCCAATGGTGACCAAGCTTTTAGAGATTCTCCCTGGTACTATATCTCCCACCTGAAAAAAGGCACCTCTTCCAAATATCCAGTCCTGGACTTCCACCATGCCCACCAAACTCAAAATTTCTTACCAATCCTGTTCTTCTTTTACTAATCATTAAATTTCTTTCAAGTTTCTATCCCAACCACATGTAATGCTTTAACATCCAAGCGACATGGCACCAGGATTACACTACCCACTCTCAGTTTATGGGTCAATGTGATTGCCCTTCCACTGGCTGAAAATGGGCTGTCACCCTTAACATTACTGGATTCAACCAAGCTACTGCTGATACTTCCTAGAGTCCCTAAGACAGGACCAATGGCTGATACCAAGGATCTCCTCTGCCCAGGACTGATTTGATGCCATTGATGACTTGTGGTTTCAAGGAACTTTTATGGACTTTACCCCTGCCAAAATAACTGTTTATAGCCACTTGGTGTTATTTCTGGCTGCCTGGTATTCCCAGACCTGTCCCAGAACATACCTCCACTTTCCCTTCTAGGTCCCACACTGCCCACCATTAAGCAGCATGTAGCCAGAGGATTTTATGATTTCCCCATGTCACATAGAAAAACGAATGGGAGGAATGTTAGGTTCAGGACAGTCTGAACAAAGTTGTCTGTAGGGCAGGCTGAACGGATGTTAGCTGCAAGATAACACATGCACTCAACCCCCCCTGTCTGTCGTTTATTACCTGTTTACATCAAGTCTGAACACTCGACCCCCACCCATCTGGTGCAACAGAAACCCACATCTGACCCCTGCCCCATCTGCCTGAAGGCACAGGAGGATACCCGTGGCAACTACTGTGTAATCCAATCATTGTCCGCCAACAAGGCAGCTTGGAGACCCAGAGACCCCATTAGAATTTGGCTTTAAAAACTCTCCTGCCAGGGCCCCCATCTCTTGTTCTCTTTGTCTCAATCTCTTGCTTCACTCTCCCTTGCTCTCTCTTTCTTCTCTCTCTCCTCCTCTTTTGCACTGCTGCAATCAAGATCTCTCGGTCACTCCGAGTGTTGTGGTCACTTTCCTTTCACTTCCATCCCTAAACTATCATTTGGTCCTGTGTGAGAGAGCAGAGGTGGGCTTAGAGTGACTTTCATACTTCAGGGGTGGGGTCACTCACCCAAGGAAATGAAATACTGGAGCCCAAGCCTTGCCTCAGGCAAAGGAAAGTTTGAATACCCTTGAAGCACTGGGGGATTCCAGTCTTGAACAGTTGGTTGTAAACCACAGAACCAAGGCTCCTCTCCTTGGTATTGAACGTTTATCAAGCCCACTTTGCTACTGAGCAGTGAGGTTTGTACACAACAGAACCTGCCTACACACATAAGTGAAAGAGGATGTGATACTTTCACTTACATGTAGAAGAGAAAAAAAAGAGAAGACAATATATGACATGCATTGCAGTCTCACTTATAACCAGAAACTTCAGCTGTGGTGAAAGACAGCATGCATTCGAGTGCTTTCACCTGCTGCTAGTGAAGAAGTTTGAGTTGGTTAAAAAAAGAAAGAAAGAAAAAGTACTAGGAACTAGTTCAAACAAGAAAATCCAAGAGGGAGATGAAGATGGAAACTAGTGTAGGGATGAAGATGCAAACTTAGTGTTGGGACAACCTTATTTAAGCTAATCAAAAGGAGAGGCTAGATTGAACTAGGGATGACACGCCAAGGTCAATTACAGGCTGCCTCAGTCTACCCACAGGTTGTACTATGACCCTTCCATGAATCCCTTCAGTTGCCAGTAATAACAAGTAAAATATTAAAAAGACTGAAATTTTTGGATTCATTGGGGTGAGATTTATGTGCCATCTCATACTGTTAGCATATATACTAGTCTATGTATACTCACTATAATTTTAAGTTTTTGTTGAGTTAATGTGTAGTGTGAAAAAATGAGCACTAATTTTCAGACAGTTTCCTTATTCTTCTGAAGCACCCCTTACTACTTTGTCTTACATAATTAGAGGCAAGGGGTGGAGTTTCCTATAAAAACTTTCATTTAAAGTGGGTTTTATTAAACCATTTTAAGATCAAAATTCTTGCGACCAGGTTGAATCTTGATGATACAGATCCATCCCACCCAAGCATTGTGTGAAGCCTAGATCCTGGCCCCCAAACACTAAATGCCCCCAAACACTAAAGTGGTGTCCCTCAATACCTTTGATAACTAAAAATTTTCCTTATGGACTGTTCTGCCTCTTTGAGAATACTATAAAGAACATATCCATTATCTACTTTATTTTAACAAGACAGGGATGACAAACAACTTCTTTCTGGGAAAATTATTTTTTTCTGATATGTCTGACATATAAAAAAGGCCATGATCTTGGTTACTGACACCTTTGCCAATTATTCTAGAATCTCGGAAGGCAAGGTTGTGTTTTTCTGTGTTTAAAGGAAATTCACATTAGAAATGTTGACATCTAAACATTAATATCATTTTAGCAGTTTGATGTGAGAATAGAGTTGGGAAGTGACAGCAGTGTGTAGGATAGCAGTTCTGAGTTGAGTAGAATATACATTCATGTCATCACTTTGGGGGGTGAGTTACTTACTAGGGGTTGAACCCAGAGGCACTCTACCACTGAGTTCCAGCCCTTTCTCCCCTTCTTGAAATGGCAGTCTCAAACTTGGGATGCTCCTGCTTTAGCCTCCCAAATTGTTGGGATTAACAAGCAAGCAGCACCATGCCCAGCTGTAATCACTTTTAAAATAACCCTTTCTACTTATTGGTGTTCATATTAGCAAATTTGGAAAATGTAGATAGATGTACATACACCAGTCCTCATGGTATGACTTCTTACAAATTATCTTTGCGTTTGAAACAATGCTAGTTATGATAGAGAAAAATTAAAATAGCATTTAGCTCAAGCTAGCTACAGTGTAACAAAAATTTCTTCAACTTGTTTGACTCTAAAAAGGATGTTTATTTTGACTTTTTAAAAATCTTGTAAGGTGTTTGTTGCTTATTACTATTGAAAGGTGCCGTGGAAACAAACATGTAAGTAAAGACTTCTTGGAAGAGAATATATTTTCAATTGTGTAGAAATGTACTGAATCTCTTTGACCTGAGAAGTCAGCCAAATTGAAAATATTTTTTTTTTTTTATTTTGAGCAAGTACAATGTCCCAGAGTAAAAGAGGTCAATACTTTTAAAAATACTGTTAAAAATCATTACTTTTTTGTCATATTCACATATTCCTAAGTAAAATAAAAAAAATAACGAGTTGCAAAGATATTGAAAATGTTCCAGTTTCTAAGCATGGAGGAAATATAGTCAAATGGACCAAACATGCATACCTTTATGGAGTTTTACATTTGAGATACAAAACAGGTAATTTGAAGGAAAACAAATAATTTACCATACAATTCTGTGGTTTATAATTAAGGCATTTCATTGATTTTTAAGATGCACATCTGAGATTGGTGGAATCTTAAAATTGGCATGTTGTAACCACATGGCAAATTTTCTTCTGAGTTGTACATAGAATAAGAATGTTCTAATTGTCGTAAAGGTGATGGCATCTCAGAGACAATGAAATAGGAAATATATAAAAATGTCAGCACGTTGGTTAATTTTTAGCACCAAAAACTATTCAAAGGTGACTTGCAAAAAGAAGTTACAGATTTCTATATCCTTCTTTTTTTTTGGAGCTGGGTGAGTACCAGGGATTGAAATCAGGGGCACTCAGCCAAAGAGCCACATCCCCAGCCCTATTTTTTTTAAAAGGGCTTTTTTTTTTTTAAAGAGAGAGTGAGAGAGAGAGATTTTTTTTTTAATATTTATTATTATTTTTTTTAGTTCTCGGCGGACACAACATCTTTGTTGGTATGTGGTGCTGAGGATGGAACCCGGGCCGCACGCATTCCAGGCGAGCGCGCGAGCGCGCTACCGCTTGAGCCACATCCCCAGCCCCCCAGCCCTATTTTATATTTTATTTAGAGACAGGGTCTCACTGAGTTGCTTAGTGCCTCACCATCCCTGAGGCTGGCTTTGAATTTGAGAGACTCTGTTTCAGCCTCCAGAGCTGCTGAGATTACAGGCATGTGCCACCACGTTCCACTTCTAAATCCTTCTGTCTAAACTAAAATTATTATTGTTATTATTATTATTTTGCAAAGGTCAACAATGTTTTATTGTTGTCTGGGGGGGAGGGGAGCGAAGCCACTGCCCGGCACCCTGAGCAATTGTTGGGAGCCCAGAGGTGGCTAGTGGGAGGGGGCCTGGCCTGGCTGCTGCAGCCTTCTGGCCAACCAGGGCCCTGCCCATTGGCTCCCAGGTGGGGCGGTAACCATGGCTACGGCCATTGCTAAGGGCCAGAGCCAATCAGGGCATCACCCGGGCTGTTTCAAAAATCTCCCTGCAGCGCATGGGGGAGGAGAGGCCAGAGCGGCGTGTGGGGGAGGGTAGGTGAGGTCGTGTGGGGCTGGGGCGCTCACTTGCAGCCCTTGGGCACCTTGGGAACACTGGGTCAGGTTTCTGTGTGGCTGCCGGCTTCTTGGGTTTTTGCAAGGCAGGCGCGGAAAAGGGGCCCACCATTAGCTGGCCACCAGCTTTTAGCAATGGACCTTAAAGGAGCCGGTGGCCCCTGTGCCCTTGACCTGCTGTAGCATGTCATTCTGCACCAGCGTGCACCAAGTACTTGAGGTAGGTGCGGCTGTTCTGCTGGTCAAACCCCTGCCACCTTCCTGGCCTCTGCATAGATTCCCTCCAGCGACAAGCCGCTGCTCTCCCAGGCTGCATAAGTCTCCACCACCAGCTGGCTGTACTTGCCTGACTGGTTCTTCTTGCGGCTGCTCTTATGCTTGGGGCCACCACAACCCTTGTCGCTGCCCCCCACGCATCGCCGCCCCCCCCCATGACCCCCCTCGGCACCCGGGAGCAGCAGGGCCTCCTCCACCAACATGGTGGCCAGCGGGTTGGTGGCAGGCTGCACCTGGAAGAGGAAGGTGAGGGGGGGGGCTCGGGGCGCGGGTCCTGGGACTGGGCGGCAGGGCTGGGGACAGATGGAGGAACACATTCGGGCAGCGGGGTGGGAGTCTGGGGCTCAGGGAGGGCTCCAGCTTGGTCCACATCCCGCTGCTACTGCGGCACCGCTGCAGTGCTGCTGCTCCAAAGCCGCCTGCCTTCTTGGCATGTGCGCTGCGCTCTGCTAAACTAGTTTTTTTTTATTCAGAAGATTCCTATACAGATCTTTCTCCTTGTGTAAAACAAATGGAAGACCAGTGTTCATCAACATGAGGACAAATTTTTTGAAAAGTGTTTGAGGGAGACAAAATTCTTGGTGCTCTTCCATGAAAGCACGTGGTGGGTAATTAGTGCATTTGAGCTATGTTGTTCAGACAACACAGGCAGAATTTATGGAATATGGATCATTTTTGTTTCTTTGCCCTGTTTCTGAAAGTTTGTAGGTCCACTTATAATTTTTTTTCAAGTGAGACATCCTTAAGTTGAATTTCAATGATTCATAGTTGTTATTGTTTTTATAAGAATGTATTTGAAAACATTTATTCTCTGTGTACACAGTTTATTTAGGAAACTAGCTTCATGATATCTCTTGGCTAGGAAGCCTGTATAAGGACTTTTTCCATCTGATACTGAGGACAGGTTTCATGGGAAACTCAACCATATGAACGTTAGTTACATAGCTTTTTCCCCCAGGAGGACTTCAGCTTTGCTTATCCAAGTGTGGTCCTACATCCTGGAGCTTGTTTGAAATTCACACTGGTGGTGTACCTGAACCTGTGGGAAGAACCAGACAAGATATGTGACTTTCAGACTTGAGGGTGTTACCAGGATTGCTGGACTAGTACAAAGTTTCTGATTCAGTAGTCTGGGTGGGAGCCTGAGAATTTTAATTTTAACAAGTTATCACATGCTGCTGATGCTGCTGGTACAGGGACCATACTTGGAGAACCATTATACTAGAGTGTCCTCATTGTACATTTTTCTCCCCTTTCCAAATTTCTTACTCATTCAAATAGCTTTTTAAAAACAGATTATCATATTCTTTAACTTGATTGAAGGGGAAAAAAGCATTTTTTTTTTTTGCAATGACCACACCAAGATTGCTTTTCAGCATCTAATTTCAGAGCAAAAAATCTCTTTAAACCTTAGTCTTAAGTCTTATCTATGGGTGTCTCATTCTCTTCTTTCTGTAAGTATTCTTTTTAATGTTTAAAAATCCTTTTAATGTAGATAACATGTTCTTATGGTTCAAAAGTTAAAATGACAAAGGCATGCTTGGGAAAATGTGATTTCCAACTGCTTTGGCCCTCCCTTCACCCCTCTTTCTTAGATAACCACCTTTAATTTATTTACCATAGATGTCAATTGTTTCCTTTTATAGTAGGAGAAATGCCAGTGTACTCTATTCTTTTTATATAAAATGCAGTATACTATGTAAGTACTTCTATCCTATGGCTTTTTCTTTTAGTAAGTACTTCCATCCTATGGCTTTTTTCCTATTAGTATTTATTTAGAAAAAAATATAATATTTGTTTATAGAAAACACTTTATTAAAAAAACAGCTATGTTTAAACAGTGTCTATTAAGCCTTGTTTACTTAGCCAGCCCCCCTGGTGGGTGTCTGGGTTGTTTCTAGGTTTATCACAGACCATACTATAGTGAAACAGCTTGTATACATATCATTTTATACATGTGCATAAAATGATATGTATACATTCCTAGAAGTGAGATCACTGCGCCAGTTGGCAGTGCATTTATAATTTAGTTAAATGCTTCCTTTCTTAGGTGTTGCACCGTTTTAAATTTCCACAAGTACAGTTGCTCCTCATTATCCACAGAGGATTGGTTTGAGGACCCCTTTGTGGATACTGAAATACAAGGATGCTTAAGTCTCTTACATAAAAAGCATAGTATTTGCATATAACCTATGCACTTTCTCCACATACTCCTAAATCATCTTTAGATTGTTTAGAAGACCTTATACAATATAAATGCCATGTAAATAGTCATTACACTGTATTGTTTAGGGACTAGTGACAACAAAAAAGTTGATATGTGTTCAGTATGACAATTTTTAAAAAAATATTTTCACCTATGATTGTTGAATCCAGTCTAAATACCACAGATACAAGAGGGCAGATCACAGTGTATGAGAGAGTTCCTATTTTTTCTGAGGCCTTTCCAATGTACTGTGTACAACCCTTGAAATTGTTAACAGTTTGAGAGATGAGAATTATCAATATAGAGTATTGCTATCATTATTAATAAGGCTGAGCATATTATGCTAAAACTAATTGTATTTTTTTTCTTGTGAATTCTCTGTTAATGTTTTTTTTTTTTTTTTTTTTTTTTACATTTTTTGGGGGGATTGCTTTTTTCCCATTATCTATTCCTAGAGATTAGCCCTGTGTGATATCAATTATAGTTTTCCCCAGATTTTCAATTATTTTTATTTACCTTCACATATTTTGATATACAAAAGTCTTACATTTTTTCTTTAAATATTACAGTTTATATCAATCATTATGGCATCTTGATTTTTTTTAAATCTTTCTTTATTTCTATGTGGTGCTGAGGATCAAACCCTATGTGTCACAAGTGCTAGGCAAGCACTCTACCACTGAGCTACAGCCCCAGCCCTGGAATCTGGAGTTTAAGTCACTGAAAGGCCTACAAGATTTTTAGAATTTGCCCATGGTTTCTTTTAGTACTTTTATGGTATCACTTTTACATTCAAATGTTGAAATTAGGATTTATTCTGGTGTTCAGAATGATGCATAGGTTCAACTTTATCTTTTTCTGTGTGCCTGTTATTTTCACCTGTTGCTTTTAGAGCCCTTCTTTGAATCTCTTATGGTATTGTTAACTTTTGGAGGTATTAGGGTATCTCTTGGGTTTGTATTTTATTAGTCTTTTTCTTCATATACCAGTATCACATTATTGGTTTTATAAAAGTTTTAATATCTTTTAAAACTAGGTTCCCCTTGTTGCTTTTCATATTCCTGGGAATTCTTGCTTTCTTATTTTCCCATGAGTACTTTTGAACTGTTTTGTCTAGTTCCAGAAAAACAGAAATCTAAAGGAAATAAACATCAGATTAAATGTATACATTTAAAATGTATTTAACTTCTCCAAACTTTTTTTTCAGGATCTTAATAAAGGTGCTATGAAAGAATGTAAGAAGGAAAACAATTAAATATTTCTACTGTGGTAAGTGTTTTATCATTTTACATTTTAAAAATTCTTTTATTATTATTATTATTATTATTATTATTATTATTATTATTATTATTATTTTAGTCTGCTTCCTTAATGTGTAAAAGGGATATTGTTTTAGGAGTGTTTGAGTTCATAGAACCTCTGGGTGTTAAGTTGGGTGCCAGTTATGTGAGCTGTTTGAATAATGATGTTTGTCTTTAACTATATCTTTGACTCTAATATTTTAATTTCTATTATCTTGTTATTTTAAAGTGTGGTTTTGAGAAGGAGATCCTGTATTACATTTACTTGCAAAATTCACTGAATTCTTTCCCCTTAAAAAGGAAGATGAAAAGATTTGAAGTAATTTTGGTGATATAGAGGCACTTCTTTCTCTTAAAAGTTTGTTGTGATTTTTTATTATAATAATTAGAAAAAATTTTACCCATATAAATCAACATAATGACAAAAGTAAGCCCTCAACTCCTGCACAAAGAAATGGCCACCATTCACTCACTTTTGAAAACTTATTGATGGATATGAAAGTATATATAAAACTTTAAATACACAGCATTCTCTCTATATGAAGCTATGTGGTCATTTTTACTGTGATATATATATATATATATATATATTTGTGAGTTGAACCTGATGTGCATAAATGTGGGTGATCATTTTACTGGCTGCCTAGTTTTGTTTTTTTTTTAATTATTTTTTTAGTTGTCAATAGATCTTTATATATGCAGTGTTGAGAATCAAACCCTGTTCTTCACACATGCCAGGCAAGTGCTCTACCACTGAACTACAACCCAGCCCTGCCTGCCTAGTTTTCTATTATTTAGTAACATCATACTTTATCTAGCTACTCATTCATAACCATTTAGATTGTTACTTGTTTTTCTTTCTTGTGAATAATGGCATGTTGATTATAGTATACTTATTCACTTATCTTCTTAGAGGTATAACTGCCAGGTCAAAGATTATATACATTTTAAATATTGATAAATATAGCTAAGCTGTTATCTGTAAAAGCTGTCCCCCTCAATGTCCATGAGAATCCTATTTTCAAAACCCTTGCTCACACTAAGTTTTGTTATTTTTTTTTAATCTTTGTTAATCCAATAGGAAAAAAAAAGTACATTTTTGAGATAACATGTTTTTTATTGGTACTGGGGATCGAACCCAGGAGTACTTCACTAGTAAATTAGATCCCCAGCACCGTTTATTTTATTTTTTTTTTATTTTCAGACAGAGCCTCACTAAGTTGCTGAGGCTATCCTTGAACTTGTGATCCTCCTGCCTCAGTCTCCTGAGTTTCTGGGATTATAGGTGTGTTCCACTGTAAACTATTGAAGGAAACCTTGTGTTATTCAAAGATTTCTTTCATTCAACATTCTTATTAGCATAAAGAATTCTCTTCCTTAAGAACATACTAGTGATTCTTGCATGTCAGATATTCTTAGGCATTAAATGTGATAAAAATATTTAAATATATTGAATTCTTTTTAGGCCTTTTGCCTTGATTTTAACTCATTGTTAATATTTGAAAACTTGAGGGTTGAGGATTTGGCTAAAGTGGTAGTACACTAGCCTGGACTGTATGAGGCACTGGGTTCAATCCTCAGCACCACATAAAAATAAAATAAAAATATTGTGTCCCATCATGGGAAAAAAAAAAAAAACCTAAAAAGTAAATATTAAAAAAATTTGAAAACTTGATCAACCAGCTATAATTGTTTTGAATATAGAATGTTTTCCTCTGCAAAGAGCAGTACTTTTGTGTTTTATTCACCTGAAGGGAAGCCTAAAGTATCTTTCAAAATAAATTTCTTAACAATTTTCAAACATGGATACCAATGGCTGAATTGCATACAGAATATTATTTCCATAATTGGGTGATAATATAGTTTTTATGAGTTATGTAAACTATATGATTGTGTGATCATGTCTAAAACTATGTGTATCTCTTCTGTCCAAATATTTTATCACTTCCTGATGTAAATATGATTTTTAATTTTATGTTTGCTCTAGATTTTATTTCTTTTTTTATTTTCTTTTTTTTCTTTTTTTTTTATTGGATGTTCACAACATTACAAAGCTCTTGACAAATCATATTTCATACATTAGAATCAAGTGGGTTATGAACTCCCATTTTTACCCCAAATACAGATTGCAGAATCACATCGGTTACACATCACATTTTTACATACTGCCATATTAGTGACTGTTGTATTCTGCTACCTTTCCTATCCTCTACTATCCCCCCTCCCCTCCCCTCCCATCTTCTCTCTCTACCCCATCTACTGTAATTCATTTCCCTCCATGTTTGTTATCCCATTCCCCTCATAACCTCTTATATATAATTTTGTAAAACAATGAGGGTCTCCCTCCATTTCCATGTGATATCCCTTTTTTTTTCCCTTTCCCTCCCTTTTCCTCCCAAGCATCAAATAAATTTATAAGAGTAAACAGTAACTCAGCAGTCAAACAGAACAAGAAGTATCATGAGCATAAAAAAGCAAGGAAGAAAAGGAGTACAAACAATGAAAGACAGCCTAAATATTCAGGAGGACCTGGAGTCATCAGAAAAATGGCCATATAAAGAACTCAAGGAACACCTTAGACAGATGGAAAGGAACCTTAAAGAGCACATTGAAAAGGAATTACATAAACAGATAAAAGAAGAAGTTAAGCATCTTTATCAGGAGATAGAGATTATAAAAAAAATCAAACAATAATTCTAGAAATGAAGGAAACGATAAACCAAATTAAAAACTCAATTGAGAGTATCACTAACAGAGTGGAGCAAGTAGAAGCCAGAACGTCAGATAATGAAGACAAAATATATCATCTTGAAAAGAGTCTAGCCAACTCAGATAGACTGGTAAAAATCACGAGAAAAACATCCAAGAGATTTGGGATAATTTAAAAAAATCAAACTTATGAGTCATCGGGATAGAGGAAGGCACAGAGATTCATGCCAAGGGAATGAGTAACGTGCTGAAGGAAATAATTACAGAAAACTTCCCAGAAATAAAAAAGGAAACAGATACACAAATTGTAGATGCATACAGGACACCAAGCACACAAAATCACAGTAGACCAAGGCCAAGACACATTGTTATGAAGCTATCCAATATACAAAACAAAGAGATAATATTAAAAGCTACAAGAGAAAAGAGGCAGATTACATTTAGGGGTAAACCAGTAAGGTTAACAACAGATTTTCCATCACAGACGCTGAAAGCGAGAAGATCCTGGAACAACGTATTTCAAACACTGAAAGACAATGGATGCCAACCAAGAATTCTGTATCCAGCAAAATTAAGCTTCAGATATGACAACGAAATAAAAATCTTTCATGACAAACAAAAGCTAAAAGAACTTGTAGCCAGAAAACCAGCATTGCAAGGCATCTTGAGCAAAACTCTACACGAGGAAGAAATGGAAAACGATAACCAAAACCATCAGCGGGAAGTGCCTCGGTAAAGACAGAGGACGGGGGGAAAGCTAACCATGGAGAAACAATCTAAATTAGGGGAAAAAGAAAAAGAGATAAATAATCAAACATGGCAGGAAGTACAAACCATATATCAATAGTAACTCTAAACGTTAATGGCTTAAACTCTCCAATAAAGCGACATAGGCTGGTAACATGGATTAAAAAAACAAATCCAACAATATGCTGCCTCCAGGAGACACATCTGATTGGAAAAGACATACACAGGCTCAAGGTAAAAGGTTGGGAAAAAATATACCACGCACATGCTCCTCGAAAGCAAGCAGGGGTGGCCATTCTCATATCGAATAAAATCGACTTCAAGACTAAGTTAATCAAAAGGGATAAGGAAGGACATTATATACTGTTAAAAGGAACCATTGACCAACAAGACATAACAATTATCAATATTTATGCACCAAATAATGGCGCTGCAACGTTCATAAAACAAACTCTCATCAAGTTCAAGAATCGAATAGACCACAACACAATAATCATGGGTGACTTCAACACACCTCTCTCACCATTGGACAGATCCTCCAAACAAAAGTTGAATAAAGAAACTATTGACCTCAATATCACAATAAATAACCTAGACTTAACTGACATATATAGAATATATCAACCATCATCAAGTGGATATGCTTTTTTCTCAGCAGCACATGGAACCTTCTCAAAAATAGATCATATATTATGCCATAGGGCAACCCTCAGTAAATATAAAGGGGTTGAGATAATACCATGCACTTTATCAGATCATAATGGAATGAAACTGGAAATCAATTATTTCTTTTTTTTAAAGAGAGAGAGAGAGAGAGAGAGAGAGAGAGAGAGAGAGAGAGAGAATTTTTTAATATTTATTTTTTAGTTTTCGGCGGACACAACATCTTTGTTTGTATGTGGTGCTGAGGATGGAACCCGGGCCGCACGCATGCCAGGCGAGCGCGCTACCACTTGAGCCACATCCCCAGCCCTAGATTTTATTTCTATCAAATAAGAGTTACATATAAAGATGGCCTCACTTGAAGCAGATTCACAACTTTATCATTGACCTACTGTTTATTCTTTGAACTGTCTTCTATATATAAAGTACATCTAGATTGCCTTTTCTGAGTGTGCTTTTCTTTTCAGTTCAATTAACATTGTTTACTAAATACCCCAAGGCTGGGACAATATGGTCCAACTGGCCATTTATTCACCAGTTTTCATTCAGCACTGAATATCTACCTACCTGGTAAGCATCTACAGACACCCAAATCATTATTTACTTCTTTGTTTATTTTTTTGGTACTGGGGATTGTATCTAGGGGCACTTTACCACTGAAACACATCCCCAGCCCTTTTGTTTATTTATTTATTTTTTTAATTTTTAAACGGGATCTTGCTCAGTTGCTTAGGGCCTCACTAAGTTCCTAAGACTGGCCTTGAATGTAGGATCCTCCTGCCTCAGCCTCAACCTCCCAATGGTTGATGTATATTGTCATTATTTAGTTAAAGATGCAAAAGAGAAAAGTATACATTTTAATTTAGAGAAGACTAACATGGTTTCTTTTAAATTTAGATGTGCATAACTGTATGGCACTTGCTGCCATAATATTAGATGGTACTTTATTTCAAATTTTGATGTGGACTGTATTCTATTTAGTTTTTAGAATCACATAAGTCCTGTTTTTTAAATCTTTTTTTTTTTTTAATGGGCAGAGTAAGTATTTAAACTAAGTATGCTGCTGGATCTTGTTTAAGATCTGTTTATGTTTCTCAGTATAGACATGGCAATATTTTTCACAATATGTTGTTTGAAAATAATGATAAAGTAAATGCCCCCCAAAATAAAATAAATGTAATTGTATTGTTCACATTTTAAAAAATAAAAGCAGAAAATTAGATTGCCAGACTTTGAGTAGAATGAATAAGTTTTTGTCTGAGACTTGCCTGTGAAGCTTTTCTGATTCCTGAACCAATTTTTCACAGCCAAAGTAAACAGATTGAACAATTAATGATTTAATAGATTTAAGCAGTATTTTAGTCTCTATTTTATATACTTTATTTCTATTAGAATACAGGATTCTAAAGAATACATATAACTTGTTTTAATTATTATTTTTGCAGAAGTCATTTTCATGTGAAACTTTTAAAATCAATTAAATAATACTCTAGCAAGTTTTATTTGCACTTTATTTTGCCTAGCAATTATTTCTTTTTTTTAATATTTATTTTTTAGTTGTAGTTGGATACAATACCTTTATTTAATTGATTTATATGTGGTGCTGAGGATTGAACCCAGGGCCCTGATGTGCCAGGCAACCACTCTACTGCTGAGCCATAATGTCAGCCCCTAGCAATTATTTCTTAAAACATAGTCTGAAATTAAATCAAGGCAGACTTGAAATTACTGAGTCTTCATTATTGGGCCAAATTAATGAGGTTTTCCTGGACTTTTCCTTTTGGTATCTTATTGTGGCTAATGATGTAATCTTATTTTTTTTTTTCTAAAATAGTGAAGATTTAGGTTTTTGAATATTTTCTTTGGAAGTACAGGAATTTGTTTATACAGTGCCTTTCATTTTACTAATGAGTTAATTTCTTTAATTTTGTGCCCTAAAACCTACTAAAAATATTCCTGGAAAGTGAGAGATTAAACAGAAGTTGTAATAAAAATGAAGGCCTCTTTCTTTATTTCTCCTGTTAGCTGCATTTGTTAAATTTTTTTATGCTACATTTAAATAAATATTAAGAATTTATTACAGGGATGGGATTATGTATGGGTCAGTGTAGAGCACAGGCCTGGCATGTGTGAGGCACTGGGTTTGATCATCAGCACCACAATAAATAAATACATAAACAAACCAACAAATAAATAAATTATGTCCATCTACAACTACCCCCCCAAAAAAAAGACTTTATTACATATTAAATGAGTTGGATTTTCTGTATTTGAAACAGTTTCTTTCTATATTAGGCATAAAGTTTAATTTAGACTCGAAGAGTTAAGTGATCATTTGATTTTAAAGTTTGGTAGACAGTGTTTGCTTCGTTTCATTCTGTAACCTTCCAGCTAATTGTTGAATTGCATGCTCTTTTGTTCTTTGCTCTTTCTACTTTGGATCTGGTTTTATGGTTGGTTGAAATAGGGATTTATTGGTAGGAACATAAATTATTTTTCCATTTGAACAGATTGTGTGTTTTTCTGACAGCATATTCTGTCACAGGCAGAGTGATTCAGACCCTTGTGCACAGGTGTTAGTATATGATTTGGGCAGCCATTTTCAAAACTAACAGCTTTATTGATATATAATTCATTACCATCAAGGTCACTCCTTAAAAGTGCAATTTACTGAGTTTTAGTATATTCACACAGTTGTGTGCCTATCCAGCTATCTAATACTGAAACACATTTGTCATACCCAAAGAAGACCCATGCCCTTTAGCAGTCAGTCTCCACTCACTCTTGCTCCATGTAGGCATGAATCTTCTTTCTCTCTTTGTGGATTTACTTGTTCTGGACATGATATATAAATGTGATCATTCAATATATGGCTCTTTGTATTGTTTTTTTTTTAGCCTGTTTTTGAGGTACCATATATCAGAACTTCATTTCTTTTCTTGCTAAATAGTGTTCTGTTATATAGATACACTGCAGTTTGTTTATCCATTTATCAGTTGATGGATATTTGGGTGACTTTCTCTTTGTGGTTCTTATGATCATGCTGCTGTGAATATTTGTGTTTTTGAGTTGACTTCTGTTTTCTTTTGGGTAGATACTTAGTATTGAAATTTATGTTCCATAAGTAACTCTGCCAGACTGTTTTATAAGGTGACTCAACCATTTTATATTCCCATTAGCAATGTTTGAAGATTCCATTTCTCCACATCTTTGCAAACATTGTGCCATGGTATTTTTCCATTGTAGTCATTCTAATGGGTATGAAGTGGCATTGCATTGTGTTTTTTATTTGCATTTCCCTGATAACTAATGATATTCATTATCTTCATGTACTTGTTAGCCATTGTTTATCTTTGTTAGACAAATGCCTATTCAGATTCTTTACCTATTTTAAAAATTGAGCTGTCCTTTCCTTGTTTGGTTGTAATAGTTCTTCTGTATTCTGGATATACACAAATGTACACTTATCAGATATATGAAGTATAATTTTTTTCTTATTCTAGTCTTTTCATTCTTATAAGGCCAATTGTTTTTTTGTTCAAGTCCAATTTACCAGTTTTTTGACTGCTTATGCTGTTTTCTCTGAAATTTTCTATAAGTTAAAAAAAAAACAACAGACCTTACTTCTCAACATCTTCCATTAATTTTTTTTTCTACAGAAACAATGATCATTTAGTTAACTACAAAATGGGTTAGAGATATTAAAATATTTTTTGTTTTCATATATTTTCATCACATTTAATGAAAGAAGCCCAAGTTTTCTAACCTGATATCCAGTGCACTTTTATAAAACCAGAAAATGTCTTTGATTTTTCTGCTTAGCTCAGAATGCACACATTATTCTGTAAATATTTACCGGTGTCTAATGTAGTCTGAGGAATTGACTGGGCATGGAGATCCAGGGATGCTTGGAACATGGTCCTGTTCTTAAGGAACCAGAGGTCATGTGCCAGGCTACAGATTTCTACAGAGGGTAGTGGCACCAGTGGAGGAAGAGGGGCACTGTCTGGGTGAGAAAGCCTCTCAGGGAGTCAGTGCTGGTGCTCTGTCTGCAGAGATTCATTGGTGATCAGAACCTTTTGTTATAGGCTATGATTCTTCCTTTCAGACATTTGCTGCTGCTGTGTGTTATGTACATTGGCACCAGTTATTTGTAACAGCAATATTTAGGGATATTGATGTAATGAAATGTAGACATCAATGTGATGACTTTGATACCTAGAAGCAAGCTAGAAGAAAGCCACATTTCTTTGATTTCTTCAGGTTTTCAAGAATGTGAACTTTCTACTTACTAATTAATTCAGTGTGGTGGGTGTGTGTATCTGAGCTCCAGACCAAACCCAAGCAGTTTGGGGTAGTCAGAGCTAAAATGTGAGTCAAGGAGGAACAGCTGTTTGACTGGAGGGAAGATTGTATATAGAAATTTGTTCGAGTCCTGTTAAGGAATTTTGATCTTTGTTTAATAATGGAGAGCTATTGATGAGTTTGGGTGTGTGTGGGGAACATGGTCCCTCCTGTTTTCTGTACCACAGAAGCTGTTTGTGAGGACTAGAGACAGGAGTTTTGTGGGGCTGTGGGACTAGTCCAGATGAGAGCCAATAAGGACCTGAGCTAGGGCACTGCTGATAGAGGTGGACACACAGACTGGAAATGTTTAGACGGTGCAAGTCAGGATGCTTGACTTATTGGCTGCAATAAACCATCATAAGTTAAAAGGAGGATTACTGAAGAAAGAAGATTTCTGAAGAATGTTTCAAAGGGATGAAATACCACAGGAGCCAGCATGATTTTAGGCCTTTGGGGGCTAAGCGACAGAGCAGGGGCCATACTCAGGCTCTTCCACAAGAGGGAGGAAAGAGGGTCTCCTTCCAGCTGTGGTTTTTAAAATCCCAAGAGCACTCTTTATTTTTAATTTATATTATTTTTTAGTTGTTGACGAACTTTATTTTGTTTATATTTATGTGGTGCTGAGAATCAAACCTGGTGCGTCACACATGCTAGGCCATTGCTTACTACAGAGCCACAACCCCAGCCCCCAAGAGCACTCTTAGCCTTGGGTTTTGTGCCCCCTGCTCAGGCAGAAGCTTTTCTGGGAGCTCCGTGCCCTCATCACTAGCATTCCCAGAAGTGGGAAAGAATTGGGAAGCAGAGCCTTCTGTTCCTCTTTGGTTATTCAAGTTGACTTGGGCAGATGTTTAGATTTGAAGGGGAAGGTTGGGAATGCCTGGGTAGACCATGATGACAGCATTTTGTGAAAGAACAAGGTTCACAAGTGAGTAGACTAGAATGCAGGAAGTAAACAGAGTTCACTTTTAGACCAGCTGAGTTTGGGATGTGACTGTCCAGATGTTATGTTTCTGTGACAATTCACTTGACTTCATTCACTAATAGAAGTCTCTCTAGCAACTGGTTATTTTCTTTTCTATGACTTTCCAGAGACTAGCATGGATTTTCAGAGGTACTTTTATTAGCTCTTAGATAAATTAATTAATATTCATTTTATACAGTGCAGCTTATTCTGTTTTTATGTTTTCTGATTTTTTTTTTTTTTTGTACCAGGAATTGAGCTCAGGGTGCTCAATCACTGAGCCACATCCTCAACTATTTTTTTTTCTTTTTTCTTGAGACAGGGTTCTGTTAAGTTGCTTAGAGCCTCACTAATTGCCAAGGCTGGGTTTGAACTTGTAATCCTCCTGCTTCATGTTTACAAGCCACTGGGATTATAGGTGTGTGCCACCAACCTGGCTGAGCAGTCCTTCTTAATGGACAAAGAACAGTAGATGCTGTTTAACTGGTTCTTGCTCTTATGTTAGTGAAGTCTGAATTGAAATTTCTTTCTGTATCTCAAAGAGTACAACATAGTGTACAGCAATTCTAAAAGGGTGGAAGTTATATGGTTTCTGTAAACTTTTTTTCTGGATGTAATCCATGAAACATCAGTGTGTGTAGCAGTTAAATAGGAATTTTGGTCAGAGGATAGTGGAAGGCTGGGCTGGCACTACACTGTTACTCCAACAGCATCATTCAAACACCAGCATTCTGGGCTGGGGATGTGGCTTGCCTCACATGTGTGAGGCCTTGGGTTTGATGCTCAGTTCCACAAAAAACTCATTGTTCTGTTTTCATTAATGAAATACAAAGTCATTTTTTTTAATATTTTTATTTTTTTTTTTTAGTTCTCGGCGGACACAACAACTTTGTTGGTATATGGTGCTGAGGATCGAACCCGGGCAGCACACATGCCAGGTGAGCACGCTACCACTTGAGCCACATCCCCAGCCCCAAAGTCATTTTTGGAGGAATGAAGGATAAATTACTCATTTATATATTTTATGTGTTATAACATGACACAAATCATTTGCTTATGTGATAAACACTGCTACATTTAAGATCAGATTTTTTTTTGAATATTTAAAGTCACTTTAAACATGGTCAGGATTGATAATAGCATTGCTGGTAAGGCCATTCCATAGATGTCATTTTACTAAAGAGATATTGATCTTGCCTGGATTTGCAAGATATGACAACGAAGGCTAGCTGAATGCCAAAACTTGGGAGATAAATTGTTGCCCACACCAGCTCTGCCACTATGTTTTTTCTCCTCTATGCCAAGGCAGATGGTCAGATTAAAGTGAATTAGAGAAAACTAAATTTGCTGAGAGTAAATGGGAGGTACTCATGGTGGGATGAATCCATATTCTGTGGCAGGTGTGGGGCCCTCTAGATAAAAGATTCAAGATATACTGTGTGCTGTTAGTAATGGGAAGTAGCTCAGTGACCTTGGACAAGTATATTAAGGTCAGTGACACTCTACCTGTCTATAATATTCTCCATAATAGCATTGTTATGAGGATGAGCAGAGCTGCTGCATATCAACTGGTAAGCACAGTGCCAAGAACATTTCAAATTACAAGTAGATCTTACTCCACACAATAGTGTTTTTCTTCAAAGTAAAATACAACAGGAGGGCAGTGATTGACAGCAGAGGTATCACAAGGAACCACAAATTGACTCTTAGCTTCAATGGAACTCAAGCTGTAGCAGGTGTTATTTCACAATTTTAATTAAAATCAGTATCAGAGGTGAGGTGTAAATTTTCATACTTTTAAATATAAGCAGTTAAATTTCTGTGCTTTTTTCACCAATTTACCTAAAGCAAGCCATTTTTATTTGTAAAACTCTAGAAATCAATAAATAGAAGATGCAAAAACTGAATACTATGTTTTTTTTTCCATCTTTTGTTTAGTGGATACTGCTTCTCAGTGAAGATGACAATACTTGGATATTGTGCTTGCAGAGCTCATGATCTAGGTTCCATGGTTACTGAACACTCAGGATTAGTAGTGTTTAATGTAGATATGAATTTGGGTATGATGTCTTTGGAACACGTGCAGAGTAACCATCTCAGTAAAAATTCACTAAAAGCTTATGGTTTAGCAAAATTGTACCTTTGAGAACACAAAACATGACAGTTCTGAAGAACCTAAAAAAATTAGAAGAAGAGTAACTTTCTAAGGGAATCCGAAGCACATGCCATCCACAGTTATTGCTGACAAGTGATTTTTATAGATTTTGGTGGACATGGCATGAGTTTGTTGGGTTCTTTTTTTTTTTTAATTATTCACTAGTTCTAATCAGTTATACATGAGAGTAGAAAATGCTTCAATTCATTGTACACAAATGGAGCAGGTGTTGGATTCTTTTAGAGAAACAACCTTAAAGGGCAGTGTCATTGCAAGGGAAAAAGACAGTGGAGGGTTTTCAAATGGATATCCTTGCTAATGTCTCAAATATTGTGGCAGAGCTATGGATAGTTATATTTATGATGAATAATTAAGGTTGTATCTTCTATAAGATATAGTAATTTCCATTCTTGGTCCAGTTAGCTGACCTCAGTAATGAAGAATATGCTGTTAGAGTGTTATATTTGATACCACCTGTTAGAATATTCACTTAAAATTTCCTGTTATTGATATTTAAAAAAAAACATGTGGGGTCTGTCTTCACATCCTTTTATATTTCTAAGCCAGAATGACCGCTTAGAGCTGGTAGACTCTATACTTGCTGTGTGTGGAATAATTTTTAATCTTTTTTTCTGAGTTCACTTATGATTTGAGAGATACCTGTCATTTTGGAATTCTAAGCTGTTAAGATACAGTTCTTCAGTCATGTTTTCGTTGAAATTTAACATTTTAACCTTTAATTAGAAGAGTCACTGTTCTAGGCTGTGGCATTTTTCCATTGCTATTCTTTCATCGTGTGATTTAAGTGTTGCTAAACTTTACAAATTATTCCAAAAAAAGACATGGAATAACGTTGTAATTTGGTACTGTCTATTCTGCATGAAATCCAGCACTTTCAACAGTGCCATACAGAGAGCACATGTGCAGTAAATATTTATTTGAATTAGAGAATAGCTTTAGGGCAGCTTGCAAAAGTAATGTTTTCAGTATTCAATGACTGAGCCTTCAGTACTGGTAGTTTAGCTAAACATTCAGACTTCATTTGAAGCCAGTAAACAGACAACTGTGCAATCCAGGGAGACCAATTTCTTCAATTTTCTATCCAATAGTAATTTTCTTTTACAGTCATGTTTATTTTTTTTATTTTTATTTTTTTTTAATATTTATTTTTCAGTTTTCGGTGGACACAACATCTTTGTTGGTATGTGGTGCTGAGTATCGAACCCGGGCCGCACGCATGCCAGGTGGGCGCGCTACCGCTTGAGCCACATCCCCAGCCCTTACAGTCATGTTTATATAGAGTAAAAGTCAAAGGAAAAGGTGTATTTGGAGCAGTTACATGACTAAGTTTTCTACAGTGAAAGATTTTCAGTATGCTGATGGAAAAGGGGTAATTTAAATTAGATATTATAAAATTCAGGTAGCTCTTTTTAAAGACAGTTTTATTGAGGTCTAATTGACATCCAATAAAATTCATGTTTAAAGTGTATGATTTCATCAGTTCTGACACATGTGCACACCAAGGAAACCATCATCACAATAAGGAGAATGAGCAGATCCATCACCACCCCAAATTTCTTTGTACTTCTATCCTCATGGTTCTCTGTCCCTTTTTTCAGGCAGCCACTGACCTCCCTCTCTACTGTCAATGTAGGTTAGTTTGCTTATTCTAGGTTTTATGTAAATGGAATTCTATCACATGAACTTTTTATTTTTGGCTTCTTTCACTCAGTGTAATTATTTTGAAATTCATATCTTTCTGATGATATCAATAGTTTATTCCTTTTGTGTGCCAATGAGCAAGGAGAGCTGGAAAGAGAAGCACCTCAGCACTGCCCTCTCCCCCGTCTCCTCCTTGGGCCTCACTGTAGCCTGAACAGTTGGCTAATATTTGAGAGTAACAGGAGGCAGGAATCCACTAGGCAGCTCTTTGGTCAGTCATATTTCTTAGAATGCTGCTGCTCTTTTTTTTTGCATTCAAAGCAAGCTGTGGTTAGGTGCTGAGCAACTTGTTGAGGCAGGTTGTCTTCCCGGCCTCCTCATGATGCACCTGCGGTACTCTCTATGCATCCTGCTGACTGACAAGGCATTCTGCCAGCCCCAGCCTCATGTGCTCCTGGTGTGATGCAGGCTCTGCAGGTGACTGGGAAGGTGAGGGAGGATGGCCATGCCTGATGCAGGCACTCTGTGCTTGCACAGGTTCAAGGATGAAATTGTTGAGGATTTCAAGATGGTGCACACAGCACAGCAGAACAACTGTGAGGCTCTTCTGGGCATGAGACCTTTGGTACTTGTGAGGCTGGCACTGTCTGCCCAGAGTCAGAAGAAGGAATGCTGTTGGTATTTCATGAAAATATGGCCTTGGACAAAGTTCACTTGGACTGGAGGAAGGCTCTGTTTGGGAACTCAGTGGTTAAAGACCTGCTGAGAGGATCACAAGCCCAGTGCTCTTGCCTGAATTTACCTGGAAAAGATTAAGGGGGCATCTTTGAGGTCCCATGTATTGTGGACAAGAAGTGTGACTATCAATCTGGATTTGGTCCTTAAACAGTGCTATGTGTGGGAGGAGGGGCCTGACCTCTTTGACTCATGTCTCCATTTCTTTCTGGAGAGAACAAATCTGACTTCACAGCTGCTGCTGAGATCAGGCAGTGTGGTGGTGGTGGGACTGGTGCTTTGTGGTCCTGTGCTCAGGTCGTTAAGCCGTAAGGTTAAGTCCACCTGCCACTGGTGGCATTCTGGCTGACCACATGCTGGAGACCCAGGGCCTCAATGCTGAGGATCCTTGGACCAACTCCATGGGGTGAAACTGCGCTCAACTTCACATGAGGATCTGTGTCTCACTGCCACACCTAGGCAGTCATATCCAGCTTTGAACATCTGAATACACAAGGTAATTTTCATGGAAAAACTGCCCTGCCAGTGTCAACCGCATCATCTTGGCTGATGGATCCTCTTCTAATTTTAAGTTTGAGGAGATTTAAGCATGGACACTAAAACAAAATGCAGAGGCCATGTGAAAACACAGCTGTGATTTTAGCCTACTTATTGCAGAGTGTATAAGAGGGTGGAGTGACATATGGCAGTCTCACAAAGCATTTCATGTGATGTCTCTTTCTGCAGAATTGGGTGGTGTGGGGCAAAGACACCTTCCTAATAGCCAGGGAAAGGATGCACTTCACATTCACTTGGCAGGGGCCTCTGCCCACTGGAGGCCAAAGAGAAATGAAGGACAGAAACTTAAAATACAAAGTGATCTTTCCCCAAACCATGACCCATTCAGGGGATTCTCCAGGCAGCACCTTTGAGGAGCATCTCTGTTTTTTACAGTGAGTCTAATTCTGTGTTTGGTCCACAGACATCTGATGTCCCATTATTCTTTCTCCTGATCATCACTTTGACTCACTATTGGGCATCTCCTCCAAGACAGCTACCTGTGGGGCAATAACTCATCCCCATGAGAAAATATGAGACACCAAAAAGACCATAGCAAAAAACTAGTTAAGAAACTACAAATAATAAGTAAAATCGATGGCCCTTGTTAGCTTTAACAAACTGATGGATTTCTTTCCCCATGAAACAATGAAAGTTCACGTGGATTACCCAGTAAGTTTTGAAATAGAGACGACAGTCATTATTCCAGGATATCAGGTTAAAAACATTCTTGGGAAACATGCAATCTTGTTAAGTATGTTATGTTTTTCTTCAAACTGGAGTGAATAACAGAGTGAAGTTTACTGCCTGACACTAAATTTGTTACTGCTCTGCTCTTCACAATCTCACATTTGTATTTTACCCATAATGTGTATTTATTTTCCTCAGGCTGATTGATTTTCATGTGAGAAATATACTTGACTCAGCGGGCACAGCAGGTCACTCTCAGGCTTTATCATGATGTGCTCATCAGGCCCTCATGTGCTCACAAATGAACTTCACACCCATCTTTCCTGGATATATAAAACCACATCATCACTAGATTCTTAGCCATGAAAATTTCTTGTGCCACCTATGCTTATGAGCTTGATGGAAGGGGCTGACTCTATGTATTGTTGTCTCTCCTGAGAGTTTCTGGTGATGCTGATGATGGCAATGATGGTGAAAACAGTGATGGTGATGGTGATGATGGTGATGGTAGTGGTGGTGGTGATTATGGTGGTGGTGATGATGATGATAATGGCAGTGGCAATAATGATGACAATGATTATGATGGTGATGATAGCAATGGTTATGACAATGATAGTGACATAATGTTGATGGGAATGATGTCATGAAGAGGTTGATGACCATGTGACGATGATGAATGTTAGAAGCTTACATGAATTAGATTATTTTATCTTTCCCATTGGCTAGAGTCCAGCCTAG
The DNA here is from genome assembly GCF_964194105.1 of Spermophilus citellus. NCBI lineage: Eukaryota > Metazoa > Chordata > Mammalia > Rodentia > Sciuridae > Spermophilus > Spermophilus citellus. Next base: position 3,237,584 of record NW_027673039.1, on the reverse strand, counting down.
ATTCTGTAGCCCTCAGACTTGGTCATGTGATCTGTTTCACAAGTGAGAGGAGAGTGGACAGTGGATTCTTTGGGAGGCATGATGGGATTCCACTTACACATCACAGTTTCTGTTGGAAACATGGCCTCATGTCCCAGCTCTTCAGAAACAGGTTTAGGTGGAGAAAGGGTCTGTGAAATTGGGTGGTGTGTGCTGAGTTCCTGTGGCAGATGTTGATTCAGGATTTGTCTGTACAAACATTTATTGAGCATCTCTGTTCTAGGCCTTGGGGATAGAATGTAATTGGAGCTTTTAATTTTGAGAGGGGAGAAAGAAAAAAGTAAATAGAGTAGATCAGGAAAGGTAAAGGCAATGGGCACAATGTGGGGGGCACAGAGATTGTCTATTGAAGACAGGGATGAGAAGGGGGAACCTCCAGACTGTTGAAAAGCTCATGTCCAAGAAAAATCCAGAGGGAGTGAGTGGGTAGTCCGTGTGATAAGTGGGGATGGGAAAGTTCTAGAGAGAGAATTGGAATGGCAAGGGCCCTGGGGATAACATAGAAAGCTGACCAGGGGGAACACTCATCGATGAGGAGGCCAGGAACTCCAGACAGGGGCTCCATGGGATTTCCAGGGCCAGAGACCCTGCCGCCCTGGACAGTATTTATCCATATTCAAGAGCCCAAGAAGATGATCAAAATGTCAATCCACAGGGAGACCTTCACATTCAGTGAATCCCACTCTACTGTGCATACATAAGCTGCACCTAGTACCCCAGATTGCTATGTCCCAGCCTCTGGGTGCAGTCCCGTGTGTCCCCGCTGGGCACCTTCTCTCACTTGAGGCACATGTCCCAAATGTCCCTGTGGTGTGTCATGTCCTATCATCCAAGGACCCTGAAATCTTGCAAAATAACTGCCAGCCTTTCAGAAGGCCTTTGTCACCCTGCTTAGCAAGTCTCTTCCTTGATCTGATTTTCAATTTTTCCTGTTCTTGAGTGGCATCAGATAACTCCATGGTTGCTCCATGTGTTTGCTCCTAAAGTACATCTTCACTACAGACAGAATACCATTAGTTCAAAGGCTCATGAATGCCAAATCCAAACTTATTTACCCCTAATTATTTTAAAAATATAGATGAAAGTAGAAAAATTCTCACCATTCACATCCCACCTGCTTTGGGCACCTAGCATCCAATGTCCCTTTAAAAGAGAGTGTGGTTAAGAGACCCCAAGGTGATACCACCCGTCAGATTTTTATAACCCCTGCCATACTACTAGCTATATCACCTGGGCAAATAATTTCCAGAGACAGTTTCTCTGACTCTCTTTTTCCCCATGAAGTCACTTGAAATTCTCATCTTTTGGATGATGGCTCTTTGTCATAATTCCCTGGAGAGTTTTGGGCTGTGAGGAGTGTTATTTTTTCTTTTCTTTTCCCTTTCTTTCTTTCTTTCTTTCTTTCTTTCTTTCTTTCTTTCTTTCTTTCTTTCTTTCTTTCTTTCTTCTTTCTTTCTTTAACGAGGAATTGAACTCAAGGGCATGCTTAACCTTTAAGCCACATCCCCAGCTTTTCTTTTGTTGTTTGTTTTTTAACATGGTCCCTCTAGGTTGCTTACAACTTTACTAAGTTGCTGAGTCTGGTTTCAAATGGGTGATCCTCCTGCCTCCCCAAGCTCCTAGAATTACAGGCTTGAACCACCACACCCAGTGAAACATAGTTTTTTTTTTTGAGACCCTCTCCCATAATTGTATTTTCATGCCTTATAAGTATCCAAAACCCCCAAATTTCTTACAATAGTCAATTTCAACTCCATCACTCCAGAAGCAATCACTATCTTTATATTTTCTCAAATGAATAGTCTGTGCTAGAATTTTATATAAGATACAAGAGTTTATGTATTTTTATTTAAATAAACTTTAGTTATCTTGTTTTTTTTATTAATTCATAGTACATCTAACAGTAAGGCATTAAAGGACTTTACTAAATACTATTCAATGCATAGGTAAATTGGCCAGAGTGTATTTAATTTTCTATCTGTAGACTCCACACTACAAATATTAGGTATTATGAATAAAATGTTACTAAATGCTGCTTTTGTGATGTATGTCTTCACTTCTCTTGTGTAAAACTTCAGAGTGGAGGTTTTGTGACTCACATTTGGTGTCTATGTTCAATTTCAGAAACAGGAATGGAAAATGCAAGTTTGTTTTTCAAAATATTGTGTCCATTATATATACTCAGAAATATCACAGAGGATTTCCAGTTGCTCTGAAATCTTGCCCACATGAGGGGCTATTAGCCTTTTGTATTTTATCCAATCTAATAAATATGTAACAATATGTCATTCAGATTTTAGTTTGCATTTATCTGAAGACTGTTTTTTCTTTTGTTCTTACTGATAGTTTTTAAATCTTCTTTTATGAACCATTTTCTAATCTTTTGTGCACCTCTTGGAAATGGGTTATGCCTCTTTATCATTGAATTTTAAAAATGTTTTTATATATCATTTACCAGAACTTTGCAAAATATTTGCTGTGTAACATATTGTCTGTAGGTGAGTCAAACAAAGTATGACTGTGAGCTATATATTTCCACTTCAAAATTCAATTTATATCTTACTTTTTTGATAATTTTATTGTTTTACCATACAAAACATCACTTATTTTAGGAAAACAAAAGCAATCACATGAACAAGTAGCTGTAGTCTTATAGAGGTCTGTCTGCCTTAAACATATCACAAGTGCTTCATGCCAACCTCTGCTGGAACATCTAATCAAATCTTGACATTGGCCATTTGAAGAAATCAAATTTAACATAGTTTTCCTATCAAAAAAAAGGTAAATGTAACCCTTAATATGAAAACTGGATGGAAAATGTACAACAAATATTGGTAACATGAAATGTGCTAAAGAACTTTTAAAGAGAAAAAAGAAACAATTTTATATTTACTATTGTATAGAAAATTATTTTCCAATTATTAATCTTTTCACCTGGTGTGGTAACCATTGGTATGAATATTTCAATGACATAATATTAAAAATATTTAAAAGGCCTGGGATTTTAAACCAATCTTTTGACTCTGAACAGTATTAATCATGAACCTAGCCTAATTCCAGTATAAGATTGGGAGCCATCTTGTCAAAAAGCCATAAAAAGCTTATTTTTGTTTTCTGTAAGAAAACTAATTTTCTCTTTGGCCTGACAATATTTTGATGTTTTAAACTTGTTCGGAATTTCTACCTGTGTTTTGAATTCACCTATGCCTGAGTATCCCTGACCAGATAACAACCCTCTATAAAACCTTACTGGTGCCTCATAAATCATGGCTCCTGCTGACCAAATAACAACTCTCTCTAAATCTCAGTGGCAGCTCATAAATTCTAATGTCTGGAGTTGAATTTATTCCCTACCTTGAAATGTTGAGACATGTAGATCCTTAACCTTCTATCTGCCTTTTTTTTATGTTTGTCAAAATCTTGTTAGCTGTATAGTACCCAAGACACCCACCTTTGTAATATTTTGTGCTGTAAAAACTTTTTCCTGAAGATCAGGAGGTGATCTCTAGCATGGTGTTTTGTAAGAGACAGTTCTGGCCAGCTTTTGTGTACACAATACAATCTTGATTTAATTTGATTTCAAATTGGAGTTGGTGGTCTTTTCTTTGTGTTCTGTTTCAACAATAACCCTTTTTTTAACTTCACTGTAAATAAAATAAAGGAAAAAAAAAACTCCTGTAAATGAGCCAGGTGCATAATAATAGCCATTCTTTACTGAAATCACTGTATTCATTATAGAAATGATATAAGCTTAAAAATTAAAAGATAGCTCAAATATCAAGGGAGTTTAGAAGTTAGAAATTTTTTTTTCTTTCAGATTATAGGTGGTAAAATAGGTAGGTGAAACGTGCTGGGAGAAATCAAAAGTCTTTGCAGAGGAGGCAGCAAAGATTTGAGTCTTTCTCAGGTCTATATTTTGCACAGAAGAGAAAATGTGAAGCATAAATATATCAAGTAATGTGCAAAAAAAAAATCACAAAAATATTTATTATAAAAAAATCTTATCTACAGAAATGGTTCAAAAGAAGCAGTTTTTTTTTTTTTGTCAGGAATAAACATTTTGACATGAATGGAAGTTTTGGTACTATTTTTAAGTAGTTTTACTCATAGTGAATAATCTTTATACCATTTCTCCATTTTACTGGTTGGAATTAATTACAATTTATATATCTGCTAAAAATGATACTGAACGCATCAAAATATTGATTGCTCATGTTTAAATCACCTACATTATTTGATCTTTCCCCTTTTAAACGAAAAATCTGCATAAAACCATCTCTTAATAAATATCTCTATCTCTGTATATTAGCAGCAACTGAGTCATAAAATATGCTATGATAACTTGTGTCTTCATGTACTTATAGACTATGAATTTGCTGCTTAGCATTTAGATATAATTTTCTATAGTGTTCTCTACTTATTTATGTCTCCATGTCAAGTTTTATACCAAGCTCTTAGTATGTGCCTTAATTACTCTGTGTAGCAATGTAGGATCCATGTCTTATTTGTGACACTTTGTTCCCAAAACTGTGTCTAAAGGAAAATATGTACAAGATGATTATCCAGGCAAAAAAAAAATCTATCTAACATTATATTTTGTTTTATACTTATTTATATATTTATGTATACATATTATTTTTTATTATTTAAAAACACACTTTGGTCTGAAACTACAGTGATAGTAGTGTATTTTAGCTTGAATTATTTATGAGAAACAAACAAACTAAAAAGACATTTCCCTTTGTTGGCTGGTGATTTTTGCAACATCAGGAGCCTAGTGAAGAATGGCAGAAATTGATATGTAACTCTCTAGTTTGAGACAGACTTATCAAACTAGATGATGTTTTGCTTCTGCTTTCTATCTTTTTTTTAAAGAGAGAGTGAGAGGGGGGGGAGAGAGAGAGAGAGAGAGAGAGAGAGAGAGAGAGAGAGAGAGAGAGAGAGAGAGAGAGAGAGATTTTTAATATTTATTTTTTTTAGTTCTCGGCGGACACAACATCTTTGTTGGTATGTGGTGCTGAGGATCGAACCCGGGCCGCAGGCATCCCAGGCGAGCGCGCTACCGCTTGAGCCACATCCCCAGCCCCTGCTTTCTATCTTGATCATTATAAACATACCTTTATATTCACATGGAACATTTTTGGAATTCTGTTCTGTTAGTTCTTCTAAACATTTAAATGAAAGTGAAAAAGAATGGAGGAAAGATAAATAATTAATTTCAAACAATTCATTCTTAAAATATGTTTTTTTTTCAAATTACCCAAAATTCTTAAAAGTTAGAAAAGTTAAAAGCTTTAGAAATAGCCTAAGGCAAATTTTCTCTTTTTCTCAGGACAGTAGACTATATCTCCAACTCATTCCTCTCTAGAATTGTACTGTGTGCAAATATGAAAAAAAAAAATGTGCTAAGATGCCCCACATGGCTTATAAGTTTTAAAATCCTGACAGGGGCTCATATGTGCCATTTTTCTACTTTACAAATTACAAAATCTGAAATTTGTAGACTTAACAAACATTTATAAAACTGTAATTCAAAATGACCTAAAAAAATAAAATTGAAGAACTGACCCACTGAACATTAATCATAGGGATGTATAATATTGGAGCCATTATATTAAATGTATTTTTATCATTGTCACAATTTTCCATGTTTATATCATCAATATATTAATCAAAATTTTTACCCACTTAATAACAAATATCTTAGTATCTATTTTAATTATTTTTTTAGAAAAACTTAGTAGTAAATTATATTAATAATTTAATGCTAATACTTGTTAAAGTATGAAATATATACTTTAAAAGCTATGGCTATAGCACGTGAAAGATCCAGCCTAAATTTCTCTTAAGATTGGGAGCCATCTCATCACACAGGCATGAAAAGTTAATTTCTGCTTCATTATAAATTACTGTGATTTCTAAACTTGCTTGAAATGCCTGCCAGTGCCTTGAATTCACCCATGTCTGGTTTTCCCTGATGAGATAACAACTCTCCCTGAAACTTTAGTGATGACTCAGAAATTCTGGCTTTCCCTGACCAAATGACAACCCTCTCTGAAACCTTAGTGGTGCCTCATAAATTCTGATGTTGTGATCTAAACTTACTCCCTAAGTGATGAACAATTTTAAACCATTAACCTTGTACCTCTCTTTGTATTTTGCTTGTCAAGATCAGGGTTGTTTTCCCTGATAACAACCCTGCCTGAAACTTTAGTGATGACTCATAAAGGGTTCTCTGGTCTCAGATTCAATATACATGATCTGAAGCCCCTTCCAATCAAGAGCATTTTGCGGAAACTATCCAATCCTGTGTGTCATCAGGGAGGTGGAGGTTGGGATTTCACTGTTACTTCTTATCTCCTAAGTCCTCAATTTTTGCCATTTGGCTGGATTTCCCTGACTAGTAACAACCCTCTCTGAAACCTTAGTGGTGTCTCATAAATTCTGCTGTTGTGATCTAAACTGACTCCCTAAGTGCTGAACCATTTAGACCATTAACCTCCTACCTGCCTTTGTATTATGTTTGTCAAAATCCTGTTATCCATTTAAGTTCTCAAGACACCCCCCTTTTGAAACTTTTGTGCTATAAAACTTCAGTCTTAAAGAGCTGGAGTGCTGTCTTCTATTCCCATGGGTTTCAGGAAAGACTGTTATCCTCAAATTTGGGACCCCCAAAAGACCACCAGAGACCAAGATTGATGTAAGCAGCAAAGATGCATTTATTGTGAGCTAGGTCAGTCTTCCACACACATATCTACTGGTGACACTGAGAGGCCCTGAGCACAGGGTTTGCAGCAGTTTTATACACTCTCTGGGGAAGCCAGGAACCCCACATACATCATAGCATCTCTTAGCAAATCATCACACACCGTGGAAAAATCATAAAATGAGTCTAAAACATGATTAGCACATTCACAGGCAGGAACAAGTTGGGTAAGTGTGATTGGTTAGTAAAAGAGGGGGATTCATTTGAACTGATTGTTTAGGCCAGGAGGGATGTACCTGCTGAACTATGTGGTCTTCTAACATGTTTTCAACCACCTTAAACTACTGGGAGAGTCATCTGGTATCCCAGGTATTTTCCATATCTCATGCTGATTGGTGGTTGCTAGGGGGTTGCTATGTGTCCCCACCTAGCCTGACTGAGTCAGGGACACCTGGCTCAGCAGATCTCTCCTGTTATTTGTAGATAAACAACTCAGCAGGGTGGGTATATTCCTAGAAGTGCCCTGTGGGTCTTTCCAAGGACAAGGGTCATGCCCCCTTCCTTGGACAGGCTTTGCTCTAAGGTACAGGCTGGTTTCTCACCTTGTATCTTATGTTTTTTATGTATTTTTTTAGCTGTAGCTGGAAACAATACTTTTATTTCACTTATTTATTTTTATGTGGTGCTGAGGATCGAACCCAGGGTCTTGGACATGCGAGGTGAGTGCTCTACCCCTGAGCCCAAACCCCAGCATCTTATGTGTTGTTTTTATTGGGCATTTTTACTTTAGGCAGTTTCTTCACAGTTCAAAGTTCAATCTGTCACATAAAAATAACAGAGATTAAAAAAAATTTAAATAAAATTTGATAGTGGTTGTCATTATTTTATATTAATTTCTGAATAATATACAAGCATATATAATCCATAAACTGATATAACTTTATATGTAAGTTTAAATTAAAATGATCTGTTGGTTGAGCTAGGATCTCACTTCTGGAAAAAAAACCTTGCTTTAAAATAACAGCAGCCTGAGGCTCTGGGGTATATTTCCCAGATTTAAAAAAAAAAAAAGCAGGGCTCAAAAATCTGAGATTCTAGCCCTTATTCATGCCTATATTGGATAATATTCCCTGTCCCTCAAAAAAAAAAAAAAGGGGGGGCTCACTAGTCTCAGATTCAATGTGTATTATCTGAAGCCCCTTCCAATCAAGAGCATTTTGTGGGAACTGTCCAATCCTGTGTGTTATCAGGGAGGAGGAGGTTGGGCTTTCACTGTTACTTCTTATCTCCTAATTCATCTTATTTTTTGCCATTTGGCTGGACTTTAATCTCATACTTCAGAGTCATGGGTTCCTCTGCTGTGCAGAAACTGAGGATCCCAAGCAGGCCCAACTCCAGAGAACCAGACAATGGTGAGTGTGCATTGGTATAGTGAGGGAGGCTGGGGGAGAAAGACTATTTATTGGAACCACAAGACTGACTGTGGTGAAAACAGGAGCTAGCAGATTGGGACTCTGGGGAGTCTCTACAGGCTTAAGTCCTCCACTGGGCCACTATTTCCTTAATCCTACTGGCCAACCAGGTGGGGAACATGTTAGTGGAAGAGACTCTTTGCTGCCTTCCTTATGCTTCAAGAGCATCCTCAGTGTCTGCCTAAAATACTATGTGGCAGGTGGAATAATTATCAAAATCAAATCTCCACAGGCCACTTTATTAAAGGACAGCAGCTGTTGTTTTGGGGCGCCTAATTTCCTCTTGAACTAGCTAATATTTTTGACTTTCTTTTATTTTTACTTTTTTTATTATTATTATTATTATTATTATTATTATTATTATTATTATTATTATTATAATATAGGTAGTTAGTGTCATTAGGTAAATTGTGTCTAATATTAAGTAAACTCAAGAATGAACATTTTATTGAGAATGGAGTCCAGGAAAAAAGGAATTGAAAATGTCCCCAAGTCCCAGAGCCCATCCCAGGAAATGTTAATGAAGCAGCTCCCAGCAAATGGGGAGATGCTAATACAAAAGCCATTCCTGCCCAGATTACTGCTTCACCCACCTGTTCCCCCACCCTTTGGGCCTTCCCACATACATTTCATCACTGCAAGATAACAGATTAAAGGACAGAAATGCGACAGGATTGCAGGAAAGCTGAAAGAAGAACTTAGTTATAAAAAAGAGAAGATCTCGCCCTTCCATGGATTCCTCCTCTTGGGTCCCCTTCTTCCTCTGGAGAGAAGTCTTTTCTACTGTCTTTTAATAAAGCTTCAACTTTCCACTCTAAACTTACCTTGGCATGCTTCTCTGATATTATACTTCAGCACTGGGGAGGCAAGGACTTGTCACCAGTAAACAGCCCTAATAATAGGTTTAAATTTATTTCGAGAAAGGTCCTAGCTAGATTGCTGAGATTATTTTTGTTATGGTTGATTTATCTAGATTTTGCTATCACAATAAAGCATACAGGTTTTACTTACAAATGTATTCATATGGGGATTTTATTTATATTGTGATACTTTGATGATTATTGTAATATTATGATTTCTCAATATATATGAATAATAGGCCATGATAAGTTCTTTTTTTTGCTCTTATAATTGAAAAGGTTTTTGGTTAAAGTTACATAAAATTTTGTAGATGAATTTTAAAAATTTATGGTTTGGTTTCTTATTTCATTTAAAGTAAATCTTTTTGTTTTTTATTATTGTATTATTGTTGAATTTAATAGTTATGATTATTTTGACATAACCATAAAACATGGAATATAATTTGCTACCCATCAGTATCCTTTAGTTCCCCTTTCCCTATTTTCCCACTTTCTATTGTATATTTATTTATAGTTTTTTTTAATTATTGCATTATACAATACACATAAAAGTAGACTTCACTTTGATATATTCATATTTGTACACAGCAATTATGGTGAGATGTATTAGGGGTTAATTTGGAGGAAAATTATCACCTTTATAATGATGAGTTTTATCATCTATACATGGGATGTATAATTCAGTCTTTTATGTGCTTCTCATAATTTTTATTTTCTCATAAGTTTTACATATTTTGTTTCTAAAAATTTACACATGTGAAATACCACTTTCATAAGGCACCTATGTAAAATTTATACATAGTATTTTATGCTCTTTTTTAAACTGGATATGTTATGAAATGTGACTGGCCTAGTGATCATATTTCCTACAGATTATTATTTATCTCTTCCAAGATGTGTATTGTATTGAGCCATGTCCTTGGACTTCAAGTGTTTGGATGAGTACCATTGTGAACTTGGTCACATATGCTCTAATTTCACTAAGTCTCCATGATGGGGAGTATCATGTATATTCAATAGCAAAATATTTTCCACAAATAGATACTAATTTAAACTCCTTTTGAGTTAATGATCATTTATTTGTTTCAAATGTTCATCAATATTACTTAATTTTTCCCATAATGGGATTTTATTTTGCATTTCTTTAATTTCTAAAAATTTTGAATTTTTAAAACTAATACACATAACTCATGTATAAATTTGCAATTCAAATTTATACATGAGTTATGTTTATTAGTTTATTAATTTATTAATTAGTTTATTAATTTCTGACCTTTATATCTTTTATGATTTCTGGCTTAAAAGATGAGAAAATGGATCAAAAAATGCAGCTAGAGTTTGATTTCAACAAAAAGAAAAAGATTTAATTTTTTTAATTGCCTTTTTTATCCTCATCATTTATTATAGGTTTCTTGTGTGATTGTAAGTGTAGGTTATTTAAAGTGGATTCTAGGGCTTATCTTTGGAAGCTACTACAGGAAAAATAAATAAGAAATATCTCAACACTATGGCTGCAGGAAAATGAGTAAATTTCCTCAAAATCATATGGTAATTAAATTGTTAAGTGACATATTTACTAAACATCCACTCCTTAAAGAATTTATTTCTTGAGTATTTTTGGCAGTGAATCATGAATTCTATTATCTGGATTTTGGGGTTTAATATAAAATCATATGGAATAAAATTTGGCAAATCCTAGAAATATTCATAAATAATTTGGTGTTTACTTAATGATATGTTGTGGAGATAGCAACTAATGAACATGTTTATTTTTAGAAATAGTTGTTTTTTTTTTTTTTTTTTTTTTTTTTTTTTTTCTTTTCAGATTCTAATAAGCCTTTTAGATTTATTTCCTTACTGAGTCACTCAGGGCCACTGAGGTGGTGTTTTTTTTTTTTTTTTTTTTTTTTTTTTTTTTTTTTTTTTTCATTTTGTAATCTCCAGGCATTTACCCTTCTAAGAAATCTGTCTTGGGAGCTCTGTTTCTAAAGAGTTTCTTAACATGGAAAAAAAAGTATTTGTGTTGCCCCTGAAATGTATTCTCAATGCACTCTCTTCAAAATGTAAAGAAAATAATATTTCCCCAGACTGACATCCCTGTGTTAGGAGCTAACAATACATTGATGGTCTTTGAAGAAATTTCATACAGTTCTGTCTCTGGGTAGTTTTGTGTGGGCTGCTGAATTGCCATTTAATGTTTTTTTTTTTTTTTAATCTGTACTGTGGGAATAATTTTAGAGGACACAGATGATTTATGCTCTTCATGGAGGCTATGAATACCTGTACGTTCTGTAGTGCACAGCTGACAAAGCCCCTGGAAGACACTGTGCAGATACTAATTGGTTAATGATTATCTGCCACTCACATAAAATTTATTTCAAAAGCTTGTAATAACCTTTTCACTTTAGGCATCCATGTAATCCACATTCCTGAGTATAAAAGTATGAATCTTTCTTTTCTGAATTAAAGGGTCCATTTCTCTTGTGCTTCAAAGTGGTGCAAATAATTATGTTTTTGTGTCTTTCTTTTATACTGTGTTTCTAATAAAAGTGTTCTCTGCTCCAAGTCTCTATTTCCTATGTCCACCTATGTTTTGAAAATGACATAGAAAATTGTATTTGATAATTTATAAAGGAGAGTTGAGAACACTTCTGGTTCATGTCTTCCTTCCTTAGAAACTGAACCAGAACTATGCTTGGTCCTGAAAAGGGAGAATCATGACCAATTAGATATATAAAATAAATGTTGATTGAATGTATATTCTCTTCTAAAAATTGTCTGTTCAGATCGTTGGCCCATTTGTTGACTGGGTTGTTGTTGTTGTTGTTATTATCATCATCATCATTATTATTATTATTATTTGCTTACCTTTTTGAATTCTTTATGTACCCTAGAGATTAGTACTCTATCTGATGTGTGAGGGGTAAAAAATTCCTCCTAGGATGTAGTCTTTCTCTTCACCTCACATATTGTTTCTTTTGCTGAGAATAAACTTTTAGTTTGATTCCATCCAATTTATTGATTATTTGTTTTAATTCTTGTGCTATAGGTTTCTTGTAAAGGAAATTGGGGCCTAATCCTGCATGATGAAGATTAGAGCCTACATTTTGTTCTATTAGATGTAGAGTCTCTGGTTTAATTCCTAGGTTCTTGACACATTTTGGGTTGAGTTTTGTGCATGGTGAGAGATAGGGTTTGTTGAAGAGGCTATATTTTCTCCAGTGCATGTTTTGGGCACCTTTGTTTAATATAAAATAATTGTAATTTTGTGGATTAGTCTCTCTGTCCTCTGTACCATTTGTCTATCAGTCTGTTTTGTTGCCAATGCCAGGCTGTTTTTGTTACCATTGCTCTGTAGTATAGTTTAAGGTCTGGTATAGTGATGCCACCTGCTTCACTCTTCCTGCTAAGGATTGCTTTAGCTATTCAGGGTCTCTTATTTTTCCAGATAAATTTCATGGTTGCTTTTCTATTTCTATGGGGAATGCCATTTGGATTTTGATCAGAATTGCAGTAAATCTGTATAGTGCTTTTGATAGCATAGTCATTTTGGTAATATTAATTCTGTCTATTCATGAGCAAGGTCGATCTTTCCATCTTCTAAGGTTTTTTTTCTGATTTTTTTCTTTAGGGTTCTGTAGTTTTTCTTGTATAGATCTTTCACCTCTTTCATTAAGTTGATTCCCAAGTATCTTATTTTTTTTGAAGTTATTGTAAATGGAGTAGTTTTCTTCACCACTATATGTAACCTATCTTTTGTATGTAAATTTTTAAGCTTTATACTTTTTATATATTTCAGTATTATTTATTAATAACATATTCAGCATTTAATGTGTCAAAATATGTTGTTATGTTTTATGAGTAAAGGGATAAAAATAGCATTTTATTATCACACTGTTTTCCCAATATCCTAGCATCTTTCTTTGGAATTAATGCCATTTTTCCTCTTCCCTGCACTGTAATCTTCATTATGTATCACTGCCTAAATAACAAGAGGCTTATTAAGAGTTTTGTTTTTGTTGTTGTTTTCTGTAGCTCCACCATTTATTTTATTATGAGGTTTACCCTGATTTATTTAACTTCATAGCATCAATCATGTGGCATCATATTTTTGTTAGCAGTAGGCTTTATGTACAACACTGGATATAAAAAATATCTTAGCCATGAACTAGTCTAAACCATGTAGATTCTAGTCATTATACTCAGAGAATTGAAAAACTGCAAAATATTCTTAGGATAAAATTTCCATCAGAGTGTATTTCCATCAAGTGAGAAATCATTATATATTCATATATTTGCAATTATTTACTATATAATTGAAATAATTATTATTTGTTGAATTTTCAAATTTGCTAGTGCTTTTTAATTGTATCTGCTGGGTTTTTTTTTGTACTGTAAATTGAACAACATCCTTAGTCTTTTGTATATTTTATTTTATCAGTCTTGCTGAGTTGCTAAGTGCCTCACTAAGTTGCTCAATACAATATATATAAGACAATATTATATATAATATTGTCTTTGAATTTATGATCCTTTTTCCTCATCCTCCTCAGTCACTGGAACTACAGTTGTCCATCACTAAACCTTGCTCATTTGCTTTTTAAAAGCACCAGCATTGATATTGGTAACTTTTTCTGTGTTATGTTCATCTTTAATAGCTTCTAATTTTGCTCTTTTGCTAAAGACTTTCTTTACTTTTAGTTTATAAAATTTACTTTTTATTGGGATGGAGTATTTGATAATAAATTTTTAGTCATTTTATGGCTTACTAATTTTTTTCTGTGTGTTTTATTTTCAACCTCAGATTTAGTTGAATTTTAATATTTGCAGCTATATAGAGATCTAAGAGAAACACAATAACCTGTATGGATATTGTTAAAAAAATGGAAAGACAATTTAACCCAGTTTTTTTACTGTACTGTATATACCTGAAGGACATAAAATTAGAATACTACATTGACTCAGCCACATTAATGTTTATAGCAGCAGAATTCACAATAGCTTAGCTACAAAACCAAACAGTCAATGAGGAAAAGGTCCATTCAATGATGACAAGATAAAAAATTGTTTCTTATGTACACAATAAACTATTAATTGGCCATAAAGAAGAATAACTTTATGACATTTGCCAATAAAAGGATGGATCTGGAGATGTTATGGTAAGTAAAACAAACGATTTCTATAAAACTAAATGTTAAAATTTTTTGCTGATATGTGAAATCTAAAGTTCATAAAGTGGGGAAGGGTAAGAAAACAAGAACAGTAGATTGCACAGTGGTAAAGAAAAAATAAATAACTAAATATAATCAAAGGAGATAGAAATATTAAAGATAGATAATGATCCTACCATCATAGTCACCAACAAGAACAGGATTCTAATTAGGATAAGATGTATCCCATGCTTGCATAATACCATAAAAATTGATTTTACTATCAGGTAGAACTAGAAACAACCAATAAAATATAAAAACAAATTATTTTTGTTTAAAAAGCTATATGTATATTCTATTATAATCATCATACAATATATACATCAATAAAAGTTCATATATATGTATATATTGTTTTCTATGTTAAAAATTGTTAAAATTATAAAAAGGAAAATCCAAACAGGATTGTTGTTACAATTTTTTATATTAATTACATACATAAATACCATAAAATATTTGAACTTAAATTCACTATTATTTATTTCTATTAACTGGTCTGTCTACCTTGTTACATTTCAAAATTTCTCTTATATCATTGGTATTGGAATTACTAGAGATCTCACTACATATTTAAAACAGCCAGCTCCATCAGAGAAATAACAAATAAAATTCTACACTTTAGTAAATTTCTGGTTAGTGGTTTTAAAATTAAAATTTGAGGATTCCTTTTCCTAATTACCATAATTTTCTCATCTGAACAATATGTATAATTATATAATGATATAAAAAAATGCAAAATGTTTATTTTTCTGGTAATGCCTTAGTTCTATATTGTGTTTTATAAATGTGGAGTATATATACTTTTTTGAACTTAAATCACTTTTTCAGTGTTCCAAAACACCACCTACATGATAGTCTACTAACTCTCATTTCAACTCAATTACATTACAGACCCTGCAAATGTTCATGTGGTCAATGTGTTATTTATTTTCCTATTCTTATTTTAGGAACTGTTAACATTCAGGGATATAGCCATTGATTTTACTGAAGAGGAGTGGGAATGCCTTCAGCCTGCTCAGAAAAACTTATATAAAGATGTGATGTTAGAGAACTATAGAAACTTTGCCTTCCTGGGTAAGTTTAATTTCCCTTTAAAAATTTTAATTAATAATTATTATTTAATTTACTTCTGTTGCACAGTATCTTCTGGAAACTTCTCTATGAGTTTCATATTTGTGTTTCAAAGAAAAAAGACATTTTTAGTACAGATATTTGACTCTTTAATATATATTATTTTACTCTTTAATATCTCTCTTTCTTGGTGTGTTTTACATCCTTCACTATAGATAAGTATTATCTAGCAGAATTTAGTGATGTAAACTTTTGTAACCTACACATAGTAGGGGACGCATTTGAGACATTCAAATGAAGAAAACCAAACTAAAAAAACGGTTGTCATAGTAGTTATTCAACAGAAAAAAAAACTTTTCAGAAGCTTAGGTTTATTTCTTTTTATTATAATCATTAAACACATACTGCCCTACATTTATCACATTTTCAAATTTTTTGTAGTCCTCTGTTTTCTTCTTTAGTGATGCCCCAGTTTATTCAGATTAATCACTCAAACTTACCTTTGGTTGTGAGGGCCAGCATGATCTGTTACAAATTTTCTTGTGAGGAAACCTGTAAAGAAGCAAACAGAAGAGAGACACGCACAGTGAAAAGGAAAATAGAAAAAAAAAACTGGGCACTCCACTTCACGTCTGCACATAGCTTACCCCAAAATTACATAGCTTCTATTACCATGAATACATTCTAAACTAGTATTATTTAAACCCCAAGTTCTAGCTAACCAAGATAAGGTAGAGTTAAAACAAACATAGAGCCCCTTCTTCCTAAGGACATTACCACAGAAAATAGATAGTGCACCTCTATAGTTGTCTTAATAGCTTCAGGGAGAAACTGCTAGGCATTATAATTGTGGGACTCAGGGTGCCAGTTACCATCACTCCCACACTTTCCTGTCTATTTCCAAGGTAAGAATTCATACAGCCCCCCTATTTTTTAAGGCCTTTTGACTAAGTAATATTACTTATCTCCTTAATGCTGGTGGGAGCAAAAAATAGGGCAGGAACAGACAACAGCAAGTTCCAACATCAGTAAACATCCACCTATGAATATTTTTTTTTACCCAGATGAAATTGAGTAAACATGAAGTTAGCCAATCCAACAAGTCTAAACATCTATCATTTTGTTGGACTTCATTAATGATATCTTTAAGGTAATCTAACTCTTGAAATGAAATTACTATTATCACTTAAATTGAAGGGAACACGTGTTATTAAACTTCTTATTAAATATGTAATATGATGTAACAATAACAGACAATTAGTTGTAGCATGATTGTCAAGTATGGCTTGACAATGTTGTTCTTGTTCTTCATGAAGCAGATTAAAAGCCATGGAGGCATGACTAATACTTTTTATGATAGCATAGGTGAATTTTACAGTAGTTTTGTAAACCCATAAAGCTAGTCCAGGGAAACCCACTAAGGAGAATGTCAAAGCATCAAATTCTGCCTTAGATGGAAGGTTCACTGAATCATCACAGTTTTTTTTTTTTTTTATCAAGAAGAATAGACCTTTCATGAATAAATTGTGCAGCAGGATGACCTATTAAATACTATGTGGATAGTAAGGGAACAGTTATTCTGCTAAGACAACAATGAATACCATGAGACATTTTTGCAGGTATATAACAATTTCATCCAAGTGAGTCAAGATATTGTAATGGGTTGTAGAAGTCCAGGATCTGACAGTAATGAATTTCCCACAGCTGGTGTACAAAAACAGAGCAACATTGTTATTAAGACCAAAACGTTTACAGAGTTTTGTGTGAGTTTAGCAATCAAAGCGTAACAAAATTATCTAGAGTACATTCTAACCCATTTTGAGCCAACACCTATTTAGCTGAGGCTGTTAATGGTTTTATATCCCCCCAAGTAACTGGAATTATAGTATCTTGGGTTCTTCTTTTAATGTTTCTCCTCTTTTGATTAGAATGATTGTTTTCTTGTTTAGAGGGACTGTTCTCTTCCAGGGTTAAATGAAATTTACGAATCAGCTTATCAAGTCCCTGATGTACAATTATAATTGCTATATTTCATGCATCAAGCTAGAGTCCAAATAAGACATGTTGTCATAAGTGTAGCAGTCTATGCTTTTCCCCATGTGATCAAAGGCATAGGATCTGGTCATGCTGGTCAGGTGGAGTCTTACCATATTACATAATATTTCTGGTAATGGCTGTTTGAGAATAAAATGTCTATTCAATGCAGATGACCAATTTTGAGTATTAACTTTATGTTGTATATTGAGCACATTAATTTTAAATAAAACAATATTTAATGCATATTTACATGAGAGAGGATAGATTTTTGTTTGTTTGTTTCTGTTTTAAAAGGCAAGAATTAGGATACAATTTGCTCACTCAACAAAAGATAATCCAAAAGGATTATGAGAAATTTCATGATTTAAAACTATATTTCATTGACTAAAAATTATGCAACAGGATGAGATGTAAAGGCAGGGGCCTTATCCATCTTTAAACAAATAAGATCTCTAGGAGCAGATCATGATTTGTTTCTTTCCATGCTCTCTTTTGGAACTGACTTGGCAGTTCCGTTTTTAGATTCAATTCAATTTTTCTTTTTTTGTGTTTTGCAATAATGCATTAATAATTATAAATATTTTTAAGTAAATAACTTATTATACTTCTACTTTGTAAGTTGTTTTCCATATTTTTTATTTTTTTTTATTTTGATTAATGATTTAATTTCTGGATCATTGCTTTTTATTGTGGCATGCTTGGATTCTTTACACACTTTCCTTTATACATGCTATAGGTTTTTATTTTTTACAGTATTTCACAAGTTGCTTAGACTTCTCTTCAACTTGGTCCTGCTTGATAAGCCTCTCCCATATTGGTAGAATTTTAGCTTTGCACACTACAAATACCCCTCTAAATTTTTCTTAAAAAATTATTCACATATACCATTTTTACTTATTTTTATTAATATTTTTGTCTCAATTTCACTCTCTAAACTTTCTTTAAATAGTTATTTAGTGTTCTTTGAGTAATTCATAACTGTCAGTATCCTAATATTTAGTTCTTAATATTTGTTTTTCTTTTTTTGTCACCTAGACTAAGCCATGTTTCTCTTCATTTATATTTGCTGTACTTTTTGTATTTGTTCATTAAAGGAGCCAAAAGTAGATTATATAGACCATTTTGGGGAAAAAATATAAAAACATTTAAATACATAAAAATAGGAAAGAACTGTGCTGCATCCTTTTAATATTTGCTAATTGGCAGGCCATGCAAAAGTATGTTTGAGAGAAGGCACAGAAATTTTGAAACAGCATGGCTCAAACAATTTTTTAAAAGACTTGTGTTGTAGTTCAGTGATATAGAATTTTGGGGGTTAATCTCAAGCTCCACACATGAAAAATTGAAGTTGGATGACATAAAGATCCAGAAATGCCAGTACTAAATATGTATCCCACAAGTACAGTGTGTATGTGTGTGTGTGTGTGTGTGTGTGTGTGTGTGTGTGTGTGTGTTTATATGAGTTTAGTACTGGTGGTTAAACTGAGGGAATATTATTCCTGAGCTTTATCTTCAATTTTTTCTTTTTTTTTTTATTTTGAGACAGGATCTTACAAAGATGCTTTCTTGTGTGCCCACAATTTTTAAGTACATATCAAGATCAAATATGCCTGACCCAAAGGCAAAACTTATCTCCTTTAGGAGCCATGATTCATCATTATTTTTAAATTCTCTTAAAAGTTAAGTAGTAACATTTTTTCAAAAAGGGGGGTTACACACATATGGTGGCTCATGTCAGCAATCATAATAATTTGGGAGACTTAATCAGGAGAATCACGATTTCTAATTCAGCCTAAATAATATAAGAGGGCTATAAGCAACTAAGCAACACTTTGTCTGAAAACTAAAAATAAAATAAAATACAATTAAAAAGGGATGGTGATACAGCGGTTTAGGAGAACTATCCTGGTTTAAGAACTCATTCCTCTTCCCTTAAAAAAAGAGAAAAGAATATGAAAAAAAATTTACATCTGGTGAACTTTTTATTCATTGGGGATAATATGTTTGAGAAAAACTTCTAAAGCTTATAGCAAGGATTTAAAATAAACATGGGAAATTGCTGAGAACTGAGAACTGAAAAATCAAGGACAAGCCATATTTTTAAAATTTCTTATCAGGATAAACTTAAAAACAGATATATTTCATTACTGTCATGATAAAAATGCAGGATGGTATGGAAACTGCAACAAAAACACTGTATTTGTTTCACAAAAGTTTTATAAATGGAGAATATGAAACATGAAACACTATGTAAAAAATGAAGGAGAGACAATATTAAGGTAATATATGTAATCTAAAATAAATAATACACTAAATATCCACCATATGAATATTATCTGGGAGCATGTCTACAAAACAACACAATACTCCTTGCATAAAGCAGAGGATTTGTGACAGTCTCAAATTAAATATAGTTTCACATCTGTGGCTGCTGTGCAGGCGCTCATATCAAAAAAGCAATGTTTGGGGTTCAAGCAGTTGAAAGAAGATGTGAGGAACTTTTCGGAAGGTAGGCATGCTACTTCTGAAGGCAGCAATAGCCCATAACCAGACTCTAGCTTCTATACCTCAGTCCCCAAAGTTATTAAATAGAATTTTTTTTTATGTAGGTCAGACAAAGTAGGCACCTCAACAACATTTGACTGATGTAAGAGCATGCTCACAAACAAATGTTTCTGACCTTGAGTACATACATTGAATCTGAGTGTTTGTGACCTAGGCTACTTGCTAAAAAGGTAGCCTTCTGGCAGCTGTACTAACACACTTGGTCTTTTTTGTCTTTTTTGGCCCTAAATGCCTGATGGTATTGAGCATTTTACAACTTCTATTGTAAGGAGCAATGCTAACCTCTCGATTTTTAGGGTGCAACACAGAATGCTGTTTATCTCTAATTTTTTTTTTAATATTTATTTATTTTTGTTTTATTTAGTTTTTGGCAGACACAACATCTTTGTATGTGGTGCTGAGGATTGAACCCGGGACACACTCATGCCATGCAAGCATGCTACCGCTTGAGTCACATACCCATCCCCTTATCTCTAATTCTTACAGACAAAAAATAATAATCTTGCTCTCTTGACACCTGGGTAAATTATTTTTTTTAAGTCCATCAGTTCTGCTTAACAGGTAATATGGGTTAAACTTGGATACCTGGGCTGGCCATGCCAGTTGTTCACTGGAGACATTCGCTGCTGTTGTTTCATTTTATGCATCATCCATTGACTGGACTTTAAGGCCTTTGTCCTTCTTCTTCTCTACAGACCCAACATCACAATGAAGAAGGTTGACAGGTATTTTCAAAATACAGAAATCTTACTCTACTGGATGTATTTTGGATTCCTAGACCTCTTGATTATCTTGCAATTCCTTATTCTGCTAGTCTCTCATACACTTGCATCAGTTTTTGCTGTCAGATCTATTGAAACCATTCATCTCATGGCCAGAGCAGCTGCACATGACTCCTTTGACTAATTCTCCAAATCATCTATGTGACTGCTGCCACTTTTTTCTTTGGCCAGGGGCTGGGGCCTAGGCTTCAAAACTTCATTGACACTTTAACTTGCAGGGTTCATGTTTGCCCACAGTGCAGTCAGAATCCTTATTTCTGCTTACAATGAACTAATCCCATTATATCATAACTCTCCATAGGAGTCCACTGTAATAGGACTGAGGCAACTAAGTGTTGTATGTTTCTTGGTGTCTATAGGTGCCACCACTCCCCTAACAACATCTACTAATCTATCAGGACTGAGATATCTCTCACATGCAAATATCCTAAAGACTACACCAGTTGCTGTGTGGGTGTTGAGACCCAGGATGTAAAATTTGGATCTCTAGCAATTGAGAGATGTTAGGCAGAGTTGGCAGTTTAGTCATGTTTATGAAAAAAAAAAAAAAAAAAAAAACAATAGCTCCCAGACAGCCCAAAGCCTTCAACCCTTAGATTCCTGCATCATTCCATAGGCCTTTTCATATACAGGCCAGAAAACAAAGGTGAATGGTCAATATTTTACATAGATGAACACATGTTCAAAAGAAAAAGTTTATGACAATGAATGCATGCACTAAATCAGGGTATTTATTACTTGAATAAATAAAAATAATTTTAATTATAATAATAACCTGTTGAAAGCATCAACAAGAGAGTAGCTATAGCCATGTTTGGCCTTTCCAATGATCCACCCTTTTAGGATTCATCATCAAAAAATCTACACACTTGAAGTCTTCTGCAATGATCTATTAGCAAGGAAGTAAGAGCTCTGCATCCACAGACCACAAAAATATACTGCATTGTGATATGACTAGAACACAATCCCCCTGCCTAGGATTACTAAAAGCCATCTCCATATGGTATCCTGACAAGCTCATCATTCTTTCAATTTATCATTGATCAACTGCTGTGTGGCTGCAACTAAAGATGTAATATGTATTGAAGTAATACTGATATTATTTTTGTGATCTAGAATATACATACAACTGAATATGGCAGAAATCCATTCTGGTACTGCTGTTAACAAACCAAGTGACATGTGATTTTGCAACACAACTTTTTGTATTTGATATTTTTCTTTATTAACTAGAGATAGAGCCTGCTTTGTATGATTTAAGATTTGACTGGGTACTCTGTATCTTATTCACCAAGAATACATATAAAAATAACAAAAAATACCTCATCCTCGTGAGTTTAAAATTTTATTTATCATATAGTCTTTTTTTAAACTATAACCACACCATAATTTTCCATAGGCTGTAAGGTTTGAACCTAGTATCCTAATAATGCCAGCAGAAAAACCAAAAGTTCAAACATATTGAGTCACATTTTCAAATTAAATCAAAGTTTAGTCTGTAAAAAATTGTCTGGATAGAATGGAGATCAACAGACTGTTGAGTATAATAGATAAAGTTACCTTCAATATACATTGAAATATTGGTTTCAATTTTTAAACCTTAGAAAATAAGCCAGAATTAACAATGGGGTGAATATAACAACTGTTTCTCTGAATAGCATTTCAATTTTGCCTCTTCATAAACCTGAGAACAAGAGCCAATATTTTTTTTTAAATATTTATTTATTTATTTATTAAGTTTTCGGCAGACACAACATTTTCGTTTGTATGTGGTGCTGAGGATCAAACCTGGGCCACACACATGCCAGGCGAGTGCGCTACCACTTGAGCCACATCCCCAGCCCAAGAGCCAATATTTTAATGCATGTCTGTAATTTTTGTGACTCAAGAGGCTGAGGAAGAAAGATTTTAAATTCAAGCTAGACTCAACAACACAGTGGAGCCTAAAATATCTTAGTGAGAACATGGCTTGTCTTAAAATAATGGGCTGGAGATGTGATTTGTGATAAAGTGCCCTGAGTCTAGTCTGTGGTACAAAAAAAATCCTGTTTTTTTTTTTTTTTTTTTGTGGCACCATCTAACTTATAAGACTATAATGAAAGATTGATAATTCATGTAATCTAGAGGGTCACATAGAGTTGATCCTGAATTCCTGTAAAGCTGCTTAATATTTGTGAGACCTTTCAAATATTTTTTCACACTGAACAGCTATGTAAACCTCATCTATTACAATATGCAAAATGATACTGAGTGTCAACATATTAGCAATTATTTAGCCTTATATGTACACCTAAAGTTGACAATGTGTTCTTACTCCTCTTCTAGCCAAAGTGCAGAGTATGTTTCCCAAACTTTGGATCTGAGCTCTTATTTTGTGTGTGTGTGACTTATGTAAAGCTGTGACTATGAAAGCGTATTAGTAAGGAAACAGTTTGAATACTTTGTTTTTACTTTCACAACACCATCATCTCCATGAGAATGAGTCCACCTTAATTTATTTGATTCTGAGATGAAGGATGCTTTTTTTAGGCAACCACATCTCCCTCTGAAGTTCAGTAACCTTATCAACTATCACATAATTACTTGCAGTAAAAAGTTCCCATTTGAAACCAGCCTTAATTGATGATAATTCCACACAT
Source organism: Spermophilus citellus (assembly GCF_964194105.1). Classification (NCBI taxonomy): domain Eukaryota; kingdom Metazoa; phylum Chordata; class Mammalia; order Rodentia; family Sciuridae; genus Spermophilus; species Spermophilus citellus. Next base: position 3,214,203 of record NW_027673039.1, on the reverse strand, counting down.
GAGACAATAATTTTTATATAGTTTCTTCTTATTCAGTGATAGATAACTAATCCACTAACTGAGTGCCAGAATTCAATCACACATAGAACTGAAGTTATGTGAAAAACACATCGTGCCTTATAGTGAGTGGTTAAATTTTTATTAATTTCAATTTAACTTTAATCTCTTTACAGAGTTTATTGAATTATATAGAAATGTATGTAGACTTCTATGCTTTAATATTTGATGATATTCTCACAGTACCCCATACCAAAGAAGAAAATTTAAATCACAACCCTGCATTAGGCTAAAGACAAAAGTGCAAAATAAGTTTTTCTTTAAAATGTTTAGACTCTAGTTTCTGGGTCACTGATTATCTGATAAACTAGAGTTTTCTCTCCAGTGATGCCCATCTCTTTTGGTTACAGTATGAATCTAAAATGGAAATGGATCTGTGCCCAGAATCCTGTGAGAAAGAGCGTCCACTTTTGTACACTTCTTCTGAGTTGTAGATGGCAACACTCTCAAAGTTCACAGTCTCTCCTATTCTTTGGCCCTGAGAGAATGTTGTTTGGTATGTTTATTTCACAAACTATGACACAGAACTAAGTTGTCCAGTTTTTTCACCTTGCTGAGGTCAGGGTGTTCATAGATCTCAAACATGGAATACAGCTGTGGTGAACATAGATATCTCTGAGAGGTCAAGAGTGAAGTTTAGGATGAAGCTTGACAAATTCATTTATTTATTAGTCAATTTATATTGTCAAAAATAATAATTTTTGGATATAGTGGTTTAAGTTATTGCAATTGATTTAAGCTGTCCTTAATTTTTAATAGAAATTTTTAAATTATACTCCTGCGTTATATTGTTTTTCTCTCTGGAGAAATATTACTGCCTTAGGGCATTGCTTAGATGTTTAAAATACAATTTGCTTTCTCATAAGACCAGACAGTAGTAAAGTTAAATGAAATTTTAAAGTAATTGTGATGAAATTTTTAATTCATAAAAATATATATGTTGGGTTTGTGAGAGAACTTGCCTCTTGGTTTTATTCTCCCCATTGGGTTTCTCCCCACTGAAATTAAGTTTTCATCACATGAGAAAAACATCACGTAATCTTTTACCCTTCCCCCTCTCACTAAGGTCATTATGTGGCTGTAGAGTTTAAGAGTGGTGAGGATAATGCAAATGATGAGAAGTAATGAGATGTCATTGCAAGTCCTCATTAGCCTCTGGAGCTCAAGTGCATTTTTTATTGAGCTGGATGAACATCTGTTCATTTGCTCTATTATTTATACTAAATTTTGAGGGTTTTTAACCCCTTGTCAATTCTTATTAGTTATCACCAGATTTTTTTATGATGTCATTTATTCTAGGGCCAGAAACATCTGGTCTGGTGGCCTGTACCCTGGCCTTCTCACCCTTTCCTCTTACTAGGTGAAGACAACTTGCCAGAGGCCTCACTCTGTTTCTCAGGTTTAGGGGAATTGATTTGTTTATGTCTGAGGGCAATACTGCAGAGCTTCTTTAAGCATGCCTAAAGAAGTGAGACTGCAGGTTTCAAACTGAAGTTTTTAAAATGGAGTTGTTTAGGCCAGGCCTAAGGCCATCCTCACAAAAGTGTAGTGAATTTGTTCAAAATTAAGGTTTTTGTTTTGTTTTATTTTGTTGTTTGTTTCTTTAATATATTTGTCCTCAATTGAGTTTTTTCTTCTTTTTTCTTTTTTCTTTTTTTTTTTAATACCAGGTATTTAACTCAGGGGCACAGGGACACAACCCCAGCCCATTTATTTTTTGTATTTATTTAGAGAGAAGTTTTCAGTTAGTTGCTTAGTGCCTTGCTTTTGTTGAGGGTGGCTTTGAATTCATGATACCCATGTATAATTTTCCTGAGCCACAGAGGTTATGGCCTGTACCACCAAGTTTGCTTTCAAGTGAGTTTTTAAATATGTAAGACAAGTTTATTAAAATGACATTTAGAAGCATTCCTAATATTCAAGCAAACTCCTTTGTCCTGGTGTGTCAGGAAATAAATGTGGAGCTGGACTTTAATTTAAATTATAAGCAAGTTCAATTGCAAAGGCTTAATTAGAACATAGTTAATTAGAAGGTCACATGCCATAGCACTATTGTAATTTTTTAAAATAATTTTTTTCTTAGTTGTAGATGAATACAATATGTTTATTATTATTATTTTTTTTAATGTGGATTCAGTATCAAACACACTGCCTCATGCATACTAGCCAAGCACTCTACCACTGAGCCACAACCCTGGACCCTTATCTGGTATTTTTTTAATATTTACTTATATTTTATTTATTTATATGTTGTACTAAGAATTAAGCTAAAGGCCTCATATATGCTAGGTGAGCACTAGCCCACTGAGCCACACCTTCAGCTCTTTCCTGGTACATTTTAAATACCTGTTTTAGATAAATTTTAATTAGTAGCCTTAACCCTTTTTCAATATCTGTTTCGATTAAATCAATAATCTAGAAATCAATGAAGCAGAGAGTCTGGTTTTATCTCAAACTCTGATTTTGCTTCCTCTTTCTTCCCCAGACTCAGACACCTTATCACAGTGTCTAAGATTCCTCCTTGAGTAATTTATTGTGTGTTGTCCACATTTTAAACCCAATATTTACCTACTCCTTACTTTTAGAAAAGTCTTACACAATTTGCCCAGAGGTACCAAAATCTCTTGGAGTATTGAGAAAAATTAGTATCTCAGTCTTGCCTTTTTGGGAGCAGTTTGAATTATAAGTATGCCACCTTTAAGGCAAGTAGATGGAAGGAAGCTTTTAATCAATACCCTGTATCTAAAATGCACTTCATTTGTATCCTTTTATTAGATACTGTGAATAAACCTACAATGAAAATGGAAATGAAGTAATTTCTCTAACAAAGGTGTTCCAATTTCTTTAGATATATATCCAGAATTATAATTACTTGGTTATAGGGCATTTTTAACCAAGAATTGTTATTTATTTTTACTTATTTAGGCACTTTACCACTGTGTTACATCCCTAAAATTTTTAATGAGACAGTGTATCATTGAGTCACTTAAGCCATTGCCAAGTTTCTGAGGCTGGTCTTGCACTTAAGTTCCTCCTGTTTCATCCTCCAAAGCCACTGGGAGTACAGACTTTCACAATAATACTCTGCTTCAAAAAAATTACTATTAGTGGATTTGTTAGACCAGGATGCAAGAAAAGACCACTGACTCCAATTAAAATCAAATTAAAGCAAGCTTATTATTTCAACCAGCCGGGCTGCCTCTCCCACTCAAAACCATGGGAACAAGACAGCAGCTGCATCTTTCTGGCAGCCCAGCATTATAGCCCAGAAAGTTCCACAAAGGGGGGTTACAGATAACAGAACTCTGACGTTTACATTTTTTGCTGGCCCATCATCAGAATTTATGAAGGTCATTAGAGCCTCAGAGACAGTCATTGTCTGGCCAGGAAAGGCCAATATTTATGAGGTGTCACTAAAGTTTCAGAGAGGACTGTTATCTGGTCAGAGAGCCAGGCATGGGTGAGTTCAAGGCACGGGCAGACATTCCAAGCAGGTTCAGGATTTTCAGTAATTTATAGTAAAGCCAAAATTATCTTTTAATGGCTTTGTGGTGAGATGGCTCCCAATTTTAAGAAAAGATCAGGTTGGGTCTATCAGATTATATGGCATTTTTATTTTGAGCTTTTAAGAACCATGATAGTTTTTTCAAAAGTATTTTTATTAACTTTATATTGTAACCAAAATTTTTATCTATTCATATACACATATACTCTGGAGTCCCTACTATCTTTCAGGTATTTGTTTGGTTTGGTGTGGTTTGGTGCTAGGAATTGAACTCCAAGGGTGCTAACCACTGAGTTATGTCCCCAGACATTTTTTTTTTCTTTGAGACAGGTGATATATCACTAATATATCATTAAGTTGCTTATAGCCTTGCTATGTTGTTAAGGCTGTTTTTCAAATTGAAATCCTCCTGACTCAGCCTCTCCAGCAGCTAGTATATTTGCCACTACACCTAGCTCTGTCAGATTATGAAAATTACCTTTTCAACAACACTGCTCAGGCTACAGAAAATCTCTTTGACTGATGCAATTTATCCCTGAGGAAAGTTTATTTGAAGTAGCCAATGTAGGACTATTCTGTAAAGATTTGTTGGAATAAACAGGAATCATTGGTTTTCAACCTCCTTTCTGAACTACTGTTTGGTATCATAGTTCATAAAAGTGCTGGGAAAGGATGTAAATTCATTTGTTTGAAATCTACAGAGATTTACATAAGCTCAGTCACCTTTTGTTCCAGAGCTTGGAACTTCAGGACATAATAATGTAAACAAAATATGTTAAAGTTGAGACATTCAGTATACACAGACACAGACACACACACACACACACACACACACACACACACACACACATACATACCAAAAAAAAAAAAAAAAACTTTTTCTAGGAGCAATTGGTACTTCTGGAATAATTACTAGTGTATCAGGGACATAGTAACAAAAACAATATGTTAAAGTTGAGACATTCAGTACACACATACACACACAACTTTTTCTAGGAGCAATTTGTAGTTCTGGCATTATTACTAGTGGGTCAGGGTTGGGACAGGATTCAGGGAGTGCTAAGATCTCACTCAAGCTAAGAGTAGATTACTGGATTCCTCCCTATTTCCCCTAAAATGCAAGCTAGTGTGAACTTCATCTGTCAGCATCAGCAGTTGGTAAAATATGCTGACAAATATTTTTTTGAGATAAATTGACAGCTTTGATATTTGGGTATTTATGTGTTTGATCACAGCTGATGAAACACTTGAAAAGGATTTTATGGTGAAAGGGTAAAGTTCCTAAGCTGCAAAGCCTGAGTTAAAATGTAAAGGACCAGGCATTGTAAACTTGCTTCTAAACTGCAAAGCATGGGTTAAATTCCTGAGGCAGTTAGAACAAGGCCCTACTGGCCTTTTAGTTGAATTATGGCCTGGGGTCCTGTGCAACTTCTCACGTAAGCATTCAAGACCCTGTGCAGCTTGTCACATAGATATTCAGGGTCCGAATCAATCAGTTTAAATGTAACCCCCTCCTCAGGAAAGACCTATCACTACAGCCAGCCCTGTTCCCGCCAATAAATGTACTAATCAAGTCTAAGAATTATTGTTTGATTTTCCTGTGGTGTAAGGTGATTTGTTAAAGGAGACTGTGATGTATGCAAAACCCCCCATCCTCCCCAAAAGGTGTACTTAAGCATTGTTCAACCCCTGCTCTGGGCTCTGAGCTGTTCTCACTTCTTGAGTGAGCCTAGAGTCTCAGCGTGCTGAATCGGGGTCCTCAATAAAAATCCCCTTATGCTTTTTGCATGAAGCCAGTCTCCTGTGGTCTCTTCCTGCGACATTTTGCCGGTCCTTTACAATGGCTCCTAGATATCACCACAATTTTTTTTTTTTTTTGTATAACTTCTCCCATATTTCCTTCTTTCTTTTTTTCTTGTGGTGATAGAGATTGAACCCAGGGCCTTGTGCATAGAAGGCAAGCACTCTAAAAACTGAGCAACATCCTCAGCCTCTCTCACATTTCTGTTTACTATAGGTGATGATGGCAATTGGGTATTTTGTCTCAAATGTGGTACATTGCTCAAGACAGGACTAACATCCACTGTATCTAAATCTCTCTACTCATTATAATTTTGCCAAAGAGAAATTCATAGTAGTTTTTTTCTTAAATATATCTATAGATGGAGATAGAGAGTGTCTCATTTTAATATTCTGCTTTATTTTTAACATCATTCCCTCTTAACATTTGCCTTTTATACTGTTGCTAAGGTTGGAACTGACTACCTTGCACATTCTGCACATACACTCTGACAGTGAACTTTGCCACTAGGTCCTAATTCTAACTTTAGGTTGTATAGATTCATTCATTCAATTCTAACTTTATGTTGTATAGATTCATTCATTCATTCATTCATTCATTCATTCATTCAATATGGTTTTACATATTCCTTTCTATTGCTCTTAACAATACTGTTGACATATATATGGTTTCAGACTTGATTCATCTTATGATTTATTCTTCTGTATTATTGCAATATAGTTAAATGTGTCACATAACAATAACTGTATTATTTGGGTTTTTTATTAAAGGTTTTGTGGTATTTTACATATTTTATTTCCAAGATAATTTTTTGGTCCCTTCTTTTCTTTTCTTTATTTTGGTACTGGGAATTAAACTCAGGGGAACATAGCCATTGAGCCACATCCCCAGAACTATTTTGTATGACATTTAGAGCTAGTGTCTCACTGAGTTGCTTAGGGCCTCACTTTTGCTGATGCTGGCTTTGAGCTTGCAATACACCTGTCTCAGCCTCCCAAGGTTCTGGGATTACAATTGTGCACCAGCACATCCATCTCTCTTCTTGTATTTAAAGAAAAAACATGCTAAAATTTTGATGGAAAAATATTATATATTAAATTTAGTTAAAATAGTTGTCTTTGTAATGATTAGTTTTATTTACACACATGGTATTTTATGTGTTTTTGTAAATATTTATTTTATTTTTGATAAGTTCTATATATTTTCTTTGAAAGCCATTATACATGTAATGTATTTAACAGATGTACATTCAGTATAAAACTTATGGGGTATTTTGTACTCTAATTAAACTAAAAATCTTTCTGTGCTCTAGAAACCAATTTTTCTCAAACTTCATTATTTTTATTTTTTTTGAATGCACCTCCTCTTTCCTCCTAGTCCATAGATTTCCACTGTGTTGACAAGTATTGCTCTAGTCTTATGCCATCATGTAACTGTACACTTTCATGGTACACACATGCTACACTTTCTACAGGTCTATGCTGCTTGGTGAGGAGTACTTCATATATACATAACCAGTATTCATGATGAAATAACAGCAATTTCTACTCCATCTTTACTTCATGAGAATTTGTTTTGTGTCCTCATCAGTATTCTGTATTCTTTTGGTTGCTCTTGTTTCTTACTGAAAATTTAAATCAGTGGCACACAGAGACGGGTCACACATAGAAGCTTAGGGCTTTGCAAAGTTTCTGAGGCTGGTTTTGAACTCAGGATTATCTTGCCTTAGCCTCCCAATCCAATGGGATTTGAAGTGTGCCATGGAAACTTGTTCTATTTATTTTTATATTGAAATATATATTACTTCTGATAATAATTTATTCTTGATATTAAGAAAGCATAGAATATTATTTTTCCCACAAATAACACCCCTTTTTTGGAAAATATGTCATTTTGGGGGGGAAATGATGTCAGTAGTACCAGATGTATACTTTATTGTTTTCTAAATGCAAAGTTTATTATTATTATTATTATTATTATTATTATTAGTAGTAGTAGTAGTAGTAGTAGTAGTAGTAATAGTAGTAGTATGCTATGTATTAGTTACAAAAGTTTATCTGTTAATATTATTATAAGGTATATACTCTTTTCTATAACATCATAGCATACTTCAGTGTGTATCAAAATGACCTGTTGGGGGTTGGGAGGGAAGGGAAAGGCTCATGAGTTTAGAAATGATAGTGGAGGGCTGGGATTGTGGCTTAGTGGTACAGTGCTCACTTAGCATGGGTGGGACTTGGGTTTAATTCTCAGCACCACATAAAAATAAAGGCATTGTGTTGTTTCCGCCTACAAAAAAGATTCTCTCTCTCTCTCTCTCTCTCTCTCTCTCTCTCTCTCTCTCTCTTTAAAAAAAACTTTATTAAAAAATAAATGATAAATTGGGGTAAAAAATGGGAGTTCATAACCCACTTGAATCAAATGTATGAAAGATGGTATGTCATGAGCATTGTAATGTTTTGAACAACCAATAAAAAAATAAAAGTAAATGATGGTAGATTATGATGTATATTATTATTTAAAGTACATATATAAAGAAGTGAATTTGTGTAAATATACTTTGTATAAAACCAGACAAATGAAAAATTGTGCTCTATATGTTTAATAACAATTGTAATGAATTCTGATGTCATATATAATTAAAAAGTAATTAAAAATAAAAAATAAAAGATGGCATTATGTTCTAATTGGAAATAAATACTACTCCTTTTAAAAATTGAAGAAAAAGGTCTATTGGTCAGTGATACATTTTATAAAGTATAAAATATATCCTGAATATTTGGTAATACATAAACCCAGATTTAGGTATTTATAGTGTTTCAGCAAAATTAAAAATAATACTCTAGAGTTCATTTCTTGCAACATATACTCATAATTATATGAGATGCCTTTGGTACATATACATATATATTACCAATATGTATATAATTAATACATGATTACTACATCACACATTAACAACATTTATTTCAAATTAATTTGTCTTTTGAAAGCACCAATATATGACACTCTTTGGATATATATACTTGGTGTGTCTTCAAATTTGTCACTTTATGTATTATGTTCTTTTCTTTACTCTCCTTTTTACAGAATTTCTTTTTCCAAATTATTGAGATTAGTGAATTTTAGGCACTTCAGTTTAACAGTGCAGTCTGTAGATTTTCTTTTTAACCTCAGCTAAAATACATCCCACTTTTTATAGGCTTACTGTTATGTAAATGACTTCTAAAAACCTGTGTATATAACACCCTAACCTGACCTTACTCTGGACTATTGATATCTGAGTGGAGGGGATCTCAAAGTGATCCATGGAAAAGGCAGGATCCGGATGAGTCAGGATGTGAGATTGGTGTATACTGAGTATGTAGTAGGGAGTATTCATGAAAAAGTATTGGTGGAGTAAATAGGGGAAGAGAGAAGAAGTGCTGTGAAGGAGAGAAGAAAAAAAATGACAAGCCCAAGCGTTCAGATCTAAAATGTCAGAAAATCAACAAAACCCTTTTTCTTTATAGAATATTTTAAGACTGAGAGTGTTTCTTAGCAAAAAAAGCATATCTGATTTCAATTTGTAATATGAGAGAGATCTTGAAAAAATAAAAAAAAATAATAATCAGTGACACTCTTAGTGTCAAGTATGTAAATAATTTAAAAGCAATAGTGAGCTAGTTGGAAAACACATCTAGGTTGTTAACTGATGCTTTGGAAAGTTAGTCTGCTCTCCAACATATAAAAGTGAGAGAGGAATTCTCTATTAGGATGTGTATAAGAAAAAAGGGGAGTTTTGACACAGCTTTTAGTTGACCCAGACTGGGTCAACTTTAGTGGGTGATTAGGGTTCTGCCAAGATGATAAATTCTTGATTTATTTGAAATAATGTGATTTTATCTAGTTTTCATTAACAAAGATTGAGATCTAATATAAATCAGGCTTGGCTAAGGAAAAACTTTTCAATGAAAAGTAAATATATGAATAAACACATAAAACAATATTTAACAAAAAGTTAACATTCAGAATATTTATGCAATTATGTAATGACAAGTAATGTAAGAACAATGACAACTAAAGAAAAAGTGAATTAATTAAAAAAACAAATAAATAATGTAATGGATTAATTAATGAATGAATAACTAACAAGTACAAAGATGTAATGTGACTGGAATTGTCAAAGTCAGCTCGTAGCCATGAAAAAGTGTAAAGGTACATAGAAATAGTGTTTTACTACTTACTGAGACATACCCTATGAACTATAAATTCCACTCCTAGGTGGGAAGAGTTGAACACAGAACCCATTCACCTGGCTCTTTCACTTGGGAACTGTGCAAAAAATTACCGTTTTCTTTCCCCTCAAATTTTAGTGCTGCTTCCAAGAACACTACCCTCTATATTCATGCTATCAGTGTAGATTTGTAGCATCTGAACCCCTCTACTGTTCAAGATTTTCTTCTTTTTTTATTGTTCTTTTTCTCCCTACCCCCGTATCATCCACCAATACTTATTTTTATAGCAAAATCTACATACTCAGCAATCACCAGTCTTATATCTTACTATATCCATTTCCTACCTTGTGTATGACCACTTTGAGATCCCCTCCATCAAAACGTCAATAGTCCAAAGTGATCAGAATTGGAGGTAAAATTTGCAGAATATTAAAGGTCAGTTACATAACAAGAAAGCTATAAAATGTGGGCTTCATTTAAATATGAAAATAAAAAGAAAATTTTTAGACTTCACTAGTTAAAATAAAGAATCCAAAATTTATGAGTCTCAATAATTTGAATTATACCGGTGAGTCACATTTTTTGGGGGAAGGGATATAAGGACATTGCTAATGAGTTTAAAGCTCAAACTATTTTTTATGAGACAAAGAACAGAAAAGTTAAAAATATTAAAGTAATTGAGATATCATTTTAATAAATAAAAATATATACATATTTATTCACAAATTGCTTTAACCTTATAAACAGTTATAAGTGTCAATGCACTTCTCTCTGGGCTAGGTCCTATTATTGGAAGAAAACTTTGCCTTAAAACAACCCCATACACAGGTATTTAATACAATTAACAGGCCATCAAATAATAATAATAATAATAATAATAAGTGAGGTGTGGAGGATTTCAGGGTTGTAAAGCATACCTGTAATATAAGTTACTTGAAAAGCCATCACAGGAGAATTTTATACACTGTCTGAAGACATATATGTAAATATTATTCATAAAAAGTGTTTATGGGTTCTGTAGTCTTTTTTTTTTTCACAGTCTTTTTTTTTCTTGAATTTTTTTTGTTGTAGATGGGCACAATACCATTAGTAGTTTGTTTGTTGGTTGGCTTTTTAATGTGATGCTGGGTGTTCAACCCAGTACCTCACGCATGCTAGGGAAGCACTCTACCACTGAACCATAACCCTAGTCCCCAAAGTTCTTTACTTAATTTATGTTTTTGAAGGGAATGTGTGCGTGTAGTGCAGGGGATTGAATCCATGGCCTTATACAAGCAAAACAAGCACTCTACTGACTAAGCTATATCCTCAGCCCTGATCTGGAGTCTTTAAAAAAAATTAAAAAGTGAGAGAGAATTTCTGCAGACATAGCACCTTTGCTTGTATGTGGTGGTGAGGATCAAACCTGGGCCGCACTCAAGCCAGGCAAACGCGCTACCCCTTCAGCCACACCCCCAGCCCCAGATGTGTAGTCTTTATACAGTGACAATGGAGCAGCCTGTCACTCAGACTTTGATTGTGTGTCCACTTGGCTCAGGTTGGAGGCAGGGCCTGAAGCCTTGACCAATCAGTCTCTTAGGTGAGAACTGTCCAATCCTCACTCAGCTGGTGATAAGGGGGCGGGCTTTCACAATCCCTTTGCGTATGGAGCCCGCCATTTTTTCAATCTTTTTGTAGGCTTCTGTCCTGGATCTGGAGCCCAGGTGTCTGTGCTATGCAGAATCTGAAAACAAACCACAGGGAGAACGCTGAGAACCCTGAAAGCCAGGAAATGGTAAGTGTGCCTTGTTATCTTGAGACTGCTTAGGAAGGTGGCTTAAGGCTGACAGGAGTGGCAATGGTGGAAACTGGGAGTCATGGCTAGGGACTCCTCATGGTCCTCTCCAGAGTCTTGTGGCTGTAAGGGTTTGGCGAAACGTCGGAGAAGGAGAGACCACACGAGACTAGCTCCATGCAATGGCAAGGGGGATTTATTAGGGATCCGTTCCAGCGAACTGGGGCTCCGTGCTCACTCAAGAAGGGAGAGCAGCCCAGAGCCCAGAGCAGAGGTCAAGCAGAGCTTAAGTACACTTTTTGGAGAGGGTGGGGGGGCTTTGCATACATCAGAACAAATCATCATGAGGCGCGGGAAAATTGAACAACAACTCTGATACATGATTAGTCCATTCATTGGCGGGAACAGGCTGGGCAGGGGTGATTGGTCACTTCTAAACTGGGTACACATTCAAACTGATTGGTTTGGGCCCTGTGACAAACTGCACAGGGCCCTAGGCTGAATGGCCAGTAGGGCGTTGTCTTAACTATCTCAGGAATCTGGGTGTAACAGAGGAACTTAATAATACCTAATCTTTTACATTTTAATTCAAGCTTTCCAGCTTAGAAACTTTACCCTTTCATGGCCAGAGGATCACTCTATGGCAGCTTAGCCTTCACCTCCCTCTGACTAGTCTAGTGAGGCTTAGATCAGCAGTTGAAAACCTGGGCATTTTGTTACATAACTGTATGGTGTTTTCAGCTTCTTTCTAAAGCCCTTTGTGGGATTCCATGTGACATAAGTCCAGCGTGTCTCCAGATTGCATAGTGAAGACTGAGATAATTACCAGGAGAGAACTCCAAATCCATTTATTGTATTCATGCATGAGAGAGGCTGCTGATTTTAGGGCTTGTTACTCATGAGGGTTTTGTTTGTTTATTTATTTATTTTGTGTGTGTCTCTCTGTGTGTGTGTGTGTTGTTTTCTTCTTGGTACCAGAAATTCAACCCAGAGGTGTTCATCCACTGATTGACATTCCCACCCCCTTTTTTAGAAATATTTTTATTTAGAGACAGGGTCCCTTTGAATTTCTTAGGGCCTCACAAATTTGATGATTATGGCTTTTAACTCATTCTCTTCATGAGTCCTGAGATTTTTAAATGTAGCAGAAGCAGTATCTCAAATCCAGAACAAAAATCTGAAATCCAGAACTTCAGCTCAGCTCTCCATAGGTCTCATAATAAACACCTAGTTTTCTAGCTCTCTGTTCACATATCCAAAACTAGTGTTCTCTGTTCACAGAGAATGAGTATAAAATAGAATAGATGATATAATGACCATGTAATTCGAATAATGGGCCTCACTCAAACACACCTGGTGGCTAACTGAAAGATATCTTAATGAGCACCATTAAGACCTATTTGAAATGTAAAATACCTTGAAGCCCACTTGTGGGAACACCTTCTACAAAGTCCTTTGTCCCAGAGGTGATTCCTGATTGAATTTGAAGAAAAAAGGATGGGTCACAGAAAGAATAAAAGTGAACCCATATGATAGTCAGGATGCCTTTTCCAAAGCCTATTCTAAATGCATTATGCTTGTTGTTCTGCCCAAAACCATCAGTAAACTTCTAAGATGGCACACAAAAATGAATTTTTTTTTTCTGGTATCATTCCTCATACCACATGGTGGTCATTCTATTTCTTCTTGCTTAAATAGATTTTTTTTTTCAAAATTTATGAGACAAGCACCCAGATTCAATTGGCAAACTGAGAAATTTTGGTTCATCTCAAAACTGCACTTTCAGCATTATTAATCATTATTTTTCCATGTTTTATTTCAAATGTATGCATTATTTATAATGCTTTTCTTCAAGAACTGGAGGGCATTTTTTAAAGATTTTAGTTTATCATCTGAGATTTTCACATGAGAAAAAAGCAGAATAAAATTAGGTGACATTAAAAAGAATGAATCTCTCCTAAATGAGGTTTATGTGTCCCATTTAAGGATTTTTAAAAAGTGTAATGGGTCATCAATTGAGGATTTATTCATTTATTAATTAATTTGTTTATTTACTTATTTATGGTCAGATCATTTCATTAAAATAACCCACAGAAGGGGCTGGGGTTGTGGCTCAGTGACAGGGCACTCACCTAGCATGTGCAAGGTCCTGGGTTCGATACTCAGCACCACATAAAAATAAGTAAATAATAAATAAATAAATAAATAACCAACAGAAACTTTCCAAACATTTCAGGAAATTCTTTTATTCTGGTGTGGCAGGAAAAAATAAAAGTGGGACTAACTTGAATTTAAATTACATGCAAGATAAATCTCTCTCTCTCTCTCTCTCTCTCTCTCTGTACTGGGGATTGACCCCAGGGCCTCATGCTTAGAAGGCAAGCACTCTACAAGCTGAGCTATTTACTCAGCCCCATTTATTTTTTTGAGGGGGAGACCAGGGATTGAAGTCAGGGGCACTCTACCATTGAGCCATATCCCTACCCCTATTTTGTATTTTACTTAGAGACAGGGTTTCACTGAGTTGCTTAGTGCCTCACCATTGATGAGACTGGTTTTGAATTCATGATCCTTATGTCTCAGTCTTGTAAACAGCTGATATTACAGGCATGCACCACCATGCCTGGCCAACTTCAATCTTAAGGGCTAAAGTACATAGCAAATTAGATCAAAGTCCATGTCAATATCTTGGTACTATATATAAAAGTTGTTGATAGACCTTATATTTCATTTACTTATATGTGGAGCTGAGAATTGATTCCAGTGCCTCACATGTGCCAGACAATTGAGCTCCACTGAGCTCCAGCCCTAGCCCCCTGGTACTTTTTTAATGGGGGATATTGGTGATTGAACTCACAAACACTTGACTACTAAGACAAATCCCCAGGATTTTTTTTTTTTACTTTATTTAGACTTCCTCAGCCTCTTCAGCAACTGGGATTACAGGCTTGCACCAACACACCCAGCCCCTGGTACATTTTAATACTGTTTTATGTAGATTTTAACCAGTAGCTTTAACTTTTTTTCTAATATATAATATATATGATTTGAATCCATAACCCAGAAATCAGTGAAACAGAATCTATTTTTTTTATCTCCAACACTGCTTTTGGTTATGACAGTGTCTGAGTTCAGATTCCCCATTAAAGAGTTTACTGTGTGTTTTGTTCTCATTCTGACTCCCCATATGACCTAGTTCTGAGTTTTAGAATATCTGAAACAAGGTTCCCAGAGATTCCAAATTTTTTGGAGTATTTAGAAAACACCACTCTCTGAGTCTTGCCTTCTAGGGACCAGTTTGAATTTTATGTGTGTAGCTTCTGAAGGGATGGAGTAATTAGATGCTTTGCAGTTGGAAGGCATTTTCTGATATACTTTCTATCTAAAAGGTACTTCATTTGTTTCCTTTAATTAGATACTGTGAATAAAGGTACAATAAAAATAGATGTGTGGCAATATATTTAGCAAAAGGATTCCAAATTTTTTATATATATACCCAGAGTTATTATTACTGGATTGTATAGCATTTTTAAACCAAGAATTAATATTTATATCTTTTTATTTATTTGAATAATGGAAATTAACCCCAGGGCACTTTACCAGTGTGCTACATACCCAGTCTCCAAAACTTTTATTTATTTATTTATTTTTGAGAGAAAGTTTTACTGAGTTTCTTAGGACCTTGCCAAGTTCTTGAGGCTGGTCTTTAATTTGAGAATAAACCCCTAGTTTTCTACCTCTCATCCTCCTAAGCCACTTGGAGTACAGGCATGTACAACCTTGCACTGCTACCCCAAATTATTACTAGTGGATTATGTGGCATTTTTATTTTAAATAAATTTAATAAATATATTTTATAAAAGATCCTTAACCCTTTTATAAAATATATTTATTAAATTTATTTAAAATATATTGGCTTTTAAAGATCCTTAACCCTTTTATAAAATATATTTATTAAATTTATTTAAAATATATTTATTAAATTTATTTAAAAATGTCACCAACATTTTTACATATTTCTGTACCCTGGAATCCCTATTAACTATGAGATATTTGCTTGGTTTTGTATGGTTTGGTGCTGAGTATTGAACCCAGGGGTGCATACCACTGAGATACATCCACATTCTTTTTTATGTTATATTTTGAGATAGGCTCTCATTAAGTTGTTTGTAGCTTTGTTATGTTAATGAGGCTGTCTTTGAACTAACAATTCTCCTGTGTCATTTTCCATAGCTTCTAGAATTTCAGGCATCTGCCACCATACATGACAATTTTATATTTTTATAATAGCCATTCCAACAGCACTGCATAGGCTGCAGAAAATCTATTTGATTACTGCTTTAAATCCCTGAGGCAGTTTATGTGAAGTAGCCAGTGTAGGAGTGTTGAGTAAAGATTAGCAAGGATTGTGGAATGTGATAGACATTATTATCTAAAGTACATGTATGGGGCTGGGGATGTGGCTCAAGTGGTAGTGTGCTTGCCTGGCATGCATGCGGCTGGGGTTTGATTCTCAGCACCACATACAAACAAAGATGTTGTGTCCACTGAACACTAAAAAATAAAAATATTATAATTCTCTCTCTCTCTCTCTCTCTCTCTCTCTCTCTCTCTCTCTCTCTTTAAAAAAATAAAGTACATTTATGAAGACAGGAATTGATGTGAACATACTTTATATACAAACAGAGGTATGAAAAATTGTTCTATATGTGTAATAAGAATTGTGATGCATTCCGCTGTCATTTATTTAAAAAATAAAAAAAATCTTTATGTGTATTGCTGAGAATCAAACTCAGTGCTTTGCACATGCTAGCAAAGTAGTCTACCACTGAGACACAACTCTATCTCATGTACCCAGCTTTTTATACTCTCTTTGTAGTAATCAGAAACAACTTTAAAAATTAAAATTGCATTTATATCACTTTTCCTAGTACAGTAATGTATTACTAACTAAACTTATTCTTAGTATATTTTTAAAATAATCTAATGGATGACTGTTATTTTTTCCAGAGATTATTTTATCACTTCTTTAGGGCTTGGTGAAGAGTCTTTTTTTTTTTTTTTTCAGAATTTAGATGTCTTCTATTATCAAATGGGTCCATGCTAAGTGTGTTGAAAATAGTGATTCTAAAAGTTCGCACAATCCACACATTTCCAAGACTATATGGGAAAGGGAAAGACAATATTTACAACCAAGAAACCATTTCCCATGGAAGCATAGTATCAGTGTCCAACCTGGAGTGTAATCCAGGTCTTTCAGTGGTAAGGTTGTTTAAGAACCACAACCATAGGTTTTTGGGATCCTCTAAAGTACACTGAATGGCTAAAAATGACTTACTCTTCTTCAAAAAAAATTTCTGCTACCTACTTAAAAAATAAAGCACTATGAATGAGAACGGTGAATGAGACTTAAATTCTGTGGAGGTACTGAGGTTGACATTTAATTATAGTTTATAAATAATCAAATAAGAAGGGCCTTAGAGTTGTCTCATCTTTTCCATCACATGATATGGAATACTTAGATGAACTGACATGAAATAATGAAAATGCATTTCAGGGAAGTGATATCTCAGAAATTTTCAGGGTAGAATCTTGGAAATATGGGAAAAATATATTCATATTCATATTCATTTATATAGAAAAATAAGTGATAAGTACATGAATAGGTTAAATTCAGTGTGCCTCATGTATTGTAGGTTGAAGGTAATGATAAAGTAGAACTGAGGAGATCCAGAACTCTATAATTGTGGGAGACATTAATAGAAATTTAGAAAAAGAAAATATAGTTAAATCCCTTTAGATTTGCCTCTGTCCTCTGTTCCTCTTATAAATTTGATTCTGTCAAACAAGATTATGTAGGTATGGTTCTCTCTGAATTTATGTTTTATTTTGTTTTTAGGATTTTGTCAGCTATGTCATGTAAAGAAGCCCTGTCTAAACTCACTTTGGGGCTCTTTTTTTTTTTTTAAACATTTTTTTTAAAGAGAGAGTGAGAGAGAGAGAGAGAATTTTTTAATATTTATTTCTTAGCTTTCGGCAGACACAACATCTTTGTTTGTATGTGGTGCTGAGGATCGAACCCGGGCCGCACGCATGCCAGGCGAGCGTGCTACCACTTGAGCCACATCCCCAGCCCCACTTTGGGGCTCTTTTACCTCCTGTTCTGGACTGCAGAGCAGAGACCCACCTCACTCATTCTGTGCAATGAATTGACTTTTGTCAATCTTTGCCAACAATGGTTGGAAGAACAAGCATATTGGAGGGTCTTTCATATCCTATAATATGGTTGTCAGACCCTGTGGGTTTAAGGGTAGTTACTTGCTATGTTAAAAACATCTTCCCTATGAGAAGGGCTTTTATATATATATAATTTTGTTGTTGTTGTTGTTGTTGTTTTGGAAGCCCCATAAACACAAAAGGGAAGCATTTATGCTCACAAACAAAGGAATGCCAGAAGCCATTAGATGTGAAAAAATACAAAAAATAAAATCTTCTCTTAGAGCTTTCAGAGGTAAAAATTTTATTTCTGTTTTATGTAAGAAAACTAAAATTTCTCTTTGGCCTGACATATTTTGATGTTTTAAACTTGCTTGAAATTTCTACCTGTGTTTTGAATTCACCTATGCCTGGCTATCCCTTACCAGGTAAAAACCCTCTCTAAAACCTTACTGGTGCCTCATAAATCCTGGCTCCTGCTGACCAAATAACAAGTCTCTCTAAATCTTAGTGGCAACTTATAAATTCTAATGTCTGGAGCTGAATTTATTCCCTTCCCTGAAATGTTAGCCATGTAGATTCTTAACCTGCTATCTGCCTTTGTATTATGATTGTCAAAATCTTGTTAGCTGTAAGTACCCTATACACCCACCTCCTTTGTAACTTTTTGTGCTTTAAAAACTTTTTCCTGAAGATCAGCGGGATGATCTCTAGCATGGAATCTTGTAAGAGACAGTCCTGGCCAGCTTTTGTGTACACAATACAATCTTGATTTAATTTGATTTAAAATTGGAGTTGGTGGTCTTTTCTTTGTGATTTGGTTTAACATTAACCTTTTTTTAACTTCACTGTAAATAAAACCAAAGAGCACAACAAAACTCCTGTAAATGAGCCAGGTGCATAAAAATAGTCATTCTTTACTGAAAGCACAGTATTCATTATATAAATGATATAAGCTTAAAAATTAAAAGATAGCTCAAATATCAAGGTAGTTTAGGAGTTAGATTTTTTTTCTTTCAGAATATAGGTAGTAAAATAGGATAAAAAAGAAAGTGCGAAGCATAAATATATTAAGTAATATCCAAAAAAATCACCAAAATATTTATTATAAAAAATCATATCCACAGAAATGGTTCAAAAGAAGCAGTCTTTTTGTCAGGAATAAACATTTGGGCAAGAATGGAAGTTTTGGTTCTCTCTTTAAGTAGTTTTACTCATGGTGAATAATCTTTACACTATTTCTGCTTTTTATTGGTTGGAATTAATTGTAATTCATATATCTGCAAAAAAGGTACTAAATGCAGAAAAATATTATCTCTGTATATTAGCAGCAACTGAGTTATAAAATTTGCTATGATAACTTGTCTCTTCATGTACTTAAATACTATGAATTTGCTGCTTACACTTAGGTATAATTCTCTATGGTATTCTCTAGTTATTTAAGTCTCTATGTTTTATACCGAGTTCTTAGTATGTGCCTTAATTACTCTGTAGCAATGTAGTATTTATGTCTTATTTGTGACACTTTGTTCCCAGAACTGTGTCTAAAGGGAAATATTAACAAAATGATTATCTCTAATATTATATTTTATTTTATATTTATTTATATATTTATGTATACATATTTTTATAATTTAGAAACACACTTTGGTCTGAAACTACAATGATACTAGTGTATTTTAGCTTGAATTGGTTGTGAGAAACAAACTAAAAAGACTTTTCTTTTTGTTGGTTGGTGATTTCTGCAACCTCAGGAACCTAGTGAAGAATGGCAGAAATAAATAAGTAACTCTCTAGTGTGAGGCAGAACCACCAAACTAGATGATGTTTTGCTTCTACTTTCTATATTGATCATTAGAAACATACCTTTAAATTTTCATGGAGGGCTGGGGATGTGGCTCAAGCGGTAGCGCGCTCGCCTGGCATGCGTGCGGCCCGGGTTCGATCCTCAGCACCACATACCAACAAAGACATTGTGTCCGCTGAGAACTGAAAATAAACATTAAAAATTCTCTCTCTCTCTCTCTCTCTCTCTCTCTCTCTCTCTCTTCTCTCTCTCTCTTTAAAAAAAATTCTCTCTCTCTCTCACTCTCTCTCCTCTCTCACTCTCTCTTTTAAAAAAATAAATAAAATTACATGGAACACTTTTGGAATTCTGTTCTGTTAGTTCTTCTAAAAAAATCAATGAAAGTGAAAAATAATGCAGGAAAGATAAATAATTAATTTCAAACAATTCATTTCTTAAAATAAATATTTTTTTTTCAAATCACCAAAAATTCTGAAAAGTTAGAAAAGTTGAAAGCTTTAGAAATAGCCTAAGGCAATTTCTCTTCTCTCAGGACAGTAGACTATGTCTCCAACTCATTCCTCTCTAGAATTGGACTGTGTACAAATATGAAAAAAAAGTGCTAAGATGCCCCACATGACTTAGAAGTTTAAAAGCCTGACAGGAGCTCAAATCTGCCATTTTTCTAACTTTACAGAATACGAAATCTTAAATTTGTATACTTAACAAACATTTGCAGAAGTGTAATTCAAAATGACCCCCAAAAATGAAAAAAAAATCATTGAAGGACTGACACTCTGAACACGAGGGACTTATAATATTGAATCCCTTATATTAAATGTCTTTTTATCATTGTCAAAATTTTCCATATTTATATTGTCAATATATTAATCAAAATTTTTATGCATTTAATAACAAATACCTAATTTCCTATTTTATTCAGTCTTTAAAAAAATTAGTAGTAATTAATATTAATAATTTAATTCTCATGCTTGTTAAAGTATAAAACATACACTTTAAAAGCTATGGCTATAGCAAGTAAAAATCCAGCCTAATTTCCTTTTAAGATTGGAAGCCATCTCATCACAAAGGCATGAAAAGTTAATTTCTGCTTCATTATAAATTACTGTGATTTGTAACCTTGTTTGCAATGCCTGCCAGTGCCTTGAACTCACCCATGTCTGGTTTTTCCTGACCAAATGACAACTCACTCTGAAACTTTAGTGGTGCATCATAAATTCTGATGTTGTGATCTCAATTTACTCCCTACGTGCTGAACCATTTAGACCATTAACCTACTACCTGCCTTGTATTATGCTTGTGAAAATCCTTATTCGTGTAAGTTCTCAAGACACCCCACTTTTGCAAATTTTTGTGCTATAAAACTACAGTCCTAGAGAATTGGAGTGCTGTCTTCTTTTCCCATGGGTTTCAGGAGAGACTGTTATGCTCAAATGTGGGACCCCAAAAAGGCCACCAGAGACCAAGATCGATGTAAGCACCAAAGAGGTGATTATTGCAAGCTAGCTCAGTCCTCCACACACACAGCAACTGGTGGCTTAGAGGCCCTGAGCCTGGGGTTTTCAGCAGTTTTGTACACTCTTTGGGGAAGGCAGGTTTCCCCCATACATCATAGCATCTCTTAGCAAATCATCACACACCTTGGGAAAATCATAAACAACTCTAAAACATGATTAGCACATTCACTGGTGGGAACAAGTTGGGTAAGCATGATTGGTTACTACAAGATGGAAATTCATTTGAACAGATTGGCTTAGGCCATGAGTGGAGTATATCCTGAACTATATGGTTTCCCAAAATGTTATCAACCACCATAAACTACGGGAAGGGTCATTTGGAATCCCAGGAATTTTCCCTGTCTCATGCTGATTGGTGGCTGCTAGAGGGTTGCTATGGATCCCCACCTAGCCTGACTGAGTCTAGGACACCAGGCTCAGCAGATCTCTCCTGTTATTTGTAGATAAACAACTCAGCAGGATGGGTATGAGCCTAGGAGTTCTCTGTGTGTATTTCCAAGGACAAGAGTCATGCCCCCTTCCTTGGACAGTCTTTGCTCTGAGGTAGAGGCTGGTTTCTCACCTTATACTTTGTTTTTATATGTATTTTTTTTTAGCTGTAGCTGGACACAATACCTTTATTTCACTTATTTATTTTTATGTGGTACTGAGGATTGAACCCAGGATCTTGCACATGGGAGGTGAGCACTGTACTGCTGAGCCACAATCCCAGCCCCTTATGTGTTGTTTTTATTGGGCATTTTTACTTCCCAGTTCAAAGTTGAATTGGTCACCTAAAAAGAACAGAGATCAATAAATAAATAAATAAATAAATTTTGATAATAATTGTCATTATTTTATATTAATTCCTGAATAATATACAAGCATATATAATCCATAAACTGAAATGACTTTATATGTAAGTTTAAATGAAAATGTTCTGTTGGTTGGGTTAGTTCCCCCTTATGGGAAAACAACCTTCCCTTAAAATAACAGCAGCCTGAGACTCTGGGGTAAATTTCTCAGATTAAAAACAAACAAACAAGCAAAAAAAAAAACAGCACTTAACGACCTGAGATTCTAGCCCTTATTCATGTCTGGATTGGATAATATTCCCTGTCACTCAAAAAAGGGCTCACTTCTCTCAGATTCAATGTTCATGATCTGAAGCCCCTTCTAATCAAGAGCATTTTGTGGGAACCATCCAATCATGTGTGTCATCAGGAAGTAGAAGGGTGGGCTTTCACTTCTTATCTCCCGAGTCCTCCATTTTTGCCATCTGTAGTCTCACACTTCAGAGTCACAGGTTGTTCTGCTGTGCAGGAACTGAGGATCCCAAGTAGCCCTACTCCTGAGAACCAGGCAATGGTGAGTGTGCATTGGCCTAGCAAGGAGGCTGGGGGAGGAAGACTATTGGAACAACAAGACTGGCTGTGTTGAAAACAGGAGCTAGCAGATTCGGACTCTGGGCAGTCTCTGGAGTCTGCAGGCTTAAGTCCTCCACTGGGCCACTATGTCCTAAGTGGCCAACTAGGTGGGGGACATGTCAGTGGCAGAGACTCTTTGCTGCCTTCCTTAAGCTCAAAGGGCATCCTCAGATTCTGCATAAAATACTATGTGGCAGGTGTGTTCCTGCAGCCCAGTGTCTTACCAGAGGCTGGAGATTAACAAGTGGAATAATTATCAAAATCAAATCTCCAAAGTCCATTTACCTGCAGGAGAGGAGCTGTCATTTTGTCATTGTGGTAGCTAATTTCCTTTTGAGCTTGCTAATTTTCATTTTGACATTCTTTTATTTTTACTTTCTTCATTATTATTATTTTGTTAAAGTTAGGTGAACTCAGGGATACTGTACTACTTAGCCATATTCTTGGTAATGAAGCCAGATTTACAGATAGGTAGGGATTACAGGTGTATGAGATCATGATAGCAACACAATTCATCTTCATTTCAAGTCCACTTTCTTAAGGGGCTTTTATCCTAGGAAGCAAAAGAAAATGTTATAGAAAGGCCATTGGGTCTAAGGCCATGTTGTAAAATAAGGAATATACCATTAATCAATTTAAATAATAGACTCAAATCTTTGGATCTGGGGAAAAACATATATATATATTACACACACACACACACACACACACACACACACACACAAACACACACCATACACTTTCTGGTTAAATCTCCTTGACCTTACTCAGGGCAGTTTCCCTCTAGTTTTTTATATGTCAGGAGAAATATTCTTAAAAAAGTAAATGTATCTTTCACCTGTAGCATAAAAAGAAGTGATCATGTCCTTCATCTTCCTGAACTCAGGACAAGCATAACTCTCAAGTATGGTTCTGTGAACTTAGATTTTCTGGAGTCTTGACATAGTTTTGAGGGTGCTGTTCCAAAAATACATATACTTTATTAGTAATATTTTAAATACATAATGGTAATTTTCACATAGTGGAAATTAAAGGTTATACTATAAAATTTAATTTTACTATTTTTATATAAATTCTAAAAAATAATTATCTTTCCACCTCATATAATTTTAATGTTCAATCTCTTTCCATACAAGAGAAGTTAATTGAAATTTTACAGGATTGTCACTGTATTATTTCCATCCATAAATAATATATTAACATATATAATCTACAAATTCAAAAGGCCTCACATACAAGTTTAAATTCAAATGTTTTTCTGGGTTGGCTGGATTTTACTTCTCCAAGGATACCTTGCCTTAATTTCGCTGCAGCCTGAGGATCTGGATTTCAATTCCCAGATCCTCAAAAGAAAATAAATAAATATATAAATGTACAGACAAGACCCTACAATTGTGACATCATTTATTTTTGGATTTGCGGTTATCTCCTGACTCTCAAAAAACTCCCTGAGGTTCAGATTGAGCATATGAAGACACAAGTTGTGTCCAATCAGGACCCCTCATATAAGCATTGTCCAATCTACACATATTCAGTAAAGAGAAGGAAGTTTTGACCATCTGGTGTAAAGTCTGCCCAAGTGGGTATCCACTTCTAGGCTTCCTCACTTATGTTCAGTGAACCTGATTATTTTTTCTCCTGTATAGGTACTTTTTGATTTATAGAGAGGGCACGTGGTTCCTAAAGATAGAGTAAATGATGAGTGTGCAGTGAAATCCTGAGTCTGGTTGAAACTGGCTGCACTAACTATGGTGGGAACTGGCAATGGTTGGCTAGAATCCCTGGTGTAATCTTTGGTTTCTGTAGTCCTGTGTCTTTTTCTGAGAAAGGTCAGCCATGAATTTCCACTGGCCAGTCAACTGGACCATATATTAACAGTAGACACTGAAAGTCCTATAGTATCCTATAGAATATTTTCAGCCCCTACCTTAAATTCTATGTGAGAACATTTGTGGCAATATTTCCAAATCTTCTCAGATTGTGTTGTGGATACTGGAGTGAGGAGATCATCATCATCACAACTCCATGTGTTTTTTCCTCCAGGAGGGGGGTGAGATACTCTATAGGTATCTCAGTTTTTCTTTCCTTCTGAATTCATTCTCCTTCTTTTTGTAGACTGAGGTATTGTGGATTGAGCCAGAGGTACTGTTCCACTTAGCTACACACCTGGCACTTTATTATTATTTTTTTATCTTCAGACAGTTGCTGAGTGTGATTTTAAATATATTCCCCAGTATTGTGAGTTGTATTTATATATAAAATTTTAGCTTCCTGTTCAATGACAACTTCCCCCTTTCCCAGTATTATCAGTTACATTTTTTGCAGTATTATCAGTTACTTTACCCATATTATATTTCAAATGAACATGATATTTTCAATTGTTATACCAAATACTGAATGAGACTTTAAAGTAGTTTTTTTCTCTCTGGGTGCGATGATACATGCATATTAATTCCAGAGACTCAAGTGGCTATGTCAGTATCAAGGTAAACATCAGGAACTTAGGTAGACTAATTAGACAATTAGAAAAACCTGTCTCAAAATTTTAAAACATGGCTGGGTATGTAGCCCAGAATTAACATGCTGCTGTTTCAAATCCCCAATACAATAGAAAAAATCAAAAGCAAAATTTTTGTTTTTGTTGTTTATGAGCATTTTACATGATTGAAAAGTAAAGAAGAATCACATGACCTTGGAAAAATCATGTGTTTCTATACTTCCTTTGTGGTTCCAAAGGCAGACAACCTGTCAGAGTGTCTTTATGCTCAGATTTCCTTTTGTGCAATGTATATGAGCGCATTCTCATTCCCCACTCTTGTATTTTCCTGGAACTGTGTTTCAGAACTATGTAATATGAGGATCCCACAGCTGGCACATCTAATGCCTCTCATAAGTCCACACAAGTACTTGGGGCTTTTCTTTTTCAAGAGCAGTATAAATGTAGAGAGCTTAGTTTCTCAAAGAAATAACTGATAGAACTCTCAACTTCCATTTTTTTTAAATGTCTTCACTAATTTTATACTCGAGCACAGTGTTTCTTTCTTCCATATTCATATAATTGGAGTACTACTTACTATTCCACTTTTTGAGAGTAGCCATTCTAACAGCTGTGCTCATGCAGAAGATCTTATAGTTGGATGGTGCACTAAAATTCTGATGCAAGCTTTTTAGAATCCAGGGTGCCTTATGCTCACTGGAAAAAAAAAATGATGTGCACCTATTTTAGAAATGAAGAGGGATTTGTGATTGTAACCATTTTTCTTCACTAATATTCGAGATTTTAGCTCATTACAATGTTTGCACACCAATGTGAAAACACTCCTTTTTGTTCTAGGGAGATTTGCACGTGCACATTTATCAGTGCTGTCAATGCTTTGAGGTGTCAGATGTAGACCATTGAATGGAAAAAGTTAATATCGGGACAAATTACTTACAGAAAGAATTGGTTAGGTCTGGTGTTATTAGTAAAGTGATCTGGGTGAGAGAGCTCAGGAAGTGCTAAATTGCCACTTTGGCTTTCTGTGGTGGTCTGTTTTTCCCTGTTAATTTTTTCGGTGCTGTCTAGATAAAAGTTCAAATGTCAGCAACAGCTCTTTGCATTTTTAGAGAATGTTGGCAAATCCCTCTAAGGGATTAAGGGGTTACCTTAAGATTTAACACCTCTTCCACTATGGTCTAATGGAATAAAGCCCATGTATCTTGCATGGCCATAGAAAACCACTTATTTTCCCACCTGGAGTAAATACTCATGTATATCTTATTCCTTCCTCTGTGTGTACAGATAAATTAGCATTTGAACTACAGGCAAATTAGAGTAAAATAATATATTTCAAAACCAAATCAATCTTCCTTTTTTTATATTAACACTGGATTTGGGCATTTTGTTCCAGTAATTTTGCATATTGCTCAAATCAGGAAAAACTTCAAGTACATTCTACTTATCTCTTGGTCAATATTTTTTTTTCAGTTTTCCAATTTGTGTGCCTAATTCTTTACAGATTTTAGAAGGACCCAAACAGGATGATATATTTATTTGGTGTATCCATAAATGGAGGGAGGCTTATATTCTGCTTTTATTTATTTTTATTTTATTTTTAAAAATTATCTCTCTTTATATCTGCTGTTTGGTGAATGCTTGTGTATAATTCCAGTGTCACACACATTCTGAACACCAGTCGCTTTTGTAATCTGTGTCTTTTATTCTAACATCTACCTTGAGGTTGTATTGTAGCATTAACTCACATTAAATATTTTATTGATATATTTTTATTTATATACTTATAATAATTAACAATAAAAAGATATTTGCATACATATGAATTTTCCTATGTAGTTTTCTGTATTGTGATTTCTTTATCTTAAAATTACTACACTGTTGTAATATTATAACATGCATTAGTGTCAGGTAATGATCACTAGTATATTTGCTCTTATATATGAGAGAGTTCTTGTCTAATTTTATATACTTTCAACTTTCCAGGAAAATTTTAGTAGTTTTTGCTTTGATTTCTTCTTTAACAAAAAGTAAATAATGGTAAAATTATGACCAGTTATTATCAAAGGGTACCTTGGGAAAAATGAAAATTTTTATAATAGTTTTATTCTTTGTAAATATGTTGAATATTTGAGTCTTTTGTGTTCTTTTCTCTATTTTTTTTCTCAAATACTGCATATTCTTTTTGTAAACATACTTGCATATGAAATGCACCATACATGTCACATCAGCATAAAACATACATGGTATTTTATAATATTTGTCAAACTGGATATAATACATTAACAAAAATTCTAGCTCCTAGAAATTACATTTTATAAAATTTAATAATTATTTCTTCTTCTTTAGCCATGCCCCTTGGTTTCAACTCTGGAAGAATGTGGCTGTATTCTCATGTACAGTTGCTGTAATTTTAGTCTCTGTTTCCTGTGTGAGTGTATCATATACATATGATTACAAAACAGTTTCTACAAATGGATAATAAAAGCTTAAATTATATTTTCCTTTTTTTTTTAAAGAGAGAGTGAGAGAGGAGAGAGAGAGAGAGAGAGAGAGAGAGAGAGAGAGATAATTTTTAATATTTATTTTTTAGTTCTCGGTGGACACAACATCTTTGTTTGTATGTGGTGCTGAGGATCGAACCCGGGCCGCACGCATGCCAGGCGAGCACGCTACCGCTTGAGCCACATCCCCAGCCCTATATTTTCCTTTTTTTGTGAATGCATTTATTTCACACATTCATCAATACTATTTAATTCATCTATATGATGTGATTTTTTTCAATGTTACCTAATTTCTAAAGATTTTGAGTTTTATGATTATTGAACACTTAGATATATCCTTTTTAAAGTGACTCTTCAAGAATTTTTTGTTTTTATTTTGTAATCTGTTGTATTTTTTCTTCTTATAAGCATTTGATTATATGTGAGGAAAGTAGTTTTTTTTTTTTTTTTACCTTGTCAGTTTTTCAGCTTTTAATGTAATCATTTGATGAATAGATTTTTTTGTATTAATATTTTGTAATTCATAAGTTTAATTCTACTATATTGCATAATTTTGAAAACAAAAGAAAAAAACTATTTTTTTTTCTTTTGTGATATTAGGAATTCAACCAAAGTGTCTTAATGCTGAGCATATTCTCAGCTCTGTTTTAAATTTTATTTCCAGATGGGGTTTGCTCAATTTCTTCAGTTGTCCTTAATTTTTTTTTAAGAGAGAGTGAGAGAGGAGAGAGAGAGAGAATTTTTTTAATATTTATTTTTTAGTTCTCGGCGAACACAAAGTCTTTGTTGGTATGTGGTGCTGAGGATCGAACCCGGGCCGCACGCATCCCAGGCGAGCGCGCTACCGCTTGAGCCACATCCCCAGCCCCTGTCCTTAAATTTTGAACTTCATGCCTTAGACTCCAGAATAGTGGATATTTCAGGTGTGCACCACCATATGAACCCTATCTTTTGTATGTAAACTTTTGAGCTTTGTACTTTCTTATATATTTCAGTATTATTTATTAATAATTTATATTCAGCATTTAATGTGTCAAAATATGTTGTTATGTTTTATGAGTGAAGGGATAAAATAGCATTTTATTATCACACTCTTTTCCCAATATCCTAGCATGTTTTAAGAGTTTTGTTGTTGGTGTTTTCTGTAGTTCCACCATTTATTTTATTATGAGGTTTACCCTGATTGATTTTACTTCATAACACCAATCATGTGGCATCATGGTAATTTGGTATACAGTAGACTTTATGTACAGCCATGGGTCTAGCAAATATCATAGCCATGTACTAGACTATACCATCTAGATTCTGTCATTGCACTCAGAGAAAATTGCAGAAGATTTTTAGGATAAATTTTCCAGCGTGTATTTCCATAAAGTGAGAAATCATTATATATGCCTATATTTGCTATTACATACTGTATAATTGATATAATTTTTATTTGTTGAATTTTCAAATTTTCTAGTGCTTTTTCAATTGTATCTGCTTTTTTTATTTGTACTGAAGATTGAACCCAGGGGTCCTTAACAATGAAGCCACATCCTCAGTCCTTTTTTTGTATTTTATTTAGAGACAGTGTATTGCTAGGCTGCTAAATGCCTCACTAAGTTGCTCAATACAATATATATATAAGACAATATTATATATAATATTGTCTTAGAATTTATGATCTTTTTTTCTAATCTTCCTCAGTCACTGGAACTATAGTTGTCCATCGCTAGAATGGGCTCATTTGCTTTTTAAATTCACCAACTGGTAACTCTGTGTTATGTTTATCTTTAATAGCTTCTAATTTTGCTCTTTTGCTTAAGACTTTCTTTACTTTTAGTTTTTAAATATTACTTTTTATTGGGATGGATAATTTGATAATAAATTCTAGTCATTTTATGGCTTACTAATTTTTTTGTATGTTTTATTTTCACCTCAGGTATAGATGAATTCCAATTTTTCCAGCTATATGTAGGCCTAAGTGAAACATAATAACCTGTATGGATATTGTTAAAGAAATGGAACCACAATTTTACCCAGTTTTTGACTACACTGTATATGCCCAAACGCCATAAAATCAGCATACTACATTGACACAGCCACATTAATGTTTATAGCAGCACAATTCACAATAGCTAAGCTATAAAACCAACCATTCAATGATGAATGGGTCCATTCAATGATGACAGGATAAAAAACTGTTGCTTATGTACACTATAAACTATAAATCGGCCATAAAGAAGAATGACTTTATGACATTTGCCAGGAAATGGATGAATCTGAAAATTTTATGCTAAGTAAAACAAACAATTTCTTTAAAACCAAAAGTTGAAAGTTATTGATGATATGTAAAATCTAAATCTCATAAAGTGGGGAAGGGTAAGAAAAGAGGATCAGTAGATTGCACAATGGTAAATGGAAAGAAAGAAAGAAAGAAAGAAAGAAAGAAAGAAAGAAAGAAAGAAAGTAAGAAAGAAGGAAAGAAAGAAAGAAAGAAAGAAAGAAAGAAAGAAAGAAAGAAAGAAAGAAAGAAAGTAAGAAAGAAGGAAAGAAAGAAAGAAAGAAAGAAAGAAAGAAAGAAAGAAAGAAAGAAAGAAAGAAAGAAAAGGGACAAGGATAGAAATATAAAAGATATATATCTATAAGTGAATCCTATCATCATAGCCACCAAAAAGAACAGGATTTTAATTAGGATAAAATATATCCCATGCTTTCATAATACCATAAAAATCAATTTTACTGTCAGGTAGAACTAGAAAGAACCAATAAAATAAAAAAATATATATATTTGTTTGAAGAGCTCTATGTATATTCTATTATAAATATCATACAATATAAACATCAATCAAAGTTTGTATGTATGTGTGTGTGTGTGTGTGTATATATATATATATATATATATATATATGTTAAAATTATAAAAAGGAAAATTCAAACAGGATTGTTGTTGCTATTTTTTATATTAATAACATACATAAAAAACATAGAATGTTTGAACTTAAATAAACTGTTAAATATTTCCTTTAAGTGGTCTGTCTACCTTGTTACATTTCAAAATTCCTCTTATACCATTGATGTTGGAATTACTAGAGATCTCACTACACATTCAGAATAGCCAGCTCTATCAGAGAAATAACAAATAAGATTCTACACATTAGTAAATCACTGATTAGTGGTTGTACAATTAAAATTTGAGGATTCCCTTTCTTAATTACCATGATTTTCTCATCTGAAAGATATGTATAATTTAGATCAAGATATACAAAATTACAAAATATATTTTTTGTGATAATGCCTGAGTTTTATATTGTGTTTCATAAATGTGGAGTATGTATACTTTTTTGAACTTCAATCACTTTCCAAAACACTACCTACATGATAGTCTACTAACTCTCATTTCAACTTTAATTACATTACAGACTGTGCAAATGTTCATGTGGTCAATGTGTTATTTATTTACCTATTCTTATTTTAGGAACTGTTAACATTTATGGATATAGCCATTGATTTTACTGAAGAGGAGTGGGAATGCCTTCAGCCTGCTCAGAAAAATTTATATAGAGATGTGATGCTAGAGAATTATAGAAACTTTGCCTTTCTGGGTAAGTTTAATTTCCCTTTAAAATTATTAAGTACTAATTATTATTTAATTTACTTTTGTTGCAGAGTACCTTCAAGAATGAGTTTCAGATTTGTGTTTCAAAGAAAAAGGGCATTTTAAGTACAGATATTTCTCTCTCTCTCTCTCTCTCTCTATATATATATATATATATATATATATATATATATATATATGTATATATATATATATACCTAATACCTCCCCTCTTTTTAAAGGCCTTTTGAATAAATAATATTACTTATCTCCGTAATGCTTGTGGGGGCAGAAAATCGGGCAGGCATAGACAACAGCAAGTTCCAACATCAGTAAAGTTCCACCTATGAATATTTTTTACCCAGATGAAATTTAGTAAACATGAAGTTAACCAATCCAACAAGTCCAAAATCCATCATCTTGTTCAACTTCAACCTTATTAATGATATCTTTAAGGTAATCTAAACTTTTGAAATAAAATTACTATTATAACTTAAATTGAAGAAACACACGTTATTAAACTTCTGATATCCTTTATGATGTAACAATAACAGACAATCAATTGCAGCAAGTATGGCTTGACAATGTTGTTTTTGTTCTTCATTAAGCATATTTACATCCATGGAGGCATGACTAATACTGTTGATGATAGCATAGGCGAGTTTCATAGAAGTTTTATAAGCTCGTAAAGCTAGTCCAGGTAAACCCACTAAGGAGAATGTCAAAGCATTAAATTTTGCCTTAGAGAGAAGCTTCACTGAATCATCACAGTTTTTATCAAGAGGAATAGACCTTTTATGAATAAATTGCACAGGATGGTGACCTATTAAATACTATGTGGATGGTAAGGACACATTATTCTGCTAAGACAACAATGAATATCATGAGACTTTTTTGCAGGTATATAACAATTTTATGCAAGTGAGTCAAGATATTGTAATGGGTTCTAGAATTCCAGGATCTGACAGTACTGAATTTCCCAGAGATGGTGTACAGAAACAGAGCAAAATTGTTATTAAGACCAAAGCATTTACAGAGTTTTGTGTGAGTTTAGCAATCAAAGCAGTAACAAAGTTATCTAGAGTACATTCTAACCCCATTTTAGATAACAACTGTTGAGCTGAGGCTGTTAATGGTTTTATATCCCCCCACCCAGTAATTAGAATTCATGTATCTTTGGGTCCTATTTTAATGATTCTCCTCTTTTGAGGAGAATGATTATTCTCTTGTTTGGATGAACTCTTATCTTCCAGGGTTAAATGAAACTTAGAAATCAGCTTGTGAAGTCCTTGATGTACATTTATAATTGCTATTTTTCATGCATGAAGCTAGAGTCCAAACAGGATATGTTGGCATAAGTGTAGCAGTCTATGCTTTTCCCCATGTGATCAAAGGCATAGGATCTTGTCATGCTGGTCACGTGGAACCTTATATATTACATATTTTTTTTGGTAATGTCTGTTTGAGAATAAAATGTCTATTCCATGCAGATGACCAATTTTGAATATTAACTTTATTTTGCATATTGAGCACATTAACTGTAAATAAAACATTATTTAATGCTTATCAGCATAAGAGAGGCTAGATCTTTGTTTGTTTCTGTTTTAAAAGGAACGTATTAGGATACAATTTGCTCACTCAACAAAAGCTCGTCCAAAAGAATTTTGAGAAATTTTATGATTTAAAACTATATCTCATTGATTGAAAATTGTGCAAAAGGATGAGATGTAAAGGCAGGAGCATTATCCATCTTTAAACAAATAGGGCCTCTAGAAGCAGATCATGCTTGGTTTCTTTCCATGCTCTCTGCTGGAACTGACTTGACATTTTCTTTTTATAGATTCAATTCTGTTAGTAAATATTTTTCTTTTGTTTTGTGTTTTGCAATAATGCATTAGTAATCATAAATATTTTGAAGTGAATAAATCATACTTCTACTTTGTAATTTTTTTATATTTTTTTTAATTTTTTAAAATTTTGATTAGTGATTTAATTTCTGGATCATTGTTTTTTATTGTTGTATGCTTGGATTCTTTTCACACTTCCTATATATATAGGAAATGTGAAAATATATATGGAGACTTTGACTATAATATCAACCCTACACAAAACACAGTGTGTTTGAGTGTGTGTGTGTGTACCCCACTTCTCTTTATATATCCTATCAATTTTTAATTTTTACAGTATTTTATAAGTTGCTTAGACTTGTCTTAAACTTGGTATTGCTTGATAAACCTCTCCCATATTGGTAGAATTTCAGATTTGCACACTACGAATGCCCCTCTCATTTTTTCTTAAAGAATTATTCACATAAACATTGTGCTCATTCATGTAAATATTTTCAATTTCACTCTCTAAACTTTTTAAAAAATATTTATTTAGTGTTCTTTGAGTAATTCATAACTCTCAGTATCCTTATGTTAAATTCTTAATGTTTTCTTTTTTTGTCACTTGAATTTAGCCATGCTTATCTTTGTTTACATTTTGTGTACTATTTTTTTATTGGTTCATTAAAGGAGCCATCAGTAGATTATATAGTCCACTTTCAGGAAAAAAAAAGTATAAAAACTTTAAATAAATAAAAATAGGCAAGAACAGTGCTGCATCCTTGTAATATTTGCTAATTGGGAGGCCATTAAAAAGTACTTCATTTGAGAGAAGTCATAGAAATTTAGAAACAACATTCCTCAAACAATTTTAAAAAGACTTGTGTTGTAGTTCTTGATATACAATTTTTTAGGTAATCTCAAGCATTACACATGAAACATTAAAAGTTGGATGACCTAAAGATTCAGAATTGCCAGTACTAAATATGTATCCATGAACAATTAAATCAGAAAATTGAAGAGATACTTCTGCTTTTGTGTTTAGTTCAAACATTTTTCTCAGTATTAAAGCTAGGGACTCAATGTGTGTGCCCATCAATGTCAAATGTGTAAAAATATGTGCTTATATACTACTATTATTTAGTTACAAAATATTTTGTCTCTTAAAGTGTTATTAGAAATATATGCAGGACTTTGAATTAAGTGAAAGGTGGCAGGCAGATATTAAGTTGAAGGAGCATTTGAA
This sequence comes from Spermophilus citellus, assembly GCF_964194105.1. Taxonomy (NCBI): domain Eukaryota; kingdom Metazoa; phylum Chordata; class Mammalia; order Rodentia; family Sciuridae; genus Spermophilus; species Spermophilus citellus. The sequence continues at coordinate 3,180,253 of NW_027673039.1, read as the reverse complement.
TCACATGTGGAAGTCAGAAATTTAGTGAGCAAAATTTTGCTCACCAGGCAGTGTGTTTTGTGTAGGGTTGATATTATAGTCAAAGTCTCCATATTTTTATTTTATTGAGCATAATAGGGTCAAGAGTTTTATTTTACCACATAGTGAGTGTATTATGTTCTTTATAAATACTAGTAGAAGGAATACAATACCGTGTAAGTACAAAATTGATAATTATATGAAATAATGATTGTGTTAATTCATTCTAATTAGTCCTTTTACCTTGAATATGTAGTATAAAATACCATGATATATTTATAAATAAAGTTGTATTTGAAAATAAAGGAAATTCTCATATCACATGAATGTAAAAATATAAAAATCAATTTATTATACTTGTCTGTCATGTGTTGAATTCATCCAAGTATTATGGCCATAGGCTATGCAAGGTTTTTATAGTCTTTTAAAAAATGTTTTTATGATAAATTTTATAGGCATATATGTGTATATTACTTAGTAAATTTTTTGTTCATATTTCTTTTTAAGAGTCCATTGCCTCTTTACACTTGGTGAATATTTATGGTGTTATCACTCAAAATCTACTAGTTATTTTCATGTCTCTATGTCATGGTAGACAAAAACCATTTTTTGGACACTCTTCAAAAAAGCCAGAAATGTTTGTATATGTTTTACATTTCTCTTATTCTACTGACAGTGAAGGTAGCTGGTAGATATTTCCTAAATACACAATACTATTTTATGAAGGACAAAAGGCTGTTAATGATACTTTTCTACACTTTATTATATTACTCTTCTTAATGATGTACTCCTCTTGGATACTGTGGTCTCTACAAGAATTTTGGTAATATTCTCAAGGTAATTTTGTCTGTAAATTTTTATTCAACTAATATGTTTTTTGGATTTATGGTGACTTTGGACTTACTAATCTGCTACACTCCTGATGTACTTATTTTACCTTAATTTCATGTTATGTATGCAAAATATATTTATCCCAGTCTAATAGGTATTTTTTTTGTTTGTTTATTTCAGCCATGACTCCTAATCATACCCAAGAATATTCACCAGAAAAGGGCCTAAAACATATATTTCATGAAGTGATAATTGCAAAATATAGAAGTTGTGATCTTGACTATTTACCACAAAAGAAAATATGGAAAAATACAAGTGAGAGTGAACACCAGAATTCATATAAAAAATCAGGCCTTGTTCACCACCAGAGAATTTATACTGGAGAAAATCCCTACAAATATAAAGAATGTTGCAAAGCTTTTAGTAAAAAAAAAGGTCTTATTTACCACAGAGGAAACCACAGTGGAGAAAAGCCCTACAAATGTAAAGAATGTGGCAAAGCTTTTGGTCAAAAATCAAACCTTATTCGCCACAGCAGAACTCACACTGGAGAGAAGCCCTACAAATGTAAAGATTGTGGAAAAGCTTTTGGTGACAAATCAAACCTCATTCGCCACAGAAGAACTCACACTGGAGAGAAGCCCTACAAATGTAAAGTTTGTGGCAAAGCTTTTGGTCAAAAATCAGACCTTATTTACCACAGCAGAACTCATACTGGAGAGAATCCCTACAAATGTAAAGATTGTGGCAAAACTTTTGGTCGAAAAACAAGCCTTATTTACCACAGAAGAATTCACACTGGAGAGAAGCCCTACAAGTGTAAAGATTGTGGCAAAGCTTTTGGTCGAAAATCAGTCCTTATTTACCACAGCAGAACTCACACTGGAGAGAAGCCCTACAAATGTAAAGAATGTGGCAAAGCTTTTGGTCAAAAATCACACTTTATTCACCACAGAAGAACTCACACTGGAGAGAAGCCCTACAAATGTAAAGATTGTGGGAAAGCTTTTGCTGTCAAATCATACCTTATTTACCACAGCAGAACTCACACTGGAGAGAAGCCCTACAAATGTAAAGATTGTGGCAAAGCTTTTGGTCGAAAATCAGTCCTTATTCGCCACAGGAGAACTCACACTGGAGAGAAGCCCTACAAATGTAAAGATTGTGGCAAAGCTTTTGGTCGAAAATCACACTTTATTCGCCACAGAAGAACTCACACTGGAGAGAAGCCCTACAAATGTAAATAATGTGGCAAAGATTTTGGTCTAAAATCAAACCTTATTTGCCACAGGAGACCTCACACTGGAGAGAAGCCCTACAAATGTAAAGAATGTGGCAAAGCTTTTTATGACAAGTCAAACCTTATTTTCCATGGCAGAAATCACAGTGGATAGAAGCCCTACAAATGTAAAGATTGTGGCAAAGATTTGGTCCAAAAATAGACCTTATTCATCACAGCAGAACTCACTGGAGAGAAGCTCTACAAATGTAAAGAATGTGGCAAAGCTTTTATGCAAAAACAAGCTTTATTTGCCACAGAAAACTCACACTAGAGAGAAGCTTTACAAATGTAAAGAATGTAGAAAGCATTCATTCAAAAATCACACCTTATTTGCCACAACAGAAGTCACACTGGAGAGAAGCCTCACAAATGCAAAGTATGTGACAAAGTTTTTACTCAAATATTACACCTTATTTGCCACAGAAGAATTTAAACTGGAGAGAAGCCTTACAAATATAAGGAATGTGCCAAAGCTTTTAGCCATAAAACAGGCCTTATTTGCAACAATAGAACTCACACTGGAGAATAGCCCTACAAATGTGAATAATGTGGAAAAGCTTTTAATAAAAAATAAAACGTTATTCACCACAGCAGAAGACATTCTGGGAATGTGAAATGTGAATAAACTTATAATACTTTTAAAGAAAGCCTAAACCTTGGGGCTGGGATTGTGGTTCAGTGGTAGAGTGCTAGCCTTGTGTATGTGAGACCCTGGGTTTGATCCTCAGCACCACATAAAAATAAATAAGTGAAATAAAGGTATTGTGTCCAACTACAATTAAAAAATAAACATTAAAAAAGAAAGACTAAACCTTATTAACAACAAAATTTATGCAGAAAAGAATCTGTACAAATTGAAACAATGCAGCAAAGCTTTTAATAAGAAATTAATTATTTTCACCACTAGGCTACTTATTCTGGAAAGAAAACATATAAATGTAGAGAATGTAGAAACATTTTAAATTATATATCATATATTACTAGACATCAGAGAAAACACACTGGAGAGAAGCTCTACAAATGAGACCATTGTACCATTATTCTAAGAAAGGGACAACATTTAATCCTCACCACAATAGCATAGTATAGAGAAAGTTTTGAAATGTGAAAATGGACAATGTGGCAATGCCTCCAAAATTTATTCACCAATACTAAGAACCTGTGGATACATACTAGTTAGAGAAAATACAAATGGAAAAAAATTGTAGCTACATGTTTCTTAAACACTGCTTATTTTTGGAGAATTCATTGTGACCAGAAAGCCTAAAAAGTTAAATAATATATCCAAAATGTATTTAAATTTTAAATTCATTGAACATCTGAAAACTTATACTAGTAGTGAAAATTGAACGGATTTTGTCCAAAATATATGCCTTATATAACAATGAAACATTTATAATAAATGTGAGAGTATAGTAAAGTTATTATCTATATATTACAATTTGATGTATATGAGGATCAGTAAAATACAGAACTCATTTAAGTTTAAAAAACAAGGAGTTGTCTTTAACTTTTGCTTAAATTTACTAAGCATTATCAAGTTATTTTTTAGAAATATCTGTCATAAATATCATACATACATAGTGAAGAAACCTCATCTTTGAAAGAATATAATTGTTTTTCTAAATCAAAAATTACTATATTCACTTTTGAATACTGAGAAAAGAATTATATGAAATCTATTTTTGATGTTTAACCCTGAAGTGTAATATTTTAAACTTTAATTTTTTTGTATTTCAGTTTATTTTAAGGTATTTTTATACACTGAGCCACATTCTTAAGCCCTCTCTCCACTTTTTCAAATTTTGAGACTGTCTTGCTAAGTTTATCTTGAAACCACACTAAGTTGCTGAGGCTGAATTTAAACTTCTGAAACTACTCAGCTTCCCAATTTGCTTGGATTACAAGCATGGACCATCATGCCAGGTTTACAGTGCATTTTTTTTTTACCTATATTTACGTTATGTATGCAATATGTCTTTATAACTGAACATTTGTTTATATGTTAACACTCATGTATTGCATCCTGTTGTTAAATGACAGACATAATAGTGTTCCACTTGACTAAATGTTCTATGTAACAGTAAAACATACTGTTGAGTAAATAATACTTTAGCATCTGTTAATACTTTTATTATGCAAATTGTATTCCACATTTTAATCAAACTTAATGTGGAATACAATTTGCATAAGTCAGATCATTATTTTTTTCTGTTTGTATTTACGGTGAAATTAAGAGTTATAAGAAGGATATAGATATAGGAAAATAAGCCTCATATTTTCATATCTTGATTTATAAATTTAAATTTTTTTTTTATCATGCATCATGATCACATGGGATTTATTCCAGAGACATAATAATGTTGCAACATATAAAATCAACAAATGCAAAATACCACATCAACAGAATGAAGGAAAAAAATCATATGATCACCTCAAGAGATGCAGAAAAATGTTTGATAAAAGTTTACATTCCTTCATGATAAAGTCTATGAAAAAAATTAGTCATCAAGAATGTATTTCTATTGATAAGGGCCATAATATACAAGAGACCCATAGATGGCATTATACAGAGTGAGGAAAAGACAACACTTTCTAAGATCTGTAATAAAACTAGTATACCCATTTTTACCACTTTGATTCAATATAGTCCTAGAGGTCCTGGACAAAGCAATTAAGCAAATCAAAGAGATAAAGGGCATCCAATTTGTAAAAAATATGAGTGTGTAACCGATGTGATTCTGCAATTTGTATTTGGGGTAAAAATGGGAGTTCATAACCCAATTGAGTCAAATGTATGAAAGATGATATATCATGAGCTTTGTAATGTTTTGAACAACCAATAAAAAATATAAAAAAAAGAAACTCAAATTTTCACTGTTCACAGATGAAATTATTTTACATATAGAAAAAAAGAAAAGCTGTTAACAAAAAATTAAGTATGTCAATTAATGAAAGGTACAGGATACTAATTAACACACAAAAACCCTACATATATATGCCAGTAGTGAGTTACGTTAAAAAGAACTCAATAACATAATTCCATTTATAATAGCTATAAAAAGTAATAAAATAATGCATTGGTTTTGTGTTACTAAAACAAATAACCTGGGACAGTTATTTTATGAAGAAAAGAGGTCTGTTTAGCTTACATTTGTATGGAGTGCAAGGCCAAATATCATAATAAACCTCTGGTGAGCACTGACTTTTGGTTGTATCCCCTCATGGCATATAGCAATGGTGGGAGAATGTTTGGGAACAAGCATTTCAAACTAGGAAGTACAAAAGAAAGAGAGACTGGGTTATTGTTTTTTTGTTTTTGTTTTTGGTTCTTAGCTTTTTTAGTTCTTTATATACCCTAGTGCTCTATCTGATGTGTGAGGGGTAAAGATTTGCTCCCAAGATGTTTGCTCCCAAGATTGTTTCTTTTTTTTTATTTGATGTTCACAACACTACAGAGCTCTTGACAAATCATATTTCATACATTAGAATCAAGTGGGTTATGAACTCCCAACCCAAATACAGATTGCAGAATCACATCGGTTACACATCACATTTTTACATACTGCCATATTAGTGACTGTTGTATTCTGCTTCCTTTCCTATCCTCTACTATCCCCCCTCCCCTCCCCTCCCATCTTCTCTCTCTACCCCATCTACTGTAATTCATTTCCCTCTATGTTTGTTATCCCATTCCCCTCTTAACCTCTTATATATAATTTTGTATAGCAATGAGGGTCTCCCTCCATTTCCATGTGATTTCCCTTTTTTTTTCTCCCTTTCCCTCCCGCCTCATGTCTCTGTTTAATGTTAAACTTTTCTTCCTGCTCTTCCTCCCTGTTCTGTTCTTAGTTGCTCTCATTATATCAAAGAAGACATTTGGTATTTGTTTTTTAGGGATTGGCTAGGTTCACTAAGCATAATCTGCTCTAGTGCCATCCATTTCCCTGCAAATTCCGTGATTTTGTCATTTTTTAGTGCTGCGTAATACTCCATGGTGTATAAATGCCACATTATTTTTATCCATTCATCTATTGAAGGGCATCTGGGTTGGTTCCACAGTCTAGCTATTGTGAATTGTGCTGCTATGAACATCGATGTGGCAGTATCCCTGTAGTGTGCTCTTTTAAGGTTTTCAGGAAATAGTCCGAGAAGGGCAATAGCTGGGTCAAATGGTGGTTCCATTCCCAGCTTTCCCAGGAATCTCCATACTGCTTTCCAAATTGGCCGCACCTGTTTGCAGTCCCACCAGCAGTGTACAAGAGTACCCTTTTCCCCACATCCTCGCCAGCACTTGTTGTTGTTTGACTTCGTCATGGCTGCCAATCTTACTGGGGTGATTTGGTATCTTAGGGTGGTTTTGATTTGCATTTCCTTGACTGCTAGAGATGGTGAGCATTTTTTCATGTACTTGTTGATTGATTGCATGTCCTCCTCTGTGAAGTGTTTGTTCATGTCCTTGGCCCATTTGTTGATTGGGTTGTTTGTTTTCTTATTGTCTAATTTTTTGAGTTCTCTGTATAGGGAGCTGTAAATTTTCTAAAGCCTATTTGCTCAGGATTACTAGGCAATGCTGAGCTGACGTGGAGCTAGGGCGTACACTTTGGGCCCTTCAGAAAACACACACTGAGCACGAATTTGCTGCATTTAAGCCCTGGATTGCCTGCTTCTCGTGACTCAGCACTAATGATCCTGCTGAAATAACTAGTCAGCCCACCTGATCTCACAGAGCTAAAAGCCAACTGAGCCCCATAGCCAGACCCAGGGAATCAGGAGTGACGTGGGTCTAGCAGCACAGAACGCCCGGCTAACGCTCCCACCAGGGCTGACAACAGAGGTCCCCTGCACCAGCTACCAGGGGAGTTGCTACCTAAGGGCAAACAAATTTGCTGGGGGTCCTCAGCCCCAAGCCCTACAAATTTAGGGTCCGAGGGAGGCAAACAGAAAGGGTGTGCCCATGCATCCGTGAAAACAGGGCTCCCAGGAGCAGCAGAACCGGCGTGTGGCCAGTAATGTGGTAAGCCCCACAGGTGAGTGGGGCCTGAATTGTGGAACCACAAGAGAAGGACCTAGACACTCAGGACTGGAGACTCGCATAGTCTGGGAAGAAGAGCTGAGGCACAGTGATTGGTCCCCACCTATCACGAGGAGAAGCCTGGCCCAGTGGGCATAGCTCCACCTACTGGAAGAGAAGTTAATCGAGCTCTATGACTGCATTTATTATTATTACTATTTTTTTAATGATTATTATTAGTATTTTTTTTATTCTCACTTTTTGTAGTTAATGTTGTTGTTGTTCTTTAACTTTCTTATTAATGGTTTCAATTTTTTACATTCTTTTTATTCTATTATTATTATTATTTTTTAAACTCCAATTTCCATTCTTCTATTATCATTATAATTTTTTTGTTTGTTTTAAAATTTTTATTTTTTCGTTTTTTCTTTCTTTTCACTTTCTTTTCTTTTGTCTTTTCATTTCTTTTCAATTTTCTTATTCGCCCTCTCTTGAATTCCACCTGCCTACACTCACTCTATTTAGTCACTTCTTCCCTTCCCTTCTAATACCTCTCCTCCCAAACACCAAATAAATTTATAAGAGTAAACAGTAACTCAGGAGTCAAACAGAACAAGAAGTATCATGAGCATAAAAAAGGAAGGAAGAAAAGGAGTACAAACAATGAAAGACAGCCTAAATATTCAGGAGGACCTAGAGTCATCAGAAAAATGGCCATATAAAGAACTCAAGGAACACCTTAGACAGATGGAAAGGAACCTTAAAGAGCACATTGAAATGGAATTACATAAACAGATAAAAGAAGAAGTTAAGCATCTTTATCAGGAGATAGAGATTATTAAAAAAAATCAAACAATAATTCTAGAAATGAAGGAAACAATAAACCAAATTAAAAACTCAATCGAGAGTATCACTAACAGAGTGGAGCAAGTAGAAGCCAGAACGTCAGATAATGAAGACAAAATATATCATCTTGAAAAGAGTCTAGCCAACTCAGATAGACTGGTATAAAATCATGAGAAAAACATCCAAGAGATTTGGGATAATTTAAAAAAATCAAACTTACGAGTCATCGGGATAGAGGAAGGCACAGAGATCCATGCCAAGGGAATGAGTAACGTGCTGAAGGAAATAATTACAGAAAACTTCCCAGAAATAAAAAGGGAAACAGATATACAAATTGTAGATGCATACAGGACACCGAGCACACAAAATCACAGTAGACCAACGCCAAGACACATTGTTATGAAGATATCCAATATACAGAACAAAGAGAAAATATTAAAAGCTACAAGAGAAAAGAGGCAGATTACATTTAGGGGTAAACCAATAAGGTTGACAACGGATTTTTCATCACAGACGCTGAAAGCGAGAAGATCCTGGAACAACGTATTTCAAACACTGAAAGACAATGGATGCCAACCAAGAATTCTGTATCCTGCAAAATTAAGCTTCAGATACGACAACGAAATAAAAATCTTTCATGACAAACAAAAGCCAAAAGAATTTGTAGCCAGAAAACCAGCATTGCAAGGCATCTTGAGCAAAACTCTACACGAGGAAGAAATGGAAAACGATAACCAAAACCATCAGCGGGAAGTGCCTCGGTAAAGACAGAGGACGGGGGGAAAGTGAATCATGGAGAAACAATCTAAATTAGGGGAAAAAAAGAGATAAATAATCAAACATGGCAGGAAGTACAAACCATATATCAATAGTAACTCTAAACGTTAATGGCTTAAACTCTCCAATAAAGCGACATAGGCTGGTAACATGGATTAAAAAAACAAATCCAACAATATGCTGCCTCCAGGAGACACATCTGATTGGAAAAGACATACACAGGCTCAAGGTAAAAGGTTGGGAAAAAATAAACCACGCACACACTCCTCGTAAGCATGCAGGGGTGGCCATTCTCATATCGAATAAAATTGACTTCAAGACTAAGTTAATCAAAAGGGATAAGGAAGGACATTATATACTGTTAAAAGAAACCATTGACCAACAAGACATAACAATTATCAATATTTATGCACCAAATAATGGCGCTGCGACGTTCATAAAACAAACTCTCCTCAAGTTCAAGAATTGAATAGACCACAACACAATAATCATGGGTGACTTCAACACACCTCTCTCACCATTGGACAGATCCTCCAAACAAAAGTTGAATAAAGAAACTATAGAACTCAATACCAAAATCAATAACCTAGACTTAACTGACATATATAGAATATATCAACCATCATCAAATGGATATACTTTTTTTCTCAGCAGCACATGGAACCTTCTCAAAAATAGATCATATATTATGCCATAGGGCAACCCTCAGTAAATATAAAGGGGTTGAGATAATACCATGCACTTTATCAGATCATACTGGAATGAAACTGGAAATCAATGATAAAAGAAGGAAGGAAAAATCCTACATCACATGGACAATGAACAATACGTTACTGAATGATCAATGGGTTACAGAAGACATAAAGGAGGAAATCAAAAAATTCGTAGAGATAAATGAAAATACAGACACAACATATCGGAATCTATGGGACACAATGAAAGCAGTTTTGAGAGGGAAATTCATCGCCTGGAGGTCATTCCTCAAAAAAAGGAAAAACCAACAAATAAATGAGCTCACACTTCATCTCAAAGCCCTAGAAAAGGAAGAGCAAAACAATAGCAAATGTAGCAGAAGGCAAGAATTAATTAAAATCAGAGCAGAAATCAATGAAATTGAAACAAAAGAAACTATTGAAAAAATTAACAAAACAAAAAGTTGGTTCTTTGAAAAAATAAATAAGATCGACAGACCCCTAGCCATAGTAACGAAGAGAAGAAGAGAGAGAACTCAAATTACTAACATACGGGATGAAAAAGGCAATATTACAAAAGACGCTTCAGAAATACAGAAAACAATTAGAAATTATTTTGAAAACCTTTATTCCAATAAAATAGAAGATAGTGAAGACATCGATAAATTCCTTAAGTCATATGATTTGCCCAGACTGAGTCAGGAGGAAACTCACAACTTAAACAGACCAATATCAATAGATGAAATAGAAGAAGCAATCAAAAGACATCCAACCAAGAAAAGCCCAGGACCGGATGGGTATACAGCGGAGTTCTACAAAACCTTTAAAGAAGAATTAATACCAATACTTTTCAAATTATTTCAGGAAATAGAAAAAGAGGGAGCTCTTCCAAATTCATTCTATGAGGCCAACATCACCCTGATTCCGAAACCAGACAAAGACACCTCAAAGAAAGAAAACTACAGACCAATATCTCTAATGAACCTAGATGCAAAAATCCTCAATAAAATTCTGGCGAATCGGATAAAAAGGCACATCAAAAAAATTGTGCACCATGATCAAGTAGGATTCATCCCTGGGATGCAAGGATGGTTCAATATACGGAAATCAATAAATGTTATTCACCACATCAATAGACTTAAAGATAAGAACCATATGATCATCTCGATAGATGCAGAAAAAGCATTTGACAAAGTAGAGCATCCCTTTATGTTCAAAACATTAGAAAAACTAGGGATAACAGGAACTTACCTTGACATTGTAAAAGCTATCTATGCTAAGCCTCAGGCTGGCATCATTCTGAATGGAGAAAAATTGAAGGCATTCCCTCTAAAATCTGCAACAAGACAGGGATGCCCCCTATCACCACTTCTATTTAATATAGTTCTCGAAACACTGGCCAGAGCTATTAGACAGACGAAAGAAATTAAAGGCATAAAAATAGGAAAAGAATAACTTAAATTATCACTATTTGCAGATGACATGATTCTATACCTAGAAGACCCAAAAGGGTCTACAAAAAAACTACTAGAACTAATAAATGAATTCAGCAAAGTGGCAGGATATAAAATCAACACACATAAATCAAAAGTATTTCTGTATATCAGCAACAAAACTTCTGAAATGGAAATGAGGAAAAACACTCCATTCACAATATCCTCAAAAAAAAAATAAAATACTTGGGAATCAACCTACCAAAAGAGGTGAAAGACTTATACAATGAAAACTACAGAACCCTAAAGAAAGAAGTAGAAGAGGATCTTAGAAGATGGAAAAATATACCTTGTTCATGGATAGGCAGAACTAACATCATCAAAATGGCAATATTACCAAAAGTTCTCTATAGGTTAAATGCAATGCCAATCAAAATCCCAATGGCATTTCTTGTAGAAATAGATAAAGCAATCATGAAATTCATATGGAAAAATAAAAGACCCAGAATAGCAAAAACAATTTTAAGCAGGAAGTGTGAATCAGGTGGTATAGCGATACCAGATTTTAAACTATATTACAGAGCAATAGTAATAAAAACAGCATGGTACTGGTACCAGAACAGGCGGGTGGACCAATGGTACAGAATAGAGGACTCAGAGACTAATCCACAAAGCTACAACTATCTTATATTTAATAAAGGAGCTAAAAACATGCAATGGAGAAACCATAGCATCTTCAACAAATGGTGTTGGGAAAACTGGAAATCCATATGCAACAAAATGAAACTGAATCCCCTACTCTCGCCATGCACAAAAGTCAACTCAAAGTGGATAAAGGAGCTAGATATCAAATCAGAGACTCTCCGTCTGATAGAAGAAACAGTTGGCTCCGATCTACAGATTGTGGGGACGGGCTCAAAATTCCTTAACAGGACACCCATAGCACAAGAGTTAATAACAAGAATCAACAAATGGGACTTTCTTAAACTGAAAAGTTTTTTTTTCAGCAAGAGAAACAATAAGAGAGGTAAATAGGGAGCCCACACCATGGGAACAAATTTTTACTCCTCACACTTCAGATAGAGCCCTAATATCCAGAGTATACAAAGAACTCAAAAAATTAGACAATAAGAAAACAAATAACCCAATCAACAAATGGGCCAAGGACATGAACAAACACTTCACAGAGGAGGACATACAATCAATCAACAAGTACATGAAAAAATGCTCACCATCGCTAGCAGTCAGAGAAATGCAAATCAAAACCACCCTAAGATACCACCTCACCCCAGTAAGATTGGCAGCCATGACGAAGTCAAACAACAACAAGTGCTGGCGAGGATGTGGGGAAAAGGGTACTCTTGTACACTGCTGGTGGGACTGCAAACGGGTGCGGCCAATTTGGAAAGCAGTATGGAGATTCCTGGGAAAGCTGGGAATGGAACCACCATTTGACCCAGCTATTGCCCTTCTCGGACTATTTCCTGAAAACCTTAAAAGAGCACACTACAGGGATACTGCCACATCGATGTTCATAGCAGCACAATTCACAATAGCTAGACTGTGGAATCAACCCAGATGCCCTTCAATAGATGAATGGATAAAAATAATGTGGCATTTATACACCATGGAGTATTATGCAGCACTAAAAAATGACAAAATCACGGAATTTGCAGGAAAATGGATGGCACTAGAGCAGATTATGCTTAGTGAAGCTAGCCAATCCCTAAAAAACAAATACCAAATGTCTTCTTTGATATAATGAGAGCAACTAAGAACAGAACAGGGAGGAAGAGCAGGAAGAAAAGTTTAACATTAAACGGAGACATGAGGCGGGAGGGAAAGGGAGAAAAAAAGGGAAATGGAGGGAGACCTCATTGTTATACAAAATTATATATAAGAGGTTATGAGGGGAATGGGATAACAAACATGGAGGGAAATGAATTACAGTAGATGAGGTAGAGAGAGAAGATGGGAGGGGAGGGGAGGGGGGATAGTAGAGGATAGGAAAGGTAGCAGAATACAGCAGTCACTAATATGGCAGTATGTAAAAATGTGATGTGTAACCGATGTGATTCAGCAATCTGTATTTGGGGTAAAAATGGGAGTTCATAACCCACTTGATTCTAATGTATGAAATATGATTTGTCAAGAGCTTTGTAATGTTGTGAACATCCAATAAAAAAAAAATAAAAAAAATAAAAAAAAATTCTGACAATTATAAATTATGATTGAAGTATCTAAGTCAATCTCTGTGTAAATGGCACTGTTTAACATAAGAGACAGCAACAGATAGAAGTGTCTATCACTTCTTGAAGTTGCAAACATAATGAGAATACCATCTTTCTCCAAATACTTGCTGAATTAACTGTGGCTATGAATAATGCCTAGCATTCTATAAAAACACTTTTTTTGTCATTGACAATATCAAATATCCTGTATTGGAGTCACACTAGGATTTGGAAAAAAAACAATCAAGCAAGCAAAACATGCAATTAAAACTAGCTGAAGAACCATGTGAGAGATTTCAAACACCCTGCCTTCTCTGTAATAAAACAGTTTAATGGAAGAGAATATTATCATAATTGCTAATAACAAACATCTGTTGAGCACTAACAATACATGAAGCACCACAGAGTAAATGTACACCTTGCTGGTTGGGTTACAAATTGATTCAACCACTCTGGAAAGCAGTGTGGAGATTCCTCAAAATACTAGAAATGGAACCACCATTTAACCCAGCTATCCCACTCCTCGGTATATATCCAAAGAATTAAAAATCAGCATACTACAGTGTTGCAGCCACATCAGTGTTTTAAGGAGCACAATTCACAATAGCTAAGATGTGGAGCCAAACTAGGTGACCCTCATTGGATGAATGGATAAAGAAAATGTGGTATATGTACACAATGGAGTATTACTCAGCCATTAAGAGGAATGACTTTATGTCTGTTTGCCAGTAAATGGATGGACCTGGAGACTATCATGTCAACTGAAATAAATCAATCCCCAAAAGACAAACATTGAGATATATGGAGGATAACCCACAATAAAGGGAGGCAGATAATAGAAATTAAGTAGATTAGACAAACGTGAATGAAAGGAGGAAGTGGGTAGAGGAAAGGTAAAGGGAGTGGAATGAATATGACATAATTTTTCTATGCACAGATATGAATTCACTACAGTGAACACTACCATCATGTATATCCACAAGAATGGGGTCCAAATTAGAATAAGATATATTACATGCTTGTATAATTATATCAAAAGGGATTGTACTGTCATGTATAACTAAAAATAAACAACAAAAAATAAAAAAAAATAAAATAAGAAGATCCTGAAAATGTGGAGCACAGTGGTTAATATTTAGAACAACTGAGATTACCTTCATGACCTTGGCTTTCGTGTATATGATAGAATTCATTTTTTTCTCACCCTTGAGTAACTTCAAATGTATTTTGCCTCTCAGATTCTAAATCTTTGGTATCCTAACCAATTCAAAACTTGATAGATTCTCTATAGAACACAAATTTCTTTTTTTTTTATTGTTGGTCGTTCAAAACATTACATAGTTCTTAATATATCATATTTCACAGCTTGATTCAAGTGGGTTATGAACTCCCATTTTTACCCCATATACCGATTGCTGTATCACATCAGTTACACTTCCATTGATTTACATAATGCCATTCTAGTGACTGATGTATTCTGCTGTCTATCCTATTCTCTACTATCCCCCTTACCCTCCCCTCCCCTCCCCTCCCCTTTTCTCTCTCTACCCCTCTACTGTAAATCATTTCTTCCACTTGTATTATTTTTCTCTTACCCCTCCTTTCCTCTTATATGTAATTATGTATAACCCTGAGGCTCACCTTCCAATTCCATGCAATTTCCCTTCTCTCTCCCTTTCCCTCCCACCTATCATCCCTGTTTAATGTTAATCTTCTTCTCAAGCTCTTCGTCCCTACCCTGTCGTTGGTTACTCCCCTTATATCAAAGAAGTCATTTGGCATTTGTTTTTTAAGGATTGGCTAGCTTCGCTTAGCATAATCTGCTCTAATGCCATCCATTTCCCTCCAAATTCTATGATTTTGTCATTTCTTAATGCAGAGTAATACTCCATTGTGTATAAATGCCACATTTTTTTTAATCCATTCATCTATTGAAGGGCATCTAGGTTGGTTCCACAATCTTGCTATCATGAATTGTGCTGCTATGAACATCGATGTAGCAGTGTCCCTGTAGCATGCTCTTATTAGGTCTTTAGGGAATAGACCGAGAAGGGTCTGTTCAGGTCCTTGGCCCATTTATTGATTGGGTTTTCTGATTCTCTTTCAGGCTTATAAGTTTACTTAGTCATAATACAATAGTTGCCAAATTTTAAGAGGCAAGGCATTACTGCTGAAGTTTCTTGTTTGTGGGCTGCATGATGAACTCAAAATAGCAAAATGGTTGAGAACGTGGGCTACAGATTAGAATTCTATGTTCCAATTTTGGCTTCACAGTTTACAAATAATTTTGATAAAACATCTAAACTTCCTCAACTTCTGTTTCTTCATTTGGAAAGTAGGAAATTAATAGTCATGCAATTTATGGGAGAATAAAATATTATAATTCTGATAGATATGTGCATAAACCTGGCTTTTATTTCTTTAAGGAGAGTCACTATGAATCATACTTTATTGTGTAGGAAACAGTGTGTGTCATTCTGAATGTGTTTTGCTTCTTGTTGACCATCCACTTCATACTGCCACATAGTTGGTTCCCCTTTCACGATCACACTGTGCTTCCATGATGTACCTTGATGCTCTGACCCATGCTTGAAATGTGATTTTACTGACAAAGATTCATAGTTTCCAAAATGAACTAATCTCTTCTGTTTTCCCTGCCAACTTTGCCTAAACAGAAGCTTTACAACCAACAGCACTGTTCTCCTTTGAACAGTCCAAGTGAAAGTGCAACTAGTTGTAAGAACAGTAGGGAATAATAGGATATCAGTGCAATTGAAAAAAACAGGTATGGTTAGCCCTACCTCCATTAAGTTCTTACTTCCTCTTAGAAGGAAAAAAAGACATTTCTCTCAATACTTGAAATTGCAATAATTCAAGTTTTTATGTGTGTGATTTATAATGGGTAATCAAGCCTGTAACTGTGCTGTTAGCAGTGGAATTATTTATCCTGTAGCTTGAATAACAGTAAGGACTGCAAAAGGTTTCAGAGCTCTCCTTATGTGATTGGAGGTTCCCCTTCATTTAGTGAGTGAAAGTGAGCCCTGGCCACTTATGGGGTTTCTTTATGTCTCTTTGAAGACTCTAGACAAACAATGAGGAAGGTATTGGCTGGTCAAACATAGAGTCCTTCTAAGGTCAAAGGCTACCTCGAATGATAGTGGAGCAACATTTTAACCTTAGTTCTTTATTGTGGGATTTGGAACAGGTTACCCAACTTCTTCTTGCTAGATTCCTCATCTGTGAAATGATACATAATACCTTATGATGTTGTAAGGATTTAGCAGGTTACTTTGTGAATTGTATTAATCATATGTAGAGCAATAAATAAATCTTGGTTTTCAGTGTAGTGGTCACCACATGCTTACAGGTGTAGTTACTCTGGAGAAATAAAATTCAAAAATGTCAATATTTGTCTTGACTTTTTAAAGAGACATAATATTTACATAACATTTATTACGTTTATTTTTATTATTATTATGTTTTATTTTCAGTTATTTCTTTTAATTTTTAGTGCGCCTAAATTAAAAATTAAACCTTATCATAGATAGGTTTATATAGGAAAAAAAAATTTAGTGTATGTAGTTTCAGGAATCCATTGGGTGTCTTGGAACAAAACCCTTGTGGATAGTGAATACTATTGTATTTACTAAAAGAGTCAAAGAAAAAAAAAGACACAATTTAGAAAATTTGGGCCAATTGTAATTTTTTCACTATTTTTTTTTCTGGAAAGAAAAATCACTATGTGTAAGTAGTAAAAGATATATTCAGAATACTCCTCTCACTCTCCATATTACTCCAGAGAGCAATTTTCTTACTTTATGCAGTGTGTATATACTTCATCTTGCTAAACAGAGTGGTAACTATATTTTACGGGTAGTTGTCTCTGATTTTCAACATTCATTTCTTTTAACTACTTTCAATTTCTTAGACGTAAGGTATACACAAATGCAGGGCAGAATTATTTATTTTCTGCAGGTATATCCTTCTTTTCTACTGTTCAGCATGTCTGTATGTATACTGCTGAAATTATATCATAATGATAGAAAATTGCACAATTATGAGATATTATTTTTTGTTGAAATAGAAATTGGGAGACTTTAATAGCAGATGCTGCATTATGAATACAATTTACTGGAATTGCTCTTCTCTAATCATAGAGAAACCATGTTACATCCTAGGGAGATTATAAAAATATACAGAAATCCATTAATCCTCTGAGGAAATTGAGGTCTTAGAATAATGACAAGGACTTGAAATCCAGTTGGGAGACCTGACATCATGGATTGAGACACTAAACTATCAATTTCATTCTATGAAGCCACAACATACTGAATACATGAATAATATAAGGACAATGATTACCACATAGGGTGTCTACATATAAAATAATTCCTTCACATTTCCTGTTTACAGATAAAAGTCAACCTATTCAATAGAATATGCAGTTCAAACAATAGTCATTTCTTTTCTATATCATCCAGAATGCAAACTTCATATAATAGTTAAATATTCTGTTTTAAAAAGCATTGCCTCAAATAGAATATACAATTTTATTTCTTGCCAGAGGAAAACTCTCTGTGTATCCTCCTAAAAAATGAAAAATGTTCCTATAAAAGCTTGCATTTTTAAAGTGGTCTTTCACATTTGCATTATTTTAAGCCTTTACAAAGTAATGAGTTTCAATAACTTTAGACTCCAGTTTTGATTTTTAACATCACTGTGATTCAAACAGCAATTCTGTGACTATCTGAATGCTGGGCTTCCTCATATAATATATTTTAATTCTGTATGAATTCTGGATAATTCTGGCATCTCAGAAAATATTTCAAAAGATAATGACTCCATAGAAAAAGATTTTAAGCATTAATATTTAAACATCCAAAAGCACTATTTTACGATACCCTACATTTAATATAATGCCACCTGAGTTAAAAAAGATCAAAATATTACTTTAATAAAATTTGCAGACATTTCTCAAGATAATAGGCATTAATTTCCTTTTCTATCAACAGCTTTGGAAGCAGTTGTTAGAAATACATTTAATCTCTTTTAAACTGCAGCTCCTTAAGGCTGATGTGATCACTAAACCAAAGATTTTCTAATTTACAGATTTAGTTAGCAGATGCAGTTAGCACTATTCTCATAACATTAACAGGCACATATACCTAATTTCAATTTCTTTCTTAAAATATTGTATCAGAATGCTTCTGGCAAGAATAATTTTCACATTAACACAACAACAAACAAAAATGAAAAACTTTAACTTAAATGTTTTAAAACTCCTAGGAAACCAGATGGAGAAAACTCTATGAACAAGTAGACATTAAGCCAGACACCACAAATCTCTCATTCTTTCAACAGGTTGGGAATTCCCTAATGACATAGGCAATATGAATACATTTTATTAGTATTATATGAATATTTATTTACTATGTTTTCCATTATCAAATATTAAAAACAAGTTGTTATGAAATATAACTGTCAAGAGTTTTTTTTGCTATAATAATTTACCTACCATCCATGTTTTAAGGGATGGATTTTGATCAATCATAGGTGGATATTCCTATAACTAAAGCAATGGATATTCACATCTAAAATTTTGGATAGTTTAGGAGGAAAAAAAATGACTTTTATTTAATCAAAGAAATGCCACAGTACCTTGACTCTTAATCGGATTATTGCCTATGCAGTAAGATTCTGTCTCACACTTCCTCTTTAGAATTCTACAATATGTTGGTTAATTCCAAAATGTTAATGAATTTGTACCTGCAAAAGAATAACTGTCTCTGTATACTGGGGTTAACACAGTTTGGGTCTCACCCATCAATGTGAAAGTGACTTGCAAACTATCTATCTGCAAATGATTCAGTGCTGAGCACTACAAGATGATTGGCTTACTGTCTTTTGAGACCTTATCTCTTAACAAGAGAAACACCAAGATTGTATGATCACCTTATTTATCTTCCCTAAATGTCAGTTGGGGGACTTTTTCTCTTGTTACAATCATTTCTTAGGTCTTTAATTATGATCTTAATGCTGATGATGCCCAAATTATAACTTCAAGCTCAACTCCTTCCTTGTACTCTAGACCTACATATCCAAATGCCTGCATACCAATTCCATTTAGATACTCAAATGGCATATCAAAACCATGCTCTTAATTCCCACCCTTCTGTTTCAGTACGGCTCTAGTATTCCAGTTGTTTAAGACTAAAACTTCAAAATCATCACCTAATTCTCACTCTCCAAACATTCCACACCCATCTAACAGCCTTCAATGTGTCCATGATCTAGTCAGGCTTCATTGCCCCAAGGAACACTGTCAGCGATGGCCAGTACAGATCTCACCAGCACTATTACAATCACTTTCTAACTAACATGTAAGTTCTACCTTAACCCAGTCAGTACACTATCTTCATTATTCAACGAGCAGAGGGATTAATTTAAAATCTTTCACTAATTTCTACTTTGTGCAAATCAGATCAAATGCTCTTCACAAGATCTGTGTCATTTGTATTGTGTCCCCACCCATCCTCAGTTCATCCTGTTCTCCTGACTTACCCTGCTCAACCACCTACACCTTCTTTCTGATACTTATATGAGCTGTTTCTTAATGCTCTTCAACTCATTTCTCCTGTTTTGGAAATTCTTCCCTCAGATTTGTACATTCTTCTTTCTTTGAGAAATTCCTGAAGAGACACCTTATCATAGAGTTGTTACAAGAGTCCCAGTATCACCTGAACCCCCTGTTCATTTTTCTTAACAACCTGCATTATGTTATTCATTATTTATTACTTATCTTCAACCCCTGACCAAAATATAAGTTACCCAGATCTGGGCCTTGGATTTTTACTGGGATTTCACTGGCACAGAAGAATAGATCCTGAAACAATTATGAACACAATAAAAATTTATTGAATTAATTCAGAAAAGCCACACGAAGGGATGGTGTATGGAATGTGGTAAATATGAGTTTAATTATAGAAGTTTCCTAGGGTGATATCCATTTTTGTGGTGGCTAGAAATGAACTCTTAAGCTCAAGGAATATGCTCTTTCCTGTCTCTAGAATTCCCAGGAATGGAGGGAAAGAATGTCTTCCCTCCAGGTCTTGCTTTCATCATTAAAAAAAAATATGACAGACATGCATGAAGAGAAACAGTATTGCTAGTGCATTCAATTACATATTGAATCTCCCCTCAAATCCTGACTTAGATGAAAAAGCCATCATTTAAAATTTAAGATTACCTCAGAGAGTTCCTGAAGGACAGTTACAGTTTATTTGGCAATGCTGGAACTCACTTTGCCTCTGTGCCATGTAATGTTCATATTCCCTTGATCCTTGGACTATGGAATGTCTATGCTGATTAGCCACTGTATATTTGATGAACTAGCTCTAAGAGGACCTGGATCTTACCACAAACTTAACTGAAAACAGGTTGGATTTGGTTTGTAGGTTTGTTTGATTTTTACACTTTCAGTTTTCTGCACATTGTCTTTAACTCCACAAGAGGTGGCTGAATCAAAATCTTTGTCTTAATTATTCTGAGTCTTTTGTTTATTTCTTTATAATGCACCAGTGGATTATAATCTTATTTATTTTCTTTCAATATCTTTGTAAGTTTGTTGCCATTAGTGTTTCTTAGATTATAAAGAAATGCTGCTATAGTTTCTCAGAACAAAATGTTTTTAAAGCCAGAATGTGCATTTCTTCTATTAATCTCTCTGGCTGAACCATTTTTCCCTTAATTTCTCAATTACTATTTATTATAGAATAATTGATGGCTTAAATTTGAATTCCTATAAGGCTCCCCAGCAAATGTGATGACAACTGTAATTATTAAGTATCTGTAAATAAATGGATTCCTTATTGCCTTACAATGAATTAATAAATGGGTTAAATATTATGCATAATTAGTTATAAATGCCATCTGTTTATTATATTTTATATAACTTAGTTATATTAAATCCATTATAAATTCTATATGCATTTCTATAAACATGAAAATCTTGATTAAAATTTTGGGTCATTACCATAATCTTTCCATCTTAAACTGCAGTATAGACCAAAACATATCACTTTAAATTCAATAGAAGTGGTTAGCTCAATGGGAAGCCCATAAATTTGACTGCCAGAAAGACATTGACTAGTGAATTAAATTAAAAATCTATTCCTTTAGAACTTAAATAAACTATAGTGGGTAACATTCAATAGGAACTTTATTCTTCAAAATAGCATTTATTTGAAAAATTGGCATAAATCAATAATTGGAATGGAATCATACTACTAGTTGTAACTTCTTTTTATGAATCATATGGTAACTCCTAAAATCAAATAAAATCAAACTATTAAAATGAGTAGACATTTCTCACTTATCTCATTTATCCACTTTGGAGTAATAATATTTAAAATACCTCATTATATGCTCATTTGCTCTTCTCTTCAACTAGATGAAAAGCTCTTGAAGGGCAGACTCTTCTCTGTATTCCTGTGACAAGCAAAATGTTGGGCACATGACAGATGTTTAAGGGTTTGTGGAAATGGTGAATTCAATTTCCAGTTCCATCTAGGTTTTTGCTGTACAAAATACTTATTTGAAGTTATATTGAAATAATAGCCTTGTGGTATTTGATGAAAATTGTACTGTGCACAAATCAGAGTAGATGTTGACCAATTCTAGATAAAATATTAGATAAATTCTGAGAAAGAGACTGGAGTACACATCATAGCACTGGGAGGGAACTTAAGATCATGAGAACACAGACCTGAGGTTTTCTTTAGAAATTTCCTCATAGAGATGTATTTCTTTAAGACAGTGTACTTTTCAAAGCACCTTTACTTAAGGTTCATTTGAACTTCCAAACAACATTATGTGTTGCATAGGGCAGAAATATATAATTTACCTCTTAATAATAGGAAGAAAATCTTACAAAGAGAAAGGCAACAATTCAACCACTGTCACACAGTGAATCAAATTTCACTCTTAAGACCTGGGGATGTGGCTCAAGCAGTAGCACGCTCGCCTGGCATGCGTGCGGCCCGGGGTTCATCCTCAGCACCACATACAAACAAAGATGTTGTGTCCGCCGATAACTAAAAAATAAATATTAGAATTCTCTCTCTCTCTCTCTCTCTCTCTCTCTCTCTCTCTCTCTCCCTCTCTCTAAAAAAAATCACTCTTAAATATAATTGCATCATACTGTGCAATGCAGAATACTGTAAGATTTATTTTCAAATAAAGCTCAAAATTCTAGAAAAGACTGGCACAATTAATAAGGATACAAGCAGGAGGTGTGGAGGTGCCCTATTTCATTACTACTCATAGAACTGGATGGTGTTGATCAACTGTGGCACTTATACTCCACACTTACCCCTATATAATATAGAGGTCTTACTAAGTTGATAAGGACCTGGCTAAGTTGCCTAGGCTGGCTCTGAACTTGCAATCCTCCTGCTCAGCCTCCAGAGTTGCTAGGGATTATAGGTGTGTGCCACTCACCATGTAACTACAACCACTCTTTTAACCTACTTTTCATTAGAAGCATTATGTACACGAATATATGCAATAATAATTGGACTTACTTTTTTTTTTAAAAATCAATCATTGCTACAACTAAAAAGATTGTATGGTATTTGAAAAAAGAGGCTGTGCTTCTCTTTTATGTATCCCCTATTATAATGCTTAATGATAAAGTACATTTTCACAAATATTTTCATTATATATCTAGAACATTAACTTCCTCTTTGTAAGGTCAAGTTTTCTATGTGGAAACAAAAATTGACTAGACAAATTTACAAGTTATTTATTTATGAAACAATAAAATAGAAAGTCCAAGAAAATTCAATGATTAAAAATTAATGCAGGGGCTGGGGATGTGGCTCAAGCCGTAGCACGCTCGCCTGGCATACGTGCGGCCCTCAGCACCACATACCAACAGGGATGTTGTGTCCGCCGAGAACTAAAGGATAAATATTAGAGATTCTCTCTCTCTCTCTCTCTCTCTCTCTCTCTCTCTCTTTCTCTCTCTCTCTCTCTCTCTCTCTCCTCTCTCACTCTCTCTTTAAAAAATTGCAGAACAAACATTCTAAATAGTGTTCTTAAGTTTAAAACAAAAAATTGTTGTAAGAATAAACACTGTGAGAAAAGTTGAAAATAGAATCTGTGTTCAATTAGAAAATATCACAGAATTTACTGCATATGATTGTCTTTTCATATATCCTGACCTATCTAATTACAATTACATGGTTCCAAAGAAATTTTACACAAGTATTTTAAAACTTCCCCTTTTCAGTTTTGAACTGAAGAAAAATGTCCAAGATTTATCTTAATCAGTAATAATAAACTATAAAACCCACATAATGAATGAATTCCAGACTTTTTGAGTTTCTTATTTTTATTTTTATTTTATCTGTCATACTCATAACTCCCTGAGCCTTCTCACAGGAAAGTTATTCTCATGAATTTTTAAATCAGATCTCACAGTTCAAAAAACTGAGATCTATTTCTAAAAGGCCTTATAACAATGATCTTTTGAATTCTCTGTTATTTATATTGAGTTTTCCACCTATACAATAATCTTTTCTACAACATACATAGTATGAATTAATGGATGCTTACCTTCAGACTTTTATATGTAAATGAATTACTATATCTCAGATTAGAAAAGGAGGGGCAGGAAAGCAACTGTATTAATTGATACTGCACATGGGCATATGGAACACTGTAACTTAAGTGTGAAACCTGGAATAAAGATCTAAACAGTATTAAACAGTATTCTTATTTTACACTTGAATTAAAGTTAAATTATGTCATAGAAGAAAACATTATTGCAAATCTGGCAAATAAATCCAGAGTTGTGAAAATTAGAGTGGAGACGGCATACAATGTCTATAATAAGGTCATTATTTTCTGTTGTTGTTGTTGTTAATGGTAGTTGCCTTGCTTTGCCATTTCACTATTTTTTGAAAACTTTTTCTGCCAATTGCTTACTCTGCTTCATTGGTTCTAAGTGATGCAGTACACTAAATCACTTGATCTTAGACATCAATAGTGAGAGTTACTCTTCGATTATTTTATGCCAGCTATATACTATAGTTAGATGTTACTACTAAATAAAATGAAACAAGTCTAATTTTATTTCCCCCTAGAAATGAATCACATAATAGGAAAAACCACAATTAGATACACTGAAATATACATTAGTGAGTGTTTTTTTTTTTCAGCTGTAAACTTTAAGAATTTATGGTCAAAACTTGTCAATTATTTTACAATACAATCAAAACTGCTTTCCACAAACATGACTGTTTGCTCTGTTATTAAATATAGGAGGCAATGCTACATTATATTTTTTTCAATTTTTTATGGAAGGTAAGCAATTGGCTTACTTTTCACACCCCATCCATGGGTTGTTAATAGTTTCATTCTTTAAGCATTTCATTGAAATTTTATTATATACGAAAAGTAACAGTGATATTTGCTAAATATGAGTCTCCCAATAGAATGCAGTTAGGAAAGTAGTAAGAGACCTCAAAAATTTGGAGATGCTTGAAATCAGGAAAAATACATCATATTAATATATTAACTGGCAGAAGGAACCATGAAGAAGTTTATTTTGAGGGTAAAATATACAAATACTCTTGTTTAATTGTCTTAGGGTTAGCATGAGATTTAACATAGCAATAGAAAGCATTTGCAAGGATATCTTACATTTAAATTCTGGCAATCTCACTGAACATACAGATAGAAGCTGAAGCTAAGACCTCGTTGAAGCACCTGTCTTCCACATTTCTCTTTACTCTCAACTACCTTATATGGTTGTAAGGAATAGCTGTCCTAAAAACATCATGATCATTTCACAGACTCTACTTAAAAACTTTGTATGTTTGTTCATTTTCAGATAAACATTTATATCAACTAATATTTTTTAACTCATTTTTAATCTAATCTAAAGCTTATGTTTCAAAAAAGCATGCAGGCTGCACTAATGCATGAACATCCTTTCCATTCTGCTCCATCCATAATTTGGCTCAAAGTCTTCTACAAGTCTAAATTTGTTTTCTTTCTATCCTGACCATCTTCATTTTTATAATTTTTAGAACTTGAGAAAATTCTCTTCCTATAAAGTTTTCTGTAGTTTCTCCCTCTGAAAATCTTTGAAAAAATGGTTGTTTCAATCATTAAGTTTACAATTTAAATTGTGTGTTTTATGTTGTCAGTTTAATTCAAGATATATAGACTATCTTGCAATGTGGTAAGTACAGTAGAACCTTTGTACTCTAAGCATGATGAGAGGAACCAGAATCATCATTAAAGTGCAAAACCTTGGAACTCTGTCCAGAACTATTGAGAGTATTTACATGTAGCTGAGTGCAATGGCACACACCTGTAATCCCTGCTGCTCAGAAGGCTGAGGCAGGAGGATCCTAAATTCAAGACCAGCCTCAAAAAGTTAGTGAAACTGTCTCAAAAAAAAAAAATGGTGGGGGGAATAGATGGTAGCGATGTAGCTCAGTGTTAGTGTGCCTCTGGGATTCAATCCCCAGTATGTTAAGTAGATAAATAAGTAAGTTATATTTACATATACAGAAACATTACATGATAGCCTCCAAAATCTGTGGAATTTTCATGTTTTTATGTATCAGTTAAATACATTTAATGAAAATAAAACAGTATAAAATTATGGTAACCAGATTGTAGTTGGAGAGACCTTGCTTCATAGGATGCACACATCAGCTCATCATAATACTTGGCCCCACATAGTTCAACAGCTAGTAGCAGAATATTAATAACCATACAGGTGAAAGGATCATGAGAGAAGTGTATAGTAAGCTTCAGTGTGAGGGGGTGCTGGGGAAGAAGATCACAACCAAGTATGATTATAACTATTAATGTCATCAAATACCATTAAAAATAATGAACATTTATTTGCTAATTCTAATAAATATACTTGTTCCAGAACTAGTTATTTAACATGTTTGATCATCTCCACAATGACCAGGGAGGTAGTTACTATTATCCTTATTTAACATATGAGTAATTTTGAAAAGAAAAATCTAAATACTAGGCTCCAGGTCAGAGTTTAAATGTCTATTTTCTCCATTGTTACAACTTTTTCCAAATTCCCTTGCCTAAGTGTATCATTTTCATTATTACATATATGTTATCTTTCCTATTCAGGATGCAGTGTTTCTTCCAAACTTGTTTGCAGTCTTTTAAATCTTCAAGACTACTTTATACTCATTTGATTCTCCTATAGAATTGATTGGAGGCAGTAAATAAATTTTTCAATGATATACAAAAATTAACAATTCCCCAAAGGAGAGTTTTTAAAATTTTATTTAGTCATATAGGGCACATAGTGGTTTGTTTTAGCTATAAGTGTCTAAATGTAAAGCAAAAGGGTTAAAGTCTATGCATGTGTGTGTATTTATGTGAGTGTATGAACCTGTTGTGTGTGTATATGTTTGTGAATGTATGTGTAAATGTGTAAGGAAAATTGTTATTTTAAAGCGTGAGAGAATATGGTAATGACATTAGCTCAAAGGTATCATGATTCTGCTATAGTCCCTAAATACACTGGTGATTTGGGGTATGTTTTATGTATTTTTATTTGATTATTTACTTACCAAGAGAAATTATGGGAATTTATACTTAATACTTTTACATGATAAATTAATTTAATTACATAATAATCCTACAGTAAATAATCCTGGGGTAAAAACTTCAATTCACCACTTTCATAGGAAACCTGGCTTATCTATTTTGAAGAAGTATCAGGCTCCCTCTCTTAAAAAGACTTCTATGAAAGTAAATATATTAGTTTTCATGCATCTCTGAACTTTGAAATAGATATCTTAATAATTAAATCATATTTGTAGAAAAGTTTAACATATGTTTAGCTCTTTTAAAACGAATTCAGGCACATCAGTTATTGTTTAAAATTCAATATAACTTGGTAATAATAATTTGCTTAAGTAGAGTGAGTTTATTTTGGAGTAAGTGATGTTTTGCTTTTTTGCTTGCATTTGTGCACAACTTATATAATAAATTGTAAGACTTTCCATCATAACTCGGTCAGGTCCAAATAAATTAATGAAAAAGAAAAAACCCTTTGAGAAGCAAGGTCATTTTCACTCTTTAAAAATAAAGGCATCCTTTCATTTTTTTTCTTTTTTTTTCCTTTGGTATAGTTGAATGTCATTTTTCACAGAAGTATCAAGGGTAGATGGATTCTTTAAAAGGATGAATAAAAGAGGAAGGAACCCCATTCATAGTACTCCTAGACTCTCTGTCTTCATCAATCAATGGCAGTTGTAAATAGAGACACTGAAATTTGTTCCTTTAATCTAATGTTTTCTTCTTGCACTTGCAATGTTTTCTATTTTCTTCTTTTAAATGCAATCTCAGAATGTGTTTCTGTTACCAATTGTCTAAAGTTTAAAATTATTTGAGCTTGGAATCAGCAAAATTTACTATTCAATAATATTCTATTTAAAAACTTCTGTTTAAAATGAGATTTTAAAATTGAAAAAAAATACTTTAATAGAAAGCTCATTTCACTGTCAATATTGTTTAATTTTGCAAATGTTTATCACAGACTTCAAAATGTGTCAACCCAAATTTGGGCACCCCTGGGCTAAATAGTATAGGCAGGTGCATCATCTCCAGAGTGTTCTGCAAAACTTGGCCATCCCACCCCATAGCCTTTCATTTGTGCTTCTATTAATTAAAAAGTACAAGTAAACAGAAGATAGGCCATGAGTGATAAGACATCTTCTGAGTACATGAAAAATAACTGTTCTGTTTGTCTGAGTGTGGGTTTGCTCAAGACCTGCACTTTTTTGCATGTTAGGACATTTACTTGCCTGGTGTCATCCAATATTTTTGGATCAAGACACTATAACTTACTGTATCAATTCCTCCTTTTCTTATTGGTGGAGAAAATTAGCCTAATTCTGAAAATCACAAGTTTTTCTAAATTCATGTACAATACATTTATAAAAAAAGCTTAGATTTCTGAAGAAATTTATACTATTTTGTAATAGGAAATTTCAAGAGAAAAATGCTTGGTAGGAAGCCTTTGCTCTTCTATGTTAAAAGTACAAATGGTTTTTATCATGTTTCATTTTGTTGGATTTAGTTTTATTCTTTCACTTACTCAAAATCTATTAACTGAAATCTTACTGGGGGCTGGTAACTTGATCAGTGAAAGATAAATGTGGTCCCTGCCCTCACTATTTATTTTGGACTCCAAATTATATTCTGGGACTGGATATAAAGGATTACAAATGAAAATGACTGAGTCTGTCCATCCTTCTTTCTTTTAATTTGCAGTCAGAATTCTGTCCAGTTTTTATGAGAGAATGAATAGCAGCATTTAAATAAAAAACTCTTAAAATTTTAAACATTATTGAAAAACATTTACTTTTTTATGATTTCTGTACTTATAAAATTACTCAAGAATATCACCATTTGAGGGAACAAAAAAATTATGCTATTGGAAGAAAACATTATTATTACAGACATTAAAAGGGTAGTCATAATTGCCTGAATATGAACTTTGTGACTAAAGCAACCACTTTAGTATCTTATTTCCAAAACAAATCATTTTCAGTGTTTTGTCCCACAACAAATACAAACATTGCTTTTGTATTTGTTTCACACATTTATAATTAGATGTTCAGTTTATGAAAGATAACAAACTAAGAATAGTCATGACAATAAGAAAAAAAAAAATGAAGACTTCCTGACTGCTGAGCTAATGCTCTTTAAGGAACCATGTCATGTGACCATATTCTGGTAGTTTGGCTTCTGTTGCCATTGTTACAAATTCTATTTTATGCCTGTAAATTCTATTTCCTAAATTTGATATGTTTCCTGGTACTCTTAATTTGGCTTGAATAGTTAGTTGCTTTATTTCAACTCTTCACATAATATATATGAAGTTACAAATCTTCAAAAACATATATATTCTAAAGCTTATTAAAGATGTTTTGCCTCAAAGAACATCCATATATCTTTAGCCAACAGACCAGAAATTGCTAAAGTTAAAAGTTTAGTTATGTTTTTATTTCTAACACATTGACTATTTAATTCTTCATTCAGTCAACATTTAAGGCAAGCATCTACATGAGATATAGATTCATGAAAAGTTCCAAACATTCCCTGGAAGAGCAATTAAATAAATAATGACTTATAACTTCTGGAATTCCTCTGGCAAATCTTCCTAAAATCTCTAATGTTGAGTTCATAGAATATCAAAAAGAAATACTTTGTTTATGTGCTTTTTAAACTAGTGTGTCTATCCTAAATATAGTACAATGTTGCCAAATACAAATTTAGCTGCATTAAATGAAACTGTATTGGGGAGAGTTGTGTTTGTTCAGTGTAAATTAAATCACTAATGTGGCAAACAGAGTAAAAATGCACCAGGTAAAAAACAATAAATGCTTGCATTTTTCCCTCAAATAATTTTATGTCTTCTTCTTGTGAAACAATACAAGTCTTAAAAAGTAAACTCAATGTTAATTAGATTAATTCTTGAAAAAGTTTAATAAACAAGACATTAACAATGAGGGAGTACAGCTACACCTCATTTCAGAGACTCAATGAGAAACTAGTCTTTTTGAGGAGATATTAATTCAAGAAGAAGAAGAAGAAAATTAGATTAATGGTCCTTGGAATGTAGAATTTCAAAGGTGTCTCCATCATTTGCAGGCATTTTAGGTTTTTTTTTTGTGAACAGTCTTTAATATATATCATTTGAACAAAAAACATTTTATATATAGTTGTGGAATTGTGTGTTGTAAGAAAACCACTTGACATATTTGATTCACGCTCTGATTCTAGTTTCAAGTTAAGAAAGTGGATAAATTGGCTTAAATCATCTTAATTACAAAAAATCTGGAATATTTATTCATTATAATTTTACTGTAAGGCATCATGCTCTGATACAAAGTTTGACTTAGAACAATTTCTGACATCATCTAGAAGAGTGCACATTCATTTTCCTGCTTTGTGTATAACATGCTCCCGGGTTATAATCTAAGAAACTCTGGAATATGGGTCATCTATGTGGAACACTCAAAATTTGATTCATCTTGGCTTCTGAACATGACCTTTTGTGTTATTGGTGAAGCTAGCATACAATTATTGTGATCACTTGATAATGTGATCACTTGGTTGATTTAATCTGTTTTTTAAATGAGTGTGATCTTTGTGATCAGTTGTATTGCAAATGTAGCTGTTGTGCTTAGATGTTGGGAAATCAAGCAAACAAGGTAAAAATAAGAAGAGCAAGGGTGATGAAAATGATAAGGCATAGAAATCTGCAGGATGCTCTGTGTGAGCCATCTTGATCAAGCAAGATATATTTGAACCTAACATACATATATAGGTGTATAAGCATACTATGCACATATATCTTAAGGTAAGTTTCACAAAAGGTTTACCTTTATTTATCCCACTAAATGCAAATCATAGACTCTATTCTTCTATTCTATTATTCCACTCCACTGCACTCTACTCCACTCCATTCCGTTTGTTCATATTAGTTAAAAATATAATGGGGCTGGGTGCCTTGGCACATATCTATAATCCCAGCAGCTCCAGAGGCTGAGACAGGAGAATCTTGAGTTCAAACACAGCCTCAGCAATGGCAAGGTGCTAAGCAAATCAGCAAGACCCTGTCTCTAAATAAAATACAAAAATGAGCTAAGGATGTGGCTCAGTGGTCGAGTGCCCCTGAGATCAATCCTTGGCAAGTTGTCCCCTCCCCCAAATAAAATCAGTCCCTATGAAATAAGTAGACTTCATTTCACTAATGGATCATGATATGTAAGTGGGGGAAAATGTGAATAGTGTCAGTGAGTGACTCTTGGTATGGAGCACACAGGTAGTTTTTCTTTTAATGAATTATTTATTTTTTTTTCTAATTTGTTATATATGATGGCAGAATGCAATTCATTTCATATTACACATATAGAGCACAATTTTTCAAGTCTCTGATTGTACACAAACTATTTTCACACCATTCCTGTCTTCACAAATGAACTTAGGGTAATGATGTCTAACTCATTCCACAGTCTTTCCTACCCCCATACCTGCTCCCATCCCCTCCTTCCCCTTTGCCCTATCTAAAGCTCCTCCATTCCTCCCATGCTCCCCACCCATCACCATTATGGGTCAGCATCCTCATATCAAAGAAAATGCTTGACCTTTGGTTTTTAGGGATTGGCTTACTTCACTTAACATTATATTCTCCAACTCCATTCATTTACCAGCAAATGCCATGATTTTATTCCCTTTTATTGCTGAGTAATATTCCATTGTGCATATATACCAAAAATTTCCCTACCCATTCATCTACTGAAGGGCATCTGGGTTGGTTCCACAATTTAGCTATTGTGAATTGTGCTTAGATAGTTTGAAGAGGTTGCTAAAGCTACGGAGTGATGAGGGGATGATGAGGGGATTCCATTAGATTCTTTAATAGATTCATGACATCCCTTTGAAGTAATAAAAGCTAAATGGTATAAAGCTATTTACAGTTAGAACACTATATAATACCTACTTATTATATTATCAACTTTATTTGTATTATCTCATTTAATCTTTACAACAGTGTTTTTATATTGGTCCAATTATACCCGAGTATTGTAGTTAAGGGAATTAATGTTCAATGGGAGGAAATATTTTTTTTTATTCACCAACATCATAAAAATAAATAAAATCTTAATACAGAAAGTTTGACTCCAAAACTATTTTAAGCTTGCAAAATCCAGTAAGATAATTTATTTATTTTCTTTGTTCCAACAAAAAAAATTTCTTCGTGACCTTCTTTGTGCCATGCACCATGAACATAAAAGTAACTGACTGCTCTGATAGAATTCATTGTAAAGAGAAGGATAAACAAAAGTCAGGGTTGAAGGACATTCCAAAACTAACAGAAGAGGCAGAAAAACATAATCAGTTACACATTGACTATGGAAATAAGGCAATTGCTTTCTTCAGAATTTTTCTTACAGAAGAAATCTGTAAGTTTATCAACCGAAGAAAAAATCATGCTGGATTTGATGTCTTCCAACTTTGTACTCTAGGAATCTGCCACATTTTTCCTACTGTGAAATTTTTGGTTTGGAGTGGTACACTATCATTGGGTCACCTGGTAGGTCTCTGGCCTCACATACATTCTCTTGAAAGTCAACTTTTAACTCTAGAGTTACTGTTTGTAGTAAGTAGATTAATTGCTCTTGGTTGCAGCCTATATGGAAATCTACACAGTCAGCAGCAGTGTTCTGGTTAGGGGAAAAGGACTCAGGTGATGCAGGGCTGTGATGTATTGCTAATAAACAATTTAAGTAAAGTTCAAGGTCTTTAGGTCTAAGTGTAACTCATGAAACTTACTCCTTACCTGTCAGCTTCTCTGACAATATAAATAAAAATTTAGAATTACAGCAAATAGAGAACTCTTCACAGAATCACCTGAGGCTGAATTACTTATAATAGGCAACAGAACTCAACCTACAATGTAAAAGCTTACTTTCCTTCGGTAATTTCACACAAATTTTGATAGAAACACCTTTGAAGCAGAATGGTGCCTAACACATTTATTATTATTGATATACCTAGCCTAGTTATCTCATTAGATCAGAAGCCAGCTTGTCACAAGTTATGAAGGATTCATTTCTGTTTTCTGTAAGAATATCAGGATGTCTGTATGGCCTGGCCATTAGTTGATGTTGTAAAGCTGATTGGAATGCCTGCCCGTGCCCTGAACTCACCCAGGTCTGGTTTTCCCTGACCACATAACAACCCTTTCCTAAACCTTAGTGATGCCTCATAAATTCTGGCCTTCCCTGGCCACATAACGACCCTCTCTGAGTCTCTAAGATCTCCATAAATTCTGATGCTGGGGCCAGCAAAAATGTAAACTTGTGTTATGCTCTTCAGAGTGTTGTTATCTGTAACCCCCCTTTGTGTAACTTTTTGGGCTATAAAACTGGGCCACAAAGGAGGCTCGGGGCTGTCCTTGGCTCCCATGATTTTGAGGGCCAAGGCAGCCTGGCCGGTCAAAATAATAAGCTTGCTTTAATTTGATTTTAATTGGAGTCAGTGGTCTTTTCTTGCGTCGTGGTCTAACATTTTGGAGTTCCCCAGCGAGATCAAACTGCAGGACCAGACTGCAATATCAGGCTGCTGGAAATTCTGAAGTCGGACCTTCACTCCTGGGCTCCGGGCTGGAGAGCCACTCTAGGGGGTGCACACCTTGAGACATTCCAAGGCCCCAGGGTGAGCCTTTGGTCCTCAGAGAGCTGGAGTGAACTGCTGCACTAAAACAATTAGCAAGCATCTGGCGGAGGAGGCCTCCATAGGTAAGTGGCACCTTTATAACATCTGGTATCTGGTTAAGGGAGATCTCTTCTGACCACAGAGAGGTGGCCTGGCGAGGCTCACATATACTCCTGTCCAGACAGTAATGAGAAATCGTTCTGTCTTCTGTTCTGTTCTGTAGGGAATTCCTCTGGAAGGGTAGAGAGGTGCCGACGGGCACGCATGCACTCCTACCCCGGAGCTTTAGCAAGACTTTGAATTGCTCCTCTGTTTTTCTGTTTCGGTGCCGGGTTTGTGTTTCCTTGTGTTTTGTTCTGTGTTCTATGTTTTTTCTGTCTTTTGTTGTGTGACTTCTGTGGTGAAACTTAAGGAAAGTAGACGTCAAAATGGGTAATAAAGCAAGTAAGCCTGATAGCCCTTTGAACTGTGTTTTAAGGAATTTTGATAAACTTTACCCCTCTTTTGTTAAGCAGAGCTATGATTATCCCATCACCAAGAATCGCCTCCGAACTTTCTGTGAGGCAGAATGGCCCACTTTTGGAGTTGGCTGGCCCCCTGAGGGCACATTTGATCCCCAGGTGGCATGGGCTGTAACTAATGCCACTCTTGGC
The DNA here is from genome assembly GCF_964194105.1 of Spermophilus citellus. NCBI lineage: Eukaryota > Metazoa > Chordata > Mammalia > Rodentia > Sciuridae > Spermophilus > Spermophilus citellus. The sequence goes on along the minus strand of NW_027673039.1, from coordinate 3,146,187 downwards.
AACCCTGGCCACCCAGATCAAATAGGATATATCCTACCCTGGGCAGAAGCGACAACTAATCCACCCCCTTGGATGAAGGTTTGTATGGTCCAGAATGGACAGGGAGGGCAGGCCCTGATTGTGACCAAAAAAACTTCCCAGGAGCCCTCAATTAAGAGCCCTGTTTTACAAGGACGCTCAGGAGGATTTCCTCCTCCCCGGTACACTGGGGCTCCTCTTTATCTCCCTGCTGCTGTACGGGAACAATGGAAACAGCTGCAAAAACTGCACCACCGCCTCCCTCCCCCTCCCCTGAGCCGATGCAACTACCTCATTCCACCACTCCTTCTGCTATCACTTCCCCAAATAAGCCAGCCCCTGTTCTATCCCCTCCCCATACCTGACAGGGTCGCCCCTATGGAAGGCCTGACTCTATCCCCTCCCCAGGCAGACCAGCAGGCACTGTTTCTATTTCTATCCCAGAGGAAGAGGTGACTCCTGCCCCTGTCCTTCCTCTCCGCCAGGTTCCAGAAGGTCGTTATATATATGTACGGTTTTCCACAACGGATCTCTACAATTGGAAAAACCAGAATCCCCCGTTTAGTGTGGATCCTAGTTCCCTGATTTTCCTGGTTGATTCTGTCTTTTTTAATCATCTCCCCACCTGGGATGACTGCCCACAGATTCTGCATACCCTTTTCACTACGGAGGAAAGGGAGCGAATCCTGGCAGAAGCAGCTAAAGCGCTGCCTGGAATAAACTCTCTTATGCATGAGGAGAAAACGGAAGTAATCAACTTGTCTTTACCCAAAAGAAGACCAGACTGGGATTATGGAACGGCTGAAGGTAGGAGAGCACTCAGCGATTACCACCAGGCTCTATTACAGGGTCTTAGGAGGGCAGCTCGCAAGCCCACCAATCTTTCTAAAGTAGCAGAGGTGAAACAAAACCCAAACGAATCGCCTTCAGCATTTCTCGAAGGGCTCCTAGAGGCATATTGTCTATATACTCCTATAGATCCTGAGGACACGACAAATATGAAGGTGATTAACATGGCTTTTGTAGCTCAGCCAGCCCAAGACATCCGTAAAAAGATTCAAAAGATAGATGGCTTTGCAGGGAAGAATAGGTCAGAACTATTGGAGATAGCCCAAAAGGTGTTCAAAAACAGAGAGAGCCAGGATGATCTACTGATAAGGAAAGTAAATCGGGCCACAGTAGCTGCACTGAGGTCTCCCGAAGTTTTCAATTCCAGACAGATGCAGGGGGCACATGGCAGGGGCAAAAGACGGACTCCCCTCCAAATAGATCAGTGTGCTTATTGCTGGGAATATGGACACTGGAAAAATCAGTGCCCCCAACGAAATCGAAAAGACTTTCCCCAGCTGCAGACCGGAGCCCCTCAGCCAAAACCGGCTCTAACTTTAGAAGAATAGGGGGACCATGGCTCTTTCAAACTAGGCTCCCGAGAGCCAATGGTAACCTTCACAATTGGGAGCCAACCTGTAAATTTCTTGGTGGATACAGGGGCTTCATATTCGGTGTTACAGAAGCCCCTAGGACCCCTCTCTAATAAAACTATGGAAGTACAAGGGGCAACAGGAGAAATTAAAAATTATAGATGGACCACAGATCGGACAGTTGATGTAGGACAAGGAACAGTGACTCACTCTTTCATTGTTATCCCTGAATGCCCTTTCCCATTGCTGGGGCGGGAACTTCTAAGCAAACTTCAGGCAACTATATCATTTTCAGGGGAGATGCCTACACTACAATTGGGGAGTCGTGCAAGAGCCTTAACTATAACATGCCCATTAAGTGAGGAATATCTGCTTTCTCAAAATCCTATCCAAGCTTCAGAAGGAAAATGGAAAAAACTATTAATCCAAGAAATTCCTGCAGTTTGGGCTGAAGATAACCCTCTGGGGTTAGCTAAACATGTGCCACCAGTCGTAGTCCAACTAACCTCTGGGGCTATGCCCATTCGGGTTAGACAATACCCCATTAGCTCTGAAGCCAGAGAAGGCATCAAAATTCATATCAGATGTCTCCTAAAAGAGGGAATACTAATTAGATGCCAGTCAACCTGGAACACCCCTTTGCTGCCAGTCCAAAAGCCTGGGACTCATGATTACAGACCAGTACAGGACTTAAGAGAAGTAAACAAATGGGTGGAAACTGTACACCCAACCATCCCAAACCCTTATACCTTGCTCAGTATGTTGCCACCAGAACATAGAGTCTACACCATATTAGATCTGAAAGATGCATTTTTCTCCATTCCTTTGTCAAAACTGAGTCAGCCCATCTTTGCATTTGAATGGACTGACCTGGAACAGGGGATATCAGGACAACTAACCTGGACCTGACTACCTCAAGGATTTAAGAACCCCCCCACGATGTTTGATGAAGCACTCAACAAAGATTTGAGCCTCTTCCACAGTGAGTAGCCCGAGATAACCTTGCTCCAATATGTGGATGATCTTTTACTAGCAGCAAGGGATGAAAGGGACAGTTTAAGGGCCACCCAGGGTTTATTGAGAACTTTGGCTCAATTGGGGTACCGAGTCTCCAAAAAGAAAGCACAAATCTGTTCTCCTCGAGTTACTTATCTAGGATATGAACTGAGGGAAGGGAAAAGGCTGCTATCCCAAGCCCGCATAGAGGCCATAATGAAGATCCCAATCCCAACTACTAAAAGGCAAGTTAGGGAGTTCCTGGGGGCAGTTGGGTACTGCCGTCTCTGGACACCTAGATTTGCTGAGATTGCCAAGCCTTTATATACTGCAACTGCAGGGGGCAACTCACCCTTAGTTTGGACTGAAGAAAATGAATTAGCTTTTAAAAATCTAAAAAAGGCCCTGGCACAGGCTCCAGCCCTAACCCTCCGTGATATCTCTAAGCCCTTCCATCTGTATGTTCATGAGAAAAGGGGCATTGCAAAAAAGATTCTTACCCAAAATCTAGGGCCATGGAAAAGGCCTATTGCCTACATTTCAAAAAGGCTGGATCCAGTAGTGTCAGGATGGCCCCCTTGTTTACGAGCCATAGCGGCTACTGCACTTCTGGTGAAGGAAACAGACAAGCTTACCCTAGGGCAGACTCTAACTGAGACTGCCCCTCATGCAGTGGAAGCTCTATTGAGGGATGCCACAAATCATTGGATGTCAAATGCCCGCCTCACTCAATATCAAGCTATACTCCTAGATAAAGACAGATTAACCTTCAGTAAATCCCTGGCCAACAATCCAGCAACCCTGCTGCCGGACAGCAATCCAGAGGAGCCAATTCATGACTGTTCAGAGATGCTGGATGTCATCCAAGGTACTCGACTAGACCTGGCTGACATTCCTCTCACCATCAGAGACGCAGACCTTTACACCGATGGCAGCAGCTATGTCCAGGATGGAATAAGGTATGCAGGGGCAGCTGTAGTCAAAGGTCAAAAAGAAGTTATTTGGGCCCAGGCTCTGCCCAGGGGCTCATAAGCCCAGAAAGCAGAAATCATTGCTGTGACACAGGCATTGAGATGGGCAAAAGGAAAACGGGTGAATATCTACACAGACAGCCGTTATGCCTTTGCTATGGCACATGTGCATGGACAAATATATAAACAAAGGGGACTTCTAACCTCAGATGGCAAGACCATCAAAAATAAACAAGAAATTCTTGAACTACTGGAGGCAATTTGGTTACCAGACAAATTGGCTATTATCCACTGGCCTGGACACCGCAAAGACGATAGTCCTCAGACCCAAGGTAACAACCTGGCAGATCAAACAGCCAGGGAAATAGCCCTTGGAGAGCCAAAATACCAAGCTGTCCTAGAACTCTCCAATTATCCAAAATTTCCAGTTAAATTTTGGGAAGAGGCCCCGTCATATACTACAGAAGAAATAAACTCATACTCCTCAATGGGGGCCCAGCAAAACTGTCATGGCTGGTGGACCCTCCCAGATAAAAAAAAAATCTGCATACCTAAGCTACTAGGGAGAAAATGGTTAACTAATCTTCATCAAGCCATGCATTTATCCCACAAGGAGATGTCAGAATTGATCTCACTCTATGTCTGGCTACCAGGACATTGAGAGGTGCTTCAAGATATCTCAAATCGATGCATGACATGTGCACAGGTAAATGCTAAAAGGAACCAACTTCCACAAGGAAACAGGAGTCAAGGTACTATACCTGGTGAATTTGGGGAACTAGACTTCACTGAAATTAAACCTGGACTACATGGATATAAATACTTGTTAGTCTTTGTTGATACTGTCTCAGGCTGGGTAGAGGCTTTTCCAACCCGGACGGAAACAGCACAAATAGTAGTTAAAAAGCTAATAACTGAGATTGTTCCTAGATTTGGCCTCCCTCTAATTTTGGGGTCTGACAATGGCCCGGCCTTCATGGCCAAATTATCTCAATTGATTTCAAAGGCCCTTAATATAAACTGGAAATTACGCTGTATGTATCATCCTCAAAGCTCAGGGAAAGTAGAAAGGATAAATAGAACATTGAAGGAAATACTGACTAAATTAATTCTTGAGACTGGTGGTAACTGGGTTGATCTCCTGCCTTTTGCCCTGCTGAGGGCCCGTTGTACTCCTTATCGGGAAAAATTTACCCCTTATGAAATAATTTATGGGCGGCCACCGCCTATGGTTCCCAGAATACATCTAGATCTGCTGGGAGACATTCCAGTCTCAGAGGCACTTAAAGGGTTACAACTAATCATGGATAAGATCTTTCCTCAGGTCCAGGCTGCTCAACCCATCGGACACAGATCGCCTGATCATTCATTCCAGCCTGGAGACGCTGTGCTGATAAGACGGTTAAAAACCAACAGTCTTGAGCCCAGGTGGAAAGGCCCTTACATCGTGATTCTCCGCACTCCCACTGCCATCAAAGTTGCTGGAATTCCTGCATGGATTCACCATTCACAGCTTAAGAAGGCACCTGCAGAACCCACTGGAGGAGAATCAAGCAACCAAAGGTGGAAAGTGACTAAACGTGGACCCTTTAAAATTAAAATTTCTGAGGGTTAATGTTTTGTCATTAACTTCTCATTTTTTTCCTTGTCATTGTAAACATTATGCTAATGTTTTTCACTTGTAATATATATGTATTCTTGGGTTTTAGCTATGCCAGTTTCAACGAACCTTGCACCCCTTCTGTACCCCAGGTAGGACCTGTCATTGCAGGATCCCCACTAATATTAAAATTCAATTACTCCTGTCAGTATCCAATAATTGGCCCTATCAGATGGTATAAATATAACCAAGAAGTTTTTAGTCAGGTGTTCAGGGAGGGACCATGGAAAAACCTCACAGATCAGTCCCAAAGAGGTAATATAAACTTTGGAATCTATAAATACTCAGCTCACCCACGAGATTCAGGGCAATATTCCTGTGTTAAGCTTAAAAAGGGAGCCCTGGTGGATACTGTCTATTCAAGTGCCACTTTAAATGTGGATGTTTCTGTGAGCCCCCAAGAGTCTGTAAATAACCAGAACTTCTGGCTACAATTGGCTGTTGATTCTATGAACAAAAGTTCCTTCAGCATACAAGAAGGAAGCTCAGTCCATCAATTGTTAGATAATAATCTTATGGGCCTGTCTATAAAATATGATGACTATGTTAAGGTGACTGGGGATAGAGTTACACAGCAAAACTGGCCTGTGTCTCATACAGAGTCAGCCTTGCCAGCTTCACTAATTGTTCAGAAACATTGTCTATGCATAGACTGCACCCTTCCTCGATCCCCACCAAATTGTTCTATTGAACAATATATCTCCCTACCCAATGGCAAAAGACTTCCTACAGTATGGGTTTTTCTCTGTAATAAGACAACCTTCCAAGTGTTGCCTACCAATTTCTCTGGAATCTGCTCTGTTGGGAGGATTTTTCCTTTACTGCCATCCCTGGCATCTCCCCATGGAGTTATCTGAAGTCTGTTCCCCAATTGCAATGACAATGTAATCCTCCTGCATCCACTAGACGTTGCAATTGCAGCAGCTTTCATTCTACCAGTCCCAGGACTAATGGTAGGAATTCAAAGAGAAATCACTAAATTAGACTGTAGTTTTAGCAAAACAGCTAACCTTACAGCACAAGTTTTAGCAGAAATTAATCAAGAGATGAAAGAACTCCGAACCTTAGTACTATAAAATAGAGCAGCTACTGACTTTCTGCTACTGAAACATCATTTGGGCTGCCAACAATTCCCAGGAATGTGCTGTTTTAATATTACTGACTATTCTAATGTTATTCAACAACAGATAGATGAAATGAAAAAGGAAATAAACAAGATTCAAATGGACAACTTTTGGCCAGAGCTAAAAAACTGGTTTCCATGGTTAACTTCTCTTGCAGGTCCTATAATTTGTATTCTTCTCCGATTAGTTATTATCCCATGCATTATTAACTATGTGCTCAGGTTTATAGGGCTACAACTCAATTCTGTTATGTACCACCGACAGTATTAACATATGTTGCTGACATTACTGGTTGCTCCCTATCAAAGATTTGAAAGGAACACATCAGAAAAGGGGGGAATGATATACCTAGCCTAGTTATCTCATTAGATCAGAAGCCAGCTTGTCACAAGTTATGAAGGATTCATTTCTGTTTTCTGTGAAAATATCAGGATGTCTGTATGGCCTGGCCATTAGTTGATGTTGTAAAGCTGATTGGAATGCCTGCCTGTGCCCTGAACTCACCCAGGTCCGGTTTTCCCTGACCATATAACAACCCTTTCCTAAACCTTAGTGATGCCTCATAAATTCTGGCCTTCCCTGGCCACATAACGACCCTCTCTGAGTCTCTAAGATCTCCATAAATTCTGATGCTGGGGCCAGCAAAAATGTAAACTTGTATTATGCTCTTCAGAGTGTTGTTATCTGTAACCCCCCTTTGTGTAACTTTTTGGGCTATAAAACTGGGCCACAAAGAAGCCTCGGGGCTGTCCTTGGCTCCCATGATTTTGAGGGGCAAGGCAGCCTGGCTGGTCCAAATAATAAGCTTGCTTTAATTTGATTTAATTGGAGTCAGTGGTTTTTTCTTGTGTCGTGGTCTAACAGTACTCAGAGGTTCAAAATCTATAGAAGTTTCGATCACAACAGAATTTTTTCACTGTTCTGGTCCAATTAACACCTCAAAAACACAATTTTTGTTTTCTTTTGCAAGAATCAGTACCTGAGAAAGAAAGAGCTTTTTTTACTCCTTTTTCCCTACACTTGCCAATCATTACCATGGAGCCCAATTAGTAAAATCTTCTTTACTCTTTGAAATGTAAATATGTCTGTGAAGATAATGGCCCTAGGACAAAGAATTTGTTACAATAATTTATCTATCTTAGCACACTCTTATCATGCTCTGTATTTTCAAACACACTTCCCATTTGAAAACTTTCACAAACTATTATATATCATCACAATGATAGATCACTCAAAAATCTTGTGAAAAACTAGTAAAGGGGTTTTCAGCATCTGATGTGCTGATCTCTTTCAGGCTCATGGCAAAGTAAGATAGTGAAACAGGAAATAGGAAGCTTAACTACAGTAAACTTTTTGAATTTTCTTTTTCTCATGGTCATCAGTGTTAGACCACGATGCAAGAAAAGACCACTGACTCCAATTAAAATCAAATTAAAGCAAGCTTATTATTTTGACTGACCAGGTTGCCTTGGCCCTCAAAATCATGGGAGCCAAGGACAGCCCCAAGGCTTCTTTGTGGCCCAGTTTTATAGCCCAAAAAGTTACACAAAGGGGGTTACAGATAACAACACTCTGAAGAGCATAACACAAGTTTACATTTTTGCTGGCCCCAGCATCAGAATTTATGGAGATCTTAGAGACTCAGAGAGGGTCGTTATGTGGCCAGGGAAGGCCAGAATTTATGAGGCATCACTAAGGTTTAGGAAAGGGTTGTTATATGGTCAGGGAAAACCAGACCTGGGTGAGTTCAGGGCATGGGCAGGCATTCCAATCAGCTTTACAACATCAACTAATGGCCAGGCCATACAGACATCCTGATATTTTTACAGAAAACAGAAATGAATCCTTCATAACTTGTGACAAGCTGGCTTCTGATCTAATGAGAAAACTCGGCTAGGTATATCAGTACCTCTCCCTATCCACTGGGTATATAGTTGAAAAATGTCCTCTAAATGGCCTTTACGCAGATTCATTGAGTAGAGCAAAAAGTTTTCCTCTGAACCTGGCTGCAGCCAAATAAATCTGCTTCCTGATAATCTTCTGCTGTCTGATTTTTTCTCATTCTACTACACTGGCTTCTTTTACTTAGAAAAATGCATTTAAGCTTTATTTAGTTGTTGAGCTAATTAATAGGCTACTCTTTTCTTGTTAAATGGAAATTTCTTGGAATCACATATGCTTCTCCATTAATTTGCTAAAGAATTTCTATATTCCTTCCCATTTAAATTGTTATTGAAACACCTGCTGTCAATATTTGAATATGTAAATTTGGTTTACCCTATGCTTTGAATATAACCCTTATCACTTTGCCATTGTGGCTTTTAAAAAAAGATCTCTCTCTCTCTCTCTCTCTCTCTCTCTCTCTCTCTCTCTCTCTCTCTCTCTCTTCTGTTTTGTAACTTGCAGGCTAGGACAGACAGCTTTGAGACACACCCACTACAGTAACCAAGTAATTCATACTTCAAAGATGGCACCAGAAGATCTCAGGAATAGCCATCTTCCATATTAACAAGTTAATCACAATTTATTCACAGAGAGTACATGGCAGGCAGTCTTTAAATAGCTTATTTTGAAAAAAAAATTCCTTTGCTCTTCCAGGAATGAATGGGGGCTCATGCTCATAATTCCATTGGCTCTGAAAGATGAGGCAAGAGGATTGTGAATTCAAAGCCAGCCTTAGCAAAAGCAAGGTGCTAAGCAATTCAGTGAGACTGTGTCTCTTAATAAATAATTAAAATAAAACTGGAAATGTGGTTAAGTGATAGAGTTCCTCTGGGTTCAATCCCCACTACACACACAAACAAACACACACACACATAAATCCTATTTCCCTCTAATGAACAGAATCATAGCCTCAGGAACTGGAGTGCCCTGTGTTTCTCCTTTATTTGCAAAGCAATAATATACCTGATTTGCCTTTTTCTCAAAACCATTTCCTCTTTATTCAATTGGCATCAGGGAAAATATTCAAGGTTCAGTAGCATGTACACCATTTCAGTTTACAAATACTGTGATAAAATGTGGAAATGTGATCATTGGATCATATGGCAAATTTATTAAGGATAAAATACACAATGCTTCTTTCCCAAAAGGCTGTATTGGCATCCAAGAAACAATCAAAGGGACTTCCTGTACTCTGTAACCAATTAGTATTATATTGTTGTGTTTTTTGTGAATATGTACCATTTATTAGTGGCTAGAGAAATCTACTAGTAATTTTAATTTTATTTCCCATTTGACAGGTGTTGTTTAGCATCTTTCCAGGTGTTTTCATGCTCCTTACAGAGCTTATTTTGTGAAAGATCTTTTCATGTCTTCTTCTCTTCTATACTAGTCACTCACTGGAACTCCTGTGTCACAGCATCCCACCATTTTAGATAATTGGACATGTTCATTAATTGAGGAATTATTATTGTTTATTTTGATTATTTCATTATTTAGAAGATATATACATGTACAACCTTTCTACAAGATACCTGAACCAGTTATCAATTTTCAGTTGTTTGTTTATTAGGTCATAATTTTAAATCTGAAATTACCACACAAAAGAAATACTATTATGAGGCAGTAGAATGTAAGATATATATGATATTACAACCTATCCCACAGTACATCTTTTGATACATTCAGTGACATAAAATACTGACATCTATTTAGAAAAGCAACTTTATTATTTTTCTTTTCCTTATTAAAATAATTCTACAATTCTATAATTTTCATGGCATGAATTATTAAGGCCAGACATTTTTGTGTATTTCTTGAACATGTAAATTTTACATTTTGTTCTCTTGTGAAACATATCACTCAGAAAATGAAGAAACTGCTGCTACTTAAGGAAAAAATACCCTTGAAAGAGTGAGATGCATAGCCTGATGCTTCACTAAATCCGTATTAAGAGCTCCTCTGCCTTCTTTGGATAAATTTCAATGTGACAAACATCTGTAATCTCAGTTACTTGGGAGATTGAGGCAGGAGAATCAAAAGTTTGAGCCCATTCTCTAACAACCTAGCAAGAGCCTAAGCAACTTAGTGAGACCCTGTTTTGAATAAATATTTGAATAATTGGGGGAGTTGCTTAATGGTTTATCTCCATTGGGTGTAATTCGTGGGTAAAAAAAAGAAAGAAAAAAAAAAAGAAATGATATGGACCCAATCCATTAAAATGTTTTAAAATTGTCAGAAAGTACAAAAATTATATGTTGACATCTTTAGAATCATGAGAGATAAAATTATTTTTATTTTAGAGAAATTTTTCACAGCTGTGTATGAAGTTACTGGAAACTCTTTAATTTATATTTTATATATGCATTTCATGGGTACATTATGATAATTATATATATATATATATATATATATATATATATATATATATATCAATACTTAAAGTGTTCAACCATCCTAAATGCCCTTCAGTAGAAAAATGGATAAAAAATGTTATATATATATATATATATATATATATATATATATATAACAATGATGTTGGTACTAAAAGAATAAAAAAGATCAAAATGGTTAATTTTCTGTTTTGTGCACTTTATCAAATAAAGAAGTACACCATGACCTTTTTTTGGTTAAGTGTAATATGCCCAGTGCAGAATGACAAACACCAAAGGTCCTCATTAATTTGTAGAAAGCATAGTAACCAAAAGACAATGGGAAGAGTAGAAATGGACAGATTGAAAGAGTTCATTGAGGAACCCAAAGACCAAAATGGAGAAATCAAATCTGGTACTTATATGGCACACTTGGGTAACTATTGTTGAAATTAACCTAAAAGGTGTTTCAAAATAAAATTTATACCTCGAAGGTGGCACATGCCTGTAATCCCATTGACTTCACAGATTCAGGCAGGAAGATTTTTTTTTTAAAGAGAGAGTGAGAGAGGAGAGAGAGAGAGAGAGAGAGAATTTTTTTAATATTTATTTTATTTTTTAATTCTCGGCGGACACAACATCTTTGTTGGTATGTGGTGCTGAGGATCGAACCCGGGCCGCACGCATGCCAGGCGACCGCGCTACCGCTTGAGCCACATCCCCAGCCCAGGCAGGAAGATTTTGATTTCAAAACCAGCCTCAACAATTCTGTCTGTAAGTAAAATAACAAAAGAGGTCTGGAGGTGTGGCTCAGTGGCTAAGTACCACTGAGTTGTAACCACAGCACCATTAATAAATAAATAAATAAGCAAATAAATAAGTAAATAAATTTACAATACATAAAAATAATTAACATTTAAAGAAATGAAAATACTTATTTATATATTCTGATACACACACACACACACACACACACACACACACATAACTGTAAAATTGTGAAGTATTATACATATATAAGTTGCCAACCATTGGATTTTTTTGTCCTATTCATTTGGTTGAACCTTTTTGTGAAAACATTCACCATCCATTCCATTGACTTTTCTTCTTTTCAAAATATCACTGATATTTTTTTCAATCTCCTGGAAAATGCCATTCTATTTTCTTTTTGTATGAGTTTCTACTTTCAATTCCACCTTCAACATTAAAGTCTTACAACATTGGACAATTCATGACTGATAAGTCTCTTGCAATAATTTTTGAAATGTTTGTAAATTACTCCTGAAGCATTTTTTGTTGTTGTTCCAATCTGAATAATTTTCCATGGTATGCCCATTCCATGTTTTTCTTATAATTTCATGTGTTTTCAGACATTGAGGTTTTTCCCTCAGGGGTTGTTTTTAAAAATGATCCTATGAGAACTGGTGTACATTTTGAAAACTTGAATACCTACATTAATATTTTTGAATATAATTGAACTTATTTTTTAAATACATCACAGCAGAAGGGATTACAATACTTATTACATATATAGAGCAAAAATGTTATATCTCTGTATGTATATAAACTATGTTCACACCAATTCATGTCTTCATACATATACTTTGGATAATGATGTCAATCACATTCCACAATCATTGCAACCACCTACCTCCTTTTTTCTCCTCACACCCCTCTGCCTATGTAGAGTTTGTCTATTTCTCCAATACTCCCATCAACACCCAACACTGACACAGTCATTTATATCAGAAGAAATATCTGACATTTGCTTTATTTTAGATTGAATAACTTCATTTAGCATTATCTTCTCCAATTCCATCCATTTACCTGCAAATGCCATGATTTTATTCTCTTTTTTTGCTCAGTAATATTCCATTATATATATATATATTATAATATTCCATTATAAAATGTGATATATGTGTATATATATATATATATATATATCACATTTTTTATCCATTTCTCTACTGAAGGGCATCAAGGTTGGTTCCACAGTTTAAGTAATGTGTATTGTGCTGCTATAAATATTGATGTGGTAGTGTCCTGTAATATGCTTTTTTCAAGTCCTTTGGTTATAAACCAAAAATAGGGATAGCTGTGTCAAATTATGGTTCCATTCTCAGTTTTCTACGAATCTCCACATTGATTTCCATAGCAGCTGCACCAACTTTCAGTCTAATCAGCAACGTATGAGTGTACATTTTTCCCTACATCCTCACCAAACCTTATTGTTGTTTGTCTTCATAATAGCTGCCATTCTGACTAGAGTGAGATGATATCTTTAAGTAGTTTTGATTTGTATTTCTCTAATTGATAGAGATAATTAACATTTTTTCATATATTTGATGATTGATTTTATATCCTTTTCTGAGAAGTGTCTGTTCAGGTCCTTGTCCCATTTATTGATTCGGTTATTTGAGGTTTGTTTGTTTTTTTTTTTTTTTTTTTTTTTTTTTTTTTTTTTTTTTGGTGCTTAGCTTTTCGAGTTATTTATATACCTGAGAGATTAATGCTTTGTCTGATGTGTTATGGTTAAAAAATTGCTCCCAAGAAATAGTTTCTTTTTTTTTTAGACAGAGAGAGAGAGAGAGAGAGAGAGAGAGAGAGAGAGAGAGAGAATTTTTAAAATTTATTTTGAGTTATCAGTGGACACAACATCTTTGTATGTGGTGCTGAGGATCAAACCCAGGCCACAAGCATACCAGGCGAGTGTGCTACCAATTGAACCACATCCCAAGCCCAAGAATTAGTTTCTTTATTTACCTCACAGATTGTTTTTTTGCTAAGAAGAAACTTTTTAGTTTGAGTATTTCCATTTATTGATTCTTGATTTTAATTTTTGTGCTACAGGAATTTTATCAATGAATTTGGAGCCTAATACCACATGATGAAGATTAGGGCTTATGTTTTCTTCTATTAGATATCTGCAGAGACTTTAGTTTAATTATTATGTCCTTGATGTCAATTGAGTTGAGTTTTGTGCATGGTAAGAAATAGGTGTTTAATTTTATTTTCTTGCATATAGATTTTCAGTTTTCCTAGCACCATTTGTTGAAGAGGTGATCTTTTCTCCAGTGCATGTTTTTTGTCACCTTTGTATAATATAAGATAATTGTAATTTTGTGGGTTAGTCTCTGTGACCTATATTCAGTACCACTGGTCTACTAGTCTGTTTTGGTGCCAATACCATGCTGTTTTTGTTACTATTGCTCTGTTGTAAAGTTTAAGGTCTGGTATAATAATGCCACCTGCTTTACTCTTCCTGGTAAAAATGCTTTAGATATTATGGCTCTCTTATTTTTCCAGATAAGTTTCAAGATTGCTTTTTCTATTTCTATGAGGAATGCTATAGGGATTTTGATTGTAGTTGCATTAAATTTGTATAGTGCTTTTTTTAGTGTGGTCATTTTGATAATATTAATTCTGCCTATCCAAGGACAATGCAGATTTTTCCATCTTCTAAGGTCTTCTTTAATTTCTTTCTTTAGGGTTTTGTGGTTTTCATTTTACAGATCTTTTACCTCTTTCATTATGTTGATTCCCAACTATTTTTTTTTTTGAGGTTCTTGTGAATGGGGTAGTTTTTCCTCATTTCCCTCTCAGAAGGCTTGTCACTGATATACAGAAATGCCTTTGACTTATGGGTGTTGATTTTCTATCCTGCTACTTTGCTAAATTTATTTAGTAGGTCTAGAATTTGTTCTGGTGGAGCTTCCTGGTTATTTTCGGTATAGAATTTTATCATCAGCAAATAGTGCTAATTTAAGTTCTTCTTTCCCCATATGTATCACTTTAAATTCTTTAGTCTGTCTAATTGCTTTGGCCAGTGTTTCAAAAATTATGTTAAATAGAAGTGGTGAAAGAGAGCATCCCTGTCTTGTTCCTTTTTTAGAGAGAATGACTTCAATTTTTCTCCATTTAGAATGATGTTGTCCTGGGGCTTATCATTGATAGCATTTATCATGTTTAGATATGTTCCTGTTATTCCTAGTTTTTCTAGTGTCTGGAACATAAAGGGGTGCTGTATTTTTTCAAATGCTTTTTCTGCATCTACTAAGATGATCATACAATTCTTATACTTAAGTCTTGATATGATAAACTACATTTATTGATTTCCTTATGTTTAACCAACCTTGCATTTTTGGATGAATCCCACTTGATCATGGTGCACAATTTTTTTTTTATTTTTGTATTTGTTTTTCCAGAATTTTATTGAGAATTTCTGCATCTATGTTCATTAGAAATATAAGTCTAAAATTTTCTTTTTTATTTTTGGTGTGTCTTTGCCTGGTTTTGGAATCAGGCTGATATTGGACGCATGGAATGAGTTTGGAAATGCTCCCTTTTAATGCATTACCTGAAATAAATTGATTAGTATTGATAGCAGTTCTCCTGTAAACGTTTGGCAAACTCAACTGTGTATCCATCTGGCTCTGGGCTTTTCTTGGTTTGTAGGCTTCTGATAGCATCTTCTATTTCATTGCTTTATAGTGGTCTGTTTAAATTGTGTATATCTTCCTGATTCAATCTGGGTAAATTGTATGAGCTAAGAAATTTGTCAATGCCTTCAATATCTTCTATTTTATTGGATTATAAGGTTTTAAAATACTTTGTTTAATTATCTTCTGTATTTCTGTACTGTTTTAACATTACCATTTTTATCACATAAACGGGTAATTTGAGTTTTTTTCTGTTCTTCTCTTCTTTAGCGTAGCTAAGGGTCTGTCAATTTTATTTATTTTTCTAAAGAACCAACTTTTGTTTTGTCAATTTTTTTCAATTTTTTTTTGTTTCGATTTCATTGGTTTCAGCTATAATTTTAATTATTTCTTGCCTTCTACTGATTTTGCTATTGCTTTGTTCCTCTTTTTTCCAGAGCTTTGAGATGCAATGTGGGTAAATTTATTTGATGACTTTTTCTTTTTTTAAAGAATGAACTCCATGCAATGAACTTTCCTCTTAGTACTGCTTTCATAGTATCCCAGATATTTTGATATGTTTGTCTATTTTCTCATTTACCTCTAAGATTTTTTTTAATCTCCTATTGATATTTTCTACAATCAGTTTTTCATTAAGTAGCATATTGTTTAGTATCCAGATGTTAGATTAATTTTTATTTTTTATTTAGTCATTGATTTCCAATTTCATTCCATTATGATCTGATAAAGTGCATGATAGTATCTCTGCTTTTATGTATTTGGTAAGAGTTGCTTTGTGGCATACTATATAGTTTATTTTAGAGAAGGACTCATGTGCTGCTGAGAAGAAAGCATATTTGCTTGAAGCAGGTTGAAATATTCTCTATATATCAGTTAAGTCTAAGTTGTTGATTGTATTATTTAGAGTTCCATAGTTGTTTTATTCTACTTTTTATGGAATATCTATACAGTGGTGAGAAAGGTGTGTTAAAATCATTCAATTCTATATAGCATATCAGTAAAAGAACAAGTGGTGGCTCAAGTGAGAATAAATATTGAAATATTTATTGGGGGAAAAAGCAACCAAATTAGATAGAGGGAAGTAAAACTATCTCTGTTTGCAGGTAATATGATCCCTTATATAAAAGATGCCAAATAATGTAGGTTAAAAATATCACTGCCACAGCCAATACAATGAATTCAGCAAAATTAGAGATTACAATATAAATACTGAAAAGATCATCTGAATTATATAACAGTAATGAACAATTTAATGTAAAAATATAAAAAATATTTATATTTGCATGAAAAATGAATTCATAGAAAAAAATAATCAAAAAAAATCTTATACATAAAAAATATAAAACATTCCTCAAATATAATAGTTCAAAATATATAAGAAGATATTTCATGTTCACAGATGATGTAGTTAGTTTGACAAGAGGGAAATGCTGAACAAAATAATCAACAGCTCTAAAATTATCTCTGTAAAAATCTCAACTACATTTTTTAAAATTTTGCAGAAATATGAGAGCTGACCATCAAATTCAGACTAAGCAGAAAAGGGACACTAATAGCAAAAATAAAATATTTTTGAAAGAAAAAAACTCAGACTTTGTAAGTTCAAAATTACTCTAAATTTATACAAATCACAGCAATGTGGTACTGGCATAAGGACACACACAAATTGATTAATGATAAAAGTTAATAACCCAGAATTAAACCCATGTGTCTGTTTCCTATGAATATTTTATAAGAATACATGATGGTTAAAGGACAGTCATATCACTGACGGTGCTTGAACAAATGGATATACAGATGCAAAAAAACATTTCGTTGGAGGGCTGTGAATGTGGCTTAGTGGTAGTGCACTTTCCTTGCATGTATGAGACACTAGGTTCAATTCTGAACACCACATATAAATAAATGAATAAAGATATATCATTTTTTTTTAAAAATGTCATTGGACTCACATAATACTGCAATCAAAACTTAAATGTTAACTTTGAGTTGTGCAGAGGAAAATAAGCAGAATAGAGGCGAATAAAGGAATGGAAAAGATGGTGGAATGGGACTGGCATTATTAATCTATACATATGAATGATTACACAACTTGTGTGACCCTACACTATTGACAGACAGAGGAAGAAGAAATTTTTGTACAATGTGTCAAAATTCATCCTCCTGTTCTGTATAACTACTTAGGACAAATAAAAAATGAATGTTTTAACCATACATAAAAAAAATGAGTCCTGTTTAAAAGACATCTAAAGTTTTCACACCATGTGCTCTTGGATAAGCTGGAATCTGCACTAAATATAGAACTTTGCTTAGGATGGGATATGTCATTCCATGCACCATTGTATTGAAAAATGAAGATAGATCCCCATAAAATTCAAGTCTGGCATCAGAGAATGAGGTGTGGAATAAAATGGAGGACAATTAGGGTAACCACAGTTATTTTTGAAAGAAATAAACCCCACAATGAAGAAAAGAGTGGCTTATTCAGGAAAGTCACCTGTAACCTACCTTAAAATCCAGGGGAATTTATTCCATTAGTCTAGGGATTTCTTTCTCTCTTCTCTATCTTTTTCTTTCTGACAACCCTCACTAACTTCTGCTTTCACTTCTTTCTTTTGTTTGCAGCATGAGATGTCTGAGTTCACTCTATAAATTTTCTTTTTTCCAATGAGACTTTTTTGATACCTGAGATTGAATACAAAGACTTTTTACCCATAAGGCCTTTTTCTGTATTTTATTTAGCGAGAGGACCTCATGAGATTCCTAGGGCCTCATTAAGTTCATGAAGCGGGCTTTCTACTTGTAATTTTTCTGCCAAATGCTCCCAAGTCAGTGTGATATTGTTTCCACTTAGGTATTGAGAAATCAAATTTCGCCAAAAGCTAAATACACTGATATATGAATGTGATTACTCTGAGATTATTTTCACAGACAGACCTGAAAATATGTCTTTTCAGTTTATTTTATTCATATATAACCCTTGAAGTTTTTAATACTTTATTATTTTATGCCAGGATTTACCCATTTTAGATCCATGTTAGTGGGCTAAAATCAGTGTCCTCTGATTGGTTGCCTCCAAAATGCAAGTCTTCTTCTTTGGAAAACAATAGCTAGACATAAAAAAGTTTTTCCTTCAGACGAGGCTTATTAACTATTATCTGAGAATGGAAGAAATGTTTTTTTTTTCTTTGAGGACATCCTCTCTAAGTATGGCAATACAGGTATTGCCAGACTTGAGATGCAACACCAAGATTACCAGTCTACTGAGAGATAAGCCAAAGCTGTCTGTCTCATATAACCTCATTTTGGAAGCCCTAGCTCCAAATCTCAGTGGAAGTTGAGAGAGAGGAGTCTCTTAGGTAGGTCCTAGAAAGGCACTTTGAAGTCTGACTTTACTCCCTCAAAACCAGCAAATAGGTATGCTTTGAATTGTTATTTACCTGAATTTTTTAGTTATTTTTATTTGTAGTTGGACACAATACCTGTATTTTATTAATTTTTATGTGGTACTGAGGATTAAACCCAGCTTCTCGAATATGCTAGGCAAGCACTGCCACTTAGCAACAACTTCAGTTTTTACTTGAAATTTTATAGAATTACTTTTATCTTATAGTATCAGAATAATTTATAATATTAAATGTATATTGTACATGGACATTTTTTTCATTATAAATATGCACAAGGCATAAGAATTTATGCACAAGGAATAAGAATTGAAAAGACTGTCAGTTCTAGTTTTAAATTACTTTGTAGTACTTAACATATTTCAACACTTCTTATAGCAATTCATAAACTCAGGGACACACATACTAAAAATCCTAACTAACATAATATTAGCAGTAGTAGTCATTTCAAATAAAATATGTAGTTTGTGTTTACAAAAACTAATAACATTTTTTCATTGAAATGTTTACAGTTTATTACATGTAATGACAAATTATGTTTTTCACTACCACATAGGTATCATACTAAATTTGATCAATCTAAATGCCTTTTGAGACTATGAGAGAAAAAAAAAGGAAAGAAAATTTAATCAAAATTGAGAAAAAGATCAGAAGAGTATAAGAAGTGTATTGAACGGAAGGAAGAAGAGAAAGAAAATGGGAATAACACTTGAATGAATCTGCCCAAATTTTATATGTGAATGTACCACAATGAATCAAAACACCAAGTGTATTCACCACACAATAATTTTCAAATAAAATTACTACATATACGTTGGAACAAGTGCATGGAGTACTGCATACATGGAATACATTAAGGGTGTCTGAGTGTTAGGCCATTCCCCTCATGCAAGTTGTGTGAGTGGCAAATGGCTTACCCCATATACACAGCCCTGGGCATGAGGCCATGAGTTGCAGACCCTACACTTCCTTCATGACCTGCTTCTCAAATGGTCTTTGCAAGGTCAGTTAGCCATAAATTCTATTGGTGGCTGCCTGTAATCTGCATAGCTTCTGCCCAACTCTATATACATGGTAACTGTGCACTAAAATCAGACCTGCTTCAAGCTTAGTCTCTGGAGTACTTGATTAATGACTCTGTAGCCACACTCTCCTGTATCCTGTTCCATGAACCTCCTCACTAAACAAGAGAGCCCACACAGCTGGTTCATGAGCAGGGACCTGAGGTAAGCCTATAAGACAGGGTATGGTCCCTCACAGAGTGGTTAGGAAGGGGAAATGGGGACCCTACAGAGTTCCACCAAAGACCCAGAGCTGCAAGTGCTGTGTACTCCCATAGATCCAAAAGGTTTATCCCTGAATAAGAAAGAAGTCCAAAAGTTTGGGTATTTAATAATAAACACTAACATGTGCATCAATGCTGCTGATGTTTTTGATCCTATGATATAGGACAAGATAATGGATAATGCAAGCTGTAGTGAGACATGGGTATACTTTACCAATACATATTTTCTGTATTATGACCTTAGAGTTTTAGATAATACTACCTATAGCCATAGACTCCCCCTTGGCAAAGAACAGTGCATTAAAGACATGGGGAGATGGATGGAAGAGGGAAGTGCTGGGGAATAATATTTGCCAAATTATATCTTTATACTCTGTGCATGTAAGAATATATAACAACACATTCCACCATTATATACAACTATATGAACCAAATAAGAACAAAAAAAAATAGAAAAATGGACCCTATTGCAATAAGAGAGTTATTGTCTGGTTTGCTCAGTTTTATAGATGAGGAAAGCAAAGACAAGTGTGGGGGAAGTGGATTCTTGGGGACTCTGGATACCTATTGACAGGTTCAAAATAAATATGTAGAAACTGCATTTTGACAGAGAGATTAATAAAACATTATATGAGCCAGACATGGTGGTTTTTGCCTGTAATCCAGCTGCTTGAGAGGTTTATACCAGAGAATGGCAAGTTCAAAGCCAGTCTCAGCAAAAGTGAATTGCTAAGCAACTCAATGAGACTCTCTCTCTAAACAAAATAAAAAACAGGGATGGGGATCTGGCTCAGTGGTCCAGTGCTCCTGAGTTCAATCTTCTATACTAAAAAAATTAAGATAAATAGATTATCTGAGTCCTAGGTTCCTTATGATGAAGCAGTATCTTCAATGTGGGCTTGGTCCTCATGTTGTGAACCATGCAGATTATGTGACATGTGATTTGAGTACTCCAAATTCTTTCTTGTATTAAGAAGGGGCATACATATCTCTGAGTCATACTATTGTTTTCAGTGATATGCAGTGATTAGCTGGCATATTGCAAAGGTAGATAGTATGGTGCTTAGTATCAATGCATTGATTACTATCACTTGTTTATTTCCAAAGTGGAGCAGAGTATAATAATTAGGACATTTGTACTAGACATGGATTGCCTGGGATCTGATTCTATCTGTCATTTAGTAGCTTTAAAACCTTGAGTGAATTATTTTACCAGCCTAGACCTCAAATGTTTTGTTCATAAAATGATGATCATAATTCTACCACTAAATAAGGATAATGGGAGGGAAATGAGAATTAAATTATTTACTCACTAAAAACAATATCTGGCATATAAATAGTCAATAAGTATTAGCTGCTATGACAAACAACAAGCATCTTTTCCTGTGTTTATTTGTTTTCTGTATATACTCCTGCCTTTTTTCTCCTTTTAACATTCTATGTCATAGGATGTCAAGCTGCACAGCTCACAGCAGGAAGTCCAAGGCCACATTGAAGATACTGCTTCATCATAAGGAACCTAGAATTCAGATAATGCTTTTTTTTGTAGAGGAGATTGAACTCAGGAACCCTAAATCACTGAGCCATATCCCCATCTGTGTTTTGTATTTTGTTTAGTGACAGGGTCTCACTGAGTTGCTTAGCACCTCACTTTTGCTGAGACTGGCTTTGAACATGCCATCCTCTTGTCTCAGCCTCTTGAGCAGCTGCATAACTATAACTAGAAATTACAACTACAAGCGTGGATAAATCAAAAAATATGACAATACCAACAGCTTTGTGTAAGTGGAGGTTCAACAGGAACTCTCATTCATTGCTAGCAGGATAAAAAAAATGTAAAGCCAGTTTGGAAGAGTTGGGAATTTTCTTACAAAGCTAAACACAGTCTTAACCACAATTGTCACAACCACATTTATGATATTTATCTAATGGAGTTTAGATCTAATGCCTACATGAAA
This sequence comes from Spermophilus citellus, assembly GCF_964194105.1. NCBI lineage: Eukaryota > Metazoa > Chordata > Mammalia > Rodentia > Sciuridae > Spermophilus > Spermophilus citellus. The sequence goes on along the minus strand of NW_027673039.1, from coordinate 3,124,592 downwards.
ACCTGCATGCACATTTTTATAAGGTCTTAAATTGTGGATACAGCTAGGTGGTACTGCACTTACCTAGTGTGCATGAGTTTCTGAGTTTCATTCCATGTTTACACAAACATAAAAGTATTCATACTTTCTTTATTCATAGTTGTCCAGAACAGGAAGCAAACAAGATATCCTTCAGTAAGTACTTACATATTTTTAATTAAAAAGTGTCATTTCCATCAAATGATGTGTTTTCAGATTACAAAATCAATGGCCTAACAATATGAGAGGACACGGAGGCACATTTAATGCATACTCCTTAAGGAAGAGCTGGTATTAAATGCCATACCTGTGTGACCTCCCTCAACTATGTGACACTCTGAAAAAAAGCTAAAGAATAGACAATGAAGTATTAATGGTTCCAGAGATTCAGGGGCAATAGAAGACAGTGAAGAGATGAAGAACATAGAACTTTTACATTCTGACACTGTTAATAATATAGCATAAAGATGGACACTCAACAGTATATTTTATCAGTTGCTTCAGAAATAAATAACAAGTAGTCCAATTAGACTTGGTTGCCATTATATTGGTTCTCGAATGATAATGAATCTAAAATGAATATGCAAGTTGTAAATAATAGGAAAATCCTTGTGTAGAGGAGGCATATGGGAACTCTTCTCTATATGCTAAATTGTCCTGTAAATGTAACCTTATTTGAGAAAAATAATGCCTGTCTACAAAAACAAACAGAAAACACTGGGGGTTCTCATACCTCAGCTATGAGCTATGCCTGGATGACCTTCACTCAATGACACAGATGTCTTCATTCTAAAAAGTAATGACCCACCACAACTCTGTCTTTATTTTTCTATGAGGTTTTGGTGAACCTTTTGTGAGAAATAGAAAGTCCAGTAGTCCATTTTCAAAATACAATATTTTAGTTTTAATTGTCATCTCACACCGAGGATATACAAATATCAGAAAAAGAGGAAACAGAACAAAGGGTTACCAGCAGGTAACACCGGAGTGTGTTAGACAGGAAGTGAGTGGAAATGGTCTTGCCTGACCAAAACTGATCATCAGTGAAGACCTTCCCTCCACAACACAATAAGTGAGGGAGGACAACTAAAGGGACATTTATTTTAAGAACACAATAGAGAGAGTTAAAGTTAGGCAATGTTCAGGAAGACTGTACATCTCACATACTCACCAATGAGAAATAAGAGGAAAGACCTTGTGAACTAGAGAAGGAAATTCTCATTTTTTCTGCCTGTTCACCTAGACAGTGAATCTTACAATATTATCAGTAAAAGCCTCATTTAATGCTATATATTTTGTCTCTTATGAGTTCTTGAGTTTGTGCTGAGGGCCGTTGCCAAATGGCTCTGGAGGTGTCTGGACGAGGGACCACGAGGCCGGTGTCCGTAGCCTCCTTAGCTCGCTTCCATAGGCCCACAGTCATCCGGGCTGCCTCTAGAGACTTCGGGATATAGAGTGCCAGGCCGGGCCTCTTGGCCTGGGCTGCCGAGGGCCTGAAGGCCACGATGGCCGCCTGCGCAGTGAGACAGGTCGGCACCCGTGGGGCGATGTCTTCTTCCCGTCTCCACTGGCGCAGCCATACCCTGGCGCCTGACCCATGGATGAGGCGAGCGGGCGGCCGGGTGCTGGAAACAAGTTGGCCATGCCAGATCCAGATGCTATGAAGATGGTGGCGAGTGAGGGTCATGGTGATGAAATGCCACAACTTCAGGACTTGGTTGCCCCCAGGTTTCCAGGAAGTGTGTGATATTGAAGAGTGAAAAGACCAGCTTGTTTCTGGAGTTGTGCTTTAGATTAAGGTCTTTGTAACCAGAAAGTTCTCTTCATCTTCGATAATTGGCTACAGAGTTAGGAAAACACTGTGGGAAAGAAGATGCACACAAAAAGGTGACCAGTTATTAAAGAAGAAAATGGTAGCTTTGTAAGCAGATTTTTTTTCTTTGCAAATGCTGTAATATGTAGCTATCCATAAACAATAAAAGGCTTTGGAAATGTTTAAAAAAAAAAAGATCTGTTTGTTTACTTTCACCTTTCCTTTTCATTATATTTAATAATTCTGTTCAGGATAATGTAAATTGTTCTAAAAATTGTTTTCTTTTTTTTATTGGTTGTTCACAACATTACAAAGCTCTTGACATATCATATTTCATACATTAGATTGAAGTGGGTTATGAACCCCCAATTTTACCCCAAATGCAGATTGCAGAATCACGTCAGTTACACATCCAAAATTTTACACAATGCCCTATTAGTAATTGTTGTATTCTGCTACCTTTCCTATCCCCTACTATCCCCCCTCCCCTTCCCTCACATCTTCTCTCTCTACCCCATCTACTGTAATTCTTTTCTCTCCTTGTTTATTTCCCCATTCCCCTCACAACCTCTTATATGTAATTTTGTATAGCAATGAGGGTCTACCTTCATTTCCATGCAATTTCCCTTTTCTCTCCCTTTCCCTCCCATCTCATGTCTCTGTTTGATGTTAATCTTTTCTTCCTGCTCTTCCTCCCTGCTCTGTTCCTAGTTACTCTCATTATATCAAAGAAGACATTTGGTATTTGTTTTTTTAGGGATTGGCTAGCTTCACTAAGCATAATCTTCTCTAGTGCCATCCATTTCCCTGCAAATTCTATAATTTTGTCATTTTTTATTGCTGCATAGTACTCCATTGTGTTTAGATGCCACACTTTTTTTATCCATTCATCTATTGAAGGGCATCAGGGTTGGTTCCACAGTCTACCTATTGTGAATTGTGCTGCTATGAACATTGATGTGGCAGTATACCTGTAGCATGCTCTTTTAAGGTCTTCAGGGAATAGTCCGAGAAGGGCAATAGCAGGGTCAAATGGTGGTTCCATTCCCAGCTTTCCCAGGAATCTCCAAACTGCTTTCCAAATTGGCTGCACCAATTTGCAGTCCCACCAGCAATGTACAAGTGTACCCTTTTCTCCACATCCTCGCCAGCACTTGTTGTTGTTTGACTTCATAGTGGCTGCCTATCTTACTGGAGTGAGATGGTATCTTAGGGTGGTTTTGATTTGCATTTCTCTGACTGCTAGAGATGGTGAGCATTTTTTCATGTACTTGTTGATTGATTGTATATACTCCTCTGAGAAGTGTCTGTTCAGGTCCTTGGCCCATTTGTTGATTGGGTTATTTGTTATCTTATTGTCTAATTTTTTGAGTTCTTTGTATACTCTGGATATTAGGGCTCTATCTGAAGTGTGAGGAGTAAAAATTTGTTCCCAGGATGTAGGCTCCCTATTTACCTCTCTTATTGTTTCTCTTGCTGAGAAAAAACTTTTCAGTTTAAGGAAGTCCCATTTGTTGATTCTTGTTATTAACTCTTGTGCTATGGGTGTCCTATTAAGGAATTTGGAGCCCAACCCCACAATATGTAGATCAGAGCCAACATTTTCTTCTATCAGATGCAGAGTCTCTGATTTGATATCAAGGTCCTTCATCCATTTTGAGTTAACTTTTGTGCATGGCGAGAGAAAGGGATTCAGTTTCATTTTGTTGCATATGGATTTCCCGTTTTCTCAACACCATTTGTTGAAGATGCTATCCTTCCTCCATTGCATGCTTTAAAAACCTTTATCAAATATAAGATAGTTGTAACTTTGTGCATTAGTCTCTGTGTCCTCTATTCTATACCATTGGTCCACCCGCCTGTTTTGGTACCAGTACCATGCTGTTTTTGTCACTATTGCTCTGTAATATAGTTTGAAATCTGGTATCGCTAAACCGCCTGATTCACACTTCTTGCTTAGAATTGCTTTTGCTATTCTGGGTCTTTTATTTTTCCATATGAATTTCATGATTGCTTTATCTATTTCTCCAAGAAATGCCATTGGGATTTTAATTGGCATTCCATTAAACCTATAGAGAACTTTTGGTAATATCGCTATTTTGATAATGTTAGTTCTGCCTATGCATGAACAGGGTATATTTTTTCCATCTTCTAAGAACTTCTTCTCCTTCTCTCTTTAGGGTTCTGTAGTTTTCATTGTATAAGTCTTTCACCTCTTTGTTAGGTTGATTCCCAAGTATTTTTTTTTTTGAGGATATTGTGAATGGAGTGTTTTTCCTCATTTCCGTTTCAGAAGTTTTGTCGCTGATATACAGAAATGCCTTTGATTTATGCGTGTTGATTTTATATCCTGCCACTATGCTGAATTCATTTATTAGTTCTAGTAGTTTATTTGTAGACCCTTTTGGGTCTTCTAGGTATAGAATCATGTCATCTGCAAATAGTGATAACTTAAGTTCTTCTTTTCCTATTTTTATGCCTTTAATTTCTTTCGTCTGTCTAATTGCTCTGGCCACTGTTTCAAAAATTATATTGAATAGAAGTGGTGATAGAGGGCATCCCTGTCTTGTTCCAGATTTTAGAGGGAATGCCTTTAACTTTTGTCCATTCAGAATGATGCTAGCCTGAGGCTTAGCATAGATAGCTTTTACTATGTCAAGGTAAGTTCCCGTTATCCCTAGTTTTTCTAATGTTTTGAACATAAGGGATGCTGTACTTTGTCGAATGCTTTCTCTGCATCTATCGAGATGATCATATGGTTCTTATCTTTAAGTCTATTGATGTGGTGAATAACATTTATTGATTTCCGTATATTGAACCATCCTTGCATCCCAGGGATGAATCCTACTTGGTCATGGTGCACAATTTTTTTGATGTGTTTTTGTATTCGATTCCCCAAATTTTATTGAGGATTTCTGCATCTAGGTTCATCAGAGATATTGGTCTGTAGTTTTCTTTCTTTGAGGTGTCTTTGTCTGGTTTTGGAATCAGGGTTATGTTGGCCTCATAGAATGAATTTGGAAGAGCTCCCTCTTTTTCTATTTCCTGAAATAACTTGAAAAGTATTGGTACTAATTCTTTTTTAAAGGTTTTGTAAAACTCTGCTGTGTACCCATCCAGTCCCGGGCTTTTCTTGGTTGGTAGTCTTTTGATTGCTTCTTCTATTTCATCCATTGATATTGGTCTGTTCAAATTGTGTGCATCCTCCTGACTCAGTCTGGACAAATCATATGACTTAAGAAATTTATTGATGTCTTCACTATCTTCTATTTTATTGGAATATAGGGTTTCAAAATAATTTCTAATTGTCTTCTGTATTTCTGTAGCATCTGTTGTGATATTGCCTTTTTCATCCCATATGTTAGTAATTTGAGTTCTCTCTCTTCTTCTCTTCGTTAGCATGGCTAAAGGTCTGTCAATCTTGTTTATTTTTTTCGAAGAATCAACTTTTAGTTTTGTTAATTTTTTCAATAATTTCTTTTGTTTCAATTTCATTGATTTCCGCTCTGATTTTACTTATTTCTTGCCTTCTGCTACATTTGCTGTTGTTTTGCTCTTCTTTTCTAGGGCTTTGAGATGAAGTGTGAGCTCATTTATTTGTTGTTTTTTTTTTTCTTTTTTTTGAGGAATGACCCCCAGGCTAGGAATTTTCCTCTTAAAACTGCTTTCATTGTGTCCCATAGATTCCGATATGTTGTGTCTGTATTTTCATTTATCTCTACGAATTTTTTGATTTCCTCCTTTATGTCTTCTGTAACCCATTGATCATTCAGTAACATATTGTTCATTTTCCATGTGATGTAGGATTTTTCCTTTTTTCTTTTATCATTGATTTCCAGTTTCATTCCATTATGATCAGATAAAATGCATGGTATTATCTCCACCCCTTTATATTTACTGAGGGTTGCCCTATGGCATAATATATGGTCTATTTTTGAGAAGGATCCAGGTGCTGCTGAGAAAAAAAGTATATCCATTTGATGATGGTTGATATATTCTATATATGTCAGTTAAGTCTAGGTTATTGATTTTGGTATTGAGTTCTATAGTTTCTTTATTCAACTTTTGTTTGGAGGATCTGTCCAATGGTGAGAGAGGTGTGTTGAAGTCACCCATAATTATTGTGTTGTGGTCCATTTGATTCTTGAACTTGAAAAGAATTTGTTTTATGAATGTCACAGCACCATTATTTGGTGCATAAATATTGATAATTGTTATGTCTTGTTGGTGAATGGTTCCTTTTAACAGTATATAATTTCCTTCTTTATCCCTTTTGATTAACTTAGTCTTGAAGTCGATTTTATTTGATATGAGGATGGCCACCCCTGCTTGCTTACGAGGACTGTGTTCGTGGTGTATTTTTTCCCATCCTTTCACCTTCAGCCTGTGTATGTCTTTTCCAATCAGATGTGTCTCCTGGAGGCATCATATTGTTGGATTTGTTTTTTTAATCCAAGATACCAGCCTATGTCGCTTTATTGGACAGTTTAAGCCATTCACATTCAGAGTTACTATTGATATATGGTTTGTACTTCCAGCCATGTTTGATTATTTATCCTTTTAATAAAAAAAATAGTTTGTTTCTCCATGATTATCTTTCCCCTCGCCCTCTGTCTTTACCGATGCACTTCCCACTGATGGTTTTGGTTATTGTTTTTCATTTCTTCCTCATGTAGTGTTTTGCTCAAAATGCTTTGCAATGCTGGTTTTCTGGCTGCAAATTCTTTTAACTTTTGTTTATCATGAAAGATTTTTATTTCGTTGTCATACCTGAAGCTTAATTTTGCTGGATACAGAATTCTTGGTTGGCATCCATTGTCTTTCAGTGTTTGAAATACATTGTTCCATGACCTTCTTGCTTTCAGTGTCTGTGATGAAAATCCATTGTTAACCTTATTGGTTTACCCCTGAATGTAATCTGTCTCCTTTCTCTTGTAGCTTTTAATATTATCTCTTTGTTCTGTATATTGGATATCTTCATAACAATGTGTCTTGGCGTTGGTCTACTGTGATTTTGTGTGCTCGGTGTCCTGTATGCATCTTCAATTTGTATATCTGTTTCCTTTTTTATTTCTGGAAAGTTTTCTGTAATTATTTCATTCAGCAGGTTACTCATTCCCTTGGTTTGAATCTCTGTACCTTCTTCTATCCCGATGACTCGTAAGTTTGTTTTTTTTATGTTATCCCATAACTCTTGGATGTTTTTCTCGTGATTTTTTACCAGCCTTTCTGAGTTGGCTAGACTCTTCTCAAGATGATATATTTTGTCTTCATTATCTGACGTTCTGGCTTCTACTTTCTCCACTCTGTTAGTCATACTCTCAATTGAGTTTTTAATTTGGTTTATCGTTTCCTTCATTTCTAGAATTATTGTTTGATTATTTTTTATAATCTCTATCTCCTGATAAAGATGCTTAACTTCTTATTTTATCTGTTTATGTAATTCATTCTCAATGTGTTCTTTCGCTGCTTGAATTTGCTGTCTTGTATCTTCTTTAATGTTCCATTCCATCAGCCTAAGGTGTTCCTTGAGTTCTTTATATGACCATTTTTCTGATGACTCTAGGTCCTCCTGAATATTTAGGCTGTCCTGCATTGTTTGAACTCCTTTTCTTCCTTGCTTTTTGAAGCTGCTCATGTTACTTCTTGTTCTGTTTGACTGCTGAGTTACTGTTTACTCCTATAAATTTATTTGATGCTTGGGTGGAAATGTATTAGAAGGGAAGGTAAGAAGTCACTAAAGAGAATGAGAGTAAGCAGGTAGAATTCAAGGAAGGGTGGATAAGATAATTGAAAAGAAATGAAAAGACAAAAGAAGAAAAAAAATAGGAAATAAAAAAGAAAAAAATAATAAAATAATAATAAAAAATTAAAATTAAAATTAGAAGAAAAAAATTAAAAAAAATTGTAAAAAATTAAAAAACAACAAGAAAGAAAATTGAAAATGAAAGAAATACCCAAATCAAAAAAAAAAAAAAAATAGGGAAAAGAAAAAAAGAAAAAAAAAGAAAAAAAAAACAAAAACTAAAATGCAGTCTTAGAGTTTGATTAACTTCTCTTCCAGTAGGTGGTGCTGTGCCCACCAGGCCAAGTTTCTCCTGTCAATATGCGGGAACCAATCACTATGCAGCGGCTCTTCCCAGACTGGGCAAGTCTCCAATCCTGAGTGTCTAGGGCCTCCTCTTGTGTCTAGTCACTTCCCACTTTTCCTCTAGCCAGACCCCTCTCACGGGTGCCGCTCACCACAATACTGGCTACACGCCAGGTCTGCTTCTCCCGGGAGCCCTGTTTTCATGAACGACTGGGCACACTCTCCCAGTTTGCCATTCCCTCAGACCCTAAGTTGGTAGAGCTTGGGGCTTAGAATGCTCAGTGAATTTTACTTGCCCTCCGGTAGCCACGCCCCCGGTAGCTGGTGCAAGAGACTACAGATGTCAGCACTGGTGCGAGTGGTAGTTCTGCGCCGCGGGTCCTGTGCCACCTCTGATTCCCTGGTTCTGGCTATTGTGCTCACGGGAGAGCTGGGAGGGGCCCTTAAGGTTTTCTCGAAGTGTGGAGAGGGAAGGCTATGGAATTACACACCTGTAGCCGCAGGTTTCAATGAAGTTATCTCCTCCACCGCAGTCTGATGACGTCAGTTCTCTGCCATGGTGGTATCTCTTGCAAATGGCGACAGTTCGTTTCCTTTTGCCGGGTGACCAATGCAACGGGTGGGTCCTTACTGTCTCTCCAAGCCCCGTTTCAAACCTGTGGCCACTAGCTATGAAGGCTTGGTAGGCATTTACCTCCATAGGAACAGAAGGGCCAACCAGTTGTTTCAGCCAGATGGATTAGTGCTGAGTCACAGCTGTTTGTCTGCGGGAAGCAGGCGAACCGGAGCTTGAATTCAGCCAATCCGGGCTCAGTGTGTGTTCTGAGAGGCCCAGACTGTTCGCCCCAGATCCACGTCAGCTCAGCATTGCCTAGTGATCCTGAGCAAACAGATTTAGGTTGTTTATGACTCCCTATGCCTGCACAGCTGAAGAGGTGAGAGACTTGATCTCTCCGTGCCCGCCGCCATGTTGTAATCTCCCAAAATTGTTTTCTTAATACCTGTTGAAATGTTACATTTTTTTCTTCTCTTTTGTTAACATCATTGTCAATCCCTATTTTCATCCCAGTGCCGGTGAAGACAAAGATGAAACCAAACTACAACTTCTTCAATAATTATCACAACAAACTGTATAAACTGATGCATCAATGAATAATAACTCAACAAGTAATGCTCAATCACTGAGTCGATTTATTTTGGGAGGAAATGGACATATTGATAGATTCCTCCACTTTGAACTGCTTACAAAACTTGCCTGGACTATGTATCACTTGTATACATTGTGCTCCATCTGTTGATGCAGCGAATTATGGTAGTGCTGGCGTATCTTTGCTGTAGTGTCACCAGTGATGCAATTTTTCCTAAAGAGCCGTCTATTGACTTGATGTCGTGGCATTTCTGTATCCTCCTCCCTTCTACTAGTGATGGTCTAATTTTGGGGCCAACTGAGGTGAGGCAAAGAACTTCACCCCCCACCGGCACCAAGGTCAAATTTGGGGGCCAACAGAGGTGAGGCAAAGAAACTCACCCCCTCACTGGTGCATAGGCCTATCCACAGGTATGGCTATATACTGGACCGGTAGTCAGTGACGGGTATGATTCAGTTGCAGTAGTATCAACCTGAGGTTGATGCCTAGAGGTCAGTTTTCCGATGACGGGTAAGAACCATATGTTGAATTGGACATACCTAACAGGCACAGTCCCTAGCCACATTGCCTGTTGCTTAATTAAACAGAAGGGGGCAGATGCTAGGAGCCACAAGCAAATAATATGATGCATGGCACTTTTGGTTGTAAGGTGACACCAGCTAGCCATTGAGATGATATGATTATGTTAAGATTTACATTCATATGGAAATTGAACTCCTGCTGTTCACCTTGGCCTGCTACGCGACTCATGTTACGGGACTCCTGGAGAGTTCCCATTGGTTGGGGAAGGAGAGTAGGAAGGAATTCCAGGGGAGGTCCGGCCCCCCCAGTTCCGGTAGACGCACGCGTGGGTGTACCGGTTTTTGGCTTGCTGGGGCATACAGAGTATTGGCGGCTTTTTCAAAAATAAAGTTTTGTTCCTGCTTGAGTGGCTCGTGATTCTGTGCCCAGCCAGACTGAGGCAAGTTTGTTTCTCACAATCTCCTACGACAAACCTTGTCAAACTTTTAAATCTCTTTATACAGTATTGTAAACAAAATACCTTATAAGTAAATACTCAAGGAAATTGATTCAAATTTAACTCAAAAATGAGAGTAAAGTTATCTTCCTGTACAAAAGCCAGTCCTTTCTTAAATACTGGGAATGTTTGTTCCAATGTCATTTTACTACTTTCATACTAATGAGAAAATGATCGGAAGTGGCTTTTTAGAAAGTCCATATCAAATCGAGGCACAGTGGTGCATATCTATAATTCTGGTGTCTTGAGAGGCAGAGGCAGGAGAATCATGATATTAAAGCCAACTTCAGCAACTTAGAAAATTTGTCAAACATTCTGTCTACATTAAAACTGTCTGAGGATGTTACTCAGTGGTTACTACCTCTGGTTTCAATTGCTGGAACCACAAAAAATGCACCATGTATCTTATAAAATGATAATGCTTGGCTGGGGTTGTAGCTCAGTGGTAGAGTGTCACATCTTATGAATAAATACTCAATATCACTCCAAGTAAACTGTACTGCATGAAATAACCACACAGAGATAGAGAAATATTTTTTGGAGGGTCCTGTGATGACTCCTATGACCTAAGATGGTCTGTGGAAATAAAGAAAGGAGCATGTGCTGAACCCTTTTATTGGGAAGAAGCCATTGAAATGAGGGAAGTGGTAGGATTACAAAGAAACAAGTGAGTGTAACTCAATCCCATGGCTTATGACTACACATGTAGACCTACCATGCTATCTGAGCTGGGAGAACTCTCAAATCACCAAGAGATGTAGTGACTGGTCAGAGCCTTGTGCTTCAGGGATGGAATGTGTGGTCACTCAGAGTGGCTTTCCAATTATTTCCCCTTTCTTAATATAAATTAAAAAGTCAACTGTTGAATTATATCTTTCAGTCACTGGATTTTCGATCCAACATCATGATGACCTACTGTTGAAACATGAAAGGAATTAATAGCAAGCATAACATTTCAAGAACATAGTTAACTTGGAAGATCCAGGGTATTATTATTACTCTGCCAAACACACATCAGAAGATTATTTATTTTTTCCCAATTTTATTGTGAAGTATTGCATTTGGCCATAGTAAAAATGGACATTTTTATGTAGCATGCCATTAATTACTTTGCACAAGCCATAGAGCAGAGAGCTCATTCACATTACTTATCAAAGTGGCTTCTGGAGCATTTTAATTTAATTTGAATCCTTCCATCATAACTATCTGACTATGAAGAATCTTGAAAGTAATTTGAGTCAAATATTAATAAAATTCACTTTTTCTAAGTTTTAAAACATAGCCTTAAAAGCTGTATTGTAATGGCAAAGAATAGTATGTATAAATAGTTACTTCAAGAATTATGAGATCAGATTCAGAGTTTGCCTGGGTCTTATTTATTGGCATGCACCTGTTTCAAAGCCTGAACATTAACTTCAGCATATTATAGCTCTGAAATATTAGCTGGCAATAACTAGTGGTAAAATAAGGTAAGTTGTATTCTTACAGGCTACAGGATATCCATCATCCTTTCTCTTAATTTTCACATTTAAGGAATTTATTTGTTCTGTCAATAATATAAATATTCTGAAGGTAGAAGTCAAACAACAAAACATCTTTTTTTGGTGCCATCTTGCTGAGGGTGATGTTATTACCAATAAATTCCAGCATCATAGTATCCTTGTATAGTCATCTTTTACAATTCTGGGAGACCAGTAGAAAATATACCCAGTATTTCTAGACACCATATCTCATACTGGCAAGACATTTGCAAAATCTATTTACTGAGGAATGGTGCCAATTTCTATTGTAGAATGATTAGTGCAACAATACTTTGGTGGACATTTTATAAAAATAATTCGCTTGCCAACAAAGATGTTGTGTCTGCCGAGAACTAAAAAATAAATATTAAAAAATTCTCTCTCTCTCTCTCTCTCTCTCTCTCTCTCTCTCTCTCTCTCTCTTTAAAAAAATTCGCTTGTATAAGAAAGTACTATTTCAATAATCTTTCTATTTTGACATTTTTTTCCAGATAGTTTTAATTTCTAAGAACCAGCATAATGTCTTAGATTTCTGATATGTTATCTTTTTCTCAAAAGATACTCCTAGACATCCTGTTGGTAATAGAATCAATATATACAAATAACAGACCAGTAGAGTCAGTACAATTAATCTAGTAATGTGGGAGGGCTTTTGAATACACTATGCAGTGCATATTAATGGTGAATCTGAGAAATAAGTCCATCGAACTTGTTCATAATTTTTACTTTCTTGACCAATCCATGAAGCTGCATGTCTATAAACTCTTCATTTGGGAGATTCAATTTTCTGTGTCAGGTTTTTCAGTCATTTTCACAATTAGTTGGTCAAACTCTATCTTTTGAAATCTGATTAATTTACTGATTCATGCTCAGTACAGTAAGACTCTCAGAATCACAAATATTTTTTTGTAATATTTGTAAGATTTAGTGTGTCCTATGGGGTTCTGTTTTTCCCCATTTTCCTCACTTAATAAAATTGACAAAAGGCCTGGGGTTAGCCATAGTATTATTAGTTTATGTATAGATAATAGTACACGTATTTAAATAATAAGAAAATATTTCGCATCTGTAGTTGATCCTGGATTTTGACAAAAGTTATTTAAATGGACCATGACAAATAGATATTTAGGTTTTACTAATTGTATAAATTTACTTTGACTTTAACAGAATTATCTAAAGTAAAGAATATAATAAGTTGTATACAAAAATCTGTATTTTGAAATTAGCTCTAGATTAACTGAAATAATTATCTTAATTTGGAATGTTGATTGTTACAGAGTTTTTAACTTAGAAGCAGTGGCCTTTATTAGGGGCATGAAAAATTATATAAACATCTCTCCAAAATAAGAAGTATATATGTTAAATAAACCTAGAGAATATATATATATATATATATATATATATATATATATACTGTTTATATATAAATTATATATATATATATTATGATAATAAATTAATACAATTAATAAAAAAATATTTAGAAAAATGGATAATCTTTTGAGTACCAATCCATGAAAAACTGTCATTATTATTATGAAACTTAGTAAGGAGAAGGTGTTAGTATCTCAAATATCAATGGATAAAAAGAAGGTGATAGTATATTTTTTAGACAGTGATTTAATTAGTATTTTATGGCATTGAAATAGCAATTACCTTGAGGGATCCTGGTTAAAACAATTTTGTTTATAATTAAACAGTTACATAAGCATGCTATATAATTATATTTAATGTAGCAAAATTAGTTTCAATAATTGTGCATAATTCGTGTCCTTGCCAATTTTAAAAAATATCAAGTATTCAGCATATTATATCATACTACTAAGGTTGAGAAAATATTCACCATGTTAGACTTCTTATTGAGATTAGCTATCTGCTGTTGAGCTGATTTATTATTGGCTGTGTGCTAATATCTTAGGGGTAACTATGTATATATACATATATATACACACACATATAGACATATAACTATATATATAACTATATATATAACTATATATATATATATATATATATACATATATATATTTACACACATATGTAGACATATAAATGTATATATAGACATATATATATATATATATATATATATATATATATATATATATATACACATATATATTTATAGGTTTTCTGTTGAATGAAAATGATTAGATAAATATATATTAACTGAGTAATTAGGCATGTATGAAAATTATTTTGTGGATTAGCAACTATTTGTTATCCAAATACCTAGAAAAATATGCATTGAGAATAAGGTCATAACTTATAATTGTATTAACTTTTTTAACCACGTGTTTATTAAGACATTTTAGTCCATTTCAATTTTACTTGGATTAGTAGTGCACTTTTTTATATTTGTGAAGTTACATAATAAGATTTTGTGTATACATTTACTTATTTCTTCTAATTATATAGTCAGTAATGAGAATAGAATTTTTTTGCTCATCTCAGTGCCATTGCTGGCTTTGTTTCTTGTGGTAAACAAATACATTCTTTTAACCTCAAAAATTGAAAGTAAAATACAAAGAAGCATATGTTTGATAACTCTCATTAATAGAAAATTATTCAGTAACACAACCATATAGAGTAAAATTAAATATCCTAAAGGAAGCTGTTGAGGGTTTAAAAAATCATGTTGTTTAGTCTTGAGAGCAAGTCAGGCTTAGAGCTGCAATATAGAAACCTGTGGAATTAGATTTTGCCTAAAAAATACACCTTTTGTTACCAATTACAGGTGGGAATTCATAAAACGTTGGCTGTATATACTTTCAGTAGCAGATATGTGTGAAACTGAAAGTACAGGTTAGTGACTGGAGGCAAGATCAGATGTCCTGCTTGAGTAACAGGGGAAAGACCAATGGAAAGCCCCCCAAAAATGTGGAAGGAGGGACCAGGAAGGCAAATTGGCTAGCCATGCTTGCTGCTGTTACTTTGGTGATGGAAACAGCTTAGAGCTGGTTGCCCATTGTCTGGGGAAAAGGCTCCCAGAGCAGGATTCATTCCATTTGATTTGTTTGTATTTATCTGACCAGTGTTCAGTGGCTTGTTTGTCTTTACCACCTGTGCTTGCAGTGTGTGTTCTCTTGTTCTTTGTATTTTTGCTTGCAGCACATGGGCACTTTAAACATGAGTTTTAATAGAAGATGCCACTGTTACTGTCAGATCTTAGGGCAGTTTGCATTTGGCATCCAGGCCAGGTTGTTTAATGGTTAAAAGCACTGCTGGTGGTGGGTATAGTAACAGACCCCATAGAAAAAGCAGCTAAAGTCTTTTGTCCACAGAGGCTGAGTTAAAGCGATTCTGATAGGGTAGGACAAGAATGTGGTAAAAAGGTTTAATATAAATTGTTAGGACACCTTTATAAAACAGCAAAAAAATCTAAAAAAAACATAAATTTTCTCTCTAGAAGAAGAAAATCTTTCATATCATCTCACCATAAATAATAATAATATTCATGATAATAATTTTTGTTTTATTACACTCTCAAGCACAGGTTTGTAGCATATAAACCCCACAAAAAATATTTACCTATATTTTTTAAATATAAAGATTCACAAAAACAATCCAAAAATGTCCATAAAAGTGATTATCTCATATTAGAAGATTGAACTTAACAACATATCCCATTAATAATTTTAATAATTCTTTAAATTTATTTAGGTTCCCTAAAATTACATTTTTATCTTTCTAAAGATTATTCCCAGATATGTAAAAAAGTTCAACATCATAGATTTTTCTTCTAATTCACTTACTTTCTACAATTCTGTCCAAAATACTCTGAAATCTTAAGTGCGCTTAACTTCTGGAGAGATTCCAAACTCATTAAATTCTAAAATTTACCCTGGAGACCCAGTATGGGCCACCAATTGTCAGGTCTAAGGACTAAACACTCAAGGTGACTCCAGGTGAACTGGGCTGCATGAAATAACCACACAGAGACAGAGATATACATTTTTCTTTGCATCCTGTGATGGCTCCTCTGACCTATGGGGGTCCATGGATAGAGAGAGAGGAGTATGTGCTGAATCCTTTTATTGGGAAGAAGCCATTCAAATGAGGAGGGATAGAGTTACAAAGGAATAGATGAGTGTAGCTCAATGCCCTTGGTTATGACTACACCTGAAAACCAGCCTTACTGTCAGAGCTGAGAAAATGCCAACTCAACAAGAAATGTATTGACTGGTCAGAGCCTTGTGCTTCAGTAATGGAAGGCGTGGTCATTCAGAAAACTTCCTTACAGTAGAATGCTTAGGTCACATGTGTGGGGCACTGGGTTCCATCCTTAGCACCATATAAACATAAATAATCAAAATAAAAGTATTGTGTCCATTTACAAATAAAAAATATTTAAAATTTTTTTTCTTCTAGATACCTGATAAGATTTGATGGGTAAGTAACAGTGCTCGAACACATTGAATAAAGTTGTGTCTAATAATTATAAACATAGCTTTTTATGAAAAGAGTAATTGATATTTGGCATTGGGGCAGCCCCACATTTTTTTCTCCATTTTTTAAATAACATAACCCTTCCACTTGTGAGCGATCAATTTCTGGACTTTAGTAGTAATTGACACTGTCAACCAGAAGCATGGATCAGGGCCTGTGAATCAATTCTGACCACCTCAGTTACTCTGTATTCTCCCAATAGGTGGACACAACCATGGCTAATTATGAGCTTCCCCTACATTAGTTAGCCAAAGTTCACAGCAATGATGTTTCCTTTTACAGAGACTAAAGTGATAAGGAGAGAGTACTCTTGGACTGAAATCCAAGGTTTTCACATCATCAGCTCTTGGCTAAGCTACAATCTACAGAAGCTACAAAAATTACATCCAAGGAAAGCCATGGCCTATGTAGCTTTTGTGATGGATTTGTGTAAAATAAAGAGAACAAATCTGAAAATTCAAGCTTTACTTGAATGAGAGAAGTGAAGAAATGGACTAAAATGGGAGATTAACTGAGGAGCCAGTTATTGAGGGAAATTACAATCACCTCAGTACAGAGAAATCTGGCTCCCTCACAGGCAGGAGGCCTCTTTACACTGTCTTCATGCCCAATCAAAATCCCATTGGTGATGAATTCCTTTCTTTCTACTTAATTTTCTTTCCTCTGTCTTTTCTCCTACCTATTAACTCCCTTCATTTCATTCTAGAAAGTGTTGTCCCAATTCAGTCTCCCTGTTTCCTTCTCACATCCAAAGCATTTAGAATTTTAACCTCACTGTGAGGTATATAAATTGATAATGGGTGTATTAATCTGAGCTGTTTTCAGAGACACATGGGATGTCATCAAGTGGTTTGTTACCATTAGTTCCCACATAAAAAAAAAATCTGGGGTCACTTACCTTGGAAAATGAGAAGTACAATCAAAATTTTTAACCAGATGGAGCTTGTTTATAACTGAGAAGGAAAAAAAAAGTTTTCTCTTTTCCTCTGGGGACTCCCTCTTTGTCTACAGTAGGACAGGTACTCTCAAACTTCAGCTGTAACACCAAGATTACCAGTTTACTGAGATGAGCTACAGCTATTGGTCCCACATAACCTCATCCTGGAAGCCTCAGCTCCAAATCTGGGTAGAGAAGAAGCAGAGAAGGCTACTGGGTAGGTGCTGGAGGAAGGCATTTTCAAGTCTATTACTACATCATATCCAGCACACACATATTTATTTCCAATATGCTACAAAATATATTTGAATTAAAACTGATTCAAAGTGTTATAGTATTACTTTTTTATTATTATGATTTATAACATGAGCATATTATCTTACATAATTAAATTATCTTATAGAATTGTTTCATCATAATGACTCACAAGTAATACAAATTCAAATGACCAGTATATCTAGGCTTATATACTTATCTAAACCTTGAGATGTTCATGGCTAAGGTTGTAACTCATTGGCAGAGTGCTTGCCTAGCACCTGTGAGACACTGGGTTTGATCCTCAGCACCACATAAAAATAAATAAATAAAATAAAGTCATGTGTCCATCAAAAGATGTTACTCATTTTTTCATATTCTACTTATTCATATTGAAATGATGAATTTAATAACAAAACATATGAGGGCAAATTCAGAAAATATTCATATTTTATAAGCTGAATTTTACAGAAACTCTGTGTAGAAAAATGGTGTGGTCCATATGAATTATGTTGTGTATAGAAAATAAAATGGCATGCATGCAGGGCACCACTAAAGTTTCAATGCACTAGCAGCACATTGGACCATCAAATCAAGAAAAAATCCAGCATGTAGCATGTTTTAGCAAATGAAGTGCTTCTGTTGTTGTTTTGTTTTGGAGTGCTGATATTTGACCTCAGGCTTTATACATGCTCGGTAAATAAGCTACAGATAAGCTACACCCCCTTCCCCTGAAGAATATAGTTTTATTGGAATGACATCATGCATTAAGTTATTATATATTGCAGATTTTAGGATATGACCATAGTGAACTTCTGGTCCACAAAGCCTAAAGTCTTCATAATGTGGTCCTTTGAAGAAATACTTTGGAAAATCCATTGATATAATTTTAATACCACCAAATATTTTGAAGGGTTTTTTTGAACATGGATCCTTATGCGCAATCCACCAGCAGCATTCTGGTTAATTTGCGAGTCAATATTTGAACATTTATCCATGGGCAATAAAAATCAAAATCTAATTATTTGTAAAATTGAGGTAACCAGGTAGAGTGTGAGTGGCAGGCAGCTTTTTTCTGCATCTTGTCAAGTTTTTAAAAGTATACTTAAGAAGTATTATTACACTAAGTGTTTTATATATGCTTTATATTTTAAATAGTACATACTATATAAATCTCTCTTCATTAAAAAAAATGATTGCATACTACATTATTTTACAGATATAAAAACAGAATCTTAAAAAGTTTTTGGACCATTTCTACTTCATAAGAAAATTATATAATGAATATTCTTTACATATATGTGTGTGTGTGTGTGTGTGTGTGTGTATATATATATATATATATATATATATATATATATATATATATATATATATATCAGTATTAATCTTTTTATATATATACATTCAAATACAGGATATATACAAAAGATTCTTCTTGCATGTTTTCTGCCGCAGTCTGGCTGGGCACAAAATCACGAGCCACTCACAGCCTTGTAGATTCAAACAGCAATTCTTTATTCCTGAACTCACACGGGCACTCTACACACGTTCTGGGGAGATCCACGTTCTGGCCAAAATCCACCAGGCTCTGAATCCCAAATACTCTCTGAATCCTGTGAGAACTCAACGGGAACTCAAGGAGGGGAGCGGGCGCGTCTGAGGCAGCAGGATACGCCCTATTCCCAGCAGGGTACACCTTAAACCTGGAACCGCCCTAAACCCTGATCTGCCCTAAACCCGGATCCGCCCTGGTCCTTGAGCAAGGTCACCTTACATGCAATGTCACTGCAAATGACCTGGGTCCAATATGGAGAGTACTTCCTCTAAGCAACATTGGGTGGTCTGACAAAGAAATTGCCATGTGTCATTCCTACTTGGCAATGGCTCTCAGCAGTTTTCTATATGAAACATGCACATTTGGGGCTGGGGTTCTGGCTCAGTGGCAGAGCATTTGCCTAGCAGTGTGAGGCACTAGGTTTGATTCCCAGTACCAAATATCAATAAAGAAAGTAAAGTGTCATTGAAAACAAACAAAAAACAAACAAACAACAACAACAAAAAAATATATATATATAAAATACCCATATATATATATATATATATATATATATATATATATATATATATATATATTGTCCTTAACATGAAAACCCCAAATGCAATAATGACAACCATCACAAATACTTAGCAGACATTTCTCCTCTAACAGAAAACAGACCTTCTAGAATAAACGCTTAATTACAGGTCTGGAACAAGAAAATAACTGATGCACTTGAAACATCTTGTTTTGCAAGAAAGTGAAAAGTACTCCAGGATGAATGGGAACACATCAAAAAGATGTGTAGTCAGCTTTAAATAGCAGCTGCTGTTTACATCTGAGGCATGTGAGTACCAAAATGATAAGCTTCATCCTTTTGCCCACTTATGGTTGGTTTTGCTATATTTGTTTTTGTAGAATCAGTAAAAAATCATCATTTGGCCACCACATTCTAATAATTTAACACAAGGAGGAATCATCTATAAAACATTAATTCTAGTGTGTGAAAATTGAAGGAACAACCAGATATTTATAACATCACAAAATATCACCATCCCAAATATTTATGAAATATAGAGGGTAAACAAATACTAGGTTTATCATGAACCAACCTGGCAGATACTTTATAACCAAATAATTAGCCAACACTAACCAGTGATGGGACAAATTGACACTACATACCTCCACAATTTCTTGGGCCTGTGTTATTCAGGACCCAGATATTTGCTTACTCTTAAGTGGAGGCTAACTCTAGATACTAGAAGTTGTCCACCATTACTAAAGGCAGACCATAGTTTGTGACCATATCTGTCAGTGCTGCCAGAATATGCTCTAGTGTAAGAACTAGGCATTGTATGCATGATGGTCTTTCTCTAATGGGTTAACCTAAATCCACTCGTGAGAACACATCATATAATTCTAAAATGAAGAAAATTTTTTAAAAATACTACTACTGATATACACCATTCCAAATCATAGTTATTATGAATAGCCCAGAAAAACTTAGGAATTGTTCCAGATTAAAAGAGACAGAAAAAATAAAAACAAGACTACTGGACACAGTGAATAATTAATATTAAACTTTCCCAAAATTGGATTAATTTAGGTTCAAAGAGAATTGTTGAAATAACTGGCAAATTTTGAATAAGATTTGTAGAGTAGATATTCATAATTTAATTTTCTTATTATGTACCTTATTTTGAAATTAAGAAAAGGAAATAAAACAAGTTAATAAAATAGTAATATTTGAGAAATATTTCCTAGGGATTCTTTGCACTACTGTCATAACCTTCTATAAATCTAAAACTGTCAAAAGAATATATTTCTGAAAGAAAAATATTTCTTAAAATATTAACAAGTAACATTATACTCAATAAAATAAACCATTGATCTGTATAGGTATAATTAAATTAAAAAATAGTGGTGGATGATTAAAAACTTATTTATAGTCTCAAACTCTCCCCATACAAAAAATGATTACAAAGTAAAATCCTGCAAATACCACCTTAATAAGCAATATTAACATCAGCAGTAATGAGGATATTATAAGTCACATAATGTGACTCAAAAAGAGAATCAGAGAATTGATTCTGTGATACTCTTGCCAAAAAACATGTAATCTAGTTCAAAACATAAAGAAACCAGAAAATCCATCTCATGCAAATTCTGCATGCTTTCCTCCCTGAAAAATTTCAAGGTCATGAAGGTAAAGAAGAGATTAAGAAATATTTGAATCTGAAGGCATCTATAAAATACAAAAAAATAATTTCATTTCATGGCTCTGAATAAAATATTTTCTATAAAGGACAATATCAGGCTACTAGCAAAAATGAAAATAATTTGAGGATTAAGTGGTTGAAGGCATTATGGTAGAATGTGTTAGTATTGATTTGAGAAAAAGCAATTGCTTAATGTTTTTTGCCTTTTCTCTTAATACAATCTTGAAAAATAATAGTAAATTTGCAGGTTCTAATATAAAGTACTTTTGTCTAGTGAAGCATTTTAAAATGAATTGCTGACATATGCCATTATCCATAATATATTTAGTTTTTACTACAAGTCAGAACATGCTAGATAACTACAATATAGCCTTTATTATAAAATTGATACGATTATTCTGTTACTTGGTAATATTTGAAAAAATCATTCATAATGAATGGAGGTTGTAATGTAATTATGTAGCATGTTCTGACATGTTGAAAAAATTAAAGATATCATGAAAGACAACATATCTCAGCAATTCACTTTAAATTTTTTCAGTGAACAAAAGTACTTTATATTATAACCTGAAACTTCACTATTATTTTCCAAGATTGTATAAACAAAGAGAAAAGGCAAAAAAAAAAAAAACTATAAAGCAAATACTATTTTTTTTATTAGAAAGAAGTATTAAGACAATGCTTCAAATTAAAATTATAAAAATTTAAAGGCTGTATGGTTAATGGCAGTATAATAATTCTAATACATTAACCCATTAGTGAATATAGTAACTGGCATACCTAAATAATATTCCCTAAATATCTGGATCCATATTCAGGAATACATTTTTTTTTTAAATACAAATAATCTATCATTAATGTGATATTTAGATTCACCAAATTAGTGTTGACCATTTGCTTGTTCAATGAAGTTTAAATGTTAGCATTTAGATAGTTTGAAAACATCTCAATAAAAACTGGTTTGCCCTTGCACTTCAAATTTTCTTACATATGTAAATCTAGCTTCATATTTTGAGAATTTCATTATATATATGATACACACATCCATTTCAATAAAGTTTTTACATCATACATTTCATGAAACAATACAAATATTACATCAACAGACTGAAAAACACAATATTAATTTTCATATGCTTTTTCTTATAATTTCAAAAGTAGATCTTGTCTTGGAATTATTAGTAATTGTTCAGGCAGAAGCTCACATAGTCAAGATTCAAATTCTGTAGCAAGTGGAGAGAAAAAGAATTATATTTTGTCTCTAAGATTTTATAAGCATGAATCAGTATAAAAGTTGAGAAATTTTCATTGCTCATAAGAATGCAAAATAGATATGTATGTCTAGAATACAAAATTACTATGAAATGCAATATGCCCATATTTTCATACACAATTATCAATATGACTGGATATCAGAGCCTTTGATTTTCCACCCCTTATGCTAAGATATTCTGCAAGCACTAGGATGACAATATGGAGATGATAATGGACATCCCTCAACAGCCATACAACATAGCTTGAAAAATAGGCAAGCAGGCAATTTCAATAGATATTCATTGGCATTATGACAGGGATAAAACAGGATACTACTCGAATACTTAAAAGGAACTTCTATCTCAAATTTGTTTTGGTGTTTGTGGTCCTTCAGTGGAACTGATATGTGATGTAACACCTGAAATAAAAGGAGAAATTGTGACAGAGAGAGAAGAGGTGTATGAAGACAATGAGGTAAGAATAAAAACCCTTGTGGAATCACCAGTGATATAATGTCACTAGCATCTAGAGCAAAGTAAAAGTGTAGCAAGTGAGGAGACAGAAAGGTGAATAACCTGACAAGAATACAGTTGTTTTTAATTTTTTTCCAAAAAAATACACTTTTATTGAGGGCAAAATGTAAACTAAAGACAGAGTCATGACAGGGTATTTAAATGCTTTCCTGTTACCAGGTCAGTCTGGGCTTTTGACATAAACCACACAAAAAAGGGTGATGTTATGTTTTTCCACAGAAGACTTCCAGGGTACAAGCTGAGCATTTTATAGTGGGGGCAGAAGCAAAAAAAGAGGCAGTTTCAAACTTCAGATCTTTTATACATTGATTTCCAGACTTGGAAAAAATGTATAGCTCCTTAATTATAATTTATTTCTTCTCAGAAGTTATGACCCAAGTTTTTGAAGCATTTGGTTCATTATAGGTTTGCACTTGAAGAGAAATGTGTGAAAATACTTTCAACTCTTGTATAAGTGTCACCATATAGAGTTTTCTTTGTACATAGTTGTTCTCTTATTAATTCTGCAAACAGGGTCAGAAATAGATTACTGAACATAGTAAATATGTTGTAGTGATAACAATAATGTGACACCCAATTCCTTTACCCAGGAATGAAATGTGATAACAAATGATTTTTTATTGCCAGAATTCCCATTCCTGTCTTTCTCTTTTTTTTTCTTTTTTAAAAGTGTAATTATTTAAACAAAATGCTTACTGGTGCATTTAATTATACATAATAGTGGAATTGATTATTAAATATTCAAAGATTCACATGAAAATAATTTGATTACTATTCATCTCTAGTACCTTTTTTCTCTCCTCTCCTCACTTTACCTTTGAAGGTATTCTAAAGTGATTAAGAAGGCATATTTTTGTATCTTGATAGAAGGGTGCTTTTCAAGCTCTCTTATTAAGGCTAGCATGATTTGGCCAGTTAATATTCCGCCAAAAACATCTAGAAACTATTAGATTAAGTTTTAAGTTAACTAGCTTATGAATAACTAAAAAATAAACATTATTTCTCCCAGAAATTATGGAAAATTAATTGATATACTTTTGCATTGTGTCCACATTTACAAACTATTTATCACTGTGTTTTATAATGGTCAATTATTTCTTTTTTCTGGTAAAAACTAATAAGAACAACTTATACTTGTAGCATGCATAATAACTTTTATTCTCATTTTGTACATGGTCATCCAATTTCATGACTCTCAAGCACTTCAAATCTGATTCTTGAACATGGTGGTGGGCATGGAGGTATGAAGTCTCTGACCTCTTCAGCTGTGCGGGCATAGGGAGTCTTAAACCATCTAAATGCTGTTTGCTCAGGATCACTAGGCAATGCTGAGCTAACGTGGACTTGGGGTGAATAGTCTACACCTCTCAGAACACACAACAAGCCTGGAGAGGCCGAATTCAGGCTCCCGTTTTCCTGCATCTTGCAGACAAACCGCTGTGACTCAGTGCTAAACGATCCCGCTGAAACAACTTGTAGGTCCCGCCTGATCCTGTGGAGGTTAATACCAACTGAGCCTTCATAGGTAGTGGCCAAAGGATTGAGACGGGGCTTGGGAGAGCCAGTCAGAACCCATTCATTGCTTCGGTCACCGGCAAAGGGAACTAATTACCGCCATTTGCTTGGGATACCACCATGGCAGAGAACTGACATCACGAGAATGCGGCAGAGGAGATAACTTCATTGAAACCAGTGGCAGCAGGTGTGTAACCCCCTAGCCCCTCCTCTCCACACAATGGGGTAAATCTCAAGGGCCCCTCCCAGCTCTCCTGTAAGCACCATAGTCAGACTGAGGGAATCAGGAGTGGCGCAGGACCTGAGGTGCGGGCTACCGCTACCACCAGGGTTGACAACTGAGGTCTCTTGCACCACCTTCCCAGGGCGTGGTGCCAGAGGACAAGCAAAATACACAGAGGGTTCTCATCCCCATGCTCCACAACCTTAGGGCCTAAGGGAATGGCAAGCAAGGAGAGTGTGTCCAGTCGATCAAGAAAATAGGGCTTCCTGGAGCAGCAGACCTGCCATGTAGCCAGTACTGTGGTGAGCTTCACCTGTGAGTGGGGCCTGGATGGAGGAAAAGTGGGGAAGTGACTGGACACAAGAAAAGGCCTGAGGCATTCAGGATTGAAAACCTGCCCAGTCGGGGAGGAGGAGCTGCTGCACAGTGATTGGTTCCTGTGTATTGAGAGGAGAAGCTTGGTCTGGTGGGCACAGCTCCACCTACTGGAAGAAAAGTTAATCGAACTCTAAGACTGCATTTTTTAATTTTTTAAATTTTTTTTTATTTTTTTAAATATTTTAAATTTTTTTGTTATTTTGTTATTTTTTATTTTTATTGTTTTTGATTATTTTTAAATTTCTTCTTTTTTATTTTCTATTTTTTTTCTTTTGTCTTTACATTTCTCTTCAAATTCCTTATTCCCCTTTCCTTTTATTCTACCTATTTACTCTCATTCTCTTTAGTGCCTTCTTCCCTTCACTTCTAATACCTTTCCTCCCAAGCATCACGACACTGTTTATGTGTAATTTACTAAATATATATAGGTCAATATTCCAAGGCATTATATAGTGCTACCAAGTACCTAGCTTCCCCCAAATACTCCAGACCATTCTTCTGTTAATATCTCTCATCAGTAGAGTAATTTTCCAAGGTTGCCAAGAGATACCAACCTCAATACCATCACATCATTCAACCTAAATATAAGTCCCAAGACCAAACTGCAGACCGCAATATGACAAAGAATCCATACACAGTTTAGGAAACCAATGAATCTGCACTAAAGTGAAACAAAACTTATCATCTCTAATCATAGTCTCCCATCACAAAGAGAGACCCCAGAGACACACACACACAAAAATAAATTTATACGAGTAACAGTAACTCAGCAGTCAAACAGAACAAGAAGTAACATGAGCAGCATGAAAAAACAAGGAAGAAAAGGAGTACAAACAATGCAGGACAGCCTAAATATTCAGGAGGACCTAGAGGCATCAGAAAAATGGTCAAATAAAGAAATCAAGAAATACCTCAGACAGATGGAATGGAATCTTAAAGGGTATATGAAACAGCAAATTCAAACAATGAAAGAACACACTGAAAATGAATTACATAAACAGATAAAAGAAGCAAATAAGAATCTTTTTTAGGAGATAGAGATTATAAAAAAATCAAACAATAATTCTAGAAATGAAGGAAACTATAAACCAAAATAAAAACTCAAATGAGAGTATCACTACAGAGTGGAGCAAGTAGAAGCCAGAATGTCAGATAATGAAGACAAAATATATCATCTTGAGAAGAGTCTAGCCAACTCAGAAAGGCTGGTAAAAAAATCATGAGAAAAACATCCAAGAGATATGGAATAACATAAAAAAAAAAAAAAAACTTAAGAGTCATCAGGATAGAGGAAGGTATAGAGATTCAAACCAATGGAATGAGCAACCTGCTGAATGAAATAATTATAGAAAACTCTCCAGAAATAAAAAAGGAAATGGATGTACAAATTGTAGATGCATACAGGACACCAAGCATACAAAATCACAGTAGACCAACACCAAGACACATTGTTATGAAGATATCCAATATACAGAAAATATTAAAAGGTACAAGAGAAAGGAGGCATATTACATTCAGGGGTAAGCCAATAAGGTTAACAACAGATTTTTTATCAAAGACTCTGAAAGCGAGAAGATTCTGGAACAACGTATTTCAAATATTGAAAGACAATAGATACCAACCAAGAATTTTGTATCCAGCAAAATTAAGCTCCAGGTACGACAAAAAATAAAAATCTTTCATGATAAACAAAAGTTAAAAGAATTTGCAGCCAGAAAACCAGCATTGCAAAGCATCTTGAGCAAAACACTAAACAAAGAAGAAATGAAAAACAATAACCAAAACCAACAGTCGGAAGTATCTCAGTAAAGACAGAGGGCAGGAGGAAAGCTAATCAGTAAAGACAGAGGGCAGGAGGAAAGCTAATCAATATATATATATAATGAAACATGGCTGGAAGTACAAACCATATATCAATAGTAACTCTAAATGTTAATGGCTTAAACTCTCCAATAAAGCGACATAGGCTGGTAACATGGATTAAAAAACAAACCCAAAAATATGCTGCCTCCAGGAGACACATCTGATTGGAAAAGACATACACAGTCTGAAGGTGAAAGGTTGGGAAAAATATACCACACACACTGTCCTCGTAAGCAAGCAGGGTGGCCATCCTCATATCGAATAAAATCAACTTCAAGACTAAGTTAGTCAAAAAAGATAAGGCAGGACATTATATACTGTTGAAAGGAACCATTCATCAACAAGACATAACAATTATCAATATTTATGCACCAAATAAGGGTGCTCCGACGTTCATAAAACAAACTCTCCTCAAGTTCAAGAATCAAATGGACCACAACACAATAATTATGGGTGACTTCAACACACCCTCTCACCATTGGACAGATCCTCCAAACAAGAGTTGAATAAAGAAACTATAGAACTCAATATCGCAATCAATACCTAGACCTAACTGACATATATAGAATATATCAACCATCATCAATTGGATATACTTTTTTCTCAGTAGCACATGGATCCTTCTCAAAAATAGACCATATATTATGTCATAGGGCAACCCCCATTAAATATGAAGGGGTGGAGAAAATACCATGCATTTTATCTGATCATAATGCAATGAAACTGGAAATCAATGATAAAAGAAGGAAGGAAAAATCCTACATCACATGGAAAATGAACAATATGTTACTGAATAATCAATGGGTTACAGAACACATAAAGGAGGAAATCAAAAAAATTCTTAGAGATAAATGAAAATATAGACACAACATATCAGAATCTATGGCACACAAGGAAAGCAGTTTTAAGAGGGAAATTCATTGACTGGTGGTCATTCCTCAAAAAAAGAAAAAAAAAACAACAAATAAATGAGCTCACACTTCATCTCAAAGCCCTAGAAAAGGAAGAGCAAAACAACAGCAAATATAGCAGAAGGCAAGAAATAATTAAAATCAGAGCGGAAATCTATGAAATTGAAACAAAAGAAACTATTGAAAAAATTGACAAAACTAAAAGTTGGTTCTTCAATAAAATAAAAATATTGATAGACACTTAGCCATGCTAATGAAGAGAAGAAGAGAGAGAACTCAAATTACTAACATACGGGATGAAAAAGGCAATATCACAACAGATGCTACAGAAATACAGAAGACAATTAGAAATTATTTTGAAACCCTATATTCCAATAAAATAGAAGATAGTGAAGACATTGATAAATTTCTTAAGTCATATGATTTTCCCAGACTTAATCAGGAGGATACACACAATTTGAACAGACCAATCAATGGATGAAATAGAAAAAGCAATCAAAAGACTACCAACCAAGAAAAGCCCAGGAGCAAATGGCTGTACAGCAGAGTTTTACAAAATCTTTAAAGAAGAAATAAAACCAATACTTTTCAAGTTATTTCAGGAAAAGACAAAGAGGGAGCACTTGCAAATTCATTCTATGAGGCCAACATCACCCTGATTCTGAAACCAGAAAAAGACACCTCAAAGAAAGAAAACTACAGACCAATATCTCTGATGAACCTAGATTCAAAAATCCTCAATAAAATTCTGCCAAATCGGATACAAAAACACATCAAAAAAATTGTGCAACATGATAAAGTAGGATTCATCCCTGGGATGCAAGGATAGTTCAATATACGGAAATCAATAAATGTTATTCACCACATCAATAGACTTAAAAATAAGAACCATATGATCATCTCGATAGACACAGAAAAAGCACTCGACAATATACAGCATCCCTTTATGTTCAAAACACTAGAAAAACTAGGGATAACAGAAACTTACCTCAACATTGTAAAAGCTATCTATGCTAAGCCCCAGGCTAGCATCATTCTGAATGGAGAAAAATTGAAGGCATTCTCTCTAAAATCTGGAACAAGACAGGGATGCCCTCTATCACCACTTCTATTCAATATAGTTCTTGAAACACTGGCCAGAGCAATTAGACAGACGAGAGAAATTAAAGGCATAAAAATAGGAAAAGAAGAACTTAAATTATCACTATTTGCCAACGACATGATT
Organism: Spermophilus citellus; assembly: GCF_964194105.1. Taxonomy (NCBI): domain Eukaryota; kingdom Metazoa; phylum Chordata; class Mammalia; order Rodentia; family Sciuridae; genus Spermophilus; species Spermophilus citellus. The sequence goes on along the minus strand of NW_027673039.1, from coordinate 3,095,682 downwards.
CTACACCTAGAAGACCCAAAAGGGTCTACAAAGAAACTACTAGAACTAATAAATGAATTCAACAAAGTGGCAGGATATAAAATCAACACACATAAATCAAAGGCATTCCTGTATATCAGCGACAAATCTTCTGAAATGGAAATGAGGAAAACACTCCATTCACAATATCCTCAAAAAAAATAAAATACTTGGGAATCAACATAACAAAATAGGTGAAAGATTTATACAATGAAAACTACAGAACCCTAAAGAGAGAAGTAGAAGAAGATCTTAGAAGATGGAAAAATATACCCTGTTCATGGATAGGCAGAACTAACATTATCAAAGCTGCGATATTACCAAAAGTTCTCTATAGGTTTAATGGAATGCCAATTAAAATCCCAATGGCATTTCTTGTAGAAATAGATAAAGCAATCATGAAATTCATATGGAAAAATAAAAGACCCAGAATAGCAAAAGCAACTCTAAGCAGGGAGTGTGAATCAGGCGGTATAGCGATACCAGATTTCAAACTATACTACAGAGCAATAGTAACAAAAACAGCATGGTACTAGTACCAAAACAGGTGGGTGGACCAATGGTACAGAATAGAGGACTCAGAGAATAATCCACAAAGTTACAAATATCTTATATTTGATAAAGGGGGGGCTAAAAGCATGCAATGGAGGAAGGATAGCATCTTCAACAAATGGTGCAGGAAAACTGGAAATCCATATGCAACAAAAAGAAACTGAATCCCTTTCTCTCACCATGCACAAAAGTTAACTCAAAATGGATCAAGGAGCTTGATATCACATCAGAGACTCTGCGTGTGATAGAAGAAAAAGTTGGCTCCAATCTACATATTTTGGGGTCGGGCTCCAAATTCCTTAATAGGACACCCATAGCACAAGAGTTAAAAACAAGAATCCACAAATGGGAAATACTCAAACTATAAAGTTTTTTTTTTTCTCAGCAAGAGTAACAATAACAGAGGCAAATAGGGAGCCTACATCCTGGGAACAAATCTTTATTCCTCACACCTCAGATAAAGCCCTAATATCCAGAGTATACAAAGAACTAAAAAAAATAAAATAAACAATAAGTAAACAAATAATCCAATCAACAAATGGGCCAAGGACCTGAACAGACACTTCTCAGAGGAAGACATACAATCACTCAACAAGTACATGAAAAAATGCTCACCATCTCTAGCAGTCAGAGAAATGCAAATCAAAACCACCCTAAGATACCACCTCATTCCAGTAAGATTGGCAGCCATTATGAAGTCAAACAACAACAATTGCTGTCAAGGATGTGGGGAAAAGGGTACACTTGTACATTGCTGGTGGGACTGCAAATTGGTGCGGCCAATTTGGAAAGCAGTACGGAGATTCCTGGGAAAGCTGGGAATGGAACCACTATTTGACCCAGCTATTGCCCTTCTCGGATTATTCCCTGAAGACCTTAAAACATCATACTATAGGGATACTGCTATATCGATGTTCATAGCAGCACAATTCACAATAGCTAGACTGTGGAACCAACCTAGATGCCCTTCAATAGATGAATGGATAAAAATTGTGGCATTAATACAGAATGGGTAATTCCTCAGCACTAAAAAAATGACAAACTCATGGCATTTGCAGGGAAATGGATGGCATTAGAGCAGATTATACTAAGTGAATGTAGCCAATTACTAAAAAACAAATGTCAAATGTCTTCTTTGATATAAGGAGAGCAACTAAGAAAAGAACAGGGAAGAAGAGCATGAGAAAAATATTACCATTAAACAGGGACAAGAGGTGGGAGGAAATGGGAGAGAGAAGGGAAATTTCATGGAAATAGAAGGTGACCGTCATTGTTATACACAATTACATATAAGAGGATGTGAGGTGAAAGGGGAAAAAAACAAGGGAGAGAAATGAATTACTGTAGATGGGGTAGAGAAAGAAGATGGGAGGGTAGGGGAGGGGGCTAGTAGAAGATTGGAAAGGTAGCAGAATAGAACACTCACTAGTATGGCAATATGGAAAAACGTGGATGTGTAACCGATGTGATTCCGCAATCTGTATATGGGGTAAAAATGGGAGTTCATAACCCACTTGAATAAAATGAATGAAATATGATGGCAACAGCTTTGTAATGTTTTGAACAACTAATAATAATAATAATAATAATAATAATAATAATAATAATTAGTTTTGTTCAAATTGCTTTGATACTGGGCAGGATTCAGATTTTACATAGTCTTACTATATTCCATAGGTTTGGGCCTCTTGTATCAAGGGTTAGCTGTCTGGAAAAGTTTGTATTTTAAGTTTTAACTTTATTTTGACCTATGTGGGTAAATGGAAATGGAACTGGAAATCAAACAGGGTTGGTGCTTGCTACTTCAAACCTCACACACTCAATCAGTTCTCTATGGGTATTTTCTGGTTTATTCTTTGTGAAAGTAGCCCTAAGTGGAAGCATGCAAAGCAACTTTATATAAGAGCACTTTAGGAGAAAATGAAAATATGCATGTGCTGAACTACCTCCCCCAATTATTTGGTCAGATTTCTTTGATACTGTGAAAGATTCATCTGTTAGCCTGCCCCACTTGGATCCACAAGTGTGGGACTTCCAGCATCAAAGAAACTCTTAAACAGGTTAAGGTTAGTGTTAGGGTCAGTGTTAGGACTAGGATTAGACCTAGAGCTAGGGTTACAGTTAGATTTGTTTTAAAATTTCTAGGATACAGTGCAGGATTCGTCTTTCTCCTATTTTGATTATACTCCAAATATTTGGGCCTCCTACCTAAAGGGTATGCTTTCAGGAACAGTTTCAATTTTCATGTTTATCTTCTTTCTGCCCTATAGGGGTGAATGGAAATGAAGCTGGAAATCAAACAGGGTTTGGGCTAGCTGCTTGAATCATCACACACTCAATCAGTTCTCAGTGAGGATTGTCTGGTTTGTTTCCTGTGGAAGTAGCCCTAATCTGAAGTAGAAAGAAACAGCTTTATCGCTGAGTAATTTAGGAACAAGCAGAATACACATGTACTGAAAGAGCTTCGATTTTTTTGGTCGGATTACTTTGATACTGTACAGGATTCATCCTTGACCTATCCTTAGTAGGATCCCCAAATTTGGGCCTTCAAGATTCAGTGGTTCACTTTGAGGAATAGTTTCTATTTTAAGGTTTCACTTCATTGTGACCTAAATGGAATTGGAGCTAGAAATCAAAGACGGTTGGTGCTAGCTGCTTCAAACTTCACACACTCAATCAATTCTTTTTGCGCACCCTCTGCTTTGTTTCTTGTGAATATAGCTCTAAGCTGAAGCATGAAAAGCAAGTTTATCTGAGAGCACTTTAGGAGAAAGAGGGAAATATAAATATATTGAAATACCTTCCCCAATTATTTGGTCATATTTCTTTGATACTGTGCAGGATTCATCTACTAGCTTGACACACTATGATCCCCAATTTTGGGACTTCTATGATCATAAATTCTCCAGACAGCTTAGTGTTAGGGTTGGGGATATAGTCAAATCTAGCATTAGAGTTACAGTTAAATGTATTTAAATTCATTTGATACTGGACAGTATTTATCTTTTCCTTACCCTTGTTAAGTTCCCCAGTCTTGGACCTTCTCAGTTCAACTGATCACTGTCAGGAACACTGTATATTTTAAGGGTTCACTTAATTTTGATCTCTATGGGTAAATGGAAATGGAGCTGGAAATCAAAAAGTGTTGGTGCTAGCTGCTTGAAATTTCACATACTCAATCAATTCCCTGTCGGTACTCTCTGATTCCTTCCTTGTGAAAGTATCCCAAAGCTGAAGCCTGCAAAAAAAAAAAAAGAACTTTATCTGACAGCACTTTAGAAGACAACAGGAAAATATGCATGTACTGAACTATGTCCCCCAGTCATATTGTCAGATTTATTTGATACTGCACAGGATTCATCTGTTAGCTTGCCCCACTAGTCTCCACAAGCTTGCAACTTGTATGATCAAAGTTTCTCTAAACAGGTTAGGGTTAATTTTAGGGTTAGGGTTAGGGCTAGTGTTAGAGCAAGTGTTAGGATTAGAGTCAGTTTTGTTCAGATTTCTTTGAAATTGGGCAGGAGTGATCTTTTACCTAGCCTTACCATGTTCACCAGTTTGGGGCCTTCTTGGTTCAAGGTTTACTGTCAGAAACAGTTTGAGTTTTAAGGTTTCACTTCATTTGAACCCTTACAGATAAATGGAAATGGAGCTAGAAATGAAACAGGGTTTGTGCTAACTGCTTGAATCTTCACACACTCAATCTGTTCTCTGTGGGCATTCTGTGGTTTCTTCCTTGTAAAAGTAGCTCTAAGCACAAGCATGCAAAAACAACATTATACAAGAGCACTTTATTAGAAATCAGGGAAATATGCATGTCCTGAACTACCTCTCCCCCAATTATTTGGTCAGATTTATTTGATACTGCACAGGATTCTTCTGCTAGCTTGCTTCCTTGGGTTCCCCAAGTTTGGGACTTGTATGATCAAAGCTCTATAAACAGGATAGGTTTAGCATTAGTGTTAGATTTAGGACTAGAGTTAGAACTAGTGTTAGTTTTAGAGTTATTTTTGTTCAAATTTCTTTGATACTGGGCAGGATTTCTCTTTTACGTAGCTTTATTTTGTTTCCCAGTTTTGGGCCTTCTATTTTCAATTGTTCATTGTCAGGAACAGTTTGTATTTTAAAGTTTCACTTCACATTGTCCTATATGGGTGAATGGAAATGGAGCTGGTAATCAAACAGGGTTGGTGCTAGCTGCTTGAAATTTCACACACTCAATCAGTTCTCTGTGGGCACTTTTTGGTTTCTTCCTAGTGAAAGTTTTCCAAAGCCATGGCCATGAAAAGAACATTATCCAAGAGCACTTTAGGAAAAATACAGGGGAAATAGGCTTGTACTGAAACACCTCCCCCAATTATTTTGTCAGATAATTTTATACTGGGCAGGATTCATCTGTTACCTTACCCTACTAGGCACCCCAACTCTGGGTCTTCTATGATCAAAGGTTCTCTAAACAAGTTAGGGTTAGGGTTAGGGTTAGTTTTAGGGCTAGGGTTAGAATTAGTGTTGAGGTTAGAGTTAGTTTTTTTTTTTTTTTTCAAATTTCTTTGATACCAAAGAGGATTCAAGTTTTACCTAGCCTTACTATATTCCCCATGTTTGGGCCTTCTCGGTTCATGGTTCGCTGTCAGAACAGTTTGTGTTTTAAGGTTTAACTTCTTCTTGACTTATATGTGTAATTGGAAATGGAGCTGGATAACAAACAAAGTTGGTGTTAAATGCTTGAAACTTCACACACTCAATCAATTCTCTGTGGGCACTCTCTGATTTTTTTCTTGTGAATGTAGCCATATGCTGAAGCACGCAAAGCATAGGTTTAGGGTGAGGGCGATGTATAGGGCTAGGTTTAGTATTAGGGTTAGAGTCAGGGTAAGGGTTAGTTTTAGGGTTAGGGCTAGCGTTAGGGCTATGTGTAGGGTTAGAGTTTGGTTTAAGTTAAGTTTTAGGGTTTGGGCTATGGCTCGTTTTTTTTTAAGGGGTAGGGCTAGTGTTAGGGCTAGATTATGGATTAGTATTAGAGTTAGTTTTAGTGTTAGGATGAGGTTTAGGATTAGGATTAGGGTTAATTTTAGACTTAGGGTTAGATCTAGGACTAGGAAGGGATAGGGTTAGAACTAGGGATACGGCTAGGGAGAGAGTTTTAGACTTAGTACCAGGCTTAGGTTAGAGTTAGGGTTACAGCTAAAGTAGGGCTAGGATTAAAGCTAAGGTTAGTGTTAGGGTTAGGCCTAGGAGTAGGGGTAGGTATAGGGTTAGCTTTGGGGTCAAGGTTAAGTTTAGGGGAATGAGTGGTATTATAGCTGTCTTTAAGTCTAGGATGAGGGTTAGAATTAGGATTGGGGTTGGGGTTAATGTTCAGGGTAGTATTAAGTTAGGTTTAGGGCTAGAATTATGTCTAGGGTTTCTGTTAGGTTTAGGGTTAGGACTAGGGCTAGGACTAATGTCAGTTCTAGGGTTATAATTAGGGATAGTTTTAGGATTATGTTATGCCTAGTTCTAGTGAGTTACTTTTAGTGTTAAGGTCGTGTTTAGATTTAGGGGTTTAAATAGGGTTAAAATCAGGGTTGGCTTTTGGTTTAGGTTAAAGTTTATGGTTAAGGCTTGAGTTAGTGGTCAGTTTAGGTTTAATGTAAGGGTAATGGATATGGTTAGGTGTAGGTGTCAGTTAAGGATTAGGGTAAAGAATGGGTTAGGTTTATTAATAGGGTTAAGATTAGCATTAGGGTTAGGGTTATGTTTAGTGTAACAGATAAGTTTAGAGCTCAGGTTAGGGCTAGGTTATGGTTTGGATTAAGTGTAGGATTACTGTTAGGTTTAGGGCTAGGGCTAGGGTTTGGTTTAGGGTAAGTATTAGGGTTAGGGTAAGTGTTAGGTCTAGGGATTGGGGTATGGTTAGATTAGAATAAATATTAGTGTTAGAGCTAGAGTGAGGGTTAAGTTTAACTTTAGGTCTAGGGTTATGTTTAAGGCTATGGTTTTGTTTAGAGTTAGGGTTATGGCAAGGGTTTTAATTAGGGTTAGGCTTAAGTTTATGGTAATGGATAATATTAGAGGTAGGGTTAGGATAAGGGTTAAGGTATGGGTTAGGGCTAGTGTTAGGATTAGGTTTAGTGTAAGGCTTAATGTTTCAGCTAAGGTTAGGGCTATTGCAAATGTTAGGTTTTGGGTTAGGTCTAGGGTTACATTTATGTTTATGGTTAGGTTTAGTGTTAGGGATAGTGTTATAATTAGGGATAGTGTAAGGGTATTGGATAGGGATAGAGCTAAAGTTTGGGCTAGGATTAAAGTTAGGATTAGAACTAGGATTAGGGTTAGGGTTTAGGATGGGGCTAGTGTTATGTTTAGTGAAAGGGTTTTTTCTTTAGCTAGGGTTAGGTCTAAGGCATGGGTTAGGGTTAGGATTAGGGTTAGTGTTAGATCTATGATTAGCATTAGGGTTATCTTTAGGACTAAGTTTACGCCTAGAATTAGGGCTAGGTTTTATGTTACATTTAGGGCTAGGGTTAGAACTATGGGTAATGTAAGAGCTTGGGTTATGTTTAGGAATAGTTTTAGGGTTAGGGTTATTGCTAGGTATAGTGTTAGGTCGAGATTTTGGGTTAGGGTCAGGTTTCGAGCTAGGTTTAGTGTTAGGGTAAGGGTCAGTGTTCGAGATAGGGTTAGGGATAGGGTTAGGGTTATAGCCCAAATTAGGTCTACGTTTAGGTCTAGGTGTAGCATTAGTGTTTGGTTTATGTTAAGGGTTATTGTGAGGGCTATAGCTAGGTTTTTGTTTAGGTCTAGGGGTAGAGTTATAGCTATTTTTAGGATTAGCTTTAGGTCTAGGGCTAGTGTTAGGGTTAAATATAGATATAGGTTTACAGGTAGGGCTAGTGTTAGAGTTTGGTTTAGGAATAGGGTCAGGGTTAGACCCAGGGTTAGTGTTAGGGTCAGAGTCAGGTTCAGGGTTAGGGTTAGAGCTAGAATGAGGGCTAGGGTTAGGACTAGTAATATGGTTATAGTATAAGTTGGGCTAAGGATTAGGGTTATTACTAGGGTTAGCATTTGGGTTAGGGTTTGGCTTAGGGTAAGGGAAAGTGTTAGGGTTAGGGTTAGGGTAAGGGCTAGTGTGAGTGTTAAGAGTTGGGTTAAATTGAGGGTTAGGGCTTAAATTACGGGTAGGATTTGTGTTAGGGTTAGTAGTAGGGTTAGTAAAATGACTAATGTATGAACTAGGGTTATGATTAGGGCTACTTTTATGGTTAGAGTTAAAAGTAGGTCTAATGCTAGGCTGAATTTAAGGTTAGGGTAATGTTTAGAGCTAGGATTAATATTAGGGTCAGCGTCAGGTTCAAGGTTATTTTTAGAGTCAGGGTTAGGGCTAATTGTAGGGTTAGAGTTTGGTTTAGAATAAGGGTTAGTGTTAAGGCTATAGCTTGGTTTTGTTTTATGACTAGGGCTAAGCATATTTCAAATTTTAGGATTAGCATTATTGTTATGACTGTGTTAGAGGTTTGTTTAGGCTTATGTTTGCAGTTAAATTTAGAGTTAGGATTAGGGTTAGGACTAAGGATAGAACTAGCAATAGAGCTAGGACAAGAGTTAGTCTTAGGGCTAAGGCTAGGGTTTGGATAGGACTAAATTATGGCTTGGATTAGTGCTAGGCTTAGTGTTATTGTTGGGCCTAGTGTTAGGGCAATGGGCTAGGGTTAAGTTTAGGGTTATGTTTTAGGTTTAGGGTAAGGGATGGTGATATAGCTAGGTTTAGGGCTGGCTAAGGCAAGTGTTAGAATTATGGTTAAAACTTGGGTTATGGTTTGGGTTAGGGCTAGGTCTAATTTCAAGTCCAGCTTTATGGTTAAAGATATTTTTAGGGTTAGGTTTATGGCTACATCTAGTGTAATGGTAGGTTATTTTTAGGGTTAGGTTTATGGCTACATCTATTGTAATGGTAGGTTTAAGATTAGGGTCAGGTTTAGAGCTAATGGTATTATTAGAGTCAGGGTCACTATTAGTGTTTGGGATAGGTTAAGGTTTTAAGGTAGGGCTCAAATTAGCATTAGGGTTAAAATTAGGGTAATAAAAGTGTTAGGTTTAGGTTTCAGGTTAGAATTATGATAATGAAAAAGGTTATGAGTAGGGATAGGTTTAGGTTTAGCATTAGGGTTAGGGTTAGGGTAATGGATAGGGTTAGAGCTAAGGTTATGGGTAAGGTTAGCATTAGGGTTAGGGTTATGGTTAGGGTAATAGGGTTAGAGCTAAGGTTATGGCTAGGGTCTATCGTTACAATTAATGCTAGTTTTATGGTTAAGGTTAGGTTTAGGGTTAAAGCTATAGTTAGGGCAGATTCTGGCTAGGTTTTGGGTTAAGTTAAGGCTAGGGTTAGGCGTAGGTCTAATATAAGTACTAGGGTTATGATTAAGGCTAATTTTATGGTTAGGGTTAGGGCTAAGTCTAGTGTTAAATTTAGGGTTAGGGTTAGAGTGATGTTTAGAGGTAGGATTAGGTTTAGGTCAGGGTCAGGGTTAGTTTTAGTTTTCGGCTTAAGACTCAAATTAGGGCGAGGGTTAGGGCTAGGTGTAGGGTTAAATTTTGGTTTAGGCTAAGGGTCAGGGTTAAGGCTATGGCTTGGTTTTATGTTAGGGCTAAGGCTAGACTTAGGATTGCTTTTAGGATTAGCATTGGGGTTAGGTTTAGGGATAGTGTTAGGTTTAGGCTTATGTTTAGGGTTAGATTTAGATTTAAAGTTACATCTAGGGTTAGGGCTAGGGCTAAGAAAAGGTCTAGGGTTAGGCCTAGGGTTAGAGCTAGGATTAGGGTTCCAGTAAGGGATACCGTTAGAACTAGTTTTAGGTAAGGGTGAGAGTTAGACTTAGTCTTAGGACTAGGTTAGGATTACATTAGGGATACAGCTAAATTAGGGCCAAGTTTAGGGCTAGGGTTAGTGTTATGGTTAGGCACAGTTTTAGGGTTAGGGTTATGATTAAGCCTATGTTAAGGGATAAGATAAGACCTAGGGTTTGTTTTAGGGTTAGGGCTAGGATTATGGCTAGGGCTAATGTCAGGTCTAGGGTTACTTTTAGGGATATTTTCAAGATTAGATTTTGGCTAGGTCTAGTGTAAGGGCTAGGTTTAGGGAAAGGGTCAGGTTTAGATTTAGGGGAATTATTAGGATCATGTTCAGATTTAGGATTTGGTTTAGATTTGAATAAAGGGTTAGTGCTTGAATTGGCAATAGGGTTAGGGTTATTGTAATAATAGGGTTAGGTTTAGGTTTCAGGTTAGGTTTAGAATAATTGATAGGGTTGCGGTTAGTGATAGGGTTAGTGTTAGGCCTAGGGTTAGCATTAGGGTAAGGTTTATGTTTAGGGTAATGGATACAGTTAGAGTTTAGTTTAGGGCTAGGGTTATGGTTAGGATTAGGTCTTGAGTTTGAGTTAGGGTGAGGGTTAGAACTAGGGTTATATTTAGGGTTATGTTTAGCATAAGGGTTAGGTTATGAGATATGTTTAGGGCTAGAGCAAGGGTTAGGTTAAAGGTTGGTGTAGGGATAGAATTCCGGTAGTTTTAGGGTTAGAGTTAGGGCTAGGGCTAGGATTATCATTAGGGTTAGGGTTAGGTTTAGTGTAATGGATACAGTTAGATTTATGTATATGTTTAGGTTTATGGTTGGATTTAAGTTTAGGGTTAAGCTTAGAGCTATGGTTATGTTTAGGTTTATGCTAACGGTTAGGTTTTGAGCTAGGGTTAGGTTTATAGAGAGTGTTTGGTTTAGGATTAAGTCTAGGTTTAGTTTTCTGGTTAGGGTTAGGGTTATGTTTAGGGTTAAGGCTAGGGTTACCAATAGGTTTAGGGTTAGGTTTAGTGTATTTTGTGGGTTTATAGCTAGGGTTATTGCTAGGGTTTAGGTTAAGATTAGGGCTAGGGTTAGGGTTAGATTTATAGATATTTCTAGGTTTTTGTTTATGGTAAGTGTTAGGCTTTGAACTAGAGTTGTAACTAAGGTAGGGTTAAGTTAGGGTTAGGGATACAGTTAGGGTTAGGTTTATGCTTAGGGGTAGGTTAAGGCCTAGGATTAGCTATGGGTTTTCTGTTAGGTTTAGGCCTAGAGTTAGGGCTGTGGGTAATGTAAGATCTAGGGACATAAGTAGGGCTAGTTTTAGGATTAGGGTTATGGCTAGGTCTACTGTTAGGTTTATATTTTCAGTTAGGGTCAGGTTTATAGGAAGGTTTACTGTTAAAGCTGGTCAGTGTTCAGGTTAGAGTTAGAGTTAGGGTTATAGCCAGAATTAGGACTAGGTTTAGGTATAGGGTTAGGGGTAGTGTTTGGGTTAGGGTAAGGGTTATTGTTAGGGCTAGGACTAGGTTTTTGTTTAGGTCTAGGGCTAGAGTTAAGGCCAGATTTAGGATTAGATTTAGGTCTAAGGCTAGTGGTAGTGTTAGGTTTAGGAATAAGTTTATCGGTAGTGCCAGTGTTAGAGTTTGGTCTAGGGTTAGGGTCAGGTTTAGACCTAAGTTGAGTGTTAGGGTCAGAATAAGGGTCAGGGTTAGCATCAGAGTTTGGGATAGGATTAGACCTAAAATGAGGGCAAGGGTCAGAACTATTAATGGGATTAGGATTTTTGTTAGCCTAAGGATTAGGGATAGGTCTAGGGTTACCATTAGGGTTAGGGTTTTGCTTAGGGTAAGGGATAAGTTTAGAGCTAGGGTTAGGGTTAGAGTTAGGGTTAGGTTTAAATCTAGGTTTAGAGCTTGGATTAGGGCTTGTTTTTGTTGTAGGTTTCGGGCTAGGTTTAGGGCTTTGGCTAATGTTTGAACTAGGGTTACAATTAGGGTTAGTTTTAGGGTTAGGGTTAGGGGTAGTTCTAGTGTTAGAGTTAGGTTTTAGGTTAGGGTGATATTTAGAGCTAGGGTTAATGTTAGGATATGAGTTAGGGTCAGGGTTAGGGTTAGGACTTGAATTAGCGATAGGGTTACTGTTAGGTTTTGTTTAAAATTAGGATGGGGTCTAGAGCTAGGGTGAGCTTTAGGATATGAGTCTGTTTCAGGGTTCGATTTAATGTTAGGGTTAGGAGTCGAATTTAGGGCTAGGGTTAGGTCTAGATGTAGTTTTAGAGTGGTTTAAGTTAAGGTTTAGGTTTAGGGTCATTGCTCAGTTTCATTTCACTTCTAGGGTTAGGGTTAGTTTTATGATTAATATTAGAGTTAGGGCTAGTGTTAGTGTTAGGCTTAGGCTTAGGTTTAGTGTTAGATTTAGAGTTAGGGTTACAAATAGGGTTAGGGCAAGGACTAAGGATAGGGCAAGCATTAATGCTAGGTTTACGGCTAGGTTTTGGATTACGGTAAGGAATAGTGTTAGAACTAGGGATTAGGCTAGTGTGAGAGTTAGTTAGTCTTAGTGCTAGGATTAAGGTTAGGTTTAAGTATTAGGTTACCAGTAGAGCCAGTTTTAGGGTTTGTTCTATGCTTAGGTACAGGTTTAGACCTAGGGTTATTGTTTATGTCAGAATAAGGTTCAGGGTTAGCGTTAGGGTCTGGGATAAGATTATAGCTAGAATGAGGGCTAGTCAGGACTTTTAAAATGGTTCGGATTTTGGTTAGCCTAATAATTAGGAATAGTTCTAGGGTTATAGAGTTTTGCTTAGGGTAAAGGATAGGGATAGAGCTAGGGTTAGGGTTAGGTTTAGGTTTAAATCTATGTTCAGAGCTTTAATTAGGGCAAGTTTTGTTGTAGGGTTAGGGCAATGGCTAATATAAGAACTAGGGTTACCATTAGGGTTATTTTTAGGGTTAGGGTTAAGAGTAGGTCCAGTGTTAGGGTTAGCTTTAAGGTTAGAGTGATATTTAGAGCTAGAGTTAGTGTTAGGATATAAATGAGGGTCAGAGTTAGGGTTAGGACTCAAATTAGGGATAAGGTTACTAGTAGGCTTCGGTTTAAAGTTAGAAGGGGTCTAGAGCTAGGGTGAGCATTAGTATACGAGTGTGTGCCAGGGTTACTTTAAAGGATAGGGTTAGGAGTTGAATTTAGGGCTAGGGTTAGGTCTAGATGTAGTGTTACTGTGGTTTAAGTTAAAGTTTAGGGTTAGAGCTATTGCTTGGTTTTGTTTTACTGCTAGGATTAGGGTTAGTTCTAATTTTAGGATAAGAGTTAGGGATAGGGCTAGTGTTAGTGTTAGGCTTAAGCTTAGGTTTAGGGTTAGATTTAGATTTAGGGTTATATCTAGGTTTAGGGCTAGGACTGAGGATAGGGCAAGGGTTAGCGCTAGGGTTAGATTATTATATGTAATTGGGTTAGAACTAGGGATAGGGCTAGTGTGAGTTAGAGTTAGTCTTAGGGGTTGGGTTAGGAAAATGGATAAATTAGGGCTAAGATTAGGGCTGTGGTTAGTTTTCAGCTTAAATATAGAGTAGGGTCTGAGTTAGTATTAAATTTAGTTTAAGGGATAATGTTATAGCTAGGTTTAGAGGTAGGGTGATATTTAGAATTAGGGTTAGAGCTTTGGTTACTGTTAGCATTATGATTAAGGCTAGGTTTAGTGCTGGGATGAGGGCTAGTGTTTGTTTTAGGGTTAGGGCTAGGATTTGGGGTATAGCTAATTTCAGGTCTAGAATTACGTTTAAAGATAATTTTATGTTTAGGATTATGGCTACGTCTAGTGTAAGGGTTAGGTTTAGGGGTAGGGTCATGTTTAGGGCTAGGAGTATTTTTATGGACAGGGTCTGGGTTAAGGTTTGGGATAGGTTAAAGTCTAAAGTTAGGGATTGAATTAGTGTTAGGGTTAGGGTTAGAGTAATGATGGGGTTAGTATTAGGGTCCAGGTTAGGTTTAGGTTTATGGATAGAAATAGGATTAGAGAAAGCATTAGGTTTAGACCTAGGGTTAGCATTAATGTTAGTGTGATGTTCATGGTAATGGAAAGGGTTAAACTAGAGTTGAGGCTAGGGTTATGGTTATGATTAGAGCTAGGGTTATGATTAGGGCTTGGGTTAGGTTTAAAGCTTAGGATAGGGTCAGATTCTGGCTAGGTTTCAGGTTAAGTTAGTGCTATGGTTAGGGTTATGGCTAATGTAATTACTAGAGTTATATTTAGGGCTAATTTTAGGGTTAAGGTTAAGTATAGGATGAGTGTTAGGCTTAGGTTTACGGTAAGGGTAATGTTTAGATCTAGGGTTAATATTAGTGTCAGAGTCAGGTAGGGTAAGAGTTAGTTTTGGGGTTCAGATTAAAACTCAAATTAAGTTTAGGTTTAGCGGTAGGTATATGGTTAGGGTTCTGTTTCATTAAAGGATTAGTGTTAGAGCTATGGCTCAGTTTTGTTTTAGGCTAGGGCTAGGGTTAGGGGTAGTTTTAGGATTAGTGTTAGGTTTAGGGTTAGTGTTTAGGTTACGCTAAGGCTTCAGATTTTGGTTATATTTAGAGATAGGTGTTGATCTAAGGTTAGTGCTAGTGCTAAAGATAGGGCAAAGATTAGGACCATGGTTAGGGCTAGGGTTGTGTGTATGGTGAGCAATAGAGTTAGAACTAGTGATAGGGATAATGTGAGAATTAGAGTTTATCTTATGGCTAGGTTTAGGGTTATGGTTAGGGATAGGGCTAAATTAGGGCTAAGGTTAGTGATAGGTTTAGGCCTAGGTTTAGGGTTAGAGTTAGGGTTACATTTAGTTTAAAGGAATGGGTTATAGCAAGATTGAGGGCTTGGCAAGAATAAGTATTAGGGTTAGGGCAGGGTTAGGGTTAAGGTTATGATTAAGGCTAGGGTTTAGGTCTAGGATGAGGGCTAGTGTTTGTATTAGGTTTAGGGCTAGTATTAGGTCTAGGGCTAATGTCATGTCTAGGGTTACAATTAGGGACACATTTAGTATTAGGTTTATGGCTTGGTCCAGTGTAAGGGTTAGGTTTAGGGAAAGGGTCAGTTTTAGATCTAGGGTTATTATTAGGGTCAGAATCAAGGTTAGGGTTTGGGTTAGGTTAGGGTTTAAATTTAGGGCTCAATTTAGCATTAGATTTAGGGTTAGGGTAATGACAGGTTTAGGTTTAGGGTTTAGTTGTGGTTTAGTGTAATGGGTAGGGTTAGGTTTAGGCTTAGGTTTAGGGTTATCATTAGTGTAATGGATAGAGTTAAACTTAAGTTTAGGGCTAGGGTTAGTTATAGAATTAGAGCTTTTGTTTGGATTAGTTAAGTTTAAGTTAAGGGTTAAATCTATGATAAGGACTTTGATTAAGGCTAGGCTTTGGGTTAGGTTAGGACTAGGGTTAAGACTATGGCTAATGTACAAAGTAAGGTTATGATTAGCACTAGTTATACTGTTAGGGTTAAGGCTAGGTCTAGTGTTAGGGTTAGATTTACAGTTACAGTGATTTTAGAGCTAGGTTTAGTGTTAGGGTCAGCGTCAGGGTCAGGGTTAGTTTTTCAGGTTAGGACTAGAAATAAGGATAGTGTTATGGATAGGGTTAGGGCTAGGTGTAAGGTTAGGTTTTGGTTTAGGTTAAGGGTTAAGATTAGGGCTATAACTCAGTTTTGTTTTAGGGCTAGGGGTAGGGTTAGGGCTAAGATTAGGTCTAGGTTTAGGGTGATGGTAAGGGATGTTTACAAATATGCTATAGGTCTAAGGCAAGTGTTATAGTTAGTCTTAGGGCTAGGGTTATGTTTAGTGTTAGGGATAGGGCTAAGTGAGTTCTGGGATTAGGGCAAGTGTTAATGTTAGTGTTAGGACTAGGGTTAGGGCTTGGTTTAGTGTTAGGGTTTGGATTAGGGTTAGGTTTAGGGTAAGGGATGAGTTTATACCTAGTTTTAGGGATAGGGTGAAGGTTAGAATTAGTGTTCGTGTTAGGGTTAGGGTTATGATGAAGGGGAGGATTATGTCTAGAATGTGGGTTAAAGTTTGTGTTAGGATTAGGACTAGGATTAGAACTAGAGATAATGTCAGACCTAGGGTTAGAGTTAGGGATGGTTTTAGGGTTAGGTTTATATCTAGGTCTATTGTAAGGGTTAGGTTTATGGTTAGGGTCAGTTTTAGAGCTAGGGGTATTATTAGGGTCAGTGTTAGGGTTCAAGTTAGGTGTAGGGTAATGAATAGGGTTAGGGATGGGCATAGGTTTAGGGTTTGGTCTAGGGTTAGCATAAGGGTTAGGGTTATCCTTAGGGTAATGGATAGGGTTAGAGCTAGGGTTAGGTCTAGGATTATGCTTAGGATTGGATCTAAGTTTAGGTTTAGCCTTAGGGTTAGGGCTATGGTTCTCATTAGGGTTAGCTTTAGGGTTAAAGATAGGGTAGGGACTGGATTAAGGCTAGGTTTTGCAATAGGTTAGGGATATGGCTAAATTAAGAACTTGTTATGATTACAGCTAGTTTTAGGGTTTGTGTTAGGGCTAGGTATAGTTTCAGGCTTAGGGTGATGTTTAGAGCTAGGGTTAACGTAAGGGTCAGTGTTCAGATTAGGATTATGGTTAGAATTAAAGCCAGAATTAAGACTAGGGTTAGGTCTAGGGGAAGAGTTAGTGTTTGGCTCAGGCTAAGCGTTATAATTAGGGCTAGGTGTAGGTTTTTCTTTAGGTTTAGGGCTGGAGTTATGGCTAGATTTAGGATTAGGTTTAGGTCTAAAGCTAGTGTTAGAGTTTTGCTTAGGGTTAGGTTCAGGTTTAGACCTACGATTAGTGTTAGGGTCAGAATAAGGGTCAGGGTTAGGGTTAGGGTTTGGCCTATGTTTAGAGCTAGAATGAGGGCTAGAGTAAGGAGTAGTAATAGAGTTATGGTTTGGGTTAGGTTAAGGATTAGGGTTAGAATTAGGATTAGAATTAGTGTTAGGTTTTGGCTTAAGGTAAGTGACAGAGTCGAGCTAGGGTTAGGGCTATGGTTAGGATTAAAGCTAGGTTTATAGCTCAGATTAGGGCTACTTTTTGTATTAGGATTAGGGCTTGGGTTACAATAACAGCTAATGGAAGAACTAGAGTTAGAATTAGGTTTAATTTTAGAGTTATGGTTAGGGGTTAGACCTCTAGTGTTAGGATTAGGTTTTAGGTTGGGGTGATATTTAGAGCTAGCGTTAGTGTTAGGTTAGTAGTCAGTGTCAGGGTTAGTTTTAAGATTAAATTTAGTACTCAAGTTATGGCTAGGGTTACTGTAAGTGTTTGGTTTAAGGTTAGGATGGTGTTTAGAGCTAGGGTGAGTGTTAGGGTATGAATCAGAGTCAGGGTTAGTATTCAGGTTAAGGTTAGGACTCAAATTAGCGCTAAAGTTAGGTCTAGGTGTAGTATTAGGATTTGGTTTAAGTTAAGGTTTAGTATTACGACTATTGCCGGGTTTTGATTTACTTCTAGGGTTAGTGTTATGGCTAGTTTTATGAATAGCATTAGGGTTAGGGCTAGCCTTTATGTTAGGCTTAGTCTTAGGTTAAGTGTTAGATTAGGAGTTAGGGATAGATGTAGGGTTACATCTAGGTATAAGAACAGGGCAATGTTTATGGATAGGGTTACAGCTAGGGTTAGCCCTAATGGATAGAGTTAGAACTAGGGGTAAGGCTAGTGTGAAAGTTAGAGTTAGTCTTAGGGCTGGGGTTAGGGTTAGAGATAGGGTTAAATTAGAGCTAGAATTAGGGCAAGGGTTATTGTTCAGCTTAGGCCTAGCATTAGATTAAGGGTTAGGGTTAAGCTTAGGGTAAGGATTGGCATTATAGCTAGGTTTAGAGATTGGGTAAGAGTTAGAATTAGTTTTAGGCCTATTGTTAGGGCTAGGGTTATGTTTTAGGCTGGTTTTAGGGCTAGGATGAGGGCTAGGGTTTGTTTTAGGGTAGGGCTAGGTTTAGGGCTAGGACTAATATCAGGTCTAGAGTTATGGTTAAAGATAGATTTAGGGTTAGGTTTATGGATACAGGTAGTTTAAGGGTTATGTTTAGTTTTAGGTAAGGTTTAGAGCTAAGGGTATTATTAGGGTCAGGGCCTTGGTTAGGGTTTGGGATAGGCTATGGTTTAAATTTAGGGCTTGAATTAGCATTAAGGTTAGGGTTAGGGTAATGATAGGGTGAGGTTTAGGGTTTAGGTTTGGTTTAGAGTAATGGATAGGGTGAGGATTAGGGATAAGGTTAGGTTTAGGCCTAGGGTTAGCATTAGTGTTAGGTTTATAGTTATGGCAATAGATAGGGTCAGAGCTAGGATTAGGGCTAGGAATGTGGTTATGATTAGCACTAGGTTTAGGGTTAGTGTTAGGGTTAAAACTTGGGTTAGGATTTGAATTAGAGCTAGGTTTTTTGTTAAGTTAGTCGTAGGGTTAGTGTTATGGCTAATGTAAGTGCCAGGGTTACATTTAAGGCTAAATTTAGATTTAGGGTTGGGGCTAGGGGTAGTGTTAGGTTTAGGTTTAGGGTTAGGGTGATCTTTAGAGGTAGGGTTAGTGTTCTGGTTGGATTCAGGGTCAGAGTTACTTTTTGATTCAGCTTAAAACTCGAATTAGGGCTAAGTTTAGGGTTAGGCTTAGGGTTTGGTTAGGTTAAGGGTTAGGTTTAGGGCTATGTCTGGGATTTGTTTTAGGGCTAGGGCTAGGATTAGGGCTAGTTTTAAGATTAGCGATAAGGTTAGGGCTTGTGTTAGGTTTAGGTTTAGGTTTAGGGTTAAAGTTAGATTTAGAGTTAGAGTTAGATCTAGGATAGGGCTAGGGCTAAGGATAGGGCTATGGTTAGGGCTAGAATTATTGTTCCATTAAGATATAGGTTTAGAACTAGGGATGGGGCAGGGGTGAGAGTTACACTTAGTCTTAGGGCTAGGGTTAGGGCTAAGGTTAGGGATAGGAGTCAATTAGGGGTAAGATTAGGGCTAGGGTTAGGACTTAGATTAGGGCTAGGGATAGTGTTAGGGTTAGGTCTAAGTTTAGGGTTATGGTTAGGATTAAGGCTAGGTTTAGGGCTAGAATAAGCCCTGGGGTTTGTGTTAGGGTTAGAGGTAGGATTAGGGCTAGTGCTAATGTCAGGTCTAGGGTTACAGTTAGGGATAGATTTAAAATGTTTTATGGCTATGTCTAGTGTAATGGTTAGGTTTAGATTTTGGGTCAGGTTTAGAGCTAAGGGGATTATTAGGTTAAGATTCAGGGTTAGAGTTTGTTTGAGGTTATGTTTTAGGGTTAGGGCTCTATTTAACTTTAGGGTCAGGGTTAGGGTAATGATAAGTTTTTGTTTTGGGTTCAGTTTAGGTTTAGGGTAATTGATAAGTTTAGGGTCAGCAATAGGTCTAGAGTTAGCATTAGGGTCAGGGTTATGGTTAGGATAATGGATAGGGTTAAAGCTAAGCTTACTGTAGTTTTATGGTTAGAAATAGGTCTTGAGTTAGGGTTAGAGTTAGGGTTATATCTAGGGTTAGGGTTATGTTTAGTGTAAGAGTTGGATTTTGAGCTAGGTTTAGGGCTACGGTGAGTGTTAGGTTTAGGGTTAGGTCTAGGGATAAGATGACAGTACATTTAGGGTTCGGATTAGGATTAGGGCTAGGTCATCATTAGTGGTAGTGTTAGGGTTAGGGTAATGGATACGATTAGATGTAGGTTTAGGTTTATGGTTAGAGTTAGATTGAGGTTTAGGCTTAGGGTTAGGGCTAGGGGTGTGTTTAGGTTTATGATAAGGGTTAGGGTTTGAGCTAGGGTTAGGTCTATGGTAAGGGTGAGGTTTAGGGTTAGGTCTAGGATTAGTTTTTTGGTTAGGTTTAGGGTTAGGGTTAGGCCTAGGGTTATCAATAGAGTAATTGTTATGTTTAGGGTAATGGATATCATTAGAGCCAGGTTTAGTGCTAAAGTTAAGTTAGGATTAGGGCTAGGTTTAGGGTTAGATTTAGGGTTAGGTGTAGGTTTATATTTAGGGTAAGGGTTAGGTTTTGATCCAGGGTTAGGACTAAGGCGAAGGCTAGGGTATGGTTAGGGCTATTGTTTGTGTTAAGGTTATGCCTGCGGCTAGGTTAAGGGCTAGGATAAGATCTACGTTTTGTGTTAGGTTTAGGCCTAGGGTTAGGGCTATGGGTAATATAAGAGCTAGGTTATGATTAGGGCTAGTATTAGGGTTAGAGTTATGGCTAGATCTAGTGTTAGGTTTAGATGTTGGTTAGGCACAGTTTTAGCGATAAGTTTACTGTTAAAGGCAAAGTCTGTGTTCAGGTTAGAGTTAGGGTTAGGGTGAAAGACAGAATTAGGACAAGGTTAGATTTAGGTGTAGGGTTAGTGTTTGTTTTAGGTTAAGAGTATTGTTATGGCTATATCTAAGTTTTGCTTATGTCCAGGGCTAGATTTATTGCTAGATTTAGGATTTGGTTTAGGTTTAGGGCTAGTGTTAGGGTGAGGTTTAAGTATAAGGTTACTATAAGGCTTGTTTCAGGTTTGGTTTAGGGTTAGTTTCAGGTTTAAACCTATAATTAGTGTTAGTATCAGAATAAGGGTGAAGGTTAGGGTTAGGTTTTGGGTTAGAATTGGAGCTAGAATGAGTGCTTTTGTTAAGAGTAGAAATAGGGTTAGGCTAAGGATTAGCATTAGGACTAGGGTTAGCATATGGATAGGGCTTGGCTTAGTGTAAGGGATACGGTCAGGTCAAGAGTTAGGGTTAGTTTAGGACTAGGGTTAGGGATAGGGTTAGGGTTAAATCTAATGTTAGGACTCAGATTAGAGCTATTTTGTTTTAGGGTTAAGGCTAGAGTTAGGGCTAAGGCCAATGCAAGAACTATGTTTAGGATTATGTTTATTTTTAGGGATGGGATTTGGGTTGGTCTAGTGTCAGCCTTAGCTTTAGGGTTAGGGAGATATTTATAGCTATGGTTAGTTTTAGGCCTAGGACTTGAATTAGAGCTAGGGTTATGGCTAGTTTTAGGATTAGGGTTTGGTTTAAGTTAAGGTTTAATGTTAGAGCAATGGCTCAGTTTTGTTTTAGGGCTAGGACTAGGGTTAGGGCTAGTTTTAAGATTAGCAATGGTATTAGGGCTGGAGGGAGGGTGAGGTTTAGGCTTATGATTAGGGTTAGATTTAGAGTTATGGTTATATCTATGGAGAGGGATAAGGCTACGATGAGGGCTAAGGTTAAGTCTAAGGTAACGGATAGGGTTAGAAATAAAAATAGAGCTAGGGTGGAGTGAGTTATTTTTAGAACTAGGGTTAGGGGTAGGGTTAGGGTTAGCAATAAATTAGGGGTAGGATTAGTGCTAGAGTTAGTGTTAGTGTTAGGCCTATAATTAAGGCTAGGGTTATGTTTTGTGTAATTGTTAGGGTTAGGGTTAGTTTTAGCAGATGTGATGGGCTTATACTTCGGTTTAGGGCTCGGTCACGGGTTAAAATTAGGGATAGAGCCAGGGTGAGGGTTTGGATTAGGATTAAGACTAGGTTTAGGGCTAGGATGAGAGCTAGGTTTTGTGTTAGGTTTAGGGCTAGAATTAGGGTAGGACTAATGTCAGGTCTAGGGTTATGGTTAGGGTTAGGTTAATGCCTAGGTCTAGTGTAAGGGTAGGTTTAGGGTAAGGGTCAGGTTTAGAGCTGGTTTAATTATTAGGGTAAATTTCAGGTTAGGGTTTACTTTAGGTTAAGGTTTAGGGTTAGCGCTCAAATTAGCATTAGGGTTAGGGTTAGAGTAATGAATAGAAGTAGGTTTAGGGTTCAGGTTAGGTATAGAGTAATGTATAGGATTATTTTTAGGGATGGTGCTAGGTTTAGGCCTACGTTTAGCATTTGGGATAGGCTTATGTGTAGGCTAATGGATAGAGTTAGTGCTAGTGTTAGGGATTGGTTTAAAGTTAGGATTAGGACTAGGGTAAGGGTTAGGCCTAGGGTTAATGTTAGGGTTATGTTTAGGGTGTTTATGGTTAGGGATAGGACGAGGTTTAGGGTTACAGTAAGGGCTATGGTTAGAATGAGGGTTAGAGTTAGGGCTAGGGTTAGCATTAGTGTATATTTATATTTAAGGTAATGGATAGAATTTGAGGTAGGATTTGTGCTATGGTTACAGTTAGAATTAGGGCAAGGGTTAGGGTTAGGTTTAGGGCTAGGGTTACATTTTGGGTAAGAGTTTGAGCTATTATTATATTAAAATTCTCTCTCTCTCTCTCTCTGTCCCCCTCTCTCTCACTCTCTCTTAAAAAAAAGAGTTTGAGCTAAGGTTAGGGCTAGGCAAGTGTGAGGTTTAGGGCTAGATTTAAGGTTAGGATTAGGCTTACAGTTAGTTTTAGTGCTACATTTAGGACTAGGTTTTGGGGGAAAGTTTATGTCTAGTGTTAGGACTATGGGTAATGTAAGAACTAGGTTATGGTTATGGCTAGTTTTAAGGTTAGATTTATGGATAGGTCTAGTGTTAGGGTGTGTTTTGCTTAGGATAATGTTTAGAGATAGGGTTTGTGTTAGGGTAAGGGTCAGTGTTCAGATTAGCACTGGATTTAAAGATAGGACCACAATTTTACTAGGGTTAACTCTAGGGGTATTGTTAGTCATTGCATTAGACTAATGGTTATTGTTAGTGCTGGAGATAGGTTTCTGTTTAGGTCTATGGCTATATTTAGGATTAAGTTTAGATAAAGTGATAATTTTATGGTTAGGTTTAGGTATAGGTTTTCCCATAGTACTAGTGTTAGTATTTGGTTTAGGGTTAGGGTCAGGCTTAGACCTAGGGTTAGTGTTAGGGTCAGAATAATGGTCAGGGGTAGGCTTAGGATTTGGGTTAGTGGTAGAGGTAGAATGAGGCCTAGGGTTAGGACTAGTAATAGAGTTGGGGTTTGGGGTAGGCTAAGGATTAGGGTTAGGACTAGGGTAGCATTAGGGTGAGGTTTGGCATAGGGTAAGGGATAGGGTTAAAGCTAGGGTTAGGGTTAGTGTTAGCGTTAGGGTTAAAGGTAGGGTTAGGGTTCAGATTAAGACTAGGTTTTGTGTTAGGGTTAGGGCTATTACTAATATAAGACCTGGCATTACGATTAAGGCTAGTTTTAGGATTAGGGTTCAGGCTACGTTTAGTGTTCGGGTTAGGTTTAGGGTCAGGGTGATGTTTAGAGCTCAGTTTAGTTTTGGCATCAGAATCAGGGTCATTATTAGTTGTATGGTTATGTTTAGGACTCAAATTAGGGCTAGGGTAAGGGCTAGGCATAGTGTTACTGTTTGGTTTAGGTTACGGTTTAGGATTAGAGCTATAGCTCAGTTTTGCTTGAATGCTATGGCTATGGTGAGGGATAGTTTTCAAACTAGCATTAGGATTAGGCCTAGTGTTAGGTTGAGGTTTAGGTTTTAGGTTAGGGGTAGATTTAGAATGGGGGTTAGATCAAGATTTAGGGCTAGGTGTAAGTTTGGGGCTAGGGTTAGGACTAGGCTTTGGGTTATGGTAAGGGATAATGTTAGAATTAGGGATAGGGCTAGGACAATATTTAGAGTTAGTCTTAGGGCTAGGGATATGATTAGATTTAGGGTTAGGGTTAAATTAGGTCTTGGATTAGAGCTAGGTTTAGTATCAGGGCTCAGCCTTGGTTTAGGGCTAGGGTTAGAATTAGGGTTAGGGTATGGTATAATATTATAGCTAAGTTAAGGGCTAGGGTGAGGGTTCACTTTAGGTTTAGGCCTAGTGATATAGTTAGGGTTCAGATTAAGGCTAGGTTTTGGGCCAGGATTATGGCTCTTTTTCAGCATAGGGGCTAACACTAGGACTAGGGCTAATGTTAGGTCTAAGGTTATGGTTAACGACAGTTTCAGGGTTAGGTTTTTGACTATGTATAATGTAAGTTTTTGGATGAGTGTTAGGGTCACTTTTGGAGATAGGGGTATTATTAAGGTCAGTGTAACAGCTAGGGTTTGTTTAGGTTAAGGTTTAGGGTTAGGGCTCAAATTAGGTTAGGATTATATTTACGGTTAGGATAATGGATATGGTTAGGTTTAGGTTCAGATTAGGTTTATGGTAATGAATATGGTTAGGGTTATGGATAGAGTTAGGTTTATCCTAGGATTAGTATTAGGGTACAGTTAGGGTTAAGGTAATAGATAGGATCAGAACTAGAGTTAGGGCTAGGGTTATAGTTAGGATTAAGGCTAGGGTTAGGATTAGGTTTAGAGTTAGGTTAGGGTTAAAGGTAGTGTTAGGGTTAGGGTTAGTGCTAGGTATTAGTTTAGGTTATGGTTAGGGTAGGGCTATGTCTAAAATAAGAACTAGGGTTATGATTAAATCTAGTTTTAGGGTTAAGTTTAAGGTTAGGTCTAGTGTTAGGGTTAGTTTATGATTAGGGTGATGATTTGAAATAGGGTTAGTGTTAGGGTCAGAGTCAAGATCAGTGTTAGTTTTAGGGTTAGGGATAACAGTATAAATAAGGCTAGAGTTATGGGTAGGTGTAGGGTTAGGTTTTGTGTTAGGGTTAGGGCAAGAATTAGGGCTAGGTGCAATGTCAGGTCTGAGGTTACAGTTAGGTTAGTGTTAGGGTTAGGGCTAGGGTTTAGTTTGGTTTTAGAGCTACAACTAGGTTTAGAACTAGTTTTAGGATTAGTGATAGTGTTAGTGGTAGTGGTAGGGTGAGGTTCAGGCTTAGGGTTAGGGTTATATTTAGAGTTATATTTAGGTCTAGGGTTAGGACTTGAGCTAGGTTTAGGGATTAGGTTAGGGCTAGTGTTAGGGTTATGGTAACAGATTTAGTACTAGAAATAGGTCTAGGGCAAGACTTAGAGTTAGTCTTGGGGCTAGGATTAGAGCTAGGGTTAGTGTTAGGGTTAGGGTTAGGGTTAGCATTAGTGTGAGTGTTGGATTAGGTTTAGGGTTAGGGTTAGGGGAGGGATGTGGTTATACCTAGTTTCAGAACTAGGGCGAAGGTTGAAATTAGGGACAGGGCTAGGGTTGGGTTTCAGGTTAGGATTAAGGCTAGGTTTAGGGCTCGGATGAGGCTAATGGGTTTGTGTTAGGTTTAGGGCGAGAATTAGATCTATGGCTAATGTCAGTTAGGGTTATGCTTAGGAATACTGTTAAGGTTAGTTTTATGGCTAGGTCTATTGTAAGGGTTAGGTTTCAGGAAAGGGTCTTGTTTAACGCTAGGGTATTGTTAGGGTACGTGTCTTGTTTAGGGTTTTTTTTTTTTTGGTTATGGTTTATGTTTAGGGCTTGATTTAGCATTAGGGTTAGGTATTGGGTTAGAGTAATTAATAAGGTTAGGTTTAGTGTTCAATTTAGTTTTAGGAAATGGATAGGGTTAGTGTTAGAGATAGGTTTAGAGTTAGGCCTAGGGTTAGCATTTGGATTACGCTTATTTTTATGGTAATGGATATGTTTAGGGCTAGGGTTATGGTTAGGATTAGGGCTAGGGTTAGCGTTATGGTTAAGCCTAGGGTTAGTGTTAGGGTTAGCTTTAGGGTTAGTGTTAGGGTTTGAGCTATGGTTAGGGCTAGGGCAATGGTTAGGTTTAGTGTGACATCTAGGTTTAGGGTTAGGGTTAAGTTTAGAGCCAGGTTTAGCATTAGTGTTAGGGTTATGTTTAGGGTAATGGATAGAGTTAGAACTAGGGTTTGGCCTTGGTTATGGTTAGGATTAGGACTAGGGTTATGGTTAGGGTTAGGGTTAGGTTAGGTTTAGATTTATATTTGGGCAAGGATCATTTTTTGAGCTAGGGTTAGGGTTAAGGCAAGGATTAGGGTAAGGTTAGGTCTAGGGTTAGGGTTAGGGTTAGGGTTATGCTTATAGCTAGGTTTTGTGTGAGGTGTGGGGCTAACATTAGGTCTATATGTAATGTAAGACTTAGAGTTAGGTTATGTCTAGTTCTATTGTTAGTGTTATGGCTAGATTTTTGGTTAACATAAAGTTTAGAGAAAGGATTTGTGTTACACGAAGGGACAATGTTTGGGTTAGGGTTATGGCCAGAATTAGGACTAGGTTTAGGTCTAGATGTAGAGGTAGTGTTTGGGTTAGGTTAAGAGTTATTGTGAGGGCTAAGACTAGGTTTTTGTTTAGGTCTAGAAGTAGAGTTATGGCTTGATTTAGGATTAGGTTTTTGTCTAGGTCAAATGTTAGGGTTAGGTTTAGGTTTACCCATAGGGCTAGTGTAAGGCTTCAGTTTAAGGTTAGGGTCAGGTTTAATCCTAGGGTTAGATTTAGGGTAAGATTAAGGGTCAGGGTTAGGGTTAGGATTTGGGTTAAGGTTAGAGTTAGAATGAGGGCTAGGGTTAGGGTTATGTTTAGAGGTAGGCTAAGGATTAGGATTAGGACTAGGGTAGCATTAGGGTGAAGGTTTGGCTTAGGGTAAGGATAGGGTTAGAGCTAGGGTCAGGTATAGGTATAGGTTTTGTTTAGGGTTATGTTTAAAGTTAGGTTTAAGTCTCTGATTAGAGCTAGCTTTTCTGTTAGCACAGGGCTATGGCTAATTTAAGAACTACTGTTATGATTAGGGCTAGCTTTAGCGTTAGGGGTATGGCTAGGTCTAGTGTTCGGGTTAAGTTTAGTGTTAGTGTGATGTTTAGAGCTAGGGTTATTGTTAGGGTTTGAGTCAGGGTCAGAGTAAGTTCTAGAGTTAGGGTTAGTACTCAAATTAGGGCTAGGGTTAGGGCTACGTATAAGCTTAGGTTTTAGTTTAGGTTAAGAATTAGCATTAAGCCTATGACTCGGTTTTGTTTGAGTGCTAGGGCTAGGGTTAGGGCTAGTTTTCCAATTAGCATTAGGGTTAGGACTAGTGTTAGGGTGAGGTTTAGACTTAGAATTATGGTTTGATTGAGGTTAGGGTTAGGTCTAGGTATAGGGCTAGGGAAAAAGTAGGAATGGAGTTGGGGCTAGGTTTAGGTCTAGGGTTTTTGTTTTGGTAAGGGATAGATTTAGAACTAGGGTTAGTGCTAAGATGAGAGATAGGGTTAGGGTTACAGTTAGGGTTAAGTTTAGGACTAAATTTGTGCTAGGATTAGTGCTAGGGTTAGTGATAGGGCTAGGCCTATGTTTAGGGCTAGGGTTAGGGTTAGGATTAGTGTAAGGTATGATGTTATAGCTGTGTTTAGGGTGAAGTACAAAATAGGGTTAAGGCTAGGGTTAGGGTTAGGGTTAGCATGAAGGCTAGCTTTAGGGCTAGGATTAGGGCTAGGTTTAGGGCTAGGATTATGGTTAGGTTTTGTGTTAAGGTTACGGTTAAAATTAGTGCTTGGGCTAATGTCAGGTCTAGGTTTATGGTTAGGGTTAATTTTAGGGTTAGGTTTATGGCTAGTTCTAGTGTAAGGTTAAGGTGGAGGGTAAGGGTCAGGTTTAGACCTAGGATTATTATTAGATTCACTGTCATGATTAAGGTTTTAGTTAGGTTAAGGTTTAGGATCAGGGCTTTTATTAGTGTTAGGGTTAGCATTAAGGTTAGGGTAATGTTTAAGGTTAGGTTTAGGTTTTAGTTTATGTTAGGGTAATGGACAAAGTTAGGGTTAGAGATAGGGTTAGGGTTATCCTAAAATTAGCATTAGGATTAGAGTTATGGTTAGTGTAATGGATAGGTTTAGAGCTAGGGTGAGGGCTAGGATTATGGTTAGGATTAAGGCTAGGGTTAAGTTTAGGGTTAGGGCAAGTTTTAGTGTTATGGTTAGGTTTAGGGTAATGGTCAGGGCTCTGGTTAGGGATAGGATTAAAACAGGTGTAGGGCTCAGATTAGTGCTAGGTTTGGGGCTAGGTTAGGGCTAGGATTAGGGCTATGACTAACATAAAAACTGGGGTTGTAATTAGGGCTACTTTTAGGGTTTGGGGTAGGAGTTGGTGTAGTTTTAGGGTTAGGTATAATTTTAGGGTGATCTGAGAGCTATAGTTAGTGTTAGGGTCAGAATCAGGGTCAAGGTTACTTTTAGGGTTAGGGTAGGACTTAAATTAGGGCTCGGGATAGGGCTAGGTGTGAGTTAGGTTTTGGTTTAGGTTAAGGGTTAGAGTTAGGGCTATAGCTCGATTTTTTTAAGGCTAGGACTAGGTTAGGGCTAGTTTTAGGATTAGCGTTAGTGTTAGGGCTAGATTTAGTGTGAGGTTTAGTTTTAGGGTTGGGGTTAGATTTAGAGTTATGGTTAGATCTAGGGTTAGTGGTAAGGCTAGGTTTAGGGCTAAGGGTAGAGCAAGTGTTGGTAAGAAATAGGGTTAGAACTAGAATAGGGCTAGGGCAATAGTTAGAGTTAGTATTAGTGCTAGTGTTAGGATTAGAGTTAGGGCTACACTAGGGCTAGGATCAGGTCTAGGATTAGTGTATGGGTTAAATCTAGGGTTAGAGTTAAGGTTAGATTTAGGGGAAGGTTTGGGGTTATATCTAGGTTCAGATATAGGGCGAGGGATAAAATTAGGGATAGGGCTAGAGTTAGGGTTTGGGTTAGGATCAAGACTAGGTATAGGGCTAGAATGAGGGCTAGCATTTGTGTTAGGGTTATGGCAAGAATTAGAGTTAGGGCTAAAATCAGGTCTAGGGTTATGATTAGGGATAGTTTTAGGGTAAGGTTTATGGCTAGATCTATATTCAGATTTAGGTTTAGGGTAAGGTTCAGGTTTAGACCTGGGGTATTATAATGGTCAGGTCAGGTTTTGGGTTTGGATTAGGTTGAGGTTTAATGTTAGTGCTCAAATTAGCATTAGGGTTAGAGTTAGGGATAGTGTAAGGGATAGGGATAGGTTTTGGCTTCAGGTTAGGTTTAGGGTTCATGTTAGGTTTAGGTTAATGGATAGGGTTAGGGTTAGGCCTAGGGTTAGCATTAGGTTTATGGTTATTATTTGGGTAATTGATCAATTTAGAGCTATGGTTAGGGCTAGGATTATGTTTAGGATTAGGGCTAGAGTTAGGGATAGGGTTATGGTTAAGGCTAGGGTTAGGGTTAGGGTTAAGATTAGGATATGGGTTAGGGTTTAAGCTAGGGTTAGTGCTAAGGCTAGGGTTAGGTTTAGGGTTAGGTCAAGGGTTAGGGTCAGTTTTAGGGTTAAGTCTAGGGTTAGGTTTAGTGTTAGGCTTAGTTTTTTCTTACTGTTTGGTTAAAGGTAAGGCTCATGGATTTAGTGTTAGGTCTAGGTTGAGGGTTCAGGTTAGAATCAGAGCTAGGGATAAAGGTAGATTGAAAGTTATTAGAGGTAGGGTTAGCATTAGGTTTAGGGTTGTGGTTAAGGTAATGGATACAGTAGAGCTAGGGTTTGGGCTATGGTTACAGTTATGATTAGGGCTAGGATTAGGGTTAGGGTTTGAGCTAGGGTTTATTTACCATAAAGATTAGGGTTTGAGCTAGAGTTAGGGCAAGGGCTAAGTTTTTGGTTAGGTTCAGTGTTAGGTCTAGGGATAAGATTATGGTAGGTTTAGAGTTAGGGTTAGGGCTACGTTGATCATTAGGGTTAGGATAAGGGTTAGGATAATGGATATGTTTAGATGTAAGTTTAGGTTTAGGTTTAGGGTTAGATTTAGTTTTAGGGTTAAGTTTAAGGCATGGTTAAGTTTAGGTTTCTAGTACAGGTTAGGGTTTGAGCTAGAGTTAAAGCTATGGAAAGTTTTAGGTTTATTGTTAGATCTAGGGTTATTTTTTCGTTTAGGGTTAGGGTTAGGGTTATGGCTAGGATTATCAATAGTGTTAGGTTTAGGGTTAGGGTAATGTGTATGTTCAGAGCTAGGTTTAGGGATAGGGTCAAGTTTAGGGTTAGGGATAGAGTTAGGTTTAAATTTAGGGACAAGTTAAGTTTATATTTAGAGCAAGAGTTAGGCATTTGGTAAATTTAGGACTAAGGATACAGTTAGAGTTAGGATTAGGACTAGGGTTAGGGTTAGTGTTACACCTAGGGCTAGGTTTAGGCCTAAGATTCACTCTAGGTTTTGTGTTAGGTTAAGGTGTAGGGTTAGGGCTATGGGTAATGTAAGAGCAAGGATTATGATTAGGGCCAGTTGTTGGGTTAGGGTTATGGGTAGGTCTAGTGTTAGGTTTAGATTTTCAGTTAGGGTCAGGTTTAGAGATAGCTTAGTGTTAAATGCAGGGTCCATGTTCAGGTTAGTGTTAGGGTTAAGGTTAAAGCCAGAATTAGGACTAGGTTTATGTCTATGGGAAGGGTTAGACTTTGCATTAGATTAAGGGTTCTCGTTAGGGCTAGGGCTAGGTTTTTGTTTAGATCTAAGGATAGAGTTAAGGCAATATTTAGGATTAGGTTTAGGTCTAGGGCTAGTGGTAGAGTCAGGTTTAGTATAAGTTTACTGGTAGGGCTAGTGTTAAGGTTTGGTCTAGGGTTAGAATAAGGTTTTTACCAGTGTTAGTGTTATGGTCAGAATAAGGGTCAGGATTAGGGCTAGGGTTTTGGATCGGTTAGAGGTAGAATGAGGGCTAAGTTTAGGACTATTAATAGGGTTAGGCTTTTGATTAGCCTAAGGATTAGGGCTAGGTCTAGGGTTAACATTAGGCTTAGGATTTTGCTTAGGTTTAGAGATAGAGTTAGAGCTAGTGTTATTGGTAGGGTTACAATTAGGGTTAGTGTTAAAGCTAGGTTTCGGCCTCAGATTATGGCTAGTTTTTGTGTTAGCATTTGGGCTAGTGTTAGGGCAACAAATAATGTAAGAATCAGGATTACAATTTAGTTAGATTTAGGGTTAGTGTTTGAGATTAGTGTTTATGGGTAGGTTTAAGGTTAGGATGAATTTATAGTTAGGGTTATTGTTAGGATAGGAGTCAGATACAGGGTTAGGGTATATGTCAGGGTCGGGGTTAGTTTTAAGGTTAGGGTTCAGATTCAAATTAGGGCTAGGATTAGTTCTAGGTGTAATATAGGGTTTGTTTTAAGTTACGGTTTAGGGTTAGGTCTATTGCTAGGTTTTGTTTTAGTTCCAGGGTTAGGGTTAACACTAGATTTAAGATGAGTATTAGGGTTAGGTCTTGTGTTAGTGTTAGACTTAGGCTTATGGTTAGGGTTATATTTAGAGTTAGGCTTAGATCTAGGGTTAGGCTAGGACTAAGGATAGGGCAAGGGTTAGGGCTAGGTTTAGAGTTTCGGTAAGGGATAGGGTAAGAACTAGGAATAGGGCCAGTGTGAGAGTTAGAGTTTGTCTTAAGGCTAGGATTAGGGTTAGGGTTTGGATAAGGGTTAAGTTAAGGCCAGAATTAGGGCTAGAGTTAGTATTCAGTTTAGGCCTAGTGATAGGATTATGGTTAGGTTTATGTTTAGGATAAGGGGTGGTGTTATAGCTAGCTTTAGAGGTAGGGTTAGGGATAGAGTCGGGATAGGGCTAGGGGTAGATTTAGGGTTATGATTAAGGCTAGGTTTAGGGCTAGGGTGAGGGCTAGATTTTTTTTTAGGTTTAGGGCTAGGATTAGGGCTAGGGCTAATATCAGGTCTAGGGTTATGATTAAAAATAATGTTAGGGTTAAGTTTAGGTCTACATCTAGTGTAAGGGTTAGGCTTAGGGAAAGGGTCAAGTTTATAGCTAGGGGAAATTTTAAGTTTAAGGTCAAGTTTAAGGTTTTGTTCAAGTTAGGATTTAGGTTTAGGGCTCAAATTAGAATTAGGGTTAGAGTTAGGATAATGATAGGGTTTAGTTTAGGGTTCAGGTTAGGTTTAAGCTAATTGATAGGGTTAGCATTAGCAATAGGGTTAGGGTTAGGCTTAGGGTGAGCATTAGGGTAAGGGTTATGGTTATGGTAGTGGGTTGGATTAGAGCTTAGGTTTGAACTAGGGTTCAGGTTAGGGATAGGTCTTGAGTTATGGTTAGGGTTAGGTTTAGAACTAGGGTTAGGTTTAGGATTATGGTTAGTGTAAGTTTTCGATTTTGAACTAGGGTTATGGCTAGGGAGAGGGTTAATTTTAGGGTTATGTCTAGGGATAGGATTATGGTAAAGTTAGGATTAGGGTTAGGGCTAGGGTTATCATTAAGGTTAGGTTTAGGGTTAGGGTAATGGATAGGGTTAGATATAGGGTTAGAATTAGGGTTAGATTTTGGTTTAGGGTTAGGATTAGGGCTATGGTTATGTTGAGGTTTATGATTAGGTTTAGGGTTTAAGTTAGGGTTAGGGCTATGCTGAGTGTTAAATTTAGGATTATGTCTAGGGTCAGTTTTCTGGTTAGTTTATCCCAACACTAGACCAAGTGCTAACCCTAATCCTATCGATCCAAATTGTAACCCTAGTTCGTACATTGGCTGTAACTTTAAACCTAGTCCTAACTCCAAGCATAACTTAGCTCTAAACTGGACCTAACCTTAGCTTTAACCCTTACACTAATTCTAACACTAGTCCTAACCCTAACCCTAAAAATAGCCCTAACCCTAGCTCTAACCCTATCCCTTACCCTAAGTTAACCCTAACCCTAATGCTAACAATAGTCTTAACCCTAATCCTTATTTAATCCAAACCCTAACCCTATTAGTAGTCCTAATCTTAGCCCTCATTCTAGCTCTAACCATAACCCAAACCTGACACTTATTCTGACCCTAACGGTAACTGTAGGTCTAAAACTGACCCTAACCTTCAATCGAACCCTAACACTACCACTAGCAATAAACCTACACCTAAACCTAACCCTAACACTAGCCCTAACCCTAACCCCAACCCTAGCACTAATCCTATCCCTTACCCTATGCCAAAACCTAACCTTAATGCTAACCCTAGTCCTAACCCTAATTCTTAGCCTAACACAAATCCTAACTTTATTACTAGTCCTAATCCTAGCCATCATTGTAGTTATAACTGTAACCATAACACTAACCCTAACCCTGACCCTAACCATAAACCAAATTCTAACATTAGCTCTACCTGTAAACCTATACCTAAACCTTACAGTAACACTAGCCATAGACATAAACCTAATCCTAAATCTAGCCATATCTCCCACCCACGACCGAAACGAAAACCTAGCCCTAGCCCTAATGATACTTCCTAACCTAATCCAAACACTAACCCTACATCTAGACCTAACCAATCCTAATTTAGGCTCTATCCCTAACCCTAATCCTAATCCAAATACAGACCCTGACACTAACACTAACTTAGCTTTAAAACTGACCCTAACCAAAACATAAACCTAACACTTGACTTAGCCATAACCCTAACCATAACCTAGTCTTTATATACCCATAGCCCTAACCCTAGCCCTAAACCTAACACAAAATCTAGCCCTAATCCTAGGCCTAAACCTAGCCCTAAGCATAACCCTAACCCTAATCGTATCCCTCACGCTAATCCTAACCCTCAACTTAGACCTAAACCAAGCTAAAACTCTAACCCTAACTCTAAAAATAACGCTATCCCTATCCCTAAACCTAACACTAACCCTAGAATAATCATAATGTTAATACTAGCTTTAATTCTATCTCTATAATTATCCATTACAATAAACCTAACCCTAAACCTAATGATAACCCTATCTCTAAATCTAACTGTAAACCTAATCCTAGACCTAACCCTATACCTAACCCTCATCATAGCCCTAACCCTAGATCAAATCCTAATCTATACTCTAACTAACCCTAGCCCAAACCCTAACACTAACCCTAAACATAAAACTACCCCTAACCCTAACTTGATATCTAATCCTATCCATTAACCTAACTCTAAATGTAACCTTAGACCTAACCCTAACTCTAACCCTAACCTTAACTGTAAATCTAACTCTAGACATAACACTAAACCTAACTCTCACCCTAGCACTAACCCTAGTTCAAAACCTAACCTATATCCTAAACCTAACCCAAACACTAACCCTAGAACTAGCCCTTACCCTAACCCTAACCCTATCTCTAGCCCTAATCCTAACCAAAACGCTAGCCCTAACCCTAGCTCTAATGCTATCCATTACCCTAACAATAACCATAACCAAAATGCTAACCCTAGGCCTAACCCTAACCCTATAACTAAACCTAACCATACCCATTATTCTAATCTTAACCTGTATCCTAAACTTAAAACTATCCATTACCCTAAACCTAACTTTAACCCAAACCCTAATTTGAGTCCTAACCCTAAAATTTAACCTAACCCATAACCTAAACGTGAAGATGACCTTAAAAAAACACCTAATTCTAACTTGATCCTTACTCTAAACCTACCCTTATACAAGACCTAGCCATGAAACTAGCCGTATAACTACCCCTATCCATATCCTAAATCTGACATTATCCCTATCCCTAAAATTTTCCCTAAACCTAACAAAAGCCCTAGCCCTCATCCTAACACCAAATCTTGCCTTAATCCTAACCCAGTCCTAAACCTATCCCTAATTCTAATCATTGTCCTAGCCCTAAACCTAGCTATAACCCCATCTCTTCCCCTAAACCTAACCCTAAACATAGCCCTAAAATTAGGCCTAACCCTAATACTAATCTTAGAGCTATTCCTAGGCCTAGTTTAGCCCTAACCCTAATCCTAACCCTAGCCTTAAGACTAAATCTAATTCTTGCCTAGCCCTATTTCTAGTTCTAACCCTATCTCTTACCATAACCTTAGCCTTAGCCCTAAAACTTAACCGAGCTATAGCACTAACCCTAACCCTTAACTTAAACCAAATCCTAACCCTACATCAAGCCCTAAGCCTACCCCTAATTCAAGTCCTATCCCTAACCTAAAACTAACCCTGAACCTGACTCTGAATCTAACACTAATCGTAGCTCAAAACATCACTGTAAACTTAACCCTAATCCTAAAACTAGACTTAGTCCTAACTGTAACCCTAAAATTAGCCCCAATCATAACCCTAGTTCTCACATTAGCCCTATCACTAACACTAGCCCTAACAAAAACCAAAACCTAGCCCTAATCTGAGCCCAAACCCTAGCTTTAACCCTATCTCTAACCCTAAATGTAGCTCTATCCCTTACCCTAACCCTAACCCTAAATTTAATCCTTACACTAACCCTAAACCTAACCCTAACCAAAACCCTAGCCCTAACCCTAGCTCTAACCCTATCCAATACCCTAACCCAAACCATAACCCTAATGCTAACCCTCTGCCTAACCCAAACACGTTCCCTAACCCTAACCTAGCTATTATCCTAAACATAACCCTAACCCTAAAGCTAACCTAATACTAGACCTAGATGTAACAATAACCCTAAAACTAGCCCCAATTGTAACCCTAGTTCTTACATTAGCCATACACCTAAAGATAACACAAAACATAGCCCTAATCTGATCCCTAACATTAGCTTTAACTCTAACCCTATCCCTAACCCTAACCCTCACCCTAAGCCTAGCCCTAACCCTATCACTAAAATTGTCCCTTACCCTGAGCCAAACTCTAACCCTAAATATACCTAGTTTTAACCTAATTCTTAGCCTAACCCAAAACCTAACTCTATTACTACTCCTAACACTAGCCCTCAATCTAGCTCTATCTCTATCCAAAACCCTAAATCTAACCCTGACCCTTATTCTGACCCTAATACTAACCATAGGTCTAAACCTGACCCTAACCCTAAACCGACCACCAACATTGGTGCTATCTGTAATCCTGTACCTATACCTAACCCTAACACTAGACCTAGATCTACACCTAATCCTTCATATAGCAATAACTCTAGCCCTAGCCCTAGACAAAAACCTAGCCCTAACCCTAACAATAACCCTTACCCTAACACAAACACTAACTCTACTCCAAGACCTAACCCTAGTCCTAAAGCTGGACCTAATCATAAACCTAACCCTATCCTAAACACTGACCCTTACCCTAACACAAACCCTACCTCAAAACCATTTTCTAACTAAAAACCTAACCCTAAACTAGACCTAGCCATATCACTAACGCTAAAACTAGCCATAACCATAAGCCAAATCCTACATCTAACTCTATACATTACCCTAACCATAACCCTAACCCTAATGCTAACCCTAGCCCTAACACTAACCCTGACTCTAACCCAAAACCTTGTCCTAGTGCAAATCTTAGTTCAATATCTAACCCTTAAATATAACTAAATGCTAACACTAACCCTTAGCCTAAACCTTACCCTAACCTTAACCCTAGCCCTAATCCTAACCTTAACCCTAGCCATAACTCTAGCTCTAACAATGCCCATTACCCTAACCATAACCCAACCCTAAAGATAACCCTAGCCCTAACACTAAATCTACCCTAATGCTAACCCTAGCCATAAACCTAAACCTTGTCATAGACCTAACCCTAGCTCAAACCCTAACCATTACATTAAACCTAACCCTACACCTATCCATAACACTACCCTTAAGCTAAAACCTAATACTAAGCTTAAACCTAACCTGACATCAAACCCTATCCAATACCCTAAACCTAATGATAACCCTAACCCTAATCCTAACACTAACCTTGACCCTAACCATAACTAAAACCTAAGCCTAACCCTAAACCTAACATTTGCCCTATGGCTAACCCTAGCTCAAACCATAAACCATACCCTAAACCTAAACCTAAAGTTATCCCTGGGTCTCACCCTAACACTAATACTACCTCAAGCCCTAATACTAACCATAACCCTTGCCCTAACCCTAGATCTAACCCTCTCCATTGCCCTAAACAAAACCCTTATTCTAATGTTAACCCTAGGCCTAAACCTAACCCTTTCACTAACTCTAACCCTATCTATTACCCTACACCTAACCTGAACCCTAAACCTAATCCTATCATACCATATCCCTAACCCTATAGCTAATTGGAGCCCTAATCCTAAACCCTAACATAAATAAAATGAAACCTGATTCTAACCCTAATCATACCCCCAGCTCTACACCTAACCCTTATCCTAGACCTAGCCATAAATCTAACCCTCAGTCTATTCCTAACCATAACCCTAGACCTGACACTAGCCCTAGCCCTAATTCTTGCCATAACCCTAAAACAAACTCTAGCCCTCATTGTAGCCCTAAATCTAGCCTAAGTACTAACCCAAAACATAATCCTAGAACTAACCATAATTCTAACATTCGATCTAGCTCTAACACTAGCTATAACCCATCCCTTCCGCTAAACCTAACCCTATCCATAAACCTAAACCTAAGCCTAAAACTAGACCTAAACCTAGCACAAAATCTACACCTAATCCTAGCTCTAATTTAGCCCTAAACCTAACCTAACCCTAGCCCTAAAACTAACCCTAACTCTCACCCTAGTCCTATTCCTAGTTCTATTCCCAACCCTTACCATAACCCTAAAACTTGCCCAAACCTTAGCCCTAACCCAAGCCCTAGCCCTAATCCTACATCTAATCCTAACTCGAAATATAACCCTAAATCTAAGCCTAAATCTCTCAGTAACACAAGCTGCAACACTAACACTAATCCTTAAACCAGCAATAATCTAGCCCAAGCCCTACAACAAAATAGAGTAATAGCCCAAACCCTAACATTTAACCTAAACCAAACCCTAAGCCTACACCTACCCCTAAACCTAGCTGTAATTTGGTTCTATCCCTAACCGTAAAACTAACCCTGACCCTTACTCTGACTTTATACTAACTCTAGCTCTAATCATCACCCAAAACCTAAATTGAACCCAAACACTAGACCTAACCCTAACCCTAACACTAAAACTAGCCATAATCGTAACCCTAGTTCTTACATTAGCTGTAGCCCTAACCCTAGAAGTACCCTAACCCAAAACCTATGCTAATCAGAGCCCTAACACTAGCTTTAACACTAACAGTAACTGTAACCCTAGATCTAACACCCTAAATCTAATGCTAAATCTAACCCTTGAAATAACCCAAAACCTAACACTAACCCTAACCCTAATCCTAAGAATAACCTTAGCCCTAAACCTGGCTCTAATCCTATCATTACCTTAATCCTAACCCTAACCCTAATGCTAACCCTAGGATAACCCTAACCCTATTTCTAACCCAAAACCTATCCATTACACTAAAACTAACCTGAACCCTAAACCTAACCATATCCATAAACCTAATCCTAACGTTAACTCTAACGCTAATTTGAGCACTAACTTTAAACATTAACTTAATGCAACTTGGAACCCTGTACCTTATCCTAATAATGCCCCTAGTTCTAAACCTTACCCTAAACCTTAACCTATCCCTTACACTATACCTAGCAATAACTCTAATGGTAAAACTATTTCTAACCCTAATCCTAGACCTGACATTAGCCCTAGCACTAATGAAGCCCTAAACCTAACACAAACCCTAACCCTAATCCTAGCCCTAAACATAGCTTTAATCCTAACCCTAACCCTAACACTATCCCTAATCCTAATTTTAACCCTTGCCCTAGATAACATCATGCCTAACAATAACCATAACCATAACCATAGCACTAAACCTAGGCTTAGCCTTAATACTAACCCTAGCTCTAAACCTAGCCCTAATAAAGCCCTAACCCCAACCCTATGAAATCCTAACCCTAAGATTAACTCTAACTCTCGCCCTAGCCCTATCCCTAGATCTAAACCTATCCATTATGATAACCCAAACCCTAGCCCAAACCCTAGCCTTAACCTAGATTTAACCATAACTCTAAATATAACCCTAACCATAAGCCTAAACCATACCTTATGACTAGCTTTAACCCTAACGCTAAATTGAAAACAAGCACTAACCCTAGCCCTACCACTCAAGCAAAACTGAGCCATAGCACTGACACTAACACTTAACCTAAACCATAGCCTAAACATACACCTAGCCCTAATACTATCCCTAATTCAATCCCTAGCTCTAATCTTAGAACTAATACTAACCCTGACTCTCACCCTAACACTGACCCTAGCTCTATACATCAATCTATCCCTAAACCTAATCCCAACACTACACCTCGCCCTAAACCTAACCATAAACTAGTCCTAATTGTAATGCCAGTTCTTACATTAGCCATACCCCTAAACCTAACACAAAACCTAGCCCTAATCCAAGGCCTATACCTAGCTTTAATCCTAACCCTAAACCTATCCCTAGTCTTAACCCTAGCTCTAACCCTATCCCTTATCCTAAGACAAACCCTCACTCTATTGCTACCCTAGTACTAACCCTAATATTAAGCCTACTCCAAACTCTAACTTTATTACTAGTTCTAACCCTAGCCCTCATTCTAGCTCTAAACTTAACCCAAACCCTAACCCTAACCCTGACCCTTATTCTGACTCTAACACAAAACTTAGGTTTAAAACTGACCCTAACCCTTATCCAAAACCTAACACTAGCCCTACTAGTAACCCTATACCTAAACTTAACACTAACACTAGCCCTAGACCTAACACTAATTCTAAATATAGCCATAACCCTAACCTTAGCCCTAACATTAACCCTTAACCTAAACCACACACTAACCCCACCCCTAAACCTATACCTAGTCCACACTCTGGAACTAAGCATAAACCTAATCCTAACCTGAACCCTGACACTTACCCTAAGAAAAACCCTAGCTCTAAACCTTATTCTAACCCAAAAAGTTACCCTAACACTAGAAAAACCCGAAAACTAGCCATAACCATAACTCTAGCTCTTAAACTATAATACACCTTACACTAGCCCTAAACCTCACACTAGACCTATCCCTAATTGTACCCCTAACCTAACCCTAAGCATAACTCTAACCCTAAACCTAGCCCTAATCCTAAACCTAATCTTGTCTTAGCTCTAACCCTAGTTCAAACCCTTAACCTTAACATAAACATAACCCTAGCCAAAACCCAATACCTCACTCAAACCCTAGACTTAATCCTAACCTTAACCATAGCACAAACTCTAGCTCTAACTCTATCCACTACCTTAAAGATAACACTAAACCTAATGCTATCCCTAGCCCTAACCCTAAACCTAACCCT
This sequence comes from Spermophilus citellus, assembly GCF_964194105.1. Classification (NCBI taxonomy): domain Eukaryota; kingdom Metazoa; phylum Chordata; class Mammalia; order Rodentia; family Sciuridae; genus Spermophilus; species Spermophilus citellus. Next base: position 3,056,493 of record NW_027673039.1, on the reverse strand, counting down.
ACCCTAGCCCTGACTAACCCTAACCCTCACTCCAGCCCTAACCCTACCTCAATCCCTAACCCTTAAAATTAAGCTAAACCTAACTCTAACCAAAGCCCTAACCCTAACCTAACCCTAGTCCTAATCCTAACCTGAACCGTAGACATAACCCTAGCTAGAATCCTACCCATTACACTAATCCTAAACTGTACCCTAATGATAACACTAGACCTAAAGCTAAACATACCCTAAACATAAACATAAATCTAATCCTAGAACTAGTAGTGAACCTAACCCTAAACCTAACCTAAACTAGCTCAAATCTTAACCCTAACCCTAATCCTAACCCTAACTCTAACCTAAATTTATCCGTAACTCTAACCTGACATCTAAATCTATTACCCTAACCCTAATGATATCCCTAGTCCTAACCCTAATACTAACACTAACACTAACCATGACTATAACCCTAGCACTAACCTTACCCTAGCACTAACACTAGCTCAAACTCTAAACCATTACAGAAACCTAATCCTAACTCTAACCCTCGCCCTAACCCTGACCCTAACCCAAACTCTAGCCCTAATCGTAACCATAACCCTAGCCCTAATCCTAGGTCTAACCCTATAAATTACCCTAATGATATCATAACACTAATGCTAACTCTAGGCCTAACCCTCAAACACATCACAAACCAAAACCATATCCATTACTCTAAACCTAACCGGAACCCTAATTCTAACCCTATCCATTGCCCTAACCCTAATTCTAACCTTAGTGCTAATTTGAGCTCTAAACCTAAACCTTATCCTAACACAAACCAGAAGTCTAACCATGACCCTAATAATATGCCTAGCTCTAAACCTGACCCTTTCCCTAAACGTAACACTGAAATTTGACCTAGCCATAAACCTAAACCTAAGACTCTCCCAAAGTGTAAACCTAGACCTGGCATTAGCCATAACCCTAATTCTTGCTCTAAACCTAACATAAAACCTATCCCTAATCCTAGAGTGAACCCCAATGTTAATCCTAACCCAAACCATAACCCTATACCTAAACCTAAAATAATCATAAAACTAGCCCTAACCCTAACCATAGCACTAAAACAAAACTGAGCAACAGGCCTAACACTAAATCTTGACTTAAACCAAACACTAGCAGTACACCTAGAACTAACCCTAACCCTAATTCAAGTCCTAATCCTAACCTTCAAAATAACCCGAAACCTGACTGATATCCTAACACTCACCCTAGCTCTAAACAGCACCCTAAACTTAAACCAAACCCTAACAGTAACCCTAGCCCTAATTCGAGTCCTAACCCTAACCATAAAACTATCCCTGACCTGACTCATATCCTAACACTATCTCTAGCTATAAATATAAATCTAACTTTAAACCTAACCCTAACACTGACCTACCCCAAACCTAAACCTAAAAATAACCTTAAGTGTAACCCTAGGTCTTATATTTGTCATGCCCTAACCTAGCCTTAAACCTCACACAAAAACTAGACCTAATCTGAGCCCTAAAACTAGCTGTAACCCTAACCATAACCCTAACCCCAGCCCTAAACCTATGTCTAAGCCTATCCCTTACCCTAAGCAAAACCCTAACCTTAATGGTAACCCTAGATGTATTCCTAATTCTTAGGCGAAACAAATATTAACACTATTAATAGTCCTAACCCTAGATCTAATTCTAGCTCTAACACTATCCAAAACCCTAAACCTAACCCTGACCCTTATTATGACTATAACCCAAACCAGAGGTCTAAACTTGACCTAAACCTAAACCAAACCCTAACAGTAGCCCTACTGGTAACCTTATACCTAAACCTAACACTACCATTATTCTTAGGTCTAAACCTAATTCAAAATCTAGCCTTAACTTTAGCTCTAGACCTAAACAAAAACATAGCTTTAGCCCTCACAATAACCCTTAACATAACCCAAACAATGCCTCTACCTCTAGACCTAAACCTATTCCTAATTCTAGCCATAACCCCAACCCAAACACTGTCCCTTCCTGTAACAAAAATCCTAGCTCTAAATTTTATGCTAAACCCAAATCTAGCCATAACCGTAACAATAGACCTAGCCATAACCCTAACTCTAGGTCTTACATTACATATAGCCCTAATGTTAGCACCAACCTCAAACAAAAACTAGCTCTAAGCGTAACCCTAACCCTAACCCTAGAACTAATCCTAACCCTAACCCTTGCCTTAACCCTAACTCTAGCTCAAACACTAACACTTGCCCAAATATAAATCAAAACCTAACCCTAACGCTAACCCTAACCCTAGTCCTAATACTAACCATAACCAAGGCCAAACCCTAGTTCTAACTCTATCCATTACCCTAAACATAACCCTAACCCTAATGCTAAACCTGGCTCTAAACTTAACCCTAACCCTTAACCTAGATGTCACACTAAACCTAACCATTGCCCTAGCCCTAACCATAGCTCAAACCCTAACACTTACCCTAAACCTAACCCTAACACTAACCCTAGGCTTAACCCTAACCCTAACCCTAGCCCTAATCCTAACCATAACCCTAGCCCTAAACCTGTCCATTACCCTAAAAATAAGCCTAATCCAAATGCTAACCCTAGGCCTAACTCTAAACCTATCTCTAACACTAACCCTATCCATTTCCTAAAACTAACTTGAACACTAAACCTAACCTTATTAATTACTCTAACCCAATCCCTAACCCTAATGCTAAATCAAGCCCTAGACCTAAACAATAACCAAAAAAAAAACCCTAAACAAGACACTTACCCTAACAATACACCTAGCTTTAAACCAGACTCTTTCCCTAACCCTTACAATAGACCTAGCCATAAACCTAACCTTAACACTATCCCTAAGCATAACCCTAACTGACATTAGCAATAGACCTAATTCTCGCCCTAAACCTAACACAAACTGAAGCCATCATCCTAGCCCTAAACCTAGCCTTAATCATAACCTGAACCCCAACCCTAGCCCAATCCCTAATTTCAACCCTCACCCTAGTGCTGAACCTAGGTATAACCACATCCCTCCTCTAACCCTAACCCTAAACCTAATCCAACACTCACACTAATGCTAACCCTAACCCTAACCCTACCACTAACGCTAGCTCTAATCCTAGCCCTAATTTAGTGCTAATCGTAACCCTAACTCTAACCCTACCCCTAAGACTAACTCTAACTCTTGCCCTAGACCTATTTCTAGTACTAACTCTATCTGTTACCATAACCCAAACACTATCCCTAACCTAACCCCTAAACCTAGCCCAAGTCCTAACCCTAGATCTAACCATAACTCTAAATATAACCCTAACCCTAAGCCTGAACCTCACCCTACCACTAGCCCTAACACTATCACTAATTCTATAACTAGTTCTAAACCTAACTGTAGCTCTAAAACAAAACTGAGCCCAAACCCTAACCTTAACACTAAACTAACTCTAACCTCAGAACTGACATTAGACCTAGCCCTAATTCTTGCCCTAACCCTAACACAAAACCTAACCCTACACCTACCCATAACTCTAGCCTTATTTATACTGTTAGCCCTAACCCTAAAACTAACACTGATCTTGACTCTGACTCTAACACTAACCCTATTTCAAATCATCACCCTAATCATAAACTAACCCCTAAACTAGACCTAGTCCTAAACCTAACCCTAAAACTAGCCTTAATTGTAACCCTGGTTCTTATTTTAGCGATAGCCCTACACTAACCCTAACCTAATTTAATACCTAGCCCTAACCCTAACCCTAAAATTAGCTTTAACCCTAACATAACTCTAAACCTAATCCTAACCCTAGCCTTAATCCTAACCATAACCCTAGCCCTAACTCTAGCTCTGATCCTATCTATTACCTTAACCCTAACTGTAGCCCTAATTCCAATCCTAGGATAACCCTAACTCTATCCATAACCCTAACCATATTCATTACCATAAACCTAACCTGAACCTTAAACCTAACCATATCCATTATCCTAACTGTAAACATAATCCTAACCTAATTTAAGCCCTATCCCTAAACCTTAACCTAAACAAACTCTAACTGTTACCCTGACCCTAATAATACCCCTATCTCCTAAAGTGACCCTAACACTCATCCTAAACCTTACATTATACATAGCCAAAAACCTAACCCTGAAACTATCGTTAACCATAACCCTAGACCTAACATTAGCCCTAGCCCTAATGTTAGCCCTTATGCTAAAAAAGAGCCCTAATCCTTGCCCCAAAACTAGGCTTAATCTGAACCCTAACCACATCACTAGGCCTAAACCTAAAGTGAACCCTCACCCTAGCCCTTAACCTAGCTATAATATTATACCGTACCCCAACCCTAATTCTAACCCTAGCCATAACCAAGGCTGAGCCCTAATACTAAACCTAGCTCTAATCCAAGACCTAATTTAGCCCCAACCCTAAATCTAATCATATCCCTAGCCCTAAGACTAACTCTAACCATTGCTTTAGCCCTAGCCCTAGTTCTAATATTATCCCTTACCATAATCCAAAGCCTAGCCCTAACCCTAGCCCCAAACTTACCCCTAGCCCTAAACCTTGATGTAATCCCCATTCTAAATCAACCCCTATCCTCAAACTTAAACCTCAACCCAACACTAGGCCTAATCCTAATGCTAGTTTGAAAACTATCCCTCACCATAGCCATAGCATTCAAGCAAAACTGAGCTACAGCTCTAATCCTAAACATTAACCTAAACCAAACCCTAACACTATGCCTAGCCCTTACCCTAGCCCTAATTTGAGTCCTAAACCTAACCGTACAACTAATAATGACCCTGATTCTGATGCTAAAACTAACCTTAGCTCTAAACATCACCCTAAACCTAAACCTAACCCGAACACTAAACGTAGCCCGAACCCTAGTCCTAAAACTAGCCCTAATTGTAATGCCAGGTCTTACATTAGCAATAGCCCTAGCCCTAACACAAAACCTAGCCTTAATCTGAACCCTAACCCTAGCTTTAACCATAACGCTAACACTTACCCTAACCCTAACCCTAGCTCTAACCCTATCCCTTACCCTATGCCAAACCTCACCCTAATGCTACCCTAGTCCTAACCCTAAACCTTAGCCTACCCCAAACCCCAACTCTATTACTAGTCCTAACCCTAGGCCTCATTCTCTCTCTAACCCTAACCCAAACCCTAAGCCTACCCCTTACCCTTATTCTGACCCTAACACTAACCCTAGGTCTAAGCCTGACCCTAAACCTAAACCAAACACTAACACTAGTCCTATGTGTAAACCTATACCTAAACCTAACCATAAAATTATCACTAAACCTAAACTTAATTCTAAATATAGCCATAACTCTAGCCATAGCCCTAAACAAAAACCTAGCTCCAGTACTAACAATAACCATTAGTCTAATGCAATGACTAACAATACCCCTAGAATTAATCCTAGTAAAATTGTGCTCCTAACCGTAAATTTAATGCTAACCTGAACACTGAACCTTACCCTAAAACAAACCCTAGCTCTAAATCTTATCCTAACCCAAAACATACCCTACACTAGAACTATCCATAACTCTAACCTTAAAACTAGTCATAACCATAATCCCAGTTCTTGCATTACACATAGTCCTAACACTAGCCATAAACTTCCCTCCAAAACCTAGCCCTAAATGTAGCACTAAAACCAGCTGTAAGCCTAAATCTAACTTTATCCCCAGCCCTAAACCTCACACTTTCCTAGCCCTAAACTTAGCTCAAACTCTCTTACCCTAAATGTAGCCCTAACCCCAAACCTAACCCTAAAACTTGAACTAATCTTAACTATAACCGTAGCACAAATCCTACCTCAAATTCTATCCATTACCTTAAATATAACCCTAACACTAATGGTAACCCTAGGCCTAACTCTAACCCTCATTCTAACCATAGCCCTGACTGTAACACTAAAGTTCACCTTAGTCCTAACCATAAACACTTAACCTAAACATAACACTAACACTAGGCCTAACCCCAACCCTAGTCCTAATCTTAACTTTAACCCAATCCCTAACACTAGCATTATGTCTATCCATTACTCTAAACATAAGCCTATCCTAAATGCTAAACCTAGGCCTAAACCTAGCACTATCCCTAAAAATAATCCTATACATTACTCTATACCTAACCTGAACCCTAAACCTACTCCTATTCATTGCTATAACCCTAACCCTAATGCTAATTTGAGCCCTAAACCTACACCTTAACCTAAAGTAAACCCTAACCTGGAATTTGACCCTAATAATACACCCAGCTCAAACCTGACCCTTACCCTAAACCTAACCCTTACACTATACTTAGCCATAAACCTAACCTTAACCATAACCCTAGACCTGACATTAGTCCCAACCCTAATTCTAGCCCTTACCTTAACAAAAAACCTAGCCCTCATCCTACCCCTAAACTTAGCCTTAATGCTAATCCAAACCCTTACCCTGGCTCTATCCCTAATTTTAACCCTCGACCGAGCCCTGAACTTAACTATAAGTCCATCACATCCCCTAAAACTAAACCTAACCCTAACAATTACACCAACACTTACCCTAGCCTTAACCATAGGCCTAACACTAACACTAACTCTAGCGTTAATCCTAGCCCTAATTTAGCCCTAACCCTAACACTATCCCTAACCCTATTCCTAAGAATAACTCACTCTCACCCTAGCCCTATTTTTATTTCTAACCCTGTCCATTACCTTAGTCCTAACCTTAGCCCTCATTGTAGCCATAGACCTAACCCTAGATCTAACCATAACTCTAAATCTAACCCTAAACTCAAGCCTAAACCTCACCCTGCCACTATCCCTAATTCCATTGCTAATCCTAAATCTAGCCCTAAAACTAGTCCTAGCCCTAAATCAAAACCGAGCCATTGCTGTAACACGAAACCTTAACCTAAACCAAACCCTAATTCTACAACTAGCCATAACCCTAGCTCTAATTCAAGTCCTAGGAATAAAACTAACCATAACTCTAAATATCACCCTACCCCTAAAGCTAAGGCTGACACTAGACAAACCCAAATCCCATCCCTAGAACTAAACCTAATCCTAAACATAGTTTTTACATTGGCCTTAGCCCTAACTCTAGCCTTAACCCTAACACAAAATACCCTAATTTGAGCCCTAACACTAGAACTCTAACCCTAACCCCAACCCTAGTCCTAAACCTAACCCTAACTCTAGCCTTAAACCTATCCCTTACCTTAAGCCAAACCCTATCCATAATGCTAAACCTAGTCCTAATCCTAATCCTTAGCCTAATCCTATTTCTAGTCCTAACACAAGCACTCATTCCAGCTCTAATTCTAACCCAAAACCTAACCCTAACCTTCACCCTTATTCTGACACTAACACTAAGTATAGGTCTAAACCTGAAACTAACCCTAAACCAACCTTATACCTAAACCTCACACTAACACTAGCCCTTAACCTAAACCAAATCCTAAATCTAGCAATAACTCTAACCCTAGACATAAGCAAAACTTAGTCCTAGCCGTAACAATACTCTTAACCTAAAACAAACACTGAACCTACCCCTAAACCTAACCTTGTCCTAATTCTGGTTTTCACCCTAACCCTAACTCTAATCTGAACACTGACCTTGTCTTAAACTGTAAACCTATCTCTAAACCTGAACTGAACCAATATCTAAAACTAACACTAGACCTAGCCTTAACTATATCCCTAATACGAGCCCTAATCATAACCCTAGCTCTTATATTGCCCATAGCGTTAACCCTAGGCCTAACCTAACACAAAATGTAGATCTTATTCTAGGCCTTAACCTAGCCTTTGGCATAACCCTAACACAAACCGTAGCCCTAATCCTACCCTAACCATCGCCTTAGTCCTAACCCTGGCTCAAAACCTAATCCTTACCCTAAATATAAACCTACACCTATCCCTAAAACTAACCCTAAACCTAGCCCTAATCCAAAACTTAACTCTAGCACTAAACCTAGCTCTAACGATACCAATTACCCTAAACATAACAATAACTCTATTGATAACCCTAGGCCTAACCCTAACCCTAAACCTAACCAAAAAACTAATCCTAGACCTAACTCTAAACCTCACTCTCACCATAGGCCTAACCCTAGCTTAAACCCTAAACCTTATCATAAACCTAAGCATAACCCTAGCCCTAACCCTAAGCCTAATCCTCAATCTAACTCTAACCATAAACCTAAACCTACATCTAATTGTATCTATTACCATAACCCTAACACTACCCCTAATGAAGACCATAGTCCTAATCCTAATCCTAACCCTAAACCTACTGTCATCTTATCCCTAGACCTAATCCTAAACCTAATCCTTGCCCTAGCCATAAACCTAGCTCAAAACCAAACTCTTACACTAAACATAACCAACATAACCCTAAACGTAAGCCTAGATCTAACGCTAACCCTAACCCTAACTCAAGATCTATTTCTAACCATAAGCCTAGCCCTAAGATTAGCATTAACCTAACAATACCATTATCCTCATCATAACCCTGACCCTAATGCTAACTCTAGACCTATTGCTAACCCTAACCTTATCAGTTACCTTAAACCTAAACTGAACCCTAAACAAAAACATATCATTACCCTAACCCTGACCCTAAAGCTAATTAGAGCCCTAACTCTAAAACCTAACCTCAAACAAACTCACCCTGAACCTTACCCTAATAATTGCCCTAGCTCTAAACTTGACCCTTACCCTAAACCTAACCATTACACTAGACCTAGCCATAAAACATTCTAAATATATCTCCAACTGTAATCCTAAACCTGACATTAGCACTAGCCCTAATCTTAGCTCTAAACCTAACACAAAACTCAGGGCTTATCCTAGCCGTAAACCTAGCCTTAATCATAACCCTAACCCTAACCTTAGGCCTAAACCTAACACTAATACTAGCCCTAATCTTATCGCTAACCCTAGCCATAATCTTACCCCTAATTTACACCTATCCGTTACATTAGCCCTAACCCTAGCCCTAAGACTAACTCTAACTCTCACCCTTGCCCCATCCCTAGTTCTAATCCTATACCTTACTGGAACAATAATCCTAGCCCTAACCCTAGACCTATCCTTAGCCCTAGCCCTAACCTACATCTAACTCTAACTCTAAATCTAACTTTAACACTAAGCAAACCTAACACTAGCCCTAACTTTAAAGCTAATCTTAAAACTAGCCCTAATCCTAGCCCTAGCCCTAAAACAAATCCCAGACATATCCTTAAACCTAATCATTAACCTAAACCAAACCCTAAGCCTAACCCTAAACTCAACCCTAATTCGAGTTTTAAGCTCAACCAATAACTAACCCTGACCCTGAATCCGACCATACACTAACCCTAACACTAAAGGTCACCCTAACCCTAATCCTAAACCTAACACTAGACATAGCCCCAACCCTAAACCTAAATTTAGCCTTAAATGTAACCCTGGCACATACATTAGCCGTAACCCTAACTCTAGAACTAACTTAACATAAAACCTAGCCCTAATTCAAGAACTAAACCAAGCATTAACCCTATCACTAACCCTAACCCTACTGCTAATTGTAACAATAACCCTAGCCCTAACCCTATCTCTGACCATATCTATTGCCATAACTATAACCCTAACACTAATGCTAACCCCAGGCCTAAACCTAACCCTTTCCCTAATCCTCACCATACCGATTACACTAAACCAAACCTAAAACCTAAACCTCACCCTATCATTACCCTAACCCTAACCTTAATGCTAATTCAAGCCCTAAATTTAAACCATAGCCCATCCCAAACCCTACCCAAGGTCCTGACCCTAATAATACCCCTAGCTCTAAACCTTACCTACAACTAAACATAACCTTTATACTACCTGTATCCATAAACCTAACCCTAAATCTATCTTTAACCATAACCCTAGGCCTGGTATTAGTCTTAGCCCTAATGTTAGCCCTACCCTAAAACAAACCCTAGCCTTCATCCTATCCCTAAAGCCAGCCTTAATCATAACCCTAACCCAAACCATAGGCCTAACCCTAATTCTAACCCTCACTTAACCTCTAAACCTAGCTATAATGCCAATCCTTACCCTAAACTTAACCCTAACCCTAAACCTAATGCTTGACCTAAGCTGAACAATACCCATAGATCTAATTCTAGCACTAATTTAACCCTATCCCTAACCCTTAACCTAGCCCTAAGACTAACTCTAACTTTCACACTAGCCCTATCCCTAGTTCTAAACCTACTCATTACTGTAACCCTCACCCTAGCTGTAACCCTAGCCATAAACCTTACCCTGTCCTTATTCCTAGCCGTAACCCTAGATCTATACCTAACTCTAAATCTAACACTAACCCTAAGCCTAAGCCTAACATAAACACTAGCCCTAACGCTACTCATAAAACTAGCCCTAACCCTGACCCTAGAAGCAAATCAAAACCAGGTAATAGCCCTAATACTAAACCTTAACTTAAACCAAATCCTAATATTACATCTAGAACTACCTTTAGACCCAATTCGAGCCCTAACCTTAACCTGAATACTAACCCTGACTCTGACTCATATCCTGACACTCACCCTAGCTCTAAACACCATCCTAACCTTAAACCAAACACTTAAAGTAACCCTAGCCATAAAATGAGTCCTAACCTTAACCTTAAAACTAACCCTGACCATGACTACACACCTAACACTAACACTAGCTCTAAATATCACCCTAACCTTAAACCTAATCCTAACACTAGGGGTCTAACCCCTAAACATAACCCTAAAATTATGGAACCCGAGTCTATGTAACCTAGTTGTAACACTAGTTCTTACATTAGCTGTTACTCTAACCCTAGCCCTAATCCTAACACAAAAACTAGCCCTAATCTGAGCTCTAAACCTAGATTTAACCCTAACCATAGCCCTATCCCTAGCTTTAATTCTATCCCTTACCCTAAGCCAAACCCAAACACTAATTCTAATCCTAATTCTAACCCTAATCCTTAACATAACCCAAACCTTAATTCTATTACTAGTTTTAACTCCATCCCTCATTCTAGCTCTAACCATAGCCCAAACCCTAACCCTAAACCTCACCCTTATTCTGACCCTAACACTAATCGTAGGTCTAAACCTGAACCTAAACCTAAACTAAACTCTAACACTAGCCCTATACCTAAACCTAATCCTAAATCTAGCTATAACTCTAGCCCTAGACCTAAAGAAAAACCTTCACCTAGCCCTAATTATAACCTTTAGCCTAAGCCAAACACTAACTCTTCCCCTAGACCTAACCCTTGTCCTAATTCTGGCTTTAATTCTAACCATGATCCTAATCTGAACACTGACCCTGACATTAACCCTAGCTCTAAACTTCACCCTAACCCTGAAACTATACCTAGCCCTAACATTAACCCCCAAACTAGCAGTAATCATAACAAGTTCTTAATTTAGCCATAGTCCAAACCTATTGCAAAACATAGCCCTAAACCAATCTCTATCCTATCTTTAACCCTAAAGCTAACCCTAACGCTAACCATAACCCTAACCCTATGCCTAAGCCTAACCTTAGATCCAATCCTAAGCATAACCCTAGCCCTAACCCTAGCTCTAACCCTATCCATTACCCTAAGGATAACCCTAACACTTATGCTAACCCTAGACCATACCCTAATCCTATGCCCATACTTAACCCTATCCATTATCCTACACCTAACTTGAACCATAAACCTAAAACTATTGTTAACCTATCACTAAACCTAATGCTAATTCTAGCCCTAAACTTAAACCATAACCTAATCTAAACCCTTAAGCTGACCCTAATAAGAACCCTAGCTCTAAATCTGACCCTAACCATAAACCTAACCCTTAAAATAGACCTAGATATAAACCTAACCCTAAAACTATCCCAAACTCTAATCCTAGACCTGACATTAGCCCTAGCTCTAATCCTAGTCCTAACCCTAACACAAACTTTAACCCACATCCTAAATATAATCCTCACCTTCATCATAATGCTAACCCTAAACCTAACCCTAATTCAAACCCTCATCCTATCCCTAAAACTAGGTATAAACTCATTTCTTACACTAAACCTAACCCTAATCCAAACTTAACACTAAACCTAGCCCTAACCCTAGTCCTAACACTAACATTAACACTTGCCCTAATCCCAGAACTCACTTAGCCCTATCCCTAACACTAAACATAAAACTAGCCCTAAGACTAACTATAACTCTTGCCTTAGACCTATAGGGTAGTTCTAAACTTTTCCCTTACCATCACCCTAAACCTAGACCTAATCTTAGCCCTAATCCTACCCCTAGCCCTAAAACAAAACCGAGTTATAGCCCTAATCTTAACCCTTAACCTAAACCAAACCCTACCCTTACACCTAGCCCTAACCCTATCCATAACCCTATCCCTATTTGTAGTCCTAAACTTAAAACTAATCCTGACCCTGACGCTGACCCTAACTTTATTTTTTTTAAAGAGGCAGTGAGAGAGGGAGAGAGAGAAAGAGAGAGAGAGAGAATTTTAATATTTATTTTTTAATTATTGGCGGACAAAACATCTTTGTATGTGGTGCTGAGAATCGAACCCAGGCCCCACACATGCCAGGCGAGCGCGCTACCGCTTGAGCCACATCCCCAGCACCCTAACTTTAAACTTAGCTCTAAAATCATTGTAATGGTAAATCAATATCTAACACTAGACCCAGCCTTAACCTAACCTTATAACTAGCGCTAATAATAACCTTATCTTGTACATTAGCCATAGTCTTAAACCTAGCCCTAACCTAACCCAAAACCTAGCCTTAATCAAAGTCCTTATCCTAGATTTAACCCTTAATGTAAACCTAACACTAACCCCCCCAAAAGCCCTAATTCTATGCATAATCCTAGCCCTAAACTTAGGTCTAACTCTATCCCTTATTCTAATGATAACCCTAACCCTTATGCTAAACCTAGGGCTATCTCTAACCCTACACATTAAACTAAATCACAACTAAACCCTAAACCTAACACTGTCATTACACTAAAACTAAATCTAATGCTAATATGAGCCCTAAAATTAAACCCTAACCTAACCCAAACCCTATATTTGATTCTGACCCTAATAATAACCCTAGCTCTAAAACTGACCCTTATCCTTAACCTAACCCTTACACTGGACCAAGCCATAAACCTAACACTAAGTTGTAACCCTAGACCTGACATTAGCCCTAGACCTAATACTAGCCCTAAACCTAATACAAACACTAGCCCTCATCCTAGCCCTAAACCCTAGTCTTAATCATAACCTTAACCCTAACCCTGGACCTAACTCTAATACTAACCCTCGGCAAGCCCTCAATCTTGCTATAACCCATTGCTTTAAACTAAACATAATCTTAACTCTAACCCTAAACCTAGGCCTAAACCTAACACTAACCATAGACCTAATTTAGTTCTATCCCTAACCATAACCCTAAACCTAGCCATAAGATGAACTCTAAATCACACTAGCCCTATCACTAGTTCTAACCCTATTCCTTACCATAAATATAACCCTAGTCCTAACCGTTGTCTGAATCCTTGCCCTATCCTTAGCCCTAGCACTAAATTTAGATCAACATATATCTCTAAATCTAACTCTAATATGAAGCCTAAGCCTAACCCAAACACTAGATCTAAGCCTAATACTAATCCTAAACTTGCACTAATCCTAGACCTAGCCTAAACAAAACTGAGCCATAGCTCTAACACTAAACCTTAAACTAAACGAAACCCTAACCATACACCTACCCTAAACCTAGACCTAATTTGAGTTTTAAGTCAAACCCTAAAACTAACTCTGACCCTGACTCTGACACTAATATTAACCCTACCTCTAAACATCACCATGACCTTAAACCTAACCATAACACTCAACCTAGCCCTAACCTTAACCCTAAAATTAGCCCTAAATGTAACTCTAGTAATTACATTAGCTATAACCCTAATCATAGCACTAACTTAACCTGAAACCTAGCCATAATCTGAGCCCCATCTGGAGCTTTATTCCTAACCCAAGCCCTAATCATAACCCTAGCCCTAATCATAACCATAACCCTAGCCCCAACCTTAGTTTAACCCTATCCATTACCATAAACATAACCCTAACCCTGATGCTAATCCTAGGTCTAAACATAAAGCTTTCTCTAATCCTATTTCTATCCATAACCCTAAACCTAACTTGGGCCCTAATACTAACCCTATCATTACACTAATCCTAACCCTAACGCTAATTCAATCCCTAAATTTAGACCTTAACCTATCCCAAACCTTTACCCAGACCTTGTCCATCAAAATACCACTAGCCCTAAACCTGACCCTACCCCTAAACCTAACCCTTGCACTAGACGTAGCTATAATCCTAAACATAAAATTATCTTTACACATAATTTTAGAACTGAAATTAGCCATACCCCCAAATCCTAGCCCTAACCCTAAAACAAACACTAGCCCTCATCCCAGCACTAAGCCTACCCTTAATCATATCCCTAACCGTAACCAAAGCTCAAACCCTAATTCTAAATATTATCCTCCCTCTACACCTAACTATAACATTATCCCTTGAAATAAACTTAATACTAACTCAGACCCTCCTCTATATTTAAGCTTAACACTAACCATAGCCCTAATCCTAGCCCTAATTTATCGATTTCCGTAACCCAAGCCCTAACACTAACTCTAACTCAAACTAGCCCTATCCCTAATTCTAACCCTATTACATACCATAATCTAATCCTAGCCCTACCCCTTGCCCTATGCTCAGTCCTAACACTAAACCTAGATATAACCCTAAATCTAAATCTAACCCTAAACCTAAGCTTCTGCCTAACACTAACACTAGCCCTAACCCTAACGCTAATCATAAAATTAGCACTATCCCTAACCCTAGCAGTAAAACAAACCCAAGTAATAGCCCTAACACTAAACCTTAACTTAAACCACAGTAACACTACATCTAGACCTAACCCTAGCCCTATATTCGACTCCTAACCCTAACATTAAATCTAATACTGAAACAGACTCATATCCTAACGCTCACCCTAGCTCTAGACCCCATCCTAACCTTAAACACAAACCTAAAAGTAACCCTATCGCTAATTTGAGTCCTAACGCTAACCCTGACCCTGACTCATATTCTAACACTAACCCTAGCTCTAAATATCACCCTAACCTTAAACCTAACCCTAACACTAGACCTACCACTAACCCTAACCCTAACCTTAAAACTAACCCTAATTTATATCCCTAGTTGTAACATTAGCCAATGCCCTTACCCTAGCCCTAAACCTACAACAAAACAAGCAATAATCCAAGCTCTAAACCTAGCTTTAACCCTAACACTAACTCTAACCCTAACCCAAGCTCTAACCTTATGCCTCTCTAAGCAAAATCCTAAACCTAGTGGTAACCCTAGACCTATCCCTAATCCTTAGGCTAACCAAAATCCTAAACCCATTAATAGTTCTGAGCCAAGACCTTATTTTAGCTCTAATTCTATCCCAAGCTCTAATTCTAACCCTGACCCTTATTCTGACCCTAAAACTAAACTTAGGTCTAAATCTTACCATGACCTTAGACCTAACTCTAACACTGGCACTACCGATAAACTTATTCCTAAACCTAACTTTACCACTAGCCTTAGACCTAAATCTAATCCTAAATCCAGCCATAACTCTAGCCCTAGACCTAAACAACAAACTAGTCCTAGCCCTAAAAATAACCTTTACCCTAACCCAAATCTACCCCTACCCCTAGACCTAAACCTAGTCCTAATTCTGGCTATAACCCTAACTCTGACTCTAACCTGAACACTGACCAGCCTTTAACAGTAAACCTACCTCTAATCCTGAACCTAACTGAAAATATAAACCTAACACTAGACCTAGCCATAACCGTAACCCTAAAACTAGCCCTACACATATCCCTAGTTCTTACATTACTCACAGCTCTAACCCTAGGGCTAAACATAACACAAAACCTAGAGCTAATCCTAGGGCTTAACGTAGCACTAGGCATAACCCTAACACTAACCCCGGCCCTAATCCTAACTTAACCCTAGCCTTAGTCCGAATCCTAGCTAAAAGCTTAACACCATAAACATAAACATAGAAATATCTGTAAATCTGACCCTAACCCTAGCCCTAATCCTAACCTTAACCCTAGCCCTAACCCTAGCTATAAACCCACAAAATACACTAAACCTACCCTAAACCTATTGGTAACCCTAGCCTTAACCTTAAATATAACCCTAACCCTAACCAGAAAACTAAACCTAGACCTAACCCTAATCCTAACACTTGCTATAAACCTAAACCTAGCTCAACACCTAACCCTTACCTTAAACCTAAACACAATCATAGCCCTAACCTTAACCGTAAACTTAAATCCAACCCTAACCCTAAACCTAAACCTAAATGTAACTGTATCCATTACACTAAACCTAACCCTAACCCTAATGATAATCCTATCCCTAGCCCTAACTCTAACCCTAAAACTACTGTAATTTTATCCCTACACCTAACCTTTAACCTAACCCTTGCTCTAGCCCTAACCATAGCTCATAACCTAACCCTTATGCTAAATATAACCCTAAACATAACCCTAGTTCTAACCCTCACCCTAACCCAAACTCAAGACCTAATCCTAACCATAACCCTAGCCCTAAACTAAACTCTAACTGTATCCATTACCCTAAACATAAACCTTACCCTAATGCTAACACTAGGCCTAACACTAACCCTATCACTAATCGCAACCATATCAATCATCCTAAACCTCATCTGAAACCTAAACCTAACCCTATTATTACAATAACCCTAACCCGAATGCCAATTCGAGCACTAACCCCAAACTCAAACCTAAACCAAACCCTAACTCTGAACATGACACTAATAATTCGCCTAGCTCTAAACCTGACTTTTTCCTTGAACCTAACCCTTCAATAGACCTGGCCAAAAACCTAAGCTTGAAAATACCCCTAATGGTAACCCTAGACCTGACATTAGCCCTAGCCATAAACCTAGCCCTAAACCTAAAACTAACCCTAGCTCTTATCTTAGCCCTAATCATAGCCTTAATAATAACCCTAACCCTAAACCTGGGCCTAACCCTAACACTAACCCTAACCCTAATCTTAGCCCTAATTTAGCCGTATCGCTAACCCTAATCCTAACCTAGCCCTAAGACTAAGTCTAACTCTCACCCTTGCCTAAAACTAGTTCTAACCCTATCCCTTACTGGAACCCTAATCCTAGCTCTAACCTTAGGCCTAACCCTAGACCTTTTCTTACCCCTAGCCCTAACCCTAGATGTAATTTTAAATCTAAATCTAACACTAAACATAAGCCTAAACCTACCCTAACACTATCCCTAACCCTAAACAAAATGCTAATCCTAAAACCAGTCCTAATTCTAGCCCTAGCCTTAGTACAAAGCCAAGCCATACCCCTAACCCTGACCTTTAATCTAAACCAAACCTTAACCCTACACCTAGCCCTAACCATGGCCTTGATTTGAGTTTTAAGCCAAAAACTGAAACTAAACCTGACCCTGACCTAAACCTAAACTTACCTCTAAACATCACTCTAACCCTAACCCTAAATCTAACACTATACTTAGCCCTAACCCTAACCATAAAACTAGCCTTAATCATAACCCTAGTACTTATATTAGACATAAGCCTAACACTAGACTTAACTTAACCCAAAACCTACCCAGAATCTCTGCCCTAACTATAGCTTTAACCCTAACCTTAACAATGACACTAGCAATAATTGTTTCCATAACCCTAGCCATAACCTCAGCTCTAAACCTATCCATTACCCTAACCATAACCCTAACCCTAATGCTAACCCTAGGCTTAAAACTAAACCTATCCCTACTCATAACCCTATTCATTACCCTAAACCTAACCTGAAACCTAAACCTAACCCTATCAGTACCCTAATTTTAACCCTAATGCTAATTTGAGCCCTAACTTAAAACCTTAACCTATCCCAAACACTAAGAGTGACCCTGACCCTAAGAATACCCTTAGCTTTAAACCTGATCCTAACCTTAAACCTACCATTACATTAGATGTAGCCATAAACCTACATTTAACCATAATGGTGGACTTGAAATTAGCCCTAGCCCTAACTCAAAATATAACCTAAATTTCAACCCTAATTCTAACCCTTGCCCTAGCCCTAAACCTAGCTATAACCCCATCCCTTACTCTAAACCTAACATAACTCTAAACCTAACCCTAACCCATCGCCCTAACCCTAGGCCCAACAATAACACTAAGCCCAGCATTAATCCTAGCCCCAATTTAGTCCTATCCAAACCATAGCTTTAGCCCTAAGACTCTCTTGCCCTATCCCTATCACTAGTTCTATCCTTAGTCCTAGCCCGAATCCTAACTCTATATGTAAACTCAACTCTAAATTTAACAGCAAACGTAAGCCTAAACCAACCTCTAACAAAGTCCTAACAATAATGCTAATCCTAAAATTTGAACTATACCTAGCCCTAATCATAAAACAAAACCAAGCCATAGCCCTAACAGTAACCCTTATTCTAAACCAAACTCTAACCATACAATTAGCCCTAACCCTGACTCTAAAACTAGCCCTGAACATGATGCTGACCCTAATAGTAATCCTAGCTCTAAACATTACCCTAACCTTAAATTCAGCGTAGCACTAGACCTACTTTTAACTCTAACCATAAAAGTAGCCCTAATCATAACCCTAGTTCATACATTAGTCATTTTACTAACCCTACTACTAACCCTAACACAAATCCTACCCGTAATTTAAGCCCTAACCCTCAATTTAACCCAACTCTTAACACTCACACTAGCCCTTACCCTAACCCTAGCCCTAACACTTTCCCTTACCCTAAGCCAAACCCTAACCCAAATGCTAACCCTAGTAATAACCCTAATCCTTAGCCCAACTTATACTATAACCATATTACTAGTCCTAACCCTAGCCCTCATTCTAGCTCTAATCCTAACCCTGAACCTGACTCTGACCCTAACACTAACCCTGGGTCTAACCCTGACCCTATTCCTAAACCAAACTCTAACACTAGCCCTACCTGTAAACCTATATCTATATTTAACCCTAACACTAGCCCTAGACCTAAAGCTAATCCTAAAAATAGCTATAACTCTACCCCTAGACCTAAACAAAAACCTAGCTATAGCCCTCACAATAACCCTTAACATAAACCAAACACTAATGCTACACCTAGACCTAAACGTAGACCTAATTTGGGCTATAACCCTAACCCTATCCCTAACCCTATCTCGAACACTGACCCTTACCCTAACACTAAACCTAGCTCGAAACCTGACCCTAACCCAAAATCTCGACCTAACACTATACCTAGCAATAACCCTAACCCTAAAACTATCCCTAAACATAACCCAAGCTCTTACGTTACTCATAGTTCTAACCCTATCCCTAAACCTAACATAAAACCTAGCCCTAATCCTAGGCCTAAACTTAGTCCTAAACATAATCCTCACCCTAATCATAGCCCTAACACTAACCCTAACCCTAACCCATGCCTCAGACCTAACCCTAGCTAAAGAAAAACTCTTTTACTAAACATAACACTAGCCCCATCCTAAACCCTAACCCTAATCCTAGTTCTAATCCTAACTTTAACCCTAGCCCAAACATTAGCTCTAACCCTATCCATTACCCTTACACTAACCCTAATTATATCCATATCCCTAACACTAAACCTAACCTTAAACATAAATGTAATCCTAGACTTAACCCAAAACCTAAACATTGCAATAGCCCTAACCTTAGCTGAAACATTAAGCCTTACACTAAACCTAATCTTAACACTAGCCCTAACCCATACCCTAACTCTAACCATACCTCTAATATTATTCATTACCATAGACTTAACCCTAACCCTAATTAAAACCCTAGCCATAACCCTAAACCTAAACCAAATCATAGCCTTAAACATAACCCTAGACCTAAACATAAACTTAATCCTCGCCCTAGCTCTAACCCTAGCTCAAACATGAATCTTTATTCTAACCTAACCATAACCCTATCCCTAACCCTAACACTTACCCTAACCTTAATACTTACCCTAAACCAAACCCTAGCCCTATCCCTAAACCTAACCCTAATCCTACACTTAATCCAAACCATAACCTAGCCCTAACCTGAGCTCTAAACCTATCCATTGCACTAAACATAACCCTAACCCTAATGCTAACCCTTACCCTATCAATAAACCTAACCCATTCTTTACCCTAAACCTTAACTGAAACCTATACCTAACCATATCCATTACCTTAACACTAAAATTAAACTGACCACTAACTCAAGCCTTAACCATAAACTTTAACCTAAACCAAATGCCAAGCCTGACTCTAACCCTAATAAAACCCATAGCTCTAAACCTGACCCTTACACTAAACGTAACTCACTAAAACTAGGCATAAACTAACCCTAAAACTATGCCTAACCATAACCCTAGACCGGACATTAGTCCTAGCCCTAGTCCTAGCCCTAAACCTAACAAAAACTCTAGCCATACTTCTAGCTCTAAACCT
Organism: Spermophilus citellus; assembly: GCF_964194105.1. Taxonomy (NCBI): domain Eukaryota; kingdom Metazoa; phylum Chordata; class Mammalia; order Rodentia; family Sciuridae; genus Spermophilus; species Spermophilus citellus. Next base: position 3,035,889 of record NW_027673039.1, on the reverse strand, counting down.
ATATTAATCCTACCCTGAACACTAACCCTAACCCTAATCCTAATTCTAACCCTCATCCTAGACCTAAAACTAGCTATAACACCACTCATTCACCTAAACTTAACCTTGACCCCAATGCTAACCCTAAACCTAGCCCTACACCGAGGGCTAATCCTAACACTAACCATAGCCCTAATCTAACCCTAATTTAGCTGTAACCCTAACCCTAACCTAAGCCTGGTAGTAAGTCTAAAACTAAATCTCTTCTTAGCTGTATCCGTAGTTCTAACAATATCCCTTCCGGAACCCTAAACTTGCCTTAACCCTAGTCCTAGATCTAAACCTAAGTCTAAATCTAACCCTAACCCTAATCCTAAGCCTCACCCTAACACCAGCCCTAACTCTAACACTAATCCAAAATTTAGCCCTAACACTAGTGCTAGCTCTAAAACAAAACCAAGCCATATCCCTAACCCTAAACTTTAACTTAAAACAAACCCTAACCCTACACCTAGCCCTAATGCTAGCCCTAACCCTAAAACTAACCCTTACCCTGACTCTGACCCTAACTCTAAACTTAGCCCTATACATCGCCCTCACCCTAAACCTATGCTTTGCATGCTTCAGCATAGGACTATAATCACAAGGAACAAATCAGAGAGTGCCCACAGAGAAGTGATTGAGTGTGTAAAGTTTCAAGCAGCTAACACCAACCCTGTTTGTTATCCAGCTTCATTTCCAATTACACATATAAGTCAAGAAGAAGTTAAACCTTAAAACACAAACTGTTCTGACAGCGAACCATGAACTAAGAAGGCCCAAACATGGGGAATATAGTAAGGCTAGGTAAAAGATGAATCCTCTTTGGTATCAAAGAAATTTGAACAAAACTAACTCTAAACCCAACACTAATTCTAACCCTAGCCCTAAACCTAGCCCTAACCCTAACCCTAACCTGTTTAGAGAACCTTTGATCATAGAAGACCCAAACTTGGGGTGCCTAGTAGGGCAAGGTAACAGATGAATCCTGCCCAGTATAAAACTATCTGACAAAATAGTTGGGGAAGTGATTCAGTACATGCCTATTTCCCCTATATTTTTCCTAAAGTGCTCTTGAATAATGTTTTTTCATGGCCATGGCTTTGGAAAACTTTCACTAGGAAGAAACCAGAAAGTGCCCACAGAGAACTGATTGAGTGTGTGAAATTTCAAGCAGCTAGCACCAACCCTGTTTGATTACCAGCTCCATTTCCATTTACCCATATAGGACAACTTGAAGTGAAACGTTAAAATGCAAACTGTTTCTGATAATGAACAATTAAAAATAGAAGGCCCCAAACTGGGAAACAAAATAAGGCTAGGTAAAAGAGAAATCCTGCCAAGTATTAAAGAAATTTGAACAAAAATAACTCTAACCCTAATACTAGTTCTAACTATAGTCCTAAATCTAACACTAAAGCTAAAACTATCCTGTTTATAGAACTTTGATCATACAAGTCCCAAAGTTGAGGAACCCAGGGCAGAAAGCTAGCATATGAATCCTGTGCAGTATCAAAGAAATCTGACCAAATAATTGGGGGAGAGGTAGTTCAGGACATGCATATTTCCCTGATTTCTAATAAAGTGCTCTTGTATAACGTTGTTTATGCATGCTTGTGCTTAGAGCTACTTTTACAAGAAAGAAACCACAGAGTGCCCACAGAGAACAGTTTGAGCGTGTGAAGATTCAAGCAGCTAGCACAAACCCTGTTTGATCTCTAGCTCCATTGTCATATATCTGTATAGGTTCAAATGAAATAAATCCTTAAAACTCAAACTGTTCCTGACAGTGAAGGCCCAAAACTGGCGAACATAGTAAGGCTAGGTAAAAGATCACTCCTGCCCAATATCAAAGAAATTTGAACAAAACTAACTCTAACCCTAACACTCACTCTAACACTAGTCCTAATCCTAACCCTAAAACTAATCCTAACCTGTTTAGAGAACCTTTGATCATAGAAGTTTCAAACTTGTGGTGACTAGTGGGGCAAGCTAACAGATGAATTCTGTGCAGTATCAAAGAAATCTGACCAAATGATTGAGGGACATAGTTCAGTACATGCATATTTTCCTGTTATCTCCTAAAGTGCTCTGAGATAACGTCTTTTTTCTTTTTGCATGCTTCAGCTTTGGGATAATTTTACAAGGAAGGAATCAGAGAATACCGACAGGGAATTGATTGAGTATGTTAAGTTTCAAGCAGCGAGCACCAACACTTTTTGATTTTGAGCTCCATTTCCATTTACCCATAGAGATCAAAATTAACTGAACCATTAAAATATACAGTGTTCCTGAGAGTGGAAATTTGAACTGAGAAGATCCAAGACTGGGGAACTTAACAAAGGTAAGGAAAAGATGAATACTTCCCAGTATCAAATAAATTTGAACAAATCTAACTGTAACTCTAATGCTAGATTTGACTTTATTCCCAACCCTAACACTAAGCTGTCTGGAGAATTTATGATCATAGAAGTCCCAAAATTGGGGATCATAGTGCGTCAAGCTAGTAGATGAATCCTGCACAGTATCAAAGAAATATGACCAAATAATTGGGGAAGGTATTTCAATATATATATATATATATATATATATATATATATATATATATATATATATATATATATTTCCCTCTTTCTCCTAAAGTGCTCTCGGATAAACTTGCTTTTCATGCTTCAGCTTAGAGCTATATTCACAAGGAAGAAACCAGTGTACCCACAGAGAATTGAGTGTGTGAAGTTTAAAGCAGCTAGCACCAACCCTATTTAATTTCTAGCTCCAATTCCATTAAGGTCACAATGAAGTGAAACCTGAAAATAGAAACTGTTTCTGAAAATGAACCATTGAATCTTGAAGGCCCAAACTTGGGGAGCCTACTAAGGATAGGTCAAGGATGAATCCGGTACAGTATCAAAGTAATCCAACCAAAAAAAAAAAAAATTGAAGCTCTTTCAGTACATGTGTATTCTGCTTGTTCCTAAATTACTCAGAGATAAAGCTGTTTCTTTCTACTTCAGATTAGGGCTACTTCCACAGGAAACAAACCAGACAATCCTCACTGAGAACTGATTGAGTGTGTGATGATTCAAGCAGCTAGCCCAAACCCTGTTTGATTTCTAGCTTCATTTCCATTCACCCCTATAGGGCAGAAAGAAGATAAACATGAAAATTGAAACTGTTCCTGAAAGCATACCCTTTAGGTAGGAGGCCCAAATATTTGGAGTATAATCAAAATAGGAAAAAAGATGAATCCTGCACTGTATCCTAGAAATTTGAAAATAAATCTAACTGTAACCCTAGCTCTAGGTCTAATCCTAGTCCTAACACTGACCCTAACACTAACCTTAACCTGTTTAAGAGTTTCTTTGATGCTGGAAGTCCAACACTTGTGGATCCAAGTGGGGCAGGCTAACAGATGAATCTTTCACAGTATCAAAGAAATCTGACCAAATGATTGGGGGAGGTAGTTCAGCACATGCATATTTCCATTTTCTCCTAAAGTGCTCTTATATAAAGTTGCTTTGCATGCTTCCACTTAGGGCTACTTTTACAAAGAATAAACCAGAGAATGCCCATAGAGAACTGATTGAGTGTGTGAGGTTTGAAGTAGCAAGCACCAACCCTGTTTGATTTCCAGTTTCATTTCTATTTACCCACATAGGTCAAAATAAAGTTAAAACTTAAAATACAAACTTTTCCAGACAGCTAAACCTTGACACAAGAGGCCCAAACCTAGGAAATATAGTAAGGCTATGTAAAATCTGAATCCTGCCCAGTATCAAAGAAATTTTAACAATACTATATGTAACAAAACACTAGCTGTAAACCTAGGCCTAAGCTAATACTAAATTAAACCTTGGCTGTGGGTTCACTCTTAGCTCAGACAGAAGTCTAGGCCATGCAGGCGATCTTGGCACAGAGGATAGGTAGCACAGAACACAGAGACTTTGCTCTGGACATGGCCAACGATCACCCCAGAACCACTCACGTCACCAAATACCCTACACAGGAAACAGATGGAATCCATCTTGGAAAAACTTACTCACCATCTGTTAGTGCCCGTGGCTACCAGCTCAGTTCTGCAGCTGCTCAGGTACCCTCTTTCCAACTCCTCTACCTCCAGCTGTGATAACTCAAGATTTTTCTCACAAGGTTTTTTTTTTTTTCGGGGGGGGTGGTGTGTAGCTATCGATGCAGAACAGCAACTGTACAGGTACCTGGTTTCCAATTCAGAGATTAAGAGTAGGGAGTCTCCAGGTAGAAGCTCAAGCCCTATCAAACTGGCTACCTCCACCACCCTTAGCACAGAGACTCAAGCTAGGAATAGAAAACTCTACCTAATGAAAGAAAACAGAGTTCTGAGAGACTTTTCTACTCTTGCTCTTCTCATCTATTCACCTCTACCCTTAGCCCTCTGGCCCTCACAATCTCAACATATGTAAAAACAATAACTTTGCATAAAATTGGACTTTTTTGAGAGCAACAGAGAGAGAGAGAGAGAGAGAGAGAATTTTTTAATATTTATTTTTTAGTTATCAGCAGACACAACATCTTTGTTTGTATATTGTGCTGAGGATCGAAACTGGGCCGCATGCATTCCAGGCGAGCACGCTACTGCTTGAACCACATTCCAACCCCATGTAAATAGACTTTAAGAATAGAATCACCAGAATAGTTTAATATAGAGGAATTCCATAGGCTCACCTACCCCCCTTTATTTTATCTTATTTTCATTCTCTTTCTCTTTCCTTGTTTTTTTTCTTCTTTTTTCTTCCTCCCTACTTCTCACATTCAACCTCCAAAGTTTACTCTTTATACATAGGGTAATTTTATGAATACAGATAAGGAATTTGAATTTATACAGTCTTCCATAAATTACCCCTGTCTATTCATTACAGTTCTCCTCCAATGTGCTAAGATATACTAATCTCATACCCTCATTCCTTTTTCCCTTAACATAGCATCCTACCCCTGACCATCAGTTCTCTATATGCCACCAGAAATGGTATGCCTTTTATGAATCTAATGACTATATTCTAAATAATAATTGAAGTGAACATCTGTAGACATAGAATCTAAATATAAATGCATTTATAATGGTTAGGCTTAGGCTTTGGGTTAGGGTTAGATTTAGAGTTAGGGCAAGGGTTAGGACTAGGGTTAGTGTTAGGGTTAACGTTATGGTAAGTGATAGGGTTAGAACTAGTGATACGCTAGTGCGAGAGTTAGAGTTGGTCATAGGGCTAGGGCTAGGGTTATATTTACGGATAGGGCTAAATTAGGGCTAGGGTTAGTGTCCAGTTTAGACCTCTGGTTAGGGTTACAGTTAGGGTTACATGAAGGGTAAGCGAGTGAGTAATAGCTAAGTTGAGGGCTAGGGTGAGGGTATTAGGGTTATGACTAGGGTTAGGGTTAGGGTTATGATTAAGGCTAGGCTTAGGGCTAGAATGAAGGCTAGTGTTTGTGTTAGGGTTAGGGATAGTATTAGGGCTAGGGATAATGCCAGATCTAGGGTTACAGTTAGGGATAGATTTAGTGTTAGTTTTATGGCTTGGTCCAGGGTAAGAGTTAGGTTTAGCATAAGGGTTAGGTTTAGAGCTAGGTTTATTATTAGGGTCAGGTTCAAGGTTAGGGTTTGGTTTAGGTTACAGGTAAGGTTTAGGGCTTGAATTAGCATTAGGTTTAGGGTTAGGGTAAATGACAGGTTTAGGTTTAGGGTTTAGATGTGGTTTAGTGTAATAGATAGGATTAAGATTAGGCCTAATGTTTAGCATAAGTGTTAGGATTATCATTAGGGTTAATGATAGCGTTAGCCCTAAGATTAGGGCTAGGGATATGTATAGGATTAGGGCTTTTGTTTGAGTTAGGGTTAGGGTTAAGTTTAGGGTTAAAGCTGGATTTAGGACTCGGATTAAGGCTAGGTTTTGGGTTAGGTTAGGGCTAGGGTTAAGGCTACGGGTAATGTAAGAAGTAGGGTTATGATTAGCGCTAGTTATACGGTTAGGGTTAGGGCTAGGTATATTGTTAGGGTTAGGTTTATGCTTATGACAATATTTAGAGCTGTATTTAGTGTTAGGGTAATAGTCAGTGTCCACATTACTTTTCAGGTTAGATTTAGGACTGGAATTAGAGGTTGCTGTAGGGCTAGGTGTAAGGTTAGGGTTTGGTTTAGGTTAAGGGTTAGAATTAGGGCTATGATTCGGTTTTGTTTTAGGGCTGGGGTAGGTTAGGGCTAGTTTTAGGATTAGTGTTAGTGTTAGGGCTAGTGTTAGTGTGAAGGTTATGCTTAGGTTTAGGGTTAGATTTAGAGTTCAGTTTAGATCTAGGGTTTGAGCTAGGGTGAAGGATAGGTCTAGGGTTAGGACTAAGTTTAGGGCTAGGTTTACGGTGATGGTAATTGATTGTGTTACAACTTGGTATAGGCCTAGGGTGAGAGTTAGAGTTAGTCTTAGGGCAAGGGTTAGTGTTAGGGTTCGGCCCAGGGTTAAGGCTAGGTTTAATGTTAGGTTTAGGCTTAGGGTTAGGTTTATGGTAAGGGTTGGGATTACAGCTAGTTTTATGGCTAGGATGAGGGTTATAATTGGGGTAAGTGTTAGGCTTATGATTAAGGTGAAGTTTATGTCTAGGATTCGGGCTAAGGTTTGTGTTAGGGTTAGGAGTAGGATTAGAGCTAGGGCAAAAGTCAGGTCTAGGGTTACAGTTAGGGATAGTTTAGGGTTAGCTTTATAGCTAGGTCTATTTTAAAGGTTAGGTTTATGGTTAGTGTCAAGTTTAGAGCTAGGGGTATTATTAGGGTTAGAGTCAGGTTTAGGGTTTTTGTAGGTTAAGGTTTAGGTTTAGGGCTCGAATTAGTATTATTGTTAAGGATAGGGTAATGATAGTTTTAGGTTTAAGGTTCAGGTTAGGTGTAGCATAATGGATTGGGCTAGGGTTAGAGATAGGATTAGGGTTTGGCCTAGGGTTAGCATAAGGGTTAGGGGTATCATTAGAGGAATGGATAGGTCAAAGCTAGGATTAGGGATATGGTTATGCTAAGGATTATGTTGAGGCTTAGGCTTAGGCTTCCGGTTAGGGCTATGGTTAGGATTAGGGTTAAAGCTAGGGTAGGCCTTGGATTAGGGCTAGGTTTTGCAATAGGTTAGGGCTACAGCTAATGTAAGAACTTGTTATGATTCAGGCTAGTATAGGGTTAATGTTAGGGCTAGGTATAGTTTTAGGGTTAGGTTTAGGGTTGGGGTGGTGTTTAGAGCTAGGGTTACTGTTAGTGTCAGTGTCTGTGTTCTGGTTAGTCTTATGGTTAGAATAAAAGGCAGAATTAGGTCTAGGGGAAGAGTTAGTGTTTGGCTTAGGCTAAGGGTTATTTTAAGGGTTATGTCTAGGTTTTTCATTAGGTCTAGGGTTTGAGTTATGGCTAGATTTAGGATTAGGTTTAGGTCTAGGGCTAGTGTTAAGGTTAGGTTTAGGTATAAATTTACCAGACAGGCTACTGTTAGGGTTCAGTTTAGGGTTAGGTTCAGGTTTAGACCTATGATTAGTGTTAAGGTCAGATTAAGAGTCAGGGTTATGGTTAGGGTTTGGGTTATTGTTAGAGCTAGAATGAGTGCTAGGGTTAGGACTAGCAATAGGGTTAGGGTTTGTGTTAGGTTAAGAATTAGAGTTAGCTTTAGTGTTAGGGTTTGGCGTAGGGTAAGCAATAGAGTTAGAGCTAGGGTTAGGGTTTGGATTAGGGCAAGGGTTAGGGTTAAATCTAGGTTTAAGGATCGGATTAGGGCTATTTTTGTGTTAGGTTTACGGTTAGGCAACTGCTAATATAAGAACTAGGGTTACAATTAAGGTGAATTTTCGGTTTATGGTTAGGGCTTACTCCTCTAGTGTTAGGATTAGGTTTAAGGTTAGGGTCATATTTAGAGCGAATGTTAGTGTTAGTTTAACAGTGAGGGTCAGAGTTAGTTTTAGAGTTAGGTTTAGAACTCTGAATAAGTCTCGGGTTACTTTAATGGTTTGGCTTAAGGTTAGGGTGGTGTTTAGAGCTAGGGTGAGTGTTAGGATATGAGTCAGGGTCAGGGTTAGTATTAAGGTTAAGGTAAAGACTCAAATTAGGGGTAGAATTAGATCTAGGTGTAGTATTAGGATTTGGTTTAAGTTAAGGTTTAATGTTAGGGCTATTACTCGATTTTGTTTTACTGCTAAGGTTAGGCATATGGCTAGTTTCATACTAGTGTTATGGTTAGTGCTAGTGTTAATATTAGGCTTAGGCTTAGGGTTAGTGTTAGAGTTAGAGTTAGAATTTGATCTAGGGTTAGGACTAAGAATAAGGATTAGGCAAGTGTTATGGCTAGGTTCATGGCTATGTTTAGAACTAGGGTTAGGGTTAAGTTAAGGGATGTGGTTAGAACTAGGGATAGGGCTAGTGTGAGAGTTAAAGTTAGTCTTAGGGCGATGGTTAGTGTTAGAATTAGGGATAGGGTTAAATTAGGGCTAGGATTAGGGCTGGGTTAGTGTTCAGCTTAGGTCTAGTGTTAGGGTTAGGGTTAGGATTAATTTTAGCATAAGGGATGGTGTTATAGCTAGGTTTAGTGGGAGGTGAGGGTTAGAGTTAGGTTAGGGCTATGGTTAAGTTAAGGGTTATGATTAGGGCTAGGATTAGGGCTAGGGTTTGTTTTAGGTTCAGGGCTAGGATTAGGGCTAGGGCTAATATCAGGTGTTGGGTTATGGTTAAAGATAATTTTAGTTTTAGGTTTATGGCTACATCTAGTGTAAGGATTCGTTTTAGGATTAGGGTCAGGGTTAGAGCTAGGACTATTTGTACAGTTAGGGTCTGGGTTAGGGTTTGGGATAGGTTAAGTTTTAAATTTCGGGCTTAAATTAGCATTAGGGTTAGTGTTAAGTTAATATAGGGTGAGGTGTAGAGTCTAGGTTTGGATTATTGTAATGGATAGGGTTAGGATTAGGAATAGTGTTAGGTTCATGACTAGGTTTAGCATTAGAGTTAGGGTTCTGTTTATGGCAATGGATAGGGTTAGAGCTAGGGTTAGGGCTAGGGTTATGTTTATGAGTAGGGCTAGGTTTAGGGTTAGGATTAGGTTTAAAACTTGAGTTATGGCTCAGATTAGGTCTAGATTTTGTGTTAAGTTAGTGCTAGAGTTAGGATTATGGCTAATGTAAGTACCAGGGTTATGTTTAGGGCTAAATTTAGGGTTAGGGTTAGGACTGTCTAGTGTTGGGTTTAGGTTTATGGTTAGGATTATGTTTAGAACTAGGGTTAGTGTTATGGTCATAGTCAGGTTCAGGGTTTGTTTTAGGGTTAGGATTAAAACTCAAATTAGGGCTAGGGTTAGGGTTAGCATTTGGTTTAGGTTAAGGGTTAGGGTTAGGGCTATGTTTCAGTTTTGTTTTAGGTCTAGGGCTAGGTTTAGGAATTAGGACTAGGTTTAGGTATAGGGATAGAGTTAGTGTTTGGGTTAGGTTCAGGGTTATTGTTTGGATAAGGCTAGGTTTGGGTTAGGTCTAGTGCTAGAGTTAAGTCTAGATTTAGTATTACGTTTAGGTCTAGGGCTAGTGTTAGGGTTTGGTCTATGGTTAGGTTTGGACCTCAGGTTAGTGTTAGGATCAGAATAGGGTCAAGGTTAGTATTAGGGTTTGGGATAGAGTTATAGCTAGAGTGATGGCTTGGTTTAGGACTATTAATAGGGTTAAGATTTTGGTTAGCCTAAAGATTAGGGATAGGTCTAGGGTTACCATTAGTGTTAGTGTTTGGCTTAGGGTAAGTGATAGCTTTAGAGCTAGGGTTAGGGCTAGGGTTAGGATTAGGGTTAGGGTTAAATCTAGGTTTTCGTTTCACATTAGGGATAGTTTTTGTGTTAGGGCTAAGTAGACAGCTAATATAAAAACTAGGGTTACAATTAGGGTTATTTTTAGGGTAAGGGTTAGGAGTAGGTGTAAGTGTAAGTGTAATATTTAGAGCTAGGGTGATTGTTACTATCTGAGTAAGAATCAGAGTTTGTTTTAGGGTTAGGGTTAGGACTCAAATAAAGGCTAGGGTTACTGTTATGGTTCAGTTTAAGATGAGGGTTGTGTTTAGAGGTAGGGTGACTGCTAGGATATGAGTTAGGGTCAGGGATAGTTTTAAGGTTAGGGTTATGACATAAATTAAGGCTCGGGTTACTGTTAGGGTTTTGTTTAAGTTTAGCATGGTGTCTAGAGCTAGGGTGACTGTTAGGATATGAGTCAGGGTCAGGGTAAGTTTTAAGGTCAGGATCAGGACTCCAATTAGGCCTAGGGTTAGGTCTAGATGTAGTGTCAGGGTTTGGTTTAAGTTAAGGTTTAAGGTTAGGGGTATTGCTCAATTTGGTTTTAGTCCTAGGTTTAGGGTTAGCACTAGTTTTATGATTAGCATTAGGGTTAGGACTAGTGTTAGTGTTAGGCTATGCTTAAGGTTAGGGTTAGATTTGAAGTTAGCATTAGATCTAGGGTTCAGGCTAGGTCTAAGGATAGGGCAAGTGTTAGGGCTAGGGTTAGGATTATAGTTATGGATAGGTGTAAAAATAGTGATAGGGCTAGAATGAGAGTTAGAGTTAGTTATAGAGCTAGGGTTATGGTTAGTTTTAGGAATAGGGCTAAATTAGGGATAGGATTAGGGCTAGATTTAGTGTTGAGCTTAGGCCTAACATTAGGACTAGAGTTATGGTTATCTTTAGGGTAAGGGATGGCATTATAGCTAGGTTTAGAGATAGGGTTAGGGTTAGAATTAGGGTTAGGGATAGGGATAGGGTTAATGATATGATTCAGGCTAGGTTTAGGGCTAGAATGAGTGCTAGGGTTTGTTGTAAGGCTTAGGGTTTGGGTTATGGCTAGTAACCGCAGCTTAGGGTAGGGTTAGGGTTAGAGCAAAGGCTCAGGTTTTTTTTAGGGCTAGAGCTAGGGTTATGGCTAGTTTTAGGATTAGAAATAGTGTTAGGGCTAGTGGTGGGGTGAGGTTTAGGCTTAAGTTTAGGGTTATGGTTAGATCTAGGGTTAGGGCTATGGGTAGGGTTGGGGCTAAGGTTTGGGCTAGTGTGAGGGTTGCAGTAATGGATAGGGTTAGAAATAGAAATAGGGCTAGGGTTGAGAGTTAGAGGTATTCTTAAGGCTAGGGTTAGGGTTAGGGCCAAATTAGGGCTAGGATTAGCACTAGGATAAGTGTTAGGGTTAGGCCCATGGTTAGGGCTAGGATTAGGGTTAGATTTAGGGGCAAGGATGGGGTTATATAGCTTGGTTCAGGGCTAGGAAAAGGGTTAAAATTAGGGATAGGGCTAGTTTGAGGGTTCTGGTTAGGATTAAGGATAGGTTTAGGTCTAGGATGAGGGCTAGGGATTGTGTTAGGGTTAGGGCTAAGGTTAGGGATAGGGCTAATATCAGTTCTAGGGTTAAATTAGGGATAGTTTTAGGGTTTATTTTATGGCTAGGTCTAATATAATGGCTACATTTAGGGTAGGGGTCAGGTTTAGAGCTAGGTATTTTATTAGGATCAGAGTCCGGGTTAGGGTTGGTTTGAGTTAAGGTTTATGGTAAGGGCTTGAATTAGCGTTAGGGTTAGGGTTCTGGTTAGAATAATGGATAGGGTTAGGTTTAGGGTTCAGTTTATGTTTAGAGTAACGTATAGGGTTAAATGTAGGCATAGGGTTAAGTTTAGGCCTAATGTTAACATTTGGTTAGGCTTATGTTTAGGGTAATGAATAGGGTTATTGCTAGTGTTAGGGATTGGGTTAAGGTTAGGATTAGGGCTAGAATTAGGGTTAGGCTTAGGGTTGGTGTTAGGGTTAGGGTTTGAGCTAGGTTTAGGGCTAATGTGAGGTTTAGTGTTAGAGTCATGACTATGATTAGGGTTAGGGTTAGGGTTAGGGCTATGGTTAGCATTATGGTTAGGGTTATGTTTAAAGTAATAGATAAAGATAGATCTAGGATTTGGGCTATGGTTACAGTTAGGATTTGGGCTAGGATTAGGGTTAGGGTTAGGGCTAGGGTTAGGCATAGGGTAAGAGTTGGAGTTTGAGCTAGTGTAAGGTCCATGGTAAGTATTAAGGTAGGGTTTGGTTAGGTTAATGTTAGGTTTATGCTTTGGGCTAGGTTTAGGGCTATGTTTTAATGTGAGGTTTATGGCTAGCATTAGGGCTATGGGTAATGTAAGTGCTAGGGTTATGGTTATGGCTAGTTTGAGGGTTAGGGTTATGGATAAATCCTGTGTTAGCATTAGGTTTCGGGTTAAGATAAGATTTAGAGCTAGGGTTTATGTTAGAGTAGGGGTCAGTATTCAGGTTAGTACTGGATTTAGCATTAGGGCCAGAATTATAACTAGGTTTAGGTCTAGGGGTAGGGTTAGTCTTTGTGTTAGGTTAATGGTTATTGTTAGGGCTAGGGCTAGGTCTTTGTTCAAGGCTAGGGCTAGAGTAATGGCTATATTTAGGATTAAGTTTAGGTCTAGTGCTAGTGTTACACTTAGATTTGGATATAGGTTTAGCGGTAGGGCTAGTGTTAGGGTTTGGTTTAGGATTAGGGTCAGGCTTTTTCCTAGGGTCAGTGTTAGGGTCAGGATAAGGGTCAGGGTTAGGGTTAGACTTTGGGTTAGGGTTAGAGATAGAATGAGGTCGAGGGTTAGGACTAGTAATAGAGTTAAAGTTTGGGGCAGGCTAACGATTAGGGTTAGAACTCGGGTAACATTAGGGTGAGGGTTTGCCTTAAAGTAAGGGATAAGTTTAGAGCTAGGGTTAGGGTTAGGATTAGGGCTAGGGTTAAAGCTAGAGTTAGGGCTCAGAGGGCTAGGTTTTGTGTTAGGGTTAGGGCTATGGCTAATGTAAGAACTGGTTTTACGATTAGGGCTAGTTTTCTGTTTAGGGTTAGGGCTAGGTCTAGTGTTTGGTTTAGGTTTAGGGTTAAGGTGATACTTAGAGCTAGGGTCAGTTTTAGGTTCAGAGTCAGGGTCAATTTTAGTTGTAGGGTTAGGGTTAGGGCTAGGTGTAGCATTAAGATTTGGTTTAGGTTAAGGGTTAGATTTAGGGCTATAGCTAAGTTTTGTTTGAGGGCTATGGCTAGGCTTAGGGCAAGTTTTCAAATTAGCATTAGGGTTAGGGCTCCTGTTAGGGTGAGGTTTAGGTTTAGGGTTAGGGTTAGATTTAGAGTTAGGGTTACATCTAGGTTTATGGCTAGGCCTAAGTTTAGGGCTAGGTTTGGGCTAGGGTTAGGGCTGGGCTTTGGCTTATAGAAAGGGATAAGTTTAGAACTAGGGATAGGGCTAGGGTGAGAATTAGAGTCAGTCTTAGGGCTAGGGATATGGTAAGGTTTAGGATTAGGGCTAAATTAGGGATTAGAGCTAAGTTTAGTATTAGGGCTAGGCCTTGGTTTAGGGCTAGGGTTAGGATTATAGTTAGGGTATGGTATGATGTTATAGCTAGGTTTAGGCTTAGGGTGAAGGTTCAACTTAGGGTTAAGGCTAGTTTTGGGTTAGGGTTAGGATTAAGGCTAAGTTTATGGCCAGGATTAGGGCTACGGTTTTTGTTATGGTTAGGTCTAGCATTAGGATTAGGGCTAAGGTCAGGTCTAGTATTATGGTTAGGGATAGTTTTAGGGTTAATTTTATGGTTAGGAATAGTGCAACAGTTAGGTTAAAGGTTAGGTTCAGTTTTAGATAGGGGTATTATTAGGGTCAGGAAAAGGGTTGGGGTTTGTTTAGGTTAAGATTTAGGTTTAGGGCTCAAATTAGCATTAGGGGTAGGTTTAGTGTTAGGGTAATAGATATTGTTAGGTTTAGGGTTCAGGTTAGGTTTAGGTAATAGTTTTAGAGTTAAGGATAGGGTCAGGGTTAAAGCTAGGGTTAGGGCTCAGAATAGGGCTAGGTTTTAGATTAGTTTAGGGTTAAATTAGGGCTATGACTAGTGTAAGAACTAGCATTATGATTAGGGCTAGATTTAGGGTTAGAGTTAGGTCTAGGTCTAGGTTTAGGATTAGGTTTAGTTTTAGGGTGATGATTTGAGATAGGGCAAGTTATAGGGTCAGAGTCAGGGTCAGTGTCAGTTTTAGGGTTAGGGATAACATTCGAATTAGAGCTAGGGTTAAGGGTAGGTGTAGTTTAGGTTTTGCATTAATGCTAGATCAAGAATTAGGGCTAGGGCAAATGTCAGGTATATGGATACAGTTAGGTTATAATTAGCATTAAGGCTATGGCTCAGTTTTGTTTTAGGTGTAGGGCTTGGGTTAGGGCTAGTTTTTGGATTAGAAATAGGTTAGGGCTACTGGTAGGGTTAGGTTTAGGCTTGGGGTAAGGGTTACATTTAGAATTATGGTTAGATCTACGATTAGGGCTAGGGTTAGGTCTAAGGTTAGGGCTAGTATTAGTGTTATGGTAACAGATATGGTTAGTACTAGAGGTAGGTCTAGCTCGAGAGTTAGAGTTAGTCTTAGGGCTAGGGATAGAGTAAGGGTTACATTTAGTGATAAATTAGGGCTAGGGTTAGAGCTAGAGTTACTATTATGTTTAGGCCTAGTGTTAGGGCTAAGGTTAGGGTTAGTGATAGTGTTAGGTTTAGGGTTAGGGTTGGGGGAAGGGATGTGGTTATACCTAGGTTCAGAACTAGGGTGAGGGTTGAAATCAGGGATTGGGCTAGGGTTAGGGTTCAGATTAATATTAAGGCTAAGTTTAGTGCTAGGATGAGGGTTAGGGTTTGTGTTAGGTTTAGGGCAAGAATTAGAGTGCTAAAGTCAGGTCTATGGTTTGGTTAGGGATAGTGCTATGCTTAGTTTTATATCTAGGTCTAGTGTAAGGGTTAGGTTTAGAATAAGGGTCAGGATTAGAGCTAGGTGTATTATTAGAGTCAATGGGTTGTTCAGAGTTTGGTTTGGGTTATGGTTTAGGTTTAGTGCTCTAATGAGCGTTAGTGTTAGTGTTAGTGTTAGGGTTAGAGTAATTAATAGGGTTAGGTTTAATGCTCAAGTTAGGTTTAGGTAATGGATAGGGTTACTGTTAGTGATAGGTTTAAGTTTAGGCCCAGGGTTAGCATTTGGTTTAGGCTTATGTTTAGGGTAATGGATAGGTTTAGGGCTAGGGTTATGGTTAGAATTAATTCTAGGGTTAAGGTAGGGTTAGGGTTAGGCCTAGGGTTAGTGTTAGGATTAGGTCTAGGATTAATGTAGGGTTAGGGTGAGGCCTAGGGTTAGTGTTAGGGTTAGGCTTAGGGTGAATGTTAGGGTTTGACCCATATTTAGGGCCAGGGAGAGGGTTAGGGTTAGTGTCAGGTCTTGGTTTAGGATTAGGGTTAATGTTAGTGCTAAGATTAGCATTAGGGTTAGGTTTATGTTTAGGGTAATGGATAGATTTAGAGCTAGGTTTTGGTCTTGGTTATGGTTAGGATTAGGGCTAGGATTAGGGTTAGGGTTAGGATTATGTTTACGTTAAGGGTTCGTGTTTGACCTAGGGTTAGGTCTAGGGCGAGGGTTAGGATTTGGGTTAGGTCTAGGGTTAGGGTTAGGTTTAGGCTTAGAACTAGGGTTAGGGCTAGGATTAGGGCTAGGTTTTGAGTGAGGTTTAGGGCTAGCATTAGGGCTATGGGTAGTGAATGAGCTAGGGTTAGGTTTATGGCTAGGTCTAGTATTAGGGTTATGGCTAGATTTTGGGTTAGCATAAAGTTTAGAGCTAGGCTTTTGTTAGGGTAAGTGTCAATGTTTGTGTTAGGGTTAGGTTTAAGGTTAGGGAAATAATTAGGGCTAGTTTAGGTCTAGGAGTAAGGTTATTTTTTGAGTTAGGTTAAGGGTTATTGTTAGGCCTAGGTCTAGGTTTTAGTTTAGGGCTAGTGCTAGAGTTATGGATAGATTTAGGATTAGGCTTGTTTCTAGGTCTGGTGTTAGGGTTAGGTTAGGTATAGGATTACCTGTAGGGCTAATGTTAGGGTTTGGTTTACAGTTAAGGTCAGGTTTAAACTTAGGGTTAGAGGTAGGGTCAGAATAAGTGTCAGAGTTAGGGTTAGAGTTTGGATTAGGGTTAGAGCTAGAATGAGGGGCTAGGATTAGTATTAGTATTAGAGTTATGGTTTTGGGTAGGCTAACTATTAGGCTTAAGAGTAGGGCATTAGGGTGAGGGTTTGGCTTAAGGTAAGGGACAGGGTTAGAGCTAGGGTTGGGTTAGTATTAGGGTTAGGGATAGGGCTAGGGTTAAGATTAGGGTTAGGTTCAAAGCTAGGTTTAGGTCTCAGATTAGGGCTAGGTTTTCTGTTAGGGCAGAGCCATGGCTAATTTAAGAACTAGAGTTCCAATTAGGTTATTTTTAGGGTTAGATTTAGGGTTATGGTGATGTCTAGGGCAAGGTGATGTTTAGAGCTAGGGTTAGTGTTAAGGTCCGAGTCAGGGTCATTGTAAGTTCTAGAGTTAGAATTGGGACTCGAATTAGTGCTAGGTTTAGTGCTAGGTATAGGGTTAAGGATTGATTTAGGGTAAGGTTTAGGGTTAAGCCTATAACTCAGTTTTATTTGAATGCTAGGGCTAGGGTTAGGGCTAGTTTTCCAATTAGCATTAGGCATAGGTCTGTTTTAGGGTGAGATTTAGGCTTAGAGTTAGGGTTAGATTTAGAGTTAGGATTAGATCTAGGTTTAGGGATAGGGCAAAAGTTAGGGCTAGGGTTGAGGCTAAGTTTAGGGCTAGGGTTTGGGTTATTTTACAGAATAGGTTTAAAACTAGAGATAGGACTATAGTGAGATTTAGAGTTAGTCTTAGAGCTACAGTTAGGTTTAGGTCAAAATTAGTACTAGGATTAGTGCTAGGATTGGTGTTAGGGCTAGGCCTAGTTTTAGGGCTAGGGCTAGGGTTAGGGTTAGGATTAAGCTAGGTTAAGTGTTAGGATAGGGCTAGGTTAAGTGTTAGGATAGGACTAGGTTTTGTGTTAGGGTTAGGGCTAGGATTAGGGCTAGGGCTAATATCAGGTCTAGGTTTATGGTTATGGTTAGTTTTAGGGTGAGGTTTATGGCTAGTTCTAATGTAAGTGTTAGGTTGAGGGTTAGGGTCAGTTTTAGAGATAGGGTTATTATTAGGTTCATGGTAACAGTTATGTTTTGGGTTAGGTTAAGGTTAAGGGTTAGGGTTCTAATTAGCATTAGGGTTAGGGCTAAGGTTAGGGTAATGGATATGGTTAGGTTTAGGGTTCAGGTTAGATTTAGGGTAATGGATAAATTTAGAGTTAGATATAGGGTTAGGGTTTTTCTAGAGTTAGCATTAGGTTTAGCGTTATGGTTAGGGTAATGGATAAGGTTAGAACTAGGCTTAGGTCTAAGTTTATGCTTAGGATTAAGGCTAGAGTTAGTTTTAGGGTTAGGGCAAGTTTTAGGGTTAGGGTTAGGTTTAGGGTAATGTTTAGGGCTCTGGCCAGGGTTAGGGTTAGGGTTAAAATGAGGTGTAGGGCTCAGATTAGGGCTATGCTTTGGGTTAGGTTAGGGCTAGGGTTAGGGCTACAGCTAATGCAAGAACTAGGGTTATGATTAGGGCTACTTTTAGTGTTATGTTTAGGGCTCTGTCTAGTTTGAGAGTTAGGTTTAATTTTAGGGTGATGTTAGAGGTAGGGTTAGTTACAGGGTCAGAGTCAGGGTCAAGGTTAGTTTTAGGGTAAGGATAGGACTGGAATTAGGGCTAGGGTTAGGGCTAAGTGTTGGGTTAAGTTGGGTTTTCAGTTAAAGTTTAGGGTTACGGCTGTGGCTTGGTTTTGTTTTAGGGCTAGAACCACGTTAAGGCTAGTTTTAGGATTAGCGTTAGTGTTAGGGCTAATGTTACTGTGAGTTTTATGATTAGGTTTAGGGTTAGATTTAGAGCTATGGTTAGATCTATGGTTAGGGCTAGGGCTAGGGTTAGGGCTAAGGTTAGGGCAAATGATAGGGTTATGGTAAGGGATAGGGTTAGAACTAGAATAAGGCTAGGGTGAGAGTTGGAGTTAGTCTTAGTGCTATTGTTAGTGTTAGGGTTAGGGTTAGGGCTAAATTAGGGCTAGGATCAGGTCTAGGGTTAGTTGTAGGTTTAGTTCTATGGCTAGGGTTAGGGTTAGGTTTAGGGGAAGTGATGGGGTTATAGCTTGGTTCATAACTAGGGCGAGGGATAAAATTAGGGATAGGGCTAATTTAGGGTACAGGTTAGGATCAAGGCTAAGTTTAGGGCTAGGATGAGGGCTAGCATTTGTGTTAGGGTTATGTCAAGTATTAGGGATAGAGCTAATATCATGTCTAGGTTTATGGTTAGGAACAGTTTTAGGGTAAGGTTTATGGCTAGGTCTAGTGTCAGAGTTAGGTTTAGAGTAAGGTTCAGGTTTAGAGCAAAGGGTATTAAACGGTCAGGGTCAGGTTTTGGGTTTGGGTAGGTTAAGGTTTAGGGTTAGGACTCAAATTAGCGTTATGGTTAGAGTTAGGGTTAGGGTAATGAATAGGGTTAGGCTTATGCTTCAGGTTAGGTTTAGGGTTCAGATTAGGTTTAGGGTAATGGATAGGGTTAGGGTTAGGCCTAGGGTTAGCATTAAAGTTATGGTTATCATTAGGGCAATTGATAGGGTTAGAGCTAGTGTTAGGAATAGAGTTATGGTCAGGATTATGGCTAGAGTTAGGGTTAGGGTTAAGGCTAGGGTTAGGGTTAGGTTTAGGGTATGCTTTAGGGTTTGAGCTAGGGTTAGTGTTAATGTTAGGGTTAGGTTGAGGGTTAGGACTAGGGTTAAGGTTATGGTTAGGGTTAGGTTTAGTATTATGGTTAGGTCTAGGGTTATCATTAGGTTTAGGGTAATGGACAGGATTAGATGTTGGGTTAGGGTTATGGTTAGGTTTAGTACTAGGGTTAGGATCAGATTTAGGGTATGATTAGGGTTTGAGCTAAGGTTAGGACTACAGCAAGGATTATGTTTAAAGTTAGGTCTAGGGTTAGGTTTATTGTTAGGGTTAGGGTAATGAGTGAGGTTAGAACTAGGGTTAAGGCTAGGGTTAAGTTTATGATTAGGGATAGGGTTCAGGTTAGGCTTAGGTTTAGGGTAAGTCTTATATTTAGGTTAAGGGTAAGGGATAGAGATTGAGTAAGGGTTAGAACTAGGTTGAGGGTTTGGGTTAGAATCATGCCTATGGATAGAGTTTGGGTAAGGTTTAGGGCTAGGATTTGGGTTAGGGTTTGGGCTAGGGTTATGTTTAGGGTAAGGGTGAGGGTATGAGCTAGAGTTAAGGCTAGGGCTAGGTCGAGGGTTAGGTTCAGCGTTAGTTCTAGGGATAGGATTAAGGTAGGTTTAGGGTAAGGGTTAGGGATATGGCAAGGTTAGGATTAGGGTTAGGGTAATGGATACGGTTATATATAGGTTTAGGTATAGAGTTAGGGTTAGATTTAGTTTTAGGGTTAGGGTTAAGGCTATGATTAAGTTTAGGATTATGGTATGGGCTAGGTTTTGAGCTAGCGTTAGGGCTATGGCGAGTGTTAGGTTTAGGGTTAGGACCAGGATTAGTTTTTGTTTGTTTGTTTGTTTGTTTGTTTGTTTGTTAGTGTAGGGTTAGTGTTATGGCTAGGATTATCAATAGGGTTAGGATTAGTGTTAGGGTAATGGGTGGTTTAGAGCCAGGTTTAAGTCTAGGATTAAGGTTAGGATTAGGGCTAAGGTTAGTTTTAGAGTTAGGGATAGGTCTAAATTTATATTTAGGGTAAGGGTTAGGCTTCAAGCTAGGTTTAGGACTAAGGCTAGGGTTAGGATTAGGGTTAGGGCTAGAGTTAGGGTTAGGAGTAGGCTTAAGGCTAGGTTTAGGCCTAGGATTTTCTCTAGGTTTTGTGTTAGGTTAAGGTGAAAGGATAGGTCTATGGATAATGTGAGAGCTAGGGTTATGATTTGGGCTAGTTGTAGGGTTAGGGTTATGGCTAGGTCTAGTGCTAGGTTTATATTTTTGATTAGGGTCAGGTTTAGAGGTAGATTTACTGTTAAAGTCAGGGTCAGTGTTCGGGTTAGAGTTAGAATTAGATTTAGAGCCAGAATTAGGACTAGGTTTAAGTCTAGGAGTAGTTTTAGTGTTTGGGTTAGGTTAAGGGTTATTGTTAGGGCTAGGTTTTTGTTTAGGTCTAGGGCTAGAGTAAAGGCTAGATTTAGAAATAGATTTCAGGGTTAGGGTTTGGGTTTGAGTTAGGGTTAGAGCTAGAATGACATTGAGGGTTAGAACTAGCAATAGGGTTAGGGTTTGGGTTAGGCTAAAAATTAAAGTTAGGACTAGGGTTAGCTTAGGGATTAGTTTTAGGGATTAGCTTAAGGTAATGATAGGGTAAAAGCTAGGGTTAGATCTAGGGTTAGGGTATGGATTAGAGCAATTTTATGGTTAGGGTTAAAACTAGGGTTAGCACTCAGATTAGGGCTAGGATTTGGGTTAGGGTTAGGGCTATGGTTAGGGCTAAATTAGGGCTAGGTTTAGGGCTATGGTTAGTGTTAAGTTTAGGGCTAAATTAGGGCTAGTATTAAAGTTGGTGTTATTGTAGGGGATTAACCAAGGGTTGGGCTAGAGTTGGGGTTAGCATTAGTGTTAAGGTTAAGTTTAGGGGAATGAGTGGGCTTATAGCTAGCTTTAGAACTAGGGTGGGGTTAGAATTAGGATTAGGCCTAGGGTTATGCTACAGTTTAGGATTAAGGATAGGTTTAGGGCTAGGTTAAGGGCTAGGGTTTCTCTAAAGGTTATGGCTAGGACCAGGTCTAGGGCTAATATCAGGTCTAGGCTTAATGTTAAGGATAGTTTTAGGGTTAGGTTATGGCTAGGTCTAGTGTAAAAGTTAGGTTTAGATTAAAGGTCAGCTTTAGGGTAGGGTTATTATTAGGGTCAAAATCAGGATAAGCGTTAGCATTTGGTTTAGATAAAGGTTTAAGATTAGAGCTTGAATTAGGATTAGTGTTAGGTTTAGAGGTAGCATAAAGGATAGGGTTTAGTTTAGGTTTCAGTTAAGTTTTAGGGTAATGGATGGGTTAGGTTTAGCGATCAGGTTAGGTTTAGCATTAGGGTTAGAGTTATGTTTAGTGTAATGGACAGGTTTAGAGCTAGGGTTAGGGCTAGTTATGGTTTGGATTAAGTCTAGGATTAGGGCTACATTGAGGGATATTGCTGGGGTGTGATTTGTGGTGAGTTTTAGGGTTAGGGTAAGTGTTAGGTTTAGGGATAGGGTTATGGTTAGGTTAGGGTAAGGATTAGTGTTTGAGCTAGGGTTAGGGCTAGGGTGTGGTTTAGGTTTAGGTTTAGGTCTAGGTTTACCTTTATGGTTAGAGTTAGGTTTAGTGTTAGGGATAGGGTTTTCATTAGAGTTAGGGTAAGGGTTAGGGTAATGGATGTTTAGAGCTAAAGTTCAGAGTAGGTTTAATGTTAAGATTAGGGCTAGGGTTAGGGTTAGGGTTTAGAGTAGAGCTAGGGTTATGTTTAGTGTAAAGGTTCGGCTTTGAGCTATGGTTAGGTTTAAGGTGAGGCTTAGGTTAGGGCTAGGTTTAGGGCTAGGGTTAGGTTGAGGGTTATGCTTAGACCTAAGATTAGACCTAGGATTAGGCCTAGGTTTTGTGTTAGGTTTAGGGCTAGGATTAGGCCTATGGGTAATGTAAGAACTAGGGTTATATTTAGGGCTAGTTTTAGGGTTAGGGATATGGCTAGGTCTAGAGTTAGGTCTAGGTTTGGGGTTAGTGTCAGGTTTAAAGCTAGGTTCAGTGTTAGAATCAGTGTCATTTTTTGGGATAGGTTAGGGTTAGATTCAGAATTAGGAATAGGTATAGGTCTAGAGGTAGGGTAACTGTTCAGTTTAGGTTAAGGGTTTTTGTTAGGGCTAGTGCTAGGTTTTTGTTTAGGTCTAGTGCTAGAGTTATAGCTCTATTTAGGATTATCTTTGGGTCTAGGTCTAGTGTTAGGCTTAGGTATAGGTATAGGATTACCTGTAGGGCTAGTGTTAGGTTTTGGTTTAGGGTTAGGGTCAGGTTTAGACCTAGGGTTACTGTTAGGGACAGATGAGAGTCAGGGTTAGGTTTAGAGGTAGAATGATGGATAAAGTTAAGACTAGTATTGTGGTTAGAGTTTAGGTTAGGCTAAGGATTAGGATTAGGACTAGGATTAACATTTGGGTTAGGGTTTGGCTTATGTAAGGAATAGAGTTAGAGTTAGGGTAAGGGCTAGTGTTAGGGTAAAAAATAGGGTTAAGGCTCAGGTTTGGTGTAGAATTTGTGTTAGGGTTAGGGCTATGGTTAGGACAATGACTAATGTATAAACTAGGGTTATGATTAAGGCTAGATTTAGGATTAGGTTAAGGCTAGATATAGTGTTAGGGTTAATTTAAGGTTAGGGTGATGTTGAGAGCTAGAATTAGTGTTAGTGTCAGTGTCATGGTCAGGATTAGTTTTAGAGTTAGTTTTAGAGGTAGTTGTAGGGTTAGGGTTTGATTTAGGTTAAGGGTTAGGATTAGGGCTAAGGCGTGGTTTTGGTTTATGGCTAGGGCTAGGGCACGTTTTAGGATTAGCGTTATGGTTATGGGTAGTGTTAGGGTTTGGTTTAGGTTAAATTGTTACAGTTAAATTTAGAGTTAGGTTTAGATTTAGATTTAGGCTTAGGTCTAGGATTAGGATTAAGGCTAAGGATAGAACTAGGGCTAGGGCCAGGGCAAGAGTTAGAATTAGTCTTATGGCTAGGTTTAGGGATAGGATACGATTAAATAAAGACTAGGATTAGCACTAGGCTTTGTGTTAGGCCTAGGTTTAGGGCAAGGGTTAGGGTTAGGTTTAGGGTTATGGTTATTTTTTGGGTACAGGATGAGGTTATAGATAGGTTTAGGCCTAGGTTGAGGAAAACAATTAGGTTTAGGGCTCGGGGTATGTTTCAGGTTAGGATTAAGCCTAGGTTTAGGGCTAGGATTATGGCTAGGGCTAATTTCAGGTCCAGTGTTATGGTTAAAAATAGTTTTAGGGTTACATTTATGGCTATGTCTAGTGAAAGGGTTAGGTTTAGGGTTAGGGTCATGTTTAGAGCTAAGGGTACTCTTAGGGTCAGAGTTGCGATTAATGTTTTGGATAGGTTAAATCTTAATATTAGGGTTTGAATTAGCATTAGAGTTAGGATTAGGATAAAGATAGTGTTAGGTTTAGGTTTTAGTTTAGGTTTAGGATAATGGTTAGGATTAGGGATACTGTTAGGTTTAAGCCCAGGTTTAGCATTAGGTTTAGGGTTATGGTTAGGGTAATGGATAAGGATAGAGATAGGGGTACAGCTAGGGTTATTGTTATGATTATTGATAGGATTCGGTTTAGGGTTAGGGTTAGGATTAAATCTAGGATTACAGCTAGGATTATAGTAATGATTAGTGAAAGGGTTAGGGTTAGGTGTAAATCTAGGAATAGTGCTCGAAATAAGGCTAGATTTTGGGTTAAGTTAAGGCTAGGTTTAGGGTAACGACTAATGTAAGTACCAGGGTTGTGATTAGGGCTAATTTTAGGGTTAGGGTTAGGGCTAGGTCTATTGTTAGGTTTAGATATAGGGTTAGGGTGATGTTTAGAGCTAGTGTTAGTGAAAAGGTCAGTGTCAGGGTCAGGGTTAGTTTTAGGGTTTGACTTAAATCTCGAATTAGGGCTAGAAATATGGCTAAGTGTAGGGTTAGGGCTTAGTTTGTATTAAGGGTTAGGGTAAGGTCTATGGCTTGGTTTTGTTTTAGGGCTAGGGTTAGTGCTAGTTTTAGAATTAGCCTTAGAGTTAGTGCTAGGGTTAGGTTAAGGGTGAGGATTAGATTTAGAGTTAGGGTTAGATCTATGATTGCTGCTAAGGCTATGAATAGGGCTAGTGTTAATCTATGGTTTGGGCTAGGATTAGGGTTCCAGTAAAGTATAGGGTTAGAACTAGGGTTAGGACTAAGGTGAGAGTTAGATTTAGTCTTTGAGCTAGAGTTAGGGTTTAATTAGGTATAGGGCTAATTAGGTATAAGATTAGGGTTAGGGTTAGTGAAACCTAAAACCTAACCTGAAACCTAAACCCAACACTATCTTTACCCTAATCCTAAAGCTAAAGTTAGGCCTAGGTTTATGGTTAGTGTTACAATTAAGGCTATGTTTAGGGCAAGGATAAGGGCTAGGGTTTGTGTCAGGTTTAGGGCTAGCATCATGGCTAGGGCTAATATCAGGTCCAGGGTTATCCTTAGGAACAGATTTAGGGTTAGTTTTATGAATAGGTCTAGTGTAAGGGTTAGGTATAGGGTAAGAGTAAGGTTTAGAGCTAGGGGAATTATTAGGGTCAGTGTCAGTGTTAGGGTTTGATTTAGGTTTGATTTTAGGGTTTTGGCTGGAATTATCATTAGAGTTAGGGTTAGGGTACTGATTGGATTAGTTCTAGGGTTCAGGGTAGTTTAGGGAAATTGATAAGTTTGTGGATACTGATATGTTTAGGGTTAGGCCTAGGATTAGCATTAGGGTATGGTTTATGTTTAGGGTAATGATACAGTTAAACTTAAGTTTAGGGCAAGGGTTATGGTTAGGATTAGGTCTTGATTTAGGGTTAGGGTGAGAGTTCAAACAAGGGTTAGGTTAAGGTTATGTTTAGTGTAAGGGTTAGTTTCTGAGCTTTGGTTAGGGCTAGGCTGAGAATTAGGTTCAGGATTAGGTCTAGGGATAGGATTATGGTAGGTTTTGCATTAGGGTTACAGTTATGATTAGACCTAGGATTAGTGGTAGGGTCAGTAAAAGGGTCAGGGTTAGTGATAGGGTTTTGGATAGGGTTTGATCTAGAATGAGGACAAGGGTAAGGGCTATTAATATAGTTAGTGTTTTGGTTAGCCTAAGGATTAGTGATAGGTCTAGGGTTACCCTTAGGTTTAGGGGTTTGCTTAGGGTAAGTGATTGGCTTAGAGCTAGGGTTAGGGCTATTGTTATGGTTAGAGTTAGGGTTAAAGCTGGCTTAGGTCTCAGATTAGGCTTATGTTTTGTGTTAGGTTTAGGGCTAGGGTTAGAGCAAATGGCTAATGTAAGGATTAGGCTTACCATTGAGGTTAGTTTTAGTATTAGGGTATGGGTTAGGTTTAGTGTTAGGGTTAGGTTAAAGGTTAGGGTGATATTTATAGCTAGGGTTTGTGTTAAGATAGGAATCAGGGTCAGGCTTAGTCTTAGGGTTAGAGTTAGGATATGAATTAGGGATAGGGTTACTGTTAGGGTTCAGTTTAAGGTGAGGGCGGTGTTTAGAGCTAGGGTGAGTGTTAGGATATGAGTTAGGGTAGGGTTGTTTTAAAGGTTAGGGTTAGGACTCGAACTAGGGCTAGAGTTAGGTCTAGTAGCAGTGTTAGGGTTTGGTTTAAGTTAATGTTTAGGGTTAAGGTTAATGCTCGGTTTTGTTTTAGTCCTAGAGTTAGGGTTAGGGCTAGTATAAGTGTTAGGCTTAGGCTTAGTATTAGGGTTAAATTTGAAATTAGGCTTAGATCTAGGGTTAGGGATAGAACTAAGGATAGCACAAGGATTATTGTGAGATTTAGGGTTAAGGTAAGGGGTAGGGTTAGAATTAGGGATAAGGCTAGGAAGAGAGTTAGTATTAGGGCTATGGTTAGGTTTAGGGTTAGGGATAGGGCTAAATTAGGTCTAGATTTAGGGCTAGGTTTAGTGTTTAGTTTAAGCCTAGGGTTAGGGTTAGGATAAGGTTTAGGGGTTAGAATTAGAGTTTAGAGTTTAGGTTTAGAGTTAGGGTAAAATTTGGGCTAAGGGATGGCTTTATAGCTAGTTTTAGAGGTAGGGTGAGTGTTATAATTAGGGTTAGGGCTGTGGTTAGGGTTAGGGTTATGATTAAGACTAGGTTTAGGGCTAGGACGAGGGCTAGGGTTTTTTTTAGAGTTAGGGCTAGGATTAGTGCTAGGGCTAATTTCAGGTCCATAATTATGGTTAAAGATAGTTTTAGGATTAGGATTATGGGTATGTCTATTGTAAGGGTTAGGTTTAGGGTCAGTGTCAGGTTTAGAGCTAGGGGTATTATGAGGGTATAGTTCTGGGGTAGGGTTTTTGGTAGGTTAAGGTTTAAACTTAGGGCTCAAATTAACATTAGGGTTAGGGTTATGGTAATGGATAGAGTTAGAAATCAGTTTAGGGCTAGGTTGTGGTTATGATTAGGGCTAGGTTTGGGGTTAAGTTAGTGCTAGGGTTAGGGTTATGGCCAATGTAAGTACTAAGGTTATTATTACTGCTAATTTTAGTGTTTTAGGGCTGGGTTTACTGTTAGGTTTAGGTTTAGGGTTTGGGTGATGTTTAGACATCGGGTTAGTGTTATGGTCAGAGTAAGGGTCAGGCTTAGTTTTAGAATTTGACTTAAAACTCAAATTAGTGCTGGGTTTAAGGCTAGGTGTAGGGTTAATGCTTGGTTTAGGTTAGGAGTTAGGGTTAGAGCTTTGGCTCGGTTTGGTTTTAGGGCTAGGGTTAGGGTTAGTGAAATTTTGAGGATTAGTTGTAGGGTTAGGGCTAATCTTAAATTTAGGCTTAGGCTTCTGTTTAGGGTTAAATCTAGAGTTAGGTTTTTATCTAAGGTTAGTGCTAGGGCTAAAGATAGGGCAAGGATTAGGACTAGGATTTGGGATAGGGTTAGTTTTATGGGAAGGTATAGGATTAGAATGAGTGATAGGGCCAATGTGAGAGTTACTGTTATTTTTAGGTCTAGAGTTAGGTTTAGGGTTAGGGATAGGGTAAATTACAGCTAGGGTTAGTGTTAGGGCTAGGGTTAGAGCTAGTTTTAGAATTAGCATCAGGGTTTGGGCTAGTTTTAGGCTTAGGCATCGAGTTAGGGTGAGATTTAAAGTTAGATTTCAATCTAGTGTTAAAGCTAAGGCTAAGGATAGGGCAATTGTGACAACAAGGGTTAGGATTAGAGTTACGGTTATGTTTAGAGTAAGGAATGTGGTTTTGGCTAGGTTTAGGGCTAGGGCAAGGGTTAGTATTAGGGTTACAGCTAGAATTAGAGTTAGGGTTATGATTAAGGCTAAGTTTATGGCTAGGATAAGGTTTAAAGTTAGTGTTAGCATCGGAATAGTATTAGGCCTAGGGCTAATGTCAGTTCTAGGGTTATAGTTAGGGCTAGATTTAGTGTTAGGTTTATGGCTTGGTCCAGTTTAAGGATTAGGTTTAGGGTAAGATTCTGGTTTATATCAAGGGTTATATTTAGGATCAGGGTCAGTTTTAGGGTTTGGGTTAGGTTAGAGTTTGGTTTAGGGTAATGACAGGGTCTGTTTTAGGGTTTCGGTTTGGTTTAGTGTAATGGATAGGGTTAGGATTAGGCTTAGGGTTAGCTTAAGGGTTAGGGTTATTGTTAGGGTAATGGATAGGTTTAGACCTGAGGTTAGGACTAGGGTTATGTATAGGATTAGGGCTAGTTTGGGGTTAGGGTTAGGGTTAGGTTTTAGTTTAGGTTTAAAACTAGGTTTAGGAATCAGTTTAATCAGGTTTTAGTTTAGGTTGGGGCTAGGGTTAAGGCTATGACTAATGTATGAAGTAGGGTTATGATTAGCGGTAGTTATAGGGTTAGTGTTAGGACTAGGTCTAGTGTTAGGTTGAGGTTTACAGTGATGATGATGTTAGAGCCAGGGTTAGTGTAATTTAAGAGTCAGGGTCAGGGTTAGTTTTTGGGTTAGGGTTAGGACTAGAATTAGGGATATGGTTAGGGCTAGGTGTAGAGTTAGTGTTTGGTTTAGGTTAAGATTTAGGGTTATGACTATGGCTCGGGTTTGTTTCAGGGCTAGGGCTAGTGATAGGGCTAGGTTTAGGATTAGCGTTAGTGTTAGGGCTAGTGTTAGCTTTAGGTTTAGGCTTAGGATTAGGGTTAGATTTAGCATTAGGGTTAGATTTAGGGTTATGGCCAGGGCTATGAATAGGGATAGGTTTAGACGAAGGGTTAGTGCTAAGATTAGGGTTCTAGTAAGGGATAAGGTTAGAACTAGAGTTGGGGTTATGGTGAGAGTTAGAGATAGTCTTGGGCTAGGGTTAGGTTTAGGGATAGGGCTAAATTAAGGCTAAGATTAGGGCTAGGATTAGTGTTAGGGTCAGGCCTAGGGATAAAATTAAGGCTATGTTTAGGGCTAGGATAAGGGCTTGGATTTGTTTTAGGGTTAGGGCTAGGATTATGGCTAGGGTTAATATCAGTTCTAGGGTTAAGGTTAGGAATAGTTTTAGGGTTAGGTTTATGGCTAGGTCTAGTGTAAGGGTTAGGTAGGAATAGAGTCAGGTTGAAAGCTAGGGGAATTATTAGGGTCAAGGTCAGGGATAGGGTTTGGTTTAGTTTTGAGTTAGGTTTAGGGCTCAAATTAACATTGGGCTACAGTTAGCATAATGATAGGGTTATGGTTAAGCCTAGAGTTAGCATTATGGTAAGTGTTATGTTTAGGGTAATGGATACAGTTAGAGTTAAGGTTAGGGCTAGGGTTATGGTTAGAATTATGTCTTGTGTTAGGGTTAAGTTTAGGGTTAGAACTAGAATTAGGTTTAGGGTTATGTTTAGTGTAAGGGTTAGGTTCTGAGCTATGGCTAGGACTAGGCTGAGAGTTAGGTTCAGAGTTAGGTCTAGGTATAGGCTTATGGTAAATTTTGGGTTAGGGTTCAGGTTAGGGTTAGACCTAGGTTTAGTGTTAGGGTCAGAAAAAGGTCAGGGTTCGTATTAGGGTTTGTGATAGTGTTAGAGCTAAAATGAAGGCTAGGGTTAGGAGTATTCATAGGGATAGGGTTTTAGTTAGTCTAAGGACTAGGGATAGTCTAGGTTTACTCTTAGGTTTAGGGTTTTGCTTAGGGTAAGGGATTGATTTAGATCTAGGGTTAGGGTTATGGTTAGGGTTAGAATTAGAGTTAAAAATAGCTTTAGGGCTCAGTTTAGGGCTAGTTTTTGTGTTAGGTTTAAGGTTAAGATTAGGGCAATGGCTAATGTAAGAAATAGGGTTACCATTAGGGTTAGTTTTAGGGTAAGGGGTAGGGGTAGTTTGAGTGCTAGGGTCAGGATTAATGTTAGGGTGATATTTATAGCTATGGTTCTTGTTAGTATAGGAGTCAGGGTCAGGGTTAGTTTTATGGTTAGCATTAAGACTCAAATAAGGGCTATTATTCATTTTAGTGTTCGGTTTGAGTTTAGGGTGGTGTTAAGAACTAGGGTGAGTGTTAGGATATAAGTCAGGGTCAGGATTAGTTTTAAGGTAAGGCTTAGGACTCGAATTAGGGCTAGGTTTAGGTCTAGGTGTAGTGTTAGTGTTTGGTTTAAGTTAAGGTTTAGGGTTAGGGTTATTGCTCGGTTTTGATTTACTGCTAGGATTAGGCTTAGGGCTAGTTTTACGATTATCATTAGGGTTAGGGCTAGTGTTAGTGTTAGGTTTAGGCTTAGGTTTAAGGTTAGATTTAGAGTTAGGGATAGGGGTGGGACTAACTTTAAAGCAAGTCTTAGGGCTAGTTTTAGGTTTATGGTTGAGGAGAGGGATAGAACTAGGGATAGGGCTAGGGCTAGGACAAGGTTTAGTTAGTCTTAGGGCTAGGGTTAGGATAGGATTAGAAATAGAGCTAAATTTGGGCTAGGATTAGGGCTAGGTTTTGGGTTTAGCTTAAGCCTAGGGTTAGGTTTAAGTTTAAATTTAGGGTAAGGGGTGACATTATAGCTAGCTTTAGAGGTAGGGTGACTGTTCAAATTAGGGTTAGGTGTAGTGCTAGATTTAGGGTTATGATTAAGGCAAAGTTTAGGGCTAGGTGTGTTTTTAGGGTTAGGACTAGGATTAGGGCTAGGGCAAATTTCAGGTCCAGAATTATGGTTAAAGATAGTTTTAGGTTTAAGTTTATGGCTGAGTCTAGGCTAAGGGTTAAGTGTTGGGTTACCATCAAGTTTAGAGCTAGGGGTATTATTAGGGTCAAGGTCTATGTTAAGGTTTGGGATAGGTTTAAGTTTCAAGTTTGGGCTTGAATTGGTTTTAGAATTAGGGTTAGGGTAATGATAGGTTTAGGTTTAGGATTCAGGTTAGGTTTAGGTTAATGGAAGGGTTAGGATATGGGATAGGGTTAGGTTTATGCCTAGGGTTATCATTATGTTTGGGGTTATGGTTATGGTAATGGATAGATTTAGAGATCAGTTTAAGGCTAGCATTATGATTACAATTAGGGCTAGTGTTAGGTTTTGGTTAGGTTTAAAGTTAGGGCTCGGATTAGGGCTTCATTTTGGGTTATGTTAGGGCTAGGATTAGGGTTACAGTTAATGCAAGTACTAGGTTTACAATTAGGGCTCGTTTTAGGGTTTTAGTGCTAGGTTTAGTGTTAGGGTTAGGTTTACAGTTAGGGTGATGTTTAGAGCTAAAAGGGTTAGGGTCAGTGTCAGGTTCAGGTTTAGATTTAGGCTTAGGCTTCCAACTCAAATTAGGGCTAGGGTTAGGTCTAGGTGTAAGGTTAGGGTTTTGTTTAGGTTAATGGTTAGGGTTGGAGTTATGACTCTGTTTTGTTTTAGAGATAGGGCTAGCGTTAGGGCTCATTTTAGGATTAGTGTTATTGTTTGGGCTAGTTTTAGGGTTTGGGCATAGGCTTCAGGTTGGGGCTAGATTCAGAGTTACGTTTTGCCTAAGGTTATTGCTAGGGATGATAGAGAAAGGGTTAGCACTAGGGTTAGGGCCGGGGTTAGGGTTACAGAAAAGAATAGGTTAGAACAAGTGATAGGGCTAGTGTGAGAGTTAGAGTTAAAATTAGTTTTATGATTGGGGTTAGGTTTAGGGAAAGGGCTAAATTATGAATAGGGTTATGTTAGGGCTAGGGTTAGGGTGACGTATAGGATTAGGCTTAGGCATCAAGTTAGGGTTAGATTTAGAGTTAAGTTTCAATCTAGGGTTAACATGCTAGGGCTAAGGATAAGGCAAGGATTACTACTAGTGTTAGGATTAGAATTAGGATTTAGTTTAGGGTAAGGAATGTGGTTATAGCTAGGTTTAGGGCAGGGTGTGGGTTAGTATTAGGGTTAGATCTAGGGTTAGGGTTAGGGTTATGTTTAAGACTATGTTTAGCTCTAATATGAGGACTAGGATTTGTTTTATGGTTAGGAATAGTATTAGGGCTATGGCTAATGTCAGGTTTAGGGTTGCAGTTGTGGATAGATTTAGTGTTAGGTTTTTGGCTTGGTCCAGTGTAATGGTTAGGTTTTTGGTTAGGTTTGGTTTATATCTTGGGTGGAATCAGGGTCAGAATTAGGATTTGGGTTAAGTTAGTGTTTAGGTGCAGAGCTCAAATTAGTGTTAGATTTAGGGTAAGGGTAATGACAGGGTTAGATTTAGGGTTTATGTTTGGTTTAGTGTAATTTATAGGGTTAGGGTTAGGCCTAGGGTTATCATAATGGTTAGCTTTATCATTAGGGTCAGGGATAGGGTTAGCCCTAAGGTTAGGGCTAGGGTTATGTATAGGAGGAGGGCTAGTGTTTGGGTTAGGGTTAGGTTTAAGTTTAGGGTTAAATCTAGATTTAGGACTCAGATTAAGGCTATGTTTTGGTTAGGTTAGGGCTAGGGTTAAGGCTACCGCTACTATATGAAATAGGTTTATGATTACAGCTAGTTTTAGGGTTAGAGTTAGGTCTAGGTCTAGTGTTAAGTTTAGGTTTACAGTGATGATGATGTTTAGAGCCAGGGTTAGTGTTAGGGTCAGAATCAGGGTTAGGGTTAGTTTTCGGGTTAGTGTTAGACCAAACCTATAATTAGGGATAGATTAGGATTAGGTGTACAGTTAGGGTTTTGTTTAGGTTAAGGGTTGAGGTTAGGGCTATGGCTTGGTTTTGTTTTAGGGCTAGGGGTAGGTTAGGGCTAGTTTTAAGATTAGTCTTAGGGTTAGGGCTAGTGTAAGTGTGAGATTTAGTCTTAGGTTCAGGGTTATGGATAGGAGTAGAGTTATGGCTAGATTTAGTCTTAGGGTTTGGGTTAAATTTAGAGTTAGGTTGAAATCTAGGTTTTTGACATGGGGTGAAGTATAGGGCTAGGGTAGGGCTACGTTTAGGGCTTAGTGTATGGTGATGGAAAGGAATAGACTTAGAACTAGGTATAGAGCTAGTGTCAGAGTTTGAGTTAGTCTTAGGGCTAGGGTTAGGTTTAGGGATAGGGCTAAATTAGGACTTAAATTAGGGCTAGGGTTAGTTTTAGGTTTAGGCCTAGGGTTAGGGCTAGGGTTAGTGTTAGGTTTAGGCCTAGGGTTAGGTTTAGGGTAGGGGAAGGGAATACAGCTAGTTTTAGGACTAGGATGAGATTTAAGGTTAAGGTTTGGGTTAACGTTAGAGTTAGGGTTATGATTAAGGCTAGGATGTTGGCTAAGTTTTGTATTAGGGTTAGGGCTAGGATTAGAGCTAGGGCTAATGTCTGGTCTGGGGTATAGGTAGGGATAGTTTTAGGGTTAGGTTTATGGCTAGGTCTATTGTAATACTTAGGTTTCTTGCTAGGGTCAGGTTTAGAGCTATGGGTATAATTAGAGTCAGGGTCAAGGTTAGGGTTAGGGTTAGGTTAATGTTTAGGTTTAGGGCTCAAATTAGTCTTTTGTTTAGGGATCGAGTGATGACACATTTAGGTTTAGGCTTCAGGTTATGTGTAGGTTATTGGATAGGGTTAAGCCTAGAGCTAAGATTAGGGTCCCACCTAGGTTTAGCATAATTTTTATACTTATCTTAGTGTAATGAATAGAGTTAGAGTATTGTGACGACTAGGGTTATGGGTAGGATTAGGTCTAGGGTTAGGCTTAGGGTTATAGTTAGGGCTAGGGTTATTGTTAGGGGTAGCTTTAGGGTTAAAGCTAAAGTAGGGCTTGGATTAGGGATAGATTTTGTGATAGGTTAGGGCTATGGCTAATGTAAGAACTAGTGTAATGATTAAGACTAGTTTTATGGTTAATGTTAGGGCTAGGTGTAGTTTTAGGGTTAGTTTAAGGGTTAGGGTGAAGTTTAGAGCTAGGATTAGTGTTAGTGTCAGGAATAATGTTCGGGTTGGGTAATAGTTAGGGTTAAAGCCAGAATTAGGCCTAGGGTTAGGTCTAGAGGTAGGGTTAGACTTTGGGTTAGGTTAAGGGTTATTGCTAAGACTAGGTCTAGTTTGTCTTTAGGTCTAGAGCTATACTTATGGCTACATTTGGGATTAGGTTTAGGTCTAGGTCTAGTATTAGGGTTAGGTTTATGTATAAGTTTACGATTAGGGCTAGTAATAGGGTTCAGTTTAGGGTTAGGTTTATATTTAGATCTCAGATTAGTGATAGGGTCTGAATAATGTCAGTGATAGGGTTTGGGTTTGGGTTATGGTTAGATCTAGAATGAAAGCTATGGTTAGGACTAGTTAGAGTTAAGTTTTGGTTAGGCTAAAGATTAGTGCTAAGAATATGGTTAGCATTAGGGTGAGGGTTTGGCTTAGGGTAAGGGATAGGTTTAGAGCTAGGGTTTGGACTAGGGTTAGAATTAGGTTTAGGGTTAAAGCTCGTATTAGGGCTTGGATTAGGTCTAGTTTTGTATTAGGGTTAGGGCTAGTGTTATGGTTATGGCTATTGTAAGAGATAGGCTTCATATATTGATAGTTTTAGGGTTAGGTTAGGGCTAGGTCTATTGTTTGGGTTAGGTTTAAAGTTAAGGTGATCTTTAGAGCTAGGTTTAGTGTTTGATATGAGTCAGGGTTATGGTTAGGTTTAGGGTTAGGGTTAGGTTTCAAACTAGGGCTAGGGTTAGGGCTGGTGTAGGGTTAAGGTTTGGTCAAGGGTAAGGGTTAGTGTTAGGGGTATGGCTCAGTTTTGTTATAGGGCTAGGGCTAGGGTTAGGGCTAATTTTAGGATTAGCATTAGGGTTAGGGTTAGGCTGAGGCATTAGGTTAGGTTTAGTTTTAGAGATAGGTTTCAATCTAGAGTTAGTGCTAGGGATAAAGATAGTGCAAGGGTTATGACTAGGGTTAGAGTTATGGTAAGGGATAGGGTTAGAAGTAGGGATAGGTCTTGTGTGAGAATTGTAGTTAGTCTTAATACTAAGGTTCAGTTTAGGGTTAGAAATAGGGCTATATTAGGGCTAGGGCTAGGGCTAGGTTTAATATCAGGTTTAGGGCTAGAGTTAGGGTTATGATTATGACTAGGGCTAGTGTTACTTTTAGGGTAAGTTTTAGGGTTTAAGCTACGATTACGGCTAGGGGGAGTGTTATGTTTAGTGTTAGGTCTAGGGTAGGGTTATGGTTATGGTTATGGTTAAGGCTGGAGTTAGGGCTAGGGTATTCGTTAGGGTTAGGGTTAATTTTAGATTAATGTATTGGATTACATGTAAGATTCAGTTTAGGGTTAGTTTAGGTTATGGTTAAATTTAGGTTTAGGGATAGGTTTAGTTTTGATTCATGGGAGGTTTAGGGTTAAGTTTATGGCAAGGATTATATTGAGGATTAAGTCTAGGGTTAGATTTATGATTAGGGTTATAAATAGGGTTAGTTTTAGGGCTAGGGTTATTATTAGGGTTAGGGTTAAGGTAATGTTAGGGTAATGTTAGTGTTACAGCAAGGGTTAGTACTAGGGTTAAGGTTAGGATTAGGGCTAGGTTTAGGTTTATGTTTATGAATAGTGCTAGGATTATGTTTTGGCTAAGGGTTAGGCTTTGAGCTAGGGTTATATCTAAGGCGAGGGTTAGGGTTAGGGCTACATTTAGGAATATGGTTACACTTAGGGTAGGTTTGGCCTTTGATTAGGGCTAGGTTTTGTGTTACGTTTAGGCCCAGGGTTAAGGCTATGTGTAATGTAAATCTAGGGTTCTGATTAGAGCTAGTTTTAGGTTTAGGTTTTGGGTTAGGTTCAGGTTTAGATTTAGGTTAAGTGTTACTGTTAGGGTCAATGTTCAGGTTAGAGTTAGTTTTAGGGTGAAATCCAGACTAGGGTTAGGTCTAGGGATAGATTTAGTGTTTGCTTTAGGTTAAGAATTATGTTAGGGCTAGGACTCAGGGTTTATTTAGGTCTAGGTCTAGAGTTATGGCTGTATTTAGGATTAGGCTTATATCTAGGGCTTGTGTTAGGGTTGGGGTTAGGTTTAGGTATAAATTTACTGGTAGGGCTAGTTTTAGGGTTTGGTTTAGTGTTAGGGTCAGATTTAGACTGAGGGTTTGTGTTAATATAAGTATTTAAATTAGGTTTAGAGCTAGAATGAGGGCTAGGGTTACAACTAGTAATAGGGATAGGGTTTGGATTAGACTATGGATTAGGATTAGGACTAAGGTTAGCATTGTTGATAGGGTTTGGTTTAGGGTAAGTGATAGAGTTAGAGCTAGGTTTAGGGCTAGGGTTAGGTTTAGGGTTAGGGCTAGAGTTATGTTTAGGTTTACATCTAGGGTTAGGACTCAGATTAGGGCTAGTTTTTCTGTTAGGTTTAGGACTAGGGTTAGGGCTATCAGTAATATCAAAACTAAGTTTATGATTAGAGTTAGTATTTTGTCTAGATCTAGTATTAGCCCTATCTTTAAGGTTAGTGTGATAATTAGAATTAACGTTAGTGTTAGAATATAAGTCAGGGTCAGGGTTAATTTTAGGACTAGGACATGAATTAGAGGTAGAATGTTATGGCTAAGTTTAGGGTTAGGGTTTGGTTTAGGTTAGCATTTAGGGTTAGGACAATGGCTCCATTTTGTTTAAGGATAAGGCTAGGGTTATGGCTAGTTTTAGGATTAGCAATAGTGTTAGGTCTAGTGGTAGGTTGAGGATTAAGCTTAGGTTTAGGGTCAAATGTAGAGTTATGGTTAGATATAGGCTAGGGTCTAGGGCTTGGGTTGGGCTAAGGTTAGGGCTTGAGTTAGGTTTATTATAATGTGTAGGATTAGAACTAGAAATAGGGCTAGGGTAGAGTTAGTGTTAGTCTTAGGACAAGGTTAGGGGTAGAGTTAGGGTTAGGGCTAAATTAGGGCTAGGATTATTGCTAGGATTAGTTTTAGGGTTAGGCCTATGGTTAGGACTTTTAGTGTTAGGGTTAGTGATAGGGTTAGGGGAAAGAATGGGGTTATACCTAAGTTCAGGTCTAGGGCGAGGGTTAAATTTTGAGATAGGGCTAGAGTTAGGGTTTGGGTTAGGATTAAGGCTAGGTATAGGCCTATGATAAGAACTTGTGTTTGTGTTAGGGTTAGGGCTAGGATTAGGGCTGGGGCTAATGTCAGGTATGGATTTATTGTTATGGTCAGTTTTAGGGTTAGATTATGGCTATGTCTAGTGTAAGGGTTAGGTTTAGGTTAAGGGTCAGGTTTAAAGTTAGGTGTATTATTAGGGTCAGGGTTTGAGTAGGGTTTGGTTTAGTTTAAAATTTATGGTTAAGGCTTGTATTAGTGTTAGGGATAGGGTTAGGGTTCAGGTTAGGGTAATTGATAGGGTTAGGTTCAGGGTTCACATTAGGTTTACAGTAATGAATAGGGTTAGTGTTAGCAATAGTGTTAGCATTAGGCCTAGGGTTAGCATTTGGTTTAGCATTATCTTTAGGGTAATGGATAGGTTAGAGCTAAGGTTAGGGCTAGGGTTAAGGTTAGAATTAGGACTAGGGTTAGGGTTAGACCTAGGGTCCATGTCAGGTTTAGGTTTGGGGTAAGTGTTAGTATTTGAGCTAGGATCAGTGCTAGCGGGAGGGTTAGGGTTAGAGTCATGGCTAATGTTAGGGTTAGGGCTAGGGTTATGTTTAGATTAAGGTTAGAGTTTGAGCTAGAATTAATATTAGGGAGAGTGTTAGGTTTAGGGTTAGGTATAGGCTTATGGTTAGGGTTACAATAAGGGCTAGGTTTAGGGCTAGGATAAGGGCTACATTTGTGTGAGGCTTTTGGCTATCATTAGGGCTATGGGTAATGTAAGAGCTAGGGTTATGGTTATGGCTAGTTTTAGGGTTAGGGTTATGGATAAGTCTAGTGTTCTAGTTAGGTTTTGGGTTATGATAATATTTAGAGCTAGGATTTGTTTTAGGATAACGGTCATTGTTTGGGTTAGGGTTAGATTTAGGGTGAGGGCCAGATTTAGGGCTAGCATTGGGTCTAGGTATATAGTTAGTCTTTACATTAGGTTAATGGTTATTGTTAGGGCTAGTGCTAGGTTTTTGTTTAGGGGTAAGGCTATATTTATGACTCTATTTAGGATTAGGTTTGGTCTAGTGCTAGTGGTACTGTTAGGTTTATGTATAGGTTTACCAGTAGAGGTAGGGTTAGGGTTTGCTTTTGGGTTAGTGTCTGGTTAAACCTAGGGTTAGTGTTAGGGTCAGAATAAATGTAATGGTTAGAGTTATGGTTAGAGCTTCAAAGAGAGCTAGGATTAGACTAGTAATAGAGATGGGGTTTGACGTAGGCTAATAATTATGGTTAGAACTAGGGTAGCATTACAGTGAGGGTTTGGCTTAGGATAAGGGATAGGGTTAGATGTAGAGTTAGGGTTGGGTTAGGGTTAGGGTTAGGGTTAGGGTTAGCTTTAGGATTATACCTAGGTTTAGGCCTCAGAATAGGGCAAGGATTTGTTTTAGGATTAGGGCTACAGTTAATGAAAGAACTAGGATTCTGATTAGGGCTAGGTCTAGGGTTAACTTTAGGGAAATGTTTAGAGGTAGGGTAATGGAAAGGATTAGAGCTAGGGATAGGGCTAGGATTATGGTTAGGATTAGGGTTATGGTTTGGGTTAGATTTCGGGTTAGGACTAGGTTTAGGTTCATGGTTAGATTTAGGTTAAGTATTAGGGCTAGGTTTAGGGTAAGGGCTAGGGTTAATGCTAGGGTTAATGCTCAGATTAGGTCTAGGTTTTGAATTAAGTTAGGGCTATTTAGGACTAGGGCTAGTGTTAGAACTAGGGTTATGATTAGGACTAAGTTTAGCATTATGTCTAAATCTAGTTTGTGGATTAGGTATAGTTTTAGGGTGATGATTAGAGACAGGGTTAGTGTTACCATCAGAATCTGGATCAGTGTTACTGATCAGAGTTAGGCATAGACTTGTAAAAGGACTAGGGTTAAGGCTAGGTGTAGGGTTAGGGTTTTTGTAAGGGTTAGGGTAAGAACTAGGGATAGGTCTAATGTCAAGTCTTGAATTATGGTTTGGTTAGGGTTAGCGTTAGGGCATTGTCACAGTTTTGTTTTCCAGCTAGGGCTACTTTTAGGATTAGTGATAGTGTTAGCGCTAGTGGTATGGTGATGTTTAGGCTTAGATTTATTTTTATGGTTAGATCTAGGTTTACGGCTATGGCTATGTTTAGGGCTAAGTTTAGGGCTAGTGTTAGGGGTATTAACGAATAGAGTTAGAACTAGAAATAGGGCTAGGGCACGAGTTATAGTTAGTCTTAGGGCTTGGGTTAGGATGAGGCTTAGGGTTAGGGCTAAATTAAGGCTAGATTTAGGGCTAGGGTTAGTGTTAGGGTTAGGCCTAGGGTTAGGGTTTTGGTTAGGGGAAGGGATGGGGTTATAGCTAAGTTTAGGGCTAGGGTGAGGGTTAGAATTAGGGTTAGAGCTAGGGTTAGAATTAAGGCTATGTTTAGTGCTAGGATGAGGGTTTGTGTTAGGGCTAGAGCTAGGATTAGTGATAGGGCTAATGTCAGGTCTAGATTTATGGTTAGTGTTAGTTTTAGGGTTCGGTTTAGGCTAGGTCTAGTGTAAGGGTTAGGTTTAGGTAAGGGTCAGGTTTAAAGCTAAGTGTATTTTTAGGGTCAGAGTCTGGGTAGGGTTTGGTTTAGATTAAGTTTTAGAGTTAAGGATTTAATTAGCTTTAGTGTTAGGGTTATGAATGGGGTAATGGTTAGGATTAGGTTTAGGGTTCAAGTTATATTTAGAGTAATGGATAGGGTTTGTGTTAGTGATAGGGTTAGCATTACGCCTAGGGTTAGCATATGAGTTAGGCTCATCTGTAGGGTAATGGATAGTGTTAGAGCTTAGGTTAGGGCTAGGTATAAGGTTACTATAAGGGCAAGGGTTAGGGTTAGGCTTAGGGTTGCTGTCAGGCATATTGTTTTGTGTAAGTATGAGCATTTGAGCTAGGATTAGGTCTTGGGCGAGACTTAGCATTAGATTCAGGGCTAGGGTTAGGGTTAGGGTTATATTTAGTGTAAGGGTTAGAGTTTCAGCTAGGTTTAGGGCTAAGGCAAGTGTAGGATTAGGCTTAGGTTTAGGATTATGCTTAGGGTTATGATTAGGGCTAGGTTTTGGGCTAGGATAAGGGCTAGGTTTTGTGTGAGGTTTAGGGCTAACATTAGGGCTATGGGAAATATAACAGCTAGGAATATATTTATGGCTACTTTTAGGGTCAGTGTTATGGAAATGTCTAGTGTTAGGGGTAGGTTTTGGGTTAGGATAAGGTTTAGAGCTAGAGTATGTTTAGGATTAAGGGTCATTTTTCAGGATAGGGTTAGGTTTAGGGTGAGTGCCAGAATTATGACTAGCATGGGTCTAGGGATAGGGTTAGTCTTTAAGTTAGGTTAACGGTTAATGTTAGGGATAGTGCTAGGTTTTTCTTTAGGGCTAGAGCTAGATTTATGACTATATTTAGGATTAGGTTTTGTTTAGTGCTAGTGTTACTGTTAGGTTTAAGAATAGGTTTACCGGTATGGGAAGTTTTAGGTTTTGGTTTAGTGTTAGGGTCAGGTTTAGACTTAGGTTTAGTGTAAGGGTCAGTATAAACGTCAGGGATAGGGTTAGGTGTAGAGCTAGAATGAGGTCTAGGATCAGACTAGAAATAGAGTTAGGGTTTGGGGTAGGCGAAGGATTAATTTTAGGACTATGTTAGCATTAGGGTTAGGGTTTGACTTAGGGAAAGGGATAGGATTTAAGGTAGGGTTATGGTTATGGTTATGGTTAGGGTTAGAGTTAAAAAATAGGGTTAGGTCTCAGATTCAGGCTAGGATTTGTGTTATCATTAGGGCTACGGCTAATGAAAGAACTAGATTTCTCTTTAGGGTTTGTTCTAGGGTCAGTGGTAGGGCAATGTTTAGAGCTAAGGTTAGTGTTAGGGGCCGAGTTAGTGTCAGGGTTACTTCTAGGGTTAGAGTTAGGACTCAAATTAGGGCTAGGTTTAGGACTAGGTGTATCTTCTGAGTTTGGTTTAGGTTAAGGGTTAGGATTATGGCTCGGTTTTGTTTTAGAGGTAGGGTAGATTTAGGGGTAGTTTTCCAATTAGTGTTAGGGCTACGGCTAGTGTTAGGGTGAGGTTTATAATTAATTTTAGTTTTAAATCCAGGTTTAAGCCTTGGGCAAAGATTTGGGCTAAATTTGGGGCTAAAGTTAGGGCTAGCTTTTGGGTTATGGTAAGGGACAGGTTTAGAACTAGGGATAGGGCTATGGTGAGAGCTAGAGTTAGTCTTAGGGATAGGGATAGGGTTAGGTTTACTGTTAGGGCTAAATTAGGGCTAGGAATAGTTCTAGGGTTAGTGTTAGATTTAGGCCTAGATTTAGGGTAAGGCTAGGATTAGCATTAGGGTTAGGGTAAGGTATGATGTCATAGCTATATTTCATGCTAGGACAAGGGATAAAATTAGGGTTAGGGCTAGGGTTAAAATTAGGTTTAGGATTAAGGCTGCGCTTAGAACTAGGCTAGGTCTAGGGATAGGGCTAATGTCAGGTCTAGGGTTAAGGTTAGGCTAGGGTTAGGGATAGAGCTATGGATCAGTTTTGTTTTAGAACTAGGCCTAGGTTGAGGGCTAGTTTTATGATTAGTAGTAGTGTTAGGGCTAGTTGTAGGGTGAAGTTTAAGCTTAGATTTATTGTTATGGTTAGATCTAGGTTTAGGTCTATGGTTAGGGTTAAGGCTAAGATTAGGGCTAATGTTAGGGTTATGGTAACAGATAGGTTAAAACTAGAAATAGGTCTAGGGTGGGAGTTCAAATTAATCTTTGGGCTAGGGTTAGGGGTAGGCATAGGATTAGGGCTAAATTAGTGCTAGGATTAGCACTAGGTTTGTGTAAGCATTAGGCCTAGGTTTGGTGTTAGTGTTAGGGTTAGGATTAGGTTTAGGGGAAGGAATAGGGTTTTAGCTAACTTTAGGGTTATGGCGAGGGTTAGAATTAGGGTTTGGACTAAGGTTAGGGTTTGGGTTAGGATTAAGGCTAGATTTAGGGTTAAGCTGAGGGTTTGTGTTAGGGCTAGGGTTAGGATTAGGTATAGGGGTAATGTAATGTCTAGGTTTATGGTTAGTATTAGTTTTAGTGTTAGGTTATGGCTATGTCTGGTATAACGTTTAGGTTCAGGTTAGGGGTCAGGTTTAGTGCTAGGTGTACTATTAGTGTCAGGGTCTAAGTAGAGTTAGGTTTAGATTAAGATTTAGGGCTAATGCTTGAATTAGCAGTGGGTTAGGGTTAGGGTTAGGTTATTGTATAGAATTGGGTTTATGGTTCCTGCTAGGTTTAGAGTAATGGATAGGTTTAGTGTTGGCGATAGGGTTATCTTTAGGCCTAGGGATAGCATTTGGGTTATGCTTACCTAATGGTAATGGATAGGGTTAGAGCTAAGGTTAGGGCTAGGCTTAAGGTTAGGTTTAGGGTTAGGGTTAGGTTTAGGGTAAGTGTAGGCATATGAGCTAGGGTTAGGCCTAGGTCGAGGGTTAGGGTTTGAGTCAGGGCTAGTGTTAGGGTTAGGTTTAGGGTTATGTTTAGACTAAGGATTTTAGTTTGAGCTACGGTTAGGGCTAGGGCAAAGTTTAGCATTAGGGTTAGGTCTAAGGTTATGGTTAGGGTTATTATTAGGGCTAGGTTCAGGGCTAGTATAAGGGCTAGGTTTTGTGTAATGTATAGGGTAACGTTAGGGCTATGGGTAATGTAAGAGCTAGGGATATGGTTATGGCTAGTGTTATAGTCAGGGTTATGAAAAAGTCTAATGTTAGGGTCAAAGTTAGGATTAGGATTAAAGCTAGAATGAGGACAAGGTTTAGGACTAGTAATAGAGCTAGGGTTTTGGGTAGGCTAAGGATTAAGGTTAGGACTAGAGTAGCATTAGGAGGAGGGTTTGGCTTGGGGTATGGAATGAATCAGAGGTACGGTTAGGGTTAGGGTATGCTCAGATTAGGGCTATAATTTGTGTTAAAATTAGGGTTACATCTAATGAAAGAACTAGTTTACTGATTAGGGCTAGTTTTACAGTTAGCATTATGGCAATGTATAGAGCTATGTGTACTGTTAGGGTCCGACTCAGGATCAGGGTGATTTCTATGGTTAGAGTTAGGACTCAAAATAGTGCTAAGTTTAGGGATAGGTGTAAGGTTCGTGTTTGGTTTAGGTTAAATGTTAAGGTTAGCATTATGGCTCGGTTTTGTTTTACGGCTAGGGTAGGGTTAGGGCTAGTTTTCCAATTAGCATTAGGTTTAGGGCTAGTGTTAGTGTGAGGTTTGGGCTTAAGGTTAGAGTTTACAACCAGGTTTAGGGCTAGGGTGATGGTTAGAGTTAGGGTTGGGGCTAGGGATAGGGCTAGGTTTTGGGTTATGGTAAGGGATAGGTTTTAAACTTTGGATAGAGCTAGGGCGAGAGTTAGAGTTAGTCTTAGGGCTAGGAAGAGGATTAGGTTTAGGATTAGGTTTAAATTAGGGCTAGGATTAGCCCTAGGGTTAGTGTTAGTTTTTAGCCTAAAGTTAGGGCTAGGGTTAGTGTTAGCATTAGGGTAAGGTATGATGTTACAGCTACATTTTGGGTTAGGGCATGGAATAAAATTAAGGTTAGGCTCCGGTTAAGGTTAGAACTAGGATTAAGGCTAGGCTTAGGGCTAGAATTAGGGGTAGGGTTTGTGTTAGTGTTAGGGCTAGGAATAGATCTAGGGCTAATGTCAGTTCTAGTTTTATGGTTAGGGATAGTTTCAGGTTTAGGTTTATGGCCATGTCTATTGTAAGGGTTACTTTGAGTGTTAGGGTCAGGTTTACAGCTAGGGGTATTATTAGGGTCAGAGTCAGTGTTAAGTAATGGGTTAGGTTAAGGTTTAGGGTTAGGGCTAAAATTAGCATTAGGGATAGGGTAATGGATATGGTTAGGTTTCAGGTTCAGGTTAAGTTTAGTATAATGGACAGGGTTAGGGTAAGGCATAGGGTTAGAGTTAGGCCTAGGGATAGAATTTGTTTAAATTTGGTTCAGGTAATGGATAGGATTAGAGCTACAGTTAGGACTAGGATTATGGTTAGGTTAGGGAAATGGTTAAGGTTAAGCCTAGGGTTAGAATTTGCTTAGAGTTATGTGTAGGGTAATGGATACAATTATATCTAGGTTGAGGGCTAGTGTTATGGTTAGGAATAGGGCTATGGTTCGGTTTAGGTTTCAGGTTAGGAAAAGGTTTAGGTTTAGGGTTAGGTTTAGGTTAAGTGTTAGGGCTAGAGATAGGGTCAGGGCTATAAGTAAAACTAGAGTTAGGTTTAGGTTTAGGGGGATTATCAGAGATAGGGTTAGTGTTAGGTTCAGAGTCAGGATCATTGTTACTTTTAGGATTAGGGATAGGACTCGAATTAGGCTGAGGGTTAAGGCTAGGTGTAGGATAAAATTTGTGTTAGTGTTAGAGTAAGAATTACA
Source organism: Spermophilus citellus (assembly GCF_964194105.1). Classification (NCBI taxonomy): domain Eukaryota; kingdom Metazoa; phylum Chordata; class Mammalia; order Rodentia; family Sciuridae; genus Spermophilus; species Spermophilus citellus. Next base: position 2,992,454 of record NW_027673039.1, on the reverse strand, counting down.
GATAGGGTTAATATCAGATTTAGGGTTATGTTTAGTTCAGGGTTAGGGTTGGGGCTATGGCTCAGTTTTGTTTTAGAGCTAAGGCTAGGGTTAGGGCTTGTTTTGGGATTAGTGATATTGTTAGAAATAGGGCTAGGGTGAGAGTTAAAGTTAGTCTTAGGGCTAGGGTTAGGGGTGGGTTTAAGTTTAGTGCTAAATTAGGGCTAGGATTTGCACTAGGGTTAGTGTTAGGGTTAGGGCTAGGGTTAGGGTTAGTGTTAATGTTAGAAATAGGGTTAGGTTTAGGAAAAGGGATGGGCTTATAGCTAGGTTTAGGTATAGGGGAGAGTAGAATTAGGGTTATGGCTAGGTTAGGATTAGGGTTATGATTAAGGCTACTTTTAGGACTAGGTTTGAGGGTTTGTGTTAGGGCTAGGGCTAGAATTAAAGATAGGGCTTGTCAGGTCTATGCTTTTGGTTAGAAATAATTTTAGGGTTAGTTTATGGCTAGGTCTAGTGTAAGGATTACGTTTAAGGTAAGAGTCAGGTTTAGAGCTAGGCATATTATTAGGTTCAGGGTCGTTTAGGGTTTGGTTTAGTTTAAGGTCTAGAGTTAATTGTTGAATTAGCATTAGGGTTAGTGTTAGAAGTAGGATAGTGGATAGGGTTAGGTTTAGGGTTCAAGTTAAGTTTAGAGTAATGAATATAGTTAGAGTTATCGATAGGCTTAGCGTTAGGCCTGTGGATAGCAATTGAGTTAGGCTTATCTTTAGGTTAATAGATAAGTTTAGAGGTAATGTTATTGCTATGGTTAAGGTTAGGATTAGGGCTAGGTAAGGTTTAGGCCTAGGGTTAGTGTCAGGGTTAGGTTTAGGGTAAATGTTAGGATATGAGCTAGGGTTAGGGCTAGGGTGATGTTTAGGGTTAGAGTCAGGGCTAGCGTTACGGTTAGGGTAACAATTAGGGCTAGGTTAAGGGCTAGGATAAGGCTAGGTTTGTGTGGTATTTATAGGTAGCATTAGGGCTGTCGGTTAGGATTGGGGTTAGGGTTAGAGTTAGGCCAGAATTAGGACTAGTGTTGGGTCTAGGGATAGGGTTAGTCTTTGGGTTAGGTTAAGGGTTTTATGGGTAGGGTCCATTTCAGGGTTAGTGTGATGTTTTGTTCTAGGGTTAGAGTTAGGATCAGAATAAGGGTCAAAGTTAGAGTTAGTGTTACAACTAGAATGAAGGCTAAGGTTAGAACTAGTAATAAAGCTGGGGATTGGGGTAGACTAAGGATTAGGGTTAGGACTAGCTAACATTAGGGTGAGGGTTTGGCTTAGGGAAATCAATGGGTTTAGAGGTAGGATTACGGTTAAGGATAGCTTTAGGGCTAAAGTTATGGTTAGGGTTAGTCTTAGGGTTAAACCTATGTTTAGAGCTTGGATTAGCACTGGGATTTGTGTTAGCTTTAGGGCTATGGCTAATGAAAAAAATTGGTATCTGTTTAGGGCTAGTTCTAGGGTTAGTGTTAGGGCAATGTATAGAGGTAGGGTTAGTGTTAGGATCTGCATCAGGGTCAGGGTTCCTTCTATTTTTATCAAAGGATAAAATTAGGGATACGGCTAGGGTTAAGTTTATGGTTATGATTAAGGCTAGGCTTAGTGCTAGGATTAGGGCTAGGTTTGTGGTAGGGTTAGGGCTAGGATAATGTCTAGGGCTAATGTCAGTTCTAGGGTTATGTTTAGGGATAGTTTTAGGGTTATGTTTATAGCCAGATGTATTGTGAGTGTTAGGTTGAGTTTTAGGCTCAGCTACACAGCTAGGGTATTATTAGGGTTGGAATCACGGATAGGATATGTGTTTGGTTAAGGTTTAGTGTTAGGGCTCAAGTTAGCAATAGGTTTAGTGTTAGGGTTAGGGTAATGGACATGGTTAGGTTTAGGGTTCAGTTTATGTTCAGGGTAATGGACAGCCTTAGGGTTAGTGATAGTGTTAAGGTTAGGCCTAGTTAGGGTTATGGTTAGGGTAATGCATAGGAATAGAGCTACAGATAGGGCTAGGTTTATTGTTAGATTAGGGCTATGGTTAGTATTAGGCTTAGGGTTAGAATTATGTTAGGGTTATGGTTAAGGTAATGAATAAGATAGAGCTAGGGTTAGGGCTACTGTTATGGTTAGGATTAGGGCTATGGTTTGGGTAAGTTCAAGGTTTAGTTTTTGGGTTGGGTTTAGGTAACGTGTTAAGGCTAGGGTTAGGGTTAGGGACAGTATTAAAGTTAGGGTTAGGGGTCAGATTAGAGGTAGGTTTTGGGTTAGGTTAGGGGTAAGGTAGGACTATGACTATTGTAAGAACTAGAGTTAAGATTAAGGTTAGTTTTAGAGTTAGCATTAGGTCTAGGTCAAGGTCTTATGTTTAGATTAGGTTTAGGCTTACAGAGATGATTAGAGGTAGGGTTTCTGTTAGAGTCAGAATCAGGATCAGTGTTACTGATTAGGGTTAGGTATAGGACTCGAATTAGGGCTAGGATTAAGGGTAGGTGTAAGGTTAGGTTTTGTGTGAGGGTTAAGGTAAAAATTAGGGATAGGGCTAATGTCAGGTCTAGCATTACTGTTAGGCTAGGGTTAGGGTTAGGCTATGGCTCAGTTTTGTTTTAGAGCTAGGGCTAGGATTAGGGCTAGTTTTAGGATTAGAGAGAGAGTTAGGGCTAGTGGTAGAAGGAGATTTAGGCTTAGATTTATTGTTATGGTTAGATCTAGGTTTAGGGCTAGGGCCTGCATTAGGATTAAGGTTAGGGCTAGTGTTAGGGTTATGGTAATGTTTAGGGTTTGTACTAGAAATAGAACTGGGGTTCAATTAGAGTTATTCTTTGGGCTAGGGTTAGGGGTAGGTTTAGGGTTAGGGCTAAACTAGGGCTAGGATTAGTGCTAGGGATAAAGTTAGGGTTAGGCCTATTGTTAGGGCTAGGTGTTTTATTAGGGTCAGGGTCCGGGTATGGTTTGGTATAGACTAAGGTTTAGGGTTAAGGCTTGTATTAGCATTATTTTTTGGTTTAGGATTAGGGTAATGGATAGGGTTAGTTTTAGGGCTAATATCAGAGTAATGGATAAGGTTTGTTAGCTATAGGGTTAGTGTTAGGCCTAGGGTTTGCATGTGGTTTAGGCTTATCTTTAGGGTAATGGATAGGGTTAGAGCTAAGGTTAGGGCTAGAGTTAAGGTTAAGTTTATAGCTCGGGTTAGGGTTAGGCCTAGGTTTCTTGTCAGGGTTAGGTTTAGGGTATTAGGGTTTGAGCTAGGGTTAGGTCTAGGGCAAAGTTTAGGGTTATAGTCAGGGCTAGGGTTAGGGTTAGGGTGAGTGTTATGATTAGAGAAAGGGTTAGAGTTTGAGCTAGGTTTAGGACTAGGGCAAGGTTTAGGGTTAGGGTTATCTAGGGTTACATGTTAGGGTTACAATCAGGGCTAGGTTTAGGGCTAGGATAAGGGCTAGGTTGTGTGTTGTTTATAGCTAGCGTTAGGGCTATGAGTAATGTAAGAGCTCGGGTTATGGTTATGGCTAGTTTTAGGGTTAAGGATAAGTCTAGTGTTAGGACTAGGTTTTGAGTTAGGATCAGGTTTAGAGCTAGGTTTGGTGTTAGGGTAAGCGTCAGTGTTTGGTTAGTGTTAGGGCCAGAATTAGGAATAGTGTTGGGTCTAGGTATAGGGTTAGTCTTTGTGTTAGATTAAAGGTTATGGTTGGGTCTAGTTCAAGGTTTTTGTTTAGGGTTAGGGCTAGATTTATAACTCTATTTAGGATTAGGTTTGGTCTAGTGCTAGTGTTACTGTTAGGTTTAAGTATAGGTTTACCAGTAGGGGTAGAGATAGGATCTGGTTTAGGGTTAGTGTCAGGTTTAATCTAGTGTTAGTGTTAGGGTCAGAATAAGGGTCAGGGTTTGGGTTAGAGCTAGAGCTAGAATGAGGCATAGGATTAGGACTAGTAATATAGTTAGGGCTTGGGGTAGGCTAAGGATTAGTGTTAGGACTACGGTAGCATAAGAGTGAGGGTTTGGCTTAGAGTAAGGGATAGGATTAAAAGTAGGTTCAAAATTAGGGATAGTGTTAGGTTTATGGTTAGTTGTAGAGTTAATCGTAGGGATAGGTCTCAGTTTAGCACTAGGATATGTGATAGCATTAGGGCTACGGCTAATGGAAAGAACTTGGTTTCTGATCAGGGCTACTTCTTTGTTTAGTATTAAGGCAATGTTTAGAGCTAGAGTTAGTGTTAGAATCCAAGTCAAGGTCAGGGTTACTTCTAGGATTATGTTTAGCACTCAAATTATGGCAAGGATTAGGGCTAGGTTTAGGGTTAGTGTTTGGTTTAGGTTAAGGGTTAGGGTTAGGTTTATGGCTCAGTTTTTTTTTTTAGAGCTAGGTTAGGTTTAGGGTTAGTTTTCCAATTAGCATTTCTGTTAGGGCTAGTGTTAGGGTGAGATTTAGGCTTAAGGTTAAGGTTTGATCCAGGTTTAGGGGTAGAACAAAGACTAGGGATAAGTTTGGGGCTAGGGATAGGGCTAGGTTTTGCATTATGGTAAGGGATAGGTTTAGAACTAGAGATAGGGCTAGAGGAAGAGTTAGAGTTAGTCTTAGGGATAATGATAGGTTTAGTGTTTGGGATAAATTAGGGCTAGGATTAGTGTCAGGGTTAGTGTTAGGTTTAGGCCTAGGTTTAGGGCTAGGGTTAAGTTTAGCTTTAGTTTTATGGTAAGGTATGATATTACAGCTATGTTTAGTGCTAAGACAAGGGATAAAATTAGGGATAGGGTTGGGGTTCAGATCAGGGTAAGAATTAAGGCTGGGCCTAGAACTAGGATTAGGTCTAGGGATAGGGCTAATGTCAGGTCTAGGGTTAAGGTTAGGTAGGGTTAGCAATAGGGCTATGGCTCAGTTTTGTTTTAGAAGTAGGCCTAAGGTTAGGGCTAGTTTTATGATTAGCAATAGTGTTAGGGCTAATGGTAGGGTGAAGCTTAGGTTTAGATTTATCGTTAAGGTTAGATCTAGGTTTAGGGCTATAGCTAGGCTTAGGGCTAAGTTTAGGGCTAGTGTTAGTGTTATGGTAACAGATAGGGTTAGAACTAGATATAAGGCTAGGTTGAGAGTTCAAGTTAGTCTTTGGTTGAAGGTTAAGGGTAGGTTTAGGGTTAGGGCTAAATTAGGGCTAGGTTTAGTGTTAGAGTTAGTGTTAATTTAGGCCTAGGTTTAGGGTTAGTGTTAGTGTTAGAATTATGATTTGGTTTAGGGGAAGGAATATGGTTATAGCTAGGTTTAGTGTTAGGGCGAGGATTAGAACTAGGGTTAGGACTAAGGTTAGGGCTTAGGTTAGGAATAAGACTAAGTTAAGGGCTAGGCTAAGGGTTTGTGTTAGGGCTATGTCTAGGATTAAAGCTAGGGGTAATGTCAATTCTCGGTTTATTGTTAGTATTAGTTTTAGTGTTAGGTTATGGCCATGTCTACTGAAAGGTTAAGGTGTAGGGTAAGGGTCAAAAATAGAGCTAGGGGAATTATTAGGGTCAGTGTCCAAGTAGGGTTTGGTTTAGGTAAAGATTTAGGGTTAATTCTTGAATTAGCAGTGGGTTCGGGTTAGGGTTAGAGTAGTGGATAGAATTAGGTTTATGTTTCTGGTTAGGTTTAGAGTAATGGATAGAGTTAGTAATGGATATAGTAATGGATAGAGTTAACTCTATGGATAGAGTTAACTCTATCCATTACTCTAAAGGTTAGCTAAGGTTAGGGCTAGAGTTTAGATTAGGTTTAGGGTTAGGGTTAGGCCTAGGGTTAATGATAGGGTTAGGGTTAGGTTAGGTTTAGGGTTATTATAAGGGTTAGGGTTAGTGTTAGTGTTAGGGTTAGGAATAGGTTTATGGTTAGTTTTATTGTTAGGGCTGGGATAAGGTTTAGGGTTAGTGTTACGGTTAGGGATAAAATTAGGATTAGGGTTTGTGTTAAGTTTAGGGTTAGGGTTAAGTTTAGGGTTAGTTTTAGGTTTAAGATTTTGGAAATGGTTACATTTAGGGTTAGTGTAAGTTTTAGGGTTAGGGTTAGTGTTAGAATTAGGATTAGTGTTAGGGTTAGGAATAGGTTTAGGGTTAGGGATAGGTTTAGGTTTAGGGATAGGCTTAGGGTTAGGTTTAGTGTTACAGTTAGGTTAGGGTTGGGTTTAGGGTTCGTTTTAGAGTTAAGGTTTTGTTTAGGTTTAGTTTTAGTATTAGGGTTAGGGTTAGGGTTCGGGCAAGGATTAGCGTTAGTTTTAGAGTTTGGGTGAGTGTTAGGGTTAGAGTTAGTGTTACAATTAGTGTTGTGTGAGGAATATGATTTGTGTTAGGGTAAGGGATAGGGTTAGGTTTAGGGTAAGAGTTATGGTTAGGATTGGGGTTAGAGTGAGGCTCAGGGTTAGGTTTATGTTTAGTTTTATAGTTACTTGTTGGTAAAGGTTAGTGTTAGCCTTAGGGTTAGGATTAGTGTTAGTGTTAGGGTTAGGGTTTTTGTTAGGTTAAGGTATAGGGTGAAGGTTAGGGATTTGGTTAGGTTTTGGGTTAGGTTAAATGTTAGTATTAGTGTTAGGTTTAGGGATAGGGATACTGTTAAATTTAGGTGTGGGTTTAGGGTTACTTTTAGGTTTAGGGTTAGAATTGGGGTTAAGGTTAGTGTTAATGTTAGGGTTAAGGTTGTGGTTAGGGTTAGTGTTAGGTTTGGGTTAGGGTTAGTCATAGTGTTAGGATTAGGGTTAGGGTTTGTGTTAGTGTTAGGGGTAATGGTTAGAATTAGGGTTACAATTAGTGTTAGGTGTAGGGTTAGAATTAGGGTTAAAGTTAGTGATAGGGCTAGGTTTAGAATTAGGGTTAGGCTTAGTGTTAGGGTTAGGGTTAGTTTTTGGGTGATTAATTGCCGCAACTGGCTGGGCATAAATCACGAGCCACTGAAGCAGGAACAAACTTTATTTCTGACCTCCTGTGAATGCCATGCACACAAGGTTAGTGTTAGGTTTAGGATTAGTTTTAGGGTAAGTGTTAAGTTTAGGGTTATGGCGCTGATTAGAGTGAGGTTCAGGTTTAGCTTTAGGGTTAGGGTTAAGGTTCTGATTAGAGTTAGAGTTTATGTTATGTTTAGTGTTAGGGATAGGGTTAGGGTTTGGGTTATAATTTGTGTTAGGGTTAGCATTAGGTTTAGGGTTAAGGTAACTCTTAAGTTTAGGGTTAGGGTTATGGTTACAGTTAGTGTTAGGTTTAGGGTTAGGTTTAGCGTTAGGGTTAGTGTGACAGTTAGGTTTATGTTTAGTATTAGTGTTTGGGTTAGGGTTAGTTTTAGGGTTAGGTAAGGGTTAGGGTAATTTTTAGATTAGGGTAAGGGTTATGATTTGGTTTAGGGTTATGGTTAGATTTAGGGTTAGTGTTAGGGTTAGTTTTATGGTTATTGAAGGGTTTAGGGTAAGGGTTAGTGTTAGGGTTATTGTTAGTTTTAGGGTTAGGGTTAGGGTTAGTGTGAGAGTTACTGTTAAATTTAGGATTAGGGTTTAGGTTGGGGTTAGATTAAGTGTTGGGTTCGGTTTAGGGTTAGCGTTAGGTTAGAGTTAGGGTTAGGGTTAGGGTTCTTATTATGGTTAATGTTAGGGTGAGTGCTATGTTTAGGTTTAGGGTTAGGGCTAGTGTTATTGTTAGGGTTAGTTTTAGGGTTAGGGTAAGGGTTAATGTTAGGTTTAGGTTTAGGGTTAGGGTGAGAGTTAGGTTTAGGGTTAGGGTTAGTGTTAGTATTATTGTTAGGCTTAGATTTAGGTTTAGGGTTAGCGTGAGAGTGTTAAAGTTAGGGTTAGGGTTGGGGTTAATTTTAGGTTTAGGGATAGGGTTAGGTTTAATATTTGTGTTAGGTTTAGGGTTAGGGTTAGTGTTAGCATGATTGTTAGTTTTAAAGTTAGGGTTAGGGTTAGAGTTAATTTCAGGTATAGGGTTAGGGTTAGCTTTAGGATACGTGTTAGGGTTAGGGTTAGGATTAGGTTTAGTATTATTGTTAGGGTTATGGTTATGGTTAGATTTAGTGTTATGCTTACGTTAGGGTTAGGATTATTGTTAGGGTTAGTTATAAGTTTAGTGTTAGGGTTATAGTGAGGGTCAGTGTTAGGGTTTGCATTATTTTAGGATTAGTGTTTGGGTTAGAGTTAGGGTAAGGCTTAGGGTTAGGTAAGGGTTACGGTTAGGTTTAGATAAGCTTCAGGGATATGGTTTGGGTAAGGTTTGTCTTAGGATTACGTGTAGGGTAATTGTTAAGGTTTGGGTATAGGTTTATAGTTAGCATTATGGATAATGTTAGGGCTAGGGTTAGGGTTAGGGTTAGTGTTAGGGTTAGTGTTAGATTTGGGTTTAGAATTAGGGTTAAGATTCATGTTAGGGTTAGTGTTAGGGTTATGGTAAGTGTTATCTTTAAGGTTAGGGTTACAGTTAGATTAGTGTTAGGATTAAGGTTAGGATTAGGATTAGTTTTAAGGTTAGGATTAGTGATAGGTTTAGTGTTAGGGTTCAGTTAAGGTTAAGGTTAGTGTTTGGGTTAGGGTTAGTGGTAAGGGTTATGTAAGGGTGAGTGTCAGGTTTAGATTAGGGTCTGGGTTATGGTTTGGGTTTGGGTTATAGTTATAGTTAAATTTAGTGTTAGTGATAGTAGTAGTGTTATGGTTAGGGTTAGTGTTCCCGTTAGTTTAGGTTAATATTTAGGATTAGTCTTAGGGTTAGGTTTAAGGTTTGGGTGTGGTTGGGCTTAGTGGAATGGTCAGTGTTAGGGTTCATGTTAATGTTAGGATAAGTGATAGTGTTAGGGCTATTGTTAGGGTTAGGATAAGTGTTATTTTACGTAAGAGTTAGCATTATGGTTAGGTTAGGGTTAGGGTTATGGTTTGGGTTAGGGTTTGTATTTTGGTTAAAGTTAGGTTTTGGCTTAGGTTTAAGGTTAGGGTTAGGGTTAGGGTTAATGTTAGGGTTAGGGTTTTGGTTAGGTTTAGTGTTAGGGTTAGGATTAAGTTTAGGTTTAGTGTTAGTGTTAGGGTTAGGGTTACGGTTAAGGTTCATGTTAGGGTTATGTTTAGGTTTAGGATTAGGATTCATTGTAGGGTTTGGTTTAGGGTTAGTGATAGTTTTAGGTGTAGGTTTTGGGTTACGGTTAGTTTACTGTTAGGATTAGGTTTAGAATTAGGATCAGTGTTTTTGTTAGTGTTAGAGTTAGGCTTATGATTAGTGTAAGGTTTAGGATAAGGGTTAGGTTTTGTGATAGGGTTAAGGTTTGTGTTAGGGCTTGTGTTATGGTTAGGGTTAGTTTAGGGTTAGTTTTAGTGTTAGGGTTAGAGTTAGTGATAGGGTTAGGTTTAGGGAAGTGTTGGTGTTAGGTTAGGGTTAGGGTTAGATTAAGGTTAGGGTTATGGTTATGGTTAGGTTTAGTGTTAGGGTTAGGGTGAGATCAAGGGTTAGCATTAGTGTTTGGATTGGGATTATAGTTAGGTTTAGGGTTAGTGTTAGTTTTAGAGTTAGGGTTAGTATTAGGTTTAGAGTTAGGGTTAAGGTGAGGGTCAGGTTTAGGTTTAGGGTTAGAGTTATTGCTGGGTTAGAATTAGAGTTAGATTTAGGATTAGTTTAGGGTTTCAGTTAGGGTAGGGTTAGCATTAGTTTTAGGGTTAGTTTTATGGTTTGGGATTAGGGTTTGGGTAAGGGATAGGCTTAGTGATATGGTTAGATTTAGGGTTTGTGTTAGGGTTTGGTTTAGGGTTAGTGTTAAAGTTAGGATTAGCATTAGGGTTAGGTAAGCATTAGAGTTAGGGTTAGGTTAGGGTTAGGGTTATGGTTTGGGTTAGAGTTGGTGTTAGGGTTAGGTTTTAGTTAGTATTAGTGAAAATTTAGTGTTAGTGTTAATGTTAAAATTCAGTTTTGTGTTAGGGTTACGGTTAAGGTTATGGTAAGAATTATGGTTACGGTTTGTGCTTGGGATAGGTATATGTTAGTGTTAGGTTTAGGGTTAAGGTTAGGGTTAGGTTAGGTTTAGAGTTAGAGTTAGTGCTCTTGTTAGTGTTAGGGTTTGGGTTAGTGTTAGGTTTAGGTTTAGGGTTAGGGTTAGGGTTAGGGTTAGTGTAAGGTAAGGTTCAGCGTTAGGGTAAGAGTGAGTGTTAGGTTTAGGGTTAAGGTTCAGTTAAGGTTAGGGTTATGGATAGGTTTAGGGTTAGTGTTAGGTTTTGGGTTAGGGTTAGGGTTAGTGTTTGTGTTATGGTAATGGTTACGGTTAAGTAAGTGTGAGGCTTAGGGTGAGATTAGGGTCAGGGTTGTGATTTGGGTTAGCATTTGTGTTAGGGTTATAATTAGATTGAGGGTCAAGGTTACGGTTAGTGTTAATGTTAGTTTTAGAGTTAAATTTAGTGTTAGGTTTAGGATTAATGTTAGTGTTAGGTTTAGGGTTCAGAATAGGGTTGGGTTTAGTGGAATAGTTAGGGTTACAGTTCATTTTCGGTAAGGGTTAATGTTAGTGTCAGGTTTATTGTTAGATTTAGGATTAGTTTTAGGATTAGGTAATGGTTAGCATTAGGGTTAGGTTTAGGGTTAGGATTAGGTTTAAGGTTAGGGTTAGGAATAGGGCTAGTGTTAGGGTTAGGGTTTGTGTTCAGATTAGGGTTATGGTTAGTGTTAGGGTTGGGGTTCGGGTTAGTTTAAGAGTTAGGGTTAGTGTTAGGGTTAGTGTTAGGTTTAGTGTTAGGATTAAGGATAGGGTTTGAGTTAGGGTTAGGGTTAGTGGTAAGGTTAAGGGTAGGATTAGGTTCCGTGTTAGGGTTAGGTTTAGAGTTAGTGTTAGTGTTAGGGTTAGTGTTAAGTTTAGTGTTAGGGTTAAGTTTAGGATTAGTTGTTAAGGTTAGTGATAAATTTAGGATTATGGTTACTGTTGGAGTTAGGGTTCAGTTTAGGGTTAGTGTTCAAGGTAGGGGTATGGTTAGGATTAAGTTTAGAGTTAGGGTTAAGTTTAGGGTTAGGTTTAGTGTTATTAAGAGTTAGGATTAGGATTAGGTTTCTTGTTAGGGTTAGGGTTAGTTGTAGAGTTAGGGTTAGGGTTAGGTTTAGGGTAGGGTTAGGTTTAGGGTTAGTGTTTTTGTTACGATTAGGTTTAGGCTAGGGTTTGTGTTAGGGTAAGTGTTAGGGTTAGGGTTACAATTAGGGTTAGTGTTAGGGTTTGTGTTAGGTTAGGTTTACAATTAGGTTTAGGATTGGTGTTTGGGTTACTTTTAAGTTAGGGTTAGTGTTAGTGTTTGTTTTAGTTTTACAGTTAAGGTTATGGTTTGGGTTAGGGTTAGGGTTGTTAGTATGGTTATGGTTATGGTTTATGTTAGAGTTCGTGTTAGGGTTATGGTTTGTGTTAGGGTTAGAGTTCATTAGGATTAGGCTTAGGGTTTGTGTTAGGTTTAGGTTTAAGTTTAGGGTTAGGGTTAGGGTTAGGATTAGTGTTTGGGTTAGGGTTATGCTAAGGTTTAGATTTGGCATTAGCATTTGGGTTAGTGTTAGGATTAGGGTTAGGGTTAGGGTTATTATTAAGTTTAGGTTTAGGTTTAGGGTTAGTATTTGGGTAACGGTTAGGGTTTGTGTGAAGCTTAGGCTTAGTGGTATAGTTAAAGTTAGGGTTCCTGTTAGGTTTAGTGTTAAAGTTAGTTTTAGAGTTAGTGTTCAGTTTAGAATTAGGGTTAGTGTTAGGTAAGTTTAGCAATAGGGTTAGGATAGTGTTAGGGTTATGAATTGAGTTATGGTTTGTGTTAGGGTTAGTGTTGGTTTTAAGGTTAGGGTTATGGTTTGAGTTAGGGTTAGTGTTAGGGTTACGGTTAAATTTATGGTTATTGTTAGGTTTAGGGAATAGTTTTAGTGTTAGCGTTATGGTTCATGTTAGCGTTAGGATTAGGTTTAGGGTTAGTGTTAGGTTTAGGGTTAGATTTAGTGTTAGGGCTAGGGTTAAGATTCGTGTTAGGGTTAGGGTTAGAGTAAGTGTTATGCTTAGGGTTGGGTTAAAGTTAGAGTTAGTGTTAGGGTTAGTGTTAGGTTTAGGTTCAGTTTTAAGTTTAGGGTAAAGATAAGGTTTCGGTTAGGGTTAAGGTTAGTGTTTGGGTTAGGGTTAGGTAAGGGTGAGGGTCAGGGTTAGATTAGGGTCAGGGTTATGGTTTGGTTTAGGGTTTGTGTTAGGGTTAGAGGTAGAGTTAATGTTATGGATAGTGTTAGAGTTAGGGTTAGGGTTAGTGTTAGGCTTAAGGTTAGGGTTAGGTTTAGAATTAGTGTTAGGGTTAGCGTTAGGTTTTGGATCAGGGTTGGGCTTAATAGAATTTTTATGTATAAGTTTCATGTTAGTGTTAAGATTAGGGTTAGTGTTAGGGCTACTGGTAACATTAGGATTAGGGTTAGATTTAGGTAAGTGTTAGCATTATGGTTACTTTAGGTTTAGTGTTTGGGTTAGGGTTTGTGTTTGGGTTAGGGTTAGGGTTAGGGTTAAGGTTAGGGTAGGGTGAGGGTTAGTGTTAAGGATAGTGTTACGATTAGGGTTAGGATTAGGTTTAGTGTTAGGGTTATAGTTAGGGTAAGGGTTAGGTTTGTGTTAGATTTACGCTTAGGGTTAGGGTTGGGGTTCATGTTAGTGATAGGTTTAGGATTAGTGTTAGGTTTAGGTATAGGTTTAGGGTTAGGGATAGGGTTAGTGTTGCCTTTAGGATTAGGGTTAGTGTTAGGATTACTGTTAGGTTTAGGGTTAGTGTTAGGTTTATTGTTACTGATAGTGTTAAGGTTAGGGATAGGGTTAGGTTTAGGGTTAGTGTTAGCATTCAGGTTTTGGTTAGGTTTAGAGTTAGGGTTAGGGTTATTATTAGGGTTAGGTTTAGTATTAGGTTTAGGGTAAGGTTAGGGTTAGGGTTAGGGTTAGAGTTGGGGATAAGATTATTGTTAGGTTATGTGTAAAGTTAAGGGTTTGGGTTATGGTTTCGGTTTGGATTAGGGTTACGGCTGGTGTTAGGGTTAGTATTAGGGTATTGGTTAGGGTTATATCTAGGTTTAATTTTATGGTTAGAATTTAGGTTACGGTTAGGGATAGTTGTAGGGAAAGGTTTAGGGTTCCTGTTAGGTTTAGGTTTAGGTTTAGGGTTTGGGTTAGAGTTAGGGTTAGTGTTAGGGTTATGGTTAGGGTTAGGTTTAGTGTTACGGTTAGGATTAGGATTAGCTTTGGGGTTATTGATAGGGTTAGTATTAGGGTTAGTGTTATTGTTAGGGTAAGGGATAAGGTAAGGGTTAAATTTTTGGTTAGGCTTAGGTTTAGCTTTAGAGTTAGGGTTAGGGTTAGTTATTATGGTTAAAGTTGGAGTTTGTGTTAGGAACAGGGTTAGGGTTAGAGTTTTGGTTAAGATTAGGCTTAGCTTAGTGTTAGGGTTAAAGTTAGGATTAGCATTAGTGTTAGGTTTAGGGTTAGGATTAGGTTTAGTGTTGTGATAGAGTTAGGGTTTTGATTATGGTTAGTGTTAGGTAAGGGTTAGGGTTAGGGTTAGTTTAGTGTTAGGGTTATGGTTTTGGTTAGGGTTTGTGTTAGGGTTAGGTTTAGGATTAGAGTTACACTTAGGGTTAGGTTTAGGGTTTGCGTCAGGTTTAGTGTTAGGGTTAGGGTGCAGTTTAGTGTTAGGGTTAGGGTTAGGTTTAGGGTTAGTGTTAGTATTAGGGTTAGGATTAGTGCTAGGTTTAGGGTTAGGGTTAGGGATAGGGACAGGGTTAGTGTTATGCTTAGAAGTAGTGTTAATTTTAAAGTTATGTTTAGGTTTAGGTTTTTGGTTAGTTTTAGGTTTAGGGTTAGTGTAGGTTTATGGTTAGGGTTAGGTTATTGATAGGGTTAGTGCTAGGGTTTGAAATAGGTTTCTTGTTAGGGATACAGTTAGGGTTAGTGTTAGGGTTAGGGTTAGAGTTAGGATTAGGTTTAGGGTTAGTGTTATTGTTTGGGTTAGGGTTAAGATCAGTGTTTATTAATAGGGTTAGGATTAGTGTTCATGTTAGGGTTAGGGTTAAGGTTATTTTTGGGGTTAGGTTTAGTGTTAAAGTTAGGGTTAGTTTTAGCGTTACAGTTAGCTTTAGGTATAGTGTTAGAGTTGGGATACGTTTAGTGTTACTTTTAGTGTTAGTGTTAGATTTACAATTAGTGTTATGGTTAGGGTTAGAGTTGGGTTAGGGTTAGTTTTACCTTCAGTTTTATGGTTAGTGTTAGTGTTAGTGTTAGGGTTAGGCAAGGGATAGGGTTAGGGTTTCATTAGGTTTAGGGTTAGGGTTTTTGTTAGGTTTTGTGTTAGAGTTAGGGTTAGGGTTAGGGTTAGGTGAAGTTTGGGTTAGGGTTAGGGTTAGTGTTAGGGTTTGTTTAGGTTAGGTTTAGAATTAGTGTTATGGTTAGCATTAGGGTTAGGTTCAGGGTTAGAGGTAGGGTAAGTTTTAGGGTTTATGTTAGGGTTAGGGTTAGGGTTTGTGTTATGGTGAGGGTTAGGGTTATGGTTACAGTTAGGGTTAGTGTTAGGGTTAGTGTCAGGATTAGTGTTAGAGTTATGGTTAGGTTTTGTGTTAGGTTTACATATAGTGTTATGGTTAGTGTTATATTTACTGTTAGTGTTAGGATTAGGGTTAGCCTTATGCTTAGGGTTTAAGTTACGTGTAGAATTACGGTTAGGGTTAGTTTAGGGTTAGTGTTAGGTTAGAGTTAGGGTTAGGGTTAGGGTTTGTGTTATGGTTAGGTTTAGGGTTAGTGTAAGTTTTAGGTTTAGGGTTTGGGTTATTGTTAGGGTTAGTTTTAGGGTTAGTGTTAGAGTTAATTTTATATTTAGGGTCAGGGTTAGATGTAGTATTCATGTTAGGTTTAGGGTTAGGTTAAGTGTTAGTGTTAGGGTTAGGGTTATGATTAAATTTAGTGTTAGGCTTAGGTTAGGTTTAGGGTTAGTATTAGGCTTAGTGGTAAGGTTAGTGTTAGGATTAGAGTGAGGTTTAGTGTTAGGGTTTGTGTGATCATTAGAGTTAGTGTTTAGGTTAGGGTTAGGGTTAAGTAAAGGTGAGGGTTAGGTTTAGATAAGGGTCAGGGTTATGAGTTGAGTTAGGGTTTTTCTTAGGTTTACGGTTTAGGGTTACAGTTAGTTTTAGGGTTGGAGTTAGTGTTAGGATTAGGTTTAGGGTTACGTTTAGTGTTAGAGTTAGGAGTAGGTTTAGGGTTAGTGTTAGGTGTAGGGTTAGTGTTAGTGTTAGCTATAGGGTTTGTGTTAGGGTTTGTGTTAGGGTTATGGTTTGGTTTAGGGTTAGGGTTCCTGTTAGGTTTAGGTTTAGGGTTAGTATTAGGTTTAGGTTTAGGGTTAGGGTTAGGGTTAGTGTTCATGTTACTGTTAGTGTTAGGGTTAGGATTAGTGATTGGGTTAGGGTAAATGTTACGTTTAGGGTTAGGGTTAGGATTATGGTTAGGTTTATGGTGAGATTTAGAGTTAGTATTAGCATTTGGGTTAGTGTTAGGTTTAGGGTTAGGGTTAGTCTTAGTGTTAAGGTTAGGGTTATGTTTAGGGTTAGTATTAGTGTGAGAGTTAAGGTTTTCGTGAGGCTTAGGATTAGTGGTAAAGTTAATGTTATGGTGCGTGTTAGGATCAGGGTTTGTGTTAGGGGTACTGTTCTGTTTAGAATTAAGGTTAGTGTTAGGTAAGTGTTAGTTTTAGGGTTAGTACTCTGGTTAAAATTAAGGTTAGTGTTAGTTAAGGGTTAGCATTAGGATTAGGTTAGTGTTAGGGTTATGGATTAGGTTATGGTTTGTGTTAGGGTTAGAGTTAGGCTTCAGGTTAGATTTAAGGTTAGGGTTATGGATAGCTTTAGGGTTATTGTTAGGGTTAGTGTTAGAGTTACGGTTCTTGTTAGGTTTAGGGTAAAGGTTTAAGGTTAGGGTTAGGGTTAGGGTTAGGGTTAGGTTTAGGTTTAGGGTTAGGGTTAGTGTTAGGGTTGAGGTTAGGGATAGTGTTAGGGTTAGGGATAGGTTTAGGTTAGGGTTAGGGTTAGGGTTAGGTGTAGTGTTACAGTTAGGGTTACAGATAAGATTTGCATTAAGTTTAGGTTTAGAGTTAATGTAAGTGTTATGTTTCATTTCGGGTTAAGGTTAGAGTTAGTGTTAGGGTTAGTGTTAGGTTTAGTTTTAAGGTTAGGGTTAGTGCTAGAGTTTGGTTAGGTTTAAAGTTAGTGTTTGGGTTTGGTTAGTGGTTAGGGTTAGTTAAGGATGAGGGTAAGGGTTAGATTAGGATAAGGGTTATGGTTTTGGTTAGGGATTCTGTTAGGTTTAGAGTTAGTGTTAGTGTTAGTGTTAGGGTTATTGTTAGTGTTAAGGCTAGTTTTAGGGTTACTTTTAGGGTTAGGGTTAGGGTTGGTGTTAGGGTTAGGGTTAGGTTTAGTTAAGGGTTAACATTTAGATTAGGTTAAGATTAGGGTTAGAATTTGGGTTATTGTTTGTGTTTGGGTTAGGGTTAGGAATAGGGTTAGGTTTAAGGTTAGGATTAGGGTTAGGGTTAGTGTTAGGTTTAGCGTTAAGTTTATGTTTAGTGTGAGGGTTAGGATTAGTGTAGGGTTCGGATTAGTGTTAGGGTTAGTGTTCAGGTTAGTGTTAGGTTTAAGTTTAGTGTTCTGTTAGGGTTAGGTTTAGGATTATCTTTAGGGTTCATGTTAGGGTTAGGGATAGGGTTTGTGTTAGATTTACCGTTAGGGTTAGGGATTGTGTTAGGGATACGCTTATAGTTAGTGTTAGGTTTAGGTTTAGGTTTCGGTAAGGTTTATGGTTTTTGTTGCGTTTAGGGTTAGGATTAGTGTTTGGGTTAGGGTAAGTGTTAGGTTTAGTCTTAGTGTTAGGATTAGCATTAGGGATAGAGTGAGCTTAGGGTTATTATTAGCATTCGGGTTAGGTTTAGGTTTAGGTTTAGGGTTAGGGTTAGTGTTATTGATATGATTATGTTTAGGGTTAGGGTTAGTGTAAGGGTTAGGGTTAGGGTTACAGTTTGGGTTAGGTTTACAGTTGGTGTTATGGTTAGTATAGGGTAATGGTTAGAGTTAGGGTTAGGGTTAGTGTTAGGTTTAGGGTTAGAATTTGGGTTACAGTTAGGGTTCATGGTAAGGTAAGTTTTAGGGTTCATGTTAGGGTTAGGTTTAGGTTTAGGGCTAGGTTTAATGTTAGGGTTTGGGTTAGGGATAGTGTTAAGGTTAGACATAGGTTTAGGGTTATGCTTAGTGTTAAGGTTAAGGTTAGGTTTAGGTTTTATTGTTACAGATAGGGTTAGGGTTAGGTTTAGGGTTATTGATATTGATAGTCTTAGGGTTAATGTTAGTGTTAGGGCAAGGTGTATTGTTAGGTTAAGTTTCTGGTTACGCTTAGGTTTAGTGTTAGTGTTAGGTTTAGGGTTAGAACTCAGATACTTGTTAGGGTTAGGTTTAGGGTTAGTGTTAGGGACAGTGTTAGGTTTATGGTTGATGTTAAGATTAGTGTTAGCTTAGTGTTAGGTTTAGTGTTTGGGTTAGTGTTACGGTTAGGATTAGGGTTAGGGTTAGTGTTTCATTTAGGGTTAGATTTAGGGTTAATGTTAGTGTTTGGGTTAGGGTTAGAGTTAGGATAAGCATTAGTATTAGGTTTAGAATTATGATTAGGCTTACGTTTAGTGATAGAATTAGGTTTCTTATTAGAGATAGTGTTAGGGTTAGTGTTAGTGTTAGGTAAGGTTTAGGATTAGGGTAAATTTAGGGTTAGAGTTATGATTTTGGTTAGGGTTTTTGTTAGGGTTAAGATTAGGGTTAGAGTTATGCTTAGGGTTAGGTTAAGAATTAGGGTTCATATTAGGTTCAGTGTTAGAATTAGGGTTAGTGTTCGTTTTAGTGTTAGATTTAGGGTTAGGTTTAGGGTTAGTGTTTTTGTTAGGTTTAGTTTTAGGATTAGAGTTAGGTTTAGGGACAGGTTTCGGGATAGGGATAGTGTTAGAGTTAGGGTTAAAATAGAGTTAGTGATAAAGTTATGTTTAGGTTTATGTTTTTGGTTAGTTTTATGGTTAGGGTTAATGTATGTTTAGGGTTAGGGTTAGGTTAGAGTGAGGGTTAGGGTTAGGGTTCGGTATAGGTTTCTTGTTAGGGTTATGGTTAAGACTAGTGTTAGTGTTAGTGTTACAGTTAGGTTTAGGTATAGTGTTAGAGTTAGGGATAGGTTTAGGGTTAACTTTAGAATTAGGGTTAGAGTTACGATTAGGGTTAAAATTAGGTTTGGGATTAGTGTTAGGTTTAGATTTAGCTTTAGTTTTATGGTTAGTGTTAGTGTTAGGGTTAGCGTTAGGTAAGGGATAGATTTAGGGTTGGGTTAGGTTTAGGGTTATGGTTTGTGTTAGGGTTAATGTTAGGAATAGGTGTAGGGTTAGGGTTAGGTTTAGAGTTAGTGTTAGGGTTAGCATTAGGGTTAGGATTAGGATTATGTTAGGGTTAGTGTTATGGTAAGGGTCAGAGTTAGGGTAGGGTAAGTTTTAGGGTTATTGTTAGGGTTAGGGTTAGTGTTAGGGATAGCATTAGTGCTTGGTTTATGGTTAGAGTTAAGTAAGGTTTAGGGTTAGGGTTAGGTTTAGGTTGAAGTTTAGGTTTAGTGTTAGGGTTTGGGTTAGGGTTGAGGTTACAGTTCAGATTAGGGTTAGGGTTAATGCTGATGTTATGATTAGTGTTAGGGTTAGGTTTTGTGTTAGAGTTAGAGTTAAATTTGGGGTAAGGATTAGGTTTAGGGTTAGTGTTAGGGTTAGGGATAATGTTAGGGTTAGTGTTAGGGTTAGTGTTAGGGTTAGGTTTAGTGTTAGGTTGAGGATTAGGTTTAGGTTTATGGTTAGTGTTAGGGTTAAAGTTAGGGTTACAGTTAGGGTTAGTGTTAGGCTTAGGGTTTGTATTAGGATTAGTGTTACATTTAGCATTATGTTTGGTGTTTGGGTTAGTTTTAGGGTTAGGGTTTGTGTTAAGTTTAGTGTTAGGGTTAAAGTTAGGTTTTAGGTTATGGTTAGGGTTAGTGGTAGGTTTAGGGTTAGGGTTTGTTTTAGGGACTGTGTTAGGGTTAGGGTTTCTCTTAAGATTAGGGTGAGCTTAGTGTTAGGGTTAGGGTTTTCCCTAGCCCTAATAATAAAACTTAACCTAACCCAAACACTAACCCTACCCCTAGACCTAACCCTAGTGATAATTCTGGCTTTAACCCTAAAGCTTACTCTAACCAGAACACTTACCCTGACCCCAAAACTAACTCTAGCTCTAAACATCACGCTAACACTAACCCTAACCCTAACACTTGACCTAGCCATAACACTAACTCAAAAACTGACCCTAATCATAACCCTAGTTTGTACATTCGTGGTAGCCCTAACATTAGTCCTAACCTAAACCAAAACCTGGCCCTAATCTGAGTGCTAACCCTAATTTAACCCTAATGCTAACACCAGCCATCAGCCAGTCCCTAACACTCCCCTAACCCTAGCTCTTATACTATTTGTTACTTTAAGCCAAACCCTAACCTAATGCTAACCCTAGTTCTAACCCTAATCCATAGCCTAACCCAAACCCTAACCCTATTACTAGTCCTAAACCTAGACCTCATTCTAGCTCTAACCATAACCCAAACCCTAATCATAACCCTCAAACTTATACTGACCCTAACACTAACCTTAGGTCTAAACCTGACCCTAATCCGAACCCGAACCCTAACATTAGCCCTACTGGTAATCCTATACCTAATCCTAAACCTAACATTAGTCCTAGACCCAAACCTAATCCTAAATCTAGCCATAACTCTAGCCCTAGACCTGAACAACAAACTTGCTCTAGCACTTACAAACAACCTTAACATAACCCAAACACTAACCCTACTTCTAGAACTAACCCTAGTCCTAATTCGGGCACTAACCCCAACACTCACTCTAACTTGAACAGTTACCATGACTCTAACATAAAACTAGCTTCAAAGCTCACCCTAACTCAAAACCTAATCTTAAAACTACACTGGCCATAACCCTAACCCTAAATCTAGCCCTAATGATAACCCTAGCTCTTAATTACACATGGCCCTAACCCTAGGCCTAAAATAACACAAAACCTAGCCTAATCCTAGGCCTAAACCTAGCCCTCAGTGTAACCCTAAATTAACCCGAGCCCTAACCCTAATCTTAACCCTCCTTTTAAAACTAACCCTAGCTCAAAGCCTAAACTTTACCCTAAACATAACCCTAGCCCTATTCCAAACCCTAACCTAACCCTAGCCCTAATCCTACCCTTAACCATAGCCCTAACCATAGCTCTAATTCTATACATTACCCTAACCCTAGCCCTAATCCTAACCATAACCCTAGCCCGAACACTAGCTCTAATCCTATCCATTACCCTAAACATAATCCTAACCCTAATTCTAACCCTAGGCTTAACCCTAACACTATCACATTCTCTAAACCTATCCATTACCCTAAAACTAACCTGTACCCTAATCCAAAGCTATTCATTAACCTAACCCTAACTCTAACCCTAATGCTAATTAAAGCCCTAAACCTAAACCTTAACCTAAACTGAACCATAAGCCATACCCTGACCTTTATAATACATCTAGCTCTAAACTTGACCCTTACCCTAAATCTAATCCTTACACTAGACCTAACCATAAACATAACCCTAAATCTATTTCTAACCATAACCCTAGACTTAACTCTAGACACTTTCTCTAACACAAACCCCAGCTCTAAACCGTATCCTAACTGGAAAACTTACCCTAACACTAGAGAAACCCTAAATCTACCCATAACCATAACCCTAGCTTTTATATTACCCATACACCTAACACTAGCCCTAAACCTCACATACAACCTAGCCCCAATCCTAGCACTAAACATACCTAAGCATAAACCTAACCCTATCCCTAGCACTAAACTTAACCCTAACACTGCCCCTGGCCCTAACCCTAATCAAACTCTAATCCTTAGCCTAAAAAAAACAATAGCCCTAATCCCCAACCTAACCCTAATCCTTGCTGTAATCCTAACTGTAATCATAGCAAAAATCCTAGCACAAACTCTATCCATTACCTTAAACATAACTCTAATCCTAATGCTAACCCAAGCCATAACCCTAAAACACTAATCCTAACTGTAGCCCTGATTCTAACTCTAACCCTCACCCTAGCCCTAACCGTAGCTCAAACCCTAACACTTCCTCTGCTAAACCTAACACTAACACTAACCCTAGGCCTATCTCTAAACCTAGCCAAAATCCTAAGGTTAATACAAGCCCTAACACTAGCACTTAACCCTATCCTTTACCATAAACATAAACCTAACCCAAATAGTAACCCTAGGCCTAATCCTAATCCTATCACTAACACTAACCCTATCTATTACTATAAACCTAAACTGAACCCTAAACTAACAGGATCCATTACTTTAACCCTAACCCTAATGCTAATTTGAGCCCTAACCCTAAGCCTTATCCTATACCAAACCCTAAACTGGACACTCACCATAATAATACACCTAGCTCTAAACCTGATCTTTACCCTAAACCTAAATTTCCACTGGACCCAGCCACAAAACTAAAGTTAACACTATTTCTTACCATAACCCTAGACCTGATATTAGCCCTAGCTCTAATCCTAGCTCTAAACCTAACACAAACCCTCGCCCTCATCCAAGCCCTAAACCTAGCCTTAATCCTACCAAAACACTCACCCTATACTTATACCTAATTTTAACCCTAGCCCTACCCCTGAACCTAGCCATAACCTCATCCCTTCCACTAAAACTAACCATAACCCTAACAATAACATTAACCCTAATTCTAGCCCTAACAATGGGCATAACCTTAACACTAAACTTAGTGCTAACCTAGCCCTAATTTAGCCCTGACCCTAAGCAAATCCCTAACTCTATCCCTAAGAATAACTCTAACTCTCAACATAGCCCTATTTCTATTTCTAAACCTGTCCATTACCGTAACACTAACACTAGCTCTAACCTTAGCCCTAACCCTAGATGTAAACATAACTCCCAATTATGGTTATAAACTCTAAATCTAACCCTAACCTTAAGCCTAAACCTCACCCTACCACTAGCTGAAAACGATTGCTAATCATAAAACTAACCCTAACACTAGCCCTAGCCCTAAAACAAAACTGTGCCATTACCCTGACCCTAAACCTAACCTAAACCAAACACTAACTCTACAACTAGCCATAACTCTAGCTCAAATTCGAGTCCTAGGACTAAAAATAACCCTACACTGACTCATATCTAAAGACTAACCCTAGCTCTATATTTCACTCTAACCATAAAGCAAATGCTAACACCATTCCTAGCCCAAACCCTAACCCTAAAACTAACCAGAATAATAACCCTAGTTCTTACATCAGCCATAGTCCTAACCTTAGTCTTAACCCCAAAACAATAATAGCCCTAATCTGAGCCCTAAAACTAGATTAAACCCTAACTTTAACCCTAGCCCTAAACCTAACCCTAGCCCTAGCTCTAAGCCTAGCTCTTACCCTATCCCTTATCCTAAGCCAAACCCTATTCATAATGCTAACCCTAGTCCTAACCATAATCCTTAGGCTAAGACAAACACTAATCCTATTATCAGTCCAAACCCTAGCCCTCATTCTATCTCTAAACCTAACCCCAAACCTAACCCTAACATTCACCCTTATTCAGACCATAACACTAATTATAGGTCTAAACCTGACCCTAACTCTAAACTGAACCCTGAAACTAGCCCTAACAGTAAACATTTACCTAAACCTAACCCTGACACTACGCCTAGACCTAAACCGAATCATAAATCTAGCAATAACTCTAGCCCAAGAACTGAACAAAAACTTAGTCCTAGCCCTAAAAATAACCCTTAACCTAAACCAAACAATAAAACTACCCCCAGACCTAACCTTACTCCTGATTCTTGTTTTCACCCTAACTCTAATCTGAACATTGACCCTGACACTAACACTAAACCTAGCTCTAAAACTGACTCTAAACCAAAATCTAAACCTAACAATAGACCTAGCCATAACCCTAACTCTTAAACTAGCACTAATTAGAACCCTAGATCTTACATTACCCATAGCACTAATCCTAGACCTAAACCTAACACAAAACCTATCCCTAATCCAAGGCCTAAACCTACCGTAAGCATAACCCTAACCCTAAACATAGCCCTAACCCTAAGCTTAACCCTCACCCTAGACCTAAGCATAGCTCAAAGCCTAACATTTGGCCTAAACATAACCCTAGCCTTATCCCTAACAATAACCCTAACCCTAACCCTATACATTACCCTTATGATAACTCTATTCTTAATGCTAACCCTAGGCCTAACCCAAGCCCTATCGCAAACCCTAAAACTCTCCATTACCCTAAACCCACCCTTAACCCTAAATCTAACCCTATTTATTACCTGAAACCTAATACTAACCCTAACGCTCATTTGAGCCCTATCCCTAAATCTTAACCTAATACAAACCATAACATTGACCCTGAACTTAAAAAAAACCTAGCTCTAAAACTGACCCTTACCCTAATCTTAACACTTACACTAGACTAAGACATAGACCTAATCATAAATCTACTCCTAACTGTAACCCTAGACCTGACATTATCCCTGGCCCTAACACTAGATCTAACCCTACAACAAATCCTAGCCCTCATCCTAGCCCTAAACCTAGCCTTAATCATAACCCTAACCCCAACCCTAGTCCTAATCCCAATTCTAACCCTCACTCTACTTCTAAACCTAGCTATAACACATCCCTTACACTAAAGTTAACCCTAAACTTGGCCCTAATGCTAAGCCTAAACTGAACACTAACCCTAGTTATATTTCTTGCTCTGAGTTAGCCCTATCCCTAAAACTAACCACAACCATAGCCCTAAGACTAACTCCTACTCTCACCATAGCCTTATCCCTACTTCTATCCCTACCATTTACCATAACCCTAAATCTGGCCCTAACCCTTGCTCTATCCTTAGACCTAGCCCTAACCATACATCTAAACCTAACTCCAAGTCCTAACCTAACCCTAAGCCTAAGCCTAACACAAACACTAGCCCTAACCCTAATGCCAATCATATAACTAACCCTGACCCTGAATCATATCCTAACACTCACCCTAGGTCTAAACAACACCCTGAACTTAAACAGAACCCTAACAGTAACTCTAGCCATGATTCAAGTCATAATCATAACCTTAAAACTAACCCTGATGCTGACTCATATCCTAACAGTCACCCTAGCTCTAACGACCGGCCTCACCTTAAACTGAACCCTAACAGTAATCCTAGCCCTTAATTGAGTCCTAAACCTAACCCTAAAACTAACACTGTCTCTGAATCAATCCTAATACTAATCTAGCTATAAATATCACGCTAACATTAAACCTAATCTTAACACTAGACCTACCTTTATCTCTAGCCCTAATTGGAACACTAGTTCTTACATTATCCATTGCCATAACATTAGCCCTAACCCTAACACAAAAATTAGCCCTAATCTGAGCCCTAAACCTAAATTTAACCCTAACCCTAACCCTAAATCTTGCCCTAACCCTATCTCTAAGCCTATCCCTTACCTAAAGCAAAACCCTAACCCTAATGGTAACACTAGACCTATCTCTAATCCTTAAGCTAACCAAAGTCCTAACCCTATTAATATTTATAACAATAGCCTCACTTTATCTCTAACTCTATTCCAAACCCTAATCTTAACCCTGACCATTATTTTGACCCTAACACTAACCCTAGGTATAAACCTGGCCCTAACCCTAGACCAAACCATAACACTAGACCTAGACCTAAATCAAATCCTAAATCTAGCCTTAACTCTATCCCTAGACCTAAACAAAAACCTATCCCTAGCCCTCAAAGAAACCCTTAACTTAACACAAACACTAATCTTACCCCTAGACCTAAACCTAGTTCTAATTCTGGCTGCAACCCTAACTCTAACTCTAACCCAAACACTGACCCTACCTTAAAGAGTAACCTACCTCTAAACCTGAACCTAACCAAAAATCTAAACCTAACACTAGACCTAGCCATAATCCTAACTCTAAACTCTTACATTACCCACATCCCTAATCCTAGGCCTAAACCTAACACAAAACCTAGAGCTAATCCTAGGCCTAAGCATAACCCTAACCCTAACCTAACACTTGATTAGTCCTAACCCTAACTAAAAGCCTAAACTTTATCTTAAACATAAACCTACACCTATCCCTAAATATACCCCTAACGCTAGCCCTAATCCTAAACTTAACCCTAGTGCTAAACCTAGCTCTAAACCTTCCCATTACTCTAAAACTAACTCTAAACCTATTGATAACCCTAGGCCTAACCCTAACCCTAAACCTAACCAGAAAACTAACACTAGACATAATTCTAAACCTCACACTCACCATAGACCTAACTCTAGCTCAAACCCTAACACTTACCATAAACCTAAACATAACCATAGCCCTAACCCTAAACGTAAACCTCAATCTAACACTGACTATAACCCTATGCCTCCATCTAACCATATACAATACTCTAACCCTAACCCTAATGATGATGCTAGCCCTAATACAATCCTAACACTAACCACACTCTAATCTTATCCCTAGACTTAACTCTAAACTTAACCCTCGCCCTAGCCCTAACCCTAGCTCAAAACTTAACCCTTATGCTCAACAAAACCCTAACACTAACCCTAGTTCTAAACCTAACCCTAACCCTAACCCTATCTTAAGACCTATTCCTTACCATAACCCTAGCCCTAACCTTAGCTGTAACCCTATCCATTATCCTAACCTTTACCCTTACCATAATGCTAACCCTAGGTCTAACACAAACCCTATCACTAAACCTAACCATATCAATTACTATAAAAGTAACCTGAACCCTAAACAAAACCTATCATTATTCTAACCCTGACCCTAATGCTTATTTGAGCCCTAACCCTAAACCCTAACCTCAACCAAACTCTAACCTGATTCTGAGCCTAATAATTCTGGTAGCTCTAAACTTTACCCTTAATGCTAAACCTAACCCTTAAACTAGACCTAGCCATAAACCTAGTCCTAAAACTGTCCTCTCCTCAACCAGAACCCCACACCTGACATTAGACATAGCCCTAATCCTAGCCCTAACCCTAACAAAAAAACTAGCCCTTATCCTAGCCCTAAGCCTAGATTAATCCTAACTCTAAACCTAACCCTAGCTATAAACCCAATACGAAAACTAGCCCTACTCTTAGCCCTAATTTCACCCTATCATTAAACCTAACTATAACCCTAGACCTAAGAAAAAATCTAACAATCACACTATCCCTATCACTAGATCTAACCCTATTCCTTAAAGTAACCCTAACCTTAGACCTAAACTTAGTCCTAACCCTTGCCCTATCCATAGCCTAAGCACTAAACTTAGATCATAATCTATCTCTAAATCTAACCCTGACCCAAAGCCTAAGCCTAACCCTAACACTAGCCCTCACCCTAACACTAATCCTAAAACTAGCCCTAATCACAGCCCTAGTCCTAAAACAAAACTGAGCCATAAGCTCTATCCCTAACCCTTAAACTAAACCAAACCGTAACCATACAACTACACCTAACCCTAGCCCTACTTTGAGTTTAAGCCAAACCCTGAAACTAACCCTGACACTGACTCTGACACTAACACTAATCCTAGCTATAAATATCACCCCAATCCTAACACGAAACCTAACACTAAACCTAGCCCTAATCTTAACCCTAAAATTATCCCTAATCTTAAACCCTTGTACTTACATTAGCCGTAATCCTAACCCTAGCACTAACTTAACCCAAATCCTAGCCCTAATCTGAGCACTAACCCAAGCTTTAACCCTAACCCTAACCCTAACCATAGCCCTAGCCCTAATCATAACCATAACCCTAGCCCTAACCCTATACATTACCATAACAATAACCCTAACCTTAATGCTAACCCTAGGCCTAAACCTAACCCTATCTTCAATCCTATCCCTATCCATTTCCCTAAACTTAACATGAACCCTAATTCTAAGCCTATCATTACCCAAACTGTTACCCTAATGCTAATTCAATCCCTAATTTTAAGCCTTAACCTATTCCAAACCCTAACCTAGACCTTCACCTTAATAATACACCAGCCCTAAACCTGACCCTAACCCTATACCTAAACCTTACACTAGACGTACCCATAATCCTAACCTTAAAACTATATTTAAACATAATTCTAGACTTGAAATTAGCCATACTCCTAATACTATCCCTAACCCTAAAACAAACCCTAGCCCTCATCTTAGCGCTAAACTTAGCCTTAATCATAACCCTAATCCTAACCCTTATTCTAAACATCAGCCTAACTCTAAAAATAACTTACCTTCCCCTAAACTAAATCCTAAAACTAACCCTAATTCTATACTTAAACTGAACACTAACCATAGACCTAAGCCTAGCCCTAATTTAGCCCTATCCTTAAACCAAACCCTAAGCTTAGCCCTAAGACTAACAATAATTCTCACACTAGCCCTATAGTTAGTTCTATTCCTAGCCCTTAGAATAACCCTAACCCTAGCCTTAACCCTTGCCCAATCCTTAGTCTTAGCCCTAACCCTAAGCCTAAGACTCACACTAACACTAAACCTAATCTTAAAGCTAATCATAAAACTAGCCCTAACCCTACAACTAGCAGTAAAACAAAACCGAGCAATAGCCCTAAACCTAAGCCTAACTTAAACCAAACCCTAACACTACACCTAGACCTAACCATAGCCTTATTGAGAGTCCTAACCCTAACCTTAAAAATATACCGGACACTGACTCATAGGTTAAACACACCCTAGCTCAAAACACCATCCTAAACTTAAACCAAAACTTAACAGTAACCTTAGCCATTATTTGAGTCTTAACACTAACTCTGATCCTGACTCATATCCTAAAACTAACCCTAGCTCTAAATATCACCCTAAAGTTAAACTTAATCTTAACACTAAAACTACCCTTACCCCTAACCCTAACCCTAAAACTAACCCTAATTGTAACCCTAGTTCTTATATTAGTGATTTCCCTAACCCTACTCCTAAACCTAACAAAAAATTAGCCCTAATCCGAACCCTAAATCTAACTTTAACCCTAACCCTATCTCTAACTCAATTCCTTACTGTAAGTGAAACCCTAACTCTATTGGTAAACCTAGACCTATCCCTAATCCTTAGGCTAACCAAAATCAAACTCTATTAATAGTCCTGACCCTAGCCCTCATTCTAGCTCAATACTATCCCAAACCCTTACGCAAACCATTACCCTTATTCTGACCCTAACAGAAACCCTAGGTCTAAAACTGACCCTCAACCAAGAGCAAACCCTAACACTGGCCATACCGCTAACTTATACCTAAACCTAACCCTAACCTTAGCCCTAAGACTAACTCTAATTCTCACACTATCCCTATTCCTAGATCTAAGCCTATCCATTATCATAACCCTAACCCTAGCCCTAACCCTTGCCATATCCTTAGTCCTAGCCTTAACCCTAGATCTAACCCTAACTCAAAATCTAAACCTAACCCTAAGCCTAATCCTAACACTAAAACTAGCTCTAACCCTAATGCTAATTGTAAAAGTATCCCTAACCCTACCCTAGCAGTAAAACAAACTGAGCAATAGCCCTAACCATAAATCTTAATTTAAACCAAACCCTAAAACTACACCTAGACCTAACCATAGCCTTAATCTGAGTCCTAACCCTAACCTTAAAACCCTGATCCATATTCTAACACTCATCCTAGCTCTAAATACCATCCTAACCTTAAACTGAAACCTAAAAGTAAACCTATTCCTAATTCGAGTCTTAACCCTAACCCTGACCCTAACTCATATCCTAACACTAAACCTAGCTCTAAATATCATCCTAACCATAAGCCTAACCCTAACACTAGATCTACCCCTACCCCTAACCATAAAAGTTACCCTCATTGTAACCTAGTTCTTACTTTAGCCATTACCCTAACATTAGCCATAACCCTAACACAAAAACTAGCCCTAATCTGAGGCCTAAACCTAGATTTAACCCCAACCATAACTCTAGCCCTAACCCTAGCTCTAAGGCTATCTCTTACCCTATGAATAACCCTAGCCCTAATGGTAGCCCTAGACCTATGCTTAATCCTTAGGCTAACCAAAATCCTAATCTTATTAATAGTCCTGACCCTAGCCCTCATTATAGCTCTAATCCTATCCCAAATTTGAACACTATCCCTGACACTTATTCTGACCCTAACACAAACCCTAGTTCTAAACCTGACCCTAACACTAGACTAAAACCTAGCACTAGCCCTGGACCTAAACCTAATCCTAAACCTAGCCTTATCTCTAGCCACAGACCTAAACAAAAACCCAGTACTACGTCTAACAATAACCCTTATCCTAACACAAAAACTAACCCTACCCATAGACCTAAACCTACTCCTAATTCTAGCTGTAACCCAAACTTGAACTCTAACCCAAACACTGACTCCGCCTTTAACAATAAACCTATTTCTAAACCTGACCATAACTGAAAATCTAAACCTAACACTAGATCTTGTCATAATCCTAACCCTAAAACTAGTCCTAAAAATAATCCTAGCTCTTACATTACCCTCAGATTTAACCCTATGCCTAAACCTAACATAAAACCTAGAGATAAACCTAGGCCTTAACCTAGTCATAATTCTAGTCCTAACCCTAGCTTAAACCCTAATCTTAACCCTAACACTAGCCCTAACTCTAACCAAAACCCAAGCCCTAACCCTAGCTTTAACCCTATCCCTTACCCTAAGCCAAAGCCTAAACCAAATGCTATCCTAATCCTAACCCTAATCCTTAGCCTAACGTAAACACTAAAGTATTACTAGTCCTAACCCTAGCCATCATTCTACTTCTAACCCTAATCCTGACCCTTATTCTGATCCTAACAGTAACCCTAGGTCTAAACCTGACCCTAACCCTAAACCAAACCCTAACACTAGCTCTACTGGTAAGCCTATAACTATATCTAACCCTAACACTAGATCTAGCACCAAAACTAATCCTAAATATAGCTATAATTCGAGGCCTAGACCTAAACAAAATCCTAGCTTTAGCCCTGACAATAATCCTTAACCTAAACTAAACACTTGCCCTACCCCACGACCTAACACTAGTCCTAATTCTGGCTCTAAAAATAACTCTAATCCTATTCAAAACACTGACACTGACCCTAACATTAACCTATCTCTAAATCTGACTCCAACCCAAAACCTACTTCTAACACTAGACCTAGCCATAACCCTAACCCTAATACTAGCCCTAAACATAACCCTAGCCCTAACCCTATTTTAACCCTAATCTTAACCCTAACAGTAGCCCTAACACTAACCAGAGTCCTAACCCTAGCCCTAAACCTAACACAAAACCTAGCCATGATCCTAAGCCTAAACTTTGACCTAAGTATAACCCTAACCCTAACCCTAGCCCTAACACTAACCCTAACACTAACATTTGCCTTAGACCTAACCCTAGCATAAAGAGCTTACCCTAAACATTACCCTAGCCTCATCCTAAACCGTAACCCTAACCCTAGCTCTTATCCTAACCTTAATCCTAGTTCAAACTATAGTTCTAACCCTGTGAATTACCCTAACCCTAACCCTAATTGTAACCCTATCCATTACACTAAACTTAACCCTAACAACAAATGTATCCAAAGATCTAACCATAATCTAAACCTCACCATAGCCTAACCCTAGCTGAAACATTAAGCCTTACACTAAACTTAATCCTAAGACTAGCCCAAATCCATACCCTAACCCTAACTCTAACCCTAAATCTAACATTATCCATTATACTAAACCTAACCATATAATAAAATGTCTATCCATAACCCAAATCCTAAACAAAACCCTAACCATAAATATATCCCTAGACCTAAACATAAACCTAAACTCGCCCTACCATTACCCTAGCTCAAACACTAACCCTTACCCTAACCTTAGCATAACACTAGCCCTAAACCTAACACTTACAGTAAACCAAACCTAGTCCTATCCCTAAACTTAACTCTAATTTTAGACATAATACAAACCATAAACTATCCCTTACCCTAGCTCTAAATCTACCCATTATACTAAAAATAACCCTAACCTAATGTTAGACTTAACCCTATTGCTAAATCTAACCCGTCCATTACCCTTAACCTTAAGTGAAACCTAAACCTAACCCTATCCATTACCCTAACCCTAAGCGTAAAACTAACACTAATGCAAGCCCTAACACTAAACTCTGACTTAAACCAAATGCTAATCCTGACCATGGTCCTAACAATACCCCTAACTCCAAACCTGACCCTTACCCTAAACATAGCTCTGACACTAGACCGAGCCATAATCTAACCCTTAAACTATCCTTAATCATAACCCTAGACTTGACATTACCCCTAGCCCTAGTTCTAGTTCTAAACCTAACAGAAACCCTAGCCCTAAACCTATCCTTAATCCTAACATAAACACTAACCCTAGTCCTAATCCTAATTCTAACCCTCACCCTAGCCCTTAAGCTAGCTATAACCCTACCATTCCCCTAAACTTAATTCTAACCCCAATGTTAATCCTAAGTTTAGCCCTAACCCTAGGCCTAACCCTAACACTAACCCTAGCCCTAATACTAGCCATAATTTAGCTTAAACCCTAACCCCAACCCTAATCCTAGTCCTAAATCTAAATCTAACTCTCATCCTAACCATTTCCCTAGTTCTAATCCTATCTCTTACCATAAAACTAACCCTAGCCTTAATCCTAACCCTGGATCTAACCCTAACTCTAAGTCTAATCCTAAGCCTAAGCCTAAACCTCACCCTAACACTATCCCTAACTCTAACACTAATTCAAAATCTAGCCCTAACCCTAGAACTAGCAAAAAAAAAAAAAAAAGAGCAATAGCTCTAAACCGAACACTAACCCATAGAGGTCAAGATGAAGTAAAACCTTAAAACACAAACTGTTCCTGACAGTGAACCTTGAACTGATAGGCTCAACCTTGGAATCATGGTAATGCTAGGTAAAAGATGAATTCTGACCAGTATCAAAGAAATTTGAACAAAACTAACCCTAACCCAAACATTAGTTCTAACCCGAGCCCTAAACCTAATCCTAAAACTAAGCCTTTCCTTTTTATATAGCTTGATCATAAAAGTCAAAATCTTGGTGTGCCTAGTAGGGTAAGGGAACAGATGAATCCTGCCCAGTATCAAAAATTCTGACCAATAATTGGGGAAGGTGTTTCAGTACATGCCTATTTCCCCTGTTTTCTCCTAAAGAGCTCTTGGATAAATTGTTTTTTAATGCTTCAGCTTTAGGTACTTTCACAAGGAACAAACCAAAGCATGCCCACAGCAAAGTGATTGAGTGTGTGAAGTGTCATGCAGCTAGCACCAACCCTGTTTGAGTTCCAGCTCCATTTCCTTCACAACTATAGGCCACAATGTAGTGATACCTAAAAATTCAAATTGTTCCTGACACTGAACCATTGAACCATGGAGGCCCAAACTTGGGAAGCCTACTAAGGTTGATCAAAGATGAATACTGTACAGTAAGAAAGTAATCTGACCAAAAAAATTCAAAGCTCTTTCAGGACATGTGTATTTTGCGTGCTCCTAACACACTCAGAGCTAAAGTTGTTTCTTTCTACTTCAGCTTAGGGATACTTCACAGGAAACCAACCAGAGAATGCTCACTGAGAATTTATTGAGTGTGTGGAATTTCAAGAAGCTAGCACAAACCCTGTTTGATTTCTAGCTTCATTTCCATTCACCCCTATAGGGCAAAAAAAGAGAGAAACATGAAAATTCAAACTGTTCCTGAGAAAAACCTTTTACATAGGAGGCCCAAATATTGGGGGTATAGTAAAAATAGGGAAAAGTTGAATCCTTCCCAGTATCATAGACATTTTTTTAAAATATCTAACTCTCACCCTAACACCAAGTCTAAACCTAGTTCTAACACTAAGTCTAACCCTAAACCTAATCTGTTTAGAGAACCTTTGATCATAGAAGTTTTGAAACTGGGGAGTCTAGTGGGGCAAGCTTACAGATGAATTATGGGCAGTTTCCAAGAAATCTGACAAAATAATTGGAGAAGTTATTTCAGTACATGCATATTTCCCTGTTTTCTCCTAAAGTGTTCTCAGATAAATTTGTATTGCATGCTTCACAAGGAACAGACAAAATTTCACAAGGAACAAACCAGAGAGTGCCCACAGAGAACTGATTGAGTGTGTGAAGTTTCAACCAGTTAGAACCAACCTTGTTTGATTCCCAGCTCCATGTTGATTTACCCATGTAGGTCAAAATGAAGTGAATCCATAAAATACAAATTGTTCCTGTCAGCAAAGAATTGAACTGAGAAGGCAGAAACCTGGGGAACTTAGTAAGACTAGGTAAAAATATATCCTGCCCAGTATCAAAGAAATTTGAACAAGACAAACTGTAACCCTAGCACTAGACCTAACTATAATCTAGCCTGTTTAGAGAACCTTTGATCATAGAAGTCTCAAAGTTGAGGAGCCTAGTGGGGCAAGCTAACATATGAATCCTGCCCAGTATCAAAGAAATCTGACCAAATGATTGGGGGAGGTAGTTCAGTACATGCAGATTTTCCTGTTGTCTCCGAAAATGCTCTCACATAGTGGTTGTTTTTGCATGCTTCATCTTTGGGATACTTTCACAAGGATAAAACCATAACGTCCTCACAGAGAACTGATTAAGAGTGTGAAGTTTCAAGCAGCTAGCAAAAACCCTGTTTGATTTCCAGCTCCATTTACATTTACCCGTATAGGTCAAAATGAAGTGAAACCTTAAAATAAAATCTGAAATACTGACAGCAAACTAGTGAACCTAGAAGGCCCAAACCTGGGGAACATAGTGAGGCTAGGTAAAAGATAAATTCTGCCTAGTATCAAAGAAATTTGAACAAAACTACTGTAAACCTAACACTAGATCTATCCTTAATCCTAATCCTACAGTTCACCCGAGCCTGTTTAGAGAACCTTTGATCATAGAAGTCCCAAGTTAAGGGAGCCTAGTGTGGCAGGCTAACAGATGAATCCTGCACAGTATCAAAGAAATCTGAGCAAATAATTTGGAGAAGTGTTTCAGTACATTTATGTTTCCTTGATTTCTCCAAAAGTGCTCTGGGATAAAGTTGCTTTGCATGTTTCAGCTGAGGGAAATATTCACAAGGAACAAACCACAGAGTGCCCATAGAGAACTGATTGAGTGTGTGCAGTTTCAAGCAGCTAGCACCAACCCTGTTTGATTTTGTGCTGTATTTCTTTTCAACACAATCGTTCAAAATAAAGTGAAACCTTAAAATACAAACTGTTCCTGATAGCAAACCATTGAACCGAGAAGGCCCAAACCAGGGAACATTGTGAGATGAATCCTTTACAGTATCAAAGATACATGAACAAAACTGACTCTAACCCTAACACTAGGTTTAAACCTAGCCCTTACCCTAACTATAAACCTAACCCTAAGCTGTTTAGAGAACGTTTTATCATAGAAGTCCCAAATTAAGGGAGCCTAGTGGGGCAAGCTAACAGATGAATCTTGTGTAGTATCAAAGAAATCTGACCAAATAATTTGGGGAGGTAGTTAAATACATGTATTTTCCCTGTTGTGTACAACAGTACTTTTGGAAGAAAAATGTTTTTGCATGCTTCAGCTTTGTGAAACTTTCACAAGGAAAAAAAACTGAGTGCCCGCATAGCACTGACTGAGTGTGTGCAGTTTTAAGCAGTGAGCACCAACCCTGTTTGATTTCAAGTTCCATTTCCATTTATCCATATAGGTCAAAATGAAGGAAACCTTAAAATGCAAACTGATCCTGACAGCAAACTGTTGAAGGGATAAGGCCGAAAACTGGGGAAAATAGCAAGACTAGGTAAAAGACAAATTATGCCAAGTATCAAATGAATTTGAACAAAACTCACTCTAACACTAGATATAACCCAACCCTAATATAATTCTAACCTGTTTAGAGTACCTATGATCATAGATGTCCCAAACATAGGGAGCCTAGAGGCACAACTTAACAGATGAATCTTGTGCAGTATCAAAGAAATTTGATGAAAAATTGGGGGAGGTATTTCAGTACATTCATATTTCCCTATTTTTTCTTGGAGTGCTCATGGATAAATTGTTTTTCATGCTTCAGCTTAAGGTACGTTCACAAGGAACAACCAAAGAGTGCTCACAGAGAGCTGACTGAGTGTGTGAAGTTTCAAGCAGCTAGTACTAACTGTTTGATTTCCAGGTCCATTTTCATTCACGTCTATAAAGTGAAACCTAAAAATTCAAACTGTTCCTGACAGTGAACTGGCAAACCTTGAAAACCCAAACTTGGGGATCCTACTAAGACTAGGAAAAGGATGAATCCTGTACAATATCAAAGTAATCCATGCAAAAAAAAAATGGATCTTGCACCTAAAGTGCTCACAGATATAGCTGTTTTTTTTTTTTTTTCTAATTCAGCTTTGGACTACTACCACAGGAAACAAATGAAAGAATGTGCACTGAGAACTGATTGAGTGTGTGAAGTTTCAAGAAGCTAGCACAAACCCTGTTTGAGTCCAGCTCCATTTCCATTCACCCTTTTAGGAAAAATGAAGTGAAACATGAAAATTAAAACTGCTCCTGAGAGCAAACCCTTTTACTCGGAGGCCCAAACATGGGGAGCATACTAAGAATAGGAAAAAGATAAATCCTGCCTAGTATCCAAAAGGTTAAAAAAAAAAAAACTAACTCTAACCCTGACAATAGTTCTAACCCTAACTCTAACCATAACCCTAAGCCTAACCTGTTTAGAGAACCTTTGATCATAAAAGTTTTAAACTTGGGGAGACTAGTGGGGCAAGCTCACATATGAATCCTGCACAGTATCAAAAAAATCTGACCAAATAATTGGGTGACGTATTTCAGTGCATGCATATTGTCCTGTTTTCTCCTATAATGCTCTTGGATATACTTGTTTTGCATGCTTCATCTTATCACTACTTTTACAAGAAGGAAACCAGAGAGTGCCAACAGGCAACTGATTGAGTATGTGAAGTTTCAGCCAGCTAGCACCCAACCCTCTGATTTCCAGCTCCATTCTCATTTACCCATATAGGTCAAAATGAAGTGAGACATTAAAAACAAACTATTTCCAGCAGCGAACTATTGAACCGAGAAGGCCCCAAACTGGGGTACATAGTAAGGCTAGGTAAAAGATAAATCTTCCCATTATCAAAGAAATATGAACAAAACAAACTCTAACCCTAACACTAGCTCTAAAGCTAGCCATAACCCTAACCATAATACTAACCCTTACCTGTTAGAGAACCATTGATCCTAGAAGTGCCAACCTTGGGGAGTCTAGTGGAACAATCTAAAAAATGAAATCTGATCAAATTGTTGGGAGACTTATTTCAGTTCATACATGTTTCTCTGTTTTCTCCTTAAGGGCTCTTGGATACAGTTTCTTTTGCATACTTCATCTTTGGCCTATCTTCAAAAGAAAGAAACCAGAGAATGCCCACTGAGAACTGATTGTGTGAAGTTTCAAGCACCTCCTGCCAACCCTGTTTGATTTCCAGCTCCATTCTCCTCTAAACTTCCCCCTCTGGTCCTCACAACCTCAACATATGCGAAACCAAGAACTTTTCATGAAATTGGACTTTGAGAACTTAATCACTAGAATTATATAATATAGAGGAATTGCATAGGCCCCACCTCACCACCTCTTTATTTGCTCTTATTTTCTTTCTGCCTCTCTCTCTCTTTCTTTCCTTGCTATTTTTCTTCTTTTTACTTTCTCCCTGTACCCCACTTTCAACCTCCTAACTTTTACCATTTATACATAGGGTAATTTTATAAATACAGATAAGGTGTTTGAATTTATACCTTCTTCCATAAATTCCCCCTGTCTATTCATTTGAGTTCTCCTACAAAGTTGCTAAGTTAGATTAATCACATACCCTCATTCCTTTCCCCCTTCACATAGCATCCTACCACTGACTCTCAGTTTTCTATACACCACCTGAAATGGTATGCCTTCTACGAAACTAATGATTATATGCTAAATAATAATTGAAGCCATCATCTATAGACACAGAGTCTAAATATAAATGTATTTATAATGGTTAGTGTTTGGCTTCAGGTTGGGGTTACATTTAGAGTTAGGTTTTGATCTATGGTTAGGGCTAGCGCTAAGGATAGGACAAGTGTTAGAACTAACAATTGGATTAGGTTTACTATTATGGTAAGGGATAGATTTAGAACTAGTGATAAGGCTAGTATGAGAGTTAGAGTTAGTCTTAGGGCTAGTATTAGGGTTAGGATTAGGGTTAGTGATAGGCTAAATTAGGGCTAGTGTTAGTGTTAGGTTTAGGCCTTGGGTTAGGGTTGGAGTTCGGATTATATTTAGGGTAAATATTGGTTTATATCTAGTTTGAGGGCTAGGGTAAGGGATTTGTATTAGGGTTAGGGATGGGGTTAGGTTTAGGGTTATGATTAAAGCTAGGTTTAGGGCTAGGATGAGTGCTAATGTTTGTGTTAGGGTTAGGGCTAGTATTAGGGCTAGGGCTAATGTCAGGTTTAGGGTTACAATTAGAGATAGATATAGTGTTAGGTTTATGACTTGGTCCAGTGTAGGGGTTAGGTGTATACTAAGGGTCAGTCCTTAAAACTAGGGTTATTATTAGGGTCAGGATCAAGTTAAGGGCTTAGTTTAGGTTAGGGTTTAGGTTTAGGGTTTGAATTATCATTAGGGATTTGGGTTAAGGTAATGAAAGTGTTAGGTTTAGGTTTTAGGTGTGGTTTAGTGAAATGGATACAGTTATGGTTAGGCCTAGGGTTAGCATAAGCATTACCATTAGGGTAATGGATAGGGTTAGACCTAAGATTGGTGTAGGGTTATGTATAGGATTAGGGCTTTTGTTTGTGTTAGGGTTAGTGTTTAGGTGTGGTTTAGTTTAATGGATAAGGTTAGGATTAGGCCTAGGTTTAGCATAATGAGTTATCATAAGGGTAATGGATAGGGTTAGACCTAAGATTAGGGGTAGGGGTAGGTATAGGATTAGGGCTTTGGGGGGTTACATTAGATTTATTTTTTGGGTTAAAGCTAGGTTTAGCACCTGGGGATGTGGCTCAAGATGTAGCATGCTCGCCTGGCATGCACAGGGTGCTGGGTTCAATCCTCAGCACCACATACTAATAAAATAAAGATGTTGTGTCCACCAAAACTAAAAAAAAATAATTATTAAAAAAACCTAGGTTTAGGACTCGAATTAAGGCTAGCTTTTGGGTTAGGTTAGGGCTAGTGTTAAGGCTATGGTTAATGTACAAAGTAGCGTTATGAGTAGAACTAGTGATAGGGTCGGGGATAGGGCTATGGCTAGTGTTAGTTTTAAATTTATGGTTACGATGATGTTTAGAGCTAGGTTTAATGTTAGGGTCAGAGGCAGAGTCCAGATTGGTTTTCAGGTTAGGGTTAGGACTAGAATTAGAGATAACATTAGGGCTAGGTGTAGGGTTAGGGTTATGATTTTGTTTTGTTTTAGGCCTAGGGGTACAGTTAGGGCTAGTTTTAGGATTAGGGCTAGTGTTAGTGTGAGGTTTAGGCTTTGGTTTAGGGTTAGATTTAGAGATAGGTTTAGATCTAGGTTTTGAGCTAGGGGTAAGGAATAAGGCTAGGATTAGGGCTAAGTTTAGGGCTATGTATAGGGTGATGGTAAGGGATATGGTTAGAACTAGGTATAAGGCTAGGGTGAGAGTTAGAGTTAGTCTTAGGGCCAGGGTTAGGCTTGGGTTAGGAATAGGGCTAAATTAGGGGTGGGATTAGGACTAGGGTTAGTGTTAGGGTTAGGCCTAGGTTTAGGGTAGGGTTAGTATTAAGATTAGGATTAGGTTTATGGTAAGGGATGGGATTATAATTACTTTTAGGACTAGGGTGAGGATTAGACTTAGGGTTATGGTTAGGGATAGGTTTATGATTAAGGTCACATTTATGGCTAAAATGTGGGCTAAGGTTTGTGTTAGAATTAGGACTAGGATTAGAGCTAGGGCTAATGTCAGGTCGAGGGTTACAGTTAGGGAGAGTTTAGGGTTAGGTATATAGCTAGGTCTATTGTAAGGGTTGGGTTTCTTGTTAGGGTCAGGTTTAGAGCTATGGGTATTATTAGGTTAAGGGTCAAGGTTAGGGTTTTTGTTAGATTAAGGTTTAGGGCTAAGGCTCAAGTTATCATTAGAGTTAGGAATAGGTTAATGATAGTTTTAGGTTTAGAGTTCAGGTTAGGTGTAGGGTAATGGATAGGGTTAGGGTTAGGGTTAAGGATAGGATTAGGTTCGGCCTAGGGTTAGCAGAAGCATCAGGGTTATCATTAGTGTAATGGATAGGGTTAGAGCTAGTGATAGGGCGAGTGTTAGGATTAGGTCTAGGGTTAGGCCTAGGTTTAGGGTTAGTGCTAAGGTTAGGGTTAGGGTTAGCTTTAGGGTTAAAGCTAGGTTAGGGCTTGGATTAGGGCTAGGTTTTGCAATAGGTTAGGGCTATGGTAAATGTAAGAAATTTGTTATGATTAGGGCTAGTTTTAGGGTTAATGTTAGAACTTAGTATAGTTTTAGGGTTAGGTTTAGGGTTAGGGTAGAGCTAGGATTAGTTTTAGTGTCAGGGTCAGTGTTCAGTTTAGGGTAATGGTTAATGTGAAAGCCAGAATTAGGACTTGGGTTAAGACTAGGGGAAGGGTTAGTTTTTGGCTTTAGGCTAAGTGTTATTATTAGGGCTAGGGCTTGGTTTTTCTTTGGGTCTAAGGCTAGACTTATGGATAGATAATGATTAGGTTTAGGTCTAGAGCTAGTGTTAGGGTTAGGTGTAGGTATAAGGTTACAAGTAGGTCTAGTGTAAGGGTTCTGTTTAGGGTTAGGATCTGGTTTAGTCCTATGATTAATGTTCAGGTCAGAATAAGGGTCAGGGTTAGGGTTTCGGTTATGGTTAGAGCTAGAATGAGGACTAGGGTTAAGACTACTTATAGGGTTAGGGTTTGGATTAGGTTAAGGAATATAATTAGGATTAGAATTAGCATTAGGTTTAGGGTTTATCATAGGGTAAGGAATAGGTTTAGAGCTATGGTTAGGGTTAGGTTTAGGGTTAAAGCTAGGTTTAGGGCTCAGATTAGGGATAGTTTTTTTGTTATGGTTATGGCAAAGGTTAGAAAAATGGCTAATGTAAGAAATATGGTTTTTAGGGTTAGTTCTAGAGTTATGGATAAGGGTAAAACCTCTAGTGTTAGGATTAGGTTTAAGGTTAGGGTGAAATTTAGAGCTAGTGTTAGTGTTAGGTTAAGGTCAGGGTAAGGTTTTCTTTTAGGGTTAGGGTTAGGACTCGAATTAAGGCTAGGGTTAATATAAGGGTTTAGTTTAAGTTTAGGGTGGTGTTTAGAGCTAGAGTGAGTGTTAGGATATGAGTCAGAGTTACGTTTAGTATTAAGGTTAAGATTAGGACTCGAATTAGCTCTAGGTTTAAGTCTAGGTGTAGTGCTAAAGTTTGGTTTAAGTTAAGGTTTAGTGTTAGGGCTATTGCTCTGTTTTGTTTTACTGCAAGGGTTAGTGTTAGCGCTAATTTTATGATTAGTGTTAGGGCTAGGGCTAGTGTAAATATTAGGCTTAATCTTAGGCTTAGGGTTAGATTTAGAGTTAGGTTTAGATTTAGGGTTAGGACTAGGAATAAGGATTTGGCAATGGTTATGGCTAGGTTTAGGGCTAGATTTAGGGCTCGATTTAGGATTACAGTAATGGATAGGGTTAGAAGTAGGTATAGGGATAGTGGGAAAGTTAGAGTTAGTCTTAGGGCTTGGGTTAGGGTTAGGGTTAGGGATAGGGTTAAATTAGGGCTAGGATTAGGGCTAGGGTTAGTGTTCACCTTAGGCCTAGAGTTAGGGTTAGGGTTTGGGTTAAGTTTAGGGTAAGGAATGGCATTATAGCTAGGTTTAGAGATAAGGTGAGGTTAGAATTAGGGTTAGTGCTATGGTTAGGATTAGGGTAATGATTAAGGCTAGGTTTGGAGATAGGTTGGGGGCTATGGTTTAGTTTAGTGTTAGGGCTAGGATTAGGGCTAGGGCTACTATCAGATCTAGGGTTATAGTTAAAAATAGTTTTAGGGTTAGGTTTATGGCTACATGTAATGTAATGGTTAGGTTTAGTGTTAGGATCAGGTTTAGAGCTAGGGATATTATTAGGGTCAAGGTCTGGGTTAGAAGTTTGGGATAGGTTAAGGTTTAAAATTAGGGATGAATTAGTGTTATGGTTATTGTTAGTGAAATGATAGGATGAGGTTTAGGGTTTAGGTTTGGTTTAGAATAATGCATAGGTTTAGGATTAGGGATAGGGTTAGGTTTGGGCCTAGAATTATGGTTATGGCAATGGACAGGGTTAGAGATAGGGTTAGGCAGGGCTAGGGTTATGATTTTGATTAGGGATATGTTTAGGATTAACGTTAGTGTTAAAGCTCAGGTTAGGGCTTTGATTAGGGATAGATTTTGGGTTAAGTTAGTGCTAACTTACCTTGTTAGGGTTAAGTCTAATGTAAGTACCAGGGTTACAATTATGGTTAAATTTAGGATTAGGATTAGTGGTAGGTCTAGTGTAAGGTTTAGGGTTAGGGTTAAGGTGATGTTTAATCTAAGGTTAGTATTATGGTCAGAGTCAGGGTCAGTGTTAGTTCTAGTTTTCAGCTTAAAACTAGAACTAGAGCAAAGGTTAGGGTTAGGGTTAAGGGTTGGTTTAGGTTAAGGTTTAGGGTTAGGGCTATAGTTCGGTTTTGTTTTAGGGCTAGGGTTAAAGTTAGATTTAGAATTAGGGTTAGGGTTAAGGTTTGACTTAGAGTTAAAATTAGATCTAGGTTAGGGCTACAGCTAATGATAGGGCTAGGGTTAGGGCTGGGTTTATTGCTAGAATTAGGGTTCCAGTAAGGGATAGGGTTAGAACTAGGGATAGGGGTAGGGTGAGAGTTAGAGTTAGTCGTAAGGCTAGGCGTAGGGCTAGGGTTAGGAATAGGACTAAATTAGGACTAAGATTAGGGTTAGGGTTAGTTTTGGGGTTAGGCCTAAAGTTAGGTTGGGAGTTAAGATTAAGGCTAGGTTTAGGGCTAGGATAAGGGCTGGGGTTTGTGTTATGTTTAGGGCTAGAATTAGGGTTATAGCTAATGTCAGGTCTAATCTTACAGTTGGGGATAGTTTTAGGATTAGTGTTATTTCTAGGACTAGTGAAAGGGTTAGGTTTACTGTAAAAGTCAGCTTTAGAGCTAGGAGATATTAGGGTCAGGGTCAGTGTTAGAGTTTGTTTGAAGGTAGGTTTTAGGGTTAGGGCTTTAAATAGCACTAGGGTGTGGGTTAGGGTAATGATAGGGTTTTGTTTAGAGTTTACATAAGGTTTAGGGTTATTGATAGGGTTAGGGTTAGTTAAAGGGTTAAGGTTAGGCCTAGGGTTCACATTAGAGTAAAGGTTATGTTTAGAATAATGGATAGGATTAGAGCTGAGTTTCAGGCTAGGTTTATGGTTAGGAATAGGTCTTGAATTAGGGTTAGGGTTAGGATTAAAACCAGGGTTAGGCTTAGGTTTTTGTTTAGCATAAGGGTTAGATTTTGAACTAGGATTAGGGATAGGGTGAGGGTTAGGTTTAGGGTTACTTCCAGGAATAAGATTACAGTACTCATAGGGTCAGGGATAGGATTAGGGCTAGGGACATCATTAGGGTTAAGGTTAGGGTTAGGGTAATGTATACAATTAGATATAGATTTAGGGCTATGTTTAACATTAGATTGTGGTTTAGGCTTAGAGTTAGGGCTATGGTTATGTTTAGGTTTATAGTAATGGTTAGGGTTTGAGCTAGGTTTAGGTCTATGGCAAGTGTGAGGTTAAAGGTAAGGTCTAGGTTTAGTTCTCCATTTAGTTTTAGGTTTAGCATTAAGCCTAGGATTATCCATACACTTAGGTTGAGGTTTACAGTAATGGGTAGGTATAGAGCTAGGTTTAGGGCTAGGGTTAAGGTTAGGATTAGGGCTAAGGTTAGGGTTAGATTGAGGGATAGGTGTGGTTTATGTTTAGAGTAATGTTTAGCCTTTGAACTAGGATTAGGACTAAGGCAATGGTTAGGTTAGGGTTAGGACTAGGGTTAGTGTTAGGGCTATGCTTAAGGCTTGATTTAGGCCTATGATTAGCTCTAGGATTTGTGTTAGGTTTAGGCCTAGGGTTAGGGTTATGGGTAATGTAAGAGCTAGGGTTATGTTGAAGGCTAGTTGTAGGGTTAGGGTTATGGCTAGGTCTAGTGTTAGGTTTAGATTTTTGGGTAGGGTCAGATTTATAGATAGGTTTACTCTAAAGGCAGGGTCAGTGTTTGGGTTAGAGTTAGTGTTAGGGTTACAGCCAGAATTAGGTCTAAGTTTAGGTCTAGTGGTAGGGTTAGTTTTTGAGTTAGGTTAAGGATTATGGTTAGGGCTAGGGCTAGGTTTATGTTTCGGTCTAGGGGTAGAGTTAAGGCTAAAGTTAGGATTTGGTTTAGGTCTAGGGCTAGTGTTAGGGTTTGGTCTAGGGTTGGGGTCAATTTTAGACCTAGGGTTAGTGTTAGTGTCTTAATAAGGGTCAGTGTTAGTGTTAGGGATTGGGATAGGTTTAGAGCTAGAATGAGGGATAGGGTTAGAACTATTAATAATGTTAAGGTTTTGGTTAGCCTAAGGATTAGAGACAGGTTTAGGGTTACCATTGTGGTTAGGGTTTTTCTTAGGTTTTGGTTAGGGTTAGGGATAGGGTTATCATTAGTGTCAGGGTTAGGGCTATGGTTAAGGTTGTGATTAGGGATAGTGCTAGGGTTATGTTTAGGCTAAGGGTTAGGCTTTGAGCTAAGGTTAGTACTAAGGTGTGGGTTAGGGTTAGGGTTAGGACTAGGGTTAGGATTAGGGTGAGGGTTATGCTTAGGGTAGGTTTAGGCCTTGATTAAGGTTAGGGTTATT
This sequence comes from Spermophilus citellus, assembly GCF_964194105.1. Classification (NCBI taxonomy): domain Eukaryota; kingdom Metazoa; phylum Chordata; class Mammalia; order Rodentia; family Sciuridae; genus Spermophilus; species Spermophilus citellus. The sequence goes on along the minus strand of NW_027673039.1, from coordinate 2,948,382 downwards.
TAAGTTTTGTGTTAGGTTTAGTCCTAGGGTTAGTGCTATGTGTAATGTAAGTTCTAGGGTTCTGATTTGAGTTAGTTTCAAGGTTTGGGTTACAGTAGGTTTTGTGTTAGGTTTAGGTTTTGTATTAGGGTCAGGTTTAGAGCTAGGTTTAATGTTAGTGTCACAGGCAATGTTCCAGTTAAAGTTATGGTTAGGGTGAAACCAGAATAGGACTAGGGTTAGGTCTTGTAGTAGGGTTAGTGTTTGGTTTAGGTTTAGGGTTATTGTAGGGCTACCACTAAGTTTTTGTTTAGGTCAAGGGCTAGAGTAATAGCTACATTTAGGATTAGGCTTATGTATGGGGCTAATGTTAGGATTAGGTTTAAGTATAAGTTTACTGGTAGGGCTAGTTTCAGGTTTTGGTTTCATTTTAGGGTCAGGTTAAGACCAATAATTAGTGTTAGTGTCAGAATAAGGGTGAAGGTTAAGGTGAGGTTTTGGGTTAGGGTTAGATCTAGATGAGGCCTAGTATTAAGACTAGCAATAGGGTTATTGTTTGGGTTTGGATAAGGATTAGGATTATGACTAGAGTTAGTTTGGCTTAGGGTAATGGATAGGATTAGAGCTAGTGTTAGGGCTAAGATTAGGGTTAGGTTTAGGGCAAGTTTTAGGGTTAAAATTAGGGTAAAATCTAGTGTTAGGGCTCGGATTAGGGCTATTTTTGTGTTATAGTTAGGGAAGGATTTGGCTAAGGCCAATGTAAGAACTAGGGTTATGATCATGGTTAGTTTTAGGGTTAGGGTTTCTGCTAGGTCTAGTGTTAGCATTAGTTTTAGGGTTAGGGTGATATTTAGAGCTAGGTTTTTTGTTTGGATATGAGTCAGAGTGAGGGTTAGTTTTAGGCCTAGGACATGAATTAAAGCTTGTGTTATGGCTAGTTATGGGTTAGGGTTTGGTTTAGGTTAAGTTTTTGGGTTAGAGCAATGGCTCAGTGTTTTTTTAGGGCTAGGGCTTGGATTAGGGCTAGTTTTAAGATTAACAATAGTGTTAGAGCTAGTTGTAGAATGAGGTTTAGGCTTAAAATTAGGGATAGATTTAGAGTTATGGTAAAATCTTGGGTTAGGGCTATGGCTAGGGTTAGGGCTCAGGTTAGGGCTATTGTGAGGGTTATGATAACGAATGGGGTTATAAATAGAAATAGGGCTAGGGTGTGAGTTAGAGTTAATCTTAGGGCTAGGGTTAGGGGTATGGTTATGATTAGCATTCAAATAGGGCTAGGATTAATGCCATGATTAGTGTTAGGTTTAGGCCTATGGATAGGGCTAGGGTTAGGGTTAGTTTTAAGGAAAGGGATGGGGTTATATACCTGGGTTCAATGCTAGGGTGAGGGTTATATTTAGGCATAGGGCTAAAGTGAGGGTTTGTTTTAGGATTAAGTCTAAGTTCAGGGCTAGGATGAGGGCTAGGGTTTGTGTTAGGGTTAGGGCTACGATTAGGGCTAGGGATAATGTCAGGTCTAGGGTTATGGTTAGGGATAGTATTAGGGATAGGTTTATGGCTAGGTCTAGTGTAAGGGTTAGGATTAATGTAGGGGTCAGTTATAGAGCTAGGTTATTATTAGGGTCAGAGTATTGGTTAGGGTTTGGTTTGGGTTAAGATTTAAAGTTAGGACTCAAATTAGCATTAGGGTTAGGGTTGGGGTTAGAGCAATGCATAGAATTAGGTTTACATTTAATGTTAGGTTTAGAGTAATGTATAGGGTTAGTGTTAGGGTTAGGGTCAGGCCTAGGGTTAGCATTTTGTTTAGGCTAACCAGTGAATAGGTTTTGTGCTTGTGTTAGGGCTTTGGTTAAGGTTAAGATTAGAGCTCAGGTTTGGGTTACTCCTAGGGATAATGTTAGGGTTCTGTTTAGAGTAAGTGTTAGGGTTTGAGCTAGGGTTAAGGCTAGGGCGAGGATTAGTATTAGCATCAGGGCTACTGTTAAGTTTAGGGTAAGGGTTAGATTTAGCGTTAGGGTTAGGGCTAGGGTTAGCATTATGGTTAGGGTTATGTTTAAGTTAATGGATAAAGTTATAGCTAGGATTTGGGCTATGGTTACATTTAGGATTAGGGATAGGGTTAGGGTTAGCTTTAGAGCTAGAGTTACGTTTAGACTAAGGGTAAGAGTTTTAGCTAGGGTTAGGTATAGAGCAGGAATTATGTTTAGGGTTTGAACTAGGGTTAGGGTTAAGGTTATGCTTAGGTCTAGGTTTAGGGCTTGTATTAGAGCTAGGTTTTGTGTGAGGTTTATGGCTAGTGTTAGGGCTATGGGTAATGTAAGAGCTAGGGTTATGGTTATGGCTAGTTTCGGGGGGGTTAGGTTTATAGATATGTCTAGTGTTAGGTTTAAGTTTTGGGTTAGGATAAGGTTTAAGTCTAGGGTTTGTGTTAGGTTAAGCATCAGTGTTCAGGCTTATGTTTAGGGCCAGAATTAGAACTAGGGTTAGGTCTAGGGCTAGAGTTAGTCTTTGCTTTAGGTTAATGGTTATTTTAGGGCTAGGGCTAGGTTTTTGTTTAGAACTAGGGCTAGAATTATGGCTATATTTAGGATTAAGTTTAGGCCTAGTGATAGTGTTATGGTTAGGTTTAGGTATCGGTTTACTGGTAGGGCTAGTGTTAGGTTTTGGTTTAGTGTTAAGGTCAGGCTTTGACCTAAGGTTAGTGTTAGGGTCAGAATAAGTGTAAGGGTTAGGCTTAGGTTTTGGGTTAGGGTTAGAGATAAAATGAGGGCTAGGGTTAGGACTAGTAATATAGTTAGGGTTTGGTGTAACCTAAGGATTGGGGTAAGAACTAGGGTAGCATTAGGATGAGAGTTTGGCTTAGGGTGAGGAATAAGTTTAGAGCTAGGGTTTGGGTTAGTGTTAGGGTTAGGGTTAGGGTTAAATCTAGGGTTGAGGCTCAGATTAGCACTAGGTTTTGTTTTAGGGTTAGGGCTCTGGCTAATGTAAGAACTAGCTTTACTGTTAGAGATAGTTTTAGGGTTAGTATTAGGGCTAGGTCTAGTGTTTTGGTTAGGTTTAGGGTTAGGGTGATGTTTAGAGGTAGGGTTAGTTTTAGGGTCAGAGTCAGGGTCAGTATTAGTTGTAGGGATAGGGTTAGGACTAGGTGTAGCCTTAGGATTTGGTTTAGGTTAAGGGTTAGTATTAGGGTTACAGCTCAGTTTTATTTGTGGGCTATGGCTAGGGTTAGGGCTAGTTTTCAAATTAGAATTAGAGTTAGGGCTAGAGTTAGGGTGAGGTTTAGGTTTAGATTTAGGGTTAGATTTAGATTTAGGGTTAGTTCTAGGTTTAGAACTATGGCTAGGGTTAGGAATAAAGTTAGGGCTAGTGTTAGGGTTAGGCAATAGATAAGGTTCATACTAGTAATAGGCCTAGGGCTGGAGTTGGGGTTAGTCTTAGGGCTAGGGTTAGAGTTAGGGTTACATTTAACAATAAATTATGGCTAGGATTAGAGTATGGTTAGTGATAAGATTAGGCCTAGGGTTAAGGCTAAGGTTAGTGTTAGTGATAGTTTATAGTTAGGGTTAGGTATAGGGGAAAGTATGTGGTTATACCTAGGTTCAGAACTAGGGCGAGGGTTGAAATCAGGGTTTGGTCTAGGGTTAAGGTTTGGGTTAGGATTAAGGCTAGGTTTAGGGCTAGCATGAGGGCTCGGGTTTGTGTTAGGTTTAAGGCAAGATTTAAGTAGAGTGCTAAATGTCAGATCTAGGATTATGTTTAGGGATACTGTTAGGGTTAGTTTTTTGGCTAGGTCTAGTTTAAGGGTTATGTTTAGGGTAAGGATCAGTTTAGAGCTGGTGTATTTTTAGAGTCAGTGTCTTGCTCAGAGTTTGATTTAGGTTTTTATTTAGTTTTAGGGCTCGAATTAGCACTAGGGTTCAGGTTAGAGTTAGGGTTAGAGTATTTGATAGGGTTAGGTTTAGTGTTCAGTTTAGGTTTAGCTAAAGATAAGGTTAGTGTTAGCAATAGGTTTAGGGTTGGGCCTAAATGGATAGGGTTATATTTAGGTTTAGGACTAGGATTAGTGTTAGGTTTAGCGTAACTGTTAGCGTTTGAGTGAGGATTGGGACTATAGCAAGGGTTAGGTTTAAGGTTAGGTCTAGGGTTAGATTTACAGTTAGGGTTAGTGTAGGTTTAGGGTTAGGACTAGGGTTAAGTTTACAGTTAGTGTTATAGTAGGTTTAGGGTTAGGGCTAGTGTTATGATGTTTATACTTAGGGTTAGGGTAATGGGTGGGGTAGAGCTATGTTTAGAGCTATGTTTGTGTTAGGCTTATGTTTATGGTAATGGATATGTTTAGGTCTAGGTTTATGGTTAGGATTAGGGCTAGGTTTAGGGTTAGGGTTAGGTCTAGGGTTAGTGTTAGGGTTAGGTTTAGGGTAAGTGCTAGGGTTTGAGCTATGGTTAGGGCTAGGGTGACGGTTAGGGTTAGTGTCAGGTCTAGGTTTAGGATTAGGCTTAAGTTTAAGGCTAAGGTTATAATTAGGGTTAGGGTTATTTTTAGGGTTGGATAGGATTAGAGATAGACTTAGGGCTAGAATTATGGTTAGGGTAAAGTGTAGGGCTAGGTTTAAGTTTAGGGCCAGTTATAGTGTTAGGGTTAGGTTTAGGGTAATAGTTAGGGCTAGGGTTAGGGTTAGTGTTAAAACGAGTTGTAGGGCTCAGTTGAGGGATAGGTTTTGGGTTAGGTTAGGGCTACAGCTAATGTAACAACTAGAGTTATGATTAGGGCTGCTTTCAGTGTTATGGTCAGGGCTAGTATTAGTTTTAGGTTTAGGTATACTTTTAGGGTGATGTTAGTGCTAGGGTTAGTATAAGGTCAGAGTCAGGCTCAAGGTTAGTTTTAGGGTTAGGTTAGTACTGGAATTAGGGCTAAGGTTAGGGCTAGGTGTAGGTTAGGTTTTGGTTTAGGTTAAAGGTTAAGGTTAGGGCTATGGCTCAGTTTTGTTTTAGGGCTTAAACTAGATTAGGGCTAGATTTAGGATTAGTGTTAGTGTTAGGGCTAGTGTTAGTGTGAAGTTTAGGCTTAGGGTAAGGGTTGTACTTAGAGTTATGATTTAGTTCTAGGTTAGGGTTAGGGCTAGTGTTAGTTCTAAGGTTAGGGCAATTGTTAGGGTTATGGTAAGGGATAGGGTTAGATCTAGGAATAGGGCTAGGTCGAGAGTTAGTGTTAGTCTTAGTGCTAGTGGTAGGGTTAGGGCTAAATTCGGGCTAGGATCAGGTCTACAATTAGTGTAAGGGTTAAGTCTAGAGTTAGGGTTAGATTTGGGGGAAGGGATGGGGTTATAACAAGGTTCAGAACTAAGGCAAGAAACAAAATTAAGGATAGGGCTAGAGTTAGGGTTCAGTTTAGGATCAAGGCTAAACCTAGGGCTAGGATGAGTGCTAGTGTTTGTGTTAGGGTTATTGCAAGAATTAGGGCTAGGGCTAATATCAGGTCTAGGGTTATGGTTAGGGATAGTTTTCGGGTAAGATTTATGGCTATGTGTAGTTTCAGAGTTAGGTTTAGGGTGAGGTTCAAGTTGAGAGCTAGGGGTATTATAATTCAGAGTCAGCTTTTTTTGTTTGTTTAGGTTGAGTTTTAGGGTTATGACTCAAATTAGCATTAGGTTTGAGTTAGGGTTAGGGTAATGGATAAGGTTAGGTTTAGGCTTCATGTTAGTTTTAGGGCTCAGGTTAGATTTAGGGTAATGAATAGGGTTAGTGTTAGGCCTAGGGTTAGCATTAGGTTTATGGTTATCATGAGGGTAATGGACAGGGTTAGAGCTAGGGTTAGAGCTTGGGTTATGTTTAGGATTAGGGCTAGAGTTAGGGTTAGGATTAGGGTTAAGGCTAGGGTTAGGTTTAGGGTATAGGTTAGGGTTTGAGCTAGGGTTACTGCTAAGGATAGGGTTAGGTTTGTGATTAGGTCTAGGGTTAGGATTAGGGTTAGGTTTTGGGCTAGGTTTATGTTTAGGGTAAGGGCTAGGGTTTGAGCTAGTGTTAGTGCTAGGGCTAGGTTGAGGTTTAGGTTCAGCCTTAGGTCTAGGGACAAAATTATGATAGGTTTAGGTTTAGGGTTAAGGTTAGGGCTAGGGTTATCATTAGGGTTAGGATAAGGGTTAGGGTAATGGATATGGTTAGATGTAGGTTTAGGTTTAGGGTTAGGGTTAGATTTAGTTTTACGGTTAATGTTAAGGCCACAGTTATGTTTAGTTTTATGGTACGGGTTAGGTTTAGGCGAGGGTTAAATCTATGGCGAGTGTTAGTTTTAGGGTTAGGTCTATTGTTAGTTTTCTGGTTACGGTTAGGTTTATGGTTAAGGTTAAGGCTAGGGTTACTGTTAGGGTTCGGTTTAAGTTTAGTGTCATGTTTAAAGCTAGGGTGAGCTCTCTCTCTCCTGCTAGCCCAGAGTAATCCTCTCTGCCCTGCTGGGCGGCTGGAGGCAGGGAAACAGGGAGGCGAGCCGTCTCAGACCTAGCAATGTAAAATAAGGGAAAGTGATCAAGCAACAGTAGGTGCCAGCCACAGTTAACTGTGCCTGGGAGGAACTCTGAAAAGGCTATTCCTTCGAGAATGAAGAAATTCTTATTTCATCCCTATCCACACAGGACTCCCTGAAGAAGGAGAACAAAAAGAAATATTTCAAAGGCATCAGCACAGACTACCAAAGTCTTATGGAAAAACAGGAAAAAGCAAAGTGGACAGTTATGTACACTCATGAAGACCAAAACAAGTGCTGAGGATCACATGTGCAAGGCAAATGCTCTGCCACTGAGCTACAACCCCAGTCCTTGATGCTCTCTTAATAAAGACATACAAACTTAGAAAGACTAAATCTTCCTGAGTCCTGGAACCTCCATTTGATGGTGAGCAGATACTGATCATCTGGGAGTGGACAGATACAGAGGGTTTCACGTGCCAACAGTTTTTCCACTATCGGAGAGGAGCTAGAAGATGGCGGCGGGAAGTGAGTAAGCCGCTCTGAGCCCCGCGCCGCGGCGTCTGAAAAGATGAGGTAAAGATCATTAAAGGAGATCTGTCGACAAAAACCCAGCACCGTGTAAAGAAAGGGGCCTAGGTGGAGTGAATCAGCCACTAATCCAGCCAAGGTGAAGGGAGTACAGCATGACTTCAGCGCGAGCAGTAAGGCTGCAGCCCGAGCCGCCCGGCTCCCTCAGCCCCTTCTCCTTCTCCTTCCCCTTCTCCTCTCCGCCTTTCCGCCTTGCTTCTTTCTCCCCAGCCGTCTCTCCTCCCAAGCTCAGTCTCTAAATTTAGATCTCAACTTCTTTCCCCCACCCCGCCCAATCTCCTGCGTGTCCGGTACCCGGACCGCGTGGCCCTGAGGTGCCGCCTCCCCTCCCCCAACCCGCACCCCCTCCCCGGGGGTCCCGAAGGCCGCCGCCGCTGCCGCCGCTGCTGCTGGCGCCGCCTCCCGTGGAGCACCATAGAGCAGACTCTTCACCGCGCGAATGAACTGCCGAATTATATGAAACAGCTGATAAGATGAGCGACAATTTAAAATCCAAGTGATCCGAGAACACGCACTGAGCTCTGACCCGCTGAATTCAAACTCCCGGTCACCTGCTTCCCGCAGACAAACAGCTATGACTCGGCATTAATTCATCCCGCTGAAACAACTGGTCAGCCCTTCTCATCATACGAAGGTAAATGCCTACCGAGCCTTCATAAGTAGTGGCCACAGGTTTGAAACGGGGCTTGGGAGAGAAGGACCCACCCATTGAATTAGTCTCCTGGCAAAGGGAAACCGTGTCATCAGACTGCTGCGGAGGAGATAACTGCGTTGAAACAGGTGTGTGATCCCATAGCCTTGCCTCTCCACACATCGGGAAAACTCTAAGAGCCCCTCCCAGCTCTCCCGTAAGGGCACCTCCCAGCTCTCCTGTGAGTGCTTCAGCCAGCCCGAGGGAATCAGAGGTGGTGCGGGTCCCGCAAGCGGAAATACCGCTACCCACCACGGCTGACTGCTGAGGTCTCTTGCACCACCTATGGGAAGTGGATACCAGAGGGCAAGTAAAAGCCGCTGAGGATTCTCAGCCCCAAACTCTACAAGCTTAGGGTCTGAGGGAATGGCAAACTGGAAGAGTGTGCCCAGTCGTTCATGAAAACAGGGCTCCCGGGAGCAGCAGACTTGGCGTGTAGCCAGTATTGTGGTGAGAGGGGCCTGGCTAGAGAAAAAGTGGGAAGTGACTAGACACAAGAGGAGGCCCTAGACACTCAGGATTGGAGACTCGCCCAGTCTGGGAAGAGCTGCTGCACAGTGATTGGTTCCCGCGTATTGACAGGAGAAACTTGACCTGGTGGGCACAGCGCCATCTACTGGAAGAGAAGTTAATCAAACTCTAAGACTGCATTTATTAGGTTTTTTTTTTTTTTTTCTTTTTCTTTTCTCCTTTTTTTTTGATTTAGGTTTTACTTTCATTTTCATTTTTTTCTTTCTTGTTGTTTTATTAATTTTTTTTTTACAAAATATTTTTTTAAATTTTTTTCTACTAATTTTAACTTAAATTTTTTTAATTATTATTATTATATTTTTAATCTTTTTCTTTTTTAGTTCTATTCTTTTTCTTCTTTAGTCTTCTCATTTTTCTGATCCCCCCTTTTTTCTTGAATTCTACCTGCCTACTCTCATTCTCTTTAGAGACTTCTTCCCTTCCCTTCAAATACCTTTCCTCCCAAGCATCAAACTAATTTAAAGGAGTAAACAGTAACTCAGCAGTCAAACAGAACAAGAAGCAACATGAGCAGCTTCAAAAAACAAGGAAGAAAAGGAGTACAAAAAACGCAGGACAGCCTAAATATTCAGGAGGACCTAGAGTCATCAGAAAAATGGTCATATAAAGAACTCAAGGAACACCTAAGACAGATGGAATGGAACCTTAAAGAGGATACAAGACAGCAAATTCAAGCAGCAAAAGAACACATTGAGAATGCATTTCACAAACAGATAAAAGAAGAAGTTAAGCATCTTTATCAGGAGATAGAGACTATAAAAAATAATCAAACAATAATTCTAGAAATGAAGGAAACGATAAACCAAATTAAAAACTCAATTGAGAGTATCACTAACAGAGTGGAGCAAGTAGAAACCAGAACATCAGATAATGAAGACAAAATATACCATCTTGAAAAGAGTCTAGCCAACTCAGAAAGGCTGGTAAAAAATCACGAGAAAAACATCCAAGAATTATGGGATAACATTAAGAAACCGAACTTACGAGTCATCGGGATAGAAGAAGGTACAGAGATTCAAACCAAGGGAATAGGAAACTTGCTGAAGGAAATAATTACAGAAAACTTTCCAGAAATTAAAAAGGAAACAGATATACAAATTGAAGATGCATACAGGACACCGAGCACACAAAATCTCAGTAGACCAACGCCAAGACACATTGTTATGAAGATATCCAATATACAGAACAAAGAGAAAATATTAAAAGCTACAAGAGAAAGGAGACAGATTACATTTAGGGGTAAACCAATACGGTTAACCACGGATTTTTCATCACAGACACTGAAAGCAAGAAGGTCATGGAACAATGTATTTCAAACACTGAAAGACAATGGATGCCAACCAAGAATTCTGTATCCAGCAAAATTAAGCTTCAGGTATGACAACGAAATAAAAATCTTTCATGATAAACAAAAGTTAAAAGAATTTGCAGCCAGAAAACCAGCATTGCAAAGCATTTTGAGCAAAACACTACACGAGGAAGAAATGAAAAACAATAACCAAAACCATCAGTGGGATGTGCCGCAGTAAAGACAGAGGGCAAGGGGAAAGACAATCATGGAGAGACAAACTAAATTTTTTTTTTAAAAAAAAGGATAAACAATCAAACATGGATGGAAGTTCAAACCACATATCAATAGTAACTCTGAATGTTAATGGCTTAAACTCTCCAATAAAGCGACATAGGCTGGTATCATGGATTAAAAAAACAAATCCAACAATATGCTGCCTCCAGGAGACACATCTGATGGGAAAAGACATACACAGGTTGAAGGTGAAAGGATGGGAAAAAATATACCACGCACATGGACCTCGTAAGCAAGCAGGGGTGGCCATCCTCATATCGAATAAAATCGACTTCAAGACTAAGTTAATCAAAAGGGATAAAGAAGGTCATTATATACTGTTAAAAGGAACCATTCACCAACAAGACATAACAATTATCAATATTTACGCACCAAACAATGGTGCTGCGACATTCACAAAACAAATTCTCCTCAAATTCAAGAATCAAATAGACCACAACACAATAATTATGGGAGACTTCAACACACCTCTCTCACCATTGGACAGATCCTCCAAACAAAAGTTAAATAAAGAAACTATAGAACTCAATACCACAATCAATAACCTAGACTTAACTGACTTATATAGAATATATCAACCATCATCAAATGGATATACTTTTTTCTCAGCAGCACATGGATCCTTCTCAAAAATAGACCATATATTATGCCATAGGGCAACCCTCAGTAAATATAAAGGGGTGGGATAATATCATGCATTTTATCTGATCATAATGGAATGAAACTGGAAATCAATGATAAAAGAAGGAAGGAAAAATCCTACATCACATGGAAAATGAACAATATGTTACTGAATGATCAATGGGTTACAGAAGACATAAAGGAGGAAATCAAAAAATTCTTAGAGATAAACGAAAATACAGACACAACATATCGGAATCTATGGGACACAATGAAAGCAGTTTTAAGAGGAAAGTTCATCGCCTGGTGGTCATTCCTCAAAAAAAGAAGAAACCAACAAATAAATGAGCTCACACTCCAACTCAAAGCCCTAGAAAAGGAAGAGCAAAACAACAGCAAATGTAGCAGAAGGCAAGAAATAATTAAAATCAGAGCGGAAATTAATGAAACTGAAACAAAAGAAACTATTGAAAAAATTAACAAAACTAAAAGCTGGTTCTTCGAAAAAATAAATAAGATCGACAGACCTTTAGCCATGCTAATGAAGAGAAGAAGAGAGAGAACTCAAATTACTAACATAAGGGATGAAAAAGGCAATATCACAACAGATGCTACAGAAATACAGAAGACAATTAGAAATTATTTTGAAAATCTATATTCCAATAAAATAGAGGATAGTGAAGACATCGATAAATTTCTTAAGTCATATGATTTGCCCAGACTGAGTCAGGAGGATATAGACAATCTGAACAGACCAATATCAATAGATGAAATTGAAGAAGCCATCAAAAGACTACCAACCAAGAAAAGCCCAGGACCGGATGGGTATACAGCGGAGTTTTACAAAACCTTTAAAGAAGAATTAATACCAATACTTTTCAAGTTATTTCAGGAAATAGAAAAAGAGGGAGCTCTTCCAAATTCATTCTATGAGGCCAACATCACCCTGATCCCGAAACCAGACAAAGACACCTCAAAGAAAGAAAACTACAGACCAATATCTCTAATGAACCTAGATGCAAAAATCCTCAATAAAATTCTGGCGAATCGAATACAAAAACACATCAAAAAAATAGTGCACCATGATCAAGTAGGATTCATCCCTGGGATGCAAGGATGGTTCAACATACGGAAATCAATAAATGTTATTCACCACATCAATAGACTTAAAGATAAGAACCATATGATCATCTCGATAGATGCAGAGAAAGCATTTGACAAAGTACAGCATGCCTTTATGTTCAAAACATTAGAAAAACTAGGGATAACAGGAACTTACCTTGACATTGTAAAAGCTATCTATGCTAAGCCTCAGGCTAGCATCATTCTGAATGGACAAAAGTTGAAGGCATTCCCTCTAAAATCCGGAACAAGACAGGGATGCCCTCTATCTCCACTTCTTTTCAATATAGTTCTCGAAACACTGGCCAGAGCAATTAGACAGACAAAAGAAATTAAAGGCATAAAAATTGGAAAAGAAGAACTTAAATTATCACTATTTGCAGATGACATGATTCTATACCTAGAAGACCCAAAAGGGTCTACAAAGAAACTACTAGAACTAATAAATGAATTCAGCAAAGTGGCAGGATATAAAATCAACACGCATAAATCAAAGGCATTTCTGTATATCAGCAACAAAACTTCTGAAATGGAAATGAGGAAAAACACTCCATTCACAATATCCTCAAAAAAAATAAAATACTTGGGAATCAACCTAACAAAAGAGGTGAAAGATTTATACAATGAAAACTACAGAACCCTAAAGAGAGAAGTAGAAGAAGATCTTAGAAGATGGAAAAATATACCCTGTTCATGGATAGGCAGAACTAACATCATCAAAATGGCGATATTACCAAAAGTTCTCTATAGATTTAATGCAATGCCAATCAAAATCCCAACGGCATTTCTTGTAGAAATAGATAAAGCAATCATGAAATTCATATGGAAAAATAAAAGACCCAGAATAGCAAAAGCAATTCTAAGCAGAACGAGTGAATCAGGCGGTATAGCGATACCAGATTTCAAACTATATTACAGAGCAATAGTGACAAAAACAGCATGGTACTGGTACCAAAACAGGCGGGTGGACCAATGGTATAAAATAGAGGACACAGAGACTAACGCACAAAGTTACAACTATCTTATATTTGATAAAGGGGCTATAAGCATGCAATGGAGGAAGGATAGCATCTTCAACAAATGGTGTTGGGAAAACTGGAAATCCATATGCAACAAAATGAAACTGAATCCCTTTCTCTCGCCATGCACAAAAGTTAACTCAAAATGGATCAAGGAGCTTGATATCAAATCAGAAAGTCTGCGTCTGATAGAAGATAAAGTTGGCTCCGATCTACAGACTGTGGGGTCGGGCTCCAAATTCCTTAATAGGACACCCATAGCACAAGAGTTAACAACTAGAATCAACAAATGGGACTTAATTAAACTTAAAAGTTTTTTTTTCAGCAAAAGAAACAATAAGTGAGGTAAATAGGGAGCCTACATCCTGGGAACTAATTTTTATGCCTCACACTTCAGATAGAGCCCTAATATACAGAGTATACAAAGAACTCAAAAAATTAGACAATAAGATAACAAATAACCCAATCAACAAATGGGCCAAGGACCTGAACAGACACTTCTCAGAGGAGGATATACAATCAATCAACAAGTACATGAAAAAATGCTCTCCATCTCTAGCAGTCAGAGAAATGCAAATCAAAACCACCCTAAGATACCATCTCACTCCAGTAAGATTGGCAGTCACTATGAATTCAAACAACAACAAGTGCTGGCGAGGATGTGGAGAAAAGGGTACACTTGTACATTACTGGTGGGACTGCAAATTGGTGCGGCCAATTTGGAAAGCAGTTTGGAGATTCCTGGGAAAGCTGGGAATGGAACCACCATTTGACCCTGCTATTGCCCTTCTCGGACTATTCCCTGAAGACCTTAAAAGAGCATGCTACAGGGACACTGCCACATCGATGTTCATAGCAGCACAATTCACAATAGCTAGACTGTGGAACCAACCCAGATGCCCTTCAATAGATGAATGGATAAAAAAAATGTGGCATCTATACACAATGGAGTACTATGCAGCAATAAAAAATGACAAAATCATAGAATTTTCAGGGAAATGGATGGCATTAGAGCAGATTATGCTTAGTGAAGCTAGCCAAACCCTAAAAAACAGATACCAAATGTCTTCTTTGATATAATGAGAGCAAGTATGAACAGAGCAGGGAGGAAGAGTAGGAAGAAAAGAGTAACATTAAACAGAGACTTGAGATGGGAGGGAAAGGGAGAGAAAAGGGAAATTGCATGGAAATGAAGGGAGACACTCATTGCTAAACAAAATTACATATAAGAGGTTGTGAGGGGAATGGGAAAATAAACAAAGAGAGAAATGAATTACAGTAGATGGGGTAGAGAGAGAAGATGGGAGGGGAGGGGAGGGGGGATAGTAGGGGATAGGAAAGGTAGCAGAATATAACAATTACTATTAGTGCATTATGTAAAATTGTGGATGTGTAACTGACGTGATTCTGCAATCTGCATTTGGGGTAAAATTGGGAGTTCATAACCCATGTCAATCTAATGTATGAAATATAATATGTCAAGAGCTTTGTAATGTTGTGAACAACCAATAAAAAAAATGTAAAAAAAAAATAAAGCTAGGGTGAGTGTTAGGATATGAGTCAGGGTCAAAGTTAGTTTATAGGTTTGGGTTAGGAATCGATTAGGGCTAGAATTAATTTTTGTTGTGGTTTAGTTTTTGGTTTAAGTTAAGGTTTAGGGTTACATCTATTGCTCAGGTTTGTTTTAGTCCTAAGGTTAGAGTTAGGGCTAGTTTTACAATTAATATTAGGGTTAGGGCTAGTGTTAGTGTTAGGCTTAGACTTAGAGTTATGGTTACATTTATAGTTAGGTTAGATCTAGGATTAGGCTAGGATTTATGATAGGGGAAGGGTTAGGGCCAGGGTTAGAGTTATGAAAAGGGATAAGTTTAGAACTAGGGATAGGGCTAGTGTGAAAGTTAGAGTTAGTGATAGGGCTAAAATTAGAGTTAGGGTTGGGGATAGGGTTAAATTAGGGCTAGGATTAGGGCTAGCATTAGTGTTTAATAGGGATAGGGTTAGGTTTAAGTTTAGGATAAAGAATGGCATTATAGCTAGGTTTAGACGTAGGGTGAGGGTGCGAGTTAGGGCTAGGGTTGGGTTTAGGATTATGATTAAGGTTAGGTTTAAATCTACGATGAGGTCTACTGTTTGTATTAGATTCAAGGTGAGGATTAGTGCTAGGGCAAATATTAGGTCTAGGGTTATGGTTAAAGTTAGTTTTAGGATTAGGCTTATGGCTACGTCTAGTGTAAGGGTTAGGTTTAGGGTAAGGGTCAGGTTTAGAGCTTGGGGAATTATTAAGTTTAGGATTTGGCTTAGGTATGGATTTAGGTTTAAGACTCAAATTAGCATTAGGGTTAGGGTCAGGTTATAGTTAGTGTTTGTTTTAAGTTTCAGATTTGGTTTAGGGTAATTGATACGGTTAGCATTAATGATAGGGCTAGGGTTAGGCTTAGGGTTAGCATTTGGGTAAGGTTTATGGTTAGGTTAATTGATAGGGTTAGAGCTTAGATTAGAACTAGAGTTATGGTTAGGAATATGCCTTGAGTTAGGGTTAGAGTTAGTGTTAGAACTAGGGTTAGGGTTAGGATTAGGGTTATGTTTAGCATAAAGTTTAGGTTTTAAGCTAGGGTTAGGGCTAGGTTTAGGGTTAGGTCTAGGGATAGGATTATGGTAGGTTTAGGGTTAGGGTTAGAATTAGGGCTAGGGTTATCATTAATGTTAGGGTTAGGGTTAAGATAACGAATACGGTTAGGTTAGGTTTAAATTTGGTTTAGAGTTAGAATTAGTGATAAGGTTGGGATTAGAGCTATGGTTCTGTTTAGGTTTATGGTTAGGTTTATGGTTTGATAGAGAGTTATAGCTATGCTGAGTTTAATTTTAGGGTTATGTCTATGGTTAGTTTTCAGTTAGGGTTTGGGTTAACAGAAGGGTTTGGGCTAGGATTATCAATAATTTTAGGTTTAGGGGTAGGGTAATGGGTAGTTTTAGAGCTAGGTTTAGAGCTAGGTTAAGTTTAGGATTTGGGCTAGGGTTAGGGTGAGAGTTAGGGATAGATCTAGGCTTATGTTTAGGGTAAGGGTTTGGCTTTGAGCTATTTTAGGACTAAGGTGAGGGCTAAGGTTAGGTATAGGGCTAGTGTTAGGTTTAGGATTATGTTTAGGACTACTTTTAGGCCTAAAATTACATCTATGTTTAGAGTTAGGTTTAGGCCTAGGGTTAGGGCTATGGGTAATGTATGATCTAGGGTTATAATTAAGGCTACTTTTATGACTGGGTCTAGAATTAGGTTTAGGTTTCAGTTACTTTCAGTTTTAGAGTTAAGTTTAGTGTTAAAGTAAGGGTCAGTGTTTGAGTTAGAGTTAAAGTTAGGGTTACAGCCAGAATTTGGACTAGGTTTAGGTCTAGGTGTAGAGTTAGTGTTTGGGTTAGGTAAAGGTTTTTCTTTAAGGACTAGGGCTAGGATTTTGTTTAGGTCTAGAGCTAGAGTTCAGGCTAGAATTAGGATTAGGTTTAGGTCTAGAGCTAGTGGTAAGGATAGGTTTAGGTATAAGTTTACAAGAAGGGCTAGGGTTAGGATTTGGTTTAGGGTTAGGGTCAAGTTTAGATTTAGGGTTTATGTTATGGTCAGAATAAGGGTCAGGTTTAGGGTTAGGGTTTGGGATAACATTAGAGGTAGAATGAGATCTATTGTTAGGACTATTAATAGGGTTAGAATTTGATTAGCCTAAGGATTAGGGATAGGTCTAGGGTTACGTTAGGTTTAAGGTTTTGCTCAGGGAAAGACATAGGGTTAGGGCTAGGGATAGGTTTATGGTTAGGGTTAAAGCTAGGTTTAGGGCTCAGAGTAGGGCTAGTTTTTGTTTGAGGTTTAAGGCTAGGGTTAGGGCAATGGCTAATATAAGAACTAGGGTTACAATTAGGGTTAGGGGTAGGGGTAGGTCAAGTGTTAGGGTTAGGGTTAAGATTAGGGTGATATTTATAGTTAGGGTTAGTGTTAGGATATCAGTCAGGTCAGTGTCAGTTTTAGGGTTAGGGTTAGGACTCAAATTAAGGCTAGGTTTACTGTTAGGGTTCAGTTTATGTTTAGGATGGTGTTTAGAGCTAGGATGAGTATTAGGATATAAGTCAGGTTCAGGTATATTTTTAAGGTTATGATTAGGACTCGAATTAAGACTAGAGTTAGATCTAGGTGTAGTGCTAGGGTTTGTTTTAAGTTAAGGTCAGTGTTAGGCCTGTTTTTCGGTTTTGTTTTAGTGCTATGGTTAGGGTTAGGGCTAGTTTCATGATTAGCTTTAGGGTTAGGGCTAGGTTTATGATTAGGTTAAGGATTAAGGCTAGATTTAAGGCTAGGATTAGGGCTAGGTTTTGCGTTTGGTTTAGGGCAAGGATTAGGTCTAGGACTAATGTCAGGTATAGGTTTATAGTTAGTGATATTTTCAGGGTTAAATTTATGGCTAGGTCAAATTAAAGTGTTATGTTTAGGGAAAGGATTGGATTAAGAGCTGGGGTATTATTAGGGTCAGGGTCAGGGTTTGGGTTAGGTTAAGTTTTAATGTTAAGCTCAAATTAGCATTAAGGTTAGAATTATGGTTGGGGTAATGGATAAATTTAGGTTTAGGGTTCAGGTTAGGTTTAAGGTAATGGATATGGTTAGGGTTTGTGATAGGTTTAGGGTTAAGCCTAGGGTTAGCATTAGGGTGATGATTATTGTTAGCATAATTTATAGGATTAGACCTATGGTTAGGGCTAGGATAATGGTTAGGATTAGGGCTAGAATTAGGGTTAGGGTCAGGGTTAGAGCAAGGGTTACACTTAGGATTAGGTTTAGGGTACAGTCTATGGCTTGAGCTAGGATTTTTGCTATATCTAAGTTTAATTTAGGGTTTGGTCTAGGGTTATGGTCATGGTTAGTGTATCGGTAAGGGCTAGGGTTATCATAAGGGTTAGGGTAATAGGTTTAGGTGTCAGGTTAAAGAAAGGGTTAGGTTTAGGTTAGCATTAGGTTTCTGTTTAGGATTAGGGTTAGGGTTTGAGCTAGCTTAGATTTAGGGTTAGGGTTAGGTTAACTATTAGTTTTAGGGTTGGGTTTATTTTTAGGGTTATGGTATTTTTAGCTTTAGGTCTAGTGTTATCATTAGGGTTAAATTTAGGGTTACAGTATTTGGTAGGGTTCAAACTAGGGTTAGGATTAGGGTTAGGGCTAGGATTAGGGCTGGGGTTAGGATTAGGGTAAGGCCTTGGGGTAGTGTTATGGTTAGGTTAAGTGTAAGGGTTAGGGATTGAGCTAGGTTTAGGCCTAGGGTTAGGGTTAGGGTTACAGTCTGGGCTAGGGTAGGATTAGGGTTAGGTTTAGGGCTAAAATAAGAATTAGTTTTAGGATTATTGTTAGTGTCAGGGATAGAGTTAGAGGTAAGGTTTAAGCTATGGTTACAGTTAGGATTAGGGATAGAGTTAGGGTGAGGTTTAGGGTTTGGGTTAGGGTTATCTTTAGGTAAGGTTTAGGGTTTGAGCTAGGTTTAGGGCCAGAACGAGGTTTAGGGTTAGAGTTAGGGCTAGGTTTAGAGTTAGGGTTATACTTAGAGTTTGGTTTAGGGTTGTAATTAGGGTAGGTTTTGTGTGAGGTTTAGGGCTACTGTTAGGTATATGGGTAATGTAAGAGCAAGAGTAATGGTTATGGCTAGATTTAGAGTTCATCTAGTGTTAGGGTTGGTTTGGGGGTTAGGATAAGGTTTAGAGCTAGGGTTTTTGTTAGGGTAAGTGTCAGGGTTCAGGTTAGGATTAGGTTTAGGGATAGGTCCAGAATGATGACAAGGATTAGGTCTAGGGGTAGAGTTAGTGTTTGATTTAGGTTAAGGGTTATTGTTATGGCTAAGGCTAGGGTTATGGCTATATTTAGGGTTCGGTTTAGTTCTAGGGCTAGTGTTAGTGTTGGATTTAGGGTTAGGGTTACTGCTAGGGCTAGTGTTAGGTTTCAGATAAGGGTTAGGGTCAGGTTTAAACCTAGGTTTAGTGTTAGGGTCAGAATAAGCATCAGCTTTAAGTTAGGGTTTGGGTTAAGTTTAGAGCTAAAATGAGGGCTAGGTTTAGGAGTAGTAATAGAGTTAGGGTTTGGGATAGGCATAGAATTAGGGTTAGGACTAGGGTAGCAATAGGGTGAGGGTTTGAATAAATGTAAGAAATAGGGTTAGAACTAGGATTATGACTAGGGATAGGGTTAAGGTTAGGGCCAGGGTTAGGGTTAGGGTTAAACTAGGATTAGGCCTTGGATTATGGCTGGTTTTGTGTTAGGTTTAGGGCTATGGCTAATTTAAGAACAGGCATTACTATTAGGGCTAGTTTTAGGGTTAGGTTTAGGTTGAGGTCTAGTGTTAGGATTAGATTTAGGTTTAGGATTAAGACTAATATTAGGGCTAGGTTTAGGGCTAGAGTTTGTGTTAGGGTTACAGCTTCATTAGGGTTAAGGCTAATGTGAGCTCTAGGGTTATAGTTAGAGATAGTTTTAGAATTAATATTATTAGGGTTATGATTAGGTTTATGGATATAGTTAGGTTTAGGGTTCGGGTTAGGTTTAGGGTAATGTATAGGTTTAGGGTTTGGGTTAGGTTTAGTGTAATGTATAGGTTTAGGGTTAGGAATTGGTTTAGGGTTATCCTAGGGTTAGCATTAGGGTTAGGGTTAGGATTAGTTTAATGGATAGGGATACAGCTCAGATTAGGTGTAGGTTTATGGTTAGGATTAAGGCTAGGGTTAGGGTTATGTTTTAGGTTATGTCAAGATTTAGGGTTAGGTTTAGGGTAAGGGTTAGGGCTAGAATTAGGGTTATTGTTAGGATTAAATGTAGTGTTTGGTCTACAATTAGGGATAGGTTTTGGGTTAGGTTAGGGCTAGGTTTAGTTCTATAACCAATGTAAGAACTAGGGTTATAATTAGAACTAGTTTTAGGATTAGGTTTAGGACTACGTCTAGGGTTAGGTTTTGGTTTAGGTTTTCAGTGATGTTTAGAGCTAGGGTTAGTGTTAGGGTCAGAGTCAGGGTCAGGGTTTTATTTTAGGGTTAAGGATAGGAATCAAATTACAGCTAGGTTTAGGGTTAGGTGTAGGCTTAGGGTTTGGTTTTATGTTTAAAGTTAGGGTTAGGGCTATGGCTCGGTTGTTTTGTAGGGCTAGGTTTAGGGTAGTGCTAGTTTTTGGATTAGCATTAGTGTTATGGCTTGTGTTAGTGAGATGTTTAGCTTAGGGTTAGGGTTAGATTTAGAATCAGGGTTAGATATAGGATTAGGGCTAGAACTAGTGTTAGGGATAATGTAAAGGCAAGAGATAATAGAAAGGGATAGGGTTAGAACTAGAAATAGAACTAAGGTGAGAGTTAGAGTTAGTCTTAGGGCTAGGGTTGGGTTAGGTTTACGGCTATATTAGGGCTAGGATTAGGTCTAGCATTTGTGTTAGGGTTAGGCCTAGTTTTAGGCTTAGGTTTAGGTTTATGGGTAGGGTTAGATTTAGGGGAAGGGATGGGTTTAGAGCTAGTCTTAGAGCTAGGTCGAAGGTTAGAAGTCGGTTAGGGCAAGGGTTAGGTTTGGTTTAGTAATAAGGCTAGGTTTAGGGCTAGGATGAGGGCTAGGGTTGTTTTAGGGTTATGGCAAGAATTAGGGCTATGGAGAGTTTCAGGTCTAGGCTTACATTAGGGATAGATTAAGGGTTAGATTCATGGCTAGGTCTAGTGTAAGGGTTCGGGTTAGGGTAAGGGTCAGGTTTAGAGCTAGGGGTATTATTAGGGTTAGAATTAGGTTTCAGGTTTGGTTTAGGTTAGCGTTTAGGTCTAGAGCTTGATTTATCATTACAGTTTGGTTAGGGTAATGATAGGTTTAGGATTAGGATTCATGTTAGGTGTAGGGTAATTGATAGGATTAGGGTTAGCAAAAGGGTTAGGGTTAGGCCTATGGTTAGCCTTAGCGTTACAGTTGTGCTTAGGATAATGGATAGGGTTAGGGCTAGGGTTATGGTTTGTATTAGGGCTAGACTTGGGGTTAGGCCTAAGGTTAGGGTTGGGTTTAGGTTTAGAATATAGTTTAGAGTTTGAGCTAGGGTTAGCACTAGGTCAAGGGCTAGGTTTAGGGTTAGGTCTAGGTTATAGTTAAGTTTAGTGTCAAGGTTATTGTTAAGGTTAGGGCTAGGGTTATCAGTAGGTTTAGAGTATTGGATAGGGTTTGATGTTGTGTTAGGTTTAGGGTTAGTGTTATATTTTGGCTTAAGTTTAGGATTAGGGATAAACTTAGGGTTAGGTTAAAGGTATTGGTTAGGGTTTTAGCAAGGGTTAGCACTATGGCAAAGGTTAGGTTTATGTTTATATCTAGAGTTAGGTTTAGGGTAGATTTAGGGTAAGGGCTAGGGTTATCATCAGGGTTAGGGTTCAGGTTAGGGTAATGGGTAGGGTTAGAGCTAGGCTTTGGTCTAGGGTTATCATTAAGTTTAGGGTTAGAGTTAGGGTAATATGTAGGCTTAGAGCTAGGTTTAGGGATAGGTTTAATGTTAGGATTAGGACTAGGGTTAAGGTTAGGTTTAGGCTTAGGCTATGGGTTAATGTTAGGGTTAGGTTTAGTTTAAGAGTTAGGGATTGAGCTAGTGTTTGGACTAGGATGAGGATTAGGGTTAGAGTAAGTGTGAGGGTTAGTGCTAGGGTTAGCATTAGGGTTAGGGTTAGGGTTAGGGTAATGGATAGTGTTAGAGGTATGTTTTGACTTATGGTGATGGCTAGTTTCAGGGTTAGTGATATGGCTAGGTCTAGTGGTAGGGTTATGTTTTTTGTTAGGATAAGGTTTAGAGCTAGGGTTTGTGTTAGGGTAAGTGTCAGTGTTCAGTTTAGAGTTAGGTTTATTGTTAGGGCCAGCATTAGGACTAGGATTTGGTCTAGGGGTAGGGTTAGTGTTTGTGTTAGGTTAAGGTTTATTATTAGGGCTAGGACTAAGTTCTTGTTTAGCACTCAGCCTAGAGTTATCAATAGATAAAGGATTAAGTGTAGGTCTAGGTCTTGTGTTAGAGTAACGTTTAGTTATAGGGTTACAGGAAGTGCCAATTTTAGGGGTTAGTTTAGGGTTAGGGTCAGGTTTAGACCTATGGTTAGTGTTAGGGTCAGAATAAGGGTCAGGGCTAGGGTTAGGGTTTGGGATAGTGACAGAGCTAGATTGAGGATTAGGGTTAGGACATGTAATAGTGTTAGGTTTTGGTTTAGGCTAAGAATTAGGTTTAGAACTAGGGTAGCTTTAGGGTTAGAGTTTGGCTTAGGGTAAGGAATAGGGTTAGTGCTAGTATTAGGGCTAGGGTTAGGTTTATGGTTAGGGTTTAAAGCTAGGGTTAAAGATTGGATTAGGGCTAGGCTAGGTTTTGTTTCAGCTTTAGGGCTACAGCTAATGTAAGAACTAGGGTTTCAATTAGGGCCAGTTTTAGGGTTATTGTTATGTCTAGATTTAGTGTTTGATTAGGTTTAGGGTTAGGGTTATGTTTAGGGTAATGGATAGGATAGAGTTAGCGAATGTGTTAGGTTTAGGCCGAGGGTCAGCATTAGGGTTAGGATTATGGTTAAGGTTATGGTAATGGATACGGTTAGAGCTAGGGTTAGGGCTAGGGTTATGGTTAGTGTTAGTGTTAGGTTTAGTGTTAGGTTTGGGGTTACTGCAAGGATTAAAGTTAGGTTTAGGTTTAGGGTAAGGGTTAGGATTTGGTTTAGGTTTAGAGTTAGGGTTAAAGCTAGGGTTGGGGCTCAAATTAGGGCTAGATTTTGGGTAACATTAGGGCTAGTGTTAGGGATACAGCTAATGTAAGAACTAGGATTATAATTAGGGCTAATTTTAGGTTTACAGTTATGGCTAAGTCTAGTTTTATGGTTAGGTTTAAGTTCACAGTGATGTTTTGAGCTGGGGTTAGTTTTAGGTTCAGAGTCAGGGTCAGGGTTAGTTTTAGGGTTGGGGATAGGACTCGAATTAGGGATAGGCTTAGGGCTAGATATAGGGTTAGGATTTAGTTTAAGAGTTAGGGTTAGTGCTATGGCTCGTTATATTTTAGGGCTAAGGATAAAGTTAAGGGTAGTTTTACAATTAATATTAGTGTTATTGCTAGTGATAGGGTGAGTTTAGGCTTAGGGGTACATTTAGAGTTATGGTTAATTCTAGGGTTAGGTCTATAGCTAGGGTTAGGGTTAAGGTTAGGTCTAGTGTTTAGGTTATGGTAAGGGATAGGGTTAGAACTAGGAATAGATCTAGGCTGATAGTTAGAGTTAGTCTGAAGACTAGGGTTAGTGTTAAGTTTAGGGCTAAATTAGGGCTAGGAATATGTCTAGGATTGGTTTTAGGGTTAGGCCTAGGGTTAGGGCTATGTTTAGGATTAGATTTAGGGTTAGGTTAAGGGGAAGAGATGGTGTTATAGCTATGTTTATGGTTAGGCCGATTATTAGAATTAGGTTTAGGTCTAGGGTTAGGTTTGTGTTAGAATTAAGGCTAGATTTGGGGTTATGATGAGTTCTAGGGTTTGTGTTAGGGTTAGGGCAAGATTTAGTGATAGGGATAATGTCATGTTTAGGGTTACTATTAGGGATAGTTATAGGGTTATGTTCATGGCTAGGTCTAATGTTAGGTTAAGGTAAGGCCCAGGTTAAGAGTAAGGTGTATTTTTAGGGTCAGGTTCAGGTTTCGGGTTTGTTTTAGTGTTAGGGCTCAAATTAGTGTTAGGGTTAGAATTAGGCTTAGGTTTATGGATAGGTTTAGATTTAGGATTCAGGTTAAGATTAGGGTAATTTGTAGGGTTAAAGTGAGTGATAGGGTTAGGGTTAGGCCTAGTTAGTATTTGGGCTAGGGTTATTGCTAGGGTAATGAATAGCATTAGAGGTAGGGTTAGGGCTAGGGTGTTGGATAGGAGAAGGGCTAGGGTTAGGGTTTGGGTTAGGTTTAGGGTAAAGGTTAGGTTTTGAGCTAGGGTTAGTGCTATAGTGAGGTTTAGGTTTAGGATTATGTCTAGGGTTAGATTTACGGTTAAGGTTAGGGTTAGTGTTAGAGTTCGGGCTAAGGTTATCTTTAGAGTTAGGTTAATGGATAGGGTTAGATGTCGGGTTAGGGTTAGGGGTAGTTTTAGGTTTAGGTTTAGTGTCAAGATTAGGGCTAAGATTATCATTAGATTCAGGGTAATGGATAGGGTTAGATGTCAGGTTTGGGTTAGAAATAGTTTTAGGTTTAGGGTTAGTGTTAGGGTTTGGGGTAAGTAAGGGTTGGCGTTTTATGTAGGGTTAAGTCTAGAATCAGGGTTAGGTTTAGGGTTAGGTCTAGGATTAGGTTTACAATTAGTATTTAAGCTAGGGTTATCATTAGGGTTAAGTTTCAGTTTAGGGTAATGCATAATTTTAGATATAGTATTAGGGCTTGTATTAACATTATGATTAGGCCTAGGATTAGGATTAAGTTTAATGATAGGGCTAGGGTTATGTTTAGGGTTCGGTTTGGGGTTTTATCTAGGGTTAGGTCTAAGGTGTGGGTTAGGGTTAGCATGAGGGTTAGGCTTAGGGTAAGTGATAAGGTTAGCTTAGGGTTAGGAGTATGCTTTGGACTATATTTAGGCCTAGAATTAGGGCTAGGTTTTGTGTTAGGTTTAGAGCTACTTTTAGTGCTATGGTAATGTAAGGGTTATGTTTACAGTTATAGCTAGATGTAGTGTTAGGGTTAGGTTTCGGTTAGTGTCAATTTTATAGCTAGGGTTAATGTTAGCATCAGAGTCTGTGTTTGGATTAATGTTAGGATTATGGCGAGAGCCAGAATTAGAATTGGTTAGGTCTAGAGTTAAGGTTAGTGTTTGGCTTAGGTTAAGGGTTATCATTAGAGCTAGCGTTATTTTTTTTTTCTTTAGGTCTTGGTTAAAGACATGGCTAGATTTAGGATTTGGTTTAATCTAGGGCTAGTGTTAGGGTTAGGTTTAGATATAGGGTCATGGATAGGGCGAGTGTTAGGGTTTGGTTTAGGTTCAGGGTCAGAAAAAGGGTCAGGGTTAGGGTTAAGATTTGGGTTATGGATAAAACAAGAATGAGAGCTAGGTTTAGGACTAGTAATAGGGTTAGGGTTTGGGTTAGACTAAGGATAAGTTTTAGGAGTAGGGTTAGCATTAGGACTAGGGTTAGCATTAGGGTTGGGGTTTGGCTAGGGTAAAGGATAAGGTTAGACCTAGGGTTAGAGCTAGGGTTCAGGTTAGGTTTAGGGCTAGTGTTAGGGTTAGGGTTAGGGTGAAAGCTAGGGTTAGGTATCAGATTTGGGCTAGGTGTTGGTTAGCATTAGGTTTAAGGTTATGGCTAATGTATGATCTAGGGTTATGATTAGAACTAGTTTAAGATTCAGGGTTAGGACTAGGTCTAGTGTTAGGGTAAGGTTTAGGTTTAGGGTGATGTTTAGAGGTAGGGTTAGTGTTAATGTCAGAGAAAGGTCCAGGGGTAGTTTTAGGGTTAAGGTTAGGACTCATATTAGGGCTAGGCTTAGGGCTAGATGTAAGGTTAGGGTTTGGTTTAGGTAAAAGTTTAGGATTAGTGTTATGACTCAGTTTTGTTTTAGGGCTAAGCCTATGGTTAGGGTTAGTTTTAGGATTCGCATTAGGGTTAGGGCTAGTGTTAGGGTTAGGTTTAGGTGTAGAATTAGGGTTAGATTTAGAGTTAGATTTATATCTAGGGTTAGGGCAAGGTGTAAGGTTAGGGCTAGGGTTATTCTAGGCTATGGCTAGAAATAAGGTTTTGGTAAATGATAGGGTTAGAATTAGGTCTAGGGCTAGGGCAAGAGTTATAGTTAGTGTTAAAGCTAGGGTTAGGGTTAGGTGTAGGATTAGGGCTAGGGTTAGTATTAGGTTTATTCCTAGGGTTAAGGTTTGCCCTAATGTTAGTGGTAGAGTTAGGGATTGGTTTAGGATTAGGGTAAGCAATGGGGTAATAACTAGGTTTAGGGCTAGGGAAAGGGTTAGAATTAGTGTTAGGGTTATGATTAAGGCTAGGTTTTGGGCTGGGATTAGAGCTAGTGTTCTTGTTAGGGTAAGGGCTAGGATTAGCGCTAGGACTAATGTCACATCTAGGGTTATAGTTAAGGATAGCTTTCGGGTTATGTTTATGGTTAGGTCTAGTGTAAGGGTTAGATTTAGGGTAAGGGTCAAGTTTACAGCTATGTGTATTATTAGGGTTAGTGTTTGGCTTAAGGTTTGGTTTAGGTTTAGAGCTTGAATTAGCATTAGGGTTAGAGTTAGGGTTATGGTAATTAATAAGTTTAGGATTAGGGTTCACGTTAGTTTTAGAGCAATGGATTAGTTTAGGGATTGTGATAGGGTTAGGGTTAAGCCTAGGGTTAGCATTAGCGTTAGGTTTATGGTTATGGTAATGGATAGAATTAGAGCTAGGGCTAGGGCTAGGGTTATGGTTAGGATTAGGGCTAGGGTTAGGGTAGTAGATATAATTAGAGCTATGATTAGGGCTATGGTTCAGGTTAGGATTAGGGCTAGTGTTAGGTTAGGGTTTGGGATAGGGCTAGGGTTATGTTAAGGGTAAAGTTTAGGCTTTGAGCTAGGGTTAGTTCTAAAGTGAGGCTTAGGGTTATGGTTAGGGCTAGGGTTAGGTTTAGGGTTACATTTAGGTCTATGTTCAGGCCTAGGTTAAGTGTTAGGTTTTGTGTTAGTATAGGCCTAGTGTTAGGGCCATGGGTAATATAAGAGGTTGGGGTAGGGCTAGTTTTAGGATTCAGGTTATGGCTAGGTGTAGTGTTAGGATTAGGTTTTGGTTTAGGGTGAGCTTTGGAGCTAGGATTATGTTAGGGTCAGGGCCCGTGTTCATGTTAGAGTTAGCCTTGGGTTTACTGCCAGAATTAGGTCTAGGGTTAGGTCTAGGGGTAGGGTTAGAGTTTGGGTTAGGTTAAGGCTTATTGTTAGGGTTAGGGCTAGGTTGTTGTTCAGGTCTAGGGCTAGAGATATGGCTAGATTTAGGATTAGGTTTAAGTCTAGGGCTAGTTTTAGGTTTGGGTTTAAGTATAAGATTATCAGTAGGGCTAATGATAGGTTTGGGGTTTGGCTTAGGGTCAGGTTTAGACCTACGATTAGTGTTAGGGCCAGAATAAGTGTCAGAGTTAGGGTTTGGGTTTGGTTTAAGGTTAGAGCTTGAATGAAGGTTAGGGTTAGGACTAGTAATAGGGTTAAGGTTTGGGTTAGGCTCTGGATTAAAGTTAGGACTAGAGTTAGCATTGGGTTTAGGGTTTAGATTAACTTAATGGATAGGGTAGGAGCTAGGGTAAGAGCTAGGGTTACAGCTAGATTTAGGGTATGGGTTAGGGCTAGTTTTAGTGTTATTCTTAAAACTATGGTTAGTGCTCAGATTTGAGCCAGGTTTTGGGTTAAGTTGGGGCTAGTGTTAGGCCTACAACTAATGTATTATCCAGGGTTATGATTAGGGCTACTTTTTGAGTAAGTGTTATGGCTACGTCAAGTGTTAAGGTTAGAGTTACCATTAGCATGATATTTAGAGCTAGGGTTCGTGTTAGGGTCAGAGTCAGTGTTCAGGTTAGAGTTAGGGTTAGGATTAAACCCAGAATTATCACTAGAGTTAGGTCTATGGGTAGGGTTAGTGTTTGTGTTTGGTTAAGGTTTATCATTAGGGCTATGGCTAGATTTTGTTTAGGTTTATGGCTAGAGATATGGCTAGATTTAGGATTAGGTTTAGGTCTAGGGCTAGTCTTAGGGTTAGGTTTAGGTATAGGTTCATTGCTAGTGCTAGTGTTAGGATTCGGTTTATGGTTAGGGTCAGGTTTAGACATACAGTAACCCTTAGGGTCAGAATAAGTTTCAGGGCTAGGTTTGGGGTTCGGGTTGTGCTTAGAGCTAGATTTGGGGCTAGGGTTAGGGCTAGTAATAGGTTGAGGGTTTGGGTTAGGCTAAGGTTTAGGGTTTGGCCTAGGGGTTCGCATTATGGCTAGGGTTAGCATAGGGTAAGGGATAGGATTAGAGCTAGGATTAGGGTTATGTATAGGGTTAGGGTTAGGGCTAGTGTTAAGTTTAGGTTTAGGGTTAAAGCTAGGGTTAGGTCTTGCATTAAGGCTAGGTTTTGGTTAGAGTTAGAGCTAGTTTTAGAGTTATGTCCAATTTATGGACTATGGTTACAATTTGGGCTAGTTATAGGATTAAGGTTAGGACTAGGTCTAGTGGTAGGGTTAGGTATAACATTAGGGTGATGTTTAGAGCTAGGGTTAGTGTTAGGGTCAAATTCAAAGTCAGATTAGTTTTAGGGTTAGTGTTTGGACTCAAATTAGGGCTAGGGTTAGAGCTAGGTGTAGGGTTAGGTTTTCGTTTAGGTGAAGTTTTAAAGTTAGGGCCATGGCTCAGTTTTGTTTTAGGGCTATGACTATGGTTAGGGCTAGTTTTAGGCTTAGCATTAGGTTTAAGGCTAGTGTTAGGCTTAGGTTTAGCTTAGGGTTAAAGTTAGATTTTGACTTAGGATTAAATCTAGGGTTAGAAGTAGGCATTGGGCTAGGGTGAGAGTGAGAGTTAGTCTTATGGCTAAGCTTAGCGTTTGGTTAGGTATAAGGCTTAATTAGGGCTACTAATAGGGCTAGGTTTATGGTTATGTTTAGGCCTGTGGTTAGTTTTAGGCTTTGGGTTAGGTTTAGTGTAAGCGATGGGGTTAGAGCTAGGGATAGGGCTATGGTGAAAGTTAGAATTAATGTTAGGGCTAGGGTTTCATTAGAGTTATGATTAAGGCTAGGTTTAGGTCTAGAATGAGAGCTAGGGTTTGTGTTAGGTTTAGGGCTAGGATTAGTGTTAGGACAAATATCAGATCTAGGGTTACGGTTAGAGATAGTTTTAGGGTTAGGCTTATGGCTATGTTCAGTGTAAGTGTTAGGTTTAGGGTAAGGGTCAAGTTTAGAGTTAGGGGTATTATTTGGGTAAGGGTCAGGTTTAGGGTTTTGTATAGGTTAGGGTTTAGGGTTAGGGCTCAAATTAGCATTAGGGTTTGGTTTAGGGTAATGATAGGGTTTGGTTTAGGGTTCAGGTTAGATTACCATTAATTGATAGGGTTATGGTTACGGATAGGGTTAGATGTAGGCCTAGGGTTATCATAATAATTAGGGTTATGTTTAGGGTAATTGATAGGGTTAGAGCTAAATTTAGGGCTAGATTTATGGATAGGATTAGGGCTAGGGTTATGGTTAGGGTTATGGGTTTGTTTTGTGTTAAGTTTAGGGCTAGAATTAAGGGTAGGGTAAATTTCAGGTTTAGGGTTATGGTTAGGGATAGTTTTAGGGTTAGTTTTATGGCTAGGTCTAGTATAAGGGTTAGATTTAGGGGTAAGGACAGTGTTAGAGCTAGGTATATTATAATGGGAAGGGTCAAAGTTAGGGTTTGGGTTAGGTTAAGGTTTAGGGTTAGGGCTTGAATTAGCATTATGGTTAGGGTTAGGGTAATGATAGTGTTAGGTTTAGGGTTCAGGTTAGGTTTAGGTTAATGACATAGGTTAGTGTTAGGGATAAGTTTAGGGTTAGGCTTAGGGTTACCATTAGAGTTATGGTTATGGTTAGGGTAATAGATAGTGTTAGAGCTAGTGATACAGCTAGGGTTCTGGTTAGAATTCTGGCTAGTGTTAAGGTAAGGTTTAGGGCTAGCTTCTGGTTTAGGTTTAGGGTTAAAGTTAGGGTTAAATCTAGGGTTAAGGCTCGAATTAGGGCTTGTTTTGGGGTTTGGTTAGGGCTAGGGTCAGGGCTATGGCTATATGAACTAGTGTTGAAATTGTGGTAGTTTTAGGGTTAGGGTTAGGGCTAGGTCTAGTGTTAGGGTTAGGTTTAGGGTTAGGATGATGTTTGGAGCAAGGGTTATTGTTAGGGTCAGTGTCAGAGTCAGGGATAGTTTTAGGGTTAGGGTTAGAACTCGAATTAGGGCTAAAGTTAGTACTAGGTGTACGGTTTGGGTTTGGTTTAGGTTAAGGGTTAGGGATATAGGTTGGTTTTGTTTTAGGGCTAGGGCTACAATTAAGGCTGGATTATGGATTAGCATAAGGGTTATGGCTAGTGTTAGGTTGAGGTATAGGCTTATGGTTAGGGTTAGATTTAAAGTTAGGTTTAGATCTAGGGTTTGGTCTAGGGCTAGAGGTAGGGGTAGGGTGAGGGTTAGGGTTATGGTAACGAATATGATTAAAACTAGGGATACAGCTATGGTGAGAATTAGAGTTAGCCTTAGTAGTAGTCTTAGGGTTAGGGTTAGGGCTTAATTAGGACTTGGATTAGGGTTAGGGTTAGGGCTAGGGTTAGGGCTAAATTAGGGCTAGAATTAGGGCTGAGGTTAGTGTTAGGGTTAGGGCTAAATTAGGACCAGTATTAAAGCTAGGGTTTTGTTAGGATTAGACCAAGTGATTGGTCTAGAGGTTAGGGTTAGCATTGGTTTTAAGGTTAAGTTTAGGGGAATGAGTGGGATTATAGCTAGATTTAGGGCTAGGGTGAGTGTTAGAATTAGCATTAGGCCTAGGGTTATGGTTCAATTTAGGATGAAGGCTTGATTTAGGGCTAGGTTAAGGGCTAAGGTTTCTGTTAGGGTTATGGCTAGGGCTAGTATTTGGTCTAATATCAGATCTAGGGTTAATATCTAGGGCTAATATCATGTCTAGGATTAATGTTAAGGATAGTTTTAGGGTTAGATTATGGCTAGGTCTAGTGTAAGAGTTAGGTTTAGAATAAAGGTCAGCTTTAGGGCTAGGGTTAATATTAGGGTCAGGGTCAGGATAATGGTTAGCATTTGGTTTAGCTAAAGGTTTAAGATTAGGGCTCAAATTAACATTAGCATTAGTTTTATGGGTAGTGTAATGGATAGGGTTTAGTTTAAGTTTAAGTTAAGGTTTAGGGTAATGGATGGGTTAGGTTTAGCAATCCAGTTAGCCTTAGCATTAGGGTTAGGGTTATGTTTAGTGTAATGGATAGGATTAGAGCTAGGGTAAGGGCTAGGTCACGGTTTGGATTAAGTCTAGGATTAGGGATAGGTTTAGGGATAGGGCTAGGGAGTGATTTGGGGTTAATTTTAGGGTTAGGGTAAGTGTTAGGTTTAGGGCTAGGGCTATGGTTAGGTTAGGGTAAGGATTAGTGTTTGAGCTCGGGTTATGGCTAGAGCAAGGGTTAGGTTTAGATTTAGGTCTAGGTTTACCTTTATGGTTACAGTTAGGTTTAGTGTTAGGTATAGGTTTTTAATTAGAGTTAGGGTTAGGGTTAGGGTAATGGATTTGGTTAGTGCAAATGTTCAGGTTAGGTTTAATGTTAGGATTAAGGCTAAGGTTAGGGTTAGTGTTTAGGATAGAGCTAGGGTTATGTTTAGTGTAAAAGTTACGCTTTGAGCTATGGTTAGGTCTAAGGCAAGGCTTAGGTTAGGGCTAGGTTTAGGGCTACGGTTAGGCTGAGGGTTATTCTTAGAGGTAAGTTTAGGCCTAAGATTAGGCCTAGGTATTGTGTTAGGTTTAGGGCTAGGGTTAGGACTATGGGTAATGTAAGAACTAGGGCTATGTTTAGGGCTAGTTTTAGGGTTAGGGTTATGGCTAGGTCTAGTGTTAGATTAGGCTAGGTTTTGGGTTAGTGTCAGGTTAAAAGCTAGGTTCAGTGTTAGAATCAGATTCATTTTTTTGGGATAGGGTTAGGGTTAGGGTTAGGGTTAGATCCAGAAATAAGACTAGGTTTAGGACTAGGGGTTGAGTAAGTTTTCAGTTTAGGTTAAGGGTTATTGTTAGGGCTAGTACTAGGTTTTTGTTTAGGTCTAGGGCTAGAGTTATAGCTATATTTAGGATTAGCTTTGGGTCTAAGTCTAGTGTTAGGCTTAGGTATAGGTATAGCTTCACCAGTAGGGCTAGTGTTAGAATTTGGTTTAGGGTGAGGGTCAGGTTTAGACCTAAGGTTACTGTTAGGGACAGATGAGGGTCAGGGTTAGGTTTAGAGGTAGAATGAGGGCTAGGGTTAAGACTAGTATTAAGGTTAGAGTTTAAGTTAGGCTAAGGATTAGGATTAGGACTAGGATTAGCATTTGGTTTAGGGTTTAGCTTAGTGTAAGGAATAGAGTTAGAGTTAGGGTTAGGCCTAGTATTAGGGTAAAAGCTAGGGTAGGGTTCTGATTATTTGCATAATTTATGTTAGAGTTAGGGCTATGGTTAGGACAATGACTAATGTATGAACTAGGGTTATGATTAAGGATAGAATTAGAATTAGGTTAAGGCTAGATATATTGTTAGGGTTAATTTAAGTTTAGAGTGATGTTTAGAGCTAGGATTAGTGTTAGGGTCAGTTTCAGGGTCAGGGTTAGTTTTAGAGTTAGTTTTAGGGTTAGTTGTAGAGTTAGGGTTTGATTTAGGTTAACGGTTAGGATTAGGGCTATGGCTTGGTTTTTGTTTATGGCTAGGGATGGGAATAGGGCCAGTTTTAGGATTAGCATTATGGTTAGGGGTAGTGTTAGGGTTTGGTTCAGGCTTATTGTTAATGTTAAATTTAGAGTTAGGGGGCTGGGGATGTGGCTCAGGCGGTAGTGTGCTCGTCTGGCATACGTGTGGCCCGGGTTCGATCCTCAGCACCACATACCAACAAAGATGTTGTGTCCGCCGAGAACTAAAACATAAATATTAAAAAAATTCTCTCTCTCTCTCTCCTCTCTCACTCTCTCTTAAAAAAAATTTAGAGTTAGGTTTAGATTTAGATTTAGGCTTAGATGTAAGATTAGGATTAAGGCTAAGGATAGAACTAGGACTAGGGCTAGGGCAAGAGTTTGAGTTAGTCTTATGGCTAGGTTTAGGGTTAGGATAGGATTAAATAAAGATTAGGATTAGCTGTAGGCTTTGTGTTAGGCCTAGGTTTAGGGCAAGGGTTAGGGTTAGGATTAGAGTTATGGTTATTTTTTGGGTACAGGATGAGGTTATAGGTAGGTTTAGGCCTAGGGTGAGGAATAGAATTAGGGTTAGGGCTCAGGTTATGGTTCAGGTTAGGATTAAGCCTAGGTTTAGGGCTAGGATTATGGCTAGGGCTAATTTCAGGTCCAGTGTTATGGTTAAAAAAAGTTTTAGGGTTAGGTTTATGGCTATGTCTAGTGTAAGGGTTAGGTTTAGGGTTGGGGTCAGGTTTAGAGCTAAAGGTACTGTTAGGTCAGGGTCATAATTAGTGTTTTGAATAGGTTAAAGTTTAATGTTAGGGCTTGAATTAGCATTAGAGTTAGGATTAGGGTAAAGATAGTGTTAGGTTTAGGTTTTAGGTTAAGTTTAGGGTAACGGATAAGGTTAGGATTAGGGATACAGTTAGGTTTAGGTCCAGGTTTAGCATTAGGGTTATGGTTATTGTTAGGGTAATAGATAGGGTTAGAGATAGGGGTACAGCTAGGGTTATTGTTACGATTATTGATAGGGTTAGGCTTAGGGTTAGGGTTAGGGTTAAATCTATGGTTATGACTAGGATTCTAGTTACGATTAGTGAAAGGTTAGGATTAGGGGTAAATCTAGGGATAGTGCTCGAAATAAGGCTAGATTTTGGGTTAAGTTAAGGCTAGGTTTAGGGTAACGACTAATGCAAGTACCAGGGTTGCGATTAGGGCTAATTTTAGGTTTAGGGTTAGGACTAGGTCTATTGTTATGTTTAGGTATAGGGTTAGGGTGATGTTTAGAGCTATGGTTAGTGAAATGGTCAGAGTCAGGGTCAGGGTTAGTTTTATGGTTTGGCTTACATCTCGAATTAGGGCTAGAATTATGGCTAAGTATAGGGTTAGGGCTTAGTTTATATTAAGGGTTAGGGTTAGGTCTATGGCTTGGTTTTGTTTTAGGGATAGGGTTAGTGCTAGTTTTAGGATTAGTCTTAGAGTTAGTGCTAGTGTTAGGTTTAGGTTTAGGCTAAGGGTTAGGGTTAGATTTAGAGTTAGGGTTAGATCTAGAATTGGTGCTAGGGCTATGAATAGGGCTAGTGTTAGATCTATGGTTTGGGATAGGATTAGGGTTCCAGTATAGTATAGGGTTAGCACTAGGGTTAGGACTAAGGTGAGAGTTAGAATTAATTTTTGAGCTAGGGTTAGGGTTAAGGATAGGTTTAGGGCTAAATTAGGTCTAAGATTATGTCTAGGGTTAGTGTTAAAGTTAGGCCTAGTTTTATGGTTAGGGTTATAATTAAGGTTATGTTTATGGCTAGAATAAAGGCTAGGGTTTGTGTTAGGGTTGGGCTATTATCATTGCTAGGGCTAATATCAGGTCTAGGGTCATGCTTAGGAATAGATTTAGGGTTAGTTTTATGGCTAGGTCTTGTGTAAGTGTTAGGTATAGGATAAGAGTGAGGTTTAGAGCTAGGGGAATTATTAGGGTCAGTGTCAGTGTTAGGGTTTGATTTAGGTTTGAGTTTAGGGTTAGGTCTCAAATTAGCATTAGGTTTATGGTTAGGGTACTGATTGGATTAGTTTTAGGGTTCAGGTAGGTTTAGGGAAATTGATAAGTTTGGCGATAGTGATATGTTTAGGGTTAGGCCTAGGGTTAGCATTAGGGTAAGGGTTATGTTTAGGGTAATGATACAGTTAGACTTAAGGTTAGGGCTAGGGTTATGGTTAGGATTAGGTTTTGATTTAGGGTTAGGGTGAGAGTTCAAACTAGGATTTGGTTAAGGTTTTGTTTAGTGTAAGGGTTAGGTTCTCAGCTATGGTTAAGACTAGGATGAGAGTTAGGTTCAAGATTAGGTCTAGGGATAGATTTATGGTAGGTTTTGGGTTAGGGTTAGGGTTACGATTAGGCCTAGAATTAGTGGAAGGGTCAGTAAATGGGTCAGGGTTAGTGTTAGGGTTTTTGATAGGGTTAGATCTAGAATGAGGGCAATGGTAAGGGCTAATAATAGGGTTAGTGTTTTGGTTAGCCTAAGGATTAGTGATAGGTCTGGAGTTACCCTTAGGTTTAGGGTTTTGCTTAGGGTAAGGGATTGGTTTAGAACTAGGGTTAGGGCTATGATTATGGCTAGAGTTATGGTTAAAGCTAGGTTTAGGGCTCAGATTAGACCTAAGTTTTGTGTTAGGTTTCGGGCTGGCGTAAGCAATGGCTAATGTAAGAACTAGGGTTACCATTTGGGTTAGTTTTAGTGTTAGGTTATGGGTTAGTTTTAGTGTTAGGGTTAGGTTTAAGGTTAGGGAGATATTTATACCTAGGGTTCGCGTTAGGATAGGAATCAGTGTCAGGCTTAGTTTTAGGGTTAGAGTTAGAACTCGAATTATGGCTAGGGTTACAGTTAGGTTTCAGTTTAAGGTGAGGGCAGTGTATAGAGCTAGGGTGAGTGTTAGGATGTGATTCAGGGTCAGGATTGATTTTAAGGTTAGGTTTAGGACTCAAACTAGGGCTAGGGTTAGGTCTAGTTGTAGTGTTAGGGTTTGGTTTAAGTTAAGGTTTAGGGTTAGGGCTTATGCTCGGTTTTGTTTTAGTCATAGGGTTAGGGTTAGGGCTAGTGTTAGTGTTAGGCTTAGGCTTAGTGTTGGGGTTAAATTTGGATTTAAGGTTAGATCTAGGGTTAGGGCTAAAACTAAGGATAGTGTAAGGGTTATAACTAGTTTTAGGGTTTTGCGAAAGGGATAGAGTTAGAACTATGGATAGATCTAGGGATAGAGTTAGTCTTAGGGCTAGGGTTAGTTTAGGATTTGAGATAGGGCTAAATTAGGGTTAGGATTATGGCTAGGATTAGGGCTAGGTTTAGTGTTTAGTTTAAGCCTTGGGTTAGGGTTAGGTTTAAGATTTAGAATTATAGTTTAGAGATTACGCTTAGAATTAGGGCAAAGTTTGGAGTAAGAAATGGCTTTATAGCTAGATTTAGAGGTAGGCTGAGTGATATACTTAGAGTTAGGGGTGTGGTTAGATTTAGGCTTATGGATAAGGTTTGGTTTAGGGTTATGAGGAGGGCTAGGGTATTTTTTTAGGATTAGGGCTAGGATTACCACTAGGACTAATTTCAGGTCCAGAATTATAATTAAAGATAGGTTTAGGATTAGGATAATGGGTATGTCTAGTGTAAGGGTTAGGTTTAGGGTTAGCGTCAGGTTTAGAGCTAGGGGTATTATTAGGGTCAAGTTCTGGGGTAAGGTTTGGGGTAGGTTAAGGTTTAAAGTTAGGGCTCAAATTAGCATTAGGGTTAGGGTTAGGGCTATGGTAATGGATAGAGTTAGAAATCAGTTTAGGTCTAGGGTTATGGTTATGATTAGTGCTAGGTTTTTGGTTAAGTTAGTGCTAGGGTTAGGGTTATGGCTAATGTAAGTTCAGTTAGGTTACTGCTAATTTTAGTGTTTTAGGGCTGGGTTAACTGTTAGGTTTAGGTTTTGGGTTAGGGTGATATTTAGACCTCGGGTAAGTGTTATGGTCAGAGTAAGGGTCAGGGTTAGTATTAGGGTTTGGCTTAAAACTCGAATTAGTGCTGGGTTTAAGGCTAGGTGTAGGGTTAGGGCTTGGTTTAGTTTAAGTTTTAGGGTTAGAGCTTTGACTCAGTTTGGTTTTGGGCTAGGGTTAAGGTTAGTGAACATTTTAGGATTAGTGTTAGGGTAAGGGCTTGTCTTAGATTTAGGCTCCGGCTTTGGTTTAGGTTTAAATTTAGAGTTAGGTATTTATCTAAGGTTAGTGCTAGGGCTAAGGATATGGCAAGGGTTGGGACTAGGATTTGGGATAGGGTTAGTTTTATGGTTAGGGATAGGATTAGAACAAGTCATAGGGCCAATGTGACAGAGTTATTCTTAGGGCTAGGCTTAGGGATAGGGTTAGGAATAGGGCTAAATTATGGCTAGGGTTATTGTTAGGGCTAGGGTTAGAGCTAGTTTTAGAATTAGCATCAGGTTTAGGGCTAGTTTTAGGCTTATGCATCGAGTTATGGTTAGATTTTAAAATTAGAGCTATGTCTAAGGATAGGAAAATTGTGACAAAAAGGTTTAGGGTTAGAGTTAGGGTTATGTTTAGGGTAAGGGATGTGGTTTTGGCTAGGTTTAGGGCTAGAACAAGGGTTAGTATTAGGGTTAGGGCTAAGTTAGGGTTAGGGTTATGATTAAGGCTAGGTTTATGGCTAGGAGGAGGTTTAGGGTTTCTGTTAGGGATAGAGATCATATTAGGGCTAGGGCTAATGTCAGGTCTAGGGTTATGGTTAGGGCTAGATTTAGTGTTAGGTTAATGACTTGTTCCAGTGTATGGATTAGGTTTAGGGTAAGATTCAGGTTTATATCTATGGTTATTTTTAGTGTCAGTGTCAGGGTTAGGGTTTGGGTTAGGTTAGAGTTAATGTTTAGTGTAATGACAGAGTTAGTCTTAGGGTTTAGGTTTGGTTTAGTGTAATGGATAGGTTTAGGGTTAGGCCTAGGGTTAGATTAAGGGTTAGGGTTATTGTTAGGGTAATGGATAGGTTTAGAGCTAAGGTTAGGGCTAAGGTTATGTATGGGATTAAGGCTAGTTTTGGGTTATGGTTAGGTTTAAGTTTAGGGTTAAACCTGGGTTTAGGACTCAGTTTAAGCTAGGTATTGTGTTAGGTTAGGGCTAGGGTTAAGGCTACAGTGAATGTATGAAGTAGGGTTTTGATTAGCGCTAGTTGTAGAATTAGGGTTAGGGCTAGGTCTAGTGTTAGGTTGATGATGTTTAGAGCCAGTGTTAGTATTAGGGTAAATGTCAGGGTCAGGGTTAATTTCGGGGCTAGGGTTAGGACTACAATTAGAGATATGGTTAGGGCTAGGTGTAGGGTTAGTGTTTGGTTGAGGTTAAGGGTTAGGGTTATGGCTATGGCACGGTTTTGTTTTAGGGCTAAGGCTAGTGTTAGGGCTAGTTTTAGGAATAGCATTAGCATTAGGTCTAGTGTTAGGTCTAGATTTATGGCTTAGGGTTAGCGTTACATTTAGAGTTAGGGTTAGATCTAGGGTTATGGCCAGGGCTATGAATAGGGCTACGGTTAGACCAAGAATTAGGGCTAGGATTAGGGTTCTAGGAAGGGATTGGGTTAGAACTAGAATTAGTGTTAGGATGAGAGTTAGAGTTAATCTTTGGGATAGGGTTAGTGTTAGGGTTAGGGATAGGGCTAAATTAGGGCTAAGTTTAGGGCTAGGATTAGTGTTAGGGTCAGGCCTAGGGTTTTGGTTAGGGATAAAATTAAGGCTATGTTTAGGGCTAGGATAAGGGCAAGGGTTTGTGTTAGGGTTAGAGCTAGGATTATGGCTAGGGTTAATATCACATCTAGGATTAAGGTTATGAATAGTTTTAGGGTTAGGTTTATGGCTAGGTCTAGTTTATAGCTAGGGGAATTATTAGGGTCATGGTCAGTTTTAGGGTTTGGTTTTGGTTTGAGGTTAGGTTTCGGGCTCGAATTAACATTAGGGTTAGTGTTAGCATAATGATAGGTTTATGTTTAGGGTAATTGATAGTTTTGAGGAAAGCAATAGGGTTAGGGTTAAGCCTAGGGTTAGCATTATCGTAAGGGTTATGATTAGGGTAATGGATACAGTTAGAGTCCAGGTTAGGGCTAGGGTTATGGTTAGGATTTGGTCTTGTGTTAGGGTTATGGTGAGGGTTAGAACTAGTATTAGGTTTTGGGTGATGTTTAGCATAAGGGTTAGGTTCTAAGCTATGGCTAGGGCTAGGCTGAGAGTTAGGTTCAGAGTTAGGTCTAGGGATAGGAATATGGTAAATTTTGAGTTAGGGTTGTGGTTAGGGTTAGACCTAGGTTTAGTGTTAGGGTCAGAAACAGGTTCAGGGTTAGGGTTAGGGTTTGGGATAGAGTTTAATGAAGGCTAGGGTTAGGACTATTAATAGGGTTAGAGTTTCAGTTAGTCTAAGTACTAGAGAGAGGCCTAAGTTTACTCTTAGGTTTAGGGTTTTGCTTAGGGTAAGGAATTGATTTAGATCTCAGGTTAGGGCTATGGTTATGGTTAGAATTAGAGTTAAAACTAGGTTTAGGGCTCAGTTTAGGGCTAGTTTTGTGTTAGGTTTAGGGCTAGGATTAGGGCAAAGCCTAATGTAAGAACTAGGGTTACAATTAGAGTTAGTTTTATGTTTAGGGTTACAGGTAATTTTAGTGCTAGGGTTAGGTTTAAGGTTAGGGTGATATTTATAGCTACGGTTCTTGTTAGTATAGGAGTCAGGGTCAGTGTTAGTTTTAGGGTTAGCGTGAAGAGTCACATTAGGTCTATTGTTAATGTTATTGTTCGGTATGAGTTTAGGGCGGTGTTTAGAACTAGGGTGAGTGTTAGGATATGAGTCAGGGTCAGAATTAGTTTTAAGGTGAGGCTTAGGACTCGAATTAGGGCTAGGTTTAATTCTAGGTGAAGTGTTAGTGTTTGGTTTAAGTTAAGGTTTAGGGTTAGGGCTATTGCTCGGTTTTGGTTTACTGCTAGGATTAGGGTTAGGGCTAGTTTTACAATTATCATTAGGGTTAGGATTAGTGTTAGTGTTAGGCTTAGGTTTAAGGTTAGATTTATAGATAAGTTTAGGGCTGGTTCTAACTTTAAGGCAAGTGTTAGGGCTAGTGTTAGGTTTACAGTAGTGGATAGGGATAGAACTAGGGATAGGGTTAGGGCTAGGGCAAGTGTTAGATTTTGTCTTATTGCTAGGGTTAGGATAGTGTTAGAGATAGAGCTAAATTAGGGCTAGGATAAGGGCTAGGATTTGTGTTTAGCTTAAGCCTAGAGTTAGGATTAGGTCAGGTTTAAATTTAGGGTAAGGGATGGCATTATAGGTAGGTTTAGAGGTAGGGTGACAGTTAGATTTAAGGTTAAGTGTAGG
This sequence comes from Spermophilus citellus, assembly GCF_964194105.1. Taxonomy (NCBI): domain Eukaryota; kingdom Metazoa; phylum Chordata; class Mammalia; order Rodentia; family Sciuridae; genus Spermophilus; species Spermophilus citellus. The sequence goes on along the minus strand of NW_027673039.1, from coordinate 2,909,056 downwards.
TCTAGAGTTAGGGTTATGATGAAGGCTAGATTTAGTGCTAGGATGAGGGTTAAGTGTGTTTTTAGGGTTAGGACTAGGATTAGGGCTATAACAAATTTTAGGTCCAGAATTATGGTTAAAGATAGTTTTATGGTAAGGTTTGTGGCTATGTCTAGGCTAAGGGTTAGGTGTTGGGTTATGGTCAAGTTTAGAGGTCGAGGTATTATTAGGGTCAAGGTCTGGGTTAGGGTTTGGGATAGGTTAAGGTTTCAAGCTTGAGCTTGAATTAGTTTTAGAATTAGGGTTAGGGTAATGATAGGGTTAAATTCAGGATTCAGGTTTGGTTTAGGGTAATGGAAAGGTTATGATTCAGGACAGGGTTAGGTTTATGCCTAGGGTTATCATTATGGTTAGTGTTATGGTTATGCTAATGCATAGATTTAGAGATCAGTTTAAGGCTAGAGTTATGGTTACAATTAGGGCTAGTGTTAGGGTTAGGTTAGGTTTAAAGCTAGGGTTAGGGCTCGTATTAGGGCTAGGTTTTGTGTTATGTAAGGGCTAGGGTTAGGGTTAGAGCTAATGCAAGTATTAGGTTTACAATTAGGGCTACTTTAGGTTTTTAGTGCTAGGTTTAGTGTTAGGGTTAGGTTTACTGTTAGGGTGATGTTTAGAGCTGGAAGTGTTAGGGTCATGTCAGGTTCAGGGTTAGTTTTAGGCTTCGGCTTTCAATTCGAATTAGGGATAGGATTAGGTCTAAGTGTAAGGTTAGGGTTTGGTTTAGGTTTATGGTTAGGGTTAGAGCTATGTCTTGGTTTTCTTTCAGGGATAGGACTATTGTTAGGGCTTTTTAAAGATTAGTGTTATGGTTTGGGCTAGTGTTAGGGTTAGGCTTAAGCTTCATATTAGGGCTAGATTTAGAGTTATGTTTTACTTAAGGTTAGTGCTAGGGATAAGGATAGGGAAAGGGTTAGCACTAGGGTTAGGACTAGGGATAGGGTTATGATAAAGGATAGGGTTAGAAAGAGTGGTAGGGCTAAAGTGAGATAGTTTGTCTTAGGGCTAGGGTTAGTGTTAGGTTTAAGGATAGGACTAAATTATGGCTAGGGTTATGTTAGGGCTAGGGTTATGGCTAGTTTTAGGATTAGGCTTAGGCATCAAGTTAGGGTTAGATTTAGAGTTAGGTTTCGATGTAGGGTTAGTGCTAGGGCTAAGGATAAGGCAAGGGTTACCACTAGGGTTAGGGTTAGTGTTAGGGTTTATTTTAGGGTAAGGCATGTGGTTATATCTAGGTTTGGGGCAAGGGTGTTAGTATTAGGGTTAGAACTAGGGTTAGGGTTAAATTTATAATTAAGGCTATGTGTAGTGCCATGATGAGGACTAGGATTTGTTTTAGGGTTATGGATAGTATTAGGGTTAAGGCTAATTTCAGGACTAGGGTTACAATTAGGGATAGATTTAGTGTTAGGTTTATGGCTTGGTTCAGTGTAATGGTTAGGTTTTTGATTAGGGTCCAGTTTAGATCTAGGGTGGAATCAGGGTCAGGATTAGGGCTTGGGTTAAGTTAGTGTTTAGGTGCAGGGCTCAAATTAGTGTTAGATTTATGGTTAGAATAATGACAGGGTTAGATTTAGAGTTTAGGTTTGGTTTAGTATAATTTATAGGGTTAGGGTTAGGCCTAGGGTTTTCACAAGGGTTAGGGATATCATTAGGGTAATGGATAGGGTTAGCCCTAAGGTTAGGGCTAGGGATATGTATAAGATTAAAGTTAGTGTTTGGGTTGGGTTAGGTTTAAGTTTAGGGTTAAAGCTAGGTTTTGGACTCGGATTAAGGCTAGGTTTTGGGTTAGGTTAGGGCTAGGGTTTAGGCTACCACTATTGTATGAAGTAGGTTTATGATTACACTAGTTATAGGGTTAGACTTAGGTCTAGGTTTAGTGTTAAGGTTAGGTTCACAGTGATGATGATGTTTAGAGCCAGGGTTAGTGTAAGGGTCAGAGTCAGGGTCAGGGTTACTTTTTGGGATATGGTTAGACTATAATTAGGGATACATTAGGGTTAGGTTATGGTTAGTGTTTGGTTTTGGTTAAGGGTTATGTTAGGGCTATGACTCTGTTTTATTTTAGGGCTCAGGATAGAGTTAGGGCTAGTTTTAAGATTAGTCAGTGTTCGGGCTAGTGTAAGTGTGAGATTTGGGTTTAGGTTAAGTGTTAGGGATGGGAGTAGAGTTATGGCTACATTTAGGGTTTGGGTTAAATTTAGACTTAGGTTCAGATCTAGGTTTTGAGATAGGGCTAAGTTTGGGCTAGGGTAGGGCTATGTTTAGGGCTAGCTGTATGGTTATGGTAAGGGATAGGGTTAGAACTACATATAGAGCTAGTGTGAGAGTTAGAGTTAGTCTTAGGGCTAGGGTTTGGGTTAGGTTTAGGCCTAGGGTTAGATTTAGGGTAAGAGATGGGAATATAGCTACTTTTAGGACTAGAGTGAGATTTAGGGTCAAGGTTAGGATTAACGTTAGGGTTAGGTTTATGATTAAGGCGAGGTTCATGGCTAGGATGTTGGCTAAGTTTTGTATTAGGGTTAGGGCTAGGATTAGAGCTAGGGCTAATGTCAGGTCTAGGGTATGGTTAAGGATAGTTTTAGGGTTAGGTTTATGGGCTAGGTCTATTGTAAAGTTTGGGTTTCTTGCTAGGGTCAGGTTTAGAGCTATGGGTATAATTAGAGTCAGGGTCAAGTTTAGGGTTAGGGTTAGGTTAAGGTTTAAGTTTAGGGCTCAGATTAGTCTTATGTTTAGGGATCGGGTAATGACAAAATTAGGTTTAGGGTTCAGGTTAGGTGCAGTTTAATGGATAGGGTTAAGGCTAGTGCTAGGATTAGGGTCCCGCCTAGTTTTAGCATACGGATTATAGTTATCTTAGGGTAATGAATAGGGTGAGAGCTTGGGTTAGGGCTAGGTTTATGGTTATGATTAGGTATAAGCTTAGGGTTATAGTTAGGGCTACGGTTATTGTTAGGGGTAGCTTTAGGGTTAAAGCAAGGTATGGCTTGGATTAGGGCTAGGTTTTGTGATAGGTTAGGGCTATGGCTAATGTAAGAAGTAGTGTAATGATTAAGACTAGTTTTATGGTTAATGTTAGGGCTAGGTGTAGTTTTAGGGTTAGTTTTGGGGTTAGGGTGAAGTTTAAATCTATGGTTAGTGTTAGTGTCAGGGACAATGTTCGGGTAGGGTAATGGTTAGGGTTAAAGCCAGATTTAGGACTAGGTTTAGGTCTACAGGTAGTGTTAGGTTAAGGGTTATGGTTAAGGCTAGGTTTAGTTTGTCTTTAGGTCTAGAGCTATAGTTATGGCTAGATTTAAGATTAGGTTTAGGTCTAGTGATAGTGTTAGGGTTAGGTTTAGGTATAAGGTTACCATTAGGGCTAGTGTTAGTGTTCAGTTTAGGACGAGGTTTAGATTTAGAGCTAAGATTAGTGTTAGGGTCAGAATAATGGTCAGGGATAGGGTTAGGGTTTGGGTTATGGTTAGATCTAGAATGAAGGCTAGGGTTAGGACTAGTTGTAGTTAAGTTTTGGTTAGGCTAAGGATTAGTGCTAAGAATACAGTTAGCATTAGGTGAGGCTTTGGCTTAGGGTAAGGGATAGGGTTAGATGTAGGGTTAGAACTAATTTTAGGGTTAGGTTTAGGTTTAAGCTCGTGTTAGGGCTTGGATTAGGGCTAGATTTGTATTAGGGTTATGGCTACTGTTATGGTTATGGCCATTGTAAGAAATAGGGTTATGATTAGGGTTAGTTTTAGGGTTAAGTTTAGGGCTAGGACTAGTAATAGTGTTAGGTTTAAGATTAGGGTGATGTTTAGAGTTAGGTTTAGTGTTTGTATATGAGTGAGGGTCATTTAGATTTAGGATTAGGGTTAGGTTTCAAATTAGGGGTAGGATAAGGGTTGTTGTATGGCTAGCACTTTGTCTAGGGTAAGGGTTAGTGTTAGGGGTATAGCTCGGTTTTGTTTGGGGGCTAGGGCTAGGGTTAGAGCTAATTTTAGGATTAACATTAGGGTTAGAGCTAGTTTCAGGGTTAGGTTGAGGCATCAGCTTAGGGTTAGTTTTAGAGGTAGGTTTTGATGTGGACTTAGTGGTAGGGCTAAGGGTAGTGCAATGGCTAGGGTTAGGGCTTGGGTAAGGGTTACAGTAAGGGAAAGGGTTAGAAGTAGGGATAGGTCTTGTGTGAGAATTATAGTTAGTCTTAATTCTAGGGTTCAAGTTAGGGTTATGAATAGGGCTATACTAAGGCTAGGATTAGCGCTAGGTTTAATGTTAGTGTTAGGCATAGGTTTAGGGTTATGATTAGGGTTAGGGCTAGGGTTAGGGTTAGGGAAAGGGTTACGGTTTAAGCTATGTTTAGGGCTAGGGGGAGTGTTAGGTTTAGTGTTAGATCTAGGTTAGTGTTATGGTTATGGTTAGAGTTAGGGTTGGGTTTAGAGCTAGGGTTTTCATTAGGTTTAGGGTTAGTTTTAGAATAATGTATTGGATTAGATGTAAGGTTAGGTTTAGTGTTAAGTTTAGGTTATGGTTAAATTTAGGTTTAGGGATAGGTTTAGTTTTGATTCATGGGAGGTTTAGGGTTAAGTTTATGGCAAGGGTTAGGTTAAGGGTTAGATCGAGGGTTAGGTTTATGATTAGGTTTAGAAATAGGGTTAGGTTTAGGGCTAGGGTTATTATTAGGGTTAGGGTTAAGGTAATGTTAGGGTTAGAGCTGGGGTTAGCACTAGGGTTAAGGTTACGATTAGGGGTAGGGTTAGGTTTATGTTTACGAATAGGGCTACGGTTATGTTTAGGCTAAGGGCTAGGCTTTTAGCTAGGGTTATGTCTAAAGCAAGGGTTAGGATTAGGGCTACATTTAGGATTATGGTTATGCTATGGTAGGTTTAGACCTCGGATTTGGGCTAGGTTTTGTGTTAGGGTTAGGTCCAGGGTTAAGGCTATGTGTAATGTAAGATCTAGGGTTCTGATTAGAGCCAGTTTTAGGGTTAGGGTTATGCCTATGTCTAGAGTTTTGGTTTAGGATTAGGTTCAGGTTTAGAGCTAGGTTTAGTGTTAATGTTATGGTCAGTGTTCAGGTTAGTGTTAGGTTTAGGGTGAAAGCCAGAATTTGGACTACAGTTAGGCCAAGGGATAGGGTTAGTGTTTACTTTTGGTTAAGGATTATGTTAGGGCTAGGGCTCAGGGTTTTTTTAGGTCTAGGTCTAGAGTTATGGGTATATTTAGGATTAGGCTTATATCTAGGGCTTGCATTAGGGATAGGTTTAGGTATAAGTTGACTAGTAGGGCTAGTTTTAGGGTTTGGTTTAGGGTTAGGTTCAGATTTAGACTGAGGGTTTGTGTTAGGGTAAGAATTTGAGTAAGGGTTAGAGCTAGAATGAGGGCTAGGGTTAGGACTAGTAATAGGGTTAGGGTTTGAATTAGGCTATGGATTAGGATTAGGACTAAGGTTAGCATTATGGATAGGGTTAGGCTTAGGGTAAGTGATAGAGTTAGACCTAGGTTGAGGCCTAGGTTTAGGGTTAGGTTTAGGGCTAGGGCTAGGTTTAGGTTTAGGTTTACTTCTAGGGTTGGGGCTCAGATTAGGGCTAGTTTTTCTCTTATGTTTATGGCTAGGGTTAGGGCTATGGCTAATATAAGAACTGAGGTTATGATTAGAGATAGTATTTGGTCTAGATCTAGTGTTAGCACTAGCTTTAGGGTTAGTGTGATATTTAGAATCAAGGTTAGTGTTAGAATATACCAGGGTCAGGGTTAATTTTAGGACTAGGACATGAATTAGAGGTAGAATGTTATGGCTAGGTTTAGGGTTAGGGTTTGGTTTAGGTTAACATTTAGGGTTAGGACAATGGCTCCATTTTGTTTAAGGGATAAGGCTAGGGTTATTACTAGTATTAGGATTAGCAATAGTGTTAGGTCTAGTGGTTGGTTGAGGGTTAGGCTTAGGGTTAGTGTCAAATGTAGAGTTATGGTTAGATCAAGGGTAGGGTCTAGGTTTAGGGTTCGGGCTAAGGTTAGGGCTTGTGTTAGGTTTATTGTAATAGGTAGGATTAGAACTAGAAATAGGGCTAGGAGGAAGTTAGAGTTAGTCTTAGGCCAAGGTTAAGGTTAGAGTTAGGGTTTGGGCTAAATTTAAGCTAGGATTAGTGCTAGGGTTAGTCTTAGGGTTAGGCCTATGGTTAGGCTAGAGATATGGTTAGTGTTAGGGTTAGGGTTATTTATAAGGTTAGAGGAAAGGATAGGGTTATACCTAAGTTCAGGTCTAGGGAGAGGGTTAAAATTAGAGATAGGGCTAGATTTAGGGTTTGGGTTAGGGTTAAGGCTAGGTATAGGCCTAAGATGAGGACTAGTGTTTGTGTTAGGGTTAGGGCTAGGATTAGGACTGGGGCTAATGTCACGTCTGGGTTCATGGTTATGGTTAGTTTTAGGGTTAGGTTTAGGTTAAGGGTCAGGTTTAAAGCTAGGTGTATTATTAGGGTCAGGGTTCGAGTAGGGTTTGGTTTAGGTTAAAATTTAGGGTTAAGGCTTGAATTAGTGCTAGGAATAGGGTTAGGGTTTGGGTTAGGGTAATTGATAGGGTTAGGTTCAGGGTTTAGGTTAGGTTTACAGTAACAAATAGTGTTAGTGTTAGCAATAGTGTTAGTGTTTGGCCTAGGGTTAGCATTTGGGTTAGGCTTATCTTTAGGGTAATGGATAGGGTCCAAGCTAACGTTAGGGCTAGGGTTAAGGTTAGAATTAGGACTATGGTTAGGATTAGGCCTAGAGTTCATGTCAGGGTTAGGTTCGGGTTAAGTGTTAGCTTTTGAGCTAGGATTAGGGCTATCGTGAGGGTTAGGGTTAGAGTCAGGGACTAATGTTAGGGTTAGGGTTAGGATTATGTTTAGATTAAGGTTAGAGTTTGAGCTAGAATTAGGGTTAAGGCAAGTGTTAGGGTTAAGTTTAGGTCTAGGCTTATGGTTAGGGTTACAATAAGGGCTAGGTTTAGGGCTAGGATAAGGGTAACGTTTGTGTGAGGTTTATGGCTATCATTAGGGCTATGGGTAATGTAAGATCTAGGCTAAGGTTATGGCTAGTTTTAGGGTTAGGGTTATGTATAAGTCTAGTGTTCTAGTTAGGTTTTGGGTTATGATAAGATTTAGAGGTAGGGTTTGTTTAAGGGTAACAGTCATTGTTCGGGTTAGGGTTAGGTTTAGGGTGAAAGCCAGATTTAGGACTAGTGTTGGGTCTAGGAATAGAGGTATTCTTTACATTTGGTTAATGGTTATGGTTAGGCCTAGTGCTAGGTTTTTGCTCAGGGCTAAGGCTAGATTTATGACTCTATTTAGGATTAGGTTTGGTCGAGTGCTAGTGTTACTGTTAGGTTTAGGTATAAGTCTACCAGTAGGGGTAGGGTTAGGGTGTGCTTTAGGGTTAGCATCAGGTTTAGATGTAGAATTAATGTTAGAGTCAGAATAAAGGTCATGGTTAGAGTCAGTGTTAAAGCTAGAATGAGGGCTAGGGTTAGGACTAGTAATAGAGATAGATTTTGGGGTAGGCTAAGGATTATTGTTAGGACTAGGGTAGCATTAGTGTGAGGGTTTAGCTTAGGGTAAGGGATATGGTTAGAGGTAGAATTACGTTGGGTTAGGTTTAGGGTTAGATTTAGAGTTATAGCTAGGTTTAGGCCTCGGAATAGGGAAAGGGTTTGTGTTAGCATTAGGGCTACAGTTAATGAAAGAACTAGGATTTCGATTAGGGTTAGTTCTAGGGTTAGCTTTAGGCAATGTTTAGAGCTAGAGTTACTGTTAGTGTCCAAGTAAGGGTCAGGGTTACTTCTAGGGTTAGGGTTGGACTCAAGTTAGGGCTACAATTACGGCTAGGTGTAGGGTTAGCGTTTGGTTTAGGTTAAGAGTTAGGGTTAGGGTTACGGCTCAATTTTTTTTTAGGGTTAGGGTAATGTTAGGGCTAGTTTTCTAATTAGCATTAGGGTTAGGGCTAGTGTTAGATTGAGCTTTAGGCTTAATGTTAGGGTTAGATCCAGGTTTAGGGCTAGGGTGAAGTTAGGGCTAGGGTTGTGGCTAGGGATAGGGATAGGGTTTGGGTTATGGTAACGGATCGGTTTAGAACGAGGGATAGGGCTAGAGAGAAAGTTAGAGTTAGTCTTAGGGCTAGGGATAGTGTGATGTTTAGGGATAGGGCTAATTATGGCTAGATTAGAGCCATGGTTAGTTGTAGGTTTAGACCTAGGTTTAGGGCTAGGATTAGGTTTAGCATTAGGGTTAGGGTAAGGTATGATGTTACAGCTACATTTTGGGCTAGGGCAAAGCATAAAATTAGGGTTAGGGCTAGGGTTAATGTTAGGGTTAGGATTAAGACTAGGCTTAGGGATAGGATTAGGGCTAAAATTTGTGTTAGCGTTAGGGCTAGGATTAGGGATAGGGCAAATGTCAGGTCTAGGGTTATGGTTAGGCATAGTTTTAAGCCAAGGATTATGGCCAGGTCTATTGTAAGTGTTAGGTTGAAGGTTAGGGTCAGGTTTACAGCTAGGGGTATTATTAAGGTCAGACTCAGGGTTAGGGTATGTGTCAGGTTAAGGATTAGTCTTAGGGCTAGAATTAGAATTAGGGTTAGTGTTAGGGTTAGGGTAATGGATACGGTTAAGTTTAGGGTTAAGGTTAGATTTAGAGTAATGGACAGTTTTAGGTTTAAGGATAGGGTTAGGTTTAGGCCTAGGGATAGAATTTGGTTAGCGTTATGGTTAGGGTAATCGATTGGATTAGAGCTACAGTTAGGACTAGGGTTATGGTTAGGTAGGGCTATAGTTAGGGTCAGGTCTAGGGTTAGAATTTGGTTAGGGTTTTGGTTAGGGTAATGGATAAGTTTAGATCTATGGGTAGGGCTAGGATTATGGTTGGGATTAGGGCTATGGTTTGGGTTAGATTTTGGGTTAGGACAAGGCTTAGGTTTATGGTTAGGTTTAGGTTAAGTTTTAGGGCTAGGGTTTTGAATTAGATTATGACTATTTAGGACTAGGGCTAATGTTAGAACTAGGGTTATGATTAGGGCTAGTGTTAAGTTTAGCATTATGCCTAAATCTAGCGTGCAGATTAGATTCAGGTTTAGGGTGCTGATTAGAGCGAGATGGGGTTAGTGTTACCATCAGAGTCAGGATCAGTGTTTCTGATCAGAGTTAGCGATAGACCCGAATTAGGGTTAGGGTTAAGGCTAGGTGTAGGGTTAGGATTTGTGTAAGGGTTAGGATAAGAATTAGGGATAGGTCTAATGTCAAGTCTAGGATTATGCTTTGGTTATGGTTAGAGTTAGGGCTTTGTCACAGTTTTGTTTTCCAGCTAGGGCTACTTTAGGATTAGCAATAGTGTTAGTGCTAGTGGTATGGTGATTTTTAGGCTTAGATTTATTTTTATGGTTAGATCTAGGTTTAGGGCTATGGCTATGTTTAGGGCTAAGTTTAGGGCTAGTGTTAGGGTTATTAACAGATAGAGTTAGAACTAGAAATAGGGCTAGGTCGAGAGTTAGTGTTAGTCTTAGGGCTAGGTTTATGGTGAGATTTAGGGCTAGGGTTAAATTAGGGCTAGATTTAGGGTTAGTTTTAGGTTTAGAGCTGCGCTTAGTGTTAGGGTTAGTGTTCATGTTAGTGTTATGGATAGGGTTAGTGTTAGGGTTAGGGTTAGGTTTAGGGTTACCTTTAGTGTTAGTGTTAAGGTTAGGGTTACCTAAAGTGTTAGGGATAGGTTTAGGGTTAGGTCTATGGTTAGGGTTAGTGTTACAGTTAGGGTTATGGTTAGGTTTAGGTTTTGTTTTATGCTTAGATTTAGGGTTATGTTTAGGGTTAGTTTTAGGATTAGGGTTAGTGTTAGGGTTTGGATTTGGGTTAGGGTTAGAGTTTGGGTTAGGGTTAGGTTTAGTGTTAGGATTGTGTGTGTGTGAGGGATATGGTTTGTGTTAGGTTAAGGTTTAGGTTTAGGATTCGTGTTAGGATTAGGGATAGGGTAAGTTTTAGGGTTAGTTTTAGGATTGGGGATACAATGAGGCTTAGGGTTAGGTTTAGGTTTAGTTTTAGGGTTACTTGTAGGTTAGGGTTCGTGTTAGGTTTAAAGTAAGGGTTAAAGATATGGTTACTGTTAGCTTTAGAGTTAGGCTTAGAGTTATGGTTAGTGATAGGGTTAGTGTTGGGGTTAGGGTTATTGTTAGGATTAGGAATAGGGTTAGTGTTAGAGTTAGTGTTAGGTTTAGGGTTAGTGTAAGGGTTAAATTTGGGATTAGTTTCAGGATTAGTGTTAGGGTTACTGTTATGTTTAATGTTAGCTTTAGTGTTCGTGTTAGGGTTAGGATTAGGGTTAGGGAGAGTGTTAGGGTAAGGGATAGGATTGGGATTAGGGCTAAGGTTAGGGTTAGGATAAGTTTTACAGTTAACGTTAGGGTTAGGGTTCGTTTTAGGGTTAGGGTTAGGGTTATGTTTAGGGTTAGTTTTAGGATTAGGTTTAGGGTTAGGGTTCAGGTTAGGTTTAGGTTAAATTTTATATTTAGGGTGAGGGTTAGGGTTAGGGTAAGTGTTAGGATTAGTGTTCATGTGAGGGATATGGTTTGTGTTAGTGTAAGGATTAGGGTTAGAGTGAGGTTTAGAATTAAGTTTAGTGTTAGGGTTAGTGTTAGGTAAGAGTTAGGGTGAGGGTTAGGGGTAGGGTTAGGTTTAGAATTAGGTTCAGTGTTAGTGTTAGTATTAGGGTTAGGGTTAGGGATAGTGTTAGGGTTAGGAATAGGTTTAAGGTTAGTTTTTGGTTTAGGATTCGAATTAGGGTTAGGGATAGTGTCACAGTTATGATTAGGCTTATGGTTAGGTTAGTGTTAGGGTTAGATTTATGGTTAAGGTTAGTTTTTAGTTACGATTAGGGTTAGGGTTCAAGTTAAGTTTAGGGTTAGTTTTAGAATTAGGGTTAGGGTTTTCGGTTAGAGTTAGTGTTTAGCTTAGTGTTTGGTTAAGAATTATGGTTTGTATTAGGGTAAGGATTAGGTTTAGGTTTTGTGTTAGGGTAGAGTTAAAATTAGGGTTTTGGTTATGATTAGAAAGAATGTTAGAATGAGGCGTAGGGTTAGGCTTAAGGTTAGTTTTAAGGTTGTGGGTAGTTTAGGTATACTGTTAGCATTAGGGTCAGGGTTAGTGTTAGTGTTAGGGTTAGGATTAGGGTTAGGGTTAGGGTTAGGGTTACTGTTAGGTTTATGGTTAGGGTTAGGGTTAGTGATAGGGTTAGTGTTGGGCTTATGGTTAGTGTTAGGATTAGGGTTAGGGTTAGTGTTAGAGTTAGTGTTAGGTTTAGGGTTAGGTTTAGGGTCAGTATAAGAGTTAGGTTTAGAATTAGTTTCAGGGTTAGTGTTAGGATTAGGGTTAGGTTTAGGGTTAGTTTAGTGTTAGTGTTAGGATTAGTGTTAATTTTAGGGATAGGGAGAGTGTTAGGGTTAGGGGTAGGTTTAGGGTTAGGGCTAAGGTTAGGGTTAGGTTTAGTGTTACACTTAGGGTAAGGGTTAGGGTTCATTTTAGAATTAGTGTTAGGGTTATGTTTAGGGTTTGTTCTAGGGTTATGGTTATGGTTAGAGTTCAGTTAGGTTTATGTTTAGTTTTAGAGTTAGGTTTAGGATTAGGATTAGTGTTAGGAATAGTGTTTATGTGAGGAAAATGGTGTGTGTTAGGGTAAGTGTAAGGTTATGGTTAGGATTAGATTTAGAGTGAGGCTTAGGGTTAGGTTTAGGGTTAGTTTACGGGTTACATGTAGTTTAGGGATAGTGTTAGGGTAAGGATAAGGATTAGTTTTACGGTTAGGGTTAGGGTTTGCATTAGTGTAAGGTTTAGAGTGAGGGTTAGGGGTAGGGTTATGTTTAGTGTTAGATTCAGTATCAGTGTTAGTTTTAGGGTTAGGGTTTGGGATAGTGTTAGGGTTAGGGGTAGGATTAGGGTTACTTATAGGTTTAGGGTTAGAATTAGAGTTATGGATAGTGGTACAGTTAGGGTTAGGGTTTTGGTTAGTGTTAGTGTTAGGGTTATGTATATGGTAAAGAGTAGTTTAGGGGTTAGGGTTAGGGTTCTGGTTAGGGTTGGGGTTTGGTTTAATTTTAGAAATGGGGTTAGGGTTTGGTTTAGGGTTAGTGTTAAAGTTAAGGTTAGTGTTAAGGCTAGTGTTAGGGTAAAAATTATGGTTAGTTTTAGGGTAAGGGTTAGTTTTAGGTTTTGTGTTAGGGTTAGAGTTAAAATTAGGGTTTTGGTTATGATTGGAAAGAGGGTTAGAGTGGGGCATAGGGTTAGGGTTAGGATTAATTCTAGGGTTACAGGTAGTTTATGTACAGTGTTAGCATAAGGGTTAGGTTTAGTGTTACTGTTGGGGTTAAAGTAAGGTTCTGGGATAGAGTTAGTGTTAGATTTAGAGTTAGGCATAGGGTTAGGGTTAGTAATAGGTTATTGTTTGGGTTATTGTTAGTGTTAGGATTAGGGTTAGGTTTACTGTTAGGGTTTGTGTTAGGTTTAGGGTTTAGAGTTAGGTAATGGTTAATGTTTGGGTTAGGGTTCAGTTAGTGTTAGGGTTAGTGTTATGTTTACGATTAGGGTTAGGGTTCAAGTTAGTTATAGGGTTAGGTTTGAGGTTAGGTTTAGTGTTAGGGTTAGAGATAGTTTTATGATTAGTGTTATGGTTAGAGTTAGGGTTAAGGTTAGGTGAGAGTTAGGGCTAGGTTGATGGTTAGGGTTAGTGTAAGGATTAGTGTTAGGGATAGGATTAGATTTAGTGTTAGGGTTAGGGTTAGGGTTAGAGTTAGGTTTAAGGTTAGGGTTAGGGTTATGGATAGGGTTAGTGTTATGGTTCATGTAGTGTTACTGGTATCTTTAGGGTTATGTTATGTTTAGGGTTAGGGTTAGGGTTAGGGTTAGTTGTTGTGGTAGTGGTAGTGGTAGTGGTAGTGTTCTGGTTAGTGTTAGGTAAAAGTTAGGATTAGTGTTTAGGTTTATGTTTAGATTATATTTAGGGTTATGATTTGGGTTAGGGATTGTGTTAGGGTTGTGGTTATTGTTAGGTTTAGGGTTATGTTTGGTTTAGGGTTAGGGTAAGTGTTAAGATTACTGTAAGAGTTAGTGTTAGGTTAGGGATAGGGTTAGAGTTAGGTTTAGTGCTATGGTTATTGTTAATTTTAGGGTTAGGGTTAGGTTTAGGGTTAGTGTTAGTGTTAGAGTTAGGATAAGGGTTAGGGTTAGTTTTTTGATTAGGTTTAAGATTTGTGTTAGCATTATGTTTAGTGGTACAATTATGGTTAGGATTATCATTAGTGTTAGGGTTAGGGTTGAGATTAGGTTAGGGTTAGGGCAGTGTTAAGGTTAGTGTTAGGGTTCAGGTAAGGGTTTAGATTAGGGTTAATGTTAAAGTTACGTTTAGGTTTAGGGTTATTAGTGTTAGGATTAGGTTTAGTGTTTGTGTTAGGATTAAGGATAGGGTTAATGCTAGCTTTAGGTTTATGATTAGGGTTATGGTTAAGGTTACTGTTAGGTTTAGGATAAGGGTTATACTTTGTTATAGAGTTAGTGTTGAGATTAGGGTTACATTTAGGGATAGTTAGGTTTAGGGTTAGGTTTAGAGATATTGTTACGGTTAGATTTAGGTTTAGGATTAGAGTTAGGGTTAAAGTTAGGATTAGTGTTAGTGTTAGGGTTAGTTTTAGGGTTTATTTTAGGGTTAGGGTTAGGGTCTGGTAGGGTTTGTGATAGGATTAGGTTTAGGGTTAGTGTTAGGGTTAGGGTTAGGTTTATAATTAGAGTTAGTGTTAGTGTTAATGTTAGGGTTAGGGTTAGTGTTAGGATTAGGGTTTAGGTTAGTGTAAGGTTTAGTGTTAGGGTTTGTGTAGGTGTTATGCTTAACATTATACTTAGGGTTATGATACAGGTTAGCGCTAAGGTTAGAGTTAGGTTGAGTTTTAGGGTTAGGTTAGGGTTAGGGTTAGAGATAGTTTTAGGGTTAGGATTAGTGTTAGGATTAGGGTTAGGGTTTGGGTTAAATTAGGGTTAGTGTTAGGGTTACAGTTCATGTTAGGGTTAGGGTTACAGTTTGTGTTAGTTTTAGGTTTAGGTTTATTGTTAGAATAAGTGTAAGTGATACATTTAGGGTTACGGTTAGAAGTAGTTTTAGGGTTAGGTTTAGGGGTCGTGTTAGTCTTAGGGTTAGGGTTATGATTAGGGTTAGTGTTATGGTTAGATTCAGGGGTAAGTTTAAATTTAGTTTTGGGTTAAGTTTAGAGTTAGGTTTAGGGTTACTATTAGGGTTAGGGTTAGTGTTAGGTTTTGAATTAGGGTAGGGTGAGGCTTAGGGATAGTGTCAGGATTAGGTTTAGCTTTAGGGTTAGGTTTAGGGTTGAGGTTAGGGTTATGGTTAGGGTTAGGTTAAGGTTAGTATTTGGATTAGGTTTTGAGTTAGGGTTATTGTTAAGATTAGTGTTACCGTATGGTTTAGTGTTAGAGGTAGGTTCGGATTACAAGTAGGGTTAGGGTTCGTGTTCGGGTTAGGGTTACGGTTATTTTTAAGTTTACTGTGAGGGTCAGATTTATGGTTAGGTTTAGTGTTAGTGTTAGGTTAGTGTTAGGTTTATGGTTAGGGTTAGTGTTAGTGTTAAGTTTAGGGTTAGCGATAGAGTTATGTACAGTTAGAGTTAGGGTTAGTGTTAGTGACAGGGTTAAATTTAGGTTAAGTGTTAGGGTTAGTGTTAGGATTAGGATTAGGGTTAAATTTAGGGTTTGTGTTAGGGTTAGGGTTAGGGTTAGTGTTAGGATTAGTGTTAGGATTAGGGTTAGGTTTAGATTTGTGTTAGGGTTAGGGTTTGGGTTATGGTGAGGTTTAGGGTAAGTTTTATGTTTAGGGTTAGGTTTACAGGTAGAGTTAGTGTTAGTGTTAGGGTTAGTTTTAGGGTTAGGATTAGGATTAGGATTAGCTTTAGGTTTAGTGTTATGTTACGGTTAGGGTTAGGGTTAGGACTAGTGTTTGGGTAAGCGTTAGAGTTAGGTTTAGGGTTAGTGTTAGTATTACGGTTAGTGTTAGTGTTAGGTTTAGGGTTAGGGTGAGGTTTACGGTTAGTGTTAGGTTTAGGTTTAGCTTTAGCTTTAGAATTAGGGTGGGGTTAGGGTTAGGGTAAGGGTTATGTTAAATTTAAAATTTAGTTTAGGTTTTTGTTAATTTTAGGGTTAGTTATGGTGAAGTTTAATGTTAGAGTTAGGTTTGGGTTAGGGTTAGGTTTATGTTTCGTGATAAGTTTAGGATTAGGGTTAGTGTTTCCTTTAGGTTAAGGGTGAGGGTTAGAGTTAAGGTTAGGGTTAGTACTAGCATTAGGGTTAGTGTTCATGTTATGTTTAGTGTTAGGTTTAGGGTTAGAGTTAGGGTTAGCATTAGTGATAGGCTTAGGTTTAGGTTTAGGGTTAGCATTAGTGCTAGGCTTAGGTTTAGGTTTAGGGTTAGGGTTAGGGTTAGTTGTAGTGTTAAGGTTAAAGTAGGTTTTAGGGTTAGGTTTAGGGTTAGGGTTAGGATACGGTTTAGGGATAGTTTAGGGTTATGGTTAGAATTAGTGTTAGTGTAAAATTATGGTTAGGATTAGGGCTAGGATTAGGGTTATGGTTAGTGTTTGTTTTAGGTTAGGATTTGTGTTTGGGTTACTCTTAGGGTTATGTTTAGGGTAACAGTTACGGTTAGGATTTGGTTTATGTGAGGTTATGGTTAGGGTTAGGTTTAGGGATAGGGTTTCTGTTACGGTTAGAATTAGGGTTAATGTTGGTGTTAGAATTTCGGTTAGGGTTAGTGTTAGTGTTAGGGTTAGGTTTAATGTTAAGGTTAGGGTTAGAATTAGGGTTAGAGTAAGTTTTAGGGTTAGGGTTAGGGTTATGGTTACAACTAGTGTCAGTTTTAGTGTTAGGGTTAGGGTTAGGGTAAGTGTTAGGGTTAGAATTAGGGTAATTGTTAGGTTTAGCTTAGTGTTTGTGTTGGGGTTCTGCTTAGTGTTATAGTTTGGGTTATGATAAGGGTTCAGATTAGGTTTAGAGTTAGGTTAAGGTTTGGGTTAGGGTTATGTTTAGGGTTTTGGTTAGAGTTAGTTTTAGGTTTAATGTTTGTGTTAGGGTTAGTTTAGGTTTTAATTAGGGTTAACCTAAGGTATAGAGTTTGTGTTAAGTTTAGAGTTCATGTTAAGTTTAGGTTTAGGGTTAGGGTTAAATTTAGGGTTAGAATTAGCATTAGTGTTAGATTTAGGGTTAGTGTTAGTGTTTGGGATAGAGTTATAATTAGGTTTAGGGTTACTGTTACTTTTAGGGTTAAGGTTAGTTGTAGGTTTGGGTTAGGGTTAAGGTTAGCGAGAGGGTTATGGTGAGACTTAGGATTACAGTTAGGTTTAGGTATAGTGTTCAGATTAAGGTTATGGTTAGCATTAGGTTTAGTGTTAAGATTATGGTTAAGATTAGTGTTAGAAATAGTGTTATTCTAGTGTTAGGGTTAGGGTTTGTGTTAGGGTTAGGTTTAGGGTAAGTGTTAGGGTTAGGTATAGGGTTAAATTTAGAATTTTTGTTACACTTAGGGTTAGTGTTAGGGTTAGGGTTACAGTTAGAATTAGGGTTAAGTTTAATGTTACGTTAGGCTTAGTGTTAGGTAAGGATTTAGGGTTAGGGTGAGGATTAGGGTTAATGTTAGTGTTAAGATTAGCATTAGGGTTAGGTTTAGTGTTGGATTTAGGGTTGTGGTTAGGGTTAGATTAAGGTTAGTGTTTCTTTTAGGTTTTGTGTTAGTGTTAGGGTTAAGTTCGGGTTAGGGTTAGGGTTTGGGTTCCTGTGAGGGTTAGGATTAGGGATAGTGTTAGGAATACGTTTAGGGTGAGGGTTAGAGTTAGGGTTGGGTTTATTAATAGTGTTAGGTTAGTTTTATGATTAGGGTTAGGGTAGTATTAGGGTTAGGGTTAGGGTTTGGATTAGGTTTAATGTTAGGTTAGAGTTAGGGTTAGGTTTTGTTAGGGTTAGGTTAAGTTTAGTGACAGAGTGAGGGTTCATGTTAGTAAAAAGGTTAGGGTTAGTGTTAGTATTAGGTTTAGGTTTAGGGTTAGTGTTCGTGTTAGTGTTAGGGTAAGGATTAGGTTTAGCATTAGAGTTTGGGTTAAAGTTATAGTTAGGTTTAGGTTTAGTGCTAGGGTTCGGGTTAGTGTTAGTGTTAGGTTTAGTATTAGGGTTAGTGTGAGGGCTAGGTTTAATTTTGGGGGTTAGGTTTAGCTTTAGGGTTATTATTACAGTTACAGTTAGTGATAGGGTTATGTTTAGGTAATGTTTAGGTTTAGGGTTAGGGTTGTAATTAGGATTAGGGTTAGCTATAGAGTTAGAGTTAGGATTACTTGTGGGTTGAGTTTCAGTGGTAGGTTTAGTGTTATGGTTAGGTTTAGGGTTATGGTTAGGATTAGGGTTATAGTGAGGCTTAGGGTTAGTGTTAGGGTTAGTGTTAGGGTTATGGTTAGTTTAGGGCTAGGGTTTCAGTTTGGGTTAACAATAGTCATAGTTTAGAGTTAGTTTAAGATTTAGGGTTAGTGAAAGGGTTAGTATTGAGGTAAGAGTTACTGTTAATATTTGGGTTAGGGTTAGTGGTAGGTTTAGTGTTAGGTTTAGGGTTAGGGTTATGTAAGGGTTAGGGTTATAGTTTGGGTTAGGATTTGCATAAGGGTTACATTTAGGGTTAGGGTTACGTTAGGGTTAGAGTTATTGTTATGGTTAGGGTTAGGGTTAGTATTAGGGTTACTGTTAGGATGAGGGTTAGTGTTAGGTTTAGTATTCGGTTCTTGGTTATGTTTATGGTTACTGTTAGGGTTATGATTACCGTTAGTTTTAGGGTTAGATTTAGGGTTAGTGTTAGTGTTAGGTTTAGGGTTAGGTTTCAGGTTAGGGTTTGTGTTACGCTTGGAGTTAGGGTTAGAGTTAGGGTTAGGATTAGGGTTAGAGTTAGGGTTAGTGTTAGAGTTAGGGTTAGGTTGAGGCTTAGGTTTAGTGTTAGGGTTAGGTTTAGGTTTAGAGTTAGTGTTAGGGTTAGGTTTAGGGTTAGGTTTAGGGTTAGTGTTAGAGTTAAAGTTAGGGTTAGGGTTAGGGTTAGTTTTAGGGTTAACATTAGAATTTGGAGGTTAAGTTTAGTGTTTAGGTTTGGGTTACAGTTACAAATCATGTTAATGTTAGTGTTAGGGTTAGAGTTAGGGTTAGTGTTATTGTTAACTTTTTGGTTAGGTTTAGGGTTAGTGTTAGGGTTAGGTTTAGTGCTAGTTTTGGGTTAGGGTTAGGGTTAGTTTTAGGGTTAACATTAGAATTTGGGTTAGGGTTAAGTTTAGTGTTTAGGTTTGGGTTACGGTTACAAATTGTGTTAATGTTAGTGTTAGGGTTAGAGTTAGGGTTGGTGTTATTGTTAAGTTTTTGGTTTGGTTTAGGGTTAGTGTTAGGGTTAGGTTTAGTGCTAGTTTTGGGTTAGGGTTAGGGTTGTTGTTAGTGTTAGATTTAGTGTTAGGTTTAGGGTTAGAGATTGTGTTATGTTTAGCGTTAGGTTTAGCTTTAGCTTTAGGGTTCGTGTTAGGGTTAATGTTAGGGTTAGTGTTACGGATAGTTTGAGGCTTAGGGTTAGTGTTAAGGTTTGAATTAGGGTTAGGTTTAGGGTTACAGTTAATGTTAGGGTTAGGGTTAGGTTAAAGTTAGGGTTTGGATTATGGTTATGGTTAAAATTTTTGTTAGTGTTAGTGTTAGGTTTATAGTTAGGGTTAGGTTTAGGGTTTGTGTTACAGTTGTGTTTAGTGTTAGGTTTAAGGTTAGTGGTTGTGTTATGGTTACAGTTAGGGTTATTGTTATGGTTACGGTTATGGTTAAAGATAAAATTAGTGTTAGGGATAGGGTTAGGCTAGTGTTACATTAGGGTTAGGGTTAGGGATAAGGTTAGTGCTTGTTTTAGGTTAGGGTTAGTGTTATGTTTAGGTTTAGGTTTAGGTTGAGGGTTAGAGTTAGACTGAGTGTTAGGGTTAGGATTCGGATAATTGATAGGTTTATGTTTAGGGTTAGGGTTAGTGTTAGGGTTAGTGAAGTTTAGTGTTACGGTTAGTGTTAGTGTTAGTGTTAGGGTTGGTGTTTGGATTAGGACTAGGGTTAGATTTACTGTTAAGTATTGGGATAGGTTTAGATTAGTGTTAGGGTTAGGATTAATGTTAGGATTAGGGTTAGGGTTAAGGTTAGGGTTAGTGTTATAGATAGGGTGAGGTTTCGTTTTGGGTACAGTTAGAGTTAGTGTTAAGTTTAGGGGTAAGATTAGGGTTAGTGATAGTGATAGGGTTTGAGTTAGGGTTAGGGTTAGTGTTAGTGTTATGGTTAGGATAGGGTTAAGTTTTTGTTTCCTGTTAGGGTTATGGTTATGTATAGTTTTATGGTTAGTATAAAGGTTAGGATTAGTAATAGGGTTAGGTTTAGGGTTATGGTTAGTGTTAGGTTAAAGTTAGTGTTAGGGTTAGGTTAAAGTTAGGGTTATGGTTAGAGTTACTGTTTGTTTTATGGTTAGGGTTAGTGTTGCGGTTACTGTTAGTGTTAGGGTTAAAGTTAGTCTTAGGATTAGGTTTAGGGTTAGGGTTAAGTAAACGTTAAGTATTTGGTTTAGTGTTAGGATTAGAATTCATGTTAGGGTACAATTAGGGATAGGGTTTGTGTTAGGGTTAGGGTTAGTTGTAGGGTTAGGGTTTGTTTTAGGGTTACTGTTAGTGTTATGTTTAGAGTTATGGTTACACTTTGGATTAGGGTTAGGGTTAAGGCTAGTGTTAGAGTAGGTTTGGGTTGAGGTTAGTGTTAGGGTTACGGTTAGGGTTAGGTTTAAGGTTAGTGTTAGCCTAAGAATTAGGTTTAGGGTTAGGGTTTGGTTAGTGTTAGGGTTAGGGTTAGTGTTAGGGTTAGGGTTACACTTAGGTTTAGTATTAGGTTTGATTTACGGTTTGGGTTAGGGTTAGGATTAGTGTTAGGGTTAGTGTTTGCGTTAGCATTAGTGTTTGGGTTAAATAATACTTAGGTTTAGAATTAGTGTTAGTGTTTGAGTTAGGGTTAGTGTTAGGTTTAGGGTTAGAGTTAATGCGAGAATTAGGCTTAGGTTTAGGGTTAGGGTTATTGTTAGGGTGAGAGTTATGATTAGGTTTAAAGTTAGGGTTAGGGTTAGTGTTATGTTTAGGGTTAGGGTTAGGGTTAGAGTTTCTGTTAGGATTAGGTTTAGGGTTAGGTTTAGTTTTAGGTTTAGGTTTAGGGTTAATGTTAATGTTAGGGTTCAATTAGGGTGAAGGTTAGGCTTAGTGGTATCATTAGGTTTAGGGTTTGTGTTAAAGTAACGGGTAGATTTAGTGTTAAGGTTAGTGTGAGGGTCAAAATCACGGTTAGGGTTAGGTAACACTTAGCGTTAGGGTTAGATTAGGGTTAGGCTTATGGTTTGGGCTTAGGGTTAGTGTTAGGTTTAGGTTTAGGGTTTGTGTTAGGGTTAGGTTTAGTGTTAGAGTTAGATTTAGTGTTATATTTAGGGTTAGGTTTAGCATTAGTATTTGGTTTAAGATTTTAGACAGCTTTAGTGTTAGTGTTAGGATGATGGTTAGTGTGAGTGTTTGGTTTAGGGTTAAGTTTAGGGTGAGGGTGAGGGTTAGGGTTATTGTTAGTATTAGTGTTAAGATTAGGGTTAGTGTTAGTTTTAGTGTTATAGTTAGGTTTATGATTAGAATTCGTTTTAGGGTTAGGGTTAGTATTAGGTTTAGTGTTGAAGTTAGGAGTAATGATATGGTTAGTGTTGGGGTTAGGGTTAGGGTTAGTTTTGGGTTTAGGTTAAGATTTGTGTTAGGGTTAAGTTTAGGGTTAGTGTTAGGGTTAGGATAAGGGTTAGAATTCGTGATAGGGTTAGGTTTAGGGTTAGGGTTACAATTACGGTTAGGGTCACGGTAGGGTTAGTGTTAGGGTTAGGGTTAAAGTTAGTGATAAGTTTAGGTTTAGTTTAGGGTTAGTGTTAGTGGTAGGTTAGGCTTAGGTTTGGGGTTAGGTTAAGGTTTGGTTTATGGTTAGGGTTTTGGTTTGTGTTACTGTTAGTATTGTGGTTAGGGTTAGTTTTAGGGTTAGGGTTAAAGTTAATTTTAGGGTTAGGATTAGGATTAGGTTAAGGCTAGTGTTATGTTTAGGGTTATGTTTAGAATTAGTGTTAGTGTAAAGTTAGGGTTAAGGTTAGTGTTAAAATTAATGTTAGGGTTTGTGTTAGGGTAAGGGTTAGGTTTTGTGTTAGGGTTACTGATAGGGTTACATATAGGTTTACGGTTATGGTTAGGATTAGGGATAGGGCTAGGTACAGGTTTAGGGTAGGTTAGGGTGAGGGTTAGTGTTAGGTTTAGGGATAGGAATATGGTGAAGGTTAGGTTTACACTTATTGTTATTGTTAGGAATAGAGTTTGGTTTAGTGTGAGGGTTAGGGTTACAGTTTGGTTTAGTTTAGGTTTAGGGTTAGGGTTAGGGTTTGTGATAGGTTTAGGCTTAGGGTTAGTGTTAGTTTTAGGGTTAGGTTTTGGGTTAGGGTTAGGGTAATGGTTAGCATTAGTGTTTGGTTTCGGGTTTTAATAAGGTTTAGGGTTAGTGTTAGTGGTTAGGGATAGTGTTATGGTTAGGGTTAGTGTTATTGTTAGGGTTAGTGTTAGTGTTAGTGTTATGGTTAGGGTTAGTGTTAGGTTTAGGGATAGGGTTATATTGAAGGTTAGGTTTAGGTTAAGGGTTAGAGTTATTTTTAGGGTTAGGATTAGGGTTATGTTTAGGGTTAGGATTAGGATTAAAGTCAGGGTTAGGGTTAGTGTTAAGTTTAGTGTTAGACTTAGAGTTAGGGTTAGGGTTAGCTTTTGTGTTAGGTTTATGGTAAGTTTTATGGTTAGGGTTAATGTTAGTGTTTCGGTTAGGGTTAGTATTAGGTTTAGGGATAGGGTTATGGTGAGGGTTAGGTTTAGGTTTAGGGTTGGGGTTATTGTTAGGGTTACGATTAGGGTTAAGTTTAGAATTAAATTTAGGGTTAGGGTTAGACTTAGGGTTAAAGTTTGTCTTACAGTTAGGGTTAGGGATAAGGTTAGTGTTAGGGTTAATGTTAGGGTTGGGGTTATGATTTGTGTGAGGTTTAGGCTTAGTGGTATGATTAGGTTTTGAGTTTGTCTTAGGGTTAAGGTTAGAATTTGGATTAGTGTTAGGGTTAGTGTTAGTGTTAAAATTTGGGCTTAGTTAGGTAAGCGTTTGTGTCATAGTTAGGTAAAAGTTAGGGTTATGATTTGGGTTGTTGTTAGGTATAGGTCTAGGGTTAAGTTTTCTGTTAGGGTTAGGTATAGTGTGCGGTTTGTCTTAGGGTTAGGGTTAGTTTTACGGTTAGGGTTATGGTTATAGTTACTGTTAGGGTTTGGGTTAGGGTTCAGTTTAGGATTATGTTAGGATTAGGGTTTGGGTTAGGGTTAGGCTAGGGTTAGTTTTAGGGTCAGGATTCATGTTAAAATGAGGATTAGTTTAGGGTTACGGTTAAGTTTAGGTTTACACATAGGGTTAGTATAGTTTTAGAATGAGGGTTAAGATTAGGGTTACTTTTAGTTACTAGAGTTAATGTTAGTGTTAGTATTAAGGTTAGGATTAGGATTAGTGTTAGTGTTAAGGTTAGGATTAGGTTTAGGGTTAGTGTTAGGGTTATGGTTAGGTTTGGGTTTTGGTTTAGGGTTGGGCTTAATGGAATGGTTCGGGTTAGTGTTAGGGTTAGTGTTATGGTTATGGTTAGGGTTAGGTTTAGTATTCAGTATAGGGAAAGGTTTAGGTTTAGGAGAAATTTGGGGTTAAGTTTATTGTTAGATGTAGGGTTAGGGTTAGATTTAGGGTTATTGTTAGGGTTGGGGTTTGAATTAAGGTTAGGTTTAGGTTTAGTTTAGTTTTAGTGTTAGGATTTGTGTTAGTGTTAGGGTTTGTGTTAGGGTTAGTGTTAAGATTAGGGTTAGGTTTAATGTTAGGGTTAGGTTTAGTTTTAGAGTTAGGGATAGTGTTATCATTAGGGTCAGGGTTTGGGTAGGGTCAGGGATAGAGTTAGGCTTAGGGTTATGGTTGGTCTTAGGGTTAAGGTAAGGGTTACGGTAGGGTTAGGGATAGAGTTAGGCTTAGGGTTATGGTTCTTCTTAGGTTAGGGTTAGGGTTAATGTAATGGCTAGGGTTATGGTTAACGTTAGAACTAGTGTTAGTGTTAGGGTTAGGCTAAAGATTAGGGTTAGAGATCATGTTAGATTTAGGAATAGGTATGGGTTAGTGTTAATGTTAGGGTTATGCTTAGGGTTAAGGTTAGGGTTTGGGTTACAGTTAAGTTTAGTGTTAGGATATGGGTTAGGGTTAGGGTTAGGCTTAGGGTTAGTTTAAATTTAGGTTTAGGTTTGGAATTTGAGTTAGGATTAGGGTTAGGGTTAGTGTTAGCGTTATGGATATGGTTAGGATTATGTTAGGAGTAGTGTTATTGTTAGTATTAATTTTTGCATTTAGGCTTACGTTTAATGGTAGGGTTATAGTTAGGGTTGGTATTAGGGTTAGGGTTAGCGTTAATGGTAGGGTTAGAGTTTGGGTTAAGGTAAGGGTTAGGATTAGTGTTAGGGTTAGTGTTATCTTTAGAATTAGGGTTCATGTTAAGGTTAGAGTTATGGTGAGTGTTAGGGTTAAGGTTAGGTTTAGGGTTAGGGTTAGGTTTAGTGTTAGTGTTTGTTTTAGGGTTTGAGATAGGGCTAATTATAGTGTTAAAGTAAAGGTTAGGATTAGGGTTAGAGTTGGTGTTAGTGTTTGAATAAGTGATTGTGTTATGGTTCAGGTTTGGGTTAGTGTTAGTGTTAGGGTTAAAATTAGATTTGTGTTACGGTTAGGGTGAGGGGTAATTATACTGTTAGAGTTAGGAATAGGTTAGGGTTAGAGTTAGGGTTAGGGTTAGGTTTAGAGTTAGTGTTAGTGTTAGGGTTAAGGTTAGTGTTATGGTTAGGGTTATGGTTAGGTTTATGGTTAGTGTTAGGGTTAGGGTTAGTGTTATAATAAGGGTTAGGTTTAGGGTTAGTGTTAGGTTTAGTGTTAGGTTTAGGATTAAGTTTAGGTTTAGTTTTTGGGTTAGTGTTAGGGTTAGGTTTAGTTAGGGTTAGGGTTAGGGTTAGGGTTAGGATTTCTGGAAGGGTTAGGGTTAGGGTTACTGTTAGGTTTACGAAAAAATAGGGTTATATTTAGGGTTAGAATTGGGGTTAGGTTTACTCTTAGGATTATGATTAGGTTTATAGTTAATGCTAGTAGTGTTAGGGTTAGGGGTAGATTTGAGGTTAGGGTTAGGGTTATGGTTAGGGTTTGTGTTATTGTTAGGTTTGGGCTTATGTTTAGGTTTAGAATTAGTGATAGGATTAGAATTGGGGTTAGGTTTATTGTTAGAGTTAGTTTTAGGGTTAAGTTTACATTTAGGGTGAGTGTGAGGGTTAGAATTTGTGTTAGTGTTCCTGTTATGGATAGGGTTAGGGTGAAAGATAGGGTTATGGTTAGGTTTAGTGTTAGTGTTTGCATTTGTGATAGGGTTATGGTTTAGTAGACTTTTAGGTTTATGGATAGGTTTAGAGTTAGTTTAGGGTTAGGGTTAGGGTTACGGTTAGGTTTAGGGTGAGGATTATGATTAGTGTTAGGGTTAAGATTAGTGTTATGGTTAAGATTAGTTTTAGGTTTTGGGTTAAGATTAGTGATAGGGTTAGGTTTAGGGTTAAGTTTACTTTTAGGATAAGCATTAGGGTTAGGGTGAAGGTTAGGGTTAGTTTTAGGATTAGGTTTAGGTTTTGAGTTAGGAATAGGCTTAGGGTTATTGCTAGGGTTAGGGTTTCAGTTAGGATTAGGATAGGGTTAGGGTTAATGTTAGTGTTAAGTTTTGTGTTAGAGTTAGTGTTAGGGTTAGTGTTAGGATTAGGTTTATGGTTACTTTAAGTTTATGGTTAGGGTTAGGCTTAATATAAGGGTTAGGGTTAATCTTAAGTTTAAGGTTAGTGTTAGGGTTAAGGTAAGGGTTAGGATTAGGGTTAGTGTTAGTGTTACTGTTAGAATTAGAGTTTGTGTTAGGGTTCATGTTAGGGTAAGTGTTAGTGTTAGAGTTAGGATAAGGGTTGGTTTGTGTTAGGGTTAGGATTAGTGCTGGTTTGTGTTAGGGTTAGGGGTATGGTTAGTGTTTTTGGTAGGGTTATGATTAGGGATAGTGTTAGGGTAAGTGTTAGTGTTGGGTTTAGTATTAGGTTAGTGTTAGGGTTAGTTAGGGTTAGGATTAAGTTTATTGTTAAGGTTTGTGTTATGGTTATGGTTAGGGTTAGTTTTAGGGTTATGGATAAGATTAAAAGTTATATTTAGGGTTAAAATTAGGGTTGGTTTTAGTGTTAGGATTATGATTACGTTTAGAGTTAGAGTTAATGTTAGTGTTAGGGTTAGGGTTAGGGGTCAAGTTAGGGTTAGGGTTACTGTTACGGTTAGGGTTATGGTTACGGTTAGGTTTAGTGTTAGGTTTGGTGTTATGTTTAGGGTTAGGGTAGAGTTAGTTTGGGGTTTATGGTTAGGGTTAGATATAGTGATATTATTAGGTTTGTGTTAATGTTTATTGTTAGGGTTAGGGTTAGAATTAGGGTTAGTGTTGCGGTTAGTGTTAGTGTTAGGGTTAATGTTGGGGTTAGTGTTAGGGTTAGGGTTAGAGTTAGACTTCGTTTTTTTGTTTTAGTTAGGATTATGGTTTGGATTAGGGTTAGGGTTAGGGTGAGGGTTCGGGTTAAGTTTAGGGTTGAATTATTTTGAGGGTTAGTGTTAGCGATATGGTTAATGTTAAAATTAGTTTTATGGTTAGGGTTAGGGTTGAGTTTAAGGCTTGTGTTAGTGTTAAGTTAAAAGTTAAAATTAGGGTCAGGGTTAGTGTTACGGTTAGAATTAGTGTTCAGGTTATGGTGAGTGTTAGGGTTAGGATTAGGGTTAGGGTGAGGGATAGGTTTAGGGTTAGATTTACTGTTAGTGTTTGTGTTAGGGTTAGGGTTAGGTTTTATTATAGTGTTAGGGTTATGGATAGGTTTAGAGTTAGTGTAGGCTTAGGGTTAGCTTTAGGGATAGTCTTATGATTAGTGTAAGGGTTAGGGTTAAGGTTAGTGTTAGGTAAAGGTGACAGTTAGGGTTCATTTTAGGGTTAGGGTTAGTGTTAGGTTTAGGTATAGATTTAAGTGAGGATTAGGGTTAGGGTTATTGTTAGGGTTAGAATTACAGTTAGGATTAGGATAGGGTTAGAGTTAATGTTAGTTTTAAATTTTGTGTTAGGGTTAGTGTTAGGATTATGTTTAGGTTTAGGGTTGGTATTAGAATTAGGGGTAAGGTTAGGATTAGATTTAGTGTTAGGGTTAAGGTTATGTTTAGGGTTATTTTTAAGGTTAAGGTAATATTTAGAATTCGGGTTAGCGTTAGTGTTAGTGTTCGGGTTAGTGTTACGGTTAGTCCTAGTGTAAGGGTTAGGGTTAGGGTGTGTATTAACGTTAAGTTTAGGGTTAGGGTTATTTTTGTGTTAGTGTTTGTGTTATGGTTAGGTTTAGGTTTAATTATAGTGTTAGGGTTAGGCATAGATTTAGAGTTAGTGTGAGTGCTAGTGTTAGGATTAGTGTTAGGGTAAGGTTTAGATTTAGGTTTAGGGTTAGTGTTAAAGTTTGTGTTATGGTTAGGGCTAGTTTTAGAGTTTGGGTTAGGGTTAGAATTCGGTTTAGTGTTAGGAATAGGGTTAAGGTTTATGTTAGGGTTAAGTTTAGAGGTAGCGTTTGTTAGGGTTAGGGTTAGGGTTATGAATAAGATTAGGGTTATATTTAGTTTTAGAATTAGTGTTAGGTTTAGTTTTAGGATTACGGTAAGGTTTAGATTTAGAATTAGTGTTAGTGTTAGGGCTAGGGCTAGGGTTAGTGTTATTGTTAGTGTTAGGGTTAGGGTTAAATTAGGTTTAGGGTTAGGGTTAGGCTTTGGGTTAGTGTTATGGTTAGCGTTAGTTTTAGGGTTAAATTATGGTTATTGTTAGGGTTAGAGTTAGATTTAGGGTTCGTGTTAGTGTTACTGGTAGTTTTAGGATTATCGTTAGTGTTAGTTCCAGGGTTAGGGTTAGGATTAGTTTTGGGATAAGGGTTACAGTTAGTGTTAGTGTTAGGGTTACTGTTACAGTTAGTGTTAGGCTTAGGGATATGTTTAGTGTTAGGTTTAGGTTTAGGGTTACAGTTAGGTTTTGTGATAAGGTTAGGGTTAGTGTTAGGGTTAGGATTACAGTTAGGATTATGGTTAGGTTTAGGGTTGGGGTTAGTGTTAGGTTTGGGTTTAGGGTTAGAGATAGGGTTAGGTTTAGTGTTTGTTTTAGGGTTCAAGTTATTGTTAATGTTAGGGTTAGGGTTCGGTTTGGGAATATGGTTAGAATTAGCTTTAGGTTTGGGTTATAGTTAGGATTAGTGTTATGGTTAATGATACAGGTGGGGTTAGTGTTAGGGCTTGGGTAAGTGCTAGGGTTAATGTTTGGGTTGGTTTAGGGTTAGGGTTAACATTAGGGTTAGCATTAGGCTTAGGGTTAGGGTTACTGTTAGGGTTAGTCTTAGAGTTAATATTAAGTTTAGGGTTGGTGTTAAAGTTAGTGTTAGGGTTAGGGTTGGGGATAGTGTTAGGGTTAGTTTTATGTTTAGGTTTAGGTTCAGTGTTAGGAGTAGGGTTAGAATTAGGGTTATGGTTAGGCTTAGGTTTAGTGTTAAGGTTAGGATTATGGTTAGGCTTAGGTTTAGTGTTATGGTTAGAGTTAGGGTTAAGGTTAGGTTTAGGGTTAGTGTTAGGGTTAGGATTAGAAGTAGGGTTAGGGTTAGTGTTAGGGTTATGGTTAGTGTTTGTGTTAGTGTTAGGGTTAGGGTTGGACTTAGGGTTTTTGTTAGGATTAGGTTTAGAGTTAGGGGTAGGGTTACAGATAGGATTAGGATTAAGTTTAGGGCTAGGGTAAGGGTTAGGGTTAGGTTGAGTGTTAGGGTTAGTGTTAGACTTATGATTAGGGTTAGGGTTAGGGTTAAGTTTAGATTTAGTGTTAGTTTTAGTGTTAGGTTTAGGGTTAGGATTAATATTAGTTTTATTTTTAGTGTTTGTGTTAGTGTTAGGGTTAGAGTTAGGGTTAGAATTTGTCTAAGTTTTAGGGTTTCAGTTAGGGTTAGGGTTAAATGTAGGTTTAGGTTTAGGTTTAATGTTAGGGTCAGTGTTAGGTTTACGATTAGTATAGGGTTAGTGTTGGGGTTAGGGTTGGTGTGTGTTAGGGTTAGGGTTAGTGTTTGAATAGGGTTATATGTAGGATCAGGGTTAGGATTACAGTTAGTGTTAGTATTTGGATTTGACTAGGGCTAGTTATAGGGTTAGTTTTAGGGTTAGTGTTATGGATTTGTTAGGGTTAGTGTTAGGGTTAGGGTTAGAGTTTGTGTTAGGGTTAGTGTGAGGATTAGGGTTAGTTTCAGTGTTAGGGTTAGGATTATGGTTAGTCTTAGGATTAGGGTTTTGGTTAAGGATTTGTTTAGTGTTAGTATTAAAATTAGTATTAGGGTTCATGTTAGGGTTAGGGTTATGGTTAGTTTTATGGTTTAGTTTAATGCTAGTGTTAGGGTTAGGTTTAGGTTTAGTATTGGCAATAAGTTAATTAGGGATAAGTTTAGGTTTAGTGTTAGGGTTAGGGTAAAGGTTAGTGTTAGGGTTAAGATTAGGTTTAGGGATAGGGTTAGCATTAATATTACATTAAGTGTTAGTGTTAGGGTTAGCAATATGGTTAGGGTTAGTGTTAGTGTTACGGTTAGGTTTGGGTCAAGTTTAGGGTTAGTGTTAGGGTTTGTGATAGGGTTAGAGTAAGTGTTAGGGTTAGGTTTACAAAACAATTGAGGTTAGTTTTCAGGTTAGTTTTAGGGTTAGTGTTAGGTTTTGTGTTACAGTTAGGGTTAGTGTTAGGGTTAAGCTTTGGTTTAGGATTAGTGTTAGTGTTAGGGTTACGGATAGGGTGAGAAATGGTGTTAGGTGTAGGAAGAGGTTTAGGTTTATATTTAGAGTTATGTTTAGGGTGAGTATTACATTTAGATTAGGGTTACATTAAGGGTTATTGATATTGTTATGGTTGGTTTAGAGTTAGTGTTTTGTTTACGATTAGGGATAGGGTTTTTTTAGGGTTAGGGTTAGGTTTAAGGTAAGAGTTTGGGTTAGAGTTGAGGTTACGGTGATGTTTAGGGTTAGGGTTATTGTTAGGTATAGGGTTAGTGTTAGGGTTAGTGTTAGGTTAAGGGTAAGGATTAGGGTTAGGTTTAGGGTTAGCTTTAGTGTTAGGGTTATGGATAGGGTTAGCGTTAGTATTAGGGTTAGTTTTAAAGTAAGGATTAGGGTTAGGGTTAGGGTTAGTTTTTTTGTTAGGATTAGGTTTAGTGTTAGATTTACAGATAGGTTTAAAGTTAGATCAAAGTTTAGGGTTAGAGTTAGAGTTAGTGTTAGGATTAGTATTAGAGTTAGTGTTAGGTTTCGGGTTAGGGTTATGGTTAGTGATAGGGTGAGTTTTCGGGTTAGGGTTAGTATTAGGGTTAGTCTTAGGGTTAGTGTTAGGGTTAGGTTATGGTTAGATAAGGCATAGGGTTAGGATTGGGTTAGGTGTAGAGTTATGGTTTGGGTTAGGGTTTGTGTTAAGGTTAGTGATAGGGTTACTGTTAGATGTAGGGTTAGGGTTAGTATTAGGGATTGGGTTTGTGTTAGGGTTAGTGTTAGGGTTAGCATTAGGTTTAGGATTAGTGATAGTGTTAGAGTTAGGGTTAGGTTTAGGGTTAGGTTTTGGGTTAGGGATATGCTTAGGGGTAGGTTTAGTGTTAGTGTTAGTATTAGGGTTAGGGTTAAGGTTAAGATTTGTTTTAGCGTTAGGGTTAGTGTTAGTGTTAGAGTTACAGTTATGGTTATTTTAAGTTTTAGTGTTATTTTAGTGTTATAGTTAGTGTTAGAGTTAGTATTTGGGTTAAGATTAGGGTTTGTGTTAGGGTTAGGTTTAGGTTTAGTGTTAGGTTAGGGTTAGGGGAAAGATTAGTATTAGGGTTAGTGTTAAGGTTGGTGTTAGGGTTTGCTTTAGGGTTAGGGTTAGGGTTAGAGTTAGGGTTAGGGTTAGGTTTGGGATAGGGTTAGTTTAGGGTTTGAGTTAGTTTTACCAATAGTGTTGTATTTAGAGATAATTTTGGGTTAGTGTTAGGGTTAAGGTTAGGGTTAGAGTTAGTGTTATGGTTAGTGTTAGGGTTAAAGATATGGTTAGTGTTACAGTTACCATTAGAGTTAGCTTTAGAGTTAGTGTTTGAATAAGTGTTAGGATTAGGTTTAGGGTTAGGTTTAGTGTTAGGGTTTTGGTTATGGTTTGTGTTAGGATTAGGGTTAGGGTTAGTTTTAGGTTTACTGTTAGGCTTGGAGTTAGTGTTAGGATTAGTGTTAGTGTTAGGGTTTGCGTTAGGGTTATTGTTATTGTTACTGTTAGGGTTAGGGTAGTGTTAGGGTTTGTGTTAGGGTTAGAGTTATGGTTAGTGTTTTTATTAGGTTAGAATTAATGTTAGGGTTAGAGTTAGGTTATGGTTAAAGTTTGTCTTAGTGCTAGGGTTAGGGTTAGTGTTAAAATTAGGGTTAGGGTTAAGTTTAGGGTTAGTGTTACTGTTAGGGTTAGGTTTAGGGATAGTGTTACTTTTATGAATAGATTTAGGGTTAGTGTTAGGATTAGGGTTAGGTTTAGGTTAGTGTTAGGGTTAGGGTTAGGGTTAGTGTTAGAGTTAGAGTTATGGATTGGGTTAGGTTTAGGGTTATGGTTATTGTTAGTGCTAGGGTTATGGTTACGATTAACGTTAGGTGTAGGGTTAATGTTAGTGTTTAATTTTGCATTAGAGTTAGTGTTAGGGTTACTGTTAAAGTTAGGGTTAGGTTGAGGGTTATGTTTAGTGTTAGGGATAAGTTTAGTGTTAGTGTTAGGGTTAGGCTTAGGGTTAGGTTTAGAGTGAATGTTAGGGTTAGGGTTAGGTTTAGTGTTAGTGTTTGGGTCATGGTTAGGTTTAGTGTTAATTATAGTGTTAGGGTTCGGGTAAGGTTTAGAGATAGTGTTAGGGTTAGGGTTAGGGTTAGTGTTATGGTTAGGGTTAGGGTTAGGTTTAAAATTACTGTTAGTTTTAGGGTTAGGGGTAGATATAGTTTAAGGCTAAGAATTAGGGCTCAGGTTAGGATTAGGGTTAAGTTGAGGGCTAATTTTAGACTTAGGGTTAGAGTTAGGTTTAGGATTATTTTTTGGTTGAGTGTTAGGGTTTGAGTTTGGGTTTGTGTTATGTTTAGGGTTACAGCTATGGTTAGAATTAGTGGTAGGATTAGGGCTGGAGTTAGGTTTAGTGCTAGGTTTAGGGTGAGGGTTATTGTTAGGTTACTGTTAGAGTTAGGGTTGGGGTGAGGGTTAGTGTTAGGATTAGGGTTAGGGTTAGGCTTAGGCTTAGGGTTAGAATTCATTTTAGGATTAGGGTTAAGTTTGGGGTTAGGGTTAGTATTAGGGTAGGGGTTAGGGTTAGTTTTAGGTTTGGTGTTAGGGTTAGGATTAATGTTAGGGTAATGGTTAGGGTTAGGGTTAGTGTTAGTTTTAGAATTACCGGTAGGATTAGTGTTAATGTTAGGGATACGGTTAGGGTTAGGGTTAGGGATAGTGTTAGATTTAGGTTGATGGTTATGGTTAGGGTTAGGTTTTAGAATTAGGGTTACGGTAAATGTTAGGGTTATGTTTATGGCTAAAATTATTGTTCGGGAATTGGTGTATGGTTAGTGTTAGTG
Organism: Spermophilus citellus; assembly: GCF_964194105.1. Taxonomy (NCBI): domain Eukaryota; kingdom Metazoa; phylum Chordata; class Mammalia; order Rodentia; family Sciuridae; genus Spermophilus; species Spermophilus citellus. The sequence goes on along the minus strand of NW_027673039.1, from coordinate 2,877,156 downwards.
TTAGTTTTAAGGTTAATGCTAGGGTGAGTGTTAGAGTTAGGGTGATTTTTAGGGTTAATGTTTGTGTTAGTGTTTTAGTTAGTGTTAATATAAGGATTAGTGTTAGGAATAGTGTTAAGTTTAGTTTTATGATTAGGGTTATGGTTTGTTTTAGGTTTAGGGTTAGGATTATGGTTGAAATTAAGTTTAGCTGTATCATTAGTTTTAGGATTAGGTTAGCGTTAGAAAAAAGGTTATGGTTACAGCTAGTGTTAGAGTTTGGGTTAGGGTTAGGGTTAGTGTTAGGGTTGTTTTAGGGTTAGTTTTAGTGTTAGGGTTAGCATTAGGAATAGTTATAGTGTTAGTGTTAGGGTTAGCATTAGGGATAGGGTTAGACTCGGATTTAGAGCAAAGTTTAGGGTTAGGGCTAGGGATAGTGTTACCATTAGGGTTATGGTTAGGGTTAGGTTTACTGTTGGGGTTAGTATTAAGATAAGGAATAGGGTTAGGCTTAGGGTTATAATTAAGATTAGGGTAAGAGTTAGGTTTATTGTTAGGTTTATGATTATTTTTTGTGTTAGGGTTAAGATTAGGGTAAGACTTTGGGTTTGTGTTAGGTTTAGGGTTAGAGTTAGGGTTAGCAATAGAATTAGGATTAGGGTTAGTGATAGTGTTAGGCTTAGTGTTACGTTTAGGGTTATGGTTATGGTTAGGTTTTCTCTTAGTGTTAGTGTTGTGGTTAAGGTTAGAGTTAGGTTAGTTTTCGATTTAGGGTAAGGTTTAGGGTTAGGTTCACGATTAGGGTTTAGATAGGGTTAGGGTTAAGTTTAGGGATTGTGTTTGGATTAGGATTAGGTTTAGATTAAAGGTTAGTGTTAGGGTTAGGGTTAGGGTGTGTGTTATGTTTATATTAAGGGTAAGTGTTAGGAGGTTTATGGGTAGGATTAGGATTAAGGTTAAGGTTAGGGTTAGTGTTAGGATTTGCTTTAGGTTTATGGTTATGGTAAGTATTAGGGATAGGTTTTGGGTTAGGGTTAGTGTTAGGGCTAGCATTAGGTTTAGGCATAGTGATGGGGTAGAGTTAGGTTTAGTTTTAGAGTTAGGGTTAGGGTTCATGTTAGAGTTATGGTTGAAGTTAGTGTCAGTGTTAGAGTTAGGGTTAGGGTTATATTTAGTACTGGGGTTAGGGTTAGATAGAGGTTTAGTGTTAGTGTTAGAGTTGGGATTAGGGTTTGGGTTAGTGTTAAGTTTAGAGCTAGGGTTTGTGTTATGATTAGTTAAGGTTTGTGTTAGGGTTAGTATTAGGGTTTGGGTTAGTGTTAGGGTTAGAGTTTGTGTTTGGGGTAGTGTTAGGGTTAGCATTAGGTTTATTATAAGGTTAGGGTTAGTGTTAGTTTTAGTGTTAGAGTTAGGGTTTATTTTAGGGTTATGGTTATTGATAGTATTTGTGTTAGGTTAAGGTTAGTGATAGGGTTTGTGTTAGGTTTAGGGTTAGGGTAAGTGTTAGATTAAATTTAGGGTTAGCATTTGGGTTAGTTTTAGGGTTAGAGTTTGGTTTAGCATTAAGGTTAAGATTAAGGTTATTTTTAGAGTTAGTTATAGAGTTAGGGTTAGTGTTACGTGTAGAGTAATGGTTAGGGTTAGGATTTGTCTTAGGGTTAATGTTATGGTTAAGATTAGAGTTAGGGTTAGTGTTCGGGATAGGGTAAGTTTTAGGATTAGGTTAGTGTTAGGTTTTGGTTAGGTTTATTTTGTCAGACAAGATTAGGGTTATTGTTAGCATTAGGGTTTGGGTTAAGGTTAGGGTTAAGGTTAGGGTTAGTGTTAGTGTTAGGGTTAGGGTTAGGGTTAGGTATAGTATAAGGTTTAGGAATTGGTTTAGGGTTAGTGTAAGGGTTAGAGTTAGATTTAGTGTTAGTGTTATGGTTATGGTTAGGGTTAGGGTTAGTGTTAGTGTTAGGGTGAAGGCTAGGGTTTGCATTAGGTTTAGGGTTAGTATTAGGGTTAGAGTTTCTGTTAGGGTTAGTGTTGGGTTGGCATTATGTTTAGGATTAGAGGTAGGCTTAGTGTTATGGTTAGTTTTAGTCTCAGTGTTAGGGTTAGGATTCATGTTAGGGTTACGGTTCGGGTTAGTGTAAGGGTTTGGTTTAGGATTACTGTTAGGGTTAGTTTTAGGGTTAGTTAGGGTTGAGGTAAGGTTAGGGTTAAGGTTAGTGTTATATTTAAGGTTAGGTTTAAGGATAGGGTTAGTGTTAGTGTTAGCGTTAGGGTTAGGTTTAGGGTAAGAGTTAGGGTTAGCATTAGGCTTAGGGTTAGTTTTAGGTTTAGTGTTACTGTTAGAGTTAGTGTTAGTGTTAGGTTTATTATAAGTGTTAAGTTTGGTGTAAGCATTAGGTTTATTGTTAGGTTTAAGAGATAGGTTTATTTTTCGGGTTTGGGTAAGCTTTAGTGATAGGTAAGGTTTAGGATTAGGTTTATCGCTAGGTGTAAGTTTAGGGTTAGGGTTAGTGTTAGGATTAGGCTTTGGGTTAAAATTAGGTTTAGGATTAGTGATAGGGTTAGTGTCAGGTTTAGAGTTAGTGTTAGTGTTTTGGTTACATTTAGGATTAGGGTTAGGGTTAGGATTAGTGTTAGGTTTAGAGGTAGGGTTAGGATTTGGTTTAGTGTTAGGTTTAGGGTTAGGATTTGTGTTAGGGTTAAGTTTAGGGTTTGTGTTAGTGTTAGAGTTACGGTTAAGATAGCTTTAGTGTTAGGATTAGTGTTAGTGTTAGGGTTTTCATTAGGGTTAGTGTTATGGTTAGTTTTAGTGTTAGGGTTAGTGTTAGGTTTAGGATTAATGTTATTTATTGGGTAGGTATAGGAATAGGGTTATATTTATGGTTAGTTTTCTAGTTCGTCTTAGGGTTAGGGTTACGGTTACGGTTATTGTTAAAGTTAGTGTTAGTGTTAGGGTTAGTTTTAGGGTTAGGGTTAGTGTTATGATTATGGTTATTGATAGGGTTAGTGTTAGGTTCAGGAAAGGAATTAGGGTGTTAGTGTTAGGGTAAGTGTTAGGTTTAGTGTAACAAATGGAGATAGGGTTAGGCTTAGGGTAAGTGTTAGAATTAGGGTAACAGTTAAAGTTAGTGTTATGCTAAGAGTTAGGATTTGGGTTATGTTAAGTATTAGGGTTAGTTTAAAAGTTAGGTTTAGTGTTAGGGTTCCAGTTAGATTTAGAGTTAGGTTAAGGGTTAGGGTTAGTTTAAGAGTTAGGTTTAGGATTAGTTTTAGGCTAAATGTTAGGGTTAAAGTTAAGGTTAGATTTAGGTTTAGGTTTAGGGTTATTTATAGGATTAGGGTTAGAATTAGGGTTACATTAAGGTTAGGGTAAGTGTTAAGGTTACAGTTAGGGTTACTGTTATTGTAAGGTATAGGTTTAGTGTTGGGGTTAGGGTTAGGGTTAGGGTTAGGTTTAGGGTTACCTTTATATTTAAGGTCAATGAAAGGCTTAGGTTTGGTGTGAGGGTTAGTGTTAGGGTTAGCATTAGTGTTAGGTTTAGGGTTAGGGTTAGGGTTAGGGTTAGGGTTAGCCTTAGCTTTAGGGTTAGTGTTAAGGTTAGTGTTAAGGTTAGGGTTAAAACTAGGGTTAGTGTTAGGGTTCTGGTTCTGGTTATGGTTAGTTTAATGTTCGGGTTTGGTTTATGGTTAGGTTTAGGGTTACAGTAAGTATTAGGTTAGGTTTAGAGGTAAAATTAGAGTTAAGGTTAGGGTTAGTGTATGTGTTAGGTTTGCTATAGGGTTAGTGTTAGGGTTATTGTTAGGTTTATGGTTAGCGTTCGGTTAGGGTTAGTGTTAGTGTTAGGGTGAGGGTTTGTCTTAGGGTTAGTTTTAATGTTAGGATTAGATTTAGGATTAGTGTTAGGGTTAGGGTTAGGGTCAGTGTCAGGGTTAGGATTAGGGTTCGTGTTAGGATTAGGCTTAGTGTTAGGTTAGGGTTCGTGTTAGGGTTAGGCTTAGGGTTAGGTTTAGGGTTCGTGTTAGTGTTAGAGTTAAGGTTAGTTTTAGCAGTAGTGTTATTGTTAGGGATATGTTTATGTTTAGTGTCATGGTTAGTGTTAGGGTGAGAGTTAGTGTTTTGTTTAGGGTTAGGTTTAGGGATAGGATTAGTCTTAGGGTTAGCCTTAGTTTTAGGTTTACGTTTAGTGTTAGGGTTAGCATTATAATTAGGTTTAGGGTTATTTTTAGTGAAAATGTTAGTTTTAGGTGTAGTGTTAGGGTTATGGTTAGGTTTAGATTCAGTGTTAGGGTTAGTGTTATGGTTAGTGTTAGTGTTAGTGAATGGGTTAGTGTAAGATTTAGTGTTAGGTTAAAAATTAGGGTTAGGTTTAAGGTTAGGGTTAGGGTTAGAGTTAGTGTTAGGGTGTATTTTAAGGGTAGTGTTAGTATTAGGATTAGTGTTAGGGTTGTTAGGTTTCGGGTTATTTTTAGGTTAAGGGTTACAGTTAGGATTAGGGTTAATTTTAGGTATAGTTTTAGGGTTATTGCTGGGGTAATATTTAGGGTTAGGTTTAGTGTTAGGGTTTGTGTTAAAGTTGTATTAGGGTTAGGGTAAGGGTTAGTGTTTGTTTTAGGATTACCTATATGATTAGAGTTAGTGTTAGGATTAGTGTTAGTGTTAGTGTTTTTGTTAGGGTTAGTGTTAGGGTTAGTTTTATGGTTAGAGTTAGGGTTAGTGTTAAGTTTTCTGCTAGGGTTAGCGTGAGAGTTAGTGTTAGTGTTAAGGTTAATGTTAGCTTTAGGGTTAGTGTTAGGTTTAGGTTTAAGTTTAGCATTAGTGTTATGGTTAGGGTTAAGGTTGGCCATACTGTTAGGGCTGGAGTTGGAGTTAGGATTAATGTTATGGTTAAGGTTAGGATTAGTGTTAGGGTTATGGTTAGGGTTAGGATTAGGTATAGTGTTAGGTTTAGGGATATGTTTAGGGTTCGTTTTAGGGTTAGTGTTAGGTATAGGGTGAGTGTTATGGATATGGTTAGGGAGAGGATTAGTGTAAGGGTTAGGCTTAGGTTTAAGATTAGGGTTAAAATTAGGGATAGGGTTAGGGTTTGTGTTAGACTTAGTGTTTGGATTATTGTTAGAGTTAGTGTTAGTGTTAGGGTTAGGGTTAGTGTTTGAGTTAGGGTTAGGGCTAGAGTTACAGTTAGGTTTAGGTTTTGAATTAGGGTTAGTGTTAATGTTAAACTTCACATTAGAATTAGTGTTAGGGATAGTGTTAGGATTAGATGTATGGCTATGCTTAGTGTTAGATTTAGGGATAGGAATAAGTTTAGGGTTACTGTTAGGGTTAGGCTTAGGGTTGTGTCTATGGTTAGGGTTCGAGTTAGGGTTAGGGTTAGGGTTCATTTAAGGGTTAGGTTTAGTATGAGTGTTAGGGTTAGGATTAGGTTTAGGTTTGATTTAGTATTTGGGTTAGGGTTAGGGTTAGGTTTAGAGTTAAGGATAGTGTTAGGGTTAGTGATAGGTTTAGAGTTAGTGTTAGGGTTAGTTTTATGGTTAGTGTTATGGTTAGATTTAGGGTTAGGTTAAGGGATAGGATTAGGATTAAAATTAGTGTTGGGATTAGGGTTAGAATTAGGGTTAGTTTTAAAGTTAGGGTTGTATTTAGTGTTAGGGTATTGTTAGGTATAGTGTTAGGGTTAGGTTTAGGGTTTTTTAGTGTTAGGGTTAGGATTTAAGTTATGGTTAGGGTTAGGTTAGTGTAATGGTTACACAGAGGATTAGGGTAGGATTTATGGTTTAGGTTAGGATAAGAATTTCTGTTTGTGTTAGGGTTAGTATTAGGTTTAGGGTTAGTGCTAGATTAGGCATAAAGGTAGAATTATTTTAGTGTTAGGGTGAGTTTTAGTGTTATTGTTTGCGTTAGGATTAGTGTTAGGGTTAGTTTTACAGTTAGGGTTAGGGTTGGGTTAAGGTTAGTGTTAGGGTTAGAATTAGGGTATATGTTAGGGTTAATGTTAGGGTTATAGTTAGGTTTAAAATTGGGTTAAGTTTAAGGTTAGAATTAGGGTTAAGGTTAGGGTTAGTGTTAGGTTTAACATTAGGGTTAGATTTAGGGTTCGAGTTAGGGTTAGCATTAGGCTTAGAGTTAGGGTGAGTTTTAGGTTTAGTGTTACGGTTAGACTTAGTGTTAGTGTTAGGGTTAGGGTTAGGTTTAGGATTAGTGATAGGATTAGTGTTAGGTTTAGGGTTAGTGTTAGGGTTCGGGTTACAGCTAGATTTAGTTTTAGGGTTAGGGTTACCATAATGGTTGGAGTTAGAATTACAGTTAAGTTTAGAATTTCAGTTAGGGTTAGAGGTAGTGTTAGGGTTAGGGTTAGGCTTAGGTTTACGGTTAGGTTAGGGATAGGGTTAGGGTAAGTTTGTGTGTTAGGGTTAGATTTAGGGTTAGGTTAAGGGTTAGTGTTAGGGTTTGGGTTAGGTTTAGGTTTAAGGTAAGTTTTAGGGTTAGGGTTAGAATTAGGGTTATGATTAGGGTTAGGATTATATTAGGTTAAGCATTAGTGTTAAGGTTAGTGTTAGGTTAATTTTTAGGGTTAGGGTTTGGATAGGTTTAGGGTTAGTGTTAGTGTTAGCGTTGGGGTTAGGTATAGGGTTCGTGTTAGGGTTAGGGTTAGGGTTAGGGTTAGGGTTAGGGTTAGGGTTAGAGTTAGGGTTTAGGTTAGGGTTAGGATTAAAATAGGGTTATGTTTGGGGTTAGGTTAGGGTTAAGGTTTTGGTTAGGGTTAGGGTTTGTGTTAGGTTTAGGGTTAGTGTTATGGTTATTGTTAGGGTTAGGGTTAGATTAGTGTTAGGTGTGTTAGATTAGCTTACTGTTAGGGTTATGGTTAGGTTTAGGGTTTTTGTTAGGTTTAGGGTTAGTTATATGGTCAGGGTTATGGTTACAGTTAGTGTTAGGGTTAAAATAAGGGTTAGAATTAGGGTTTGTATTATAATTAGTATTCTGTTTAGGTTTAAGTTTATGGTTAGTATTAGGATCAGAGTTAGTGTTAGGGTTAGGGTTAGTATTAGTGTTAGGTTTACAGTTACCGTTAGTGTTAGGTTTTGAGTTAGAGTTCGATTGAGTGTTAGTGTGAGGGTTAGGGTTATGGTTATTTTTAGGGTTAATTTTTTGGTACGGGTTAAAGTTAGGTTTAAGTTTAGGGTGATTGTTAGGTTTTAGGTTTGAGTTAGGTTTAGGGTAAGGGTGAGGTTTAGGTTTAGGTTTAGGGTTATTTTTAGGGTTAGGTTTAGGGTTAGAGATAAGTTTACAGTTAGGTTTTGGTATAGGGTTAGAGTTAGTGTTAGGATTAGGGTTAGGGTTAGATTTAAAGTTAGGGTTAGTGTTAGGGTTATTGTTAGGGTTAGCTTAGTTACTGTGTTATGGTTATGGTTATGATTAGGGTTAAGGTTAGGGTTTGGTTTATGTTTAGGGTTAGAGTTAGTGTTAGGGTTAGTGTTAGGGTGTATATAAGGGTTAGAATTAGTGTTAGTATTAAGTTTACATTTAGGATTAGGGTTTGTGTTAGGGTTTTGAATAGGGTTAGGGTTATGTTTATGGTTGAAATTCGGGTTACGGTTAGGGTTAGGGTTAGGGTAAGGTTAGGATTATGGTTAGGATTAGAGTTAGGGTTTCTTTTAAGGTTAAATTTAGGGTAAGGGTTAGGGTTAGTGTTAGAGTTAGTGTTAGGATTAGGGTTAAAGTTAGTTTTAGGGTTAAGGTTACGTTAGGGTTAGGGTTAGTGTTATGGTTATGGTTTATGTTAGATTTACAGTTAGGTTTAGGTTGAGGGTTAGTGTTATGGTTAAGGTTAGGTTATTTTTAAGATTAGGTTCAGGGTTAGAGATAGGGTTAGCATTAGGGTTAAGGTTTTGGTTAGGATTAGCATTATTGTTAGTGTTAGAGATAGAGTTATGGTTAAAATTAGCATTAAGTTTAGGTTTTGGGTAGGGGTTAGTGTTAGGTTTAGTGTTAGAGTTTGTGTTAGGATTATGGTTAGTGTTAGGTTTAGGGTTACACATAAGATGTGTGTTAGCTATAGGCTTAGGTTTGTGTTTAGGGTTAGTGTCAATGTTAGGGTTAGGGTTAGAGTTAGGGTTAGTGTTAGTGTGAGGGTTAGGTTTAGGGTGAGTGTTACGGTATATGTTAGGATTACGGTTATAATTAGGGTTAGGGTAAATGTTAGGGTTAGTTTTAGGGTTAGGTTTAGGGTGAGTTTTAGAGTTATGTATAGGATTTGGGTTATTTTAGGGTTAGTGGTAGTGTTAGGGTTAGTGTTTTTGTTAGGTTTAGGCTTAGGGTTAGGGTTTGTGTTAGGGTTAAGAGTTAGGTTTAGGGTTAGGTTTAGTGTTAGGGTTACAATTAGGGTTATGGTTAGGGTTAGTGTAACTTTCATGATTAGGGTTAGTGTTAGGGTAAGTGTTAGGGTTAGGGTTAGATTTAGGGATAAAATTAGTGTTAGGGTTAGTTTTAGGGACAGGATTAGTGTAAGGGTTAGGCTTATGTTTAGGATGAGGATTAAAGTTAGGGATAGAGTTAGAGTTTGTGTTTGAGTTAGTGTTAGGGTTATTGTTAGAGTTAGTGTTCGGTTTAGGGTTAGGGTTATGGTTAGTGTTAGGGTAAGGTTAAGGGTTAGGTTTAGGGTTAGTGTTAGGGATTGGGTTGGGTTAGGGTTCAAGTTAGGGTATGTGTTGTGGTAAGGGTTAGGGATAGGATTTGTGTAAGGGTTAGTTTTAGATTATGGTTGGATTATGATTGAGTGAGGGTTAGGTTTAGGGTTAGGGTTAGTGTTAGGGATAAGGATAGGGTTTGGGTTAGTGTTAGGGTTGAAATTAGGATTAGGGTTAGTGTTAGTGTTAGGGTTACCGTTAGGCTTAGGGTTAGTGTTAAAGTTTGGGTTTGTGTTAGGTTGAGGTTTAGGTTTACGGTTAGGGTTAGTGATAGGCTTAGGGTTAGATTTAGGGTTAGTATTAGGAAAGGGTTAGAATTATTGTTAGGGTACTGGTTAAGGCTAGGTTCAGAGTTAGATTTAGAATTAGAGTGAGGATCAGGGTTAGGAATCAGGTTATTGTTAAGGTTAGTTTAAAAGTTAAGATAAGGGTTAGGGTTAGGGTTAGTGTTAGGGTCAGTGTTAGGGTTTGAGTTATGGTTACAGTTAGGTTGAAGTTTAGGTTTAGGGTTTCTGTTAGGGTTAGAATTAGGGTTAGGGTTCGATTAGGGTTATAGTTAGGGTTAGGGATAGAGTTCATGTCAGGTTTTGGATTATGTATACATTTGGGTGAGTGTTAGTGTTAGAGTTAGGGTTAGGGTTAGTGTTACAGTTAGGGTTAGGATTAGGGTTAGGGTTAGAATTAGTGTTAGATTTAGGGTAAGGTTTAAGGTTTGTGTTAGAGTAAGGGTTAGGGTTAGAGTAAGGTTTAGGTTGAGGCTTAGGGTTAGTGTTAGGGTTTGTGTTAGGGCTAGGTTTCCAATTAGTGTTAGGGTTGGTGTCAGAGTTACGGTTAGGGTTAGATTTACAGATAGTGTTAGGGTTAGTGTTAGGGTTAGGGTTATGGTTTTTATTAGGTTGAGGGTTAGGGTTAAGGTTTGGTTTAGGGTTAGAATTAAGGTTATGGTTGGATTAGGGTTAGAGTTAGGGTTAGGGTTAGGGTTAGTGTTAGGGTTAAGGGTAGGATTAGTGTTAGTGTTAGGGTTAGGATTAGTGTTAGTTTTAGGGTTAGGGTTAGTGTTAAAATTAGGATTAGTGTTAGGTTAGTGTGAGGGTTAGTGATAGGGTTAGGATTATGTTTAGGGTTACCATTCAGATTATGTATAGGTTTAGTGTTTGGGTTAGTATTAAAATTAGGGTTAGGATTAAGTTAGGCTTAGGGTTAAGGTTAGGTATGGGTTAGGATTATGGTTTGGTTTAGGGTTTGTGTTAGGGTTATGGTTAGGATTAGGGACAGGGTTGATGTTATGGTTAGGGTTATGGTAGAATTAGGGTTAGGGCTCGTTTTAGGTTTAGGGTTAGTGTTAGTGTAAGTGTTAGGGTTGGGATTAGTGTTAAGCTTAGGTTTGGGTTTAGGGTTAGGATTAGTGCTTTATTGAGGGTTAGATTTGGGAATAGTTTTAGTGTTAGGATTAGGGTTAGTGTTATGGTTATTTTTTGGTTTAGGTTAGGGTTAGGGATATGGTTATGTTAAGTTAGGTTTAGGTGTAGGGAAGGTTTAGTGATTGTGTTAGGCTTAGGTTAGATTAGGTTTAGGGTTCCTGTTAAGGTTAGGGTTAGGGTTAGTGTTAGGGTTAGGTTTGGGTTCATATTAGGGTAGGTTTAGGGTTAGTCTTAGGATTATGATTAGGGTTAGGTTTAGACTTAGGGTTATGGTTACAGTTAGGGTTACGGTTAGTTATAGGGTTAGGGTTAAGTCTAGGGTTAGAGTTAGGGTTAGGGTTCAGTTTAGGGTTAGGATTAGTGTTAGGGTTATGTTTATGGTTAGGTTTAGGTTTAAGCTTAGGGTTAGCGTTAGGGTTAGGGTAGGTTTTAGGGTTTTGATTAGAGTTCCTGTTAGGGTTAGGGTTAGGGTTAGTGTTAGGGTTAGGGTTAATGTTAGTGTTAGGGTTAGGGTTTGATATAGTGTTAGGTTTAGTGTTAGTTTTTTTTTTTTTGGTTAAGGGTAGAATTAGGGTTAGTGTTAGGGTTAGGATTAGTGTAAATTTAGTGTTAGGTTAGGGTTAGGGATAAGGTTAAGTTTATCGTTTATGTTACGGTTAGTATTACGTTTAGGATTAGGGTTATTGTTTCAGTTAGCATTAGCGTTAGTGTTAGTGTTAGGGATCATGTTAAGGTTATGGTTAGCATTAGTGGTAGGGTTAGGTTCAGCATTAGAATATATTTAGGTTTATAATTAGAGGTAGTGTTAGTTTTATGGTTAGGGTTAGGGTAAGTGTTAGGTTTCGGGTTAGGGTTAGTGTTAGGATTATTTTTAAGTTAGGGTTAGAGTATGGGTTAGGGTTAGTGTTAGGTTTGGGGTTAAGTTTGTGTTTAGGGTTCGTTTTAAGGATAGGGTTAGGGTTAGATTTAGGCTAGGGTTAGGCTTTGCTTAGTCTTCATGTTAGGGTTAGGGTTAGGAGTAGTGTTAGGTTTAGCTTTAGGGTTAGTGTTACGGATAGTGTTAGGGTTACAGTTAGGGTTAGGGTTAGTGTTTGGTTTAGAGTTATAATTAGGTTTAGAGTTAGAGATAGGGTTGGGATTAGGGTTAACGTCAGGTTTAAAGTTAGGTTTAGTTTTAATGTAAGGGTTAGGGTTAAGGAGAGGATAAGTGTTTGGGTTAGTGTTAGGGTTTTTCATTAGGTTTTGGTTTAGGTTTCGATTTAGGGTTAGGGTTGATGTTATTGTTTAAGTTAGTGTTACTGTTAGGGTAGGTAAGTGTTAGAGTTAGGGTTGGGGTTAGTGTTATGGATAGAATTAGCATTAGGCTTAAAGTTAGAATTATGCTTATGTTAAGGTTTGGATTAGGGTTAAGATTAGGGTTAGTGGTAGGGTTAGGTTTATGGTTAGGTTTAGGGTTAGGATTAGCTTTAGGGAACGGGCTAGGCTTACTGTTAGGGTTAGGGTTAGAGTTCTTGTTAGAGTTAGGGTTAGTGTAAGGTTTACAGTTTGGGTTATGGTTATGGTTAGTTTTAGGGTTAGAGTTAGTGTTTGGGTTAGGTTTAGGTTTAGGGCAATGTTTAGAGTTACATTTAGGTTTAGGATTAGGTTTAATGTTAGTGTAGTGTTAGGGTTAGGGTAAGTTTAGGGTTAGGGTTATGGTTAGGGTTAGGTTTGGGTTATGGATAGGGTTAAGTTAGGGTTAAGGTTAGTGTTAGGGTTAATGTTAGGGTTAGTGTTAGTGCTGGGTTAGGGTTTAAGTAAGGTTTAGGGTTAGGGTTAGGGTTGTGAGTAGAGTTAGTGTTACTGTTAAGATTAGGGTTTTGGTGAGTTTTAGGCTTAGTTTTAGAGTTAGGGTTAAGGTTAGTGTTAGGTTTAATACAACATACACTAATGTGGCAGTATATAAAACGTGGATGTGTAACTGATGTCATTCTGCAATCTGTATACGGGGTAAAAACGGGAGTTCATAATCCACTTGAATCAAATGTATGAAATATGATATGTCAAGAGCTTTGTAATGTTTTGAACAACTAATAATAAAAAAATAATAAAAAAGTTAGGTTTAGGGTTAGTCTTAGGGTTATTTTTAGCATTAGGGTTAGTATTAGAATTAGTGTTAGCATAAGGGTTATCGTTTGTGCTAGGGTTGGGATTAGGTTTAGGGTTTGTGTTAGGGTTAGGGTTAGGGATAGTTTTATGGTTAGTATTAAGTATAGAGTGAGGCTTGGGTTTAGTTTTAGGGTTACAGATAGGGTTAGGGTTAATGTTAAGGTTAGGGTATAGTTAGGGTTAAGTTTAGTGTTAGTGTTAGGTTTAGGATTAGGGTTAAGTTTAGTATAGGGTTAGGGTTGGGGTAAAAGTGAGTGTCAAGATTTGGGTTTGAATTACTGTTAAGGTTAGAGTTAGGGTTACAGTTTTGGTTATGTAAGGTTTAGGGTTAGGGTTAGGTTAGGGTTAGAGTTAGAATTTGGCTTAGGGATTTTGTTAGGGTTAGGATTTGGGTTACATTAGGGTTAGGGTTAGAGTTAGGGATAGGTTTAGGTTTATGTTTAATGTTAGGTTATGTTTAGGTTTAGGGTTAGTGTTACAGTTAGGGTAAGTGTTAGTTTAAGTGTTAGGGTTAGGGTTTGGATTACTGTTAGGCTTAGGCTGAGGGTTGTGTTTAGGGTTAGAGTTAGGATTAGGGTTAGGCGTTGGGATAGGTTAGGGTTATTTTGGGGTTAGGATTAGGTTTAGGGTTAGTGTTACAGTTAGGTTTAGGGTTAAGTTTAGGGTTAGATTTAGAATTACATTTAGAATTATGGTTAGGGTTAGTTTGGGGGTTAGAATTAGAGTTAGAGTTTGAGTTCGGTTATGTTTAGGGTTAGTTTTAGAGTTAGGGTTAGGATTAGTGTTAGTTTTATTGTTAGGGTTAGTATTAGAATTAGAGTTATAATTTGTGTTAGGGTAAGTATTATGGTTAGGGTTTGTGTTACGGTTAAAGTTAGATTTAGGTTTTGGGTTATGTTTACTAAGAGGATTAAAGTGAGGCATAGGGTTAGGATAGGGTTAGTTTTATTGTTACGGGTAGGTTAGGGTTAATGTTAGGATTAGAGTTAGGGTTACTGTTAGTGTTAGAGTTAAGGTTAGGGTTACAGATAGGCTTAGGGTTAGGTTTAGGTTTAGGGTTTGGGTTAGCATTAGTGATCCAGATAGGGTTGAGTTTAGGGTTAGTGTTAGGGTTAGGGTTAGGGTTAGTGTTAGGGTTAAGTTTAGGGTTAGAGTTAGGATGAGTGTTAGGATTAGGGTTAGGATTAAAGTTAGGAAACGGTTAAGGTTAGTGTTATGTTAGGGATAGGGTTATGTTTTGGGTTAGGGTTTGTGATAGGGTTACAGTAGGGTTAGGGTTAGGGTTACCTTAGGCTTAGTGTTAGAGTTAGGTTAAGGTTTAGTGTTAGGTTTAATGTTATGGGTAGGGTTAGGTTTAAGAACTGGTTTAGTGTTAGTGTTAGGGTTACATTTAGGGTTAGTGTTAGTGTTAGGGTTATGGTTAGTGTAAGTGTTAATTTTAGTGTTAGAGTTAGGGTTAGGGTTAAGGTTAGGGTTAGGGTTACGGTTAGGGTTAACGTGAGGCCTAGGTTTAGTGTTAGGGTATGGTTAGGGTTAGTGTTAGAGTTAGTGTTAGGGTTAGGTTTAGGTTTATGATTTGTGTTTGGGTTAGGTTTAGTGTTAGGGTTAGGGTTATTGTTAGTGTTTTGGTTAAGTTTAGCGTTATGTTTAGTGTTCAGGTTAGGGATGATTTTAAGTTTAGTATTATCGTTAGGTTAAGGGTTAAAAGGTATTTCTTACCATTAGTGTTAGGATTAGGGTATTGTTAGTGTTAGGGATAGGTTTAGATTTAGGGTTAGTGTTAGGGATAGGGTAAGGGTTTGGGTTAGTGTTAGGTTTTGGTTAGGATTAAGTTTCGATTATGGTTAGGGTTAAGGTTAGGTTTTGTGTTATGGGTAGGGTTAGGGTTAGTGTTGTGGTTAGAATTTCGGTTAGGGTAAGAATTAGATTTAGCGTACGTTTTAGGGTTAGGGTTAGGCTTATGGTTACAATTAGTGTTCGTTTTAGTGTTAGTGTTAGGGTTAGGCTTAGTGTTAGGGTTAGTGCTGGGTTGAGGGTTAGGGTTTATGTTGTAGTTATGGTTAGTGTTATACTTTTGGTTACAATAAGGGTTAGGATTAGGGTTAGAGTTAGGCTCGTGTTAGAGTTAGGGTTAGGGTTAGGGTTAGGATTAGTGTTTGGGTTAGTGTTAGAGTTAGGTTTATGGATAGTTTTAGAATTAGGGTTAGGTGTAGTGTCATGGTAGGGTTAGGGTTAGGGTTAGAGTTAGTGTTAGGGTTAGGGTTAGTGGTAGGTTTAGGTTTGTATCTGGATTAGGTTCATGGTTAGTGTTAGGGTTAATGTTAGTGTTTGGGTTAAGTTTAGGGATAGGTTTAGTGTCAGGTTTAGGGATAGTTTTAGGGTTAGTCTTATCGTTATGTTTAGGGTTAAGTTGTTTCTTACCATTAGGATTAGGATTAGGCTATGGTTATGTTAGGGATAGGGTTAGGATTACTGTTGGGGTTATGGTTAGTGTTATAGTTTGGATTACAATAAGGGTTAGGATTACTATTAGAGTTAGGCTAGGGTTAGGGTTAGGGTTAAGTTTAGGATTAGGGTTTGTGTTAGGGTTAGTGTTAGAGTTAAATTAGGTTTAGGGTTAGGGTTCGTGTTAGGGGTAGCATTCATGTTAGGAATAGATTAGGGTTAGGGTTAAAGTTAGGTTAGTGTTAGGGTTAGTCATATGTTTAGTGTTATCATTAATGTTTGGGATAGGGTTATAGTTAGGTTTAGGTTTACTGTTAGTGATAGGGTGAGTTATAGGTTTCGTGTTAGGTTTAGGGTGAGGTTTAGGGTTAGTGTTAGGGTGAGGGTTCCGGTTAGGTTTAGGGTTACAGTTAGGGTTAGGTATAGGGTTTCATTAATGGTTAGGCTTAGCGTTAGGTTTAGTGTTAGAGTTAGAGTTAGGTTTAAGATTAGTGTTAGAATTAGTGTCATGGTAGGATTAGGATTAGGGTTTGGGATAGGGTTAGGGTTAGTGTTAGGGTTAGGGTTAGCATAAGTGTTAGGGTTAGGGTTAAGGTTAGAGTTCGTGTTAGGTTTACGGTTAATATTAGGGTTGGGGTTAAGTTTAGATTTAGGGTTAAGGTTAGTGTTTTTAGTAAGGGTTAGGGTTAGTGTTAGGTAAAAATTTAGGGTTAGGGTGAGGTTTAGGATTAATGTTAGGGTTAGGGTTAGCTTTAGGGTTAACATTAGGGTTGGGGTTAGGATAATGGTTAGGGTTTGGATTAGGTTTAGGATTCGGTTTAGGGTTAAGTTTGGGTTTAGGGTTAACCTTATTGTCAGGTTTAGAATTAGGTTTACACTTAGGGTTAGTGATAAGGTTAGGATAATGTTAGGGTTTGATTTAGGTTTTGTGTTAGTGTTAGGGTTAGGGTTAGAGTTATGGTGAAGTTTAGTGTTAGGGTTAGGTTTGGGTTAGGGTTATGATTAGGGTTAATGTTAGGTTTAGGGTAAGGGTTAGAGTTAGGTTTAGGGTTATTGTTAGTCTTAGGTTAGTTTTATGGTTAGGGTTAGTGTTAGTGTTAAGGTTAGGGTTAGGGTTTGGATTACATTTGGTGTTAGGGTTAGAGTTATGGTTGGGTTTAGGTTAGGTTTAGGTTAAGTTTAGAATTAGGGTGAGGGTTTGTGTTAGTGTAAGGGTTAGGGTTAGTGTTTGTATTAGGTTTATGTTTAGGATTGGCTTAATGTTATTTTTAGGGTTAGGGTTAGGGTTAGCATTAGAGTTTGGGTTAGGATTATAATTAGGTTTAGATTTAATATTAGGGTTTAGGTTAGTGTTAGTGTTATGTTAGGGTTGTGGTTAGTGTGAGGGTTAGGGTCAGGGTTAGGGTCTGGGTAAAGTTTAGGTTTAGGGTTATTGTTACGGTTACAGTTAGGGATAAGGTTATGTTTAGGTAAGGTTTAGGATTAGAATTAGGGTTACAGTTAGGATTAGGGTTAGCTTTAGGATTAAGGTAAGGGTTAGTCATGGGTTTATGTTTAGTGGTAGTTTTAGTGTTAGGGTGAGGTTTATTGTTACGGTTAGGATAAGGGTTATAGTGAGGCTTGGGGTTAGTGTTAGGGTTAGGTTTAGGGTTACGGTTAGGGTTAGTGTTAGGGTAATGGTTAGTGTTCACATTAGTATTAGGTTTAGAGTTGGGGTGAGTAATAGGGTTAGCCTTGGGGTAAGAGTTACTGTTAACATTTTGGTTAGAGTTAGTGTTAGGTTTAGTTTTAGGTTTAGGGTTAGGGTTAGGTAAACATTAGGGTTATGGTTTGTGTTAGTGTTTGTGTAAGGGTTAGAGTTAGGGTTAGGATTACATTAGATTTAGGTTTATGGTTAGAGATAGGGTTAGGATTAGGGTTAGTGATCATGTTTAAATTAGCTTTAGAATTCGTGTTAGGATTAATTTTAGGGTTAGAGTTAGGTTTATGGTGAAGCTTAGGGTTAGTGTTAGGGTTAGGGTTAGTGTTAGGGTTAGATTTAGGGATATGGTTAGTACTAAGGTTAGGGTTATGTTAAAATTAGGGTTTGGATTAGGGTTACAATTACAATCTGTTTAGTCTTAGTGTTAGGGTTAGGTTTAAGGTTAGTGTTTGGGTTATGTTTAGTGTTAGGGTTAAGCTTAGTTTTTGTTTTAGGGTTACTGTTAGAGTTATGGTTACAGTTACGGTTATGGTTAAATTTAGTTTTAGGTTTAGGGATAGGGATTGGGTTAGTCTTACATTAGGTTTAGGGTTAGTATTAGTTTTACTTTAGGGTTAGTATTAGGTTTAGGTTTAGGTTGAGGGTTAGAGTTAGGTAGAGGATTAGAATTAGGGTTAGGATAGTGATAGATTTAGGTTTAGGGTTAGGGTTAGTGTTAGGGTTAGGGTGAGGTTTAATGTTAGGGTTAGTGTTAGGGTTAGGATTAGTGTTTGGATTAGGTCTAGGTTTAGGGTTAGTGTTAGGTTTAGGGATAGATTTAGGTTAGAGTTAGGGCTAGGATTAGGGTTAGGATTAGTGATAAATTTAGGTTTAGGCTTAGGGTTAGTGTTAGTTGATGGTTATGGTTAGGGTTAGGTTAAGGTTCAGGTTATGGTTAGGGTTGGGTTTTGTGTTACGGTTAGGATTAAGGTCTGAGTTAGTTTTAAAGTTAGGGTTGAAGTTAGTGTTAGGGTTAAAATTAGGATTAGGTTAAGGTTTAGGCTTACATTTAGGGTTATGGTTAGAATTAGTGTTCGTGTAAAGATAGGGTTAAGGTTAGTGTTATGATTAGGGTTTGGGGTAGTGTTAGGATTAGGGTTAGGGTTTGTGTTAGGGTTACTGATAGGGTTACATATAGGTTTACAGGTATGGTTAAGATTATGTTTATGTTTAGGGATAGGTTTAGGGTAGGTTAGGGTTAGAGTTAGTGTTAGGTTTAGGGATAGGATTATGGTGAAGGCTAGGTTTAGGGTTAGGGTTATTTTTAGGATTAATATTAGGGTGAGGGTTAGTGTTTGGATTAAAGTTAGGGTTAGGTTACTGTTAGGGTTAGGGTTAGACTTAGGGTTTGGGTTTCTGTTAGGGTTAGGAATAGCGTTAATGTTCGGGTTAGTGTTAGGTTTGAGGTTATGGTTTTGGTGAGGGTTAAGCTTAGTGGTATGGTTAGGTTTAGGTTTCGTGTTAGGGTTAGGGTTAGGGTTTGTGTTATGATTACTGACACAATTACATAGAGGTTTAGGATTACCATTAGGATTTGGGTTAGTGTTAGGGATAGGTTTAATGTATGTTAGGGCTAGGGTTAGTGTAAAATTTATTGTTAGGTTTAGGTTTATGGTTAGTGTTAGGGTTAGGGTTTACAGTTATTTTTAGGTTAGGGTTAGGGTTACGGTTAGTGTTAGGTTAGGTTTAGGCTTATGTTTAGTGTTAAGTTTAGGTTTAGGGTTTGGGTTAGGGTTAGGGTTAGAGTAAAGGTTACCATTAATGTTTAGTTTAGGGTTATAATGAGGTTTAGGATTAGTGATAGGTTTAGTGTTAGCGTTATGTGAGGGCTAGGTTTAGGGTTACGGTTAGGGTTAGGATTAGGATTAGGGTTAGGATTAGGATTAAAGTTAGTGTTAGGGTTAGTGTTAGGGTTAGGGTAAGACTTACGTTAGGGTTTCTGTTAGGGTTAGGAATAGTGTTAGTGTTAAGTTTTTTGTTAGGGTTGGGGTTATTGTTTGGGTGAGTGTTAGGCTTAGTGGTATGGTTAGTTTTAGGGTTCATGTTAGAGTTACAGTTAGGGTTAGTGTTAGTGTTAGGATTTGGGTTTGGTTAGGTAAGTGTTAGTGATAGGATTAGGTAAAAGTTAGGGTTATAATTTGGAAAAGTGTTGTTGTTAGGTATCTGATTAGGGTTAGGTTTTGTGTTAGGGATAGGGTTAGGCTTAACTTTTGTTTTAGCGTTATGGTTAGTTTTATGATTAGGGTTAAGGTTATGGTTAGTGTTAGGGTTCTAGTTAGGGTTAGGGATAGGATTATGTTAGAGTTAGGTTTTGGGGTTAGGGTTAGTGTTATATTTAGGTTTATGATTAGGGTTAGTGTTAGTGTAAGAGTTAGGGTCAAGATTTGGGTTACTTTTAGTTTTGGGGTTAGGGTTACATTTAGGTTTAGGTTTAGTGTTAGGGTTAGGGTGAAGGTTAGACTTAGGTTCAGGGTTTGGTTTAGGGTGAGGGTTAGGGTTAGGGTTAGAATTATTTTTAAGTTTAGGGTTAGGGTTAGCATTAGGGTAAGTGTTAGGGTTAGGGTTAGAGTTAGATTTAATTTTAGGTTTAGGGTTAGGTTAAGGGTTAAACGTCATGTTACAGTTAGGATTAGTGTTAGGGTACGTGTGAGGTTTAGGGTTACGCTATCAATTAGAGTTAGTATTATGGTTAGGTTTAGGGTTAGGGTTAAATTTAGGGTTAGGGTCAAAATTAGGGTTAGTGTTAATATTTGATTTAGGGTTAGGTTTAGTGTTTGTTTTAGGGTTAGGTTTTGGGTTAGGTAAGGGTGAGGGTTAAGAATACATTAGGGTCAAGATTATGATTGTGTTAGGGTTTGTGTTAGGATTATAGTTAGAGTTATTGTTAGTGTTAGTGTTAGGTTAGGGTTAGGATTAGTGTTAGGACTAACGTTATGATTAGGTTTAGGTTTAGTGTTAGCATTAGGGTTATGGTTATGATTACGTTAGGATTATGATTAGTGTTAGTGTTAAATTTTCTGTTAGGTTTAGGATTAGGATTAATGGTAGGGTTAGAGTTAGGGTTAGGGTTAGGGTTAAGATTAGAAATAGAGTTAGGGTTAAGGTAAGAGTTCGGATTAGCATTAGGGTTAGTGTTAGGTTTAGAATTAGGGTACATGTTAAGGGTTAGGGTAAGGGTTAGTTTTAGGTTTATGTTTAGTGTTAGTGTTTGTTTTAGGGTTAGCAATAGTGTTAATTATAATGTTAGTGTTAGAGATAGGTTTAGAGTTAGTGTTACAGTTACATTTAGGTTTAGGTTTAGTGGTTGATTAGGGTTAAAGTTAGGGTTAAGTTTAGTGATAAGGTTAGGTTTAGGGTTAAGGTAAATGTTAGGGTAAGGTTTAGGGTTAGGGTTAGGTTTAGGGTTAGTGTGAGAATTAGGATTAGTGTTTGAGTTAGGATTTGGGCTAGTGTTATGTTTAGGGTTAGTGTTAGAGTAAGGATTAGGTTAGGGTTAGGGGTAAAGTTAGTGTTAAATTTTGTGTTAGTGTTAGTGTTAGGATTAGGTTTAAGGTGAGGGTTAGTGTTAGAATTAGGTTTAGGGTTAGGTTTAGTTTCAAGGTTAGGGTTAGGGTTAAGTTTACAGTTACTCTTAGCGTTAAGTTAAGGGTTGGGATTAGGTTTAGTGTTAGTGTTAGTGTGCAAATTAGGCTTTGTAGGGTTACAATTAGGGTTACAATTAGGTTTAATGTTTGTATTAGTGTTAAAGGTAGGGTTAGAATTATGTAGTGATTATGGTTAGGGTTAGATTTGGGTTAGGATTATGGTTTGTGTTAGGTTTTGTGTTAGGGTTACGGTTAGGATTAGAAAGAGTGTTATGGTTATTATTAGGGTTCTGGTTAGTGTTAGGGTTAGAATTAGGGTTCGTGTTAGTTTTAGGGTTAGTGTTAGTGTAATGGTAAGGGTTAGGTTTAGTGTTAAGAATAGGGTTAAGGTTAGGGTTAGGATTAGTTTTTGGTTTAGGTTTAGATTTAGGATTAGTGTTAGGGTTAGTGTTATGGTTAATATTAGGTTTAGGTTAGGGTTAGATTTACTTTTAGGTTAATATTAGGGTTAGTTTTAGTTTTGGTTTAGTGTTTGTATTAAGGATAGTGTTAGGTTAGGGTTAGGGTTAGGTTTGGGTTCATATTAGGGTAGGTTTAGGGTTAGTGTTAGGTTTAGACTTAGGGTAAAGGTTACAGTTAGTGTTAGGTTTAGTGATAGGCTTAGGGTTAGAGTTATGGTTAGGTTTCAGTTTAGGGTTAGAGTTAGTATTAGGGTTAGGGTTAGTGTTCAAATTAGTTTTAGGAATTGGGTTAGAGTTCGTGTTAGAGTTAGGGTTGGGGTTAGTATTAGGTTTAGAGTTAGGGTGTGGGTGAGTGTTAGGGTTAGTGTTACTGTTTGGATTAAGGTTAGAATTAGGGTTAGTGTAAGGTTTAGTGTAAATTTAGGGTTCGGATTAGGGTAAGCTTAGGGTTAGTGTTGTGGTTAAGTTTACAGTTTATGTTATGGTTAGTTTTAGGTTTAGGTGTACATTTAGGGTTGCATTTAGGATTAGGGTTAGTGTTAGGTTTAGGTAGAGTGTTAGGTTTAAAGTTTGGGTTAGGGTTAGGGTTAAGTTTAGCATTAGGATAAGGTTTATGTTTAGGTTTAGGGTAATAATTAGAGTAGTGTTAGTGTTAGGGTTAGGGTTAGGCTGAATTTTAGGGTTAGGTTTAGGGTTAGTGTTTGAATTAGTGTTAAGTTAGGGTTAGAATAAGATTTAGGGTTAGTGTTAGTATTGGGGTTAGGTTTGGGTTTTGGGTTCATGTTAAGGATAGGGCTAGGGTTAGATTTAGTTAAGGGTTACGGTTTGTCTTAGGGTTCGTGTTAGGGTTAGGGTTAGCATTAGTGTTAGTTTAGGTTTAGGGTTAGTGTTAGGGTTAGTTTTAGGGTTACAATAAGGGTTAGTGTTAGTGTTTGGTTTAGCATTATAATTAGGTTTAGGTTTAGAGTTAGGGTTAGGATTAGGGTTAATGTCAGGTTTAGAGTTAGGTTTAGTTTTAATGTAAGGATTTGGTTTAGGGATAGAGTTAGGCTTTGGGTTAGTGTTAGGATTAGTGTTAGGTTTCAGTTTTGGTTTCAGGTTATGGTTAGCGTTGATTTATTGTTAAGGTTAGTGTTACTGTTAGGGTTAGGTAAGGGTTAGGGTTAGAGTTACAGTTAATGTTATGGTTAATATTAGGGTTAGGATTAGGATTAGGATTGTGGTTTGTGTTAGATTTTGGGTTAGGGTTAGTGTTAGTGTTAGGTTTAGGTTTAGGGTTAGGGTTAGGTTTATTATAAGGTTGGGGTTACTGTTTGGGTAAGAGAGTTTGTGTTAGAGTTAGAATTAGGGTTAGTGTAAAGTTTTTGATTAGGGTTAGGGTTACGGTTAGTTTTAGAGTTAGATTTAGTGTTTGGGTTAGGTTTAGGGTTAGAATAATGGTTAGAGTTAGGGTTAGTTTTATGATTAGGGTTACTGTAGGGTTAGTGTTAGGGTTAGGGTAAGTTTAGGGTTATGGTTATGGATAGGGTTAGGGTTTGTGTTATGGTTAGGTTTAGGTTAGTTTTAGGGTTAGTGTTAGGGTTAAAGTTAGGGTTACGTTTAGGCTTAGTGTTAGTGTTAGGATTAGGGTTATCGTAAGGTTTAGGGTTAGGGTAAGGGTTTTGATTAGAGTATGTGTTACTGTTAGGGTTAGGGTTTTGGTGAGTGTTAGGCTTAGGGCTAGGTTTAGGGTTGACTTTAGTGATAGGTTTAGTGTTAGTGTTATGATTATGATTAGGGTTAGGGTTAGATTTAGGTTTATGGTTATGGTTATGTTATGGTGAGGTTTAGGTTAAGGTTAGCGTTAGGGTTAGGGTTATAGTTTGGGTTAGGGTTCATGTTAGTGTTAGGGTTAGGGTTAGGTTTTCTTAGAGTTAGGGTTAGAGTTAGTGTTTGTGTTTGGGTTAGGGTTAGGGTTGTTTTTAAGTTCAGTTTTAGGGTTAGGGTTAGTGTAAGTGTTACAATTAGAGATAGGGATAGCAGTAGGGTTAGGGAAAACTGGAAATCCGTATGCAACAAAATGAAACTGAATCCCTTTCTCCTGCCAATCAACAAATGGGCCAAAGACCTGAACAGACAATTCTCAGAGGAGTACATACAATCAATCAACAAGTACATGAAAAATGTGTTAGGTTTAGTGTTAGAATTCGTGTTATGTTTATGATTAGGTTTTGTGTTAGGGTTACGTTTAACTTTAGTGTTAGGCTCAGTATTAGTGTTACACTTAGGGTCAGGGTAAAGTTTAGGATTAGTGTTTGGGTAAGGTTTATGTTAGGTTTAGGGTTAGTGTTAAGGTTACAATTAGGTTTATTGTTAGGGTTAGGTTTAGGTTTAGTGTTAGGGTTAGGGTGAGTTTTAAGGTTAGGGTTAGGTTTAGGGTTATGGTTAGTGTTATGGTTATGGTAAGGATTTGTGTTTGAGTTAGGGTTTGGGTTAGAATCAGTGTTAGGTTAGTGTTAGGTTTATGGTTAGAGTTAGGGTAGGGTAAATATTAAGGTTAGGTTTAGTGTTAGAAATAGGGTTAGGTTTAAGGTTATGTTAGGGTTAGGGTTAAGATTCATGTTAGGGTTAAGTTTAGGGATAATATTAGATTTAAGTTAGGGTTAGGGTTATGGCTAGGGCTAATGTTAGTTTTAGGGTTACCGTTAGGATGAGAGTTAGGGTTAGGGTTCAGGTTAAGTTAAGGGTTATTTTTAGCATTAGTGTTAATATTATGCTTGGTAAGAGTTAGGGTTAGGGTTAGGGTTGTGTTTGGAATTAGGGTTCGGTTTAGGGTTAGAGTTAGGGAGAATTTTAGGTTTAGGGTTAGGGTTAGTGATAGGGTTAGTTCAGGTTTAGGGTTATGGTTAGTGTTAGGGTTAGGGTTAGTGTTAGGGTTAGGATTAGGCTTAGGTTTAGGTTTAGTGTTAGGTTTAGATTTAGGTTTCATGTAAGTGTTAGGGTTATGGTTAGTGATAGATTTAGGTTTAAGGTTACGGTTAGTGTTAGGGTTATGTTTAGGGTTGGTTTTAGGATTAGGGTTAGGGATATGGTGAGCTTTAGGGTTAGTGTAAGGGTTAGGTTTAGGGTTACTTTTAGTGTTAGGTATAAGGTTCATGATAGTGTGAGGGTTAGTGATAGTGCTGGGATAGGATTAAGTTTTGGGTTACCTTTAGTGTTAGTGTTAGGGTTAGGGTTAGGGATAGTGTTAGGGTTAGGGTTACTGTTATGGTTAGGGTTAAAGTTAGTGTTAGGGTTAGTTTTAGAATTAGGATTAAGGTTATGGTTAGGGTTAAATTTAGGTTTACATTTAGTGTTAGGGTTTGGGTTAGGTTTTGAGGTAGTTTTAGAGTTAGATTTAGGATTACAGTTAGTGTTAATATTAGAGTTAGGTTCAGGGATATGTTTTGTGTTAGCATAAGGTTTAGGTTTAGGGTTTCTGTTGAGTTAGTGACAGGATTAGTGTTACAGTTATGGTTAGGATTAGAGTTAGGATGAGGTTTAGGATTACTCTTAGGCTTAGTTATAGGGTTACGGATAGGATAGAGTTAGTGTTAGTGTTAGGGTTAGTTTTAGTGTTAGGGTTAGGGTTAAGGTTAGGGTTAAGGTTAGTGTGAGGCTTAAATTTAGGGTAAGGTTTAGTGTATGTTTTAGTGTTAGTGTATGAGTTAAAGTTAGCGATAGTGTTAGGGTTAGGGATATGTTTAGGGTAAGTTTTAAGTTTAAGGTTAGGGCTAGAATTAGTGTTACAGCAGGGTTAGGGTTTGGTTAATGTTAGGGTTAATGTAATTTTTTGGGTTGGAGTTAGGGTTAGGGTTCAGGTTACAGTTAGGGTTGGTTTTAGAATTAGCGATAGCGTTAGAGTTATGTTTAGTGTTAGGTTAGTGTTATGGTAAAATTATGGTTTGAGTTAGGGTAAGGTTTAGGTTTAGGTTTTCTGTAAGGGTTAGAGTTAAAAGATAGTTTTAGTGTTGGGGTTAGGTTTACAGTTAGTGTTACGTTTAGGTTTATGGTTAGTTTTAGGATTAGTGTTTTGGTTAGTTTTATACATAGATTTAGGGTTAGTGTTAGGGTTTGATTTAGGGTTATGTTTTGCTATAGGGATTGTGTTAGGTTTATGGTTAGGGTTTGTGTTAGGGTAACGTTAGTTTTATGGTTAGGGTTAGGGTTAGAGTTAGTGTTAGGGTTAGTGTTAGGGTTAGGGTTTGGATTAGGTTTCAGTTTAATGTTAGGGTTATGGTTAGTTTTAAGGTTAGTTTTAGGGTTAGGTGAGTGTTAGTGTTAGGTTTAGGGTTAGGGTTAGTGTTAGGTTTACAGTTATGGTTAGGACTCATGTTAGAGTTAGGGTTATGGTTAGTGTAAGGGTTAGATTTAGGGTTAGGGTTAGGGTTATTGTTATGTTTAGGGTTATGGTTAGTTTTAGCATAAGATTTGGGGTTAGTGTTGACTTAGATTTAGTGTTTGTGTAGGGTTGGATTTAGGGTTAGTGTTAGGGGTAAGGTTACAGTTATGGTGAGGCTTAGAGTTAGTGTTAGGTTAGGGTTAGGGTTAGGGTTATCGTAAGTGTTAGGGTTAGGGACAGATTTAGGATTAGGGTTATTGTTAGGATTAGGTTTAGGTTTAGGTTTAGGTTTAGGATTAGCATTGGTGTTTGATCTAAAGATACTGTTAGTGTTAGGGTATTTGTTAGGGTAAGTTTTAGGGTTTGTGATGGGGTTAGGTTTAGGGTCAGTGTTAGGGTTAAGGCTAAGGTTAGTGTTAGGATTAGGTTTAGGGTTAGTATTAGGATAAGTTTAGGGTTATTATTAGAGTTAGGGTCAGGGTTGGGTTTAGGTTAAGGGATAGAGTTATGGTTAGTGTTAGTGATAGGTTAGGGATAGGGCAACAGGGTTAGGGATAGGGTTAGGATTAGGGTTAGGTTTAGGGTTAGGGTTAGGATTAGGGTTAGGTTTAGGGTTAGGGTTAGTGTTATGGTTAGGATTAGGTTTAGGGTTAGGGTTAGGGTTTGCTTTAAGTTTAGGATTTCTCTTAGGGTTCCGGTTGGGATTATATTTAAGGTTCCAGTTACGGTTAGGATTAGGGTTAGAGTTAGGTGAGTTAGGGTTTAAGATAGGTCAGGGTTAGGGTTAGTGTTAGGGTTAGGATTAGGATTAGTTTAAGGTTAGGATTAGGATTAGGTTTAGGGTTCATGTTAAAGTTAAAGTTAGGGTTACTGTTAGCTTAAGATTTGGCTTAGGGTTAGTGTTAGGTTTAGGCTTATATTTAGGTTAAGGTTTACTGTAAGTATTATGGTTAGATTTAGTGTTAGTTTACGGTTAGAATTAGGGTGAGAGTTAGAGTTAAGTTTAGGATTAGGATTATTGTTAGTGTTAGTGGTAGGCTTAGGGTTAGTTTTAGGGTTACGGTTAGTGTTAGAGTTAAAGTTAGGGTTAGTGTTAGTGTTAGGGTTAGTGTTAGTGTTAGGGATAGGTTTGCTGTTAGGGTTAGAGTTAGGGTTATGTTTATGGTTTCAGTTAGGATTATGGTTATGTTTAGTGTTAGTGTTAGGATTAGGTTTAGGGTAAAATTTTGGTTTAGGGTTAGGGTTAAGGTCAGAGTTAGTTTTAGTTTTAGGGTTAGGGTTATGTTAGAGTTAGGTTATGGTTTAGGTTAGTGTTAGCGTTAGGATTAAGGTTTGATTTTGGGTTACAGTTAGGGATATGGTTAGGGTTATGATAAAGGTTAGGATTAGGGTTAGTGTTAGGGTTATGGTAAGGGTTAGGGTTAAGATTAGTTTTAGGGTTAGGGTTAGTTTTAGGTTAGGGTTAGGGATGGTTAAATTAGGGTTAGGGTGAGATTTATGGTTCGTTTTAGGATTAAGTTTAAGGTTTTTATTAGGTTTTGTTTTAGGGTAAGTGTTAGGGTTAGATTTAGGGTTAGGTTTAGTGTTAGGATGAAGGTTAGGTTTAGTGTTATAATTAAGATTAGGGTTAGAGTTATGTTTAGGGTTAGTGTTTGGGATGGATCTATATTTAGTGTTAGGGTTAGGATAAGGTTTAGGGTTAGAATTACATTTAGGATATGGGTTAGGGTTAGGTTTAGGATTTGAGTTAGGGTTAGTATTTGGATTAGGGTAAGGGTTATGTTGAGGGTTAGCTTTAGGATTAGGTTTAGGGTTGTGGTTAGGGTTAGCGTTAGAGTTAGGTTAAGGTTAGTGTTTAGTTCAGGGTTAGTATTATGTTTATGATTAGGGTAACTGTTCTTGAGAGTGTTAGTGTTAGGGTTGTGTTCATGTTATGATTAGGGTAAGGGTTCATGTTAGGGAGAGGGTTAGGGTTAGTGTTAGGTTTTGGATTAGGATGACGATTAGAGTTAGGGTTAGGGTTAGTGTTAGTGTTAACGTTAGGTTAGTGTTATGGTTAGGGTTAAAATTCGGGTTAGGTTTAGGTTTAGGATTAGGTTAATTTTTAGACTTATGGTTAATGTTAGGTTGTGGTTAGGTTTAGAGTTAGGGTTCGTGTTAGGGTTAGAGTTAATGTTAGGGTTAGGGTTAGGGTTAGCATTAGTGTTTGGGTTTACATTATAGTTAGGTTTTTAGTGTTAGTGTTTGAAGTAGGGTTAGTATTAGGTTTAGCATTAGAGTTAGGGAGCAGGTTAGTGTTAGGTTTCAGGTGAGGGTAAGGGTTAGGGTTATGTAAAGGTTAGCTTTCAGATTAGTTTAAGTATAGGGTTATGGTTTGGGTTATTGTTTGTGTTAGTATTAGGATTAGGGTTAGGGTAAGGGTTACATTATGGTTAGGGTTAGGCTGAGGGTTAGGGTTAGGATTCAGATTAGGGTTAATCTTAGGTTTATTGTTAGGGTTAGAGTTAGGGTTATGTTTAGATAATGGTTAGGTTTATGGTTGGGGTTACAGTTAGGATCAGGGCTAGGTTTAAATTTAGGGTAAGGATTAGTCATAGGGTTAGTTTTAGCATTAGGGTCAGTATTTGAATCAGTGTTTATGTTAGAGTTATCATTTGTGATAGGGTTAGGATTAGGTTTAGGGTTTGTTTTAGGGTCAGGTTTAAGGATAGTTTTATGGTTAGTATTAGGTATAGAGTGAGGCTTCGGGTTAGTTTTAGAGTTACGGTTAAGGTTAGGTTTAGTGTTAGGGTTAGGGTTAGGGTTAATGTTAGGGTTAGGATATAGGTAGAGTTAAGGTTAGTGTTAGGTTTAGGTTTAGGGTTAGGGTTAGGTTAAATAGGGTTAGGTTTTGGGTGAGGGTTAGTATTAAGATTTGGGTTTGAATTAGTGTTAGTTTTAGAGTTAGGGTTATGGTTAGGGTTATGTAAGGTTTAGGGTGAGGGTAAGGTTAAGGTTAGGGTCAGGGTTTGGTTTGGGGTTTCTTTAGGATTAGGATTAGTGTTACATTAGTGTTAGGGTTAGAATTAGGTTTAGGGTTAGGGTTAGGGTTAGTGTTAGGGTTAGGCTTAGGTTTATGTTTAATGTTAGTTTATTTTTAGGTTTAGGGTTAGTGTTATGGTTAGGGTTAGTGTTAGTGTCGGGGTTAAGGTTAAGGTTAGGGATAGAGTTAGGGTTAGCATTAGGGTTAGGGTTCGGGTTAGTGATAGGGATATGGTTGAGTCTAGGGTTAGTGTTAGGGTTAGGGTTATGTTTTGAGTTAGGATTTGTGTTAGGGTTATGGTTATCACTATGGTTAGGGTTACTTTAGGCTTAGGGTTAGGGTTAGGTTTAGGGTTAGTGCTAGGTTTAATGTTAGGGTTAGGGTTAGGGTTAAGGATAGGTTTAGTGTTAGGTTTATGGTTAGTTTGCGGGTAAGTGTTAGGGTTAGGGTTAGGTTTAAGGTTCGTGTTAGGGTTAAGATTAGTGTTAGTGTTAGGTGTAAGTTTATGATTAGGGTTAGCATTATGTTTAGGGTTACAGTTAGTGTTATGATTAGGCTTAGAGATAGTGTTAGAATTAGGGTTAGGGTTAGTGTTAGGGTTAGAGTTAAGTTGAGGCTCTAGGTTAGTGTTAGGGTAGGGTTAGTGTTAGGGCTAGCGTGAGGGTTAGGGTTAGGTTTAGAATTTGTGTTTGGGTTAGGTTAGGGTTAGTGTTAGGGTTATTGTTAGTGTTTGAGTTAAGTTTAGGGTTATGTTTAGTGTTAGAGATAGGGAGAATTTTAAGGTTAACATTATTGTTAGGTTAAGGGTTAAGGTATTTCTTTTCATTAGGGTTACAGATAGGGTGTGATTAGTGATAGGGATAAGTTTAAGGTTAGGGTTAGTGTTAGGGATAGGGTAAGTGTTTGGGTTAGTGTTAGGTTAGGTTTTGGCTAGGGTTAGGTTTCGGTCATGATTAGGGTTCGGGTTAGGTTTTGTATTACAGTTAGGGTTAGAGTTAGGGTTAGGGTAGGGGTTATAATTTTGGTTACGTTTAGGGTTAGGGTTTGTATTAGAATTAGGTTTAAGTTTAATGTTAGGGTTAGGGTTAGAATTAGGGTTAACATAAGTTTTAGTGTTAGGGTTAGAGTTAGGGTTATGGTTACAATTAGTGTTAGTTTTAGTGTTAGTGGTAGGGTTGGGTTTAGTGTTAGGGTTAGTGTTAGGTTTAAGGTTAAGGTTTGTGTTGGGGTTATGGTTAGTGTTATAGTTTGGGTTACAGTAAGGATTAAGATGAGAGTTAGATTTAGGTTAGGTTTAGGGTTAAGGTTAGGGTAAGTGTTAGTTTTAGATTAGTGTTTGAGAAAGTGTTAGAGTTAGGTTTAGGGACAGTTTTAGAATTAGGGTTAGAATTAGTGTTAGGGTTAGGGTTAGGATTAAGGTGAGGCTTAAGGTTAGTGTTAGGTTAGGGTTCGGGTTAGGGTAAGGGTTAGTGTTAGGGTTAGAATTATGATTAGGTTTTGGGTTTGTGTCTGGGATATGTTTACAGTTAGGATTAGGGTTACTGTTAGTGTTGGGTTAAGATCAGGGTTAGGTTTAGTGTTAGGTTTAGGGATGGTTTTAGGGTTAGTGTTATTGATAGGTTTAGGGTTAAGGATTTTCTTACCATTAGGGTTATGATTAGGATATGGTTACAATTAGTGTTAGTTTTAGTGTTAGGGTTAGGGTTAGTGTTAGGTTTAGGGTTACTGTTTGTGTTGGGGTTATAATTAGTGTTATAATTTGGGTTTTGATAAGGGTCAGGATTAGGGTTAGAGTTAGGTTAAGGTTAAGGTTAGGGTTAAATATAGGGTTAGGTTTAGGTTTAGGATTAGAGTTTGTGTTAAAGTTAGTATTAGGGTTATATTAGGGTTATAGTTAGGGTTAGGGTTCATGTTAGGGTTAGCATTCATATTAGGTTTAGGTTTAGGGTTAGGGTTAAAGTTAGGATTAGTGTTAGGATTAGGGTTAGGTTTAGTGTTAGCATTAGTGTTTGGGATAGGGTTATAGTTAGGATTAGGTTTACTGTGAGTTTTAGTGTTAGTTACAGGTTTAGGGTTAAGTTTAGTGTGAGATTTATTGTTAGTGTTAGGGTAAGGGTTAGTGTTAGGGTTAGGGCTACAGTTAGGGATAGGATTAGTGTTAGGTTTAGAGTTAGAATAAGGTTAGGGATAAATTAGTGTTAGAATTAGTGTTATGGTTGGGTTTGTGTTAGGGTTAAGGTTAGAGTTTGTGTTAGGATGAGGGTTAGTATTAGGGTTAGGGTTACAGTTAGAATTAGGGTTAAGGTTAGTGTTAAATTAGCTAGTGTTAAATTAGTTAGGGTTAGTGTTTGTTTTATATTAGGGTTAGGGTTATTGTTAGTGTTAGGTTTAGGGTTATGTTTAGGGTTAGGGTTTGTGTTAGGGTTAGTGTTAGGTTTAGGGTTCGTGTTAGGGTTAGGGTTAGGGCTATGGTTACGGTTAGGGTGAGGGTTGGGTTTAGTGTTAGGGTTAGGGTTAGGGTTAGGGTTATGTTTAGTGTTAGGTTTAGAGTTAGGTTAAAGTTAGAGTTTGGATTATGGTTATGGTGACAATTTTTGTTACTGTTAGGGTTAGGGTTAGGGTTATGTTTAGTGTTAGCGTTAAAGTTGGGGGTGTGTTAGTTTTACAGTTAGGGTTATGGTTATCGTTACGGTTATGGTTAAATTTAAGATTAGGGTTATGGTTAGTGCTACATTAAGGTTAGGGTTAAGGTTAGTGTTCGATTTAGGTTAAGGTTCATGTTAGGTTTAGGTTTAGGTTGAGGGTTAAAGTTAGGTTGAGGGTAAGAGTTAGGATTAGGATAAGTGATAGATTTAGGTTTAGGGTTAGGTTTAGTGTTAGGGTTAGGGTGAGGTTTAGTGTTAGGGTTAATATTAGGGTAAGGGTTAGGGTTATTGTTTGGTTTAGGTCTAGGGTTAGGGTTAGTGTTAGGTTTTGGGATAGGTTTAGGTTAGAAATAGGGTTAGAATTAGGGTTAGTGTTAGGATTAGGATAAAAGTTAGGGTTAGTGGTAAGGTTAGGGTTAGTTTCAGGCTTAGGGTTAGGTGAGAGTTAGTTTTAGGGTTAGGTTAAGGTTAGGGTTGTGGTTAGAGATTGGGTTTGTGTTATCGTTAGGGTTAGTGTTGGGGTTAGTGTTAGTATTAGGCATAGAGTTAGTGTTAGAATTAGATTTAGGTTTAGGGTTAGATTAAGGTTTAGGATTAGGTTTAGAGTTAGGGTTAGAATTCGTGTTAGTGTAAAATTAGTGTTAGGGTTTGTGTTAGGTTTAGTTATAGGGTTAGGGTTACAGTTTGTGTTAGGATTATGGTTAGGGTTATGTTTAGAGTTTTGGTTACAGTTTGGATTAGGTTAAGGTTAGGATTAGGGTTAGTGTTAGGCTTAAAGTTAGTGTTAGGATTAGATTTCGGGTTAGGGTTAGGTTAAGGTTTAGGATTAGGTTTAGAGTTTGGGTTAGAATTCGTGTTAGTGTAAAATTAGAGTTAGGGTTTGTGTTAGGGTTAGTTGTAGTGTTAGGGTTATGGTTTGTGTTAGGGTTACGTTTAGGGTTATGTTTAGAATTTTGGTTACACTTTGGATTAGGGTTAAGGGTAAGATTAGGATTAGGTTTAGGGTTAGAGTTATGGTTAGGTTCAGGGTTTCGTTAGGGTTAGGGTTAGGGTTTGAGGTACGTTTAGGCTTAGGGTTAGTGTTAGGTTTAGGTTTTAAGTTAGGGTTAGGATTAGTGTTAGGATTAGGGTTAGTGTTTGTGTTAGCATTAGTGTTTGGGTTAGGGTTATATTTTCGTTTAGGGTGAGTGTTAGTGCTAGAGTTAGGATTAGTGTTAGGTTTAGGGTTTGGGTTACTGCGAGGTTTAGCTTTAGGGTTAGTGTTAGTGGGAGGTTTGGGTTTAGGGTTAGGGTTGAGTCATGTTAGGGTTAGGATCAGGGTTAGGATTAGGTTTAGGTTTAATTTTAGTTTTGGGTTTAGTGTTAGTGTTAGTGTTAGGGTTAGGGTTAGGGTTCTTTCAAGATTAGGTTTAGGGTTAGGTTTATGCCTGTTGATAGGGTTAGGGTTAGTGTTAGGGTGAGGGTTATGCTTAGTGCTATGGTTACGGTTAGTGTTTGAGTAAGGGTTAGGGTTAGGACTAAGGATAGTGTTAGGGTTATGATTAGGGTTAGGTTTAGGTATAGTGTTAGGTTTAGGAATATGTCTAGGGTTTGGGTTAGGGTTAGGGTTAAATTTATGATTAGGTATAGGGTTACAGTAAGTGTTTAGGGTTAGTTTTAGTGATAGTGCTAGGATTAGGTTTAGTGTTAGGTTTTGGGTTATGGTTAGGTTTAGGTTCAATGTTAGGGGTAGTGTTATGGTTAGGGTTAGTGTTAGTATTAGGGTTATGGTAAGACTTAGGGTTAGGTTAAAATTTAAGGTTAGGTTTAGTGTTAGGTTTAAGTTTAGGGTTAGGATTAGGGTTAGAGTTAGTGTAAGGGTTGGGTTAAGGTTAGTGTTAAGATTAAGATTAGTGTTAGTGTTTGTGTTAGGATTAGGGTTATTTTTATGTTTAGTGTTACAGTTAGGATTAGGGTTAGGTTTAGGGTTAGTTTTAGGGTTAGTGTTGTGGTTAGGTTTAGGGTTAGATTTAGTGTTAGTGTTAGGGTTGAAGTTTGTATTAGGGTTAGGGTGATGGTTAGTGTTAGTTTTATGTTAACTTTAGGATTAGAGTTAGTGTTAGGATTATTTTTAGTGTTAGGGTTTGCTTTAGGTTTAGTTTTACGGTTAACATTAGGGTTAGGGTTAGGTTTTCTGCTAGGGTTAGAGTGAGTGTTAGTGTTAGTGTTAGGGTTAGTGTTAGGTTTAGGGTTAGTGCTACGTTTAGAATTAATGTTAGGTTTAGGGTTAGGTTTAGCGTTATTGTGTTGGTTATGGTTAAGACTTGTCATAGTGTTAGGGTTAGAGTTTCAGTAAAGATTAATGTTAGGGTTACTGTTAGGGTTAGTGTTAGGGTTAGGGATAGGGTTAGGTTTAGATATAGTGTTAGGTTTAGGAATATGTTTTGGGTTAATTTTATGGTTCATGTTAGGTTTAGGGTTAGTGTTATGGTTATGGTTAGCTTTAGGGTTAGGGTTATTTTTAGGGTTTGGGTTTGGTTTAGTGTTAGAGTATGGGTTAGGGTTAAGGTTAGTGTTAGTGTTAGGGTTAGGGTTTTTAGTTAGGGTTTGGTTTGGGTTGGGTTAGGTCTAGGGTTATGGTTAGAATGAGGTTTTGAATTAGGTTTAGTGTTAGTGTTAAATTTTGTGTTAGAGTTAGGGGTAGTTTTAGGATTAAGTTTATGGTTATTGTTAGTGTCAGGGTTAAGGTTAGTGATAATTTTAGGGTTAGGGTTAAGGTTATGTCTACAGTTAGGGTAAGTTTTAGGGTTACGGTTAGGGTGTATGTTAGGTTTAGGTTTAGCGTGAGTATTAGGGTTAGGTTTAGGTTTAGCTTTGGTGTTAGTGTTTGAGTTAGTGTTAGGGTTAGGATTAAAGATAGTGTTAGGGTTAATGATAGGTTTAGAGTTAGTGTTAGAGTTAGGGTTATGGTTATTGTTATG
Organism: Spermophilus citellus; assembly: GCF_964194105.1. Lineage (NCBI taxonomy): Eukaryota > Metazoa > Chordata > Mammalia > Rodentia > Sciuridae > Spermophilus > Spermophilus citellus. The sequence continues at coordinate 2,843,708 of NW_027673039.1, read as the reverse complement.
GTTAGGTTTAGGTTTAGTGTTAGTGTTAGTTTAAGGTTATGGTTATTTTTAGCCTAAGGGTTAGAGATAGGTTTAGGGTTAGTATTCATGTTGGGGTTAGGGTTAGGATCAGGGATAGTTTTAAAGTTAGGGTTGGATTTAGGGTTATGTTTAGTGTTATGGCTAGGGTTAGGGTTAGTGTTAGGGTTACAGATAGGATTAGGGTTAGATTAGGGTTCTGGTTAGGTTTAGGTTTAGTGTTAGTGTTAGTATTAGGGTTAGTGTTAGGGTTAGGGTTAGCGTTAGGTTAGGTTTAAAGGTAGGATTAGTTTAAGATTAGTGATAGTGTTTGCATTAGGAATACTGTTAGTGTTAATTTTGGGGTTAGGGTTAGTGTTAGGGTTAGGGTTAGGGTTTGTGTTAGAGTTAGTGTTAGGGTTATGGTTAAGTTTAAAATTAGGGTTAGAGTTAGTGTTATATTTAGGGTTAGGGTTAAGGATAGGGCTAGAGTTACAGTTAGCTTTAGAGTTAGAGTTAGGGTTAGAGTTATGCTTAGGGTTAGGTTTAGTTTTAGGTTTAGTGTCATAGTTAGGGTTAGTGTTAGTGTCAGGGTTAGGTTTAGGGTAAAAATTAGCAATAGGATTAGTGTTAGGTTTAAGGTTAGTGTTAGGGTTAGGTTTACTGCCAGGGTTAGTTTTAGGGTTAGCTTTACCTTAATGGTTATAGTTAGTGTTAGGGTTAAGCTTAGGGTTACGGTTAGATTGAGGGTTAGGATTAGTGTTAATGTTAGGGTTAGGGATAAGTTTAGGGTTAGTGTTAGGGTTAGAGTTAGGATTAGGTTTAGTATGAGTGTTAGGGTTAGGGTTAGGGTTAGGGTTAGTGTTTGGGTCAGGGTTACGTTTATGGTTAAGTATAGTGTTAAGGTTAGAGAAAGGTTTAGAGGTAGTGTTAGGGTTAGTGTTATGATTAGTTTTATAGTTAGTATTAGTGTTAGTTTTATGGTTAGGATTAGAGTTGGTTTTAGGCTAAGAATTAGGGTTAGGCTTAGGGTTAGGGTTAAGGTTAGTTTTAGGGTTTGGGTTAAGTTTAGGGTTAATTTGAACCTTAGGGTTAGAGTTAGGGTTAGAGATACTGTTAGGTTGAGTGTTAGGGTTTGAGTTCGGGTTTGGTTTATTTTTAGGGTTATGGTTATGGTTAGAATTAGTGGAAGGATTAGGGATGGGGTTAGGTTTAGTGTTAGGTTTAGGGTGAGGGTTAGTGTTAGGTTTACTGTTAGAGTTACGGTTAGGGTGATGGTTAGTTTCAGGGTTAGTTTTAGGGTTAGGCTTAGTGTTTCTGTTAGAATCCGTGTTAAGTTTAGGGTTAGGGTTGGAGTTAGGATTAGTATTAGGGTTGGGGTTAAAGTTAGGGTTAGCATTAGGTTTACAATTAGTGATAGGTTAAGGGTTATGATTAATTAGGTTTAGGTTTGGTGTTAGGGTTAACGTTAGTGTTAGGTAAGAGTTAGGGTTAGGGTTAGTGTTAGGGTTAGGGTTATGGGTAGAGTTAGTGTTAGGGTTAGGTTTAGGGTTAGAATTAGATTTTGTGTTAGAGTTAGGATTAGGGTTAAGTTAGGGTAAGGTTTATGGATAAAAATGTTGTTACGGATAGGATTACGGTTAGTGTTAATTTTAGTGTTTACATTAGGGTTAGGGTGAGTGGTAGGGTTAGTGTCTGTGTAAGTGTTTGAATTAGTGTTAATGTAATGGTTAGGGTTAGTGTTAGGGTTAAGTTTAGTGTGATGGCTAAAGTTAGGGTTTGTGTTAGGGTTTGTGTTAGAGTTAGGGTTAGGGTTAAGGTTGGTTAGTTTTAGTGTTAGGGTTATTATTAGGTTTAGGTTTACTGTTAGTGTTAGGTTTAGCTTTAGGGTTAGGGTAGGGTTAGGGTTAGTGTTAGTGCAATAATTAGGTTTAGGGTTAGTGTTTGTGTTACAGTTAGAGTTATGGTTAGGGTTAGGTTTAGAGTTAGGGTTAGTATTAGGATAAGGGATAGGGTTAGGTTTAGGTTTATAGTTAGGGTTAGGGTAAGAGTTAGTTACGGTTAGGGTTTGTGTTAGGGTTAGTGTTAGGGTTAGCATTAGGCTTAGGATTAATGTTAGGGTTAGGGTTAGGGTGAGTTTCAGTGTTGGTTTAGGGTTAGGGTTCAAATTAAGCTTATGGTTAGTGATAAAGTTTGTGTTAGTTTAAGATTAGTGATAGGGTTTGTGTTATGTTTAGGTTTGGGTAAGTGTTAGATTACTTTTTGGGTTAGCATTAGGGTTAGGTTTAGCATTAGGGTTAGGATTAGGGTTAGTTTTATGGTTAATGATAAACTTAGGGTTAGTGTTCCATTTAGGGTTATGGTTAGGGTTAGGTTTTGTCTTAGGATTAGTGTTATGTTTAAGGATAGAGTTTGGGTTAGTGTTTGGGTTAGGGTAAGTTTTAGGGTTAGGTTATGTATTAGTGTTAGATTTTTGATAGGTTTAGTTTCACTAACCGGGTTATGGTTAGTGTTAGTGTTAGGGTTTGGGTTAAAGTTAGGGTTATGGTTAGGGTTAGTGTAAGTTTTAGGGTTATGGTTAGAATTAAGTATATTGTTAGTTATAGGAATATGTTTAGGGTTAGTGTTAGGGTGTGGTTAGATTTAGAGTTAGTGTTATGGTTACATTTAGGGTTAGGGTTAGGTATAGTGTTATGTTTGGAAATAGGTTTAGGGTTAGTGTTAGGGTTAAAGTTAGATTCAGGGATAGGATTTCAAGTATGGTTAGGGTTTCGGTTAGGGTTAGAGCTAGGGTTGTGGTTAAAATTAGGGTTTGAGTTAAGGCTAGTGTTAGTGTTAAACTTTCCATTAGAGTTAGTGTTAGGGTTAGTGTTCGGGTTAGGTTTATGTTTACTGTTAGTGTTAGGGTTGGGGTTAAGGATAAGTTTAGGTTTAGTGTTAGGGTTAGGGTTAGGGTTATGTATACAGTTAGGGTTTGTGTTAGAGTTAGGGTTGGGGTTCATTTTAGGGTTAGGTTTAGCATGAGTGTTAGAGTTAGGGTTAGGTTTAGATTTGGTGTTAGAGTTAGGTTAGGGTTAGGGTTAAGGGTATTGTTATGTTTAGTTATAGGTTTAGATATAGTGTTAGTGTTAGGGTTATGGTTAATGTTATGGAAAGGGTTATGGTTAGGTTTAGGATTAGTGTTAGTGTCAGTTTTAGTGTTATGGTTAGTGTTAGCCTAAGGGTTGCGGTTAGGTTTAGTGTTAGAATTATTGTTGGGATTAGGGTTTGGATTAGGGTTAAAGTTAGGGTTGGATATAGGGTTAGGGTTAGTGTTAAATTTAGTGTTGCTTTTAGGGTATTTTTAGTATTAGGTTTAGGATTTAAGTTAAAATTGGGATTAGTGTTAGGGTTACAGATAAGATTAGGGTTAGATTCTAGGTTAGGATTAGGTTTAGTGTTGTTAGGGTTAGGGTTAAGGTTAATGTTAGTGTTAGGGTTAGTGTTAGGTTAAGTTTAAGGGTAGATTAGTGTTAGGGTTAGAGTTAGTGATAGTGTTAGGGTTTGCGTTAGGAATAGTGTTAGCGTTTGTTTTACGGTTAGGTTAGGGTTGAGTTAGGGTTAGTGTTATAGTTTTGGTTAGGGTTTTTGTTAGGGTTAGTGTTAGGATTATGGTTAGGTTCAACAATAGGGTTAGGGTTAGTGTTATGTTTAGGGTTAGGTTTAAGCATAGTGATAGAGTTAGGGTTGGTGTTAGGGTTAGGTTGAGGGTTAGTGTTAGGGTTAGCATTAGTCTTAGGGTTAGGGTTTGTTTTAGGTTTAGTGGTCAGGTTAAGGTTAGTGTTAGTTTTAGGTTAATGATTAGGATAATGGTTAGGGTTAGGTTTGGTCTTTGAGTTAATGTTATGGTTAAGGCTAGAGTTAGGGTTAGTGTTTCGGTTAGGGTAAATTTGGGGGTTAGGTTAAAGGTTATTGTTAAATTTCTGTTAGGTTTAGTTTTAGGGACAGGGTTAGGTTAAGTGTTAGCAGTAGAGTTTGGGTTAAGGTTAGGGTTATGGTTAGAGTTAGTGTTAGGGTTAGGATAAGGTGTAGTGTTATGGTTGGGAATAGTTTTAGGGTTAGCATTAGGGTTAGGGTTAGATTTAGGGTTAGTGTTATGGTTAAGGTTAGGGTTAGGGTTATGGTTAAGTTTAGTGTTATGGTACAAATTATAGTTAGGATTAGTGTTAGGGTTAGGTTTAAGATTTCAGTTATGGTTAAGGTTTGGGTTAGGGTTACAAACACTAAACCTAGCTCTAAACATCACCCTAACCTTAAACCTAACCATAACACTAGGCCTAGCCCTAAACTTAACCCTAAAACTAACCTTAATTGTTACCTTATTTGTTACAATAGCCATAACCATAACACTAGCCCTAAACCTAACCATAACACTAGGCCTAGCCCTAAACTTAACACTAAAACTAACCTTAATTGTTACCTTATTTGTTACAATAGCCATAACCATAACACTAGCACTAAACCTTATACAAAATTAGTCCTAACCCATATCCTAACACGACCTTTAACCATAAACCTAACTCTAAAACTAGTCCTAACCTTAGCTCTAACCCTATCATTTACCCTAAGCCAAACCCTCACCCTAATGCTAACAGTATTCTTAGCACTAATCCTTAGCCTTACCAAAACCTAACTTTATAACTAGTCCTAACCCTAGCCTTCATTCTAGATCTAAGCATAACCTGAACCCTAACCTTATCCCTGACCATTATTCTGACCCTAACAATAATCTTACCTATAAATCTAAACCTAACCCTAAACTGAACCCTAACACTAGCCCTACTGGTAACCTTACACCTAAAGCTAACCCTAACACTAGTCCTAGACCTAAACCTAATCCTAAATCTAGTCATAACTATAGCTCTAGACCTAAAGACAAACTGGAGATAGCCTTAATAATAACCCTTAACCTAACCCAAACTCTAACCCTACCTCTAGACCTAACCCTAGTCCTAATTCTGCTTTAACCCTAACCATTACCATACCTAACACTGTCCTTGACACTAACACTAACCCTAGCTTTAAACTTCACCCTAACCCTAAAACTAACACTGAAACTACATCAAGCCTAGCATTAAGCATAAAACTAGTCTTTATCATTACACTAGTTCTTACATTAGCCATAGCTCTAACCTATCACAAAACCTAGCCCTAATCCAAGACCTATCTTAGCATTAAACCTAAAGCTAACCTTAACAATAACCCGAGCCCTAACTATAAACCTAAGCCTAACTCTAGACCTAATCCTAACCATAAACCCAGCCGTAACCCTAGCTTTAACCGTATTCATTACCCTAAGATAACTATAATCCTTATGCTAACCCTAGGCAGTAACCTAATCTTAGCACTAGCCTTAATCCTATCTATTAACCTAAACCTAACCTGAACCCTAAATCTAACTGTGTCCACACCCAATCCCTAAATATAAGACAAATTTGACCCCTAAACTTAAACCTTAACCTAACCCCAACTCTAAACTAGACCCTGACTCTAATAATACCCATAACTCTAAACTTGACCCTAACAAGAAACCTAAATTTCACAATAGACGTAGCCATAATCTAACCCTAAAACTATCCCTAACCATACCCTAATAATACCCATAGCTCTGAACTTGACCATAACCCAACACATAACCCTTAGCCTAGACTTAGCCATAAACCTAAACCTAAAACTATCTTTAACCATAATTCTGGACTTGAAATTAGCCCTAGGACAAATCCTAGACCTAACCCTATAAACACACCTAGCCCTCATTCTTGTCCTAAACCTAGCCTTAATCATAACCCTATCTCTAGCCCTACACCTAACTCTAATTCTAACCCTTACCCTACCACTAAACCTACCTATAATGTCATCTCTTACCCTAAATTTAAACCTAACCCTAACCCTAACCAAAGGCTTAAGCTAAAAAACAAAACATAGCCCTAATCCTAGCCCTAATTTAGCTCTATCTATAACCCTATCCTAACCCTAGCCATAAGACTAACTCTAACTCTTGCCCTAGCCCTAGCTCTAGTTTTATCCCTATCTGCTACCATAAAACTAACACTAGCCCTAACAGTTGCCCGAAAGTTAGTTGCAGCCCTAATCATAACTCTAAATCTAACCTTAAACCTAAGCCTAAGCCTAACACTAACACTAGCCCTAACCCTAATGATAATAGTAAAACTAGCCATAACTCAAACCTAGCAGTAAACCAAAACCAAGCAATAGCCCTAACCCTAAACATTAGCTTAAATCAAAAACTAACACAACACTTAGACCTAAACCTAGCCCTAATTCGAGTCCTAAGCCTAATCTTAAAACTAACCCTGACATTGACTCATATCCTAACACTCACCCTATATCAAAACACTGCCCTAAACGCAAACTGAACACTAACATTAACAATAGCCCTAATTCGAGTCTTAACACTAAACCTAAAACAAACCCTGACCCTGACTCCTATCCTAACAAGAACCGTAGCTATAAATATCACATTAACCATAAACCTAACACTAGCACTCAAAGTTCCCCTACTCTAACCCTAAAACTAAGCCTAATGGTAACCCTAGTTCTTACATTAGCCGTTGCCCTAATCCTGGCCCTAACCCTAACACAAAACTAGTCCTAAACCAAGCCCTAAACCTAGCTTTAACTCTAACTCTAACCCTAACCATAGCCGTAACCCTAGATCTAAATCAATTCCTTTCCCTAAGCGAAATCCTAAAATGAAATGTAACCCTAGAACTATCTCTAGTCTTTAGACTAACCAAAACCCTAACCCTATTAATAGTCCTAACCTCAGACTTTGTTTTAGCTCTAACACTATCCCAAATCCTAACCCTAACCTTGATCCTTATTCTGACCCTAAGAGTAAACCTAGGTCTAACCCTGACACCAACCCTAACTTAAATTTAACATAATCCTATCTCTAGACATAATTTTAAACCTTACTCATCCTAGCCATAACCATAGCTCAGAATATAACCCTTATGCTAAACAAAACCCTAAACCTAATCCTAGTTCTAACCCTCACCTTAACCCTAACACAAGACCTAATTTTAACCATAATCCTAGCCCTAACCTTAACTCTAACTGTATCCATTACTGTAAACATAATCCTTACCATAATTCTAACCCTAGGCTTATCCCTAACCCTATTGCTTTCCCCAAAACTACCAATTAGCCTAACCTACCCTGAACCCTAAACCTAATCCAATTATTATACTAAACCTAACCTGAATGCTAATTTGAGCCCTAACCCTAAACTCAAACGTAAACCAAACCCTAATACTAACCATGACCTTAATAATTCCCCTAGCTAAAAACCTGACTCTTACCCTACCTAAACCTTACACTAGACCTAGCCATAAAACTAACCCTAAAACTATTCCTAACCTTAACCCTATCCGTGATATTAACCCTAGCCATAATCCTAGCCGTAACCCTAACACAAACCCTAGCCCTTATTCTAGCCCAAAACATAGCCTTAATTTTATCCCTAACCCAAACCCTAGGCCTAAACCTAACACTAACCCTAGCCCGAATCTTTGTCCTAATTTAGCCCTATCCCTATATCTAACCCTAATCTTAGCCCAAAGACTAACTCTAACTCTAAATCTCACCGTAACCTAAAAAATGCCCTAATCCTATACATATCCCTAGCACTAATCTTAGGTTTAACCCTATTCATTACCCTAATGATAACCCTAACCCTTATGCTAAATATTAGGCCTAACCTTAACCCTATCCATTACACTAAACCACATCTAAACCCTAAACGTAACTGTCATTAACCCTCACCCTAAACCTAATGCTAATTCAAGCCCTAAACCTTACCTCTAACATAAAACAAACCCTAAACTTGAACCTGGCCCTAATAATAACCCTAGCTCTAAACCTAACCCTTACCATAAACCTAATCCTTACATGGGACCAAGCCATAAAGCTAACACTAAATCTATCCTTAACTGTAATGCTAGACGTGGCATTGGCCTTAGCCCTAATACAAGCCCTAACCCTAACACAAAGAGTAGCCTTAATTCTAGCCCTACGTCTAGCCTTAATCACAACCCTAACCTTAACCCTAGCCCTAAACCTAATAGTAACCCTCGCCCTAGCCCAAAAATAGCTATAACCCACTCCCTTACCCTACATATAATCCTAACTACAAACCTAACCTGAGGTCTAAACCTAAGAGTAAACCTAGCATTAATTTAGCCCTATCCCTAAACATAACACTAGCCCTAGCCCTACGACTAACTCTCTCACACTAGCCTATTACTAGTTCGAACCCTATCCCTTACCATAACACTAACCCTAAACCTAAACCTAGTCCTAACCCTTGCTCTATCCTTAGTCCTAGCCCTAACCATAGATCAAATCCTAACTCTAAATCTAACCCTAACCGAAGCCTAAGCCTAACCATTATAAATACATTTATATTTAGATTATATATTTATAGATGTTGGCTTCAATTATTATTTAGAATATAGTCATTAGTTTCATAAAAGGAATACCACTTCTGGTGGTGTATAGAGAATTGATGATCAGGGTTAGGATGCTATGTTAAGGAGGAAAGGAGTGAGGTATGAGATTAATCTATCTTAGTAAATTGGAGGAGAACTGTAATGAATAGACAAGGGTAATTTATGGAAGAATGTATAAATTCAAATTTCGTATCAGTATTCATAAAATTACCCTATGTATTAATAGTAAAGTTTGGAGGTTGAAAGTGGGATAGAGGGAGGAAGAAAAAATAAAGAAAAAACAAGAAAGAAAGAGAGGGAGAATGAAAATATTATAAAATAAAGGGGGGTGAGGTGGGCCTATGCAATTCCTCTAGATTAAACAATTCTGGTGATTCAGTTCTTAAAGTCCAATTTCATGCAAAGTTCTTGGTTTCACGTATGTTGAGATTGTGAGGGCCAGAGGGGGAAGGGTAGAGGAGAAGAGATGAGAAGAGCGAGAATAGAAAAGTCTCTCAGAACTCTGTTTTCTTCCAGTAGGTGGAGTTGTCTATTCCTAGCTTGAGTCTCTGTGCTAAGTGTGGTAGAGGTAGTCAGTTTGAGAGGGCTTGAGCTTCTACCTGGAGCCTCCCTACTCTTAGTCTCTGAGTTGGAAACAAGGTACTTGTACAGTTGCTGTTCTGCATTGATAGCTACACCCCCCACCCCCCAAAAATATAAAAAGCTTGTGAGAAAAATCTTGAGTTATCACACCTGGAGGTAGGGGAGTTGGAAACCGGGTACCTGAGAAGCCGCAGAACTGAGCTGGTTGCCAGGGTCACTGAAAGATGGTGAGTAAGGTTTTCCAAAATGCATTCCATCTATTACCTGTGTATGGTGTTTGGTGAGGTGGGTGGTTCTGGAGTGACCTTTGGCCATGTCCAGAGCTTGGCCTTGTGACCCACAAGCAAAGACTCTGTGTTCTGTGCTACCTGTCCTCTGCACTGAGAGTGCCTGCACAGCCAAGACTTCTGTCTGAGCTGAGAGCGAAACCTCAGCAAACACTTCCCTCTTCGCCAAAAGCTTACACAGGGCTGAGAATTCAATCTGAGCTGAGATCACAGACTTCCATCTGTGCAGAGAGCTCATGCTCAGCTGAGACTTCTGACTTCCCACTGAGCCAAGAACAACTACACAGCTGAGCCTTCCATCTGCACAGAGAGCTCCAGCCTGGCCCTAGTTTTCTTCAAATTTCTATGATATTGGGCAAGGCAAGTGTGAAGGTTAGGGCTAGGGCTAAGGTTAGGATTAGGCTTACAGCTAGTTATAGTGCTACATTTAGGGTTAAGTTTTGGGCGAAGGTTTATGGTTAGTGTTAGGACTATGGGTAATATAAGAACTAGGATTATGGTTATGGCTAGTTTTAAGGTTAGGGTTATGGATAGGACTAGCATTGGGGAAGATTTGGGTTAGTATAAGGTTTACAGCTAGGGTTTGTGTTAGGGTAAGGGTCAGTGTTCAGGTTAGCATTGGATTTTCTGTTAGGAGCACACTTTTACTAGGGTTAGTTCTAGGGGTAGTCATTGTGTTAGACTAATGGTTATTGTTAGTGCTGGAGCTAGGTTTTTGTTTAGGGCTATGGCTTGAGTTATGGCTATATTTAGGATTAAGTTTAGGTCTAGTGTTAATGTTATGGTTAGGTTTAGGTATAGATTTACCTATAGGGCTAGTGTTAGTGTTTGGTTTAGGGTAAGGGTCAGGCTTAGACCTAGGGTTAGCGTTAGAGTCAGAATAAGGGTCAGGGATAGGCTTATTGTTTGGGTTAGGGTTAGAGAGAGAATGAGGCCTAGGGTTAGGACTAGTAATAGAGTTAGGGTTTGGGGTAGGCTAAGGATTAGGGTTAGGACTAGGGAAGCATTAAGGTGAGGGTTGGCATAGGGTAAGGGATAGGGTTAGAGCTAGTGTTAGGGTTAGGGTTAGTGTTAGTGTTAGGGTTAAAGCTAGGGTTAGGGTTCAGATTAAGGCTATGTTTGGTGTTAGTGTTAGGGCTATTGCTAATGTAAGACCTGGCATTACGATTAGGGCTAGTTTTAGGATTAGGGTTAGGGCTAGGTCTAGGGTTTGGGTTAGGTTTAGGGTTAGGTTGATGTTTAGAACTAAGGTTAGTTTTAGGATCAGTGTCTTTGACATTATTAGTTGTATGATTAGGTTTAGGACTCAAATTTGGCTAGAGTAAGGGCTAGGCATAGTGTTAGGGTTTGGTTTAGGTTAAGGTTTAGAATTAGAGCTGTAGCTCAGTTTTGCTTGAATGCTATGACTATGGTGAGGGAGAGTTTTCAAATTAGCATTAGGATTAGGGCTAGTGTTAGGATGAGGTTTAGGTTTTAGGTTATGGTTAGATTTAGAGTGAGGGTTAAATATAGGTTTAGGGCTAGGGCTAAGTTTGGGGCTAGGGTTAGGGCTAGGCTTTGGGTCATGGTAAGGGATAATTTTAGAACTAGTGCTAGGGCAAGAGTTAGAGTTATTCTTAGGGTTAGGGGTATGATTAGATTTAAGGGTAGGGCTAAATTAGGTCTAGGATTAGAGCTAGGTTTAGTATTAGGGCTAGGCCTTTGTTTTAGGGCTAGGGTTAGAATTCGGGTTAGGGTACGTTATAATACTATACCTAGGTTAAGTCTAGGTTGAGGGTTCACTTTAGGGTTAGGCCTAGTGATAGGGTTAGGGTTCAGATTAAGTCTATTTTTAGGGTCAGGATAAGGGATTTATTTATTTATTTATTTATTTATTTATTTATTTATTTATTAGCATAAGGGCTAACATGAGGGCTGGGGCTAATATTAGGTCTAGGGTTATGGTTAGGGATAGTTTCAGGGTTAGGTTTATGGCTATGTATAGTGTAAGGTTTAGGTTGAGTGTTAGGGTCACTTCTGGGGATAGGGTATTATTAGTGTCATGGTAACGGTTAGGGTTTGTTTAGGTTAAGGTTTAGGGTTAGGGCTCAAATTAGGTTAGGATTATGTTTAGGGTTAGGATAATGTATATGGTTAGGATTAGGGTTCAGGTTAGGTTTATAGTAATGAATAGGTTTAGGGTTATGGATAGAGCCAGGGTTATCCTAGAATTAGTATTATGGTTAGGGTTAGGGTTAAGGTAATAGATAGGATTAGAGCTAGAGTTAGGGCTAGGGTTATGGTTAGGAGTAAGGCTAGGGTTAGGATTATGTTTAGAGTTAGTTTAGGGTTAAAGCTAGTGTTAGGGTTAGGGTTAGGGGTAGGTTTTAGACTAAGTTAGGGTTAGGGTAGTGCTATGCCTATTATAAGAACTAGGATTATGATTAGGGCTAGTTTTAGGGTTAGGGTTAGGGCTAGGTTTAGTGTTAGGGTTAGGTTATGATTAGAGTGATGATTTGAATTAGGGTTAGTGTTAGAGTCAGAGTCAAGGTCAGTGTTAGTTTTAGGATTAGGAATAACTCTAGAAATAAGGCTAGAGTTATGGTAGGTGTAGGGTTAAGTTTTGTGTTAGGGTTAGGGCAAGTATTAGGGCTAGGTCTAATGTCAGGTCTGAGGTTACAGCTAGGTTAGTGTTAGGTTTAGGGCTAGAACTCAGTTGTTTTTAGAGCTACAGCTAGGTTTAGAACTAGTTCAGGATTAGCAATAATATTAGGGCTAGTGGTAGGGTGAGTTTCAGGCTTAGGGTTAGGGTTATATTTAGAGTTATGGTTAGATCTAGGGTTAGGACTTGGGCTATATTTAGGGATTAGGTTAGGGCTAGTGTTAGGGTTATGGTAACAGATAGAGTTAGTACTAGAAATAGATCTAGGGAAAGAGTTAGAATCAGTCTTAGGGGTAGGGTTAGAGTTAGGGTTATGATTAGCACTAAATTAGGGTAGGATTGGAGCTAGGGTTAGTGTTAGGGTTAGGGTTACGGTTAAGGTTAATGTTATCATTAGTGTTGGATTAGGGTTAGGGTTAGAGTTAGGGGAATAAATGTGGTTATACCTAGGTTCAGAACTAGGGAGAGTGTTGAAATTAGGTATTGGGCTAGGGTTAAATTCAGGTTAGGATTAAGGCTAGGTTTAGGCCTCGAATGAGGGCTTGGGTTTGTGTTAGGTTTAGGGCGAGAATCAGGTGATTGGCTTATGTCAGTTAAGGTTACACTTAGTGATATTGTTAAGGTTAGGTTTCTGTCTAGGTCTATTGTATGGGTTAGGTTTTGGGAAAGGGTCCGGTTTAAACCTAGGTGTATTGTTAGGGTAAGTGTCTTGTTTAGCATTTGGTTTAAGTTGTGGTTTAGGTTGAGGGCTTGATTTAGCATTAGGGTTAGGGATTGGGTTAGTGTAATTAATAAGGTTAGGTTTAAAGTTCAGGTTAGTTTTAGGAAATGGATAGGGTTAGTGTTAGAGATAGGTTTAGAGTTAGGCCTAGAATTAGCATTTGGATTAGGCTTATGTCCAAGGTAATGGATATGTTTAGGGCTAGGGTTATGGTTAGGATTAGGATTAAGGCTAGGGTTAGGGTTAGGGTTAAGCCTAGGGTTAGTGTAATGTTAGGTTTAGAGTAAGTGTTAGGGTTTGAGCTATGGTTAGGGCTAGGGCAATGGTTAGAGTTAGTGTAACATCTAGGTTTAGGGTTAGGGTTAGGGTTAAGCTTAGAGCTAGGTTTAGTATTAGGGTTAGTATTAAGTGTTATTGCTTGAGCTATGATTAGGGCTAGGCCAATGGTTAGGCTTAGTGTGACATCTAGGTTCAGGGTTAAGGTTAAGTTTAGAGCTAGGTTTAGCATTAGGGTTAGGGTTATGTTTAGGGTAATGGATAGAGTTAGAACTAGGGTTTGGCCTTGTTTATGGTTAGGATTAGGACTAGGGTTAGTTTTAGGGTTAAGTCTAGATTCATATTTAAGCAAGGGTTAGTATTTGATCTAGGGTTAGGTTTAAGGAAGGGTTAGGGTTAGATCTAGGGTTAGGGTTAGGGTTACGCTTAGAGCTAGGTTTTGTATAAGGTTTGGGGTAACATTAGGGCTATATGTAATGTAAGACCTAGAGTTAGGGTTATGGCTAGATTTTGGGTTACCATAAAATTTAGAGCTAGGATTTGTGTTACAGAAAGGGACAGTTAGGGTTATGGCCAGAATTAAGACTAGGTTTAGGTCTAGAGGTAGAGGTAGTGTTTAGGTTAGGTTAAGGGTTATTGCGAGGACTAAGGCTAGGTTTTCTTTAGGTCTAGGGCTAAAGGTAAGGCTATATTTTCAATTTGGTTTAGATCTAGGGATAATGGTAGGGTTAGGATTCGGTATAAGTTTACCATTAGGGATAGTGTTAGGGTTTAGTTTAGGGTTATGGTCAGGTTTAGACCTCTGGTTTGTGTGATGGTCAGAATAAGGATCAGGATTAGGTTTAGGGTTTTGGTAAGGGTTAGAGCTATAATTAGATCTAGGGTTGGGACTATTAATAGGGTTAATATTTGTTTAGACTAAGTATTAGGAATAGGTCTAGGGTTACCATTAAGTTTAGGGTATTGCTTAGGGTAAGGGATAGGTTTAGACATAGGTTTAGGGCTAGGGTTAGGGTTATGTTTAGGGTTAAAGCTAGTTTTATGGCTCAGATTAGGGCCAGTTTTTGTGTGAGGTTTAAGGCTAAGGTTAGGACAATGACAAATATAAGAACTAGGGTTACAATTAGTGTTAGTTTTAGGGTAAGGGTAGGGGTAGGTCTGTGTTAGGGTTAGGCTTAAATTTAGATTGATAGTTATAGCTAGAGATAGTGTTAGGATATGAGTCAGGTCAGGGTTATTTTTACAGTTAGGGTTAGGACTCAAATTTAGGGCTAGGGTTACTATTAGGGTTTGGTTTAATTTTAGGGTGCTGTTTAGAGCTAGGATGAGTGTTAGGACATGATTAAGGTTCCGGGTTATATTTAAGGTTAGGATTAGGACTTGAATTAGGGCTAGGGTTAGTTCTAGGTGTAGTGCTAGTGTTTGGATTAAGTTAAGGTTTAGTGTTAGGCCTGTTGCTCAGCTTTTTTTTTAGTGCTATGGTTAGGGTTAGGGCTAGTTTTATGATTAGCTTTAGGGTTAGGACTAGGGTTATGGTTTCGGTTTGGATTAAGGCTGGGTTTAACTCTAGGATTAGGGATAGGTTTTGTGTTAGGTTTCGGGCAAGAATTAGGGTTATGGCTAATATCAGGTCTAGGTTTACAGTTAGGGAGAGTCTTAGGGTTAGGTTTATGGCTAGGTCAACTTTAAGTGTTGTGTTTAGGGAAAGGGTCAGGTTTAGAGCTAGGCGTATTATTAGGGTCATGGTCAGGCTTCAGGTTTGGGATATGATAAGGTTTAGGCTTAGGTCTGAAATTAGAATTAAGGTTAGAGTTAGGGTGAGGGTAATGGATATGGTTAGGTTTAGGGTTCAGGTTAGTTTTAGAGTAATAGACATGTTTTTTGTTTGTGATAGGATTAGGCCTAGAGTTATCTCTAGTGTTATGGTATCATTAGGGTAATTTATAGGGTTAGAACTAGGGTTAGGGCTACGTTTATGGTTAGGATTAGGGCTAGAGTTAGGGTTAGGTTCAGGGTTAGGGCGAGAGTTAGAGTTAGGATTAGGTTTCGGAAATGGTTTAGGGTTTGATCTAGGGTTAGTGCTAGGTTAAGGTTAGTGCTAGGGTTATGGTCATGGTTAGTTTTAGGGTTAGTGTTAGGGTTAGGGCTATGGTTATCATTAGGGTTAGGGTAATAGATTTATATGTCATGTTAGAGTTACAGATAAGTTTAGGTTAGAGTTAAGGTTAGGTTTAGGGTAGGGTTAGGATTTGAGCTAGATTAGGTTAGGTTTAGGGTAGGTTCACTGCTAGTTCTAGTGTTAGGTTTATGTTTATGTTTAGGGTATATTTAGCTTTAGGTCTATTGTTATCATTAGGGTAAATTTTAGGGTTAGGGTAATGGGTAGGTTTTGAGCTAGGGTTATGTCTATGGTTCAGGTTAGGATTAGGGCTAGGGTTAGCTTAGTGTTAGGCCTTTGATTAGAGTTAGGGTTAGCTTAAGTTTAAGGGTTAGGGATCGAGGTAGGGTTAGGGCTGGAGTGACGGTTAGGGTTACAGTCAGGGCTAGGGTAGGGTTATGATTAAGGTTAGGGCTAGGGTTAGCATTAGGTTTACTGTTATGGTTAAGGTAGTGGATAGAGTTAGAGCTAGGGTTTGTGCTATGGTTAAGGTTAGGATTAGGTCTAGGGTTTGGGTGAGGTTTTGGGTTTGGGCTAGGGTTATGTTTATGGTAAGGTTAAGGGTTTGAGATAAGGTTAGAGCTAGGACGAGGGTTAGGGTTAGGTTTAGGGCTAGGCTTAGGGTAACAGTTATGCTTAGGTTTAGGTGTAGGGCTACAATTAGGGCTAGGTTTTGTGTGGGGTTTAGGTCTAGTGTTAAGTGTATTAGTAATTTAAGAGCTAGAGTTATGGTTGTGGCTAGATTTAGGGTTTTTTCTAGTGTTACGGTTAGTTTTTGGGTTAGGATAAGGTTTAGAGCTAGGGTTTTTTAGGGTAAGTGTCAGGTTTCTGGTTAGGGTTAGGTTTAGGTTTAGGTCCAGAATGTGGACTAGGGTTAGGTCTAGGTGTAGGGTTAGTGTTTGGTTTATGTTAAGGGTTATTGTTAGGGCTAAGGCTAGGGTTATGGCTATATTTAGAATTAGGTTTAGGTCTAGGGTTAGTGTTAGTGTTAAGTTTAGGTATAGAGTTACTGGTAGGGCTAGTGTTAGGTTTTGGATAAGGGTTAGTGTCAGTTTTAAACCTAGGTTTGTGTTATAGTCAGAATAAGGGTCAGGGTTAGGGTTAGGGTTTGAGTTAAGTTTAGAGCTAGAATGAGGGCTAGGGTTAGGACTAGTAATAAAGTTAGGGGTTGGAGTAGGCTTAAGATTAGGGTTAGGACTAGGGTAGCAATAGTGTGAGGGTTTGTCTCAGGGTAAGGGTTAGGGTTAGAGCTAGGGTTAAGACTAGGTCTAGGTTTAGGATTAGGGCTAGGGTTAGGGTTAAAGCTAGAATTAGGCCTTGGATTAGGGCTAGTTTTTGTGTTAGGTTTAGGGGTATGGCTAATATAAGAAATGGCATTACAATTAAGGCTAGTTTAGGTTAGGCTTAGGGCAAGGTGTAGTGTTAGGATTAGGTTTAGGGTTAGGGTGATGTATAGGGCTAAGGTCAGTGTTAGGGTCAGAGTAAGGGTTAGTATTAGTTCAAAGGTTAGGGTTAGGACTTGAATTAGGGCTAGTGTTAGGGCTAGGTGTAGGTTTAGGGTATGGTTTATGTTAAGTGTTAGTGTCAGTGCTATGGCTCGGTTTTGCTTGAGTGCTAAACCTAGGGTTAGGGCTTGTTTTCAAATTCGTGTAAGGGTTATAGCTAGTGATAGGGTATGGTTTAGGCTTATGGTTAGGGTTAGATTTAGAGTTAGGTTAAATTTAGGTTATGGTTAGGGTTTGGTCTAGGGTTTGGGTTATCAGAAGGGATAGGGTTAGATCTAGGGCTAGGGCTAGGGTGAGAAATAGATAGTCTTAGGTTTAGTGTTTTGTAGGATTATGGTTAGGGCTTTATTAGGGCTAGGTTTAGAGCTAGGGTTAGTATTAAGGCTAAGCCTAGGTTTAGGGCTAGGGTTAGGGTTATAGTTATGGTTTGATATGACATTATCACTAGTTTAGAACCAGGGCGAGGCTTAAAATTAGGGTTAGGTTTAGAGTGAGGGTTAGGGTTAGGGTTAAAGCTAAGTTTTGGGCTAGGATTAGGGCTCGGGTTTGTGTTAGGGTTAGGGCTTCATTAGTGCTAGGGCTAATGTCAGGTCTAGGATTATGGTTAGAGATAGTTTGAGGGTTAGGGTTATGGATAGGTATACTGTAAGTTTTAGATTAAGGTTTAGGGTAAGATTTAGATCTAGGGGCATTATTAGGGTAAGGTACAGGTTTCCAGTTTGGACTAGGTTAATGTGTAAGTTTTGGGCTCAAATTAGCATTAGAGTTAGGGATAGGATTCAGTTTATGGATGTGGTTAGGTTTAGGGTTCAGGTTAGTTTTAGTGTAATGGATAGGTTTAGGGTTAGGAATAGGG
Organism: Spermophilus citellus; assembly: GCF_964194105.1. Classification (NCBI taxonomy): domain Eukaryota; kingdom Metazoa; phylum Chordata; class Mammalia; order Rodentia; family Sciuridae; genus Spermophilus; species Spermophilus citellus. Next base: position 2,826,172 of record NW_027673039.1, on the reverse strand, counting down.
TTAGGGTTATCCTAGGGTTAGCATTAGGGTTAGGGTTAGGGTTAAGGTAATGATAGGATTAGAGCTAGGTTTAAGGCTAAGGTTATTGTTAGGATTAGGGGTAGGGTTGGTGTTAGGTTTGGGGTTATTTCAAGGGTTAGGGTTAGAATTAGATTTAGGGTAAGTGTTAGATCTAGTTTTACAGTTATTGTTAGTGTTGAAGCTAGTTTTAGGCCTCTGATAAGGATAGGTTTTTGGTTAGGGTACTGCTAGTGTTAGGGATACAGCTAATGTAAGAACTAGGGTTATGATTAGGGCTAGTTTTAGGGTTAGGGTAAAGGCTAGGTCTAGTGTTTGGGTTCAGTTTAGGTTTTTGGTGATGATTAGAGGTAGAGTTAGTGTAGGGTTAGTGTAAGGGTCATGGTTAGTTTTAGGGTTAGGGATAGGACTCAGATTAGAGCTAGGTTTAGGGCTAGATGTAGACTTAAGGTTTGGTTTAGATTAAATGTTAGGGTTAGGGCTATGGCTTTGTTTTGTTGTAGGGCTTGGGCTAGGTTAGGGCTAGTTTTAGGATTAGTGTTAGTGTTACAGCTTGTGTTAGTGAGGGATTTAGGCTTAGGTTTAGGGTTACATTTAGAGTTAGGATTACATGTAGGACTAGGACTAGGGCTTGGGTTAGGGCTAAGGTTTTGAGCAAGTTGTAAGGTTATTGTAAGGATTGGGGATAGAACTAGGAATAGGACTAGGATGAAAGTTAGAGTTAGTCTTAGGGCTAGGGTTAGGTTAGGTTTAGGGCTAAATTAGGGCTAGGAATAAGTCTAGACTTTGTGCTAGGTTTAGGCCTAGTTTTAGGCTTAGGTTTAGGCTTAGGGATAGGGTTAGGTTTAGGGGAAGGGATGGGGTTATAGGTAGTGTTAGGGCTAGGTTGAAGGTTAGAATTATGGTTAGGGCTAGGATTATGTTTTGGGTTAGTAATAAGGCTAGGTTTAGGGCTAGAATGAGGGTTAGGGTTTGTTTTAGGGTTATGGCAAGAATTAGGTCTAGGGCTAGTGTCAGGTCTAGGGTTACAGTTAGAGATAGATTGATGGTTAGATTTATGGCTAGGTCTAGGATAAGGGTTAGGTTTAGGACTGGGGGTATGATTAGGGTTAGAATCAGGTTTTGGCTTTGGTTTAGGTTAGGGTTTAGGATTAGGGTTAGGGATATGGTATGATAGGGTTAGGTTTAGGGTTCAGGTTAGGTTAGGGTAATAGATAGGGTTATAGTTAGTGAAAGAGTTAGGTTTAGGCCTATGGATAGCATTAGAGTAAGGGTATGTTTACGGTAGTGGAGAGTGGTAGAACTGGGTTAGGGCAAGGGTAATGGTTAATATTAGGGCTTGAGGTAGGGTTAGTGTTAGGGTTACGCCCAGGGATAGTATTAGGTTTAGGTTTAGGATACGGTTTAGGGTTTGAGCTAGGGTTAGCACTAGGGTGAATGTTAGGTTTAGGGTTAGGCCTAGGTTATACTTACAGTTAGGGTCAAGGTTAGTGTTAGGATTAGGGCTAGGGTTATCATTAAGTTTAGGGTATTGGATAGGGTTTGATGTTGGGTTAGGGTTAAGGTTAGTATTAGTTTTCTGCTTAACATAGTGTTAGGGATAGATGTAGGGTTAGGTTTCTGTGATGGTTAGGGTTTGAGCTAGGGTTAGGTCTATGACAAGGTTTAGGTTTATAGCTATGTCTAGGGTTAGGGTTAGGGTATATTTAGGGTTAGGGCTTGGGTTATCATTAGGGTTAGATTTATGGTTAGGATAATGGGTAGGGTTAGAGCTAGTGTTATGGCTGGGGTTAAAGTTAGGATTTGGTCTAGGGTTAAGGTTAGGGTTAGGATTAGGCCAAGGTTTAGTGTTAGTGTTAGGTTATATTTAAGGGTTGGGATTGAGCTAAGATTTGCACTAGGACGAGGTTTACGTTAGAGTCAGGGTTAGGGTTAGTGCTAGGGTTAGCATTAGGGTTAGGGTTAGGGTTAGGGTAATGTACAGAGTCAGAGGTAGGTTTTGGCTTATGGTTATGGCTAGTTTTAGTGTTAGTGATATGGCTACATCTAGTTTAGGGTTAGGTTTTCTGTTAGAAAAAGTTTTTAAGCTAGGGTGTGTGTTCGGTTAAGGGTCAGTGTTTGGGTTAGTGTTAGTTTTATGATTAGTTCCAGCATTAGGACTAGGGTAGGTCTAGGGGTAGGGTTAGTGTTTGGGTTAGGTTAAGGATTATTGTTAGGGCTAGGTCTAGTTTTTTGTTTAGGGCTAGGGCTAGAGTTATCGCTAAATGAAGGATTCTGTGTAGATCTAGGCCTAGTGTTAGGATTAGGTGTAGGTATAGGATTACAGGTATCACCAATGCTAGGGGTCAGTTGGGGTTAGGGTCAGGTTTAGACCTCTGGTTAGTATTAGGGTCAGAATAATTATCAGGGTTAGATTTAGGGTTTTGGATAGGGATAGAACTAGATTGAGAGCTAGTGTTAGGACTAGTAGTAGAGTTATGTTTTTGGTTAGGCTAAGGATTAGGTTAAAACTAGGTAGCTTTAAGGTTAGAGATTGGCTTAGGGTATGGGACAGGGTTAGTGCTAGTGTTAGGGCTAGGGTTAGAGTTAAAAGTAGTGTTAGGGCTCGGACTAGGGCTATGTTTGGTGTTATCTTTAGGTCTATGTCTAATGTAAGAACTATGGTTACAATTGCAGCTAGTTTTAAGGTTATTGTTACGTCTAGGTCTAGTATTATGTTAGCTTTAGGGTTAGGGTTATATTTAGGATAATGGATAGGTTAGGGTTAGGGAATGTGTTAGGGTTAGACTGAGGGTTAGAATTAGGGTTAGGGTATTGGATAGGGTTAGAGCTAGGGTTAGGGTTAGGATTTTGTTTAGGTTTAGGTTTAGGGTTAGTGTATGGAATTAAGTTAGGGTTAGGTTTAGGGTAAGGGTTACAGCTACATTTAGGGTTAGAGATAGGGTTAAAGCTAGTTTTTGGGCTCACATTAGGGCTAGGTTTCGGGTTTTGTTTGGGCTAGTGTTAGTGATATGGCTAATGTAAGAACTAGGGTTATGATTGGAGCTAATTTAGTGTTACAATTAGGACTAAGTCTAGTTTTAGGATTACGTTTAAGTTTAGGGTGATGTTTTGAGCTATAATTAGTGTTAGGTTAAGAGTCAGGTTCAGGGTTAGCTATAGGTTAGGGATAGGACTTGAATTAGGGGTAGACTTAGGACTAGATGTAGGGTGAGGATTTGGTTTCAGTTAAGGATTAGGGTTAGTGCTATAGCTCGGTTATGTTTTAGGGATAAGGCTAAGGTTATGGTACCAGATAGGGTTAGAACTAGAAATAGGGTTAGGCAAGAATTAGATTTAGTCTTAAGGCTAGGATAAGGATTAGGGTTAGGGCTAAACTATACCAAGGAATAGGTCTAGGATTAATGTTAGGGTTAGGCCTAATTTTAGGGCTATGTTTAGGGTTAATTTGGGGGGAAGAGATGGGGTTATAGCTAGGTTTAGGGGTAGGGCAATGATTATAATTAGGTTTAGGGATAGGGTTAGGATTGGGTTAGGATTAAGGCTAGGTTTGGTGTTAGGATGAGGGCTAGGACTTTTGTTAGGTTTAGGGTCATGGCTAGGGGTAGTTATAAGGTTAGCTTCATGGCTAGGTCTTTTATAAGGGTTAGGTTTAGGGTAAGGATCAAGTTTAGAATTAGGTGTTTTTTAAGATCAGATTCAGGTTTTGGTTATCGGATAGGTTAAGTTTTAGTGTTAGGGCTTAAATTAGGGTTTGGGATAGAGTTAGGTATAGGGTAATGGGTAGGTTTAAGATTAGGATTCAGGTTAAGATTAGGATAATGAGTATGTTTAGGGTTAGTTATAGGATTAGGGTTAGGCCTAGGGTTAGCATTTGTGTTATGGTTATTGTTAGGGTAATGGATAGCATTAGATCTATAGTTAGAGCTAGTGTTTTGGTTAGGATTATGGCTAGAGTTAGGGTTAGGGTTAGGGCTAGAACTAGGATTAGTGTTTGGGTTACGTTTAGGATATAGGTTAGGTTTTGAACTAGGGTTAGTGCTAGGGTGAGATTTAAGTTTAGTGTTACGTCTAGGGTTAGATTTACAGTTAAGCTAAGGGTTAGAGTTAGGGTTAGGGCTAAGGTTGCCTTTAGAATTAGTTTAATGGATAGGATTTGATGTCAAGTTAGGGTTAGGGGTAGTTTTAGTTTTAGGGTTAGTGTTAGGATTGAGCTAGGGTTAGTTAGAGTATAGATAAGATTTGATCTAGGGTTAGGGCTATGATGAGGGTTAGGTTTAGGGTTAGGTCTAGGATTAGGTTTACAGTTAGAGTTAGAGCTAGGCTATCATTAAGTTTAGGGTTAGGTTTATTGTAATGGATAATTATAGAGATAGTATTAGGGCTACCATTCACATTATGATTAAGGCTAGTGTAGTGTTAGGTTTAGGGATAGGATTGGGGTTATGTTTAGAATTAGGGTTAGGATTTTAGTTGGGTTTAGGTCTAAGTTAAGGGTTAGGATTAGTGTGAGGGAAACAATTAGGGTTAGGGTTATGCTTAGGGCTAGGTATAGGCCTAGGTTTGGGGCTAGATTTTGTATTAGGTTTAGAGCTAGGATTAGAAATATGGGTATATAAGGACTAGCGTTATGGTTTGGGTTATTGCTAGATCTAGTGTTAGGTTTATGTTTTGGTTAGGATCACTTTTAAACCTAAGTTGGTGTTAGTGGCAGGGTCTGTATTTGGATTAGGATTAGGGTTAGGGATCAAGCTTAAATTAGGATTGGTTAAGTCTAGATGTAGGGTTTGTGTTTGGGATAGGTTAAGAGTTATCATTAAGGCTAGGGCTAGGTTTTTGTTTCAGTCGTGGGTGAGAGATATGGCTAGATTTATGATTAGGTTTATGTTTAAGGCTAGTGTTAGCGTTAGGTTTAGGTATAGGTTTACGGGTAGGGCTAATGTGAGAGTTTGGTTTATGGTTAGGGTCAGGGTTAGGGTTATGTTTATAACAAGAATGATGGCTAGGATTAGGACTAGTATTAAAGTTAGGATTTGTGTTAGGCTAAGGATTAGGGTTAGGACTAGGTTTAGCATTAAGGTTAGGGTTTGGCTTAGGGTAAGGGAAGGATTAGTGCTAGGGTTAGGGTTAAGGTTAGGGCTAGTGTTAGGGTTAGGTTTAGGTATAGGTTTACTCCTAGTGCTAGAGTTAGGGTTTGGTTTAAGGTTAGGATCAGGTTTAGACCTATGGTTATCATTAGGGTCAGAATAAGTGTCAGGTTTGGGTTATGGTTAAAGCTAGAATGGAGCCTAAGTTTAGGACTACTAATAGGATTAGGGTTTGGGTAAAAGTAAGGATTAAGATTAAGACTAGTGTTAGCTTGAGGTTAGGGTTAACTTAGGGTAAGGGATAGGGTTAGAGCTAGTCCAATGTATGGACTAGTTTAACAATTTGGGCTAGTTATAGGATTAGGGTTAGGACTAGGTCTAGTGTTAGGATAAAGTAACCGGAAAACTGACCCTAGACACAATCCTAAATTTAACACTCAGCATAGCCCTAACCCTAACTCAAACCCTAAACCTAACCATAAACCTAAACATATCCATAGCCCTAATCCTAACCCTAAACCAAAATCTAACCCTAACCCTATATCTAACCCTATCCATTACTTTAAACCTAAACCTAACCTTAATGATAACCCTAGCCCTAATCCTAACCCTAACACTAACTTTACCATAATCCTATCCCTAGACCTAACCCTAAAACTAAACCTCTCCCTAGCCATAATTCTACCTCAAAACCAAACCCTTAGACTAACCATAACCCTAAACCTAACCCTAGTTCTAAACCTAACCTTACCCATAACTCAAGACCTATTCCTAACCTTAACCCTATTTCTAACCTAAGCTCTAATCCGACCCTCTACCATAACCATAACTCTTACCCCAATGCTAACCCTAAGCCTTAACCTAACCCTATTGCTAATGCTAAGCCTATCAATTACCCTAAACCTAACCTGAACCCTAAACTAAACCCTATCATTACGCTAACTCTAACCCCAATGCTAATTCGAGCCCTAAACCTAAATCCTAACTTAAACAAAACCTTAAACTTGACCCTAACCTTAAAATTATCCCTAGCTCTAAACCTGATCTTTACCATAAGCCTAACCCTTATACTAGACATAGACCTAAACTTAACCCTAATATTATATTTAACCATAACCCTAGACCTGATATTAGCCCTAGCCCTAATCCTAGCCCTACAAACAAACAAACAAACAAACACTAGCCCTCATCCTAGCCCTAAACCTAACCTTATTCATAACCCTAACTCTATGCCTATCCCTATCCCTACTCTAGCCCTAACCCTACCTCTGCACCTAGCTATAACGCCATCCCATATCCTAAACATAAACCTAAACATAAACATATCCCTATTGTTAGGCCTAAACTGAACACTAACTCTAGCCCTAATCTTGGCCTTAACTTAACTCTTATCCAAATCCTAACCCTAATCCTAGCCTTAAGAAAAACTCTAACTCTCACACTAGCCCTATTCCTAGTTCTAACCCTATCCCTTACCCTAACTCTAAACCTAGCCCTAACCTTAGCCCTAACCCTTACCCTATTCTTACTCCTAGCCTAACCCTAGATCTAAACCTAACTCTATATATAACTGTAACCATAAGCCTAAGCCTAACACTAACAGTAGACCTAACCCTAATACTCATCATAAAACTAGTGCTAACCCTAACCCTGGAACTCAAACAAAACCGAGCAGTAGACATAACCCTAAATCTTAACTGAAAACAAACCGTAAATTACAACTAGAACAAATCCTAGCCCTAATTCGAGTACTACCCCTGATTTTAAAACTAACCCTGACTCTGACTTATACAATAACCCTCACCCTAGCTCTAAAACACCACTCTTACCTAAAACCAAACCCTAACAGTAAACCTAGCCCTAATTTGAGTCCTAATCATGAAACTAACCCTGTCCCTGACTCCTACCTAACAATAACCCTAGCTCTAAATTCATCCTAACCCTAAACCTAACCATAAACAATAATCTTAAACACTAACCCTAAATCTAACTAAATTGTAATCCTGATTCTTACATTATTCATTGCCCTAACCCTAGCCCTAATGCTAACACATATACTAGCCATAATCTGAGCCCTAAACCTAGCTTTAACACTAACCCTAATCCTAACCCTTCCCCTAACACTAGCTCTAACTCTATCCCTAAACCTAAGCAAAACCCTACCCCTAATGGTAACCCTATACCTATCCCTAATCCTTAGGCTAATCAAAACCCTAACCTCATTAATAGTCCTAAACCTAGCGCTCATTCGAGCTCTAACCTATCCCAAACCCTAACCCTAACCCTGACCCTTATTCTGACCATAACACTAACCCTAGGTATAAATCTGATTCTAACCCTAGACCAAACCTTAACACTAACCCTACCAGTAAACTTATACTAAACCTGACTCTACCACAAGCCCTAGACCTAAACCTAATCCTAAATGTAGCCTTAACTGTAGCCCTAGACCTAAACAAAAACCTAGCTCTAGCCCTAACAATAACCTTTAACCTAATGCAAAGTCTAACCCTATCCCTAGACATAAACCCAGTCCTAATTCTGATTTAACCTTAACCCTAACACTAACCTGAACATGGACCCTGCATTTTACACTAAGCTAACTCAAAACCTGACCCTAATTGAAAATCTAAACCTAACACTAGACCTAGACATAACCCTAACACTCCAAGTAGCCCTAATCATAATCCTAGGTCTTCATTACCCATAGCCCTAATCCTACCCCTTAACATAACACAAAACCTAGAGTGAATCCTAGGCCTAAACCTAGCCCTAGGTGTAACACTCACCGTAACCCTAGCCCTAATCCTAACCCTAACTGTAGCCTTAGTCCTAAATTTACTCAATGCCTAACTCTTGCTGTAAATATAAACTCAGACTTATCCCTAACTCTAACACTAACCCTATCCCTAACCCTAAACTTAACCCCATACCTTAACCTAGCTCTGAACATAAACATTACCCTAACCCTAACCTTAACCCTATTGATAATCCTAGGCATAACCCTAACCCTAACCCTAAACAGAAAATTAACCCTAGACCTAACACTAAACCTAACACTTGCTATAGCACTAACTCTAGCACAAACCCTAACCTGTAGTAGAAACCTAAACCTAACCATGCCTTAATCTTAACCCTAAAACTAAATCTAACCCTAAACCTAAACCTAAACTTACATCTATCTAACCGTATCCATGACCCTAACTCTTATCCTAACCCTAATGATAAACATAGCGCTAACCCTAACCCTAATCCTAACTCTAAACCTACCGTAATCTTATCCCTAGACCTAATGCTGAGTCTAACCCAAAACTTAGCCATTGCTCTAGCTCTAGCTCAAACTCTAATCCTTAAGGTAAACAAACCCTAGCCCAAAACCTAACCCTAATCCTAGCTCTAATCCTTACCGTAACCATAGCCCAAACCCTAGATCTAACTCTATCCATTACCCTAACCTAAACCTAATGCTAACCCTAGCTCTAATAACTTTAAATCTACATTTATTCCTAGCTCTGATTCTAACCTGAACCCTCAACCTAGCCCTAACACTTACTAAATCCATGAGCCTTACCCTTAACCTAACGGTAAGAAAAAAAACTAAGCCTAACATTAACCCTAACTCTAGTCCTAAACCTAATACTAACCCTAAACCTTGACCTAAACCTATTCTAACTTTAGCATTAGCACTAACCCTAGCTTAAATCCTAACCCATATCCTAATCTTAACCCTAACCCTAACCTTACCTTTAACCATAACCCTAACCCTAAATTTAGCCCTAATCCTAAACATAACCTAGCCCTAACCATAGCTCTAAATCAATCAATTACCCAAAAAATAACCATAAACCTATTGCTAACCCTAGGCCTAATCTAACCCTACCCATTAACCTAAACCTAACATGAACCCTAAACCTAACCTGAATACAAAACCTAACCCTATCCCTTACACTAACCCTAACTCTAAACCTAATGCTAATTTGAGTGCTAACCCTAAACCTCAACCTTATCCAAACCAAAACCTGATCTGACCATTATAATACACCTAGGTCTAAACCTGAACCTTACCATAAACCTAACTCTGTATATAGACCTAGCCATAAACCTTATCCTAAACCTGTCCCTAACCGTTACCCTAGACCTGATATTAGCCCTAACCCTAATTCTTGCCATAACCCTAACACAAATGCTAGCCCTATTCTATCCCTAAACCTTGTCTTGATCCTAACCTGAACCCTAACTCTAGCCCTATCCCTGATTTTATCCCTTGCCCTATATCTGAACCTAGATATAACCCCAAGCTTTCCCCTAAATGTAACTCTAACTCTAACCCTAGATTTAATGGTACACTAATCCTAGACCTGATCCTAGCCCTAATTTAGCCCTAACCCTAATTTTAACACTAGCACTAATACTAACTCTAACTATCACCCTAGCCCTATTCCTATTTCTAACACTATCCCTTACCATAACCCCAACACTTGCTCTACCCTTAGCCCTAAACCTAGCCCTACAACTAACCCTAGATCTACCCATAACTCTAAAACTAACCCCAAACCTAAACCTAAACTTCACACTAAATCTAGCCCTAACACTATCTCTAATCCTAATACTAGCTCAAACCTAGGCCTAGTCTTTAAAAAATCGAGCTATAGTCCTAACTCTAACTCTTAACCTAAACCAAAACCTAACCTTAACCCTTATTCTGACCCCAACACTAACTATAGCTCTCAGATCACTCTAAAATTATACCTAACCCTAAAACTACCCCTACCCTTACCCCTAACCACAAAAGTAGCCCTAATCACAACCCTAGTTCTTATGTTAGTTGTAGCCCTAATCCTAGACCTAACCTAAACCCAAACCTAGCACTAATCTTAGCCCTACAACTGTTTTAATCCTAAACCTAACCAGAGCCCTAACCATTAGCCTAAACCTAACCCTATCACTAAAACTTGCCTTAACCCTAAACCTAAAACTAGCCTTAATCCTAACCATAATTCTAGTCATAACCATAGCTCTAAACCTATCCATCACCCTAACCCTAACCCTAATGCTAATTTTAGGATAACCCTAATCCTATCTATAACCCTAACTTTGTCCATTACCCTAAACCTTACCTAAAACCTAAACATAAACATAAACATTACCCTAACCTTAATACTAACCCTAATGCTAATGAAAGCCCTGATCCTAAACCTTAACCTAACTCAAACTTTAATCTTGACAGTGACCCTAATAATAACCCTGTCTCTATACCTGAACCTAACCCTCAACCTAAACCTTACACTAGAACTAGCCATAAACCTAACCCTAAAACTAACCCTAACCGTAAACCTAGACCTGTCATTAGCCCTAGCACTAATTCTAACCCTAACTGTAACACAAAACCAAACACGAATCCTAGCCCTAAACGTAGCCCTAATCCTAGCCCCAAACCTAGCCTTCACACTAACCCTAACCCTTACCCTAGCCCTAACCTTATTTTGTACCTCACCCTAAACCTAGCTATAACATCATACCTTGCACTAATCCTAGCCCTAACCCTAACCCTAAATGTAGGCCTAGCCCTAACATTAACCCTAGCGCTAATCGTAGCACAAATTTAGTCCTAAACCTAACCCTAATGGTAAACTTAACCCTAACTCTCACCCTAGTTCTAAATCTATCCCTTACCATAACACAAACCCTAGACCTAAACCTAACCCAACCCCACTCCTTCTTTCACCCTAGCCCTATACCTAGACCTAACCCTAACCTCAATAATACCCTAATCTTTAGTCTAAACCTCACCCTAACACTAGCCCTAGCCCTAATGCTAATTGGAAAACTAGCCCTAACCCTAGACCTAGCACTTAAACAAAGCCATGACATAGGCTTAATACTAATTGTTTTTTTTAAAGAGAGAGAGAGAGAGAGAGAGAGAGAGAGAGAGAGAGAGAGAGAGAGAGAATTTTTTAATATTTATATTTTAGTTTTCGACAAACACAACGTCTTTGTATGTGGTGATGAGGATCGAACCCGGGCTGCACGCATGCCAGGCAAGCATGCTAACACGTGAGCCACATCCCCAGCCCTAATTCTTAACCTAAACTAAAACCTAAGCTTATACCTAGCCCTAACCCCAGCCCTAATTTGAGTCCTAACCCTAAATCTAGAACTTACTCTGACCCTGACTAAGACCCTAAAAATAACCCTAGCTCTAAACATCACACCAACATTAAATTTAACCAGAACACTACACCTAGCCCTACTCCTAACCCTAAAACTAGCCCTAATCGTAACACCAGTTCTTACATTAGCCATAGCCCTGTGCTAACAGAAAAGCTAGCTTTAATCTGAGACCTAAACCTAGCTTTAAACCTAGCCCTAAAGAAAACCTAGACCTATATCTAACCCTAGCTCTGTCCCTATTCTTTACCCTAAACGAAACTTTCACCCTAATGCTACCCAAGTCCTTACCCTAATCCTTAACCTACCCCAAACCATAACACTATTACTAGTCCTAAACCTAGCCCTCATTCTAACTCTAACCTTAACCCAAATCCTAACCCTAACCCTGACCCTTAATCTGACCCTAACTCTAACCCTAGGATTAAACCTGACCCTAACCCTAAACTGAAACCTAACACTAGCCCTATGGGTAAACCCTAACACTCAATCTAGGCAAAAACCTACTCTTAAATCTAGACATTACTCTAGCTCTAGACCTAAAAAAAAAAACTAGCCTTAGCCCTCACAATAACCCTTAACCTAACCCAAACACTACCTCTACCTCTAGCATTAAACCTGGTCCTAATTCTGGCCATAACCCTAACCCAAATACTGTCCCTTTCTGTAACACAAATTCTAGCTCTAAATTTTATGCTAACCCCAAATCTAGCCATAACCCTAACAATAGACCTAGCCATAACCCTAACTCTAGGTCTTACATTACATAGCCCTAATGTTAGCCCAAAACCTCACACAAAACCTAGCTCTAAGCGAAACCCTAACCCGAACACTAGACCTAACCCCAACCATAACCCTTGCCTTAATCCTAACCCTAGCTCAAACAATAACCCTTGCCCAAATATAAATCTAGACCTAACCCTTACCCTAACCCTAGTCCTAATCCTAACCATAACCAAGGCCAAATCTTAGATCTAACTTTATCCATTACCCTAAGCATAACCCTAACCCTAATGCTAAACCTAGCTCTAAACTTAACCCTAACCCTAAACCTAGATGTCACACTAAGCATAACTATTGCCCTATCCCTAACCATAGCTCAAACCCTAACTCTTACCCTAAACCTAACCCCAACACTAACCCTAGGCTTAACCCTAACCCTAACCCTAGCCCTAATCCTAAACATAACCCTAGCCCTAAACCTATCCATTACCCTAAACATAAGCCTAATCCAAATGTTAACCCTAGGCCTAACTCTAAACCTATCTCTAACACTAACCCTATCCATTTCCTAAAACTAACCTTAACACTAAAACTAACCTTATTAATTACTCTAACCCAATCCCTAACCCTAATGCTAAATCAAACCCTAAACCTAAACCATAACCTAAACCAAACCCTAAACAAGACACCCTAACAATACATCTAGCTTTAAACCGGACCCTTTCACGAAACTTAACCCTTACAATAGACCTAGCCATGTGTGAGCTCTTGGCACAGAGGGAAGTCTTGGCTGCGGTTTCGCTCTTGGCTCAGACAGAAGTCATGGCTGTACAGGCGCTCTTGGCGCAGAGGACAGGTAGCACAGAACACAGAGGCTTTGCTTGTGAGTCACCAGGCCAAGCTCTGGACACAGCCAAAGGTCACCACAGAACCACCCACCTCACCAAACACCCTATACAGGTAACAGATGGAATGCATCTTGGAAAACTTTACCATCTATCAGTGACCTTGGCAACCAGCTCAGTTCTGTGGCTTCTCAGGTACCCGGTTTCCAACTCCCCTACCTCCAGGTGTGATAACTCAAGATTTTTCTCACAAGCTTTTTTTTTTTTTGGGGGGGGTAGTGGGGTCATAGCTATCAATGCAGAACAGCAACTGTACAGGTCCCTGGTTTCCAACTCAGAGACTAAGAGTAGGGAGGCTCGAGGTAGAAGCTCAAGCACTCTCAAACTGACTACTTCTACCACATTTAGCACAGAGACTCAAGCTAGGAATAGACAACTCCACCTACTGGAAGAAAACAGAGTTCTGAGAGACTTTTCTATTCTCGCTCTTCTCATCTCTTCTCCTCTACCCTTCCCCCTCTGGCCCTCACAATCTCAACATACGTGAAACCAAGAACTTTGCATGAAATTGGACTTTAAGAACTGAATCACCAGAATTGTTTAATCTAGAGGAATTGCATAGGCCCACCTCACCCCCCTTTATTTTATAATATTTTCATTCTCCCTCACTTTCTTTCTTATTTATTTTATTCTTTTTTCTTCCTCCCTCTATCCCACTTTAAACCTCCTAAATTCTACTATGTATACATAGAGTAATTTTATGAATACTGATAAGGAATTTGAATGTATATATTCTTCCATAAATTACCCCTGTCTATTCATTACAGTTCTCCTCCAATTTACTATGATAGATTAATCTCATACCCTCACTCCTTTCCGCCCTAACATAGCATGCTCCCCCTGACCATCAGTTCTCTATACACCACCAGAAATGGTATGCCTTTTATGAAACTAAAGACTATATTCTAAATAATAATTGAAGCCAACATCTGTAGATATAGAATCTAAATATAAATGTATTTATAATGGTTAGGCTTAGGCTTCTGGTTATGGTTAGATTTAGAGTAAGGATTTGATCTATTGTTAGGGCTAGGACTAAGGGTAGGGCAAGGGTTAGGACTAGGTTTAGGGTTAGGGTTAGGTCTATGGTAAAGGATAAGGTTAGAACTAGTGATAGGCTAGTGTGAGAGTTAGAGTTAGTCATAGGGCTAGGGCTAGGGTTATGTTTAGGGATAGGGCTAAATTAGGGTTAGATTTATTGTTAGGTTTAGTCCTCAGGTTAGGGTTAGAGTTAGGGTTACATGTAGGTTAAGAGAGTGGGTTATACGTAAGTTTGGGCTAAGGCGAGGGTTAGTATTAGGGTTAGGGCTAGGTTTAAGGTTAGGGTTATGATTAAGGCTAGTCTTAGGGCTAGAATGAAGGCTAGTGTTTGTGTTAGGGATAAGGCTAGTATTAGGGCTATGGCTAATGCCAGGTCTAGGGTTACAGTTAGGGAGAGATTTAGTTTATGGCTTGGTCCATTGTAAGGGCTAGGTTAAGGGTAAGGGTTATTTTTAGAGCTAGGGTTATTATTAGGGTCAGGATAAAGTTTGGGGTTTGGTTTATGTTAGAGGTAAGGTTTAGGGCTTGTATTAGCATTAGGTTTAGGTTGAGGGTTAATGACAGAGTTAGGTTTAGGGTTTAGATGTGGTTTAGTGTAATGGATAGGGTTAAGGTTAGGCCTAATGTTTAGCATAAGAGTTAGGGTTATCATTAGGGTAATGAATAGGGTTAGACCTAAGATTAGGGCTAGGGATATGTATAGAATTAGGGATTTTTTTAGGTTAGGGTTAGGTTTAAGTTTAGGGTTAAAGCTAGATTTAAGACTCAGATTAAGGCTAGGTTTTGAATTAGGTTAGGGCTAGGGTTAAGGCTACGGGTAATGTATGATATAGGGTTATGATTAGCACTAGTTATAGGGTTAGGGTTAGGGTTAGGGCTAGGTCTAATGTTAGGGTTAGGTTTATGGTTATGACAATATTTAGAGCTAGATTTAGTGTTATGGTCAGAGTCAGTGTCCATATTACTTTTCAGGTTAGATTTAAGACTAAAATTAGAGTTAGGTGTAGGGCTAGGTGTAAGGTTAGGGTTTGGTTTAGATTAAGGGTTAGGATTAGGGCTATGACTCGGTTTTGTTTTAGGGTAGGGGTAGGGTTAGGGCTAGTTTTAGGATTACTTTTAGGGTTATGGCTAGTGTTAGTGTGAGGTTTAGGCTTAGGTTTAGGGTTAAATTTAGAGTTAGGTTTAGATCTAGGGTTTGAGCTAGGGTGAAGGATAGGGCTAGGGTTAGGGCTAAGTTTAGGGCTAGGTTTAGGGTGATGGTAAGGGATTGGTTTAGAACTCGCTATAGGGCTGATATGAGAGTTATAGTTAGTCTTAGGGCAAGGGTTAGTGTTAGTGTTAGGCCTAGGGTTAGGGCTAGGGTTAATGTTAGGTTTAGGGTTAGGGTTAGGTTTTGGGTAAGGGTTGGGATTACAGCTAGTTTTATGGCTAGCATGAGGGTTATAATTAGGGTAAGTGTTAGATTTATGATTAAGGTGAAGTTTATGTCTAAGATATTGGCTAAGGATTGAGTTAGGGGTAGTAGTAGGATTAGAGCTAGGGCAAAAGTCAGGTCCAGGTTTACAGTTAGGGATAATTTAGGGTTAGGTTTATAGCTAGGTCTATTTTAAGGGCTAGGTTTATGGTTAGGATCAAGTTTAAAGCTAGGGTATTATTAGGATTAGGGTCAGGTTTAGGGTTTTTGTTAGGTTAAGTTTTAGGTTTAGGGCTCAAATTTGCATTATTGTTACAGATAGTGTAATGATCGTTTTAGCTTTAGGGTTCAGGTTAAGTGTAGTGTAATTTATAGGGTTAAGGTTAGCTATAGGCTTAGGGCTTGGCCTTGGATTAGCATAAGAGGTTGGGTTATCATTAGAGTAATGGTTAGAGCTAGGTTTAGGGCTAGGGTTATGCTAAGGATTAGGTCTAGGCTTAGGCTTAGGCTAATCTTAGGGCTATGGTTAGGATTAGGATTAGCTTTAGGGTTAAATCTAGGGTAGACCTTGGATTAGGGCTAGGTATTGCAATAGGTTAGGGCTACAGCTAATGTAAGAACTTATATGATTCAGGCTAGTTTTAGGGTTAATGTTAGGGCTAGGTATAGTTTTACGGTTAGGTTTAGTGTTGAGGTGGTGTTAAGAGCTAGGGTTACTGTTAGTGTCAGGGTCAGTGTTCAGGTCAGTGTTATGCTTAGAATTAAAGACAGAATTAGGTCTAGGGGAAGAGTTAGTGTTTGGCTTAGGCTAAGGTTATTGTTAGGGCTATGTCTAGGTTTTACATTAGGTCTAGGGTTTGCGTTATGGCAAGATTTATGATTAGGTTTAGGTCTAGGGCTAGTGTTAGGGTTAGGTTTAGGTATAAGGTTACCGAACAGGCTACTGTTAGTGTTTAGTTTAGGGTTAGGTTCAGGTTTAGACCTATGATTAGTTTTAGGGTCAGGATAAGGGTCAGGGTTAGGGTTAGGATTTGGGTTATGGTGAGAGCTAGAATGAGTTCTAGTGTGAGGATTAGTAATAGGGTTAGGGTTTGTGTTATGTTAAGGATTAGGGTTAGCATTAGGGTTAGGGTTTGGCTTCAGGTACGGGATAGGGTTAGAGCTAGGGTTAGGGCTTGGAATAGGAAAAGGGTTAGGTTAAACCTAGGTTTAGGCCTCGGATTAGGTCTGTGTTGGGTTTAGGGCTAGGCAACATCTAATGTAAGCACTAGGGTTACAAATAGGGTGAATTTTGGGGTTATGCTTAGGGGTTAAATCTCTAGTGTTAGGATTAGGTTTAAGGTTATGGTGATATTTAGAGTGAGTGTTAGTGTTATGTTAATAGTCAGGGTCAGAGTTAGTTTTGGAGTTAGGGTTAGGATTCCAAATAAGGCTAGGGTTACTGTAAGGTTTTGGTTTATGGTTAGGATGGTGTTTAGAGCTAGGGTGGGTATTAGGATATGAGTCAGAGTCAGGGTTAGTATTCAGGTTAAGGTTAGGACTCGAATTAGGGCTAGGGTTAGGTCTAGGTGTAGTATTAGGATTTGGTTTAAGTTAAGGTTTAGTGTTAAGGGTATTACTCGGTTTTGTTTTACTTCTAGGGTTAGGGTTATGGCTAGTTTCATGATTAGTGTTAGGGTTAGTGCTAGTATTAAGGTTAGGCTTAGGATTAGGGTTACTGTTCGAGTTTGAGTTAGAGTTAGATCTAGGGTTAGAACTAGAAATAATGATTAGGCAAGTGTTATGCCTAGGTTTATGGCTATATTTAGGGCTAGGGTTAGGGTTAAGTTAAGGGATATGGTTAGAACTAGGGATACGGCTAGTGTGAGAGTTAGAGTTAGTTTTAGGGCTATGGTTAGTGCTAGAATTAAGAATAGGATTAAATTAGGGCTAGGATTAGGACTTGGGTTAGTGTTCAGCTTAGGTCTAGTGTTAGGGTTAGGGTTATTATTAATTTTAGGGTAAGGAATGGTGTTATAACTAGATTTAGTGGGAGGGTGAGTGTTAGAATTAGGTTAGGGCTATGATTAAGGTTAGGGTTATTATTAGGGCTAGGTTTAGGGGTAGGATTACAGTTAGGGCTAATATCACATCTTGGGTTATGGTTAAAGATAATTTAGTTTTAGTGTTAGGTATATGGCTAAATGTAGTGTAAGGGTTAGTTTTAGGCTTAGGGTCAATTTAGAGCTAGAACTACTTTTACAGTCAGGATCTCAGTTGGGGTTTTGGATAGGTTAAGTTTTAAAGTTAGGGCTCAAATTAGCATTAGGGTTAGTGTTAGGTGAATGATAGGGTGAGGTTTAGAGTCTAGGTTTGTGTTAGGGTAATGGAATGGGTTAGGATTAGGGATAGGGTTAGGTTTAGGACTAGGTTTAGCATTAGAGTTAGGGTCCTGTTTATGGCAATGGATAGGGTTAGAGCTAGGGTTAGGGCTAGGGTTATGTTTATGATTAGGGCTAGGTTAGGGTTAGAATTAGGGTTAAAACTTGGGTTATGGCTTGGATTAGGGCTAGGTTTTGTGTTAAGTTAGTGCTAGAGTTAGGGTTATGGCTAATGTAGGTACCAGGGTTAGGTATAGGGCTAAATTTAGAGTTAGAGTTAGGGCTATGTCTAGACTTAGGTTTAGGTTTAGGATTAGGGTTATATTTAGAGCTAGGGTTAGTGTTATGGTCAGAGTTAGGGTCAGGGTTAGTTTTAGTGTTTGGATTAAAACTCCAATTAGGGCTAGTGTAGGGTAACTGTTTTGTTTAGGTTAAGGTTTAGGGTTAGTGCTCTCATTCAGTGTTGTTTTAGGGCTATGGTTAGGGTTAGGGCTAGTTTTAGGATTGGCATTAGGTTTAGGGCTAGTGTGAGAGTTATAATTAGTGATAGGGCTAAATTTAGATTTAGGGTTTGGGATAGGGTTAAATTAGGGCTAGGATTAGGGCTAGGGTTAGTGTTTAGCTAAGGCCTAGCAATAGGGTTGGGGTTAGGTTTAAGTTTAGGATAAAGAATGGTGTTATAGCTAGGTTTAGACGTAGGGTGAGGGTTAGAGTTAGGGTTAGGGCTAGGATTGGAGTTAGGGTTATGATTAAGGCTAGGTTTAGGACTAGGATGAGGGATAGTGTTCATTTTAGATTCAGGGCTCGGATTAGTGCTAGGGCTAATATCAGGTTAGGGTTATGGTTAAAGATATTTTTTACAATTAGGATTATGGCTATATCTAGTGTAAGGGTTAGGTTTAGGGTAAGAGTCAGGTTTAGAGCTTAGGGAATTATTAGAATTAGGAATTGGGTTAGGTAAGGATTTAGGTTTACGGCTCAAATTAGCATTAGTATTAGGGTTAGGGTATCGGTAGCATTTGTTTTAAGGTTCAGGTTTGGTTTAGGGTAATTGATACAGTTAGTGTTAGAGAGATGGCTAGGGTTAAGCTTAGGTTAGCATTAGAGTAAGAGTTATATTTAGGGTAATTGATAGGTTTAGAACTAGAGTTATGGTTAGGAATATGCCTTGAGTTAGGGTTAGAGTTAATGTTAGAACTAGGTTTAGGGTTAAGTTTAGGGTTATGTTTAGCATAAAGGTTAGGTTTTGAGCTAGGGTTAGGGCTAGGTTTAGGGTTAAGTCTAGGGATAGCATTACGGTAGGTTTAGGTTTAGGGTGGTGTTTTGAACTAGATGAGTGTTAGGATATAAGTCATTTAAAGGGTTAATTTTAAGATTATGATTAGGACTTGAATTTGTGTTAGGGTTAGATCTAGGTGTAGTGCTAGGGTTTGGTTTAAGTTAAGGTTAGTGTTAGGCCTGTTGCTCGGTTTTGTTTTAGTGCTATGATTAGGGTACAGCTAGTTTTATGATTAGCTTTAGGGTTGGGGCTAGGGTTATGGTTAGGTTTAGGATTAAGGCTAGATATAAGGCTAGGATTATGGCTAGGTTTTGTCTTTGGTTTAGGGCAACAATTAGGGCTAGGACTAATGTCAGATCTAGGTTTATAGTTAGTGATATTTTTAGGATTAGGTTTATGGCAAGGTCAGATTAAAGTGTTACATTTAGGGAAAGGGTCAGATTACGATCTGGGGTATTATTAGGGTCAGGGTCAGGCTTTGGTATTTTATTAGGTTAAGTTTTAGTGTTAAGGCTCAAATTAGCACTAAGGTTAAAATTAGGGTTGGAGTAATGGATAGTGTTAGGTTTAGGGTTAGGTTAAGTTTAAGGTAATGGATATGGTTAGGGTTTGTGATAGATTTAGGGTTAGGCCTAGGGTTAGCATTAGGGTTATAGTTATCGTTATGGTAATTTATAGGTTTAGACTTAGTGTTAGGGTTAGGATAATGGTTAGGATTAGGGCTAGAGTTAGCATTAGGGTCAGGGTTAGGGCAAGGGTTACACTTAGGATTAGGTTTAGGGTACGGTTTAGGGTTTGAGCTAGGAATTTTTCTATGGCTAAGATTAATTTATGGCTTGGTCTAGGGTTATGGTCATAGTTATTGTAACAGTTAGGGCTAGGGTAATAGATTTAGATTTCAGGTTAAAGATATTTTTATGTTTAGGTTAGCGTTAGGTTTAGGTTTAGGACTAGAGTTAGCATTTGAGCTATCTTAGGTTTAGGGTTAGGGTTAGTTTAGGTTAACTGTTAGTTCTAGGGTTAGGTTTATGTTTAGGGTTAGGGTAGGTTTAGCTTTTGGTCTATTGTTATTATTAGGGTTAAGTTTAGGGTTAGAGTAATGGATGGGGTTCAAGCTAGGGTTAGGGCTTGGGTTAAGGTTAGGATTAGGGCTGGGTTTAGATTTAGGGTTTGACCTTGGGTTAGTGTTATGGTTAGATTAAGTGTAAGGGTTAGGGATTGAGCTAGGTTTATGGCTAGGGTATGGATTAGGTTTACAGTCTGTGCTAGGGTAGATTTATGGTTAGGTTAAGGGCTAGGGTAGCATTACTTTTAGGTTTATTGTTAGCATAATGGATAGAATTAGAGCTAGGGTTTGGGCTATGTTTAGAGTTAGGATTAGGGCTAGAATTAGGATGAGGTTTAGGGTTTTGGCTAGAGTTATTTTATGGTAAGGTTTAGTGTTTGAGCTAGGGTTAGTGCTAGAATGAGGGTCAGGGTTAGGGTTAATGCTAAGTTTAAGTTTAGGGTTATGCTTAGGGTTAGGTTTATGGCTGTAATTCGGGCTGGGTTTTGTGTGAGGTTAAGGGCTACTGTTAGGTATATGGGTAATGTAAGAACTAGAGTAATGAGTATGGTTATATTAGGGTTCATCTACTGTTAGGGTTAGTTTTTAGAATAGAATAACTTTTAGAGCTAGGGTTTTTGTTAGGGTAAATGTCAGGGTTCAGTTTAGGATAAGGTTTAGGGTTAGGTCCAGAATGAGGACTAGGTTTAGTTCTAGGGGTAGAGTTAGTGTTTGGTTTAATTAAGGGTTACTGTTAGGGCTAAGGCAAGGGTTATGGCTATATTTAGGATTATGTTTAGGTCTAGGGCTAGTGTTATTATTAGGTTTAGGTTTAGGGTTAATGGTAGGGCTAGTGTTAGTTTTCAGTTAAGGTTTAGGGTCAGGTTTGAACCGAGGTTTAGTGTTAGAGTCAGAATAAGGATCAGGGTTAGAGTTAGGGTTTGGGTTAAGTTTAGAGCTAGAATGAGGGTTAGGATTAGGACTAGTAATAGAGTTTGGGGTAGGCATAGAATTAGGGTTAGGACTAGGGTAGCAATAGGGTGAGGGTTTGACTAATTGTAAGAAATACAGTTAGAACTAGAATTAGGACAAGGGATAGGGTTAGGGTTAGAGCAAAGGTTAGGATTAGGTTCAAAACTAGGGTTAGGCCTTGTATTATGGCTAGGTTTTGTGTTAGGTTTAGGACTATGGCTAATTTAAGAACGGGCATTATGATTAGGGCTAGTTTTAGTGTTAGGTTTAGGGTGAGGTCTAGTGTGAGGATTAGGTTTAGGGATAGGGTGATGTGTAGTGCTAGGGTTAGTGTTAAGGTCAGAGTCAGGGTTAGTATTAGTTCTAGGGTAGGGTTAGGACTTGCATTAGGGCTAGGGTTAGGGCTAGCTGTAGGGTTAGCGTTTGCTTTAGGTTAAGGGTTAGGGTCAGTGAAATGGCTGTTTTGCTTGAGAGCTAGGGCTTCGGTTGGGGCTAGTTTTCAAATTAGCGTTAGGGTTACAGCTAGTGTTAGGTTGTGGTTTAGGCTAGGGTTAGGGTTAGATTTAGAGTTAGGGTTGGATCTAGGTTTAGGGCTACAACCAAGGGTAGTGCTAGGGTTAAAGCTAGGATTTGAGTTATTATAAGGGGTAGGGTTAGAACTAGGGATAGGGCTAGGGCAAGATTTAGAGTTAGTGTAAGGATTAGATTTACGGTTAAAAATAGGGCTTAATTACAGCTAGAATTAGAGCTAGGGTGAGTATTAAGGCTGAGCCTAGGTTCATGGTTAGGGTTATGGTTATGGATATGGTTATGTATGAAGTTATAGCTAGCTTAGAACTAGAGTGAGGGTTAAAATTAGGTTTAGGTCTATGGTTAGGGGTAGGGTTAGGATTAAGGCTAAGATTAGAGCTAGAATTAGAGGTAGAGTTTGTTTTAGGGTTAGGATTTTATTAGGGCTATGGCTAATGTTCAGTCTAGGGTTATGGTTCTCTAACCCTAATAGTTTTAAGATTAAGATCATTAGGGTTAGGATTAGGTTAATGGATATGTTTAGGTTTAGGGTTCAGGTTAGGTTTAGGGTAATGTATAAGTTTAGGGTTAGAAATAGGTTTGGGGTTATCCTAGGGTTAGCACTTGGGTTAGGATTAGGATTGGGGTAATGGATAGGGTTACAGCTCGGGTTAGGTCTAGGTTTATGGTTAGGATTAAGGCTAGGTTTAGGGTTAGGCTTTGGGTTATGTCAGGGTTTAGGGTTAGGGTTAGGGTTAGGTTTAGGAAAACGGTTAGGGCTAGAATTAGGGTTATAGTTAGGGTTAAATGTAGTGTTATGGCTCCAATTATGGATAGGTTTTGGGTTAGGTTAGGGTAAGGTTTAGAACTACAGCCAATGTAAGAACTAGGGTTATGACCAGAATTACTTCTAGGGTTAGTGTTAGGGCTAGGTCAAGGGTTAGGTTTAGGTTTAGGTTTTGAGTGATGTTTAGAGCTAGGGTTAGTGTTAGGGTCAGAGTCAGGGTCAGGGTTTGTTTTAGGGTTAGGGATAGAACTCGAATTAGAGCTAGGTTTAGGGCTGCGTGTAGGCTTGGGGTTTGGTTTATGTTAATGTTTAGGGTTAGGACTATAGCTAGGTTGTTTTGTAGGGCTAGGGCTGGGTTAGGGCTTGTTTTAGGACTAGCATTAGTGTTATGGCTTGTGTTAGTGAGAGGTTTAGCTTAGGGTTAGGATTATATTCTGAATTAGGGTTTGATATAGGATTAGGGCTAGAGCTAGAATTAGGGCTAATGTAAAGGCAAGTGGTAGGATTATGGTAAGGGATAGGGTTAGAACTAGAAATTGGGCTAGGGCAAGAGTTAGAGTTAGTCTTAGGGCTAGAGTTAAGTTAGGTTCAGGGCTAAATTAGGGTTAGAATTCGGTCTAGTGTTTGTATTAGGGTTAGGCCTAGTTTAGGCTTAGGTTTAGCTTTAGGGATAGGGTTAGGATTAGGGGGAGGGATGGGGTTAAAGCTAGTTTTAGGGCTGGGTCAAAGGTTAGAATTTCAGTTAGAATGAGGGTTATGGATTGATTTAGTAATAAGGCTACATTTAGGGCTAGGATGAGGTCTAGGGTTTGTTTTGGGGTTATGGCAAGAATTACAGTAGAGCTAGTGTCAGGTCTAGGCTTATATTAGGCATAGATTGAGGATTAGATTTATGGCTAGGTCTAGTGTAAGGGTTCGGATTTGGGTAAGGGTCAGGTTTAGAGCTAGGATTATTATTAGGGTTAGAATTAGGTTTCAGGTTTGGTTCAGGTTAGGGTTTAGGTTTAGACTTGAATTAGCATCAGGGTTTGGTTAGGGTAATGGGAGGTTTGGGTTTAGGGTTTATGTTAGGTATAGGGTAATTGATTGGGTTAGAGTTAGGAAACGGGATAGGGTTAGGCCTAGGGTTAGCCTTAGAGTTATGGTTCTGCTTAGGGTAAGGGATAGGGTTAGGGCTATGTTTATGGTTATTATTAGGGCTAGAGTTAGGTTTAGGCCTAGGGTTAGATTTCAGTTTAGGTTTAGGATATGGTTTAGAGTTTGAGCTATGGTTAGCACTAGGGCAAGGTTTAGGTTTAGGTTAAGTCTAGATTATAGTTAGGGTTAGGTTCAGGTTTGTGTTAAGTTTAGGACTAGGGTTATCACTAGGTTTAGGGTATTGGACAGGGTTTGATGTCGTGTTAGGGTTAGGGTTAGGTTTAGGCTTAAGGTTATGGTTAGGGATAGGTTTAGTGTTAGATTATGGTAATGGTTAGGGTTTTAGTAAGGGTTAGCTCTATGGTAAGGGTTAGGTTTTTGGTTATGTCTAGTTTTAGGGTTAGGTTAGATTTAGGGTAAGGGCTAGGGTTATCATCAGGGTTAGGGTTAGGGTAATGGGTAGGGTTAGAGCTAGTGTTAGGGCTAGGGTTATCATTACATTTAGGGTTAGAGTTAGGGTAATATGTAGGCTTAGAGCTAGGGTTATGGATAGGGTTAAGGTTAGTATTAGGTCTAGGGTTTAGGTTAGGTTTAGGTTTAAGCCATGGGTTAGTGTTAGTGTTAGGTTAAGTTTAAGGGTCAGGGATTGAGCTTGGGTTTGGACTAGGACGAGGATTAGGGTTAGAGTCAGTGTGAGGGTTAGGGCTAGGGTTAGTATTAGGGTTATGTTTAGGGTAGGGTAATGGATAGAGTTAAAGGTAGGTTTTGGCCTATGGTAATGGCTAGTCTCAGGGTTAGTGACATGGCTAAGTCTAGTGTTAGGGTTATGTGTTTTGTTAGGATAAGGTTTAGAGCTAGGGTTTGTGTTAGGGTAAGGGTCAGTGTTCGGTTTAGGGTTAGGTTCATTGTTAGGGCCAGAATTAGGACTAGGGTTTGGTCTAGGGGTAGGGTTATAAGATTAAGATTATAATTTGAGTTAGGGTAATGGATAGGGTTAGATGTCAGGTTAGGGTAAGGTGTAGTTTTAGGTTTAGTGTTAGTGTTAGGGTTTGGGCTAGGGTTAGTGTTAGAATAAGGGTTAGGGTTTTATCTAGGGTTAAGGCTACGATGAGGTTTAGGTTTAGGGTTAGGTCTAGGATTAGGTTTACAATTAGGATTAGAGCTGGGGTTATCATTAGGGTTAAGGTTCTGTTTAGGGTAATGGATAAATTTAGAGATAGTACTAGGGCTAGTGTTAACATTATGATTAGTGCTAGAATAAGGATTAGGTTTAGGGATAGGGCTAGTCTTATGTTTAGGGTTCAGTTTTGGGTATTATCTAGGGTTATGTCTAAGGAGAGGGCTAGGGTTAGAGCCAGAATAAGGATTGGTTAGGTCTAGAGGTAAGGTTAGTGTTTGGCTTAGGTTAAGGGTTATCATTAGAGCTAGGACTAGTTTTTTGTTTAGGTCTTGGTTAATGATATGGCTAGATTTATGATTAGGTTTAATCCAGGGCTAATATTAGGGTTACATTTAGATATAGTTTTATGGGTAGGGCTAGTGTTAGGGTTTGGTTTAGGTTCAGGGTCAGAATAAGGGTCAGTGTTAGGGTTAGAATTTGGGTTATAATTATAACAAGAATGAGGGCTAGGGTTAGGACTAGTAATAGGGTTATTTTTTGGGTTAGACTAAGGAATAGGTTTAGGACTAGGGTTAGCATTAGGGTTGGGGTTTGACTAGGGTAAAGTGTAAGGTTAGAGCTAGGGTTAGAGCTAGGGTTCGGGTTAGGTTTAGGGATAGTGTTAGGGTTAGGGTGAAACCTAGGGTTAGGTATCAGATTTGGGCTAGGTTTGGGTTAGCATTAGGTTTAAGGTTATGGCTAATGTATGATCTAGGTTTATGAGTAGAACTAATTTTAGAATTAGGGTTATGACCAGGTCTAGTGTTACATTAAGGTTTAGGTTTAGGGTTATGTTTAGAGGTAGGTTAGTGATAATATCAGAGACAGGTTTAGGGGTAGATTTAGGGTTAAGGTTAGGACTCAAATTAGGGCTAGGCTTAGGGCTAGATATAAGGTTATGGTTTGGTTTAGGTAAAAGTTTAGGGTTATTGTTATGGCTCAGTTTTGTTTTAGGTCTAAGCCTATGGTTAGAGCTAGTATTAGGATTAGCATTAGGGTTAGGCCTAGTGTTAGGGTTAGTATTAGTTTTAGATTAGTGTTAGATTTAGAGTTAGGTTTAGATCTAGGGTTAGGTCAAATTGTAAGGTTATGGCTAGGGCTATTCTAGGCTATGGCTCGGAATAAAATTATGGTAAGTGATAGAGTTAGAATTAGTGCTAGGGCTAGGGCGAGAGTTATAGTTAATCTTAAAGCTAGGATTACGGTTAAGTTTAGGATTAGGGCTAGGGATAGTGTTAGGGTTAGTCCTAGGGTTAAGGTTAGGGCTAGGTTTAATGTTAATGTTAAGGTCTGGGTTAGGTTTAGGGTAAGCAATGGGGTTATAACTCATTTTAGGCCTAGGGAAAGGGTTAGAATTAGGGTTAGGATTTTGATTAAGGCTAAGTTTTAGGCTAGAATAAGAGCTAGTGTTTGTGTTTGTGTTAGGGCTAGGATTAAGGCTAGGGCTATTGTGAGGTTTAGGCTACATTACAGATAGGTTTCATCTTATTTTTATGGTTAGGTCTAGTGTAAGGGTTAGATTTAGGGTAAGGGTGAAGTTTAAAGCTATGTGTATTATTAAGGTCAGTAATTGGCTTAAGGTTTGGTTGAGGTTAATGTTTAGGTTTAGGGATCGAATTAGCATTAGGGTTAGAGTTAGAGTTAGGGTAATGAATAGGTTTAGGATTAGGGTTCATGCTAGTTTTAGGGCAATGGATAGGTTTAGCAATTGTGATAGGGTTAGGGTTAAGCCTAAGATTAGCATTTGAATTAGGATTGTGGTTAGCGTAGTGGATAGAATTAGAGCTAGGTTTAGGGCTAGGCTTATGGTTATGATTAGGGTAAGGATTAGGGTAGTTAATATAATTAGAGCTATGGGTAGGGCTATGTTTAATGTTAGGATTAGAGCTAGTGTTAGGTTTGGCTTTGGGATATGGCTAGGGTTATGTTAAGGGTAAAGGTTAGGCTTTGAGCTAGGGTTAGGTCTAAAGTGAGGCTTAGGGTTAGGGTTAGGGCTAGAATTAGATTTAGGGTTACACTTAGGGTTATGTTCAGGCCTAAAATTACAGCTAGGTTTTGGGCTAGTTTAGGCCTAGGGTTAAGGCCATGGGTAATGTAAGAGCTAGGTTTATGATTAGGGCTAGTTTTAGGGTTACAGTTATGGCTAGGTCTAGTGTTAGGATTAGGTTTGGTTTAGAGTGAGTTTGGAGCTAGGATTACATTAGGGTCAGGGCCAGTGTTCAGGTTAGAGTTAGTGTTGGGTTTAATGCCAGAATTAGGACTAGGGTTAGGTCTAGGGGTAGGGTTAGCGTTTGGGTTAGGTTAAGGGTTATTGTTAGGGCTAGGGCTAGGTTGTTGTTCAGATCTAGGGCTAGAGATATGGCTAGATATAGGATTAGGTTTAAGTAGGGCTAGTGTTAGTTTACGTTTAAGTATATGATTACTGATAGGGCTAATGTTAGGGTTCAGTTTCGGGTTAGGGTCAGGATTATACCTGCTGTTAGTATTAGGTTCAAATAAGTGTCAGGGAAAGGGTTTGGGTTTTTGTTAGGTTAGAACTGGAACAAAGGTTAGGGTTAGGGCTAGAAATAGGATTAAGATTGGGGTTAGGCTAAGAATTAGGTTTAGGACTAGGGTTAGCATTAGGTTTAGGGTTTAGCTTAAGGTAATGGATAGGGTAAATCTAGGGTTAGATCTACGGTTAGGGTATGGATTAGGGCTAGTTTTAGGGTTAGGGTTAAAACTAGGGTTAGTGCTCGGCTTGGGGCCAGGTTTTGGGTTAGTTTGGGGCTAGTGTTAGGCCTACAACTAGTGTATAAACCAGGGTTATGATTAGGGCTACTTTTTGGGTAAGTTTTAAGGCTAGATCAAGTGTTAGGATTACGGTTACCATTTTCGTGATTTTTAGAGCTAGGGTTAGTGCTAGGATCAGGATCAGTGTTCGGGTTATATTTAGGGTTATTGTTAAACCCAGAATTACCACTAGAGTAAGGTCTAGGGGTAGGATTAGTGTTTGTGTTAGGTTAAGGTTTATCATTAAGGCTAGGGCTAGGTTTTTGTTTAGGTCTAGGGCTAGAGATATGGCTAGACTCAGGATTAGGTTTAGGTCTATGGCTAGTGATAGGGTTAGGTTTAGGGATAGGTTTATTGCTAGTGCTAGTGTTAGGGTTTGCTTTATGGTTAGGTTCAGGTTTAGACATATAGTTACTGTTAGGGTCAGAATAAGTGTCAGGGTTAGGTTTAGGGTTTGGGTTATTGTTAGAGTTAGAATGAGGGCTAGCGTTAGGACTAGTCATAGGGTGACAGTTTGGGTTAGGCTAATGATTAGGGTTAAATTTATGGCTATGTTTAGTGTAAGTGTTAAGTTTCAGGTAGGGGTCAAATTTAGAACTAGGGGTATTATTAGGGTCAGCTTCAGGTTTAGGGTTTTTTTAGGTTAGGGTTTAGGTTTAGGGCTCTAATTAGCATTAGGGTTTGGTTTAGGGTAATGATAGGTTTTGGTTTAGGGTTCAGGTTAGATTTAACATAAGTGATAGGGTTATGGTTAGGTATAAGGTTAGATTTAGGCCCAGGGTTAGCATTATAATTAGGGTTATGTTTAGGGTAATTGATAGGGTTAGGCTAAATTTAGGGCTAGGGTTATGGATAGGATTAGGGCTAGGGTAAGTGTTAGGGTTATGGGTTTTTTTTGTCTTAAGTTTAGGGCTAGCATTGCGGCTAGGGCAAATGTCATGTCTAGGATTTTGGCTATCAATAGTTTTAGGGTTAGGTTTATAGCTAGGTCTGGTATAAGGATTAAGTTTTATTGGTAGGTTCATGGTTAGAGCTAGGTATATTATCATGGGAAAAGGCAGAGTTAGGGTTTGGTTTGGGTTAAGGTTTAGGGTTAAGGCTGGAATTAGCATTAGGGTTAGAGTTAGGGTAATGATAGGGTTAGGTTTAGGGTTCAGTTTAGGTTTATGTTAATGACATAGGTTAGGGTTAGGGATAAGTTTAGGGTTAGGCCTAGGGTTACCATTAGAGTTATGGTTATGATTAGGATGATGGATAGGGTTAGAGTGAGTGATAGGGCTAGGGTTATGGTTAGAATTCTGGCTAGGGTTAGGGGAAATTTTAGGACTATGTTCTGGGTTAGGGTTAGGGTTAGGGTTAGGTTTAAAACTAGGTTTAAGGCTCGGATTAGGGCTTGGTTTTGGGTTTGGTTAGGGCTAGGATTAGGGCTATGGTAAGGTATGAACTAGTGTTGCAATTAGTGCTAGTTTTAGGATTAGGGTTAGGGCTTGGTCTGGTGTTACCGTTAGGTTTAGGGTTACGGTGAACCTTTGTTTAAAGCAAAGGTTATTGTTTGGGTTAGTGTCAGATTCAGGGTTAGTTTTTGGGTTAGGGATAGAACTCGAATTATGGCTAAAGTTAGTAGTAGTTTTATGGTTAGGGTTTGGTTTAAGTTAAGGGTTAGGGATATACATTGGTTTTGTTTTAGGGCTAGGGCTATGGTTACAGCTAGATTATGGATTAGAATCAGGTTTAGGGCTACTGTTAGGTTGAGGTTTAGGCTAAGGGTGAGTGTTACATTTAGAGTTAGTGTTAGATCTAGGGTTAGGGTAGGGCTAGGGCTAGGGTTAGGATGAGGGTTCGGGTTTTGGTAATGAATATGGTTAGAACTAGGGATTTGGCTAGGGTGAGAATTAGAGTTAGTCATAGTAGTAGTCTTAGGCTTAGGTTTAGGGTTAGGGCTAAATTAGGGCTAGGATTAGAGCAATGTTAGGGCTAGGGTTAGGGCTAAATTGGGGCTAGGATAAGGACTAGTGTTAGTGTGAGAGTTACAGCTAGGATCAGGGCTAGAGTTACGGTTACGGTTAGAGCTAAATTAGGGCTTAGGATTAGGTCTGGGGTTAAGTGTTGGGGTCAGGGCTACATTAGGGCTAGTATTAAGTCTAGGGTTAGTGTTAGGGTTAGACTAAGGGGTTGGGCTAGAGTTAGGGTTAGCATTGGTGTTAAGGTAAAGTTTAGGGAAATGAGTGGGGTTATAGCTAGCTTTAGGTATAGGGTGAGCTTTAGAATTAGGATCAGGCCTAGGGTTATGTTTCAGTTTAGGATTAAGTCTAACTTTAGGGCTAGATTAAGGTCTAGGGTTTCTGTTGGGGTTATGGCTACGACCAGATCTAAGGCTAATATCAGGTCTAAGGTTAATGTGAAAAATAGTTTTAGGATTAGGTTATGGTTAGGTGTAGAGTTAGGGTTAGGGTAAGGATTGCATTAGGTCTAGGTTTCAGGGTAGGTTTAGGGTAATTGATAAGTTTGGGGATAGTGATACTTTTAGGGTTAGGCCTAGGGTTAACATTAGGGTAAGGATTATGTTTAGGTTAATGATACAGTTAGACTTAAGTTTATTGCAAGTGTGATGATTAGAATTAGGTCTTGATTTAGGGTTAGGGTGAGGGTTAGAACTAGGGTTAGGTTAAGGTTATGTTTAGTGTAAGGGTTAGGTTCCGAGCTATGGTTAGGGCTAGGTTCAGTGTTAGGTTCAGGATTAGGTCTAGGGATAGGATTACAGTAGGTTTTAGTTTAAGGTTATGGTTAGGATTATACCTAAGATTAATGGTAAGGTCAGTAGAAGGGTCAGGGTTAATGTCAGGGTTTTGGATAGGTTTAGATCTAGAATGAGGGCAAGGGTAAGGACTATTAATAAGGTTAGTGTTTTGGTTAGCCTAAGGATTATGGATAGGTCTAGGGTTACCCTTGGGATTAAGGTTTTGCTTAAGTAAGGGATCAGTTTAGAGCTAGGTTATGGTTAGATTTAGGGTTAAAGCTAGTTTTAGGACTTGGATTAGGCCTAGGTTTTGTGTTAGGGTTAGGGCTAGGGTTAGGGCAATGGCTAATGTAAGAACTATGGTTACCATTAGGGTTAGTTTTAGGGTTAGGTTTAAGGTTAGCGTGATATTTTTAGCTAGGGTTCATTTTATAATAAGAGTCAGGGTTAGGCGTAGGTTTAGGGTTAGAGTTAGAACTCAAATTAGGGCTAGGGTTACTGTTAGGGTTCAGTTTAAGGTGAGGGTGGTGTTAAGAGCTAGAGTGAGTGTTAGGATATGAGTCAGCATCAGCGTTGGTTTTAGGGTTTGGGTTAGGACTCGAACTAGGGCTAGGGTTAGGTCTAGTAGTAGTGTTAGAGTTGGGTTTAAGTTAAGGTTTAGAGTTAGGCCTAATGCTTGGTTTTGTTTTAGTCCTATGGTTAGGGTTAGGGCTAGTGTTAGTGTTAGGCTTAGGCTTAGTGTTAGGATTAAATTTGGAATTAGAGTTAAGCCTAGGGTGAAGGCTAGAACTAAGGATAGGGCAAGGGATATGGCTAGGTTTAGGGTTATGATAATGGATAGGTTTAGAACTAGGGATAGGTCTAAGGTGAGAGTTATTCTTAGGGCTAGGGTTAGGGTTAGGGTTAGTGTTAGAGATAGGGCTAAATTAGAGCTAGGATTAGGGCTATGTTTAGTGTTTAGTTTAAGCCTAGAGTTAGGGTTAGGGTTAGGGTTTGAGTTTAGAGTTAGCGTTTAGAGTTTAGGTTTAGCATTCGGGCAAAATTTGTGGTAATAGATGGCTTTAAAGCTAGGTTTAGAGGTAGGTGAGGAGTATAATTATTGTTAGGGCTTTGGTTATGATAATGGTTATGATTAAGCCTAGGTTTAGTGCTAGGATGAGGGCTAGGTTTTTTTTTTTTTTTTGGGATAGGGCTAGGATTAGTGCAAGGGCTAATTTCAGGTCCAGAATTATGGTTAAAGATATTTTTAGCATAACGATTATGGGTATGTCTAGTGTAAGGGTTACGTTTAGGGTTAGCATCAGGTTTAGAGCTAGGGGTATTATTAGGGTCAAGTTCTGGGTTAGGGTTTGGGATAGGTTAAGGTTTAAAGTTAGGGCTTGAATTAGCATTAGGATTAGGGTTATTGTTATGGTAATGGATAGAGTTAAAAATCAGTCCAGGGCTAGGTTTATGGTTATGATTAGGGCTAGTTTTTGGGTTAAGTTATTGCTAGGGTTAGGTTTACTGCTAATGTAAGTACTAGGGTTATGCTTATGACTAATTTTAGTGTTTTAGGGCTAGGTTTACTGTTAGGTTTAGGTTTAGGTTTAGGGTGATGTTTATACCTCGGATTAGTGTTATGGTCAGAGTAAGGATCAGGGTTAGTTCTAGTGTTTGGCTTAAAACTCAAATTAGGGCTGGGGTTAGGGCTAGGTATAGGCTTTGGTGTTGGTTTAGGTTAAGGGTTATGGTTCAAGCTTTGGCTTGGTTTGGTTTCAGAGCTAGGATTAGGGTTAGTGAAATTTTAGGATTAGTGTTAGGGTTAGGGCTAGTCTTAGATTTAGGCTTAGGCTTCGGTTTAGGGTTAAATTTAGAGTTAGGTTTTTATCTAAGTTTAGTGCTAGGTCTAAGGATTGGACAAGGGTTAGGACAAGAATTTGGGATAGGGTTAGGTTTAAGGGAAGGGATAGGATTAAAATGAGTGATAGGGCCATTGTGGAAGGGCTAGGGTTAGAGTTAGGTTTAGGGATACGGCTAAATTATGGCTAGGGTTAGGGTTAGGGATAGGGTTAGAGCTGGTTTTAGAATTAGCATCAGGGTATTGGCAATTTTTAGGCTTAGGCATCGAGTTAGGGTTAGATTTAAAGTTAAGTTTCGATCTAGTGTTAAAGCTAGGGCTGAGGATAGGGCAATTGTGATGAAAACGTTGAGGTTTAGAGTTAGGCTTATGAATAGGAAAATAGATGTGCTTTTGGCTAGGTTTAGGGCTATGGCAAGTGTTGGTATTAGAGTTAGGGCTAGAGTTAGGGTTAGGGTTATGATTAAGGCTAGGTTTATGGCTAGGATGAGGTTTAGGGTTTGGGTTAGGTTTAGAGATAGTATTATGGCTAGGGCTAATGTCAGGTCTAGGATTATAGTTAGGGCTAGATTTATTGTTAGGTTTATAGCTTTGTTGAGTGTAAGGATTAGGGCTAGGTTAAGATTCAGATTTATATCTAGGGTTATATTTAGGGTCAGGGTCAGGTTTAGGTTTTGGGTTCGATTAGGGTTTTGGTTTAGGGTAAAGACAGCATTAGTTTTAGTGTTTAGGTTTGGTTTAGTGTAATGGATAGGGTTAGGGTTATACCTAGGGTTAGCTTAAGAGTTAGGGTTATTGTTAGCGTAATGGATAGGTTTAGACCTAAGGTTAGGGCTAGGGTTATGTATACAATTAGGGCTAGTTTGGGGTTAGGCTTAGGTTTACGTTTAGGGTTAAAGCTAGGTTTACTACTCGGTTTAAACTTAGTTTTTGGATTAGGTTTAGGGCTAGGGTTAAGGCTAGGGCTAAGGTATGAAGTAGGGTTATGATTAGTGCTAGTTATAAGGTTAGGGTTAGGGCTATGTCTAGTGTTAGGTTGAGGTTTACGGTGATGATGATGTTTAGAGCCAGGGTTAGTGTTTGAGTATAGTCAGGGTCAGGGTTAATTTTTGGGTTAGGTTTAGGACTAGAATTAGGATATGGTTAGGGCTAGGTGTAGGTTTAGGGTTTGTTTTAGAATAAGGGTTTGGGTTACGGATATGGCTCGGTTTTGTTTTAGGGCTAGGGCTAGTGTTAGGGCTAATTTTAGGATTAGCATTAACGTTAGGGTTTAGGTTTAGGTTTAGTCTTAGGCTTAGGTTTAGGGTTAGATTTAGAGTTATGGTGAGATCTAGGGTTGTAGCCAGGGCCATGAATATGGCGAGGGTTAGACCAAGGGTTAGGGCTAGGATTAGGGTTGAAGTAAGTGATAGGGTTGGAACTAGGGTTAGGGTGAGAGTTAGAGTTAGATTTAGTCTTTGGGCTAGGTTTAGGGTTAGGGTTAGGGATAGGGCTATGTTAGAGCTAAGATTGTGGCTAGGGTTAGTGTTAGGTTTAGGCCTAGTGTTTGGGTTGGGGATAAAATTAAGGCTATGTTTAGGGCTAGGATAAGGGCTAGGGTTTGTGTTAGGGTTACAGCTAGGATTATGGCTAGGGTTAATATAACATCTAGGGTTAAGGTTAGGATTAGTTTTAGGGTTAGTTTTATGGCTAGGTCTAGTGTAAGGGTTAGGTAGGGTAAGAGTCAGGTTTATAGCTAGGGGAATTATAAAGGTCATGGTTAGTATTAGGGTTTGGTTTACGTTTGAGGTTAGGGTTAATGCTCGAATTAGCATTCAGGTTAGGGTTAGTGTGATAATTGGATTTTGTTTGGGGTTCAGGGTTGGTTAGGCTAATTGATAGGTTTGTGGAAAGCGATATGGTTAAGGTTAAGCCTAGGGTTAGAATTATGGTAAGGGTTATGTTTAGGGTAATGGATACAGTTAGAGTTAAGTTTAGGGCTAGGGTTATGGTTAAAAATGGGTCTTGTGTTAGGGTTAAGGTGAGGGTTAGAACTAGGATTAGTTTTATGTTTTTGATTAGCATAAGGGTTAGGTTCAAGGTTAGTGTTAGGGTTTGGGATGGTACTAAAGCTAATGCAAAGGCTAGGTTTAGGACTATTAATAGGGTTAGGGTTTTGGTTAGTCTAAAGACTAGAGATAAGTCTAGGGTTACTCCTCGGTTTAGGATTTCACTTACTGTATGGGGTTGATTTAGATCTAGGGTGAGGGCTAGGGTTAGGGTTAGAGTTAGAGTTAAAGCTAGGTTTAGGGCTCTGTATAGGGCTAGTTTTGTGTTAGGGTTAGGGCCAGGATTAGGACAATGGCTAATGTAAGAACTAGGGTTACCATTAGGCTTAGTTTTAGGGTTAGGGTTAAGGGTAGTTTGTGTGCTAGTGTTAGGTTTAAGGTTAAGGTGATATTTATAGCTATGGTTCTTATTAGGATAGGAGTCAGGGTCAGGGTTAGTTTTAGGGTTAATGTTAAGATTCAAATTAGGGCTATTGTTAATGTTAGTGTTCAGTGTGCGTTTAGGGCAGTGTTTAGATCTAGGGTGAGTGTTAGGATATGAGTCAATGTCAGGGTTAGTTTTAAGGTGTGGCTTATGACTCGAATTAGGGCTAGGATTATGTCTAAGTGTAGTGTTAGTTTTTGGTTTAAGTTAAGGTTTAGGGTTAGGGCTATTGCTCGGTTTTGGTTTACTGCTAGGATTGGGTTAGGGCTAGTTTTACTACTATCATTAGTGTTAGGGCTAGTGTTAGTTTTAGGCTTAGGCTTAGGTTTAAGGGTAGATTTAGAGTTATGATTAGGGCTGTGACTAACTTTCGGGCAACTGTTAGGGCTAGTGTTAGTTTTATGTTATCAGATAAGAATAAAACTAGAGCTAGGGGTAGGGCAAGAGTTAGAGTTAGTCTTAGAGTTAGGGTTAGGATAGGGTTAGAAATAGAGCTAAATTAGGGCTAGGATTAGGGCTAGGTTTTGTGTTTAGCTTAAGCCTCTGGTTAGGGTTAGGGTTAGGGTTAGGTTTAAATTTAGGGTAAGAGATGACATTATACCTAGGTTTAGAGGTAGGGTGGGGGTTAGAATTAGGGTTAGGTATAGGGCTAGAAATAGGGTGATGATTAAGGCTAGGTTTAGGACAAGAATGAGGGCTAGGTGTGTTTATAGGGTTAGGTCTAGGATTAGGGCTAGGGCTAATTTCAGGTCCAGCATTATGGTTAAAGATAGTTTTAGGTTTAGGTTTATGGCTAAGTCTACACTAAGGGTTAGGTGTTAGGTTATGGTCAAGTTTAAAGCTAGGGGTATTATTAGGGTCAAGGTCTGAGTTAGGGTTTGAGATAGGTTAAGGTTTCAATTTTGGGCTTGAATTAGTTTTAGGATTAGAGTTAGGGTAATGATAGGGTTAGGTTTAGGATTCAAGTAAGTTTTAGGGTAATGGAAGTGTTAGGATTCGGGATAGGATTAGATTTATGCTTAGGGTTATCATTAAGGTTTGGGTCATGGTTATATTAATGGATAGAGTTGGAGATCAGTTTAAGGCTAAAGTTATGGTTAAAATTAAGACTAGTGTTAGGGTTAGGTTAGGTTTGAAGCTAGGGTTAGGGCTCTGATTACGGCTAGGTTTTGGGTTATGTTAGAGCTAGGGTTAAGGTTAGAGCTAATGTAAGTACTAGGTTTATGTTTAAGGCTAGTTTTAGGGTTTGAGTGCTAGGTTTAGTGTTAGGGTTAGAATTACTGATATGGTGATGTTTAGAGCTAGAAGGTTTAGGGTTAGTGTCAGGTTCAGGGTTAGTTTTAGTGTTCGGCTTTCAACTCAAATAAGTCTAGTTTTAGGTCTAGGTGTAAGGTTAGGGTTTTATTTAGGTTAATGTTTTGGGTTAGAACTATGGCTCAGTTTTGTTTTAGGGCTTGGGATAGCATTAGGGCTCATTTTAGGATTAGTGTTATGGTTTGGGATAGTGTTTGGTTTAGGCTTTGTCTTCGGGTTTAGGCTAGTTTTAGAGTAATGTTTTGCCTAAGGTTAGTGCTAGGGATAAGTATTGGGAAATGGTTAGCACTAGGGTTAGGGCTAGGGTTAGGTTTATGGTAAGCAATAGGGTTAGAATGAGTGATAGGGCAAGAATGAGAGAGTTAGTCTTAGGGCTAATGTTAGGGTTAGGTTTACGGATAGGGCTAAATTATGGCTAGGTTTATGTTAGGGCTAAGGTTAGAGCTAGTATTAAGATTAGTTTTATGCATTGAATTAGGGTTAGATTTAGAGTTAGATTTTGATCTAGGGTGAGTGCTAGGGCTAAGGATAAGGCAAGGGTTGCCACTAGGGTTATGGTTAGAGTTAGGGTTTAATTTAGGTTAAGGGATGTGGTTATAGCTAGGCTTAGGGAAAGGGTGAGAGTTAGTTTTAGTGGTAAAACTAGGGTTAGAGTTAGGGTTATGATTCAGCCTATGTTTAGGGCTACAATGAAGACTAGGATTTGTTTTAGGGTTAGGAAGAGTATTAGGGCTATGGCTAATTTCAGGTCTTGGGTTACAGTTAGGGATATATTTAGTGTTAGGTTTATGGCTTGGTCCAGTGTAATGGTTAGGTTTTTGGTTAAGGTCAGGTTTAGATCTAGGGTTATTTTTAGAATCAGGGTCAGGATTAAGGTTTGGGTTAAGTTAGTGTTTAGGTGCAGGTCTCGAATTAGTGTTAGATTTAGGGTTAGGGTAATGACAAGGTTAGGTTTAGGGTTTAGGGTTGGTTTAGTGTAATATATAGGGTTAGGGTTAGGCCTAGGGATATCAGAAGGGTTAGGGTTATCATTAGGGTAATGGATATGGTTAGCCCTAAGGTTAGGGCTAGGGTTATGTATAAGATTAGGGCTAGTGTTTGGGTTAGTTTTAGGTTTAAGTTTAGGGTTAAATTTAGATTTAGGACTAAGATTAATGCTAGGTTTTGGGTTACGTTAGGTTTAGGGTTAAGTCTACCGCTAATGTATGAAGTAGGTTTATGATTACAGCTACTTATAGGTTTAGAGTTAGGTCTAGCTCTAGTGTTAAGGTTAGGTTTATGGTGATGATGATGTTTAGAGCCACTGTTAGTGTTAGGGTCAGAGTCAGGTTCAGGGTTAGTTTTCGGGTTAGGGTTAGACTATAATTAGGGATAGGGTAAGGGCTAGGTTTAGGGTTAGAATTTGTTTTAGGTTAAAGGTTAAGGTTAGGGCTATGACTTGGTTTTGTTTTAGGGTTAGGGGTAGGGTTAGGGCTAGTTTTATGATTAGTCTTAGGGTTAGGGCTGGTGTAAGTGTGAGATTTAGGCTTAGGTTAAGGATTAGGTATAAGAGTAGAGTTATGGATAGGTTTAGACTTAGGGTTATGGTTAAATTTAGGGTTAGGTTTAGATCTAGGTTTTATGATAGGGCTAAGTATAGATCTAGGGTAGGGCTCCATTTAGGGCTAGGTATATGGTGATGGTAAGTGATAAGGTTAAACTAAGTATAGGGTTAGTGTGAGAGTTAGAGTTAGTCTTAGGGCTAGGTTAGGGTAAGGGATATGGCTAAATTATCTCTTGGATTAGGGCTAGGGTTAGTGTTAGGGTTAGAGTTAGGTTTAGGGCTAGGTTTAGTGTTAGTTTTACGGTTAGGTTAGGTTTAGGGTAAGTGATGGTAATATAGATAATATTACGACTAGGGTGAAAATTAGGGTTAAGGTTAGGGTTTAGGTTAGGGTGAGGGTTATTATTAATTTGAGGTTTCTTGCTAGGATGTGGGCTAAGTTTTGCATTAGGGTTAGGGCTAGATTAGAGCTAGGGCTAATGTCAGGTCTAGGGCATGTTTAGGGATAGTTTTAGGGTTATATTTATGGCTAGGTCTATTGTAAAGTTTAGTTTTCTTGTTAGGGTCCAGTTTAGAGCTATGGGTATTATTAGAGTCAGTGTCAAGTTTAGGGTTGGGGTAAGGTTAAGGTTTAGGTTTAGGGGTCAAATTATTCTTATATTTAGAAATTGGGTAATGACATAGTTAGATTTAGGGTTCAGGTTAGTTTTAGGTTAATAGATATGATTAATCTAATGTATGAAATATGATATGTCAAGAGCTTTGTAATGTTGTGAACAACCAATAAAAAAAAGAAAAAAAAAGATATGATTAAGGCTAGTGCTAGGATTAGGTTTCCACCTAGGGTTATGCTTAGGTTTATAGTTAGGGCTAAGGTTATTGTTAAGGTTAGCTGTAGGTTTAATGCTAAGGTAGGGCTTGGATAAGGGCTAGGTTTTGTGATAGGTTAGAGATATGGCTAATGTAAGAACTAGTGTAATGATAAAGACTAGTTTTATGGTTAATGTTAGGGCTAGATGTAGTTTCAGTGTTAGTTTTAGGGTTAAGGTGAAGTTTAAAGCTAGGGTTAGTATTAGTGTCAAAGACAGTTTTGAGGTATCATATTGGTTAGGGTTAAAGGCAGAATTAGGATTAGGTTTAGGTCTAGATGTAGGGTAAGAGTTTGGGTTAGGTTAAGGGTTATTGTTAAGGCTAGGTCTAGTGTGTCTTTAGGTCTAGAGCTATAGTTATGGCTAGATTTATGATTAGGTTTAGGTCTAGGACTAGTGTTAGGGTTAGGTTTGGGTGTAAGGTTACCAGTAGGGCTAGTGTTAGGGTTCGGTTTAGGGTTAGGTTTACATTTAGAGGTAATATTATTGTTAGGGTCAGAATAATGGTCAGGGATAGGGTTAGGGTTCGGGTTATGGTTAGAACTAGAATGAAGGCTAGGGTTAGGACTAGTTATAGAGTTAGGTTTTGGTTCAGCTAAGGATTAGTTCTAAGAATACTGTTAGCATTAGGGTGAGGGTTTGGCTTAGGGTAAGCGATAGGGTTAGAGCTAAGGTTAGGACTAGTTTTAGAGTTAGGTTTATAGTTAAAGCTCATGTTAGGACTTGGATTCGGGCTAATTTTGTATTAGGTTTAGGGCTAGTGTTATGATTATGGCTATTGTAAGAAATAGGGTTAGGATTAAGGTTAGTTTTAGGGTTACGTTTAGGTTATGGTTAAATTTAGGTTCAGGGATAGGTTTAGTTTTTATTTATGGTATGGTTTAGGATTAAGTTTATGGCAAGGGTTATGTTTAGGGATAAGTCGAGGGTTAGGTTTAAGATTAGGGTTATGGATAGGTTAGGTTTAGGGCTAGGGTTATTATTAAGGTTAGGGTCAGGGTTAGGGTAATGTTAGGTTTAGAGCTAGGGTTAGTACTAGGATTCAGTTTAGGATTAGGGCTAGGGTTAGGTTTATGTTTACGAATATGCCTAGGGTTTCATTTAGGCCAAGGCTTAGGCTTTGAGCTAGGTTTATGTCTAAGGCGAGGTTTAGGGTTAGGGCTACATTTAGCATTATGGTTATTTTTACGGTAGGATTATACCTCAGAATAGTGCTAGGTTTTGTGTTAGGTTTAGGCCCAGGGTTAAGGCTATGTGTAATATAAGATCTAGGATTCTGATTAGAGCTAGTTTTCGGGTTAGGGTTATGGCTATGTCTAGTGTTAGTATTAGTTTTTGGGTTAGGTTCAGGTTTAGAGCTAGGTTTAGTGTTAGTGTTAAGGTCAGTGTTCAGGTTGGAGTTAGGTTTAGGGTGAAAGCCAGAATTAGGACTAGGTTTAAGTCTAGGGATAGGGTTACTGTTCACTTTAGGTTAAGGATTATGTTAGGCCTAGGGCTCAGGATTTGTTTAAGTCTAGGTCTGGAATTATGGCTATATTGAGGATTATGCTTAGGTCTAGGGCTAGTGTTAGGCTTAGGTTTAGGTATAAGTTTACTGGTAGAGCTAGTTTTAGGGTCTGGTTTAAGGTTAGGATCAGATTTAGACTGAAGATTTGTATTAGGGTAATCATTTGAGTTAGGATTAGAGCTAGAATGAGGCCTAGGGTTAGCATTAGTAATAGGGTTAGGGTTTGGATTAGGCTATGGATTAGGATTAAGACTAAGGTTAGCATTATGTATAGGGTTTGGCCTAGGGTAAGTGATAGAGTTAGAGCTAGGATTAGGGGTAGGATTAGGGTTAGATTTAGGACTAGGTCTAGGTTTAGGTTTAGGTTTACATCTAGGGTTAGGACTCAGATTAGGGCTAGATTTTCTGTTATGTTTAGGGAGTATCAAAGAAATCTGACCAAACAATTTGGGGAGGGAGTTCAGTACATGTATATTGCCCTGTTATCTCCAACAGTACTTTCGGATCAAGATGTTTTTGCATGCTTCAGCTTTGGGAAACTTTCACAAGGAAGACATCAGGGTGTCCACATACAACTATTGAGTGTGTGCAGTTTTAAGCAGCGAGCACCAACCCTCTTTGATTTTAAGTTCCATTTCCATTTACCCATATAGGTCAAAATGAAGGGAACCTTAAAATACAAACTTTTCCTGACAGAAAAGCATTGAAGGGATAAGGCCCAAACCTGGGGAAAATAGTAAGTCTAGGTAAAAGACAAATTATGCCAAGTATCAAATGAATTTGAACAAAACTCACTCTAACACTAGATCTAACCCAACCCTAAACTAATTCTAACCTGTTTAGAGTACCTATGATCATAGAAGTCCCAAACTTGGGGAGCCTAAAGGCACAACTTAACAGATGAATCTTGTGCAGTATCAAAAAAATTTGATGAAAATTGGGGGAGGTATTTCAGTACTTTCATATTTTCCTGTTTTTTTTTTTCTTAAAGTGTTCATGGATAAATTGTTTTTCATGCTTCAGCTTAAGGTACTTTCACAAAGAAAAACCAAAGAGTGCACACAGAGGGCTGATTGAGTGTGTGAAGTTTCATGCAGCTAGCAACAACATTGTTTGATTTCCAGCTCCATTGCATTCTCACCCATAGCCCCAATTAAGTGAAACCTAAAAATTCAAACTGTTCCTGACACTGAACCATTGAACCTTGAAGGCCTAAACTTGGGGAACCTACTAAGGCTAGGTCAAGGATGAATCCTGTAAACTGTCAAATTAATCCAACCAAAAAATTTGAAGCTCTTTCATTACATATGTTTTCTGATTGCTCCTAATGCACCCACAGATAAAGCTGTTACGTTTTACTTCATCTTAGGGCTACTTAAATGGCAAACACCAGATTATGCTCACTGAAATTTGATGGACTGTGTGAAGATTCAAGCAGCTAGCCCAAACCTGTTTGATTTCCATCTTTATTTCCTTTACCGCCTACATGTAAAAAAGAAGAGAAACATGAAAATTGAAATTGTTTCTGAAAGTAAACTTTTTATGTAGGAGGCCCAAACATTTGGAGTATAGTCAAAATTAAAAAAGAAAAATATTGTATTCTGCACAGTATCATAGAAATTTGAAAAACAAAAATAACTCTTACCTAACTCGCCATCTATCACTGACCCTGGCTACCAGCTGGGTTATGAACCTTATCAGGTACCAGGTTTTCAACTCCCCTAACGCCAGCTGTGATAACTCAAGATATTTCACAGAAGTTTTTAGGGGGTATAGGTATCAATGAGGAACAGCAACTGTACAGGCACCTGGTTTCCAATTCAGAGACCAAGAGTAGTGAGGTTCCAGGTAGAAGCTCAAGCACTCTCACCATGGCTACCTCCACCAACCTGAGAAAAGAGACTTAAGCTAGGAATAGAAAACTCCACCTAATGCAAGAAAAGAAAACAGAGTTCGGATAGCCT
This sequence comes from Spermophilus citellus, assembly GCF_964194105.1. Taxonomy (NCBI): domain Eukaryota; kingdom Metazoa; phylum Chordata; class Mammalia; order Rodentia; family Sciuridae; genus Spermophilus; species Spermophilus citellus. The sequence goes on along the minus strand of NW_027673039.1, from coordinate 2,784,549 downwards.
TTTTTTTTCTTTCTTACTTTTCTTTTCTTGTTCTTCTCGTCCATTCTCCTCTACCCTTCCCCCTCTCATCCTCACAACCTCAACATATGTGAAACCAAGAACTCTCCATGAAATTGGAACATAATAACTGAATCACTAAAATTGTATAATTTAGAGGAATTGCATGGGCCCCACCTCACCACCTATTTATTTGCTCTTATTTTCTTTCTCCCTCTCTTTCTTTCATTCCTTGTTATTTTTCTTCTTTTTTCTTTCTCCCTCTATCCACTTTCAGCCTCCTAACTTTTACTATTTATACATAGGGTAGTTTTATGAATACAGATAAGCACTTTGAATTTATACTTTCTTCTATAAATTCCCCCTGTCTAGTAATTAGAGTTCTCCTCCAAAGTTGCTAAGTTAGATTAATCACATACCCTCATTCCTTCCCCCCTTAACATAGTATCCTACCCCGACACTCAGTTCTCTATACACCACCAGAAATGGTATGCCTTTTATGAAACTAATGACTATATTCTAAATAATAATTGAAGCTAACATCTGTAGACACAGTCTAAATATATATGTATTTATAAAGGTTAGGTTTAGGCTTTGGATTATGATTAGATTTCGAGTTAGGTTTTTATCTATGATTAGGGCTAGGGCTAAGCATAGGGCAAGGGTTAGGACTAACTTTTGGGTTAGGTTTAGGATTATGATAAGGGATAGGGTTAGAACTACTGATAGGGGTAGTATGAGAGTTAGAGTTAGACTTAGAGCTAGGATTAGGATTAGGTTTAGGTTTAGGGATAGGGCTAAATTAGGGCTAGTGTTAGTGTTAGGTTTAGTCCTTCAGTTAGGGTTGGAGTTAGGATTACATTTAGGGTAAGGTATTGGGTTATAGCTAGTTTGAGGGCTAGGGTAAGGGTTAGTATTAGGGTTAGGGCTAGGGTTAGGTTTAGGGTTATGATTAAAGCTAGGTTTAGGGCCAGGTTGATGGCTAATGTTTGTGTTATGGTTAGGGTAGTATTAGGGCTAGGGCTAATGTCAGGTCTAGGGTTAAAGTTAGGGATAAATTTAGTGTTAGGTTAGGTGTATACTATGGGTCAGATTTAGAACTAGGGTTATTATTAGGGTGAGGATCAAGATGAGGATTTGGGTTAGGCTAGGGTTTATGTTTATGGCTTGAATTAACATTAGGGATTCGGGTTAAGGTAATGAAAGTGTTAGGTTTAGGGTTTAGGTGTGGTTTAGTGTAATGGATAGGGTTATGGTTAGGCCTAGGGATAGCATAAGTGTTATCATTAGGGTAATGGATAGAGTTAGACATAAGATTAAGGGTATGTTTGTGTGTAGGTTTAGGGCTTTTGTTTGTGTTAGGTTAGGGTTTTAGTGTGGTTTAGTGTAATGGATAGGGTTAGGGTTAGGCCTAGGTTTAGCATCATGAGTTATCATTAGGGTAATAGATAGGGTTAGACCTAAGATTAGGGTAGGGTTATGTATAGGATTAGGGTTTTTTTTTTGGGGGGGGGGGTTAGGGTTAGATTTACGTTTAGGGTTAAAACTTGGTTTAGTGGCTGAGGATGTGGCTCAAGAAGTAGTGTGCTCGCCTGGCATGTGCAGGGCACTGGGTTCGATTCTCAGCACCATATACCAATAAAATAAAGACGTTGTGTCCACCGAAACCTAAAAAATACATATTAAAAAAGAAACTAGGTTTAGGACTTGGATTGAGGCTAGGTTTTGTGTTAGGTTAGGGCTAGGGTTAAGGCTACAGCTAATGTACAAAGTAGTGTTATAAGTAGAGTTAGTGATAGGGTCAGAAATAGGGCTATGTCTACTGTTAGGGTTAAATTTACGGTTATGATGATGTTTAGAGCTAGGTTTAATGTTAGGATAGAACTTAGAGTCCAGATTAGTTTTCAGGTTAGGGTTAGGACTAGAATTAGAGATAGGATTAGGGCTAGGTGTAGGGTTATGGTTATGATTCAGTTTTGTTTTAGGGCTAGGGGTAGAGTTAGGGGTAGTTTTAGAATTAGGGCTAGTGTTAGTGTGAGGTTTAGTCTTAGGTTTACGGTTAGATTTAGAGTTAGGTTTAGATGTAGGCTCTGAGCTAGGGGTAAGGAACGGGCTAGGATTAGGGCTAAGTTTAGGGCTAGATATAGGGTGATGGTAAGGGATAGGGTTAGAACTACGTATAAGACTAGGGCGAGAGTTTGAGTTAGTCTTAGGGCTAGGATTAGGGTTGGGTTAGGGATAGCTATATTAGGGCTGGGATTAAGAACAGGGTTAATGTTAGGGTTAGGCCTAGGTTGAGGGCTAGGTTTATTGCTAGGATTAGGCCTAGGTTGAGGGATAGGGATAGTGTTAGTGTTAGGGTTAGGGTGAGGTTTAGGTTAAGGGATGGGATTGTAGCTACTTTTAGCACTAGGTTGAGGATTAGAATTAGGGTTTGGTTATGGTTACGTTTATGATTAAGACAAGGTTTATAGCTAGAATGTGGGCTAAGGTTTGTGTTAGGATTAGGACTAGGATTAGAGCAAGGACTAATATCAGGTCTAGGGTTACAGTTAGGGAGAGTTTTAGGGTTAGGTTTATAGCTAGGTCTATTGTAAGGGTCAGTTTTCTTGTTAGTGTCAGGTTTAGAGCTATGGGTATTATTGGGGTAACGGTCATGATAAGGTTTTTATTAGATTAAGGTTTAGGGTTAAGGCTCAAGTTATCATTATTGTTAGGCATAGGTTAATGATAGTGTATGTTTAAAGTTGAGGTTAGGTGTAGGGTAATAAATAGGGTTAGGGTTAAGTATAGGATTAGGGTTCAGTCTAGGGTTAGCATAAGGGTTAGTGTTATCATTAGGGTAATGTGTTAGGGTTAGTGTTATGCTTAGGGTTAGGTCTAGGGTTAGGCCTAGGGTTAGGGTTAGGGCTAAGTTTAGGGTTATGGTTCGCTTTAGTGTTAATGCTAGAGTAGGGCTTGGGTTAGGGCTCAGTATTGCAGTAGGTTAGGGCTATGGCAAATGTAAGAACTTTGTTATGATTAGGGCTAATTTTAGGGTTAAAGTTAAAGCTAAGTATAGTTTTAGGGTTAGGTTTAGGGTTAGAGTGATGTTTAGAGACAGGGTTAGTGTCAGGGTCAGTGTTCGGTTCAGGGTTATGGTTATTGGGAAAGCCAGAATTAGGATTAGGGTAAAGACTAGTGGAAGGATTAGTTTTTGGTTTTAGGCTAAGGGTTATTATTAGGGCTATATCTAAGTTTTTCTTTATGTCTAGGGATAGAGTTATGGATAGATTAGGATAAGGTTTAGGTCTAGGGCTAGTGTTAGTGTTAGGTTTAGGTATAAGGTTAACAGTAGGGCTAATGTTAGAATTCGGTTTAGGGTTAGGTTCAGGTTTAGACCTATGATTACTGTTAGGGACAGAATAAGGGTCAGGGTTAGGGTTAGGTTTTGGGTTATGGTTAGAGCTAGAATGAGGGTTAGGGTTACTAAAACTAATAGGGTTAATGTTTGAGTTAGGTTGAGGAATAGAATTAAGATTATTATTAGCATTAGGTTTAGGGTTTGGCATAGGGTAAGGGATAGGGTTAGAGCTAAAGTTAAGGCTAGGGTTAGGGTTAAAGCTAGGTTTATGGCTCAAATTAGGGCTACTTTTGTGTTAGGGTTTTGGCTAGGGTTAGAGCAATGGCTAATGTAAGAACTATGGTTTTTAGGATTAGTTTTAGGGTTGTGGATAGGGGTTAAACCTCTAGTGTTAGGATTAGGTTTAAGGTTAGTGTAAAATATAGAGATAGTGTTAATGTTAGGTTAATAGTCAGGGTCAGGTTTAGTTTTAGGGTTAGAGTTAGGACTCGAATTATGGCTAGGATTACTGTAAGGGTCCAGTTTAAGGTTAGGGTGGTGTTTAGAGCTATGGTGAGTGTTAGGATATGAGTCAGAGTTAAGGATAGTATTAAGGTTAAGATTAGGACCTGAATTCGGGCTAGGGTAAGCTCTAGGATTAGTGTTAAGTTTTGGTTTAAGTTCAGGTTTAGGGTTAGGGCTCTTGCTCAGTTTTATTTTACTGCAAGGGTTAGTGTTAGGGCTAGTTTTATGATTAGCATTAGGGCTAGGGCTAGTTTTAATGTTAGGCTTAGGCATAAGTTTAGGGTTAGATTTAGAGTTAAGGTTAGATCTAGGGTTAGGACTAGAAATAAGGAATTGGCAATGATTATGGCTATGTTTAAAGCTAGGTTTAGGATTACAGTAATGTATAGGGTTAGAAGAAGGGATAGGGCTACTGTGAGAGAGTTAGTCTTAGGGCTAGGGTTAGGTTTAGGGTTAGGGATAGGGTTAAATTAGAGCTATGATTGGGGCTAGGATTAGTGTTCACCTTAGTCCTAGAGTTAGGGTTACGGTTAGGTTTAAGTTTACGGTAAGAAATGGCATTATACCTAGTTTTAGAGATAAGGTGAAGGTTAGAATTAGGGTTAGGGCTATGGTTAGGGTTAGGTTAATGATTAAGGCCAGGTTTGGGGCTACGATGAGGGTTATGCTTTATTTTAGTGTTAGGACTAGTATTAGGGCTAGGGCTAATATCAGATCTAGGGTTATGGTTAAAGATAGTTTTAGAGTTAGGTTTATCCCTACATATAATGTAAGGGTTAGGTTTAGGTTTAGGGTCAGGTTTAGAGCTAGAGTCAATGTCTGGGTTAGAAGTTTGGGATAGGTTAAGGTTTAAAGTTAGGGCTCGAATTAGCATTATGATTATTGTTAGTGTAATTATAATGTGAGGTTTAGGGTTTAGGTTTGGTTTAGAATAATGCATATGTTTAAGATTAGGGATAGGGTTAGAATTAGGCCTACAGCTATGGTTATTGCAATGGATAGGTTTAGAGATATGTTTAGGGCTACGGTTATGGTTTTGACTAGGACTAGGTTTAGGATTAGGTAATGTGTTAAAGCTCGGGTTAGGGCTTGGATTAGGGCTAGGTTTTAGATTAAGTTAGTGCTAGGGTTAGGGGTAAGGCAGATGTAAGTATCAGGGTTACAATTAGGGTTAAATTTAGGGTTAGGGTTAGTGGTAGGTCTAGTGTCAGGTATAGGGTTATGGTTAGGGTGATGTTTAGACTATGGTTAGTATTATGGTCAGAGTCAGGGTCAGTGTTAGTTCTAGCTTTCAGCTTAAAACTAGAATTAGAGCTAAGGTTAGGGTTAGGGTTAAGGGTTGGTTTAGGTTAAGGGTTAGAGTTAGGGCTATGGCTCGGTTTTGTTTTAGGGCTAGGGTTAAAGTTAGATTTAGAGTTAGGGTTAGGGTTAGGTTAGGGCTAGGGTTTGATTTAGAGTTAAATTTAGATATAGGTTAGGGCTAGAGCTAATGATAGGGCTAGGGTTAGGGCTGGGTTTAGGGCTAGAATTAGGGTTCCAGTAAGGGATAGCGTTAGAACTAAGGATGGGCTAGTGTGACAGTTAGAGTTAGTCGTAGGGCTAGGGTTTGGGCTAGGGTTATGAATAGGACTAAATTAGTGCCAAGATTAGTGCTAGGGTTAGTTGATGTTGTTAGGCCTAAAGTTAGGTTTAGTTTTAGGATTAAGGCTAGGTTTAGGGCTGGGGTTTGTGTTAGGTTTAGGGCTAGGATTAGGGCTATAGCTAATATAAGGTCTAAGCTTATGGTTGGGGATAGTTTTAAGATTATTCTTATGGCTAGGTCTAGTGTAAGGGTTAGGTTAAGTGTAAAAGTCATCCTTAGAGCTAGGAGATTGATTAGGGTCAGGGTCAGGTTAGAGTTTGTTTGAGGTTAGGTTTTAGGGTAAGGGCTTGAATTAGCACTAGGGTTTGGGTTAGGGTAATGATAGGGTTTTGTTAGAGTTAACATTAGGTTTAGGGTAATTGATAGGGTTAGGGTTAGCAATAGGGTTAAGGTTAGGCCTAGGGTTCACATTAGGGTAAGAGTTATGGTTAGTATAATGGATAGGATTAGAGCTAAGTTTAGGGCTAGGTTTATGGTTAAAAATTAGTCTTGAATTAGGGTTAGGGTTAGGGTTAAAACTAGGGTTAGGGTTAGATTTATGTTTAGCATAAGGGTTCAGTTTTGAGCTACGGTTAGGGCTAGGGTGAGGGTTAGGTTTAGGGTTACTTCTAGGCATAAGATTATAGTACTCATAGGGTTAGGGTTAGGATTAGGGCTTGAGACATCATTAGGGATAGGGTTAGGGTTAGGGTAATGTATACGATTAGATGTAGATTTAGGGCTATGTTTAAAGTTAGATTGAAGTTTAGGCTTAGAGTTAGGGCTATGGTTATGTTTAGGTTTATAATAAGGGTTAGAGGTTGAGCTAGGGTTAGGTCTATGGCAACTGTGAGGTTTAAGGTTAGGTCTTGGGTTAGTTTTCCAGTTAGTTTTAGGTTTAGCATTAAGCCTAGGATTATCAATAAGTTTAGGTTTAGGTTTAGAGTAATGGGTAGGTTTAGAGTAATGGGTAGGTTTAGAGCTAGGTTTAGGGCTAGGGTTAATGTTAGAATTAGGGCTAGGGTTAGTGTTAGTTTGAGGAATAGGTGTAGGTTTATGTTTAGAGAAATATTTAGGCTTTGAGCTAGGATTAGGACTAAGGCGAGAGTTAGGATCGGGTTAGGGCTAAGGTTAGGGTTAGAGTTATGCTTAAGGCTTGATTTAGGCCTAGGACTAGCTCTACTTTTGTGTTAGGTTTAGGGCTAGGGTTAGGACTACAGGTAATGTAAGAGCTAGGGTTATGTTAAGGGCTAGCTATAGGGTTAGGGTTATGGCTAGGTCTAGTGTTCGGTTTAGATAAGTGCTAGGGTTACTCTTAGAGTTCGGTTTAAGGTGAGGGCTGTGTTTAGAGCTAGGGTGACTTTTAGGATATCAGTCAGGTCAGGGTTTGCTTTAAGGTTAGGGTTATGACTGGAATTATTGCTAGGGTTACTGTTAGGGTTTGGTTTAAATTTAGCATGGTCTTTAGAGCTAGGGCAGTGTTAGAATAAGCGTCAGGGTCAGGGTAAGTTTTAAGGTTAGAGTTAGGACTCGAATTAGGGCTAGGGTTATGTCTAGGTGTAGTGTTAGGGCTTGTTTATTTTATTTTTATTTTATTTTTTAGTCCTAGGTCTAGGGTTTGTGCTAGTTTTAAGATTAGCATTAGGGTTAGGGCTAGTGTTAGTGTTAGGCTTAGACTTTGTGGTAGGGTAAGATTTAAATATAGCTTTAGATCTAGGATTAGGGCTAGGTCTAACTATAGGGCAAGGGTCAGGGGTAGGGTTATGGTTACAGTAAAATATAGGGTTACAACTAGGGCTAGGACTAGGGTGAGAATTAGAATTAATCTTAGGCCTAGGGTTTTGGTAAGTTTTAGGGATAGGGCTAGGATTAGGGCGAGAGTTAGAGTAAGTCTTAGGCCTAGGGTTTTGGTTAGTTTTAGGGATAGGGCTAAGTTAGGGCTAGGATTAGGACTAGGGCTAGGGTTTGGCTTAGGCATAGTGTTAGGGCTAGGGTTATAGTTAATTTTAGGGTAAGGTATGTTGTCATAACTAGGTTTAGAGGTAGGGTGAAGGTTAGAATTTGCATTAGGACTAGGGTTAGGGTTAGGGTTATGATTAAGGCTAAGTTTAGGGCTAGGATGAGGCCTAGGATTAGTTGTAGTGTTAGGTCAAGAATTAGGGTTATGGCTTATGTGAGGTCTAGTGTTACAGTTTTGGGTAGATTTAGGGTTAGGTTTGTGTCTATGTCTAGTGTAAGTTTTAGGCTTAGGGTAAGGTTCAGTTTTAGAGCTAGGTGTATTTTTAGGGTCAGGATCAAGGTTAGGGTTTGTTTTAGGTTAAGATTTAGGGGTGGGGCTAAAATGAGCATTAGCATTAGGGTTAGAGTTAGGGCAATTGATTGTTTTAGGTTTAGGTTTCAAGAAAGATTTAGGGCAATGGATAGATTTAGGATTAGCAAAAGGGTTAGGGTTATTCCTAGGGTTAGCATTAGGATTAGGGTTATCATAAGGATACTATATAGGTTAGAGCTATGGTTAGGGCTAGGGTTAGGTTAGGATTAGGGTTAGAGTTAGGTTAGATTTTGAGTTAGGTTTAGTAACCCTAGCTTAGGGTAGGGTTAGAGTTTGATTTAGGATAAAGGTTAGGTTTTGTGCTAGAGTTAGGTCTAGGATGAGGATTAGGCTTAGTGTTATGGTCAGGGTTAGTTATAGGGTTAGGACTAGGATTTTCATTATGGTTAGCATTAGGTTTAGGGTAATAGATTGGGCTAGATGTAAGGTTAGCTTTATGTTTAAGGTTAGGTTTAGATTTAAGTTTAGTTTTAGGGCTAGGCTTACTGTTGGTTTAAAGGTAAAATTTAGGGTCTGAATTAGGGTATAGGGTTAGGTCTAGGGATTGGATGATGGTTTGGGTTAGGGTTTTGGTTAGGGTTAGGGATAGGGTTATTTTTAGGGTTAGGCTTAGAGTTAGGCTAATGCTTAGGGTTAGAGCTAGTGTTAGGTTTAGGGTTAAGGTTGGGATTAGGGCTATGGTTAGGGTTAGGTTTAGGAATAGTGCTAGGGTCATGTTTGGGCTCTGGGTTAGTTTTTGAGCTAGGGTTAGGACTAAGGTGAGGGTTAGGTTTAGGGTTAGGACTGGGGTTAGGGTTGGGGTGAGGGTTATGCTTTGTATAGGTTTAGGCCTCAATTAGGTTTTGGATTATTTAACTTTTGTGTTAGATTTAGGCCTAGGGTTAGTGCTATGTGTAATGTAAGATCTAGGGTTCTGATTAGAGCTAGTTTTAAGGTTAGGCTTAACGCTAGGTCTAGAGTAAGGTTTTGGGTTTTGGTTAGGGTCAGGTTTATAGCTAGGTTTAATGTTAGTGTCAGGGCCAGTGTTCAGATTAACGTTAGGGTTAGGGTGAAAGCCAGAATAGGACTAGGGTTAGGTCTAGTGGTAGGGTTAGTGTTTGGTTTAAGTTAAGGGTTATGGTTAGGGCTAGAACTATGTTTTTGTTTAGGTAAAGGGCTAGAGTAATAGTTAGATTTAGGATTAGGTTTAGGTCTAGGGCTAGTGTTAGGGTTAGGTTTAGGTATAGTTTTTTCTGGATAGGGCTAGTTTCATGTTTCAGTTTTCGTTTAGGGTCAAATTTAGACTTATAATTAGTGTTAGATTCAGAATAAGGTTGAAGGTTAGGGTGAGTTTTAGGTAATGATTAGATCTAGAATGAATCTAGTGTTGGGACTAGTAATAGGGTTATTGTTTGGGATTGGCTAAAGATTAGGATTGGGACTATATTTAGCATTATGAATAGGGTTTGTTTTTGGGTAATGGATAGGATTAGAGCTAAGATCAGCGCTAGGATTTGGGCTAGGTTTAGGGCTAGTTTTAGGGTTAGGATTAGGGTTAAATCTAGTTTTAGGGCACAGATTAGGGCTATTTTTGTGTTAGAGTTAGTGCTAGGTTTTGGCTAAGGTCAATGTAAGAACTAGGGTTATGATTAGGATTAGTTTTAGGGTTAGATTTACAGCTAGGTCTAGTGTTAGCATTAGTTTTAGGGTTAGGGTGATATTTAGAGCTAGGTTTTGTGTTTGGATATGAGTCAGAGTGAGGGTTAGTTTTAGGCCTAGACTCAAATTAGAGCTTGGGTTATGGCTAGTTCTGGGTTAGGGTTTGGTTTAGGTTAAAATTTAGGGTTAAAACAATGGCTAGGCTTAGGTGTAGGGTTAAGGTTAGGGTTTAAATGGGGCTAGGGTTAGCACTATGATTAGTGTTAGGGTTAGGCGTATGGTTAGGGCTAAGGTTAGGGTTTGTTTTAGGGGAAGGGTTGGGATTATATAGCTAGGTTCAGTGCTAGTGCGAGGGTAAAATTTAGGGATAGGGCTAGGTGAGGGTTTTGTTTAGGATTAAGTCTAGGTTTAGGGCTAGGATGAGGTCTAGGTTTTGTGTGTTAGGGCTAGAATAAGGGCTAGGGCTAATATCAGGTCTAGGGTTATGGTTAGGGATAGAGTTAGGGATAGGTTTATGGCTAGGTCTAGTGTAGGGTTAGGTTTAGCATAGGGGTCAGGTATAGAGCTAGGTGATTATTATGGTCAGAGTATGGGTTAAGGATTTGTTTTGGTTAAGGTTTAAGGTTAGGGCTCAAATTAGCCTTAGGGTTAGGGTTAGAGTAATGGATAAAGTTAGGTTTACAGTTTAGGTTAGGTTTAGAGTAATATATAGGGTTAGTGTTAGGGATAGGGTTTGGGTTAGGCCTAGGGTTATTATTTGGTTTAGGCTTATATTTAGAGTAATGAATATGTTTAGTGCTAGTGTTAGGGCTTAGGTTAAGGTTAGGATTAGGGCTAGGGTTTGCTTACAACTTGGGCTAGTGTTAGGGTTAGTTTTAGTGTAACTGCTAGGGTTTGAGCTAGGGTTAGGGCTAGGGCAAGGGTTATGGTTAGAGTGAGGCCTCAGTTAGGGTTAGGGTTAGGGTTAAGGCTAAGTATAGCATTAGATTTAAAGTTATGTCTAAGGTAATGGATAAATTTAGAGCTAGAATTTGGGCTATGGTTTCAGTTAGGATGAGGGATAGGGTTAGAGTTAGGGTTAGAGCTAGGGTTATGTTTAGAGTAAGGGTTAGCAGTTGAGATAGGGTTTGATCTAGGGCAAGCATTAGGTTTAGAGTTTGTGCTATGGTTAGGGTTAAGGTTATGCATAGGTCCAGGTTTAGGGCTTGTATTTTGGCTAGCTTTTGTGTGAGGTTTATGGCTAGTGTTATGGCTATGGATAATGTAAGAGCTAGGTTAATGGTTATGGATTTTTTTTTGTGTTAGGGTTATACATATGTTTAGAGTTAGGTTTAAGTTTTCGGTTAGGATAAGGTTTAGAACTAGGGTTTGTGTTAGTGTAAGCATCCTTGTTTGGGCTAGCAGTGGGTTTTGGTTAGGGTCAGAATTAGAAGTAGGTTTAAGTCTATGGCTAGGGTTAGTCTTTGCTTTACGTTAATGGTTATTTTAGGGCTATGGCTAGGTTTTTGTTTAGGACTAGGGCTAGAGTTATGGCTATATTTAGGATTAAGTTTAGGTCTAGTGCTAGTGTTAAGGTTAGTTTTAGGTATAGGTTTACTGGTAGGGCTAGAGTTAGGGTTCGGTTTAGTGTTAAGGTCAGGCTTTGACCTATTGTTAGTGTTAGGGTCAGAATAAGGGAAGGCTTAGACTTAGGCTTCAGGTTAAGGTTAGAGACAGAATTAGGGCTAGGGTTAGGACTAGTAATTGAGTTAGAGTTTGGGGTAAGATAAGGGTTAGGGTTAGAACTAGGGTAGCATTAGGGTGAGAGTTTGGCTTAGGGTAAGGAATATATTTAGAGCTAGGGTTTGGGTTAGTGTTAGTGTTAGGGTTAGGGTTAGTGTTAAAGCTAGAGTTGAAGATCAGATTAGTGCTCAGTTTTGTGTTAGGGTTAGGGCTCTGGCTAATGTAAGAACTAGCTTTACAGTTAAAGAGAGTTTTAGGGTAGGATGAGGGCTAGGTCTAGTGTTTAGATTAGGTTTAGGGTTAGGGTGATGTTAGAGGTAGGGTTAGTATTAGAGTCAGAGTCAGGGTCAGTATTAGTTGTAGGGATAGGGTTAGTACTAGGTGTAGCATTAGGATTTGGTTTAGGTTAAGGGTTAGGATTACGGCTATAGCTCAGTTTTGTTTGTGGGCTATGGCTAGGGTGAGGGCTAGTTTTCTAATTAGAATTAGGTTTAGGGCTAGTGTTAGGGTGAGGTTTAGGTTTATAGTCAGGTAGATTTAGAGTTAGGGTTAGTTCTAGTTTTAGTACTATGGCTAGGTTTAGGGCTAAGGTTAGGGCTAGTGTTAGGGTTAGGAAATAAATAAGGTTGGTACTAGAAATAGGTCTTGGGCTACAATTAGGGCTAGTCTTAGGGCTAAGGTTAGAGTTAGGGTTACAGTTAGCAATAAATTAGGGCTAGGATTAGAGCTATGGTTAGTGTTGGGATTAGGCCTAGATTTAGGGTTAGGTTTAGTGTTAGTGATAGTGTTAGGGTTAGGGATAAAGGAAAGGATGTGGTTTTACCTAGGTTCAGAACTAGGGCGAGGGTTGAAATTAGGGTTTGGGCTAGGGTTAGGGTTCGGGTTAGGGTTATGGCTAGGTTTAGGGCTAGGATGAGGGCTCTGCTTTGTGTTAGGTTTAAGGCAAGAATTAGGTAGAGTGCTAATGTCAGGTCTAGGGATACGGTTAGGGATATTGTTAGTGTTAGTTTTATGGCTAGGTCTAGTTTAAGGGTTATGTTTCGGGTAAGGATCAGCTTTAGAGCTAGGTGTGTTATTAGAGTCAGTGTCTTGTTCAGAGTTTGGGTTAAGTTTTGGTTTAGTTTTAGGGCTCGAATTAGCAATAGGGTTAGGATTAGGGATAGAGTAATTGATAAGGTTAGGTTAAGTGTTCAGGTTAGGTTTAGGTAAGAATAAGGTTAGTGTTAGTGATAGGTTTAGCGTTAAGCCTAAATGGATAGGGTTAGATTTAAGTTTAGGACTACGGTTAGTGTTAGGTTTAGCATAACTGTTAGAATTTGAGCTAGGATTAGGAGTATGGCAAGGGTTATGTTTACGGTTGGGGCTAGGGTTAGGTTTACAGTTAGGGTTAGTGCAGGTTTAGAGTTAGGAAAAGGGTTAAGTTTACAGTTAGGGTTAGAATAGTTTTAGGGTTAGGGCTAGTGTTATCATGACATTTATAGTTAGGGTTTGGGTAATGAGTGGGGTTAGAACTATATTTAGAACTATGTTTAGGTTAGGATATGTTTAGGGTAATGGATAGGTTAGGGCTAGGGTTATAGTTAGGATTAGGGCTAGGGTTAGGATTAGAGTTAGGTCTAGGCTTAGTGTTAGGGTTAGGTTTAGGGTAAGTGTAAGGGTTTGAGCTGTGGTTAGGGCTAATGTGACGGTTAGCATTAGTGTCAGGTCTAGGTTTAGGATTAGGGTTAAGTTTAGGGCTAGGGTTAGCATTAGGATTAGGGTTATGTTTAGGGTAATGGATAGGATTAGAGCTATAGTTAGGGCTAGGATTATGGTTAGAATTAAGCCTAGGGTTAGGTTTAGGTTTAGGGCCAGTTTTAGGGTTAGGGTTAGGTTTAGGGTAATGATTAGGTGAGGGTTAGTGTTAGGGTTAAAATAAGGTGTAGGGCTCAGTTTAGGGCTAGGTTTTGGGTTAGGTTATTGCTAGTATTAGGGCTAAGGGTAATGTAAGAACTAGAGTTATGATTAGGGCTACTTTTAGGGTTACTGTTAGGGCTAGTTATAGTTTTAAGGTTACGTATACTTTTAGGGTGATGTTAGAGCTAGTGTTAGAGTAAGGTCAGAGTCAGGCTCAAGGTTAGTTTTAGGGTTAGGTTATGACTGGAATTAGGGCTGATTTTAGGGCTAGGTGTATGGTTAGGTTTTGGTTTAGGTGAAGGGTCAGCGTTAGAGCTATGGCTTGGTTTTGTTCAAAGGCTTGAACTAGATTAGGGCTAGTTTTAGGATTAGTGTTAGTGTTAGGTCTAGTGTTAGTGTGAGATTTAGGTTTAGGGTTAAGTTTGGACTAAGAGTTATGGTTAGTTCTAGGGTTAGGGCTAGGGCTAGGGTTAGGGTTAGTTTTAGGGCTAGGGTTAGAGTTTGTTTAGGGTGACGGTTAGCGTTAGGGTTAGTGTTAGGGTTTTGGTTAGGGTTAGGGTTAGTGTTAGGGTTAGGATTAGTGTAAATTTAAAGTTAGGATTAGATTTAGGTTCGGTTATTTGTATGGTTAAGTTTATGGTGTATGTTATGGTTAGTGTTATTGTTTGAATCATGGTTTGGGTTGCGGTTAGGATAAGAGATAGTGTTAGAGTTATGGATACTGTTAAGGTTAGTGTTAGGGTTAGTGTTAGGGTTAGGGTCAGTGATAGTTTAAAGTTTAGGTTTAGGTTAAGGGTTATAATTAGAGTTAGTGTTAGTGTTAGTGCTAGGGTTAGGGTTAGGATGAGTGTTAGGGTTGGGGTTAGTGTTAGGATTAGGGTTAAATTAGGGTAAGGGTTAGGGTTAGGCTTAGGTATAGGGTTCCTGTTCAGGATAGGTTCAGGTTTACATTTGGGTTAGCGTGAGCTTTTGGCTTAGTGTTCCTGATAGGTTTAGTGTTACGGTTAGGGTTAGGTTTAGGTTTAGGGTTAGTGTTAGGGTTAGTGTTAGTACTATAGTTAGAGTTAGCATTAGTCTTTGGTTTAGTTTTATAATTAGTTTTAGATTTAGAGTTAGGGTTAAAATTAGGTTTAGTGTCAGGTTTGAGTTAGGTTTACTTTTAATGTCAGTGTTAGGGTTAGGGTTTGGGTTAGGGTTAGTTTTGATGTTATTGTTAAGTTTAGGGTTAGTGTTAGGATTAGGTATGGGTTAGGGTTAGGGTTAGTTCATGGTTAGGATTAGGTTGTGTTTAGGGTTAGAATTATGGCTAGTGTTAGGTTTTGGGTTACAGTTAGAGTTAGGGTTAGTGTTATGTTTACGGTTATGTTTCAGGTTAGGATTACGTTTAGTGTCAGGTTTTGGATTAGGGTGAGTGTTAAGGTTAGGTTTATTGTTAGGTTTAGGGTTAGAATTAGGTTTAGGGTAAGTGTTAGTTTTACTTTTAGGGTTAGGGTAAGAGTTCGTTTTGGAGTTAGGGTTAGGGTACTGTAAGGTTTAGGGTTATGATTAGGGTTAGAGTTAGTATTAGTATTAGAGTTAGTGTTAGTGTTAGGTTAGTGTTAGGATTAAGGTACTTTTAGGGTTAGGGTTAGGGTTAGGGTATGTTTTATGGTTAGGATTAGGGTTAGGGTTAGGGTTAGTGTTAGGGTTAGTGTTAGTGTTAGGGTTATGGTTAGTGTTAGGGTTAGGGTTAACGTAAGGTTAGGGTTATGGTTAGGGTTATGATTTGAGTTAGTGTTAGTGTTAGGCTTAGGGTTAGTGAGTGTTAGGGTTAGGTTTAGCTTTAGGATTAAAGTTAGTGTTAGGTTTAGGGTTAGTGTTATGATTAGGGTTAGTTTTATGTTTAGTATTTGTGTTAGTGTTTGGTTTAGGGTTAGGTTTAAGTTAGGTTTAAGGTTAGTGTTAGGGTTAGGCATAGGTTTGGAGTTAGCGTTTGTTTTAGGGATAGGTTTAGATTTAGGTTTATTTAGGGTTAGAGTTATGTATATGGCTTGTGTTAGGATTAGGGTTGGTGTTAGGTTTAGTTTTAGGGTTAGGCTTAGTGTAATTTTTAGGGTTAGGGTTAGGGTTAGCATTAGGGTTAGGGTTAGTGTTAGTATTAGGGTTAGGGTTAGTGTTACGATTAGGATTAGGGTTAGTGTTAGTGTTTGATTAGGGTTAAGGTAAAGATTAGGATTAGGTTTATGGCTATGATTACATTTAGGGTTAGGGTTAGGGTTAGGGTTAGGTTGAGTATTAGGTTTAATTAGGGTTGTTTACTGTTAGATTTGGGGTAAGTTTTATAGTTAGGGTTATGGTTATGATTAGGTTATGATTAGGTTAGGTTTAGGTTTAGGGTTAGTGTTAAGTTAGGATTAGTGTTAAGTTTTGTGTAAATGTTAGGGTTAGGGTTAGGGTTGGTGTTACGGTTCATGGTAGGGTTAGGGTTAAGGTTACGTTTACTTAGGGTTAGAGTTAGAGATAGGGTTTGTGTTAGGGTTAGAGTTAAGGTTAGTGTTACTTTTAGGCTTAGGTTTAGGGTTAGGGTTACATTTATGGTTAGTTTTAGTGTCAGGGTTAGGGTTAGGTTTAGCATTAGGGTTAAGGTTACTTTTAGGGTTAGTGATAGAATTAATGTTAAGGTTATGGTTATCATACTGATAGAGTTAGGATTAGGGTTCATGTTAGGTTTAGGGTTAGGGTTAGCGTTAGGTTTAGGGTTAGGTTTAGGGTTAAGCTTACTGTTAATGTTAGGTTTAGGGTTAGGTTTAGGGGTATGAATAGAGTTAGAGTTAGTAATACGTTTAAAATTTGTTTTAGGTTTAGGGTTAAGGCTACGGTTAGTGTTCCATTTAGGGTTAAGGTTAGGGTTAGTATTATGATTATGTTTAGCGTTAGGTTTACTTTTAATGTAAGGGTTAGTGTTAGAGTAAGTGTTAGGGTTAGGATTAGTGTTAGGGCTAGGGTTATGGTTTAGGTTTTGTGATAGGGTTAGGTTTAGGGTTAGCATTATTGTTAATATTAGGTTTTGAGTTAGTGTTAGGTTTAGAGTTATTTTTAGGGGTAAAGTGAGAGTTGAGGTTAGTGTTAGGGTAAAGGTTAGGTTTAGGGCTAGTGTTAGTGTTAGGTTTAGAATTAGGATTAAGTTTAGGGATAGAAATATTGTTAGGGTTAGTTTTAGGGTTAGATTTAGTGTTAGTGTTAGGCTTAGGGTTATGTTTACGTATGGATTAGGTTTACAGTTAGGTTAGGCTTACGGTTAGTTATAGGGTTAGGGTTAGGTTTACATTTAGATTTATGGTTAGTGTTATTGTTATGGTTAGTGTTAGTGTTAGGGTTATTGTTAGAGTTAGTGTTAGGTTTAGGTTTAGTGTCAGAGTTTGGCTTAGGTTTATGTTTAGTGCTAGGGTTAGTGTTAGGGTTCATGTTAGGTTTAGTGTTAGGATTTGTTTTAGGGTTATGTTAAGGGTTATGGTGAGGGTTATGGATAGAGTGACGGGTAGCGTTAGTGTTAGGAATAGTGTTTGGGTAAGGGTTAGTGTTAGTTTTCGGCATAGTGTTAGGGTTAGTGTTAGGGTTAGGGTAAGGGTGAGTTTTAAGTTTAGTGTTAGTGTTAGGATTATGGTTAAAATTACAGTTAGGATTAGGTTTAGGGTTAGGGTTACTGTTAGGGTATTTCTAGGGTTAAGGTTAGGATTAGTGTTAGGGTTAGGTAAAATGTTAGGGTTAAGTTTAGTTTTAGGGTTTGGGTGAGGGTTAGGTTTAGGTTAGAGTTAGGGTTAGTGTTAGGGTTAATGTGAGGGTTAAGGTTAGGATTAATGTTAGGTTTACGTTAAAGTTAGGGTTAGGTTAGGGTTAGTGTTAGGGATAGGATTAGGTTTAAGTTTAGGTTTAGTGTTAGGGTTTGGTTTACAGATACTGTTACGTTTATTGTTAGGTAAGATTTATGGTTCGTGTAAGGGTTAAAGTTAGGGTTAGTGTTAGGTTTAGGGTTAGGATTAGGGTTAGTGTTAGGGTTAGTGTTATGTTTAGGGTTAGTTTAAGGTTTAGTGTTAGGGTTAGGGTTTGTGTTAACATTAGTGTTAGGGTTATTGTTAGGGTTAGTGATAGGTTTAAGTTACATTTGGTGTTAGTGTTTGGGTTAGGGTTAGGGATGGTATTAGGGTGAGGTATAAGTTTAGGGTTAGTTTTAGGGTTAGGGATAGGGGCAGGGGTAGGGTTAGTTATAGGTATAGGGTTAGTGTTATAGTTACTGTTTGTGTTATGTTTAGGATTAGGGTTATGTTTAGAGTTAATTTTAGGGTTAGAGTTTGGGTTATTGTTCGGGTTAGGATTAGGGTCAGTTTTAGAGTTAGGGTTAGGGTTAGGGTTAGTGTTAGGATTAGTGTTAGGGTGAAGGGTATGGTTTGTGTTAGGGTAAGGTTTAGGTTTAGGGTTTGTGTTAGGTTTAGGGATAGGGTAAGTGTTATGGTTATGGTTATGGTTAGTATTAGGGTTAGAGTGAGGCTTAGAGTTAGGTTTAGGCTTAGTTTTAGGGTTAAGTTTAGGTTTAGTGTTAGGTTTAGGGTTAGAGTTTGGGTTAGGGTTAGTGATAGGGTTGGGGTTGGGGTAAGGGTTAGTGTTAGGATTAGGGTTAGGTTTAGCGTTATTGTTAGTGTTAGTGTTAGTTTTAGGGTTAGGGTTGGGTTAGGTTTTGGGTTAGGGTTATGTTTACGTTAGGCTTAGGGTTATGGTTAGGTTTAGAGTTAGTCTTAGAGTTAGGTTTAGGGTTAGGGTTTGTGTTAGGGTTAGGTTTAGGTTTAGGTTTTGTGTTAGAGTTAGAATTAGTGTTAGGTTTAATTTTAGGTTTAGGGTGACATTTAGGGTTAGGTTCAGGGCTAGCATTAGTTTTAGGGTTAGGATTAGGGTTCATGTTAGGGTAATTTAGGGTTAGAGTTAGGGTTAGTGTTAAATTTAGGGATAGGCTTAGTGTTACTGTTAGGTTTATGTTTAGGGTTAGGATTAGGAATAGTTCTAGGGTTAGGGATAGGTTTAGGGTTGGTATTTGGATTAGGGTTAAAGTTAGGGTTTTTGTTAAGTTTAGTGTTAGGTTTAGGATTAGTGTTATGGTTAGTATTATGATTAGAATAAGTGTTAGGATTAGGGTTAGTGTTAGGTTTAATTTTAGGGATTGGTTTAGTGATACAGTTAGGGTTAGGTTTAAAATTAATGTTTGGGTTAGGTCTAGTGTTTGATTTAGTGTTATTATTACGGTTAGGGTTAGAGATAGGGTGAGGTTTAGTTTTAGTATTAGCATTTCTGTTAGGGTTAGGTTTTGGGTTAGAGTTAGGGTTAGGGTTATTGTTTGGTTTAGGGTTAGGGTTAGGTTTAGTGTTAGGGTTAAAGTTAGGGTTAGGGCTACGGATACTGTTAGGGTTAAGATTAGGGTTAGGTTTTGTGTAAGGATTAGCTTTAGGGTGAGGGTTACAGATTGGGTTAGGGTTAGAATTTGGGTTAGGTTTAGGATTAGTGGTGGGGTTAGGTTTAGGCTTAGTGTTAAAATTAGGTTTAGTTTTAAGATTAGTGTTAGGGTTAGTGTTAGGGTTAGGGTTAGGGATAGTGTTAAGGTTAGGGATAGGTTTAGGTTTAGGATTAGGAGTAGTGTAAGGTTATGGTTATGTTTTTTGTTATGGTTTGGGTTAGTGTTAGATTAGTGTTAGTGATAGGTTTAGTGTTAGGGTTAGTGTTAGTGTTAGGGGAAGGATAGGGTTAGGGTTCTTGTTAAACTTACATTTAGCTTGTTAAACTTACATTTAGTTTAAGAGTTAAGGTTAGGGTTAGGGTTAGGGTAAGTGTTAGGGTTGAGGTTTTTGTTAGAGTCAGGGTTAGTTTTAGCATTTCAGTTAAGATTAGGTTTAGTTTAGTGTTAGGATTAGGGTTTAGGTTAGTGTTACCATTAGGGTAAGGGTTAGTGTTTCATTTAGGGTTAGGGATATGGTTAATGATAATATTAGGGCTAGGGTTAGGGATAGGGTTAGTGATAGATTTAGGGTTCGATTATGGTTAGTGTTAGTATTGGGTTAGTGTTAGTTTAGGTTTAGGGTTATTTTAGTGTTAGGGTTATGGTTAGGTTTAGGGTTAGTCTTAGGTTATGGTTAGTGTAGCTTTAGTGTTAGGTTTAGGTTAGTGCTAGGGTTAGGGTTACGGTTCGGATTAGGTTTTGTGTTAGGGTTATGGTTAGGGTTAGTGTAAGGGTTAGGGTTAAGATTAGGTTTAGGGTTAATGTTAGGGTTAGTGTTAAGGTGAGGATTTGTGTTACTTATAGGATTAGTGTTAGGGTTAGTATTAGGATTAGGGTTAGAGTTCCTGCTAGTGTTAGTGTTAGTGTTATGGTTAGGGTTAGGTATAGTGTTACGTTTAGGGACAGGTTTAGGTTTAGTGTTAGGCTTAGGGGTAGGGTTAGGGTTAGTGTTACGGTTAAAGTTAGTGTTAGTCTTAGTGTTAGAGTTAGGGTTAATTTTAGGTTTAGAATTATGTTTATTTTTAGTGTCAGTGTTAGGTTTCCATAAGGGTTAGGTTTAGTTTTGGGTTAGGTTTACGGATTTGATTTGTGTTAGGGTTTGTTTTCAGGTTAGGATTAGTGTTAGTGTTAGGTTTAGAATTAGTGTTAGGGTTAGGGTTAAGGTTAGTGTTAGAGGTATGGGTAGGGTAAGTTTAAGGGTTAGAGTTAGGGTTAGTTTTAGTGTTAGGATTAGGGTTAGTTTAGCTTTAGTGTTAAGGATCAGGTTAGGGTTAGGTTTAGGGTAATGTTTAGGGATAGGGTTAGGTTAAGGTTTAAAATTTGGATTATAGATAGGGTTAGGGTTAGTGTGAGTGTTAGGTTTAGTTTAGGATGTGTTTTAGGCTTAGTGTTAGGGCTTATGTTATGGTTAGGTTTAGTATTAGGGTAAGGGCTACAGTTCAGATTAGGGTTAGGTTTAGGGTTAGGGTTAGGGTTCATGTTAGGGTTAGGGTTAGATTTAGGGTTAGGGTTCTTGTTAGGGTTAGGGTTAGGGTTCCTGTTAGGGTTAGGGTTAGGGTGAATGTTAGTGTTAGGTTTGGTTTTAGTGTTTGAGTAGTGTTAGGGTTATGGTTAAGGATAGTATTAGGGTTAGGGATAGGTTTAGGGTTACTGTTAGGCTTAGGGTTAGGGTTAGTGTTATGGTTAGGGTTAGGTTTATGATTTTAGTGATAGGCTGAGGGTTAAGGATAAAGTTAGTGTTAGCTTAAGAGTTAGGGTTAGTGTTAGTGTTAAGTTTTCATTTATTTTTAAAATTATGGTTAGTTTCACTATTTGGTTAGGGTTCGGGTTAGGGTTAGGGTTAGTGTTAGTGTTTGGGTTAGGTTTAGGATTAGGGTTAGTGATACATTTAGGGTTATGATTAGGGTTAGTGTTAGTGATATGTTTAAGATTGGTGTTAGGTTTAGTGTTAGGGTTAGGTTTAGGATTAGTGCTAGGGTCAGTGTTAGTGTTAGGGGTAGGGTTAAGTTTAGTGTTAGGGTTAGTTTTAGGGTTAGGTTTATGGGTAGATTTCGTGTTAGGGTTAGGTTTAGGGTTAATTTTAGGGTTAGGATTAGGGTAAGTGTTAGGGTTAGGATTATGGTTATGTTTAAGGTTAGGGTTAGGGTTAGGGTAAGGGTTAGGGTTACAGTTCCTGCTAGTGTTAGTGTTAGCATTACGGTTAGGGTTAGGTATAGTGTTAGGTTTAGGGGCAGGTTTAGGTTTAGTGTTAGGCTTAGGAGTAGGGTTCGGGTTAGTGTTACGGTTAAAGTTAGTGTTAGTCTTAGTGTTAGAGTTAGGGTTAATTTTAGGTTTAGAATTATGTTTATTGTTAGGTTTCCATAAGGGTTAGGTTTAGTTTTGGGTTAGGTTTACGGATTTGATTTGTGTTAGTGTTTGTTTTCAGGTTAGTGTTATGGTTAGGTGTAGGGTTAGGGTTAGGGTTAGGATTAGTGTTAGTGTTAGGTTTAGAATTAGTGTTAGGTTTAGGGTTATGGTTAGTGTTAGAGGTATGGGTAGGGTAAGTTTAAGGGTTAGAGTTAGGGTAAGGGTTAGTTTTAGTGTTAGGGTTAGGGTTAGTGTTAGCTTTAGTCTTAAGGATCAGCTTAGGGTTAGGTTTAGGGTAATGTTAAGGGTTAGGGTTAGGTTAAGGTTTAAAATTTGGATTATAGATAGGGTTAGGGTTAGTGTGAGTGTTAGATTTAGTTTAGGATGTGTTTTAGGCTTCGTGTTAGGGCTTGTGTTATGGTGAGGTTTAGTATTAGGGTTAGGGCTATAGTTCAGATTAGGGTTAGGTTTAGGGTTAGGGTTAGGGTTAGTGTTAGGTTTAGGGTTCATGTTAGGGTTAGGGTTAGGGTTAGTGTTAGGGTTAGGGTTAGTGTTAGGGTTAGGGTTCATGTTAGGGTTAGGGTTAGGGTTTGTGTTAGGGTTAGGGTTAATTTTATGGTTAGGATTAGGGTAAGTGTTAGGGTTAGCGTTATGGTTACAGATAGAGTTACTTTTAGTTTTAGGGTTAGTGTTAGGGTTAGGGTTAGGTTTAGTGTAATGGTTAGTGTTAGGGTTTTTTAGGGTGAAGGTTATGGTTAGTGTTACGGTTAGGGTTAGGTTTTGTGTTATGGTTAGTTTTAGGGTTAGGGTTTGTGTTAGGGTTAGGATTAGGTTTAGGGTTAGTTTTAATGTTAGGATTAGGGCTCGAGTTAACATTAGAGTTAAGGTTCCATATAGGATAATGATATTTTAGGGCTAGGGTTAAGGTTAGTTTTAGGGTAATTGACAGGTTAGGTTTAGGAATATGACTAGGGTCAGCCTGAGGATTAGCATTAGGGTTAGTGTTAGGGTTGAGTAATGGATAGGGTAGAGCTAGGGTTAGGGCTGGGTTTATGGTTAGAGTCAGGGCTAGGGGTAGGGTTAGGTTTAGGTTTAGTGCAAGGATTAAATTTAGGGTTAGGTTTAGGGTAAGGGTTAAAGCTAGGTTTAGGTTTCGAGTTAAGGTTAAAGCTAGGGTTAGTTCTTGGATTAGGGCTAGGTTTTGGGTTATGTTAGGGCTCTTCTAGAGGGATACAGCTAATGGAAGAACTAAGGTTATGATTGGGGCTAGTTTTAGGGTTACATTTAGGACTAAGTCTAGTTTTAGGACTAGGTTTAGGTTTAGGGTGATGTTTTGAACTAGGGTTAGTGTTAGGGTCAGAGTCAGGGTAACAGTTCATTTTATGGTTAGGGATAGGACTCAAATTAGGGGTAGGCTTAGGGCTAGATGTAGGGTTAGGATTTGGTTTATGTTAAGATTTAGGATTAGTCCTATGGCTCATTTTTGTTTTAGGACTAAAGCTGAAGTTAAGTGTAGTTTTATTATTAGCATTAGTGTTATTGCTACTGATAGGGTGAGTTTAAGCTTAGGAGCAGTTTTAGAGTTATGGTTAATTCTAGAGTTAGGGCTATAGTTAGTTTTAGAGCTAAGATTAGGACTAGTGTTTGTGTTATGGTAAAGGATAGGGTTAGAACTAGGAATAGGGCTATGACAAGAGTTAGACTTAGTCCTATGGCTAGAGTTTGGGTTAGGGTTAGGGCTAAGTTCGGGCTAGGAATAGGTCTATAGTTAGTGTTAGCCTTAGGCCTAAGATTAGGGCTATGTTTTTTTTTTAAAAAGAGAGTGAGAGAGGAGAGAGAGAGAGAGAGAGAGAGAGAGAGAGAGAGAGAGAAATTTTTAATATTTATTTTTAGTTCTCGGCGGACACAACATCTTTGTTGATATGTGATGCTGAGGATTGAACCCGGGCCACACACATGCGAGGTGAGCGCGCTACTGCTTGAGCCACATCCCCAGCCCAGGGCTATGTTTATGGTTAGGTTTAGGGTTAGGTTTAGGGGAAGGGATGCCTGTTTTATTTCCACCTCCATTTCCATTTACCCATAGGTGTCAAAAATGAAGTGCAACCTTAAAATACAAAGTGTTCATGATAGTGAACCATTGAATTGAGAAGAACTTAACTTGGGAGCATACTAAGGCTAGATAAAAGATGACTCCTGCCCAATATCAAAGAAATTTGAACAAAACTATCTTTCACCCTAACATTACCTCTAGGGCTAGGAATGTGGCTCAAGCGGTAGCACACTCGCCTTGCATGCGTTTGGCCCGGGTTCGATCCTCAGCACCACATACCAAGAAAGATGTTGTGTCCGCCTAAAGGACTCTTTGTAAAGTTGTTTTTACATGCTTCAGCTTAGGCCTACTGTCACAAGAACAAACCAGAGATTTCTCACATAGAATTAATGGAGTGTGAAGTTTCAAGCAGCTAGCACCAATGCTGTTTAATTTTAAACTCCAATTCCATTTACCTCTACAGGACAAAATGAACTAAAACTTTAAAATACAAACTGTTCCTTACAGTGAACCATTGAACCTAGGAGGCCCAAACAGGTGCAGTATAGTAAGAAAATAATGAATCCGGCCCAGTATCAAATATTTTTTTAAAAAGGACCTCTATTCCTAATATTAGCTTTAACAGTAGCCCTAACACTATCCTTAACACAAAACCTAAGCTGATTGAAAAACTGATGATCCTAGAAGTCCCAAACTTAGGAAGCCTAGTGGGCTAAACTATCAGATGAATACTATACAGTATCAAAGAAATATGACCAAATAATTGAGGTGGTATTTCAGTTCATGTATATTTTTCTGTTTTCGGCTAAAGGGCTCTCAGATAAAGTTGTTTTTGCCATCTTCATCATAGAGCTACTTTCACAAAGAACCAGAGAGTTCCCATAGAGAACTGATTCAGTGTTTGAAGTTTCAAGCAGCTAGCACCAACTCGGTTTGATTTCAACCTCCATTATCATTTAACCTATATAGGTCAATATGAAGTGAAACCTTAAAATACAGAGTGTCTCTGTTAGCAAACCATTGAAATGAGAAGGCCCAAACCTGAGGAACATATTAAGGATAGGTAAATGATGACTCCTTCCAAGTATCAAAGTAATTTGTACAAAACTTACTCTCACCCTAACACTACATCTAAACCTAGCCATGAACCTAAACCTAACACTAACCCCAACCTGATTAGAGAACCATTTATCCTAGAAGTCCCACACTTGGAGAGCTTCGTGGGGAAAGCTAAATAATGAATCCTACTCAGTATAAAACAAATCTGACAAAATAATTATGGGAAGAATTTCAGTGCATGCATATTCCCTGCTTTCCCCTAAAGAGCTCTCGGATAAAGTTGTCTTTGCATGCTTCAGCTTAGGCCTACACTCACAAGGAACAGACCAGAGTATCTCTCACAAAGAATTGAGGGTGTGTGTGCCGTTTCGAGCAGCTAGCATAAACTCTGTTTGATTTCCAGGTCCATTTACATTTACTCGTATAGGTCAAAATGAAGTAAAATAAAAACACAACTGTTTCAGACACAAAACAGTTGAACCAAAAGGCCTAAATCTGGGAAAAAGAGTAAGGTTATTTAAAGATGAATCTTGGATTGTATCAAAGAAATTTGAATAAAGTAACTCTAACCGTAATTCCTCCTCAAAATTGAGCCCTAATCCTAACCCTAAACATTAACATAGCCCTATCCCTAACCCTAAATTTAACCCAAATTTTAACTGTAACCATTGGCCAAAGCCTTGATCTAACTGTATCCATTACCATAACCCTAACCCTAACCCTAATGCTAAACATAGCCCTAACCCTATAATTTACCCTAGGCCTGCTCTAACCCTAACCCTCTGCCTAGCCCTAAATCTAGCTTCAACCATAGCACTTACCCTAAACCTAACCCTAACACTAGGCCTAAACATAACCCTAACCCTAACCCTAACACTAGCCCTAATCCTAACCATAAACGTAGCCCTAAACCTAGCTGTAATCCTACCTTTTACTCTAAATTTAAGCCTAACCAAATGCTAACAATAGGACTAAACCTAACTGTATAGCTATCCAGAAGGCTATTTAAAACCTTAAACCTATCCTGAACCCTAAACCTAAGCATATCCATTACTCTGAACCTAATGATAATTAAAACCTTAACTCTAAACCCTAACTGAAACCAATCCCTAATCCTGACCCTGACCGTAATAACACACGTAGTTCTAAACCTGACATTTACCCTAATCCTAACCCTCACAGTAGACCTGTAGATAACCAAACCCTACAACTACCCTTAACTGTAATGTTAGACCTGATATTAGACCTAGCCTTAATCCCAGCCCTAGCCCTAACACAACCCTCATCCGGCCATTAACCTCGTCTTAATCCTAACCCTAACCCAAGACCTAATCCTAACCATATCCCTAGACCTAACCTTAATATAACTGTATCCATTACGCTAAACATAACCCTAAACCTAATGCTAACTCTAAGACTAATCCTAACCCTGTCACTATCCACAAAAATATCAATTACCCTAAACCTAACCTGAACCCTAAACCCAACACTATCTTTACCCTAAACCTAACCCTAATTCGACCTATAACCCTAAATTCAAACCTAAACTAAGCCCTAACAGTGACCCTGGTCCTAATAATTCCCCTAGCTCTAAACCTGACTCTTACCCTCTACCTAAACCTTACTATAAACCTAGCCATAAACTTTCTATAAAACTATCCCTAACAGTAACCCTAGACCTGACATTAGCCCTAGCCATAATTCTTGCCCTAACCCTAACACAAACCCTCATCCGAGCTGTAAACCTAGCCTTAATCCTAACCCTCACCCTAAACCTAACCCAAGACTTAATCCTAACCATAATCCTAGCCCTAAACTTAACTATATCCATTACCCTAAATATAACCCTTACCCTAATGATAACCCTAGGACTAAACCTAACCCTATCACTATCCCCAAAACTATCAATTTCCCTAAACCTAACCTGAACCCTAAATCTAACCCTATTTTTACCCTAACCCTAAACCTAATTCTAATTCGAGATGTAACCATAAACTCAAACCTAAACCAAGCCCTAACACTGACCCTGGCCCTAATAATTCCTCTAGCTCAAAATCTGACTCTTACCCTATACCTAACCAGTACAATAGACCTAGCCATAAGCACGTCCCTAAAACTATCGCTAACTGTAACCCTAGACCTGACATTAGCCCTAGCCATAATTCTAGCCCTAACCATGACACAAACCCTAGCCCTTCTCCTAGCCCTAAACATATTCTTAATTACAACCATAACCCAAACTCTAGGCCTAACCCTGACACTAACCCTAGCCATAATCTTAGCCATAATTTATCCCTATCCCTAACCCTAGTCCTAAGACTAACTCTAACTTTTACATTATACCTTTCACTTGTTCTAAGCCTTACCATAACCCTAACCCTAGCCCTAACCCTTGCCCCAACTCTTGCCCTAAACCTTGCCCTATCCTTGGCCCTAGCACCAACTTTAGACAAAACCTAACACTAAATCGAGCCCTAAGCCAAAGACTAAGCCAAACACTAACACTAGCCCAAACCATAACACTAATCCTAAAACTAGCCCTAACCCTAGCACTAGCCCTAAAACAAAACCGAACTATACCTATAACCCTAACCCTTAATCTAAACCAAACCCTAACCTTAAACCTAGCCCTAACACTAACCCTAATATGCGTTGTAAACCGAACCCTTAAACTAACCCTCAACCTGACACTGACTCTAACACTACTAGATCTAAACATCACCCTAAACCTAACCCTAACAATAACTCTAGCCCTAAAAACCTAAAACTAGCCCTAAACTTCACCCTAGAATTTACATTAGCCCTATCCCTATCCCTAACTTAACCCAACATTTAGCCCTAATCCTAGCTTTAACCCTAGCCCTATTCATAACCATAAACCTAGCCCTAAAATGATATCTAACTCTATCCATTACCATAACCAAACCATTACCCTAATGCTAACCCTAGGCCTGAACCTAAACCTATCCCTAATCTTAATGCAATCTTTTACCCTAAACCTAACCTGAACCTAAACTTAACCTATCATTACCCTAACCCTAACTCTAACACTAATTCAAGCCCTAACTTTAAACCTTAACCTATCCCAATCCCTAACCCTGACCTTGAGCCTAGTAAAACCCCTAGCTCTAAACTTGAACATAACACTACACCTAACCTATACTTTAGACATAGCCATAATCCTAACCCTAAAACTATCTTTAACCATAATTCTGGACCTGAAACTAGCCCTAGCCCTAATCCTAGTCCTAAACCTAAAACAAACCCTAGCCCTCATCCTAGCCCTAAGCCTAGCTTTAATCATGACCCTAACCCTACTCCTAACCCTAATTCTAACCCTCACCCTACCTCTATACCTAGCTATAATGCCATCTCTTACCCTAATCTTAAACCTAAACCTAACTCTAGGCTTAAGCCAAACAATAAACCTAGCCCTAATCCTAGCACTAATTTAGCCCTATCTCTAACCCTAACACTAAGCCTAGAACTGAGACTCACTCTAACTCTCATCCTATAACTATCCCTAGTTCTAATCCTATCCTTTACCATAACCCTAGCCCTAGCCCTAACCCTTGCCCTATCCTTAGTCCCAGCTCTAACCCTAGATCTAAACATAACTCCAAATCTAACCCTAACCCTAAGCCTCAGCTTAACACTTATACTATCCCTAAACCTAACCCTAGGATAAACTAAAACCAAGAAATAGCCCTAACCCTAAACATTAACTTAAACCAAACCCTAACACTAAACCTAGACATATCCTATACTGTCTCTACCACTATTCCTAGGTCTAACTCTTACCCTAACTCTAACCCAAAACCTATGGTAATCCTATTCCTTGATCTAACCCTGAAGCTAACTCCTGCCTAGCCCTAACCATAGCTCAAAACCTAACCCTTATGCTAAACATTACCTTAAACCTGACCATAGTTCTAACCCTCACCCTAACCCTAACTCAAGACATATTCCTAACCATAACCTAGCCCTAACCTTCACTCTAACTATATCCATTACCCTAAACATTATCCTTACCCTAATGCTAACCCTAGGCCTAACCCTAACTTTATTACTATACCCCAAACTGTCAATTACCCTAAACCTAACCTGAATCCTAAACCTAACCTCATCATTACCCTAATGCTAACCCTAATGCTAATTTGAGCCCTAACTCTAAACTCAAACCTAAACCGAAGCCCAACACTGACCCTGACATTAATAATTCCCCTAGCTCTAAACCTGACTATTACCCTATACCTAACCCTTACACTAGTCTTAGACATAAACCTAACCATAAAACTATCCCTAACCATAACCCTAGACCTGACTTAGCCCTAGCCATAATCCTAGCCTTAACCCTAACACAAACCTTAGTCCTTATCTTAGCCCTAAACATAGCCTTAATTATAACCTTAACCCTAACCATAGGCCTAAACCTAACACTAACTATAGCCCTAATCTTAGCCCTAATTTAGCCCTATTCCTTACCCTAACCCTAACCCTTGCCCAAAGACTACCTCTAACTCTCACACTAGCCCTAATTCTAGCTCTAACTTATATATTACAGGAAGTGTAATCCTAGCCTGAACCATAGGTCTAACCCTAGCCATATTCATATCCCTAGCCATAACCCTAGATCTGACCATAACTCTAAATCGAATCCTAAAAATAAGCCTAAGCCTAAACCTAACCCTAGCCCTAACCCTAAGGCTAATCCTAATACTAGTCCTAACCATAGCCCTAGCACTAAAACCAAACTGAGCCATAGACCTAACCCTAACACTTAACATAAACCAAGCCCTAATCCTACACCTAGCCCTAACCCTAGCAATAATCCAAGTCTTAAGTTGAACCCTAAAACTAATCCTCACCCAGACTCTGACCTTAAAACTAACCCTAGGTCTAAACATCACCCTAACCCTAAACCTTAACCTAATACTAGACCTAGTCCTAACCCCTAACACTGATATTAGACCTAATCATAGCCCTAGTACTTACATCAGCTGTAACCCAACCCTAGCCCTAACTTAACCCAAATTCTAGCACTATTCTGAGCCCTAAACCTAGCTTTAACCCTAATCTGAACTCTAACACTATCACTAATTATAACCATAACCCTAGCTGTAACCCTAGCTGTAACCCTATCCATTACCATAACTATAACCCTAACTCTAGGCCTAAACCTAACCCTATCCCTAACCTTCACCCTATCCATTACCCTAAATTTAAACTGAAAACTAAACCTAATCCTATCATTACTGATCATAATCATAATGCTAATTCAAGTCCTAACTTTAAACCTTAACCTATCAAAAACACTAATCGTGACCATGACCCTAATAATACCCTAATCTCTCAACCTGACCCTAACCATAAACCTAATGCTTACAGAAGGCATAGCCATAAACCTAACCTTAAACTATCTTTAACCATAACCCTAGAGCTGAAATTAGCCCTAACCGTAATCCTAACCCTAAACATAGGCTTAATACTAACCTGAACCACAACCCAAACCCTAACCCTAATAATAACCCTCACCCTAGCCCTAAAACTACCTATAACCCCATCCCTTACCACAAACCTAACCATAACCCTAAACCTAATCCTAACCCCCACCCTAACCCTAGGCCTAATACTAACACTAATCCTTGTGCTAATCCTAGCTCTAATTTAATCCTATCCTAACCCTAACCCTAGCCCTAAGACTACCTAGAACTCTTGCCCTAGCCCTAGCCCTAATTCTATCCTTAGCCGTATCCTAACTCTAGATCTAAACCTAACTCTAAATCTAAACCTAACTCTAAATTTAACTGTAATCATAAGCCAGACCAAGCCCTAACACTACCCCTAACCATAATGCTAACCCAAAAACTTGCTCTAGCCCTAGCCCTAGCCATAAAACAAAACCAAGCCTTATCCCTAACACAAACCATTAACCTAAACCAAACCCAAACCTTACACCTAGCCCTAACCCTAAGTCTAAAAATTACTTTGACCCTGATGCTGACCCTAACACTAATCCTAGCTCTAATCATCACCCTAACTTAAAACTAGACCTAGCCTTAACTGTAACTCTAAAACTAGCCTTAACTGTAACCCTAGTCCATACATTAGTCATTGTCCTGAATATAGCATTAACACTAACACAAATCCTACCCTGAATCTGAGCCCTAAACCTAGCTTTAACCCTAATCTTAACCCTAACACTAGCCCTAAACCTAACCCTAACCCTAGCCCTAACCCTAGCTCTAACCCTATCACTTACCCTAAGCCAAACCCTAACCCAAATGCTAACTCTAGTCCTAACTCTAATCCTTAGCCTAACTTCAACTCTAACCATATTACCAGTCTTAACCCTAGCCCTCAATCTATCTCTAAACCTAACCCTTACCATCTTCTGACCCTAAAAGTAACCCTAGGTCTAAAGCTGACCCTAAACCTAAACCAAAACATATCAATAGACCCACCAATAACCTTATACTTATGCCTAAGCCTAACACTATACCTAGACCCAAAGCTAATCCTAAATATAGCAATAACTCTAGCCCTAGACCTAAACAAAATCCTAGCACCAGCCCTAACAATAACCCTTAACCTAAACCAAACACTTACCCTATCCCTAGACCTACCCCTCATCCTAATTTTGGCTCTAAACCTTAACATAACCCTATCCCGAACACTGACTCTGATCCTAACACTTAAACTAGCTTTAAACCTTATACTAACCCAAAACTAGACCTAACACTAGACCTAGCTATAATCCTAAACTAAAACTAGCTCTAAATATAACCCTATCTTTTACATTACCCATAGTCCTAACCCTAGACCTAAACTTAGCTCTAAGCATAAACCTAAGCCTAGCCCTAACCCAACACTAACTCTGACCCTAACCCTCTCTTTAGACCTAACCCTAGCTCAAAGTCTAACCCTTACACTAATCATAACCCTAGCCCTATCCTAAATCCTAATCATAACCCTAGCCCTAATCCTAACCTAACCCTAGTCCAAAATTTAGCTGTAACCATATCCATTACCCTAATCCTAATCCTAACTCTAATAAAAACACTATCCCTAACACTAAACCTAACTCTAACCATTATCTTGAACTTAAAACTAAACCTAAACAACCCTTGCACTAGACCTAACCCTAGCTCAAACACTAACCCTTATACTAACCTAACCATAACCTTAACCCTAAACTAACACTTACCCTAACACTAACACTTACCCTAAACCAAACCCTAGCCCTACCTCTAAATCTAACCCTAATCCTAGACTTAATCTCAACCATAACCTAGCCCTAGCCCTAGCTCTAAAACTATCAATACACTAAACATAACCCTAACCCTAATGTTAACCCTAACCCGGTCGCTGAAACCTAAACCATCCATTACCTTAAACCTTAACTAAAACCTAAAGGAAACTCTTCCATTACCTTAACTCTAAACCTAATCCAGCACTAATCTGAGCCCTAACCCCTTAACCTTAACATAAACCAAACACTAACCCTGACCCTGACCATGACACTAATAATAACCATAGCTCTAAATTTGACCTTTAACATAAACCTAACCCTTATGATAGAACTAGCCAAAACTTAACCCTAAAACTATCCTTAACCATAACTGTAGACCTGATATTATCCCTAGCCTGAGACCTAGCCCTAACCCTATCAGAATATCTAACCCTTATTCTAACCCTAACCCTAGCCTTAATCCTAAACTGAACCATAACTCGAGGCCTAATGCTAATTCTAACCCTTACTCTAGCCCTAAGCATAGCTATAACTCCACTCATTCACTTAAACTTAAACCTAACCCCAGTGCTAACCCCAACCCTAGCCCAACCCCTAGGCTTAAACCTAACACTAACCCAGGTCCTAATCCTAGCCCTAATTTCACAGTAAACCTAACCCTCACCCTAAGCCTACCCCTAATAATAACTCTAATTCTCACCCTAGACGTATCCCTACTTCTAACCATATTTATTACCATAAACCTAAGGCTAGCCCTAACCCTAGCATGAGCCCTAACTTTGGATCAACCCTAACTCTAAATCTAACCCTAACCCTAAGCCTAAACTTCACTCTAAAACTAGCCCTAACCCTGATGTTAATCCAAAATCTAGCCTTAACCTTATCCCTACCCTAAAATAAAACTCAGCCATAACCCTAACCATAACCCTTAACCTAAACCAAAACCTAACCCTACACTTAGCACTAACTTTAGCCCTAATTCAAGTCCTAAACCTAGCACTAAAACTAACCCTGACCCTTACACTGAACCTAAATATGACCCTTGCTCAAAACATCACCCTAACCCTAAGGCTAAAACTAGCACAAACTGTAACACTAGTTCATACATTAGCCATACCCTAACCCTAGCCCTAACAAAAACCAAAACCTAGCCCTTACATGAGACTTAACCCTAGTTTTAAACCTAACCCTAACCCAAAACCTAGACCTAAACCTTACCCTAACCCTAGCCAGAATCCTAAACATAACCCTAGCCTTATCACTAGCTATAACCCTATCCATTACCCTAACCCTAAACATCACCCTAATACTAACCCTAGGCCTAACCCTAACCTTATTGCTAACCCTAACCTTATTCATTAACCTATAACTAACCTGAACCCTAATTCTAACCCTATCATTACCCTAACCCTAATGCTAATGCTAATTTGAGCCCTAATCCTAAACTTAACCTAAGACAAACCCTAACTCTGATGATTCCCATAATAATATACCTAGCTCTAACCCTAACCCTACCCCTAAACCAAATCCTTATACTAAACCTAGCCATAAACCTAACACTAAAACTATTCCTAATGTAAACATAGACCTGACATTTGTCCTAGCTGTAATCCTAGCCCTAACCTTAACACACACCCTAACCCTAACCCTAGTCCTAATTATATCCATAACCCTAGCACTAAACTTAGCTCTAACTCTATTAATTACCTAAACATAGCCCTAATTCTAATGCTAAACCTAGGCCTAAATCTAACCCCATGCCTAACCGTAACCCTATCCATTATGCTAAACCTAACCTGAACCCTAAACCTAATCCTATCATTACCCTAACACAAATCCTAATGCTAATTTGAGCCCTAACCCTAAAACCTGCCCTAAACAAAATTCTAAATATGACCCTGACCCTAATAATACCCCTAGCTCTAAATTTGATCCTTACCATAAATCTAACACTTACACTGAACATAACAATAAACCTAACCCTAAAATTATCCCTAACTGTAACCGAATAAATGACATTTGTCCTAACACTAATCCTAACCCTAACCAAAACACAAAACTTAACCCTCATCCTAGCCCTTAACCTAGCCTTAATCATAACTCTAATGAAACCCTAGCCCTAACCCTAATTCTAACCTTCGTTTTAGCCCTAAACCTAGCTCTAACCCCATCATTTACACTAAATCTAACCCTAAGTCCAAAACTAACCCTAGGCCTAAATATAAATATAAACCTAGCCCTATTCCTATCTCTAATTAAGCCCTATACCTAACCAAACCATAAGCCTAGCCCTAAGATGAACTCTCACTCTTGGCCTGGCTCTATCCCTAGTTCTAATCCTATTTTTATCATAACCCTATTCTAGCTATGAACCTACAAATAATGCTACCCATATCCTTAAGTCTTAGACCTAACCCTATATCTAATCCTAACTCTAAATCTAAATCTAAACCTAAGACTGAACTTAACCATAACACTAGTCCTAAACCTAACGCTAATCTTAAAGCTCACCCTACCCATAGCTAGCTCTAAAACAAAACCGAGCAATAGCCCTAAATTTAAAGCTTGACCTAAACCAAAACCAAACACTACACCTAGTGCTAACCCTAGCCCTAGTTCGAGTCCAAACCCTAACCGTAAAACTACCTCTGACCTTATTTTTTACCCTAATATTAAACCTAGCTCAAAACATCATGCTAATATTAAACCTAACCCTAACACTAGACCTAGTCCTAACCCCAATCTTATAACTAGCCCAAATCGTAACTCTACTGCAAACATTGGCTGTAACTCTGAACCTAGCCCTAACTCTAACCAAAATTTTGCCCTAATCGGAAACCTAAACCTAGCATTAACCCTAAACCTAATCCTAACACTAGCCCTTACCCTACTCAAAATGTAACCGTAACCCTAGGTTTAACCCTATCACTTACCCTAAGCCAAACTTACCCCTAATTCTAAACCTAGTTCTAAACCTAATCCTATTACAAGTACTAACCCTAGCCCTCACTCTATCTCTAACCATAACTCAAACCTGACATTTATTCTTATCCTAATGGTAACCATAGATCTAAACCTGACCCTAACCCTATACTGAACCCTAGCACTAGCACTAGATATAAACCTATTCCTAAATCTAACCCTAACACTAGCCCTAGACCTAAACCTAATCATAAATCTAGCCATATGTCTAGCCCTAGATATAAACAAAACATAGCACTAGCTCTAATAATAAACCTTAACCTAACCCAAACACTAACCCTAATCCTAGACCTAAACCTAGTGATAATTCTGGCTTTAATCATAAAGCTAAGTCTAACCTGAACTCCGACCCTGACCCTAACACTAACTCTAGCTTTAAACATCACACTAACACTAATACTAATCTTAACACTTGACCTAGCCATAACACTAAGCCCCAAACTATCCCTAATCATAACCGTAGTTCGTACATTAGCAGTATCCCTAACACTAGCCCTAACCTAACCCAAAACCTGGTCCTAATTGAGTGCTAACCCTAGCTTTAAACCTAATACTAACCCTAGTCATAAACAAGTCCCTAACCCTTCCCTAAACCTAGCTGTTATCATATTGTTACCTTAATCACAACCCTATATCTAATGCTAACACGAGTCCTAACCCTAATCCATAGGCTAACCCAAACCCTAACCCTATTACTAGTCCTAACCCTAGCCCTCCTTTTAGATATAACCATAACCCAAACCCTAATCATAACTCTGAAACTTATACTTACCCAAACACTAATCATAGGTCTAAACCTGACCCTAATCTGAACCCAAACCCTAACATTAGCCCTACCGGTAACCCTATAGCAAATTCTAAACCTAAAACTAGTCCTAGACCTAAACCTAATCCTAAATCTAGCCATAACTCTAGGCCTAGACCTTAACAACAACCTTGTCCTACCCTTAACAATCATCCTTAACATAACCCAAACACTAACCCTACTTCTAGACCTAAACCTAGTCCTCATTCTGGCACTAAACACAACACTCACTCTAACCTGAACACTGACCCTGACCCTAACATAAACCTAGCTCCAAAGCTCACCCTAACTCTAAACCTAATCCTAACACTACACCGAGCCATAACTCTAACTGTAAAATTAGCTCTAATCATAACCATAACTGTTAACTACCAATGGCCCTAACCCTAGGCCTAAAATAACACAAAACCTAGCCCTAATCCTAGGCCTAAACCTAGCCCTAAGTGTAACCCTATACTAACCCTAACCCTAAAACTAACCCTATCCTTACACCTAACCCTAGCTCAAAGCCTCACCTTTACCCTAAACATAACCCTAACCCTATCCCAAACCCTAACATAACCCTAGCCCTAATCCTACCCTTAAACATCGCCCTAACCCTAGCTCTAATCCATTACCCTAACCATAATACTTACCCTAATTCTAACTATAGGCTTAACACTAACCCTATCACAATCCCTAAACCTATCGATTACCCTAAAACGAAATTGTACCTTAATCCTAAGCCTATTCATTACCCTAACCCTAACTCTAACCCTAATGATAATTAAAGCCCTAAAGCTAAACCTTAATTCAAACTGAACCATAAGCCACACCCTGACCTCAGTAATACATCTAGCTCTAAACTTGACCTTACCTTAAATCTAACCCTTACACTAGACCTAACCATAAACATAACCCTAAATCTATCCCTAATCGTAACCCTAGACTTAACCCTAGTCACTTACCCTAACACAAACCATAGCTCTAAACCTATCCTAACAAAAAAACTAACCCTAACACTAGACAAACCTTAACTCTACCCATAACCATAATCCTAGCTCTTACATTACCCATACACCTAACACTAGCCCTAAACATCACACAAAACCTAGCCCTAACCCTTGCCCTAAACCTAGACCTAAGCATAACCCTAAACCTATCTCTAGCATTAACCTTAACACTAACACTGGCTCTGGCCCTAACCCTACTCAAACTCTAATCCTTACCCTAAACAAAAAAAAAATCCCTAACTCTCAACCTAACCCTAAACCTAGCCCTAATCCTAACAGTAACCGTATCACAAACTCTATTAATTACCTTAAACATAACCCTAACCTTAATGCTAACCCAAGCCATAACCCTAAACCTAACCCTAACCATAGCCCTGACTCTAACCCTAACCCTCGTCCTAGCCCTAACACTAGCTGAAACCCTAACACTTCTGCTAAACTTAACACTAACACTAACTCTAGGCCTATCTCTAAACCTAGCCAAAATTCTAAGGTTAACACAAGCCCTAACACTAGCACTAACCCTATCCTTTACCCTAAATATAAACCTAAACCAAATGCTAACCCTAGGCCTAACCCTTATCCTATCGCTAACACTAACCCTATCTATTACACTAAACCTAATATGAACTCTAAACCTAACACTATCCATTACTTTAACCCTAACCCTAATGCTAATTTGAGTCCTAAACCTAAACCTTATCCTAAACCAAACCCTAAACCAGATTCTGACCTTAATTATACACCTAGCTCTAAACCTGACCTTTACCCTAAACCTAACTTTTCACTAGACCTAGCCATAAACCTAAAGTTAACACTATTACTAACCATAACCTTAGACCTGATATTAGCCCAAGCCCTAATCCTAGCTCTAACCCTAACACAAACCCTAGCCCTCATCCTAGCCCTAATCCTAGCCTTAATACTAACCTAAACACTCACCCTATTCCTATACCTAATTTTAACCCTCTCCCTATCCCTGAACCTAGCCATAACCTCATCCTTTCTCTTAAAACTAACCATAACCCTAATGCTAACATTAACCCTAATTCTAACCCTAACCATGTGTCTAACCCTAACACTAAACCTAGCACTAATCTATCCCTAATTTAACCCAAACACTTAGCAAATCCCTAACTCTAGCCCTAAGAATACCTCTAATTCTCAACCTAGCCCTATTTTTATTTATAAATCTGTCCATTACCGTAACCCTAACACTAGTCCTAACCTTAGCCTTAACCTTAAATCAAACCATAACTCTAAATCTAACCCTAACCTTAAGCCTAAACCCCACCCTACCACTAGCTGAACACTATCGCTAATCATAAAACTAAATATGAACATAGCCCTAGCTCTAAAACAAAACCAAGCCATTACCCTTAACCTAAACATAACCTAAACCAAACCCTAACCCTACAACTAGCCATAACCCTAGATAAAATTTGTTTCCTAAAACAAAAACTAACCCTTACAATGACTCATATCCAAACACTAACCCTCGCTCTATATATCACCCTAACCATAAAGAAAATGCTAACACCATTCCTGTCCCAAAACCTAACCCTAAAACTGACTCTAATAATAACCCTAGTTCTTACATTAGCTATAGTCCTAACCCTAGCCCTAACCCCAAAACAAAAATAGCCCTAATCTGAGCCCTAAAACTAGATTTAACCCTAACCCTAGCCCTAGACCTCAACCTAACCCTAATCCTAGCTCTAAGCCTAGCTGTAACCCTATCCCTTATCCTAAGGCAAACCCTATCCATAATGCTAACCCTAGTCCTAATAGTAATCCTTAGCCTAAATCAAACACTAACCCTATTACTAGTCCAAACCCTAGCCCTCATTCTATCTTGAAACCTAACCCAAAACCTAACCCTAATCTTCACCCTTATTCTGACCATGACACTAATTATAGGTCTAAACCTGACCCTAACCCTAAACTGAACCCTAAAACAAGCCCTACCAGTAAATTTTACCTAAATCTATCCCTATCACTACCCCTAGACCTAAACCTAATCCTAAATTTACTGATAACTCTAGCCCTAGAACTAAACAAAAACTTAGCCCTAGCCCTAACAATAGCATTTAACTTAAACCAAACAATAACACTACCTCTAGACCTAACGCTACTCCTGATTCTGGCTTTCACCCTAACTCTAATCAGAACACTGCCCCTGACACTATCACTAAACCTAGCTCTAAAACTGACTCTAAACCAAAATCTAAACCTAACACTAGACATAGCCATAACCCTAACCCTAAAACTATCCCTAATTTGAACCCTAGATCTTACATTACCCATAGCACTAAAACTAGACCTAAACCTAACACAAAACCTAGCCCTAATCCAAGGCCTAAACATACCCTAAGCATAACCCTAACCCTAAACCTAGCCCTAACCATAAGCCTAACCCTCACCTTAGACCTAAGCATAGCTCAAAGCCTAAACTTTGGCCTAAACATAACCCTAGCCTTAACCCTTATAATAACCCTAACCCTAGTTCTAGCCCTAACCTTAACTCTAACCCTAACCCTATACATTACCCTTATGATAACCCTATTCCTAATGCTAACCCTAGGCCGAACCCTAACTCTATCGCAAACCCTAAATCTCTCCATTACCCTAAACCTACCATGAACCCTAAACCTAACCATATTCATTACGCTAAACCTAACTCTAACCCTAATGCTCATTTGAGCCTTATCCCTAAATCTTAACCTAATAAAAACCATAACCCTGACCCTGAACTTAAAAATACCCCTAGATCTAAAACTGACCCTTACCCTAACTTAAAACTTACAGTAGACTAAGACATAGACCTAATTACAAATCTACTCCTAAATATAACACTAGACCTGACATTATCCCTAGCCCTATTTCTAGACCTAACGCTACAACAAACCCTAGCCCTCATCCTAGCCCTAAAACCTAGCCTTAATGAAAACTGTAACACTAAACCTATCCCTAATCCTAATTATAACCCTCAGTCTACCTCTAAACCTAGCTATAATACATCCCTTACCCTAAACCCTAAACCTAGTCCTAATGCTAGAAGTTGAACACTAACTCTAGTTCTAAACCTTGTCCTGATTTACCTCTATCCCTAAAACTAACCATAACCCTAGCTCTAAGACTAACTCTAACTCTCACCCTAGCCTTATCCCTAGTTCTATCCTTATCATTTACCATAACCCTAAACCTATCCATAACCCTTGCCCTATCATTAGGACTAGCCTTAACCCTAGATCTAAACCTAACTCCAAGTCTTAACATAACCCTCAGCCTAAGCCTAACACAAACACTAGCCCTGACCCTAACACTAATCATATAATCAAGGAATAAAACAAAACTGAGCAATACAGGATGAGGATATGGCTCAAGCAGTAACACATTCACCTGGCATGTGCGGGGTGCTGGGTTTGATCCTCAGTGAAAATAAAAATATAATTATAAAAAAGATGTTGTGTCCACCAAAACTAAAAAAATAAAAATATTAAAAAACTCTCTCTCTCTCTCTCTCTCTCTCTCTCTCTCTCTCTCTCTCAAAAATAAATAAATAAATAAATAAATAAAACAAACAAACAAACAAAAAACACTGAGCAATACTCCTAACCTTAAGCCTTAACATAATGCAAACCCTAACAACACCTAGACCTAACCAAGCCCTAATTCGAGTCCTTACCATAACCTTAAACTAACCCCGAGCTTGAATCATATCCTAACACTCACCCTAGGTCTAAACACCATCCTAATCTTAAACCGAACCCTAACAGAAACTCTAGCCTTAAATTAAGTCATAACCCTAACTTTAAAACTAACCTTGATGCTGACTCATATCCTAACAGTCACCCTAGCTATAAAGACCACCCTAAACTTAAACTGAACCCTAACAGTAATCCTAACCCTTATTTGAGACCTAACCCTAACCCTAAAATTAACACTGTCTCTGAATCATAAACTAATACTAACCTAGCTATAAATATCACCCTAACATTAAACCTAACCCTAACACTAGACCTACACCTACCCCTAACCCTAATTGTAACCCTAGTTCTTATATTATCCATTGCCATAACATTAGTCCTAACCCTAACACAAAAATTAGCCTTAGTCTGAGCCCTAAACCTAGATTTAACCCTAACCCTAACTCTAGCCCTAACCCTAGCTCTTAGCGTATCCCTTACCCAAAGTGAAACCCTAACCCTAATGGTAACCCTAGACCTATCCCTAATTCTTAAGCTAACCAAAACCCTAACTCTATTAATAGTCATAACCCTACCCTCACTCTATCTCTAACCCTATTCCAAACCCTAAAGTTAACCCTGACCATTTTTTCACCCTAACAGTAATCCTAGGTCTAAACCTGGCCCTAACCCTAGACCAAACCCTTACACTAACCCTAGACATAAACCAAATCCTAAATGTAGCCTTAACTCTAGCCCTAGACCTAAACAAAAACCTATCCCTAGCCCTTAAAGTAACCTTTAACCTAACACAAACACTAACCCTACAACTAAACCTAAACCTAGTTCTAATCCTGGCTGTAAACCTAATTCTAACTCTAATCCAAACACTGACCCTACCTTTAAGAGTAAATCTACCTCTAAACCTGACCCTAACAAAAAATCTCAACTTAACACTAGACCTAGCCAAAATCCTAACCCTAAAACTACCCCTAATCATAACCCTAGCTCTTACATTACCCACAGCCCTAACCCTAGGCCTAAACCTAACACAAAACCTAGAGCTAATCCTAGGCCTAAGCATAACCCTAACCCTAACCCTAACCTAACACTTGATTAGTCCTAACCATAGCTCAAAGGCTAACTCTTATCCTAAACATAAACCTACACCTATCCCTAAATATACTCTAACAGTAGCCCTAATCCTAAATTTAACCCTAGCCCTAAACCTAGATCTAAACCTACCCATTACCCTAAAACTAACTCTAAACCTATTGATAACCCTAGGCCTAACCCTAACCCTAAACCTAACCAGAAAAATAACACTAGACCTAACCCTAAACCTCACACTCATCTTATACCTAACTCTAGCTCAAACCCTAACCTTTACCATAGCCGTAAACCTAAACATAAACCTCAATCTAACACTAACCATAACCCTATGCCTACATCTAACCATATCCATTACTCTAACCCTAACTCTAACCATACTCTAATCTTATCCCTAGTCCTAACTTTAAGCCTAACACTAACCCTAGATCTAAGAATAAATATAAGTCTCACACTAGCCCTATCACTATTTCTTACCCTATCTCTTAACGTAACCCTAACCCTAGCTCTAAAATTGGTCCTAACTCGTGCACTATCTTTAGCCCAAGCAATAAATATAGATCATAATTTATCTCTAAATCTAACACTAACCTGAAGCCTAAGCCTAACCCTAACACTAGCCCTAACCCTAACACTAATCCTAAAACTAGCCCTAATCCTAGCCATAGCCCTAAAACAAAACCGAGCCATAAGCTCTATTCATAACGCTTAAACTAAACCAAACCCTAACCACACACCTACCCTTAACCCTAGCCCTAATTCGAGTTTTCAGCTGAACCCTAAAACTAACCCTGACACTGACTCTGACACTAACCTAGCTCTAAACATCACCCTAATCCTAACACTAACCCTAACACTAAACATAGCCCTCAACTTAACCCTAAAATTAGCCCTAATCTTAACCCTTGTACTTACATTTGGCGTAATCCTAAGCCTATCACTAACTTAACCTAAATCCTAGCCCTAATCCGAGCCCTAAACTGAGCTTTAACCCCAACACTAACCCTAAGCCTAGCCCTAGCCCTAATCATAACCATAACTTAGGCGTACCCTATACATTACCATAACAACCCTAACCCTAATGCTAACCCTAGGCCTAAACCTAACCCTATCTCTAATCCTATCCCTATACATTTCCCTAAACCAAACATGAACCCTAATTCTAAGCCTATCATTACCTTAACCCTTACCCTAATGCTAATTCAATCCCTAACTTTAAGCCTGAACCTATTCCAAACCCTAACCTGGACCTTCACCTTAATAATACCCCTAGCCCTAAACCTGACCCTAAACCTAAACCTAAACCTTACACTAGATGTACCCATAATCCTAACTCTAAAACTATCTTTAAACATAATTCTAGACTTGAAATTAGCCATACTCCTAATCCTAGCTCTAACCCTAAAACAAACCCTAGCCCTCATCCTAGCCCTAAACCTAGCCTTAATCCTAACCTTAATCCTAACCCTTATTCTAAACATCACCCTACCTCTAAAACTAGTGTAACACCATCCCTTACCCTAAACTAAATCCTAAATCTAACCCTATTTCTATGCTTAAACTGAACACTAACCCTAGACTTAATCCAAGCCGTAATTTAGCTCTATCCCTAACCCTAACCCTAACTCTAACTCTATTAACAAAACTAGCCCTAACCCTATGACTAGCAGTAAAACAAAAATGAGCAATAGTCTAACCAAACCCTAACACAACACCTGGACCTAACTATAGACTTAATTTGAGTCCTAATCATAACCTTAAAAGTATACCTGACACTGACTCATATGCTAAACTCACCCTAGCTTGAAACACCATCCTAATGTTAAACCTAAACTTAACAGTGACCCTAGCCCTTATTTGAGTCCTAAACCTAACCCTGACCCTGACTCATATCCTAAAACTAACTCTAGCTCTAAATATCACCCTAAACTTAAACTTAACCCTAACACTAAAACTATGCCTACCCCCTAACCCTAACCCAAAAACTAACCCTAATTGTAACCCTAGTTCTTATATTAGTGATTGACCTAACCCTAGCCCTAACTCTAACAAAAAACTAGCCCTAATCCAAACCCTAAACCTACCTTTAACCC
Source organism: Spermophilus citellus (assembly GCF_964194105.1). Taxonomy (NCBI): domain Eukaryota; kingdom Metazoa; phylum Chordata; class Mammalia; order Rodentia; family Sciuridae; genus Spermophilus; species Spermophilus citellus. Next base: position 2,741,597 of record NW_027673039.1, on the reverse strand, counting down.
TATCCCTACTCTAACTTTAGCCCTAAACCTAGCTATAAACCTATCCCTTACCCTAAGTGAAACCCTAAGACTAATGGTTAACCTAGACCTATCCCTAATCCTAAGGCTAACCAAAATCCTAACCCTATTAATAGTCCTGATCCTAGCCTTCATTCTAGCTCTAATACTATCCCAAACCCTTTCATTAACCCTGACCCTTATTCTGACTCTAACACAAACCCTAGGTCTAAAACTGACCCTAAACCTAGAGCAAACCCTAATACTGGCCATACCACTAACTTATACCTAAACCTAACACTAACCCTAGCCCTAAGACTATCTCTAACTCTCACACTATCCCTATCCCTAGATCTAAGCCTATCCATTACCATAACCCTAACCCTAGCCCTAACCCTTGCCTTATCCTTAGTCCTAGCTCTAACCCTAGATCTAACTCTAACTTGAAATCTAACCCTAACCCTAAGCCTAAGCCAAACACTAAAACTAGCCCTAACCCTAAGGCTAATGATAAAACTAGCCATAACCCCAAGCCTAGCAGTAAAACAAATTGAGCAATAGCCCTAACCATAAACTTTACCTTAAACCAAACCTTAACAGTAAACTACTCCTAAACATACCCTTAATTTGAGTCCTAACCTGAACCTTAAATCTAACCCTGAACCTGACTCATATCTTAATGCTCACCCTAGCTCTAAACAGCCTCCTAACCTTTAACTGAAATCTAAAAGTAAACCTATTCCTAATTCAAGTCCTAACCCTAACCCTGACCCTGACTCATATCCTAACACTAACCCTAGCTCTAAATATCATCTTAACCTTAAACCTAACCCTAACACTAGACCTACCCCTACCCTAAACCTAAAACTAACCCTCATTGTAACCCTAGTTCTTACACTAGCCATTGTCCTATCATTAGCCCAAACCCTAAACCAAAATCTAGCCCTAATCAGAGCCCTAAACCTAGATTTAACCCTAACCCTAATTCTAGCCCTAACCCTAGCTCTAAGGCTATCACTTACCCTATGAATAACCCTAACCCTAATGGTAGACCTAGACCTATGCCTACTCCTTAGGCTAATCAAAATCTTAACCTTATTAGTAGTCTTGACCCTAGCCCTTATTCTAGCTCTAATACTGTCCCAAATTTGAATGCTAACCCTGACCCTTATACTGACCCTAACACAAACCCTAGTTCTAAACTTGACCCTAACTCTAGACTAAAACCTAACATTATCGCTTGACTCAAACCTAATCCTAAATGTAGCCTTATATCTAGCTTTAGAACTAAACAAAAAACCTAGTCCTAGGCCTAACAATAACCCTTATCCTAACAAAAACACTACCCTACCTCTAGATATAAACCTACTCCTATTCTGGCTGTAACCCTAACTTGAACTCTAACCCAAACACTGATTCTTTCTTTAAACATAAACCTACTTCTAAACCTGACACTAACTGAAAATCTAAACCTAACACTAGATCTTAGCATAACCCTAACCCTAAAACTATCCCTAATCATAATGCTAGCTCTTACATTACCCACAGCTTTAAACCTAGGCCTAAACCTAACACAAAACCTAGAGCTAATCCTAGGCCTTAACTTAGCCCTAATCATAACCCTAACACTAACCATATCCCTAATCTAAACCTAACCCTCGCCTTAGTCCTAACCGTAGCTCAAAACCTAACCCTTACTATAAACATAAACCTAGAACTATCCCTGAATCTAACCGTAAACCTAGTCCTAATTTTAACCATAACCCTAGCCCTAGCCCTATCTCTAAACCTACCCATTACCCTAACCCTAACTCTAAATGTAACCCTAGCCTCAACCCTAACCATGATCCTAAACCCTAAACAGAAAACTAACTCTAGACCTAACCCTAAACTAATACTCACTATAGCCCTAACCATAGATAAAACCCTAAGCCTTACCATAAACCTAACATTATAACCATAGACCTAACCCTAACCATAAACTTAAATCTAGCCCTGTCCCTAAACCTAAACCTACATCTAACCATATTTATTACACTAATCCTAACCATAAACTTAATTATAACCATTCCCCTAACCCTAACTCTAACCCTAAACCTACCGTAATCCTATCCCTAAACATAACCCTGAACCTAACCCTTGCTCTAACACTAATCATAGCTCAGAACCTAACTTTTACACTAAACATAACACTAACTCTAACCATAGTTCTAACCCATACCCTAACACTAACTCAAGACCTAATGCTAATCATGAGTCTAGATATAAAGTTAACTCCAACTGTACCATTACCCTAATCATAACCCATACCCTAATGCTAATTATAGGCCTCACCCTATCTCAAGACCTAATCCTAACAATAACCCTAGCCATAAACTTAACTCTAACTGTAGCCATTACCCTAAACATAACCCTTTCCCTAATGCTAACCCTAGGCCTAACCATAAACCTATCACTAACCCTAACTCTATCAATTTCTCTAAACCTAACCTTCACTCTAAATCTAACCCTATCATTACCCTAACCATAACCCTAGGGCTAATTTGAACCCTAACCCTAAATCAAACCTAAAAGAAACTCTAACCATGACCCTGACCCTTATAATTCACCTAGCTCTAACCTGACTCTTACCCTAAACCTAATCCTTACATTAGATGTAGCCAAAACCTAATCCTACAACTATCTATAACCATGACCCTAGACCTGACATTAGCCCTAGATATAATCCTAGCCCTAACCTGAACACAAACCCTAGCCCATGTTAGCCATGTTAGCACTAAACATAGCCTTAATCATAACCCTAACCTTAAACCTAGGCCTAACTTAAAACCAACCCTATCCCTAATCTTAGACCTAACTCAGCCCTATCCCTAACCCTAACCCTAACCCTAGCCCTAAAACTGTCTAACTCTCTCCCTAGGCCTAAAACTAGTTCTTACCCTATCCCTTACTAGAATTATAAACCTAGCTCTAATCCTAGGCCTAACCCTAGCCATTTCCTTAGCCCTAGCCCTAACCTTGGATCTAACCTTAACTCTAAATCTAACTCTAATGCAAAGTCTAAGCCTAAATCAAACACTAACCCTAACCCTAAACCTAATGCTACTCCTAAAACTAGCCCTAACTCTAGGCCTAGCCCTAATATAAAACCGAGCCATATTCCTAAACCTAACCCTTACCTTAACGAAAACCTAACCCTACACCTAGCTCTAAACCTAGCCCTAATTCTACTTTTAAGCAGAACCCTAAAATTAGCCCTAACCCTGATTCTGATGCAAACACTAACCCTAGCTTTAAACATTACCCTAAACATAACACTAGACCTAATCCTAACACTAACCCTAACCATGAAACTAGCCCTAATTATAACCCTAGTACTTACATTAGCCATAACCCTAACCCTAGCCCTAACTTAACCCAAAACCTAGCCTAATCTGAGCCCTAAACCGATGTTTAACTCTAATCCTAACCGTAACCCTAAATCTAGTACTAAGAATAACCATAACCTTAGCTCTAACCCTAGCTCTAACCCTATCCATTACCCTTAACATAATCCTAATGCTAATGCTAACCCTAGGCCTAAACCTTACCATATCCCTAATCCTAACCCTATCCATTACTCTAAACCTAAGTTGAAACCTAAACCTAACTATATACTTTTCCTAATCTTAAACCTATATTAATTTGAGCCCTAAATTTAAACCATAACCTATGCCAAACACTAATTGTGACCCTGACCCAAACAATACCATTAGCTCTAAACCTAATTTTGAAACTCTAAACCTAACCCTTACACTACATCTAACCTAACCCTAAACTATCTTTAACTGTAAAACTGGACCTGAAATTAGCCCTAGCTCTAAACCTAGCCTTAATCTTAACTTGAACAATAACCCGAGGTTTAACCCTAATTCCAACACTTGCCCTAGCGCTAAACCTAGCTATAACCCCATCCCTTACCCTAAATTTAACAATAACCCTAAACCTAACCATAACCCTAACCATAACCCTTGCCCTAACCCTAAACCTAACCCTAACACTAAGTCTATCCTAACCCTAAACTTAGCCTTAAGACTAACTCTAACTCTTGCCCTAGCCATAGCCCTAGTTCTATCCTTAGCTCTAGCCCAACCCTGGATCTAAACCTAACTCTAAATTTAACCATAACCATAATCCTAAACCAAACCCTAAAACTAGCCCTAACAATAATGCTAGTCCTAAAACTTGCCTTACCACTAGCCCTAGCCTTAAAACGAAACAAAGCCATATCCCTAACATTAACCCTTAACCTAAACCAAACCATAAACCTACACCTAGCCCTACCCCTAACTCTAAAAGTAACTCTGACCCTGACCCTGATCCTAACACTAATCCTAGCTCTAAACATCACCCTAACCTTAAATTAACCCTAACACCAGATCTTTCCTTAACCCTAACCCTAAAACTAGCCCTAATCTTTACCCTGGTTCATACATTAGTCATTGTCATAACAGTAGCTCTAACCCTAACAGAAATTCTAACCCTAATTCTAATCCTAACCCTAGCTTAAACCCTAATCTTAACCATAACTAGCCATAACCCTAACCCTAAACTGAGCCCTATCCCTAGCTCTAACCTTATCCCTTACCCTAAGACAAACTCTAAACCAAATGCTAACCCTAGCCCTAACCCTAATCCAAAGCCTAACTTAAACACTAACAGAATTACTAGTCCTAACCCTAGCCCTGATTCTAGTTCTAACCCTAACCTTTACCCTTATTCAGATCCTAACAGTAACCCTAGGTCTAAACCTTGTTCTAACCCTAAACCAAACCCTAACACTAGCACTACCAGTAAGCCTATTCCTATACCAGACCATAACACTACATCTAGATCCAAAACTATTCCTAAATATAGCTATAATCTAGCACTAGACCTAAATAAAACCCTAGCTCTAGCCCTAGCAATAACCCTTAATGTAAACTAAACACTTACCCTACCCCTAGATCTAACATTATTCTTAATTCTGGCTCTAACCCTAAACCTTATCTAATCCGGAACACTGACCCTGACCCTAACATTAACCTATCTCTAAACCAGACCTTAATCCAAAACCTAGTCCTAATACTCGACCTAACCATAACCCTAACCCTAATACTAGCCCTAAACATAACCCTAGCCCTAACACTATTTTAACCCTATCTTAACCCTAACAGTAGCCCTAACCCTAACCATAGTCCTAATCCTAGCCCTAAACCTAACACAAAAACCAGCCATAATCCTAGGCCTAAACCTAGCCCTAAGCATAACCCTAACCCTAACCCTAGCCCTAACACTAACATTTGCCTTAGACCTAACCCTAGCTCAAAGCCATAACCTTACCCTAAACAAAACCCTAGCCCTATACTAAAACATAACCCTAAACATAACTCTTATCCCAACCTTAATCCTAGCTCAAACTTTAGTTCTAACCCTGTCAATTACCCTAACCCTAACCCTAACCCTAATTATAACCCTATCCCTAACACTAAACCTAACCCTAACCATAAACATATCCCAAGACCTAACTATAAACCTACACCTCACCATAGCCCTAGCCCTAGAAAAAACATTAAGCCTTACACTAAACCTAATCTTAAGACTAGCCCTAAATCATAACCTAACTCTAACCCTAAACCTAAATCTAACATTATCCATTACCCTAAAATTAACCCTAATTGTAATGAAAACTCTAGCCATAACCCAAACCCTAAACCAAAACCTAAACATAAACATATCCCTAGACCTGAACGTAAACCTAAACCTCGCCCTAGTGATTACCCTAGCTCAAACACTAACCCTTACCCTAACCTAACCATAACCCTAGCCCTAAACCTAACACTTACCGTAAACCAAACCCTAGCCCTATCCCTAAACCTAACTCTAATTTTAGACTTAATCCAAACCATAACCTAGCCCTAACCCTAGCTCTAAATCTATCCATTATACTAAATATAACCCTAATCTAATGCTAACCTTAACCCTATTGCTAAACCTAACCCATCCATTACCCTAAACCTTAACTGAAACATAAACCTAACTCTACCCATTACCCTAACCCTAAGCCTAAACCTAACACTAATTCAAGCCCTAAACGTAAACTTTGACGAAAAACCAAATGCTAACCCTGATCCTAACCATAATAATACCCCTAACTCTAAATCTAACCTTTAACCGAAACAGCTCTGACACTAGACCTAGCAATAACTTAACCCTAAAACTATCCTTAATCATAACTCCAGACTTGACATTAGCCCCAGCCTAGTTCTAGCCTTTAACCTAAAAGAAATCCTAGCCTTAAACCTTGACTTAATTCTAACCTAAACACTATCCCTAGCCATAATCCTAATTCTAACCCTCACCCTAGCCCTAAAGCTAGCTATAACCCCATCCATTCCCTAAAACTTAATCCTAACTCCAATGCTAATCCTAAAACTAGCCCTACCCCTAGGTCTATCCCTAACACTAACCTTAGCGCCCTCATGCTAGCCCTGTTTTAGCTTTAACCCTAACACTAAGCCTAAGTGTAGTCCTAAATCTATATCTAACTCTCCTCCTAGCCATTTCCCTAGTTCTAACCCTTTCCCTTACTGTAATACTCACCCTAGCCCTAACCCTAAACCTGGATCTAACCCTGACTCTAAATCTAACCCTAAACCTAAGCCTAAACCTCACCCTAACACTATCCCTAACCCTAACACTAATTCAAAATCTAGCCCTAACCCTAGCCCTAGCCATAAAAGAAAACCGAGCCATAGGCCTAACCCTAATCCTAATGCATAGAAGTCAAGATGAGTGAAACCTGAAAACATAAACTGTTCCTGACAGCAAACCTTGAACTGAGAAGGCCCAACCTCAGAAACATAGTAATGCTAGGTAAAAGATGAATCCTGACTGGTATCAAAGAAATTTGAACAAAACTAACTCTAACCCAAACATTAGTTCTAATCCTAGCCCTAACCGTAATCTGAAAACTAAGCCTTTCCTGTTTATATATCTTGATCATAAAAGTCCCAAACTTGGGATGCCTAGTAGGGCAAGTTAACAGATTAATCCTGCCCAGTATCAAAAATTCTGACCAATATTTGAGGAAGGTGGTTCAGTACATGCCTATTTACCCTGTTTTGATGTTTGATGGCAGTATAATAATTCTAATACATTAACCCATTAGTGAATATAATAACTGGAATACCAAACTAATGTTATCTACATCTCTGGATCCATATTCATGGATACATTTTTTAACATACAAATAATCTATCTTTAATGTGATATGAATGAAGTTTAAATGTTAGCATTTAGACAGTTTGAAAACATCTCAATAGAAACTGGATTGCACATGTACTTCAAATTTTCTTACAGATGTATATAAAGCTTCATATTTTGAGAATTTTATATTATATATGATATACACATCAATTTCAGTAAAAGTTTTACACAAACAATACAAATATTATATCAACAGTCTGAAAAACACAATATTTGTCTTCATATGCTTTTTCCTTAATATCTCTGTATATCCTTATGTTTTTTAAAAGTTGATCTTGTCTTGGCTTATTAGTAATTGTTCAGGCAGAAGCTCCCATAGTCAAGATTCAAATTCTGTAGCAAGTGGAGAGAAAACGAATTATAGTTCGTCTCAAAGATTTTAAAAGCATGAATCAGTAAAAAAATTGAGAACTTTTCATTGCTCATAAGAATGCAGAATACATAAGTATGTCCACAATCCAAAATTACTATGAAAAGCAATATACCCATATTTTCATACGCAGTTATTTTCTGACTGTTTATCAGAGCTTTTGATTTTCCACCCCTTATGCATGAATTTGACAACTATATACTAGGTATTCTGACAAGCACCAGTATGACAACATGGAAATGAAAATGGACGCCCCTCAACAGCCATATACCATAGCTTGAAAAGCAGGCAAAGAGTTGATTTCAAAACAGCATCATTGGCATTATGACAAGGATAAAACAGGATACTAATGGAACCCTCAGAAGGGACTTGTGTCCCAATTTTGTTTCAATGTTTGAGGTTCTTCAGTGGAACTGATATGTAAGGTAACACCTGAAAGAAAAGTAGAAATTGTGACAGAGAAGAGGTGCATAAAGACAATGAGATAAGAAAGAACACTTGTGGAATCCCCAGTGGTGCAATGTCACTAGAATCTAGAGCAAAGTGAAAGTAAAGCAAGTTAGGAGAAATAAAGGTGAAATTTTTACAATAATCCAGTTGATTTTAATTATTTCCTAATTTTTTTATACTTTTCTTGAGGGTAAAATGTAAACTAATGACAGATTCATGACAGGGTATTTAAATGCTTTACTGTTAGTAAGTCAGTCTGGGCTTTTGGCCATAAACCAGAGAAAATGGGTGGTGTTTTTTTTTTCCACAGAAGACTTTCAGCATACAGGCAAAGAGTTTCATTGTGTGGCAGACACAGAAAAAGAGGCAGTTTCATATTTAATATTTTTATACATTGATTTTCAGGTGTGGAAAAAATATATAGCTCTTCAATTGTAATGTATTTCTTCTCAGAAGTTATGACCAAAATTTTTATGCATTTTGGCTCATTATAGGTTTTCCCTTGATGAGAAATATGTGAAAATACTTTCAACTCTTCTATAAGTGTCACCAGATAGTGTTTCTTTGTATAAAAGTTGTTCTCTTATTAATTCCCCAAACAGGGTCAGAAATAGACAACTGAACATAGTACGTATGTTGTAGTGATAACAATAATGTGACACCAAATTGTTTTCACAGGAATTAGATGTGATTACAAATGATTTAGATTGACAGAATTCCCATTCCTGTCTTTCTCTTTATTTCTTTGAAATTATTTTAAACAAAATGCTTACTGGTGCATTTAATTATATGTAATAGTGGAATTATTTATAAATATTCATAGATTCACATGAAAATAATTTGATCACTCTTCATCTCTACTACCTTTTTCCTCTCCTCTCCGTCCTTTACCTTTGAAGGCATTCTTCAGTGATTAATAAAACATATTTTTGTATCTTGATAGAAGAGTGCTTTTTAAGCTCTCTTATTAAGGCTAGCATGATATGGCCAATTAATGTTCTACAAAAACAATCTAGAAACTATTAGATAAAGTTTTAAGTAAAATAGCTTATAAATAACTAAAAAATAAACAGCACTTTCTCCAAGAAATTATGGGAAAATAATTGATATCCCTTTGCATTGTGCCTATATTTACACACTATTTATCACTGTTTTGTATTATGGTCAATTATCTCATTTTTCTTGTAAGGAGTAATAAGAACAACTTATACTTGTAGCATGCATAAAAACTAATTTTTATTCTCTTTTTGTTCATGGTCATCAAATTTCATGCTATCTAGCACTTCAAATATGATTCTCTAATTTTTTCTGAAAGTTATTTATATAAGCTAAGAAACTGAAAAAAATATATACACACACACACACACACACTCACAAGAGAAACTCTAAACAAACATGCCATAAAATGGGAATTCTAACAATAATAATATACAATGAAAGCAAAAGGCTATATTTTTTTTCATTTTAAACAGATATTTCATTGTTGGAATGTTTCCCTAATTAAAAAATGTTAGATATTATAGAAGTATCTTCAAATAGTTTCAACATAATTAATCATTATTTTTTGTCAGCTCTTATAAAATAGAGCTTATCATTGTTGGAATAAGATTTGACATTCCCAAATGAAGTCTTAGAATGAAGGAAATCACATAGATATATTGAAGGACTTCTGTTTCAATAATGCAAAACTAATCCTAACCGTAACCCTAACCCTTACCCCAAACCAACCCAGGAAGTTGAGAAAATCACTCCATGTGGAATAGTGGAATAAATCTAATCAAATTTATTCTCTATATGCATAACACTGAATTTCATCTTCATACCCATAATCCACTAAAACATAAAAATAACTATAAGATAGATCAAAAGAAGAAAGAGATATATAGAGAAAAAGAAAGAGAACACAGAGAGGAACAGGGGAGATAAAGTGGAAGTACTTGTCACTGAATTAGAACACTTTATATTTCATGTTTTTTTTAATTATTTCAAAATTAACCTCAACATTATTTATATCTAACTGCACTATTAAATTTTTCATCAAGTAAAAGAATAAATGTTGCCATTAGAGTTAGTGGAGGGATTGTGGTGCAGTGGTAGAGTACTTGCCTACACGTGTGAGGCAAGTACTATTATTTTATTATATTACTATTTTATAATATTTTATAATATTACTATTATTTTATTGTAAAATAAACAAATTAAAAGTACCTTGTTAATCTACAACTAAATAAAATATTTTTAAAAGAGTGGAAATTCTAAGAGGGCACTGAGATGACAGTAAGTTTACACAAAATAAAAAGAGTCAGAGCAGAGGTAGTGCATGCAATTATAGGTTTGTACTTGCTCAAAAGAAGTGTCCATATTTCTAGGAAATATTGAAACTTGTAATTAAAGAAATGTAGGTGTCAGAGAAACAGCAATCAGAGATGAATGATTTTGCACGTAACAATGCTGTTTTCTTGATTGAATCTTCTTGGAAGATTCTTGAGGATGCCATTAGAAATATTGTTATTTTAAAGATAAATATAGCAGAAGATCTATACCTTAGTTTATTTGACTAAAAAGCCATTTTTTCTATGTTGAAGTATAATAAATCATCATGGTTTCCTTTAACAAATGCAACTAGAAAATTTTAGTAAAGCTAGAAAAATTCATATTAGTGAACCGGTTAAAGGGCTTAAAGATGTTTTTAAGCATTTACTACTGCCATATATACATTCTACCCATTACCTAGATAAATTAAGCATTTGGCAATGATCCAATTCAGAGCAACAACTGCTGAAGCAGAACAAAATAGTTGGATTGGTTATCAAGATAGATTAAAGCTGCTGCCAAGAAAGTTGGTCATGAATTTGTTATCAGGGCTTCAAGAGACTCCTGTCCATTTATTCTGCAATTTTCAGGCCCCCAAACTGACCATGAGTGTATCTTAACTGTTATAGTTAAAGCTTCATCCCAGGGTTTCATAAACTGACTTCCAGACCACTCATGTATAATTGAATCAAGCTTTTATTGAAGCACATCGGTGGCGGCTGACCAGAATATAAAGCTGTTCCCCTGATAAACCCAGAACATTTGCAAGGGCACTCCTTATAAGCCTGAAAACCTCAAAAGGAATGTTCGGGGCATCTAGCCAATGCAAGCAAGCCAGGTTACAGGAGCGGGACAGTGCAGTCAAGCGGAGGGAAGCCTAACCAATCACAGTTATTCCAGTCATCCCAGTTACAGAAACAGAGCCCCGTTACCTAGTTACAGAAACAATACCCCATTAGGTAGTTTTGTATTATTAAAGGTTTCTATAGCAAAAGGAAAAGAATATCTTGCCCCAGTCATGACTCTTCTACTTGGTATGGTTGTTTTACAGGATGAAGTCATAAAACAAAATGGAGTCACATTTGCTCCTACTATCACATTCCCCACTGGTTTTAGTAGTTTTCATGGCAATCTTGCACAACATTAGGACTCAGTTTTGTTTTTCCATCCTTCTGTGTCTAAGGGACTATACTGGGCTCACAAGACAATAAGTCTGACCTCACCTACATTTTTTTTGTATATGGTTTAGGAGGATTTTTAAGAGGCAGGGTCCTAAAGTAATCCCAATTAGGAGAAGAACTAGGGCCTAAATATGGCTGAAATGATGATAGTCAACCAAGGAGACCATGAGAATAGGTTTTGGAAGCAATTGCCTGAAGTTTATATTTATATTTATTTGATGGCTGAGGGACTTAAAATTTTTAGAGCCTGTGATAAGAGTTGTAGTTCCCAAAGCAGTAGATTCCAGCTATTTTCATACCAGCCAGGTGGGGAGCTAAAACAGGGGCAGCAAGTATAAGTCCAGGTGTTCTTTTCCTTTTACTAAAACAAAATAGTAGGTTACATAGTTCAGAATTATTGACAGTTTGGAGATTTAGTCAGGGAGTTCAAAGTGGGACCCTGGAAGCACAATTTTTGGTGAATGGGGAGTTGTTCCACAATTAAGTTGGGTTGTGGAAGCAAGTATCTCTTTCTGGGAGATCACCCACTGTGATATTGGGAGTGGTTTCCCAGGTACATGTTTCTGAGCTAAACATATTAGCAAACATCTATGTTGACCAAAGTTTTTTTCTTCTCTAATGATAGGGACCCCCTACTGCTTTAAGGGAAAAGGGCGATGACCATTCTTGCTACTTCCAGCTGAAAGGGGGTGATGTGCAGTGAGCAAGCAGTTTGGAGTCCCTTTTTTAGAAACTGAGTGGGTCAAGGAGTCCATGGAAAAAATCTTGTTCAGGAAGAACAGCATGTAAATTCACTTGGGGTGGGCGCCTCTATGAGAGAAACCAAAAGACATGAGTGCTGAAGTAAGATTAATACAAAGTAGCAGTTGTAGCATCTGGAACCTGTCCAGGAATATTATGAAAATAACCGAAATTAATAGTTTTTTACCAGGAGGTGAAAGAAAGAACTGAGAATTCGTCCCCATAACAAGGCCTAACAAAGCCTAATAAGGTACTTTTTTAGGGAATATAAATATTTAACATTGTCAGAATGATCAGGAATGTAAACACAACATTGATTTAAATTAGTTAATGTCATCTGATTTTTGTAAAAATACCTATTTGGCATTACCTCTGTATTCAGTAAAGATTCATTTGTTACTTAGGGATAGATAATTACATTAATAAACACTGATTATATCTACCTGTGCATGAGGTTAGGAAGATCTGTAGGCCTTAAACTGACTAAAAAACTTCTGCCAATATTTATTGGTAGTTATCAGGCTTTTTTTGCCAAGAATTTTTCTTCTGTTGTCTCCAGTCTTACTCATTTTGAAGGTTGTTAACATAAGTGCACATTTTAAGGTACATTAAAATAAATTTTGTTTCTTTTTAAAGGTCCAGGAATGGCTGTGCTTTGGTTTTTAACTGTATTTGCTAGGTGTTTAAGAACAAGCTGGTCAAATGACCTTGTTCCTATCTATTGGTAAGAGCTGAGTTTTCTTGGAGGGCATTCTTGGGGAACTTGTGAGCAGCATTTTAGCTCTGTTAATGTCATCTGCATTAGGATGGGTCATGGTCTTGCTGACCATATGGCTTGCTTTGGAAGCATCAGGCATGTCTCCCCTTTTCAATGAACCTCCTTTTTTGCATCATGGACATTCATTGGCTTTTTGTTCTCCAGTGGTCTCATTAATCTCCCTTATCGGGAGGTTATGTGGCCTGGAGTTGCAAAGCTTTTTCCCCTGTCCTGGGTTCAGGCTGACTTAGAAGGCAAGAGCCAAATATTGGTTCTTTGGCCCATTTATTTTAATCTTAATATTTAAATTGGGCCTTAAACATTCAGCAAGTCAGTTTTACCAGTTTTAAAGTAAGAATTCTGGGTTTTATATTTAATGCCAATAACTTTACAGTTAATTTTTACATAATACAATATCCTCATTTTATTTACTAATTTATGTGATGCTGAAGATCTGCCTGAAGGCAGAAGATGACACCTTAGCATCCTACTGTATGATCCAATCACTGCATGCCAACAAGGCAGCTTGGAGACCCAGAGACCCCATGAGCTATTTGGCTATAAAATCTCTCTGTTGCCAGGTCCTCTTTTCTTGCTCTAGTTTTTGAGCTATTTGGCTATAAAAATTCTCTGTTGCCAGGTCCTCTTTTCTTGCTCTAGTTTTTTAAATTTCTCACTTTCCCTGTCTCTCATTTTCCCTCTCACCTTTTTCCTCTCTCTCTCTCTCTCTCTCTCTCTCTCTCTCTCTCTCTCTCTCTCTCTCTCTTGCACATTTCTTTCTCTTTCTCTCTCTTGCACTTTCCTTTCTCTTTCTGTCTCTTGTACTTCTCTCTCTCTCTCTCTCTCTCTCTCTCTCTCTCTCTCTCTCTCTCTCTTTCTCTCTCCCTGTCTCATGTTAATCAGAAACTGTCTCAGTAAATGTCTCTTGGTTGCTCTAAGTTTAGTGGTCACATTTTTTTAGTATACTGAAAATACGAAGTGAAATTAACAATAGTAAAAAACACATTTAGCTTTTATATAATTTTGAACATTGGCTGAGTTATACATTATATTCTCTATTTGAGATCACAGTAATTTTTCCAATAAAATTAACCTTTGAATATAACTTTATTCAAAGTTATAAATTAACTGAATTCTGGCCTACTTTGAAGTTATTTTGACATGCTATAATGTGGGAAGCAGAGTCTTATTTTTAAAAAGGTGGGCCGTTTTACAAATCTTAGGTAAAGTGAATCTTTATCATTTTTAGATATCATTTTATAAAGTTTACATATATTGTTTCCGGACTTTGTATGAATGTTAGTAGCACAATATGACATACATCTGGATCATTAATTAAGGAAAATCTGAGAGCCCTTAACAGTTTTTATGTGTTAAGTGGAAAAATGTTTTATAATATTAATATTTAAAAAATTAGGTTCTCATTACTTTTAAAAATATCTTTAAATTTTTATATTTTAGTGTAAAAGGTCACATAAGATTTGGCAAAACATAAAATAATATAAATAAATCCCCAATAAAATCTATTATCTTTATAAGTTTAAATTACCATTACAGACAATTATTGTTTGGAGAATAATAGCTTGATATAATGTTCCTTTAAACCTTTTACCTTAAAGACTTGTATACCTGAAAGATATGAACACACTTAATCTGTAAAAAAGAGCAATGTACCACACTTTTATTGATGTTTTTATATTAACTAAGTTTAGCTTTTAAAGGAAAATCTAGACTGTGTATTGAAAGACAATACTTTAAAATAACAGCTGCTGTTTAGCCACAGATGGACAAATCTTAATTTCTCCAAGATTACTTGTTTTAGGGGATAAAACTTAACAGACACAATGCAATTAATATTTTTAGAAGTTTTTTTGTCATTTTAACATATAAATATATCAGTACATTATTATTTGTCCTTAGGAAACAACCTTGAATAGTTTTAACTATTTGTGTTACATATATAACCAACTTAGTTACATATAAACCTTTTAATATTTGTCTTTTATTTATAGAAGTTTATATTACATAATGAGACCCTCTTGTTGTTTACTTAAATGTATTATAATTGTACTTTGTCACATAAAGACCTTTTACCTGGAAACGTTTTACGTTGAATATATTTTTTATATTTAGAAGTTTTTAATAATTTTTAATCCATTGACCCTTTTATTGTTTGTATCTTGAAATAACCCTTATAAATTTTTGAATTTAGATAAATTAATCCATTTTAATAAGATGAAATATTTGTTATTTACAGTGTTTTAATTGAAATACAGTTGAAATCTTTTGACTCCTTGCATGTTGAATTATACCTGTTGGGATTTTGTAATATTTAGAGTAACCTTGTTTCTATAATAATAAGACAAAATAATTTCAAAGTTTTTTTTTTACCAATTTATGAAATCATCAATATTGTTTAAATATCTTACCTTATGGAATTTAAGGAGTTAAGAGTACTTGATGTTATATTTAACAGTCAGCATTTTGACTTTGTACCAATTAGATGTCTCTAACAAACTATCCATGATTAATTTTATATATGTTTAGATGTAATTTACATCTAATATTAAAATATGGTATCAGACAAGTACATTGAATAGTATTATTAATCTTTTGTTGTTGTTATTATTGTTGTTGAAGAAAAATCCTAGAGAAAATGGATGTCAGACACTTTATAGACATTAAGATTTTAACAGCTGTTTAGAACTGTGCATTAGTAACTTTAAAGACATTTGTACATTTATTTATTTTCCCAATTTAAATTGAACCTTTTAAATTATATTAACCAAAAGTATTTGTATCCATTTTTTAAATTTTAATTTATGAGCTCATATGTTAACTTTATGTACCAAATGTATGTAGACATGGTAATACATGTAGAAAGAAAGTACACTGGTGCACCCACACGTGAATAAAAAAAAAATCACGTGAATAAAAAAAAATACTTGGATCCATTTTTTCATGAGCACTCATGATATACGATATATGGACATATGTACATACAAACATACAAAACAAAACACAAGTGTGCACACATAATATAATACATACAACACATAACATAATAGTAAAGGCCTTAAAACTTTTTACAGGTGAAATCTCCATTGCAATGTTTAAAAACTCTGTAGTCAAAAAATAGAACTGATCAGCAAAACATTAACCTAGGTCTGTATAAGCTCAAAAAACAACAACAAAAAAAAAAAACACTTCATGATGTGGGAAAGGGTAATAATAAAATGGATGTTGAAAAAAAGCATCCTGGTTCTGGTGCAGATGTAAGAATAGCCAAACTGATGTTTTGGATACCAGTTGTTATGGATTTGAGCCAAATCATCTTTTTGGTCTGTAGAAATCGCTTTAGTTAACCTTTATGGAATCTAAATTGGCTGCTGTTTTCCCTGTGGAAACACACAAACAGACCCCCGACTCCAGACAATTAGTTGGTCAGAACCTTTCCATTGTCCTGTTAGAATATCCTTCCAAAGTACCTTGTGTTTATGTACATTTTTTGGACACATATGCCTTTCCACATCACTAAGCCCTGATGAATTCAAATTTAAAAAGTTTAGAGTAAAACCTGTTATTTTAAGTTTATCTTTGCGGAATATATACTCTTGCCCTCTCAAATACAGGGCATGTTAACATCTGAGATCCTGTCTCAGGATCCCAACTATCAACTGTGTGGGTTGGGGGCCTCCCAGCATATGGAGGTGGCGCTGTTGATTGGACACTTAGGCCCTCTGGTGATAGAAAGGTGTTAGTAGCAGTCTCCTGTTGTAACTTTTCCCCTGATGGCTTTTTATGCTCCAAACTTTCTTCCTCTGTCTGACTAACTTGAGAGACCTTCTCTTTTACTTGAATCAATATGTCTTCTCCTTCCTTTACCATTGTCTTAACTGAAGGCTATGGACTATGCAAACAAGATACAAATGTTCACAATGGCAATGTGCCAACTGGTAGAGTCCCTGGGCTTTTCTTTTCTATTCTTTTTAAATCTTCACCATGATTGTTCCATTGTGATATATTTAACAACGCCTCCTTAAAAAGCCATGGGCTACATTTTTTTGTATTGTATCAAAGTATGCCCTGACTGCTCTTGATTTTACTGGGATGCCTCCTTCTTCTAACAATTTACTTGATACTCTTTTGGTTTGTTTTTTAACTAATTTCTGATCCCATATTTCTACTATAATACAACCCAACAAGATAACACCAAACAAAACCAAGACAGAATGAAACAAAAATGGAACAACACAAAATCATCATATCACCCTTTCTATCTTCCTGAAATGTCCACTCGTCCTTTCTCCCTATCTGTTCCTCAGACGCAAATAGTTTTTCCTCAGATGTGAGTGGTTTTTCTTCTGTCTCACTCATCTCCAGGGACAGGCAACTTAAAACAAAAGCGAAACAAAACAAAAGAAGAATCTTAAAATGGCTACCCATCCTCTCACCCTTTCTTCAGGGGCGAGCAGAAAGAAAATGAACTTTCAAAAGAAATGAACTTTATTTTTAGAACACACATGCCAAATCACACAGCTCTTCAGGAAAAGCTTCAGAGCCCAACTGCCACCACCGGCTTCCAGAAAGCCTCTCAACCTCCCACACTCCTCCTGCTCTTCAGGCCAATTGGCTGGGTTGCATGGGCAGAACCAAAAAAAGTCCCCCAATGAGCAGCTCTGTGGTAGGAAAGGGCGGGGAAACAACCCAATGAGCATCACCGCAGAGGAGCCAATCAGTTGGCAGCTAGAAGTTTGCTGGGGCCACTGTGAGCCAATCATCAGCTGGCAGCTGGAAGTTTGCTGGCAGCTGGAAGTTTGCTGGGGCCCCTTCAACTGTGGCTCTCAATTTTCTCTTTTTAATGTTTTTTTTTTTTAAGAGAGAGAAATTTTTAAACTATTTTTTATTTTATTTAGATTTTGGTGGACACAACAATTTCATTTTATTTTTATGTGGTGCTGAGGATAGAACCCAGTGTCCCACACATGCCAGGCTAGTGCATTACCACTTGAGCTACAAACCCAGCCCAAGGTATAGTTTTCTATAAGTAGTAGTGAAGCACCATTTGGGAAGCTCCAGGGTTGGTCAAGAGTTGAGGTTGTGGGAGGTGATGAAGAATTTGTAAAAGAGACTTTCTTCTATTTGTGCAGGAAGAAAATATGAGACAACATAAGTGGATTTAGGGTTAGTATGTTATTATAATTTCAGTGAGCTTTAGGGGGAATGAGCCATCTCTGGTATTCTGTTACCTGGACATGCTATGATTAGATCAGACTAAGACTGACTTTGGATGTGAGAGCACAATAGGAAGATATTGGTGGTATGGAAATTATATTAGTTAATTTGCACATGAACAACTTGGGAAGATGGCTGACTATCTCTAAGAATTAGCTCTCTCCAGAAGGTCATTACTGGGTGAAGTGGTCTATGCCTGGGTGAGGTGGTCCATGCGTATAAATCAAGTGCTTCAGGGGACTGAAGCTGGTGGATTGTACGTTCAAGATCAGCCTGAACAATTTAGTGAGACCCTTGCTCTCAGTAAAATAAAAAAAAATTATCTAGGGTTCTTCTTCAGGTATAGTAGAACAGCTTTAGAATGCTCATGAGTTAAATCCCCAGTCCCTTCTTCTCTCCCCAACATACCCACACCCACCAACAAACAAACATACAAAGAGTATAAGAATTTATCCCTCTCTTGGTGGGGAAAGCCCCATTGTCAAAGAAAGAGAGTCCCAACTGTAAAAGGCATTGGTAACACAAGTACTTTCTATTTCCAGAAAAAAAAAAAAAGAAAATGGCTCTGTAGGTGTTTCTAGAAGCTTGCTCTCTGCTCCCTCAGGCAAGGACCTATGTTTGTGATCATTTATTTTTTTTTTACTTCATGGACCCTATGCAGACTTGTGGGTGACTGCAGAGCAGCAAGACTCCTTGTTTTAATGGAGTGTCTTCCAGTGAGGCATAAAGCTTTGCCAGCAGAGCAGAGAATTCTTTTGTCTCTCAACAGTTTCTCCTCTTTCCTTTGATCCTGAATTTGTCACCAAGTGATTCCTGCTTGGGGGAAGCTCAGGATGTTTGGGACAAAGACAGACTACTCAAGTACAGAGGGCAGTGGCCTGGCTTTGAATCTCACTGGACCTTTTTGTCTCTCAGATGGCACCTTGGAATGGCAAAGTGTACTACTGCACAGAAAATTCTGGATTGTGCAGGATCAGAGTCAAAGGTTTTTCTTGTAGATGGCAAGATAATGTCCCAGGTCACCAGCTCCAGCATGGGGCTGCAGATTCTGATGGCCTGAATATTAATTTGTTGTTTTGTGTGTGTGTGTGTGTGTGTGTGTGTGTGTGTGCGCTTGTGTGTGCACATAAATGCAGATTAAGTGCTCAATGACTCGCTACACATTCCTTGAATATAAGAGGTGGAAAGACTACTTCCTCAGTGGGGTTTCTGCTAAGGAAGAATCTTGCATCGGGCTCAATATTGATAGCTGACCTGGGACTTGTAAGGTTTGCGGAGGTTGGTAGAACTCTTTGACAGAGAGTTAATAATACCATAATCAGGCCCACATTAATAATTCTCCTGCCTGCAGGCTTTAGGTTTCATCTGATAATATTCTGGGTGTCTCCTTCTGCTGCTTCTTTTGTTTATTTCATCCCTTCCCTACTGGGAGACAATCATTATGCTTAAAACACTGGGAAGAAAATAATAAATTAGAAAAATACCAGTTTTATTTTTTTTTTCCTGCATGTATGATCTACCCCAGAGTTCCTGAGACTCCGCATGGTTAACTTAGAGACCAAAGGCTTGTTTCTGGTAAGGTACTTGCCCACAATAATGATGTTTAGTAATCCTATTCCCTACCTTGAAAATAAAAAAAATAAAATGCCTCTCGAAAGCCCAATGTCTACTGGTTGTAACCACTCCCATGGCTGAGAACTACTGAGCAGTGAGGCACAAAGCTAATTTCACACCTGCAGGGGAGTTTGTATGGATGTCTCTGCCTTTTTGGGGTCTTTGTTGTTTAGAATTAAGATCTTCCTAAATTCCTAAGCTTTGCCACATTATAGATATTTTTATGGTTTCTGCCCAGTATGAATTCTCTGGTGTTGAGTAAGGCATAATTTTTGAGTCTGAATTACTAGAAATTTCAGGGGTTTAGTGCACACCTGCTGTGGGACAGTAATTGAACAGAGGATACCAAATGAATATCCCATCAACACAGGCACCATCTTAATATTGTGAAATTATCATGGAGGTTTTTCTGTGACAGTAATAGTCAGTGGAGGTATTTGTGCTTTATAGCAGTATGGTGATCAATAAGTAACTATAGACATTTTCATTTTTTTAAAAAAATGCTTTTTAAATGATGCAATTGTTCAGACTTATGCACAGCAAAAACTGAGTCTGATGTCCACACAACTCAAGTTTCTTTGTCTTTTTGTTGTTGTTTTTTGTACTTGGGATCAAACCAAAGTGCTCTCTACCACTGAGCCACATCCCCAAATCTTTTTATTTAGAGTTAGGATCTTTCTAAGTTGCTTAGATTCTTGTGTAATTTCGAAGGCTGGTTTTGAGACTGCAATCCACCTTTCTCAGCCTCCCCTGCTGCTTGGATGAAAAGTGCCTAGATGAAGACTGCATCTTCAAGAATCCCGAGAGAACTTGAAATACTGATGTAAAAGATTTCCTCATACTTTATTAACTATTAAAAACATCATTCCATGGGAGGAAGCACCTTGAAATGCCGAGGATGGGTCTAGGGAAAGATGTGACTTTCTGAGCTTCACAATGTGGCTTCAGACAGACCTGCTTTTTCCTGGGTGACACAACTGTATCCTTGTAAGTGTTACTGGCTGGATGGACTCATCAGTCCAAATGTTTTTCCTTTACACCATTTTTTACCTATTCTTATTTTTTTTTTAAATGTAACAAAATTATTGATTTAAAAAGTATGCAGGTCTGTGGTTTTCTTTTAAGAGAAAAAAAGGCAACTATGTTTCATCAAGTACTGGCTCAGTATTCTCAAAAACAGATGTTATATATATATATATATATATATATATATATATATATATATATATATATATATATATGCAAGTGGAGCCACACATTGGTACAAAGATACACAGGGCTTTCATGGTCTGTCTAGTAAATGCTACAGTATTTTTAGGGGTGAGGAATGGTGGTATGTTTCTTTCTTATATTTG
The DNA here is from genome assembly GCF_964194105.1 of Spermophilus citellus. Lineage (NCBI taxonomy): Eukaryota > Metazoa > Chordata > Mammalia > Rodentia > Sciuridae > Spermophilus > Spermophilus citellus. The sequence goes on along the minus strand of NW_027673039.1, from coordinate 2,720,297 downwards.
CAGACACTTTGGAGGTTCAAGGGCTCAAATTCATGGATGGAGGCTCAGGGACCTCATGGATCATGGATACGCCTCCTGCTGTCTATTCAGTGTGAGCATTTACACTAACTACATTTGTAGATTTTACCAAAACATGCATTGTATCTTGCTGTTCAATATCTTTGTTTCTCAGCCACCTGGTTTCAAACTTGTGAACTCTGCATTTGATATAGAAAACTAAGATGTATCATGAAGCACATTTTAAATTTCCAGAATCTGATGCCTGAAGTGAAACAGAAACCTCTTTTTAATGCTTTTTATGTACATAAAAATTCTGAGTAACAGTTAACTAACTACAGAGCAAAAGACGTTGACTTCTGGGTGCAGTGATGCATGCCTGTCACCAAGCAGTGCAGGAGGCTGAGGCAGGAGAATCACAAGTTCAAATCCAGCCTTAGTAGTAAAAGTGAGGCCCTAAGCAACTCAGTGAAATTGTGTCTCTTAATAAATACAAAATATGTCTGGCATGTGGTTTAGTGGTTGAGTGCCCCTGATTTCAATCCTCAGGGTACCCCCAAAATAAAATAAAATAAATAAATAAGACATTGACAAAGAAACATGCTATCCATCTGAGGTTATGGTGAATCATTGATGTGATCATAGACTTCAGGCATAAGATAGTTTTATTAATGTGTTTGGTACAAAAGTTGCCTTTAAGTCCAGTGATAGCTTTGGAAAAAAAAAAGATGATTTGAAATCAATGAATTCAGAGTAAATGAGGAAAGTACAAGTGAACCTGGAGAGGTCCACACAAGGAAAGAGGGCCAAGGATCCAACCATGCTTCCTGCTCACTTCCATGAGCTCCTGAGTAATGACCAGTTGGGCACTGGGTGAGGTTTCATGGAGTCAGTGCTGCAGAGCTATCTCTGGGCAATTATTATTTTTATTTCCAGTATAAAGTTTTTGGTGACCAATGAGGTGTGATCTTATAACAAATGACTTTTAGACTCTATAGATTTGTTAGAATTATCTCAAGTATGAATGATCTGTTTCTTTTTAACACTTCAAGTATACTTAAAACTTTGCCACATTCTCAACATTTACATGGCTCTATTCCAGTATGAATATTTGGTGAACAACAATACTTTTCCTAATAGAATAACTTTACCACATTCTTTGCATTTGTATGATTTCTCCCCAGTATGAATTCTCTGGTGTTGAGAAATGTGTGATCTTTGTAAAGAGTTTTGCCATATTCTTTAACTTGTATGGCTTTTCCCCTGTACTGATTCTCTGGTGTCAAATAAGATATGATCTTTGATTAAAAATTTTGCCACATTCTTTGCATTTGTATGGCTTTCTCCCATATGAAATCTCTGGTGTTGAGTAAGGAGTGACTTTAAATTAGAAACTTTGTTACATTATTGATATTTTATGGTTTCTCTCCAGTATAAATTCTCTGGTGCTGAGTACGTCTTGATGTTTGATTCAAAGCTTTGCCAAATTCTTTAGATTTCTATGGCTTATTTCCAGTATGAATTCTCTGGTATTGACTAAGGAGAGGTTTTACATTAAAAGCTTTGCCACATTCTGTACATTTGTATGGCTTTTCTCCAGTATGAATTCTCTGGTGTTGAGTAAGGTGTGATCTTCAAATAAAAGCTTTGCTGCATTCTTTGCATTTGTATAGCTTTTCTCTAGTATGAATTCTCTGGTGTTGAGTAAGGTATGATGTTTGATTAAAAGCTTTGCCACATTCTCTACATTTATATGGCTTTTCTACTGTATGAGTTCTCTGGTGTCGTTTAAGCTTTGATTTTTCATTAAAAGCCTTGACACATTCTTTACATTTGTATGGCTTTTTTCCAGTATGAATTCTCTGGTGTTGAGTAAGTTGTGATCTTCGATTAAAAGCTTTGCCACATTCCTTACATTTGTATGACTTTTCTCCAGTATGAATTTGAATAAGGCATGATTTTTTGTTTAAAAGCTTTGTCACATTCTTTACATTTGTATGGCATTTCTCCAGTATGAAGTCTCTCATGTTGAGTAACTTGTGATTTTTGATTTAAAACTTTGCTACATTCTTTACATTTGTATGACGTTTCTTCAATATAAATTTTCTGGTGTTCAGGAAAGTGTGATTTTTTATTAAAAGGTTTGACACTTTCTTTACATCTCCATATTTTCTCTCCAGTATGATTACAGTAGTGTTTAAAAAGGTTTGAGCAACACTTAAAGACATTTTCACATTTCTTCAATTTGTAAGGTATATCTTCATTGTAAATCCTATGGTTTTTAGTAATCAATGGAAGTTGAGTTAAATATTTTTCACATTCTTTAGTTATGGAGGATTTATCACTGCTCTGATAAACAATTGAGGAATCTTAAAGTGCTTTTACATATTTTTTAAAGTTGTAGGACTTCCCACCAATATTAATTCTCTGGAGTTTAGGAATTCTTGTAGTTTTATTAAAAGTGCTTTCACATACTTTATATCTGTAATCTGTCTCTTGATTATGAAAGCTTGGATAAATAATTGTGGGGGAAAAAGGAAGCCTAAGACATACAAAAAGTTGGAACACCTCACTTCTGGGGATACCAGGATACCTTCTCTGGAACTTTTCTCACTCCTGGAAGAAGTCTGTGTTACTCCTTTTTAAATAATCCCTGCTTTATAGGCTTGCCTCAGCATGTTTCTCTTATGTTATACTTCAACATGTGAGGGAGAAGAATTCAGCACCAATAACTGGGTCTCACTGAATTTCTTAGCACCTTGCTTTTGCTGAGGATGGCTTTTGAACTCATGATCCTCCTGCATTAGCCTCCTGAGCTGCTGGGATTACAGGATCACTAGGCAATGCTGAGCTGACGTGGACCTGGGGCGAACAGTATGGGCCTCTCAGAACACACACTGAGCCCGGATCAGCTGAATTCAAGCTCCCGTTTGCCTGCTTCCCACAGACAAACAGCTGTGACTCAGCACTAATCCATCCGGCTGAAACAACTGGTCAGCCCTTCTGATCCTACGGAGGTAAATGCCAAGCGAGCCTTCATAGGTAGTGGTCACAGGTTTGAAACGGGGCTTAGGAGAGACAGTAAGGACCCACCCATTGCATTGGTCACCTGGCAAAGGGAAACGAACTGTCGCCATTTGCAAGAGATACCACCATGGCAGAGAACTGACGTCACCAGACTGCAGCGGAAGAGATAACATCATTGAAACCTGCGGCTACAGGTGTGTAATTCCCTAGTCTTCCCTCTCCACACATCGGGGAAATCTTAAGGGCCCCTCCCAGTTCTCCCGTAAGGGCCCCCCCCAGCTCTCCCGTGAGCGTGATAGACGTACAGAGGGAATCAGACGTGGCGCGGGACCGCAGCACGGAAATCCGGGCTACCACTCCCACCAGTGCTGACAACTGAGGTCTCTTGCACCACCTACCGGAGGGCAAGTATAATTCGCTGAGGATTCTCAGCCCCAAGCTCTACAAACTTAGGGTCTGAGGGAATGGCAAACTGGGAGAGTGTGCCCAGTCATTCATGAAAACAGGGCTCCCAAGAGCAGCAGACCTGGCGTGTAGCCAGTATTGTGGTGAGTGGCACCCGTGAGAAGGGCCTAGCTAGAGGAAAAGTGGGGAAGTAACTAGACACATGAGGAGGCCCTAGGCACTCAGGATTGGAGACTCGCCCAGTTTGGGAGGAGGAGATGCTGCACAGTGATTGGATCCCGTGTATTCACAGGAGAAACTTGGCCTGGTGGGCACAGCGCCACCTACTGGAAGAGAAGTTAATCAAACTCTAAGAATGCATTTATTAGTTTTTTTTTTCTCTCTTTTTTTGATTTGGGGTTTTTCTTTCATTTTCATTTTTCTTTCTTGTTGTTTTTTAATATTTTTTTTACAATTTAAAAAAAATTTTCTTCTAATTTTAATTTTTATTTTTTTTCTTTTTTTATTTCCTATTTTTTTCTTCTTTTGTCTTTTCATTTCTTTTCAATTTTCTTATTCCCCCTTCCTTGAATTCTACCTGCTTACTCTCATTCTCTTTAGTGACTTCTTCCCTTCCCTTCTAATACCTTTCCTCCCAAGCATTAAGTAAATTTATAGGAGTAAACAGAACTCAGCAGTCAAACAGAACAAGAAGTAAAATGAGCAGATTGAAAAATCAAGGAAGAAAAGGAGTACAAACAATGCAGGACAGCCTAAATATTCAGGAGGACCTAGAGTCATCAGAAAAATGGTCATATAAAAAACTCAAGGAAAACCTTAGACAGATGGTATCCATACCTGCTCTTTATCAAATGTTGCAAAAAATATTTTATTTCTTGTTCTTCTGAAAATTATTGGTTTTGATTAGAAATCATACCTGAAAAAATTAAAATAGCAAGTTATTCCACTTACTACCCTATGGTGAATATACTCTGCAAATATATAAAATCTTATCAAGGTGGGGGTTAGTAGCCACAGAACAGTATGATTCAAGGCCATAATTACTCAAGACGTATATAGAATTTACTAGAATATGCTGACAAAATATGTGAGAACTTTGTATCACCACAGATGAAGACAAAATTCAAACTGACTGATATTATCACAATCATAGACCTTCACTTCTACATATTTAAACTCTACCTGTGACTCAAATTTTGCAGAAAAGAAATTTCTTATTTAGATATTTTTTTTTTAATCTTTTGGGGGAGTATTGTGTAGGATGAAGCACAGTGGCATTCTATCACAAACTACATGAACCTAGAATTCTTTATCAACCAATATGATTTTTTTTGAACTTTAAAAAAATACATGCTTTAAAGACATGAAAATATTCAAAAATTGCTTTACTTCTTGACCTGCTGAAAGAGAAATTATCAGTGAAATACTTCCAATAAAATAAATCTACACAATAGAAATCATATAAAATTTAAAAGCTTTTTTGGAAAAGAAAAATATATACAAATATATATTTTATTTTACTTTAATTGTTGTACAAAACATTTCATTCTACTATAGAATGTGGAAAACTATAGCATAAAAATTATCATAAATATTTGTTAGTTAGTATAAATCAGAAAAGCAGGTGTGACGTCAATAACAATCATGGCAACACATGCAAAGACATGCTGGGAAATTATGTGGAGTTATACTGGTTGTATATTCATTTAAGAATATAAGAATGTTATTTCCAATTTATTCTACTGTTATTAAGCACTTAAATAATTTCAAAGTAATGACAAAATAAACATCAAAGATAAAAATTAAATAGAAAAAAAAATAAAATATCACCCTAAAAATCTATGAACTACAAATTAAGGCATATTTTAATAGTAGAAAAATTATAAGAAAGCAACAAAACTAGAAAAATAGAAGGTCTTCCTCATCAGTAAATTAAGTATCAATAAACTATTTTGAAAAAAATTACTTATCAAAACCCAATATGACTAACAAGATTAAATCTAAAAAAACTTGTTAACTATGTCAGATGTAAATCTATAAAAGATTCTTTTTAGATATAAGGCCACAAAAAGACTAAAAAAAAGGATAAAACTAATATTACATTCGAAATTGTTGATAATATTTATATAAATAAGAGACATAGTAGAATATTATATAAAAATAAATATGCCAAATCCCTAGAATACAATTATAATAAATATATTTGTCACTCACATAATGTTTTTCATATACAGAAAGAAAACACAGACAAAATTCAACATCATAGAAAGCAACCAAGTAATAATAGGAGACATATATCCCCAATTAATGCAAAGAATAAAAAATAGCTTTGCGTTATTACCCAAGGAATTAAAAAAAACTTCAAAAACATTAAAAACCATTTTGGTTTATATAGGCAATATTCTCTATAGTCTATGGAATATTATTCCAAAGAGATCATGTTAAAAGCACAAAAAAATGTTAACAGATATTACAATATTGAAGTTGCATTGTAACATAACAAGTTGAAAATCAATTGCAAAAGGGATATTTAAAATTAATAAATATGAATTTAAAGCCAAATTCAGCAGTTAAGCAAGGCCCTAAGCAACTTATCTAGACATGTAACAAAATGAAATACAAAAATATCTGCCAGCTAGGTGTGATAACACACACTTTTTATTCAAGCAGCTTGGGAACACTTGTTTGGAGGAAACATTAATTTACTTTTTATGTGATAAATACTTTCTGGAAAAAATCTTACAAAACAATTTCAATGAACACTATTGACCAGTAAATTAAAAATATACCAGACAGTAAGTTCAGGAAAGTTATACAGTATGCAGTTTTGATCACAATTAAAAATTTAACAAATACATAAAAGATAAACAATATTGTAAACATCTTTATGGTACCTTAAAAATGCTAAATTCTTACTCCTAGACAAAAGAACAGATTCATAAATAGAGAGGTAATGAATGTGTCATTAATTATAGCTACTTGGAAGAAAGGCTGAGGCATGGAAATCAAATTTCAGCTTTAGCTTCTCAGCAAGAGCCTATTGTAAACTAAAATTCAAAATAGGGTGATGATGTAGCTGAATATTTAAGAACCTCTTAGTTCAATACGCAGTGTGTCTGTGTGTAAATATATATATATATATATTTACATTTCAAAACTTAGATACATTATATGGTTAAGCACAAGAACTGAGTATAAACAATCAAGGCACTATAAAAAATCATATATTATAAAAAGGTTTAATATATATATATATATATATATATATATATATATATATATATATAAGTAAAATCATAGAAAACTTTATTGAAAATTGGCACATGGTTCACATGTAGTTTAATTTCAACTATTGTTTTCCTAAATTGACAAATTATGAAATTTCTATTAAATTATAACATATAGATATAGAAATAAAAACAATATCACTGATGTGAGAAAACCTAATAAATAACAATGAAAAAAAATCAAGAATTAGAGAAATATATACCACAAAATTTTGGATAATTGTATTACAATAGAAATATTTCTTTTAAATTTTGTAGTGATAGTTGGACAGAATGCATTTATTATATCTCTTTATTTTTATGTATTGCTATGGATCAAACACAGTACCTCACATGTGTGAGGAAAGACCTCTGTCACTAAACTACCGCTCAGCCCTGAAAATTCTTCTTTTAACCACATTGATCAGCTATACTTACATAACCACTAGGAGCAGGTATTGTGAAATACTGCTATTCATTACATGGAAGGAAAATTTCACAGAATATCCAGTAAAAGCACTCATGTAAAGCTCTCATGAGAAAATTTTGAATGAATAAATATTTAAATTATACTAAGGAAACTCTCCTACAATATTAATATATTACAATGTTTTTTACCTAGAAATATTTGGAAATGAGCAAATTTTCTAAGGATCCTCCAAATACCGATAAATTCCAGGTTATAAGTATTCTCACAGGCATTGTGGAATACTTTGTATAAATTCTGACTGTGCAAATATACAGAGAAGCATTCCTATGGTGATCAAACTCCCACAGGTAACAGCTACTCTGTTTCCCACCCTTAGAATGCCCTACAATTTCTCCAGGAATTAATAAAATAATAAAATACACATGCAATGTGAAGCTGCTATGTCAATCCCCTGCTTGAAAAGGCTCTGAGTGTTATCAGCCTCAAATATGATCTCTGGAAAACAGCTCCTGGGAATAAAGGAACTCTCTTTAAAGATAAGTACAATGTTTCACTGAGACTAAACCTGTCCAAATAACAGATAAGTTTATACAATGGATTTTCTTGAGGGCTACACAAAACTCCTAACATTGCACATTGTAACTTAGTATATAATTGAGGAATAAGCTGCATAATGTTGCTAAGTTTCTAACCTGTCTAGTAGTAAAATGAACAATATATAGAAGTGATGCCAAGGACTTAAATTAATCTATTGATAGGAATAAAGCTTGGCAGCTTGGCCTTCTTGTCATTATGCCACCTTTCCTGCCTCTTGTCTCTATCTTTTTTTTAACAATACTTTGTTAATTTGAATGTAGAGAGATCTCTAGAGAACAAGAATGAGCTTAAATAATTGATATGCATGGTAAACATAGAGCATGCAATGCTCATTAATTATTGCAACAGAAATAAACCTAGGCTTGAAAAAAATGTGTCAGATTTTAGCTTATCAATTAACATTTTAAAATGTGAATTCTTCTTTGACATTTGAACCGCTTGTCTGTATTCTTTGCTTCATTGATTTCTACCCACTTTGATATATGTCTACTGTCAATTTTCTCTTCAATTCCAATGGTTATTTCTTTGAGGACAGAAGGGTGACCAAAGATAACTTACAGACAGCAAGACGTTTTTGATGGAAAATGGAATATGTCACATTTTGTTATTTTCTTGGTAACTACAGAAGTCTTTTTAATGTTGTCCTCAGTAGAAAAAAAAAAGAGAAAACACCCTATAAGGTTCTACACAATTATTTTACCAATCATTTTTTCAGAAAAAAAACACTAAAATATTTTGAAACCATTTTTATTCTCTACATTGTGAGCACTACTTAGAAATAAGTTAAAAATAAATAAAAATCTTTAACATTTTCTTTTCTACATAAACAAATGATCAATCATTGTCCTAAAAATAAGAAACTAAAACTTTATCATGAAAAATAGAAGCTGAAATAAGATACTCTATAAAGTTAAAAAAATTAAATATTAGTTTTGAATTAGAAGTTCGGAATGAAATTTAGGCTCACCAATAAAGAGTAGGTTTCTACAGATCTCTAACAACAGGTCTCCATATAAAGTCTGCTGAGAAGGGTCCAGGCATGAGCATTCCTCTTCTGAAAATTCAATGACAACATCCCTTAATGTCAATGGTTCCTGAAATAAAAATGAGTAAATAAATATCACATGAACCATATGATTAATGACATAGTATTTAATTTCATACAAATTTTAATGAGAGTTAAAAGAGGTGGTTTTCACATATGGTAGTGATGTCAACCATTAAATAAGATACTTTTTTTGTGGTGCTGGGGATTGAAACCAAGGCCTTGTGCATGAAAGGCAAGCACTCTACCAACTGAGCTATATCCCCAGCCCCTATAATTCATAATAAGCAGTAAAATTGGTGGATAATTTTGATACAATGAAACCCAAAGAGCAGCACATGTGAAGCAAAACACTGAAGCAATAAAGTGGGAAAAATTCCAACATAATTCCAAAGGTTAAATAATAGTTGCAATTAGTTATCAAATATTCAAAAGAAGCACAACCAAACAAAGCAATGATACTTGAGACATGCATAGCAAAATTATACGTAATAACTATCCTCATACAACAGTGGTCACCTTAGTGTGTAGAAGACATAAGTGATCAATAAAGACACTCGAAAACTTTCAACAGTCCACATATTTATTTTAATGGTTATCTCCAAAGTTGTCTATCTTCTCATTATTTAAATACACCATAAATCTATACTGTATTTAAAAAATTACTTTTTCTTTTGCAGACCACAACATCACTACTCACTTCTAAAACAAAAGAATACAAATTTTAACTATCAAACTATTACAAAACACTTAGGTACTTGGGTCAAATTGAATTACATGGCACAAAGTTATAACAAAAAATAAAAATAAAAAAGCAAATTAAGTGAATATACTGTTAATTTCTTAATTTATAAGGAAACTGACACATCAGGTTTAACATTTTCAGATTTGTAAAACCACTCTCACTGTGAAACTGTATACTCATTTGGCTCATTTTAAAGTAGAAAATGAGAGAATAATAAGCAGTTAAGAAAAAATTCTGAAAGATTCTGGCACCCTAAAGGCCTCTCAGACAGCATGTAAATACTCTTTTTTCCAGGGTCTCAATTATCACTAGTGAGCCAACACATACATGAAGTTAGTTTAACATTCTGGTATGTGATGTCTTTCTTCTGAAAAAGCATTATTATTATTTTTTTTTAATTAGAGATTTAATCCAGGGTCACTATACCCCTGAAATGCATTTCAAGAAATTTTGATTTTTTTTAATTGTGATAAATGGGCTTACAAATTTGCTTAGGGTCTCTAAATTACTGATTCTGGACTCAAATTTACTTTCTTCCTACCTCATTTTTTCCACATCACTATGATTAGAGGTTTGTGCCACCACTCCTGACTCTGCAACAACTTTTGATAACAAATATCTAAACTTGCACAACGACCAATATTTCAACGACTAGTAGTTCAATTATTCTGATACCATCTAGTACAGATCCCACAAGTTTGGTGTACACTACTATCAAATTTTACTAACTGAGGTGCCAGTTTCAAGCCCTAGAATAAAATAGTATTTATATTTATGATTCATTTCCTATAATTTAGGGGTATCTACATCTACTCACTCAAGTTACTTATTCTAATAAAAAAGAACACATTTATGTATAGCAGATTCTTATAAATTATATAAATCTTATAAATTATATAAATCTGGAAGTTAAATACAGCTGCTGTAATAGTCAATAAGCATGTGTGCATCAGCTTATTCTTTTCTAGTGTTTCAATGACACTGTATATTATTTTTACTGGTTGCTATGAAAATTATAATTTCCATCTTACCATTTCTATTTATTTAGAATCAATATTATATAAGTTTACTAAAATAAAAATAAAAGTCTTACCACAGCCCAATGATGAAAGGCATACATTAAGTGAGAGCAATGTTGGGAATATAAATAAATAGTAGTTCGTGACTCACTCTTCACCCATGGATACATTAAATGGAAATATTATGTTTCAAGTTCCTCTTAGGCAAAGTAAAAAAAAAAGAGTTGAGAGATTTATATAAACTGTACAACTGGGAAAATATCTACCACTTGATGATTAAAAAAAAAAAAAAAACTATGGTAGACTTGGGCCTCAGTCCAGCCTTAGGCAATGTGCTATGTAATTGGAAGAGAATTACTAACAGCTAGTGAAACCCTGAGAAGAGGAAGATTGGGACCACATACATAACACCCTACCTCTAAATAGTTTTCTCTGCTTCAGATATTAATTTTGCTTGTGCTGAACAAGGATCTTCACATTAATACTACTAAGAGTACAAAAAGAAATGATAGTTATCTATGTTTGGGCATCCATGGGCTTAAAACACTGGGATTGGGACAGAGAAGTTAAATCACAAATAACTTAGTTTATGCATTAATGGGTGTTCATCACACAAAGAGCTCCAGTCTCTGGCTTGTGCCTCTAAATATTCCATGACAGCCAATTTTTCCCAGCAAGAAAATTTTTCTTCACTGACTGATGTAATCTCTTAACATCTTCCATTCAATGGAAGAAACTAGTTACCTCACATATAAGAAAACACTCTGAAACAGAACGGTAGGAGGCTTAGGCAGAGGATCCCAAATAGAAAGCCATTCCAAATGCTCAAGTTCTGAGAATGAAGCTTACTGATTATATGCAAATCTCCCCTAGATCACAAAGTATCAGTTTACCATTGATTTGCAAGTATCTAAATGGGCTTCTAAAATCCCAAGCAGTAGTTCAGAGAAGAGGTTATAGAGCACATATATTTTTAATTCCAAGAAAAGTTTTCCATATGCTCTCTCTGTGGATACTTGACAAACTGGACTCCACAATCTTCCCTGACATATTTGATATACAACTTAAATTGTCAACACGTGAATACTGAGCACAGATGTTAGAGTAGCTTTTGTCACCAGGAACAGTTGTGGATGCCTCTAATGTCAGCAGCTTGGGAAATTCAGGCAGGAGGACCGAGTTCAATGCCCAGACTCAGAAAAAGTGAGGCACTAAGCAACTCATTGAGATGCTGTCTTTAAATAAAATACAAAATAGTGCTGGGGATGTGCCCCTGAGCTCATTCCCTGGAGCCTACCCCAAAAAAGAGAGAGAATAGTTTTGTCAATAATCTAATACCAAAAAAGAGTCAAAAAACTATGGATATGAAAAAGAAGAAAACCCTTGCACACCTTTGGGGAAAATTTAAGTTTAAAAAAAGTCATTTGTGAAAATAATAAAACTCCTTGAATTATTTAAAACAGAAATAGCATATAACATGGTTAAATTAATTCTGGGTATAAATTCAAGGAGTTAAAATGAGTAAGTCAAAGAAATGACTGCATGCCCATTATCATGTAGCAGTATTGCCAGTAGAAAAAGAAAAAAAAAACTTAAATGACGGGTGTCTCACTATATTTATTTTAGGTGCAGGGCATCAAACTACTCCGCAAATAATCTCCACACTATATTTCAGAATGCTTTCTCTTTGCACGAGAGGACACAGAGATTCAAAAATTATATAGGCATGACAGCTGTGGTTACCTCAGAAACAAAGACCAGGAGAAAGTATGAGAGTGACACGAGGACAATCATCCTGCCAAGTCTACAATGGGGAATCCCCAGTTAAATACATTTTAGTAATATCTGTGTCTATGAAAGAAAAAGAGAGGACAAGAATGAACATTTTATCATGAAGTATCTTTTTTTTCCTCTCACATTAAATTCTAAAAAAGAGGAGGATAAAAAATTCCATAAACATTGTCACCTAGGTCTTGGGTTGCAGTTCAGAAGTAGAGCATTCACCTAGCATATATGAATCAGCGGGTTGGATCTTCAGCACCACATAAAAACAAAAAAGATACTCTGTCCACTTATAACTAAAAAATAAAATAAATATTATAATAACAGTGTCCAGCTAGTGTTAGAAAAAGAAGTTATAAAAATGTGTTCATTTGAAATATTAGAAACAGTCTATTAAGTTGTGGAGTAATAAAGTCAACATTTCGAATGTAAACAGAAAAATAAAAATAAAGGATTATTGTATTCTGAGACTCTAAACAACAAACTAGAGAAAAAGTCCAGTATTCTGAATTTGAGGTCCTGCTTCTCAGACATATAGAAGGCTCAGGAGAAAAAAGTAACTCAGTCACCTATATACCAGCAATAATTTTATGCAGGAAAAAAAAATTACCTCTGGATTTGGGATTCTCTACTGATGATCATGCCAATCAGTACCACAAAATCTGACAAGGTGCCATGCTTCCAGAACAAAGTTGTCCATATACACTTCAAGCCATGCCTGAAGATACCTTGATTGGATAGTACAGAATGTCCAGAATTTTAGCTACTGATGTATTTCCCACTGAATTGGCCAGAGAAGACTGAGAATAAAATTCCCTAAAAGATTATTCATTTATTGCATAGACTGGAGACTGTGGTTCCCATCTACTGAAACCACTTCCAGTCATAGCAATTGCTGTTTGAAACTTCTTTCAAATGGTCTCCCTTTCCAGTGTACAGATATGGTCTTAATACCGTGCACAGTAACTATTGCCTGGCTTTCAGGGTGTCGTGCATACTCTCTCTCTCTCTCTCTCTCTCTCTCTCTCTCTATATATATATATATATATATATATATATATATATATATATATATATAATGAAGTATATATATATATATAAATATATAATGAAATATATATATAATGAAATATATATATATATATATATATATATATATATATATATATATATATATATATTTCATTATCTGAGTGTAAGAAGAACCTGGGTTTCCTGAGCATTGTGAAGGAAGCATAAAAATGAATCCAAAAAATGACAAGCTCCAGAAATTAAAACTCAATCAGATAGTGTAAGTCACACCTTTTGTAATTATCATATGTTGGATTAAATAATTATCACCAAGAGCACCTCATTGGAAACTGCTGCCCTCCAAGTCTGAATCCACTCAGCTACTATCCAATGACAGTAGAAGACTTCAACTTCAGGAATGAATGAGGCAAGAAGGAGTCAAGATAGGCATGTTTTTGGGTACATTTACTTCATTTTTTAAGGTGATTAGAATTGAGTACAAAGAGCAGCGTTTTAAAAGACAAGTTTTTCCAAAAGTGATGGAGGCTAGACTGGCATAGGATATTTAAATTAAGCCTGTTATATAGGATAATATATATGTATGAATTATATGCATACATATTGTTAATTATTGAAAACCATATAATGGGCAATGATTTTTTAAATTTATTTTTTAGATCTATTTTCTAAAAAGGCAGTTAGAGCTCTCAACTGGGAAGCACTACCCTAATGTCCAATACAAATAATATGATAGTCACAGGTGTACTTTTAACTACTTTAGTATATACAATAAAAAAGACAGTTGAAATTTATTTTAATCCAAAACTGAATATATCAAAAGTATTATTATTATGAGAGAAATATAAAATTACTAATAAAGAATATATATGTATTTAGAACTACATCCTCACAACTCCCTCCATTTTAAGGCTCTAGAACAACTTAATTCATAATGGACACATTCCATTTTGAGAATATGGCTCCTCTGTCTTTGGGGAGTCTAAGGGGCCTGGACCCCTGCATTCCATACAAGAAATGTGAGAATATACATTCTAATCAATGATTTTCCAAAAAACCAAACAGCAATAGTGGCACTGCCCTCAGAAAGAGAAGGAAGACCAAAAAAGACAGGATCTAAAAGATAATGATTTTGTTTTCTATTTGATGCTGGAAAAAGACTTATTCCCATTTCAGATGTCACATAGCATAAGAGAGAGTTCTAGGAGTTTGATGTCTCATTTTTGTATATCTTCACAGCCTTGACTCTAAAACTTAAATATATTAAAGACAAACATCTTATTTTGTAACTTAGCCTTTGATCTAATGCCTAGGCTGTGATATTTCCTCAGTTGGTATGATGTACTGTGAGAGTTTTAGCATCAGTCTGATGTATACATGTCTGCATAAGCTAATAGCACCTCAATAATGGTCCAGACTTAACCTAGGAAAAAAGGAAAACAATACCAATAAGGCAACTGCTGTTTTACACAGAATTATCTCGAAATATGTGACGGAATCTTGGTTTCCAATTATAAATGGTGAATGAGTCACTCTAGGGCTTATTAGATTATGATTGCAGTGTTTTATTAATTCATGCTGGGCTTGTCTGAGTTTTTCTGGTAGAAAAAGTTAGCTGATGGCTGGTGAACTTCAGAGGGTTAGCTATCATCCTCACAAGCAGCACCTTGATTCTCTGATTTGAAAATTTCTCCTCTAATGTGGGCTTGTTATATGGGAAAAAAAAACAGGATTTAAAAAACATAATCAAAAGAAATCAAGATCTTCTGAGTGTAGATACTATACTCTTCACTTTCATATTTATTGTTTCTATGAGCCACAATAAATTAAAAAAATGCCAGGAACAGTGGTGCATGAACATAATCCAAGTGGCTCAGGAGACTGAGGCAGGAGGATTGTTAAAAACATTAAAACTGGGCCTCAGCAATGTTGAGGAACCAAGAAAGTCAGTGAGATCCTGTCTATAATAAAATACAAAATAGGGCTAGGGATGTGGCTCAGTAGCCAAGTGCCACTGACATTAAATCCTGGTACTTCACTCCCCCCCCCGCCCAAAGAAAGAAAGAAAGAGAGAGAGAGAGAGAGAGAGAGAGAGAGAAACAAAAGAAAAGGAAAGGAAAGGAAAGGAAAGGAAAGGAAAGGAAGGAAAAGAACAGGAAAGGAAAGAAAGATATATTAGCTCTAAAGACTTAGGAACAAATTCTGCATTTTAACAGGTGAAGAGGAAAAACACAATACCTAGTTTGTAAATGTAGAAAAGAAGGATGAATTGCCAATATCAAGCACTCTATATTATTCAACCCTATTTTATACATGAAGCTTATATAATCGTTTGAAGGAAAGAAATGTGTTTGTATATCCATAGTTATTAAGCACACCAGGTAGAATTCAGAATCAATTATGAAGGACTCCAAATCCCAAAGAAGTTTACAAAACCACATACTACATGTAAATTTTTTTACTCTCTGAGGTTTTGGACACAGACATACCAAAAAGAGCAGGATCTGTATCCATAGTGTGTACATAACCAGTGGGGATAATATACTCAAGAGTGTTCTTCTGAGCTTCCTAAAAATAACTTGGAATAATTTTGTGTAATGGCTGATGTGTCAATTTAAACAAAAATTAATAATCAACAATATATTCTTAGTTTCTTACCATGTGAGAAATATATAAATGCTACAATGCATTCTACAGGCATGGTGATGAAATATTCTATAAAAATTCTAGAAAGAGAATACATAACCTGTGTCCCAAACGTGCTAAAAATGAAAATTTAAAAACCCTTAAAAGAGTGTAGAAGAACACAGCACTTTCAAACAAGATACCACAGAATACACTAGAATTCCCTGATGAGATTATTGTCTGTGCCTTTCTATATGAGAACATAAAGCTACATCGAACTTGTGTCAATACAAAAGGATTTTAAATAGACATAATTGGGAAATGCGTTCCATGATTATGATATATATGCATTGATAGAGCACTATCTTAAATTTAATTGCAAGAATTATTTTAAACATTTAGTAAGAGAAATCTATATATGAGTTACAGTGAATAAACATGAATATAAATGAATGGAAAACAAATAATAATTTAAATAAAAATAAATTCTAAGAGAAACCTGATGATTGTAAACTCACCCCTGTCACAAGAGTAATCCCTGGTATACAGATAAAAATTCAGTTCCTGCTATCAACTAAAGAGGCCACATTTATCATAAAGTTTTCTGATTAATAACACTTCTGTTAATAAGTGAGAATGATTTTCAATATTGCAGGTGAAAAAAATAATTCATATATATAAAATACTTAAACTAATAAAGCATGGTGGCACAAATCTAAAATCCCAGTGGCTCAAAAGGCTGAGGTAGAAAAATA
This sequence comes from Spermophilus citellus, assembly GCF_964194105.1. Taxonomy (NCBI): domain Eukaryota; kingdom Metazoa; phylum Chordata; class Mammalia; order Rodentia; family Sciuridae; genus Spermophilus; species Spermophilus citellus. The sequence continues at coordinate 2,703,575 of NW_027673039.1, read as the reverse complement.
ATAAATTCAAAGATAGCATCAGCAACTTAGTGAGGCTCTAAGCAACTTTGAGGGGTTCTGTCTCTAAATAAATATGAAAAGCTATAGGGATGTGGATCAGTGGTGAATTGCCCCCTGGTTCAATCCAATGTTCAAAAAAAGTTTTTTTTTTTTCTAAAAATGTTGTGCTTCATTTGTTTTTCACTAGTTCTTATTAATGTCTCATAAAATTAAGTAAGAATGTTCGGTCATTACATGGTATATTTTACTGACATTGTCATACCCTATTACCTTAAGCATTATAAATGTTTGAATATTCAGGTAGTATAAATATGAATAATATTGGACAACCCAAGAATGGAAGAAAACTGGAAGTCTATAAGTAAGCTCAATACCTATGGTCAATTTAATTTTGACAATTTTGTCAGAAAAATTAAATGGAGAATAAGTAGTCTCTTCTTTAAGGAAGATTGATGTAAATGCATATTTAAGTTTCAAGTAATGTTATTGGATTTTACATGAGACTATGTACAATATTTAACATAAAATGTGTTTTACACTAGTATATAAGAATTAAAACTATAAAAAATTAAGAAGATGACAATTACATATTTATAAATCACATTCAGCTCTGGGCTCTTCATTATGCTTCCAAAGTAAAAATAAGAAATAATACATTTGACTTGAATAAAGTTCTGTAGAAAAAATAACCTCACCATGAAAGTGAAGACATAATTATCAAGTATTACTTTTTGTTTTCAAAGAACTATTTGTTCAAAGTTTTTAACCTCGGCTAGAGGGCAATCAATCCTCCTTATTGAGAAACTGATTGACCACAGAGCACAAATAATTTTTTTAGGCTCTCATACTCAAGTGCAAAAATGCAGCCTTCAAAATTACCCCACAATAAAGGACTAAACCATTGGAAAGATGTTATACATCCCAGAAACCCCAAAATGTTTCAAGGTGTTAAGTCAATGAGAAGTCCTAAAATCTAGATTATGTCATAGTACGTAGTATATGTACAAATTGCCACCACAGTTCTAATATGTCTTTGTTATACCTTTCAATAAACCACTATGTGTTTATTTTTGACAATATTCTTTGGTTCTTTTTGCCTATCCAAAGCAACTTTTTATATTATGTAAACAAAACTTATTAACATTTGCAAAAAGTACACTAAAATAAATCATTGTGGAAAAGACAAAAATGTAAATATGCAGAATATTGAAAATGTCATGCATCTTTGATACAAAAGTAAAATTACCTTGACAGTTGCTTCCGAAAATAAAGAATTACTAGATGAACAAGCATTTATTTCTGAAAAATACCAAAAGTAACTAGAAATGTATTGAGACTGTCATTCATAAAGGAATATTTATTACTGTACTATTCATAAGAACCAAATTGTAAAATCAATGCAATAGGTAAATGGAAACATGTAAATCCTCACAGTAGACTATTGCTCAGGAATATTATATTTCTGTTGTGAGGAATTTAACTCTGGGCCTCCCACAGGCTAGAAAATCACTCTACCTCTGAGCTATTATCCCAGACATATTGAGAAAGTATGTTTCATGAGAGCAGTAAATGTTACAATGAATGTGTACAGGGAAACCTTAAGCTAATTGAAAGTAAGAAAAAAACTGTATTTTACAATTAATATTATATTTAATTTTTTGAACAAGAAAATTCATAAAGCCAAAACACATATAAGTCATGGCCAAGAGCTGCGTGAAATATTTAAAAAAAGGAAAACAAGCTAGTGGGCACTAAATTCTTTTCATATAAATAGTTTCTGAAAATAAATGATGGGAATTGTATACATGTGATTATACTAAATGATAAAAGATTTCACCGTGAAAATATTTAAAAAGTTAATTTTAAGTTCACATGTGCTTTCTAGGAATGAACAGATGCTCCCCCTTCTCCCTTGGAAGGGTTCTGACCTGTAACAATTGGGTTTCCCAAATGGGGACCTTTGGAGGCACTGAATTGGGGCAATGGACACAAACACTTTCTTTTAGCCTTGGCTAGAATACATTCTGTTCTCTCCAGAATATACAATATTTTCCTCCACTTCCTTCATTGAATGAGGGGCTCTGGGGCTCAGAATGAGCAGAGCTGTATTCACCTAGCAGGTGTTTCAAATATTCCACAGCCCAGTGCCACCCATAGAAAGACTCTTCCAGGCAGACAGTTTCTCTCTAGCAGCCCAAAGTGGATTGAAAGAAACTGTTGCTTAAGTGGCATGTGCCCAGGCTCACTCTTTGGAACTTGCAGGTAGAGAAGAACCCAAGAGGACTTGAACAACAGCTGCATTTGATGGAGCAGAATTGGGCTTAATAAGGACATCCTCCCTAGACTGCTCTCACCTGTGGAGGGAAGTTGCCTCTTTGTCTCCACCATCAATGACTAGTAGAATTTCCTGCCTGACCTCAAGTGAAAGAGAGATACTTCCCCTTTCGGAGATGGTTTTCCAAGGGGGAATTTTCCATGTACTCACATGATCACTAGTCGACCCAGCACACCCACTACCTTGGGGTCAGATCCACAATGCTTTCTGAGGACTTAAGGAGATGAGAAAGCTTTGGGTGTGGCCTATTCACAGCCTGGAGCACTGAAAGGGTTCTGTTCTCCAAAGGCTCTTTGGGAAAATGAGAAGTAATGAAGTAGATTCCTTACAAGGATGGTTCAAGTGTATTTAGGGAAGTCCAGTAGCTTCACCAATTTTCAAGGAGGACAGCAGGCAATCGGTAATGGGATGCACATGGATCCACTCTCACCAAACAAACAAACAAACAAAAATCTCCGGAAAACAATTCTAGCTGCTTATGTGTGCCCTCCCATTTGTGTGGGGAAGTGGGGTATGGAGTGGTGTGTGTGTGTGTGTGGGTGTGTGTGTGAGTGTGTGTGTGTTTGTTTGTGTGTGTGCACATGTGTTTATGGACATGATCATGTGCATATTCGTATGCATGTGCCTGTGTGTTCATATGTACTTTCGCATTAGATAGAGCCTAATAATATTACAGACTAATAATGCATTGTGTTGGTATTCCTTCAAAACTCTTCATGAGAAACAAACAGTTTCATTCTTTCTTCAATTACATTATTTTGACTATCTTTCCTGATAGATTCTCATGATGCTTTAAGTTGGAAAATTCGTAGCTATCTTAGAATTGATTCTACCCATTATTTCAAGAACTATGAAAAGATGGGGCAAGGGTTGTTGCTCAGTTGCAGAGTGCTGGCCTCCCACCCGTGGGCGAATGTGTTTTGATTCCACTCACTGCACATACATAAATGCATAAACAAAAGTTCCATGAACACGTAAACATATTAACAGCGAAAACGGAAATCATCTAAAGGGAGTGTGGGAGTAACGGCTGCATTCACTTTTCTGTGATATTGGAGATTTGCAAACCTATTGAGGTACCAGGTGTTCTGAACTGTGCACCCATATGCCTGTGTATTCGAAAGTGCAAATCGATGTGAATAAAATCCTTGGTGACCTACACAGGAAGGGACAACAGCACAAAAGCCCTGGTAGATTGCTGGGAAAACCTTTTGGCAAGGGACCCTTGAGACTTACACAGGAGAATTTTTCCTCTGCAGCAATATTTCAGGATTGGCCCTGGTGAGCGCCTGAAGGGATGCCCTGGGGGCGGGGGCAGGGAGCTGAATCCAGAAACATACACTTTTCCACCAAGGGACCTCAGAAGCCCACCAGATTTGGAAGAGAAAGAAGGGGCATCAGCCCTCAGCAGCAGGCTCTCTTTAAGCCCTATGGTTATTCTGGGCACTTGAATGTCCACAAATGTCATTCCAAACCCAGCAAAAAAGAAATACTCTTCCAATGAAAATTTAGAATCTGATGCAGTGCAGAGCTTATTATGTCGCAGAAAGCATGGAAGCATTGGGCAGCATTTCTTTGAATGCTGGAATCCTTAAGTTAAAATGGCAGCGTTAAACAAACAAACAAACTAACAAACAAACAACAAAAACAACAAAAAACTTTGACACCCCAGAGAGCCAAACTTGTAAAAACTCCAAGCCCCTTAGGTCAACTGGCCTGTGCCTTCTTCCCAGCACATCAAAATCATTCAAACTCTGGAGTTTGAACATCTGTAAAAGAAAAGTACTGACTGGAAAAGACTGGCAAATCTTCCTTCCGGATGCAGTCATGGAAATCAAACGTGTGAGTCACTGAATTTTGGCCTAAAATTGAACCTGTGGTATTGAAGATGACGTGTTGCATCACGTGATCCTGGGGCAGCATACCAGTTCCCAGAAGCCACCTTCCCTCACTTCCTCTTCCGGCTGGAGTCCAGGAAGCTGCTTCTCTTCCTGGGATCTGTGTCCAGGCTCACCTGTCTGAGCACCTGCTGACAGAAGACAGCAAAACGTTCGGGTCTCAGGTTGGTTTTCCTTGCCTAGGTAGTTTACAGAAGATTCCTTAGAAAACATGGAGATGGGGAAAATGTTAAGGATGGAGGAGGAGCTGCTTGTGTAAGGAAGGTTGTATTTTTCCAAGAGTGTTTCTTTATGCTGAGCAGGTCAAATAGGTCATTCGAAGTTCAAATCACCACAAACTATTGAAATTTCAGAGAACTTTTACTGCAGCATTCTGATACCTGTGGGCTGGTGGATCAATGTGTATGGAAACAGCTGTAGTTTACCATGGACACTTGGGTAGGATAGGGACTATCTCGGATGGATAGAGCAAAGGGATTCCCTGTAATATTTCCACACAGGCACATAGAAGTCCTGGGTCATCCTCAGCTAGCCTTGCTCTACCCATTTTCCCCTCTCTTCTGACCTGCTATTCCATTCCGTCCCCTCTCTCCCCACCCACCTCTCGCCTTCCCCCTTCCCACTTTAGTGCACCTTCTCCCCTTAGTATGCACACCTAGGAACAAACATTGGTTTGGCACGTGTGGTCAAGGATGTACACTGGTTCCATCCATAGCATGTTGGGAAAATGTCAGAATTTCATTCTTCTCTGCCGCTCACTATTTATCATTGATTTGTTCTGTTTTTCTTATATCACGTTATGGTAGAAAATCATCGTGACCACACACCATGCATTGGGAATGATTTTTTTTTCTCTTTCTTTCTGTGGAAGAGTTTAAGAACCCATGTTCTAAACTCTTTGAAAGGTTGGGTTAGGTGAAATTCAACATCCAACCCGCCACATGCTCAGCTTCTCTATATGGTTAAACTCATTACCACCGATCCACTCCTGAGTTTGCTCTCTGTATCATTGATTTGGAAATATATCTCAAGGTTAATTTGCTTAGGTCAGATATGCAAGGACATTCTTGAATATCTACTAGTCCTCAACTTATCTCTTTGGTTAGGTTCATTACCACTGTTCCACTCCTGAATTTGCTCTCTGTACCATTAATTTGGAAATATTTTTCAAGGTCAATCTGCTTAGGGAGATATGCAAGGACATTCTTGGATATCTACTCGAATTTCTTGCAAATGACTTTGACTTTGTCAAGAATAAGTCTGGTTTATCATGCTTCTGAAAATCTCTGTATTAGGATGACATTCCTTTTGATCTCTCTTTGTATGATCTAGGTTTATCTCTCTTCACGTTTCCTTTTTTTTGTTTATCATTTTGATAGAGGCAAAATTGTTCCCTTTGGTTAAGATTGGTTTATTTTACCTACGGGAATCATACATTCACTCTGATATAATTCTAACAGCATGGAGTATCTTGTTTTTGTCAGACGCAGTAGTTGGTGTACTCCTCCATTGATCCCGCACCCATCTGTGCTCCACCTATTCTACTGGGCTCCTTGGATCATGGGATGTACTCCATGCCACAATGTGGGAAATATCTGAGAGTTCCCATCATGTCTTTGTTCATGACACTCTTTTTCTTTTCTCTTGGACCTAGGAAAGCCCAACGTCAGCATCTGAGGAAATGGGATCTGATTGGAATAACATGAGACAGTCAGCAGAGCGTGCCTCACGGCCTCTGGCCCCGACGCTCATTCAAATCCAGAATAAGAAGCCACAGCAGAGGGGAGCTCTGAGGCATAGGGCTCTTCCCCCTCAGGAGGAGGACCCCAGGGTATGTGGACTTTGGAGGCAATGGGAAGCCAGGGGGCGACACAGGTCAGAATCTTGGTTACATCCTCTCAGATTGCCTCAACCATCCAATTGTCCCTTGCCAACCCTCGAGGACCTGCCCAGCACATCCTCTCAGCTTAGTTTCTTTCTAGGATGGGAGGAGGCATCTTTTGGAACCAGTTGAAACCCATGCATCCCAACGTTTGTCCTGTTTTTGAAATCTGGCCCAGGGTCCTCAAGTTGCAACATCCAAACCTTCCTTCCAGTGCCCCTGTATAATAGGTGATTCCACAAACGTGTTCTAGGACCTTTGAATCCCGAGATGTTCATGGTTCACAGGCCTGAGTGCCTGAACTAAAAGGAGAGGAAACTAAGACTTAAAATCTCTATTTGTCTGTAAAAGGGCAGAGCTGGTTGTGCTTGGGCTGACTCCTGACAACTTGTGCTTTTCCACCATCAGATGAAGTGTAAGGAATGTGGGGCTTTTGGACACACTGCGAGGAGCAGAAGATGCCCCATCAAGCACTGGGATGGTGCTCTGGCCCCACAACCCTTGGGCCCAAAGAAGGAGAAGGAGAACCAGGCACCAAGCAAGCCTGAGAATCTCCAGAGCACAGGGGCCTGTGAGCAGCCAGCCAGAGCAAAGTGCCATGTGCAGAGGTGAGGGATGGGTAAGGTGGCATCCAAGCCTCGGGCACAAAACTCCAGGGGGGTGGTGTCTCTCCTTCTCCACACAGTCATCTCCAAACATCCACATGCAGCTCCTGGTTGGGTCAATGGAGAGAGAGAGACAATGACTCCATGTCCCAAAGCCACAGCCTGCAGCTCATTCTCCTTTGCATTCAATTATGAAAGAGATGGGTTCAGGGCACCATAATTAACATGAACATGGGAGGCACAAAATCAATGTGTCCACATGGAACTACTTAGTGGGAAATGAGAGGGCTGCCTGGACGTAGGGACTGGGTGTTGTAGGAGGAAAGGCACAGACTTGGGGGAGAACCCAGTGTAGCACATGAGACATTAAGAAAACGGGCACCTCACATTCTGCTCCCGACTCTACATCCATCCAAATGCCATCGTGTGTTCTACAGGCAAGAAGAGGAATGGGGAAAGGCTCTGCTCCAGACATGGAGTACCAGTAGGAGACCCCAGGGTAGGCAGCAACCCAAATGGAAGGAAGAGACAGAACCCAGTGCCTACCTAAGGGTGAGTATGTGCATGGTTGCCTGCTCTTTTGGTGACTAGGATAAGCATGATATGTTCCTTTTCTGTGGCCCTTCTGCCTGAGAGATTTGCTATCAACATTGAACCCCAATGTGACTCCTGCTTTTGATCTTTCACATTTGCCCTTTCCAATTTTTTTGTGTTACTTTTTTCATATTCCCCATGACGTGGTGCATGGGCTCATGGGGTCATAGTTGACTCCAGCGTCTCAAAGGACACAATGTCCAATGCAGGCATATTCCTATTGAAAGTGGGAGAACACTCTCAGCTTCTGTAAGCCAACTCCTCAGGGTTCACACTCTGATGAGAGGAGCATTAGCCACGGACATGCCATGGAAGAACACACAAAAGAGCCCTGCCCCTCCCAATGCATGAGACCTCTGATTAAGAATGGGATATTTCCCAATGTGCCCTGAAACATGTCACGTCGTTCTTGGAATGGGTCCTTGGCTGATAGCCATGGAGGTGGAGGTGGAGTGCCCCTTTTCCTTTCCTGGGCTGATGACTTGTCTTCCGGTTCCACTCTATGTTCTGTAGCCAAATTCATGTGTTGGTGGGCCTTGTTGGTGCTTGAGAAAGTGCAGGGACTCAGGAGATTTTCCTGTGTTTGTCTTTTCCTCCAGAAACCCAGCAGGCCACTGCCCGTCCACACGACCAGTACGAGGTGTGTCCCGGGCTCTCTGTTTGAGAGTCAGCCTCGTGTCCAGAACTTGGATGAGAGTCTCACCTTCAGTAGCGCACATCCCTTTCAGATACCTGAACTTGGACTCAACTCAGGTCCTGGGATGCAGACACAACAGGATGTGAGCATCCCTGGCACCATCCAGTCGGCAGCAAGGCACTCAGGGCAGATCCCTGCCCTCCTTGGGAAGAAAGCACCTGAAACGCCAGAGGTTGTCTCCTCTAAAGTTGCCCAGACTTCTGCCCAAATTCTCAGAGGGGGCCATGTGCTCCGCCCTCCTTTACTAGCCAGTTGTCCTGACGTTAGCAAAGAGCCCTGCCTGCAGCCTGCAGCATGTCCACAGGGCCAGGGCCACAAACTTAGCCTCCAGGCCTCAGGCAAGAGACAGGCTCAGGTCCACAAACAGACTGGTCAGAATGCCCCAAAGAAATTCAGGCTGGGGCAAAGTCTCACTCAACGGGGGAACACCTGTGAGCCAGGCTCAGAGGCTGGGAAATCTCTGCCTTCTTGGCAAGATACAAGTGGAATCAGACTAAAAGGGTCACCCCAGGTGACCAGAAAATCTCCAGCCCATGATTCCAGCATGGATCTTTGCCCTCCCAAGGAAAGCCCTTTCCTGAATCCAGTCAAGCCGTGTACCAAATCGAGTCCACCAGCACCCAGCTGTGTTGCCCGACAGCCCCTCCTAATGGTCTTCAAGAGAATGCACAAAAACTGGTGGAGATCCAGGTTCATTGCTGATCTCCCTTCCTCTCCAGCTGCTGCAAAGACCAGTGCTCTTGCTGACACTCCTCCCTATCTTGATGAGTGGGAGTGTCCCAGCTCCCAGGAGCCAGTGAGTGTCCTCTATGAAGACCTTCTTGTGTCCTCCTCCTCTGAGGACAGTGACATGGAATGAGGCACACCATAGCAGGGAAGAATGACCCTTGGGGCTCCAATAACTTGCAGGGTCTCTCATGCAGGAGCAGGTGGCACCAGGGTCACAGGACCTTTCTAGCTATGGAGTAGGAGCCTAGGCTGGGACTTCAGAAAGCTCTGGCACAGCCACAGACCCTGCCTGCATCTGATGCATAGCCACCTGTCCAGAACTCAGAGACGAGACTCCTCTGAATGGTGTTTCCAGGGGATGGTCCAATGTGCTCATGTCACCTTCCACAGGCTTTCAATGGGATGACAAATAGATGTATATGCAGGTGTAGAGATTGAAGTTGGACAGAAGTAGAAGGCTCAAGTTTGTCCTTTTTTGTCCTATGACTGCATGGAGGTTTACACTGGCTGATCACTGGGACCTCTGTCCTGGGCTTCAGTGGACCTTCTTGACACTCGAGTGTGGTCATGGAAAGCATTGTGGGCAATTTCTCTCCTTTCCTTTTTTGTTCCTTGCCCCTTATAATAATCATGTACTTGACGCTTCTCTGAATCCTCAATCAATTTTCCCCATGTTTTACTGTGTGCATCCTTTGAGTGCTCAATAGGCATATGATTTTCTACTTTGTCTTTCCTGAAAACTGCATTTTTTTGTGTCCTAGTGCTCAATTGTAATGACTTGGACAGCCCGAATGTCTCAGATGATGTCCACATGGCAATTAAGATCACTCGTTTGGTGTAGTTCAGGATATCACTGAATTTCACATACTACCATAATAAATGGGTGAAATTGTGTATCCCAGATCATCGAAGTCACTTGCGATTTGGGGGCCTGAACATTGAGGCTTTTCAACTCTCTCTCTGGGTGCTCTTAATTGTGAGCATTTGTGGAACCACTTCAGCTGGTGGAAGGAGCTCTTTTCGTTCACACCCAGTCCCCATTTCCAATGTCTGGGAACATGTGTGTCCAGGGTCCAGAATGAACCTGTGGTGTTTTAGCCAAGATTTATTAACTGGACACTCCCTTCTCCCGATGGCACTGACATGGCTGTCCCTATTCAGACACAGCCTGGGGTGATGTGGATTCTGATCCACAGGCAGGAGATTTTGCAGGGAAACAGGGAGGAGAAACATGGAGCTCCTCAATTTGATTTTGGAGCCCGAAAGAAAGGAGATATGTGAACACTGATGTCTGGCAATGCAGCTCTTGAGATACATTCCATATTCAGATTTGATTGTTTCCTCAGTGTAGGCTTTCCTGTACATTTCCTGTCTCCACTCCTGATGTGGAGAGTGCCATAAATACAGGGGCCTGTCCTAGGCCCCCCAAGTATCGTAGGAGTTCCTTCTCCCACCCGTGCTGTGAGCATCTTTCACCAAGTGATGTACATTTAGTGAGGGAAGGAAGGTGTGGAGAGGCCGGGGGAGTATTGTGAACAATGCAGAGGGTGAAGGAATGTTATCTGCTCACCAGTGTGCACTCAGGTGTACTTTGTTCTGTGCCCATATCACATATACTTGGGTCTAAAATAAAGGTGTGCAGAACACCCGGGTGCCAGAGCCATGACTGGACCAGAGAAAAGCTTGGCTAGGCTGGCATTCCGTGTCCATTAGCAGGAGTGACTCTGAACAGGCATAGGGCCAAGAAGGTCCCTGAAAGTGAGCCTGTTTCTCTGATGAGCAAAAGTGTATCAGTCAACTGTGTCCATGTGGCAGTGAGATTAAAAACTGGTTGCAGGGCTTTCCTGTGCCCTGGCACATGGAGACACGAAATTCTTACAGATTGCAGTGGTAGGGGAGGAGTCATGCCCTTGAGCAAACATAACTTTGGTGTGCTTCTGGCTTCAATAAGAGGCAAAACATAAGGGCATGCGCCACTCTGGCTATCTTGGTTTTAGATTGTGTCCACTGCTTGCCCACAATAAAGGCTTCATTGGAATGGTAAACTGTGGTCTGAGAGTGATTTGAAGATCTCCCTATCTGTATAACATTTGAAACTGTGAAAGCGTGAAAATGTTTCTGTTTCACATGCAGGTGGCTGAAATGGCAATACTGCTTTGAAAAAATGCAACCTCTAATACTTTCTGGATCTTCCTTTGTATGAAAACATCTGTACCAAAAGACTTCTAAACCCACAGGTGTATTTGCACACACAAAAAGAAACAATCCCTCCAATAGTAACATGTGCACACACAACTCACACAAAAACAACAGCACTTCTCTTAGTCCTTTTACTTTTCCAAGTGAAAAAAGACGAGTGAAACATATATTTTTAAAACACCCTACCAGCCTCACAGCCTGGAAATGGTCACAGTGTACTAAGGTTTTTTCCATGTCCTGGAGCAATAAATTATTGGTAATTAGACACTCTGCGAATTGTAGCTTCTCCCAGGCCTCTCATGTCCCTTAGATGGAAACTGGGAAAAGCACGCAAAGCAGCTCTCCGGAAGTTCAAAGAAATATGCCCCGAAATTCCTAATCCACCCAGTCCATGGATTTCTGAGAAGTGATTGGTGGATCTGACATGGATAGAGAGGGGGCGGTGGGTGGTTGACCTGCAGGCTGAAGAGATGAGGAAGCCTTTCCTATGGAAAGCATTTCAGAGAATGTCTCTCTTTCTTCTGAGCTCCCAGCAGGAATCTGTTCTGGTCCTTGATCCTCCACATATGGAGGCAGCTTTCATCCACTAGAAAGAACTGTCTCAGATGGATGACATGAGGAACTGCAAAGGTTTCCATCCCATATTCCTGATGATCAAGTCGACCTGGGTTCTCTTGTACTTGCAGAGTCATCAGTGACATTGGGGCCAATGCAAAGCTGAACAACAATTTGACTCCAGCTCACGTGTTGGCTCCATAGCCTTCCTGTGCTGTCTGTCGTATTCGTAGATCTGCATGCTGAGTGGGATGCAAGCCACCATAATTTTTGCTCTCCACTGCCCTGGCCATATCATCCAGCCCTGACCTGTGTTGGATGCTGCCATCCACCCCTCTCAGCATTATTTTTCTTAATCCAACCTCTGTGTATGTGCTCAAATGTGTCCTGTGGAGATTCTCTTCTATCCTGCATGTTAAGAATATCATGGGTCCAGAGTCAACTCCCCCTTCTCCCTTGGAAGGGTTCTGACCTGTAACAATTGGGTTTCCCAAATGGGGACCTTTGGAGGCACTGAATTGGGGCAATGGACAGAAACACTTTCTTTTAGCTTCGGCTAGAATGCATTCTGTTCCCTCCGAAATATTCTATAGAATATTTTCCTCCACTTCCTTCATTGACTGAGGGGCTCTGAGGCTCAGAATGAGCAGAGCTGCATTCAACTAGCAGGTGTTTCAAATATTCCACAGCCCAGTGCCACCCATAGAAAGACTCTTCCAGGCAGACAGTTTCTCTCTAGCAGCCCAAAGTGGATTGAAAGAAACTGTTGCTTAAGTGGCATGTGCCCAGGCTCACTTTTTGGAACTTGCAGGTAGAGAAGAACCCAAGAGGACTTGAACAACAGCTGCATTTGATGAAGCAGAATTGGGCTTAATAAGGACATCCTCCCTAGACTGCTCTCACCTGTGGAGGGAAGTTGCCTCTTTGTCTCCACCATCAATGACTAGTAGAATTTCCTGCCTGACCTCAAGTGAAAGAGAGATACTTCCCCTTTCGGAGATGGTTTTCCAAGGGGGAATTTTCCATGTACTCACATGATCACTAGTCGACCCAGCACACCCACTACCTTGGGGTCAGATCCACAATGCTTTCTGAGGACTTAAGGAGATGAGAAAGCTTTGGGTGTGGCCTATTCACAGCCTGGAGCACTGAAAGGGTTCTGTTCTCCAAAGGCTCTTTGGGAAAATGAGAAGTAATGAAGTAGATTCCTTACAAGGATGGTTCAAGTGTATTTAGGGAAGTCCAGTAGCTTCACCAATTTTCAAGGAGGACAGCAGGCAATCGGTAATGGGATGCACATGGATCCACTCTCACCAAACAAACAAACAAACAAAAATCTCCGGAAAACAATTCTAGCTGCTTATGTGTGCCCTCCCATTTGTGTGGGGAAGTGGGGTATGGAGTGGTGTGTGTGTGTGTGTGGGTGTGTGTGTGAGTGTGTGTGTGTTTGTTTGTGTGTGTGCACATGTGTTTATGGACATGATCATGTGCATATTCGTATGCATGTGCCTGTGTGTTCATATGTACTTTCGCATTAGATAGAGCCTAATAATATTACAGACTAATAATGCATTGTGTTGGTATTCCTTCAAAACTCTTCATGAGAAACAAACAGTTTCATTCTTTCTTCAATTACATTATTTTGACTATCTTTCCTGATAGATTCTCATGATGCTTTAAGTTGGAAAATTCGTAGCTATCTTAGAATTGATTCTACCCATTATTTCAAGAACTATGAAAAGATGGGGCAAGGGTTGTTGCTCAGTTGCAGAGTGCTGGCCTCCCACCCGTGGGCGAATGTGTTTTGATTCCACTCACTGCACATACATAAATGCATAAACAAAAGTTCCATGAACACGTAAACATATTAACAGCGAAAACGGAAATCATCTAAAGGGAGTGTGGGAGTAACGGCTGCATTCACTTTTCTGTGATATTGGAGATTTGCAAACCTATTGAGGTACCAGGTGTTCTGAACTGTGCACCCATATGCCTGTGTATTCGAAAGTGCAAATCGATGTGAATAAAATCCTTGGTGACCTACACAGGAAGGGACAACAGCACAAAAGCCCTGGTAGATTGCTGGGAAAACCTTTTGGCAAGGGACCCTTGAGACTTACACAGGAGAATTTTTCCTCTGCAGCAATATTTCAGGATTGGCCCTGGTGAGCGCCTGAAGGGATGCCCTGGGGGCGGGGGCAGGGAGCTGAATCCAGAAACATACACTTTTCCACCAAGGGACCTCAGAAGCCCACCAGATTTGGAAGAGAAAGAAGGGGCATCAGCCCTCAGCAGCAGGCTCTCTTTAAGCCCTATGGTTATTCTGGGCACTTGAATGTCCACAAATGTCATTCCAAACCCAGCAAAAAAGAAATACTCTTCCAATGAAAATTTAGAATCTGATGCAGTGCAGAGCTTATTATGTCGCAGAAAGCATGGAAGCATTGGGCAGCATTTCTTTGAATGCTGGAATCCTTAAGTTAAAATGGCAGCGTTAAACAAACAAACAAACTAACAAACAAACAACAAAAACAACAAAAAACTTTGACACCCCAGAGAGCCAAACTTGTAAAAACTCCAAGCCCCTTAGGTCAACTGGCCTGTGCCTTCTTCCCAGCACATCAAAATCATTCAAACTCTGGAGTTTGAACATCTGTAAAAGAAAAGTACTGACTGGAAAAGACTGGCAAATCTTCCTTCCGGATGCAGTCATGGAAATCAAACGTGTGAGTCACTGAATTTTGGCCTAAAATTGAACCTGTGGTATTGAAGATGACGTGTTGCATCACGTGATCCTGGGGCAGCATACCAGTTCCCAGAAGCCACCTTCCCTCACTTCCTCTTCCGGCTGGAGTCCAGGAAGCTGCTTCTCTTCCTGGGATCTGTGTCCAGGCTCACCTGTCTGAGCACCTGCTGACAGAAGACAGCAAAACGTTCGGGTCTCAGGTTGGTTTTCCTTGCCTAGGTAGTTTACAGAAGATTCCTTAGAAAACATGGAGATGGGGAAAATGTTAAGGATGGAGGAGGAGCTGCTTGTGTAAGGAAGGTTGTATTTTTCCAAGAGTGTTTCTTTATGCTGAGCAGGTCAAATAGGTCATTCGAAGTTCAAATCACCACAAACTATTGAAATTTCAGAGAACTTTTACTGCAGCATTCTGATACCTGTGGGCTGGTGGATCAATGTGTATGGAAACAGCTGTAGTTTACCATGGACACTTGGGTAGGATAGGGACTATCTCGGATGGATAGAGCAAAGGGATTCCCTGTAATATTTCCACACAGGCACATAGAAGTCCTGGGTCATCCTCAGCTAGCCTTGCTCTACCCATTTTCCCCTCTCTTCTGACCTGCTATTCCATTCCGTCCCCTCTCTCCCCACCCACCTCTCGCCTTCCCCCTTCCCACTTTAGTGCACCTTCTCCCCTTAGTATGCACACCTAGGAACAAACATTGGTTTGGCACGTGTGGTCAAGGATGTACACTGGTTCCATCCATAGCATGTTGGGAAAATGTCAGAATTTCATTCTTCTCTGCCGCTCACTATTTATCATTGATTTGTTCTGTTTTTCTTATATCACGTTATGGTAGAAAATCATCGTGACCACACACCATGCATTGGGAATGATTTTTTTTTCTCTTTCTTTCTGTGGAAGAGTTTAAGAACCCATGTTCTAAACTCTTTGAAAGGTTGGGTTAGGTGAAATTCAACATCCAACCCGCCACATGCTCAGCTTCTCTATATGGTTAAACTCATTACCACCGATCCACTCCTGAGTTTGCTCTCTGTATCATTGATTTGGAAATATATCTCAAGGTTAATTTGCTTAGGTCAGATATGCAAGGACATTCTTGAATATCTACTAGTCCTCAACTTATCTCTTTGGTTAGGTTCATTACCACTGTTCCACTCCTGAATTTGCTCTCTGTACCATTAATTTGGAAATATTTTTCAAGGTCAATCTGCTTAGGGAGATATGCAAGGACATTCTTGGATATCTACTCGAATTTCTTGCAAATGACTTTGACTTTGTCAAGAATAAGTCTGGTTTATCATGCTTCTGAAAATCTCTGTATTAGGATGACATTCCTTTTGATCTCTCTTTGTATGATCTAGGTTTATCTCTCTTCACGTTTCCTTTTTTTTGTTTATCATTTTGATAGAGGCAAAATTGTTCCCTTTGGTTAAGATTGGTTTATTTTACCTACGGGAATCATACATTCACTCTGATATAATTCTAACAGCATGGAGTATCTTGTTTTTGTCAGACGCAGTAGTTGGTGTACTCCTCCATTGATCCCGCACCCATCTGTGCTCCACCTATTCTACTGGGCTCCTTGGATCATGGGATGTACTCCATGCCACAATGTGGGAAATATCTGAGAGTTCCCATCATGTCTTTGTTCATGACACTCTTTTTCTTTTCTCTTGGACCTAGGAAAGCCCAACGTCAGCATCTGAGGAAATGGGATCTGATTGGAATAACATGAGACAGTCAGCAGAGCGTGCCTCACGGCCTCTGGCCCCGACGCTCATTCAAATCCAGAATAAGAAGCCACAGCAGAGGGGAGCTCTGAGGCATAGGGCTCTTCCCCCTCAGGAGGAGGACCCCAGGGTATGTGGACTTTGGAGGCAATGGGAAGCCAGGGGGCGACACAGGTCAGAATCTTGGTTACATCCTCTCAGATTGCCTCAACCATCCAATTGTCCCTTGCCAACCCTCGAGGACCTGCCCAGCACATCCTCTCAGCTTAGTTTCTTTCTAGGATGGGAGGAGGCATCTTTTGGAACCAGTTGAAACCCATGCATCCCAACGTTTGTCCTGTTTTTGAAATCTGGCCCAGGGTCCTCAAGTTGCAACATCCAAACCTTCCTTCCAGTGCCCCTGTATAATAGGTGATTCCACAAACGTGTTCTAGGACCTTTGAATCCCGAGATGTTCATGGTTCACAGGCCTGAGTGCCTGAACTAAAAGGAGAGGAAACTAAGACTTAAAATCTCTATTTGTCTGTAAAAGGGCAGAGCTGGTTGTGCTTGGGCTGACTCCTGACAACTTGTGCTTTTCCACCATCAGATGAAGTGTAAGGAATGTGGGGCTTTTGGACACACTGCGAGGAGCAGAAGATGCCCCATCAAGCACTGGGATGGTGCTCTGGCCCCACAACCCTTGGGCCCAAAGAAGGAGAAGGAGAACCAGGCACCAAGCAAGCCTGAGAATCTCCAGAGCACAGGGGCCTGTGAGCAGCCAGCCAGAGCAAAGTGCCATGTGCAGAGGTGAGGGATGGGTAAGGTGGCATCCAAGCCTCGGGCACAAAACTCCAGGGGGGTGGTGTCTCTCCTTCTCCACACAGTCATCTCCAAACATCCACATGCAGCTCCTGGTTGGGTCAATGGAGAGAGAGAGACAATGACTCCATGTCCCAAAGCCACAGCCTGCAGCTCATTCTCCTTTGCATTCAATTATGAAAGAGATGGGTTCAGGGCACCATAATTAACATGAACATGGGAGGCACAAAATCAATGTGTCCACATGGAACTACTTAGTGGGAAATGAGAGGGCTGCCTGGACGTAGGGACTGGGTGTTGTAGGAGGAAAGGCACAGACTTGGGGGAGAACCCAGTGTAGCACATGAGACATTAAGAAAACGGGCACCTCACATTCTGCTCCCGACTCTACATCCATCCAAATGCCATCGTGTGTTCTACAGGCAAGAAGAGGAATGGGGAAAGGCTCTGCTCCAGACATGGAGTACCAGTAGGAGACCCCAGGGTAGGCAGCAACCCAAATGGAAGGAAGAGACAGAACCCAGTGCCTACCTAAGGGTGAGTATGTGCATGGTTGCCTGCTCTTTTGGTGACTAGGATAAGCATGATATGTTCCTTTTCTGTGGCCCTTCTGCCTGAGAGATTTGCTATCAACATTGAACCCCAATGTGACTCCTGCTTTTGATCTTTCACATTTGCCCTTTCCAATTTTTTTGTGTTACTTTTTTCATATTCCCCATGACGTGGTGCATGGGCTCATGGGGTCATAGTTGACTCCAGCGTCTCAAAGGACACAATGTCCAATGCAGGCATATTCCTATTGAAAGTGGGAGAACACTCTCAGCTTCTGTAAGCCAACTCCTCAGGGTTCACACTCTGATGAGAGGAGCATTAGCCACGGACATGCCATGGAAGAACACACAAAAGAGCCCTGCCCCTCCCAATGCATGAGACCTCTGATTAAGAATGGGATATTTCCCAATGTGCCCTGAAACATGTCACGTCGTTCTTGGAATGGGTCCTTGGCTGATAGCCATGGAGGTGGAGGTGGAGTGCCCCTTTTCCTTTCCTGGGCTGATGACTTGTCTTCCGGTTCCACTCTATGTTCTGTAGCCAAATTCATGTGTTGGTGGGCCTTGTTGGTGCTTGAGAAAGTGCAGGGACTCAGGAGATTTTCCTGTGTTTGTCTTTTCCTCCAGAAACCCAGCAGGCCACTGCCCGTCCACACGACCAGTACGAGGTGTGTCCCGGGCTCTCTGTTTGAGAGTCAGCCTCGTGTCCAGAACTTGGATGAGAGTCTCACCTTCAGTAGCGCACATCCCTTTCAGATACCTGAACTTGGACTCAACTCAGGTCCTGGGATGCAGACACAACAGGATGTGAGCATCCCTGGCACCATCCAGTCGGCAGCAAGGCACTCAGGGCAGATCCCTGCCCTCCTTGGGAAGAAAGCACCTGAAACGCCAGAGGTTGTCTCCTCTAAAGTTGCCCAGACTTCTGCCCAAATTCTCAGAGGGGGCCATGTGCTCCGCCCTCCTTTACTAGCCAGTTGTCCTGACGTTAGCAAAGAGCCCTGCCTGCAGCCTGCAGCATGTCCACAGGGCCAGGGCCACAAACTTAGCCTCCAGGCCTCAGGCAAGAGACAGGCTCAGGTCCACAAACAGACTGGTCAGAATGCCCCAAAGAAATTCAGGCTGGGGCAAAGTCTCACTCAACGGGGGAACACCTGTGAGCCAGGCTCAGAGGCTGGGAAATCTCTGCCTTCTTGGCAAGATACAAGTGGAATCAGACTAAAAGGGTCACCCCAGGTGACCAGAAAATCTCCAGCCCATGATTCCAGCATGGATCTTTGCCCTCCCAAGGAAAGCCCTTTCCTGAATCCAGTCAAGCCGTGTACCAAATCGAGTCCACCAGCACCCAGCTGTGTTGCCCGACAGCCCCTCCTAATGGTCTTCAAGAGAATGCACAAAAACTGGTGGAGATCCAGGTTCATTGCTGATCTCCCTTCCTCTCCAGCTGCTGCAAAGACCAGTGCTCTTGCTGACACTCCTCCCTATCTTGATGAGTGGGAGTGTCCCAGCTCCCAGGAGCCAGTGAGTGTCCTCTATGAAGACCTTCTTGTGTCCTCCTCCTCTGAGGACAGTGACATGGAATGAGGCACACCATAGCAGGGAAGAATGACCCTTGGGGCTCCAATAACTTGCAGGGTCTCTCATGCAGGAGCAGGTGGCACCAGGGTCACAGGACCTTTCTAGCTATGGAGTAGGAGCCTAGGCTGGGACTTCAGAAAGCTCTGGCACAGCCACAGACCCTGCCTGCATCTGATGCATAGCCACCTGTCCAGAACTCAGAGACGAGACTCCTCTGAATGGTGTTTCCAGGGGATGGTCCAATGTGCTCATGTCACCTTCCACAGGCTTTCAATGGGATGACAAATAGATGTATATGCAGGTGTAGAGATTGAAGTTGGACAGAAGTAGAAGGCTCAAGTTTGTCCTTTTTTGTCCTATGACTGCATGGAGGTTTACACTGGCTGATCACTGGGACCTCTGTCCTGGGCTTCAGTGGACCTTCTTGACACTCGAGTGTGGTCATGGAAAGCATTGTGGGCAATTTCTCTCCTTTATTTTTTGTTCCTTGCCCCTTATAATAATCATGTACTTGACGCTTCTCTGAATCCTCAATCAATTTTCCCCATGTTTTACTGTGTGCATCCTTTGAGTGCTCAATAGGCATATGATTTTCTACTTTGTCTTTCCTGAAAACTGCATTTTTTTGTGTCCTAGTGCTCAATTGTAATGACTTGGACAGCCCGAATGTCTCAGATGATGTCCACATGGCAATTAAGATCACTCGTTTGGTGTAGTTCAGGATATCACTGAATTTCACATACTACCATAATAAATGGGTGAAATTGTGTATCCCAGATCATCGAAGTCACTTGCGATTTGGGGGCCTGAACATTGAGGCTTTTCAACTCTCTCTCTGGGTGCTCTTAATTGTGAGCATTTGTGGAACCACTGCAGCTGGTGGAAGGAGCTCTTTTCGTTCACACCCAGTCCCCATTTCCAATGTCTGGGAACATGTGTGTCCAGGGTCCAGAATGAACCTGTGGTGTTTTAGCCAAGATTTATTAACTGGACACTCCCTTCTCCCGATGGCACTGACATGGCTGTCCCTATTCAGACACAGCCTGGGGTGATGTGGATTCTGATCCACAGGCAGGATATTTTGCAGGGAAACAGGGAGGAGAAACATGGAGCTCCTCAATTTGATTTTGGAGCCCAAAAGAAAGGAGATATGTGAACACTGATGTCTGGCAATGCAGCTCTTGAGATACATTCCATATTCAGATTTGATTGTTTCCTCAGTGTAGGCTTTCCTGTACATTTCCTGTCTCCACTCCTGATGTGGAGAGTGCCATAAATACAGGGGCCTGTCCTAGGCCCCCCAAGTATCGTAGGAGTTCCTTCTCCCACCCGTGCTGTGAGCATCTTTCACCAAGTGATGTACATTTAGTGAGGGAAGGAAGGTGTGGAGAGGCCGGGGGAGTATTGTGAACAATGCAGAGGGTGAAGGAATGTTATCTGCTCACCAGTGTGCACTCAGGTGTACTTTGTTCTGTGCCCATATCACATATACTTGGGTCTAAAATAAAGGTGTGCAGAACACCCGGGTGCCAGAGCCATGACTGGACCAGAGAAAAGCTTGGCTAGGCTGGCATTCCGTGTCCATTAGCAGGAGTGACTCTGAACAGGCATAGGGCCAAGAAGGTCCCTGAAAGTGAGCCTGTTTCTCTGATGAGCAAAAGTGTATCAGTCAACTGTGTCCATGTGGCAGTGAGATTAAAAACTGGTTGCAGGGCTTTCCTGTGCCCTGGCACATGGAGACACGAAATTCTTACAGATTGCAGTGGTAGGGGAGGAGTCATGCCCTTGAGCAAACATAACTTTGGTGTGCTTCTGGCTTCAATAAGAGGCAAAACATAAGGGCATGCGCCACTCTGGCTATCTTGGTTTTAGATTGTGTCCACTGCTTGCCCACAATAAAGGCTTCATTGGAATGGTAAACTGTGGTCTGAGAGTGATTTGAAGATCTCCCTATCTGTATAACATTTGAAACTGTGAAAGTGTGAAAATGTTTCTGTTTCACATGCAGGTGGCTGAAATGGCAATACTGCTTTGAAAAAATGCAACCTCTAATACTTTCTGGATCTTCCTTTGTATGAAAACATCTGTACCAAAAGACTTCTAAACCCACAGGTGTATTTGCACACACAAAAAGAAACAATCCCTCCAATAGTAACATGTGCACACACACTCACACAAAAACAACAGCACTTCTCTTAGTCCTTTTACTTTTCCATGTGAAAAAAGACGAGTGAAACATATATTTTTAAAACACCCTACCAGCCTCACAGCCTGGAAATGGTCACAGTGTACTAAGGTTTTTTCCATGTCCTGGAGCAATAAATTCTTGGTAATTAGACACTCTGCGAATTGTAGCTTCTCCCAGGCCTCTCATGTCCCTTAGATGGAAACTGGGAAAAGCACGCAAAGCAGCTCTCCGGAAGTTCAAAGAAATATGCCCCGAAATTCCTAATCCACCCAGTCCATGGATTTCTGAGAAGTGATTGGTGGATCTGACATGGATAGAGAGGGGGCGGTGGGTGGTTGACCTGCAGGCTGAAGAGATGAGGAAGCCTTTCCTATGGAAAGCATTTCAGAGAATGTCTCTCTTTCTTCTGAGCTCCCAGCAGGAATCTGTTCTGGTCCTTGATCCTCCACATATGGAGGCAGCTTTCATCCACTAGAAAGAACTGTCTCAGATGGATGACATGAGGAACTGCAAAGGTTTCCATCCCATATTCCTGATGATCAAGTCGACCTGGGTTCTCTTGTACTTGCAGAGTCATCAGTGACATTGGGGCCAATGCAAAGCTGAACAACAATTTGACTCCAGCTCACGTGTTGGCTCCATAGCCTTCCTGTGCTGTCTGTCGTATTCGTAGATCTGCATGCTGAGTGGGATGCAAGCCACCATAATTTTTGCTCTCCACTGCCCTGGCCATATCATCCAGCCCTGGCCTGTGTTGGATGCTGCCATCCACCCCTCTCAGCATTATTTTTCTTAATCCAACCTCTGTGTATGTGCTCAAATGTGTCCTGTGGAGATTCTCTTCTATCCTGCATGTTAAGAATACCATGGGTCCAGAGTCAACTCCCCCTTCTCCCTTGGAAGGGTTCTGACCTGTAACAATTGGGTTTCCCAAATGGGGACCTTTGGAGGCACTGAATTGGGTCAATGGACAGAAACACTTTCTTTTAGCTTCGGCTAGAATGCATTCTGTTCCCTCCGAAATATTCTATAGAATATTTTCCTCCACTTCCTTCATTGACTGAGGGGCTCTGAGGCTCAGAATGAGCAGAGCTGCATTCAACTAGCAGGTGTTTCAAATATTCCACAGCCCAGTGCCACCCATAGAAAGACTCTTCCAGGCAGACAGTTTCTCTCTAGCAGCCCAAAGTGGATTGAAAGAAACTGTTGCTTAAGTGGCATGTGCCCAGGCTCACTTTTTGGAACTTGCAGGTAGAGAAGAACCCAAGAGGACTTGAACAACAGCTGCATTTGATGAAGCAGAATTGGGCTTAATAAGGACATCCTCCCTAGACTGCTCTCACCTGTGGAGGGAAGTTGCCTCTTTGTCTCCACCATCAATGACTAGTAGAATTTCCTGCCTGACCTCAAGTGAAAGAGAGATACTTCCCCTTTCGGAGATGGTTTTCCAAGGGGGAATTTTCCATGTACTCACATGATCACTAGTCGACCCAGCACACCCACTACCTTGGGGTCAGATCCACAATGCTTTCTGAGGACTTAAGGAGATGAGAAAGCTTTGGGTGTGGCCTATTCACAGCCTGGAGCACTGAAAGGGTTCTGTTCTCCAAAGGCTCTTTGGGAAAATGAGAAGTAATGAAGTAGATTCCTTACAAGGATGGTTCAAGTGTATTTAGGGAAGTCCAGTAGCTTCACCAATTTTCAAGGAGGACAGCAGGCAATCGGTAATGGGATGCACATGGATCCACTCTCACCAAACAAACAAACAAACAAAAATCTCCGGAAAACAATTCTAGCTGCTTATGTGTGCCCTCCCATTTGTGTGGGGAAGTGGGGTATGGAGTGGTGTGTGTGTGTGTGTGGGTGTGTGTGTGAGTGTGTGTGTGTTTGTGTGTGTGCACATGTGTTTATGGACATGATCATGTGCATATTCGTATGCATGTGCCTGTGTGTTCATATGTACTTTCGCATTAGATAGAGCCTAATAATATTACAGACTAATAATGCATTGTGTTGGTATTCCTTCAAAACTCTTCATGAGAAACAAACAGTTTCATTCTTTCTTCAATTACATTATTTTGACTATCTTTCCTGATAGATTCTCATGATGCTTTAAGTTGGAAAATTCGTAGCTATCTTAGAATTGATTCTACCCATTATTTCAAGAACTATGAAAAGATGGGGCAAGGGTTGTTGCTCAGTTGCAGAGTGCTGGCCTCCCACCCGTGGGCGAATGTGTTTTGATTCCACTCACTGCACATACATAAATGCATAAACAAAAGTTCCATGAACACGTAAACATATTAACAGCGAAAACGGAAATCATCTAAAGGGAGTGTGGGAGTAATGGCTGCATTCACTTTTCTGTGATATTGGAGATTTGCAAACCTATTGAGGTACCAGGTGTTCTGAACTGTGCACCCATATGCCTGTGTATTCAAAAGTGCAAATCGATGTGAATAAAATCCTTGGTGACCTACACAGGAAGGGACAACAGCACAAAAGCCCTGGTAGATTGCTGGGAAAACCTTTTGGCAAGGGACCCTTGAGACTTACACAGGAGAATTTTTCCTCTGCAGCAATATTTCAGGATTGGCCCTGGTGAGCGCCTGAAGGGATGCCCTGGGGGCGGGGGCAGGGAGCTGAATCCAGAAACATACACTTTTCCACCAAGGGACCTCAGAAGCCCACCAGATTTGGAAGAGAAAGAAGGGGCATCAGCCCTCAGCAGCAGGCTCTCTTTAAGCCCTATGGTTATTCTGGGCACTTGAATGTCCACAAATGTCATTCCAAACCCAGCAAAAAAGAAATACTCTTCCAATGAAAATTTAGAATCTGATGCAGTGCAGAGCTTATTATGTCGCAGAAAGCATGGAAGCATTGGGCAGCATTTCTTTGAATGCTGGAATCCTTAAGTTAAAATGGCAGCGTTAAACAAACAAACAAACTAACAAACAAACAACAAAAACAACAAAAAACTTTGACACCCCAGAGAGCCAAACTTGTAAAAACTCCAAGCCCCTTAGGTCAACTGGCCTGTGCCTTCTTCCCAGCACATCAAAATCATTCAAACTCTGGAGTTTGAACATCTGTAAAAGAAAAGTACTGACTGGAAAAGACTGGCAAATCTTCCTTCCGGATGCAGTCATGGAAATCAAACGTGTGAGTCACTGAATTTTGGCCTAAAATTGAACCTGTGGTATTGAAGATGACGTGTTGCATCACGTGATCCTGGGGCAGCATACCAGTTCCCAGAAGCCACCTTCCCTCACTTCCTCTTCCGGCTGGAGTCCAGGAAGCTGCTTCTCTTCCTGGGATCTGTGTCCAGGCTCACCTGTCTGAGCACCTGCTGACAGAAGACAGCAAAACGTTCGGGTCTCAGGTTGGTTTTCCTTGCCTAGGTAGTTTACAGAAGATTCCTTAGAAAACATGGAGATGGGGAAAATGTTAAGGATGGAGGAGGAGCTGCTTGTGTAAGGAAGGTTCTATTTTTCCAAGAGTGTTTCTTTATGCTGAGCAGGTCAAATAGGTCATTCGAAGTTCAAATCACCACAAACTATTGAAATTTCAGAGAACTTTTACTGCAGCATTCTGATACCTGTGGGCTGGTGGATCAATGTGTATGGAAACAGCTGTAGTTTACCATGGACACTTGGGTAGGATAGGGACTATCTCGGATGGATAGAGCAAAGGGATTCCCTGTAATATTTCCACACAGGCACATAGAAGTCCTGGGTCATCCTCAGCTAGCCTTGCTCTACCCATTTTTCCCTCTCTTCTGACCTGCTATTCCATTCCGTCCCCTCTCTCCCCACCCACCTCTCGCCTTCCCCCTTCCCACTTTAGTGCACCTTCTCCCCTTAGTATGCACACCTAGGAACAAACATTGGTTTGGCACGTGTGGCCAAGGATGTACACTGGTTCCATCCATAGCATGTTGGGAAAATGTCAGAATTTCATTCTTCTCTGCCGCTCACTATTTATCATTGATTTGTTCTGTTTTTCTTATATCACGTTATGGTAGAAAATCATCGTGACCACACACCATGCATTGGGAATGATTTTTTTTTCTCTTTCTTTCTGTGGAAGAGTTTAAGAACCCATGTTCTAAACTCTTTGAAAGGTTGGGTTAGGTGAAATTCAACATCCAACCCGCCACATGCTCAGCTTCTCTATATGGTTAAACTCATTACCACCGATCCACTCCTGAGTTTGCTCTCTGTATCATTGATTTGGAAATATATCTCAAGGTTAATTTGCTTAGGTCAGATATGCAAGGACATTCTTGAATATCTACTAGTCCTCAACTTATCTCTTTGGTTAGGTTCATTACCACTGTTCCACTCCTGAATTTGCTCTCTGTACCATTAATTTGGAAATATTTTTCAAGGTCAATCTGCTTAGGGAGATATGCAAGGACATTCTTGGATATCTACTCGAATTTCTTGCAAATGACTTTGACTTTGTCAAGAATAAGTCTGGTTTATCATGCTTCTGAAAATCTCTGTATTAGGATGACATTCCTTTTGATCTCTCTTTGTATGATCTAGGTTTATCTCTCTTCACGTTTCCTTTTTTTTGTTTATCATTTTGATAGAGGCAAAATTGTTCCCTTTGGTTAAGATTGGTTTATTTTACCTACGGGAATCATACATTCACTCTGATATAATTCTAACAGCATGGAGTATCTTGTTTTTGTCAGACGCAGTAGTTGGTGTACTCCTCCATTGATCCCGCACCCATCTGTGCTCCACCTATTCTACTGGGCTCCTTGGATCATGGGATGTACTCCATGCCACAATGTGGGAAATATCTGAGAGTTCCCATCATGTCTTTGTTCATGACACTCTTTTTCTTTTCTCTTGGACCTAGGAAAGCCCAACGTCAGCATCTGAGGAAATGGGATCTGATTGGAATAACATGAGACAGTCAGCAGAGCGTGCCTCACGGCCTCTGGCCCCGACGCTCATTCAAATCCAGAATAAGAAGCCACAGCAGAGGGGAGCTCTGAGGCATAGGGCTCTTCCCCCTCAGGAGGAGGACCCCAGGGTATGTGGACTTTGGAGGCAATGGGAAGCCAGGGGGCGACACAGGTCAGAATCTTGGTTACATCCTCTCAGATTGCCTCAACCATCCAATTGTCCCTTGCCAACCCTCGAGGACCTGCCCAGTACATCCTCTCAGCTTAGTTTCTTTCTAGGATGGGAGGAGGCATCTTTTGGAACCAGTTGAAACCCATGCATCCCAACGTTTGTCCTGTTTTTGAAATCTGGCCCAGGGTCCTCAAGTTGCAACATCCAAACCTTCCTTCCAGTGCCCCTGTATAATAGGTGATTCCACAAACGTGTTCTAGGACCTTTGAATCCCGAGATGTTCATGGTTCACAGGCCTGAGTGCCTGAACTAAAAGGAGAGGAAACTAAGACTTAAAATCTCTATTTGTCTGTAAAAGGGCAGAGCTGGTTGTGCTTGGGCTGACTCCTGACAACTTGTGCTTTTCCACCATCAGATGAAGTGTAAGGAATGTGGGGCTTTTGGACACACTGCGAGGAGCAGAAGATGCCCCATCAAGCACTGGGATGGTGCTCTGGCCCCACAACCCTTGGGCCCAAAGAAGGAGAAGGAGAACCAGGCACCAAGCAAGCCTGAGAATCTCCAGAGCACAGGGGCCTGTGAGCAGCCAGCCAGAGCAAAGTGCCATGTGCAGAGGTGAGGGATGGGTAAGGTGGCATCCAAGCCTCGGGCACAAAACTCCAGGGGGGTGGTGTCTCTCCTTCTCCACACAGTCATCTCCAAACATCCACATGCAGCTCCTGGTTGGGTCAATGGAGAGAGAGAGACAATGACTCCATGTCCCAAAGCCACAGCCTGCAGCTCATTCTCCTTTGCATTCAATTATGAAAGAGATGGGTTCAGGGCACCATAATTAACATGAACATGGGAGGCACAAAATCAATGTGTCCACATGGAACTACTTAGTGGGAAATGAGAGGGCTGCCTGGACGTAGGGACTGGGTGTTGTAGGAGGAAAGGCACAGACTTGGGGGAGAACCCAGTGTAGCACATGAGACATTAAGAAAACGGGCACCTCACATTCTGCTCCCGACTCTACATCCATCCAAATGCCATCGTGTGTTCTACAGGCAAGAAGAGGAATGGGGAAAGGCTCTGCTCCAGACATGGAGTACCAGTAGGAGACCCCAGGGTAGGCAGCAACCCAAATGGAAGGAAGAGACAGAACCCAGTGCCTACCTAAGGGTGAGTATGTGCATGGTTGCCTGCTCTTTTGGTGACTAGGATAAGCATGATATGTTCCTTTTCTGTGGCCCTTCTGCCTGAGAGATTTGCTATCAACATTGAACCCCAATGTGACTCCTGCTTTTGATCTTTCACATTTGCCCTTTCCAATTTTTTTGTGTTACTTTTTTCATATTCCCCATGACGTGGTGCATGGGCTCATGGGGTCATAGTTGACTCCAGCGTCTCAAAGGACACAATGTCCAATGCAGGCATATTCCTATTGAAAGTGGGAGAACACTCTCAGCTTCTGTAAGCCAACTCCTCAGGGTTCACACTCTGATGAGAGGAGCATTAGCCACGGACATGCCATGGAAGAACACACAAAAGAGCCCTGCCCCTCCCAATGCATGAGACCTCTGATTAAGAATGGGATATTTCCCAATGTGCCCTGAAACATGTCACGTCGTTCTTGGAATGGGTCCTTGGCTGATAGCCATGGAGGTGGAGGTGGAGTGCCCCTTTTCCTTTCCTGGGCTGATGACTTGTCTTCCGGTTCCACTCTATGTTCTGTAGCCAAATTCATGTGTTGGTGGGCCTTGTTGGTGCTTGAGAAAGTGCAGGGACTCAGGAGATTTTCCTGTGTTTGTCTTTTCCTCCAGAAACCCAGCAGGCCACTGCCCGTCCACACGACCAGTACGAGGTGTGTCCCGGGCTCTCTGTTTGAGAGTCAGCCTCGTGTCCAGAACTTGGATGAGAGTCTCACCTTCAGTAGCGCACATCCCTTTCAGATACCTGAACTTGGACTCAACTCAGGTCCTGGGATGCAGACACAACAGGATGTGAGCATCCCTGGCACCATCCAGTCGGCAGCAAGGCACTCAGGGCAGATCCCTGCCCTCCTTGGGAAGAAAGCACCTGAAACGCCAGAGGTTGTCTCCTCTAAAGTTGCCCAGACTTCTGCCCAAATTCTCAGAGGGGGCCATGTGCTCCGCCCTCCTTTACTAGCCAGTTGTCCTGACGTTAGCAAAGAGCCCTGCCTGCAGCCTGCAGCATGTCCACAGGGCCAGGGCCACAAACTTAGCCTCCAGGCCTCAGGCAAGAGACAGGCTCAGGTCCACAAACAGACTGGTCAGAATGCCCCAAAGAAATTCAGGCTGGGGCAAAGTCTCACTCAACGGGGGAACACCTGTGAGCCAGGCTCAGAGGCTGGGAAATCTCTGCCTTCTTGGCAAGATACAAGTGGAATCAGACTAAAAGGGTCACCCCAGGTGACCAGAAAATCTCCAGCCCATGATTCCAGCATGGATCTTTGCCCTCCCAAGGAAAGCCCTTTCCTGAATCCAGTCAAGCCGTGTACCAAATCGAGTCCACCAGCACCCAGCTGTGTTGCCCGACAGCCCCTCCTAATGGTCTTCAAGAGAATGCACAAAAACTGGTGGAGATCCAGGTTCATTGCTGATCTCCCTTCCTCTCCAGCTGCTGCAAAGACCAGTGCTCTTGCTGACACTCCTCCCTATCTTGATGAGTGGGAGTGTCCCAGCTCCCAGGAGCCAGTGAGTGTCCTCTATGAAGACCTTCTTGTGTCCTCCTCCTCTGAGGACAGTGACATGGAATGAGGCACACCATAGCAGGGAAGAATGACCCTTGGGGCTCCAATAACTTGCAGGGTCTCTCATGCAGGAGCAGGTGGCACCAGGGTCACAGGACCTTTCTAGCTATGGAGTAGGAGCCTAGGCTGGGACTTCAGAAAGCTCTGGCACAGCCACAGACCCTGCCTGCATCTGATGCATAGCCACCTGTCCAGAACTCAGAGACGAGACTCCTCTGAATGGTGTTTCCAGGGGATGGTCCAATGTGCTCATGTCACCTTCCACAGGCTTTCAATGGGATGACAAATAGATGTATATGCAGGTGTAGAGATTGAAGTTGGACAGAAGTAGAAGGCTCAAGTTTGTCCTTTTTTGTCCTATGACTGCATGGAGGTTTACACTGGCTGATCACTGGGACCTCTGTCCTGGGCTTCAGTGGACCTTCTTGACACTCGAGTGTGGTCATGGAAAGCATTGTGGGCAATTTCTCTCCTTTCCTTTTTTGTTCCTTGCCCCTTATAATAATCATGTACTTGACGCTTCTCTGAATCCTCAATCAATTTTCCCCATGTTTTACTGTGTGCATCCTTTGAGTGCTCAATAGGCATATGATTTTCTACTTTGTCTTTCCTGAAAACTGCATTTTTTTGTGTCCTAGTGCTCAATTGTAATGACTTGGACAGCCCGAATGTCTCAGATGATGTCCACATGGCAATTAAGATCACTCGTTTGGTGTAGTTCAGGATATCACTGAATTTCACATACTACCATAATAAATGGGTGAAATTGTGTATCCCAGATCATCGAAGTCACTTGCGATTTGGGGGCCTGAACATTGAGGCTTTTCAACTCTCTCTCTGGGTGCTCTTAATTGTGAGCATTTGTGGAACCACTGCAGCTGGTGGAAGGAGCTCTTTTCGTTCACACCCAGTCCCCATTTCCAATGTCTGGGAACATGTGTGTCCAGGGTCCAGAATGAACCTGTGGTGTTTTAGCCAAGATTTATTAACTGGACACTCCCTTCTCCCGATGGCACTGACATGGCTGTCCCTATTCAGACACAGCCTGGGGTGATGTGGATTCTGATCCACAGGCAGGAGATTTTGCAGGGAAACAGGGAGGAGAAACATGGAGCTCCTCAATTTGATTTTGGAGCCCGAAAGAAAGGAGATATGTGAACACTGATGTCTGGCAATGCAGCTCTTGAGATACATTCCATATTCAGATTTGATTGTTTCCTCAGTGTAGGCTTTCCTGTACATTTCCTGTCTCCACTCCTGATGTGGAGAGTGCCATAAATACAGGGGCCTGTCCTAGGCCCCCCAAGTATCGTAGGAGTTCCTTCTCCCACCCGTGCTGTGAGCATCTTTCACCAAGTGATGTACATTTAGTGAGGGAAGGAAGGTGTGGAGAGGCCGGGGGAGTATTGTGAACAATGCAGAGGGTGAAGGAATGTTATCTGCTCACCAGTGTGCACTCAGGTGTACTTTGTTCTGTGCCCATATCACATATACTTGGGTCTAAAATAAAGGTGTGCAGAACACCCGGGTGCCAGAGCCATGACTGGACCAGAGAAAAGCTTGGCTAGGCTGGCATTCCGTGTCCATTAGCAGGAGTGACTCTGAACAGGCATAGGGCCAAGAAGGTCCCTGAAAGTGAGCCTGTTTCTCTGATGAGCAAAAGTGTATCAGTCAACTGTGTCCATGTGGCAGTGAGATTAAAAACTGGTTGCAGGGCTTTCCTGTGCCCTGGCACATGGAGACACGAAATTCTTACAGATTGCAGTGGTAGGGGAGGAGTCATGCCCTTGAGCAAACATAACTTTGGTGTGCTTCTGGCTTCAATAAGAGGCAAAACATAAGGGCATGCGCCACTCTGGCTATCTTGGTTTTAGATTGTGTCCACTGCTTGCCCACAATAAAGGCTTCATTGGAATGGTAAACTGTGGTCTGAGAGTGATTTGAAGATCTCCCTATCTGTATAACATTTGAAACTGTGAAAGCGTGAAAATGTTTCTGTTTCACATGCAGGTGGCTGAAATGGCAATACTGCTTTGAAAAAATGCAACCTCTAATACTTTCTGGATCTTCCTTTGTATGAAAACATCTGTACCAAAAGACTTCTAAACCCACAGGTGTATTTGCACACACAAAAAGAAACAATCCCTCCAATAGTAACATGTGCACACACAACTCACACAAAAACAACAGCACTTCTCTTAGTCCTTTTACTTTTCCAAGTGAAAAAAGACGAGTGAAACATATATTTTTAAAACACCCTACCAGCCTCACAGCCTGGAAATGGTCACAGTGTACTAAGGTTTTTTCCATGTCCTGGAGCAATAAATTATTGGTAATTAGACACTCTGCGAATTGTAGCTTCTCCCAGGCCTCTCATGTCCCTTAGATGGAAACTGGGAAAAGCACGCAAAGCAGCTCTCCGGAAGTTCAAAGAAATATGCCCCGAAATTCCTAATCCACCCAGTCCATGGATTTCTGAGAAGTGATTGGTGGATCTGACATGGATAGAGAGGGGGCGGTGGGTGGTTGACCTGCAGGCTGAAGAGATGAGGAAGCCTTTCCTATGGAAAGCATTTCAGAGAATGTCTCTCTTTCTTCTGAGCTCCCAGCAGGAATCTGTTCTGGTCCTTGATCCTCCACATATGGAGGCAGCTTTCATCCACTAGAAAGAACTGTCTCAGATGGATGACATGAGGAACTGCAAAGGTTTCCATCCCATATTCCTGATGATCAAGTCGACCTGGGTTCTCTTGTACTTGCAGAGTCATCAGTGACATTGGGGCCAATGCAAAGCTGAACAACAATTTGACTCCAGCTCACGTGTTGGCTCCATAGCCTTCCTGTGCTGTCTGTCGTATTCGTAGATCTGCATGCTGAGTGGGATGCAAGCCACCATAATTTTTGCTCTCCACTGCCCTGGCCATATCATCCAGCCCTGGCCTGTGTTGGATGCTGCCATCCACCCCTCTCAGCATTATTTTTCTTAATCCAACCTCTGTGTATGTGCTCAAATGTGTCCTGTGGAGATTCTCTTCTATCCTGCATGTTAAGAATACCATGGGTCCAGAGTCAACTCCCCCTTCTCCCTTGGAAGGGTTCTGACCTGTAACAATTGGGTTTCCCAAATGGGGACCTTTGGAGGCACTGAATTGGGTCAATGGACAGAAACACTTTCTTTTAGCTTCGGCTAGAATGCATTCTGTTCCCTCCGAAATATTCTATAGAATATTTTCCTCCACTTCCTTCATTGACTGAGGGGCTCTGAGGCTCAGAATGAGCAGAGCTGCATTCAACTAGCAGGTGTTTCAAATATTCCACAGCCCAGTGCCACCCATAGAAAGACTCTTCCAGGCAGACAGTTTCTCTCTAGCAGCCCAAAGTGGATTGAAAGAAACTGTTGCTTAAGTGGCATGTGCCCAGGCTCACTTTTTGGAACTTGCAGGTAGAGAAGAACCCAAGAGGACTTGAACAACAGCTGCATTTGATGGAGCAGAATTGGGCTTAATAAGGACATCCTCCCTAGACTGCTCTCACCTGTGGAGGGAAGTTGCCTCTTTGTCTCCACCATCAATGACTAGTAGAATTTCCTGCCTGACCTCAAGTGAAAGAGAGATACTTCCCCTTTCGGAGATGGTTTTCCAAGGGGGAATTTTCCATGTACTCACATGATCACTAGTCGACCCAGCACACCCACTACCTTGGGGTCAGATCCACAATGCTTTCTGAGGACTTAAGGAGATGAGAAAGCTTTGGGTGTGGCCTATTCACAGCCTGGAGCACTGAAAGGGTTCTGTTCTCCAAAGGCTCTTTGGGAAAATGAGAAGTAATGAAGTAGATTCCTTACAAGGATGGTTCAAGTGTATTTAGGGAAGTCCAGTAGCTTCACCAATTTTCAAGGAGGACAGCAGGCAATCGGTAATGGGATGCACATGGATCCACTCTCACCAAACAAACAAACAAACAAAAATCTCCGGAAAACAATTCTAGCTGCTTATGTGTGCCCTCCCATTTGTGTGGGGAAGTGGGGTATGGAGTGGTGTGTGTGTGTGTGGGTGTGTGTGTGAGTGTGTGTGTGTTTGTTTGTGTGTGTGCACATGTGTTTATGGACATGATCATGTGCATATTCGTATGCATGTGCCTGTGTGTTCATATGTACTTTCGCATTAGATAGAGCCTAATAATATTACAGACTAATAATGCATTGTGTTGGTATTCCTTCAAAACTCTTCATGAGAAACAAACAGTTTCATTCTTTCTTCAATTACATTATTTTGACTATCTTTCCTGATAGATTCTCATGATGCTTTCAGTTGGAAAATTCGTAGCTATCTTAGAATTGATTCTACCCATTATTTCAAGAACTATGAAAAGATGGGGCAAGGGTTGTTGCTCAGTTGCAGAGTGCTGGCCTCCCACCTGTTGGCGAATGTGTTTTGATTCCACTCACTGCACATACATAAATGCATAAACAAAAGTTCCATGAACACGTAAACATATTAACAGCGAAAACGGAAATCATCTAAAGGGAGTGTGGGAGTAACGGCTGCATTCACTTTTCTGTGATATTGGAATTTTGCAAACCTATTGAGGTACCAGGTGTTCTGAACTGTGCACCCATATGCCTGTGTATTCAAAAGTGCAAATCGATGTGAATAAAATCCTTGGTGACCTACACAGGAAGGGACAACAGCACAAAAGCCCTGGTAGATTGCTGGGAAAACCTTTTGGCAAGGGACCCTTGAGACTTACACAGGAGAATTTTTCCTCTGCAGCAATATTTCAGGATTGGCCCTGGTGAGCGCCTGAAGGGATGCCCTGGGGGCGGGGGCAGGGAGCTGAATCCAGAAACATACACTTTTCCACCAAGGGACCTCAGAAGCCCACCAGATTTGGAAGAGAAAGAAGGGGCATCAGCCCTCAGCAGCAGGCTCTCTTTAAGCCCTATGGTTATTCTGGGCACTTGAATGTCCACAAATGTCATTCCAAACCCAGCAAAAAAGAAATACTCTTCCAATGAAAATTTAGAATCTGATGCAGTGCAGAGCTTATTATGTCGCAGAAAGCATGGAAGCATTGGGCAGCATTTCTTTGAATGCTGGAATCCTTAAGTTAAAATGGCAGCGTTAAACAAACAAACAAACTAACAAACAAACAACAAAAACAACAAAAAACTTTGACACCCCAGAGAGCCAAACTTGTAAAAACTCCAAGCCCCTTAGGTCAACTGGCCTGTGCCTTCTTCCCAGCACATCAAAATCATTCAAACTCTGGAGTTTGAACATCTGTAAAAGAAAAGTACTGACTGGAAAAGACTGGCAAATCTTCCTTCCGGATGCAGTCATGGAAATCAAACGTGTGAGTCACTGAATTTTGGCCTAAAATTGAACCTGTGGTATTGAAGATGACGTGTTGCATCACGTGATCCTGGGGCAGCATACCAGTTCCCAGAAGCCACCTTCCCTCACTTCCTCTTCCGGCTGGAGTCCAGGAAGCTGCTTCTCTTCCTGGGATCTGTGTCCAGGCTCACCTGTCTGAGCACCTGCTGACAGAAGACAGCAAAACGTTCGGGTCTCAGGTTGGTTTTCCTTGCCTAGGTAGTTTACAGAAGATTCCTTAGAAAACATGGAGATGGGGAAAATGTTAAGGATGGAGGAGGAGCTGCTTGTGTAAGGAAGGTTCTATTTTTCCAAGAGTGTTTCTTTATGCTGAGCAGGTCAAATAGGTCATTCGAAGTTCAAATCACCACAAACTATTGAAATTTCAGAGAACTTTTACTGCAGCATTCTGATACCTGTGGGCTGGTGGATCAATGTGTATGGAAACAGCTGTAGTTTACCATGGACACTTGGGTAGGATAGGGACTATCTCGGATGGATAGAGCAAAGGGATTCCCTGTAATATTTCCACACAGGCACATAGAAGTCCTGGGTCATCCTCAGCTAGCCTTGCTCTACCCATTTTCCCCTCTCTTCTGACCTGCTATTCCATTCCGTCCCCTCTCTCCCCACCCACCTCTCGCCTTCCCCCTTCCCACTTTAGTGCACCTTCTCCCCTTAGTATGCACACCTAGGAACAAACATTGGTTTGGCACGTGTGGCCAAGGATGTACACTGGTTCCATCCATAGCATGTTGGGAAAATGTCAGAATTTCATTCTTCTCTGCCGCTCACTATTTATCATTGATTTGTTCTGTTTTTCTTATATCACGTTATGGTAGAAAATCATCGTGACCACACACCATGCATTGGGAATGATTTTTTTTTTCTCTTTCTTTCTGTGGAAGAGTTTAAGAACCCATGTTCTAAACTCTTTGAAAGGTTGGGTTAGGTGAAATTCAACATCCAACCCGCCACATGCTCAGCTTCTCTATATGGTTAAACTCATTACCACCGATCCACTCCTGAGTTTGCTCTCTGTATCATTGATTTGGAAATATATCTCAAGGTTAATTTGCTTAGGTCAGATATGCAAGGACATTCTTGAATATCTACTAGTCCTCAACTTATCTCTTTGGTTAGGTTCATTACCACTGTTCCACTCCTGAATTTGCTCTCTGTACCATTAATTTGGAAATATTTTTCAAGGTCAATCTGCTTAGGGAGATATGCAAGGACATTCTTGGATATCTACTCGAATTTCTTGCAAATGACTTTGACTTTGTCAAGAATAAGTCTGGTTTATCATGCTTCTGAAAATCTCTGTATTAGGATGACATTCCTTTTGATCTCTCTTTGTATGATCTAGGTTTATCTCTCTTCACGTTTCCTTTTTTTTGTTTATCATTTTGATAGAGGCAAAATTGTTCCCTTTGGTTAAGATTGGTTTATTTTACCTACGGGAATCATACATTCACTCTGATATAATTCTAACAGCATGGAGTATCTTGTTTTTGTCAGACGCAGTAGTTGGTGTACTCCTCCATTGATCCCGCACCCATCTGTGCTCCACCTATTCTACTGGGCTCCTTGGATCATGGGATGTACTCCATGCCACAATGTGGGAAATATCTGAGAGTTCCCATCATGTCTTTGTTCATGACACTCTTTTTCTTTTCTCTTGGACCTAGGAAAGCCCAACGTCAGCATCTGAGGAAATGGGATCTGATTGGAATAACATGAGACAGTCAGCAGAGCGTGCCTCACGGCCTCTGGCCCCGACGCTCATTCAAATCCAGAATAAGAAGCCACAGCAGAGGGGAGCTCTGAGGCATAGGGCTCTTCCCCCTCAGGAGGAGGACCCCAGGGTATGTGGACTTTGGAGGCAATGGGAAGCCAGGGGGCGACACAGGTCAGAATCTTGGTTACATCCTCTCAGATTGCCTCAACCATCCAATTGTCCCTTGCCAACCCTCGAGGACCTGCCCAGTACATCCTCTCAGCTTAGTTTCTTTCTAGGATGGGAGGAGGCATCTTTTGGAACCAGTTGAAACCCATGCATCCCAACGTTTGTCCTGTTTTTGAAATCTGGCCCAGGGTCCTCAAGTTGCAACATCCAAACCTTCCTTCCAGTGCCCCTGTATAATAGGTGATTCCACAAACGTGTTCTAGGACCTTTGAATCCCGAGATGTTCATGGTTCACAGGCCTGAGTGCCTGAACTAAAAGGAGAGGAAACTAAGACTTAAAATCTCTATTTGTCTGTAAAAGGGCAGAGCTGGTTGTGCTTGGGCTGACTCCTGACAACTTGTGCTTTTCCACCATCAGATGAAGTGTAAGGAATGTGGGGCTTTTGGACACACTGCGAGGAGCAGAAGATGCCCCATCAAGCACTGGGATGGTGCTCTGGCCCCACAACCCTTGGGCCCAAAGAAGGAGAAGGAGAACCAGGCACCAAGCAAGCCTGAGAATCTCCAGAGCACAGGGGCCTGTGAGCAGCCAGCCAGAGCAAAGTGCCATGTGCAGAGGTGAGGGATGGGTAAGGTGGCATCCAAGCCTCGGGCACAAAACTCCAGGGGGGTGGTGTCTCTCCTTCTCCACACAGTCATCTCCAAACATCCACATGCAGCTCCTGGTTGGGTCAATGGAGAGAGAGAGACAATGACTCCATGTCCCAAAGCCACAGCCTGCAGCTCATTCTCCTTTGCATTCAATTATGAAAGAGATGGGTTCAGGGCACCATAATTAACATGAACATGGGAGGCACAAAATCAATGTGTCCACATGGAACTACTTAGTGGGAAATGAGAGGGCTGCCTGGACGTAGGGACTGGGTGTTGTAGGAGGAAAGGCACAGACTTGGGGGAGAACCCAGTGTAGCACATGAGACATTAAGAAAACGGGCACCTCACATTCTGCTCCCGACTCTACATCCATCCAAATGCCATCGTGTGTTCTACAGGCAAGAAGAGGAATGGGGAAAGGCTCTGCTCCAGACATGGAGTACCAGTAGGAGACCCCAGGGTAGGCAGCAACCCAAATGGAAGGAAGAGACAGAACCCAGTGCCTACCTAAGGGTGAGTATGTGCATGGTTGCCTGCTCTTTTGGTGACTAGGATAAGCATGATATGTTCCTTTTCTGTGGCCCTTCTGCCTGAGAGATTTGCTATCAACATTGAACCCCAATGTGACTCCTGCTTTTGATCTTTCACATTTGCCCTTTCCAATTTTTTTGTGTTACTTTTTTCATATTCCCCATGACGTGGTGCATGGGCTCATGGGGTCATAGTTGACTCCAGCGTCTCAAAGGACACAATGTCCAATGCAGGCATATTCCTATTGAAAGTGGGAGAACACTCTCAGCTTCTGTAAGCCAACTCCTCAGGGTTCACACTCTGATGAGAGGAGCATTAGCCACGGACATGCCATGGAAGAACACACAAAAGAGCCCTGCCCCTCCCAATGCATGAGACCTCTGATTAAGAATGGGATATTTCCCAATGTGCCCTGAAACATGTCACGTCGTTCTTGGAATGGGTCCTTGGCTGATAGCCATGGAGGTGGAGGTGGAGTGCCCCTTTTCCTTTCCTGGGCTGATGACTTGTCTTCCGGTTCCACTCTATGTTCTGTAGCCAAATTCATGTGTTGGTGGGCCTTGTTGGTGCTTGAGAAAGTGCAGGGACTCAGGAGATTTTCCTGTGTTTGTCTTTTCCTCCAGAAACCCAGCAGGCCACTGCCCGTCCACACGACCAGTACGAGGTGTGTCCCGGGCTCTCTGTTTGAGAGTCAGCCTCGTGTCCAGAACTTGGATGAGAGTCTCACCTTCAGTAGCGCACATCCCTTTCAGATACCTGAACTTGGACTCAACTCAGGTCCTGGGATGCAGACACAACAGGATGTGAGCATCCCTGGCACCATCCAGTCGGCAGCAAGGCACTCAGGGCAGATCCCTGCCCTCCTTGGGAAGAAAGCACCTGAAACGCCAGAGGTTGTCTCCTCTAAAGTTGCCCAGACTTCTGCCCAAATTCTCAGAGGGGGCCATGTGCTCCGCCCTCCTTTACTAGCCAGTTGTCCTGACGTTAGCAAAGAGCCCTGCCTGCAGCCTGCAGCATGTCCACAGGGCCAGGGCCACAAACTTAGCCTCCAGGCCTCAGGCAAGAGACAGGCTCAGGTCCACAAACAGACTGGTCAGAATGCCCCAAAGAAATTCAGGCTGGGGCAAAGTCTCACTCAACGGGGGAACACCTGTGAGCCAGGCTCAGAGGCTGGGAAATCTCTGCCTTCTTGGCAAGATACAAGTGGAATCAGACTAAAAGGGTCACCCCAGGTGACCAGAAAATCTCCAGCCCATGATTCCAGCATGGATCTTTGCCCTCCCAAGGAAAGCCCTTTCCTGAATCCAGTCAAGCCGTGTACCAAATCGAGTCCACCAGCACCCAGCTGTGTTGCCCGACAGCCCCTCCTAATGGTCTTCAAGAGAATGCACAAAAACTGGTGGAGATCCAGGTTCATTGCTGATCTCCCTTCCTCTCCAGCTGCTGCAAAGACCAGTGCTCTTGCTGACACTCCTCCCTATCTTGATGAGTGGGAGTGTCCCAGCTCCCAGGAGCCAGTGAGTGTCCTCTATGAAGACCTTCTTGTGTCCTCCTCCTCTGAGGACAGTGACATGGAATGAGGCACACCATAGCAGGGAAGAATGACCCTTGGGGCTCCAATAACTTGCAGGGTCTCTCATGCAGGAGCAGGTGGCACCAGGGTCACAGGACCTTTCTAGCTATGGAGTAGGAGCCTAGGCTGGGACTTCAGAAAGCTCTGGCACAGCCACAGACCCTGCCTGCATCTGATGCATAGCCACCTGTCCAGAACTCAGAGACGAGACTCCTCTGAATGGTGTTTCCAGGGGATGGTCCAATGTGCTCATGTCACCTTCCACAGGCTTTCAATGGGATGACAAATAGATGTATATGCAGGTGTAGAGATTGAAGTTGGACAGAAGTAGAAGGCTCAAGTTTGTCCTTTTTTGTCCTATGACTGCATGGAGGTTTACACTGGCTGATCACTGGGACCTCTGTCCTGGGCTTCAGTGGACCTTCTTGACACTCGAGTGTGGTCATGGAAAGCATTGTGGGCAATTTCTCTCCTTTCCTTTTTTGTTCCTTGCCCCTTATAATAATCATGTACTTGACGCTTCTCTGAATCCTCAATCAATTTTCCCCATGTTTTACTGTGTGCATCCTTTGAGTGCTCAATAGGCATATGATTTTCTACTTTGTCTTTCCTGAAAACTGCATTTTTTTGTGTCCTAGTGCTCAATTGTAATGACTTGGACAGCCCGAATGTCTCAGATGATGTCCACATGGCAATTAAGATCACTCGTTTGGTGTAGTTCAGGATATCACTGAATTTCACATACTACCATAATAAATGGGTGAAATTGTGTATCCCAGATCATCGAAGTCACTTGCGATTTGGGGGCCTGAACATTGAGGCTTTTCAACTCTCTCTCTGGGTGCTCTTAATTGTGAGCATTTGTGGAACCACTGCAGCTGGTGGAAGGAGCTCTTTTCGTTCACACCCAGTCCCCATTTCCAATGTCTGGGAACATGTGTGTCCAGGGTCCAGAATGAACCTGTGGTGTTTTAGCCAAGATTTATTAACTGGACACTCCCTTCTCCCGATGGCACTGACATGGCTGTCCCTATTCAGACACAGCCTGGGGTGATGTGGATTCTGATCCACAGGCAGGAGATTTTGCAGGGAAACAGGGAGGAGAAACATGGAGCTCCTCAATTTGATTTTGGAGCCCGAAAGAAAGGAGATATGTGAACACTGATGTCTGGCAATGCAGCTCTTGAGATACATTCCATATTCAGATTTGATTGTTTCCTCAGTGTAGGCTTTCCTGTACATTTCCTGTCTCCACTCCTGATGTGGAGAGTGCCATAAATACAGGGGCCTGTCCTAGGCCCCCCAAGTATCGTAGGAGTTCCTTCTCCCACCCGTGCTGTGAGCATCTTTCACCAAGTGATGTACATTTAGTGAGGGAAGGAAGGTGTGGAGAGGCCGGGGGAGTATTGTGAACAATGCAGAGGGTGAAGGAATGTTATCTGCTCACCAGTGTGCACTCAGGTGTACTTTGTTCTGTGCCCATATCACATATACTTGGGTCTAAAATAAAGGTGTGCAGAACACCCGGGTGCCAGAGCCATGACTGGACCAGAGAAAAGCTTGGCTAGGCTGGCATTCCGTGTCCATTAGCAGGAGTGACTCTGAACAGGCATAGGGCCAAGAAGGTCCCTGAAAGTGAGCCTGTTTCTCTGATGAGCAAAAGTGTATCAGTCAACTGTGTCCATGTGGCAGTGAGATTAAAAACTGGTTGCAGGGCTTTCCTGTGCCCTGGCACATGGAGACACGAAATTCTTACAGATTGCAGTGGTAGGGGAGGAGTCATGCCCTTGAGCAAACATAACTTTGGTGTGCTTCTGGCTTCAATAAGAGGCAAAACATAAGGGCATGCGCCACTCTGGCTATCTTGGTTTTAGATTGTGTCCACTGCTTGCCCACAATAAAGGCTTCATTGGAATGGTAAACTGTGGTCTGAGAGTGATTTGAAGATCTCCCTATCTGTATAACATTTGAAACTGTGAAAGCGTGAAAATGTTTCTGTTTCACATGCAGGTGGCTGAAATGGCAATACTGCTTTGAAAAAATGCAACCTCTAATACT
This sequence comes from Spermophilus citellus, assembly GCF_964194105.1. Lineage (NCBI taxonomy): Eukaryota > Metazoa > Chordata > Mammalia > Rodentia > Sciuridae > Spermophilus > Spermophilus citellus. The sequence continues at coordinate 2,662,532 of NW_027673039.1, read as the reverse complement.
TTCTGGATCTTCCTTTGTATGAAAACATCTGTACCAAAAGACTTCTAAACCCACAGGTGTATTTGCACACACAAAAAGAAACAATCCCTCCAATAGTAACATGTGCACACACAACTCACACAAAAACAACAGCACTTCTCTTAGTCCTTTTACTTTTCCAAGTGAAAAAAGACGAGTGAAACATATATTTTTAAAACACCCTACCAGCCTCACAGCCTGGAAATGGTCACAGTGTACTAAGGTTTTTTCCATGTCCTGGAGCAATAAATTATTGGTAATTAGACACTCTGCGAATTGTAGCTTCTCCCAGGCCTCTCATGTCCCTTAGATGGAAACTGGGAAAAGCACGCAAAGCAGCTCTCCGGAAGTTCAAAGAAATATGCCCCGAAATTCCTAATCCACCCAGTCCATGGATTTCTGAGAAGTGATTGGTGGATCTGACATGGATAGAGAGGGGGCGGTGGGTGGTTGACCTGCAGGCTGAAGAGATGAGGAAGCCTTTCCTATGGAAAGCATTTCAGAGAATGTCTCTCTTTCTTCTGAGCTCCCAGCAGGAATCTGTTCTGGTCCTTGATCCTCCACATATGGAGGCAGCTTTCATCCACTAGAAAGAACTGTCTCAGATGGATGACATGAGGAACTGCAAAGGTTTCCATCCCATATTCCTGATGATCAAGTCGACCTGGGTTCTCTTGTACTTGCAGAGTCATCAGTGACATTGGGGCCAATGCAAAGCTGAACAACAATTTGACTCCAGCTCACGTGTTGGCTCCATAGCCTTCCTGTGCTGTCTGTCGTATTCGTAGATCTGCATGCTGAGTGGGATGCAAGCCACCATAATTTTTGCTCTCCACTGCCCTGGCCATATCATCCAGCCCTGGCCTGTGTTGGATGCTGCCATCCACCCCTCTCAGCATTATTTTTCTTAATCCAACCTCTGTGTATGTGCTCAAATGTGTCCTGTGGAGATTCTCTTCTATCCTGCATGTTAAGAATACCATGGGTCCAGAGTCAACTCCCCCTTCTCCCTTGGAAGGGTTCTGACCTGTAACAATTGGGTTTCCCAAATGGGGACCTTTGGAGGCACTGAATTGGGTCAATGGACAGAAACACTTTCTTTTAGCTTCGGCTAGAATGCATTCTGTTCCCTCCGAAATATTCTATAGAATATTTTCCTCCACTTCCTTCATTGACTGAGGGGCTCTGAGGCTCAGAATGAGCAGAGCTGCATTCAACTAGCAGGTGTTTCAAATATTCCACAGCCCAGTGCCACCCATAGAAAGACTCTTCCAGGCAGACAGTTTCTCTCTAGCAGCCCAAAGTGGATTGAAAGAAACTGTTGCTTAAGTGGCATGTGCCCAGGCTCACTTTTTGGAACTTGCAGGTAGAGAAGAACCCAAGAGGACTTGAACAACAGCTGCATTTGATGGAGCAGAATTGGGCTTAATAAGGACATCCTCCCTAGACTGCTCTCACCTGTGGAGGGAAGTTGCCTCTTTGTCTCCACCATCAATGACTAGTAGAATTTCCTGCCTGACCTCAAGTGAAAGAGAGATACTTCCCCTTTCGGAGATGGTTTTCCAAGGGGGAATTTTCCATGTACTCACATGATCACTAGTCGACCCAGCACACCCACTACCTTGGGGTCAGATCCACAATGCTTTCTGAGGACTTAAGGAGATGAGAAAGCTTTGGGTGTGGCCTATTCACAGCCTGGAGCACTGAAAGGGTTCTGTTCTCCAAAGGCTCTTTGGGAAAATGAGAAGTAATGAAGTAGATTCCTTACAAGGATGGTTCAAGTGTATTTAGGGAAGTCCAGTAGCTTCACCAATTTTCAAGGAGGACAGCAGGCAATCGGTAATGGGATGCACATGGATCCACTCTCACCAAACAAACAAACAAACAAAAATCTCCGGAAAACAATTCTAGCTGCTTATGTGTGCCCTCCCATTTGTGTGGGGAAGTGGGGTATGGAGTGGTGTGTGTGTGTGTGGGTGTGTGTGTGAGTGTGTGTGTGTTTGTTTGTGTGTGTGCACATGTGTTTATGGACATGATCATGTGCATATTCGTATGCATGTGCCTGTGTGTTCATATGTACTTTCGCATTAGATAGAGCCTAATAATATTACAGACTAATAATGCATTGTGTTGGTATTCCTTCAAAACTCTTCATGAGAAACAAACAGTTTCATTCTTTCTTCAATTACATTATTTTGACTATCTTTCCTGATAGATTCTCATGATGCTTTCAGTTGGAAAATTCGTAGCTATCTTAGAATTGATTCTACCCATTATTTCAAGAACTATGAAAAGATGGGGCAAGGGTTGTTGCTCAGTTGCAGAGTGCTGGCCTCCCACCTGTTGGCGAATGTGTTTTGATTCCACTCACTGCACATACATAAATGCATAAACAAAAGTTCCATGAACACGTAAACATATTAACAGCGAAAACGGAAATCATCTAAAGGGAGTGTGGGAGTAACGGCTGCATTCACTTTTCTGTGATATTGGAATTTTGCAAACCTATTGAGGTACCAGGTGTTCTGAACTGTGCACCCATATGCCTGTGTATTCAAAAGTGCAAATCGATGTGAATAAAATCCTTGGTGACCTACACAGGAAGGGACAACAGCACAAAAGCCCTGGTAGATTGCTGGGAAAACCTTTTGGCAAGGGACCCTTGAGACTTACACAGGAGAATTTTTCCTCTGCAGCAATATTTCAGGATTGGCCCTGGTGAGCGCCTGAAGGGATGCCCTGGGGGCGGGGGCAGGGAGCTGAATCCAGAAACATACACTTTTCCACCAAGGGACCTCAGAAGCCCACCAGATTTGGAAGAGAAAGAAGGGGCATCAGCCCTCAGCAGCAGGCTCTCTTTAAGCCCTATGGTTATTCTGGGCACTTGAATGTCCACAAATGTCATTCCAAACCCAGCAAAAAAGAAATACTCTTCCAATGAAAATTTAGAATCTGATGCAGTGCAGAGCTTATTATGTCGCAGAAAGCATGGAAGCATTGGGCAGCATTTCTTTGAATGCTGGAATCCTTAAGTTAAAATGGCAGCGTTAAACAAACAAACAAACTAACAAACAAACAACAAAAACAACAAAAAACTTTGACACCCCAGAGAGCCAAACTTGTAAAAACTCCAAGCCCCTTAGGTCAACTGGCCTGTGCCTTCTTCCCAGCACATCAAAATCATTCAAACTCTGGAGTTTGAACATCTGTAAAAGAAAAGTACTGACTGGAAAAGACTGGCAAATCTTCCTTCCGGATGCAGTCATGGAAATCAAACGTGTGAGTCACTGAATTTTGGCCTAAAATTGAACCTGTGGTATTGAAGATGACGTGTTGCATCACGTGATCCTGGGGCAGCATACCAGTTCCCAGAAGCCACCTTCCCTCACTTCCTCTTCCGGCTGGAGTCCAGGAAGCTGCTTCTCTTCCTGGGATCTGTGTCCAGGCTCACCTGTCTGAGCACCTGCTGACAGAAGACAGCAAAACGTTCGGGTCTCAGGTTGGTTTTCCTTGCCTAGGTAGTTTACAGAAGATTCCTTAGAAAACATGGAGATGGGGAAAATGTTAAGGATGGAGGAGAAGCTGCTTGTGTAAGGAAGGTTGTATTTTTCCAAGAGTGTTTCTTTATGCTGAGCAGGTAAAATAGGTCATTCGAAGTTCAAATCACCACAAACTATTGAAATTTCAGAGAACTTTTACTGCAGCATTCTGATACCTGTGGGCTGGTGGATCAATGTGTATGGAAACAGCTGTAGTTTACCATGGACACTTGGGTAGGATAGGGACTATCTCGGATGGATAGAGCAAAGGGATTCCCTGTAATATTTCCACACAGGCACATAGAAGTCCTGGGTCATCCTCAGCTAGCCTTGCTCTACCCATTTTCCCCTCTCTTCTGACCTGCTATTCCATTCCGTCCCCTCTCTCCCCACCCACCTCTCGCCTTCCCCCTTCCCACTTTAGTGCACCTTCTCCCCTTAGTATGCACACCTAGGAACAAACATTGGTTTGGCACGTGTGGCCAAGGATGTACACTGGTTCCATCCATAGCATGTTGGGAAAATGTCAGAATTTCATTCTTCTCTGCCGCTCACTATTTATCATTGATTTGTTCTGTTTTTCTTATATCACGTTATGGTAGAAAATCATCGTGACCACACACCATGCATTGGGAATGATTTTTTTTTCTCTTTCTTTCTGTGGAAGAGTTTAAGAACCCATGTTCTAAACTCTTTGAAAGGTTGGGTTAGGTGAAATTCAACATCCAACCCACCACATGCTCAGCTTCTCTATATGGTTAAACTCATTACCACCGATCCACTCCTGAGTTTGCTCTCTGTATCATTGATTTGGAAATATATCTCAAGGTTAATTTGCTTAGGTCAGATATGCAAGGACATTCTTGAATATCTACTAGTCCTCAACTTATCTCTTTGGTTAGGTTCATTACCACTGTTCCACTCCTGAATTTGCTCTCTGTACCATTAATTTGGAAATATTTTACAAGGTCAATCTGCTTAGGGAGATATGCAAGGACATTCTTGGATATCTACTCGAATTTCTTGCAAATGACTTTGACTTTGTCAAGAATAAGTCTGGTTTATCATGCTTCTGAAAATCTCTGTATTAGGATGACATTCCTTTTGATCTCTCTTTGTATGATCTAGGTTTATCTCTCTTCACGTTTCCTTTTTTTTGTTTATCATTTTGATAGAGGCAAAATTGTTCCCTTTGGTTAAGATTGGTTTATTTTACCTACGGGAATCATACATTCACTCTGATATAATTCTAACAGCATGGAGTATCTTGTTTTTGTCAGACGCAGTAGTTGGTGTACTCCTCCATTGATCCCGCACCCATCTGTGCTCCACCTATTCTACTGGGCTCCTTGGATCATGGGATGTACTCCATGCCACAATGTGGGAAATATCTGAGAGTTCCCATCATGTCTTTGTTCATGACACTCTTTTTCTTTTCTCTTGGACCTAGGAAAGCCCAACGTCAGCATCTGAGGAAATGGGATCTGATTGGAATAACATGAGACAGTCAGCAGAGCGTGCCTCACGGCCTCTGGCCCCGACGCTCATTCAAATCCAGAATAAGAAGCCACAGCAGAGGGGAGCTCTGAGGCATAGGGCTCTTCCCCCTCAGGAGGAGGACCCCAGGGTATGTGGACTTTGGAGGCAATGGGAAGCCAGGGGGCGACACAGGTCAGAATCTTGGTTACATCCTCTCAGATTGCCTCAACCATCCAATTGTCCCTTGCCAACCCTCGAGGACCTGCCCAGCACATCCTCTCAGCTTAGTTTCTTTCTAGGATGGGAGGAGGCATCTTTTGGAACCAGTTGAAACCCATGCATCCCAACGTTTGTCCTGTTTTTGAAATCTGGCCCAGGGTCCTCAAGTTGCAACATCCAAACCTTCCTTCCAGTGCCCCTGTATAATAGGTGATTCCACAAACGTGTTCTAGGACCTTTGAATCCCGAGATGTTCATGGTTCACAGGCCTGAGTGCCTGAACTAAAAGGAGAGGAAACTAAGACTTAAAATCTCTATTTGTCTGTAAAAGGGCAGAGCTGGTTGTGCTTGGGCTGACTCCTGACAACTTGTGCTTTTCCACCATCAGATGAAGTGTAAGGAATGTGGGGCTTTTGGACACACTGCGAGGAGCAGAAGATGCCCCATCAAGCACTGGGATGGTGCTCTGGCCCCACAACCCTTGGGCCCAAAGAAGGAGAAGGAGAACCAGGCACCAAGCAAGCCTGAGAATCTCCAGAGCACAGGGGCCTGTGAGCAGCCAGCCAGAGCAAAGTGCCATGTGCAGAGGTGAGGGATGGGTAAGGTGGCATCCAAGCCTCGGGCACAAAACTCCAGGGGGGTGGTGTCTCTCCTTCTCCACACAGTCATCTCCAAACATCCACATGCAGCTCCTGGTTGGGTCAATGGAGAGAGAGAGACAATGACTCCATGTCCCAAAGCCACAGCCTGCAGCTCATTCTCCTTTGCATTCAATTATGAAAGAGATGGGTTCAGGGCACCATAATTAACATGAACATGGGAGGCACAAAATCAATGTGTCCACATGGAACTACTTAGTGGGAAATGAGAGGGCTGCCTGGACGTAGGGACTGGGTGTTGTAGGAGGAAAGGCACAGACTTGGGGGAGAACCCAGTGTAGCACATGAGACATTAAGAAAACGGGCACCTCACATTCTGCTCCCGACTCTACATCCATCCAAATGCCATCGTGTGTTCTACAGGCAAGAAGAGGAATGGGGAAAGGCTCTGCTCCAGACATGGAGTACCAGTAGGAGACCCCAGGGTAGGCAGCAACCCAAATGGAAGGAAGAGACAGAACCCAGTGCCTACCTAAGGGTGAGTATGTGCATGGTTGCCTGCTCTTTTGGTGACTAGGATAAGCATGATATGTTCCTTTTCTGTGGCCCTTCTGCCTGAGAGATTTGCTATCAACATTGAACCCCAATGTGACTCCTGCTTTTGATCTTTCACATTTGCCCTTTCCAATTTTTTTGTGTTACTTTTTTCATATTCCCCATGACGTGGTGCATGGGCTCATGGGGTCATAGTTGACTCCAGCGTCTCAAAGGACACAATGTCCAATGCAGGCATATTCCTATTGAAAGTGGGAGAACACTCTCAGCTTCTGTAAGCCAACTCCTCAGGGTTCACACTCTGATGAGAGGAGCATTAGCCACGGACATGCCATGGAAGAACACACAAAAGAGCCCTGCCCCTCCCAATGCATGAGACCTCTGATTAAGAATGGGATATTTCCCAATGTGCCCTGAAACATGTCACGTCGTTCTTGGAATGGGTCCTTGGCTGATAGCCATGGAGGTGGAGGTGGAGTGCCCCTTTTCCTTTCCTGGGCTGATGACTTGTCTTCCGGTTCCACTCTATGTTCTGTAGCCAAATTCATGTGTTGGTGGGCCTTGTTGGTGCTTGAGAAAGTGCAGGGACTCAGGAGATTTTCCTGTGTTTGTCTTTTCCTCCAGAAACCCAGCAGGCCACTGCCCGTCCACACGACCAGTACGAGGTGTGTCCCGGGCTCTCTGTTTGAGAGTCAGCCTCGTGTCCAGAACTTGGATGAGAGTCTCACCTTCAGTAGCGCACATCCCTTTCAGATACCTGAACTTGGACTCAACTCAGGTCCTGGGATGCAGACACAACAGGATGTGAGCATCCCTGGCACCATCCAGTCGGCAGCAAGGCACTCAGGGCAGATCCCTGCCCTCCTTGGGAAGAAAGCACCTGAAACGCCAGAGGTTGTCTCCTCTAAAGTTGCCCAGACTTCTGCCCAAATTCTCAGAGGGGGCCATGTGCTCCGCCCTCCTTTACTAGCCAGTTGTCCTGACGTTAGCAAAGAGCCCTGCCTGCAGCCTGCAGCATGTCCACAGGGCCAGGGCCACAAACTTAGCCTCCAGGCCTCAGGCAAGAGACAGGCTCAGGTCCACAAACAGACTGGTCAGAATGCCCCAAAGAAATTCAGGCTGGGGCAAAGTCTTACTCAACGGGGGAACACCTGTGAGCCAGGCTCAGAGGCTGGGAAATCTCTGCCTTCTTGGCAAGATACAAGTGGAATCAGACTAAAAGGGTCACCCCAGGTGACCAGAAAATCTCCAGCCCATGATTCCAGCATGGATCTTTGCCCTCCCAAGGAAAGCCCTTTCCTGAATCCAGTCAAGCCGTGTACCAAATCGAGTCCACCAGCACCCAGCTGTGTTGCCCGACAGCCCCTCCTAATGGTCTTCAAGAGAATGCACAAAAACTGGTGGAGATCCAGGTTCATTGCTGATCTCCCTTCCTCTCCAGCTGCTGCAAAGACCAGTGCTCTTGCTGACACTCCTCCCTATCTTGATGAGTGGGAGTGTCCCAGCTCCCAGGAGCCAGTGAGTGTCCTCTATGAAGACCTTCTTGTGTCCTCCTCCTCTGAGGACAGTGACATGGAATGAGGCACACCATAGCAGGGAAGAATGACCCTTGGGGCTCCAATAACTTGCAGGGTCTCTCATGCAGGAGCAGGTGGCACCAGGGTCACAGGACCTTTCTAGCTATGGAGTAGGAGCCTAGGCTGGGACTTCAGAAAGCTCTGGCACAGCCACAGACCCTGCCTGCATCTGATGCATAGCCACCTGTCCAGAACTCAGAGACGAGACTCCTCTGAATGGTGTTTCCAGGGGATGGTCCAATGTGCTCATGTCACCTTCCACAGGCTTTCAATGGGATGACAAATAGATGTATATGCAGGTGTAGAGATTGAAGTTGGACAGAAGTAGAAGGCTCAAGTTTGTCCTTTTTTGTCCTATGACTGCATGGAGGTTTACACTGGCTGATCACTGGGACCTCTGTCCTGGGCTTCAGTGGACCTTCTTGACACTCGAGTGTGGTCATGGAAAGCATTGTGGGCAATTTCTCTCCTTTCCTTTTTTGTTCCTTGCCCCTTATAATAATCATGTACTTGACGCTTCTCTGAATCCTCAATCAATTTTCCCCATGTTTTACTGTGTGCATCCTTTGAGTGCTCAATAGGCATATGATTTTCTACTTTGTCTTTCCTGAAAACTGCATTTTTTTGTGTCCTAGTGCTCAATTGTAATGACTTGGACAGCCCGAATGTCTCAGATGATGTCCACATGGCAATTAAGATCACTCGTTTGGTGTAGTTCAGGATATCACTGAATTTCACATACTACCATAATAAATGGGTGAAATTGTGTATCCCAGATCATCGAAGTCACTTGCGATTTGGGGGCCTGAACATTGAGGCTTTTCAACTCTCTCTCTGGGTGCTCTTAATTGTGAGCATTTGTGGAACCACTTCAGCTGGTGGAAGGAGCTCTTTTCGTTCACACCCAGTCCCCATTTCCAATGTCTGGGAACATGTGTGTCCAGGGTCCAGAATGAACCTGTGGTGTTTTAGCCAAGATTTATTAACTGGACACTCCCTTCTCCCGATGGCACTGACATGGCTGTCCCTATTCAGACACAGCCTGGGGTGATGTGGATTCTGATCCACAGGCAGGAGATTTTGCAGGGAAACAGGGAGGAGAAACATGGAGCTCCTCAATTTGATTTTGGAGCCCGAAAGAAAGGAGATATGTGAACACTGATGTCTGGCAATGCAGCTCTTGAGATACATTCCATATTCAGATTTGATTGTTTCCTCAGTGTAGGCTTTCCTGTACATTTCCTGTCTCCACTCCTGATGTGGAGAGTGCCATAAATACAGGGGCCTGTCCTAGGCCCCCCAAGTATCGTAGGAGTTCCTTCTCCCACCCGTGCTGTGAGCATCTTTCACCAAGTGATGTACATTTAGTGAGGGAAGGAAGGTGTGGAGAGGCCGGGGGAGTATTGTGAACAATGCAGAGGGTGAAGGAATGTTATCTGCTCACCAGTGTGCACTCAGGTGTACTTTGTTCTGTGCCCATATCACATATACTTGGGTCTAAAATAAAGGTGTGCAGAACACCCGGGTGCCAGAGCCATGACTGGACCAGAGAAAAGCTTGGCTAGGCTGGCATTCCGTGTCCATTAGCAGGAGTGACTCTGAACAGGCATAGGGCCAAGAAGGTCCCTGAAAGTGAGCCTGTTTCTCTGATGAGCAAAAGTGTATCAGTCAACTGTGTCCATGTGGCAGTGAGATTAAAAACTGGTTGCAGGGCTTTCCTGTGCCCTGGCACATGGAGACACGAAATTCTTACAGATTGCAGTGGTAGGGGAGGAGTCATGCCCTTGAGCAAACATAACTTTGGTGTGCTTCTGGCTTCAATAAGAGGCAAAACATAAGGGCATGCGCCACTCTGGCTATCTTGGTTTTAGATTGTGTCCACTGCTTGCCCACAATAAAGGCTTCATTGGAATGGTAAACTGTGGTCTGAGAGTGATTTGAAGATCTCCCTATCTGTATAACATTTGAAACTGTGAAAGCGTGAAAATGTTTCTGTTTCACATGCAGGTGGCTGAAATGGCAATACTGCTTTGAAAAAATGCAACCTCTAATACTTTCTGGATCTTCCTTTGTATGAAAACATCTGTACCAAAAGACTTCTAAACCCACAGGTGTATTTGCACACACAAAAAGAAACAATCCCTCCAATAGTAACATGTGCACACACAACTCACACAAAAACAACAGCACTTCTCTTAGTCCTTTTACTTTTCCAAGTGAAAAAAGACGAGTGAAACATATATTTTTAAAACACCCTACCAGCCTCACAGCCTGGAAATGGTCACAGTGTACTAAGGTTTTTTCCATGTCCTGGAGCAATAAATTATTGGTAATTAGACACTCTGCGAATTGTAGCTTCTCCCAGGCCTCTCATGTCCCTTAGATGGAAACTGGGAAAAGCACGCAAAGCAGCTCTCCGGAAGTTCAAAGAAATATGCCCCGAAATTCCTAATCCACCCAGTCCATGGATTTCTGAGAAGTGATTGGTGGATCTGACATGGATAGAGAGGGGGCGGTGGGTGGTTGACCTGCAGGCTGAAGAGATGAGGAAGCCTTTCCTATGGAAAGCATTTCAGAGAATGTCTCTCTTTCTTCTGAGCTCCCAGCAGGAATCTGTTCTGGTCCTTGATCCTCCACATATGGAGGCAGCTTTCATCCACTAGAAAGAACTGTCTCAGATGGATGACATGAGGAACTGCAAAGGTTTCCATCCCATATTCCTGATGATCAAGTCGACCTGGGTTCTCTTGTACTTGCAGAGTCATCAGTGACATTGGGGCCAATGCAAAGCTGAACAACAATTTGACTCCAGCTCACGTGTTGGCTCCATAGCCTTCCTGTGCTGTCTGTCGTATTCGTAGATCTGCATGCTGAGTGGGATGCAAGCCACCATAATTTTTGCTCTCCACTGCCCTGGCCATATCATCCAGCCCTGGCCTGTGTTGGATGCTGCCATCCACCCCTCTCAGCATTATTTTTCTTAATCCAACCTCTGTGTATGTGCTCAAATGTGTCCTGTGGAGATTCTCTTCTATCCTGCATGTTAAGAATACCATGGGTCCAGAGTCAACTCCCCCTTCTCCCTTGGAAGGGTTCTGACCTGTAACAATTGGGTTTCCCAAATGGGGACCTTTGGAGGCACTGAATTGGGTCAATGGACAGAAACACTTTCTTTTAGCTTCGGCTAGAATGCATTCTGTTCCCTCCGAAATATTCTATAGAATATTTTCCTCCACTTCCTTCATTGACTGAGGGGCTCTGAGGCTCAGAATGAGCAGAGCTGCATTCAACTAGCAGGTGTTTCAAATATTCCACAGCCCAGTGCCACCCATAGAAAGACTCTTCCAGGCAGACAGTTTCTCTCTAGCAGCCCAAAGTGGATTGAAAGAAACTGTTGCTTAAGTGGCATGTGCCCAGGCTCACTTTTTGGAACTTGCAGGTAGAGAAGAACCCAAGAGGACTTGAACAACAGCTGCATTTGATGGAGCAGAATTGGGCTTAATAAGGACATCCTCCCTAGACTGCTCTCACCTGTGGAGGGAAGTTGCCTCTTTGTCTCCACCATCAATGACTAGTAGAATTTCCTGCCTGACCTCAAGTGAAAGAGAGATACTTCCCCTTTCGGAGATGGTTTTCCAAGGGGGAATTTTCCATGTACTCACATGATCACTAGTCGACCCAGCACACCCACTACCTTGGGGTCAGATCCACAATGCTTTCTGAGGACTTAAGGAGATGAGAAAGCTTTGGGTGTGGCCTATTCACAGCCTGGAGCACTGAAAGGGTTCTGTTCTCCAAAGGCTCTTTGGGAAAATGAGAAGTAATGAAGTAGATTCCTTACAAGGATGGTTCAAGTGTATTTAGGGAAGTCCAGTAGCTTCACCAATTTTCAAGGAGGACAGCAGGCAATCGGTAATGGGATGCACATGGATCCACTCTCACCAAACAAACAAACAAACAAAAATCTCCGGAAAACAATTCTAGCTGCTTATGTGTGCCCTCCCATTTGTGTGGGGAAGTGGGGTATGGAGTGGTGTGTGTGTGTGTGGGTGTGTGTGTGAGTGTGTGTGTGTTTGTTTGTGTGTGTGCACATGTGTTTATGGACATGATCATGTGCATATTCGTATGCATGTGCCTGTGTGTTCATATGTACTTTCGCATTAGATAGAGCCTAATAATATTACAGACTAATAATGCATTGTGTTGGTATTCCTTCAAAACTCTTCATGAGAAACAAACAGTTTCATTCTTTCTTCAATTACATTATTTTGACTATCTTTCCTGATAGATTCTCATGATGCTTTCAGTTGGAAAATTCGTAGCTATCTTAGAATTGATTCTACCCATTATTTCAAGAACTATGAAAAGATGGGGCAAGGGTTGTTGCTCAGTTGCAGAGTGCTGGCCTCCCACCTGTTGGCGAATGTGTTTTGATTCCACTCACTGCACATACATAAATGCATAAACAAAAGTTCCATGAACACGTAAACATATTAACAGCGAAAACGGAAATCATCTAAAGGGAGTGTGGGAGTAACGGCTGCATTCACTTTTCTGTGATATTGGAATTTTGCAAACCTATTGAGGTACCAGGTGTTCTGAACTGTGCACCCATATGCCTGTGTATTCAAAAGTGCAAATCGATGTGAATAAAATCCTTGGTGACCTACACAGGAAGGGACAACAGCACAAAAGCCCTGGTAGATTGCTGGGAAAACCTTTTGGCAAGGGACCCTTGAGACTTACACAGGAGAATTTTTCCTCTGCAGCAATATTTCAGGATTGGCCCTGGTGAGCGCCTGAAGGGATGCCCTGGGGGCGGGGGCAGGGAGCTGAATCCAGAAACATACACTTTTCCACCAAGGGACCTCAGAAGCCCACCAGATTTGGAAGAGAAAGAAGGGGCATCAGCCCTCAGCAGCAGGCTCTCTTTAAGCCCTATGGTTATTCTGGGCACTTGAATGTCCACAAATGTCATTCCAAACCCAGCAAAAAAGAAATACTCTTCCAATGAAAATTTAGAATCTGATGCAGTGCAGAGCTTATTATGTCGCAGAAAGCATGGAAGCATTGGGCAGCATTTCTTTGAATGCTGGAATCCTTAAGTTAAAATGGCAGCGTTAAACAAACAAACAAACTAACAAACAAACAACAAAAACAACAAAAAACTTTGACACCCCAGAGAGCCAAACTTGTAAAAACTCCAAGCCCCTTAGGTCAACTGGCCTGTGCCTTCTTCCCAGCACATCAAAATCATTCAAACTCTGGAGTTTGAACATCTGTAAAAGAAAAGTACTGACTGGAAAAGACTGGCAAATCTTCCTTCCGGATGCAGTCATGGAAATCAAACGTGTGAGTCACTGAATTTTGGCCTAAAATTGAACCTGTGGTATTGAAGATGACGTGTTGCATCACGTGATCCTGGGGCAGCATACCAGTTCCCAGAAGCCACCTTCCCTCACTTCCTCTTCCGGCTGGAGTCCAGGAAGCTGCTTCTCTTCCTGGGATCTGTGTCCAGGCTCACCTGTCTGAGCACCTGCTGACAGAAGACAGCAAAACGTTCGGGTCTCAGGTTGGTTTTCCTTGCCTAGGTAGTTTACAGAAGATTCCTTAGAAAACATGGAGATGGGGAAAATGTTAAGGATGGAGGAGAAGCTGCTTGTGTAAGGAAGGTTGTATTTTTCCAAGAGTGTTTCTTTATGCTGAGCAGGTAAAATAGGTCATTCGAAGTTCAAATCACCACAAACTATTGAAATTTCAGAGAACTTTTACTGCAGCATTCTGATACCTGTGGGCTGGTGGATCAATGTGTATGGAAACAGCTGTAGTTTACCATGGACACTTGGGTAGGATAGGGACTATCTCGGATGGATAGAGCAAAGGGATTCCCTGTAATATTTCCACACAGGCACATAGAAGTCCTGGGTCATCCTCAGCTAGCCTTGCTCTACCCATTTTCCCCTCTCTTCTGACCTGCTATTCCATTCCGTCCCCTCTCTCCCCACCCACCTCTCGCCTTCCCCCTTCCCACTTTAGTGCACCTTCTCCCCTTAGTATGCACACCTAGGAACAAACATTGGTTTGGCACGTGTGGCCAAGGATGTACACTGGTTCCATCCATAGCATGTTGGGAAAATGTCAGAATTTCATTCTTCTCTGCCGCTCACTATTTATCATTGATTTGTTCTGTTTTTCTTATATCACGTTATGGTAGAAAATCATCGTGACCACACACCATGCATTGGGAATGATTTTTTTTTCTCTTTCTTTCTGTGGAAGAGTTTAAGAACCCATGTTCTAAACTCTTTGAAAGGTTGGGTTAGGTGAAATTCAACATCCAACCCGCCACATGCTCAGCTTCTCTATATGGTTAAACTCATTACCACCGATCCACTCCTGAGTTTGCTCTCTGTATCATTGATTTGGAAATATATCTCAAGGTTAATTTGCTTAGGTCAGATATGCAAGGACATTCTTGAATATCTATTAGTCCTCAACTTATCTCTTTGGTTAGGTTCATTACCACTGTTCCACTCCTGAATTTGCTCTCTGTACCATTAATTTGGAAATATTTTACAAGGTCAATCTGCTTAGGGAGATATGCAAGGACATTCTTGGATATCTACTCGAATTTCTTGCAAATGACTTTGACTTTGTCAAGAATAAGTCTGGTTTATCATGCTTCTGAAAATCTCTGTATTAGGATGACATTCCTTTTGATCTCTCTTTGTATGATCTAGGTTTATCTCTCTTCACGTTTCCTTTTTTTTGTTTATCATTTTGATAGAGGCAAAATTGTTCCCTTTGGTTAAGATTGGTTTATTTTACCTACGGGAATCATACATTCACTCTGATATAATTCTAACAGCATGGAGTATCTTGTTTTTGTCAGACGCAGTAGTTGGTGTACTCCTCCATTGATCCCGCACCCATCTGTGCTCCACCTATTCTACTGGGCTCCTTGGATCATGGGATGTACTCCATGCCACAATGTGGGAAATATCTGAGAGTTCCCATCATGTCTTTGTTCATGACACTCTTTTTCTTTTCTCTTGGACCTAGGAAAGCCCAACGTCAGCATCTGAGGAAATGGGATCTGATTGGAATAACATGAGACAGTCAGCAGAGCGTGCCTCACGGCCTCTGGCCCCGACGCTCATTCAAATCCAGAATAAGAAGCCACAGCAGAGGGGAGCTCTGAGGCATAGGGCTCTTCCCCCTCAGGAGGAGGACCCCAGGGTATGTGGACTTTGGAGGCAATGGGAAGCCAGGGGGCGACACAGGTCAGAATCTTGGTTACATCCTCTCAGATTGCCTCAACCATCCAATTGTCCCTTGCCAACCCTCGAGGACCTGCCCAGCACATCCTCTCAGCTTAGTTTCTTTCTAGGATGGGAGGAGGCATCTTTTGGAACCAGTTGAAACCCATGCATCCCAACGTTTGTCCTGTTTTTGAAATCTGGCCCAGGGTCCTCAAGTTGCAACATCCAAACCTTCCTTCCAGTGCCCCTGTATAATAGGTGATTCCACAAACGTGTTCTAGGACCTTTGAATCCCGAGATGTTCATGGTTCACAGGCCTGAGTGCCTGAACTAAAAGGAGAGGAAACTAAGACTTAAAATCTCTATTTGTCTGTAAAAGGGCAGAGCTGGTTGTGCTTGGGCTGACTCCTGACAACTTGTGCTTTTCCACCATCAGATGAAGTGTAAGGAATGTGGGGCTTTTGGACACACTGCGAGGAGCAGAAGATGCCCCATCAAGCACTGGGATGGTGCTCTGGCCCCACAACCCTTGGGCCCAAAGAAGGAGAAGGAGAACCAGGCACCAAGCAAGCCTGAGAATCTCCAGAGCACAGGGGCCTGTGAGCAGCCAGCCAGAGCAAAGTGCCATGTGCAGAGGTGAGGGATGGGTAAGGTGGCATCCAAGCCTCGGGCACAAAACTCCAGGGGGGTGGTGTCTCTCCTTCTCCACACAGTCATCTCCAAACATCCACATGCAGCTCCTGGTTGGGTCAATGGAGAGAGAGAGACAATGACTCCATGTCCCAAAGCCACAGCCTGCAGCTCATTCTCCTTTGCATTCAATTATGAAAGAGATGGGTTCAGGGCACCATAATTAACATGAACATGGGAGGCACAAAATCAATGTGTCCACATGGAACTACTTAGTGGGAAATGAGAGGGCTGCCTGGACGTAGGGACTGGGTGTTGTAGGAGGAAAGGCACAGACTTGGGGGAGAACCCAGTGTAGCACATGAGACATTAAGAAAACGGGCACCTCACATTCTGCTCCCGACTCTACATCCATCCAAATGCCATCGTGTGTTCTACAGGCAAGAAGAGGAATGGGGAAAGGCTCTGCTCCAGACATGGAGTACCAGTAGGAGACCCCAGGGTAGGCAGCAACCCAAATGGAAGGAAGAGACAGAACCCAGTGCCTACCTAAGGGTGAGTATGTGCATGGTTGCCTGCTCTTTTGGTGACTAGGATAAGCATGATATGTTCCTTTTCTGTGGCCCTTCTGCCTGAGAGATTTGCTATCAACATTGAACCCCAATGTGACTCCTGCTTTTGATCTTTCACATTTGCCCTTTCCAATTTTTTTGTGTTACTTTTTTCATA
This sequence comes from Spermophilus citellus, assembly GCF_964194105.1. Classification (NCBI taxonomy): domain Eukaryota; kingdom Metazoa; phylum Chordata; class Mammalia; order Rodentia; family Sciuridae; genus Spermophilus; species Spermophilus citellus. Next base: position 2,645,925 of record NW_027673039.1, on the reverse strand, counting down.
TTCCCCATGACGTGGTGCATGGGCTCATGGGGTCATAGTTGACTCCAGCGTCTCAAAGGACACAATGTCCAATGCAGGCATATTCCTATTGAAAGTGGGAGAACACTCTCAGCTTCTGTAAGCCAACTCCTCAGGGTTCACACTCTGATGAGAGGAGCATTAGCCACGGACATGCCATGGAAGAACACACAAAAGAGCCCTGCCCCTCCCAATGCATGAGACCTCTGATTAAGAATGGGATATTTCCCAATGTGCCCTGAAACATGTCACGTCGTTCTTGGAATGGGTCCTTGGCTGATAGCCATGGAGGTGGAGGTGGAGTGCCCCTTTTCCTTTCCTGGGCTGATGACTTGTCTTCCGGTTCCACTCTATGTTCTGTAGCCAAATTCATGTGTTGGTGGGCCTTGTTGGTGCTTGAGAAAGTGCAGGGACTCAGGAGATTTTCCTGTGTTTGTCTTTTCCTCCAGAAACCCAGCAGGCCACTGCCCGTCCACACGACCAGTACGAGGTGTGTCCCGGGCTCTCTGTTTGAGAGTCAGCCTCGTGTCCAGAACTTGGATGAGAGTCTCACCTTCAGTAGCGCACATCCCTTTCAGATACCTGAACTTGGACTCAACTCAGGTCCTGGGATGCAGACACAACAGGATGTGAGCATCCCTGGCACCATCCAGTCGGCAGCAAGGCACTCAGGGCAGATCCCTGCCCTCCTTGGGAAGAAAGCACCTGAAACGCCAGAGGTTGTCTCCTCTAAAGTTGCCCAGACTTCTGCCCAAATTCTCAGAGGGGGCCATGTGCTCCGCCCTCCTTTACTAGCCAGTTGTCCTGACGTTAGCAAAGAGCCCTGCCTGCAGCCTGCAGCATGTCCACAGGGCCAGGGCCACAAACTTAGCCTCCAGGCCTCAGGCAAGAGACAGGCTCAGGTCCACAAACAGACTGGTCAGAATGCCCCAAAGAAATTCAGGCTGGGGCAAAGTCTCACTCAACGGGGGAACACCTGTGAGCCAGGCTCAGAGGCTGGGAAATCTCTGCCTTCTTGGCAAGATACAAGTGGAATCAGACTAAAAGGGTCACCCCAGGTGACCAGAAAATCTCCAGCCCATGATTCCAGCATGGATCTTTGCCCTCCCAAGGAAAGCCCTTTCCTGAATCCAGTCAAGCCGTGTACCAAATCGAGTCCACCAGCACCCAGCTGTGTTGCCCGACAGCCCCTCCTAATGGTCTTCAAGAGAATGCACAAAAACTGGTGGAGATCCAGGTTCATTGCTGATCTCCCTTCCTCTCCAGCTGCTGCAAAGACCAGTGCTCTTGCTGACACTCCTTCCTATCTTGATGAGTGGGAGTGTCCCAGCTCCCAGGAGCCAGTGAGTGTCCTCTATGAAGACCTTCTTGTGTCCTCCTCCTCTGAGGACAGTGACATGGAATGAGGCACACCATAGCAGGGAAGAATGACCCTTGGGGCTCCAATAACTTGCAGGGTCTCTCATGCAGGAGCAGGTGGCACCAGGGTCACAGGACCTTTCTAGCTATGGAGTAGGAGCCTAGGCTGGGACTTCAGAAAGCTCTGGCACAGCCACAGACCCTGCCTGCATCTGATGCATAGCCACCTGTCCAGAACTCAGAGACGAGACTCCTCTGAATGGTGTTTCCAGGGGATGGTCCAATGTGCTCATGTCACCTTCCACAGGCTTTCAATGGGATGACAAATAGATGTATATGCAGGTGTAGAGATTGAAGTTGGACAGAAGTAGAAGGCTCAAGTTTGTCCTTTTTTGTCCTATGACTGCATGGAGGTTTACACTGGCTGATCACTGGGACCTCTGTCCTGGGCTTCAGTGGACCTTCTTGACACTCGAGTGTGGTCATGGAAAGCATTGTGGGCAATTTCTCTCCTTTCCTTTTTTGTTCCTTGCCCCTTATAATAATCATGTACTTGACGCTTCTCTGAATCCTCAATCAATTTTCCCCATGTTTTACTGTGTGCATCCTTTGAGTGCTCAATAGGCATATGATTTTCTACTTTGTCTTTCCTGAAAACTGCATTTTTTTGTGTCCTAGTGCTCAATTGTAATGACTTGGACAGCCCGAATGTCTCAGATGATGTCCACATGGCAATTAAGATCACTCGTTTGGTGTAGTTCAGGATATCACTGAATTTCACATACTACCATAATAAATGGGTGAAATTGTGTATCCCAGATCATCGAAGTCACTTGCGATTTGGGGGCCTGAACATTGAGGCTTTTCAACTCTCTCTCTGGGTGCTCTTAATTGTGAGCATTTGTGGAACCACTTCAGCTGGTGGAAGGAGCTCTTTTCGTTCACACCCAGTCCCCATTTCCAATGTCTGGGAACATGTGTGTCCAGGGTCCAGAATGAACCTGTGGTGTTTTAGCCAAGATTTATTAACTGGACACTCCCTTCTCCCGATGGCACTGACATGGCTGTCCCTATTCAGACACAGCCTGGGGTGATGTGGATTCTGATCCACAGGCAGGAGATTTTGCAGGGAAACAGGGAGGAGAAACATGGAGCTCCTCAATTTGATTTTGGAGCCCGAAAGAAAGGAGATATGTGAACACTGATGTCTGGCAATGCAGCTCTTGAGATACATTCCATATTCAGATTTGATTGTTTCCTCAGTGTAGGCTTTCCTGTACATTTCCTGTCTCCACTCCTGATGTGGAGAGTGCCATAAATACAGGGGCCTGTCCTAGGCCCCCCAAGTATCGTAGGAGTTCCTTCTCCCACCCGTGCTGTGAGCATCTTTCACCAAGTGATGTACATTTAGTGAGGGAAGGAAGGTGTGGAGAGGCCGGGGGAGTATTGTGAACAATGCAGAGGGTGAAGGAATGTTATCTGCTCACCAGTGTGCACTCAGGTGTACTTTGTTCTGTGCCCATATCACATATACTTGGGTCTAAAATAAAGGTGTGCAGAACACCCGGGTGCCAGAGCCATGACTGGACCAGAGAAAAGCTTGGCTAGGCTGGCATTCCGTGTCCATTAGCAGGAGTGACTCTGAACAGGCATAGGGCCAAGAAGGTCCCTGAAAGTGAGCCTGTTTCTCTGATGAGCAAAAGTGTATCAGTCAACTGTGTCCATGTGGCAGTGAGATTAAAAACTGGTTGCAGGGCTTTCCTGTGCCCTGGCACATGGAGACACGAAATTCTTACAGATTGCAGTGGTAGGGGAGGAGTCATGCCCTTGAGCAAACATAACTTTGGTGTGCTTCTGGCTTCAATAAGAGGCAAAACATAAGGGCATGCGCCACTCTGGCTATCTTGGTTTTAGATTGTGTCCACTGCTTGCCCACAATAAAGGCTTCATTGGAATGGTAAACTGTGGTCTGAGAGTGATTTGAAGATCTCCCTATCTGTATAACATTTGAAACTGTGAAAGCGTGAAAATGTTTCTGTTTCACATGCAGGTGGCTGAAATGGCAATACTGCTTTGAAAAAATGCAACCTCTAATACTTTCTGGATCTTCCTTTGTATGAAAACATCTGTACCAAAAGACTTCTAAACCCACAGGTGTATTTGCACACACAAAAAGAAACAATCCCTCCAATAGTAACATGTGCACACACAACTCACACAAAAACAACAGCACTTCTCTTAGTCCTTTTACTTTTCCAAGTGAAAAAAGACGAGTGAAACATATATTTTTAAAACACCCTACCAGCCTCACAGCCTGGAAATGGTCACAGTGTACTAAGGTTTTTTCCATGTCCTGGAGCAATAAATTCTTGGTAATTAGACACTCTGCGAATTGTAGCTTCTCCCAGGCCTCTCATGTCCCTTAGATGGAAACTGGGAAAAGCACGCAATGCAGCTCTCTGGAAGTTCAAAGAAATATGCCCCGAAATTCCTAATCCACCCAGTCCATGGATTTCTGAGAAGTGATTGGTGGATCTGACATGGATAGAGAGGGGGCGGTGGGTGGTTGACCTGCAGGCTGAAGAGATGAGGAAGCCTTTCCTATGGAAAGCATTTCAGAGAATGTCTCTCTTTCTTCTGAGCTCCCAGCAGGAATCTGTTCTGGTCCTTGATCCTCCACATATGGAGGCAGCTTTCATCCACTAGAAAGAACTGTCTCAGATGGATGACATGAGGAACTGCAAAGGTTTCCATCCCATATTCCTGATGATCAAGTCGACCTGGGTTCTCTTGTACTTGCAGAGTCATCAGTGACATTGGGGCCAATGCAAAGCTGAACAACAATTTGACTCCAGCTCACGTGTTGGCTCCATAGCCTTCCTGTGCTGTCTGTCGTATTCGTAGATCTGCATGCTGAGTGGGATGCAAGCCACCATAATTTTTGCTCTCCACTGCCCTGGCCATATCATCCAGCCCTGACCTGTGTTGGATGCTGCCATCCACCCCTCTCAGCATTATTTTTCTTAATCCAACCTCTGTGTATGTGCTCAAATGTGTCCTGTGGAGATTCTCTTCTATCCTGCATGTTAAGAATACCATGGGTCCAGAGTCAACTCCCCCTTCTCCCTTGGAAGGGTTCTGACCTGTAACAATTGGGTTTCCCAAATGGGGACCTTTGGAGGCACTGAATTGGGGCAATGGACAGAAACACTTTCTTTTAGCTTCGGCTAGAATGCATTCTGTTCCCTCCGAAATATTCTATAGAATATTTTCCTCCACTTCCTTCATTGACTGAGGGGCTCTGAGGCTCAGAATGAGCAGAGCTGCATTCAACTAGCAGGTGTTTCAAATATTCCACAGCCCAGTGCCACCCATAGAAAGACTCTTCCAGGCAGACAGTTTCTCTCTAGCAGCCCAAAGTGGATTGAAAGAAACTGTTGCTTAAGTGGCATGTGCCCAGGCTCACTTTTTGGAACTTGCAGGTAGAGAAGAACCCAAGAGGACTTGAACAACAGCTGCATTTGATGGAGCAGAATTGGGCTTAATAAGGACATCCTCCCTAGACTGCTCTCACCTGTGGAGGGAAGTTGCCTCTTTGTCTCCACCACCAATGACTAGTAGAATTTCCTGCCTGACCTCAAGTGAAAGAGAGATACTTCCCCTTTCGGAGATGGTTTTCCAAGGGGGAATTTTCCATGTACTCACATGATCACTAGTCGACCCAGCACACCCACTACCTTGGGGTCAGATCCACAATGCTTTCTGAGGACTTAAGGAGATGAGAAAGCTTTGGGTGTGGCCTATTCACAGCCTGGAGCACTGAAAGGGTTCTGTTCTCCAAAGGCTCTTTGGGAAAATGAGAAGTAATGAAGTAGATTCCTTACAAGGATGGTTCAAGTGTATTTAGGGAAGTCCAGTAGCTTCACCAATTTTCAAGGAGGACAGCAGGCAATCGGTAATGGGATGCACATGGATCCACTCTCACCAAACAAACAAACAAACAAAAATCTCCGGAAAACAATTCTAGCTGCTTATGTGTGCCCTCCCATTTGTGTGGGGAAGTGGGGTATGGAGTGGTGTGTGTGTGTGTGGGTGTGTGTGTGAGTGTGTGTGTGTTTGTTTGTGTGTGTGCACATGTGTTTATGGACATGATCATGTGCATATTCGTATGCATGTGCCTGTGTGTTCATATGTACTTTCGCATTAGATAGAGCCTAATAATATTACAGACTAATAATGCATTGTGTTGGTATTCCTTCAAAACTCTTCATGAGAAACAAACAGTTTCATTCTTTCTTCAATTACATTATTTTGACTATCTTTCCTGATAGATTCCCATGATGCTTTCAGTTGGAAAATTCGTAGCTATCTTAGAATTGATTCTACCCATTATTTCAAGAACTATGAAAAGATGGGGCAAGGGTTGTTGCTCAGTTGCAGAGTGCTGGCCTCCCACCTGTTGGCGAATGTGTTTTGATTCCACTCACTGCACATACATAAATGCATAAACAAAAGTTCCATGAACACGTAAACATATTAACAGCGAAAACGGAAATCATCTAAAGGGAGTGTGGGAGTAACGGCTGCATTCACTTTTCTGTGATATTGGAATTTTGCAAACCTATTGAGGTACCAGGTGTTCTGAACTGTGCACCCATATGCCTGTGTATTCAAAAGTGCAAATCGATGTGAATAAAATCCTTGGTGACCTACACAGGAAGGGACAACAGCACAAAAGCCCTGGTAGATTGCTGGGAAAACCTTTTGGCAAGGGACCCTTGAGACTTACACAGGAGAATTTTTCCTCTGCAGCAATATTTCAGGATTGGCCCTGGTGAGCGCCTGAAGGGATGCCCTGGGGGCGGGGGCAGGGAGCTGAATCCAGAAACATACACTTTTCCACCAAGGGACCTCAGAAGCCCACCAGATTTGGAAGAGAAAGAAGGGGCATCAGCCCTCAGCAGCAGGCTCTCTTTAAGCCCTATGGTTATTCTGGGCACTTGAATGTCCACAAATGTCATTCCAAACCCAGCAAAAAAGAAATACTCTTCCAATGAAAATTTAGAATCTGATGCAGTGCAGAGCTTATTATGTCGCAGAAAGCATGGAAGCATTGGGCAGCATTTCTTTGAATGCTGGAATCCTTAAGTTAAAATGGCAGCGTTAAACAAACAAACAAACTAACAAACAAACAACAAAAACAACAAAAAACTTTGACACCCCAGAGAGCCAAACTTGTAAAAACTCCAAGCCCCTTAGGTCAACTGGCCTGTGCCTTCTTCCCAGCACATCAAAATCATTCAAACTCTGGAGTTTGAACATCTGTAAAAGAAAAGTACTGACTGGAAAAGACTGGCAAATCTTCCTTCCGGATGCAGTCATGGAAATCAAACGTGTGAGTCACTGAATTTTGGCCTAAAATTGAACCTGTGGTATTGAAGATGACGTGTTGCATCACGTGATCCTGGGGCAGCATACCAGTTCCCAGAAGCCACCTTCCCTCACTTCCTCTTCCGGCTGGAGTCCAGGAAGCTGCTTCTCTTCCTGGGATCTGTGTCCAGGCTCACCTGTCTGAGCACCTGCTGACAGAAGACAGCAAAACGTTCGGGTCTCAGGTTGGTTTTCCTTGCCTAGGTAGTTTACAGAAGATTCCTTAGAAAACATGGAGATGGGGAAAATGTTAAGGATGGAGGAGAAGCTGCTTGTGTAAGGAAGGTTGTATTTTTCCAAGAGTGTTTCTTTATGCTGAGCAGGTAAAATAGGTCATTCGAAGTTCAAATCACCACAAACTATTGAAATTTCAGAGAACTTTTACTGCAGCATTCTGATACCTGTGGGCTGGTGGATCAATGTGTATGGAAACAGCTGTAGTTTACCATGGACACTTGGGTAGGATAGGGACTATCTCGGATGGATAGAGCAAAGGGATTCCCTGTAATATTTCCACACAGGCACATAGAAGTCCTGGGTCATCCTCAGCTAGCCTTGCTCTACCCATTTTCCCCTCTCTTCTGACCTGCTATTCCATTCCGTCCCCTCTCTCCCCACCCACCTCTCGCCTTCCCCCTTCCCACTTTAGTGCACCTTCTCCCCTTAGTATGCACACCTAGGAACAAACATTGGTTTGGCACGTGTGGCCAAGGATGTACACTGGTTCCATCCATAGCATGTTGGGAAAATGTCAGAATTTCATTCTTCTCTGCCGCTCACTATTTATCATTGATTTGTTCTGTTTTTCTTATATCACGTTATGGTAGAAAATCATCGTGACCACACACCATGCATTGGGAATGATTTTTTTTTCTCTTTCTTTCTGTGGAAGAGTTTAAGAACCCATGTTCTAAACTCTTTGAAAGGTTGGGTTAGGTGAAATTCAACATCCAACCCGCCACATGCTCAGCTTCTCTATATGGTTAAACTCATTACCACCGATCCACTCCTGAGTTTGCTCTCTGTATCATTGATTTGGAAATATATCTCAAGGTTAATTTGCTTAGGTCAGATATGCAAGGACATTCTTGAATATCTACTAGTCCTCAACTTATCTCTTTGGTTAGGTTCATTACCACTGTTCCACTCCTGAATTTGCTCTCTGTACCATTAATTTGGAAATATTTTACAAGGTCAATCTGCTTAGGGAGATATGCAAGGACATTCTTGGATATCTACTCGAATTTCTTGCAAATGACTTTGACTTTGTCAAGAATAAGTCTGGTTTATCATGCTTCTGAAAATCTCTGTATTAGGATGACATTCCTTTTGATCTCTCTTTGTATGATCTAGGTTTATCTCTCTTCACGTTTCCTTTTTTTTGTTTATCATTTTGATAGAGGCAAAATTGTTCCCTTTGGTTAAGATTGGTTTATTTTACCTACGGGAATCATACATTCACTCTGATATAATTCTAACAGCATGGAGTATCTTGTTTTTGTCAGACGCAGTAGTTGGTGTACTCCTCCATTGATCCCGCACCCATCTGTGCTCCACCTATTCTACTGGGCTCCTTGGATCATGGGATGTACTCCATGCCACAATGTGGGAAATATCTGAGAGTTCCCATCATGTCTTTGTTCATGACACTCTTTTTCTTTTCTCTTGGACCTAGGAAAGCCCAACGTCAGCATCTGAGGAAATGGGATCTGATTGGAATAACATGAGACAGTCAGCAGAGCGTGCCTCACGGCCTCTGGCCCCGACGCTCATTCAAATCCAGAATAAGAAGCCACAGCAGAGGGGAGCTCTGAGGCATAGGGCTCTTCCCCCTCAGGAGGAGGACCCCAGGGTATGTGGACTTTGGAGGCAATGGGAAGCCAGGGGGCGACACAGGTCAGAATCTTGGTTACATCCTCTCAGATTGCCTCAACCATCCAATTGTCCCTTGCCAACCCTCGAGGACCTGCCCAGCACATCCTCTCAGCTTAGTTTCTTTCTAGGATGGGAGGAGGCATCTTTTGGAACCAGTTGAAACCCATGCATCCCAACGTTTGTCCTGTTTTTGAAATCTGGCCCAGGGTCCTCAAGTTGCAACATCCAAACCTTCCTTCCAGTGCCCCTGTATAATAGGTGATTCCACAAACGTGTTCTAGGACCTTTGAATCCCGAGATGTTCATGGTTCACAGGCCTGAGTGCCTGAACTAAAAGGAGAGGAAACTAAGACTTAAAATCTCTATTTGTCTGTAAAAGGGCAGAGCTGGTTGTGCTTGGGCTGACTCCTGACAACTTGTGCTTTTCCACCATCAGATGAAGTGTAAGGAATGTGGGGCTTTTGGACACACTGCGAGGAGCAGAAGATGCCCCATCAAGCACTGGGATGGTGCTCTGGCCCCACAACCCTTGGGCCCAAAGAAGGAGAAGGAGAACCAGGCACCAAGCAAGCCTGAGAATCTCCAGAGCACAGGGGCCTGTGAGCAGCCAGCCAGAGCAAAGTGCCATGTGCAGAGGTGAGGGATGGGTAAGGTGGCATCCAAGCCTCGGGCACAAAACTCCAGGGGGGTGGTGTCTCTCCTTCTCCACACAGTCATCTCCAAACATCCACATGCAGCTCCTGGTTGGGTCAATGGAGAGAGAGAGACAATGACTCCATGTCCCAAAGCCACAGCCTGCAGCTCATTCTCCTTTGCATTCAATTATGAAAGAGATGGGTTCAGGGCACCATAATTAACATGAACATGGGAGGCACAAAATCAATGTGTCCACATGGAACTACTTAGTGGGAAATGAGAGGGCTGCCTGGACGTAGGGACTGGGTGTTGTAGGAGGAAAGGCACAGACTTGGGGGAGAACCCAGTGTAGCACATGAGACATTAAGAAAACGGGCACCTCACATTCTGCTCCCGACTCTACATCCATCCAAATGCCATCGTGTGTTCTACAGGCAAGAAGAGGAATGGGGAAAGGCTCTGCTCCAGACATGGAGTACCAGTAGGAGACCCCAGGGTAGGCAGCAACCCAAATGGAAGGAAGAGACAGAACCCAGTGCCTACCTAAGGGTGAGTATGTGCATGGTTGCCTGCTCTTTTGGTGACTAGGATAAGCATGATATGTTCCTTTTCTGTGGCCCTTCTGCCTGAGAGATTTGCTATCAACATTGAACCCCAATGTGACTCCTGCTTTTGATCTTTCACATTTGCCCTTTCCAATTTTTTTGTGTTACTTTTTTCATATTCCCCATGACGTGGTGCATGGGCTCATGGGGTCATAGTTGACTCCAGCGTCTCAAAGGACACAATGTCCAATGCAGGCATATTCCTATTGAAAGTGGGAGAACACTCTCAGCTTCTGTAAGCCAACTCCTCAGGGTTCACACTCTGATGAGAGGAGCATTAGCCACGGACATGCCATGGAAGAACACACAAAAGAGCCCTGCCCCTCCCAATGCATGAGACCTCTGATTAAGAATGGGATATTTCCCAATGTGCCCTGAAACATGTCACGTCGTTCTTGGAATGGGTCCTTGGCTGATAGCCATGGAGGTGGAGGTGGAGTGCCCCTTTTCCTTTCCTGGGCTGATGACTTGTCTTCCGGTTCCACTCTATGTTCTGTAGCCAAATTCATGTGTTGGTGGGCCTTGTTGGTGCTTGAGAAAGTGCAGGGACTCAGGAGATTTTCCTGTGTTTGTCTTTTCCTCCAGAAACCCAGCAGGCCACTGCCCGTCCACACGACCAGTACGAGGTGTGTCCCGGGCTCTCTGTTTGAGAGTCAGCCTCGTGTCCAGAACTTGGATGAGAGTCTCACCTTCAGTAGCGCACATCCCTTTCAGATACCTGAACTTGGACTCAACTCAGGTCCTGGGATGCAGACACAACAGGATGTGAGCATCCCTGGCACCATCCAGTCGGCAGCAAGGCACTCAGGGCAGATCCCTGCCCTCCTTGGGAAGAAAGCACCTGAAACGCCAGAGGTTGTCTCCTCTAAAGTTGCCCAGACTTCTGCCCAAATTCTCAGAGGGGGCCATGTGCTCCGCCCTCCTTTACTAGCCAGTTGTCCTGACGTTAGCAAAGAGCCCTGCCTGCAGCCTGCAGCATGTCCACAGGGCCAGGGCCACAAACTTAGCCTCCAGGCCTCAGGCAAGAGACAGGCTCAGGTCCACAAACAGACTGGTCAGAATGCCCCAAAGAAATTCAGGCTGGGGCAAAGTCTCACTCAACGGGGGAACACCTGTGAGCCAGGCTCAGAGGCTGGGAAATCTCTGCCTTCTTGGCAAGATACAAGTGGAATCAGACTAAAAGGGTCACCCCAGGTGACCAGAAAATCTCCAGCCCATGATTCCAGCATGGATCTTTGCCCTCCCAAGGAAAGCCCTTTCCTGAATCCAGTCAAGCCGTGTACCAAATCGAGTCCACCAGCACCCAGCTGTGTTGCCCGACAGCCCCTCCTAATGGTCTTCAAGAGAATGCACAAAAACTGGTGGAGATCCAGGTTCATTGCTGATCTCCCTTCCTCTCCAGCTGCTGCAAAGACCAGTGCTCTTGCTGACACTCCTCCCTATCTTGATGAGTGGGAGTGTCCCAGCTCCCAGGAGCCAGTGAGTGTCCTCTATGAAGACCTTCTTGTGTCCTCCTCCTCTGAGGACAGTGACATGGAATGAGGCACACCATAGCAGGGAAGAATGACCCTTGGGGCTCCAATAACTTGCAGGGTCTCTCATGCAGGAGCAGGTGGCACCAGGGTCACAGGACCTTTCTAGCTATGGAGTAGGAGCCTAGGCTGGGACTTCAGAAAGCTCTGGCACAGCCACAGACCCTGCCTGCATCTGATGCATAGCCACCTGTCCAGAACTCAGAGACGAGACTCCTCTGAATGGTGTTTCCAGGGGATGGTCCAATGTGCTCATGTCACCTTCCACAGGCTTTCAATGGGATGACAAATAGATGTATATGCAGGTGTAGAGATTGAAGTTGGACAGAAGTAGAAGGCTCAAGTTTGTCCTTTTTTGTCCTATGACTGCATGGAGGTTTACACTGGCTGATCACTGGGACCTCTGTCCTGGGCTTCAGTGGACCTTCTTGACACTCGAGTGTGGTCATGGAAAGCATTGTGGGCAATTTCTCTCCTTTCCTTTTTTGTTCCTTGCCCCTTATAATAATCATGTACTTGACGCTTCTCTGAATCCTCAATCAATTTTCCCCATGTTTTACTGTGTGCATCCTTTGAGTGCTCAATAGGCATATGATTTTCTACTTTGTCTTTCCTGAAAACTGCATTTTTTTGTGTCCTAGTGCTCAATTGTAATGACTTGGACAGCCCGAATGTCTCAGATGATGTCCACATGGCAATTAAGATCACTCGTTTGGTGTAGTTCAGGATATCACTGAATTTCACATACTACCATAATAAATGGGTGAAATTGTGTATCCCAGATCATCGAAGTCACTTGCGATTTGGGGGCCTGAACATTGAGGCTTTTCAACTCTCTCTCTGGGTGCTCTTAATTGTGAGCATTTGTGGAACCACTTCAGCTGGTGGAAGGAGCTCTTTTCGTTCACACCCAGTCCCCATTTCCAATGTCTGGGAACATGTGTGTCCAGGGTCCAGAATGAACCTGTGGTGTTTTAGCCAAGATTTATTAACTGGACACTCCCTTCTCCCGATGGCACTGACATGGCTGTCCCTATTCAGACACAGCCTGGGGTGATGTGGATTCTGATCCACAGGCAGGAGATTTTGCAGGGAAACAGGGAGGAGAAACATGGAGCTCCTCAATTTGATTTTGGAGCCCGAAAGAAAGGAGATATGTGAACACTGATGTCTGGCAATGCAGCTCTTGAGATACATTCCATATTCAGATTTGATTGTTTCCTCAGTGTAGGCTTTCCTGTACATTTCCTGTCTCCACTCCTGATGTGGAGAGTGCCATAAATACAGGGGCCTGTCCTAGGCCCCCCAAGTATCGTAGGAGTTCCTTCTCCCACCCGTGCTGTGAGCATCTTTCACCAAGTGATGTACATTTAGTGAGGGAAGGAAGGTGTGGAGAGGCCGGGGGAGTATTGTGAACAATGCAGAGGGTGAAGGAATGTTATCTGCTCACCAGTGTGCACTCAGGTGTACTTTGTTCTGTGCCCATATCACATATACTTGGGTCTAAAATAAAGGTGTGCAGAACACCCGGGTGCCAGAGCCATGACTGGACCAGAGAAAAGCTTGGCTAGGCTGGCATTTCGTGTCCATTAGCAGGAGTGCCTCTGATCTCCCCCTTGAACAGGCATAGGGCCAAGAAGGTCCCTGAAAGTGAGCCTGTTTCTCTGATGAGCAAAAGTGTATCAGTCAACTGTGTCCATGTGACAGTGAGATTAAAAACTGGTTGCAGGGCTTTCCTGTGCCCTGGCACATGGAGACACGAAATTCTTACAGATTGCAGTGGTAGGGGAGGAGTCATGCCCTTGAGCAAACATAACTTTGGTGTGCTTCTGGCTTCAATAAGAGGCAAAACATAAGGGCATGCGCCACTCTGGCTATCTTGGTTTTAGATTGTGTCCACTGCTTGCCCACAATAAAGGCTTCATTGGAATGGTAAACTGTGGTCTGAGAGTGATTTGAAGATCTCCCTATCTGTATAACATTTGAAACTGTGAAAGCGAGAAAATGTTTCTGTTTCACATGCAGGTGGCTGAAATGGCAATACTGCTTTGAAAAAATGCAACCTCTAATACTTTCTGGATCTTCCTTTGTATGAAAACATCTGTACCAAAAGACTTCTAAACCCACAGGTGTATTTGCACACACAAAAAGAAACAATCCCTCCAATAGTAACATGTGCACACACAACTCACACAAAAACAACAGCGCTTCTCTTAGTCCTTTTACTTTTCCAAGTGAAAAAAGACGAGTGAAACATATATTTTTAAAACACCCTACCAGCCTCACAGCCTGGAAATGGTCACAGTGTACTAAGGTTTTTTCCATGTCCTGGAGCAATAAATTCTTGGTAATTAGACACTCTGCGAATTGTAGCTTCTCCCAGGCCTCTCATGTCCCTTAGATGGAAACTGGGAAAAGCACGCAATGCAGCTCTCTGGAAGTTCAAAGAAATATGCCCCGAAATTCCTAATCCACCCAGTCCATGGATTTCTGAGAAGTGATTGGTGGATCTGACATGGATAGAGAGGGGGCGGTGGGTGGTTGACCTGCAGGCTGAAGAGATGAGGAAGCCTTTCCTATGGAAAGCATTTCAGAGAATGTCTCTCTTTCTTCTGAGCTCCCAGCAGGAATCTGTTCTGGTCCTTGATCCTCCACATATGGAGGCAGCTTTCATCCACTAGAAAGAACTGTCTCAGATGGATGACATGAGGAACTGCAAAGGTTTCCATCCCATATTCCTGATGATCAAGTCGACCTGGGTTCTCTTGTACTTGCAGAGTCATCAGTGACATTGGGGCCAATGCAAAGCTGAACAACAATTTGACTCCAGCTCACGTGTTGGCTCCATAGCCTTCCTGTGCTGTCTGTCGTATTCGTAGATCTGCATGCTGAGTGGGATGCAAGCCACCATAATTTTTGCTCTCCACTGCCCTGGCCATATCATCCAGCCCTGACCTGTGTTGGATGCTGCCATCCACCCCTCTCAGCATTATTTTTCTTAATCCAACCTCTGTGTATGTGCTCAAATGTGTCCTGTGGAGATTCTCTTCTATCCTGCATGTTAAGAATACCATGGGTCCAGAGTCAACTCCCCCTTCTCCCTTGGAAGGGTTCTGACCTGTAACAATTGGGTTTCCCAAATGGGGACCTTTGGAGGCACTGAATTGGGTCAATGGACAGAAACACTTTCTTTTAGCTTCGGCTAGAATGCATTCTGTTCCCTCCGAAATATTCTATAGAATATTTTCCTCCACTTCCTTCATTGACTGAGGGGCTCTGAGGCTCAGAATGAGCAGAGCTGCATTCAACTAGCAGGTGTTTCAAATATTCCACAGCCCAGTGCCACCCATAGAAAGACTCTTCCAGGCAGACAGTTTCTCTCTAGCAGCCCAAAGTGGATTGAAAGAAACTGTTGCTTAAGTGGCATGTGCCCAGGCTCACTTTTTGGAACTTGCAGGTAGAGAAGAACCCAAGAGGACTTGAACAACAGCTGCATTTGATGGAGCAGAATTGGGCTTAATAAGGACATCCTCCCTAGACTGCTCTCACCTGTGGAGGGAAGTTGCCTCTTTGTCTCCACCACCAATGACTAGTAGAATTTCCTGCCTGACCTCAAGTGAAAGAGAGATACTTCTCCTTTCGGAGATGGTTTTCCAAGGGGGAATTTTCCATGTACTCACATGATCACTAGTCGACCCAGCACACCCACTACCTTGGGGTCAGATCCACAATGCTTTCTGAGGACTTAAGGAGATGAGAAAGCTTTGGGTGTGGCCTATTCACAGCCTGGAGCACTGAAAGGGTTCTGTTCTCCAAAGGCTCTTTGGGAAAATGAGAAGTAATGAAGTAGATTCCTTACAAGGATGGTTCAAGTGTATTTAGGGAAGTCCAGTAGCTTCACCAATTTTCAAGGAGGACAGCAGGCAATCGGTAATGGGATGCACATGGATCCACTCTCACCAAACAAACAAACAAACAAAAATCTCCGGAAAACAATTCTAGCTGCTTATGTGTGCCCTCCCATTTGTGTGGGGAAGTGGGGTATGGAGTGGTGTGTGTGTGTGTGGGTGTGTGTGTGAGTGTGTGTGTGTTTGTTTGTGTGTGTGCACATGTGTTTATGGACATGATCATGTGCATATTCGTATGCATGTGCCTGTGTGTTCATATGTACTTTCGCATTAGATAGAGCCTAATAATATTACAGACTAATAATGCATTGTGTTGGTATTCCTTCAAAACTCTTCATGAGAAACAAACAGTTTCATTCTTTCTTCAATTACATTATTTTGACTATCTTTCCTGATAGATTCTCATGATGCTTTCAGTTGGAAAATTCGTAGCTATCTTAGAATTGATTCTACCCATTATTTCAAGAACTATGAAAAGATGGGGCAAGGGTTGTTGCTCAGTTGCAGAGTGCTGGCCTCCCACCCGTGGGCGAATGTGTTTTGATTCCACTCACTGCACATACATAAATGCATAAACAAAAGTTCCATGAACACGTAAACATATTAACAGTGAAAACGGAAATCATCTAAAGGGAGTGTGGGAGTAACGGCTGCATTCACTTTTCTGTGATATTGGAGATTTGCAAACCTATTGAGGTACCAGGTGTTCTGAACTGTGCACCCATATGCCTGTGTATTCGAAAGTGCAAATCGATGTGAATAAAATCCTTGGTGACCTACACAGGAAGGGACAACAGCACAAAAGCCCTGGTAGATTGCTGGGAAAACCTTTTGGCAAGGGACCCTTGAGACTTACACAGGAGAATTTTTCCTCTGCAGCAATATTTCAGGATTGGCCCTGGTGAGCGCCTGAAGGGATGCCCTGGGGGCGGGGGCAGGGAGCTGAATCCAGAAACATACACTTTTCCACCAAGGGACCTCAGAAGCCCACCAGATTTGGAAGAGAAAGAAGGGGCATCAGCCCTCAGCAGCAGGCTCTCTTTAAGCCCTATGGTTATTCTGGGCACTTGAATGTCCACAAATGTCATTCCAAACCCAGCAAAAAAGAAATACTCTTCCAATGAAAATTTAGAATCTGATGCAGTGCAGAGCTTATTATGTCGCAGAAAGCATGGAAGCATTGGGCAGCATTTCTTTGAATGCTGGAATCCTTAAGTTAAAATGGCAGCGTTAAACAAACAAACAAACTAACAAACAAACAACAAAAACAACAAAAAACTTTGACACCCCAGAGAGCCAAACTTGTAAAAACTCCAAGCCCCTTAGGTCAACTGGCCTGTGCCTTCTTCCCAGCACATCAAAATCATTCAAACTCTGGAGTTTGAACATCTGTAAAAGAAAAGTACTGACTGGAAAAGACTGGCAAATCTTCCTTCCGGATGCAGTCATGGAAATCAAACGTGTGAGTCACTGAATTTTGGCCTAAAATTGAACCTGTGGTATTGAAGATGACGTGTTGCATCACGTGATCCTGGGGCAGCATACCAGTTCCCAGAAGCCACCTTCCCTCACTTCCTCTTCCGGCTGGAGTCCAGGAAGCTGCTTCTCTTCCTGGGATCTGTGTCCAGGCTCACCTGTCTGAGCACCTGCTGACAGAAGACAGCAAAACGTTCGGGTCTCAGGTTGGTTTTCCTTGCCTAGGTAGTTTACAGAAGATTCCTTAGAAAACATGGAGATGGAGAAAATGTTAAGGATGGAGGAGGAGCTGCTTGTGTAAGGAAGGTTGTATTTTTCCAAGAGTGTTTCTTTATGCTGAGCAGGTCAAATAGGTCATTCGAAGTTCAAATCACCACAAACTATTGAAATTTCAGAGAACTTTTACTGCAGCATTCTGATACCTGTGGGCTGGTGGATCAATGTGTATGGAAATAGCTGTAGTTTACCATGGACACTTGGGTAGGATAGGGACTATCTCGGATGGATAGAGCAAAGGGATTCCCTGTAATATTTCCACACAGGCACATAGAAGTCCTGGGTCATCCTCAGCTAGCCTTGCTCTACCCATTTTCCCCTCTCTTCTGACCTGCTATTCCATTCCGTCCCCTCTCTCCCCACCCACTTCTCGCCTTCCCCCTTCCCACTTTAGTGCACCTTCTCCCCTTAGTATGCACACCTAGGAACAAACATTGGTTTGGCACGTGTGGCCAAGGATGTACACTGGTTCCATCCATAGCATGTTGGGAAAATGTCAGAATTTCATTCTTCTCTGCCGCTCACTATTTATCATTGATTTGTTCTGTTTTTCTTATATCACGTTATGGTAGAAAATCATCGTGACCACACACCATGCATTGGGAATGATTTTTTTTTTCTCTTTCTTTCTGTGGAAGAGTTTAAGAACCCATGTTCTAAACTCTTTGAAAGGTTGGGTTAGGTGAAATTCAACATCCAACCCGCCACATGCTCAGCTTCTCTATATGGTTAAACTCATTACCACCGATCCACTCCTGAGTTTGCTCTCTGTATCATTGATTTGGAAATATATCTCAAGGTTAATTTGCTTAGGTCAGATATGCAAGGACATTCTTGAATATCTACTAGTCCTCAACTTATCTCTTTGGTTAGGTTCATTACCACTGTTCCACTCCTGAATTTGCTCTCTGTACCATTAATTTGGAAATATTTTACAAGGTCAATCTGCTTAGGGAGATATGCAAGGACATTCTTGGATATCTACTCGAATTTCTTGCAAATGACTTTGACTTTGTCAAGAATAAGTCTGGTTTATCATGCTTCTGAAAATCTCTGTATTAGGATGACATTCCTTTTGATCTCTCTTTGTATGATCTAGGTTTATCTCTCTTCACGTTTCCTTTTTTTTGTTTATCATTTTGATAGAGGCAAAATTGTTCCCTTTGGTTAAGATTGGTTTATTTTACCTACGGGAATCATACATTCACTCTGATATAATTCTAACAGCATGGAGTATCTTGTTTTTGTCAGACGCAGTAGTTGGTGTACTCCTCCATTGATCCCGCACCCATCTGTGCTCCACCTATTCTACTGGGCTCCTTGGATCATGGGATGTACTCCATGCCACAATGTGGGAAATATCTGAGAGTTCCCATCATGTCTTTGTTCATGACACTCTTTTTCTTTTCTCTTGGACCTAGGAAAGCCCAACGTCAGCATCTGAGGAAATGGGATCTGATTGGAATAACATGAGACAGTCAGCAGAGCGTGCCTCACGGCCTCTGGCCCCGACGCTCATTCAAATCCAGAATAAGAAGCCACAGCAGAGGGGAGCTCTGAGGCATAGGGCTCTTCCCCCTCAGGAGGAGGACCCCAGGGTATGTGGACTTTGGAGGCAATGGGAAGCCAGGGGGCGACACAGGTCAGAATCTTGGTTACATCCTCTCAGATTGCCTCAACCATCCAATTGTCCCTTGCCAACCCTCGAGGACCTGCCCAGCACATCCTCTCAGCTTAGTTTCTTTCTAGGATGGGAGGAGGCATCTTTTGGAACCAGTTGAAACCCATGCATCCCAACGTTTGTCCTGTTTTTGAAATCTGGCCCAGGGTCCTCAAGTTGCAACATCCAAATCTTCCTTCCAGTGCCCCTGTATAATACGTGATTCCACAAACGTGTTCTAGGACCTTTGAATCCCGAGATGTTCATGGTTCACAGGCCTGAGTGCCTGAACTAAAAGGAGAGGAAACTAAGACTTAAAATCTCTATTTGTCTGTAAAAGGGCAGAGCTGGTTGTGCTTGGGCTGACTCCTGACAACTTGTGCTTTTCCACCATCAGATGAAGTGTAAGGAATGTGGGGCTTTTGGACACACTGCAAGGAGCAGAAGATGCCCCATCAAGCACTGGGATGGTGCTCTGGCCCCACAACCCTTGGGCCCAAAGAAGGAGAAGGAGAACCAGGCACCAAGCAAGCCTGAGAATCTCCAGAGCACAGGGGCCTGTGAGCAGCCAGCCAGAGCAAAGTGCCATGTGCAGAGGTGAGGGATGGGTAAGGTGGCATCCAAGCCTCAGGCACAAAACTCCAGGGGGGTGGTGTCTCTCCTTCTCCACACAGTCATCTCCAAACATCCACATGCAGCTCCTGGTTGGGTCAATGGAGAGAGAGAGACAATGACTCCATGTCCCAAAGCCACAGCCTGCAGCTCATTCTCCTTTGCATTCAATTATGAAAGAGATGGGTTCAGGGCACCATAATTAACATGAACATGGGAGGCACAAAATCAATGTGTCCACATGGAACTACTTAGTGGGAAATGAGAGGGCTGCCTGGACGTAGGGACTGGGTGTTGTAGGAGGAAAGGCACAGACTTGGGGGAGAACCCAGTGTAGCACATGGCACATTAAGAAAACGGGCACCTCACATTCTGCTCCCGACTCTACATCCATCCAAATGCCATCGTGTGTTCTACAGGCAAGAAGAGGGATGGGGAAAGGCTCTGCTCCAGACATGGAGTACCAGTAGGAGACCCCAGGGTAGGCAGCAACCCAAATGGAAGGAAGAGACAGAACCCAGTGCCTACCTAAGGGTGAGTATGTGCATGGTTGCCTGCTCTTTTGGTGACTAGGATAAGCATGATATGTTCCTTTTCTGTGGCCCTTCTGCCTGAGAGATTTGCTATCAACATTGAACCCCAATGTGACTCCTGCTTTTGATCTTTCACATTTGCCCTTTCCAATTTTTTTGTGTTACTTTTTTCATATTCCCCATGACGTGGTGCATGGGCTCATGGGGTCATAGTTGACTCCAGCGTCTCAAAGGACACAATGTCCAATGCAGGCATATTCCTATTGAAAGTGGGAGAACACTCTCAGCTTCTGTAAGCCAACTCCTCAGGGTTCACACTCTGATGAGAGGAGCATTAGCCACGGACATGCCATGGAAGAACACACAAAAGAGCCCTGCCCCTCCCAATGCATGAGACCTCTGATTAAGAATGGGATATTTCCCAATGTGCCCTGAAACATGTCACGTCGTTCTTGGAATGGGTCCTTGGCTGATAGCCATGGAGGTGGAGGTGGAGTGCCCCTTTTCCTTTCCTGGGCTGATGACTTGTCTTCCGGTTCCACTCTATGTTCTGTAGCCAAATTCATGTGTTGGTGGGCCTTGTTGGTGCTTGAGAAAGTGCAGGGACTCAGGAGATTTTCCTGTGTTTGTCTTTTCCTCCAGAAACCCAGCAGGCCACTGCCCGTCCACACGACCAGTACGAGGTGTGTCCCGGGCTCTCTGTTTGAGAGTCAGCCTCGTGTCCAGAACTTGGATGAGAGTCTCACCTTCAGTAGCGCACATCCCTTTCAGATACCTGAACTTGGACTCAACTCAGGTCCTGGGATGCAGACACAACAGGATGTGAGCATCCCTGGCACCATCCAGTCGGCAGCAAGGCACTCAGGGCAGATCCCTGCCCTCCTTGGGAAGAAAGCACCTGAAACGCCAGAGGTTGTCTCCTCTAAAGTTGCCCAGACTTCTGCCCAAATTCTCAGAGGGGGCCATGTGCTCCGCCCTCCTTTACTAGCCAGTTGTCCTGACGTTAGCAAAGAGCCCTGCCTGCAGCCTGCAGCATGTCCACAGGGCCAGGGCCACAAACTTAGCCTCCAGGCCTCAGGCAAGAGACAGGCTCAGGTCCACAAACAGACTGGTCAGAATGCCCCAAAGAAATTCAGGCTGGGGCAAAGTCTCACTCAACGGGGGAACACCTGTGAGCCAGGCTCAGAGGCTGGGAAATCTCTGCCTTCTTGGCAAGATACAAGTGGAATCAGACTAAAAGGGTCACCCCAGGTGACCAGAAAATCTCCAGCCCATGATTCCAGCATGGATCTTTGCCCTCCCAAGGAAAGCCCTTTCCTGAATCCAGTCAAGCCGTGTACCAAATCGAGTCCACCAGCACCCAGCTGTGTTGCCCGACAGCCCCTCCTAATGGTCTTCAAGAGAATGCACAAAAACTGGTGGAGATCCAGGTTCATTGCTGATCTCCCTTCCTCTCCAGCTGCTGCAAAGACCAGTGCTCTTGCTGACACTCCTCCCTATCTTGATGAGTGGGAGTGTCCCAGCTCCCAGGAGCCAGTGAGTGTCCTCTATGAAGACCTTCTTGTGTCCTCCTCCTCTGAGGACAGTGACATGGAATGAGGCACACCATAGCAGGGAAGAATGACCCTTGGGGCTCCAATAACTTGCAGGGTCTCTCATGCAGGAGCAGGTGGCACCAGGGTCACAGGACCTTTCTAGCTATGGAGTAGGAGCCTAGGCTGGGACTTCAGAAAGCTCTGGCACAGCCACAGACCCTGCCTGCATCTGATGCATAGCCACCTGTCCAGAACTCAGAGATGAGACTCCTCTGAATGGTGTTTCCAGGGGATGGTCCAATGTGCTCATGTCACCTTCCACAGGCTTTCAATGGGATGACAAATAGATGTATATGCAGGTGTAGAGATTGAAGTTGGACAGAAGTAGAAGGCTCAAGTTTGTCCTTTTTTGTCCTATGACTGCATGGAGGTTTACACTGGCTGATCACTGGGACCTCTGTCCTGGGCTTCAGTGGACCTTCTTGACACTCGAGTGTGGTCATGGAAAGCATTGTGGGCAATTTCTCTCCTTTCCTTTTTTGTTCCTTGCCCCTTATAATAATCATGTACTTGACGCTTCTCTGAATCCTCAATCAATTTTCCCCATGTTTTACTGTGTGCATCCTTTGAGTGCTCAATAGGCATATGATTTTCTACTTTGTCTTTCCTGAAAACTGCATTTTTTTGTGTCCTAGTGCTCAATTGTAATGACTTGGACAGCCCGAATGTCTCAGATGATGTCCACATGGCAATTAAGATCACTCGTTTGGTGTAGTTCAGGATATCACTGAATTTCACATACTACCATAATAAATGGGTGAAATTGTGTATCCCAGATCATCGAAGTCACTTGCGATTTGGGGGCCTGAACATTGAGGCTTTTCAACTCTCTCTCTGGGTGCTCTTAATTGTGAGCATTTGTGGAACCACTTCAGCTGGTGGAAGGAGCTCTTTTCGTTCACACCCAGTCCCCATTTCCAATGTCTGGGAACATGTGTGTCCAGGGTCCAGAATGAACCTGTGGTGTTTTAGCCAAGATTTATTAACTGGACACTCCCTTCTCCCGATGGCACTGACATGGCTGTCCCTATTCAGACACAGCCTGGGGTGATGTGGATTCTGATCCACAGGCAGGAGATTTTGCAGGGAAACAGGGAGGAGAAACATGGAGCTCCTCAATTTGATTTTGGAGCCCGAAAGAAAGGAGATATGTGAACACTGATGTCTGGCAATGCAGCTCTTGAGATACATTCCATATTCAGATTTGATTGTTTCCTCAGTGTAGGCTTTCCTGTACATTTCCTGTCTCCACTCCTGATGTGGAGAGTGCCATAAATACAGGGGCCTGTCCTAGGCCCCCCAAGTATCGTAGGAGTTCCTTCTCCCACCCGTGCTGTGAGCATCTTTCACCAAGTGATGTACATTTAGTGAGGGAAGGAAGGTGTGGAGAGGCCGGGGGAGTATTGTGAACAATGCAGAGGGTGAAGGAATGTTATCTGCTCACCAGTGTGCACTCAGGTGTACTTTGTTCTGTGCCCATATCACATATACTTGGGTCTAAAATAAAGGTGTGCAGAACACCCGGGTGCCAGAGCCATGACTGGACCAGAGAAAAGCTTGGCTAGGCTGGCATTTCGTGTCCATTAGCAGGAGTGCCTCTGATCTCCCCCTTGAACAGGCATAGGGCCAAGAAGGTCCCTGAAAGTGAGCCTGTTTCTCTGATGAGCAAAAGTGTATCAGTCAACTGTGTCCATGTGGCAGTGAGATTAAAAACTGGTTGCAGGGCTTTCCTGTGCCCTGGCACATGGAGACACGAAATTCTTACAGATTGCAGTGGTAGGGGAGGAGTCATGCCCTTGAGCAAACATAACTTTGGTGTGCTTCTGGCTTCAATAAGAGGCAAAACATAAGGGCATGCGCCACTCTGGCTATCTTGGTTTTAGATTGTGTCCACTGCTTGCCCACAATAAAGGCTTCATTGGAATGGTAAACTGTGGTCTGAGAGTGATTTGAAGATCTCCCTATCTGTATAACATTTGAAACTGTGAAAGCGTGAAAATGTTTCTGTTTCACATGCAGGTGGCTGAAATGGCAATACTGCTTTGAAAAAATGCAACCTCTAATACTTTCTGGATCTTCCTTTGTATGAAAACATCTGTACCAAAAGACTTCTAAACCCACAGGTGTATTTGCACACACAAAAAGAAACAATCCCTCCAATAGTAACATGTGCACACACAACTCACACAAAAACAACAGCGCTTCTCTTAGTCCTTTTACTTTTCCAAGTGAAAAAAGACGAGTGAAACATATATTTTTAAAACACCCTACCAGCCTCACAGCCTGGAAATGGTCACAGTGTACTAAGGTTTTTTCCATGTCCTGGAGCAATAAATTCTTGGTAATTAGACACTCTGCGAATTGTAGCTTCTCCCAGGCCTCTCATGTCCCTTAGATGGAAACTGGGAAAAGCACGCAAAGCAGCTCTCTGGAAGTTCAAAGAAATATGCCCCGAAATTCCTAATCCACCCAGTCCATGGATTTCTGAGAAGTGATTGGTGGATCTGACATGGATAGAGAGGGGGCGGTGGGTGGTTGACCTGCAGGCTGAAGAGATGAGGAAGCCTTTCCTATGGAAAGCATTTCAGAGAATGTCTCTCTTTCTTCTGAGCTCCCAGCAGGAATCTGTTCTGGTCCTTGATCCTCCACATATGGAGGCAGCTTTCATCCACTAGAAAGAACTGTCTCAGATGGATGACATGAGGAACTGCAAAGGTTTCCATCCCATATTCCTGATGATCAAGTCGACCTGGGTTCTCTTGTACTTGCAGAGTCATCAGTGACATTGGGGCCAATGCAAAGCTGAACAACAATTTGACTCCAGCTCACGTGTTGGCTCCATAGCCTTCCTGTGCTGTCTGTCGTATTCGTAGATCTGCATGCTGAGTGGGATGCAAGCCACCATAATTTTTGCTCTCCACTGCCCTGGCCATATCATCCAGCCCTGACCTGTGTTGGATGCTGCCATCCACCCCTCTCAGCATTATTTTTCTTAATCCAACCTCTGTGTATGTGCTCAAATGTGTCCTGTGGAGATTCTCTTCTATCCTGCATGTTAAGAATACCATGGGTCCAGAGTCAACTCCCCCTTCTCCCTTGGAAGGGTTCTGACCTGTAACAATTGGGTTTCCCAAATGGGGACCTTTGGAGGCACTGAATTGGGTCAATGGACAGAAACACTTTCTTTTAGCTTCGGCTAGAATGCATTCTGTTCCCTCCGAAATATTCTATAGAATATTTTCCTCCACTTCCTTCATTGACTGAGGGGCTCTGAGGCTCAGAATGAGCAGAGCTGCATTCAACTAGCAGGTGTTTCAAATATTCCACAGCCCAGTGCCACCCATAGAAAGACTCTTCCAGGCAGACAGTTTCTCTCTAGCAGCCCAAAGTGGATTGAAAGAAACTGTTGCTTAAGTGGCATGTGCCCAGGCTCACTTTTTGGAACTTGCAGGTAGAGAAGAACCCAAGAGGACTTGAACAACAGCTGCATTTGATGGAGCAGAATTGGGCTTAATAAGGACATCCTCCCTAGACTGCTCTCACCTGTGGAGGGAAGTTGCCTCTTTGTCTCCACCACCAATGACTAGTAGAATTTCCTGCCTGACCTCAAGTGAAAGAGAGATACTTCCCCTTTCGGAGATGGTTTTCCAAGGGGGAATTTTCCATGTACTCACATGATCACTAGTCGACCCAGCACACCCACTACCTTGGGGTCAGATCCACAATGCTTTCTGAGGACTTAAGGAGATGAGAAAGCTTTGGGTGTGGCCTATTCACAGCCTGGAGCACTGAAAGGGTTCTGTTCTCCAAAGGCTCTTTGGGAAAATGAGAAGTAATGAAGTAGATTCCTTACAAGGATGGTTCAAGTGTATTTAGGGAAGTCCAGTAGCTTCACCAATTTTCAAGGAGGACAGCAGGCAATCGGTAATGGGATGCACATGGATCCACTCTCACCAAACAAACAAACAAACAAAAATCTCCGGAAAACAATTCTAGCTGCTTATGTGTGCCCTCCCATTTGTGTGGGGAAGTGGGGTATGGAGTGGTGTGTGTGTATGTGGGTGTGTGTGTGAGTGTGTGTGTGTTTGTTTGTGTGTGTGCACATGTGTTTATGGACATGATCATGTGCATATTCGTATGCATGTGCCTGTGTGTTCATATGTACTTTCGCATTAGATAGAGCCTAATAATATTACAGACTAATAATGCATTGTGTTGGTATTCCTTCAAAACTCTTCATGAGAAACAAACAGTTTCATTCTTTCTTCAATTACATTATTTTGACTATCTTTCCTGATAGATTCTCATGATGCTTTAAGTTGGAAAATTCGTAGCTATCTTAGAATTGATTCTACCCATTATTTCAAGAACTATGAAAAGATGGGGCAAGGGTTGTTGCTCAGTTGCAGAGTGCTGGCCTCCCACCCGTGGGCGAATGTGTTTTGATTCCACTCACTGCACATACATAAATGCATAAACAAAAGTTCCATGAACACGTAAACATATTAACAGCGAAAACGGAAATCATCTAAAGGGAGTGTGGGAGTAACGGCTGCATTCACTTTTCTGTGATATTGGAGATTTGCAAACCTATTGAGGTACCAGGTGTTCTGAACTGTGCACCCATATGCCTGTGTATTCAAAAGTGCAAATCGATGTGAATAAAATCCTTGGTGACCTACACAGGAAGGGACAACAGCACAAAAGCCCTGGTAGATTGCTGGGAAAACCTTTTGGCAAGGGACCCTTGAGACTTACACAGGAGAATTTTTCCTCTGCAGCAATATTTCAGGATTGGCCCTGGTGAGCGCCTGAAGGGATGCCCTGGGGGCGGGGGCAGGGAGCTGAATCCAGAAACATACACTTTTCCACCAAGGGACCTCAGAAGCCCACCAGATTTGGAAGAGAAAGAAGGGGCATCAGCCCTCAGCAGCAGGCTCTCTTTAAGCCCTATGGTTATTCTGGGCACTTGAATGTCCACAAATGTCATTCCAAACCCAGCAAAAAAGAAATACTCTTCCAATGAAAATTTAGAATCTGATGCAGTGCAGAGCTTATTATGTCGCAGAAAGCATGGAAGCATTGGGCAGCATTTCTTTGAATGCTGGAATCCTTAAGTTAAAATGGCAGCGTTAAACAAACAAACAAACTAACAAACAAACAACAAAAACAACAAAAATTTTGACACCCCAGAGAGCCAAACTTGTAAAAACTCCAAGCCCCTTAGGTCAACTGGCCTGTGCCTTCTTCCCAGCACATCAAAATCATTCAAACTCTGGAGTTTGAACATCTGTAAAAGAAAAGTACTGACTGGAAAAGACTGGCAAATCTTCCTTCCGGATGCAGTCATGGAAATCAAACGTGTGAGTCACTGAATTTTGGCCTAAAATTGAACCTGTGGTATTGAAGATGACGTGTTGCATCACGTGATCCTGGGGCAGCATACCAGTTCCCAGAAGCCACCTTCCCTCACTTCCTCTTCCGGCTGGAGTCCAGGAAGCTGCTTCTCTTCCTGGGATCTGTGTCCAGGCTCACCTGTCTGAGCACCTGCTGACAGAAGACAGCAAAACGTTCGGGTCTCAGGTTGGTTTTCCTTGCCTAGGTAGTTTACAGAAGATTCCTTAGAAAACATGGAGATGGGGAAAATGTTAAGGATGGAGGAGGAGCTGCTTGTGTAAGGAAGGTTGTATTTTTCCAAGAGTGTTTCTTTATGCTGAGCAGGTCAAATAGGTCATTCGAAGTTCAAATCACCACAAACTATTGAAATTTCAGAGAACTTTTACTGCAGCATTCTGATACCTGTGGGCTGGTGGATCAATGTGTATGGAAACAGCTGTAGTTTACCATGGACACTTGGGTAGGATAGGGACTATCTCGGATGGATAGAGCAAAGGGATTCCCTGTAATATTTCCACACAGGCACATAGAAGTCCTGGGTCATCCTCAGCTAGCCTTGCTCTACCCATTTTCCCCTCTCTTCTGACCTGCTATTCCATTCCGTCCCCTCTCTCCCCACCCACCTCTCGCCTTCCCCCTTCCCACTTTAGTGCACCTTCTCCCCTTAGTATGCACACCTAGGAACAAACATTGGTTTGGCACGTGTGGCCAAGGATGTACACTGGTTCCATCCATAGCATGTTGGGAAAATGTCAGAATTTCATTCTTCTCTGCCGCTCACTATTTATCATTGATTTGTTCTGTTTTTCTTATATCACGTTATGGTAGAAAATCATCGTGACCACACACCATGCATTGGGAATGATTTTTTTTTCTCTTTCTTTCTGTGGAAGAGTTTAAGAACCCATGTTCTAAACTCTTTGAAAGGTTGGGTTAGGTGAAATTCAACATCCAACCCGCCACATGCTCAGCTTCTCTATATGGTTAAACTCATTACCACCGATCCACTCCTGAGTTTGCTCTCTGTATCATTGATTTGGAAATATATCTCAAGGTTAATTTGCTTAGGTCAGATATGCAAGGACATTCTTGAATATCTACTAGTCCTCAACTTATCTCTTTGGTTAGGTTCATTACCACTGTTCCACTCCTGAATTTGCTCTCTGTACCATTAATTTGGAAATATTTTTCAAGGTCAATCTGCTTAGGGAGATATGCAAGGACATTCTTGGATATCTACTCGAATTTCTTGCAAATGACTTTGACTTTGTCAAGAATAAGTCTGGTTTATCATGCTTCTGAAAATCTCTGTATTAGGATGACATTCCTTTTGATCTCTCTTTGTATGATCTAGGTTTATCTCTCTTCACGTTTCCTTTTTTTTGTTTATCATTTTGATAGAGGCAAAATTGTTCCCTTTGGTTAAGATTGGTTTATTTTACCTACGGGAATCATACATTCACTCTGATATAATTCTAACAGCATGGAGTATCTTGTTTTTGTCAGACGCAGTAGTTGGTGTACTCCTCCATTGATCCCGCACCCATCTGTGCTCCACCTATTCTACTGGGCTCCTTGGATCATGGGATGTACTCCATGCCACAATGTGGGAAATATCTGAGAGTTCCCATCATGTCTTTGTTCATGACACTCTTTTTCTTTTCTCTTGGACCTAGGAAAGCCCAACGTCAGCATCTGAGGAAATGGGATCTGATTGGAATAACATGAGACAGTCAGCAGAGCGTGCCTCACGGCCTCTGGCCCCGACGCTCATTCAAATCCAGAATAAGAAGCCACAGCAGAGGGGAGCTCTGAGGCATAGGGCTCTTCCCCCTCAGGAGGAGGACCCCAGGGTATGTGGACTTTGGAGGCAATGGGAAGCCAGGGGGCGACACAGGTCAGAATCTTGGTTACATCCTCTCAGATTGCCTCAACCATCCAATTGTCCCTTGCCAACCCTCGAGGACCTGCCCAGCACATCCTCTCAGCTTAGTTTCTTTCTAGGATGGGAGGAGGCATCTTTTGGAACCAGTTGAAACCCATGCATCCCAACGTTTGTCCTGTTTTTGAAATCTGGCCCAGGGTCCTCAAGTTGCAACATCCAAATCTTCCTTCCAGTGCCCCTGTATAATACGTGATTCCACAAACGTGTTCTAGGACCTTTGAATCCCGAGATGTTCATGGTTCACAGGCCTGAGTGCCTGAACTAAAAGGAGAGGAAACTAAGACTTAAAATCTCTATTTGTCTGTAAAAGGGCAGAGCTGGTTGTGCTTGGGCTGACTCCTGACAACTTGTGCTTTTCCACCATCAGATGAAGTGTAAGGAATGTGGGGCTTTTGGACACACTGCAAGGAGCAGAAGATGCCCCATCAAGCACTGGGATGGTGCTCTGGCCCCACAACCCTTGGGCCCAAAGAAGGAGAAGGAGAACCAGGCACCAAGCAAGCCTGAGAATCTCCAGAGCACAGGGGCCTGTGAGCAGCCAGCCAGAGCAAAGTGCCATGTGCAGAGGTGAGGGATGGGTAAGGTGGCATCCAAGCCTCAGGCACAAAACTCCAGGGGGGTGGTGTCTCTCCTTCTCCACACAGTCATCTCCAAACATCCACATGCAGCTCCTGGTTGGGTCAATGGAGAGAGAGAGACAATGACTCCATGTCCCAAAGCCACAGCCTGCAGCTCATTCTCCTTTGCATTCAATTATGAAAGAGATGGGTTCAGGGCACCATAATTAACATGAACATGGGAGGCACAAAATCAATGTGTCCACATGGAACTACTTAGTGGGAAATGAGAGGGCTGCCTGGACGTAGGGACTGGGTGTTGTAGGAGGAAAGGCACAGACTTGGGGGAGAACCCAGTGTAGCACATGGCACATTAAGAAAACGGGCACCTCACATTCTGCTCCCGACTCTACATCCATCCAAATGCCATCGTGTGTTCTACAGGCAAGAAGAGGGATGGGGAAAGGCTCTGCTCCAGACATGGAGTACCAGTAGGAGACCCCAGGGTAGGCAGCAACCCAAATGGAAGGAAGAGACAGAACCCAGTGCCTACCTAAGGGTGAGTATGTGCATGGTTGCCTGCTCTTTTGGTGACTAGGATAAGCATGATATGTTCCTTTTCTGTGGCCCTTCTGCCTGAGAGATTTGCTATCAACATTGAACCCCAATGTGACTCCTGCTTTTGATCTTTCACATTTGCCCTTTCCAATTTTTTTGTGTTACTTTTTTCATATTCCCCATGACGTGGTGCATGGGCTCATGGGGTCATAGTTGACTCCAGCGTCTCAAAGGACACAATGTCCAATGCAGGCATATTCCTATTGAAAGTGGGAGAACACTCTCAGCTTCTGTAAGCCAACTCCTCAGGGTTCACACTCTGATGAGAGGAGCATTAGCCACGGACATGCCATGGAAGAACACACAAAAGAGCCCTGCCCCTCCCAATGCATGAGACCTCTGATTAAGAATGGGATATTTCCCAATGTGCCCTGAAACATGTCACGTCGTTCTTGGAATGGGTCCTTGGCTGATAGCCATGGAGGTGGAGGTGGAGTGCCCCTTTTCCTTTCCTGGGCTGATGACTTGTCTTCCGGTTCCACTCTATGTTCTGTAGCCAAATTCATGTGTTGGTGGGCCTTGTTGGTGCTTGAGAAAGTGCAGGGACTCAGGAGATTTTCCTGTGTTTGTCTTTTCCTCCAGAAACCCAGCAGGCCACTGCCCGTCCACACGACCAGTACGAGGTGTGTCCCGGGCTCTCTGTTTGAGAGTCAGCCTCGTGTCCAGAACTTGGATGAGAGTCTCACCTTCAGTAGCGCACATCCCTTTCAGATACCTGAACTTGGACTCAACTCAGGTCCTGGGATGCAGACACAACAGGATGTGAGCATCCCTGGCACCATCCAGTCGGCAGCAAGGCACTCAGGGCAGATCCCTGCCCTCCTTGGGAAGAAAGCACCTGAAACGCCAGAGGTTGTCTCCTCTAAAGTTGCCCAGACTTCTGCCCAAATTCTCAGAGGGGGCCATGTGCTCCGCCCTCCTTTACTAGCCAGTTGTCCTGACGTTAGCAAAGAGCCCTGCCTGCAGCCTGCAGCATGTCCACAGGGCCAGGGCCACAAACTTAGCCTCCAGGCCTCAGGCAAGAGACAGGCTCAGGTCCACAAACAGACTGGTCAGAATGCCCCAAAGAAATTCAGGCTGGGGCAAAGTCTCACTCAACGGGGGAACACCTGTGAGCCAGGCTCAGAGGCTGGGAAATCTCTGCCTTCTTGGCAAGATACAAGTGGAATCAGACTAAAAGGGTCACCCCAGGTGACCAGAAAATCTCCAGCCCATGATTCCAGCATGGATCTTTGCCCTCCCAAGGAAAGCCCTTTCCTGAATCCAGTCAAGCCGTGTACCAAATCGAGTCCACCAGCACCCAGCTGTGTTGCCCGACAGCCCCTCCTAATGGTCTTCAAGAGAATGCACAAAAACTGGTGGAGATCC
This sequence comes from Spermophilus citellus, assembly GCF_964194105.1. Taxonomy (NCBI): domain Eukaryota; kingdom Metazoa; phylum Chordata; class Mammalia; order Rodentia; family Sciuridae; genus Spermophilus; species Spermophilus citellus. The sequence goes on along the minus strand of NW_027673039.1, from coordinate 2,614,525 downwards.
AGGTTCATTGCTGATCTCCCTTCCTCTCCAGCTGCTGCAAAGACCAGTGCTCTTGCTGACACTCCTCCCTATCTTGATGAGTGGGAGTGTCCCAGCTCCCAGGAGCCAGTGAGTGTCCTCTATGAAGACCTTCTTGTGTCCTCCTCCTCTGAGGACAGTGACATGGAATGAGGCACACCATAGCAGGGAAGAATGACCCTTGGGGCTCCAATAACTTGCAGGGTCTCTCATGCAGGAGCAGGTGGCACCAGGGTCACAGGACCTTTCTAGCTATGGAGTAGGAGCCTAGGCTGGGACTTCAGAAAGCTCTGGCACAGCCACAGACCCTGCCTGCATCTGATGCATAGCCACCTGTCCAGAACTCAGAGATGAGACTCCTCTGAATGGTGTTTCCAGGGGATGGTCCAATGTGCTCATGTCACCTTCCACAGGCTTTCAATGGGATGACAAATAGATGTATATGCAGGTGTAGAGATTGAAGTTGGACAGAAGTAGAAGGCTCAAGTTTGTCCTTTTTTGTCCTATGACTGCATGGAGGTTTACACTGGCTGATCACTGGGACCTCTGTCCTGGGCTTCAGTGGACCTTCTTGACACTCGAGTGTGGTCATGGAAAGCATTGTGGGCAATTTCTCTCCTTTCCTTTTTTGTTCCTTGCCCCTTATAATAATCATGTACTTGACGCTTCTCTGAATCCTCAATCAATTTTCCCCATGTTTTACTGTGTGCATCCTTTGAGTGCTCAATAGGCATATGATTTTCTACTTTGTCTTTCCTGAAAACTGCATTTTTTTGTGTCCTAGTGCTCAATTGTAATGACTTGGACAGCCCGAATGTCTCAGATGATGTCCACATGGCAATTAAAATCACTCGTTTGGTGTAGTTCAGGATATCACTGAATTTCACATACTACCATAATAAATGGGTGAAATTGTGTATCCCAGATCATCGAAGTCACTTGCGATTTGGGGGCCTGAACATTGAGGCTTTTCAACTCTCTCTCTGGGTGCTCTTAATTGTGAGCATTTGTGGAACCACTGCAGCTGGTGGAAGGAGCTCTTTTCGTTCACACCCAGTCCCCATTTCCAATGTCTGGGAACATGTGTGTCCAGGGTCCAGAATGAACCTGTGGTGTTTTAGCCAAGATTTATTAACTGGACACTCCCTTCTCCCGATGGCACTGACATGGCTGTCCCTATTCAGACACAGCCTGGGGTGATGTGGATTCTGATCCACAGGCAGGAGATTTTGCAGGGAAACAGGGAGGAGAAACATGGAGCTCCTCAATTTGATTTTGGAGCCCGAAAGAAAGGAGATATGTGAACACTGATGTCTGGCAATGCAGCTCTTGAGATACATTCCATATTCAGATTTGATTGTTTCCTCAGTGTAGGCTTTCCTGTACATTTCCTGTCTCCACTCCTGATGTGGAGAGTGCCATAAATACAGGGGCCTGTCCTAGGCCCCCCAAGTATCGTAGGAGTTCCTTCTCCCACCCGTGCTGTGAGCATCTTTCACCAAGTGATGTACATTTAGTGAGGGAAGGAAGGTGTGGAGAGGCCGGGGGAGTATTGTGAACAATGCAGAGGGTGAAGGAATGTTATCTGCTCACCAGTGTGCACTCAGGTGTACTTTGTTCTGTGCCCATATCACATATACTTGGGTCTAAAATAAAGGTGTGCAGAACACCCGGGTGCCAGAGCCATGACTGGACCAGAGAAAAGCTTGGCTAGGCTGGCATTTCGTGTCCATTAGCAGGAGTGCCTCTGATCTCCCCCTTGAACAGGCATAGGGCCAAGAAGGTCCCTGAAAGTGAGCCTGTTTCTCTGATGAGCAAAAGTGTATCAGTCAACTGTGTCCATGTGACAGTGAGATTAAAAACTGGTTGCAGGGCTTTCCTGTGCCCTGGCACATGGAGACACGAAATTCTTACAGATTGCAGTGGTAGGGGAGGAGTCATGCCCTTGAGCAAACATAACTTTGGTGTGCTTCTGGCTTCAATAAGAGGCAAAACATAAGGGCATGCGCCACTCTGGCTATCTTGGTTTTAGATTGTGTCCACTGCTTGCCCACAATAAAGGCTTCATTGGAATGGTAAACTGTGGTCTGAGAGTGATTTGAAGATCTCCCTATCTGTATAACATTTGAAACTGTGAAAGCGTGAAAATGTTTCTGTTTCACATGCAGGTGGCTGAAATGGCAATACTGCTTTGAAAAAATGCAACCTCTAATACTTTCTGGATCTTCCTTTGTATGAAAACATCTGTACCAAAAGACTTCTAAACCCACAGGTGTATTTGCACACACAAAAAGAAACAATCCCTCCAATAGTAACATGTGCACACACAACTCACACAAAAACAACAGCGCTTCTCTTAGTCCTTTTACTTTTCCAAGTGAAAAAAGACGAGTGAAACATATATTTTTAAAACACCCTACCAGCCTCACAGCCTGGAAATGGTCACAGTGTACTAAGGTTTTTTCCATGTCCTGGAGCAATAAATTCTTGGTAATTAGACACTCTGCGAATTGTAGCTTCTCCCAGGCCTCTCATGTCCCTTAGATGGAAACTGGGAAAAGCACGCAATGCAGCTCTCTGGAAGTTCAAAGAAATATGCCCCGAAATTCCTAATCCACCCAGTCCATGGATTTCTGAGAAGTGATTGGTGGATCTGACATGGATAGAGAGGGGGCGGTGGGTGGTTGACCTGCAGGCTGAAGAGATGAGGAAGCCTTTCCTATGGAAAGCATTTCAGAGAATGTCTCTCTTTCTTCTGAGCTCCCAGCAGGAATCTGTTCTGGTCCTTGATCCTCCACATATGGAGGCAGCTTTCATCCACTAGAAAGAACTGTCTCAGATGGATGACATGAGGAACTGCAAAGGTTTCCATCCCATATTCCTGATGATCAAGTCGACCTGGGTTCTCTTGTACTTGCAGAGTCATCAGTGACATTGGGGCCAATGCAAAGCTGAACAACAATTTGACTCCAGCTCACGTGTTGGCTCCATAGCCTTCCTGTGCTGTCTGTCGTATTCGTAGATCTGCATGCTGAGTGGGATGCAAGCCACCATAATTTTTGCTCTCCACTGCCCTGGCCATATCATCCAGCCCTGACCTGTGTTGGATGCTGCCATCCACCCCTCTCAGCATTATTTTTCTTAATCCAACCTCTGTGTATGTGCTCAAATGTGTCCTGTGGAGATTCTCTTCTATCCTGCATGTTAAGAATACCATGGGTCCAGAGTCAACTCCCCCTTCTCCCTTGGAAGGGTTCTGACCTGTAACAATTGGGTTTCCCAAATGGGGACCTTTGGAGGCACTGAATTGGGTCAATGGACAGAAACACTTTCTTTTAGCTTCGGCTAGAATGCATTCTGTTCCCTCCGAAATATTCTATAGAATATTTTCCTCCACTTCCTTCATTGACTGAGGGGCTCTGAGGCTCAGAATGAGCAGAGCTGCATTCAACTAGCAGGTGTTTCAAATATTCCACAGCCCAGTGCCACCCATAGAAAGACTCTTCCAGGCAGACAGTTTCTCTCTAGCAGCCCAAAGTGGATTGAAAGAAACTGTTGCTTAAGTGGCATGTGCCCAGGCTCACTTTTTGGAACTTGCAGGTAGAGAAGAACCCAAGAGGACTTGAACAACAGCTGCATTTGATGGAGCAGAATTGGGCTTAATAAGGACATCCTCCCTAGACTGCTCTCACCTGTGGAGGGAAGTTGCCTCTTTGTCTCCACCACCAATGACTAGTAGAATTTCCTGCCTGACCTCAAGTGAAAGAGAGATACTTCCCCTTTCGGAGATGGTTTTCCAAGGGGGAATTTTCCATGTACTCACATGATCACTAGTCGACCCAGCACACCCACTACCTTGGGGTCAGATCCACAATGCTTTCTGAGGACTTAAGGAGATGAGAAAGCTTTGGGTGTGGCCTATTCACAGCCTGGAGCACTGAAAGGGTTCTGTTCTCCAAAGGCTCTTTGGGAAAATGAGAAGTAATGAAGTAGATTCCTTACAAGGATGGTTCAAGTGTATTTAGGGAAGTCCAGTAGCTTCACCAATTTTCAAGGAGGACAGCAGGCAATCGGTAATGGGATGCACATGGATCCACTCTCACCAAACAAACAAACAAACAAAAATCTCCGGAAAACAATTCTAGCTGCTTATGTGTGCCCTCCCATTTGTGTGGGGAAGTGGGGTATGGAGTGGTGTGTGTGTGTGTGGGTGTGTGTGTGAGTGTGTGTGTGTTTGTTTGTGTGTGTGCACATGTGTTTATGGACATGATCATGTGCATATTCGTATGCATGTGCCTGTGTGTTCATATGTACTTTCGCATTAGATAGAGCCTAATAATATTACAGACTAATAATGCATTGTGTTGGTATTCCTTCAAAACTCTTCATGAGAAACAAACAGTTTCATTCTTTCTTCAATTACATTATTTTGACTATCTTTCCTGATAGATTCTCATGATGCTTTAAGTTGGAAAATTCGTAGCTATCTTAGAATTGATTCTACCCATTATTTCAAGAACTATGAAAAGATGGGGCAAGGGTTGTTGCTCAGTTGCAGAGTGCTGGCCTCCCACCCGTGGGCGAATGTGTTTTGATTCCACTCACTGCACATACATAAATGCATAAACAAAAGTTCCATGAACACGTAAACATATTAACAGCGAAAACGGAAATCATCTAAAGGGAGTGTGGGAGTAACGGCTGCATTCACTTTTCTGTGATATTGGAGATTTGCAAACCTATTGAGGTACCAGGTGTTCTGAACTGTGCACCCATATGCCTGTGTATTCGAAAGTGCAAATCGATGTGAATAAAATCCTTGGTGACCTACACAGGAAGGGACAACAGCACAAAAGCCCTGGTAGATTGCTGGGAAAACCTTTTGGCAAGGGACCCTTGAGACTTACACAGGAGAATTTTTCCTCTGCAGCAATATTTCAGGATTGGCCCTGGTGAGCGCCTGAAGGGATGCCCTGGGGGCGGGGGCAGGGAGCTGAATCCAGAAACATACACTTTTCCACCAAGGGACCTCAGAAGCCCACCAGATTTGGAAGAGAAAGAAGGGGCATCAGCCCTCAGCAGCAGGCTCTCTTTAAGCCCTATGGTTATTCTGGGCACTTGAATGTCCACAAATGTCATTCCAAACCCAGCAAAAAAGAAATACTCTTCCAATGAAAATTTAGAATCTGATGCAGTGCAGAGCTTATTATGTCGCAGAAAGCATGGAAGCATTGGGCAGCATTTCTTTGAATGCTGGAATCCTTAAGTTAAAATGGCAGCGTTAAACAAACAAACAAACTAACAAACAAACAACAAAAACAACAAAAAACTTTGACACCCCAGAGAGCCAAACTTGTAAAAACTCCAAGCCCCTTAGGTCAACTGGCCTGTGCCTTCTTCCCAGCACATCAAAATCATTCAAACTCTGGAGTTTGAACATCTGTAAAAGAAAAGTACTGACTGGAAAAGACTGGCAAATCTTCCTTCCGGATGCAGTCATGGAAATCAAACGTGTGAGTCACTGAATTTTGGCCTAAAATTGAACCTGTGGTATTGAAGATGACGTGTTGCATCACGTGATCCTGGGGCAGCATACCAGTTCCCAGAAGCCACCTTCCCTCACTTCCTCTTCCGGCTGGAGTCCAGGAAGCTGCTTCTCTTCCTGGGATCTGTGTCCAGGCTCACCTGTCTGAGCACCTGCTGACAGAAGACAGCAAAACGTTCGGGTCTCAGGTTGGTTTTCCTTGCCTAGGTAGTTTACAGAAGATTCCTTAGAAAACATGGAGATGGGGAAAATGTTAAGGATGGAGGAGGAGCTGCTTGTGTAAGGAAGGTTGTATTTTTCCAAGAGTGTTTCTTTATGCTGAGCAGGTCAAATAGGTCATTCGAAGTTCAAATCACCACAAACTATTGAAATTTCAGAGAACTTTTACTGCAGCATTCTGATACCTGTGGGCTGGTGGATCAATGTGTATGGAAACAGCTGTAGTTTACCATGGACACTTGGGTAGGATAGGGACTATCTTGGATGGATAGAGCAAAGGGATTCCCTGTAATATTTCCACACAGGCACATAGAAGTCCTGGGTCATCCTCAGCTAGCCTTGCTCTACCCATTTTCCCCTCTCTTCTGACCTGCTATTCCATTCCGTCCCCTCTCTCCCCACCCACCTCTCGCCTTCCCCCTTCCCACTTTAGTGCACCTTCTCCCCTTAGTATGCACACCTAGGAACAAACATTGGTTTGGCACGTGTGGCCAAGGATGTACACTGGTTCCATCCATAGCATGTTGGGAAAATGTCAGAATTTCATTCTTCTCTGCCGCTCACTATTTATCATTGATTTGTTCTGTTTTTCTTATATCACGTTATGGTAGAAAATCATCGTGACCACACACCATGCATTGGGAATGATTTTTTTTTCTCTTTCTTTCTGTGGAAGAGTTTAAGAACCCATGTTCTAAACTCTTTGAAAGGTTGGGTTAGGTGAAATTCAACATCCAACCCGCCACATGCTCAGCTTCTCTATATGGTTAAACTCATTACCACCGATCCACTCCTGAGTTTGCTCTCTGTATCATTGATTTGGAAATATATCTCAAGGTTAATTTGCTTAGGTCAGATATGCAAGGACATTCTTGAATATCTACTAGTCCTCAACTTATCTCTTTGGTTAGGTTCATTACCACTGTTCCACTCCTGAATTTGCTCTCTGTACCATTAATTTGGAAATATTTTTCAAGGTCAATCTGCTTAGGGAGATATGCAAGGACATTCTTGGATATCTACTCGAATTTCTTGCAAATGACTTTGACTTTGTCAAGAATAAGTCTGGTTTATCATGCTTCTGAAAATCTCTGTATTAGGATGACATTCCTTTTGATCTCTCTTTGTATGATCTAGGTTTATCTCTCTTCACGTTTCCTTTTTTTTTGTTTATCATTTTGATAGAGGCAAAATTGTTCCCTTTGGTTAAGATTGGTTTATTTTACCTACGGGAATCATACATTCACTCTGATATAATTCTAACAGCATGGAGTATCTTGTTTTTGTCAGACGCAGTAGTTGGTGTACTCCTCCATTGATCCCGCACCCATCTGTGCTCCACCTATTCTACTGGGCTCCTTGGATCATGGGATGTACTCCATGCCACAATGTGGGAAATATCTGAGAGTTCCCATCATGTCTTTGTTCATGACACTCTTTTTCTTTTCTCTTGGACCTAGGAAAGCCCAACGTCAGCATCTGAGGAAATGGGATCTGATTGGAATAACATGAGACAGTCAGCAGAGCGTGCCTCACGGCCTCTGGCCCCGACGCTCATTCAAATCCAGAATAAGAAGCCACAGCAGAGGGGAGCTCTGAGGCATAGGGCTCTTCCCCCTCAGGAGGAGGACCCCAGGGTATGTGGACTTTGGAGGCAATGGGAAGCCAGGGGGCGACACAGGTCAGAATCTTGGTTACATCCTCTCAGATTGCCTCAACCATCCAATTGTCCCTTGCCAACCCTCGAGGACCTGCCCAGCACATCCTCTCAGCTTAGTTTCTTTCTAGGATGGGAGGAGGCATCTTTTGGAACCAGTTGAAACCCATGCATCCCAACGTTTGTCCTGTTTTTGAAATCTGGCCCAGGGTCCTCAAGTTGCAACATCCAAATCTTCCTTCCAGTGCCCCTGTATAATACGTGATTCCACAAACGTGTTCTAGGACCTTTGAATCCCGAGATGTTCATGGTTCACAGGCCTGAGTGCCTGAACTAAAAGGAGAGGAAACTAAGACTTAAAATCTCTATTTGTCTGTAAAAGGGCAGAGCTGGTTGTGCTTGGGCTGACTCCTGACAACTTGTGCTTTTCCACCATCAGATGAAGTGTAAGGAATGTGGGGCTTTTGGACACACTGCAAGGAGCAGAAGATGCCCCATCAAGCACTGGGATGGTGCTCTGGCCCCACAACCCTTGGGCCCAAAGAAGGAGAAGGAGAACCAGGCACCAAGCAAGCCTGAGAATCTCCAGAGCACAGGGGCCTGTGAGCAGCCAGCCAGAGCAAAGTGCCATGTGCAGAGGTGAGGGATGGGTAAGGTGGCATCCAAGCCTCGGGCACAAAACTCCAGGGGGGTGGTGTCTCTCCTTCTCCACACAGTCATCTCCAAACATCCACATGCAGCTCCTGGTTGGGTCAATGGAGAGAGAGAGACAATGACTCCATGTCCCAAAGCCACAGCCTGCAGCTCATTCTCCTTTGCATTCAATTATGAAAGAGATGGGTTCAGGGCACCATAATTAACATGAACATGGGAGGCACAAAATCAATGTGTCCACATGGAACTACTTAGTGGGAAATGAGAGGGCTGCCTGGATGTAGGGACTGGGTGTTGTAGGAGGAAAGGCACAGACTTGGGGGAGAACCCAGTGTAGCACATGACACATTAAGAAAACGGGCACCTCATATTCTGCTCCCGACTCTACATCCATCCAAATGCCATCGTGTGTTCTACAGGCAAGAAGAGGGATGGGGAAAGGCTCTGCTCCAGACATGGAGTACCAGTAGGAGACCCCAGGGTAGGCAGCAGCCCAAATGGAAGGAAGAGACAGAACCCAGTGCCTACCTAAGGGTGAGTATGTGCATGGTTGCCTGCTCTTTTGGTGACTAGGATAAGCATGATATGTTCCTTTTCTGTGGCCCTTCTGCCTGAGAGATTTGCTATCAACATTGAACCCCAATGTGACTCCTGCTTTTGATCTTTCACATTTGCCCTTTCCAATTTTTTTGTGTTACTTTTTTCATATTCCCCATGACGTGGTGCATGGGCTCATGGGGTCATAGTTGACTCCAGCGTCTCAAAGGACACAATGTCCAATGCAGGCATATTCCTATTGAAAGTGGGAGAACACTCTCAGCTTCTGTAAGCCAACTCCTCAGGGTTCACACTCTGATGAGAGGAGCATTAGCCACGGACATGCCATGGAAGAACACACAAAAGAGCCCTGCCCCTCCCAATGCATGAGACCTCTGATTAAGAATGGGATATTTCCCAATGTGCCCTGAAACATGTCACGTCGTTCTTGGAATGGGTCCTTGGCTGATAGCCATGGAGGTGGAGGTGGAGTGCCCCTTTTCCTTTCCTGGGCTGATGACTTGTCTTCCGGTTCCACTCTATGTTCTGTAGCCAAATTCATGTGTTGGTGGGCCTTGTTGGTGCTTGAGAAAGTGCAGGGACTCAGGAGATTTTCCTGTGTTTGTCTTTTCCTCCAGAAACCCAGCAGGCCACTGCCCGTCCACACGACCAGTACGAGGTGTGTCCCGGGCTCTCTGTTTGAGAGTCAGCCTCGTGTCCAGAACTTGGATGAGAGTCTCACCTTCAGTAGCGCACATCCCTTTCAGATACCTGAACTTGGACTCAACTCAGGTCCTGGGATGCAGACACAACAGGATGTGAGCATCCCTGGCACCATCCAGTCGGCAGCAAGGCACTCAGGGCAGATCCCTGCCCTCCTTGGGAAGAAAGCACCTGAAACGCCAGAGGTTGTCTCCTCTAAAGTTGCCCAGACTTCTGCCCAAATTCTCAGAGGGGGCCATGTGCTCCGCCCTCCTTTACTAGCCAGTTGTCCTGACGTTAGCAAAGAGCCCTGCCTGCAGCCTGCAGCATGTCCACAGGGCCAGGGCCACAAACTTAGCCTCCAGGCCTCAGGCAAGAGACAGGCTCAGGTCCACAAACAGACTGGTCAGAATGCCCCAAAGAAATTCAGGCTGGGGCAAAGTCTCACTCAACGGGGGAACACCTGTGAGCCAGGCTCAGAGGCTGGGAAATCTCTGCCTTCTTGGCAAGATACAAGTGGAATCAGACTAAAAGGGTCACCCCAGGTGACCAGAAAATCTCCAGCCCATGATTCCAGCATGGATCTTTGCCCTCCCAAGGAAAGCCCTTTCCTGAATCCAGTCAAGCCGTGTACCAAATCGAGTCCACCAGCACCCAGCTGTGTTGCCCGACAGCCCCTCCTAATGGTCTTCAAGAGAATGCACAAAAACTGGTGGAGATCCAGGTTCATTGCTGATCTCCCTTCCTCTCCAGCTGCTGCAAAGACCAGTGCTCTTGCTGACACTCCTCCCTATCTTGATGAGTGGGAGTGTCCCAGCTCCCAGGAGCCAGTGAGTGTCCTCTATGAAGACCTTCTTGTGTCCTCCTCCTCTGAGGACAGTGACATGGAATGAGGCACACCATAGCAGGGAAGAATGACCCTTGGGGCTCCAATAACTTGCAGGGTCTCTCATGCAGGAGCAGGTGGCACCAGGGTCACAGGACCTTTCTAGCTATGGAGTAGGAGCCTAGGCTGGGACTTCAGAAAGCTCTGGCACAGCCACAGACCCTGCCTGCATCTGATGCATAGCCACCTGTCCAGAACTCAGAGACGAGACTCCTCTGAATGGTGTTTCCAGGGGATGGTCCAATGTGCTCATGTCACCTTCCACAGGCTTTCAATGGGATGACAAATAGATGTATATGCAGGTGTAGAGATTGAAGTTGGACAGAAGTAGAAGGCTCAAGTTTGTCCTTTTTTGTCCTATGACTGCATGGAGGTTTACACTGGCTGATCACTGGGACCTCTGTCCTGGGCTTCAGTGGACCTTCTTGACACTCGAGTGTGGTCATGGAAAGCATTGTGGGCAATTTCTCTCCTTTCCTTTTTTGTTCCTTGCCCCTTATAATAATCATGTACTTGACGCTTCTCTGAATCCTCAATCAATTTTCCCCATGTTTTACTGTGTGCATCCTTTGAGTGCTCAATAGGCATATGATTTTCTACTTTGTCTTTCCTGAAAACTGCATTTTTTTGTGTCCTAGTGCTCAATTGTAATGACTTGGACAGCCCGAATGTCTCAGATGATGTCCACATGGCAATTAAGATCACTCGTTTGGTGTAGTTCAGGATATCACTGAATTTCACATACTACCATAATAAATGGGTGAAATTGTGTATCCCAGATCATCGAAGTCACTTGCGATTTGGGGGCCTGAACATTGAGGCTTTTCAACTCTCTCTCTGGGTGCTCTTAATTGTGAGCATTTGTGGAACCACTTCAGCTGGTGGAAGGAGCTCTTTTCGTTCACACCCAGTCCCCATTTCCAATGTCTGGGAACATGTGTGTCCAGGGTCCAGAATGAACCTGTGGTGTTTTAGCCAAGATTTATTAACTGGACACTCCCTTCTCCCGATGGCACTGACATGGCTGTCCCTATTCAGACACAGCCTGGGGTGATGTGGATTCTGATCCACAGGCAGGAGATTTTGCAGGGAAACAGGGAGGAGAAACATGGAGCTCCTCAATTTGATTTTGGAGCCCGAAAGAAAGGAGATATGTGAACACTGATGTCTGGCAATGCAGCTCTTGAGATACATTCCATATTCAGATTTGATTGTTTCCTCAGTGTAGGCTTTCCTGTACATTTCCTGTCTCCACTCCTGATGTGGAGAGTGCCATAAATACAGGGGCCTGTCCTAGGCCCCCCAAGTATCGTAGGAGTTCCTTCTCCCACCCGTGCTGTGAGCATCTTTCACCAAGTGATGTACATTTAGTGAGGGAAGGAAGGTGTGGAGAGGCCGGGGGAGTATTGTGAACAATGCAGAGGGTGAAGGAATGTTATCTGCTCACCAGTGTGCACTCAGGTGTACTTTGTTCTGTGCCCATATCACATATACTTGGGTCTAAAATAAAGGTGTGCAGAACACCCGGGTGCCAGAGCCATGACTGGACCAGAGAAAAGCTTGGCTAGGCTGGCATTTCGTGTCCATTAGCAGGAGTGCCTCTGATCTCCCCCTTGAACAGGCATAGGGCCAAGAAGGTCCCTGAAAGTGAGCCTGTTTCTCTGATGAGCAAAAGTGTATCAGTCAACTGTGTCCATGTGACAGTGAGATTAAAAACTGGTTGCAGGGCTTTCCTGTGCCCTGGCACATGGAGACACGAAATTCTTACAGATTGCAGTGGTAGGGGAGGAGTCATGCCCTTGAGCAAACATAACTTTGGTGTGCTTCTGGCTTCAATAAGAGGCAAAACATAAGGGCATGCGCCACTCTGGCTATCTTGGTTTTAGATTGTGTCCACTGCTTGCCCACAATAAAGGCTTCATTGGAATGGTAAACTGTGGTCTGAGAGTGATTTGAAGATCTCCCTATCTGTATAACATTTGAAACTGTGAAAGCGTGAAAATGTTTCTGTTTCACATGCAGGTGGCTGAAATGGCAATACTGCTTTGAAAAAATGCAACCTCTAATACTTTCTGGATCTTCCTTTGTATGAAAACATCTGTACCAAAAGACTTCTAAACCCACAGGTGTATTTGCACACACAAAAAGAAACAATCCCTCCAATAGTAACATGTGCACACACAACTCACACAAAAACAACAGCGCTTCTCTTAGTCCTTTTACTTTTCCAAGTGAAAAAAGACGAGTGAAACATATATTTTTAAAACACCCTACCAGCCTCACAGCCTGGAAATGGTCACAGTGTACTAAGGTTTTTTCCATGTCCTGGAGCAATAAATTCTTGGTAATTAGACACTCTGCGAATTGTAGCTTCTCCCAGGCCTCTCATGTCCCTTAGATGGAAACTGGGAAAAGCACGCAATGCAGCTCTCTGGAAGTTCAAAGAAATATGCCCCGAAATTCCTAATCCACCCAGTCCATGGATTTCTGAGAAGTGATTGGTGGATCTGACATGGATAGAGAGGGGGCGGTGGGTGGTTGACCTGCAGGCTGAAGAGATGAGGAAGCCTTTCCTATGGAAAGCATTTCAGAGAATGTCTCTCTTTCTTCTGAGCTCCCAGCAGGAATCTGTTCTGGTCCTTGATCCTCCACATATGGAGGCAGCTTTCATCCACTAGAAAGAACTGTCTCAGATGGATGACATGAGGAACTGCAAAGGTTTCCATCCCATATTCCTGATGATCAAGTCGACCTGGGTTCTCTTGTACTTGCAGAGTCATCAGTGACATTGGGGCCAATGCAAAGCTGAACAACAATTTGACTCCAGCTCACGTGTTGGCTCCATAGCCTTCCTGTGCTGTCTGTCGTATTCGTAGATCTGCATGCTGAGTGGGATGCAAGCCACCATAATTTTTGCTCTCCACTGCCCTGGCCATATCATCCAGCCCTGGCCTGTGTTGGATGCTGCCATCCACCCCTCTCAGCATTATTTTTCTTAATCCAACCTCTGTGTATGTGCTCAAATGTGTCCTGTGGAGATTCTCTTCTATCCTGCATGTTAAGAATACCATGGGTCCAGAGTCAACTCCCCCTTCTCCCTTGGAAGGGTTCTGACCTGTAACAATTGGGTTTCCCAAATGGGGACCTTTGGAGGCACTGAATTGGGTCAATGGACAGAAACACTTTCTTTTAGCTTCGGCTAGAATGCATTCTGTTCCCTCCGAAATATTCTATAGAATATTTTCCTCCACTTCCTTCATTGACTGAGGGGCTCTGAGGCTCAGAATGAGCAGAGCTGCATTCAACTAGCAGGTGTTTCAAATATTCCACAGCCCAGTGCCACCCATAGAAAGACTCTTCCAGGCAGACAGTTTCTCTCTAGCAGCCCAAAGTGGATTGAAAGAAACTGTTGCTTAAGTGGCATGTGCCCAGGCTCACTTTTTGGAACTTGCAGGTAGAGAAGAACCCAAGAGGACTTGAACAACAGCTGCATTTGATGGAGCAGAATTGGGCTTAATAAGGACATCCTCCCTAGACTGCTCTCACCTGTGGAGGGAAGTTGCCTCTTTGTCTCCACCACCAATGACTAGTAGAATTTCCTGCCTGACCTCAAGTGAAAGAGAGATACTTCCCCTTTCGGAGATGGTTTTCCAAGGGGGAATTTTCCATGTACTCACATGATCACTAGTCGACCCAGCACACCCACTACCTTGGGGTCAGATCCACAATGCTTTCTGAGGACTTAAGGAGATGAGAAAGCTTTGGGTGTGGCCTATTCACAGCCTGGAGCACTGAAAGGGTTCTGTTCTCCAAAGGCTCTTTGGGAAAATGAGAAGTAATGAAGTAGATTCCTTACAAGGATGGTTCAAGTGTATTTAGGGAAGTCCAGTAGCTTCACCAATTTTCAAGGAGGACAGCAGGCAATCGGTAATGGGATGCACATGGATCCACTCTCACCAAACAAACAAACAAAAATCTCCGGAAAACAATTCTAGCTGCTTATGTGTGCCCTCCCATTTGTGTGGGGAAGTGGGGTATGGAGTGGTGTGTGTGTGTGTGGGTGTGTGTGTGAGTGTGTGTGTGTTTGTTTGTGTGTGTGCACATGTGTTTATGGACATGATCATGTGCATATTCGTATGCATGTGCCTGTGTGTTCATATGTACTTTCGCATTAGATAGAGCCTAATAATATTACAGACTAATAATGCATTGTGTTGGTATTCCTTCAAAACTCTTCATGAGAAACAAACAGTTTCATTCTTTCTTCAATTACATTATTTTGACTATCTTTCCTGATAGATTCTCATGATGCTTTAAGTTGGAAAATTCGTAGCTATCTTAGAATTGATTCTACCCATTATTTCAAGAACTATGAAAAGATGGGGCAAGGGTTGTTGCTCAGTTGCAGAGTGCTGGCCTCCCACCCGTGGGCGAATGTGTTTTGATTCCACTCACTGCACATACATAAATGCATAAACAAAAGTTCCATGAACACGTAAACATATTAACAGCGAAAACGGAAATCATCTAAAGGGAGTGTGGGAGTAACGGCTGCATTCACTTTTCTGTGATATTGGAGATTTGCAAACCTATTGAGGTACCAGGTGTTCTGAACTGTGCACCCATATGCCTGTGTATTCGAAAGTGCAAATCGATGTGAATAAAATCCTTGGTGACCTACACAGGAAGGGACAACAGCACAAAAGCCCTGGTAGATTGCTGGGAAAACCTTTTGGCAAGGGACCCTTGAGACTTACACAGGAGAATTTTTCCTCTGCAGCAATATTTCAGGATTGGCCCTGGTGAGCGCCTGAAGGGATGCCCTGGGGGCGGGGGCAGGGAGCTGAATCCAGAAACATACACTTTTCCACCAAGGGACCTCAGAAGCCCACCAGATTTGGAAGAGAAAGAAGGGGCATCAGCCCTCAGCAGCAGGCTCTCTTTAAGCCCTATGGTTATTCTGGGCACTTGAATGTCCACAAATGTCATTCCAAACCCAGCAAAAAAGAAATACTCTTCCAATGAAAATTTAGAATCTGATGCAGTGCAGAGCTTATTATGTCGCAGAAAGCATGGAAGCATTGGGCAGCATTTCTTTGAATGCTGGAATCCTTAAGTTAAAATGGCAGCGTTAAACAAACAAACAAACTAACAAACAAACAACAAAAACAACAAAAAACTTTGACACCCCAGAGAGCCAAACTTGTAAAAACTCCAAGCCCCTTAGGTCAACTGGCCTGTGCCTTCTTCCCAGCACATCAAAATCATTCAAACTCTGGAGTTTGAACATCTGTAAAAGAAAAGTACTGACTGGAAAAGACTGGCAAATCTTCCTTCCGGATGCAGTCATGGAAATCAAACGTGTGAGTCACTGAATTTTGGCCTAAAATTGAACCTGTGGTATTGAAGATGACGTGTTGCATCACGTGATCCTGGGGCAGCATACCAGTTCCCAGAAGCCACCTTCCCTCACTTCCTCTTCCGGCTGGAGTCCAGGAAGCTGCTTCTCTTCCTGGGATCTGTGTCCAGGCTCACCTGTCTGAGCACCTGCTGACAGAAGACAGCAAAACGTTCGGGTCTCAGGTTGGTTTTCCTTGCCTAGGTAGTTTACAGAAGATTCCTTAGAAAACATGGAGATGGGGAAAATGTTAAGGATGGAGGAGGAGCTGCTTGTGTAAGGAAGGTTGTATTTTTCCAAGAGTGTTTCTTTATGCTGAGCAGGTCAAATAGGTCATTCGAAGTTCAAATCACCACAAACTATTGAAATTTCAGAGAACTTTTACTGCAGCATTCTGATACCTGTGGGCTGGTGGATCAATGTGTATGGAAACAGCTGTAGTTTACCATGGACACTTGGGTAGGATAGGGACTATCTCGGATGGATAGAGCAAAGGGATTCCCTGTAATATTTCCACACAGGCACATAGAAGTCCTGGGTCATCCTCAGCTAGCCTTGCTCTACCCATTTTCCCCTCTCTTCTGACCTGCTATTCCATTCCGTCCCCTCTCTCCCCACCCACCTCTCGCCTTCCCCCTTCCCACTTTAGTGCACCTTCTCCCCTTAGTATGCACACCTAGGAACAAACATTGGTTTGGCACGTGTGGCCAAGGATGTACACTGGTTCCATCCATAGCATGTTGGGAAAATGTCAGAATTTCATTCTTCTCTGCCGCTCACTATTTATCATTGATTTGTTCTGTTTTTCTTATATCACGTTATGGTAGAAAATCATCGTGACCACACACCATGCATTGGGAATGATTTTTTTTTTCTCTTTCTTTCTGTGGAAGAGTTTAAGAACCCATGTTCTAAACTCTTTGAAAGGTTGGGTTAGGTGAAATTCAACATCCAACCCGCCACATGCTCAGCTTCTCTATATGGTTAAACTCATTACCACCGATCCACTCCTGAGTTTGCTCTCTGTATCATTGATTTGGAAATATATCTCAAGGTTAATTTGCTTAGGTCAGATATGCAAGGACATTCTTGAATATCTACTAGTCCTCAACTTATCTCTTTGGTTAGGTTCATTACCACTGTTCCACTCCTGAATTTGCTCTCTGTACCATTAATTTGGAAACATTTTTCAAGGTCAATCTGCTTAGGGAGATATGCAAGGACATTCTTGGATATCTACTCGAATTTCTTGCAAATGACTTTGACTTTGTCAAGAATAAGTCTGGTTTATCATGCTTCTGAAAATCTCTGTATTAGGATGACATTCCTTTTGATCTCTCTTTGTATGATCTAGGTTTATCTCTCTTCACGTTTCCTTTTTTTTGTTTATCATTTTGATAGAGGCAAAATTGTTCCCTTTGGTTAAGATTGGTTTATTTTACCTACGGGAATCATACATTCACTCTGATATAATTCTAACAGCATGGAGTATCTTGTTTTTGTCAGACGCAGTAGTTGGTGTACTCCTCCATTGATCCCGCACCCATCTGTGCTCCACCTATTCTACTGGGCTCCTTGGATCATGGGATGTACTCCATGCCACAATGTGGGAAATATCTGAGAGTTCCCATCATGTCTTTGTTCATGACACTCTTTTTCTTTTCTCTTGGACCTAGGAAAGCCCAACGTCAGCATCTGAGGAAATGGGATCTGATTGGAATAACATGAGACAGTCAGCAGAGCGTGCCTCACGGCCTCTGGCCCCGACGCTCATTCAAATCCAGAATAAGAAGCCACAGCAGAGGGGAGCTCTGAGGCATAGGGCTCTTCCCCCTCAGGAGGAGGACCCCAGGGTATGTGGACTTTGGAGGCAATGGGAAGCCAGGGGGCGACACAGGTCAGAATCTTGGTTACATCCTCTCAGATTGCCTCAACCATCCAATTGTCCCTTGCCAACCCTCGAGGACCTGCCCAGCACATCCTCTCAGCTTAGTTTCTTTTTAGGATGGGAGGAGGCATCTTTTGGAACCAGTTGAAACCCATGCATCCCAACGTTTGTCCTGTTTTTGAAATCTGGCCCAGGGTCCTCAAGTTGCAACATCCAAACCTTCCTTCCAGTGCCCCTGTATAATAGGTGATTCCACAAACGTGTTCTAGGACCTTTGAATCCCGAGATGTTCATGGTTCACAGGCCTGAGTGCCTGAACTGAAAGGAGAGGAAACTAAGACTTAAAATCTCTATTTGTCTGTAAAAGGGCAGAGCTGGTTGTGCTTGGGCTGACTCCTGACAACTTGTGCTTTTCCACCATCAGATGAAGTGTAAGGAATGTGGGGCTTTTGGACACACTGCGAAGAGCAGAAGATGCCCCATCAAGCACTGGGATGGTGCTCTGGCCCCACAACCCTTGGGCCCAAAGAAGGAGAAGGAGAACCAGGCACCAAGCAAGCCTGAGAATCTCCAGAGCACAGGGGCCTGTGAGCAGCCAGCCAGAGCAAAGTGCCATGTGCAGAGGTGAGGGATGGGTAAGGTGGCATCCAAGCCTTGGGCACAAAACTCCAGGGGGGTGGTGTCTCTCCTTCTCCACACAGTCATCTCCAAACATCCACATGCAGCTCCTGGTTGGGTCAATGGAGAGAGAGAGACAATGACTCCATGTCCCAAAGCCACAGCCTGCAGCTCATTCTCCTTTGCATTCAATTATGAAAGAGATGGGTTCAGGGCACCATAATTAACATGAACATGGGAGGCACAAAATCAATGTGTCCACATGGAACTACTTAGTGGGAAATGAGAGGGCTGCCTGGACGTAGGGACTGGGTGTTGTAGGAGGAAAGGCACAGACTTGGGGGAGAACCCAGTGTAGCACATGAGACATTAAGAAAACGGGCACCTCACATTCTGCTCCCGACTCTACATCCATCCAAATGCCATCGTGTGTTCTACAGGCAAGAAGAGGAATGGGGAAAGGCTCTGCTCCAGACATGGAGTACCAGTAGGAGACCCCAGGGTAGGCAGCAACCCAAATGGAAGGAAGAGACAGAACCCAGTGCCTACCTAAGGGTGAGTATGTGCATGGTTGCCTGCTCTTTTGGTGACTAGGATAAGCATGATATGTTCCTTTTCTGTGGCCCTTCTGCCTGAGAGATTTGCTATCAACATTGAACCCCAATGTGACTCCTGCTTTTGATCTTTCACATTTGCCCTTTCCAATTTTTTTGTGTTACTTTTTTCATATTCCCCATGACGTGGTGCATGGGCTCATGGGGTCATAGTTGACTCCAGCGTCTCAAAGGACACAATGTCCAATGCAGGCATATTCCTATTGAAAGTGGGAGAACACTCTCAGCTTCTGTAAGCCAACTCCTCAGGGTTCACACTCTGATGAGAGGAGCATTAGCCACGGACATGCCATGGAAGAACACACAAAAGAGCCCTGCCCCTCCCAATGCATGAGACCTCTGATTAAGAATGGGATATTTCCCAATGTGCCCTGAAACATGTCACGTCGTTCTTGGAATGGGTCCTTGGCTGATAGCCATGGAGGTGGAGGTGGAGTGCCCCTTTTCCTTTCCTGGGCTGATGACTTGTCTTCCGGTTCCACTCTATGTTCTGTAGCCAAATTCATGTGTTGGTGGGCCTTGTTGGTGCTTGAGAAAGTGCAGGGACTCAGGAGATTTTCCTGTGTTTGTCTTTTCCTCCAGAAACCCAGCAGGCCACTGCCCGTCCACACGACCAGTACGAGGTGTGTCCCGGGCTCTCTGTTTGAGAGTCAGCCTCGTGTCCAGAACTTGGATGAGAGTCTCACCTTCAGTAGCGCACATCCCTTTCAGATACCTGAACTTGGACTCAACTCAGGTCCTGGGATGCAGACACAACAGGATGTGAGCATCCCTGGCACCATCCAGTCGGCAGCAAGGCACTCAGGGCAGATCCCTGCCCTCCTTGGGAAGAAAGCACCTGAAACGCCAGAGGTTGTCTCCTCTAAAGTTGCCCAGACTTCTGCCCAAATTCTCAGAGGGGGCCATGTGCTCCACCCTCCTTTACTAGCCAGTTGTCCTGACGTTAGCAAAGAGCCCTGCCTGCAGCCTGCAGCATGTCCACAGGGCCAGGGCCACAAACTTAGCCTCCAGGCCTCAGGCAAGAGACAGGCTCAGGTCCACAAACAGACTGGTCAGAATGCCCCAAAGAAATTCAGGCTGGGGCAAAGTCTCACTCAACGGGGGAACACCTGTGAGCCAGGCTCAGAGGCTGGGAAATCTCTGCCTTCTTGGCAAGATACAAGTGGAATCAGACTAAAAGGGTCACCCCAGGTGACCAGAAAATCTCCAGCCCATGATTCCAGCATGGATCTTTGCCCTCCCAAGGAAAGCCCTTTCCTGAATCCAGTCAAGCCGTGTACCAAATCGAGTCCACCAGCACCCAGCTGTGTTGCCCGACAGCCCCTCCTAATGGTCTTCAAGAGAATGCACAAAAACTGGTGGAGATCCAGGTTCATTGCTGATCTCCCTTCCTCTCCAGCTGCTGCAAAGACCAGTGCTCTTGCTGACACTCCTCCCTATCTTGATGAGTGGGAGTGTCCCAGCTCCCAGGAGCCAGTGAGTGTCCTCTATGAAGACCTTCTTGTGTCCTCCTCCTCTGAGGACAGTGACATGGAATGAGGCACACCATAGCAGGGAAGAATGACCCTTGGGGCTCCAATAACTTGCAGGGTCTCTCATGCAGGAGCAGGTGGCACCAGGGTCACAGGACCTTTCTAGCTATGGAGTAGGAGCCTAGGCTGGGACTTCAGAAAGCTCTGGCACAGCCACAGACCCTGCCTGCATCTGATGCATAGCCACCTGTCCAGAACTCAGAGACGAGACTCCTCTGAATGGTGTTTCCAGGGGATGGTCCAATGTGCTCATGTCACCTTCCACAGGCTTTCAATGGGATGACAAATAGATGTATATGCAGGTGTAGAGATTGAAGTTGGACAGAAGTAGAAGGCTCAAGTTTGTCCTTTTTTGTCCTATGACTGCATGGAGGTTTACACTGGCTGATCACTGGGACCTCTGTCCTGGGCTTCAGTGGACCTTCTTGACACTCGAGTGTGGTCATGGAAAGCATTGTGGGCAATTTCTCTCCTTTATTTTTTGTTCCTTGCCCCTTATAATAATCATGTACTTGACGCTTCTCTGAATCCTCAATCAATTTTCCCCATGTTTTACTGTGTGCATCCTTTGAGTGCTCAATAGGCATATGATTTTCTACTTTGTCTTTCCTGAAAACTGCATTTTTTTGTGTCCTAGTGCTCAATTGTAATGACTTGGACAGCCCGAATGTCTCAGATGATGTCCACATGGCAATTAAGATCACTCGTTTGGTGTAGTTCAGGATATCACTGAATTTCACATACTACCATAATAAATGGGTGAAATTGTGTATCCCAGATCATCGAAGTCACTTGCGATTTGGGGGCCTGAACATTGAGGCTTTTCAACTCTCTCTCTGGGTGCTCTTAATTGTGAGCATTTGTGGAACCACTTCAGCTGGTGGAAGGAGCTCTTTTCGTTCACACCCAGTCCCCATTTCCAATGTCTGGGAACATGTGTGTCCAGGGTCCAGAATGAACCTGTGGTGTTTTAGCCAAGATTTATTAACTGGACACTCCCTTCTCCCGATGGCACTGACATGGCTGTCCCTATTCAGACACAGCCTGGGGTGATGTGGATTCTGATCCACAGGCAGGAGATTTTGCAGGGAAACAGGGAGGAGAAACATGGAGCTCCTCAATTTGATTTTGGAGCCCGAAAGAAAGGAGATATGTGAACACTGATGTCTGGCAATGCAGCTCTTGAGATACATTCCATATTCAGATTTGATTGTTTCCTCAGTGTAGGCTTTCCTGTACATTTCCTGTCTCCACTCCTGATGTGGAGAGTGCCATAAATACAGGGGCCTGTCCTAGGCCCCCCAAGTATCGTAGGAGTTCCTTCTCCCACCCGTGCTGTGAGCATCTTTCACCAAGTGATGTACATTTAGTGAGGGAAGGAAGGTGTGGAGAGGCCGGGGGAGTATTGTGAACAATGCAGAGGGTGAAGGAATGTTATCTGCTCACCAGTGTGCACTCAGGTGTACTTTGTTCTGTGCCCATATCACATATACTTGGGTCTAAAATAAAGGTGTGCAGAACACCCGGGTGCCAGAGCCATGACTGGACCAGAGAAAAGCTTGGCTAGGCTGGCATTTCGTGTCCATTAGCAGGAGTGCCTCTGATCTCCCCCTTGAACAGGCATAGGGCCAAGAAGGTCCCTGAAAGTGAGCCTGTTTCTCTGATGAGCAAAAGTGTATCAGTCAACTGTGTCCATGTGACAGTGAGATTAAAAACTGGTTGCAGGGCTTTCCTGTGCCCTGGCACATGGAGACACGAAATTCTTACAGATTGCAGTGGTAGGGGAGGAGTCATGCCCTTGAGCAAACATAACTTTGGTGTGCTTCTGGCTTCAATAAGAGGCAAAACATAAGGGCATGCGCCACTCTGGCTATCTTGGTTTTAGATTGTGTCCACTGCTTGCCCACAATAAAGGCTTCATTGGAATGGTAAACTGTGGTCTGAGAGTGATTTGAAGATCTCCCTATCTGTATAACATTTGAAACTGTGAAAGCGTGAAAATGTTTCTGTTTCACATGCAGGTGGCTGAAATGGCAATACTGCTTTGAAAAAATGCAACCTCTAATACTTTCTGGATCTTCCTTTGTATGAAAACATCTGTACCAAAAGACTTCTAAACCCACAGGTGTATTTGCACACACAAAAAGAAACAATCCCTCCAATAGTAACATGTGCACACACAACTCACACAAAAACAACAGCGCTTCTCTTAGTCCTTTTACTTTTCCAAGTGAAAAAAGACGAGTGAAACATATATTTTTAAAACACCCTACCAGCCTCACAGCCTGGAAATGGTCACAGTGTACTAAGGTTTTTTCCATGTCCTGGAGCAATAAATTCTTGGTAATTAGACACTCTGCGAATTGTAGCTTCTCCCAGGCCTCTCATGTCCCTTAGATGGAAACTGGGAAAAGCACGCAATGCAGCTCTCTGGAAGTTCAAAGAAATATGCCCCGAAATTCCTAATCCACCCAGTCCATGGATTTCTGAGAAGTGATTGGTGGATCTGACATGGATAGAGAGGGGGCGGTGGGTGGTTGACCTGCAGGCTGAAGAGATGAGGAAGCCTTTCCTATGGAAAGCATTTCAGAGAATGTCTCTCTTTCTTCTGAGCTCCCAGCAGGAATCTGTTCTGGTCCTTGATCCTCCACATATGGAGGCAGCTTTCATCCACTAGAAAGAACTGTCTCAGATGGATGACATGAGGAACTGCAAAGGTTTCCATCCCATATTCCTGATGATCAAGTCGACCTGGGTTCTCTTGTACTTGCAGAGTCATCAGTGACATTGGGGCCAATGCAAAGCTGAACAACAATTTGACTCCAGCTCACGTGTTGGCTCCATAGCCTTCCTGTGCTGTCTGTCGTATTCGTAGATCTGCATGCTGAGTGGGATGCAAGCCACCATAATTTTTGCTCTCCACTGCCCTGGCCATATCATCCAGCCCTGGCCTGTGTTGGATGCTGCCATCCACCCCTCTCAGCATTATTTTTCTTAATCCAACCTCTGTGTATGTGCTCAAATGTGTCCTGTGGAGATTCTCTTCTATCCTGCATGTTAAGAATACCATGGGTCCAGAGTCAACTCCCCCTTCTCCCTTGGAAGGGTTCTGACCTGTAACAATTGGGTTTCCCAAATGGGGACCTTTGGAGGCACTGAATTGGGTCAATGGACAGAAACACTTTCTTTTAGCTTCGGCTAGAATGCATTCTGTTCCCTCCGAAATATTCTATAGAATATTTTCCTCCACTTCCTTCATTGACTGAGGGGCTCTGAGGCTCAGAATGAGCAGAGCTGCATTCAACTAGCAGGTGTTTCAAATATTCCACAGCCCAGTGCCACCCATAGAAAGACTCTTCCAGGCAGACAGTTTCTCTCTAGCAGCCCAAAGTGGATTGAAAGAAACTGTTGCTTAAGTGGCATGTGCCCAGGCTCACTTTTTGGAACTTGCAGGTAGAGAAGAACCCAAGAGGACTTGAACAACAGCTGCATTTGATGGAGCAGAATTGGGCTTAATAAGGACATCCTCCCTAGACTGCTCTCACCTGTGGAGGGAAGTTGCCTCTTTGTCTCCACCACCAATGACTAGTAGAATTTCCTGCCTGACCTCAAGTGAAAGAGAGATACTTCCCCTTTCGGAGATGGTTTTCCAAGGGGGAATTTTCCATGTACTCACATGATCACTAGTCGACCCAGCACACCCACTACCTTGGGGTCAGATCCACAATGCTTTCTGAGGACTTAAGGAGATGAGAAAGCTTTGGGTGTGGCCTATTCACAGCCTGGAGCACTGAAAGGGTTCTGTTCTCCAAAGGCTCTTTGGGAAAATGAGAAGTAATGAAGTAGATTCCTTACAAGGATGGTTCAAGTGTATTTAGGGAAGTCCAGTAGCTTCACCAATTTTCAAGGAGGACAGCAGGCAATCGGTAATGGGATGCACATGGATCCACTCTCACCAAACAAACAAACAAAAATCTCCGGAAAACAATTCTAGCTGCTTATGTGTGCCCTCCCATTTGTGTGGGGAAGTGGGGTATGGAGTGGTGTGTGTGTGTGTGGGTGTGTGTGTGAGTGTGTGTGTGTTTGTTTGTGTGTGTGCACATGTGTTTATGGACATGATCATGTGCATATTCGTATGCATGTGCCTGTGTGTTCATATGTACTTTCGCATTAGATAGAGCCTAATAATATTACAGACTAATAATGCATTGTGTTGGTATTCCTTCAAAACTCTTCATGAGAAACAAACAGTTTCATTCTTTCTTCAATTACATTATTTTGACTATCTTTCCTGATAGATTCTCATGATGCTTTAAGTTGGAAAATTCGTAGCTATCTTAGAATTGATTCTACCCATTATTTCAAGAACTATGAAAAGATGGGGCAAGGGTTGTTGCTCAGTTGCAGAGTGCTGGCCTCCCACCCGTGGGCGAATGTGTTTTGATTCCACTCACTGCACATACATAAATGCATAAACAAAAGTTCCATGAACACGTAAACATATTAACAGCGAAAACGGAAATCATCTAAAGGGAGTGTGGGAGTAACGGCTGCATTCACTTTTCTGTGATATTGGAGATTTGCAAACCTATTGAGGTACCAGGTGTTCTGAACTGTGCACCCATATGCCTGTGTATTCGAAAGTGCAAATCGATGTGAATAAAATCCTTGGTGACCTACACAGGAAGGGACAACAGCACAAAAGCCCTGGTAGATTGCTGGGAAAACCTTTTGGCAAGGGACCCTTGAGACTTACACAGGAGAATTTTTCCTCTGCAGCAATATTTCAGGATTGGCCCTGGTGAGCGCCTGAAGGGATGCCCTGGGGGCGGGGGCAGGGAGCTGAATCCAGAAACATACACTTTTCCACCAAGGGACCTCAGAAGCCCACCAGATTTGGAAGAGAAAGAAGGGGCATCAGCCCTCAGCAGCAGGCTCTCTTTAAGCCCTATGGTTATTCTGGGCACTTGAATGTCCACAAATGTCATTCCAAACCCAGCAAAAAAGAAATACTCTTCCAATGAAAATTTAGAATCTGATGCAGTGCAGAGCTTATTATGTCGCAGAAAGCATGGAAGCATTGGGCAGCATTTCTTTGAATGCTGGAATCCTTAAGTTAAAATGGCAGCGTTAAACAAACAAACAAACTAACAAACAAACAACAAAAACAACAAAAAACTTTGACACCCCAGAGAGCCAAACTTGTAAAAACTCCAAGCCCCTTAGGTCAACTGGCCTGTGCCTTCTTCCCAGCACATCAAAATCATTCAAACTCTGGAGTTTGAACATCTGTAAAAGAAAAGTACTGACTGGAAAAGACTGGCAAATCTTCCTTCCGGATGCAGTCATGGAAATCAAACGTGTGAGTCACTGAATTTTGGCCTAAAATTGAACCTGTGGTATTGAAGATGACGTGTTGCATCACGTGATCCTGGGGCAGCATACCAGTTCCCAGAAGCCACCTTCCCTCACTTCCTCTTCCGGCTGGAGTCCAGGAAGCTGCTTCTCTTCCTGGGATCTGTGTCCAGGCTCACCTGTCTGAGCACCTGCTGACAGAAGACAGCAAAACGTTCGGGTCTCAGGTTGGTTTTCCTTGCCTAGGTAGTTTACAGAAGATTCCTTAGAAAACATGGAGATGGGGAAAATGTTAAGGATGGAGGAGGAGCTGCTTGTGTAAGGAAGGTTGTATTTTTCCAAGAGTGTTTCTTTATGCTGAGCAGGTCAAATAGGTCATTCGAAGTTCAAATCACCACAAACTATTGAAATTTCAGAGAACTTTTACTGCAGCATTCTGATACCTGTGGGCTGGTGGATCAATGTGTATGGAAACAGCTGTAGTTTACCATGGACACTTGGGTAGGATAGGGACTATCTCGGATGGATAGAGCAAAGGGATTCCCTGTAATATTTCCACACAGGCACATAGAAGTCCTGGGTCATCCTCAGCTAGCCTTGCTCTACCCATTTTCCCCTCTCTTCTGACCTGCTATTCCATTCCGTCCCCTCTCTCCCCACCCACCTCTCGCCTTCCCCCTTCCCACTTTAGTGCACCTTCTCCCCTTAGTATGCACACCTAGGAACAAACATTGGTTTGGCACGTGTGGCCAAGGATGTACACTGGTTCCATCCATAGCATGTTGGGAAAATGTCAGAATTTCATTCTTCTCTGCCGCTCACTATTTATCATTGATTTGTTCTGTTTTTCTTATATCACGTTATGGTAGAAAATCATCGTGACCACACACCATGCATTGGGAATGATTTTTTTTTCTCTTTCTTTCTGTGGAAGAGTTTAAGAACCCATGTTCTAAACTCTTTGAAAGGTTGGGTTAGGTGAAATTCAACATCCAACCCGCCACATGCTCAGCTTCTCTATATGGTTAAACTCATTACCACCGATCCACTCCTGAGTTTGCTCTCTGTATCATTGATTTGGAAATATATCTCAAGGTTAATTTGCTTAGGTCAGATATGCAAGGACATTCTTGAATATCTACTAGTCCTCAACTTATCTCTTTGGTTAGGTTCATTACCACTGTTCCACTCCTGAATTTGCTCTCTGTACCATTAATTTGGAAACATTTTTCAAGGTCAATCTGCTTAGGGAGATATGCAAGGACATTCTTGGATATCTACTCGAATTTCTTGCAAATGACTTTGACTTTGTCAAGAATAAGTCTGGTTTATCATGCTTCTGAAAATCTCTGTATTAGGATGACATTCCTTTTGATCTCTCTTTGTATGATCTAGGTTTATCTCTCTTCACGTTTCCTTTTTTTTGTTTATCATTTTGATAGAGGCAAAATTGTTCCCTTTGGTTAAGATTGGTTTATTTTACCTACGGGAATCATACATTCACTCTGATATAATTCTAACAGCATGGAGTATCTTGTTTTTGTCAGACGCAGTAGTTGGTGTACTCCTCCATTGATCCCGCACCCATCTGTGCTCCACCTATTCTACTGGGCTCCTTGGATCATGGGATGTACTCCATGCCACAATGTGGGAAATATCTGAGAGTTCCCATCATGTCTTTGTTCATGACACTCTTTTTCTTTTCTCTTGGACCTAGGAAAGCCCAACGTCAGCATCTGAGGAAATGGGATCTGATTGGAATAACATGAGACAGTCAGCAGAGCGTGCCTCACGGCCTCTGGCCCCGACGCTCATTCAAATCCAGAATAAGAAGCCACAGCAGAGGGGAGCTCTGAGGCATAGGGCTCTTCCCCCTCAGGAGGAGGACCCCAGGGTATGTGGACTTTGGAGGCAATGGGAAGCCAGGGGGCGACACAGGTCAGAATCTTGGTTACATCCTCTCAGATTGCCTCAACCATCCAATTGTCCCTTGCCAACCCTCGAGGACCTGCCCAGCACATCCTCTCAGCTTAGTTTCTTTTTAGGATGGGAGGAGGCATCTTTTGGAACCAGTTGAAACCCATGCATCCCAACGTTTGTCCTGTTTTTGAAATCTGGCCCAGGGTCCTCAAGTTGCAACATCCAAACCTTCCTTCCAGTGCCCCTGTATAATAGGTGATTCCACAAACGTGTTCTAGGACCTTTGAATCCCGAGATGTTCATGGTTCACAGGCCTGAGTGCCTGAACTGAAAGGAGAGGAAACTAAGACTTAAAATCTCTATTTGTCTGTAAAAGGGCAGAGCTGGTTGTGCTTGGGCTGACTCCTGACAACTTGTGCTTTTCCACCATCAGATGAAGTGTAAGGAATGTGGGGCTTTTGGACACACTGCGAAGAGCAGAAGATGCCCCATCAAGCACTGGGATGGTGCTCTGGCCCCACAACCCTTGGGCCCAAAGAAGGAGAAGGAGAACCAGGCACCAAGCAAGCCTGAGAATCTCCAGAGCACAGGGGCCTGTGAGCAGCCAGCCAGAGCAAAGTGCCATGTGCAGAGGTGAGGGATGGGTAAGGTGGCATCCAAGCCTTGGGCACAAAACTCCAGGGGGGTGGTGTCTCTCCTTCTCCACACAGTCATCTCCAAACATCCACATGCAGCTCCTGGTTGGGTCAATGGAGAGAGAGAGACAATGACTCCATGTCCCAAAGCCACAGCCTGCAGCTCATTCTCCTTTGCATTCAATTATGAAAGAGATGGGTTCAGGGCACCATAATTAACATGAACATGGGAGGCACAAAATCAATGTGTCCACATGGAACTACTTAGTGGGAAATGAGAGGGCTGCCTGGACGTAGGGACTGGGTGTTGTAGGAGGAAAGGCACAGACTTGGGGGAGAACCCAGTGTAGCACATGAGACATTAAGAAAACGGGCACCTCACATTCTGCTCCAGACTCTACATCCATCCAAATGCCATCGTGTGTTCTACAGGCAAGAAGAGGAATGGGGAAAGGCTCTGCTCCAGACATGGAGTACCAGTAGGAGACCCCAGGGTAGGCAGCAACCCAAATGGAAGGAAGAGACAGAACCCAGTGCCTACCTAAGGGTGAGTATGTGCATGGTTGCCTGCTCTTTTGGTGACTAGGATAAGCATGATATGTTCCTTTTCTGTGGCCCTTCTGCCTGAGAGATTTGCTATCAACATTGAACCCCAATGTGACTCCTGCTTTTGATCTTTCACATTTGCCCTTTCCAATTTTTTTGTGTTACTTTTTTCATATTCCCCATGACGTGGTGCATGGGCTCATGGGGTCATAGTTGACTCCAGCGTCTCAAAGGACACAATGTCCAATGCAGGCATATTCCTATTGAAAGTGGGAGAACACTCTCAGCTTCTGTAAGCCAACTCCTCAGGGTTCACACTCTGATGAGAGGAGCATTAGCCACGGACATGCCATGGAAGAACACACAAAAGAGCCCTGCCCCTCCCAATGCATGAGACCTCTGATTAAGAATGGGATATTTCCCAATGTGCCCTGAAACATGTCACGTCGTTCTTGGAATGGGTCCTTGGCTGATAGCCATGGAGGTGGAGGTGGAGTGCCCCTTTTCCTTTCCTGGGCTGATGACTTGTCTTCCGGTTCCACTCTATGTTCTGTAGCCAAATTCATGTGTTGGTGGGCCTTGTTGGTGCTTGAGAAAGTGCAGGGACTCAGGAGATTTTCCTGTGTTTGTCTTTTCCTCCAGAAACCCAGCAGGCCACTGCCCGTCCACACGACCAGTACGAGGTGTGTCCCGGGCTCTCTGTTTGAGAGTCAGCCTCGTGTCCAGAACTTGGATGAGAGTCTCACCTTCAGTAGCGCACATCCCTTTCAGATACCTGAACTTGGACTCAACTCAGGTCCTGGGATGCAGACACAACAGGATGTGAGCATCCCTGGCACCATCCAGTCGGCAGCAAGGCACTCAGGGCAGATCCCTGCCCTCCTTGGGAAGAAAGCACCTGAAACGCCAGAGGTTGTCTCCTCTAAAGTTGCCCAGACTTCTGCCCAAATTCTCAGAGGGGGCCATGTGCTCCACCCTCCTTTACTAGCCAGTTGTCCTGACGTTAGCAAAGAGCCCTGCCTGCAGCCTGCAGCATGTCCACAGGGCCAGGGCCACAAACTTAGCCTCCAGGCCTCAGGCAAGAGACAGGCTCAGGTCCACAAACAGACTGGTCAGAATGCCCCAAAGAAATTCAGGCTGGGGCAAAGTCTCACTCAACGGGGGAACACCTGTGAGCCAGGCTCAGAGGCTGGGAAATCTCTGCCTTCTTGGCAAGATACAAGTGGAATCAGACTAAAAGGGTCACCCCAGGTGACCAGAAAATCTCCAGCCCATGATTCCAGCATGGATCTTTGCCCTCCCAAGGAAAGCCCTTTCCTGAATCCAGTCAAGCCGTGTACCAAATCGAGTCCACCAGCACCCAGCTGTGTTGCCCGACAGCCCCTCCTAATGGTCTTCAAGAGAATGCACAAAAACTGGTGGAGATCCAGGTTCATTGCTGATCTCCCTTCCTCTCCAGCTGCTGCAAAGACCAGTGCTCTTGCTGACACTCCTCCCTATCTTGATGAGTGGGAGTGTCCCAGCTCCCAGGAGCCAGTGAGTGTCCTCTATGAAGACCTTCTTGTGTCCTCCTCCTCTGAGGACAGTGACATGGAATGAGGCACACCATAGCAGGGAAGAATGACCCTTGGGGCTCCAATAACTTGCAGGGTCTCTCATGCAGGAGCAGGTGGCACCAGGGTCACAGGACCTTTCTAGCTATGGAGTAGGAGTCTAGGCTGGGACTTCAGAAAGCTCTGGCACAGCCACAGACCCTGCCTGCATCTGATGCATAGCCACCTGTCCAGAACTCAGAGACGAGACTCCTCTGAATGGTGTTTCCAGGGGATGGTCCAATGTGCTCATGTCACCTTCCACAGGCTTTCAATGGGATGACAAATAGATGTATATGCAGGTGTAGAGATTGAAGTTGGACAGAAGTAGAAGGCTCAAGTTTGTCCTTTTTTGTCCTATGACTGCATGGAGGTTTACACTGGCTGATCACTGGGACCTCTGTCCTGGGCTTCAGTGGACCTTCTTGACACTCGAGTGTGGTCATGGAAAGCATTGTGGGCAATTTCTCTCCTTTCCTTTTTTGTTCCTTGCCCCTTATAATAATCATGTACTTGACGCTTCTCTGAATCCTCAATCAATTTTCCCCATGTTTTACTGTGTGCATCCTTTGAGTGCTCAATAGGCATATGATTTTCTACTTTGTCTTTCCTGAAAACTGCATTTTTTTGTGTCCTAGTGCTCAATTGTAATGACTTGGACAGCCCGAATGTCTCAGATGATGTCCACATGGCAATTAAGATCACTCGTTTGGTGTAGTTCAGGATATCACTGAATTTCACATACTACCATAATAAATGGGTGAAATTGTGTATCCCAGATCATCGAAGTCACTTGCGATTTGGGGGCCTGAACATTGAGGCTTTTCAACTCTCTCTCTGGGTGCTCTTAATTGTGAGCATTTGTGGAACCACTTCAGCTGGTGGAAGGAGCTCTTTTCGTTCACACCCAGTCCCCATTTCCAATGTCTGGGAACATGTGTGTCCAGGGTCCAGAATGAACCTGTGGTGTTTTAGCCAAGATTTATTAACTGGACACTCCCTTCTCCCGATGGCACTGACATGGCTGTCCCTATTCAGACACAGCCTGGGGTGATGTGGATTCTGATCCACAGGCAGGAGATTTTGCAGGGAAACAGGGAGGAGAAACATGGAGCTCCTCAATTTGATTTTGGAGCCCGAAAGAAAGGAGATATGTGAACACTGATGTCTGGCAATGCAGCTCTTGAGATACATTCCATATTCAGATTTGATTGTTTCCTCAGTGTAGGCTTTCCTGTACATTTCCTGTCTCCACTCCTGATGTGGAGAGTGCCATAAATACAGGGGCCTGTCCTAGGCCCCCCAAGTATCGTAGGTGTTCCTTCTCCCACATGTGCTGTGAGCATCTTTCTTGGCATTTGGCATTTCAAGGTGCTTCTTCCCATGGAATGATGTTTTTAATAGTTAATAAAATATGGGGAAATCTTTTACAGCAGTATTTCAAGTTCTCTCAGGATTCTTGAAGATGCAGTCTTCATCTAGGCACTTTTCATCCAAGCAGCAGGGGAGGCTGAGAAAGGTGGATTGCAGTCTCAAAACCAGCCTTCAAAATTACACAAGAATCTAAGCAAGTTAGAAAGATCCTAACTCTAAATAAAAAGATTTGGGGATGTTTCTCAGTGGTAGAGAGCACTTTGGTTTGATCGCAAGTACAAACAACAACAACAAAAAGACAAAGAGACTTGGGTTGTGTGGACACCAGACTCAGTTTTTGCTGTGCATAAGTGTGAACAATTGCATCATTTAAAAATCTTTTTTTTAAAATGAAAATGTCTATAGTTACTTATTGATCACCATACTGCTATAAAGCACAAATACCTCCACTGACTTTTACTGTCACAGAAATACCTCCATGATAATTTCACAATATTAAGATGATGCCTGTGTTGATGGGAGATTCATTTGGTATTCACTGTTCAATTGCTGTCCCACAGCAGGTCTGGACTCAACCCCTGAATGTTCTAGTAATTAAGACTCAAAAATTATACCTTACTCAACACCAGAGGATTCATACTGGGCAGAAACCATATAAATATCTATAATGTGGCAAAGCTTAGGAACTTAGGAAGATCTTAACTCTAAACAACAAAGACCCCAAGAAGGCAGAGACATCCATGCAAACTCCCCTGCAGGTGTGAAATTAGCTTTGTGCCTCACTGCTCAGTAGTTCTGAGCCATGGGATTGGTTACAACCAGTGGACATTGGGCTTTTGAGAGACATTTTTAATTTTCAAGGTAGGGAACAGGATTACTAAACATCATTATTATGGGCAAGTACCTTACCAAAAACAAGCCTTTGGTCTCTAAGTTAACCATGCTGAGTCTTAGGAACTCTGGGGTAGATCATACATGCAGGAAAAAAAACACTGGTATTTTTCTAATTTATTATTTTCTTCCCAGTGTTTTAAGCATAATGATTGTCTCCCAGTAAGGAAGGGATGAAAGAAACAAAAGAAGTAGCAGAAGGATACACCCAGAATATTGTCAGAAGAAACCTAAAGCCTGCAGGCAGGAGAATTATTAATTTGGGACTGATTATGGTATTATTAACTCTCTGTCAAAGAGTTCTACCAACCTTCCTAAACCTTACAAGTCCCAGGTCAGCTATCAATATTGAGCCCGAAGCAAAATTCTTCCTTAGCAGAAACCCCATTGAGGAAGTAGTCTTTCCACCTCTTAAATTCAAGGAATGAATAGCTAGTCATTGAGCACTTAACCTGCATTTTTGTGCCCACACAAGCACACACACAGACACACACACACACACACACACACACACAAAAAAAAAAACATAAAACAAGAAATTCATATTCAGGCTATCAGAATCTGAAGCCCCATGCTGGAGCTGGTGACCTGGGACATTATCTTGCCATCTACAAGAAAAACCTTTGACTATGATCCTGCACATTCCAGAATTTTCTGTGCAGTGGTTCATTTTCCCATTCCAAGTTGCCATCCATC
This sequence comes from Spermophilus citellus, assembly GCF_964194105.1. Classification (NCBI taxonomy): domain Eukaryota; kingdom Metazoa; phylum Chordata; class Mammalia; order Rodentia; family Sciuridae; genus Spermophilus; species Spermophilus citellus. The sequence goes on along the minus strand of NW_027673039.1, from coordinate 2,581,248 downwards.
TGAGAGACAAAAATGTCCAGTGAGATTCAAAGCCAGGCCACTGCCCTCTGTACTTGAGTAGTCTGTCTTTGTCCCAAACATCCTGAGCTTCCCCAAAGCAGGTATCACTTGGTGACAAATTTAGGATCAAAGGACAGAGGAGAAACTGTTGACAGACAACAGAATTCTCTGCTCTGCTGGCCAAGCTTTATGCCTCACTGGAAGACACTCCATTAAAACAAGGAGTCTTGCTGCTCTGCAGTCACCTACAAGTCTGCATAGGGTTCATGAAATAAAAAAATGATCACAAACATAAGCCCTTGCCTGAGGGAGCAGAGAGCAAGCTTCTAGAAACACCTACAGAGCCATTTTCTTTTTTTCTGGAAATAGAAATTACTTGTGTTACCAAGGCCTTTTACAGTTGGGACTCTCTTTCTTTGACAATGGGGCTTTCCTGACCAAGAGGGGGATAAATTCTTATACTCTTTGCATGTTTGTTTGTTGGTGGGTGTGAGTATGTTGGGGAGAGAAAAAGGGACTGGGGATTTAACTCATGAGCATTCTAAAGCTGTTCTACTATACCTGAAGAAGAACCCTAGATAATTTTTTTTATTTTAATGAGAGCAAGGGTCTCACTAAATTGTTCAGGCTGATCTTGAACGTACAATCCACCAGCTTCAGTCCCCTGAAGCACTTGATTTATACGCATGGACCACCTCACCCAGGCATAGACCACTTCACCCAGTAATGACCTTCTGGAGAGAGCTAATTCTTAGAGATAGTCAGCCATCTTCCCAAGTTGTTCATGTGCAAATTAACTAATATAATTTCCATACCACCAATATCTTCCTATTGTGCTCTCACATCCAAAGTCAGTCTTAGTCTGATCTAATCATAGCATGTCCAGGTACCAGAATACCAGTGATGGCTCAATGCCCCCTAAAGCTCACTAAAATTATAATAAAATACTAACCTTAAATCCAATTATGTTGTCTCATCTTTTCTTCCTGCACAAATACAAGTTCTTCATCACCTCCCACAACCTCAACTCTTGACCAACCCTGGAGCTTCCCAAATGGCTCTTCACTACTGCTTATAGAAAACTATACCTTGGGCTGGGTTTGTAGCTCAAGTGGTAATGCACTAGCCTGGGATGTGTGGGATGCTGGGTTCTATCGTCAGCACCACATAAAAATAAAATAAAAATGTTGTGTCCACCAAAATCTAAATAAAATAATAAATATCTAAAAAAATTATTTCTCTCTCTTTAAAAAAAAACATTAAAAAGAGAAAATTGTAGCTCTCTGAGACAGTGCATCACTGCATGCATTTATGTGCATCTCTTATATATGATTAAAACAAACCCAAGGCAATCTTGTGACAATGGAAAATCTTTAAATGTCCTCACCATGCCCAGAGCAACTACATCTGTAACCTGTACCACTTGTTCTTGGCCATGGGGAGGCCCTGAATTCCCTGCTTTCTGTTAGGACTTCCCCATATTAGTGCTGGGGAACACAAAGGGATTCCAGAGGTGAGAGAAAAAAAGGGGCACTGCACCAGTAATGTGGGAATTGTGCAGGCACTGTTTCTTTTGCATATAGTCTCTTTGGGTATTATTCCAAATGTGGGTTGCAGAAAAGGTACATTAACAGATAAAGCTCACAATAGTCTGGAGTAGGGCTAGGCTTGGACCCAAGATTCAAATTCAAGCTATCTTTCCACCTTCTCATTTACCTTCTGAATCAGAACTTAAAAGCATCAAAAAAAGCAGGGCATAGGTTCTGGGTATTCATAAAACCAGAGTATATTTTAAGGAGAAGAAGATATTGTCTCCACTTTTCTCTTACATATTGGTATTATTAGGGCCTGTGAAAATATCTCTGTAACCACCAGGGCTTTATGCTGTGGGGAAAATGAAAGCCTGTATGGGGAGAAGGATCATGATTTCAAAGCCAGTCTCAGAAACTTCCTGAGGCACTTAGCTACTCAGCAAGATCCCTCCTGTAAATAAAATACAAAAAAGTGCTGAGGATGTTACTCAATGTTTAATTGTAGACCTCATAATGATATAAATAAGTGGAGAAGTCCAGACAAAACTCTTTCTTCTTATTTAGGCAGTGGTACCTCATAGATGTTATGGCGTATGGAGGAAGAAAAGTGGAACTAATTCAAAAGAAAAATTTAGGATATTGAGATATCTGTGTGATAATATAATGTCATTGTACCCTTCACTCATACCACATAACAGCTTATTTTCACACAATAAATATTGAATGTAAGAATTAATAATAAACATTCTTAAATAGAAAAAAAATAAAGAATTCATATGTTAATGTTGAGAGCCACAGCTGACGGGGCCCCAGCAAACTTCCAGCTGCCAGCTGATGATTGGCTCACAGCTGCCCCAGCAAACTTCTAGCTGCCAACTGATTGGCTCCTCTGTGGTGACGCTCATTGGGTTGTTTCCCCGCCCTTTCCTACCACAGAGCTGCTCATTGGGGGACTTTCTTTGGCTCTGCCCATGCAACCCAGCCAATTCGTCTGAAGAGCAGGAGGAGTGGGGGAGGTTGAGAGGCTTGTGGGAAGCTGGTGGTGGCAGTTGGGCTCTGACGGTTTTCCTGAAGAGCTCTTTGGTTTGGCATGTGTGTTCTAAAAATAAAGTTCATTTCTTTTGAAAGTTCATTTTCTTTCTGCTCGCCCCTGAAGAAAGGGCGAGAGGATGGGTAGCCATTTTAAGATTCTTCTTTTATTTTGTTTCGCTTTTGTTTTAAGTTGCCTGTCCCTGGAGATGAGTGAGACAGAAGAAAAACCGCTCACATCTAAGGAAAAACTATTTGCATCTGAGGAACAGATAGGGAGAAAGGACGAATGGACATTTCAGGAAGATAGAAAGGGTGATATAATGATTTTGTGTTGTTCCATTTTTGTTTCATTCTGTCTGGGTTTTGTTTGGTGTTATCTTGTTGGGTTGTATTATAGTAGAAATATGGGATCATAAATTAGTTAAAAACAAACCTAAAGAGTATTAAGTAAATTGTTAGAAGAAGGAAGCATCCCAGTAAAATCAAGAGCAGTCAGGGCATACGTTGATACAATACAAAAACTGTAGCCCATGGCTTTTTAAGGAGGAGTTGTTAAATATATCACAATGGAACCATCATGGTGAAGAATTAAAAAGAATAGAAAAGAAAAACCCAGGGACTCTGCCAGTTGGCACATTGCCATTGTGAACATTTGTATCTTGTTTGCGTAGTCCAAAGCCTTCAGTTAAGACAATGGTAGAGGAAGGCGAAGACATATTGATTCAAGTAAAAGAGAAGGTCTCTCAAGTTAGTCAGACAGAGGAAGAAAGTTTAGAGCAGAAAAAGCCATCAGGGGAAAAGTTACAACAGGAGACTGCAACTAACACCTTTCTATCACCAGAGGGTGTAAGTGTCCAACCATCAGTGCCACCTCTACAGGAGACTGCTACTAACACCTTTCTATCACCAGAGGGTGTGAGTGTCCAACCAACAGAGCCACCTCTACAGGAGACTGCTACTAACACCTTTCTATCACCAGAGGGCATAAGTGTGCAACCAACAGTGCCATCTCCATATGCTGGGAGGCCCCCAACCCCCACAGTTGATAGTTGGGATCCTGAGACAGGATCTCAGATGTTAACATGCCCTGCATTTGAGAGGGCAAGAGTATATGTTCCCCAAAGATAAACTTAAAATAACACTTTCTACTCTAAACTTTTTAAATTTGGATTCATCAGGGCTTAGTGCTGTGGAAAGGCATATGTGTCCAAAAAATGTACATAAACACAAGGTACTTTGGAAGGATATTCTAACAGTACAATGGAAAGGTCCTGACCCAGTAATTTTCTGGAGTTGGGGGTCTATGTGTGTGTGTTTCCACAGGGAGAACAGCAGCCAATTTGGATTCCATAAAGGTTAACTAAAGCGATTTGTTGGGGGGAGCTTGAATAACTTTGCAGTCAGGGTCCAGGGGACTCGCCCCTACAGGAGGAATACCCCTCCCACTTGGGTGTTGGGGTGAGCACATATACAGCCCGGGTAGAGGGGTTCGCCTGTTTAGGTGGGAGACCCCTCCAACCTGGGTTTTCCTGGGTCTGTTATACAGCATCAAGCAGGGTAGACAGGACACGCAACTCCAGCGGGAGACCGCTCTCACCTGAGTCTGGGGGGGATCTTATATACCACCTTAGCCAGGATAGAGGTGACTTGCTCCTCCAGACGAAATTCCCTCCCACTTAGGTGTCTGGGAGAGAATGTACACAGCAGAAGCCAGGGTAGAGGGGACTCTCTCCTCCAGCCAGGACACCCCTCCAACTGGAGATTCAGGGGAGCTCCTTTACCATCACAACGAGAATAGGGTAGATTCACTTCTCCAAGTGGGAGTCCTCTCCCACTTATTGTAGGGTGTGGGGGGTCTTTTATCCCACCCAAGCCAGGGTAGAAGGGACTCGCGCCTCCATGATGGAGACTCTTGTGTCTTGGGTGTCTGGGAGTAGCTGGTATACCCCCAAATCCATGGTAGAGTGGACTCGCCCCTCTAGGAGGAACATCCCTCCCAACTGGATGTCAAGGGGAGCTCATATACCACTGCAGGAATGTTAGAGTGGACTCGCACCTCCAGGCGGGAGACCCTTCCCACCTGAGTGTGGGAGGAGCTCCTTTACTACAGCAACCAAGGTAAAGGTGCTTGCCCCTTCAGTCAAGAGACCCCTCCAACTTGGGTATGGTGGGGGCTTTTATATCACAGTAGCCAGGGTAGAGGGGACTCACTCCTCCAGGTGGGAGACCCCTCCCACCTGGGTGTCTCAGGGAGCTTGAATACCACCTTAGCCAGGTTAAAGCCTACTCTCCCTTCTAGATGGGAGATATCTACCACCTGGGTGTCAGTGAAAACTCCTATACCCCAGCACCTAGGGTATCAGGGAGTCACCTCTCAAGGCAGGAGACTCCTCCCACCTGGGTATGATGGGGAGCTCCAATACTGCTGCAGCAGGGTAGAGGGTATCCTAGCCTGCTTGCAGGAGACTCCTCCTAATTGGTTGTCAAGGGAACTCCTATACCACTGCAGCCAGGTTATATGGGCCTTGCCCCTCCGGGCAGGAGATACATCTCACCAGTTTTTCAGGGGGAGCTCTTATACTGCTGCAGGCAGGGTAGAGGGGATTTTCCCCTTCAGATGGGAGACCCCTCCCATCTAGGTGTCCATTGGGGGTTTTTATATACCTCATCAGCCAGATTAGAGGGGACTCGCCCCTCCAGGTCAGAGACCCTCTCACCTGGGTGTCCTGGGGAGCTCCTTTATTGCCATAGCCAGTGTAGAAGGAATTAATGCCTCCAGGCAGAAGAACCCTCCCACCTGGCTGTCAGGGAAAGCTAGTATACCATATCAGCCAGGGAAAAGGGGACTTCAGTATGGACATTCCTCCCACCTGTGTGTCACAGGGAGCTTGTAGATCACCTTAGCAAGGGTAGAGGTGAATTAGCACCTCCAGGCAGGAGATATCTCCCTACTGGGTGTCTGGGAACTTGTTTACTGCATTAGCCAGGGTGGAGGGCACAAGCTCCTCCATGCAGTAGACCCCTCCAATCTTTCTATGGGGGGGTGAGATGTATACTGCTTCAGCCATGAGAGGGAGGATTCGCCCCACTAGGCAGTAGACCCCTAAACCCTGGTTGTCCGGGGAGCTCATATGCCACAGAGTCAGGGAAAAGGGGATTCGCCTCTCCAGGCAGGAGAACCCTCCCTCCTGTGTGTGTGGGTGGGGAGTCTTATACCACTACAGCGAGGTGCCGCAGTCTGGCTGGGCACAATTCAGGAGCCAATTGTCAAAAGAAACGAACTTTATTTTTAGAATCACACAGGCCAAAAAACACCTCCTCAGGAAAAACCCTCAGAGCCCAACTGCCACCACTGGCTTTCCACAAGCCTCTCCCTCAACCACAAGCCTCACCACCTCCCACAATCCTCCTGCTCTTGAGGACGATTGGCTGGGTTGTGTGGGCAGAGCCAAAAACGTCCCCCAATGAGCAGCTCCGTGGTCTGAAAGGGCAGGGAAACAGCCCAATGAGCATCACCACAGAGGAGCCAATCAGCCTGATGTTGCTGGGGCCGCTGTGAGCCAATCATCAGCTGGCAGTCTGAAAGGGCAGGGAAACAGCTCAATGAGCATCTCCAATGAGCATCACCACAGAGGAGCCAATCAGCCAAATGTTGCTGGGGCCGCTGTGAGCCAATCATCAGATGGCAACTGGAAGTGTGCTGGCAGCTGGAAGTTTGCTGGGGCCCCTTTGGCTGTGGCTCTCAACATCTCCCCCTCTCTGTTTAAACAACAAGCATGTGGCTTAGGGACCGTGCCTGCCTTAGGTTGCCCAATAGTACATATGATCCTTACCCGTTATCGAATGAGCTGACCTCAAGGCGTCAGCCTCCTGTCTTAGGTTGGTACCATTACAATTGGATCTTACCCATCACTGACTACCGGTCCAGTACAGCAACACCTGTGGAGAGGTTTTTGTACCAGTGGGGGGGCGGGGGTGAGGTTCTTTGCCTCACCTCTGTTGGCCCCCAAATTTTAGCTGAACGATCATGACAAGCAGAAGGGAGGAAGATACACCAAGCCAATGGACGGCTCCTTTTGGAAAAATTGTACCACCGATGACATCATCAGCAAAAATATCACAACACTACCACAAGTAGCTGCACCAACAGATAGTTCACAATGCATACAGGTGAGTTCACAATGCATACAAGTGATACATAGCCCAGGCACGTTCTGCAAGCAGTTCAGTGATGGCTATTGCAGAAGCTGTAGATTGGTTTTATCTTTGTCTTCAACAGCACTGGGATGAAGATAGGAATTCTGGCAATAATGGCTAAAGAAAAAATTATATATCATTTCAGAAGGCACTAAAAGAAAACAATTTTCTTAACAATTTACATTGTCTTGAAGAGAATTATTAAATATACTGAAAAGGAAAGGTGAAAGTAAACAGATCTGTTAACCTCCTTTTTTGTTCATATATTAAAATAATCCTCAACAGCTGTTTGCCCAATTTAAATTAAACCATTTAAATCACGTGAAAAAAAATATTTGGATCCATTTTTTTCATGAGCGCTCATCATATATGATATATGGACATATGTACATTCAAAAATATAACACAAAACACAAGTGTGCACACATAATATAATACATACAACACATAACATAATAGTAAAGGCCTTATAACTTTTTACAGGTGAAATCTCCATTGAAATGTTTAAAAACTCTATAGTCAAAAAATAGAACTGATCAGCAAAACATTAACCTAGGTTTGTATTTAGCTCAAAAAACAAAATAGAACTTCATGATATGGCAAAAAGCAATAATAAAATAGATATTGAGAAAAAGCATCCTGGTTCAGCCAGATGTAAGGATAGCCAAACTGGGGTTTTGGATATCAGTTGTTATGGATTTGAGCCAAATAATATTCTTTTTGGTCTGTAGAAATAGCTTTAGTTAATCTTTCTGGAATCCAAATCAGCTTCTGTTCTCCCTGTGGAAACACACAAACAGACCCCCAACTCCAGAAAATTACTGGGTCAGAACCTTTCCATTGTCCTGTTAGAATATCCTTCCAACTACCTTGGGCTTATGTACATTTCTTGGACACATATGCCTTTCTGCAGCACTAAGCCCTGATGAATCCAAATTTAAAAAGTTTAGAGTAAAAAGTGTTATTTTAAGTTTATCTTTTGGAAATATATGCCCCTTCCCAATTCCTTCTTTTTGCTTTAATAAGTATATTTTAATAGTTTGATGAGCTCTTTCAACTATGCCTTGTCCCTGTGGATTGTATGGGATTCCTGTTATATGAGTAATGCCAAATGATGAGCAAAATTGTTTAAAAGAGGTAGAAGTATAACCAGGGGCATTATCTGTTTTTAACTGTTTTGGAACGCCCACAGTGGGAAAATTTTGTAAGCAATGAGCTATAACATCTTTAGTTTTTTCTCCAGCATGAAGGGAGCCCATCAAAAATACAGAAGAAGTATCAACTGTAACATGCAAATATTTTAATTTTCCAAATTCTGGCAAGTGTGTGACGTCCATCTGGCAAATATGGTTAGGTATCAATCCTCTACGAATGACTCCAAGATTAACTTGTGGTGAAAAGTCACACAATTTTGACATTGTTTTATTATTTGTCTAGCTTGTTCCTTAGTTATTTTTAAATGCATTTGTAAAGTATTAGCATTGACATGGAACCTTTTATGAAAATTTATAGCTTCTTCTAGTGTAGAGAAAATATGTATGTCATGTGTAATTTTATCTGCTATATCATTGCCCAAACTAAGGGCTCCAGGCAATCCTGTATGTGCCCTGATATGTCCTATAAAGAATGGATCTTTTCTGTCCCAGATTAGACTTTGTATAGTGGAAAGCAAAGAGAAAACAGTAGAGGAAGGGGAAATCCTACCAGCATCTTCAAGGGATACTATAGCATTAACTATATACTGACTATCGGAAAATAAATTAAATACAGAATCTTTAAACATCACAAAAGCTTGTAATACTGCACTAAACTCTACCTTTTGAGCTGATTGTTTGGGTACTAAAAATGTAAAAGTTTGATCAGGTGTAACTATTGCTGCTACACCATTATTTGACCCATCAGTGAATATATTCGGAGCATTCATGATAGGTGTTTTTCTTGTCATTTATGGAAAAATTACAGGATGCAATGACCAAAAAGACAATAAAGGATTAGATTTTAAGTGGTTATCAAATGAAACATCAGATTTGCACATGATTATTGCCCAAGTATTTAACTCATTAGCTAACTCATCAATTTGATTCATAGTATATTGAGTAATAATTTTATTGGGAGAAATTCCAAACACTCCATTTGCTGATTTTATTCCTTTGAGTATTAATTGTCCTACAGCCTCAGGATACCTAGTAAGAATAGTGTTAGGAGAATAAGATAAATGTATCTATAATGATGGACCTTCTTGCCAAAATACTTCTGTAGGAATATTTTTTGTTGGTAGTACAATAAATAATAAAGGCAAACTTATATCAATTCTATCCAAATGCATATTTTCCATATATGTTTCAATGATTTTGAATGCTCTTCTTGCTTCAGGCATTAATATGTGGGGTGAATTTGGATCTGATGGACCTTTTAGAATATCAAATAAAGGTCCCAACTCTCCTGTTGGTATGCCTAGATAAGGCCTTATCCAATTTATGTATCCCAATAACATTTGAAAGCCATTAAGTGATTTGAGTTGATCTACTCGTATTTGAATTTTTGGTGGATGGACCATGGTTGAGGATAATAGAACTCCTAAATAATTAATTGGAAAATTTAACTGTACTTTATCTATTGCTATCTCTAGATTATAATTTTTTAATAAGTTTGTAAGTGTGGCATAACATTCTACCAATGTGTTTTTATCTTTGTGTGCTAATAATACATCATCCATATAGTGAAATATTTGTAGTTCAGGATTTTGATTTCTAAGTGGCTGGATTGCTTTATTAACATAAATTTGACACATAGTTGGGCTGTTAGCCATCCCTTGAGGGAGTACTTTCCATTCATATCTCTGATCAGGACGTTCATGATTTAGTGCAAGGATAGTAGATGCAAAACCTGGACTATACTCAGGATGAATTGGAATTGAAAAAAACAGTCTTTAATATCTATAACTAAAACATACCAGGTTTTTGGCAAAGCAGACAATTGAGGAATCCCCGATTGAGCAGGTCCCATAATAAGCATTTCATTATTAATGGCTCTTAAATCTTGCAGCCATCTCCACTTACCAGATTTCTTTTTGATGACAAAAATGAAAGTATTATGGGGAGATACAGAAGGTTGTATATGTCCTTCTGCTAATTGTTGTTTGACCAGGTCATGGGCTGCTTGTATCTTTTCTTTACTCAGGGGCCACTGAGGAACACATACTGTTCTTTCTGATTTCCAAGTAATTTTAATTGTCTCAGTGGCGCTTTCTGGAAATCCAACCCATGTCTGTCTGTTCCTTGATCTATTTGTATTGGTGCTGCTATACCTTGTTCTTGTTTTTCTAATCTTTTTCCTTTCCTAAAACCTTGTCTAGCTGTAATAGTGGGTGCATTTTGATTGATGTTATTTGTTAATGTCAAACCTAATTGATCTAGGACATCTCGTCCCCATAAATTTATGGGAAGATTATCCAATACATATGGTTTTATAGTTCCCTCACATCCTTCAGGATCCTTCCAATCTAATACTATTGCACTTCTATGGAAATTAGTCGCCACTCCTAGGCCTCAAAGCATTTGAGTGGCTTGTTGTAATGGCCAATGTTTTTGCCATTCTTGACGAGATGATGCTAAGGTCTGCACCTGTATCCAGTAGCCCATTAAATTCATGTCCTTGAATATTTAGTTTTAGCATGGGGCGAGAATCTAAATTTAAAGAAAGCTTAGCCCAATCTACACCTGTGGAGCCTAATCTCTTGGAACCTCTTTCTACAGTATGACTGGAAAATTTATCATGTAGGCTGGGTATTATTAGTAACTGTGCTATTCTATCTCCTGGTGAAATTACTGATATACCCTTTGGAAAACTGGCTATAATTTTTATTTCACCTTCATAATCAGGATCAATTACCCCAGGATTATCATAAGTCCTTTTAGAGTTGAAGAGCTGTGTTCTTCATTGATGCAGGAGTCGAGTGATCCACCGCTAAGATTCGAGACAGGCGTAGCCCCGGGAGGAACCCGGGGCCGCAAGTGCGTTCGAAGTGTCGATGATCAATGTGTCCTGCAATTCACATTAATTCTCGCAGCTCTTCTGACTGACCGCTCCAGAGAGGAAACACCTCCCACCTGGGTGTTGTGGGGAGCTTGAATACCACCTTAGCCAGTGTAGAGAGGACTCACCATTCCAGGCAGGAGACTCCTCCTGCCAGGGTGTCATGGGGGAACTCCTATAACTTTGAAGCCAGGGAATAAGGTATATGCCACTCCAGGCAGGAGATCCATCCCACCTGGGTGTTAAATGGAGCTCTTATACAGCACCTGCCAGGGTATAGGGACTCACCCCTCCAAGCTGGAGATGCCTTTCACTTGGGTGTTGGAGGGGGCTAGTATACCCCCACAGTCAGAGTAGAGGGAACTCACCCATTCAGACTGGAGACACCTCCAACCATGGTGTCAGGGTGGGGCAGTTCTTATACCACTTCAGCCAGGTTAGTAGGGACTCGCCCTTCTAGACAGGAACCCCCTCCCACCTGGGCCTGGGGGTAGCTTGTATACCACCTTGTTAGGGTAGAGAAGACTCAACCCTCCAGGCAGGAGACCTCTCCCTCCAGGGTGTAATGGAGAGCTCTTATACCACAGCAGGAAGGATGGAGGGGAATCTCTTTTCCAAGCAGAAGTCCCTTCCCACCTAGGTGGTCGGTAGGGGGACTCATATACAGCCCTAGCCAGGGTAGAGGGGACTCGCCCCTCCAGGGAGGAGACCTCTCCCACCTGGGTGTGTCAGGGAGCTTGTATACCAAGTTATCCAGGGTAGAGGGAACTGGTGGCACAAATCGCCTCTACCCTCGCTTGGTGGTATATTAGCTCCCCACAAAACCCAGGGGGGTGGGGTCTCACACCTGGAGAGGCAAGTCACCTCCACCCTTGCTGTGGCTGTTTTGTGTTCTCCCCAACACCCAAGTGTAATGGGTCTCCCACCTATAGGGGCAAGTGCCCTCTACCCTGGCTTCAGCAGTATAGGAGCTTCCCCCAAAACCCAGGTGAGAAGGTTCTACCACAATGAGGAGGCAGTCCCTCTACCCTGGCTGCTGGGGTATAGGGGCTCCCCCAAAACTCATAGAGTAGTGGTCTTTCATCTGAAAGAGTGAGTCTCCTCTCTCCTTGCTGTGGTGGTATATTGGGAGAAAGGGGAGTAAGGGAAATGGTGCAGGGGGGGAGAGCTCATGGCCCAGCATAACTGCAGGGTGTCAGGATTGAGGAGCAGGGCCCAGTCTGAAGGAGGCCAAAGCCCCCAGGCAAGGGACACTTTTACATTTTCCCAAAGGAAGACTGCAGGGCCAAATATCTCAGGTTCATCCCCTGGTTCTGGTGAACATCTTTGTAAAGGGATCTGGAAAAGGAGCCCATCAGGAACAAGAACAACAGGAGGGCCAAAGGAGGGCACAGCGTGAAGTGCTGGAAGAAGTGGGTGTGTGGGGTTCGGGTCAGGACTGAAGAAAGGAGACCAGGCTAGGGACCTAGAAGAGGGCCCAAGATAGGGGAGAGCAGGGAAGAGTGAGGCCAGGCAAGCAGGGGCTGCACTAGGCTTCTGAGATTCAAGGAAGACAAGGGGAGCAGGGAACTAGCCCCAGTGAGGCTCACAGTTCAAGCCCAGAGAAGCACAGAGCAAGAAAGACCCCCAGAGGCTCAAGAGAGAAGCCAGTCCAGGGAATGGAGTACCAAGGCTCAGGGCTAGGGCAGGTGGCTTAGGACAGTGGATAGTGCTGGTGAGGTAAGGCAGGATATACAGCAGGGGAGAGGCAGGTCCGAGGCCCAGCACCACTGCCAGGTGTCAGGGTTCCTCGTGCTGTCCCAAGGGCCTAGTGAGAGCAAGAAGCCCAGTGGAGGGTCAGGGAATTGTTTCCCATAAGGTGCCCTAGCCCACATGAGGATCAAGGGCCAGGGACCAGGCCAAAAGACCTGGCAAGGGACAGGGGCCAGGAAGAGTGCAATGTAAAGGCACAGTGGGGGGTCATGGTGGGTGCAGAGAGGAGCAAGATTCAGGACCCAATCAAGGAGCTCAGGTAAGGGATTGACCCCACAAAAAGGTATTAGGGACTCAATGAGCAGGAGGAACCTGCTCCAGGAAAATGCAGTAGAGGAAGGAGAGGTAGAATCGGCGCTAGGATGAAGATATAGAGGGCTGCACAAAGAGCCCAGAGGGGAGCGAACTAGGGGGCCAAATCAAGGGGTGCCCAGGTCAGACAAGACAGGAAAAAATACCACAGAAAGTAAAACAACCCCAGTAATGCAGTAAGGAGCTCAGAAGAGATCTCAGGAGAGTGGCAGGGCTGTATTTCCCATAGGGAGCATTCAGGGTGCAGAGGTGAGCAAATTTTGCTCCTCTGCCCCAGGTGAGTAGATCCTCAGAGTGGGATCTGGACCAAAGGAGGGGCCAAAGAAGGTACTTTGAGGGGATACATGGTGTGTGGAAGTGTGGGGCGATTGGGCTGCCAGTACCCATTTGAGCAGCATAGGCTAGGGAGAAGCACGGAGAGCAGAGGGTAGGGAAGTGCCAGGATACCACAGCCTGAAGAAATCAGAGGGGAGGCACAGGAGGGGACTGGAAAAGGGCCCTGGAACCAAGGGACAAAGATAGGGTCCTCAAGAAGTTTAGCCATGGTCTGAAGCAAGGAGCTGTGCTCAGTAATGGAGACCCAAGTGCTAGTACCTGACCTGGGTGAATGAAAAAGTACATGATTATCTGTGGGATCTCTTATACCTCTGCAGCCTGGGAAGAGCAGACTGGCTCCTCAAGGTGAGAGACCCCTCCCACCTTGGTTTCCAGGCTAGCTTGTATTCTGCCTCAGCCATGTAGAGGGGATTCACCACTATAATCATGATATAACTTACATATGGGTGCCCTGTGAGGTGGGGGCTTGTGTACAGTTGTTGCCTTGGTAGCAGGGACTCACCTCTCCAGGCAAGAGATGCCTCACACATGGGTTTGTACGGGGGGCTTTTACAGAGCTGCAGCCAGGGTAACACAGACTGTCCTCTTCAGGCGGGAGACCCATTTCACCTGGGTATCTGGGGGAACTCATATACCACTGCAGGCAGGTTAGAGGGGACTTGCCATTCCAGGCAGGAGATCCCTCCCAAACTGGTTGTCCTGGGAGCTAGTATACCACCCCAAACAGGGTAGAGGGGACTCATGCCTCCAGGTGGGAGACCCTCCCCACCAGAGTCTTGTGGGGATCTTCTATACTGCTGCATCCAGGTTAGAGGGTACTCGCCTCTCCAGTCAAAGACCTCTCCATCCTGGGTGTCAAGGGGAGCTCATATACCACTGCAGCTAGGGTAGAGGGCACTCGTCCCGCCAGGCTGGAGACCCCTCCCACCTGGGTGTATATGGGGGCTCTTATACTACTGCAGCCAGGTAGAGGGGACTTGAACCTCCTTTCAGGAAATCCCTTCGACCTGGGTGACTGGGGGATCTCCTATACCTCCCAGCAAGGGTAGAGGGGACTCTCTCCTCCAGTTGGGAGAGGCCTCCCACGAGGATGTCCTAGGAGCTCTTGTATGGCAACAGCCAAAATAGAGGGGACTCGACCCACCAGTTTGGAGAACTCTCATTTGCATGATGGGGTCTTGTATAGCTTGTATACCACCAAAGCCAGGGTAGAGGGGACTCCTCCCTCCAGGAAGGAGACCCCCCCAACTGTGTCTGGGGAAGCTTTTATAGCTGCACATCTAGGGTAGAGAGTATTCCCTGCTCTAGGTGTGAGACCCTTTCTTCCATGGTGTCAGGGGTAACTCTTATCTTGCCACAGCCCAGATAGAGGGGATTCGCTGGTCCAGGCAGGATAACCCTCACACCTTGGTGTCAGTGGGAGCTCTTATACTGCCACAGCCAGAGTAGATGTGACGCAACCCTCCAGGAGGGAGTCCTCTTTCACGTGGGTATCCAGGGGAGCTCCTATACCGCCACATGAAGGGTACGGGAAACTCGCCACTCCAGGCGGGAGCCCCTTCCCGCCTGGGTATCTTGGGGAGCTAGTATACTGCACCAGCAAGAGTAGAGGGGACTCCCCCCTTCAGGCAGGAGACCCCGCCCACCTGGGTGTGGGTGGAGGAGCTCATATACCACTGTAGCCAGGGTCCTGGTGACTAGCCCCTCCAGGGAGACCTCTCCAACCTGGGTGTAGCTTGGAGATTGTATAAACCTTAGCCAGGGAAAAGAGGACTCACCCCTCCAGGTGGGAGACTCTTCTCACCTGAGTGTTAGGGGAGCTCATATACTGCAGCAGCCAGGGTAGAGTGGACTCGCCCCTCTATATTGGAGACCCCTTTCACGTAGGTATGGTGGGAGGGGGCTCATCTACCATCATATTCAGGGTAGAGGGGACTTGCCCTTCCTTGCCAGAGACCCCTCCCACAAGGGTGTGTTGGGGAGCTCCTACACCACTGTAGCCAGGGAAGAGGGGACTTACCCTTCTAGGCAGGAGACCCCTCACACCTGGGTGTCAGGGAAACTCATATACTGCTGCAGTCAGGGTAGAGTGGACATGCTCCACCAGGCAAGAGGCCCCTTCCATCTTGTGGCAGAGTGTGCTTGGATTGTGCCTTATCCAGGGTAGAGGAGACTCTCCCCTCCAGGTGGGACACCTCTCCCACCTGGTTTTCAGGGGGAACTCTTATACCACTGCAGCCAGGGTAGAGGGGACTCGGCCCTGCAGGTGGGAGTCTTCTCCCACCTGGGTGTCCTGGGAGCTCTTATATGGCACCGGCCAAATGAGAGTGGACTCCAGCCCTTCCAAGTGAGAGACCTCTTCCACGTGGGTGTGAAGTGTGAGCTTGTATATCACCGCAGCCAGGATACAGGGGACTTGCCAAGAGACCTCTTTTACATATGTGTCAGGGTATCTTGTATACCGCCACAGCCAGGGTAGAGTTGACTCGCCCCTTCATGTGGGAGTCCCATTCCACGTGGGGGTCAGGGGGAGCTCTTATACTGCCTTAGCCAGGGTAGAATATACTTGCCCTTCCAGGTGTGAGACTCCTTCCACTTGGGTGTCTGGGGTGCACCTATACAGCCACAGGCAGGGTAGAGGACACTCTACCATACAGGCTGGAGACTCCTCACACTTGGTTGTCAGGGGAACTTTTATACCACAGCAGCCAGGGTAGAGGGGATTCACCCCTCCAGGTGGGAGACTCCTGCAACCTGGGTGTGGGGGGTGAAGCTTTTATACCCCTGCAGACAGAGTAGTGGGGGACTTGCTCCTCCAGGCAGGAGACACCTCCCACCTGGGTGTCCAGGGGAGATTTTATAGCACCACAGCCATGGTAGAGGGTACTTTCCCCTTAAGGAGGGTGACCCCTCCCATCTGGGTATCTGGGGAACTCCTACACCACCACAGGTGGACTAGAGGGAACTCTACACTCCAAACAGAAGACCTCTTTTATATGGGTGTCCTGGGGGGGGGCTCCTATAATGCTGCATCCAGGGTAGAGGGGACTCACAGCTCCAAGAGGGAGACCCCTTTCACCTGGGTTTCAGGGGGAGTTCTTATACCACTGCAGCCAGATTAGAGTGGACTTGCCACTCCAATCGGCACACCCTTCCCACCTGGGTGTCCAGGGGAGCTTGATTACTTCAGCATCCATGGTAGAGGAAACTCAATCCTACAGGCAGAAATCCCTGACACCTGGGTATCAGGGTGACCTCCAATGCTGCCACAGCCAGGGTAGAGGGAACACTCTCCTGCAGGCAGAAGACCCCTCACACCTGGGTGTACTAGGAATTCTTATATGGCAAGAGCTAAAGTAGAAGTGACTCACCCTTCCATGAGGGATACCCCTCCCACCTGGGTGTCAGGGGAGCTTGTATACCACTAATGCCAGGGTAGAGGGGACTTGGCTGTCCATGCGGAAGACCACTCCCACCTGTGTGTGTGTGTGGGGGGCGCTTGTATAATGCCTTAGCCAGGGTAGGAAAGACTTGCACCTCCAGGCAGGAGACTACTCCCTCCTGGGTGTCTGGGAGAGCATGTATATAGCTGCAGCCAGTGTAGAGAGGATGCTCCCCTCCAGTCAGGAGACTCCATAACCTGGGAGGAGCTCCAATACCATCAGAGCCAGAGGAGAGGGGACTTGAACCTCCAGGCAGAAGATCCCTTCCACCTGGTTGTCAGGGAAGTTCATATACTTTTACAGGCAGGGTAGAAGGGACTCCCATTCGAGGCAGGAGACCCCTCCCACCTGAGTGTAGGGGGAAGCTCCTTTACCACTGTAGTCAGAGTAGAGGGGACTTGCCTCTCCAAGCTGGAGACCCATCCACCTGTGTGTCAGCGGGAGATCTTTTACTGCAGCAACCAGGGTAGAGGGGACTCATTGGTCCAGGGGGGAAACCCCTCCCACCTGGATGTTGGGGGGAACTCATACCCTTGCAGCCAGGATAGAGGGGACTCGCCTCTCCAGTTGGGAGACCCAATATCCCGGGTGTCAGGGGGAGCTCCAATACCACCAGAGCCAGGATAGAGGGGACAAACTCTTCAAGGCGAAAGACCCGTCCCACCTGTGTGTCAGAGGAAACTCATATACTGCTGCAGCCAGGGTAGACTGGACGCGCACCTCCAGGAGAGAAACTCATCCCATCTTGGTGCCAGGGAGAGTTTGTATTCTGCCTTAGCCAGGGTAGAGGGGACTTGCCCCTCCAAGCTGGAGACCATTCCCGCATGGATGTTTGGGGGCGCAGGATTACAGCTGCTGTGAGGGTAGCTGAGACTCGCCCTGCCAGGTGGGAGACAACTTTCACTGGTTGTCAGGGAGAGCTATTATCCTGCTGCAGCCATTGTAGAGGGGACTCGACCCTCAAGGCAAGAGACCCCACACCCCTGGGTGTGGGAAGGAGCTCGTGTATCTCCAGATCCAGAGTGGAGGTGACTTGCTCATTCTAGCGGGAGACACCTCCCACCTGGGTCTCTGGGAAAGCTGGTAAACCCTGCAGCCAGGGTAGGGTAAGTCAACCTTCACGGTGGGAGATCCCTTCAACCTGTGTGTCAAGGAGAGCTCCTTAATCTCAGCAGCCAAGTTAGAGGAGATTCTTTCCTCCAGGTGGAAGACCCAGCCCACTTGGATGTTAGGTGGAGCTCATATAGCCCAGTAGCCAGGGCAGAGGCAACTCGAACCTCAAGGCGAGAAACACCTCCCACCTGGGAATGGTAGTAACTCCTATACAGCCTTAGTCAGGGTAGAGGGGACACGCCCTTTCAGGCAGGAAACCCCTCCTATCTTGGTATGTAGTGGGGATCTCTTATACCACAGCAGCCAGAATAGAGACTTTTAAGCAGGAGACCCCTCTCACCTGGGTATCTGGGAGATCTGGTAAACCCCCAAAGGCTGGGTAGAGGGAATTCACCCTTCCAGGCCGGAGACTACTCCCACCTGGGTGTCAGTGGAAGCTCCTTAACCACTGCAGCCAGGGTAGAGTGGACTCACCCATTCAGGTGGAAGATCCTGCCCACCTGGTATCAGGTGGAGCTCATATAGCCCAGCAGCCAGGGTAGAAGTAACTCACACCTCCAGGTGAGAAACACCTCCCACCTGGGAATGGGAGTAAATCCTATACCACCTTAGCCAGGGTAGAGAGGAATCGCCCCTCCAGGCAGAAGACCCCTCCCATATGGGTGTCTGGCAAGGGGGCATCATATACATTTGCACGCTGGATAGCAGTGACTTGCCCCTCCAGGCGGGAGACCCAACTACTGGGTGAAGGAGGGGGCTCTTATATCCCGGAAGCCAGGGTTGAGGGGACTCACTCCTTCATGCAGGAGACCCTCCCACCTTGGTGTGGGGGAGCACCTATACCACTGCAGCCACAGTAGTAGGGACTCACCACTTCAGGCAGGAGACCCCTTCCACCAGGGTGTTGCAGGGTACTTGTAGACCACCTTACACAGGGTAGAGGAGGCTTGGCATCCAGGCGGGAGACCCCTCCAACCTGGTTGTCATCTTTTTTTTTAATATATATATATATATTTTTTTTTTTAGTTTTCGGCAGACACACATCTTTGTATGTGGTGCTGAGGATTGAACTCGGGCCGCACGCATGCCAGGCGAGCGCACTACCACTTGAGCCACATCCCCAGCCCCTCTGGCTGTCATCTTTAGCTCATGTACCACTCCAGGCATGGTAGAAAGTACTTTCCCCTCCTGGTGGGAGACCCCTCACAACAGAGTGTCAGTGGGAGCTCATATACCAGTAGAGGGGACTTGCTCCTCCAGGCGAGACCCCTCCCACCTGGATGTGTGTGGGGAGATCCTATGCTGCCACTTCCAGGGTAATGGTGACTCGCCCCTCCAGGCGACAGACCCATCCAACCTGAGTTTCAGGAAAAGTTAGTATACTACTGCAGCCAGGGTAGAGAGGGCTAGCCGCTCTAGGCAAGAGGCCCATCCAACCTGGGTGTCATGGACACCTAGTATGTCCCTGTAGCCAAGGTAGGGGGAGACTGGCCCCTCCAGGTGGGAGACCCCTCCCATCTGGGTGTTTGTGGGGGAGATAATATACCTCCACAGTCAGGGTAGAGGGGACTCGCCGTCCATGCGGAAGACCACTCCCACAGGAGTGTAGTGGGGTGCTTGAATACTGCCTTAGCCAGGGTAGTGAAGACTTGTCCCTCCAGGTGGAAGGAGTCTGGGAGAGCTTGTAAATTGCCACAGCCAGGGTAAAGGGGACTCTGCTCCAGGTGGGAGATCTTTCCACCTGGGTATCAGTGGGAGGTTGTATACCCAGCAGCCAGTATAGAGGGTACTGGCCCTACAGTTAGGAGACCACATAATCTGTGTGTTGGGGGAGCTCGTATACCACCAGAGCCAGGGAAGAGAGGATAAATCCTCCAGGCAGAAGATCCCTTCCACCTGGGGGTCAGGAGAGTTCATATACTGCCACAAGTAGATTAGAAGAAACTCGACACTGGAGGCAAGAGACCCCTACCACCTGGGTGTAGGGGGGACCTCTTATATCATTGCAGCCAGGGGAGAGGGGACTCACATCTCTAGACTGGAGACCCTCCCACCTGGGTGTCAGAGAGTGCCGCAGTCTGGCTGGGCACAGAATCACGAGCCACTCAAGCAGGAACAAAACTTTATTTTTGAAAAATCCGCCAATACTCCGTACACACCGGCAAGCCAAAAACCAGTCCACCCACACGCGCGTCTACTGGAACCGGGGGCCCCGGACCTCCCCCGGAATTCCCTCCTGCTATCCTTCCCCAACCAATGGGAACTCTCCAGGAGTCCCTTAACATGAGTCCCGTAGCAGGCCAAGGTGAACAGCAGGAGTCCAATTTCCATATGAATGTAAATCTTAACATAATCATATCATCTCAATGGCTAGCTGGCGTACCTTACAACCAAAAGTGCCATGCATCATATTATTTGCTTGTGGCTCCTAGCATCTGCCCCCTTCTGTTTAATTAAGCAACAGGCAATGTGGCTAGGGACCGAGCCTGTTAGGTATGTCCAATTCAACATATGGTTCTTACCCTTCATCGGAAAACTGACCTCTAGGCATCAGCCTCCTCTCTTAGGTTGATACCACTGCAACTGAATCATACCCGTCACTGACTACCGGTCCAGTATATAGCCATACCTGTGGATAGGCCTATTCACCAGTGGGGAGGGTGAGGTTCTTTGCCTCACCTCTGTTGGCCCCCAAATTTGACCTTAGTGCCAGTGGGGGGGTGAAGTTCTTTGCCTCACCTCAGTTGGCCCCCAAAATTAGACCATCACTAGTAGAAGGGAGGAGGATACAGAAATGCCAGGACATCAAGTCAATAGACGGCTCTTTAGGAAAAATTGCATCACTGGTAACACTACAGCAAAGATACACCAGCACTACCATAATTTGCTGCATCAACAGATAGAGCACAATGCATACAAGTGATACATAGTCCAGGCAAGTTTTGTAAGCAGTTCAAAGTGGAGGAATCTATCAATATGTCCATTTCCTCCCAAAATAAATCGACTCAGTGATTGAGCATTACTTGTTGAGTTATTATTCATTGATGCATCAGTTTATACAGTTTGTTGTGATAATTATTGAAGAAGTTGTAGTTTGGTTTCATCTTTGTCTTCACCGGCACTGGGATGAAAATAGGGATTGACAATGATGTTAAGAAAAGAGAAGAAAAAAATGTAACATTTCAACAGGTATTAAGAAAACAATTTTTAGAACAATTTACATTATCCTGAACAGAATTATTAAATATAATGAAAAGGAAAGGTGAAAGTAAACAAACAGATCTGTTAACCTTCTTATTTGTACACATATTAAAACAGTTGTCAACAGATGTTTACCCAAATTAAGTTAAACCATTAAAATCACGTGAATAATAAAAAAAAATTTGGGATCCATATTTTTATGAGCGCTTCTCATATATGATATATGGACATACACACATACAGACATACGACACAAAAGAGAAATGTGCACACGTAACATACAACATATATGACAATAGTAAAGGCCTTGTAGATTACCTAGGTGAAATCTCCATTGCAATGTTTAAAAACTCCATAGTCAAAAGATAAAACTGATCAGAAAAACATTAATTTATGTCTGTATGAGCTCAAAATTAAAATGGAACTTTATGATGTGGGGAAAGCAATAATAAAATAGATATTGAAAAAAGCATCCTGGTTGATCACTGTCGAAGATGTAAGAATAGCCAAGCCGCAGTTCTGGATATCAGCTGATATGGATTTGAGTCAAATCATCTTCTTTTTCTCTAGAAATTGTTTTGGTTACTCTCTCTGGAATCCAAATTGGCTGCTGTTCCTCCTGTGGAAAAACACAGACAGAGCCCCGACTCCAGACTGTCACTGGATCCGGACCTTTCCATTGTCCTGTTAGAATATCTTTCCAAAGTACCTTAGGCTTATGTACATTTTTTGGATACAAATATCTTTCCGCAGCACTAAGTCCCGATGAATCCAAATTTAAAAAGTTTAGAGTAAAAAGGGTTATTTTAAGTTTATCTTTGGGGGATATATAACCCTTTCCAATTCTCTCCTTTTGTTTTAATAAGTACATTTTAATAGTTTGATGAGCTCTTTAAACTATGCCTTGTCCTTGTGGATTGTATGGAATTCCTGTTATGTGAGTAATGCCAAATGATGAGCAAAATTGTTTAAAAGAGGTGGAAGTATAACCAGGACCATTGTCCATTTTTAACTGTTTTGGAACGCCCACAGTGGGAAAATTTTGTAAGCAATGAGCTATAACATCTTTAGTTTTTGCTCCAGCATGAAGGGAGCCCATCAAAAATCCTGAAGAAGTATCAACTGTAACATGTAAATATTTTAATTTTCCAAATTCTGGCAAGTGTGTGACGTCCATCTGGCAAATATGGTTAGGTATCAGTCCTCTAGGATTGACTCCAAGATTAACTTGTGGTAAAAATGTCACACAATTTTGACATTGTTTTATTATATGTCTGGCTTGTTCTTTAGTTATTTTAAAACGCTTTTGTAAAGTATTAGCGTTGACATGGAACCTTTTATGAAAATTTATAGCTTCTTTTATTGTGGAGAAAATATGTATGTCATGTGTAGATTTATCTGCTAGTTCACTGCCCATACTAATGGCCCCAGGCAATCCTGTATGTGCCCTGATATGTCCTATAAAGAATGGATCTTTTCTGTCCCAGATTAGACTTTGTATAGCAGAAAACAAAGAGAAAATAGTAGAAGAAGGTGAAATCCTACCAGCATCTTCAAGGGATACTATAGAATTAACTACATACTGGCTATCAGAGAATAAATTAAATACAGAATCTTTAAACATCATAAAAGCTTGTAATACTGCATTAAGCTCTACCTTTTGAGCTGATTGTTTGGGTACTAAAAATGTAAAAGTTTGATCAGAAGTAACTACTGCTGCTGTACCATTGTTTGACCCATCACTGAATATATTTGGACCATTTATGATAGGGGTTTTTCTTGTCATTTTTGGAAAAAACTACAGGATGCTTAGACCAAAAAGACAACAAAGGATTAGATGGTAAGTGATTATCAAATGAAACACTAGTTTTACACATGATTATTGCCCAAGTATTTAACTCATTAGCTAACTCATCAATTTGATTCATAGTATATGGAGTAATAATTTTATTGGGAGAAATCCCAAACACTCCCTTTGCTGCTTTTATTCCTTTGAGTATTAATTGTCCTACAGCCTCAGGATATCTAGTAAGAATAGTGTTAGGAGGATAAGATAAATGTATCCACAATAATGGACCTTCTTGCCAAAATACTCCTGTAGGAATATTTTTGTTGGTAGTACAATAAATAATAAAGGCAAACTTATATCAATTCTATCCAAATGCATATTTTCCATATATGTTTCAATGATTTTGAATGCTCTTCTTGCTTCAGGCATTAATATGCGGGGTGAATTTGGATCTGATGGACCTTTTAGAATATCAAATAAAGGTCCCAACTCTCCTGTTGGTATGCCTAGATAAGGCCTTTTCCAATTTATGTATCCCAATAACATTTGAAAGCCATTAAGTGATTTGAGTTGATCTACTCGTATTTGAATTTTTGGTGGATGGACCATGGTTGAGGATAATAGAACTCCTAAATAATTAATTGGAAGATTTAATTGTACTTTATCTATTGCTATCTCTAGATTATAATTTTTCAATAAGTTTGTAAGTGTGGCATAACATTCTAGCAATGTGGTTTTATCTTTATGTGCCAATAACACATCATCCATATAGTGAAATATTTGTAGTTCAGGATTTTGATTTCTAAGTGGCTGGATTGCTTTATTAACATAAATTTGACACATAGTTGGGCTGTTAGCCATCCCTTGAGGGAGTACTTTCCATTCATATCTCTGATCTGGACCTTCATGATTCAGTGCAGGGATAGTAAATGCAAAATGTGGACTATCCTCGGGATGAATTGGAATTGAAAAGAAACAATCTTTAATATCTATAGCTAAAACATGCCAGTTTTTTGGTAAAGCAGACAATTGGGGAATCCCTGATTGAACAGGTCCCATAATAACCATCTCATTATTAATGGCTCTTAAATCTTGCCACCATTTCCATTTACCAGATTTCTTTTTAATAACAAAAATGGGATTATTATGGGGGGATACAAAAGGTTGTATATGTCCTTCCGCTAATTGTTGTCTGACCAAGTCATGGGCTACTTGTATCTTTTCTTTAGTCAGGGGCCACTGAGGAACCCACACTGGTCTTTCTGATTTCCAAGTAATTTTGATTGTCTCACTGGCCCTTTCTGAAAACCCAATCCATGTCTATTTATTTCTTGATCTATTTGAATAGGTGCTGTCATACCTTGTTCTTGTTCGCTTAATCTTTTTACTTTCCTAAAGCCTTGTTTAGCCCTAGTAGTGGGCACGTTAGGATTGATGTTATTTGTTAATATCAATCCTAATTGATCTAGGACATCTCATCCCCATAAATTTACGGGAAGATGATCCAATACATAGGGCTGTATAGTTCCTTCACATCCTTCAGGATCCCTCCAATCTAATACCATAGCACTTCTATGGGGATTTTTTGCCACTCCTAGGCCTCGAAGCGTTTGAGTGGCTTGTTGTAATGGCCAATGTTTTGGCCATTCTTGACAAGATATGATGCTTAGGTCAGCACCTGTGTCCAGCAGCCCATTAAAGTCATGTCCTTGAATATTTAATTTTAGCATTGGTTGAGAATCTAAATTTAAAGACAGCATAGCCCAATCTACACCTGTGGAGCCTAATCCCTTGGAACCTCTTTCTACATTACAACTGGAAAATTTATCATGCAGGCTGGGTATTATTAATAACTGTACTATTCTATCTCCTGGTGAAATTACTGATATACCTCTTGGAGAACTAGCTATAATTTTTATTTCACCCTCATAATCGGGATCAATTACCCCAGGACTTATCATAAGTCCTTTTAGTGTAGAAGAACTGCATCCCAATAATAAGCCTACTGTTCCCTGGGGAAGAGGTACTTTTACTCCTGTGGGAATGATTTGAACTCCCATCTCTGGAGTTAGTACTGCTCTGGCAGAGGCGCAGATGTCCAACCCTATGCTCCTTCTAGTTTGTCTGATGAGGGATTTAATGGATAATGCGTCCTGGGCACTACCTTGATGGTGCTGCTGGGTTCCTCCATTGCCCTGTATATTTGTGGTTTTGGGCCCCGGGGCATTGGGCCCTCTAGTCCGTTTTTTGGCAATGGAGCCTGATACCTTTCTCCACGATATCGTGGGTAAACACTTGGTCCTTGTCCATTTTTTGATAACGGAATACCCTCTATGGTGGTTTGAGAACGGCATTCATTAGCCCAATGTTTCCCTCTATGGCATCGTGGTCAAATGCCCGGTATTCTATTCCTTTGATACCTAGTTTTGTTAAACCCTCCTCTTATGGGGCAACTCCTTTTAAAATGTCCTGTTTGATTACAATTATAGCATGTTTTTGGCCTAGCACCTAAAGCCTGTTGTACTGCTGCTAAGACTTGCCCTTGTTCATTAATGTCTCTACATAATTTAATATATGTGTTTAAATCTTCATGTCTCCATGGTCTAATGATCTCTCTGCAGCAACGATTTGCTTGGTCATAAGCCAGTTGTTTTATAAATGGCATTGCCTGTTCTGTATTTCCAAATATTCTAGAGGCTGTCTGAATAAGCCTATCTACAAATTCAGCATAAGGTTCATTAGTTCCTTGTATTACCTTAGATAATTAACCTTGTAAATCTCCATGCCCCTGTAAAGTTTTCCATGCCCTAACTGCATCTACAGCAATTTGTGAGTATACGCGAAGGTCATATTCAATTTGCTGTCTTTGACCCTCATAAGGTCCCTTTCCTAATAACATATCTAGATTTCTTTGAGGGTAACCGGCTTCTGCATTTCGCCTAGCTGTCTCCATGCAAAATTCCTCATTGGCAACCTTCCATAACAAATATTGTCCTCCATTTAGCACAGATCAACACATGTTAGCCCAATCTGCTGGTGTCATGTCCAAGTTGGTAACAGATTCGACCATGCTTACCGTGAAGGGAGCTTGCGGCCCATAAGTTGTTACAGCCTCCTTTAATTGCTTTACTGTTTTGAAATCTAAAGCATGGTGAATTCGTTGCCCTCCTGCCTGCTCAAGTACAGGGCATGCTAATCTTTGGGGTCCTGCCTCAGAATTCCGTCCATCAACTATGGGAGTTGAGGGCCGCTCAGCTGTAGATGGAGCTGTTGGTTGAATTACGCCCTCTGGTGATAGAACGGAGTTAGTAGCAGCCTCCTGTTGTAATTCTACACCTGATGGCTGTTTTTCCTCTAAGCTTTCTTTCTTTAAATTTTCCTCTGTCTGACTAGCTTGAGAGATCTCTTTTGCTTGACCTAGCATTTTTTCTACCATAGTTTGGACCTCTAACAATTTACTTAACAGTTTTTCAGTTTGTTTTTTTACTAGATTCTAATCTACTATAAAGGTAACGTAACCCAATAAGATAGGATAAAACAAAGCCAAAGCAGAATGAAACAAAAACGGAGCAGAGAATGGTTATATCAATTTTCTCTTTCTCAGGGCCGAATAACTGCAAACCTTGAGCTAACCATTTTTCCCAGTTCGCCTGAGAAAATTCTAGGGCTAGGGAGCTTGAAATAAAAAGAAAATAAATCAAAACAAGAACACATTGTTTTTTGAAATGGTCACCCATTCTGTCGCCTTCCCTCAGGGGCGAGCAATTTTACTCACCTCTAAGCTTCAGGCGTTCCCTGTCCGGGCCACCAATTGCCGCAGTCTGGCTGGGCACAGAATCACGAGCCACTCAAGCAGGAACAAAACTTTATTTTTGAAAAAGCCGCCAATACTCCATATGCGCCGGCAAGCCAAAAACTAGTCCACCCACGCGCGCGTCTACCGGAACCGGGGGCCTGGACCTCCCCCGGAATTCCCTCCTACTATCCTTCCCCAACCAATGGAAACTCTCCAGGAGTCCCGTAACATGAGTCCTGTAGCAGGCCAAGGTGAACAGCAGGAGTCCAATTTCCATATGAATGTAAATCTTAACATAATCATATCATCTCAATGGCTAGCTGGTGTCACCTTACAACTGAAAGTGCCAGGCATCTTATTATTTGCTTGTGGCTCCTAGCAAAAGGGAGATCCTTTACCACAGCAGCCAGGGTGGAGGGGACTTGCCCCTCCAGATGAGAGACCCATCCAACCTGGATTCAAGGGAAAGCTAGTAAACCACTGCATCCAGGGTACCAGGGACTTGCCCCTCCAAGCAGGAGACCCCTCCCACCTTGGTGTCTGGGAGAGCTGGTACAATCTCTCAGCCAGGTAGAGGGAAGTCACACCTCTAGGCAGGAGATCCCTACCACCTGGGTGTCAGGAGAAGCTACTTAACTGCTGCATCCAGAGTAGAGTGGACTCCTCCCTCCAGGGGGAAGACCCCTCCCACCTAGGTGTCAGGTGAGCTCATATACCCCAGTAGCCAGGGTAGGGGCGGATTGAGCTTCCAGGCCAGAGACACCTACCACTTGGTAATGGGGGTAAATCCTGTACTGCCTTAGCCCACGTAGACGGAACTCACCCCCTCCAGCCAGGTGACCCCATAACCTGGGTGTCGGGGGAACTCTTATACTACCAGAGCCAGGGGAGAGGGGACTCAACCCTCCAGGTGAAATATCCCTTCCACCTGGTTGTCAGGGCAGTTTATATACTCCCACAAGCAGGGTAGAGGGGACTTGCCACCGGAGGCAGGAGACCCCTCCCACCTGGGTATGGTGGACCTCCTATGCCACTGCAGCCAGGGTAAAGGGGACTTGCCTCTCCAAGCCAGAGTCCCACCCATCTGGGTGTCAGGGGGAAATAATTTTCCCCAGGAGGAAGGATAGAGAAGACTCTCCCCTTCAGGCAAGAGACCCATCCATCCTGGGTGTCAGGGAAAGCTAGTGAACCACTACAGCCAGGGTAGAGAGGACGCACCCCTTAAGGCACGAGATCCCTCACATCTGGGTATGGGGGGGAGCTGATATACCACAGCAGTCAGAATAGAGGGTACTGGTCCCTCCAAGCAAGCAGATCCCTCCCACCTGGGTGGCTGGAAGATTTGGTTCACCCCCTCAGCCAGGACAGATGGAAAGTCATCCCTCTAGGCAGCAGACTCCTCCCACCTGTGTGTCAGGGGAAGTTCCTTAACCACTGCAGCCAGGTGGAATATCCCTCCCACCCAGGTGTCAGGTGGAGCTCATATACCCCAGCAGCCAGGGTAGAGGTAACTCACACCTCCAGGGGAGAAACACCTCCCATCAGGGTTTGGGAGTAACTCCTATACCTCCTTAGCCCAGGTAGAGGGGAATTGCCCCTCCAGTCAGAAGACCACTCCCACATGGGTGTCTGACAAGGGGGGATTATATACAGCTGCAGATGGGGTAGCAGCGACTCGCCCTCTAGGCGGGAGACCCCTCCCTATTGAGGGTAGGAGGGGGGCTCTAATATCACCCTCAGCCAGGTTTGAGGGGACTTGCCCTTATGGCTGGAGACCCTACCACTTGTGTGTCAGGGGAAGCTCTTATACCACAGTAGCCAGGGTAGAGGGTACTTTCCCCTTCAGGAAGGAGACCCCTCCCATTTGGGTGTTGGGGGGAGTTCCTATACCACCACAACAAGGGAAGAGGGGACTCACTACTCCAGGCAGGATACCCCTCCCACCTGAGTTTGGGAGAGCTCCTATACCGCTGCAGGCCAGTAGAAGGACTGGCCCCTCCAGTAGAGAGACACCTCCCACATGGGTGTCTGGTGAGGGGTGGTTCCTATACAGCTGCAGCTGGTGTAGCAGTGACTCGCCCCTCCATGTGGGAGATCCCTCTCTACTGAGGGTAGGAGGGGGCTCTTATACCCCTGCAGCCCAAGGTTCAGAGGACTGGTCACTTCAGGCATGAGATTCTCCCACTTGGGTGTCAGGGGAACTTGTAAACCACCTTAGCAAGGGTAGAGGAGACTCGCACATCCAGGCTGGATGCCCCTCCAACCTGGCTGTCAGCGGGAGCTCTTATACCACCATAGCCAGGGAAGAAATTACTTGCCCCTCCTGGCGTGAGATGCCTCCAACCAGCGTGTCATGGGGAGCTCATGTACCTCCACAGCCAGGATAGAGGGGACTAGCCCTGTCAGGCAAGAGAACCCTCCCACCTGGGTGTCAGGGGGAGCTCTTTTACCACCGCAGCCATGGTAGAGGTTACTTTCACCTTCAGGTGGGAGAACTTTCCTACGTGGGTGTAAGGGGGTGTTCCTATACCGCCAGCGCCAGGGAAGAGGGGACACGCCCCTCCAGGTGGGAGACCTGTCCAACTTGGCTGTCAGCAGGAGCTAATATACCAACACAGCTAGGGTAGAAAGTACTTGCCATGACTGGCAGGAGAGCCTCCCACCAGCGTGTCAGTGGGAGCTCATATACCTCCACAGCCATGATTAAACTGGACTCACCCCTACACGCGGGAGACCCCTCCCACCTGTGTGTCTGGGGGAGCTCTTATTCATCAGCATCAAGGGTAGAGGGGACTTGCCCGTCCAATCAGGAGACCCCTCCCACCTTTGTGTCAAGGGAGGCTTGATTACTGAAGCAGCCAGGGTAGAAGGGGACTCATCCCTACAGGTGGAGACCCCTCTCATCTGAGTGTTGGGGGGAGCTTCTATACTGCCATAGCCAGGGTAGAGAGAACATGCTCCTGCAAGTGGAAGACCCCTCTGACCTGGGTGTACTGGGACCCCTTATAAGGCAAGAGCTAAAGTAGAGGGGACATGCCCTTCCAGGCGGGATATCCTTCCCACCTGGGTGTCAGGGTAGCTTGTATACCACCAAAGCCTGGTTAGAGGGACTCACCCGAACATGTGGAAGACCATTCCACCTGTGTGTAGTGCGGTGTTTGTATACCGTCTTAGCCAGGGTAGAGAAGACTGGTCTCTCCAAGCGAGAGACACCTTCCACCTGGGTGTCTGGAAGAGCTCATATACCCCTGCAGTCTGTGTAGAGAGGACTCGCCCCTCCAGTCGGGGCACTCCATAACCTGGGTGTCTGGGGGAGCTCCTTAAGTGCCAGAGAAAGAGGAGATGGTATTCCACCCTCAAGGTGGAAGATCCCTTCCACCTGGTTGTCAGGGGAGTTCATAATACTGCCACACGCAGAGTAGAGGGGACTCGCCACTCCACTCAAGGCAGGAGACCCTTCCCACCTGGGTGTAGGTGGGAGCTCCTATACCACTGCAGCCAGGATAGAGAGGACTCACTTCTCCAGTCCAGAGACCCTCTCACCTGGGTGTCAGGGGGAGATCCTTTACTGCAGCTGCCAGGATACAGGGGACTCGCCCTTCTAGGCATCCAACATGGGTTTCAGGAAAAGCTAGTATACCACTGCAGCCACTGTAGTGGGGACTGCCCCCTTCAGGCGGGAGACACCTCCCATCATGATATGGGGAGAGCTCCTATACCACAGAAGCCAGAATAGAGGGGACTCACTCCTCCAAGCAGGAGACCCCTCTCTTCTGGTTGTCTGGGAAGTCACCCCTCTAGGCGGGAGACCCCTCCAACCTGAGTGTCATGGGGAGCTCCTTAACCACTGTAGCCAGAGTAGAGGTGACTCGCCCCTCCCAGCAGAAGACCCCGCCCACCTGGGAGTCAAGGGGAGGTCATATACCCCTTCTAGCCAGGATACCCCATCCACCTGGGTGTCAGGAGAAGCTCCTTAACCACTGTAGCCATGGTACAGTGGCCTTGCCCACCCAGGCAGAATACCCCGCCCATCTGGGTGTCAGGTAGAGCTCATATACTCCAGCAGCCAGGGTAGAGGCAACTCACCTTCAGACGAGAAACAACTCCCACCTGGGAATGAGAGTAACTACTATACTACCTTAGCCAGGGGAGAGGGAACTCGACCCTCCAGGTAGAAGATCCCTTCCACCTGGTTGTCAGGGGAGTTCATATACTACCACAGGCAGGGTAAGGGGACTCTCAAATTGAGGCTGACGACCCAACCCACCTGGGTGTAGGGGAACTCCTATACTCTCCAATCCAGAGACCCTAACACTTGGGTGTCAGGGGAAGATCCTTTACCGCCACAGTCAGGGTAGAGGGGACTCATCCCTCCAGGAGAAAGACCCATCAACCTGGATTTCAAGGAAAACTAGTAACCACTGCAGCCAGGGTACAGGGGACTCGCCCCTTAAGGCGGGTATGGGGAATGGAGCTCCTATACTATAGCAGCCAGAATAGAGGAGACTAGCCTCTTCAAGCAGGAGACTCCTCCCACCTGGGTGTCTGGGAGAGCTGCTAAACACCTTCAGCCAGGGTAGAGGGAAGTTACTGCTCTAAGCGGGACATCCCTTCAACCTGGGTGTCAGGGGGAGTTCCTATACTGTTGTAGCTAGGGCCAGGGTAGAGCTGACTTGCCCTTTCATTCGGTAGCTCCCTCCCACGTGGGTGTCTGCGTGAGCTCCTATTCTTCTGCAGCAAGGGTAGAAGGGACTCGCCCCTCCAATCGGGAGACACCTCCCACCTGGGTGTCCAGGGAGGTTTGATTTACTGAAGCAGCCAGGGTACAGGGGACTCGCCCACAGAGGCGGGAGACTCCTCCCACATGGGTATATGAGGGGAAAACCTATACTGCTCTAGCCAGAGTAGAGGGGACTTCACCCCTAAAGACGTGAGACCACTCCCATCTGTGTTTCAGGTGTAGATCTTATTCCGTTCCAGCCAAGGTAGAGGGGACTCGCCTCTCCAGGAGAGAGACCCCTTCCACCTGGGTTTCCTGGGGAGCTCCTATACCCCCGAAGCCAGGGTAGAGGGGACTTGCCTTTCCAGTAGAAAGACCCCGAACACCTGGGTGTCTGGGTTAGCTCCTATACCTCCGAGGGAAAGATAGAGGGGAATCGCCCCTCAAATTGGGAGACTTTCCCTCCTGGGTGTCTGGGGGAGCTTTAATACTGCAGCAGCCAGTGTAGAGGGGACCCGCACCTACAGGCCGGAGACTCCTCCTACATGGGAGTGTGGGGGAGATCCTATAGTGCCACAGTCAGGGTAGAGGAAATAAGCTCCTGCAGGTGGAAACCTCTCCCACCTGGCTGTACTGGGATCTCTTATATGACATGAGCTAATGTAGAGAGGACTTGCCCTTCCAGGTGGGATACCCCTGCCATCTGGTTGTTGGGGAGCTTGTATACCTATGAAGCCAGAGGTGCCTCGCTGGTCCACGGGAAAGACCACTCCCACCTGTGTGTAGCGGGGGCCCTTGTATACCGCCTGAATTAGGTAGAAAAGATTTTACCGTCCAGGCGGGAGACCCCTCCCACCTGGGTGTCTGGGAGAGTATATACTGTCACAGCCAGGGTAGGGGGGACTCATTCCTCCAGGTGGAAGACCCCTCCTACCTGGGTGTCAAGGTGAGCTTGTGAACTCCTGCAGCTAGTGTAGAGCACATTTGCTGCTCCAGTTGGGAGACCCCATAACCTGGGTGTCTGGGGGAGCTCCTATATGCCAGAGCCAGGGGAGAGGTTATTCGGCCCTCCATGCTGAAGATACCTTCCACCTGGTTGTCAGGGGTGAGCATATACTGCCACAGGCAGGGTAGAGGGAACTCCCACTGGAGGCGGGAGATCCCTCCAACCTGGGTGTAGGGGGGACCTCCTATACCACTGCATCTAGGGTAGAGGGGACTTGCCTCTCCA
Source organism: Spermophilus citellus (assembly GCF_964194105.1). Classification (NCBI taxonomy): domain Eukaryota; kingdom Metazoa; phylum Chordata; class Mammalia; order Rodentia; family Sciuridae; genus Spermophilus; species Spermophilus citellus. Next base: position 2,548,759 of record NW_027673039.1, on the reverse strand, counting down.
GGCTGGAGATCCTACCACCTTGGTGTCAGGGGGAGATACTTTACCACCACAGCCAGGGTAGATGGGACTCACCCCTCCAAGTGAGAGACCCATCCAACCTGGGTGTCAGGGAAAGCTAGTAAACCACTGTAGCCAGGATACAGGGGACTTGCCCCTTCAGGTGGAAGACTCCTCCCATCTGGTTAAGGGGGAGGGGAGCTCATATACCACAGCATCCAGAATAGAGGGAACTCGTCCCTACAGGCAGGAAACCCCTTCCACCTGGGTGTCTGGGAGAGCTGGTACATCCCCTCAGGCTGAGTAGAGGGAATTCACCCCTCTCCGCAAGAGACCCCTTCCACCTGTGTGTCAGGGTAAGCTCCTTAAATGCTGTAGCCAGTGTAGAGTGAACTCGCCCTTCCAGGCAGAAAAGCACTCCCACCTGGGTGTCAGGTGGAGGTCATATACCCTAGCAGCCAAGATAGAAGCAACTCCCATTTCCAGGTGAGAAACACCTCCCACCTGGGAAATGGAGAAACACCTAGACCCACTTAGCCAGGGTCGAAGGGATTCGCATGTCTAGGTGGAGACCCCTTCCACAGGGTGTCAGGGGGAGCTCATATACAGCCACAGCCAGGATAGAGGGGACTCGCTCCTCCATGTAGGAGACCCCTTCCACCTGGTGTCTGGGGGAGCTTTTATACCTCTGAAGCCAGGGTAGAGAGGCCTCGCTGCTCCAGTCAGGAAAACCTTCACACTGTGTCAGGGGGATCTCTTATACAGCCATAGCCAGTGTAGAGGGAACTTGTCCCTCCAGGCGGGAGATCCCCCCCACCTGGGTCTGTGAGGTGAGATCCTATAAGGCCACAGCAAGGATAGAGGGGACTCGCTCCTCCAGGAGCTAGACCCCGCCCACCTGGGTGTCAGGGGGATTTTCTACACTGCTGCAGCCAGGGTAGAGAGGACCTGCCCTTCCAGTCGGGAGACCCCTCTCACCTTGGTGTCTGGGTGAGCTCTTGTACTCCGCAGCAAGGATAAAGGGGATTCTCCTCTCCAATTGGGATACCCTTCCCACCTTGGTGTCTGGGGGAGCTTGTTTACTGCATCATCCAGTGTAGAGAGGATTCACCCCTGAAGGCGGAAGACCCCTCCCACTTGGCTGTACTGGGACCTCTTTTATGGCCAGAGCTAAAGTAGAGGGGACTCGCCCTTCCAGGCAAGATACCCCTTTTACTTGGGTGTCAGGGGAGCTTGTGTACCACCAAAGCCAGGGTAGAGGGGACTCTTCTGTTCATGTGGAAGACCACTTCCACCTGTGCCTAGGCGGCGCTTTTATACCACCTTAGCTAAGATAGAGAAAACTTGCCCCTCCAGGCAGAAGATCCCTTCCACCTGAGTGTCTGGGAGAGCTTGCATAACACCACAGCCAGGGTAGGGGTGATCATTGTTCCAGGGGGAGACTCCACCCACCTGATGTCAGGGGGAACTCCTATATCCCCGCAGCCAGTGTAGAGTGGTCTTGCCTCTCCAGTCGGGAGACCCCATAACCTAGGTGTCGGGGGGAGCTCTTATACCGCCAGAACCAGGGGAGAGGGTACTCGACCCTCCAGGTGGAAGATCCCTTCCAGGTGGTTGTCAGATGGTTGTCATATATTGCCGGAGGCAGGGTACGGGGGACTTCTACTGGAGCAGGAGACCCCTCCCATATGGGTGTACGGGGGAGGTCCTATATACTGCAGCTAGGGTAGAGGGGACTTGCCTCTCCAGATGAGAGACACATCCAACCTGGATTTCATAGAAAGCTATTAAACCACTGCAGCCAGTGTACAGGGGACTCGCCCCTTCAGTCGGGAGACTCCTCCCATCTGGGTTTGTGGGGGAGCTCCTATACCACAGCAACCAGAATAGAGGGGACTTGCCCCTCCAAGCAGGAAACCCTTCCCAACTGGGTGTCTGGGAGAGCTGGCACACACCCAAGGCTAGGGTAGAGGGAATTCATCCCTGTAGGCAGGAAACCCCTCCAAACTGGATGTAGGGGGGAGCTCCTTTACCACTGCAGACAGGGTAGAGAGGACTCGCCCCCTCAGGCAATAGACACCTCCCACCTGGGTATGTGGGGGCAGAGAATGTTGTATATCACAGAAGCCAGAATAGAGGGGACTCGCCCCTCCAGGAAGGAGATCCCTCACACCTGGGTTTCTCGGGTAGCTGGTACACCCCCTCAGCCAGTGTAGAGTGTACTCATTGCTCCAGGTGGAGGAACCTTCCCACTTAGGTGGTAGCCGAGCTCCTATACCTCTGCTGCCAGGGAGAGGTGACTTACCCCTCCAGGCAGGAGGCCCATCCCACCTGTGCGTCCAGAGGAACTTGAATACTGCAGCAGACAGGGTTTACAGGACTTACACTTCCAGTCAAGAGACCCCTCTAAATAGGTGTTGGGAGGAGTTCATATACCACCCCAGCCAGAAGAGAGGGTACTCGCCCCTCCAAGCTAGAGATAGCTCCCACCTGAATGACTGGAGGAGCTTATACACTGCCAAAGCCAGGGTAGAGGGGACTCACCACTCTAGACGGGAGACCCTTCCCATCAGGGTGTCAAAGGGAGCTCCTATACTGCTGCTGTCAGGGTAGAGTGGACTCGCTCCTCCTTTCAGAAGAACTCTCCCACGTGGGTGTCTTTTGGAGCTTATGTACAGCTTGAGCCATGGTAGACCCCTCCAGGCAAGGGAGACCTCCCCCTTGGGTGTCAAGGGAGCTCATATACCCCAGCAGCTATGGTAGAGGCGAGACACTCATCCATATGGCAGACCCATCGCACCTGGGAATCCCACCTGGGAATCAGAGGGAACTGGTGTACCACCGCAGCCAGGGTAGAGGGGACAGGACTATCCAGGTGGGAGAACCCTCCCACCTGGGTGTCCTGGGGTGGGGGCTCATATACTGCTCAACCCAGTGTAGCAGGGATTTGCCCCTCCATGGGGGAGACACCACCCACCTGGATTTTGGGAGAGCTCCTATACCTTTGCAGCCAGGGTAGAGGTGAATTGCCCCGAAAGGCTAGAGACCCCTCTCACCAGGGTGTTGAGGGAAGCTTCTATACTACCAGAACTAGGGTAGAGGTGTTCACCACTGCAGGCGGGAGACACCTCCCACCTTGGTGTCCAAGGAGCTCTTGTAGGGCAGCAGCCAATGTAGAGGGGACTCCCCTAGCCAGGTGGGAGACCCCTCCCACCTGGATGTCAGGGGGATCTTGTATACCACCACAGCCAGGCTAGAGGGGACTTGCCCCTCCATGTGGGAGGCTCCAGTGTCCAGTGGAGTTCCTCTACTGCTGCAGCCACCAATGAGGGGACTCACCTGTCCAGGCGGAAGACCCCTCCCAGCTAGGTATAGGGGGAAGCTTGAATTCGGCCAAACCAGGGTAGAGGGGAGTCACCCCTCCAGTGAAGTTACCCATCCCACCTGGGTGTCAGAGGGAGCTCATATACCGCCACAGCCAAAGGAGAGGGGGACTTGCCCCTCTAATGGGAGACCCCTCCCACCTGGGTGTCCTGGGGAGCTCATATACTGCCATAGACAGGGTAGAGGGGACACTCCCCTCCAGTCAGGAAATCCCTCCCACCTGGATGTCCAGTGGGAGCTTGTACACCACTGCAGTCAAAGTAGAGTGGACTTACCCCTCCAGGCGGGAGACCCTTCCCTGGTGTCTGATGGAGCTCTTATACTGGGTGTCAGATGGAGCTTTTATACTGACAAAGCCATGGTAGAGGGGACTCTCCCATACAGGCAGAAGACCTCTTCCACCTGGGTGTCCTGGGGAGCTTCTATACCGCTGAAGCAAGGATACTGGAGACTCGCCCTTCCAGGCAGGATAACCCTCCCACCTGAGTGTCAGGAGGAGTTCTTATATCACCAAAGCCTGGATAGAGGAGAGTAGCCCCTCCAGGTGGGATACGCTCCCACATGGTTATAGGGGGGGGGAGCTCCTATACAGCTGCAGCCAAGGTAAAAGGGACTCGCCCCTACAGAAGAGACACCCACCTGGATGTGGGGGGAGGGGACCCCTATACACACACAGCCAGGGTAGAGGTGACTCACCAGTCTAGGAGGGAGACCCTTTCACCTGGGAGTCAGAGGGGGGTTGAATACCATGGCTGCCAGAGTATCAGGGACTCTCCCCTCCAGAGAGAGACCTTTCCCCTCCTGAGTATCTGGGGAAGCTCATACACTGCAGCATCCAGGGTACAGGGGACTCATCACAGAAGGCAGGAGACCCCTCCCACCTGCATGTTAGGGGAACCTTGTATACTGCTGTATCCAGGGTAGAGCATACTCGCCCCTCCATGTGGAAGACCTCTTTCACATGGGTGTCATGAGGAGCTCATATACCACCAAAGCCAAGGTAGAGAGAACTGTCCCCTCCAGGTGAGGGACACCTCCCACCTGGGAGTCATGGGAGCTCATATACCCCAGCAGCCATGATAGAGGCAACTCGCCTCTCCAAGCGGGAGACCCCTCCCACCTGTGTTGTGTGTGTGCGGGCTCCTATACTGTAGCAGAGACTCACCCCTCCAGGGGAGAAACCCCTCCCACCTCTGTATTGGGGGAGCTTCTGTACCTCCGCAGTCAGGGTAGAGGGGACATGCCCCTCGAGTCAGGAGACCCCTCCCACCTGGTTGACAAGTGGAACTCCAATACCACCGCAGCCAGGGTAGAGGAAACTGGTCACTATAGGCGGGAGACCCCTTCCACCAGTGTTTTTTTGTGGGAGCTCCAATACTGCTGCAGCCAGGGTAGAGGGTGCTCGAACATCCAGTCAAGAGAACCCTCTAACCTGTGTGTCAGGGAATCTCCTATACTGGGCAATCAGTGTAACGGAGACTCAACCATTCAGGGAAAGACCCCTCCCACCTGTGCTTTGGGGTGAGGAGAGCTTGTATACAGCCTTAGCCGGGGTAGAGGAGAGTTGTTGATTCCAGGCCAGAGACCCCTCTCTCCTGGGTATTAGGGGAGCTTATATCCTGCCACACCAGGGGAGAGGGGACTCGCTCCTCCAGGTGGGAGACCCCTCCCACCTGGGTGTTGGGGAAGCTTGAATACTGTCACAGCCAGGGTAGAGGATACTTGCCCCTTTAGTCAAGAGACCCCTCTAACCTAAGAGTAGGGGGAAGGTCCTATACCGCCTCAGCCACAATAGAGGGGACTCTCCCCTCCATGTGGGAGACCTCTCCCACCTGGGTATCTGAGGGAGCTCATACACAGCCACAGCCATGGTAGACGGGGCTCAGAACTGAAGGCAGGAGACTCCTCTCACCTGGGTGTCAGAGGAAGATTTTATATTGCTGAAGACAGGGTAGAGAATACTTGCCCCTCCAGGCAGAAGGCCCCTTTCACATGGGTGTCTGGTGGAGCTCTTATACCTCTTATACCTCTTATACCTCTGCAGCCACGGTATAGGGGACTTGCACCTTCCAGGGGAGGGGACCCCATCCCAACTGGGTGTCATGGGAACTCATATACGCCAGCAGCCATGGTAGAGGCGATTTGCCCCTCCTGACAGAGGACCAATCCCACCTGGGAATCCACGGGAACTTGTATACCACTGCAGCCAGGGTAGAGGGGACTAGCTCCTCCAGGCTGGAGACCCCTCCCACCTGCATTTTGGTGGAGTGGGACTCGTATACCCCCACAGCTAAGGTAGCAGGGACTCGCCATTCAAGGGGAGACACCCCTCTTACCTGGTTTTTGGGAGAGCTTCTATACCTCTGCAGCCAGTGTACAGGGCACTCACCTCTCCAGTTGGGGACCCTTCCTATCTGATTGTGGAGGGAGCTCAAATACTGCTGCAGCCGGGTAGACGGGACTCGCCCCTACAGGTGGCAGACCCCTTTCACCAGGGTGTTTGGGAGAACTACTATACTTTCACAGCTAGGGTACAGGAGTTAGTCCCTGCAGGTGGGAGACTCTACCCCCTGGGTTTCCAGAGATCTCTTATAGGACACCAGCAAAAGTAGATGGGACATTTCCGTCCAGGTGGGAGACGGCTCCCACCTGTATGTCAGGGGGAAGTCGTATATGGCCTTAGCCAGGGTAGAGGGAAATTGCCCCTCCATGCGGAAGACACTTCCCACCTGTGTGTCTGGGGGAGCTTGTATAAGGCTGAAGCCAGGGTACAGGGGACATGTTTCTCCCACCTGGTTGTCAGGGAGGAGCTTGAATACCACTGCAGTCAGGGAGACCCCTCCCACCAGGGTGTCCAGGGAGGTTTTATATGCCACCACTCAAAGTAGAGGAGACTCGCCCCTCAAGGCAGGAGACCCCTCCCACCTGTGTGTCAGCGGGAGCTCACATACTGCCAAAGGCTGGGTTAGGGGATTTGCCCCTGCAGTTGGGGGACCCCTCTCACCTCGGTGTCCTGGGAGCTTTTATATGGCACCAGCCAAAGAGGAGGAGAATCGCCCCACCAGGTGGGATACCCCTTCCAACAGGTGTCACGGGGAGCACATATAGTGCAGCAGCCAGTGTAGAGGACACTCGACCCTCCAGGCTGGAGTCCCCTCGCAGCTAGATGTGTGTGAGGACTCATATATCTCTCCAGCCAGGGTAGTGGGAACTAGCCCCTCCATGCAGGAGACCCATCCCACCTGGGTGTAGTGGGTAACATGTATACCACATTAACCCCTTTAGAAGGGACTCGCCCCTCCAGGCTGGGGACCCCTCCCATATTTGTGTCTGGGCGAGCATGTATTCTTCTGCAGCAAGTGTAGAGGGACTCACCCCTCCAGGAGGGAGAACCCTCTCACTTGGGTGTTGGAGAAGCTCTTATAACTCTGCAGCCATTGTAGAGGGGACTTGCTCCTCCAGGCGAAAGATCTCTCCCACATTGGTGACAGGGCAAGCTTGTATTTCACCTTAGCCAGTGGGAGACCACTCCCAACTGGGTGTTTGTGTTGGTGGGCTGGTACACAACTGCAGCTAGGTAGAAGGGACTTGCCCCTCCAGGTGGGAGAACACTTTCACCTGGGTGTCTGGGGGAGGACGTGTCTTGCCACAGCCCGGATAGAGGAGAATTGCCTCTTCAGGCAGGAGACCCCTCTCATTTGGCTATGGGGGAGCAGCTCCTATACCACCACAGCTAGGGTAGAGGGGACTCACCCCTGCATTGGGAGAGACTTCCCTCTTGAGTATCCAGGGAATTCTTATAGAACACTAGCCAAACTAGAGGGACTCACCCTTCCAAGCAGGAGACCCATCACACCTGGGTGTCGGGGGGAGCTTGTATTCCTCTGAAGACAGGGTAGAGGGGACTTGCACCTCAAGTTGGGAGACCCCTCCCTCCTGTGTTTGGAGGAGCTTTTATACTGCCAGGATGGAGGGGAATTGCCACTCCAGGCATGAGACCCTCCCATCTGGGTATTGAAGGGGGAGCTTGTGTACCACTGAAGCCAGGATAGCAGGGACTCACCCCACTGGGCGGGAGACCCCTCAAACCTGATTGTCAGGGAAGCTCATATGCCACCTCAGGCAGGGTAGAGGGGATTCTCCACTCCAGAGGGGAGACACCCACCAGTGTATACAGGGGAGCTTGTATACTGTTGCAGCCAGAGTAGAGGGGAATCGCCCTTCCAATCAGGTGACCCCTCCCACCTGGGTGTCAGGGGGAGCTCATATACTGCTACAGCCAGGAGAGTAGAGACTCACCCCCACAGGCAGGAGACCTCTCCCACCTCGGTGTCTGGCAGAGACCCTATATCTCTGCAGCCAGGGTAGAGGGGTCCCGACCCTCCTCTCGGGTGACCCCTCCAACAGGAGTGTTAGGGGAAGCTCAAATAACTCTGCTGTCAGGGTATAGGGGACTCACCCTACAGGAGGGAGACCCCTCCCACCTGGGTGTGTGTGTGGGGGCTCCTATATTGCCACTGCCAGTTTAGAGGGTTTCGCCTCTTTAGGATGGAGACCTCACCATCCTGGGTGTTCCTGGAGCTCTTATAGAGCACCAGCCAGGGTAGAAGGGGCTCATGACTCCAGCAGCAGACCCCTCTCACCTGAGTGTAGGGGGGTCTTGCATACCACTTTAGCCAGGGTAAAGGTGACTTGCCCCTCCAGGCGAAAGTCCCATCCCACTTGGTTGTCTGGGAGAGCATGTACACAGCAGCAGCCATAGTAGAGGGGACTCTCCCTTCCAGCTGGGACACCACAATCACTGGAGTGTCAGGGGAGCTCGTTTATCACCATAGCCAGGGTAGATTGGATTCACCATTCCAAGTGAGAGACCTCTTCTACCTAGGTGTAGGATGGGGGGGGCTTGTATCCTGCCCAAGCCAGGGTAGAAGGGACTCGCCCACCATGAGGAACACCTCTCCAACTTGGGTGTCTGGGGGTAGCTTGTACACCCCCAAATCCAGGGTAGAGTGAACTCGCCCCTCCAGTCAGGAGACTCTTCACACCTGGGTTTCTAGGGGGAGCTCTTACACTGCTGAAGCCAACATAGAGTGGACTGGCCCCTCCAGGTGGGAGACTCAAACCCACCTGGGTGTTGCCGGGAACTTGTATACCACTTTACTCAGGGTATAGCCGACTTGCCAGATCCCTCCCACCTGGGCGTCAAGGAAATCTCATATACTGCCCTAGCCATGGCAGGAGACCCCTCCTACCTGGGTGTGCTGAGAAGCTCCAATACTGCTGCAGCAGGGTCGACGGGATTCTAGCCTCCTGGCAGGAGACTCCTACCAATTGGGTGTCAGGGGTGCTCCTATACCACCGCAGCCAGGGTATAAAGGACTTGCCCCTCCAGGCGGGAGACACATGTCACCAGTTTTTCAGGGGAAGCTCTTATACCACTGCAGCCAGGATAGATGGGACTTTCTCCTCCAGATGGGAGACCCCGCCAATCTAGGTGTCGGTTGGGGGTTCTGGTATACCTCCGCAGCCAGGGTAGAGGGGACTCACCCTTCCAGGCCAGAGACCCTACCATCTGGGTGTCAGGGGGAGCTCTTTTACTGCCATAGCCAGTGTAGAGAGAACTCATGCCTTCAGGCGGGAGACCCCTCCCACCTGGCTGTCAGGGATAGATAGAATACCACTTCATCCAGGGAAAAGGGGATTTGCCCCTTCAGTCGGGAGACCCCTTCCACCTGCATGTCACAGGAAGCTTGTAGACCACCTTATCCAGGGTAGAGGTAAATTTGCACCTCCAGGTGGGAGATCCCTTCCTCCTGGGTGTACTGGAGCATGTATACTGCATTAGCCAGGGTGGAGGGTACTAGCTCCTCCAGGCAGGAGACCCTTCCTGTCTTGCTATGGGAGGGGAGCTCGTATACTGCTGCAGCAAGAAGAGAGGGGACTTGCTTCACTAGGCGGGAGACCTCTAAACCTTGGTGGTCAGGGGAGCTCATATACCACAGAGGCAAAAAAAGCCGACTCGCAACTCCTGGCGGGAGAACCCTCCCACCTGTGTGTGTGTGGGGGAGAGCTCTTATACCACTAACTCCAGGGTAGTGTGGACTTGCCTCTCCAGAAAGGAAACCCCTCCAACCTGGGTGTCATGGGGAGCCTGTATACAACCTTAGCCAGGGTAGAGAGGACTCGACACACTAGGCGGGAGACCCCTCCCACCAGGGTGTCAGGGTGGAGTTCCTATACCTTCGAAGCCAGGGTATATGGTATATGCCACTCCCGGCGGGAGATCCATCCCACCAGGGTGTTAAAGGGAGCTCTTATATAGCTGCAGCCATGGTACAGCGACTCGCCCCTCCAAGCTGGAGATGCCTCCCTTCTGGGTATGGAGGAAGCTAGTATACCCCCACAGCCAGAGTAGAGGTAAGTCGGCCCTCCAAGACGGAGATCCCTCCCACCAGGGTGTCAGGATGGGGGAGCTCTTATACCAATGCAGCCAGCATAGTGGGGACTTGACCTTCCAGACAGGAAACCTCTCTCACCTGGATCTCCTGGGGAGCTTGTATACCACCTTAGACATGGTAGAGAAGCTTCGCCCCTCCAGACAGGAGACCCCTCTCTCCAAGGTGTCAGGGAGAGCTCTTATACCACAGCAGCCAGGGTAGAGGGGAAGCACCACTCCATGCAAAAGACCCCTTCCACCTAGTGAAGGGGTCCAGGGGGGGCGGGTATACAGCCCTAGCCATGGTAGAGGGGACTCACCCCTCTAGGAAGGAGAACCCTCTCACCTGGGGTTGCAGGGATCTTGTAAACAAAGTTAGCTAGGGTAGAGGGGAGTGGATGTGAGAATTCCCTCTACTCTGGCTGTGGTGGTATGTGAGCTCCCCCTGAAACCCAGGTGGGTTGGGTCTGTTGCCTGGAGGGGCGAATCACCTCTACACTTGCTGTGGCTGTTTTGAGTTTCCCCCAACACCCAGGTTTGAAGGGTCTCCTCCTGTTTTGGCAAGAGCCCCCTACACTGGCTTCAGCATTATAGGAACACCTCCCAATACCCAGGTGGGAGGGGTCTCCTGCATAGAGGAGGAAGTCTCTCTACCTTGGCTTTTGGGCTATAGGAGCTCCCCTGAAACCCAGGTGGGAGTAGTCTTCCATCTGAAAGGGCAAGTCTCCTCTCTCTTGGCTGTGGCAGTATATGAGGAGTAAGGGGAGTAAGGAAAATGGGTGGCGCAGGTAGAGGAGGGATCATGGCCCAGCTTAACTGCAGGGTGTAAGGATGGACGAGCAGGGCCCAGGCTGAAGGAGGCCCAAGTCCCCTGCAAGGGGTAATGCCACCTTTTCCCAAAGGAATACTGCAGGGAAAAACATCCCAGTTCCATCTCCTGGCTCTGGTAAACAACTTGGGAAGGGGATCTGGAAAATGAGACCATCAAAAAAAAGGACAACAGGAGGGCAAATGGAGGGCACAGCATGAAGTGCTGGAAGAAGGGTGTTTGTGGGGTAGTGGGTCAGGACTGCAGAAAGGAGCCCAGGCTAGGGACCTAAAGGAGGGCCCAGGCTAGGGGAGAGCAGGGGAGGGCAGGGTTGGGCAGGCAGGGGCTGCACTAGGGTTCTGAGATGCAGGGAAGACAAGGGGAGTGGGGAAGCAGCACCTTCAAGGTCCACAGTTTAAGCTCAGGGAAGTACGGAGCAAGAAGGACCCCCAGAGGTTCAAGAGAGGAGCCAGTCCAGGGTATGGAGAGCCAAGGGCCAGCACTGGGGCACGGGACTCGTTAGAGTGGACAGGGCTGGGGAGAAAAGTCAGGGGATCCAACAGGGTGGAGGCAGGCTAGAGGCCTAGTGCCACTGCCAGGTGTCAGGGTCCCTGGTGCTGCCCCAAGGGCCTAGGGAGAGCAAGCAGCCCATGGTGGGTGAGGGTTTTGTTCCCCATAAGGCACCCTGGCCCAGATGAGGATCAAGGGCCAGTGACCAGGCCAACAAGCCTGGCAAGGATCAGGGACCAGGAGGAGTGCAATGTGAGGGCACATTGGGGTTCACGGCGATCTATGTTTTCCCAAAGGGAAGCCACAGGGCCAAATGCCCAGTTCCAGTTCTATAGACCTGGTGAGCATCATGGAAAAGGGATCTTTAAAAGGGGCCCAGTAGGGACAGGGACAACAGAAGGAATGAATGAGGATACAATGTGTAATGACAGATGAATGCTATTGTGGGGTGCAGGCCAGGATTCCAGAAAGAAGCCAAGGCTAGGGGGCAAGAGGAGGGCCCAGGCCACTAAGGGAAGGGAAGTGTGGGGCTGGACATTCGGGTGACAATAGGGTTCTGAAACAAGTCCCCAGCCCTGTTGTGCATTCTAGCAAAAGTATCAGGAAAATGAGCGAGGAAGGGACAGAAAAAACAGGACATCCAAAGAAGGGCACAGCAGAATAGGCCAGAGGATGTGTGTTGTTGGGTTGGGGGCCAGGACCCCAGCAAGGAGACCAGACTATGGACCAAATGTGGTCCCATGCCAGGAAAGAGCAGGGAAGGGAAGGACCAGGCAGGCAGACAGCACTAGGGTTCTGCAAGGAAGGGAAGCCAAGGGAAGCAGAAAATCGGCCCAAGAGAGGGATGAAAAGTCAAAGCCCAGGGATGCTGGGAGGAAGAAGGGGCACTGGAGGACCCAGGGGTGAGCCAGGTCAGGAAATTGAGAGTGGAGGGCCAAGGCTGGTGCAAAGGTCTCAGGACCAAGGCCGTGAAGGGCTGGCAAAGGATCCGAGAGGCAACAAGAAGGCTCGAGGCCCAGGGCCACTGCCAGGTATCCAAGTTCAATGTTCAGGACCAAAGGCCAAAGGAGAGCAAGGGGCCCAGGCGAGGGGCAGGGCTCTGTTCCCATAAAGTGCCTGGCCCAGATGAGAATCCAAGGACATTGAATGGGCAAAGGGGGTCTGGCAAGGGACAGGACCCAGGAATATTGCAACAGAGGATATGGCTCAGGATCATGGTTGGTGCAGAGAGGGCCCAGTGCCAGGAACAAAGCAAGGAGCCCAGGCAAGGGTCTCACCTGAGTGACCAAAAATGAGGGATCCAAAGAGCAGGAGGCTCCTGGGTGCACCCAGGTAGAATACAAGAGTATTGAATTAAGGGGAGACACGAGAAGGAGGAGTCAGCTAGAAGCACAGGGCAAACCAAGAAAAGCACACTAGGGGGCCCAAAACAAAATGACACCAGGTGAAGCCTCATGATGCCATGCAACTCGGGTATGAAGTCAGAGGCTCAGTTGAAGGTTCAGGGTCAGAGAGGACTGTGTTGGGGTTGCAGCAGCATTGAAGACCAGATGGCAATAGAGGGAAGGGAGGGAATGGCTCAGGGCATGTCTGTTGCAAAGCACATTTCCAATGCCAGGTGTCATGTTTCTGGCAGCAAGGGGGACCAGGCGAGGGGCAGGGCTATATTTCCATAGGGAGATTTCAGGAAGTTGAGGCCAGTAGTCTGTCCTGGGTGAGTAGATCCTCAGAGAGGGTCCAGAAGCAAAGGAGGGCCAAAAGAGGGGACTGTGAGGAAATGCTTTTCGTCTGGACGTGGGTGAAGTGGCTGGGGAGCAAGGACCCAATCAATGAGCCCAGTCTAGGCAGAAGCAGTGAAGGGAAGGGTCCAGGAAGTGCCAGGATAACACAGCACAAGGAAAACTGAAGGGAGGCATAACAGGGCCACTAGTAAGGTGGCTGAAATCAAGGTATATGAGCAAGGTCCTCGATCAGGACAGCCAGGGTCTCAAGCAAGGAACCAGGCCTAGGAACAGAGAACCAAGTGCAAGAGCTGGGGCAAGGGGAATATGAAAACGGACAGGACTTGTTAGGGGAGGAAGGGAAGAGAGGGAGCTGGTGGTGCAAAAGAGGGAAGTTCAAGGCCCAGGCCTACTGCAGGGTGTCAGTGTCCAGGAGCAGGGGTCAGGCTGTGGGAAACCAAATGGCCTATGCAAGGGGAAGGGCTACATTTAACAAAAGAGGCCCACAGTTCCAAGAGGCCAGGTCCAGTCTCCTGGTATGGGTGAGTATCCTGGAAAGGGATCAGGAAAAGGGGCCTGGCAGCAACAGGGACTACAGGAGGATTAAAGGAGGGCACAGCCTGAAGCGACAGAGAAACAGCCAAGGGCTGGGGAAGGGGTCTCAGGTAAATGGACAACGGGGTTAGGGAAGGCTGGGGATCAGGCAGTGGGTAGGCAGCTCCAAGCCCATGGCCATTGCCAGCTTTCAGGGTTCTGGGGGCAGTACCAAAAACCCAGGGAGAGCAACAGGCCTAGGCCAGTGGCAAGGCTCAATTTCCTATAAGGTGCACTGGCCCAGATGAGAATCAAGGGCCAGGGACTCGGCAAAGGTGGCTGGCAAGAAAAGAGGGCCAAGAGGAAGGCTATGATAGGGCTTGATGTGAGGAAACAGTGGGTGTGGAGAGGGGTAAGAGCCAGGAACCAAGCAAGGAGACCAGGCAAGTGACTGACCTGACCCAAGATGATGAGAGACCCAAGAAGCAGGGGGCCACACAAGGGGAAAGCAGTGAAGAGTTGGAAGGGTGATGCGAGGATGAGGAGACAGCAGGATGGCAGGCAACATAAGGGGTACTTCGGGGAGAGTAGTAGGGTGCACAAGAAAGGGGCCCCAGCATCCAAACCAACATGAGGAGAAACCACCTGAACCCAAATGACCCTATGCCACATGATGAACAAACACAGTCAGGGGCCCAGGCGAGGAACCAGGCCTGAAGACTGGAGCACAAAGGGTCAGTGCTGAGAGCCATGGCCGAGTCTGTATGGCCACTGGCATTTTGCCAACAGTATTGATTGACAGGCGAGGCATTACTATCCGCCTCCACCGCTACTTTTGAGTTCTTGCGCTACTTTGGAGTTCTCGTGGGGATTCCCAGGGATTCCCTGAGAGTTCCGATTGGTTGGGGAAGTGCAGGAGGAGGGATTTTGGGAGAGATATTTCTCGCTGGGGTTCCTGGACGAGCCACGTGGTGTTCGGGAGAATTCCCCGGGAGCATGTGTGAAGTGTTTTCTTGCAGTTCAGAAATAAAGTTTGTTCCTGCTTCAGTGGCTCGTGATTTGTGCCCAGCCAGACTGCGGCATTTGGTGGCCCATACAGGGAACGTCTAAAGCTTGGGGGTAAATGAAATTGCTCGCCTCTAAGGGAAGGTGGTGACCTTAGAAAACAATGTGTTCTTGTTTTGATTTGTTTTGTTTTTGTTTCAAGCTGCCTATCCCTAGAACTTTCTCAGGCAGACTGGGAAAAATGGTTGGCTCAAGGTTTGAAGTTGTTCACCCCTGAGGAAGAGATACAAATAGACCCCCAAATGCACATGTCAAGAAAATAGGAAAATTGATACAACAATTTTTGTTCCGTTTTTGTTTCATTCTGTTTCGGTTTTGTTTTGTGTTATCTTATTGGGTTGCGTTATCTTTATAAAAGATTAGAAATTAGTAAAAAACAAACTGAAAGACTGTTAAGTAAATTGTTAGAGGTTCAGACCATAGAGAAAGACATTTTAGATCAAGCAAAAGAGAAGGTCTTTCGAGCTAGTCAGACAGAGGAAGAAAATTTAAGGAAGAAAGCTTAGAGGAGAAACAGCTATTAGGGGAAAAAACTACAACAGGAGGCTGACGCTTAGAGGTCAGCTCATCCGATCACGGGTAAGGACCATATGTTGAACTGGACAACCTAACAGGCACGGTCCCTAAGCCACATTGGAATTAAACAGAAGGGGGGAGATGCTGAGAGCCATGGCTGAGTCTGTATGGCCCCTGGCATTTTGCCAACAGTATTGATTGACAGGCGAGGCATTACTATCTGCCTTGGCCGTTACTTTTGAGTTCTTGTGCTACTTTGGAGTTCTCGTGGGGATTCCCAGGGATTCCCTGAGAGTTCCCATTGGTTGGGGAAGTGCAGGAGGAGGGATTTCGGGAGAGATATTTCTGGCTGGGATTTCCTGGACGAGCCACGTGGCGTTTGGGAGAATTCCCCGGGAGTGTGTGTGAAGTGTTTTCTTGCAGTTCAAAAATAAAGTTTGTTCCTGCTTCAGTGGCTCGTGATTTGTGCCCAGCCAGACTGAGGCAGGTCAGGGTTCAAGAGGGCTGGGATGGGGTAGGGGAAGCATGCAAGGGGAGAGAACAGAGGAGGGAAGAAGGTGATCTAGCAGAACAAGGTCTGCACAAAGCCCATGTCCACTGCCAGGTGTCAGGGTTCAGACAGGCAAAGGGGCCCAGCCGAGGGGCTGGGCTCTTTTTCCATAGGAGCATTTAGGGCGCAGAGGACAGCTAATTCCACTACTCTGTCTCAGGTAAGTAGATCCTCAGGGAGGCCCCTGGAACAGGCAGGGCTAAGGTGGTAGGGAAAGGAGAGAGGGGAGATGGTGGTTCATTGGCAGGAAGGCTCAAGCCCCAGTTCCATGGATAGGTGTCAGGGTTGGGGAGCAGAACCCGGAATGAAGGAGGTCAAAGGGCCCATGCAAGGGGCAGGGCTACTTTTTCTCTTAGGGATCTAGAAGCACCAATAGGCCAGGACCACCTCCCTGGTGTAGTTGTAAATCATGAGAAAGGGAAAAAGAAAGGGGGCTTGATAGGGAAAGGAATGAAAGGAGGGCCAAAGAAGGGCACAGTGGGAAGGGCTGGAGGATGGGTGCTGGTGGGGTAGGGCTTGGAACCCAACAAGGAGCCCAGGTTAGGGACCTAGAGGAGGGCCCATTCCAGGGGAGAATAGGGAAGGGCAGGGCTGCGCAGGTGGGAAGCACTAGTGGACTGCAGTGTAGGAGCACCAAAGGGTACAGGGAAGCAGTCCAAGCAAGAGGCACACAGTCAATGCCCAGGCACACTCTGGGCAACAAGGCCCATCAGAGGCTCAAGCAAGGAGCCTGGCCAAGGGCTGGGGAAGGGGTCTCAGGTAAGTGGACAAGGCTGGGTAGGGAAGGCTGAGAATCCGGCAGGGGGGAGGCAGGCTCCAAGCCCAGGGTTTTCAGTGTTCCAGGGGCAGGACCAAGAACCCAGGGAGAGCAAAGGGCCCAGGCCAGTGGCAAGGCTCAGTTTCCTATAAGGCGCACTGGCATAGATGAGAATCCAGGGCCACGGACTGGGCAAATGTGGCTGGCAAGGGAAGGGGGCCAAGAAGAGTGCAATGATAGGGCTTGACGCGAAGGCACAGTGGGTGCAGAGCTGAGTAAGAGCCAGGTACCAAGCAAGGAGACCAGGCAAGGGACTGACCTGACCCAAGATGATGAGAGACCCAAGAAGCAGGGGACCACATAAGGGAAAAGCAGTGAAGGAGAGGAAAGGGTGATGCGAGGATGAGGAGACAGCAGGAGGGCAGGCAGCACATGGGGCACTTAGGGGAGTGAAGTAGGGTGCACAATAAAGGGGCCCCCACATCCAATCCAACATGAAGAGACACCATACAAAGCCACGTGACTCTATGCCACATGATGAACAAACACAGTCGGGGGTCCAGGCGAGAAGCCAGGTCCCGAAGACTGGAGCACAAAGGGACAGTGTTCTGGAGGGCTGAGTTGGGGGAGGGGCACCATGCAAAAGGAGAGGAAGGAGGAGGGAAGAAGGTGACCTAGAAGAGCCAGGTCTGCACAAGGCCCATGTCCACTGCCAAGTGTCAGGGTTCCAGCAGA
Organism: Spermophilus citellus; assembly: GCF_964194105.1. NCBI lineage: Eukaryota > Metazoa > Chordata > Mammalia > Rodentia > Sciuridae > Spermophilus > Spermophilus citellus. The sequence goes on along the minus strand of NW_027673039.1, from coordinate 2,531,746 downwards.
CAAAGGGGACCAGGTGAGGGGCTGGGCTCTATTTCCCATATGAGCCTTCAGGGTGCAGAGGCCAGCTAATTCCACTCCTCTGCCTCAGGTAAGTAGATCCTCAGGGAGGCACCTGAAAGAGGACAGGACTGGGGAGGTTAGGATAGGAGAGAGGGGAGATGGTGTTGCATAGGTAGTAAGGCTTAAAGCCCAGGTCCACGGAAAGGTGTCAGGGTTGGGGAGAAAGACCCTGCCTGAAAGAGGCCAAAGGGCCCATGCAAGGGGAAGGGATACTTTTTTCCCTTAGAGATCCAGAAGCTCCAAAGCCCAGGACCACCTCCCTGGCGTGGGTGTGAATTCTGGGATAGGGATAAAGAAAGGGGGCTTGATAGGACAGGAGCAAATGGAGGGCCAAAGGAGGACACAGCGGGAAGGGCTGGAGGATGGGTGCTAGAGGAGTAGGGCCTGGACTCCAACAAGGAGCCCAGGTTAGGGACCTAGAGGAGGGCCCACACCACGGGAGTACAGCAAAGGGCAGAGCTGGGCAGGCAGGAGGCACTAGTGAACTGCAGTGCATGAAAACCAAAGGGAACAGGGAAGCAGTCCAAGCAAGTGGCCAACAATCAACGCCCAGGCACTCTGGGCAACAAGGGCCATCAGAGGCTCAAGCAAGGAGCCAGGAGAGGGAATTGAGAGCCAAGGGCTGTGGCTGGGGCAGGAGGCTCAGGACAAGGCTTGGATGGGGAGGCAGGGGATCCAACAGGGGAAGGCAGGTACATGCCAGGGACACTGCCAGGTGTCAGGGTTCCAGGTGTAGGACCAAGCACTCAGAAAGAGCAACGCACCCAGGTGTGGGGCTTGGCTCTTTTTCCCATCAGGCACCCTGGCCCAGATTAGAATCCAGGGCCAGGGACTTGGCAAAGGAGGCCTATCAAGGAAAGGGGGACAGGATAAGTATGACGAGAGTGCATGTTGGTGGGTCCTGCTGAGTGCTCAGAGGTGTGAGACCCAGGACTCAAGCCAGCAGCACAGGAAAGGGACCCACCTGACTGATCATGGATGAGAGAACCAAAGAGAAGGAGACCCACCAGCACCAGGGGAATTTGCTAGGCGAAGACGAGGAATGGGTTGCACAAGGACCAGAAGACAGAGAAAAGCACAAGGGGCACCTAGGTGAGCCCGCTGGTGGGCAAAAGCAAGAGTCCTCCAAGTCAAACCCAACACAAAGAGACTCCGTGCTATGCTAAGGGAAATGAGGAAAGCAGGCAGGGGATCAGGTGAGAAGCCAGGCCTTGGGACTGGAACACAATGGACCAAGGTTAGTGAAGGCTGGGTTGGGGTATTGGCAGCATGCAAGGCAAGAGGGAACTGGAGAAAAGGGAGAGGATCTCTAAGGGCTGGGTTGGAGCAAGTTACATATTAACTGCCAGGCATCAAGGTTCAGGTGTTGAAGGGGACACAGGCAAGTGGCAGGGCTGTGCTTCCCCCTGGGCACATTTAGGGTGCAGAGGCCAGCCAATTCTTCTCCTCTGCCCCAGGTAAGAAGATACTCAGAGAGGGACCTGGACCAAAAGAAGGGCAAAAGCAGGCACTGTGAGGTGATACCTGTGGTGCAGAGTTTGGGGTGGGATCGTTGGGCAGCCAGGACCAATTAGAGGAGCCCGCACTAGAAAGTGGGGGGAGCCAAGGGTCTGGTAACACAGCATAAGGGGAACAAAGGGGAGTCACAGGAGGGGGCCATAAAGGGGACCTGAAACTAAGACAGGGACAGGTTCCTTGAGAAGGGCGGCCAGGGACTCAAGCAAGGAGACAGGCCCAGTAATGGAGAGCCAAGCACTAGCACCTGTGCCTGGGTGAATGAAAAGGGAAATGGTTGTCTGTGGGAGCTCTTATATCTCTGCAGCCTGGGTAGAGAAGACTGGCTCCTCCAGGCAAGAGACCCCTCCCACCTTGGTGTCCAGGCTGTCTTGTATTCTGCCTCAGCCTGTGTAGAGCAGACTTGCCCTTCCAGGCAAGAGACACCTCCCACCTGGGTTTGTAGGGTGGGCTTCTATACAGCAGCAGCCAGGGTAAGAGGGATTTGCCCCTTCAGGCAGGAGACCCCTTTCACCTGGATGTCTAAGGGAATTCACACACTATCACATGCAGGGTGAAGTGGACTCGCCCCATCCCTCCTGGATGTCTGGGGGAACTCCTTTACCTTCGCAGGCAGGATAGAGGGGACTCGCCTCATGAGGCAGGAGATACCTCCCAATTGGGTGTTAGAGGAGCTAGTACACCTCCTGAACCAGGGCAGAGGTTACTGGTGCTACCAAGTGGAAAACCCCTCCCACCTGGGTGTCTGTGGGATTTTGTATACCACTGCAGTCAGGTTAGAGAGGATTTGCCTCTCCAGGCGAAGACCCCTCCCACCTGGGTGTCCAGGAAGTCCTTATACCTCAGCAGCTAGGGTAGAGGGGACTCACCCAGCCAGGCTGGAGATCTCTCCCACATGGGTGTTAGGGAACCTCCTATACCGCCACAGCCAGGGTTGCAGGGATTCACCCCTCCAGGCAAGAGACCTCTCCTACCTGTGTGTTAGTGGAGCTCCTATACCCAGGAAGCCAGGTTAGAGGGGACTCACCCCTCCAGTCAATAAACCCCTCCCACCTGGGTGTCTGGGGGAGCTCCTATACCTCCCAGCTAGTGTATAGGGTACTCGCCCCTCCAGTAAGGAGATGCCTCCCACATGGGTGTCCTGGGAGCTCTTACATGGCACCAGCTAAAGTAAAGGGTATTCTGCACTCCAGGTGGGAGAACACTCAACGTGGCTGCTGGGGTGAGCTTCTATACAACCCAAGCCATGTTAGAAGGGAGTCGCCCCTCCAGGTGGGAGACTCCTCCCATCTGTGTGTCTGAGGAAGTTTGTATCCATGCACAACTAGGGTAGAGGGGATCCACCCCTCCATGCAAGATACGCCTCCCACCTGGGTATCAGGGATAGTTCTTATACCCAGGGTAGAGAGAACATGCCCCTCTAGGGGAGAGACCCCTTCCACCTGGGTGTCCAGGGGGCTCTTATACTGCCACAGGAATGGTAGGGGAAACTCACCACTCCAGGCAGGAAACCCCTCTGACTTGGGTGTCAGGGAGAGCCAGTATACTGCCCCAACCAGGGTAGAGGGGACTCACCCCTCCAGGCAGGATACTCAACCACCTGGGTGTGGGTGGGGGAGCTCATATACCACTGTAGCCTGGAGTATATGAGAGAGGAGTCCCCTCCCAACTGGGTATCACAGGAAGCTTGTATAACACCTTAGCCAGGGTATAGGGGACTCGCCCCTCCAGGCCAAAAATCTCTTCCCACCTGGGTGTCACGGTAAAGGATTCTTGCCCTCCAGGTGGTAGAACCCTCCAACTAGAGTGTCAGGAGGAGCTCATATACTGTAGCAGACAGGATAGAGGGGACTCACCCCTTCAGGCAGGAGAACCCTCCCATCTGGGTGCCTGGGAGAGCTGGTACACCCCCCTCAGCCAGGGTAGAGGGGAGTGACCCCTCTAGGAGGGAGATCCCTCCCACCTGGGTATCAGGTGGAGCTGGTATACTGCTGCAGCCAGGGTAGAGTGGACTCGCCCCTCCAGGCAGAAGTACCTTCGCACATAGGTGTCAGGTGGATTATATATACCACAGCCGCCAGGGTAGAGGCAACTCAAAACTCCAGGTGAGAGACACATCCCAACTGGGAATGGTGGTAACTCATATACTTCCTTAGCCAGTGTAGCGGGGACTCGCCCCTCCAGGCTGAAGACCCTTCCCACAGAGATGTCTGTCGAGGGGTGGGGGTTCATAAACAGTTGCAGCTGGGGTAGCACGAACCCTCCCTCCTGAGGGTAGGAGGGGGCTCTTATACCCCTGCAGCCAGGGTTGAGGGGACTCAACCCTACAGGCGGGAAACCCTCCCACCATGTGGGCGGTGGGAAATCCTATATCTCTACAGTTAGGGTACAGCAGAATTGCTCCTCCTGGGGCAAGATCTCTCTTACCTGGGTGTTGAGGATGGATCTCCTATAACCATGCAGCCAGGATATTGGGTACTCGCCCCTCCAGGAAGGAGACTCCTTCCACCTGGGTATAAGGGGGAGCTCTTATACCACAGCAGCCATAGTAGAGGGTACTTTCCTCTTCAGGGAGAAGACTCCTCTCACCTGGGTGTCATGGGAGCTCGTATATTACAGCAGCCAGGGAAGACTGGACTCCTTCTTCCAGGCTGGTGACCCCAAATACCTGGGTGTAATGGAAGCTCCAATACCACCGCAGGTGGTTTAGTTGGAACTCTAACCTCCAGATGGGAGATCCCTTCCACCTGGGTTTCCTGGGAGCTCCTATACTGCTGCAGGAAGGTAGAGAAGACTCTAGCCTCCTGGTGGGAGACTCCTCCCAATGGGGTGTAAAGGGAGTTCCTGTCGTGAAGCAGCCAAGGTAGAGTGTACTCCCATATCTAGGCGGGAGACTGCCTCCCATCAGCATATCAGGGGGAGTTCCTCTACCACTATGCCAAGGGTAGAGCAGAATTGAACTTCCAAGGGGTGACTCCTCCCACCTGGGTGTCTGGGTAAGCTCCAATATCTCCACAGGGTAGATGGGACTCGCCCCTTCAATCAGGAGACTGCTCCCACCTGGGTGTCCAGGGGAGCTTGATTACTGCAGAAGGCAGGGTAAAGGGGATTTGCTCCCACAGGCGGGAGACCCCTCTCACCTGGGTGTTAGTGGGAAGTTCCTATACTGACACAGGAGGGTACAGGTAACAGGAACCTCCAGGTGGAGGCCCCTGCCACCTGGGTGTACTGGGAACTGTTATATGGCAAGAGGTAAAGTACAGGGGACTCACCCATCCAGGTGGGATACCTCTCCCACCTGGGTGTCAGGTAGAGCTCATATACCCCTGCAGCCAGGTTAGAGGTGACTTGCAGATCAGGAGAGGGACACCTCCCACCTGGGATTGGGGGAAACTCATACCACTTTAGCCAGTGTAGAGGGTACTTGCCCTTCCAGGCAGAACACCCATCCCTCCTGGGTGTCAGGTGGAGCTCATATACCCCAGCAGCCAGGGTAGAGTTGTCTTGCACCTCTGGTGACAAACACCTTCAACCTGATAATGGGGGTAACTCCTATATAACCTTAGACAGGGTAGTGGTGACTTGCCCCTCCAGGAGGAAGACCTATCCCACATGGGTATCTGACAAAGTGGGTTTAATATACAGCTGCAGATGTGGTAGCAGCATCTCAACCCTCCAGGAAGGAGACCCCTCCCTCTTTGGGTTAAAAGCTGGCTCTCATGCCCTTGCATCCAGGATCGAGGGAACTCACCCCTTTAGGCAGGAGACCCTCCCACTTGAGTGTTGTGGGGCAGCTCATATACCACTGCAGCCAGAATAGTGGGGATTTGCCCCTCCATGCGAGAGACCCATCCAACCTGAGTTTCTGGGAGAGCTTGTATACAGCCACAGCCAGGGTAGAGGAAACTCATTACTCCAGGCGGGAGTCCCCTCCCACCTGGGTGTAGGAAGGAGCTCCTATACCACTGCAGCAGGGTAGAGGGGACTTCCCTCTTCATGCTGGAGATCCTACCACCTGGGTGTCAGGGGGTGATCCTTTATTGCTGCAGCCAGGGTAGAGGGGACTTGCCCCTCCAGGCAAGAAGCCCCATCCAACCTGGGTGTCAGGGAAAGCTAGTATACTACTGCTGCCAGGGTAGAGGGAACTCGCCATTCAGGAAGTAGACCATTCCCATCTGGGTATGGGGGTGGGAATCTCTTATATCACAGCAGCAAGAATAGAGAGGACTCACCCTCCAGGTAGGAGACCCCTCCCACATGGGTTTCATGGGTAGCTGGTACACTCTCTCAGCCAGTGTAGAGGGGACTCCTCGCTCCAGGCAAAGAACCCTTCCCACCTGGGTGTTGGGGAGCTTCTATATCACTACAGTCAGGGAGAGGTGACTCGCCCCTCTAGGGGGGAGACCCCTCCCACCTTTATGTCCAGAGGAACTCAAATACTGCAGCAGAGAGGGTATATGGGACACACCCTTCCAGTCAAGAGACCCCACTAACCTTGGTCAGGAGGAGCTTCTATACCACTTCATCCAGAAAAGAGGGTACTCAACCCTCCATTCTGGAGACCCCTCCCACCTGGGTGTCAGAGGGAGCTCCTGTACTGCTGCTGCCAGGGTAGGGTGGACTTGTTCCTACAGTGGGAAGACCCCTCCCACGTGGGTCTCTTTGGAGCTTATATGCAGCTTGAGCCATGGTATAGGGGACACCTACCACCTGGGTGTCAAGGAAGCTCATATACCCCAACAGCCATGGTAGAGCTGAGTCACTCATCTATGCGGCAGACCCCTCCTACCTGGTAATTGGAGGGAACTGGTGTACCATTGCAGCCAGGGTAGAGGAAACTAGCCCTTTCAGGACAGAGAAATCTCGCAGATGAGTATCCTGGGGTGGGGGCGCCTATTCTGCTCCAACGAGGGTAGCAGGGTTTCACCCCTCCATGGGAGAGATAACTCTCACTTGGGTTTGGGGGAGCTCCTATACATTTGAAGCCAGGATAGATGGGAAATTGCCCCTAAGGAGGCAGAACCCTCCCACCAGGGTGTTGGGGGAAGTTCCTATACTATCAGAGAAAGGGTAGAGGGTTCACCACTGCAGGTGGGGGACACCTCCATCCTGGGTGTCCAGGGAGCTCTAATAGGGCACCAGCAAAAGTAGAGGGGGTATGCCCTCCAGCTGGGAGACCCCACCAACCTGGGTGTCAGGAGGAGCTTGTATATCACCACAGCTTGTATACCCTTATATACCCAGGGTAGAGGGTTTTTCCCCTCCATGTGGGAGACTCCTCCAACAAGGATGTCCGGTAGAGGTCCTATACTGCTGCAGCCAGCATAGAGGTATCTTGCCTGTCCAGGTAGGAGAGCCCTCCCAGATGGGTGTCTGGGGAAGCTTGAATTTGGCCAAACCAGGGTAGAGGGGACTCGCCCCTCCAGTGGGGAAATCCCTTCCACCTGGGTGTCCAGTGGGAGTTTGTACACCACTGCAGCCACATTAGAGTGGACTTGTTTCTCCAGGCGGGAGACCCTTTTCACTTGGGTGTCAGAGGGAGCTCTTATACTGACAAAGCCATGATAGAGGGGACTCTCCCATCCAGGTGGGAGACCCCTTCCACCTGGGTGTCCTGGGGAGCTCCTATACTGCTGAAGCCAAGGTACTGGGGACTCACCCTTCCAGGCAGGAGACCCCTCCCAAGTGAGTTTCAGGGGGAGTTCTTACATCACCAAAGCCAGGATATAGGGGACTAGCCCCTCCAGGCGGGATACCATGGCACCTGGGTGTGGGAGAAGAGGTCCTATACAGCTGCAGCCAATGTAGAAGGGACTCGTCTCTCCAGTCAAGTCACCCAACTGGGAGTTTGGAGGAGCTCCTATACCGCTCCAGCCAGCGTAGGGAAGACTCAGCAGTCTAAGAGGGAGACCCATCCCACCTGGGTGTCAGAGGAGGCTTGTATACATCAGCAGCCTGGGTAGCAGGGACTCTCCCCTACAGAGGAGAGACCCTTCCCCTACTGAGTGTCTGGGGGAGCTCACACACCACAGCATCCAGGGTAAAGGAGACTCACAATGGAAGGCAGGTGACCCCTTCCACCTGCATGTCAGGGCAAACTTGTATATTGCTTCAGCTAGGGTAGAGCATACTCGCCCCTTCAGGTGGAAGACCCCTTTCACATGCATGTCATGTGGAGCTCATATACCGCCAAAGCCAAGTAGAGGGAACTTACCCCTCAAAGTGGGGGACCCATCCCACTTGGGATTCATGGGCGCTCATATACCCCAGCAGCCATTATAGAGGCAATTCACCTCTCCAAGCAGGAGACTGCTCCCACCTGTGTTTGTGTGTGTGGGGTGGGGGGGCTCCTAGACTGCTGCAGCCAGGGTAGCAGGTAATCTCCCCTCCAGTGGAGACACCCCTCCCACCTGGTATTTGGGGAGCTCCTGTACCTTCGCAGCCAGGGTAATGGGGACTTGCCCCTCCAGTCAGGAGACCCCTCCCACCTGGTTGACAAGGGGAGCTCCTATACTGCAGCAGCTAGGGTAGAGAAAAATAACCCCAATAGACAGTAGATCCCACCCACCAGGGTGTCTGGTGGAGCTCCTATACTGTGACAGCCAGGGTAGAGGGGTATGCCGCTGCAGGCAGAATACCCCTCCCACCTGGGTATCGAAGGAGCCCTTATAGGGCACCAATCAAAGTAGAGGGGACTCGTCTTTCCAGGTGGGAGACCTCTCCCACCTGAGTATCAGGGGAAGCTCCAATACTGCTGTAGCCAGGGTGGAAGCCACTCACCCCTTCAGTCAATAGAACCCTCTAACCTGGGTGTGGGGGAAGCTTCTATACCTTGCAGCCAGGGTAGAGGGGACTCACCCATGCAGGTGAAAGACCCCTCCTACCTGTGCTTTTGGGTGGGAGAGCTTGTATAAAGTCTTAGCCAGAGTAGAGGGGACTTGCCCCTCCATGTGAGAGACCCCTCCCACCTGGGTGTCAGGGGGAGCTCCTATGCTGCCACAGCCAGGGTAGAGGTGTTTGTCTCTTTAGGTGGAAACTCCTCCAACCTGGGTGTTCCTGGTACTCTTATAGAGCACCAGCCAGGGTAGAGGGGACTTGCAAATGCAGTGGGAGACCCCACACACCTAAGTGTAGAGGCGGGGCTCCCATACCACCTTAGCAAGGGTAGAGGTTAAGTGGCCCTCCAGGCAAAAGTCCCCTCCTTTACCACCACAGTCAGGGTAGAGTGGATTCACCCCTCCATGTGAGAGACCTCTCCCACCAAAGTGTAGGGTGGGGGGTCTCCTATCCCACTCAAGCCAGGGTAGAAAGAACTTGCTACTCCATGAGGGAGACCCCTCTGTCTTGGGTGTCTGAGGGTAGCTTGTCCACCCCCGAATCCTGGGTAGAGGAGACTCCTCCCTCTAGGAAGTACACCCCTCCCAACTGGGAATCAGGGGGAGCTCATATACCACTGCAGGCAGGTTAGAGTGGACTCGTCCCTCAAAATGGGAGATCCCTTCCACCTGAGTGTCTAGGGGAGCTCCTATACCGTGGCAACCATGGTAAAGGTGCTTGCTCCTCCAGGCAAGAGACACCTCCAACCTGGGTGTCTGGGGAGAGCTCTTATACTGCTGAAGCCAAGATAGAGTGGCCTTGCCCCTCCAGGCGGGAGACCCTTCCCACCTGGTTGTCATGGGGAACTTGTATACCACCTTAGCCAGGGTAGAGCTGGCTTGCCTCTCCAGACGGGAGATTTCTCCCACCTGGGTGTTAGGGAAAGCTCCTATACTGCAGCAGCCAGGGTAACAGAAATGCGCATCTCCAGGTGGACACCCCTCCCACCGGGGTGTCACAGGGAGCTCATATATCGCCCCAGCCAGGGGAGGGCGGACTCACCGCTCAAGCCAGGAGATCCGCCCCGCAAGGCAGGAGAAACCTCCCACCTGGGTGTCCTGGGGAGCTTCAATACTGCTGCAGCAGGGTAGAGAAGACTGTAGCCACCTGGCGGGAGACCCCTCCCAATTGGTGTCAGGGGAGCTCCTTTACCACCAAAGCCAGGGTATCGGGGACTCACCCCTCCAGGCAGGAGACACATCTCCCCAGTTTTTCAGGGGGAGCTCTTCTGCTAAGGCATGGTAGAGGGGACATGTCCCTCCAGACGGCAGACCCCTCCTATCTAGGTGTCGGTTGGGTGTTCTCATATACCTCCGCAGCCAAGATAGACAGGACTCGTCCCTCCAGGCCAGAGACCCTCCATCCTGGGTGTTGTGGGGAGCTCCTTTACTGACACAGCCAGTGTAGAGGGAACTCATGCCTCTAGGCTGGAGATCACTCCCACTTGACTGTCAGAGAAAACTAGTATACCACTTCAGCAAGGGAAAAGGGGACTCACCACTTCAGTCAGGAGACCCCTCCCATCTGCATGACACAGGGAGCTTGTAGAATACCTTAACCCAGGGTAGAGGTGAATTTGCATCTCCAGGAGGGAGATCCCTCCCTCATGGGTGTCAAGGAGGTTGTATACTGCATTAGCCCGGGTGGAGGGTATTAGTTCCTCAAGGCAGGAGACACCTCCCATCTTGCTATGGGGGGGGCTCGTAAACTGCTGCAGCCAGGAGAGAGGGGACTCTCCCCAATAGGTTGGAGACCCCTAAGCCCTGGTTGTCAGGGGAGCTTATATACCACAAAGGCAGGGAAAAATGAACTCGCCAATGTAGGCAGGGGAACCCTCCCACCTGTGTGTGTGAGGGGGAGCTATTATACTACTATAGCCAGGGTAGTGGGGACCCGCCCCTCCAGAAAGGAAACACCTCTCACCTGTGTGTCCTTGGGAGCTTGTATACCATCTTAGCTAGAATACAGAGGACTCTCCACTCCAGGCGGGAGACCCCTCCCACCAGGGTGTCAGGTGGGAGCTCCTATATTATGGAAGCCAGGGTATAGAGTATATGCCACTCCAGGAGGGAGTTCTATCCCACCTGGGTGTTAAAGGGAGCTCTTATAAAGCTGCAGCAAGGGTACAGGGACTCACCCCTCCAAGCTAGAGATTCCTCCCACCTGGGTGTTGGACGGGGCTAGTATACCCCAGCAGCCAGGGTAGAGGGAACTCTCCCCTACAGGTTAGAAACCGCTCCAACTAGGGTGTCAGAGTGGGAGAGCTCTTATATCACTGCAGATATGATAGTGGGGACTCACCCCTCTAGATAGGAAATCCCTCCCACCTACAGGGAGCTACTAAAGCACCTTAGCTAGGGTAGAGAAGACTCACCACTCCAGGCAGGAGACACCTCCCTCCAGGGTGTCAGGGAGAACTCTTATACCACAGCAGCCAGGGTAGAGAGGAATCACCCCTCCAGGTGGAAGACCCCTCCCAACTAGGTGTCCATTGATGAGGGGCTCATATATAGCCCTACCAGGGTAGAGGGGACTCACCCCTCCAGGAAGAAGACCCCTCCCACCTGGGTGTTTAAGGGAGCTTGTATACCAAGTTAGCCAGGATAGAGGGGACTGGAGGTGAGAATACCCACTACCCTGCCTCTGGTGGCAATGAGCTTTCCCCAAAATCCAGGTGAGTGGGGTCTTCTGCATGGAGGGGTGAGTCACTTCTACCCTGACTGTGCTGTTTTGAGTTCCCCCCAACATCCTGGTGTGAAGGGTCTCCTGCCTATAGGGGCAAGTGCTCTCTATCCTGGCTGCAACAGTGTAGGGTCTACCCCCAAAACCCAGGTGTGTGGGGTCTCCCAAAAATATGAGGGAGTTCCTTAACCCTAGCTACTGGGTTATAGGAGCTCCCCCAAAATCCAGGTGGGAGTGGTCTTCCATCTGGAAGGGAGAGTCCCCTCTCTCCTGGCTGTGGCTGTATATGGGGAGAAAGGGGAGTAAAGGGGAATGGGTGCTGAAGGAAGAGGAGGGATCATGGTCCAGATTCACTGCAGGGTGTCAAGATTGAGGAGAAGGGCCCAGGCTGAAGGAGGTTAAAGCCCCCAGGCAAGGGGCACTGCTAACTTTTCCCAAAGGAAGACAGCTGGGCCAAACATCCCAGTTCCATCTCCTGGCTCTGGTGAGCATCCTGGGAAGGGGATCTGGAAAAGGATCCCAGCAGGGACAAGGACAACAGGAGGGATACAGAAAGGCACAGCATGAAGTACTGGAAGAAGGGTGTTTGTGGGGTGCGGGCCAGGACCGAAGAAAAGAGCCCAGACTAGGGACCTAGAGGAGGGCCCAGGCTAAGGGAAAGCAGGTAAGGGTGGGGTCAGGCAGGCAGAAGCTGCAATAGGATTGTGAGATTCAGGGAAAACAAGGGTAGCCAGGATGTGGCCCCAGTGAGGCCCGCAGTTCAAGCACAGGGAAGCACAGAGCAAGAAGGACACTAAGAGTCTCAAGAGAGGAGCCAGTCCATGGAATGGAGAGCCAAGGGCCAGGACTGGGGCAGGGGGCTCAGGACAGTGGACAGGGCTGGGCAGGGATTTCAGGGGATAAAGCAGGGGGGAGGCAGGTTCGAGGCCCAGCACCACTGCCTGATTTTAGGTTCCTGGTGCTGACCCCAAGGGCCGACAGAGAGCAAGTAGCCCAGTCGAGGGTCAGCCTAGATGATGATCAAGGGCCAGGGACAAGGCCAAATGGGCTGGCAATGGACAGAGTCCAGGAGGAGTCCAATATACGGCACAGTGGGGGGTTGTGGTGGGTGCAGAGAGGGGCAAGATCCAGGACTCAATCAAGGAGCCCAGTTAAGGGAGCAACCCCACCAAAATGTGTTAGGGACACAATGAGTAAGAGGTCCATGCTCCAGAAAAAAGCACTAGGGGAAGGAGAGGTAGGATCTGCGCTAGGATGAGGAGACCAAGGACTGCACAAAGGGCACAGAGAGTAACGAACTTGGGGACCAAAACTGGGGGCACCCAGGTCAGAAATGACAGGAAGAGACACCACAGAAAGCAACACAACCTGAGTAATGCAGTAAGGAACACAGGCTGGCAACCAGGCCAGGGGAATGCAAGGCGAAGAGTCAGGGTGAGGAAGGGCTGGGTTGGCTTTGGGCAGCTTTCAAGGTTAGTGGGCAGGAGAGGGATGGAAGAGAATTGTCCAGGACAAGGTCATCACTAGGCCTAAATTCACTGTCAGTTGTCAAGTTTGGGCGGCAAAGAGAGCATAGGCCAGAGGCAGGACTGTGTTGCCCATAGGGATCCTTCTGGGCCCAGAGGCCAGCCAGTTTCACTCCTCTGCCCCAGGTGAATAGATCCTCAGAGGGAGTACAGAACCAAAGGAGGGCAATATGAGGGGTATCTTTGATTCAGTTTTTTTTTGGGGGGGGTGTTGGTTGGGAGCCAACAACCATTGGAGGAGACCAGGCTAGGTGGAAGCAGCGGGAGGACAGTGTCCTGGCAATGGCAAAATACCTCAGTACAAGGAAACAGAGGGGAGGAACAGGAGGAGGTCCAAGCAGGGGACCTGAAATCAAGGGACAGGGAGAGGGTCCTTACAAAAGGTGACTGGGGGCTCCAGCAAGAAGCCAGGCCCAAGAATGGGGAGCAAAGTGCCAGGAACTGATCCTGGGTCCTATGAAAACAGACAGGGATGAGGAGGGGAGAAAGGGGATCAAGGGTAGTTGGTGGCACAGGAAGAGGAGGGATCAAGGCCCAGGTTCACTGCTGGATGTCAGGATTGAGGTACAAGGCCTGGGCAGAGAGAGTCCAAAGTCCCAGGCAAGGGGCACACTATGTTTTCCCAAAGGGAGCCCACAGGGCCAAACACCCAGTTCCAGTCCTCTGGACATGGTGAGCATCATGGGAAAGGGATCTTGAGAAGGGGCTCAGCAGGGACAGGGGCAACAGGAGAGATGAAGCAGGGTACAGCGTGAAAGGCCAAAGGAAGGGTGTTGATTTGGTGCATGCTAGGACTCCAGAAAGAAGCCCAGTCTAGGCACCAACAGGAGGGCCCAGGCCAGGAAAGGGCAGTTAAGGGTGGGGCTGGACAGGCTGGTGACAGTAGGGTTCTGAGATTCAAGGAAGCCAAGGGGAGTGGGATACTGGCCACAGCAAAGCCCATAGTCCAAGCCAAGGGAAGCCTCATACAAGAGGGGCCCCCAGAGTCTCAAGCAAGGAAGCAAGTGAGGGAATGCAGAGCCAAGGGCCAGGCCTTGAGCACTGGGCTCAGGACAGTGGACAAGTTTTAGGAAAGAAGACAGGGATCCAGCAGAGGGCAGTCAGGCTCCAGGCCCAGGGCCATCTCCAGGTTTCAGGGTTCCTGGTGCAGGGCCAAGCACCCAGGGAGAAGAAGGGGCCCAGGCATGGGGCAGTGCATTGTTTCCCATAGGCACCCTTTATCAGATGAGAATCTACAGCCAGGGTCCTGGCAAAGGAGGCCAGGAAAGAGAAAGGGGCCAAAAGGAGGGCGATGGAAGATAATGACAGGGCCTCAGGGTGGTTGCGCATAGGGGTGAGACCCAGGAGCCAAGCCAGGCGCCCAGCCTAAGGACACACCCAATCAATGGTGATGGGTGACCCAAGGATCAGGAGACCTACGAGTGCCAGATAAAAGCATGAGAGAAAGAGGAGAAAGGGGCTGTGTGAGGACTAGGAGAAGCTAGGGAGCACCTAGGAAAGCCCTCAGGTGAGCCCAAGAAAGGGGCCTCCAGGTCACACCCAACATGAAGAGGATCCTTGCTATGCCAAGGGCCACGAGGAATGTGATCAGGGATCAGGCAAACGCCTAGGCCTAGAGACCCGAACACAAAGGGTCAGGGTTAGGGATGGCTGGGATGCAATAGTGGCAGCATACAAGGCAAGAGGACAGGAGAAAGAAGGGAGGGGATCGCTCAGGGCTGGTTTGGAGCAAGTTCATTTTAACTGGCAGGCCTCCAGGTTCATGCAGTGAAGAGAAATCAGGGGACAAAGAGGGTACTGTGAGGCGAAACCTGGTGTGCAGAAGTGGCGGGGGTGGGGTGCAGGCTACTAGGACCCATCCCGCAGCATAGGCTAGGGAGAAGCCGGGGGAGTGGAGTCTATGGTCTGTTCCAGTATACCACAGCCTGAGGGAATTAGAGGGGAGGCACAGGAGGTGGCCGGTAAAAAGGGCCTGAAATCAAGGGTCAGGGACTGGGTCCTTGAGACAGGCAGCCAGAGGCTCAAGAATGGAGCCAGGCCCAGTAATGGAGAGCCACATGCTTGCACCTCAGCCTGGGTGAATGAAAAAGGACATGGTTGTCAGTGGTAGCTCTTATACCTCTGTAGCATGGGCAGAGTGGACTGTCTCCTCCAGTCAAGAGAAGCCTCCCACCTTGGTGTCCACGCTAATTTGCATTCTGCCTCAACCCATGGAGAGGGGCCTTAACAATATAGTCATTAGATCCCTTCCACCTGGGTGCCCAGTGCGGGGATGGGGTCATGTATAGCTGCAGCTGGGATATCAGGGACTTGCCCCTCCAGGCAGGATACTCCTTTCACCAGGGTTTCAGGGGTAGCTCATATTTGGTGCAGACAGAGTAGGAGGGACTCACCCCTCTAAGCAAGGGACCCCTCACAGTTGGGTTTGTACGGGGGGGGGGCTCCTATGCAGCTTCAGCCAGGCTATCAGGGACTCGCCCCTCCAGGCAGGAGACCACTTTCACCTGGGTGTCTAGGGGAACTCATATACCTCCACAGGCAGGGTATAGGGGACTCAACCCTCCAGGCAAGAGATGCCTCCCACCTGGGTGTCTGGGGACTAGTACACTGCCCCAAACAGGGTAGAGGGGGCTCGTGCCTCCAGGTGGTATACCCATCCCACCTGAGTGTTGCAGGATCTTATATACCACTGCATCCAGGCTAGAGGGGACTCACCTTTCCAGGCAAAGACCCCTCCAACCAGGGTGTGGAGGGGAGCTCATATACCACTGCAGCCAGTGTAGAGGGCACTCGCCCTGCCAGGCTGGAGACCCCTATCATCTAGGTGTCTGGGTGGGGGGCTCATGCCACTGATTCAGGGTAGCAGGATTTCTCCCCTCTAGGCTAGAGACTCCCTCCCACCTGTGTGTCAGGGGAGCTCCTATACCACTACAGCCAGGTTAGAGGAGCCTCGAACCTCCATTCAGGAAACCCCTCCCACCTGGATTACTGTGTAGCTCCTATACCTCCCAGCCAGGGTAGAGGGGACTCACTCCTCCATGTGGGAGACACCTCCCACGTTGGTATCCATGGAGCTCTTATATGGTTCCAGCCAAAGTAGAGGCAACTCGCCCTCTAGGTGGGAGACCCATTCCCACCTGGGTGCTGCAGTCTTGTATTGCTCCTCCAGGCGGGATACCTCACCCAACTAGGTGTCTGGGGAAGCTTGTAAACCTACACAGATAGGGTAGAGGGGATTCCCTGCTCTAGGTGGGATAACCTTTCCACTAGAATGTAAGGGGGAACTCTTACCCTGCCACAGCCCTAGTAGAGGGGAATCAACCTTCCAGGCAAATACCCCTCCCACCTGGGTTTCAGGGGGAGCTCTTATATCCCACAGCCAGAGTAGATGGGACGCGCCCCTCCAGGTGGGAGACCCCCTTCACCTGGGTGTCCTTGGGAGCTCCTGTACTGCAACAGGAAGTGTAGGGGAAACTCGCCACTCCAGGTTTAAGACCCTTCCCACCTGGTGTCAGGTGGAGCTAGTATAGTGTGCCAGACAGGGTAGTGAGGACTCCCCCCTCCAGGAAGGAGACTCCTCCCACCTGGCTGTAGCTCAGAGCTTGTAGAACACCTTAGCCAGGGTAGAGGGGATTCGCACCTCTAGGAGGGAGACACCTCCCACCTGGGTGTCAGGGGAGCTCATATACTACAGCATCCAGGGTAGAGGGTTCTTGCCCCTCCAGGCGGGAGACCCCTCCCACCAGGGTGTCAAGGGGAGATCATATACCACAGTAGCCAGGGTAGAGGGAACTCACCTCTCTATATTGGAGACCCCTCCTACGTGGGTATGGTGGGGAGGCTCATATACCGCCATATCTAGGTAGAGGGGACTTGCCCCTCCACTTGGATGACTGCTCCCACCTAGGTGTTAGGGGAGCTCATATGCTGCCACAGCCGGGATAAATAGAACTCGCCCCTCCAGGCAGGGACCCATCCCATCTGGGTGTCTGTGGGAGCTCATACTCCACCACAGCAAGGGTAGATGGTACTCTCCCCTCCAGGTGGGTGACCTCTTTCACATTGGTGTCCTGATGAGCTCCTATAACGCTGCAGGAAATGTATGAGGGACTCCCCCTTCCAGGCTGAAGACTCCTCCCGCCTCAGTGTCAGGGGAGCTCCTATAACATAGCAGCCAGGATAAAGGAGACTCACCCCTTTATGCCGGAGACCCCTCGCACCTGGGTGTCTGGGGGAACTGTATACCACCACAGCCAGATTAGAGGTGGCTCACTTCTCTTTGTGAAAGAACCCTCCTACCTGGGTGTCAAGTGGAGCTCATATACCCCAGCATCCAGGGTAGAGGGAAGGGGCTCCTCAAGGCCAGAGACACCTCCCACTATCCAATTGGGAGGAGTATCCCACCAGGAGGGTGGAGTCCCATCGACTCTGCTACAGCAGTATAGGAGCTCCCCAGGACACCCAGGTGGAAGGAGTCTCCAGTCTGGAGGAGAGTTCCGTCTACCCAGCTTGCGGCAGTATAGGAGCTCCTCCAACACACAGGTGGGAGGGTTCTCCCACCTTGAGGGGTGAGTCCCCTCCTCCCTGGCTGCAGCGGTATATGAGCTCTCCCCAACACACAGGTCAGAGGGATCTCCCGCCTAAAGAGGAAAGTACCCTCTACCATGGCTGCGGTGGTATAGGAGCTCCCCCAAACACCCAGGTTGGAGGGGTCTTCTGCCTGGAGGGGTGAGTCACCTCTAACCTGGCTGCCTTGTTATACAAGCCCCCCATACCCATATGTGAGGTGTCTCCCGCCCGAAGGGGCAAGTACCCTTTTCCCTGGCTCCAGTGATATACTAGCTTTCCCTGATACCCAGGTGGGAGTGGTCTCCTACCTGGAGTAGTGTGTCCCCTCTCTCCTGGCTGGTGCAGTATTTGAGCTCCCCCTGACAATTTTGTGGGAGGGGACTCTTGTCTGGAGGAGCGAGTCCGCTCTACCTTGGATGCTGTAGTCTAGGCAATCCCTCGGATACGGAGGTGAAAGTGGTCTTCCAGCTCATGTTTCCAGTCCCTGCTACCTGCCTGCAGCTGTATACGATCCCCCCTCCCCAGGACACAATGTGGGAAGAGTCTCCCACCTTTGGGGGAGACCTCTCTATCTTTTCTGGGGTGGTATACAAGCTCCCCTCGAAACCCAGGTGGGAGGGTCTCCTGCTTGAAGTGGGGAGTCCCCTCTACCCTTGCTACCCCTGGAGCTCCCCCTGACACCCATGTGGGAGGGGTCTTCCGCCTGGAGGGTCAAGTCTGTTCTACCCTGGCTATCGAGGTATAGGAGCTCACGCAGACATCCAAGTGTGAGGGGTCTCCTGAGCGGAAGGGCAAAGTCCTCTCTACCCTGGCTGCAGCGGTATAGGAACTCCCCCTGACACCCAGGTGGGAGGGTTCTTCCACCTGGAGGGGCGAGTCTCATTTACCCTGGCTGTGGTGGTATAGGAGCTCTCCCAAAACCCAGGTGAGAGGGGTCTCCAGGGGGAGCAGCCAGTCAGTCCCATCTACCCTGGCTGGGGAGGTATACAAACTCCCCCAGACACCCAGGTGGAGGTGTCTCCCACATGGAGGGATGAGTCCCCTCTCTCTTGGCTGTGGCAGTATATCAGCTCCCCCTGACACCCTGGAGGGAGGGGTCTCCCACCAGAAGGGGAAAGTTCTTTTTACCCTGGCTGCGGTGGTATATAAGTTCCCGCTGAAAGCCAGGTTGGAGGGGTCACCAGGTTGGAGGGGTCACCCGCATGGATGGGTGAGTCACCACTTCCCTGACTGCAGTGGTATAAGAGCTCTTCCCCAATACACAGGTGGGAGGGGTCTCTTGCCTGGAGGGGTGAGCACCTTTATCATGGTTGCTGCGGTATAGGAGCTCCCCCCGACACTCAGGCGGGAGGGGTCTCCACCTGGATTGGCAAGTCCACTCTAACCTGCCTGCAGTGGTATATGAGCTCCCCCAGACACCCAAGGATAGGTCTCCCGCATAGAGGGGCGAGTCCCTTCTACCTTGGCTTGGGTGATATACGAGACTCCCCACCCTACACCTAGGTGGGAGAGGTCTCTGGCTTGGAGAGGAGAATCCACTCTACCAATCCTGTGGCAGTAAAGGAGCTCCCATGACACCCCAGTGGGATGGGTGTTCCAATTGGAGGGGAGAGTCCTCTCTACACTGGCTGCTGCTATATACATGCTCTCCCAGACACCCAGGTGGGAGGAGACTTTCACCTAGAGGGGAAAGTCATCTCTGCACTGGGTAACGTTATATGCAAGCCCCCCCCAATCAGGTGAGAGGGTCTCCAGCGGCAGGATCACACAGTTTGGAGGGGTCACCTGCCTAAAGAGGCAAACCCCTCTACCCTAGCTGTGGCAGTATAAGTGCTTCTCATGACACCCAGCTGGGAGGGGTCTCCCACCTGTAGGGGCAAGTCCAATATATCCTGACTGAGAAGTTATTCGAGATTCCCCCAACACCCAGGTGGGAAGGGTCACCACCCTGTAGGGGCGAGTCCCCACTCTCCTGGCTGTGGTGTTATATGAGCTCCCCCTGACACCCAGGTGTGAGGGGTCATGTGCTTGGGGGGGGGGAATACCCCTCTACTCTGGCTGTGACAGTATATAAGCTTCCCTGTACACCCAGGTGGGTGGTGTCTCCCTCTTGTAGTGGTGAGTCCCCTCTACCCTGCCAGAGGTGGCATATGAGCTCCCCTGACAACCATGTGTGAGGGGTCTCCCTTCTAAATGTTCGAGTCCCCACTATCCTGGTCGCAGAGGTACACAATCTCCCACCTCATTACCCAGATGGGAGGGTCTCATGAGTGGAGGGTAGAGTCCCCTCCACCCTGGCTAAGGCAGTATACAAGCTACTCTTGAATCCCTTTATCTCACTATGCACAAAAGTCAACTCAAAATGGATCAAGGAGCTAAGAATCAAACCAGAGACTTTGCATCTAATAGAAGATAAAGTTGGCCCTAATCTTCATTACATGGGGGCAGGCCACAAATTCCTTAATAAGACACCTATAGCACAAGAGTTAAAACCAACAATCAACAAATGGGATGAATTCAAACTAAAAATTTTTTTTTCTCAGCAAGACAAATAATATGTGAGATGAATAGGGAGCCTACATTCTGGGAACAAATTTTTACCCCTCGAACATCAGATAGACCGCTAATCTCTAGAGTATATAAAGAATTCAAAAAGTTAAACAACAAAAAATCAAATAACCCAATAAACAAATGGGCCCAGGACCTGAACAGACACTTCTCAGAAGAGGATATACAAAAAATCAACCAATACATGAAAAAATGCTCATCACCTCTAGCAATCAGAGAAATACAAATTAAAACTACTCTAAGATACCATCTCACTCCAATAAGAATGGAAGCCATTATGAGGTCAAACAACAATAAGTGCTTGCAAGGATGTCAGGGAAAAGGTACACTCATACATTGCTGGTGGGACTCCAAATTGTTGCAGCCAATTTGTAAAGCAGTATATAGATTCCTTGGAAAGTTGGGAAAGGAACCACCTTTTGACCCAGCTATTCCCCTTCTCGGACCATACCCAAAAGACCTAAAAAGACCATACTAAAGGGACACAGCCACATCAATGTTTATAGCAGCACAATTCACAATAGTTAGACTTTGGAACCAACCTAGATGCCCTTCAATAGATGAGTGGATGAAAAAATGTGGCATTTATATGCAATGGAATATTACTTAGCACTAAAAAATAACAAGTTCATGGCATTTGTAGGGAAATGGATGGCATTAGAGCAAGATATGCTAATTGAAGTTAGCCAATCCCTAAAACCAAATGCCAGATGTCTTCTCTGATATAAGAGGGGGGTGACTCAAAATGGGACAGGGAGGAAGAGCATAGGAAGAAGATTACCACTAAATAGGGAAGAAAGGTGGGAGGGAAAAGAAGGGAGAAGGGGAATTGCATGGAAGATGGAAGGAGACCCAATCATTATACAGAATACATGCATGATGTTGTGAGGAGAAAAAAAAAAGTGTGTCACATTAGATTGGGTAGAGAGAAGTAATGGGGGGGAGGGGGGATAGGAAGGGCAGCAGAATAAAATAGAAATTATTATTGCTGGATGTATATAGGTGACTGTATGACCAATGTGACTCTGCAACCTGTACAATCAGAAAAATGAGAAATCATACCCCATTAGATTCAAATGTTAAAAAAAAAAAAAGCTTCTCCAAAACACAGGTTGGAGGGGTCTTCCGACTGGCTGTGCAAGTCCCTTCTCTCTTGGCTTCAGAGGAAGACAAGCTCCGCCGACACCCAGTTGAGAGGGGTCTCTCGCTTGGAGGGGCGAGTCCCCTCTACTTTGGCTGGTGCTTTATAAAGGTTCTTGGGACACCCAGGTGTGAGGGCTCTCCCCCATGCAGGGGTGAGTCCCGTCTACCCTGGCTGTGGCGGGATATGAGCTCCCCCTGACACCCAGGTGAAAGTGTTCACCCGCATTTAGGGGCCAGTCCCTGCTACCCTGCTGCAGTTGTATAAGAACGTCCCGCCCACACACACACACAGGTGGGAGGGTTATCCCACCTGGGACAGCGAGTCCCCTCTACCCTGGCTAAGGTGAAATACAAGCTCGCCCTGACACCAATGTGGGGGGTGGTTGCCCGCCTAGAGGGGCGAGTCCCCTCTACCTTGGAAGCAGAGTGTACAAGCTCCCTAAGGTGCCCAGGTGGGAGGGGTGCCAGCATAGAGGGGTGAGTCCCCTCTACTGAGGCAGCTACAGTGTAGGAGCTCCCCCCCCCATGACGAGATGAGAAGAGTCTCCCGCCTGAAGGGGGAAAGTCCCCTCTACCCTGGCTGCAATGGAAAACTACCTTTCCTTGACACCTTGGCGGGAGGGTTCTCCTGCCTGAAAAAGCGAGTAACCTGTACCCTGGCAGTGGGGATAGAGAAGGTCTCCTCTAAACACAGGTGGGATGGTGTCTCCAGCCTGGAGGGGCGAGTCCCCTGTATCCTTGCTGCAGCAGAATACATGCTCTCCCAGACACCAATATGAGAGGGGTCCCCAAGTTAAAGGGACGAATCCCCTCTACTATGGCTGAGGCTGTATGAGACCTCTCCTGACACCCAGGTGGCAGAGGTCTCCCCCTGGAGTGGCAAGTCCCCTCTTCCATTGCTGTGGCAATATATGAGCTCCCCTAACACTCAGGTAGTCCCCTCTACCCTGGCTAGGTTGGTATAGAAGCCTTCCCTACACATCCAGGTGGGAGTTGTCTCTCGCCTGGAGAGTGAATTCCCGTCTACCCTGGATGCTGTGGTATAGCAGCTCCCCTGACACACAGGTGGGAGGAGTCTACCGACTGGAGGGGTGAGTCCCCTCTATCCTGTCTGACTCAGTATAAGTGCTCCCTCTGAAACCCAGGTGAGATGGGTCTACCACCTAAGGGAGCGAGTTCCCTCTACCTTGGCTGTGGCAGTGTAAGAGCTCCCCCTGACACCCAGGTTGGATGAGTCTTCCGCCTGGAGTGCAAGTCACCTCTACCCTGGCTGAGGCAGAATAGGAGCTCCCCTCCAACACCCAGGTTAGAGCCATCTCCTGCCTGGAGGGTCTAATCCCCTGTACACTGGCTGCAGCCATAATAAGCAACCCCAGACACCCAAGTGCTATGATAACCAGCCTGGAGAGGCGAGTCCCCTCTACCCTGGCTGTGTAAGTATGAATTCCCCCAGTCACCCAGGTGAGAGGGGTTTGAGGCCTGAAGGGGCAAGTCCCCTCAACCCTGGCTACAGATGTGTATGAGTTCCCTTAGACACCCAGGGAGGGGTCTCTCGCTTTTAGGGTGATTCCCCTATAACCTTGCTGCAGCAGTAATGGAGCTCACCATACACCCAGTTGGGAGGGGAATCTCGCCTGCAGGGGCGAGTCCACTCTACCCTGGCTGAGGAGGTGTACAAGCTACCCCAGACACCCAGGTGGGAGGGGTCTCCCGAAAGGAGGAAAGAGTCTACTCTACCCTGGCTGTGGCAGTATAGAAGCTCCTTCCCATACTCAGATGGGAGGGTCTTCTGCCTGAAGGGGCGAGTCCTCTCTACCCTGGCTGCCTTGGTACACTAGATTTCCTTGACACCCAGTTGGAACGGGTCTCCAGCCTGGATGGGCAAGTCCACTCTACCCTGGCTGCAGTGGTATCACCTTACCCCCGACATACAAGTGGGAGGGGTCTTCCACCTGGAGGGGAAAATTCCCTCTAGCCTGGCGTCGGAGGTGTAGGAGCTCATGCAGACACACAGGTGGGAGGGTCCTTCTGCTTGGAGGAGCAAATCCCCTCTATTCTGGCTGCTATGGTATAGGAGTTCCTCCCCATACCAGATGGGAGGGGTCTCTCACCTGAAGGGGTGAGCCCCCTCTACCCTGGCTGCAGTGTTTACTAGCTTTCCCTAACACCCAAGTTGGATGAGTCTCTCGTCTGGAGGGGCAGGTCCCCTCTACCCTGTCTGCAGAGGTATAGGAGCTCACCCACACACTCAGGTGCGAGGGGTCTCTGGACTGGAACTCCCTCTGACACCCAGGTGGGAAGAGTCTCCCACCAGGAGGCTAAAATCCCCTCTAACCTACTGCAGTGGTATAGGAGCTCCCCAGGACATCCAGGTGGAAGGGGTCCCCCTTCTGGAGGGTCGAGTTCCCTCTACCCAGCCTGTGGCAGTATATGAGCTCCCCCCAACACAGAGATGGGAGGGGTCTTCCATGTTGAGGGCGAGTCCCCTCTACCCTGGATGCAGCAGTATAAGAGCTACCTCTGAAACACAAGTGGGAGGAGTCTGTCACCTGGAAAGGCTAGTCCCCTCTACTCTGGCAGTGGTGGTATAGGATCCCCCCACACATCCAGGTGGGAAGGGTCTCCCGTCTGGATGGGCAAGTCTGCTATACCCTGGCTACGGTCGTATACAAGATCCTCCTGACACACAGATAGGAAGGGTCTCTAGACTGGAATAGTGTGCCCCCTTTACCCTGACTGCTGAGGTATACAAGCTCCCCCAGCCACCCAGTTTGGAGGAGTCTCCCGCTTGGAGCACGGAATTCCTGCTATGCTGGCTGTGGCACTATATCAGCTGCCCCCACACACATCCAGGTGGGGAGGGTCTCCCACCTGTAGGGGCGAGTCCCCTCTACCGTGGTTGCTGAAGTAATCAAGCTCCTCCAGACACACAGGTGGAAGGTATCCCAGATTGGAGGGTCCACTCCCCTCTACCCTGGCTGCAGAGGTATAGGAGGTCACCCAGACACCCAAGTGGGAGGGGTCTCCCAATTGGAAGAACGAGTCTTCTCTAGCCTGGCTGCAATAGTATAGGAACTCGCCCTGACACCCAGGTGAGAGGGGTCTCCCCCCTAGAGGTGCATGTCCCCTCTACCCTGGCTTCAGCAGTATAGGACCTCCGCTAGACACTCAAGTGGAAGAGGTCTCTCACCTGGAGGGGCTAGACCCCTCTACCCTGGCTGAGGGTATACCAGATCTCCCAGAAACCTAGGTTGGAGGGATCTCCTGCTTGGAGGGGCGTATCCCTTCTACATTGGCTGCTGTGGTATAGGAGACCCCCCCCATTCCCAGATGGGAAGGGAATCCCTCCTGAAGGGGCGAGTCCTCTCTACCTTGGCTGCAATGGTTCACTAGCTTTCCCTGACCCCCAGGATGGATGGGTCTCTTGCCAGGAGGGGCGAATCCCCTCTACCCTGGCTGCAGAATTAAAGCATCTCCCCCTGACACCTAGGTGGGAGGGTATCCCGCCTGGAGAGGCAAGTCCCCTCTAACTGGCTGCAGTGGTATAGGAAGTCCCCCCTACAACCAGGTGGGAGGGGTCTCCTGCCTCGAGTTGGGAGTCCTCTCTACCCTGGCTTTTGCAGTATGTGAACTCCTCTGACAACCAGGTGGAAAGGATCTTCAGCCTGGAGCGTTGAGTCCCCTTTCTCTGGCTATGGCAGTATAGGAGCTCCCCGTGACACACAAGTTATAAAGTCTCCTGACTTGAGGGGTGAGTCCCCTCTACAATGGCTCCTGTGGTAAAAGAGCTCCCTTAACATCCAGGTGGAAGGGGTCTCCTGCCTAGTGGTGTGAGTCCCATCTAGACTGGCTTCAGCGATATAGGTGCTCCCCAGAAACCCCGGTAGAAGAGGACTCCATCTTGGAGAAGCGAGTACCCTCTACCATTACTGGAGTGGTATAGGAGCTCCCCCTGAAACTCAGGTGAGAGGAGTATACCGCCAGGAGCAGCGAGTCCCCTCTATCCTGGCTATGGCATAAAGGATCTCCCCCACGTCCCAGGTGGGAGGGGTCTCCAGCCTGGAGGGGCAAGTCCCCTCTACCCTAGATGTGGAGGTATATGATATCCCCTGACAACAGGTGGGAAGGGTCTCCTGATGGAGCAATGAGTCTCTTCTACCCTGACTGCGGAGGTATACAAGCTCCCCCAGACAACGAGGTGGGAGGAGTCCTCCGCTTGGAGGGGCAAGTCTTTTCTACACTGCTAAGGCGTTATTCCAGGGCCTCCCTAAACAGGTGGGAGTCGTCTTCTGCATGGATGGGTGAGTCCCCTCTATCCTGGTTTTGGCAGTATACAAGCTCCCCCGCCACCCAGGTGGAAGGGGTATCCGTCCTGGAAGGTCGAGTCCCCTCTACTTTAGCTATTGCTACATAAGAGCTCCCAGTACACCACGTGGCAGGGGGCTTCGGCCTGCAGGGGTGTGTTTCCTCTAACTTGGCGGTGGCAGTATAGGAGCTCCGCCTGACACCCAGGTGGGAGGAGTCTCCCGATTGGAAGGGGGAGTCCCCTCTACTCCGGCTGCAGTGCTATAGGAGCTCACCTAGACACCCATGTGGAGGGGTATCCCGACTGGAAGGGCAGGTCTGCTCCACCCTGGCTGCAGGGGTAGAAGTGGTCCCACTGAAACCCAGGTGGGAGGGATCTCCCACCTGTAGGGGCACGTCCCCTCTACCCTGGCTGTTGCAGTAATCAAGCCTCCAGGGAGACCCATGTGTGAGGGGTCTCCTGATTGGAGGGGTGAGTCCCTTCTACCCTGGCTGCAGAGGTATAGGAGCTCACCCAGACACCCATATAGGAGGGGTCTCCCAACTGGAAGGTTAAGAAGTCTGCTCTACCCTGGCTGCAGAGGTATAGGAACTCCCTCTGACACCCAGGTGGGAGAGGTCTCCCTCCTAGTGGTGCGAGTCCCCCCTACCCTATCTTCAGTGGTACAGGAGATTCCCAGGACACCCAAGTGAAAGGGGTCTCCCTCCTGGAGGGGCGAGTCCCCTCTACCCAGGCTACAGCGGTATAAAAACTCCCCCTGAAATCCAGGTGGGAGTCCCCTCTACCCTGGCTTTGGCGTTATTAGATTCCCCCCCCCCCACATCCCATGCGGGAGAGGTCTCACACCTGGAGGGGCAATTCCCCTCTACCCTGGCTTTGGAAGTAGAAAAGCTCCCCCTGACACACAGGTTGGAAGGGGTCTCTCGACTGGAGTAGCGAGTCTACTTTAGTTTAGCTCTTGCCATATAAGAGCTCCCATTACAACCAGGTGATGGGGGGCTTCTGCCTGAAGGAGAGTGTTCCTTCTACGCTGGCTGTGGCAGTATAGGAGCTCTCCTGGACACCCAGGTGGGAGGGGTCTCCTGCCTGTAGGGGCAAGTCCCCTCTACCCTCGCTGCTGCAGTAATCAAGCTCCCCAGGACACCCAGGTGGGAGTAGTCTCCTGATTGGAGGGGGTAATCCCCTCTATCCTGGCTGTAGACTTATAGGAGCTCACGCAGACATCTAGGTGTGATGAGTCTCCCAAGTGGAAGGGGAAGTCCTCTCTACCGTGGCTGCAGGGGTGTAGGAACTCTCCCTGACACTCAGGTGGGAGGGGTCTTCCGCTTGGAAGGGGGAGTCCCCTCTACCCTGGCTGCGAATGTATACAAACTCCCTGAGACACCCAGGTGGAGGCATCTCCGCATGGAGGGGTGAGTCCCCTCTATCTTGGCTGTGATGATATATAAGTACCCCCTTACAACCTGACACCCTGGTGGGTGGGGTCTCCACCAGAAGGGGAAAGTACTTTTTACCCTGGCTATGGTGGTATATAAGTTCCTGCTGAAAGCCAGGTTGGAGGGGTCTCTCTCATGGATGGGCAAGTCTCCTCTATCCTGGCCCAGGTGGTAAACAAGTTCCCTGTGATACCCAGGTGGGAGTGTCTCCCTCCTAAAGGGGCGATTCTGCTCACCCTGGCTGTGGAGATATAAGAGCCCTCTCCTACCATCAGTAGGGTGGGGTCTCCTACCTGGAAGGGCGAGTAGCTGCTATCCCAGCTGCAGCTGTATATGATCCCCCACCCCGGCAGACACCCTGTGGGATGGGTCTTTCACTTGAAGGGGTGTGTCCCCTCTACCCTGGCTAAGGTGGTATAGAAGTTACCTCCATTCCCAAGTGGGAGGTGTCTGTCGCACATATTTGTGAGTTGCCTCTACCCTGGCTGCTGGGGTATATGAGATCCACCTGACACCCAGGTGTAAGGGATCTTCTGCCTCTAGGGAAGAGTCCCCTCTAAAAGGGCTGTGGGGTATCTGAGCTCCTGCAGACACCCAGGTGTTAGGGGTCTCCCGCCTCGAGCAGTGAGTCCCCATTACTCTGTCTGTGGCTGTATACAAGCCCTTCCAGACACAAAAGTGGGAGGGGTATCCCGCCTGGAAGTTGAGTCACCTCTACTTTAGTTCTTGCCATATAAGAGCTCACAGTACACCCAGGTTGGAGGGTTCTGCCGCCTGCAGGGGTGTACTGGCTATTGCAGTATAGGGGTTCCCCACGACACCCAGGGGATATGGGTCTCCCCCCTGTAGGGTGAGTCCGCTCTACACTGGCTGATGAAGTAATCAAGCTCTGCAGGTAACCCAGGAGGGAGCAGTTTCCTGATTGGAGGGGTGAGCCCCCATTACCAGGGCTGCGGAGGTATAGGAGCTCACCCAGACACAGAGCTGGGAGGGGTCCCGCTACTGGAAGGGAAAGTCAGCTCTTACTTGGCTGTAGCTGTATTGGAAATCCCCCTGACACCCAGGTGGGAGGGCTCTCCCACCTAGAGCTGGGAATCCTCTCTACTCTCTCTGCTGCAGTATAGGAGCTCCCCTGACACCCAATTGGGAGAAGTTTCCAGACAGGAGGCTAGAGTCCCCTCTACCCTGCTGACACCCAGGTGGGAGGGGTCTCCCACCTAGAGGGTTGAATTCCCTCTACCCTGGCTGTGCTAGACACTCGAGTTTGATGGGTCTCTCACCTGGTGGGGCGAGACCCCTCAACACTAGGTGCGGCGGTAAAGGATCTCCCCCTGACACCCAGGTGGGAGCATCTCCAGCCTGGAGAGGCGAGTCCCCTCTATCCTGGCTGCAGTGGTATGGTGGTTCCCTGTACACCCAGGTGGGAGGAGTCTCCTGCCTCCAGTGGAGAGTCCACTCTACCCTGCTTGTGGGAGTATATGAAGTCCCCTGCAACCAGGTGGATGGGATATTCCACCTGTAGGGTCGAGTCCCGTCTCCCCTGGCTCTGGTGGTATAGGAGCTCCCCAAAACCCAGCTTATGGGGTCTCCCTCCTGGAGGGGCGAGTCCCCTCTACCCGGGAAAAGGTGGTATAAGAGTTATCCCCATTCTCAAGTGGTAGTTGTCTTGATGGTGGGAGAGGTCTCTCGTCTGCAGGGGCAAGTCGCCTCTACCCTGAAACACCCAGGTTGAAGAGGTCTTCCGCCTTAAGGGGTGAATCCTCTCTACCCTGGCTCCTGCAGTACAGGAGCTCTCCTGACACCCATTTGGGAGGAGTCTCCCACCATGTGGGTAGATTCCCCTGGACATTTCCTGTGGTGGTATAGGAGCTCCCACTGACATCCAGGTTTTAGATGTCTCCGGACTGGAGGGGCATGTCCCCTCCACCCTTGCTTTGGAGATATAGGAGCTCCCCGCCACACCTGTGGGGAGGGGTCTTCTGCTTGGTGGGGTGAGTCCCTTGTATTCTGGATGCTGTGTTATATGAGCTCCCCCCCATACGCAGATCAGAGGAGTCTCCGCCTGAAGGGGTGAGTACCCTCTACCCTGGCTGCAGTAGTTTACTTGCTTTCCCTGACACCCAGGAGAGAGGTGTCTCTCTCCTGGAGGAGTGAGTCCCCTCTACCCTAGCTGCGCTGGTAAAGGATCTTTCCCTGAAACCCAGTGGGAGAGTCTATGGACTGGAGATGCGAGTCCCCTCTACCCTGGATGCAGTGGTATAGGAGGTCCCCCATCCACTCAGGTGGGAGTCCTCTCCTGCCTCCAGTTGCAAGTCCCCTCTACCCTGATATGCCAGTATATGAACTCCCCTGACAATCTGGTTAAAGGGATCTTCCACCTGGAGGGTCGAGTCCCCACTCCCTTGGCTCTGGCTACATAGGAGCTTCCCAAACACCCAGGATATTTGGTCACCCG
Organism: Spermophilus citellus; assembly: GCF_964194105.1. Taxonomy (NCBI): domain Eukaryota; kingdom Metazoa; phylum Chordata; class Mammalia; order Rodentia; family Sciuridae; genus Spermophilus; species Spermophilus citellus. The sequence continues at coordinate 2,502,610 of NW_027673039.1, read as the reverse complement.
AATGGAGGGGCAAGTCTCCTCTACACTGGCTGCGGGGGTATAAGTGCTCCTCCTGACATCCAGGTGGGAGGGGTCTACTATCTCAAGTGTGAGACCCCTCTACCCTGCCTATGGCAGTATAAGTAAAGCCATGAAAATCAGGTGGAAGGGGTCTCCTGCCTGGAGGGGCACATCCTCTCTACTCTGGCTGTGGCAGTATAAGACTCCCCCTGAAACCCAGGTGGGAGGGGTATTTGCCTGGAAAGGTGATTCCCCTATACCAGGGCTGTGGCAGGATAAGAGTATCCCTGACACCCTGGTAGGAAGGGTATCCCGCTTAGAGCAGGGAATGCCCTCTACCCTTGTTGTGCAGGTATACAAGCTTCCCAAGACACTCAGTTGGGTGGGGTATCCCGCCTGGAGGGGCGAGTCCCCTCTATCCTGGCTTTGGTGGCATACAAGTTATACAAGACTCTTACAACCAGGTTGGAGGGGTCTCCCACTAACAGGGGCCAGTCACCTCTAATTTGGCTGGTGCCATATAAGAGCTCCAAGGACACTTACATGGGAGGCGTCTCCCAACTAGAGGAGCAAGTCCCCTCTAACCTGGCTGGAAGGTATAGGAGCTCCCCCAGTCACCTTGGTGGGGGGGGGGGTTTCCCGACTGGAGATTCAAGGCTCCTCTAATCTGGCTGCAGTGCTATAGGAGCTCCCCTAACACCCAGGTGGGAGGGGTCTCTCGCCTGGAGTGGCAAGATCATGCTACCCTGAATAGGCAGTATAAGAGCCCCGGCCCAGGCACCCAGGTGGTAGGGGTTTCCAGCTTGGCAGGGAGAGTGCCCTCTAACCTGGCTGCACTGGTATATGAGCTCCCCTTGACACCCTGGTTGGAAGGGTCTTTGCCTGGAGAGGTGAGTCCCCTCTAGCCTCGCTGCAGCAGTATACAAGATCCCCGCAACAATCAGGTGGGAGGGATTTCCCGCCTGGAGGCATGAGTCCCCTCTACCCTGTTTGGGGCAGTGTATTAGCTCCCAAAAAAACCTAGTTGGGAGATGTCTCCTGCCTGGAGGCTGAGTCCCCTCTACCCTGCCTGCAGAGGTATACAAGTTCCCCCGACACCCAGGTGAAAGGGGTTTCCCTCCTGGAGGGGTGAGTCCCTGAAACCCTGGCTGCAGCTGTACAGGGTTAGGGTTAGGGTCAGCTGTACAAACGCAACTGTGAGGAGTCTTGTGCTTAGAGAAGCAAGTCCCTGCTACTCTGGCTACACCCAGATATGATCTCCCCCTGACACCCAGGTGAAAGTCATATCCTACTTGGAGGAGAGAGTCCCTGATATCCTGGCTGTAGCTGTACGTGACTTTGCCCCGCAACTGGGCACCAAGGTGGAAGGGATCTCATGAATGTACAGGTGAGGCCCCTCTATATGGGCTAAGGCAGAATGCAATGTAGCCTGCACAGCAAAGTGGGAGGGGTCTCTTTCCTGGAGGAGCCAGTCCAATCTACACAGGCTTCAGAGTTATAAGAGCTCCCTCAGACAACCATGTCCTTTTTCATTCACCCAGGCCCAGGTGCAAGCACTTGGCTTTCCATTAATGGGCCAGGCTCCATTCTTGAGCCCCTGGCTGCCTGTCTCAAGGACCCAGTCCCTGTCCCTTGATTTCAATCCCCATTTACTGGCTGGTTCCTGTGCCTCCCCTCTGATTCCCTCAGGCTGTGGTATACTGGCACTGCCCAGACCTACTGCTCCCCTTGCTTCTCCCTAGCCTATGCTGCTCGAATGGGTCCTGGCAGCCAGACACCCCCCCCCCAACTTCCACATACCAGGTTTCGCCTCACAGAACCTTCTTCGGCCCCTCCTTTGGTCCAGGTCCCTCTCTGAGGATCTCCTTACCTGTGGCAGAGGAGAAAATTTTCTCTCCTCTGGCCTTGAATGCTCCCTATGGGAAACACAACCTTGCCACTTGCCTGAGGCCTGTTCACTTGTGTGAACCTGGAGGCCTGCAAGTTAACATGGACTTGATCCAACCCAGCCCTGAGCTATCCCCTCCTTTCCCTTCCATGCCTTCTGGCCTTGCATGCTGCCCCTACAGTAACCAAGCCCTCCGTAATCCTGATCCTTTGCTCTCCAGTCGCTGGGCCTGGGCATTCACCTGAGCCCCTGACTATGTTCCTCATGGCCCTTGGCAAATAAAGCAGTCTCTTTGTGTTGTGTCTGAACTGGGGGCCACTAGCTTGGGCCTACCAGTGGTCTCCCCTAGGTGCCCCTTGTCTTTTCCTGGTCCTCATGCAACCCTTTCCTCCCCTTCACCTGTTGCTTTTTTCTGGCACTTGTTCATCTGCTCCTTGGGTCCCACATCACTATTGATTGGGTGGGTCCCTTGGCTGGGCAACTGGCTTGGGTCCTGTGTTTGCTCCTGTGGGCACCCACCCCGACCCTCTGCTGTGTCCTCCCTTCACCCTCCTTCCAGCCATTTTCCTGTTCATGGACTCCTTTGCTGGGACACTGGCCATAGATTCTTATCTGATCCAGCACACCTAATGGGAAACAATGCCCTGTCCCTTGCTTGGGCCCCATTTTCTCCCTGAGTGCTTGGTCCTGCACCAGGAACCCTGAAAACTGGAGGTGGCCGTAGGCCTGGAGCTTGACTACCCACTGCTGTATCCCCTTCCTTCCCTTCCAAATCTTGTTCACTGTCCTGATACCCCTGCTTAAGCCCTGGCAATTGGCTCTCAGTTCCGTGGCCTTACTCCTGCCTTGAGCCTCTGGTGGCCCTTCTTGTTCACTGCTTTTCTTGGCATTGTCTAAAGGCCCTTCACTGGGGCCGCTTCCCTGCTCTCCTTGGCTTCCCTGTACTACAGAACCCTAGTGCAGGCCCACCTTCCAGTGCCAGCATTCCCTGCTCTCCCCTGGCCTGGGCCCTCCTATAGTTCCCCTGCCTCGGCTCCTTGATGAGGTCGTGGGCCCCACACCACCCACCCTCTTCCTGCGGCCCTTCAGTCTGTGCCCTCCTGTCCTTTCTGTCTCTGCCATGCCCGCTTTCCTGATCCCCTTTCCAGGATGCTCACCCCCGGGGCCAGGAGACTTGACCAGTTCTCTTGGCCCTGGGGGCTCCCTTTGGAAAAGGTAGCCCTGCCCTGTGCCTGGAGCCTTTGGCCTCCCTCACCCTGGGCCCTGCTCCTTACCCCTGACACCCTGCAGTGGAACTGCCTTGGGCCCTTCTCCTTCTGTGCTACCCAGTCAACTTTGGCCCCTCTCGCTCTTCCCCCTCCATGTTTCTTTTCATTCACCCAGGCCCAGGTGCTAGCATTTGGCTCTCCATTACAGGATCCAGCACATTGCTTGAGACCCTAGCTACCCATTTTCAGGACCCCTTTACCTGTCCCTTGGTTTCAGGCCCCTCTTGCTGGCCCCTCCTCACCTTCGCTCTGATCCCCTCATGCTGTGGTATCCTGGCACTGCACAGAACTTCCTCTCCTCCTGCTTCTCCCTAGCCTATGCTGCTCCAATGGGTCCTGGCAGTCTGACCTGCCCACCACTTCCACATACCAGATATTCTCTCACAGTACCCTCTTTGGCCTCTCCTTTGGTCCAGGTCCCTCATTGAGGATCTACTCACCTGGGACAAATAAGCGGAATTGGCTCGACTCAGTGCCCTGAATGCCCCCTATGGGAAACAGCCCTGCCACTCCCCTGAGTCCTCTTCACTGCCTGAACGTTGAAGTCTGGCAGTTAACATGGACTTGCTCCAATCCAGCCCTGAGCGATCCCCTCCCTTCTTTTCCATGCCCTCTGGCCTTGTATGCTGCCACTACTGCATCCCAGCACTCCCTAACCCTGATGCTGTGTGCTCGGTCTCTGGGCCTGCCCGTTCCATGAGCCCCTGACCATGTTTCCCATGGCCCTTGACATAGCAAGGAGTCTCTTCATGTTAGGTCTGACCTAGGGGCCCCTTGCTTGGCTCACCTGTGGGCTCCCCTATGTGCCGCTTGGCTTCTCCTTGTCCACACACAGCCCCTTCTGCCACTTGGCCTCTTGCTTTTTTCTGGCATTCATAGGTCTCCTGCTCCTTGGGTCACCCATCACCATTGATCAGGTGGGTCCCTTACTTAGGCTCCTAGCTTGGGTCCTGGGTCTCGCCCGTATGCACACGACCCTGACCACCTGTCATTCCCTCCTGTCGCCCTACTTCTGGACCCCTTCCTTTTTCTGGCCTCCTTTGCCAGGACCCTGGCTGTAGATTCTCATCTGATCCAGGGTGCCTATGGAAAACAATGCACTGCCCCTCGCCTGGGCCCCTTTCTTTCCCTGAGTGCTTGGTCCTGCACCAGGAACCCTGAAACCTGGAGGTGGCCCTGGGCCTGGAGCCTGACTGCCCCTGCTGGATCCCTGCCTTCTTTCCTAAATCTTGTCCACTATACTGAGCCCACTGCCCAAGGCCTGGCCCTTGGCTCTCTGTTCTCTGGCCAGCTTCTTCGCTTGAGACTCTGGGGGCCCTTCTTGTTCCATGCTTCCCTGGGCATGGACGACAGGCTTCACTGGAGCCAGTATCCTACTCCACTTGACTTCCTTGAACCTCAGAACCCTAATATCACCAGCCTGCCCAGCCCTGCACTTACCTGCATTTTCCTGGCCTGGGCTCTCCTGTTGCTGCCTAGCCTGGGATCCTTTTTGGTGTCTTGGCCTTCACCCCATCAACACCATTCCTCTGGCCTTTCATGCTGTAAACTTGTTCATCTCTCCTGTTGTCCCTGTCCTTGCTGGGCCTCTTTCCAAGATCCCTTTCCCAGGATGCTCACCAGGTCCAAGGGACTGAAATTGGGTGTTAGGCCCTGTGGGCTCCCTTAGGGAAAATGTAGTTGTGCCCCTTGCCTGGCACTTTGGACTCTTTCTGCCCAGGCCTTGCTCCTCAATCCTGACACCCAGCAGTGAACCTGAGCCTTTAGCCCTCCTCTCCCTGCGCCACCCACTACCCTTGCTCCCCTTTATCCCCTCCCCAGCCCTGTCGGTTTTCATAGGACCCAGGACCAGGTCCTGGCACTTGGCTCCCCATTCTTGGGCCTGATTTCTTGCTGGAGCCCCCAGTCGTCCTTCTTGAGAACCCTGTCCCTGTCACTTGATTTCAGGCCCCATGCTTGGCCCCCCTCTTGCTCCTCACCTCTGTTCCCCTTGTACTGTGGTATTTTGTCATTGCCAGGACTCTGCCCTCTCCCTGCTTCCCCCTAGCCTGATCTCCTCCAATGGTTGTTGGATCCCCACTGACACCCCCCCCAATCCCAGACCAAAGGTATCCCTCACATTGCCCTCCTTTGATTCTGGTCTCTCTCTGAGGATCTACTCACCTGGAGCAGAGGAGTGAAATTGGGTGACCTCTGGGCCCTGAAGGATCTCTATGGGCAACATAGCCCTTCTCATCCCTGGACTTCCTTTGCCACCCAAACTTGACAACTGGCAGAGGACTTAGGCCTAGTGATGGCCTTTTCCTGGCGATCCCCTCTCATCCCTCCCCTGCCCTCTAAACTTGAAAGCTTCCACTAAGCCATCCAGCCCTTCCTTAACCTGGCTCTTTGCCCTACAATCCCCTTGCCTGGCTGCCTGCCTGAGTTCCTTATTGCATTACTCAGGTTGCGTTGCTTTTTGTGGTGTCTCTTCCTGTTGTTTCTGACCTGGGTGCCCCTAGTTTCAGCCCCCAAGTTCACTCCCCTGTGTGCCCTTTTGCAGCCCTCGGTCTCCTCATCCTAGCGCCGATCCTACATCTCCTTCCCCTAGTGTTTTTCTTGAAGCAGGGACCTCCTGCTCATTGAGTCCCTAATACATTTTGGTGGGGTTGGTCACTTAACTCGGCTCCTTGATTAGGTCCTGGTACTTGCCCTTCTCTGCACCCACCGCGACCCCATACTGTGCCCTCACATCGAATTCCTCCTGGCCCCTGTCTGTTGCCAGGCCCTTTGGCCTGGTTCCTGGCTTTTGTTCTTCATCTGGGGCCAGGGCGCCTTATGGGGAATAGAACCCTGACCCTCATTAGGGCTACTTGCTCTCCATAGGCCCTTGGGGCAGCACCAGGAACCCTGACACCTGGAAGTGGTGCTGGGCCTCGAACCTGCCACCTCCCTGCTGGATTCCCTGCCTTCACTCCCCAGCCCTGTCCACTGTCCTTAGCCCCCTGCCCCAGCGCTGGCCCTTCACTCTCCATTCCCTGGACTGGCTCCTCTCTTGAGCCTCTGGTGGTCCTTTTGTTCAGTGCTTCCCTGTGCTTGAACTGTGGGCCTGCTGGGGCCACTTTCCTGCTAACTTTGTCTTCCCTGCATCTCACAACCCTAGTGCAGCCCCTGCATGCCTGACCCCACCCTTACCTGCTTTCCCATAGCATGGGCTCTCCTCTAGGTCCCTAGCCTGGGCTCCTTTCTGTGGTCCTGACCCGCACGCCACAAACACCCTTCTTCAAGCACTTCACGCTGTGCCCTTCTTTGTCCCTACTGTTGTCCTTGTCCCTGCTAGACTCCTTTTCCAGATCCCTTTCCCAGAATGCTCACCAGAGCTAGAGGACGGAACTGGGATGTTTGGCCCAGCTGATTCCTTTGCAAATGTTAGCAGTGTCCTTTGCCTGGGGGCTTTGGCCTCATTCAGCCTAGGTCCTGCTCCTCAATTCTGACACCCTGCAGTAAATCTGGACCAAGATCCCTCCTCTTCCTGCAACACCCATTCCCCTTTACTCCCCTTTCTCCCCATATACAGCCACGGCCAGGAGAGAGGGAACTCACCCTTCCAGATAGAAGACAACTCCCACCTGGGTTTTGGGGAAGCACCTATAGCCCAGTAGCCAGGGTAGAGGGATTGCCTCCTCTATGTGGTTGACCCCTCCCCCCTGGGTTTTGGGGGGAGATCCTACATTGTTGCAGCCAGGATAGAGAGCACTTGCCCCTACAGGTGGGAGACCCTTGAAACAGCCACAGCCAGGGTAGAGTTGACTCACCACTCCAGGAGGGAGACCCCACCCACCTGGGTTTGGGGGGAGCTTATATATCACCACAGCCAGGGTAGAGGGGATTCACACCTCCAGTTCCTTCTACCCTGGCTAACTTGGTATACAAGCTCCCTGAAACACCAAGGTGGGAGGGGTCTCCTTCCTGGAGGGACAGGCCCCCTCGACCCTGGCAAGGGCTATATAGGAGCCTCTCCCCCCACCAACCGGACACCAAGTTGGGAGTGTTCTTCCACCTGGAGAGGCGATTCCTCTCTACCCTGGCTGCTGTGGTATAAGAGCTCTCCCTGACACCCTGGAGGGAGGTGTCTCCTGCTTGGAGGGGTGAGTCTTCTCTACCCTGGTTAAGGTGGTATACAAGCTCCCCGCAGGTGGGAGGGGTTTCCTCTCTGGAGGTTCCAGTCCCTACTACCCTGGCTGCAGTGGTATAGGAGCTCCCCCACCCTGACACACAGGTGGGAGGTGTCTCCAGCTTGGAGGGGTGAGTCCCTGTACCCTGGCTGAATCTTTATTAGAGCTCACTTTAACACCAAGGTGGGATGGATCTCCCGATTGGGGTGGCATATACCCTATACCCTGTCTTCCAAGTTATAGGAGATCCCCACTGACACCCTGGTGGGAGGGGTCTCCTGCTTGGAATGCGGAGGCTTCTATATCTTGGCTAAGGTGGTATGCAAGCTCCCAACGACACCCAGGTGAGAGGGGTTTCCTTTCTGGAAGGGTGAGTTCCCACTACCCTGGCTGTTGTGGTATTTGACCTCCCCCACATACATATAGGTGGGAGGGTTCTCCCTCCTGGAGTAGCAAGTCCCCTTTTTCCTGCCTCTGCAGTATAAGAGCTCCCTTGACAACCGGGTTTAGGGGTCTCCCACCTAGTGGAGCATGTCCCCTCTTTCCTGGCTGCAGTAGTACACGAGATTCCCCTCATAACAAGATTGGAGGAGACTCCTTCCTGGAGGAGTTAGTACCTTCCACACTGTCTAATGCAGTATACAAGTTCCTGGATACCAATGAGGGAGGGATCTCCCGACTGGAGGTGCAAATTCACTTCTACCCTAGCTAAGGCGGTCTACAAGCTCCCTCTGATATGCAGGTGGGAGGGGTCCCCTGAATGAAGGGGCAAGTCCACTTTTACCTGGTGAAGTGGTATACTAGCTTTCCCTGACAGCCAGGTGGGAGGGTCACCCACCTGGAGGCATGAGTTCCCTCTACACTGGCTGTGGCAATAAAGGAGTTTCCCAAAACACCCAAGTGGGAGAGACTCTGGCCTGGAGGAGTGAGTCCCGTCTACCCTGGCTGCTGAGGTTTACCAGAACCCCCAACCGACACCTATATGGGAAGGATCTAACTTCTGGATGCACATGTCCCCTCCACCCTTGCGTAACGGTAGAAGAGCTCCCCATGAAAGGTATTTCTCCTGCCTTGAAGAGCAAGTCCCGTATACCCTGGCTTTGGTGGTATAGGAGTTCCCTTGACACCCAAATGGGAGGAGTCTCACAACAGGTGGCTAGAATTTTATCTACCCTGCTGCAACATTATTGGAGGGGTGGGAGGGGTCTCTTGCCTTGAGGGGCGGGTCTCTAGGCTTGAGGGGCGAATCCCCCCTCCCGTGGCTTGTTCATTTTATGAGCTTCCACAAAGGTGGGAGGTGTCTCCGCCTGGATGGGCGAGTCCCTGGTACCCTGGCTGCTTTGGTATAGGAGCTTTCCCTGACAACCTGGCTGGAGAGATCTCACGTCTGGAGGGGCAAGCCTGCTCTACCCTGGCTAAGGTGGTATTCAAGCTCCCCTTTATACCCAGGTGGGAGGGGTCTCCCGCCTGGAGGGGTGAGTCCACTTTATCTTGGTTTCAGCAGTGTAAGAGCTCTCCCCAGACACTCAGGTGGGAGGGGTCTCCCTACTGCAGGGGCGAGTCCACTCTACCCTGGAAGTAGTGGTATATGAGACCCCCCATACCCAGGTGGGAGATGTCTCTTGCCTGGAGGGGTGAGCACCTTTACCATGGTTGCTGCAGTATAGGAGTTCCCCCAGACACTCAGGTGGGAGGGGTCTCCCGCTTGGACGGGCGAGTCCACTCTACCCTGACTGCAATGGTATATGAGCTCCCCCAACACCCAGTTGGGAGGCGTTTCCCCCCTAGTGGGGCGAGTCCCCTCTACCCTGGGTTTGGGGGTGGAGAAGCTACCCCCTGACAGCCAAGTCTGAGAGGTGTTCCTCATGGAGGGGTGATTCCCTTCTAACAATGGCTTTGGCGGGATATTAGCCCCCTCATCCTACACCTAGGTGGGAGAGGTCTCCTGCTTGGAGGGGTGAAGCCACTCTTCCATAGCTATGGCTAACTGTCCAGTGGGAGGGGTGTCCCGGCTGGAGAGGAGAGTTCCCTCTACCCTGGCTGCTGCTTTGTAATGCTCTCCCAGATAGATACCCTGGTAGGAGGGGTCTTTCACCTGAAGGTACAAGTCACCTCTACCCTGGCTAAGGTGGTATGGAAGCCCCACCCCTACAATAAGGTGTGAGGGGTCTCCCACTGGAGTCGCAAGTCCCCTCTACCCTGGCTGGTGCTCTATAAAAGCACCAGGAGCACCCAGGTTGGAGGAGTCTCCTGCCTAAAGAGGTGAACCCCTCTACCCTGGCTGTGGAAGTATACGAGCTCCTCCTGACACCCAGGTGGGAGCAGTTTCCTGCATGGAAGGCAAGTCCCCTCTACCTTAACTAAGGCTGTATACAAGCTTGCAACTCCCTAAAGCACAGGTGGGAGGAGTCTCACCTTCATGGGCGAATCCCCTCTACCCTGGCTACAAGGTATAGGAGCTTCCCCCACACCCAGGTTAGAGGGTTCTCTTGATTGAAGGGGCGAGTCCTCTCTACCCTGGCTGCAGCAGTATTGGAGCTTCCCCTGATACCCAGGTGGGAGGGGATCTCCAACCTGGAAGGAGGAATCCCCTCTACTTTAGTTATTGCCCTATGAGGGCTCCCTGGACACCCAGGTGGGAGGGGTATTCGGCCCTTCGGGGGCAAACCCCTCTATTCTGGCTGTTGCACTATAGGAGCTCCCCCAGACACCCTGCTGGGAGGGGTCTCTCACCTATTGGGGTGATTTTTCTCTATCCTGGCTGCTGCAGTATTGGAGCTGGTGATTTTTCTCTATCCTGGCTGCTGCGGTATTGGAGCTCGCCTTGTCAACCAGGTGGGAGGGGTCTCCTGACTGAAGGGACAAGACCCCCTCTACCCTGGCTGCTGAGGTACAGGAGCTCCCCCAACACCCAGGAGGGAGGGGTGTCTCCACTGGAGGCGGGAGTCCCTGCTACCCTGGCTGCAGCAGTATAGGAGTCCCCACACACACACACACACGCAGGTGGGAGCAGTCTCCCGCCTGGAGAGGCGAGTTGCCTCTATAATGGCTGCTGGGATATATGCTAGTCCCCTATACCCTGGCTTTGTAGATATAAGAACTACCCCGACACTCAGTTGGAATGGGTCTCCTGCCTGGAAAGGTGAGTCCCCAATAGCTTGGCTTCAGCAGTATTGCTGAGAGGCACAGCCAAGTCGGTATGTTGGCATTTTTGCCAACAGTTTTGGTTGACAGGCGAGGCATTACTCTCCGCCTCGGCCGCTACTTTTGAGTTCTCGCGCTACTTTGGAGTTCTCGTGGGGATTCCCGGAGATTCCCCGAGAGTTCCCATTGGTTGGGGAAGTGCAGGAGGAGGGATTTTCCGGAGGAGATATTTCCAGTGGCTGGTTCCTGGAGGAGCCCCGTGGATTCAGAATAATTCCCCGAGAGCGTGTGTGAAGTTTTTGTTGGAGTTCAGAAATAGTTTGTTCCTGCTTCAGTGGCTCGTGATTTGTGCTCAGCCAGACTGCGGCACAGTGTAGGAGCTCCTCAGGACACCCAGGTGGAAGGGGTCTCCCGCCTAGATGGGAGAATCAATCCCCTCTACCATGGCTTTGTCAGTATAAGAGCTCCCTCTGACACCCAGGTGGGAAGGGTCTCCAGCCTGGAGAGGCAAGTCCACTCTACTTTGGCTGCAGTGGTGTACAAGCTCTCACTGGACACCCATGTGGGAGGGGTTTCCTGACTGGAGGGGCAAGTCCCCTATATCCTGGCTATGGTGGTATATGAGCTCCACAGGACACCCAGGTTGGAGGGGTATCTTGACTGGAGGGGCAAGTCCTCTCTACCCTGGTTTGGCCAAATTCAAACTTCCACCAACACTGCAGCTGGGAGGGCTCTCCTTCCTGGACAGGCAAGTCCCCTCTATGGTGGCTGCAGCGGTATAGGAACTCTTCCAGTGGGAAGAGTCTCCCACATGGAGGGGCAAGTCCCCTCTACCCTGGTTGTGGTGGTATACAATCTCCCCTTGACACCCAGGTGGAAGAGGTTCCCACCTGCAGTGGCGAACCCCTCTACCCTGTCTCTGGTAGTATAGCAGCTTCCCCCAACACCCTGGTTGGAGGGGTCTCCCCCCTGTAGGGGCAATTCCCCTCTACCCAGGCTGCAAAGGTATAGGAGCTCCCCCGAACCCAAGAGGGAGGGGTCTCTCCCATGGAGGGGCGAATCCCTGCTACCATGGCTGGAGCTGTATAGGCGCCCCCACCCCAGGAAACCTAGGTGGGAGGGGTCTCCCGCCTGGAAGGGAGAGTCCCCACTACCCTAGCTGCAGTGGTACACTAGTACCCTCTGATTCCCAGGTGGGAGGGGTCTGCTGCCTGGATGGGTGACTTGACTCTACCATGGCTGTTGGGTTATGAGCTACCTGGACACCCAGGTGGGAGGTGTCCCTTGCCTGATGGGGCATGTCCCCTCTACCATGGCTCAAGCTCCATATAAGCTCCAAAAGAGATCCACGTGGGAGGGGTCTTCCCACTGGAGGAACGAGTCCACTCTACCCTGGCAGCAGCAGTATAGGAGCTCCCCCTGTCACCCAGGTGGGAGGGATCTCCCACCTAGAGTGGTGAGTCTGCTCTACCCTGGCATTGGCTGTGTATAAGCTCCCCCAGACACCCAGGTGGGAGGGGTCTCCAGCATGGAGGGGCCAGTACCCTGTATTGTGAGTGAGGTGGTATAGGAGCTCCTCCTGAACCCAGGTTAGAGGAGTCTCATGACTGTAAGGGTGAGTCCCATATACTCTGTCTGCTGCAGTATTTGAGTTCCTCTGGACACACAGGTGAGAGGGGTTTCCCCCATGGAGGAGCGAGTCACCTATCCCTGACAGCAGTGATATAGCAGCTCCCCTACCACCCAGATGGGAAGGGTCCTCTGCCTGGAGCAATGAGTCCCCTCTACACTGGATGAGAGTGTGTACCATCTACCCACGAAACCCAGGTGAGAGGGGTCTCTTGCCTGGAGGGGCTTGTCCCATGTATTCTCGCTGCTGTGATATAAGAGATTCCCCCCAACATACCCAGATGGGCAGGGTCTCTGGCCTGAATGGCGAGTCCTCTCTATGCTGGCTGCAGTAGTATACTAGCTTTCTCTGCCACCAATTTTGGATGGGGCTCTCACCTGGATGGCGAGCCCCTTCTACCCTGGATGCGACAGTAAAGGATCTACCCATGACACCCTGGTGGGAGGGTCTCCAGCCTGGATAGGAGAGTCCCCTCTGCCCTGGCTGCAGTGGTATAGGAGCTCCCCCCTACACTCAGGTGGGAGAGGTGTCCTGCCTGGAGCAATGAGTCCCCTCTACCCTGGCTGTGGTGGTACACAAGCTCTCCCAGACACCCAGGTAGGATGAGTCTCCTGCATGGAGGGGCAAATCCCCACTATCCTGCCTGCAGCAGTATACGAGCTGCCCCCCAACAATCAGGTGGGAGGATCTCTTGCCTGCAGGGACGAGTCCCCTCAACCCTGGCTGAGAGGTTATAAGAGTCCCTTCTTACCCCCAGAAGGGAGTGGTCTCCCTCCCGGAGGGGCAAGTTGCTGCTATCACATCTGCAGTTGTATAGGAAACCCACACCACCAGAAACTCATGTGGGATGGGTCTTCCTCCTAGAGGGGTGAGTCCCCTCTACGTTAGCTAAGGTGATATAGGAGTTACCCACATTATCAGGTGGAAGGTGTCTGTCACCTGGAGGTGCGAGGAAACTATACCCTGGCTGCTGGGGTGTATGAGCTCCACCTGACACCCAGGTGGGAGGGGTGTTCCGCCTGGAGGGGCAAGTCCCCTCTAACCTGGCTAAGGTGGTATAGGGGTTTCCCATTCCCAGGTGGGAGGGGTCTCTTGCCTGCTGTGCAAGTCACCTCTAACCTGGCTGCTGGGGTATATGAGCTCAACCTGACACCCATGTAGGAGGGGTATCCCACCTGGATGGGCAAGTCCCCTGTACTTTAGCTCCTGCCATATAAGAGGTACCAGTACACAAGGTGGGAAGGACTTCCACGTGGAGGGTTGTGTTCCCTCAAACCTGCTGTGGCAGTATAGGAGCTCCCCACAAACAACCAGGTGGGAGGGGTCTCCTGCCTGTAGGGGTGATTCCCTTCTTCCCTGGCTGCTACAGTAATCAAGCTCCCCTGGACACCTAGGTGGGAGTGGTCTCCAGACTGAAGGGGTGAGTCTCATCTGCTCTGGCTGTGGAGGTATAGGAGCTCACCCAGATTCCCAAGTGGGAGGGGTCACCGCTTGGAAGGGCAAGTCTTCTCTACCCTTGTGCAGTGGTAGAGAAACTCCCCCTGACTGGCAGATAGGAGGGGGTCTCTGGCCTATATGTGGGAGTCCCCTCTTTACTGGCTGCCTCATTATAGGAACTCCCTTGATACTCCATTGGGAGGAGTCTCCTTCCAGGAGGTTAGAGTCATCTCTACCTTGCTGTAGCAGTACAAGAGCTCACCAGGACACCCAGGAGGAAGGGGTCTCCCATCTAGAGGTTAGATTTCACTCTACAACACCTGTAGCAGTATTGGAGCTTCCATGACACCCAGATAGGAGGGGTCACCAGCCTGGAAGGAGGAGTCCAGTATTTCCTGGCTGTTGCCATATATGAGCTCTGCCTGATACCCAGGTGAGAGGGGTCTCCCCCCTGAAGGAGAAAGTACCCTCTACCATGGCTGCTGTGGTATAAGAGCTCCCCCTTATACCCAGGTGGGAGAAGTCTCCTCCCTGGAAGGGCAAGTACCCAATACTCTGGCTACAGGGGTATACGAGCTCCACCCACCAGGTGGATGTGGGCCTTGTGCAGACCTTGCCCTGCTAGATCCCCTCCCTTCATCCTCTGTCCTTTCCCCTTGCATGCTGTGCCTACCCCAACCCAGCATACCAGAACCCTGACCCGTTGTGCTCCAGTCTTCGGCCCTGGCTTCTAGCCTGGGCCCGACTGTGTTCATTCATCATGTGCCACAGTGTTACGTGGCTTCACCTGGTGTCTCTTCTTGTTGTGTCAGACGTGGGGGCCGCATTCTTGTGCCCCCTACTTCGCTCCCCTAAGTTCCCCTTGTGCCGCCCACCCTCCCACTGTCTCCTAATCCTCCCATTGCCCCTTCCTCCACTTCACTGCTTTCCCCTTGGACAATCCCCTACTTCTTGGGTCTCTCCTTATCTTGGGTCGAGTGGGTCCCTTGCATGTACTCCTTGCTTGGTTCCTGGATCTTGCTCCTCTTCACACCCACTGTGACCTCAGGTGGAGCCCTCCTGTCGTCCTGCTCTTGGCCTCCTTCCCTTCCCAGCCACCTTTGCCCAGTCCCTGGCCCTGGATTCTCATCTGTGCCAGTGCACCTTATAGGAAACAGAGCCCTGCCACTCGCCTGGGCCATTTGCTCTCCTTGGGTCCTTGGTTCTATCCCCAGAACCCCGAAAGCTGGCAGTAGCCCTGGGCTTGGAGCCTGCCTCTGCCCTGTTGGATCCCCAGCCTTCCCTACCCAGGCTTGTCCACTTACCTAAGACCCCTTCCCTAGCCCTTGGCTCTTCATTCCCTTCCCTGGCTCCTTACTTGAGACTCTGGTGGTCCTTCTTGATCAGTGTTTCCCTGTGCTTGGTGTGCAGGCCCCTTTCTAGGGCTGCTTCCCTGCTCCCCTTAGAGTTCCTGTACTGGAGTACCCTAGTGCAGCCGCGCCTTACAGGCCCTGCCCTTCCCTGTTATCCCCTGGCCTGGACACTCCTATATGTCCCTAACCTGGGATCCTTGCTTGTATTCTGGTCCAAATTTCAACCCACACTGTTCCTTTGGCCCTTCAGGCTGTGCCCTTCTTTAACCCTCCTGTAGGCCCTTTCACTGCCAGGCCCCTTTTCCTGATCCCTTTGCAGGATACTCACCCAGGCCAGGAGACTGGACCTGGCCTCTTGGCTCTGTAGGCTCCATTTTTTTAAAAGTCGCCCTTCCCCTTGCATAGGCTATTTGTCCTCCCTCAGTCCGGGCCCTGCTCCTGGACACTGATACCCTGCAGTGGTCCTGGATTTTGATCCTACCTCCTTTATGCCACCAGCTCCCTCCTTTGCATCTGTCCCCTCACCAGCCCTGTCCAATTTCAGGCTGCCCAGGCCATGGCCCTTGCACTTGGCTCTCTGTTCCTAGGCCTGGCTCCTTGCTTGAGACCCTGGCTGCCCTGCTTGAGGACCTTGTTCATATACCTTGATTTCAGGCCCCTTACTCAGGCCCTGTTAATCCTCCCTTTGTTTTTTCTTGTGTTGTGGTATTCTGACACTTCTTGAACCCTTCTCTCCACTGGTTCTGCCTAGACTGGACTCATTGATTAGGTCCTTGGTCCCTAGCCACCCCCATAACATCCAGATGAAAAACATGTCCTTACAGTCCCCTCCTTTGCCCCTCCTTTTCTTCTGGTCCCTCTCTGAGGATGTACTCACCCAGGACAGATGACTGGCCTCTACTTCCTGAAATCTTCCTATGGAAACACAGCCCTGCCACTTGCTGATTCCCCTCACTGCCAGAAACTTGACACCTGGCAGTGGAATTGTGCTTTGTGCTAGACATTCTGTGTGCCATTCTCTCCCTTCCCTCACCTTCCCTATGGCCTTCAATGCTGCCACAACCCCAACCCAGCCCTCCCTGATTCTGAACCTTCAACTGAGCACATGACCAAATGCCTGAGTTGCATGGCATCATGTGGCTTTGCCTGGTGTCATTCTGATTTGGGCCCCCTAGGTGCTTCTCTTGGTTTGCCCTGTGCTTCCAGCTGACTCCTCCTTCTCCTGTCACCCCTTTATGAATCCTCTTGTGTTTTACGTGGGTGCACCCAGGAGCCTCCTGCTCTTTGGGTCCCTCATTTTTGGTCTGAGGGTGAGAAATTTGCCTGGACTCCTTGCTTGGGTGCTGGCACTTGGCCCTCTCTGCACCCACTGCAACCCCATGCCATGCCCTCCGTTGCCCACTTCCTGGGTCCCGTCCCTTTCCAGGCACCCTTTGCCTGTTCAATGTCCATTGATTCTCCTCTGGGCCAGGGCACCTTATGGGAACTGAGCCCTGCCCCTTGCCTGGGCCCCTTGCTCTGCTTTTGCTCTTGGTCCTGAACATGGAATTTGGACATCTGGCAGAGGTCCTGGGTCTCGAGCCTGCCTGTTGCCTCTCAGATCTCCTGCCATTCCTCCCCAGCCCTGTATACAGTCCTGAGCCCCCAGCACCAGCCTTGGTCCTCGGCTCTCAATCCCCTGGCCTGGCTCCTCCCTGGAGCCCCTTGTGCCTCTTCTTGCTCCCAGCGTCCCTGGGCTTTGACATTGCACTCCTCACTTAGGCTGATTTTCTGTTTCCCTTGGCTTCCTTCCTTGCAGAACCCTAGTGATTCCCACCTTCCCGGTCCTGCCCTTCCCAGCCCCGCCCTGACATGGGACCACATATATGTTGTCACCTGGTCACCTTGCTGGGTTCCTGGCCCCCAACTCAACAACACACATTCTCTGGCCTATTCTGCTGTGGACTTCTTTGGACTTCCTGTTGTCAGTGTCCCTTCCTCGCACATTTTCCTGATACCTTTACTAGAATGCACACCAGGGCCAGGGACTTGACCTGACCTTTTGGCCGTTCCAGCTCCCCTTGGGAAAATGTAGCCCTGTTCCTTGCCTGGGTCCTTAGGCCTCCTATTGCCCGGGTCCTACTCCCACGCTGACACCCAACTGTGGACCTGATCTGTGAGCTGTCCTCTCCCTGCACCACCTGATCCCATTTTTATTCTGCCTCCCCACCCCAGCACTATCCATTTCCATGAGACACTAGTCTAGGTCCTGCCACTTGGCTCTCCATTCCTTGTGCTCATCCCGTATTTGAACCCCTGGGTGCCTTTCTAGAAGATCCTGCACCTGCCCTGTGATTTCAGGTCCATTTTTCCAGCCCCCTCCTGGGCCACCCCTCTGTTCCCCTTGTACTGAGGTATCCTGGCACTGCACGGACCCTCCCCTCTCACTGTTTCTCTCTAGCCTGGGATCCTTGAAGGGATTCTGGCTACCCACCAACCCCACCCCCATTTCCAGACACAAGGTATCCCCTCACAGTGCCCTCTATGGTCCTCCTTTGATCCTGATATCTCTGTGAGGTTCTTCTCACCTGGAGCAGAGGAGTGAAATTGGCTGGCCTCTGGGCCCTAAAGGCTCCCTGTAAGAAACCCAGCCCTGCCCCTCACCTGTGCCCCCTTTGCTTTCCAAACCTTGACACATTACAATGGACATGGGCCTTCTGTTGACCTTGCCCTGCACAATCATCTCCCTTCTGTCCTCTACTATATAGCCTTGCATGATGCCCCTACCCCAACCCAGCCCTCTCTAACCTTTTCATTTTGAGCTTCAGTTTCTGGACCTGGCTCCAGACCATGTTCCTCATGTTGTGTGGCATTGCAAGGTGTGACTTCACATTGGAAATTACCTGGGGTCCCTTGCTTGTGCCCCTTAGTGCAGTCCACTGCTATCTGTTTCCACCTCCTTGCACCAACCCTTCCACTCCTTCCACTTGCAATTTCCCCTAGAGTGCTGGCCTCCTGCTTACTGGATTTATAATGTATTGTTAGTGGGATTGGTCCCTTACCTGGGATCCTGGCTTGGGTCCTGGCTCTTGCCTCTCTCCGTACCAACTGTGACCCCCCACCCTGCTCTCCCATAATCCTCCTAATGGCCCCCATCCCTTGCCAGGCCTCTGTCTATGCAAGCCACCTCATGGGAGAGAGAACGCTGTCCCTAGCCTGGGCCTCTGGTTCTCCTGGGGTCCTTGGTCCTACTCTTGAAAACCTGAGTCCTGGCAGTGGCCCTGGGCATAGCGCCTGCCTCCTCACTGCCATATCTCCTGCCTTCCCTCCCCTGCCATGTCCAATGTACTGATCCCTCAGCCCTTCCCTGGCCCTTGTCTTCACAGAGGGGAAACTGTAATGTCCTTTTTGTTTGGTTTGGAAATGTTGGAATTTGGGCAGTATAAATTTTTTTTCTGACAATATCTGTGGGAAAAGTATGTGAATGAGATGGACAAAGGGAAGGTTTCCTACTGAACCCCATGGCCAAAGCGAGTGTGGAGTCCTGATCTGATGTTCCATGGCACCTCATACAGTCTATGGAGAAAATGCACCAACCAATGTCTAGGTGAAAGCTCCAGGTCCGAGGCTGATGCCAATCCACAAGGCTAAGAGGGCCCTAAGTTCCCGCAAGGGGAATAGCATGAGATGGACAAAGTGAACCTTGTCCTAAATGTGCGAAGGACAGAACATGGGGGGGGCACACAAAGAAAACTGCACCTTCTGAAATGTTTTTGTAGAAACATTTAGGAAGATTTTCCTGGTAACTGTGGGGTGAAACTCACTCCACAAAGGTAGCATACCCTCTGAATTAGAATAGCCCACTCAAGATGTGGGCTAGCCACCAAAAGGCTCTTTAGATGAGAGAGTATTGCTCAGGTCTTTTTGATGGTTGTTGGAGTCCCTGAACTATTTCTCTTATATTGATTGCTGTGAAGTGATAGTACAGAAAGACCCCTCTTGGTTGAGAGCCTTTATAGATGGACAGTACAAGCTGATGTTAGCCAGGAGCCTAATGGTCTCTAAGACCCAGTGGAAAGCAACTAACCAGAATACCTGATGGAGGAAAATCAGGAAGGGAAACAGTTTTCCTCATAAGCCAGAAGAGGACCCACTACCTTATATGCAACTTCACCCAACATTGCCAAGACCACTGGGACAGCAAACTGTCCCCTCAGCCCCATAATCCTTAGAAGCAACAAATGATGGCCCCCAATACTGGCTATTTCTTCCTTTTTGGTGTCCTCAGAGTCAAAGGCTTCCTAGAACAAAAGATTCTTTCACCTCCCAAGACTAAGGTGGGAGATTTGCCCCAAGACCACAGCCACAACCCAGATAAGAACACTCCAGATGCTCCTGCAAGGGACTAAAGGACCTGACCATATTGCCCAGAGGGAAACACCTAAGGGAGACAAGGCACTTTTATGTGCCAGCCTTTCACTATCATTGCACTCATACGCTGGAAAAATCATACTTCCTCCTACATGGAGAAACCCTGGGCCATGACTGATCTGATGGTGTCCATTATCCAGACCTAGGATTGGGCCACGACAAAGAAGAAGGGCTAAAAATAAAGAGGTATCAAGGAGCCATCATAGGAATTCTAAGAGGAAAAAAAATAAGAAAAAAAAAACTTTGCCCAAGAGTTAGATGAAATCAGCGCCAGCCCTAAGCCCTAGCCTAAGCCAGAAGGCATCTGCAGACAAACAGAGCTGAGCAAAGACTCCCACTGCTCCAGGATCTCCCCTCTTGCACCTGTGATAGCCTGAACATTTCTCTAGACCCCATGTCTGCCTAAGACCCCTGTGCCTTATGAAACTAGCAGTAATGATCAAAAGAGGTGTGCCCAACTGACTCAGAGCTGAGTGTCCAGGCCACTGTTGCTGCTGCCCCTCTCCTTGCTCAGAGGTTCCTGGGAGAGGAGGGGCACCATACAAACATAGCTGTCACAATGCAAGTTTGTCATAGAAGAGATGCAGACGCTCAAGCAACAGGTGCCCAATGCAGTCTTTGTGGAACTGGCTCAGAGTGACATTTGCCAAAAATTACAAACTGGCTTTATTGAGAAATGTGCCAGAGAGCTGACAAATATGACCACAAAAATTTTCCTCAATGGAGACCCAGAGGCTCAAAGACAGGCAGACCAAAAACATAAAGAGGAGGATGGGTCTCCTTACAGCTTCCCTCACCACAAACCCAGACGTCACTCAAAGGGGGGGGGGTCTCACTAGACAAAGCCAATGGCCCAATTGTTTATAAGGAAAAAAAAAAAAGCATGGCCAGACAAAAGGGGAAGGCTCCAGTAGCCCCAGTGAGAATGCACCCACTTCCATGCTCAAATTCTAAGCCTTGAACAGAGAAGGAATTAATGTTTTCCCCCAGCCTTTGGCCCCAAACCCTCCTTTCAGTTTCTTCCCACTTGTTCAGAAGTTGATGATTGACAAATATGGTAGGGGTCCAATAAACACACACAACTATATCTGATGCATGGGACCCAGTTACTCAGGAGTGCTCAGCCTTTACAAACCCCAAAATGAACCAGAAATATATTCATGTTAATACCCAATAGGGGGCCATAGGGTGCACACTCCAAAAGGACATGTCACCCTGGCTCCAAGCAACACGTTGTGAGCCACCATCAGGAAGGGACACAGAGCCCCATGTACCAAGGCATAGCAAACAAG
Source organism: Spermophilus citellus (assembly GCF_964194105.1). Classification (NCBI taxonomy): domain Eukaryota; kingdom Metazoa; phylum Chordata; class Mammalia; order Rodentia; family Sciuridae; genus Spermophilus; species Spermophilus citellus. The sequence continues at coordinate 2,482,035 of NW_027673039.1, read as the reverse complement.
AACACAAGTGGGGCAGCTAATATATACAATTAGAGCAGGCTCTCACCTGTCAAGAGGAGAAAGCCATGCAGAGAAATAGCAACACCTAGGTGAGCACAATGTGTCTGCCACACCAGGACCTGCAGGAACCTGCCCTCAACTTGGCAGATGGCCCACACTGAGATTGACATAGGTGCCTTTTATATAAATGATGTCCCAGGTCATCAATCTCTGCTAAGATTTACATGAGATTTGAGAGTTAAAGAATCCCAGCAGCCAAGTTTCTACACTGGAAGATACCAAAAAATCTCTGCATCTTAAAGGGCCAGAGGATCTATGTACACTCTTCTTCCCTAAATAAGAGTTTTTCAGAGGCTTGAGGAAACCATCTTTGGAATAGTACTGGACTCTGACTTAAAAGCCCATATCTATAAGAAAAATTTCAAATACTTTGGTTGCCATTTGACTCAGCAACAGAACAGACAATGGCCACTAGGCCTCAAAAGAAACAGGAAATCTGCTCAATTCCATTCCTTTCATTTTTTTTATTGGTTGTTCACAATATTACAAAGCTCTTGACATATCATATTTCATACATTAGATTCAAGTGGGTTATAAACTCCCAATTTTTACCCCAAATGCAGCTTGCAGAATCACGTCGGTTACACATCCACAATTTTACATAATGCCCTATTAGTAACTGTTGTATTCTGATACCGTTCCTATCCTCTACTATCCCCACTCCCCTTCCCTCCCATCTTCTCTCTCTACCCCATCTACGGTAATTCATTTCTCTCTTTGTTTATTTTTCCATTCCCCTCACAACCTCTTATATGTAATTTTGTATAGCAATGAGGGTCTCCCTTCATTTCCATGCAATTTCCCTTTTCTCTCCCTTTCCCTCCCATCTCATGTCTCTGTTTAATGTTAATCTTTTCTTCCTACTCTTCCTCCCTGTTCTGTTCATAGTTGCTCTCATTATATCAAAGAAGACATTTGGTATTTGTTTTTTAGGGATTGGCTAGCTTCACTAAGCATAATCTGCTCTAGTGCCATCCATTTCCCTGCAAATTCCATGATTTTGTCATTTTTTAGTGCTGCGTAATACTCCATGGTGTATAAATGCCACATTTTTTTATCCATTCATCTATTGAAGGGCATCTGTGTTGGTTCCACAGTCTAGCTATTGTGAATTGTGCTGCTATGAACATCAATGTGGCATTCCTTTCAACCTGCCATGAGACTAGAGAATTTTGGGGTGCTACAAGATTCAGCCAAAATGGATCCCCAACTTTCAGTTATAGCAAATCCCTCTGTGAAGCCACAAAGGAAGAAGAATGGGATTCTCTAATATGTATGCCAACTAAGCAAAAAACCTTTGAGGACATTAAACAAGCACTCCCAGTGCATCTGGACTAGGGCTTCCTAACATCACAAATCTTTACTTTCTTTACAACCATGATCAGTGTGGAATGGCTGTAGGAGTCTTGACACGGACATCTGTCCAAAGAGCTGGGATCTGTAGCCCAGGACTGGCTACCTTGTTTACAGGCACTTGCAGCCACAGACCTTCTGGTGTTGGAAGCTGATAAACTGGCTATGGGACAAAAATTGGTTTTCAGGGTTCCTCCTTCAGTGTTGACATTGGTAGAATACAAAGGACAACATTGGTTGACAAATGGTCAATACTAGGGCATGTTATGTGAAAACACATGATTCTATTAGGAAGTCATCCAGACTCTGAGCCCAGCAAACTTGCTGCCCATTGGACCTGGGCAACCTGATCACAACTTTATTGAAGTCATGGATGAAATGTTCTCCAGCAGACCACACCTGGCAGAAGAGTCCTCAGGGACCCTGATGTGCAGTACTTCACAGAAGGAAGAAGTTTTATAAAAGATGGTATATGTTTTGGTTGATATGCAGTGGTCACTCGGGACTACATTGTCAAGGCAGAATCTCTGCCTCAAGGAATCTCAGCACAAAAAGGAAAACTTATTGTTATGACTCAAGCATCTCAGTTGACAGCAGGAGTCTGTGTGGATACTTACATAGACTCAAAATATGTGCTTATTACCCTTCATGTTCATAGGGCCTTATGTAAGGAAAAGGGGCTCATTAACTCAGGAGGAAAAAAAATGCATGATGTACAGGCAAGAAATTCTTAAACTTTTGGATGCACTGTGGACTCCCAGGAAAGCTGTGATTATATATTGCCAAGGTCTTGGAAAGTGAAACAATGTGGTTTCTCAGGAGGACCATAAAGCTGACAGAGAGGCCAGGTTAGCTGTCTGCAAGGAATGAAAAAAATCCAGTCCCAGGTCTAAAGGCTGCCCTTCTGCCTGGCCAAATATTTAACAGAGTTTGAGCCAATATACTCCTAACATGAACATAACTGGTTTAAGACTGAAAAAGAAAAATTTTTCCCCAGGAGTATGATGGAGATATTGTGATCACTGGCATAGCCATCCCAAAGATTCTTGCCCCAGCCTTTATCAAACAGTTCTACAGAAGAACACATTGGACATACAGCATGTTAGACAGTTCTGAGTCAACATTCTTATGTCCCGAGGCTCAGAAATATAACCTGGATATTCTGAAAACAATGTGAGGTTTGTACTCACAACAATCCTTGTCAGGGGCCAAGCTCCCACCAGAAATCCAAACTATAGGCGGAGTACCTTTTGAAGACTTGCAAGTAGACTTCACTGAACTACCAAGCTCATGGGGCTATAAGTAACTTTTGGTTTTTGTATGTTCCTACTCTGACTTGGTGGAAGCCTTTCCCACCTGCCCTGAAAAAGCTAATGAGATAACCAGGATGCTTCTCTGGGAAATGATTCCAGATTGTTTATCCCAATAACTATTGGCTCAGACACTGGGCCAGCTTTTGGGCAGAGGTGATATGATTACTGACCAAGGATTTAAACATCACATGGAATTTACATATCGCCTATAGGCTGTGGAGTTCTGGTAAAGTTCAAAGGATGAGCATGACTTTAAGCCCGAGTTGGGTAAGCTGTTTCATGAAACCCACTTCCACTGTGATGAGTTTCTTTTTACTACACTATTAAGGATTAGATCCACTCCCACTAGGAGGACTGGATTCTCTTTTTATAAGATAATGTATATGTAAAGATAATGTACTAGTAAAGGCACCCCTTTACTAGTTTTTAACAAACTTATCCTGTACAGTAGTTTTTAGAAATGTGAAAACAAGGCCTCTGGCCTTGAGCTGGGCCTCACAGAGATGTCTAAATGTTTTAAGATATGTTACCAACTGGGCTCCATGGTAACAACTGGCAGGGAGAGAAAAAATGGGAAAAAGAAGTTCTCCCTACTCAGGTGTTGTCCTTGAAGAGTTATCTTATTAGGGGACCTTTTGGAGACTTAAGAGAGATAGGAAAATTCATCCTGAGATGACAGCTTCAGGCCTTAGGGAAAACTTTACAGGTTCTAAACCAATGGATTAGAGAAAGATTGCCACTTATTTTAACCACAGGTGCACACTCCTTCAAGCCTGGAGATTGATTCTGGTCAAAGAATGGAATATTCAAACACATAAACTTCTTTGGAAGGGCCCTTTCCCTGTCATTTTATCCATCCCAACTGCAGTCAAGTTTTCAGAAATAGGTCCCTTGTTTGACTATACCAGACTCAAGCCTGCAGCTGCGGACTGGGTGTGTACTTCATATAGAACTCCTATTTACATGTTAAACAGAATTATTCACTTAGAAGCTGTACTAGAAATTATTATTAATCAGCCTGCCACAGCCTTAGACCTCCTAGCCACAAAACAGTGCTGACGTGAGTGGCTACCTATCAAAACCCCTTGGCATTAGATTATCTACTGGCTGAGGAAAGAGAAATATGTGGAGAGTTCAACAGCTCAGATTGTTGCATCCAAAGGGATGACAATAGACAAATGGTTAAGAATATAGTCACAACACAAGATAACTAGCACATATGCTAATACATACCTAGAAGGGCTTTAAACTTTGGGTCCCTAACATGCTTTTGGGAGATGGTTGTCAACCCTTGGTAGATTTAAATGCTTAACTGCTCTAATGTCTATTCTGCTATTAACCTGTTTATTGCTCCCATATTTAGCTCCACTGTGCATTAAAACTTATGGGTCCACTATGAAAGTTGCTTTTCAAAAGATGACAACTAAGGTTTTGACATTATATAAGGCCTTAAGCCAATATAATCATAATATAATCAATATAATCATAATGATACTCATAAGGACTAATTTATGGTCAGCATTGTAAAAACGGGGAATTTAAGTGACACCCCCTTTATCCACAGAATAGTCTTACTTGGGATTCTTAAGAAAACTTCACCATGGCTGATTTTAAGACTGTCAGCAAATGAGGCTCTGCAAAAGAGTTCAATGTAGATAAACTTCCTATTTTACTGTTGCCATATTTTACATGGCCACTGCCGAGAAGATACCAGCACTCCAGGTGCTGAGCACCTCTTTACTAGTTTCTAACAAACTTATACTGTACAGTAGTTTGTAGAAATGTGCAAACAAGGCCTCTGGCCTTGAGCTGGGCCTCACAGAGATGTCTAAATGTTTTAAGATATGTTACCAACTGGGCTCCATGGTAACAACTGGCAGGGAGAGAAAAAATGGGAAAAAGAAGTTCTTCCTACTCAGGTGTTGTCCTTGAAGAGTTAACTTGCTGAAAACAGTGACAGAAAAGGCTGCTTTTATGTGAACTTCTGCATTCTGTGAATTCCTTAGCCCCTCCTCTTACATGCTGGGTATAATATTCTGAAACTTCCTGAAATTGGGGTTCAGGGGATTGATTACAGCAAAAGCTATGTCCTCTGAGACTGGCTGCAGCCAAATAAAACTGTTTCCTTTTATATTTGTTGCCTTGCCTCATTTGACCCTACAACAGTACTGTGCTATCCTGGCATTGCAGGGACTCTCCCCTCCCACTGCTTCTCCCTAGGCTGGGATACAAGAATGGGTCCTGCCTCTCCACCGAACCCCCAATTCTGGACAAAAAGTATCCATTCACAGTGCCCTCCTTTGGCATTCCTTTAATTCCTTCCCCAGTACTTCAGGAACTTTTCTGTGGCCACTTCCCTGCTCCCCTTGGCTTCCCTGTACTACAGTACCCTTGTGCAGGCCCACCTTCCCGGGCCAGCATTCCCTGCTCTTCCCTGGACTGGGCCTTCATCTAGGTTCCTTGCCAGGGCTCTTTTCTGGGATCCTGGCCCCCAACACACTCACACCCGATGTGCAGCCCTTCAGATTGTGCCCTCCTTTGGCCCTCGGGTCCTCAATGGGTCCTGGGAGCCTCACCCCCACCACATCCACTAACCAGGTATCCTCAAACAGTACCCTCTTTGGCCCCTCCTTTGGTACAGGTCCCTCTCTGAGGATTACTCACCTGGGGCAAAGAAGTGGAATTGGCTGGGCTTTGCACCCTGAATGCTCCCTATGGGAAACACAGCCCTGCCACTCCCCTGAGTCCCCTTCACTCCCTCAACTTTGAGGCCTGGCAGTTAACATGGACTAGCTCCAACCCAGCCCTGAGCGATCCCCTCCCTTCCCTCCCCTGCCCTCTAACCTTGCATGCTGCCCCTACTGCAACCCAGCCCTCCCAAACCCGGAACTTTTACACTCCAGTCCCTGGGCCTGGGCAATCACCTGAGCCCCTGAACGCATTCCTCATGGCCCTTGACGTAGCATGTAGTCTCTTCATAATAGGTCTGACCTGAGGGCCACTTGCTTGGGCTCACCAGCTGATTTCCCGAGGTGCCGCTTGGCTTCTCCTAGTCCTTATTGGAGGCCATTTCTCCTCTTCCCCTTGTCCTTTTTTCTGGTGCTAGTGGGTCTCCGGTCTTTGGGTCCCTCATCACCATTGATTGAGTGGGTCACTTGCCTGGGTACCTGACTTGGGTCCTGGCTCTCGCCATTCCACACACCCACTCTGACCCCAAGCCATGCCTTCCCATCACCCTCCTTCTTGGCCCCATCTTTTTCCAGACCTCCTTTGCCAGGACCCTGGCCTTAAGTTCTCATCTGATCCTTGGCGCATTATGGGAAATAATGCCCTGCCTTTCCCAATGGCCCCTTGCTCTCCCTGCATGCTTGGTCCAGCACCAGGAAGCCTAAAACCTGCAAATGGCCCTGGGCCTGGAGCCTGACTACACCCTGCTGGATCCCCTGCCTTCCCTCCCACATCTTCTTCACTGTCCTGAGCCCCTGCCCAAGCCCTGGCCCTTGGCTCTCAGTTCCCTGGCTTGCCTCCTCGATTGAGCCTCTGGTGGCTGTTCTTGCTCACTGCTTTTCTTGTCTGAGTGTCCCTTGCTGGGTCTGCTTCCCTGATCCCCTTGTTTCCAAGTACTGCAATACCCTAGAGCAGACCCGGCTTCCTGGCCCAGCGTTCTCTGCTCTCCCTGGCCTGGGCCCTCCTCTAGGTCCCTTGCCTAGACTCTTTGCTGGGGTCCTGGCATCCACCCATACCACACCCATCCTGTGTCCCTTCAGCCTTCCTTCAGCCCTCCTGTCCTTTCTGTCTCTGCCATGCCCGCTTTCCTGATCCCTTTTCCAGTATGCTTATCTGGGCCAGAGGATATGACCTTTGGGAAAATGTAACTCTTCCCCTTGCCTGGGTGCTTTAGCCTCCCCCAGCCTGGGCCCTGCTCCTGAACCTGGACACCCTGTAGTGGACCTGGGCCTTGAGCCCTCCTCTTCTAATGCCAGCCGCTCCACTTTCTCTCCTCCCTCCCCTCCCTATCCATGTTTCTTTACATTCACCCAGGCCCAGGTGCTAGAATTTCACTCTCTATTACTGGGCCCCACTCCTGTCTTAAGCCCCTAGCAGCCAGAGGATTTGACCTTTGGGAAAATGTAGCCTCGACCCTTGCCTGGGCACTTTTGCCTCCCTCAGCCTGGGCCCTACTCCTGAACCCTGACACCCTGCTGTGGACCTGGGGCTTGAACCCTCCTCTCCCTGTTTCAGCCCCTCCCATTTCTCCCCTTCTACCCTCCCTATCCATTTGTTTTATCATTTACCCAAGCACAGGTGCAAGCACTGGGCTTTCCATTACTTGGCCCAGCTTCTTGCTTGAGTCCCTGGCCAGGCTTCTCAAGGACACAGTTTCTATCCCTTTGTTTTAAGCCCCTTTTTCCAGCCTTCTCCTGTGCCTCCCCTCTGTTCCCATCATGCTGTGGTATCCTGGCACTGTCTCTACCCTCAACTACCCCTATTCACTCTAGCCTAGGCTCCTCAAAGGGTCCTGCAGCCCTCCGACCCTCCCAAACCTCCTAACACTAGGTATACCCTCACAGTACCCTCTTTTGCCCCCCATTGATCTATGTGCCTCTCTGAGGATTTACTCACCTGGGGCAGAGTAGCAGAATTGGCTGGTCTCTGCACCCTATATGCCTGCTATGAGAAACACAGCCCTTCCAGTCACCTAAATCCCATTCACCACCTATACCTTGAGGCCTGGCAGTTAACATGAGACTTTCTCCAGCCAGCCATGATCAATCTCCTCCCTTCCCTCCCCTGCCCTCTGGCCTTCATGCTACCCATACCCAAACTCAGCCCTCCCTAACCCTGACACTTTGTGCTCCAGTCTCCAGGCCTGGACACTCTCCTGAGCCCCTGATGGTGTTCTTCATGTACCTTGGCAGAGCATCGAGTCTCTATGTGTTGGGACTGACCTGGGAGCCACTTGCTTAGGTCCCACAGACGGCTCCTCTAGGTGCCCCTTGCACTTCCCTCTGTCTCCTAGTCTTCATGCAGCCCCTACCTCCATTCCCTTTGTGCTTTTTCCTGGCACTTGCAGGTCTCCTGCTCCTGGTGTCCCTCATCACAATCAGTTGGGTGGGTCCCTTGTCTGAGGGCTTTTCTTGGGTCATGGATCTCACCCTATAGTGCACCCACCATGACCCTCCGTTGAGCCCTCCCTTCGCTCTCCTCTTGGCCCCCTTCCCTTGTCTGGCCTCCTTTGTCACATCCCTGGCCCTGGATTCAAATATGAGCCAGGGCGCCTTACGGGAAACAGAACTCTGCCCTTCACCCGGGCTCCTTGATAACCCTGGGTGCTTGGTCCTCCACCAAAAACCATGACACCTGGAGGTGGCCCTGGGCCTAGAGCCTGACTACTCCCTGCTGGATCCCCTACCTTCCCTCCCAAATCTTGTCAACTATCCTGTGTCCCCTGCCCAAGCCCTGGCCCTTGGCTCTCTGTTCCTAGGCCTGGCTCCTCTTTTGAGCCTCTGGTGGCCATTTTGCTTACTGCTTTACTGGGCATTTTCTGAGGGCCCCTTGCTGGGGCCGCTTCCTGCTCCCCTTCGCTTTCCTGTACCTCAGTACCTTAGTGCAGCCCCTCCTTCCTGTCCCGGCATTCCCTGCTATCGGCTGGCAGCACCCTCCTCTACGTTCCTTGCCTGGGATCCTTGCTGGGGTCCTGGGCCCCACCCCACCCACACCCGTTCTGTGGCCCTTCAGCTTGTGCCCTCCTACAGCCCTCCTGTCATTTCTGTCTCTGCCATGCCCGCTTTCCTGATCCCTTTCCCAGGATACTCACCTGGACCAGGTGACTTGACCTGGCCTCTTGGCCCTGGGAGCTTCCTTTGGGAAAACAGAGCCCTGCCCCTTGCTTGGGCCCTTTTGCCTCCCTCAGCCCAGGCCCTGCTCCTGACCCCTGACACCCTTCAGTGCACCCGGGCCTTGAGCCCTTATTCCCCTGTGCCACCCACTCTACTTTCTCCCCTCCCACTGCTACCCCTCCATGTTTCTTTTCATTCACCCAGGCCCAGGTGATAGCACTTGGCTCTCCATTACTGGGCATGGCTCCTTGTTTGAACCCCTGACTGTCCTTCTGGAGGAACCTTTCCCTTCCGTTGGTTTCAGACCTCTTTTAATAGACTCCGTCCTGTGCCTCCCCTCTGTTCCACTGGTGCTATGGTATCCTGGCAATGACCAGACCCTCAGCTAGGCCTATTCACTATAGCCTAGGCTCCTCAAATGGGTCTTGCAGCCCACTGACCCCCCAAATCTCCTAACACTAGGTATCCCCTCACAATACCCTCTTTCCCCTCAGTTGTCCAGGTCCCTCAGTGAGGATCTACTCACCTGGGGCAGAGGAGTGGAATTGGCTGGTCTCTGCACCCTGTATGCTCCCTATGGGAAACAGAGCCCTGCCAGTCACCTGAGTCCCCTTCAATGCCTGTACCTTGAAGCCTGGCAGCAGCAGTATCGAAGCTCCCCCTGACACCCAGGTGGTAGGGGTTTCCCATCTAGAGTGGTGAGTCCCATCTATCCTGGATTTGGCAGTGTATAAGGTCCCCCAGACACCCAGGTCAGAGGGGTCTCCAGCATGGAGTCAAGTACCCTCCATTCTGGATGAGTTGTTATAGGAGCTTCTCCTGACACCCAGGTTAGAGGGGTCTCTTGACTGGAAGGGCGAGTCCTGTATACCCTGTCTGCAGCAATATTCAAATTCCTCTGGACACACAGGTTGGAGGGGTCTCCAGCCTGGAGGGTTAAGTTTCCTCTACCCTGGCTGCAGAGGTATACTAGATCCCTCCAACACCCAGGTGGAAGGCATCTGCAGCCTGGAGGGCGAGTCCCCTGTACCCTGGCTGCAGCTATAGAAGAGCACCCTTTAACTGCCAGGTGGGATGGATCTCCCAACTGGTGTGGCATATATCCTATACCCTGGGATTGATGGTATAGGCACTCCCCTCTGACACCCTGGTGGGAGTGGTCTCTCACCTGGAGTGGTGAGTAGTCTCAACCCTTTCTAAGGTGGTATACAAACTCCCACATGACAACCAGGTAGGAGGGGTTTCCTGACTGGAGGGGGGAGCCCCCACTACTCTAGCTGTAGTGGTTTAAGTGCTCCTAAACTCACACACAAAGGTAGGAGGGGTCTCTGGCCTGAAATATCATGTCCCCTCTTCCCTGCCTCTACCAGTATATGATATCCCCTGACAACCAGTGTTTATGCATCTCCCACCTAGCAGGGCAAGTCCTTTCTCTCCTGGCTGCAGTGGTATATGAGTTCCCCCCCATAACAAGGGGCAGGTCTCCTGCCTGCACGATAACATGCTAACATACCCTCCACTCTGGCTAATGCAGTATACAAGCTCCCAGACTCCCAGGGGGGAGGGGTTTCCCACCTGGAGTTGCGAGTCACCTTTACCCTGGTTAAGATGGTATATAAGCTCCCTGTGACACACAGGTGGGATGGGTCTCCCACAAGCAGGGCCAAGTCGCCTTTCTCCTGGATGGGTCAGTATTATAAACTCCCCTTGGCACCCAGGTGGTAGGGGTCTCCAACTTGGAAGGACGAGTACCCTCTACCTTGGCTTTGGTAGTACAGGAGCTCCCCCCTACACCAAGTTGAAAGGGGTCTCCCGTCCTTTGTAGTGAATCCCCTCTATTCTGTCTGCGTCAGTATATGAGCTCCCCTGACAATGAGGGTTGAGGGGTCTCTCGTCTAGTTGGATTAATCCCTTCTATCCAGGGTGTAGTGATACATGAACTCTGCCCCACACATAGCCAGATGGGAGGGGTCTCCCACCTGGAGGAGAGAGTACCCTCCATTCTGTCTAAGGCAGTTTAGAAGCTCCCCCCAGACACCCAGGTTGGAGGGGTCACCCGCATGGATGGGCAAGTCCCCTCTACCCTGGCTGTTGTGGTATATGAGCCACTCCCATTAGCAGATGGGAGGGGTCTTATGCCTGAAAGGGGGAGTACCCTTTTCCCTGGCTCCAGTGGTATACTATCTTTCCCTGACACCCAGGTAGGAGGGGGTCTCCTGCTTAGAGGGGCGAGTTCCATCTCTCCTGCCTGGGGCAGTATATGAGCTCTTCCTGATCATCAGGTGGGAGGGGACTCTTGCCTGGAGGGGCGGGTGCCCTCTATCATGGCTGCTGCAAGATAGGCACTACCCCACACACCAGATGAAAGTGGTGTTCTGCTAGGGCTTTCAAGTCCCTGCAACCTGCCTGCAGCTCTATATGAGCCCCCTCCTCCCCATAACATCCATGTGGGGGGTGTCTCCCACCTTTACGGACAAGTCCCCTCTACCCATTCTGGGGCAGTATATGAGCTACCCCTGACACCCAGATGGAAGGGATCTCCTGCCTGAAGGGGCAAGTCCCCTCTACCCTGACTAAAGTGGTATAGGAACTCCCCCTGACACCCAGGTGGTAGGGGACTTCCACTGGAACGTCAAGTCCACTCTATCCTGGCTGTAATGATATAGCAGCTCCCCCTCATACCCAGATGAGAGGGGTATCCTTCCTGGAGGGAGGAGTCCCCACAACCCTGGCTGTAATGGTATACGAGACCCCCCCAACCCACGTGGGTGGGTCTCCCACCTGAAGGTGCAAGTCCCCTCTACCCTGGCTGCACTGGTTTACTAGCTTTGCCTGACACCCAAGTTGGATGAGTCTCTCACCTGGAGGGGCAAGTCCCCTCAACCCTGGCTGTGGCGGTAAAGTATCTCCCCCTGACACCCAGGTGGTAATGTCTCCAGCCTGGAGAGGCAAATCCCCTTGACCCTGGCTGTAGTGGTATAGGAGCTCCCCACTACACCCAGGTGGGAGGGGTCTCCCATCTCAAGTGATGAGACCCTCTACCCTGCCTGTGGCAGTATATGAATTCCCCTTACAAACAGGTGAATGGGATCTTCCACCTGGAGGGTCGAGTGTCTCTCCCCTGGCTCTGGTGGTATAGGAGCTCCGCACGACACCCAGGTTATTGGGTCTCCTGACTGGAGCTGCGAGTCACCTCTACACTGGTTGCGGGGGTATATGAGCTCCTCCCAACACCCAGGTGGGAGTGATTTCCCACCTGGAACAATGAGTCCCCTCTACCCTGGCTGTGGCAGTATAAAACTCTCTCAGACACACAGGTGGGAGGGATCTCCCACCTGGAAGGGCAAGTCTTCTCTACCCTGGCTAAGGTGGTATACAAGTTTCCCCCTACACACAGGGGGGAGTGGTCTTCTTCATGGACAGGCAATTCCCCTCCACCCTGACTTTGGCAATATACAAGCTTTCCCTACACCAGGTGGGAGGAGTATCCCACCTGGAAGGGTGGGTCCCCTCTATTTTAGCTCTTATTATACAAGAGTTCCCAGTTAACCCAGGTGGGAGGGGTCTTCCACGGCAGGGCCATGTTCCCTCTGCCCTGGCTGTGTCAGAATAGGAGATCCCCCTGAGACCCAGGTGGGAGGGGTCTCTCGCAAGTTGAGGTGAATTCTCTCTACCCTGGCTGCTGCAGTAATCAAGTTCTCCCAGACACCCAGGAGGGAGAGTTCTCTCGATTGGAGGGGTGATTCCCCACTACCCTGTGTACGGATGTATAGGAGCTGACCCAGACACCCAGATGGGATGGGTCTCCCGATTGGAAGGGCAAGTCCACTCTACCATGGTGGCAGTGGTATATGAACTCCCACTGACACCCAGGTGGGAGAGGTCTCCCACCTAGAGGTGCTAGTCCCCTCTATCTTTGCTGCTCTGGTATAGGACCTCCTCTGATACCCAACTTAAAGGAGTCTCCGGCCAAGGGGCTAGAGTAACCTGTACCCTGCTGCAGCTGTATAAGAGCTCCGCAGGACAACCAGGTGGAAGAAGACTCCGGTCTGGTGGGTAGAGTTCCCTCTACCCCACATGTGGCAGTATAAAATCTTTCCCAAAACTGAGGTGGGAGGGTTCTCCAAACTTGAAGGGGAAAGTACCCTCTTCCATGGCTACAGTGGTATAATAGGTACTCCTGACACCCAGGTGAGAGGGGTCTCCTGCCTAGAGGGGCGAGTCTCCTCTATCGTAACTGTGGGAGTATATGAGCTCCAACTGACACCCTGGTTGGAGGGGTCTCCTACCAGGAAGGGTAAGTACATTTCTTCCATGGCTATGGTGTATAAGAGCTCCCGCTGTAAGCCAGGTTGGAGGGGTATCTCGCCTGGATGGGAGAGTCTCTTCTATCCTAGCTAAGTTGGTATACAAGCTCCCCGTGACACCCAGGTGGGGTGGTCTCTCACCTGAAGGGGTGAGTCCCCTCAACCCTGGCTGTAGGGGTATAGGAGCCACCTTCTACCCTCAGTAGGGAGGGGTCTCCCTCATGGAAGCATGGGTCGATGTTACCCCAGCTCTAGCTGTATATGGACCCTCCCTCACTAGACACCCATGTGGGAAGTGTCTCCTAACTGGATGGGTGAGTCCCCTCTATCCTGGCTAAGGCAGTATAGAAGTTACTCCCATTACCAGGTGGGTGGTATCTCTTGCCTGGAGATGTGAGTTGCGTCTATACTGGATGCTGGGGTATATGAGCTACACCTGACACCCAGGTGGAAGGGCTCTTCCGCTTGGAGGGTAGAATCCACTCTACCCTGGCTGCAGAGGTTGAGGAGTTTCCCCTGACTCCCAGGATTGAGGGGTCTCCCACCTAGAGGGGTGACTTCTCTCTTTCCTGGCTGGGAGGGTTTACCAGCTTTCACAGACACCCACTTGGGAGGGGTCTCCTCCTTGGAGGGGCGAGCCCCCTCTATTCTGGCAGCTGTTACACAATAGCCCCCCCATACTCAGATATTAGGGTTCTCCCGCCTGAAGTGGTGAGTCCCATTTACCTGGCTGCAGTGGTTTATGAGCTTTCCGTGACACACAGTTTGGATGGGTCTCTCGCCTGGAGTTTCAAGTCCCCTCCACCCTGGATGAGGAAGTAAAGGATCTCCCCCTGATCCAAAGGTGGGAGGGTCTCCATCTTGGAGAGGTGAGTCCCCTCTACTCTGGCTGCAGTGGTATAGGAGGTTCCCCCTACATCCAGTCGGGAGAGGTCTCCTGCTTCCAGTGGTGATTCCCCTGTACCCTGGCTGCAGTGCTATAGGAGGTTCCCCCTACACCCAGGTGGGAGGGATCTAGCCCCTCAAAAGGCAAGTCCCCTCTACCCTGTTATGGCAGTATATGAACTCCCGTGACAACCAGGTGGAAGAGATTTTCCATTTGGAGAGTCTAGTCACCTCTCCTCTGGCTCTGGCAGCATAGGAGCCCCCCCCCAAAAAAAACAAGTTATAGGGTCTCCTGACTGGAATGGGGAGTCCTGTCAACATTGGCACAGGGGTATACAAGGTTCCCAGACACCCAGGAATTAGGGGTCTCCGACCAGGAGCAATGAGTCCCCTCTACCCTAGCTGTGGCTGTGTACAAGCTCTCCAAGACCCCCAGGTGGAAGGCGTATTCTGCATGGAAGTGCGAGTAAACTCTAATTTAGCTGTTGCCACACAAGAGCTCCCAGTGCACCCATGTGGGAGGGGTCTTCCAGCTGCAGGGGCATGTTCCCTCTACCCTAGCTGTGGAAGTATAGGAGCTTACCCCAAGACCCAGGTGAAAGGGGTCTCTCACCTGCTGGGGCGAGTCCCCTCTACCCTGGCTGCTGTAATATAGTTTCTCCCCTGCCACCCAATTGGAAGTAGTCTCTGGCGAGTAGGCTATAGTCCCCTCTACCTTGATGCAATGGTATTTGAGCTGCCCAGGTGGAAAAGGTCTCCGTTCTGGAGGATAGAATTTCCTCTACACTGACAGCAGTGGTATAGAATCTACCATGACACCCAGGTGAGATGGTTCTGCTGCCTGATATGGAACGTACCCTCTAATATGGCTGCAGTGGTATAAAAGCTCCCCATGACACCCAGGTGGGAGGGATCTCCTGCGTGGAGGGGCTATTCCCCTCTATCCTGTCTGTGGCCATATAAGCATCCCCTGACACCCTGGATGGAGGGGTCTCCCGCCAGAAGGGGCAAGTGGTTTTTTCCTTGGCTGTGGAGGTATATGAGCTCCTGTTGACAGCAGGGTTAGCGGGTCTCCCACCTGGATGGGCAAGTCTCCTCTACCCTGGCAAAGGTGGTATACAAGTTCCCCAGAACACCCAGGAGGGAGGGTCTCCCGCATGAAGGGGTGAGTCCACTCAACTCTGGCTTCAGTGGTATAAGATCCCCCTCCTACCCCCAGGAGAGGCGAGTTGCTGCTACCACAGCCAAAGCTGTATATGAACCCCCCTTCTGCAGACACCCATGTGGGAGAGGTCTTCAACCTGGAGGTGCAAGTCCTCTCTACTCTGGCTAAGGCAGGATAGGAGTTACCCCCATTCCCAGGTGGGAGATGTTTCTTGCCTGGAGGTGTGAGTCACCTTTACCCTGGCTGCTGGGTTATGTGAGTTCAACCTGACACCCAGATATGAGGGTTCTTCCATCTGGAGGGGCGAGTCCTCTCTACTCTGACTAAGGTGGGAGTTGTTTCTCACGTGGACGTTCTAGTTGCCTCTACCCTGGCTGCTGGGGTATATGAGATCCACCTGACACACAGGTGGGAGGAGTCTTCTGCCTGGAGGGGCTAGTCCTGTCTACCCTGGCTGCAGTGGTAAAGGAGCTCCCCCCTGCACTCAGGTGGGATGGGTCTCCCACTTACAGGGGTGACTTCCCTATACCTGAGGGTGTGTACCAGCTCTTCCAGACATGCAGGTGGGAGGGGTCTCCTGCTTGGAGGGGTGAGTCTACTCTATTCTGGATTCTGTGTTATAGGAGCTACCCACCCATACCCAGATAGGAGAAGTCTCCCTCCTGCAGGTGTGAATCCCCTCTACTCTGGCTGCAGTGGTTTATTAGCTTTCCTTGACACCCAGGTCTGATGGGTCTCTAGCCTGAATGGGTGAGTCTACTCTACCCTGGCTGCTGCGGTAAGGGATCTACACCTGACTTCCAGGTGGGTGGGTATCCAGCCTGTATAGGCGAGTCCATTCTACCCTGGCTGCAGTGTTAAAGGAGATCCCCTCTACATCAAGGTGGGAGGGGCCTCCCGCCTCAATGGGAGTCCCCTCTACCCTGCCTATGGCAGTATATGTACAGCCCTGACAATCATGTGGAAGGGATCTTCCACCTGGAGGGTCGAGTCCCCTCTCTCCGGGCTCTGGTGGTATAGGAGCTCCCCATGAAAACCAGGATATGGGTTCTCCCTACTGGAGGGGTGTGTTCCCTCTACACTGGCTTCAGGGATATAAGAGCTCCCTTTGACAGCCAGGTGGGAGGGATCTCCCACCTGGAGCAATGAGTCCCCCATACCCTGGCAGTGGCGGCATAAGTGCTCTCCCAGACACAAAGATGGGAGTGGTCTTCCCCCTGGAGGGTCAATTTTTCTCTACCCTGGCTAAAGCGGTATACAAGAGAACCCATACGCACAGGTGGAAGTGGTCTTCTGCATGCACGGGCAAGTCACCTCTACCCTGGCTTTGGTGGTATATAAGGTCCACCGACACACAGGTGGGAGGGGTATCCAGCCTGGAAGGGCAACACCCCTCTACTTTAGCTCTTGTTATGTAATAGGTCCCAGTGAACCCAGCAGGGAGGGGCTTTCCGCCTGCAGGGGTATGTTTCCTCTAGCGTGACTGTTGCATTATAGGAGCACTGCCAACATTCAGGTTTGAGGGTTCTCCTGCCTGTAAGGGTGAGTCCCCTATACCCTGTCTGCTGCAGTAGTCAAGCTCCCATGGACACCCAGGTGGAATGGGTCTCCCGATTGAAGTGGCGAGTGCCCTCTACCCTGTCTGCAGAGGTATAAAAGCTCCCACAGACACCCAGGGTGGAGGGATCTCCCGCATGGAGGGTCAAGTCCTCTCTATCCTGGATTTGGTGGTATATGAGCTCACACTGACACCCTTGTGGGAGGGTTCTCCCACCCGGAGAGGCAAGTACTTTCTACCCTGGCTGTGGTGGTATATGATCTCCCGCCAACAGCCAGGTTGGAGGGGTCTCTCATCTGGTTGGGTGAGTCTCCTCTACCCTGGCTAAAGTGATATACAAGATCCCTGTTAAACCCAGGTGGGAGGGGTCTCCAACCTGGAGGGGCGAGTCTCTATTACCGCCAACTGCAGCAGTATAGGAGCTCCTCCCCGCCACACCTAAGTGGAAGGGTCTTCTTCATGAAGGGGCAAGTCGCCTCAACCCTGGTTGCAGGGGTATAAGAAGCCCCCTCCTACCCCCCAGGAGGGAGAGGTCTCCCACCTGCAGAAGGGAGTCTCTGCTACCCCAGCTGCAGCTGTATACAAACCCCTCCATGGCAGACACCCCTGTGAGAGAGGTCATCTGCCTGGAGGGGTGAGTCACCTCCATCCTGGCTAAGGCGATATAGGAGTTAACACCATTCCCAGGTGAGAGGTGTATCTCACCTGGAGGAGCAAGTCGCCTCTAACCTGGCTCCTGGGGTACACCAGCTCCCCTGAGACCCAGGTTGGAGCAGTCTCTCACCTAGAGGGGTGACTCCCCTCTATCCTGGTGAGGTGGTGTACAAGCTCTCCCAGACACCCAGGTGATTGGGGTCTCCTGCATGGAGGGGCAAGTCCTCTCTATTCTGGCTGCTGTGGTATACTATCTCCCCTCTATACCAAGATGGGAGAGGTCTCCGGCCTGAAGGGGAGACCTGGCTGCAGTGGTGTACTGGCTTTCCCTGACACCCAGGTTGGATGAGTCTCTTGCCTGAAGGGGAAAGTCCCCTCTAATCTGGCTGTGGCAGTGAAGGATCTCCCCCTGACAACCAGGTGGGAGGGTATCTGGCCTAGAGTTACGATTCCCCTCTACCTAGGCTGCAGTGGTATAAGAGTACCCTCCCACACACAGA
Organism: Spermophilus citellus; assembly: GCF_964194105.1. Taxonomy (NCBI): domain Eukaryota; kingdom Metazoa; phylum Chordata; class Mammalia; order Rodentia; family Sciuridae; genus Spermophilus; species Spermophilus citellus. The sequence continues at coordinate 2,464,400 of NW_027673039.1, read as the reverse complement.
TGAAATGGGTCTCAAACCTGGAGTGGCAAGTCCCCTCTACCCTGCGTCTGGCAATATATGAACACCCCTGGCAACCGGGTGGACGGAATTTTCCGCCTGGAGTATTGAATCCCCTGTCTCCTGGCACTGGCGGCATAGGAGCTCCCCCTGACACCAATGTTATGGGGTCTCCTGCCTGGAAGGGAGAGTACTCTACACCAGCTATGGGTGTATAGGAGCACCCACAACACCAAGGTGAGAGGGGACTCCCGCCAGAAGGGGAAAGTACCCTCTACCTTGTGTGTGGGGTTTTACCAGCTCTCCCAGACATCAGGTTTGAGGGGTCTCCTGCTTGCAAGGGCAAGTCCCCTCTATTCTGGCTGCTGTGGAATAGGAGCTCCCCCCTATATCCAGATGGGAGGGGTCTCCTGCCTGAAGGGGCGAGTCCCGTCTACCCTGGCTGCAGTGGTATATTAGGTCCCCCCTACACCCAGGTTGGAGGGGTCTCCAGCCTCCAGTGGCAAGTCCCCTCTACCCTGCTTGTGGGAGTATATGAATTCCCTTGACAACCAGTGGAAGGGATATTCCACCTGGAGGGTCGAGTCCCTTCTCCCCTGGCTCTGGTGGTATAGGAGCCCCCCCCCCCCTGACACCCAGGTTATGGGGTCACAAGACTGGAGGGTTCAGTCCTCTCTACCCAGGCTAAGGCATTATATGAGTTACCCCCATCCCCAAGTGGTAGGGGTCTCTCACCTGGAGGTGCGAGTTGCCTCTACCCTGGCTGTTGGGGTATATGAGCTCACCAGATATGCACCTGGGATGGGTCATTTACCTGGAGGGGCTAGTCCATTCTAACCTGGCTAAAGCAGTATAGGAATTACCCCCACTCCCAGTTGGGAGGTGTCTCTTGCCTGGAGGTGCGAGTTGCCTCTATCCTGGCTGCTGGCATATATGAGCTCCATCTGACACCCATGTGGGAGGAGTCTCCAGCTTTGAGGGGCAAGTCCCCTCTATTCTGGTGCTGTGAAATAGGAATTCACCTACCATACCAAGATGGGAGGGGTCTCCCGCCTGAAAGGACAAATCTCCTCCACCCTGGCTGTAGTGGTATACAAGCTTTCCCTGACACCCAGGATAGATGAGTGTCTCCCATGGATGGGAGAATTCCCTGTACCATGGATGCTGTGGTAAAGGATTTCCCCTGCACCCAGGTGGGAGGGGTATCCTTTCTGGAGAAATGAGTCACCTCCACCTTGGCTGTGGAGATATACAGTGTCTCTCAGACACCCAGGAGGTGGGAGTGGTCTCCCACCTGCAGTGGTGAGTCTTCCCTACCCTGGCTAAGGCAGTATAAAAGTGCCCCACTACACACAGGTGGGAGTTTTCTTCTGCATGAGCTGGCAAGTCACCTCTACCTTGGCTTTGGTGGTATAAAATCTCTCCTGACACCCAGGTGGGAGGGGTCTCCCACCTGGAAGTGCCAGTCCCCTCTACTTTAATTCTTTTTTTAAATTTTTATTTATTTTTTTAGTCATAAATGATAGTAGAATGCATTTTGATATATAATACAACATGGGATGTACATACATCAATTATATTGTCTATTCTATTCTGCTGCCCTTCCTCTCCTCCTTACTCCTCCCCTCCTCTCCCATCCTTTCTCTCTATCCAATCGAATGTGACAGACTTTTTTTTCTTTTTCTCATTACTACATCATATATGTATTCTGTATAACAATGAGGTTATCCTTCCATCTTCTGGGTAACTCCCCTTCTCCCACTTTTTCCCTCCCACCTCTCTTCCCTATATAGTGGTAGTCTTCTTCTCATGCTCTCCCTCCCTCTCCCATTTTGAGTCACCCCCCTTATATCAGAGAATATATTTGGCATTTGTTTTTTAGGGATTGGCTAACTTCACTTAGCATAATCTTCTCTAATGCCATCCATTTGCCTGCAAATGCCATAATTTTATTATTTTTTAGTGCTGAGTAATATTCCATTGTGTATAAATGCCACATTTTTTAATCCATTAATCTATTGAAGGGCATCTAGGTTGGTTACATATTCTAGCTATTGTGAATTGTGCTGCTATAAACATTGATGTGGCTATGTCCCTGTAGTATGCTCTTCTTAGGACTTTTGGGTATATTCCGAGAAGGGGAATAGCTGGGTCAAATGGTGGTTCCATTCCCAGCTTTCCAAGGAATCTCCATATTGCTTTCCAAATTGGCTGCACCAATTTGCAGTCCCACCAACAATGTATGAGTGTAACTTTTTCCCTGCATCCTGCATCCTCGCCAGCACTTATCATTGTTGGACTTCATAATGGCTGCCATTCTTATTGAAGTGAGATGGTATCTTAGAGTAGTTTAATTTGCATTTCTCTGATTGCTAGAGATGGTGAGTATTTTTTCATGTATTTGTTAATTGATTGTATATCCTCTTCTGAGAAGTTTCTGTTCAAGTCCTTGGCCCATTTGAATGGGCCAAGGACTTGAACAGAATGGGTTATTTGATTTTTAATTGTTTAACTTTTTGAGTTCTTTGTATATTCCAGAGATAAGAGATCCATCTGATGTTTGAGGGGTAAAAATTTGTTCCCAGGATTTAGGCTCCCTATTCACCTCACATATTATTTCTCTTACTGAGAAAAAACTTTTTAGTTTGAATTCATCCCATTGTTGATTCTTGGTTTTAACTCTTGTGCTATAGGTGTCTTATTAAGAAATTTGGTGCCTGCACCCACGTGATGAAGATTATGATCAACTTTATCTTCAATTAGATGCAGAGTCTCTGGTCTGATTCCTAACTCCTTGATCCATTTTGAGTTTACTTTTGTGCATGGTGAGAGAAAGGGATTCAATTTCATTTTGTTGCATATGGATTTCCAGTTCTCCCAGCACCATTTGTTGAAGATGCTATCCTTTCTCCATTGAATGGTTTTAGCATCTTTGTCTAATATAAAGTAATTCTAATTTTGTGGATTTTTCTCTGTGTCCTCTATTTTGTACCATTGGTCTATCAGCCTGTTTTGATGCCTGTACCATGCTGTTTTTGTTACTATTGCTCTATAGTATAGTTTAAAATCTGTAATCGTGATACCACCAATTTCACTCTTCCTGCATAGAATTACTTTAGCTATTCTGGGTCTCTTGTTTTTCCAGATGAATTTCATGATTGATTTTTCTTTTTCTGTAAGGAATGTCATTGGGATTTTGATGGAAATTGTATTGAATCTGTAAAGTGCTTTGGGTAGTATGGCCATCTTAATAATATTAATTCTACCAATCCATGAACAAGGTAAATCCTTCCCTCTTCTAAGGTCTTTTTCTATTTCTTTCTTCGGGGTTCTGTAGTTTTCATTGTATAGCTCTTTCACCTCTTTTGTTAAGTTGATTCCCAGGTATTTTTTTTGAGGATATTGTGAATGGAGTAGTTGTCCTCATTTCCATTTCAGAGAATTTGTCACTGATATACAGGAATGCCTTTGATTTATTGGTATTGATTTTATATCCTCACACTTTGCTGAATTCATTTACTAGTTCTAGAAGTTTCTTAGTTGAATTTTTTGGGTGTGCTAGATATAGGATCATGTCATTGGCAAATAGTGCTAATTTAAATTCTTCTTTTCCTATATTTATGCCTTTAATTTCTTTCATCTGTCTAACTGCTCTGGCTAGTGTTTCAAGAACTATGTTGAATAGAAGTGGTGAGAGAGGGCATCCCTGTCTTGTTCTAGATTTTAAAGGGAATGCCTTGAATTTTTCTCCATTTAGAATGATGCTGGCCTGAGGCTTAGTGTATATAACTTTTACCATTTTGAGGTAATTTCCTGTTATCCCTAATTTTTCTAGAGTTTTGAACATAAAGGCATGCTGTATTTTGATGAATGCTTTTTCAGCATCTATCAAGATGATCATATGATTCTTTTCTTTAAGACTATTGATGTGGTGAATTACATTTATTGATGTCCGTATATTGAACCAGCCTTGCATCCCAGGGATGAATCCCACTTGGTCATGGTGCACGATCATTTTGACATGTTATTGTATCCGATTTGCCAGAATTTTATTGAGGATTTTTGCATCTAAATTCATTAGGGATATTGGTCTTTAGTTTTCTTTCTTTGAGTTGTCTTTATCTGGTTTGGGAATCAGGGTGATATTGGCCTCATAGAATGAATTTGAAGTTCTCCCTCTTTTTCTATATCCTGAAATATATTGTAGAGTAGTGGTATTAGTTCTTGTTTAAAGTTCTTATAAAACTCTGCTGTATATCCTTCCGGTCCTGGGCTTTACTTGCTTGGTAGTCTTTTGATGGCTTCTTCTATTTCCTCACTTGATATTGGTCTGTTTTGGTTGTTTATATCATTCTGACTCAATCTGGGTAGCTCATTGGTCTTAAGGAATTTAACAATGCCTTCACTATCTTCTATTTTATTAGAGTATAGGTTTTCAAAATAATTTCTAATTATCTTCTGTATTTCTGAATTGTCTGTTGTGATGTTGCCTTTTTCATCCCATAGCTAGTAATTTGGGTTCTCTCTCTTCTACACTTTGTTAGCATGGCTAGTGGTCTATCAATCTTATTTATCTTTTCAAAGAACCAACTTTTAGTTTTGTCAATTTTTTCATTTTTTTCTTTTGTTTTGATTTCATTGATTTCAGCTCTGATTTTAATTATCTCCTGTCTTCTACTGTATTTGCTGCTGATTTGTTCTTCTTTTTCTAAGGCTTTGAGGTGTAGTGTGAGGTCATTTATTTGTTGGCTTTTTCTTCTTTTAAGGAATGAACTCCATGAAATGAATTTTCCTCTTAGTACTGCTTTTATAGTGTCCCAGAGATATTGATATGTTGTTTCTGAGTTTTCATTTACCCCTAATATTTTTTTTTAATTTTCTCTTTATGTCTTCTGTAACCCTTTTGTCATTCAGTAGCATATTGTTTAATCACCATGTGATGTAGGATTTTTTTTCTTTCTTATTTTATTATTGATTTCCAATTTCATTCCATTATGATCAGATAAAATGCATGGTAGTATCTCTACTCCTTTGTAATTACTAAGATTTTCCCTGTGACATAATATATGGTCTATTGTTTAGAAGGATTTATGTGCTGCTGAGAAGAAAGTGTATCCGTTTGATGTTGGGTGGTATTTTTTGTGTATATCAATTAAGTCTTAAGTTATTAATTGTATTATTGAGCTCTATGGTTTCTTTATTAAACTTTTGTTTGGAAGATCTGTCCAGTGGTTAGAGAGGTGTGTTAAAATCTCCCATGATTATTGTGTTGTGGTCTATTTGACTATTGAACTTGAGAAGAGTTTGTTTGATGAACGTAGCTGCACCATGGTTTGGGGCATATATATTAATGATCGTCACATCTTGTTGGTGTATGGTTCCCTTGAGCAGTATGTAGTGTCTTTTTTTATCCCTTTTGATTAACTTTGGCATGAAGTCTATTTTATTTGATACAAGTATGGACACCCCTGCTGGCTTCCGGGGTCCATATGAGTGGTATGATTTTTCCAAACCTTTAACCTTAAGTCTGTGTATGTCTTTTCCTATCAGATGAGTCTCGTGTTGGCATCATATTGTTGGATATTTTTTAAATCCATTCTACTAGCCTATATCTTTTGATTGGTGCATTTAAGCCATTAATATTTAGGGTAACTATTGAGATATGGTTTGTACTTTCAGCCATATTTGATTATGTATGTTACTTAACAAGTTTTGTTTTTCCTCTATGATTAATTTTTCCTTTACTGTACTACATCCCGCTGTTGGTTTTCATTGTTATTTTTCACTTCCTCTTCCTGTAATGTTTTGCCAAGGATGTTTTGAAAAGCTGGTTTTCTAGCTGCAAAGTCTTTTAACTTTTGTTTATCGTGGAAGATTTTATTTCATTTTCAATCCTGAAGCTTAATTTCGCTGGATACATGATTCTTGGTTAGAACCCTTTTTCTTTAAGCATTTGAAATATTTTGTTCCAGGATCTTCTAGCTTTCAGAGACTGTGTTGAAAGATCAGCAGTTATCTTGATTGGTTTACCCATAAATGTAATCTGCTTCCTTTCTCTTATGGCTTTTAAGATTCTCTCCTTATTCTGTATATTGGGCATCTTCATTATTATGTGTCTTGGTGTGGATCTCTTATGATTTTTTACATTTGGTGTCCTGTAGGCTTCTAGTATTTGGATTTCTTTTTCATCCTTTAAGTCTGGGAAGTTTTCTAGTATTATTTCATTGAATAGATTGCTCATTCCTTTGGTTTGTACCTCTATACCCTCTTGTATCCCAATAACTCTTAAGTTTGGTTTCTTTATATTATCCCATAATTCTTGGATATTCTGCTCATGATTTCTTAACATTCTCGCTGAGCTGTCTATGTTCTTTTCAAGTTGAAAAACTTTGTCTTCAATGTCTGAAGTTCTATCTTCTAAGTGTTCTACTCTGCTGGTAATACTCTCATTTGAGTTTTTAATTGTTTTTTTGTTTCCTGCATTTCCAGGATCTCTTGTTTGTTTTTTATATCCTCTATCTCCCTAGAGAGTTGATCTTTTGCTTCTTGGATTTGTTTATGTAATTCATTGTCAAAGTGATCTTTCATTGTCTGAATTTGCTGGATAATGTCTTCCTTGAGACTCCAGATCATCTGACGCATGTATATTTTGATCTCTTTATCTGATATTCCATCAGCTGCAGATATTACCTCATCTAATGTTGAATTGACCTGTATTGTTTGTGGTCCTTTCTTTCCTTGTCTTTTCATACTGCTCATGTTTTTTTCTAGCATTGTTAAATTGTGTGTTAATCATTTTCCCCTTATATATTTATATTGTTCTTGTATAGCACCAAAATCCCTCTTTTGCGGAGAAAGACAATGTTAACTGTTCCCAATAACAACAGTACATCATCTAAGCACAAGTTTTCATTATTAATACATTTATAGTTAGATTCTAAGTCTATAGATATTGGTTTCAATTATTATTTAAGAATATAGTCATTAGTTTTATAAAAGGCATACCATATCTGGTGGCATATAGAAAACTTAATTTCAAATGATGAAATATGTTATACTTAGAGGGAAAGGAGTGAGGGTATGAGGCTAAACTAACTTAGCAATTTTGGAGAATTCTAACCAATAGACTGGTAATTTATGGAAGAATGTATAGACTCAACCTCCTATCTGTATTTAGATAGTTACCCTATGTATAGATAGCAAAAGTTAGGAGGTTGAAAGTGGGATAGAGGGAATACGAATGAAGAAAAGAAAATAAAAGGAAGAAAAGAGAAATAAGAAAGAAGGAAAAGGAAAGTAATATAGAAATAGAGAAAAAATAGGGGAAAGGTGGGGTATATGCAATTCCTCTATATTATGTTACTTTGGTAATTCGGTTGTTCATGCACAGTTCTTGGTTTCACATATGTTGAAGTTACGAAAGAGAGAGAAGAAAAGAGAGAAAGAGAAAAAAAAAGTCTCTCAGAACACTGTTTTCCTTGCTTCCAGTAGGTGGTGTTGTCTATTCCTAGCTTGAGCCTCTGTATTCAGGGTGGTGGGTATAGCCAATGTGAAAGAAAATGAGCTTCCACCTGTATCTTCTCTACTCTAGTCTCTGAGGTAGAAACCAGGTGTCTGTACAGTTGTCGTTTTGCATTGATAGCTACAACCCCCAAAAGTTTGTGGGAAATATTTTGAGTTATGGCAGCTAAGGGTGGGGGAGTTGGAAACTGGGTACCTGTGCTGGTAGCCACACCCACTTTGATGGGTTTTAAGGGTTGATGGGCTTCCTCTGGACTAGCACTTGGGGCAGGGCCGGACTTCCTCCTCCGGTCTGGCTGGGCACCTGCTGTCTTCCTCCTCCCGTCTGGCTGGGCGCCTGGCGTCTTTCCTCCTCCGGTCTGGCTGGGCGCCTGGCGTCTTTCCTCCTCCGATCTGGCTGGGCGCCTGGCGTCTTTCCTCGAGTCTCTTGTATTAAAAGTGATGGAAACTTCAATTTACAGCCCTGACTTGTAGGCTAGAAGGCTCTTTGCAATGGAGGAAAGAGGTTTCAAGATTTGGGGGCACTGGCTATGGTGCTGAGCCACTGTCTACTGTCCTTTGTCCCCTGTCCCACCTCTGCTACAGGCACACCATTTGGAAGAAGGTCAAAGGTGCTGTCACCCCTCTGCTGGCCAGAATCATATCTCTCATCCATAGAGATGGCAACATTGAGCTTCTGATCAGACCAGACTCACCATCCTGGGCCCATGACCTGTCGATATTTATTTTAAATGTCACCAAGTTGCTGAACATTCCACTTGTGATGAATAACATAAGATGAATGAAAATCCACATAGCACCCTTATTACCTCTCCTGTGCTTGAGAACATAGACTCTCTGCTTTCCAAGGAATGTTTGGTCCACCTCCTTCTATTGCATAGGGGACATGGCATCCTGGCAGGTCTTTGTTCTGTCTCCTTTCTCTTCATTTCCTTCTCTCAGGGCACCTGTTATAGTGAAGAAAGCCAGGTTGGACTCCATGTTCAGTAGGAACATTGCCCTTTGGAGAGAACATGTCCTTAAGCATTCTCAGATTCCCTGATGCTGTTCCCAGTTCTGGGGGGCCTCCCTAGGCTTCCTGTGCAGATTGCAGGGACTTCAATTCTGGAACATTGGCCAATAAGGGGCAGGTGCAGGCACTGGAGACTTGGTTTTGTGTAAGACTTTGGGCCCTCCAGTTCTTATACACAGGAGCCCTAGCCAGGAAGGCAGACAGAAGCTGACTCTGCAGCCTCAGCACCTTGACTTTGTCCTTTTTCTCTTTGTTCTAATAAGTTATACATGACAACAGAATACTCTTCTATTCATTGTACACAATGGAGCACATTTTTTCCCACTTCTCTGGTTGTACAGAATGTAGGGTCAAACCATTCATGTAATCATACATTTATCCAGTGTAATGAAGTACATCATTCCACCATCTTTCCTACTACCAGGCCCCCTTCCCTCTCCTCCTTCTCCTTTGCCCAATCCAAAGTTCCTCCACCCATCCTATGCCCCTGCATTATGGATTAGCATCCACTTATCAGAGAGAACTTTCAGCCTTTGATTTTTTTTTGGATGACCTTGCTTCACTTATCATAACATTCTCCAACTCCATCCATCTACAAATGCCATAATTTTACTTTATTTTAATGCTGAGTAATATTCTTTTGTGTATATATACCACAGTTTCTTTATCCATTCATCTATTGAAGGGCTTTTAAGTTGCTTCCACAGTTTAGCTATTGTGAATTGCGCTGCTTAAAACATTGATGTGGTGCAGGTAATGGAACCCAGGGCCTCACACATGTCAGGCAAGCACCCTGCTGCAGAGCCACTCCTGGCCCACAGTGCCTTCTGAGCACATGTTCTCTGGTGTTCAGAGCACCATATCAGGAACTGATTTTCAGTTCACCTCACCTCACTGCAGAACCATATGAGCCTTCCTGAGGGTGCTTACAACAGTGTCCCCTTCAGCTGGAGAATCAGGGACTATGTGGAAGAGCTCTGGGTCCATGCCCAGTACATCACAGATACAAAAGGTGAGCCCTTCTCAAGATGGGCTTTATGCAGCCCTGGTGAAGCAGCCTTTACCCACAAAGACACTGCCTGACAAGCAGTTGGCTGACAGCAGCTAGCACCTGGTAAATTCTGGGACATGTAGATATTACGCTTTGCTGTGAATGAGCTCAAACCATGTCCTGCCTTCATTTTGAAATTTCCAATAAAGAAGTGATAATATCCACTAGGTCAGAAGCCTTTATGTTACACCATGAAGGGAGACTATGAGGTGATTTCTGGTGTCACACCGTCCAGCAGGCTGGGGACTGGAGCATATTCCAGCAGGGACAGAGATTGCTATCTGCTCCAAGTTGACAATTCACATCCTGAGGCTCACACCCAGTAAACACTCCATTTAAACTTTCTCAGCAAATGCTAGCAATGAAAAGAGAATGTCCCCTTCTTCCACACTGAGCTGTTGGTCCCTCCTGAGTCACACAAGCTAGACAGTGTGTGCTCTGCTATCATATGCTAGGGGTGAGGTTTAGACATAGTCATTCCAGAAAAGCTAGTGGCAGTGATGTGTTTTGGAAGTCATCTTTCACATACATGTGATATCATCTTATCAACATTTCCTTAGAGAACCAGTATGTTCAAAGTAAACTTACTTTCCTGGGTCTTCATTCTGCCACTTGTCCTAAACCAAAGTGAAGCAGTGTGTTTCCTGCTGAGAGGATGTTTCTTCACCTGGGGTATGCCCTTCCTGGCCCTGCTTTTTCAGCAAAATATGCAGCTAGGAAGCAACTCCCCATCTGCTGGTAGGTAAATCTCTCTGCTTGGCGTAGTCTCTGATCCCAGCCCTAAAGAGCAGCCCACTCAGTCCTGATTTCCTGGAAACCCATATATATATATATATAGTATAGCACAAGTATAGCACAAAACTCAGGCTACCTTAGAATTTTTTTTTCCTTTTGGGTGAGTGTGGCTTTTGTGACCTAAATTGAATGTTGATCCTGTCTTCCTTTCTGTGTCCCCTAGTCTATACATCCACCATTCTCTATTCCCATAAGGCAGCCAATGGCATTTTGTCTCTGAGTCACCCTAGGGTGCTGCACTAGCCTGGGGCTCCCCTTCCAAAGAAGTGAGCTTCTTTCAGCTGTGGCTTCACAGGTCTCAAGTCACTCTGGCTTCCTCCATGCAGGATGGTCAGAGATGTTAGTGTTAATCTCCCAGTAAACTTCCCTGGGCATTTTTCTTGCCCAGTTTCCTGGAGATCAGCAGCATGAGTTGTTTCAGTGCTACTTGAGGGATTTCATGTTCTTTACCATGAAAGTGTCCACCTGGGAGGAGCTGAAAGTAGGTATCCACTCAAGGTCAAATGTGGAAATTGGACCACAGTATGGACTGGGGACAAATATGGGAACTCAGGTTCCAAGAGCTGGTGCTGCTGTGGGGAACATAATGAGGCCACAAAAGACACTAGGCTGAGAACATCCTCCAAGCTACTTAGAACACAGGGCCAACCCTCTATACTCCCCAAGGCCTCCTTGAATGGGACATTTCTACTATCTTGAGAAGCTCTCCATGTTCCTTGTAGCACCCTCTAAATTGTTGATTTTCTCTTGACAACATTAAGGTAAATATGTAACTGAGCTCTTAAGAATAATAAATGAAATTCAGTGGAAAGGTTGATACTTTTTGTTTATGAATCTGGGGAGAAAACCAAGAGTCTCAGGCACCGTAGACTAGTATTGTCAATAGAGTTGCAGCCCAGCCCAAGATGGAAACTCAGCTGTCCAGTAGTCAAACATAGCACAGATAAAGAAGATGACAAATGTGTGAGAACATACTCTAGCCCACATAATGGAAGGTTAGAGAGTGTTTTTAGAAAAGATCAGAATTTACCCTGAGTTTAAAAGTGGGTAGAAGGGGCTGGGGATGTGGCTCAAGTGGTAGCGTGCTCGCCTGGCATGCGTGCGGCCCAGGTTCGATCCTCAGCACCACATACCAACAAAGATGTTGTGTCCACCAAAAACTAAAAAATAAATATTAAAAATTCTCTCTCTCTCTCTCTCTCTCTCTCTCTCTCTCTCTCTCTCTCTCCTCTCTCACTCTCTCTTAAAGAAAAAGTGGGTAGAAATTATAAGCCAGCTACATAGAGCATAATTGTGTGGGCATCTAGAAAATTTTGCTCACATGCTCAGCGCCCCCAGGAAGTCAAGAGAATGTAAACAGTCTTCTGATACCACTTTTATCTGCTCATCTGTCAAAACCAAGTTTGCAAAAGGAAGGGCAGGCTCATAGGCCTCCTTGGCAGGTGTTTAGCAGTGGTCACATGGCAGGGTGGTTGAAGAGCCTGCCCCCATAGCTGCTGACCATACTGTGAGTGCTGGGAAGATGCTCACAGAAAATCTTTCCAGCTTTGTTTCTGATCACAAAGAAATAGAAACAATTTAAGTGTCCAAATAAATGAAGAAGGGACAAAGTATGACTATTTTAAAATGGTTGTTTGCAACCATTGAAAACTATTTTCACAGATAATGAGTGATAAAGGAATATTCATAATCTAATCTTGATTGAAAAAATCAGGAACACAGTGATCCTGATTTGAGAATGATTCTGAGGAAAGGAATGGCTAGGAAAATGTCTAGAGGCTCTACTGAAAAGCAGTTGGGAGATATGAAGTCTAATTTGTAATTTTTTAATGGTAAACTGAATTTATTTCCTCTTGGAAAACAATTCCAGTAATCTCCATGTTCAGACCACAGAGTAAGCATTAATAAGAGTAACATACAGGTTAGTTCAACTGATTTAAGAATTTGGCTGTGTGAATCATTAAGGAAAATCTTGAACACTCAAAGCTTCAAATGTATCCAGGAAAAAATTATTTTGACAGTCTACATAACAACTATTGCATATATAGTGATGCTACCTGTCACATCGCAAGGCTTACAAATATATATATGGGCCGTATCCGGCTTGGGGTTCTGTTCTGTGAGAACATCTCTTCATGGTTTGCAAGAATCTTCAGCAATAAAGAATAGTCTTGGATTTTAACTGTTGATATACCAAAAGAGAAATTCTAGGCTTAAGAGTATATAAAAGGAAGTCTAACCATAGTCCCATGTGTAACAGTTGTTTTTAATCTGTCTTTCTTAAAAATACTTTCTCTTAAGCCATCTTGTTCACTTTTTTTTAATCTTTCCTGAATAGGGCCCAGGTCCACTTGTCTTTATAAGACCATTTTAGTATCAGATGACATAATACATGTGCAACACTTTATATACAAGGAGTCTATCAGGTGCTCAAAAGTTCAAACACATGAACATCCAACAGTTTTGATAATACAAGTGTTATGGTAAAATACAATGTTCTGAATAATTTACATTAACAATGAAAGTTTCTTGCAAAGAGTAAAACAAGTTCCCTTTTTGTGCCACAAAAGTAATTCTCCTTGAGAGACTATACTTTCACTAACTGCTGTGTTGGGTCATCGTGTGATTAGAGACACTGATGCATTTTCATTTGACATTTAACAGTTTGCATGGGCTTGGGCTGACATCTCAAAGCATTTTCTGGATGACACTAAGCTGCAGCTCTGTTTGGATGAAAAACTTCTGTGGACACTGTGTACAGTCATAGACCTTGTCTTCTTGTCCATGGGCAGAGAAAATATGCTGCTGCAGCTTGTTTGCTTGAACAAATAGTGTAAAGCAGACAGGACACTTGAAGGTGCCTCCCATCCCTTCAAAGCTGTGCTCTATCAGGTGGCACTGGAGTTTGGCAGGAGAGTTGAAGGTCTGGCTGCAGAGTTTGCACTCGTGGTTCAGTCCTTCATCAATCATGTGATTTGCAACATGAACCTGTATTTCCCATTCATTGTAGAAAACCATCTGACACTTGATGCACTGATAGGTCTTCTTCTCATCGGACTGGGAGGGACTGATTCTGGGCATGGGCGACACTTATGGTGATTTCAACTGTGAGCTGTTGCTATCTGGCATGAGCTCTCAGTGCATGGTTTGGATGTGGTTCTGGAGTTCACTTTCAGACTCGAACTTCACATTGCAGCTGGAGCAGCGTGTCTTCAGTTCTCCTGCCTTGCCTTTGCCCTCGATGGCACTCAAATTCTCATTCTGGCCAAAACCTGGTCTATTTGTGCTGGGCTGGAGGCTGATGCCTGGGCTACTGCTCTTACTGAGATTTACGCAGCCAGCACACAGACCATATGGCAGGACGTTGATGTCAAGTTTCACCAGATCTTGCTTGGAACAGAATTCTTTTAGGCAAGATGCACACTTGTACAGTTTTTGGACATGCTGGCCATGCACGGTGGTATGGACTGTGGACCCATTCCCTGTCTTTTGCATGTGGAATGTCCCATGGATTTTGAGTTCCAAGGTGGAGGTCACAGTCTTCATGCATACTATGCAGCAAAATCCCATCAGAGAATTCTTCAGGTCAGGGTGCATTTGGCAATGCTCCAAGAACTCCTCTTCACTCTGTAGAGGCATCTTGCATATCCTGCAGTTTCCAGTATCAAGGCTCTTACTGTGCGTGACTTTGTGTTCTGTAAGAATTAAAAGGGAGGGAAAACGTTCTCTGCAAATAGGGCACATGTAGTGTTTGACCATGCCTTGGTGGGTCTACATATGTTCACGCAGGCCATTTTCAGAGAAGAAGGTTCGAGAACACATGTTGCACTTGTAATTCCCTTTAATGAGCTTGGCTTTCTTCTTCACAATGGCACTTTCTCCAGGTCTGATATAGTGGTCCTGGAGCTGGTGATTCTGCAGCAGAGTTTCCATAGTGTACACCGCCCCACAGATGTCACACCCATACATAGGCTCAGAGCTGTCCACATCTTTCTCACTCAGATCGTGACTGTTGTGGGACTCCTGGCTGTTGGTCAGTAGGGTCTGCAGCTCCACTTCTTCTTTCTGCACCTGCTCAGAGGCTCCATTTTTGCTGTAGTTGGGTGTCTTGCTTTCAGACACACAGTGCTTCTCTTGCAAATGTTTCTCTAGCAGAATGATGGCATGGAAGGCTTTGCTGCAGAACTTGCAGTTGTACTTCTTACTGTGAGTTGTGATGTGGCACTGAAGCTCCACCTCAGTGCCAAAGGGCTCACCAAAGAAGATGCACTTGTACAATTTGCCTTGGTATTCCAGGTGGTTTTGTTTCATGTGGAGCTGCAGGTCAGTCTCGTTGCAGAAGTTCCAGGTGCAAGACGTGCACTGGTAGACCTTCTTTTCATTACTGTGCTTCACAGCCAAGTGCAGCTGAATGGAGATTTTTGAGTCAAAAACTTCTTGGCAGAGGGTGCAGCGGAAGAAGACAAAAGTGTGCATGTCCAACAGGTGTTTCTGAAGGTCATCCACTGATGTGAACTGCTTGTCGCAACTCTCACAGATGTAGTAGGTTGAGGTGATCATAAAGTGAATGGTCACAGGCTTCAGCAAGGATTCTTGGTTGGGGAATTCCTTGTTGCACTGAGGACAGGTCAGTTTCAGCAGCACAGTGTCGAGATGAGTTTTTAAGTGAGTCTGAAAGCTGTCTAGGGATGTGTACTTAGCACCACACTGAATACAGATATATTCTCCGGCGGGATGCACAGGTGCTCCCCCTACTGCCTGCATGATCTTAAGAGATGTCTGCTTTATGGCCACAGGAGATAGGGGGCTCAAGGCCCGGGATTCTTTCCCATTGTGAATATAATTCAGGGCCAAGGGAATGTTTTTATGATTCTCTTTGATATGCTTGTACAGCTTAAGAACACTGTTGAATATTGGCGAATTTGTACAATAGATACAGGAATAGACTTCCACTAATGGTTCTTTTGGGTCCCAAGCACTGGGGATCCAAACTGAGAGCCACTGAGGTCACAATGCACCTGTCTTATATGCTCTTCAAGGGAAGAGTCAGTGACAAATCCCATATATCAATGAGGACAAAATAATGCATTACTGTCCTTAGCTGCAGGGTTTGCAAATCTGTGAGAACATCGGATGTGTTTCTTAAGGGTTTTGAGGTCGTTGACAACTTCAGAACAGAAGTTGCACTGGTAAACTATGGCAGGCATTGCAGAAACAATCAGGCCTGGGTCCTGAGCTTTGTGCACTTGCTTAACATGTTAATTTAGGTTATAAAGTGAGGGTAATACCTCCAAGCAATACTGACAAATATGGGCCTGTTCTGGCTTATCTAAATGAATAGTCTTTAGGTGAATCTGCAGAATTGCAAGACTCAAGAATGACTGCTTGTGGCAGTAAATACAGCTGTAGATAACTTTTGCTTGTTTACTCGAGGGGCCGGTCATGTCAGGGGTTTGCTGAGGAGCCCCCTTCCTCCCTCGACTCTTTGGGATTGGTGGGGCAGCCTCCACCATGGTTGAACTGTCCACTGAGAGGTTGGAATCTGGAGTTGGGATGGACACGGAGATGTAGCCCACCTTGACCAGGGAAAGGCTGTTGCTGTGATTGCAGGACTCCAGTTGCTGGTGACTGTTCATGTGGCTGTACAGTTCCTCGACTGTGTGGAAACTCTCAGAACAAATGCTGCAAGAGTTTTTCTTGTCCCCTCTGTGCCCCTGCTCCATGTGGTTCATGAGACAGGTCTCCTTCACAAAGAGCTTGTGGCAGTAGATGCACTGCAGGGCAGCTTGATCCTCATTGGGGGAGCATTCGGGGTGGCACTCTGCAATGTTGTTCTGGAGGTCTTCCGGGAAGTCAAAGTCTTCTTCACACTGACTGCATTTCTGAGTGTCCTTCATCTTCCAGTCCTGCATCCTGGAACTAGACTGGGAACTGTTCTTGTTCCTCTCATGAACCTGCATGTGTCCGTGTAAGGAGCTAGAGGACAGGAACCCATGGTGGCAAATGGCACATTTATATGGCTTGTTGGACGTGTGAGTCTTTAAGTGGATCTACAAGTGATCACTCCTGGAGAACGCAGCATCACATTCACTTCAGTGGTACTTCTTGTACCCGGTGTGGAGCTTTATATGGAGATCTTGGTTCCACTTGTGTTTGAACAGCAGACTGCAGTAGGTGCATTTGAAAGGCAGTGACTCTGCTCATGGTGCTTTAGTAGCTGAGGTGGCTAAACGACTTGTCACAGAACTGACATTGGTATGGCAGTCCAGGGGCACCTTCTTCCTCTCTAAAATTGCAACCTCTTCCATGACTAGGGGAAGTCTGGTCCTTGTTAGAAGGTGAGGAAGCTAGCCAAGAGCATGTGGGATCATCTTCAACATCCACTCCATCTGTCAGCTGATATTGATTAATCTTGTGTTCTGTGATATAGCTCAGTGATTCAAACACCTGGAGGCAACTGTCACAGTTGTCCTCCCGGTCTTCTGTCCTCTTCTTACAATCTATTATGTCTCTATCTTCAGCCTTGTCTTCAAGTTTACAGTTTGGGTATTTGAGGGATCTTGGTTTCACTTGCTTGCGGCGGCAAGACATCCTGCAAGGTCTTGGACTGCACTGGCACTCAGGTAGTCCACATAATAATAGAAAATGGAAGAAAGGCCCCCAAAGCCATCAGGATGGCTCCAGAGGGGGCCCTAACCCACAGGGACTCGCTTTATATGTAATCACTGAGGAAATCATTGTCAGCCCAGCCTGCATGCACTCACACACAGACAGAGGGGCATGATTAAAAGGCTAGAGCACGGGGAGCCAGAGGGAGGAGGGGTCGTGCCAAAACCCAGACTGGAGGCGCCAGCTGTGGCGCGTGGATCCAGAGCCTGGCAGCGGCCGAGCGCCCCACACCCTGCCCTTAATTCGTAATTTTTGTGTGTGTGGTTTTTGAATAGTTCTGAATTCCCACAGGAAAAAATCTCTTTATGATTCAAAAATACATACTGAAAACGCTTGGAAACACCAGTTTTTGCAGAGGGCCCTGTGGTTCTGTGTCTGAGCTGGAAGCAGCCTCAGGGAGGCCTGAGGATGGGCTCTGCTTGCCATGGGTGCACCTGGCCTATCAGCATTTCAGGACCAGCTGCACAACTTCTCCAGAATCTTGACCATCCAACCGCAGTTTCTGCAGAGCCTCACTGAAGCTTTACAGAAGCATGACATGGCTGGCTGTGAGATGGTACAACCCCTCGGGAGGCCCAGGCCCTGGTCTGCCACCAGAGGAGAGACCCTTCAGGGGGAAGGGAGCCAGCATAGCCCAGAGATATTGGAAACAGCTGGCTAGTGTTTCCTGTATCCCAAGACCCAAAGGAGCAGGTTATACATTGTGTACTTGTATTCCAAGCCTGGAATGCAAGGACACAATGCCTCTGCCAGGACCTCTGGCCTAAGGGAGCCATAGCCAATGAAGAGGATGGGTGGAAGGGCAGAGAACATTTGGAGTTCACTCTCCCCTTCCCAGATACTAGATGTGTTGGCTGCAATGGCCTGTGCTGAAATGCTGACAAGAGATAATCTGAAGCCAAGTCCCCAGGCCTGGCTGAAGCTGGTTAAGAAGATGTCTATACCGCTGGAGCTCGTGTGCTCAGATGGGTACTTGCAAGATAGCAGGATCACAGTCAGAGTTGTCATTGAAGAGGTCAGGTGAGACCCAGAGCCTAGCTCTTCCTGGCATGCTCGGCTTGTGCTCATCAACGGACTATGGGTTGTGGCACCCCTGGCAGCAGGACAAGCAGGTTCTCCTGCCATGGCAGGGGCTCTTTGTGCACTCACTCTGCACTTGATGAACCATGTCAAGTGCCAGCCATCTCATTAGATGTGGGAGAAAGAGGAAAACCAATGCAGCGAAACCATGGTGCCCCAGGGCCACAGAAAGGCAGGCAGCAGCATGAGAATCACTGAGTTGGCAGGGAGCCACTAGAAAGGATGGGGGTGATCAGAGCAAGCAGGCCTTCAGGATTGAGGAGGGTCCCAACCCATGCTGGGCTATAAGAGTCAAGAGGGACTCGCTCTGTGCAGGATTGTGAGAGTGGGGCACAGTGGCAGAGTGGGCACAGTGGCAGTGCATGCTGAGGTAGCAAAGTGAGACCCTGAGTCCTACCTTCATGGAGAGCTGGAGGAGTGTTGAGGGCAGAGCTGGTGGTTAATTTCTTCTGTCACCTCACCTTCCCATGCTGCCTTGCACATGCACTCTTCATGCCCTCCTCCTGTCTCAGACTCCTCTGTCAAGGCTAAGTCCCTGACACACTCTTTTGACAGAATCCAGTGGAATTCGGTTTTATCAATTGCATTCTTTCTGGAGCACGTGTTCCTGGGGACCAAGAGCCAGATTCTGGAGCTGTGCCAGCTGATGACCAAGTACATCTTCTCACTAGACAAGGTAAGCACTGGGACACAGAGACCAGGAGCCCACTCCACCCTCACCTGCAGGTCAGTGCTGGGCTTTCACAGAGTCACACAGGGGGATGTGACAAATTGGCCAGCCATAGCATGGATAAGCTCAGTTGTTTAAGAGTTGGCCCTCCCTGATTGCTAAGTCAGGGCATGCCACTTAGGGATAGCAATGACTCTACACAACAGAACTTCTGCAGGGAACTTGCTTATGGATGCTTTTCAAGGGCTGGAGGAGTGGGCTTCACTTACACCCAGGATGATCTAGAACAAGCCAGCAGCCTAGCCCTCAGAGGTAAAATCACCTTCACCCTAGGCAGGATGGCAGTGATGCAGGAGAGTGCCATTGAAGCTGGGGACTTCAAAATACATAGTATAAAGGGACCACAGGAACAGAAAAACACTGAGCCTCTGTCCTCAACGCCAGATAAATCTGATGACAGTGCTACTAGTCCCCTCAGAGAAAGCCACTATCTCTGTGGCCAGGCTGTCCAGCAAAAATAGCCACTCAGCACAACACCATTTCCACCTATTTTACCCTGTGATCTTGGGCTAGGGTGACTATCACATAAGCACATCCCATGGGTAGAAAATCATTATCCTTCAAAGTGCCCACTGTCTGGGTATCTGAGAAAGGCCGCTGTAGACAGGTGTGCAGCTTTTGAAATGCAGGCAGGCACACCAGACAGAGATTAGCAGAGACACCAGATGCCAGTGTATCCAAACTTGACTAGAATATCAGAGGCCTTGTGCAGGATGGTCTATACAGGCCAGGGCTTGATCACAGCTCCCAGGTGCCTGGTACCCACATTTCTTCTCAAATGACCTTCTGTCCTCTTCAACACACACCTTCCAGCTACTTGTCTTCAAAGTCTATCCCTGCTGTCACAGCCTAGGGAGCAAAAGAAGGGGTGGCAGTGCCAGGGATGGACCCCAGGGCTTCACACATGCTAGGCTGGCACTCTGCCATTGAGCCTCCCCTCAGCCCCTGCACACAATACCTTTAAGAACACATCCCAGGCTGGTGGCACATGCCTGTAATCCCAGGAGCTTGAGATGCTGAGGCACAAGGATTGCAAATGTAAAATCTGCCTCAACAACAGCAAAGCCCTGAGCAACTCAGTGAGACCCTGTCACTAAATAAAATACAAAGTAGGGCTGGGGGTTAGGTTTAGTGGTTGAGTGCCCCTGAGCTCAGTTCCAAGTACAAAAAAAAAAAAGAATATAGCCCCAAAACACACACACACACACACACACACACACACACACACACACACACACACCTGCTCATATTTCATTGCCCTAAACTAAGTCCCTTGGCCGCATCTAGTTGAAAGGCAGTGGGAAAACTTGCACAGAATGTGCTTATGTGCCATGGAACTTAAGAGGCATTTTGTTGTTGTTATTTTAGAAAAAGGAAAAAGAAGTGGTTTTTTTTTTTTTTTTTTTTTTTTTTTTTTTTTTTTTTTTTTTTTTTTTTTTTTTTTGCTTTGCTAGCAAAGGAGAAACACAAGGGTCTCTGTCCCAGAGGCTGTGATTTCCCTATTAAGGGGGAACACAGGGTTTTTTAAAGAGGCAATTCAGGGGAATCCTATTTTCCCAAAAATTAGGAAGGAGAGATTAGGGAGATCAGGGAGGAGAAAAAAACAGGCCTGCTTTAGAGCAGTAAAGCTATCTTTAAAGCATGATGTGAACTGCTGTTACAGAGGTTCTTTAAGGAAAAGTAAAGAAAAATGGTGGAAAGGAGTGTGTGTGTGTCCCTGTGGCCACAGGCATCCTGGACCATCTTCCCATATGGCCTGGACAAAGCTCTCTCTAAGTCTTTCCTGTCCCATCCAGGACCCTCAGATCTCTGGGGATACACTGGCCACTCAGCCAGGTCCAGTGTGGTCTCCAATGGTCAAGAAGCTTGCTAGCTGAGAGATGGGTTTTCTGGCTCTGCAAGCTGGCATGGGCATATTTGTAGGTAGTGGGAGACTTTTTCCTCAATCTAATGACCTCAAAAACTTCACAAGTTTCTGGTTCATTTCCTTTTAATACGATCCCTGTGCAAGTAACCACAGCCACAGATGCTAGCCAGTTAGTTCTCAGGCTTGAAGCCTGTGGTGTACACTGGTCTCTGTTCTGTGTGCCCCTTCCAGCTCCAGGGAATCCCCAGGGCCATTCATTGGCTATGCGATGCCTGAAAGGTTGCTGCCCTACATTGATCTTTGCTGCTCTCCTCCTGTGGTTGGGAGCTTAAGTGCAACTTCAGGGATTGCCAGGGGCCTCAAGTCTTACCTCCTGCAGGCTGCCACTTCAGAGCTGCCTTCTCCAGTTAGACTACACTCCCTGGATATTGGAAAGATGAAAGTAGTCAGTACATGATGGATATTCAAGTCTTCTTGTCAGGTCTGACAGAAGGGTTAGAGATGGCAACCAGAGGTGTTAAGCAGGTAGGGAAGCTACAGAGAAAGATGCTAGGAAGGCCAATTCTTGTGGCTTATCTGTCATGCAATTTTTCCACAGGTCACAGGGAACTGGTTTTCCCTTCTGTGCTATCCCTAATGTCCTTAACCAGCACCCCACTACTGGGCCACTGCTGCTCTTTTTCTAAAATGTGCTAAAATATACATAACACAAAATGCACTGTGTAACCACTTTTAAATGTGCAGTTGTCGACATCAAACACTAGGTATTGCACCACCACCAGATCCTGCTCCAGAGTGTCCTCACCTTTGTCACCTAACACAGACTCCCTAGCCCTTCCCCAGCCCTGGCAGACCCCCCACTCTACATTCTGTCTGTCACTCTGACTGCCACAGGTACCTCACCTAAGTGAAATTGTTCAGCATTTGTCTTTGTTTTCTGGCTTGTGTAGGTTTGACCAAATAAACAAAAAGTCTCTGCAGCTCTCAGTAAGTTTTAAGCCTGTAATTGGGCCTGAAACCAAAATGTTTGAGAAAAGCTTCTCTGTAATATGGAATTTCATATTCATCCAAGACTGTGCAAACATACTTTTAATGAAAAGTGTTAAATCTATTACCTACATATTGTATTACACCTTTATATTGTATTTTACCTTTATACACACAGAGAAATATATGGGCAGATGATTGGTTAATAGATGTTCTTTTTTTTTTTTTTTGGTAGGGTGATTCTGCCATCCTGACATCACCAGGAATAATATTTCTCTTTTCACAGCTTCCATGCTGTGAAAGAATACATCCAGGCCTACTTGTCCCTGTTAGAGAAGAAGGTGTTCATCATTAGAGGTAAGACCAAACTCTACATGCTCTTCATCAATTGCCTAGAAGTAAGCTGGCTGCCTCTTTATTGATTTATTTTGCAAAACATCTGAACCATATGGTTTAGGCAGTAGCAGAGTTTCTGAAAACTGACAGAATGCAGCTTTATTCAGTATAATTAACAGATGCTTCTTTTCCATGTGGAAAAGAAAGAAGTTTCAAAGACATTGCTTTGCCCTTATATGTCACACACACAGTCACAAGTCACTTGGTGATGTTTCCATCACTGCATGTCTGATATTTGCATGACAGTGAAATTCCCTAAGGATTCATTCTTGCAGGAGTCCCTATTGTTAAACAGTGTTTGACTATGTTGACATGTGCATGTAAGTGCAGAGCAGAAGAAACCACAGCCTGGATGAGTACACCACACGCTTAGCAATGGTCATTCCCAGCTGGCAAGATGATGAATCCTTTTTATTTTTAATGTCTTCATATTTTTCTTCAAAAATGTTAAGGTTATACACATTTTTTTCCTTATAGATTTGTTTTTTTTTCCAGTTGTTTACTATGATTCAAAAAATTTATAATCAGATCTACAATGATGGCCTTTATTTTCCCTTTAACTCTCACTGGCAATTTTAGAAAGTTGGGGACTTGCCTGTTACAAATAATAATATTCTTTTCTTTCTTTTTCTTTGTTCCTTAGGATTCAATTCATGAGGAGACCGGTGCTTATTGCACAAGGAATAAACTGGACTGCCAGAGGGAGGAAGGTCATTTCCTACAGACCTGCCATTTTGGAGTTGGTCGAGTACCTGCAGGAGGTTGCACGAACCCACCAGTGTCCTGACAGAGCTTCTGACCTCCTCTAGGAGCTTCAAGAGGGCTCAGGCAGGTCTTCTCTACCTTGAAGAAGTTAGCTACAGGTTCAGAAGGACAGAAACTGTCAAGGATCTTGCTGGCCCTTACCATGTTCCCCTCTTCTGGGTGTTTTTATACTGAGTGCCCCAGAAGAAGGCCCTCAGTCCCCAGTCACTGACCAGTTTTCTCCTTGCACTCTCAGAGCTGACTGAGGGAGAGCAGTACCAAATGTGATGCATAGAGCAGTTCTGAACCCAGACAGGGAAGGACTGGCACTGTGCATACCTGGTCCGGAGGCTCGCAAAACTGCACAGGATAGAATTTGTGCAGAGCCTCTCCAGGCAGGGCCATCGGTGTCTGTGGGTGTTTCCCAAGGGGATCACTGCACAGGTGAGATGCAAGTCCCTGCAAGAGCAGGCAAGTGGAAGGCACCACTCCTCACCCTCCCAGCCCTCACAGCAGGCAGGACAAAGGCAGGCATCTGGTCCTTGGTCTCTGCTTCAGGGTAGGTTTTGGCTATCTGCTGTAGGGCAAAGGTAGGCATGGACACATGTGTGTGCACACTCACATGTGTTTCTGGTTTGTTGTTTACCTGAATTTTATTTAGGCTTCACTTCTAATTGACTTGGATATAGGAAAAGTGAATGAGTATTATTTCTTTCAATATCTGCTTCCAGCAAATTAAATGGTAACAGCCTGCAGGCTGTGTCTTGGTGTCTCTGCCAGGCAGAGGTGGGTAAGAATTGAGACAAGTGCAATGAGTTTGGCTTTCAGGCTTCTACATTCCCAGTAGTCTGAAACTGGTAAATTCTAACTGTCCTGAAGTTTAAGAAATGGCACTGAAAATCCTGGCATTTTTAAGATGACCAACTGGGACTCAGAGATGACATGTTTTTGTCTCCTTGCATGGTATGGTACCATGTGTAGAGAAAGCAAGCAAATCTAGGGTCGGCCTCCCTCCTCCTCGGGCTCTCCATCCCTTTTGAGGCCATATTCCTGAAGACCCCCAGGATTGTCATGCCTGGGCCCCACAGGGAGTTCCAGGTCATTTGCCTCTAGCCTTCAATGGTGCCTGCCATCTTTCTTCACCTATGCGGAAGGGTCTTTGCAGAACACCCCACCTCACCCAACCATGACTAACCCTCTTCTCCTGGGCTGAAGAAGGACCACACAGGCCAGATGGACTGATACTTGGTGCATGGGGACAAGTACAAGGCACTTTGTGATGCAGTGGGCTAAGCCATGCTCTGGTGCAAGGCCTCCATGGCCTGAAAGATTCTCCCTGATGCCAGGTGGAGCCCCTCACACCTTTATCTTCCCTGATGTATCAAAGGATGCAGGTATTGTGGAGAAATCCTCTGAACAGCCCCTAGAGTAACACTATGTGCCAGGAGGCAGATGCCCATGGCCTCCCTAGTGAATGAAACACGTCAGCACAATTAGCAAAATTTATAGCTATGTAATTCACAATCCACATGTATGCTTATGAGTCTATTTTGATGTTGATACAAAGTTTTAGGATTCTAATATTTAGAAAATATTTTTAGTTGTAGAGGGACATAATACCTTAATTTAATTAATTATTTTTATGTGGTTCTGAGGATCAAACCTAGTTCCTCACCTATGCTAGGCAAGCACTCTACCACTGAGATACAACCCTAGCCCCAGGATTCTAATCTTTTTTTTTTTTAAAGAGAGAGTGAGAGAGGGGAGAGAGAGAGAGAGAGAGAGAGAGAGAGAGAGAATTTTTTTAATATTTATGTTTTCATTCTCGGCGGACACAACATCTTTGTTGGTATGTGGTGCTGAGGATGGAACCTGGGTCGCACGCATGCCAGGCGAGCGTGCTACCTCTTGAGCCACATCCCCAGCCCCAGGATTCTAATCTTTAAATTGTTCTGGTCTTGCTTTCTGAGTCCCTATTTATCCTGGCCTCATGCCAGGAAGAGAAAATAGAAAATCCTATCTCTTCTCAGGAAACATTTCCAAGACCAGTGAAGTAGTCAGAGGAGAATAGGTGCTGACTTCTGTTGCTCCATCATTGCTGTCTGACCCCTGTGCACTGAGGTTAACCTGAGCAAGTCTTATGAACTCATAGCCCCAGTCCTGTGCGTGGAGGCCCATGGTGTATGGCCCAGGGAAGGTTTCTCTGGTAGTGCTGGGTAGCTTCTGAATGCCCACTCCATGCCCTGCCCACAGGCCTGCAGAAGCTTCAGAGCTCAACAGGTGGTCTATATGCTGCTGGCACTGTTCAGAGAATGGCTGCTCTACACTGTTCTCACAATGCAAAACTCCACCCTAAGCCAGAGGTGAGTGACACATTGAGGCTTCCTTTCAGTCTCATGATTGGGATGGACTTTTTGAGCATAGTAGAAGTCACAAACTTTTATTCTTATCAGGATAATAGGAATTATGCCCTCCTTCGTAATTTCCTATCTAGAATAGAGGGTGTACCCTAGTTGTGTGGAAGCACTGTTTTCTGTTTAACCCAAACCTTACAGATTCAGGAACATTATCTAATGTTTACCAAAACAGAGTATCAAGATCTGTACAGGATGTGGTTGCTGTGTTTCTATATGAAAATTCTCTTTCTTGAAGAATTTCCTCTCCATTAGTGATACTTTAATTGTATTTACCTTGATATTTGATGTGTACTCAGTATTGAAATGTGTGACTTTCAAAGAGAAAACCCAAAATTCACATAGTATTCTTTTTTGACATATCCTAACATGAAAAACTTCTTTTGTGTCAGCAATGTGAGGCTGTGAGCAGGTTAATTGAAGATAGCAGGATCCTTTCTCCTCCGGAGGTCAGGCCTTTGGCAGCATCCCTCGTGGCCAACATTCTGCCTTTGCTGAGCACTTGCCCTGGTGCTGACAGCCTTGAAGAAACAGTGACAGAAATGGCCATTTACACTGCAGCTGTCCTTGAGTGTGGGCAGAGTGAAGTCCTGGTAACCTTGAAAAACTTGGCCTTCTCTCTGGCCAGCATGGCGGTAAGTTGCACTAGGATAACTTTATTTTTGCATTGAAACTTCAGTGTATTTTCATGATGAGACCTAGCCTATGGCTGTGGGAACTCTCAAATCTGTCCACCTTTCAGACTCTCTGCCCCATTTACCCATTTGATCCTTCAGCACAGTCCTGGTGAAAATGCGACCTGCCTTTTGCCGTTTCACACACAGGCGTTGCAACTTGGGAGGCTGAGGCAGGAGGATCACAAGTTCAAGGCCAGCCTCAGGAACTTAGCAAACTCCTGTCTCAAAAAATAGGGCTGGGATGTGGCTCCATGATCGTCCACCCCTGGCTAAATCTCCAGTCCCTAAAAATTAAAGAGAATACACTGAACACCCGGTGATGGCATGTATCTTAAAGTCTTCAGGGACTGAGGTATTGCGTGTGCAGTTCCAAAACACAGGACATTGGACTTGGCATGCACAGCGCAGAGGATGATGGGATGACAGGGAGTGCCTGACGGCAGGATCTTAGGGCTCAACAGAGATTCTTCAGCCTTGCACTTGATAAGTCTCAAAGTCAATGTTGGACAGACGCCTTGATCTGGTTTGGGGTCTCCAGAGAGGAGGCCTGGGTAGCTTGTGGTTGGGGACCAGAGGCAGAGGGCAGGCATCACCAGGCAAGTTCCACTGAGAACCCCTTCGGTGCCTTCCTGGGTTGTGGTTCCAGGGACTGAACCCAGGGGCGCCTACCAGCCGACCTGTCCCAGCTCTTTATAGACAGGGTCTCGCTGAGTTGCTGAGGCTGGCCTCCACCTGGCGACCCTCCTGCCTCAGCCTCCAGAGCCGCTGGGATGACAGCCACACCCCACTCGCCGCACCGCGCCTGGCTCCTCCGATGTTTTCTTAAACATTAACCGTATTCCAAGCCAAACCCCTCCCCTAAGCCTGCGCACAACTACTGCAGGAGTGGCCTTCCTGGAAGGCTCCCCCAGGGGCACCTCTCTATGCTTTGCTGTGGTCCTGATGCAGAGAGGATGGCGCAAGAGCTGGGCGCCTGTGGCCACGCCCGGGGGGGGGGCGGAGTGGGCGGGGCATGGGCAGAGCTGTGCCTGTGCGTCCGCCGGGGGGTGCTGCAGCCTTGCGTCACTGGCCTCGCGTCGCTTCTCGGAGGCAGTGGCAGAGCCCGTGAGAACCGTGAGGAGGGGATAGCACGTCTCTACTGCGGGTTGCCTGAGGCCCAGATGACCAGGCCGAGGTCCCCACCTCGTCCACGCTTGCAGTTCGGCTCCTCTAGGGGACCGGGCTATCCCCCGCCCGGTGGCCGTCGCTGCTGCTACACGGGTCGAACTGGGCTCGGGAAGCCGAGAGGCCGCTGGTTTGCAGGGACAGTGCGTAAGGGTCAGGTCACCTCAGGGGTCTCCCCGGTCTCCTGGAGGAACGCACAGTAGTGGAGTAGGGTGCGTGGGAGCCCTGAGACCCTGGCAGCTTATCGCCACCACATCCTGAGTGCGACAAGTTCCCGCCTAGGGTGAAGAGTGCTGGGGGCCCTCGGCCAGAGCTGCCTCTTGGCGGCTGAGAGCGGGTGCAGTGGGTGTGGGATTTGCCCCTGCGGTGGAGACCCCCTGCGACAGAATTCGGATGCCAAGGACTGAACCCAGGGGCGCTGGCCACCACACCACATCCCTTGTCAATTTTTAAGACTGGGTCTCACTAAGTTCGGAGTCTGGCCTCGAATTTGCAATCCTCTAGCCTCAGCCTCCAGTCTAGGTTGACAGGCGCCCGGCTGGGATCTGACATTCTCCAATGGCTAAGGCAATGGGGAAAGTGGTCCACAAGGGACAAGGATGGTGGCTGAGTCTCGCGCAGGCAGCGGTGGGGTCGGGAAGCCTGCCTGGTTGTCACTGCGCTCCCGCCCCCGCCCCCACCCCTGCTGAAGTTCGTTGGGTCCTTGGATGAGCGTCGCACGGTTCCCGAGCTCTAGGGGTCCCCCTGCGTGTCCCCTGCGTCCCCTGCGTCCCCTGCGTTCCGCACAGGGTACAGCGACATCTCTCCCCAATGCCACCAGTGTTCCCATGAATCACGTGACTCTGAAGGCGCCAATCTGCCCACTTGCGGAGTGACGGTGACAACGAAGGCAGGTGATGGAGCAGGCAATTGTCGGGCTTACATGGACCCATCTTTTCACTGGCCCAGCCGCTGCAGCCCATTGATCTCATGGGGCTGGGCCGGGAGTCAACACAGCTGGGCACAGTGACAGCTGCACCCATCGCCTGGCCACCAGCTGCCCATTAATCACCGCCTGCTGTGGTGAGGAGGGTGACAGAGGCCCCGCCGGTGGCCTCCTGCACCCTGCAGTCTGCGTGCAGTCCTCCAAATGGGAGGTGTTAGTTTGGTGAATCACCCTGGGGAGGGGCCAAGGCACATTGCTGACCTATGGGTGAGCGGGGAGAAGGATGGCCTCTGCCCTCTGTCCCAGGCTCTGCTTCCCAAGGCCTGGGACAGAGGAAGGTCGCTGCTCCCTCCCCTCGGTGCAGCCCTGGGGCAGCATCCCAGGGTCTTTCTCCCAGTGGGGACACTGGGTGGAGCCAGTGACTTCCCCTGGTCTGATCCTAGGCTCTGGGGCCCTCCTCAGGCCTCCGGTTCTTATCCCCCAAATGGAGATTTTTCTTCTAAGCCCAGCATTTGGGAGGGGAGGTTGGAGCTGACCGGTGAGAGTCTCCTTATTGACAGACTGCCAGGTCCTCTTCCAGGAGGGGCCCGGATTGGGGGCTCCTCTCAATCCGGGATGCTTGGGTGGCTGATCACACATCACCTCCCAGGTCCATGGGATATGATCACACAACTCGAGTGATAGGAGACAGAGGCCCATCTTACAGATGGGGAAACTGAGGCTCAATAACAGAAAGGAGCCTGGCTGGATTGCAAATACTTTTCATCCCAGCATTTTGGGAGGCTGAGGCAGGAGGATTAAAAGTGGGTGGCAAGCCTCAGCAACTTAGAGAGGCTTTGAGAAACTCAGAGAGACCCTGGCTCTAAATAAAATATAAAAAGGGCTGGGGACGGGGGTCAGTGGGTAAGGGACCCTGGGTTCAGTCTCTGGTGCCAAAAAATAAAAAAAAGCCCCTTCCTGTTCTGCGTTCCCACTCCCACAGGGGCCCCTGAGAGCTGGCAAGAAGCTGGGATTGCTGGGCCACCCAATCCCGTGCTGGGAGGCACCGAAGAGCCTGGGCCCAGCTGTGACCACCTCAAACATTTCCGGGGACCACCGCCCTCCTCCCACCCCCCCCCCCTTCACCTAAACATCACAACCATTTTTCAGGCTCAAGCTGAAATGGTACAAAAATTGGGGATGCTGTCATGGCCGCTAGATGGCGTGTCAGCGCAATAAGATGTGACAAATCCCCTGTTCCCACCCAGGCTGTGAACTGTCCATAATGGATGGAGACACTGCCCACCTTGGGCGATCGTCACTCGTCAAAACTTCCTCTGGGAAATGAATGTGGTCATCAGGCCCTTTGGCCACCCACCTGCCCACCAAGGGCCACCTCTGCCCAGAGCCAGTGGGCCACCTCCCGGACACCTGAGGAGCAGGAATGAGAAGACCCCTCTGGTCACCAGGACATCTCTGTCCTAACCCACAGCTGGGGCCTGCTGTCACTGCAGCCTCTGGCCTATTTCTGGGAAAGGTTGAGGCCTGGGTCAGAAGAGGGGCCGGGGCAAAACCTGCCCTTAGAGGTCAAATCTGAAGACGTGCATCAACCTCCAAATACCCAGGACTCAAGTGAGGCCAGTTCCACGCACCAAGGGAGGGGGTGCGGCCCAGATTGCGCTTGGCTCTCACGGCCAGTCGGCTTCCATCTTTTTGGGAGTGTGTCAGGGATTGAACCCAGGGTCACTCAAACTCTGAGCTACATCCTCAGCCTTATTTTATATTCTATTTAGAGGCAGGGTCTTGCTGAGTTGCTTAGAGCCTGGCTAAATTGTTGAGGCTGGCCTCCAATTACAATCCTCCTGCCTCAGCCGCCGGAACTGCTGGGATGACAGGCAAGCCCCACTGCAACGGCTTCTTGGAACATTTTACAACCATGTGAGGTCCTGGGATCAATGACCAGGGCCACAAGGGGGGCACTTAGAATTTTAGAACAGTTTTAGATTTGCAGAGCAGTGTGATGGTGGCAGTGCATTCCTGTGTGTCACCCATCATCCTTTGTAGTTGGCACCCAGTCACCATCTGCACCCACCGCCTTCCTTTTTACCTGATGCCCCTTTTTTGTCCTAAAATACCAGCCAGGGACCTTATTATCCCATCTCTAGAGGCTTCTCTGGGCTGTGACCTTTTCTTCAATGGCCTTTGTTTTTCATGACCTCAACAGTTTGGGGGAGGACTGGTCAGGTGCTCTGCTCATGACCCTCAGCTGAGCTCATGGCCTGACAGGGACCCTGGGTTTGGGGAGTCCACCATACCCTTGTGTCTGCTGAGGCACTTGCTGTGGACATGTCCAGTTGGCATTGACCACCTCCTGGTTGGGCCGAGAGGATGCTTCAGACCACATGGTCCCTCCTCTCCTGTCCATCTGTGGAGGGTGGCGTCATGGGCTCAGTGTGCTGGGGTGCACATTTACCTCATTGACTTGGAACCCACAGGTGGCCGAGCCCAGCCCCTCTGTTAACCAAGTTCCTCTAATGTCAGTGTGACTCATGTCACTGCACACTGGGTGACAACCCAGAACGACTCTCTCTGGTTGCTCAGGTTGTTCCAGCTGGGCCGTTGAGAGCCTTCTGTTGGCTCCTGGTCCCTTCAGCCTATCCCCATCACTGCCCATCATCTCAGGGTTAGAGGGCCACTGAGTGAGTGGGAGGGGGCAGCCACTGACAGCTGGCCATTCCAGAAGGTTCCTCCCCAGTAGGCTGAGCACAGTGTGCATGAGCACATGGAGGCATCCCCCACACGGGCAGGACCTTAGCTGCCAGGGTGTGGGGACATGGGCCAGAGTGGAGAAGTAGATAGTGGGCAGAGGTGGAGGAAGAGAATAGAATTTCATTCAATGAGACAAATGGAAGGCAGGGGCGGGACTGGGAGAAAGGGAAATGAATGGACGTCACTTTTCCATGTTCACATAGGAACACAACCAGGGACACCCCACAGCAGGGCCAGCCACAGGAATGAAAATCACACCCCATTGTAAGTGACATGGCAGGATGCACACTGCTTTCACGGGGGAGCTAAGGAGAACAAATTCACAGAAAAACCTGTGTTCCCACCTATGAGACAGTGTGAGGGAGCTGACACTCAGGTCACCAGCGCGGCCCCACCCCCTCAGGCCTTTGCTCCCCACAGGAATGTCGAGCCTCAGAGGTCCGTGGAGACCCTGCCCATCAGGACAGGGCAGCAGCAGCCTTCAGTCGCCCTGTTGTCTCCTCCCAGGGGCAACATGCACTCCCTTCATCCCATCCTGACTTGTGACGTCTTGGGTAGGGACAGGCCCAGGGAGAAGGGACAACCTGCAGCACCTACCTGATAACACAGTTGCCTTGGTTGGAGGCAAAAATCACGATGGGAGCAATGGAAGATTTCAAGCTCAGTGCAGGGAGTTGAAGCCCTCGATGTCCAGCATGTGCACCTCGTCCACGAACAGCACGCTGGGGACCAGCACAGACATGCTATGGTCGATGTACTTGTTCACCATATTGTTGATCTCGCCTCAGACAAGGTCCCAGCCAGTGCAGGAAATGCCACCTGCTCTCTTCTCCACACCTCATTTCCCTCCAGACCCAACCCTGCAGCCTGGTTCTCCTACTGGCTCTCTGACCCCAGGCTGGGTAGTGGACCCATTCCAGGTTTGATGTCATCATTTAAAAACAAGAATCATGCCAAGTGTGGTGTCACACGCCTATAACCCCAGCAGCCTGGGAGGTTGAGGCAGGAGGATCATAAATTGGAGGCCAGCCTCAGCCACTTAGTAAGGCCCTGAGCAACTCAGTTGAGACCCTGTCTCTTAGTAAAATACAGGATAGGGCTGGGGACAGGGCTCAGGGGTCAAGAACCCCTGAATTGAATCCCTGTACCCTCATCTAAAAAACAAAGAAAACAGGCATATAAGAAATAAAAGTGCTGGGATGGAGCTCAGTGGTCGAGGGCCCCACAAGTTCAATCACCAGAATAAAATAAATAAATAAGTCCACAAAGGAGCAAGGGAGACCCATGGCCTTGTGTCAAAGTCGATACCTTTCTAGGACCTCAAAGGAAACAGATGCTGACCTCAGTGGGGCCAGAGCACACAGTGTGGCCACGGCTTCTAAAGGGAGTGAAGACTCAGCACCGTGCAGTGGAGGGTGCTCAGAGCCAGGAGCACGTCAGAGGCTGGGCCTCAACTCGGCTCCAGGCTCAGGCCTCACCACGTGTCCTCCCAGAGATCTCTGTCTTCTTTGGCTTCATCAACTGGCCCATCAGAGACAGGATGTCTTGTCCCCCCTTAGGAGAGAGGACTTTTTAAGGCAGCTACCAAAGCCCATCCTCCTGCCTCCTGCGGGTCCCTGATGTCACTCAACTTGGAAGCCTGAGGTGAACAGGCCACGCACAGCTCCCCTAGAAAGGATGAGGGGCTCCTGAACTCAGAAGTATCCCCTTGAGGTTCCCCTGACCTGCAAGAATCAAGCAGAGTCATGCGTGGTGGCACATATCTTTAAAAATTCTGGCAATTTGATTGGCTGAGAAAGGAGGACCACAAGTTGGAAGCCAGCCTCAGAAACTTAGTGAGGTCCTGAGCAACTCAACAAGACTCTGTCTCTAAATAAAATATAAAAAGGGCTGCGGAAGGGATTCCATGGGTAAGCACCCCTGGGTTTAAGCTTCAGTACAAAAAAAAAAAAAAAAAAAAAAAAACCCTCCGGCCAGGTAGGAAGAAACTCCAATCCCAACAGTCTCTGGCCTCTCCTGGGCAAAGGTCCAAAGGACAAAAATCAAAACCAGATTCCTAGCAGAAAGCCCATTCCTGGTGGGGAGGAGGAGGCCCACTTCAGGATGAAGCACAAACCTGACTCTGTCCAGTGGGGCCCAGAGCAGCACCAGCTGGGAGCTGGAGGACTCAGGGCTCAGGCTCTGCAGAGGCCAGAGCCTCCAAGAGGCTGTCTGAAGCCCTGTGAAGGGTCCCACCAGGAACCCCCAGCCCAAGGTGGAGAGAAGCCCCCAGAAGGCTGGCAGGGAGCCAGGGGCAGACAATGCCCAGAGATCAGCTGTGACAGCATCTGGACATTGGAACAAAGGGGCCAAAGCTCATGTTGTGCTCATTGCTGAGCCTCCCAGAGTGCTTCCAGGAGGACAGCACAGCCCTGACAACTGGTTCCCAGGGCCTTGGGCATGCGCTGGACCAGCAGGGCCTGTCCCTGGTGCCTGGCGTGGGCCACGTCCTGGTCATGCATCGTCTCATCCTAGATGACCTCCTCCTTCTTCTGTATATTGCCCTTGGGCAGGCCATGTCCTCCTCAGCCTCCAGGGCAAACTCTGTGGCCTAGGAGTCGCACCTGCCCTGCCTCTGCCAGCAGACCAGGGGGCACTGGGACCACACAGAGCTCAGTGACAGAAAGGTCCCCGCTGCCCACCGAGGGCCCCCAATGGTGCCCTCTGTCTGCGCCCCGCAGCTTGGTGCCACGCTGGGCTCCCACACCCGCCCGGGCAACACCTGAAACTTTCTGGAAGATTCTCTCCCCTTTCTTTTCACTCCTGATTAAGGAGCATCCAGGGGACTCACTGGAGCCAGGGGCCCGGGCTCTTCTAGGTGGTGATTTATGGGTGACATGAGGCCTTAGGCTCATCCATGCACCAGGGATGTGCAGCCACCATGGGACACAGCAGCAGATACAGGAGGAGCCACCTGGCAGTGTCCCCAGGCTCAGTATTCAGGGAGGGACACCAGGGAGATAAAGGAAGATGGAAGATGCCGCCTGATGCAGTGGGAAGGGATAAAGGCTGTCTGGTCCCTGTCCCCCACAGGGTTTGGATTTTGCACACTCTTCCTGCTTAAGTCACTGGGAGAGGAAGACAGAGAAAAACCATGGTGACTTAGGTAAAGGGACAGCTGCTGACTTTCCCCCACCCATCCCTGCTGAGCAAAATGATGCCCTGGTCACCCAGGTCTCCCTCTGGCAGACACATTTGCGTGCCACTGTCCCTGGGGAGCATACCTTCACAGCCCCGCTGTTGGCCTCCATGTAGATGATGTCCCTGGCCTTTACTCACTTCTCCTACAGACTTTCAAAAATGCTGGGGTTCAGCTTAAACCAAACCAAACCAGACAAAGGGGGACTCAGACATCCATGATGCATGTTACAGTTCCTTCTGTCCCCGAGGGAAGGCTCCTTTCCATAAGAGACCTGAGCGGCCAGGCACAGCGGTGCACACCTGTCATTCCAGGGACTCAGGAGGCTGAGGCAGGAGGATTGCCAAGTTGGAGGCCAGCCTCAGAAACTTAGCAAGGGGAGACTCTCTCTCAAAACAATACAAAGCAAAATAAAAAGGACAGGCTTCTGGCTCCCTGCTTAAGCACTATGGGTTCAGTTCACAGGACTAAACACAAGAGACAGACAGACACCTGAGGTAGCCAGTGACCCTAGGAGTGGGTGGGTATGAAGGTATGTGCCAGGGCACAAGAGCCTGGACTGAGGGCTTAGCACACCAGGAGGTGAACCTCAGGGTGACCGTGTCTGCCTGCAGGGGACAAGAGAACGTCACCATTACTCTTCCTTGCCTTGCCTTCAGGGGTTGCAAAGTGGTAGGAGCATTCTCACAGGGACCCAGCTGCCCTTAGAGGGGACATGTGTCCGTGGCTATGCCCCACGGCACCCTCCAGGATCACCACTGCAGCTCCAGTCCTTGGCTTAGGGACACCAGAGCTTCCTGCTTAGCCACCTGAGGCTGCATTTGACGTGGCTTGTGATTCCAGCTCTCTGGGCCTTGGTCTCCTCCTCTATGTGACAGCACGCAGAAGCACCCACAGAGGAGTCCAGCTCAGAAGGGGAAACATAAGTTGGAATCCCCCCAAACTGTCTGGGTCGGGAGGCTGAGGAAGGAGGATCACCAAGGTGGAGGCCAGTCTAGACCACAGAGCTAGGCCCTGGGGCTGGGACACAGCTCAGTTGCAGATCGCTAGTTTTCTATGGCCAGGGCCCTGGGTTTGAGCCCCAGGACCACAAGAAAAGCAAATCCTAGGGGCTGGGGATGTGGCTGAAGCAGTAGCGTGCTCACCTAGCATTCATGTGGCCTGGGTTTGATCCTCAGCACCACATACAAACAAAGATGTTGTGTTCCCAGAAAACTAAATATATGTGTGTGTGTGTGTGTATATATATATATATATATATATATATATATATATATATATATATAAATCCTCTCTCTCTCTCTCTCTCTCTCTCTCTCTCTCTCTCTCTCTTTCTCTCTCTCTCTTTAAAAAAAAGCAAATCCTAGTGCCCTCTGGCCCCTGAGGATGACCACACACATCTCAGAGTGACGGTGCTCGACAGGGCCTTGCTCTTCCCCAGGGGTGTGCACTACGCAAGCACAGCAACCTCTTCGGGACCTGGCTGGCAGTCAGGTCCTGAGGCTGAGCTGTCAGAGCAGCTGTTACAGATGCCCACCCTGTGGAAACACATGTGAGCTCTTTCTCAGACAGAGTCCAGAGTCAAACGGGGGCTCAGGGGACACGACATGGACTAACACACAGTGCAGGGCTCCCTTGATGGGACAGGGCCCCTAAAAGGTCAATCCAGAAACAAAGTAGGTATGTGGTGGCCACAGGCCAGGGGGAGGGACAGCAGTTGGCCATTCATGGGAATGAGGTCCCTTGGAAGGTCATGACAATGTTCTAGAAATAAGATGGGGGATGTAAACTATGTTATGCATTAAAATCCTGCGGGCCACACACACTTAAAATGGGTGGATTGTGTTCACAACTGCACCCCAACAGAGCTGCCAGGAGCTCACCAGGGCCCAGCCTCTCTGGCCTCCTTGGGGCACTGTGCAAACAAGGTCAGGGCTGGGGAGTCCCCAGGCCAGGATTCATAAGCCTCCTTCAAATTCAGACACTTCACAACTCCACACAACGCACCTGAGGTCCTTCTGTCCCAATATCTCATCCATGTGGGAAACTGCCCAGAAAGACTTTGGTTTGGGGGGGCTGGAGCTACCATGGATTGGACTCAGGGGCCCTCAACCACCAAGTCCCATCCCCAGCCCTGTATGTCATTTTGTTTAGAGTCAGGGTCTCACTGAGTTTCTTAGGGCCTCGCTTTGGCTGAGGCTGGTTTTGAACCCGCTATCCTCCTGCCTCAGCCTCCCGAGCTGCTGGGATCAGAGGTGGGTACCACCTTTGTTTTGGAAGATGATTTTCCTCTTCTCCATTAGGCTCTTTTCTTAGAGAAGCTGGATGGAGCAGACCAATGGATGGCTCAAGTTTCCACTGTGTTCCTGTGTCCTCTCTCCTACATTGAAGAGGACAGTTTTTCTCTTTTCATCTCTGGCACTTTATACAGTTGATTTTCCAGATGAACTGGTTAAAGGTGTCATCCCTGAGAAGTGGCCAACTTCTCAGAACCTCATTAACACAGGGTGGACAGGATGTGATGAGGAATTAAAGAGAGAGAGAGAGAGGTTTGCGGAGCCAAGCTCCTGAGACGAAGGCCCCGTTAGGAAACAGAGAAATAGCCCTTGGAAGAAGTGACATATTCATGATCTCCATAAAGCAGTGACTTAGAAACCACTTCAGAGAATCAAAGAACCATCAAATTTTAAAAGGGGGAAAGATGGAGAGATTCTATGGTGGATGGATAGTGGTCTAGAGGTGAGAAACTGAGTTCCAGAGAGCTCAGAGGACTTACAGGGGACACCCAGCACCAGAGGACTTGCAGTAATCCTGCCCCAAACACTGGACGCAGAATGACTGTGGAGCCTCTTTCTGAGCCTGAGGCCTTGATCAAGAAAACAGGGGAAATGAGATTCACGGTGCCTACACACACGGGCACACAGCTGTGAGGAGCCACAGGTAAAATACCTCCCCAAGCCTACACCTGGGGACCTGGCCAGGCAACAGGGGACAGGTACAGAACTAGTGTGAGTCAATCATAACAACAGTGGATGAGTAAAAACATAATGAAAAGAAAGAAAAAAAAATATGTCCACTTTGACTTTTTGGGGAGGTGAAGGGGCAGAATTGGGAATTGAACCCAGGGGTGACAGACACCTGAGCCCTGTCCCCAGCCCCATTTTTTATTTTATTTAGAGACAGGCTCTCCCTGAGCTGCTCAGGGCCTTGACTAAGTTGATGAGGCTGGCCTCCATCATGTGATCCTCCTGCCTCAGCCTCCTGAACAGCTGGGATGACAGGCATGCTCCACTGTGCCTGGCTGCCCAATGGTCATCATGTGGGGGACGAGATGGCAGAAGCAATTTCTTGACTTCACCACACAACTCCCAGGAGCAATGAGAGAAGGAAGAGCTACCTCATGAAGGGACCTATGTCCAAGCCCTCTACAAGGTGTCACTTTATACTACACAGTGTTATCTTGAGTGTCCCATATGGCATCAACAGTGCAGAGGCCAAGGAAAGAGGAACACAGAGGTCACACTACCTGCCCAGTGCCACAGTGCTGAGGACAGGGCTCAGGATGGACTCCTCTTGAGCTGCTTGGTGCCCTTGGCTGTCTTGAGCCCTATGATCACGTGGCTGATGGCCTTGCCATAGCTGCCCATGGGGTTCTTGGTCTCACATGGCATCAGCTTTGTCACCTCCCCCTCGTAGACCTCCTTAGCCTCTTTATCTGCAGTCCTGGGAGGGACGGCTGATGGGGACATGGTGAGAAGCGGAACCATCCTTCTTTTCACATCCATCTCCTCCCCACCAACAACCATCTTACCTCAAACTCAAAAAGCACAAGAACTGAGAAGTCACCCTCCAATATACAATGCGGAGACACCACCATGGGTGGAGAGCGACATTACAGGGAGTTGTGGCCCACGCCTGTCATCCCAGCTTGGGAAGCTGAGGAAGGAGGATGGCGAGCTGGAGGCCAGTCTCAGCAACTCAGTGAGGCCCTGATCAACTTAGTGAGACCCTGTCTCCAAATAAATACAAAACAGGGCTGGGAGGTGGTTCCATGTTTAGATGCCTCAGGTTCAATCCCTTTGCCCCTCCTCAACAAAAAAAAAAAGGAAGAGATGAGGGTCACTGCTCTCCTGACAAATGGGAAGGCCACAGAGGACTTCTGCTGGCAGGTGGCCATCAGGCTCCCTGTGAGGTGATAGGGAAATGTCCCAAAGGCAGAGACACATGACCACAGGATCAGACACTCAGGCCACTTCTCACTGTTCAAGGGGGATGTTATCTTATCAAGCCATCCCTTGCCTTCTCTTCTCCAGAAACTCAACCAGGACAAGGACAATCAAGACAGGAAGCTAAGGACCAGCTCTCCTCTGCCTGCGGTCCACCTGAGAGCCTATAAATGGGGCTTTTGGAAGACACCCAAAGAGAAGCCACATTCTTTGTTTGATGGACCAAATTCCCAGCTCCTGAACACCAAGACAAACTTCCCAAAGACCAGAGCAGCTGTGCACACCTCGAGACCCAGCAGCTCTGGAGGCTGATGCTGGAGGATCATGGGTTAGAGGCCAGCCTCCACAACACTGAGGCCCTGAGCAACTCAGGGAGACTTCGTCTCTAAATAAAATGCAAAATAGGGCTGTGGATGGGGCTCAGGGTTCGAGGGCCCTGGGTTCAATCCCCGCTACAAAAAAAAAAAAAAAAAAAGAAAGAAATTAGCCAGACAACATAAAGGTATCAGAAAACTGTGTCAATCTTGGAAAATTCTGGGCTATTAAGCCTACTTTGATGTTTTTAATAGAACCTTTTCTATTCTGCAAAGAGGAAATTCCTCCAAATGGAATGCCTGCCCATACTCACTGTCAGGGGACAGTGACATGAAATTCCTCCAGGAGGGGAAGAAAGGCATCCCCGTCTCTCAACCATTCATATTTTTCTGGAACTGTCTCGATGGTGACAAGTAGACAAAGAAAGGCCTGGCAGACAGTGGGCCCAGCTGGTGGCCAGTAGAGTGGCTGCAGATGCTGTCTCTGGCCATGTCAGCACAAAGGACACAGGTTTCATCTCCTGGCTCAGGTTTCTAAGTCCCTGACAGGGACCTTTATCACATCAAAGGAGTGGCACAGATGGGGACAGATGACCTTCTCTCCCTCCCTCTGCAGCTTTGCAGGAATTCAAAAGTGCAGGGACAGAAGGCTCCTGTCTGAGGGGAGGCCACGTCCTGCCCTTTCATTCTGTGGCAGGATCTAGAAATTTCTCCTCACCAGCTGCCATCAAAAGCCCCTGCTGTGTCCCCACCCCCCCATCCCAAGGGCAACTCCCATCAAATGTGCCTGGTGACCAATACTTATTCAAATTTTGAAACATTTCAGTTCCCGCTGAGCCACTGAAACACAAGCATCTGTGTGAAGGCCATTTTATCAAGTTTTTGTCTCACAGAAATTTTTTTTAATTATTTTTTTAAGTTGTACATAGACATAATACCTTTTTTTTAATTTTTATGTGGTGCTGAGGATAGAACCCAGGGCCCCACACATTCTAGGTGGGTGCTCTGCCACTGAGCCCCTGTCCCAGCCCAGAAAAATGGTGTTTCCTTTTTTAAATTTAAGTTCTTAAAAATAATAATATTCAGGTATTTGAAAGGTTGTGATATCTTATTGGTCACAGTTTTTGGTTCTTTTTGGTACCAGGAATGGAATTCCAGGGCCCTCAACCCCTGAGCCCCATACCCAGCCCCTTTTATATTTTATTTAGATACAGCATCTCACTGAGTTGCTCAGTGTCTGGCTAAGTTGCTGAGGCTGGCCTCCAACTTGCTATCCTCCTGCCTCAGCCTCCTGAGCTGTTGGAATATGGTTCATATGTTTAATTATTGAGATAAATAAAATCATTGGCACATGTTTAAATAAGGAAAAGTAAGCCAGGCACCATAGCACACATCTTTAGCCATAGTTACTCTGGATACTGAGGCAAGAGGATGGTTTGAACCCAGGAGTTCCAGGACTGCCTGGGGAACATAGTGAGACCCTGAAAAATAGGAAATGAAAAGGGAAAAGAAAAAGATAAATTAAGAAAAAACAATAGAGAGAAAAATTTTAAATGTAAAGCCTAGGTGTGGTTGTACACACGTATAATCCCAGCACCTCAGGAGGCTGAGGCAGGAGGATTGAGAGTTGGAGGCCAGCCTTGGCAATTTGGGGAGACCCTGTCTCTAAATAAAATACAAAAAAGGAGGAAGGGAAGATGGCGGCGATGGGAGTGCATCACCCCAGTGCGCCGCGTCACTGTGCGGGAGAAAGACGAGGTGAAATGGCTGAAAACTACCTTGTTGGGAATTTCCAGTGAAATTGAGGTGCTCCAGAATCTAGAGGAGGGATTTACATCGCGCGGGGTTCGGCTGCGGGGGCTCGGTCACGGGCGATTTCTCCACACGGAGGGTGGCAGAGCCTCGTCGGCGGACCGCCCCGCGGTCTGCGCTGCGCGCTGAGTAGCGGCGAGGTACCGGAGCGGGAGTACAGTGATGCAGATTCTGGGGGCTCCTGCCAGTGGTGCAATGGCCGTGCTTAGTGCTGAGTTCCGGCTTTGAGACAGAGGAGAGAAGCGGTCCAGTTCGGTTCTCGACACCGGTCGGACCACGGAGGAAGACAGCAGCCACCATCTTGGAGAGCTGATGTAATCATCCCTGTTTTCTACTGATCTCAGCTCATTCAACTACGGGACAGGTGATTTCAGGCTGGTATTTGCCTGTGTCTCACAGACAGATCGCTCAGGCTCGGGGCTGGAGAACCTGAGGAGAATACTCCTCGGGGCTCGCTCCTGGCAAGGCATGCGATGGGCTTTGAGCGGCCGGATTCTAGTTCCCCAGGCTGCTTTGGCCCAGGGCTGGGGAACCTGCGGGGACTGCGTGCTGAGGCCAGCTCCAAGTGGAACATGCACTGAGGGGCAGCTGGGCTCTGACTCCTGGAACAGTTTTTGCCTGGGGCTGGGGAGCCCGCGGGGACTGCGTCTTTGGGCCTGCTCCTAGCAGAGCGTGCACCGAGCTGGGAGAGTTTGGAGCGGCCGGGCTCGGGCTCCCGGGGCTGCTTTGGCCTGGGGCTGGGGAACCTGCAGGGACTGCTTCTCGGTCCGGGTCCTCCTGGGTGCTGTGGGGGCCTGGGGGGCAGAGTGGAGCTGCCACCTGCGCCCAGAGCAGGCCAAGTGACCCGCCGGTGCGGTATCACGACACCCCAACTGCATCTGGGGCCAAGGAGAGTAGCCGCCCTCGCCTGGAACAGGACCAGCAACCCGACGGCGCAGTAGCCTAATCACCCCATTTGGAGTGGGGGCTGTGCAGAGCCACCGTCTGAGCCTGCAAGGTAGGCAGACCAGCGACCCACTGGCAGGACAGGCCCAGCAGCCTGCCAGTGTGGTGGACAAGTAGCACCGAGGCGGTCACGTCACACAGTTTGGAGTGGGGGTGGAGCAGAGCCGCCGCCCGTGTCCGGAAAAGGCCCAGTGACCCGTTGGAGAGGCAGTCAGGTACCCCCACTGGGAGTGGGGGCTGAGCAGATCTGCTGCCCGAGCCCGCAAGGTAGGCAGAACTGCGACCCACCGGTGGAACAGGCTTAGAGGCTGACCAGCGTGGTAGACACGTCACACCAATTGGAGTAGAGGCGGAGCAGAGCTGCTGCCCACATCCGGATCAGGACCAACGACCCGAGGGCGTGGTAGTTACGTCACCACAATTGGAGTGGGGGCAGAGGAGAGCCGCCACCCGCACCTGCAGGGTGGGCAGACCTGCGACCAACCAGCATGGTAGATAGATCACCCTAATTAGAGGAGGAGCACAGCCACTACCTGCCCTGCAAGGGAGATCTCCCAACTATACAAGAGCAATATAAATAAATAGGGGGAAAATTTCAAAAACACAACAGTTTCACCAAGCAGAAAGAAACACGAGCAGTATGAAAAGACAAGGAAAGAAAGGACCACAAGCAATGCAGGTCAACTCAACTTTAGAAGAGGTAATAGCTGCAACAGAGGGAATGTCAGATAAAGAGTTCAGGATATACATGCTTCAGATGATCTGGAGTCTCAAGGAAGACATGAGACAGCAAAATCAGACAATGAAAGATCACTTTGACAAGGAACTACATAAACGAATCCAGGAAGTAAAAGATCAATTTCACAGGGAGATAGAGGTAATAAAAAACAAACAAATAGAAATCCTAGAAATGCAGGAAGCAATAAACCAACTTAAAACCTCAATTGAAAATACTACCAGCAGAGAAGAACACTTAGAAGATAGAACATCACACAATGAAGACAAAGTATTTCAACTTGAAAAGAACATAGACAGCTCAGCAAGTCTGCTAAGAAACCATGAGCAGAATATCCAAGAAATATGGGATAACATTAAAAGACCAAACTTAAGAGTCATTGGGATACAGGAAGGCACAGAGCTCCAAACCAAAGGAATGAGAAATCTATTCAATGAAATAATATGAGAAAACTTCCCAGACCTGAAGAATGAAACAGAATCCCAAATCCTAGAAGCCTACAGGACGCCGAATGTGCAAAATCATAAGAGATCCACACCTAGACACATTATAATGAAGATGCCCAACATACAGAATGAGGAGAGAATTTTAAAGCTACAAGAGAAAGGAAGCAGATTACATTTAGGGGTAAACCAATCAGGATAACAGCTGATCTCTCAACACAGACTCTGAAAGCTAGAAGATCCTGGAATAACATATTTGAAACACTGAAAGAAAATGGGTTCCAACCCAGATTCGTGTATCTGGCGAAATTAAGCTTCAGGATGGAAGATGAAATTAAAACCTTCCACAATAAACAAAAGTTAAAAGAATTCGCACCTAGAAAACCATCTCTTCAAAAAATCCTTGGCAAAACATTACAGGAAGAGGAAATGGAAAATAACATTGAAAACCAACAGTGGGAGGTAGGACAGTAAAGGGGGAAAGTAATCAAAGAGGAAAACAAATCAGGTTTAGTAACATTAATAAACAAATATGGCTGGAGGAACAAACCATATCTCAATAATAACCCTAAATGTTAATGGCTTAAACTCACCAATTAAGAGACACAGGCTAGTGGAATGGCTCACAAAACAAGACCCAACAATATGCTGCCTACAGGAGACGCATTTGATAGGAAAAGATGTACATAGACTGAAGGTGAAAGGTTGGGAAAAATTCATTCCACTCATATGGACTGCAGAAACAAGCAGGAGTGTCCATACTCATATCAAATAAAATAGATTTCAAGCCAAAGTTAATCAAAAGGGATAAAGAGGGACACTGCATACTGCTCAAGGGAACCATACACCAACAAGACATAACAATCATAAATATATATATGCCCCAAACAATGGTGCAGCTATGTTCATTAAGCAAACTCTTCTCAAGTTCAAGAGTCTAATAGACCACCATACAATAATCATGGGAGACTTCAACACACCTCTCTCTCCACTGGACAGATCTTAAATAAGGAAACTATAGAACTCAATAACACAGTTAACAACCTAGACTTAACTGACATATATACAATATAACACCCAACATCAAGTAGTTACACTTTTTTCTCAGCAGCACATGAATCCTTCTCAAAAATAGATCATATGTTATGTCACAGGGCAACTCTTAGACAATATAAAGGAGTAGAGATAATACCATGCATCTTATCTCATCATAATGGAATGAAACTGAAAATCAACGATAAAAGAAGGAAGGAAAAATCATGAATCACTTGGAGAATGAACAATAGGTTACTGA
The DNA here is from genome assembly GCF_964194105.1 of Spermophilus citellus. NCBI lineage: Eukaryota > Metazoa > Chordata > Mammalia > Rodentia > Sciuridae > Spermophilus > Spermophilus citellus. Next base: position 2,420,675 of record NW_027673039.1, on the reverse strand, counting down.
ATGATCAATGGGTTATAGAAGACATTAAGGAGGAAATTAAAAACTTCTTAGAATTAAATGAAAACACAGACACAACATATCGGAATCTATGGGACACATTGAAAGCAGTTCTAAGAGGAAAATTCATTGCTTGGAGCTCATTCCTTAAAAAAAGAAAAAAAAAAAACAACAAATAAATGATCTCATACTTCATCTCAAAATCCTAGTAGAAGAAGAGCAAAACAACAGCAAAAGAAGTAGAAGGCAAGAAATAATTAAAATCAGAGCTGAAATTAATGAAATCAAAACAAAAGAAACAATTGAAAAAATTGACAAAACTAAAAGTTGGTTCTTTGAAAAAATAAATAGAATCGACAGACCCTTAGCCATGCTAACGAAGAGAAGAAGAGAGAGAACCCAAATTACTAGCATATGGGATGAAAACGGCAATATCACAACAGACACTTCAGAAATACAGAAGATAATCAGAAATTATTTTGAATCCTTATACTCCAATAAAATAGAAGGTAGTGAAGGCATCAATAAATTTCTTAAGTCATATGATCTTCCCAGATTGAGTCAGGAAGATATAGACAACCTAAACAGACCAATAACAATAGAGGTAATAGAAGAAACCATCAAAAGACTACCAACTAAGAAAAGTCCAGGACCAGATGGGTATACAGCAGAGTTTTACAAAACTTTTAAAGAGGAACTAACACCAATACTTTTCAAGCTATTTCAGGAAATAGAAAAAGAGGGAGAACTTCCAAATACATTCTACGAGGCCAACATCACCCTGATGCCTAAACCAGACAGAGACACCTCAAAGAAAGAAAACTACAGACCAATATCTCTAATGAACCTAGATGCAAAAATCCTCAATACAATTCTGGCGAATCGGATACAAAGGCACATCAAAAAAATTGTGCACCATGATCAAGTAGGATTCATCCCTGGGATGCAAGGATGGTTCAATATATGGAAATCAATAAATGTTATTCACCACATCAATAGACTTAAAGATGAGAACCATATGATCATCTCGATAGACACAGAAAAAGCATTTGACAAAGTACAGCATCCCTTTATGTTCAAAACATTAGAAAAACTAGGGATAACAGGAACTTACCTCGACATTGTAAAAGCTATCTATGCTAAGCCTCAGGCTAGCATCATTCTGAATGGAGAAAAATTGAAGTCATTCCCTCTAAAATCTGGAACAAGACAGGGATGCCCCCCTATCACCACTTCTATTCAATATAGTTCTCGAAACACTGGCCAGAGCAATTAGACAGACGAAAGAAATTAAAGGCATAAAAATAGGAAAAGAAGAACTTAAATTATCACTATTTGCAGATGACATGATTCTATACCTAGAAGACCAAAAAGGGTCTACAAAAAAACTACTAGAACTAATAAATGAATTCAGCAAATTGGCAGGATATAAAATCAACACACATAAATCAAAGGCATTTCTGTATATCAGCGACAAAACTTCTGAAACGGAAATGAGGAAAAACACTCCATTCACAATATCCTCAAAAAAAAAAATAAAATAAAACACTTGGGAATCAACCTACCAAAAGAGGTGAAAGACCTATAAAATGAAAACTACAGAACCCTAAAGAAAGAAATAGAAGAGGATCTTAGAAGATGGAAAAATATACCTTGTTCATGGATAGGAAGAACTAACATCATCAAAATGGCAATATTATCAAAAGTTTCCTATAGGTTTAATGCAATGCCAATCAAAATCCCAATGGCATTTCTTGTAGAAATAGATAAAGCAATCGTGAAATTCATATGGAAAAATAAAAGACCCAGAATAGCAAAAACAATTCTAAGCAGGAAGTGTGAATAAGGTGGTATAGGGATACCAGATTTCAAACTATATTACAGAGCAATAGTAATAAAAACAGCATGGTACTAGTACCAGAACAGGCGGGTGGACCAATGGTACAGAATAGAGGACACAGAGACTAATCCACAAAGCTACAACTATCTTATATTTGATAAAGGAGCTAAAAACATGCAATGGAGAAAGAATAGCATCTTCAACAAATTGTGTTGGGAAAACTGGAAATCCATATGCAACAAAATGAAACTGAATCCCCTCCTCTTGCCATGCACAAAAGTCAACTCAAAGTGGATCAAGAAGCTAGATATCAAATCAGAGACTCTCCGTCTGATAGAAGAAAAATTTGGCTCCAATCTACAGATTGTGGGGATGGGCACAAAATTCCTTAATAGGACACCCATAGCACAAGAGTTAATAACAAGAATCAACAAATGGGACTTTCTTAAACTGAAAAGTTTTTCTCAGCAAGAGAAACAATAAGAGAGGTAAATAGGGAGCCTGCATAATGGGAACAAATTTTTAGTCATCACACTTCAGATAGAGCCCTAATATCCAGAGTATACAAAGAACTCAAAAAATTAGACAATAAGAAAACAAATAACCCAATCAACAAATGGGTCAAGGACATGAACAAACACTTCACAGAGGAGGACATACAATCAATCAACAAGTACATGAAAAAATGCTCACCATCTCTAGCAGTCAAGGAAATGCAAATCAAAACCACCCTAAGATACCACCTCACCCCAGTAAGATTGGCAGCCATTATGAAGTCAAACAACAATGAGTGCTGGTGAGGATGTGGGGAAAAGGGTACTCTTGTACACTGCTGGTGGGACTGCAAATGGGTGTGGCCAATTTGGAAAGCAGTATGGAGATTCCTGGGAAAGCTGGGAATGGAACCACCATTTGACCCAGCTACTGCCCTTCTCGGACTATTTCCTGAAGACCTTAAAAGAGCACACTACAGGGATACTGCCACATCGATGTTCATGGCAGCAAAATTCACAATTGCTAGACTGTGGAATCAACCCAGATGCCCTTCAATAGATGAATGGATAAAAAAAAAAATGTGGCATTTATACACCATGGAGTATTACGCAGCACTAAAAAATGACAAAATCACGGAATTTGCAGGGAAATGGATGGCACTAGAGCAGATTATGCTTAGTGAACCTAGCCAATCCCTAAAAAACAAATACCAAATGTCTTCTTTGATATAATGAGAGCAACTAAGAACAGAACAGGGAGGAAGAGCAGGAAGAAAAGATTAACATTAAACAGAGACATGAGGCGGGAGGGAAAGGGAGAAAAAAAGGGAAATCACATGGAAATGGAGGGAGACCCTCATTGTTATACAAAATTACATATAAGAGGTTATGAGGGGAATGGGATAACAAACATGGAGGAAAATGAATTACAGTAGATGGGGTAGAGAGAGAAGATGGGAGGGGAGGGGAGGAGGATAGTAGAGGATAGGAAAGGTAGCAGAATAAAACAGTCACTAATATGGCAGTATGTAAAAATGTGATGTGTAACCGATGTGATTCTGCAATCTGTATTTGGGGTAAAAATGGGAGTTCATAACCCACTTGATTCTAATGTATGAAATATGATTTGTCAAGAGGTTTGTAATGTTGTGAACAACCAATAAAAACAAAATTAAAAAAAAAAAATTATACACCATGATCAAGTAGGATTCATCCCTGGGATGCAAGGCTGGTTCAATATACGGAAATCAATAAATGTTATTCACCACATCAATAGACTTAAAAATAAGAACCATATGATCATCTCGATAGATGCAGAAAAAGCATTTGACAAAGTACAGGATCCCTTTATGTTCAAAACACTAGAAAAAATAGGGAGAACAGGATCATACCTCAATATTGTAAAAGCAATCTATGATAAGCCACAGGCCAGCATCATTCTGAATGGAGAAAAATTGAAGGCATTCCCTCTAAGATCTGGAACAAGACAGGGATGCCCTCTCTCACCACTTCTGTTCAACATAGTCCTCGAAACACTGGCCAGAGCAATTAGACAGATGAAAGAAATTAAAGGCATAAATATAGGAAAAGAAGAACTTAAATTATCACTATTTGCAGATGATATGATTCTATACCTAACAGACCCAAAAGGGTCTACAAAGAAACTATTAGAGCTAATAAATGAATTCAGCAAAGTGGCAGGATATAAAATCAACACGCATAAATCAAATGCATTCCTGTATATCAGCGACAAATCCCCTGAAAAGGAAATGAGGACAACTACTCCATTCACAATATCCCCCCAAAAAATAAAATACTTAGGAATCAACCTACCAAAAGAGGTGAAAGATGTATACAATGAAAACTACAGAACCCTAAAGAGGGATATAGAAGAAGACCTCAGAAGATGGAAAAATATACCCTGTTCATGGATAGGCAGAACTAACATCATCAAAATTGCGATATTACCAAAAGTTCTCTATAAGTTCAATGTATGCCAATCAAAATCCCAACAGCATTTCTTGTAGAAATAGATAAAACAATCATGAAATTCATATGGAATAATAAAAGACCCAGAATAGCAAAAACAATGCTAAGCAGGAAGTGTGAATCAGGCGGTATAGTGATACCAGACTTCAAACTATACTACAGAGCAATAGTAACAAAAACAGCATGGTACTGGTACCAAAACAGGCGGGTGGACCAATGGTACAGAATAGAGGACACAGTAACCAATCCACAAAACTACAACTATCTTATATTTGATAAAGGGGCTAAAAGCATGCAATGGAGGAAGGATAGCATCTTCAACAAATGGTGTTGGGAAAACTGGAAATCCATTTGCATCAAAATGAAACTGAATCCCTTTCTCTCGCCATGCACAAAACTTAAATCAAAATGGATCAAGGAGCTTGATATTAAATCAGAGACATGGCATCTGATAGAAGAAAAAGTTGGCTATGATCTACATACTGTGGGGTCGGGCTCCAAATTCCTCAATAGGACACCCATAGCGCAAGAGTTAACAACTAGAATCAACAAATGGGACTTACTCAAACTAAAAAGTTTTTTTCTCAGCAAAAGAAACAATAAGAGAGATAAACAGGGAGCCTACATCCTGGGAACAAATCTTTATTCCACACACTTCAGATAGAGCCCTAATATTCAGAGTATACAAAGAACTCAAAAAATTAGACAATAAGATAACAAATAACCCAATCTAAAAATGGGCCAAGGACCTGAACAGACACTTCTCAGAGGAGGACATACAATCAATCAATAAGTACATGAAAAAATGCTCACCATCGCTAGCAGTCAGAGAAATTCAAATCAAAACCACCCTAAGATACCATCTCACTCCAATAAGATTGGCAGCCATTATGAAGTCCAACAACAACAAGTGCTGGAGAGGATGTGGGGAAAAGGGTACACTTGTTCATTGTTGGTGGGACTGCAAATTGGTGCAGCCAATTTGGAAAGCAGTATGGAGATTTCTTGGAAAACTGGGAATGGAACCACCATTTGACCCAGCTATTGCCCTTCTCGGACTATTTCCTGAAGACCTTAAAAGAGCACACTACAGGGATACTGCCACATCGATGTTCATAGCAGCACAATTCACAATTGCTAGACTGTGGAATCAACCCAGATGCCCTTCAATAGATGAATGGATAAAAAAAAAATGTGGCATTTATACACCATGGAGTATTACTCTGCTTTAAAAAATGACAAAATCATAGAATTTGGAGGGAAATGGATGGCATTAGAGCAGATTATGCTAAGTGAAGCTAGCCAATCCTTAAAAAACAAATGCCAAATGACTGCTTTGATATAAGGGGAGTAACCAAGGACAGGGTAGGAACAAAGAGCTTGAGGAGAAGATTAACATTAAACAGGGATGAGAGGTGGGAGGGAAAGGGAGTGAGAAGGGAAATCGCATGGAAATGGAAGGTGATCCTTAGGGTTATACAAAATTACATATAAGAGGAAAGGAGGGGTAAGAGAAAAATAATACAAGTGGAAGAAATGATTTACAGTAGACGGGGTAGAGAGAGAAAAGGGGAGGGGAGGGGAAGGGATGGGAGGGGAAGGGGGATAGTAGAGAATAGGATAGACAGCAGAATACATCAGTCACTAGAATGGCAATATGTAAATCAATGGAAGTGTAACTGATGTGATACAGCAATCTGTATACGGGGTAAAAATGGGAGTTCATAACCCACTTGAATCAAACTGTGAAATATGATATATTAAGAACTATGTAATGTTTTGAATGACCAACAATAAAAAAAGAAAATTGTTACAAAAAAATAAATAAATAAAATAAAATACAAAAAGGGCTGGGGACGGGCCTCAGGGGTGAAGTGCCCCTGGGTTAAATCCCTGGTACCAAAAAAAATAAAAATAAAAAGCCTAAGTTCAATGTGACACAAAGCTTAGCTTTTGGACACAGTTCAGAATTAGAACTCTTCAGTTTACCATAAGTGACACATAGGGGCTGGGGTGGCTCAGCGGCCATGGTTGTGAGAGAGAGAGGGAGAGAGAGAGAGAGAGAGAGAGAGAGAGAGAGAGAGAGAGAGAGAGAGAGAGAGAGAGAGAGAGAGCCCATAGTTGAGTGCTTACAAGGACCTGCTGGGGAAAATCAAAAGGCAGAGCCAGTCCCACAGAGAGGCACCGCAGAAAGACAGATTGCCAGCCACCAGGAAATCAGATGGCTGTGGGGGGTGAAACAGGGTCCCATGACATCTCCCCACTTCCAAACACTACACCTTTCCACTGCAATTTCTTTCCTTCAGCATTAAATCAAAAGCTCCCCAAGTAGACTTCTTAGTCTTTTTATTTATTTATTATTTATTTGGGTACCAGGGATGGAACCCAGGGGCCCTCGACAACTGAGCCCTTTCCCCAGCTCTTTCTATATTTTATTTAGAGACAGAGTCTCACTGAGTTGCTCAGGGCCTCACTAAGTTGCTGAGGCTAGCCTCCAACTTGTGATCCTTCTACCTCAGCCTCCCAAGGTAGGCTGGCTGCTCTTGCCTGTCTTGTCAACAGCACCAAAAGAACATGAGCAGTCCAATCAACACATCACAGAAGCATTTTTAAGATGAAAGGATTCAAAGCACCTGAGAAGTAACAGCCATCTGTCACTCCAACGTGACACTCACGGATAGCCCTGTGGAAGTACTCCATCAGCACCTCTGTGTTCTTGATCTCCATGGAGTAAACTTTGCTCCCCACCATGGGGCAGAAAGTCACCTTATTCCCAAGCTCTTGAGCAATTGCCAGGGCCAGGGCTTTCTACAGAGGCAAGAAAGTAAAGGTTTTCATTTTATAGCCTTGAAAACATAATTCAAAGCCATCTATAAAAAATTTATTCAAGAGGCTGAACATGGTGTCGCACACTTGTGATCCCTGAGACTCAGGAGGCTGAGGCAGAAGGATGGCAAGGTGGAGGCCAGCCTCAGCCACTTAGCAAGGCCCTGAGCAACTCATTGAGACCTTGTCTCTAAATGAAATATAAAAGGGTTGGGGATGGAGCTCAGGGGTTAAGCATACCTGGGTTCAATCCCTTGGACCAAATAAATAAATAACACTAACAAATCAGGAAGGATTTATTACATTACCTTCATTTTATGTTAAAAAGTCGGTGAATACTGGATAATATGTGAGACCAAATCTGGAAGTGGTGGGTTGGTCTGCACAAGCTCCCCCTTACCATGCCCTGTGGTCAACTATAAATTGATGCTCAGTACCCTAAATTCAGTTGGCAGATGCTAAAGAGAACCAGATGGAACAGACATCTCATCAAATAACAAGTTATGGAAAGCAAATGCTCTTAAGTGGGCCCAGGACTGGGAAATGCCATGGCCTCTGAGTGCCATTTCATCCTCCCTCATCTCTGAAATGAGAATGAGGTCAGACCCCAGGTGTGTGGGCCACACAGAGCCTCCTGAGTTGCTGAGGGCCTAACTAAGTTGCTGATGCTGGCCTCAAACTTTTGTTCCTCCTGCCTCAGCCTCCCAAGCTGCTGGGACAAGGTCAACTGGAGCTACTGCTTCAAAGATGGCCCAGGGAAGGCTCCTCTTAGATTTTTCTTTTCAATACCCTTTGGTGAAACCTCTGAGCAGCCAACCTGGGGATGATCAGTGATCACTGTCAGGCAAAATCCACTAGCCCGTGGGGCAGAGGCTGGATCTAGTTCTGATCTTCTCCCTGTTTTCCAGTGTGGTCTTGAGCACACAGTATTACTGATGCTGATGGCCTCACCTGGCAAATTAAAATACTGTTTAGATTATAAGGAGCCAATAAGGTGCCTGCAGGATGGTTTGGTTGGGACCATGTAGTCTTAGATGTGCCTTTAAAATTGGCTTTTTTGTGGGGGGATTGAACCCAGGGGCACTCAAACCCTGAGCCCCATTCCCAGCCCTATTGGGTATTTTATTTAGCGACAGGGTCTCCCTGAGTTGCTGAAGGCCTTGCTTTTGCTGAGGCTGGCCTCAAACTCACTATCCTCCTGCCTCAGCCTCCCAAGCAAGCCACTGGGATTAAAGGCATGTGCCACTGTGCCCAGCTCTTGCCATTTTTTGAACCTTAGGATCTTTCATATAGAAATCCAGCTATTTGGCTTCTTTTGAGAAACCTGATCTGGACACAGTGGCCCTCTTTTAGTGACAGGGCACCACATCTTTGGGCTTGAGCAAGTCATGATGCTTACCTTGCTGCGCGAATGGTTAGTCACCTGAGTTAGCAAGCCCAAAGCATGTGTTCTAATAGCAAAGGGAAAATGTCTAGAATGGAGCACAGTGGGATGCGATTCCAACACCACAAGGCCCAGGGGAGGCCACAGGTGGCTCTGAACACCTGTTTTATTTTTCTGGTTCTGGGAATGGAACCCAGAGCCTTGTATGGGCCAGGCAGCTGCTCCACCACTGAGCCCCAGGCCCAACATTTTTATTTAGAGGCAGGGTCTCACTGAGCTGCTGAGGCTGAACTCCACCCTGAGATCCTCCTGCCTCATACTCCCGAATTGCTGTTCACCAGTGTGAGCCACTATGCCTGGTTTTCATGTCCACCTTCTACCCAGAATGACTCTTCCCTGTTCTTTCACAGCCTCCAACTCCCCATTCTCAGTTTCCAGTGTAGAAAGACTGATCACATCCCACTGAACAGCATCCCTTCCTCCATCCACCTAATACTGAAGGGGTGACCATTACCCTTGCATCCAAATAGGATAAATACTTGGGTAAGAATGGCTCCATGTCTGTTCAGATTTCTTCAATTAAAAGCTCATGAAAGGGGCTGGGACGGGGCTGGGTCTCAGAGGTGGAGCACTCGCCTAGCATGTAAGGGGCCCTGTATTTCATCCTCAGTGCCACATAATAGTAAATCAATAAAACAAACATATTGTGTCCAACTACAACTAAAAAAATATGATACTATTAAAAAAAACTCATCTAAGAAAGGCACAAATACCTTCCCTTTCCTATGGAGCTCTATAAATCTCACTGATATTTCCATAGCTTGTCATCTTGAAAGTTTAACTTGTATTTTTTTGATATTTTAATATTATCAGACCTCCCAACTGATAAATCAATACCCACAAAGATGCATCCCAGATCTTTATGGTGTTTATTTTTGAACAGGGTCGCATTACTTATATTTATTTTTAATTTTTTTTCTTCAAAACAAGTTTAATTTTGTTCCAGGCCCAAATTAGGGGAAGAACTTAAATCTAAAAAATGCTCAAAAATCAAGCCATTATAAAGTTAAGCACCCCTCTCCTTAGCAATAAGTATTGAACTGATATAGGTGACTCAAGTGATATAACTGATTTAGGTGTATATGGACACAACATAATGCCTTTATCTTTATGTGGTTCTTAGGATCAAACCGGGTCTCGCCCATGCTAGGCGAGTGCTCTAAAGCTGAGCCACAATTCCAGCCCGCTAAATTGTATTTTATGGATTAAGAAATTGAGAGCTGGGAGTGGGGGTCACATCTGTCATTCCAGCAGCTTGGGAGGCTGAGGTGGGAGGATGGCTCTTTGGAGGCCAGCCTCAGCAACTTAGCAAGGCCCTGAGCAACTCATCGAGAACCTGTCTCTAAATAAAATACAAAAAGTGCTGGGGACGGGGCTCAGGGGTTAAGCACCCCTGGGTTAGATCCCTGGTAGCTAAAAAAAAAAAAAAGGATTTCTCAGTCTTTCCTCTGTTTTTTGGGGACAACCTTGCAGTGCAGGTTGCTTGGCAGCATTGCTGGCCTCTAACACTGGATAACAGGAGTCCTCCAACCAGATTTTGAAAACCACAAGGTACGACTCTCCAGATACTGGCAAATATCACTTGGGGGGCAAAACCAGGAGAGGTTGAAAATCACTACAGAGTTAATCTCACCTAGCTGGACTTCCAGAAAGAGCACACAGAGAACAGGAACAGCCCACAGCTCAGGGGTTCAGAGCTAGTGACTGTTTACACCAACAACACTAAACAGTGAGACTCAGAAAGCCCTGGGGACATCAAGAAAGGGAAATCAGGGGAGGGTGTCCTATCCAAAAATACCTCCAAAACATCCAGAAAGAAAGGTTCCAACCCTGAAAATCAGACTTCTTAAGAGCAACACTTTGAAGACAAAAAGTACCAAATAACAGAGAAAAACTGCACTGAAGGAAACAGCTATCATGCTCGTGCTGTGGCGCAGGCATGTCATCCCAGCAGCTTGGGAGGCTGAGGCAGGAGGATCACAAGTTAGAGGCCAGCCTCAGTGAAAGCGAAGCAACTAAGTGAGACCCTGTCTCTAAATAAAATGCAAAAAGTACTGAGGATGGGGCTCAGTGGTCAAGAGTTCCTGAGTTAAATTCTTGAGGTTCAATTCTTGGTAAGCTCCCACCCAAAAAAAATGGAAGACGACTTGGACAAGCTAATGTTCCTGTAAGTGCACACTGTATGGCATTCCAGCCTCAAAAATCTCCCCCAGACACAGGAATTCTTCATCCACCATCAGACGCCACACAACACACCCTGGCAACTCCATATGTACAACTTCAAAATTAGAATTCAAGATTTTATTTCATAGCTGCTTGTGGTTCTGCTTCTGAAAGGTCAGGAGCCTGCCCCAGGCCTCCCAGCTCATCAATCAATACCCACCAAGATGCAGCCCAGAACTTTATGGTGTCTATTTTTGAACAGGGTTGCATTAAGTCACTTAGAGCCTGGTGAAAGTGCTGAGGCTGGCCTCCAACATGTGATTCTCCTGTCTCAGCCTCCAGAGTCAATAAGATGACAGTCAGGGGCCACGACCCCTGGTAAGAGCCCACTTCTTTACATACAACAGCGCAGGCTCCTACTCTCCTGTGCCAAGAGGCCCTTCCAGAGAACAAGCCATGCCCAGACCAGGAGCTCTGGGGAGCCTGAGGATCTGGCCGATTCCCTTGCAGATCCCAATAAGCTCCACCGTGTGTCCTCTTCTGTCCCCTGGAAAGCCTGACTCTGAAGAAGAATTATCAAACCCTCTGCCCAATTCCAGCATTTAAAATCAGTCAGCAGTTTGAAGCTCAGCACTCAACTGAGCCATTTTGTGCCATCAGGAGACTGTCTGTTTCTCTGCACGGAAAACACTAGAAGCCCCTTAAAGATCAAAAGTGTGTTTTTGTTATTTGTCAATCATGTGCATAGCCAAAATAGTGGTGGGCAAAGTTCACCTTCGAAAAAATACTGGCTGACTCATTTTTGCTCCTCCAATAATGTGCCACAGAAGATTTTTTTAATGTTTTTTAAATTGTTCATGGACATAATATCTTTGTTTTAATTTTTAAATATTTATATTTTAGTTGTAGTTGGGCACAATACCTTTATTTCACTTATTTATTTTTATGTGGTGCTGAGGATCAAATCCAGGGTCCTGCATGTGCGAGGCGAGCGCTCTACCACTGAGCCACAGCCACAGCCCATCACAAATTTTTAGGAGGCCTTGGAGCAACAGAAAGGGATTCTTAGCTGGGTGCGGTGGTGTACACCTATAATCCTACCACTCAGGAGGCTGAGGCAGGAGGATCACGAGTTGGAGGCCAGCCTCAGCAACTTAGCAAAGCCCTTAGCAACTTTAGCAAGACCTTGGCTCTAAATAAAATACAAAAAAGAGATGTGGCTCAGTGGTTAAGTGCCCCCGAGTTCAATCACTGGTTTAAAAAAAAAAGAAGAAAAGAAAAGAAAAAGAGATGCATTTCCCAAGCAAAGAAGACTTGAAAGAGTTCAAGGACCATCCCAGCAACCAGACCCCTCAGAGGACTCTCCTCCCCCTCTAGCCAGGATGATTTTTATTCTAGAAATATGAGTTTGAGATTAGATTCCTTTCTTAAACACACATGTGACCCATGTCACTAAACAAAGACTAGTTAAGATGTATATTCCATTTGTCACGACGTGAGTTTCGTCCTCTTGGGCAGCAGAAATCAAAGAGAACACAAGGACCTTTCCAGTTCCCAGAGGTCCCGCACACAGCATGGCTCTTCCTGCCATCTTCTTGCTTTTGATGAACTCTACTATGTCGCCACATGCCTGCAGCACAGAGGGAAGAAATGGTCACTATTACTGTGTTTCAGTGAGGAAAAAAAATGAAGTCCCTGTTCCAAATGATTCACAGACTCGTCCAACTAACCCTGGGCACCAGCACCCTCCAGGCACTGCTGTGGATGCCCTGACAGTGGAGGTGTGAGAGAAAAGTCTGCTAGGCACTGTGGCCCACACCTGTCATCCCAGGTATGGGAGGCTGAGGCAGGAGGATGTCAGTTCAAAACCAGCCTCAGCCAAAGTGAGGCCCTGAGCAACTCAGAGAGACCCTGTCTCTAAATAAAATGCAAAATAGGGCTGGGGAGGAGCTCCGGGGTTGAGGACTCCCCAAGTTCAATTCCTGATATCCTCCACCACAAATAAAGAGACATAGACAATAAACCAGAGGCTTTTCTTTGGCCCTTTCTCTTAATAGGAGGCTCCAAGGCCAGTTAACAGCTCATATAAATTGCAGGTTTCTGTAGCTGCTCAGCCTCCAGGGAGACCACTGGCCATGACTCTAGGGTCCAGCAGCTTAGAGGTGGTGGAGTGCAAATCCTAAGCTCTCATTACTAAACTTGGTGGCCAATGGATGGGCCATTATTTTCTGCAAAATAATAATAATAATAATAATAATAATAATAATAATAATAATAATATACAGTAAGTGCTGGGACTTGGTACAGTTGCCACTTAACAAAAGTAGACCTGACTGGAAAAAAGAATGCTTGGTCAGGACATGGTGGCATAGGCCTATCATCCCAGGGCACCTGGAGGCTGAGGCAGGAGGACTGCAAGGTGGAGGCCAGCCTCAGCAGCTCAGCCAGACCCTGTCTTGGAATAAACACAAAAAAAGGCCGCAGTGTGGCTCCGCGGGCAGTGCCCCTTGGTAAAGTCCGGGCACCAAAGTGACACTGAGTCTGGGCGAACTCCTGGATGGTCCCCCCGCCCCCCCCCCCGTTCCCCCCTGGCCCAGCCCGCTGCCCCTCTCGTGCGTTCTTCTGGCCCAGGAGCCCCACGGCCGCCTGCTTGGCCAGGGCACTCTCCATGAGCCCCAACCCCTGCCCATGGCTGTGTGGCACAATGCACGGCATCTACATGGTGCTCTCCACCTCCTGGATCTTCAAGGTGCCAGCTGGGAGCCCAACCCATGCGGAACCATGAGCCACTACCCTTCACCTTCCCAGGGGTTACCAAGTGGCTGTTGGTAGGGCAGCTGGCAAGAGCCCACCTCTGTCGGCGCCCCATTGGAGGATATTGGAACACCGCCACTCTCCATTGGCTCAGGCGTGCGCTCAACACAGCTGCCTGTAGAGCTCCGCCCACACACTTCCTGCTGTGTCACTGGGTTGGCTTCCCTGGCAACAGTGTTTCTGGCTTGCTCTGCCGGTGTGAGCGCAGAAGGACAGAGCCCTGGAGTTTTGCTTCCTGGCTGAGGAGCTGAGGGAGGGTGGGGGGATGGGGTGCCCCCAGGAGCATTTTTTTGGGTATTTGTTTGGCACAGGGGATTGAAACAAGGGGCTCTAAATCACTGAGGCACAGCCCCAGCCCATTTTTGTATTTTATTTAGAGACAGGGTCTCACTAAATATCTTAGGGCCCTGCTAATTTTCTGAGGCTGGCCTCCAACTTACCATCCTCCTGCCTCAGCCTCCAAAGCCACTGGTATTAGAGGTGTGCACCACCATGCCTGGCACCTCCTCAGAATCTTATTAAATGAGTGAGAATTTATTAGAAGCAAATGGCATTGCACCATTTGGCAGATGAAAAGAAGGCATCCAGAGGAAAATAGAACTTCCAGAGATAAATGAGCTCACAGGAGGTTGAAAACACGCCTGAGATCCAGTCCAGCTGGGGGAATGCTGGTGCCCATGTGATTTCTTTGTCCTCTCTAGTCTGACTTTGAGATGTAATTATTTTATTCGGATCATTGACATCATTATTTAGTTGATGTTTGCCTCTTTCCCTCTACTGCTTTACATTATGAAGGTGGAGAACACATATTTACCATTTTAATTTTAATTTTGGAATGTGGTACACAGTCTACAAACCAGCTTCTAGATAAGACTTCTTATGAATTCAAAGAAGGTTCTAGAAAACACCCACCTGCACACTCACACACACTGTTGAATCCATGGTCTTTATTTTTATACTATGGATTGAACCCAGGGGCACTTTACCACTGAGCCCCATACCCACCTGTTTTTATATTTTATTTACAGACAAGGTCTCACTGAGTTGATTAGGGACTCAATAAGTTGCTGAGGCTGGTCTCCAGCTTGAAATCCTCCTGCCTCAGCCTCCCAAGTCACCAGGATGACAGGCATATGCCACTGTGCCTGGCTTCAATTATATTTTTATCCACTAATAGGTACTAAAGTGCCAGATCAATGCAATGAAACATACACCAATGATAATTCGGAGAACTACCTTCCAGAACAATGAACTGGACAATCCATCTCTGCCACCTCTCAGTTTCTCACTCCCATCAACTTTCACCTTAAGTCCTTCCACCTCTCTTCTCTCCAGCCCAAGACTGAGGCCCTCAGTCACTTGTTTTTTAACTCTTCTGCTCCCTGCCTGCCTTGACCTCTGTCCCATCTGAGCTTTGAACCTCCAAGCCCAGTGTCAAGCCTGCCTTTTCTTCTGTACTGCTGCTCAGGAGGAGAAAGTCACTCATGGTTCCCCAGGAGCCCTTGTGTCATCATGTCCTCCGACCTCAGCTGAACACTCACAGCTGTGCAAGTGATGATCTAATGTTGTATTAGTTAGAATGTTAGTATAACTGCATTAATGGAGAGACTCAAAACAATGGTGGATAAAGCAAAATAGATGTTATTTATTTTTCTCAGTTGGGCACATTGGTGCATGCTTGTAATCACAGGGCTCAGGAGGCTGAGGCAGGAGGATCTCCAGTTGGAGGCCAGCCTCAGTAATTTAGTGAGATCTAATCTCAAAATAAAACAATAAAATGGCTGGAGATGTGGATCAGTAGTTAAGCACCCATGTTTTCAAGCTCCAGTACCAAAAAAAAAAAAAAAAAAAAGTTATGGTTATCTGCAAGGGATTTCCAAGAAAGAAAAGCAAAGCCCAGAACACAATGGCTTGACTCAATTGTGAATTCTATGATATAATTAAAGAATGAACACCATCCAGGAAAGGTGGTGCACTCCTGTAATCCCAGCAGCTGGGGAGGCTGAGGCAAGAGGATTACAAATTAGAGTCCATCCTCAGAAAAAGTGAGGGCCTAAGCAATTCAGTAAGGCCCTGTCTCTCAATAAAATATAAAAAGAGGCTGGGGATGGGGCTTTGAGTATAAGCACCCCTGGATTCAAACTCCAGTGTCAAAACAAAGAATGAAACAAAATGCATCTCAAACCTTTACCAAATAAATAAATAGGAAGAAATATTTTCTAATATGTTCCCATGAAGCCAGCGTCATCCTGGTAACAGCATCAGGTAAAGATTCTACAAGAAAAAACAGAACAAAACAAAAACCCAAGTAAATATCCCCATGAACATAGACACAAAATTTCTCACAAAAATCTGGTGTTAGTAAACCAAATTCAGCAGCAGGTTTTGTCATTGATTGTGGTGGAGCAAACCCAGGGATGCTCTACCATTGTGCTGTATCCCTTGCTCTCTTGGTGTTTTTATTTTGAGTCACTGTCTTACTAAGGTGTGGAGGCTGACCTCAAACTTTTTGCCATCCTCCTGCCTCAGCCTCCTGAGCCACCTGGATGACAGATGAGTACCATTGTGCCCTGCTGAAATGAGATTCTGCCACCACGTCAGACTTCCTCCACCTCTGATTCAGTGTGGCATTAGCAGATCTGTTCAGTTCTGGGGGTGACAGGGAGCTCAGCTGGAGGCCTGACAGTCTGCTCTGAAGTTGGTGTATGACCCACTGAGGAACACACAGGGTTAATGGCAATTGCTGGCAAGGTAGGTTCCCTCTAGGAAAAGAGAAATTTCCATTTCACTCCTGAAAGCATCTTTAAAGCCCCAAATCCAATTAAAGTGGAAAGTCTAGTAACTTCCTCTGGGCAAATTTATAAAGAATTTAGGATTAATTGGCCTTAATGAAATTGAGTTCATGACTGGCTGTTTGTAAAGAACTCTGAACCACCTCGGTTTCAAAATGGCATTGAAGACAGAGAAATACTCCAGCATCCTATGACCATGAAGAACAAATTCCAAATCATCCAGTTCTGCAGGCAGTTTCCCAGCAGTCATGTCCCCAGGGACTGTGCCCAGCTGGTGGGAAAGAAGGGGACCTGGGGGTGTGCTGTGGAGGAAGATGCCTATAAAGGCTAGTGCTCTGTGGGTGAGTCCCACTTAAGGTAGCATCATGGTACATTTACAGGTGTCCATGAATCCTCAGAGCTGGGCATGGTGGTGCATTTTGTCTTCCCAGCAGCTTGGGAGGCTGAGGCAAGAGGTTCAAAAGTTGGAGGCCAGCTTCAGAAACTTAATGAGGCCCTGAGCAACTCAGCGAAATCCAGTCTCTAAATAAAATACAAAATAGGGCTGGGGATGAGGCTTAGAGGTGAAGCATCCCTGGGTTCCGTCCCCAGTACACACACACACAAAAAAAAAAAAAAAACAGGACAGAAGACCAGCAGCCCTCAGGGTGTGGTGGCCTCAGGAGGGCTGACCTGTGGGCTAACCTCCATGCTCAGTCCTGAGGCTGGCTTCAAACTCAGGTATGTGGCCAGTGTGCAGGGACACGGGGCCGAGGAAGGTTTTTGGCACATCTGGACCACAGAGGGCTGTAGAGATGTCCTTACTAGCCTGCTCTCTCCAAATGACAAGAAGATGGAGAAATGTTGACAGAGGGCTCCAACTCCATGTCAACCCTTCAACAAGCTGGGAACCATCAATGGTGGGCCTTAGTTTCTAAATCTATGAACTACAGCCAAAGACAGGAGCAGCCCTTCCTACTTAGAGGCCTGTTGGGTGAATTACAGACTTGAAAGTATGGAAATACTCATGAAGCTTTAAAGGACTGTTCAAAGTTGGTGACAGCTAGAGATTCAAAAATGTCTGCCAGGTATTGCCACAGGTGATGCTTGAGATGTGTGGGTGCTGTGATTGAAAGACGATAATATGTTTTTACATCTGAGTCAGAGAAGTCTGTTCAGTTTTGCTGCCCACCATAATCTGTTGAGATATGTGCAGAGTCTCACACTCATTACTCATGAAAATAAAACAAGGTTTCTGAGCATGGGAGGAACTTATCCAAATTCCCACAGTTCCTCTGTGATAGAAATGATGGCACATTGCACTCTACCATTTGGGCTCTTCTAGGATTTGGTACAAAGTCCTCTCTAAAGAGTCAGATTGACAAATCTGGGTGGGGAGCAGACTGGGTGTGATGTCACATGCCAGGAACCTTGGCTTCAAGTGAATTATTGCCAGTTTCTGAGACTTGAGTGTCTCCTTTTCCCTTCCCTGTTTACCTGAGATGTATTTATGTCTTTGGAACAACATTCTGTGCTCTCCCTTCTCTGCTAATTGACCACACTGTCCTTGACCCAGAAATTTTCTCCAAGAAGAAGGCAGGATGTTACATGATGCAGAGGATAGAATCTGGCTTTAGGGCCAAACAGATGCAGTTGGATTCCCAGCTTAACCTTTTCTTAATCTGGGAGATTGCACAAGCCATGGTTTCTGAGCCTCAGTTTCCTCATCTGAACTGACTCCTCTGTGGCTCTGAGATGCTTTGAAAATTTAATGAATTAACAAACCCAAATGAAAGAGCCCAGCCTGGGGCCCAGGACTGAGCCAATGCTCAAAGAGAGGGGGCACCTTTGTCTTTCCCCCTCCACAGAAGAAGTTCCATGGGAATAAAGATCAGTGTGTCCCGGGGCAAGACCTTACCAGTTCTAGCCACCAGGGCCTTGAGAAAAAAAGCAAAGATTCAGTGAAATTAGTCCTGAGAAGGCAGTGTGGAACAGTTCAGAAACATGTGGCTAAGATTTCCCTGGGAGAAGAAGGGAAAGTTGCTTCTTGAAAAAAATCTATGTCAGAAAAAAATCCAGGGAATCTTAGGAACAAACACTATTATGTGCAGAGTTGATAGGGCCTTGAAGATCATCTTATCCAGCTCCTTTGACCCATGTGAAAATTGAGGCACAAATAGGTTAGTATTGGGGTCACAGAAGGCATTCATGGAAGACTTCCAACTCCCTCTAGTGTTAATGACACCTCCCATGCAGCCTGGGTGGGACTGGAAGAGGGCCTACCTGTGTCATGGAAAGGAACATAGAACCTGCTCCTATCTTTTGGTGGTCACAAGAGGAACAGGAAAGAAGGTGGGTCCATTAGCAGCATTCGAAGCCTGGACCCCAACTTTTCTGTCCAAGGCCTGGTGGCCTTGCAACGACTCTGATCTGTCAGTGGAAGCTGGCTGGCCAGCCTTTTCTGTCTAAATTCTTTCTGGACCATCCTGCCAAGAAAGAAGAAAATATGCACTCAAAGTGGGGGCTAGGACAGGCAGCATGTCCTTGGAGGTTCTCAACAGCTCTGGAAGTCTTCACACAGGGTCTCTGGAAAAATAAGAGGTGATGTCCCTGCAGAAGATCCATTAGAAACTTCTGTGTGATGGTGACACAAACCATTTCTTCTTCCATAATCATGCTTGCTATAGCCCTGGCTCAGGTCAGACAGCCTGCCATGCATGCACTTTATTTTAAAATATTGAAAAACCAGCCTCTACCTCAGAGCAAAGCCTGTCCAAGGAAGGGACATCACCTTTGTCCTTGGAAAAACCCACAGAGCACTCCTAGGCACATTCCCACCCTGCTAAGTTGTTTATCTAGAAATAACAGGAGAGATATGCTGAGCCAGGTGTCCCTGACTCAGTCAGGCTAGGTGGGGAACCATAGCAACCCCCTAGCAGCCACCAATCAGCATGAGACAGGAAAATACATGGAATTCCAGATGACCCTCCCAGTAGTTTATGGTGGTTGATAACATGTGGGGAAACCATGTAGTTCAGCACGTACAGCCCTCTTGGCTTAAACCAATCAGTTCAAATGAATACCCCTTTTGTACTGACCAATCACCCTTAACCAGCTTGTTCCCACCAGTGAATGTGCTAATCATGTTTTACAGTTGTTATTTGATTTTCTTGCTGTGTGTGATGATTTGCTAAGAGTTGCTGTGATGTATGGGGGGGGGGTCCCTGCCTTCTCCAAAGAATGTATAAAACTGCTGCAAAACTGGGCTTGGGGCCTCTCAGCATCACCAGTTGCTGTGTGTGCACGCAGAGAACCAAGCTAGCTCACAATAAACTCTTTTCTGCTTATATTGATCTTGGGTCTCCAGTGGTCTTTTGGGGGTCCCGAATTCGAGCATAACAATACCTCTTGTTTTTTTCTATATCTATATCTATATATCAATCTCTCTCTCTATATATATATATCTATCTACCTACCTATCTACCTATCTATCTATAGATCCATACATCTATATATCATCTATCTATCTATATCTATATATCTGTATATCTATATATCATCTATTATCCCTGTGAAAGCACTCAAATCGGTCTTTGAGTGTGCTGATGGTGATGTGATTTCTCAGACAGAACCCTCTGAGCTTTGCAGCAGAAACAAGTCCCCTCCTGATGTAATTTAAAAGAATAGCTTCCCAATTTTCTCATCTCTTTGCTGGATACAACTTATCCAAGGACAGGATAAGCTAATACTTGGTTAAATAGTTCAGAGGATAATTCTCAACAGATGTGAGAACTTTTTTCTTACATTCCTCCACTCTTAGAGGGAATCTGGTCAGCTCTTCTTGCTGGATTCACAAAGCTACCTTTGGCCCACGTGTGCCCCACTCTTCAGGCCTTCCCACCTACATTCCATCACTGAAAGATGACAGAACAAAGGACAGGAACAGTGACAGAAATGCAGGAAAGCTAAAAGAAAACCTTAGCAATAAAAAGAGGAAGACATCGCCCTTCCATGGATACCATCTCTTGGGTCCCCTTCTTCCTCCCGGATAAGTCTTTTCTGCTGTCCTTTAATAAACTTCTACTTTCCACTCTGACCTTGCCACGGCGTGCTTCTCTGGTGTTATACTTCAACATTGGGAAAGCAAGGACTCATCACTGGTAAACAATGATAACACTGGTGTCCGAAGAAGAGAGGATTTCTGTCCTATTTTGTGTTCTAGGCTTCCTTTGTTCTCATTCCTTTTCTTCTTTTTTTTTTCTCCTTCCTGAATCCTTGACTAGGCCCAGAACTAGGCCAAGAAATTCTTGGT
Organism: Spermophilus citellus; assembly: GCF_964194105.1. Taxonomy (NCBI): domain Eukaryota; kingdom Metazoa; phylum Chordata; class Mammalia; order Rodentia; family Sciuridae; genus Spermophilus; species Spermophilus citellus. Next base: position 2,400,025 of record NW_027673039.1, on the reverse strand, counting down.
GGGGTGGCCCAAAAGTGGAACACAGGTGGGCTGAAGGGGGAAGGGCAGTTCAGAGAGCCAAAGACAAATGAACCACCTTAAAGCTTCCTGCAAAGAGGGGCAATTCTTGGGACAGATTACCTTGGTTACAGGTGGAGGGGTGAGGTTCTTGACAAGGATCAGAGAAGCATTCTGAGAGAGTTAAAATTCTTCCCTTATGGGACAGTCTCCAAATGGTTGGAATCACTCAAAATTGGTCTTCTTGATCTTGCCTGACTCATGTTATCTGTCTGTACTGACTGCCTGTCTAATTCTGGCTTCATGAACACATTTGCTTTTCAATTTTCAGTATTTTTTTCTATAATTTAACACTGCAAAAAACAAAGAAAAAGAATAACCATTAAATCATCAAGGAAAACAATTAATGGAATGCACTTGGGCCCCTTCCCCTCAGTCTCGGGATACTCCCTCAGCATTCCGGCTTTTTTTCTGCCAGGGTCACAGAAAGCACCTGGGGTCACTGTGTTAAGATGATGAGAGTCACAGCCTCAAGAAAGAGTGCTTTTGTAAAGTGATCCTTAATAAATAGTGAAGGAGAGAGCAGGGCTCAAAACTAGGATCTCCTAAGCCCTCAGGAACAAGATAGGCCCAGTATTCATTTCTAGTTTTTGTTTTAATCTTCATAGAGATTTCCAGATTTGTATTAATTTCCAATGAAAGACCTAAGCAACCTGAATCTACTTGTGACCTCATTTTGCTATGAAACTTATTTTTTGATCTACTATAGTCCTAAGTCAGGAAAATACCACAGAAAAGCTCTGTGGAAACAGTTCTAAAAAAGCTGCAGATGGTGATCACTGAAGATAGGCCAAGATATTGAAATATCTGAAATTCCAGATGCTCCCACCTAGGTGTGTTGGCCAATATCTAAACTAGAAACCCTGCAGCTGGGCACATGCCCCCCCTTGCCACACCCTCATGGTTTAAACCAATCATTTTTTAATTGCATCAAACCCTTGAACTAACCAAGAATCCTTTCCATAGTCTCTCCCGCCACTTAATCCGCTAATCATGTTTTAGAGTTGTTCTTGGATTTTCCAAGATGTGTGATGATTTGCTAAGAGATGCTGTGATGGATGTGGGGTGCCTGCCTTCCTCAAAGAGTGTATAAACTTCTGCAGGCCCTGGGCTAAGGCCTCTCAGTGCCCCCAGTTGCCGTGCATGGAGGACCAAGCTAGATCGCAATAAATGCCTCTTTGCTGCTCACATTGATCTGGGTCTCTGGGGGTCTTTTGGGGGCCCCAAATTAAAACATGACAGCACCTGGGTTTTAATCCTTCCAGGTCAAGAGGGTTGGTGGAGAGGATTCCAGGAAAGGGATATGGATAACAGGTCCTGATAACACCTAGTCCTGACCCTGGGCTTGGGCTCGGTGACCCAGACCAATCCGCTGTGTGCAGATAGGAGGGAAGTCTCGAAGTCTCCCGAGTACTGGTGGTGGCGGGCCGATATGTGAGTGGCGGTCGGCACCAGCAGGCGGGTGTCTGGTGGGAGCTGTGGAGGTCCAGAGCGGCAGAGACCAAGGCCACAAAGGGAGTGGGTCGGGTGGATGGCCTGCACCTTCGAGGCAGACCAACGTGCCCCGAGGCTGCAGCAGCGCTGCCCAGTCCCTGCCATTTGTGGACCCATGCAGAGCGAGGCACCAGGTGCCTTGGGCCAGTCCCCCTGGCCAGTCAGTCCGCGCACTCGGGTGCGACCCTGGGGCCTTCCTCAGTTTCCCAGGGCAGCAGTGTTGGCACTTCTGGCCAAGGCAGCACCACTTTGCTGTGTACCAGGCACTTAACTTGTGCATTTCCATGCTCAGGCTGCACAGAGAGCTGCATCGCCCTGCCCAAAGTCACACTGCTGGGATGTAGGGGGATGAGCTTCCAATACCCGTGAAGGCCTGCGCCCTTCCTGGCCCCTGGTCCTGCTCACAGCTGGTTCCCTCGGGTCCTCGTGGGGCTGCTGAGGGTGTGTCTGGGACTTGCTCTGAAATTGGATGCAGCAGGGTGTGTGAGTTCCTTGGGACAGGCTTTTCCCATGCCTTTGTCCAGTTCCTGGAAGGTCTTCCTGTTAGGTGCCCTCTGAATCTGGCTGCAACCAAATAAAACTCTTTCCCCATCTTCAGTGCTATCTTAGGTGCCTTGCCTTGTCCATCATACAACAGTATACTTCTATACACTTAAACATGGTTTATGTTTTCATGAACTGGTAAACAGATGGGGTTAACTGTGGACTTCAAATAACAAAATTTCACTTATTAAAATGGAATAATTTGCCTAAGTTCAGAAATTTTCAAGGATTGTTTTAAAGTGTGAATCAAGAAGGAGTTAACAGATGGGAAAGAGAAATTAGAAGGTTCTAAGTATGGATTTAATAGAAGGAAAATGTGTTTTGGGATAAGAGAGTGTATGTGATTAAATAAGAGGGTTTAAGCAAGTGATAAAGAAGGTCTGTTTATGTTGGCTATATAGGATTCAGTAAATGATAAAAAAGGTCTGTGTAAGTTGATTATATATTTAAGTTTTTTGAGCAAGTAACTTGAAGGAATTAAGCATTATACAACTGTGGTTATACAACAACTGTTATTTTGCAATATTTTAGTATGTTATTTCTTTAAGAGCTAAACTTGATTAATATAAAACCATCAATATTAATTGTGGTAGTATTACTCTTTTTTGTATATTAAATGTGTTCATGTTTTCTAGGTATATAAGTCTTTAAGATAGAAGCTCAAAAAACAACAAGAGCAACAAAAAAAGCAAACATTATATCAAGCTGGTGCTCTCCAAACTAAAGTTGCATGGTAATTTTAGACTTATAAGAATAACATATTGGAGATTTATTTATATCATTTATTTTTCTATAACTGGACCTGTTATCAATAAGATAAATATGAAGTCCTATACACTGGGTAGAATTTAAATGTAACATCATATTTTGTTAGCTAGTATTCATGTAACATCAAGCAACAATATATGTAAACTTTATAAAATTATATTTAAGAAACAAAGATCAACTTCAATACTAGAACACTTTACCTAAGATTTATAAAGAACCTTGCCTTCCCTGAGATAAGGTTCTGCCTACCATCTTATTACATATCAGAATGACTCCAAAGTAGCCCTGACTTCAGCTAAAAGCCAGTTCTCTTAATTTAAGGTGAAACTGACTTTGCTGGATCTTTAAGATCAAGACTTGAAGTTAAATTAAAATGGCCAAGAAAACCAATATTTGACTCTTGCCCTCTGAGTCAGTCTGAATCTAGGGAATAGGGAACTTCTCTAAAAAGCTTTGCAACTCTAGGCCACATAACCTCCTGATCAGGGAGATTAATGAGACCACTGGAGAATGGAAAGCCAATCAGTGAAGTTGCTGTGAATAGGAGGGTCATTTGAGACAGGAGATGTCCCTAATGCTTCCAAGAAAAGCCAAATGGTCAAGCAAGATCTGGACCCATCATAGCACAGATAGTACTAGCAGAACTATGAAGCTGCTTTCAAGCTCTCCCACGAGTGACCCCTATGGGAACTCAGCTGACTCTTAATGATAGAAACAAAGTCAGTTTTGACCAGCTTGATCTTAAATACCTACCAAAAACTGTTAAGCTAAAACACAGTCATTCCTGGGAGTAATGAAGGACAGAAACAGCTAGAAAAAAGGAGACAGCAACTAGACCAACAGGCTCCACAGGGAATGTTCAGTCAAGTGTGGCCTTGGCTCCTCCCCCTCACAGGACCCCTATTAGTCCTCTTTATGTTTCTCCTAATAGAACTCTGTATGTTAAATTGCCTACAGAAGTTCCTGCAAGATCAGATACACAAATTCACCAACCAGCCTGTCAATCAACTACTTCTTTAAGACTACCGGCCCCTGATGCCCAAGACAGAGACCTAGACTCATGACCAACTCTTCTAGTGAAAAACCAGCCTCTACCTCAGAGCAAAGCCTGTCCAAGGAAGGGACATGACCTTTGTCCTTGGAAAGACCCACAGAGCACTCCTAGGCACATTCCCACCCTGCTAAATGCTTTATCTACAAATAACAGGAAAGATCTGTTGCACCAGGTGTCCCTGACTCAGTCAGGCTAGGTGGAGACTCATAGAAACCCCCTAGCAGCCACCAATCAGCATGAGACAGGGAAATACCTGGGATGCCAGATGACCCTCTCAGTAGTTTATGGTGTTGGGAAACCATGTAATTCAGCATGAACACCCCTCTTGGCTTAAACCAATGAGTTCAAATGAATATTTGTAACCAATCACTTCTACTCAAATTGTTCCTGCCAGTGAATGTGCTAATCATGTTTTAGAGTTGTTATTTGATTTTCCTGTGGCGTGTGATAATTTGCTAAGAGATGCTATGATGTATGTGGGGGTCCCTGCCTTCTCCAAAGAATGTATAAAACTGCTGCAAACCCTGGGCTTGGGGCCTCTCAGTGTCACCATTTGCTGTGTGTGCTCAGAGAACTGAGCTAGCTCAAAATAAACACCTCTTTGCTGTTTACATTGATATTGGGTCTCTGGTGGTCTTTGGGGGGTTCTGAATTCAAGTATAACACTAGCTCCAGAGACTCTGCCCCTACTTAACACCATTCATAACCTCTTTTCCAGATTTTACAACCTCTCTTTCACTTCCTAGAAATGAGATCTGCTCTCTGGCAGGTCCACTCTGCTTGTTCTGTCTGCTCTACAGTATTTCCACAAGGATGTATCAATCCTAAACTCCCCACACAGCAGATGAGGAGCTACCATCTAGACAAAGACTGGCAGATCAATTTCACTCACATGCCTAGGCACAAAAATCTTCACTGCCTACTTACTTTGGTTGATACCTTTTCAGGTTGGATAAAAGATTTCCCTACATCCAGAGAAACTGCTGACACCGTCATCTCCATCCTCATAAAGCAGATCATTCCCAGGTTCAGACTTCCCACCTCCACCCAGTCAGACATAGGTCCAGCCCCCACTTTTCAGGAAACAAGCAGACCAGTGCCTTCCTGTAACATTCATTGCCTCAACCCCAGCACAACCACAAACTGAATTGGACCCTCTTCAACTGGGTGACTCAGTCTTACTTCAGAAACTGCATTCTCAGTCATTGCAAACTCACTGGATGGGACCCCATACAGTCATACTTACTACCCCAATGGTGACCAAGCTTTTAGAGATTCTCCCTGGTACTATGTCTCCCACCTGAAAAAAGGCACCTCTTCCAAATATCCAGTCCTGGACTTCCACAATGCCCACCAAACTCAAAATTTCTTACCAATCCTGTTCTTCTTTTACTAATCATTAAATTTCTTTCAAGTTTCTATCCCAACCACATATAATGCTTTAACGTCCAAGCGACATGGCAGCAGGATTACACCACCCACTCTCAGTTTATGGGTCAAGGCGATTGCCCTTCCACTGGCTGAAAATGGGCTGTCACCCTTAACATTACTGGATTCAACCAAGCTACTGCTGATACTTCCTAGAGTCCCTAAGACAGGACCAATGGCTGATACCAAGGATCTTCTCTGCCCAGGACTGATTTGATGCCATTGATGACTTGTGGTTTCAAGGAACTTTTATGGACTTTACCCCTGCCAAAATAACTGTTTATAGCCACTTGGTGTTATTTCTGGCTGCCTGGTATTCCCAGACCTGTCCCAGAACATACCTCCACTTTCCCTCCTAGGTCCCACACTGCCCACCATTAAGCAGCATGTAGCCAGAGGATTTTATGATTTCCCCATGTCACATAGAAAAACGAATGGGAGGAATGTTAGGTTCAGGACAGTCTGAACAAAGTTGTCTGTAGGGCAGGCTGAACGGATGTTAGCTGCAAGATAACACATGCACTCAAACCCCTGCCCCGTCTGGTCCTTTATTACCTGTTTAAATCAAGTCTGAACACTCGATCCCCACCCATCTGGTGCAACAGAAACCCACATCTGACCCCTGCCCCATCTGCCTGAAGGCAGAGGAGGATACCCGTAGCAACTACTGTGTAATCCAATCATTGTCCGCCAACAAGGCAGCTTGCAGACCCGGAGACCCCATTAGAATTTGGCTTTAAAAACTCTCCTGCCGGGGCCCCCATCTCTTGTTCTCTCTGTCTCAATCTCTTGCTTCACTCTCCCTTGCTCTCTCTTTCTTCTCTCTCTCCTCCTCTTTTGCACTGCTGCAATAAAGATCTCTTGGTCACTCCGAGTGTTGTGGTCACTTTCCTTTCTTGTCCACCCCTAAACTATCATTTGGTCCTGTGTGAGAGAGCAGAGGTGGGCTTAGAGTGACTTTCGTACTTCAAGGGTGGGGTCACTCACCCAAGGAAATGAAATACTGGAGCCCAAGCCTTGCCTCAGGCAAAGGAAAGTTTGAATACCCTTGAAGCACGGGGGGGGGGGTTGGGGGGGTGGGGGGGGTGATTCCAGTCTTGAACAGTTGGTTGTCAACCACAGAACCAAGGCTCCTCTCCTTGGTATTGAACGTTTCTCAAGCCCACTTTGCTACTGAGCAGTGAGGTTTGTACACAACAGAACCTGCCTACACACATAAGTGAAAGAGGGTGTGATACTTTCACTTACATGTAGAAGAGAAAAAAAAGGGAGGACAATATATGACATGTATTGCAGTCTCACTTATAACCAGAAACTTCAGCTGTGGTGAAAGACAGCATGCATTCGCGTGCTTGCACCTGCTGCTAGTGAAGAAGTTTGAGTTGGTTAAAAAAAGAAAGAAAGAAAAAGTACTAGGATCTAGTTCAAACAAGAAAATCCAAGAGGGAGATGAAGACGGAAACTAGTGTAGGGATGAAGGTGCAAACTTAGTGTTGGGACAACCTTATTTAAGCTAATCAAAAGGAGAGGCTAGATTGAACTATGGATGACACGCCAAGGTCAATTACAGGCTGCCTCAGTCTACCCACAGGTTGTACTATGACCCTTCCATGAATCCCTTCAGTTGCCAGTAATAACAAGTAAAATATTAAAAAGACTGAAATTTTTGGATTCATTGGGGTGAGATTTATGTGCCATCTCATACTGTTAGCATATATACTAGTCTATGTATACTCACTATAATTTTAAATTTTTGTTGAGTTAACGTGTAGTGTGAAAAAATGAGCACTAATTTTCAGACAGTTTCCTTATTCTTCTGAAGCACCCCTTACTACTTTGTCTTACATAATTAGAGGCAAGGGGTGGAGTTTCCTATAAAAACTTTCATTTAAAGTGGGTTTTATTAAACCATTTTAAGATCAAAATTCTTGTGACCAGGTTGAATCTTGATGATACAGATCCATCCCACCCAAGCATTGTGTGAAGCCTAGATCCTGGCCCCCAAACACTAAAATGGTGTCCCTCAATACCTTTGATAACTAAAAATTTTCCTTAAGGACTGTTCTGCCTCTTTGAGAATACTATAAAGAACATATCCATTATCTACTTTATTTTAACAAGAAAGGGATGACAAACAACTTCTTTCTGGGAAAATTATTTTTTTCTGATATGTCTGACATATAAAAAAGGCCATGATCTTGGTTAGTGACACCTTTGCCAATTATTCTAGAATCTCGGAAGGCAAGGTTGTGTTTTTCTGTGTTTAAAGGGAATTCACATTAGAAATGTTGACATCTAAACATTAATATCATTTAGCAGTTTGATGTGAGAATAGAGTTGGGAAGTGACAGCAGTGTGTACGATAGCAGTTCTGAGTTGAGTAGAATATACATTCATGTCATCACTTTGGGGGGTGAGTTACTTACTAGGGGTTGAACCCAGAGGCACTCTACCACTGAGTTCCAGCCCTTTCTCCCCTTCTTGAAATGGCAGTCTCAAAATTGGTGCAAGCAGCACCATGCCCAGCTGTAATCACTTTTAAAATAACCCTTTCTACTTATTGGTGTTCATATTAACAAATTTGGAAAATGTAGATAGATGTACATACACCAGTCCTCATGGTATGACTTCTTACAAATTATCTTTGCGTTTGAAACACTGCTAGTTATGATAGAGAAAAATTAAAATAGCATTTAGCTCAAGCTAGCTACAGTGTAACAAAAATTTCTTCAACTTGTTTGACTCTAAAAAGGATGTTTATTTTGACTTTTTAAAAATCTTGTAAGGTGTTTGTTGCTTATTATTATTGAAAGGTGCTATGGAAACAAACAAGTAAGTAAAGACTTCTCGGAAGGGAATATATTTTCAATTGTGTAGAAATGTATTGAATCTCTTTGACCTGAGAAGTCAGCCAAACTGAAAATATTTTTTTTTTTATTTTGAGCAAGTACAATGTCCCAGAGTAAAAGAGGTCAGTACTGTTAAAAATACTGTTAAAAATTGAAAGACCCCAGCCCCATAACCTAAGGCTTGATTATGAAAAGTAGAAAGTATGCAGTAAACAGGTGAGCTCACCACATGACCTGTTAGAAAGGGCACCCTGACCACATCACAGGACATGTTTGAGCAAACTGGGATCATAAGCGGAAACAGGAAGGAAACACAATGTAAACCTGTGAGATTGATGAGTTTTTCGGGAACCTATAGTGAAAAACAAGTTTATCATAGTAAAAAAACAAGTTTACCCTTTAAGTGACCTGTACGTTGGATTCAAAGGGACCAATGAGACACCTGTTACTGTGCTAGGTGGGAAACAATTCTTTTTTCCCTATAAAAGATCTGTACCCCAAAGCCCAGTGTGCCAGTTCACCAAAGCTTCGGCTGAGGGTCTGCTGTGCACCCGCAGGCGCCTGTGTATTAATAAACTTGCCTCTTGCCTTTGCAGCCAGTGTGACGCTAGTTCTCTTTTGGACGGGGGATTTTAGGGTCTGGGGGTCTTTTCATCTTGGAGGCCCCAGCGAGATCCCCTCCCCCCTTTAGAACCCTGTCCGGAGGAACTCTTGGCATCACTGGGAGGTAAGCTGGCCAGCTCGAGCTATTGTATTGTGTTGTGTCTATGTCTGTGGTGTGTTGTGTCGTGTCTGTCTATGTCTTTGGTGTGGCGCAGCGACTGTACGATTACGCGTAATCCCTCTGTATTCTGAGGCAGCTTGAGAAGGAGTTGACGAACTCGGACTTCTCCCCTGCCTGCCGCACTGGGAGACGTCCCAGGGGTCTGTAGGGTCCATTTTTTTGTTTTTGTTTTTCTTTTCTGGGACCCCAGTGTTTCCAAGGGAAACACTGTTTCCGTAATTCTGTAAGTAAGTAAGGGGGGGAATGCCGGCCCCCCCTTGAGCTGTATTTGGTTTCGGTTTTGTTCCGGCAAAGCGCAGCGCTCTCTCTCTCTCTCTCTCTCTCTCTCTCTCTCTCTCTCTCTCTCCCTCTGTTCAGTCTTCTTAGCTGCGTCTGTCTTAACCCTTTACTTCCTCCTCCTGACTGAAACTCCGCTGCGTCTGTCTTAACCCTTTACTTCCTCCCTCTGACTGAACCTCTGTTCAGTCTTCTTAACTGCATCTGTCTTAACCCTTTACTTCCTCTTTCTGACTGAAACTCCACTGTGTTTGTCTTAACCCTTTACTTCTTCCTTCTGACTGAAGTTCTGTTCAGTCTTCTTAACTGTGTTAACCCTTTATTCCTCCTTTTGACTGAAACTAATATGGGGCAATCTATAACTACTCCCTTGAGCCTTACTGTTGGCCATTGGCAGGATGTCCGAAATCGGGCAAACAACCAGTCACTGGAAATTAAAAAGAAGAAATGGGTAACGCTCTGTACCACTGAATGGCCAGCACTCGACCTTGGCTGGCCTAAAGAAGGGACTTTTAACCTTGATCTTATTTCACAGGTGAAGTCCTGAGTCTTTATCCAAGGTCCTCAAGGACACCCTGACCAAATACCCTACATTGCTACCTGGGAAGACTTAGCTTCTGACCCACCTGTGTGGGTTGCCCCTTTCTCTCCGCCTAAACTCCCCCTCCACTCTCTCCCCGAAGCTATTCCCGCTACTCCTTTACCTTCTGCCCCACTCGCTCCAATATCCGCCCCCTCTTCCGAGGCCTCCAGACTTTACCCTATCCTAAATAAATCTGAGACTTCAGTTTCATTAGGAACAAAACCAAAGAAGGTCTTGCCTCCCGGAGATTCACCCCTGGTAGACCTGCTGACTGAAGAACCTCCACCCTATCACCCCCAGCCTTCGCCAGCCCCTAATCCTATCCAGGAATCTTCAGAGAAAGAAAAAGAAGATCATGAAGAGCTGACCACCACTGCCCCTTCGGGTCCTTCCCCCATGGTGGGGAGGCTCCGAGGACGCCGAGAACTCCCCGCCTCAAAGGATTCCTCCAACATTTTTCCCTTACGGCAGACAGGGGGCCCCACGGCCAATATCAGTACTGGCCTTTTTCTGCTTCTGATCTTTACAATTGGAAAACTCATAACCCCTCCTTTTCTGAAGACCCTATTGCTTTAACTTCTCTGATTGAATCTATCCTAGTGACCCATCAGCCAACCTGGGATGATTGCCAGCAGCTTTTGCAGATTCTCCTCACATCCGAGGAGAAACAAAAAGTTCTCTTAGAGGCTCATAAGAATGTGCCAGGGGAAGACGGGCATCCAACCCAACTTCCAAATTTGATTAATGAAGCTTTTCCCTTAACTCGACCAGACTGGGATTATGCCACTGATGCAGGTAGGAACCACCTACGTCTCTATCGCCAGTTACTCATAGCGGGTCTCCATGGAGCAGGGTGACGGCCCACTAATTTGGCTCAGGTAAGACAGACCATTCAGGGGTCAGAAGAAACTCCAACTGCATTCTTAGAGAGACTAAAAGAAGCCTACGGGAGGTATACACCCTTTGATCCCGATAGCGAGGATCAGAAGGGGAATGTTTCTATGGATTTCATTTGGCAGTCAGCCCCAGATATTAGAACTAAGTTGCAAAGATTAGATAATCTACAGGATTATACACTAGCAGATTTACTAAAGGAAGCTGAAAAGATTTTTAATAAGAGAGAGACCCCTGAGGAACGAGAAGAGAGATATAGAAAAATGCAGGAAGAAAGAGACCTTAAGCTCAGAGAGGAATTAGATAGGAGGGAGAGAGAAAAAGACCGGAGGTGTGACCAAGAACTGAGTAAGATCCTGGCCACCGTAGTTCAGACAGGACAATACAAGGACAGAGTAGGCAGAGAAAGGGAACGAAGCAGGCCCCGGGTGGATAGGGACCAATGTGCTTATTGCAAGGAGAAAGGGCATTGGGTCAGAGACTGTCCAAAGCGACCCCCCAACTCGAGAAGAAGTGCAAACCAAGCTCCCCAACTACTGGCTTTAAATGAAGACTAGGGAAGTCAGGGCCAGGAGCTCCCCCCTGAGCCCCGGGTAACCTTACAAATAGGGGGGCAACCTGTGACCTTCCTAGTAGACACCGGAGCCCAACACTCGGTGCTGACTAGATCATCAGGGCCCATGAGCCAAAAGACGACATGGGTCCAAGGAGCAACCGGGAGCAAGCCGTATCGATGGACCACCAAACGAGAAGTACATCTGGCCACAGGTAAAGTCTCTCACTCGTTTTTATATGTACCTGGTTGCCCTTACCCACTACTAGGAAGAGACCTATTGACCAAATTAAATGCACAAATCTATTTCGAGAATGGAAATGCCTCTGTTACCGGGCCAAATCGGATTCCTTTACATGTACTAACTATTAAATTAGAAGAAGAATACAGACTCTTTGATAAATCTCCTGAGTCCAACATAAGAATGGACTATTGGCTTAAATACTACCCAGAGGCCTGGGCTGAAACTGGAGGAATGGGAATGGCCAAACAACAACCTCCCATAGTCATCCACCTAAAGGCAACGGCCATTCCAATAAATATCAAGCAGTACCCAATGCCCAGGGAAGCATACTTAGGCATTAAGCCTCACATCAAGCGCCTGATAGACCAAGGCATATTGACCCCTTGTCGGTCACCCTGGAATACTCCACTATTACCTGTCAAGAAGCCAGGGACAAATGACTACCGACCCATTCAGGACCTACGAGAAATTAACAAACGAGTAGAGGATATTCATCCCACAGTGCCTAACCCTTACAACCTCCTCAGTACACTGCCCCCGACCCATATTTGGTATACTGTTTTGGACTTGAAAGATGCTTTCTTCTGTCTGAGACTGAACCCCCAGAGCCAGGCTCTATTTGCTTTCGAATGGAGGGACCCAGAAGAAGGGATCTCTGGACAGCTGACTTGGACTCGGTTGCCACAGGGCTTTAAGAACAGCCCAATGCTCTTCGATGAGGCTCTACATCAGGATTTAGCTGATTTCCGGATAAGACACCCATCCTTGATTATGCTTCAGTATGTAGATGACCTCCTACTGGCTGCCACTACCAAAGAAGACTGCAATACAGGTACTGGGGCACTATTACAAACTTTGGGACAGTTGGGATATAGAGCATCAGCTAAGAAAGCACAAATCTGTCAGACACGGGTCACTTACCTTGGCTATGAGCTCCATAATGGACAAAGATGGCTGACAGCTGCTAGGAAGGAAACAATCTCGAGCATACCAACCCCTCAGAACCCCAAACAACTACGGGAATTTCTGGGAACTGCAGGGTTTTGTTGGCTTTGGATCCCAGGGTTTGCTGAGATAGCAGCTCCTTTATACCCCCTGACTAAGCCGAATAGTCCATTTACCTGGGCTGAAAGTCAACAAGAGGCATTCAACCATATTAAGTTAGCCCTTCTATCTGCTCCTGCCTTTGGCTTACCAGACGTCACTAAGCCATTTGACTTATTCGTGGATGAAAAACAGGGCTATGCTAAAGGGGTTTTAACCCAAAAGCTAGGACCTTGGAGACGTCCTATAGCTTACCTATCAAAGAAGTTAGACCCTGTGGCATCCGGATGGCCACCATGCCTTCGGATGATAGCAGCAGTGGCCATCCTAATCAAGGACGCTACTAAATTGACTTTGGGACAGCCTCTAACTCTATTAACCCCTCACGCCATTGAGACAATAATTCGCCAGCCACCTGATCGCTGGATGTCAAACGCCCGGCTTACGGCTTACTCATTACCAGTCTCTACTATTGGATACCGACCGAATTCAGTTTGGCCCCATGGTCACTCTCAACCCTGCCACTCTCCTGCCGCTGCCAGGGGAAGCAAATCCCCACAACTGTCAGCAGATCCTTGCAGAAACGCACGGGACCCGACCAGACCTCACGGATCAACCGCTGAGAGATGCTGATATGGTCTGGTATACAAATGGGAGTAGTTATCTGCTCAACGGAGAATGGCGAGCAGGAGCGGCCGTCACCACTGAGACGAAGGTAATATGGGCAAGTGCATTGCCAGGTGGGACATCAGCTCAGCGGGCGGAACTAATTGTTCTAACACAGGCACTAAAAATGGCGGAAGGTAAGAAACTAAGTGTGTACACTGACAGTAGGTATGCATTCGCCACTGCTCATATCCATGGAGAAATATATAGACATCGAGGGCTGTTAACTTCAGATGAAAAAGAAATTAAAAACAAGGCCGAAATACTGGCCCTGCTGAATGCCCTATTTTTGCCAAAGAAGCTAAGCATTATACATTGTCCTGGCCACCAGAAAGGAGACACTCCAGAAGCAAGAGGAAATAGACTGGCGGATGAATCTGCCAGGAAAGCGGCTTTAGGGCCACAGCTTCTGGTAATGACCTCATCATATCACCAGGCAGACCCATCACTAGAAAAAAATAACTGGGTCTATGAGGACAAAGATTTGGACATTATACAATGATTAGATGCCACTTATAACCCTATTGACAATACCTGGGAATACCAGGGAAAGACTATAATGCCCCATAAGAATGCCAAAGAACTGATAAAATCATTACATGGATTAACACATCTTGGGGCCAAAAAGATGAAAGAACTTTTAAATCGGGGAGAGGGAAATCTATATCTCCCAAATAGGGATCAACTCTTACAACAAGTAGCAGAAAATTGTCAGGCATGTGCCCAAGTAAATACTGGTAAGGCTAAAGTTGGGACAGGAGTCCGAGTCAGAGGGCACAAACCTGGGACTTATTGGGAAGTAGATTTCACTGAAATCAAACCTGGTATATATGGATATAAATACCTTCTAGTCTTTGTTGATACTTTTTCCGGATGGGTAGAGGCCTTCCCCACCCGGCACAAAACCGCCAAGGTCGTCGCTAAGAAATTACTGGAAGAAATTTTCCCGAGGTATGGAATACCTGGAACAATAGGGTCAGACAATGGGCCTGCCTTCGTCTCCCAGGTAAGTCAGTTGGTGGCCAGATCATTGGGGATTAATTGGAAATTACATTGTGCATATAGACCCCAAAGCTCAGGACAGGTAGAAAGAATGAATAGAACAATCAAGGAGACTTTAACTAAATTAACGCTTGAAGCTGGCACTAGAGACTGGGTACAGCTCCTACCCCTAGCCTTATATAGGGCCCGAAATACCCCAGGCCCCCAAGGACTAACCCCCTTTGAGATTTTATATGGAGCCCCACCACCGGCTGTAAACTTTTATGAGACTGAAATCTCTGCTTTACTTACCCCGTCCATGCAGACTCACTTACGTGCATTGCAACTGGTCCAGAACGAGGTCTGGAAGCCTTTGGCAGCAGCATATAAGGAGGAGCTCAAAACCCCCTCGTTGCCACATCCCTTCAAAATCGGAGACATCGTCTGGGTACGCAGACACCAGAGCAGGAACCTTGAACCACGGTGGAAAGGACCTTATACCGTCCTGCTGACCACCCCCACTGCAGTCAAGGTAGACGGCATCGCGGCCTGGATCCATGCATCCCATGTAAAGAGTGCACACTCGCAAGACCCGGACCCAACGACCACACCTCAGAATTCAGGATGGAAGCTGCAACGTACTCCGAATCCACTAAAGATAAGACTTACCCGCTGCTGATTTTTCTTGCTCTTTGTTTTACTTCCCCTGTCCAAGGCAGCAGCCCCCATGTTCCACAGACTTTGACGTGGACTATCCAAAATGTAGAAACAGGGGTAACTACGATTTTAGCCTGAGGCATGGGACATTTCCCCATACCCGGGTGGTGGCCAAATATTACCCTTGATCTATGCCACCTAGCTAAAAATTTGTGGCCAAATACAAAAAGAACTCCAAAGAATTCCTATCCCCCTTGCCGGGTTCAATCATGGTATGTATGCCCAGGACGACAGTGTACCTGGAAATGTGGAGGACCTGAGGCATATTACTGTAGTTCATGGGGATGTGAAACCTCTAGTAATGGGTATTGGCTTCGAGGATCACCCAGGGAAGATTATGCCCACTATTGGCAGACAACCAAGGGAGAGAGAGTCAAATATAACTATCCAATTCACCCCCCTAGGAAAACAGCAATTAGACTTGACTCAAGGACATCTTTGGGGGATACGTCTTTATATCCCAGGGCGATATAATCCAGGCCTGCTTTTTCAGCTCAAACTAACCGTAGAAAGGCTCCCTCCCTATAAGTTCACTAGGACCCAATTCTGTGCTCGGAGACCAGAGGGCCCCATCCCTGCCCAAACGGCCCAAAGTCCCAATAAAATCTCCTTCTAGCAAGTCACCTATGCCGCAAGCAATAACTATGAATTATCAAGTTTCTAGCTACTCCCCTGAGCCCACTCACCCTGGAACTGGAGATCGTCTTCTAAATCTGGTTCGAGGAGCCTTTCGCGCCCTTAATGCTACTAACCCTAACAGTACCCAAGATTGTTGGCTATGTTTGACCTCCAGCCCACCCTATTATGAAGGAATAGCAATACTGTCTAACTGGTACAATAATAGCATCCCTGACCCTAAATGTATATCTTTACCTAGTTATAAGCTAACTATCACGGAGGTTACAGGAGAAGGGGTTTGCATAGGGAATGTACCAACTTTATATCAATATCTCTGTAATATTACCCTCCAGGTGACTAGTCCCCAAACTGGATATTGGTGGGGCCCCAATGGAACCTATTGGGCTTGTAATACCGGATTAACTCCCTGTGTTTCCATGGCAGTCCTAAATGCAACTACTGATTTTTGCGTGTTGATACAATTATGGCCAAGGATATCTTATTTGGAGTCAGAATATGTTTTAGGACATCTTGAGGGGCGAACGCGACTCCCCAGAGAGCCCATAACTATGACCATCGCCCTCCTACTAGGCATAGGCGGAATAGCAGCTGGAATAGGAACCGGGACAGCCGCTTATGTCCAAGGGGGTCAGCTGCTAAGCCTCCAGATGGCAATGAATGAGGATTTAACTGCCATGGCCAAGTCTATCACTGCTTTAGAGGAATCCCTCTCTTCCCTCTCAGAAGTTGTGTTACAGAATAGAAGGGGATTAGATCTGTTATTCCTTAGAGAAGGTGGTCTGTGTGTGGCTTTAAAAGAACAATGTTGCTTTTACGCAGACCATACAGGGGTGGTCCGTGAAACTATGGAAAAGGTTACTGAAAGGTTGGCAAAAAGGCAGAAAGAATTTGAAGCACAACAAGGATGGTTTGAACGATGGTTTAACAAATCCCCATGGCTGACTACTTTGCTATCCACCCTAGTGGGTCCTTTAGTTATTTTACTGTTAATTCTGACGTTTGGGCCCTGCATACTTAACAGACTAGTACAGTTCATGAAAGAAAGGCTTTGTATAATTCAAACTATGGTTCTTACTCAACAATATCATCTACACCAACAGCAGACAGGGTCACCCACAAACTTAGTCCAAGAATCTGAATAGGCAGAACAATGGATATAGGATTATATCCATGAAACAGAAAAAGGGGGGAATGAAAGACCCCAGCCCCATAACCTAAGGCTTGATTATGAAAAGTAGAAAGTATGCAGTAAACAGGTGAGCTCACCACATGACCTGTTAGAAAGGGCACCCTGACCACATCACAGGACATGTTTGAGCAAACTGGGATCATAAGCGGAAACAGGAAGGAAACACAATGTAAACCTGTGAGATTGATGAGTTTTTCGGGAACCTATAGTGAAAAACAAGTTTATCATAGTAAAAAAACAAGTTTACCCTTTAAGTGACCTGTACGTTGGATTCAAAGGGACCAATGAGACACGTGTTACTGTGCTAGGTGGGAAACAATTCCTTTTTCCCTATAAAAGATCTGTACCCCAAAGCCCGGTGTGCCAGTTCACCAAAGCTTCGGCTGAGGGTCTGCTGTGCACCCGCAGGCGCCTGTGTATTAATAAACTTGCCTCTTGCCTTTGCAGCCAGTGTGACGCTAGTTCTCTTTTGGACGGGGGATTTTAGGGTCTGAGGGTCTTTTCAAAATAATTACTTTTTTTTCATATTCACATATTCCTAAGTAAGATAAAAAAAAATAACGAGTTACAAAGTGTCGCGAGCAGCTCCCGAAGCTGGAGCGGGCCTTGGTCTCGGAGGTCAACCGCAGGCGAGTCCCCGGCCGTGTCCTACCCGGACCAGAATCCCGGCGACACGAACACACCACACTGACTCACGGAGACGTCTTTCCAATGCTTCGTTTATTCTCACAGCAGTCCTCACACAGCAGCAGCGGAGCAGAGACCGGACGGACCAATCAGGCGGCTGGTGTCAGTGCCTGACCTGAGAGGTGCTGCCTGTCCTCCGTGCCTTATATTTATACTAAGCCTAACTTGTTTACATCTTATTGGGGTTTTTCCCTTACATCATTTGTTTTTCACTACCTTATCCATACCTAACACACTTCGCACTCATCACTATCTTATCTATACCTAACACACTGCACACTTGTAGCACAACATCAAAACATGTTTACCTAAAGTTAATATTATCTATACCTAACATGCTGCACACTTGTAGCACAACATCAAAACATGTTTACCTAAAGTTAATATTCACTCCATACAATACCTAATACTTATTTAACTACTATTCACTCCATACACAAAGATATTGAAAATGTTCCAGTTTCTAAGCATGGAGGAAATATAGTCAAATGGACCAAACATGCATACCTTTATGGAGTTTTACATTTGAGATACAAAACAGTTAATATGAAGGAAAACAAATAATTTACCATACAATTCTGTGGTTTATAATTAAGGCATTTCATTGATTTTTAAGATGCACATCTGATATTGGTGGAATCTTAAAATTGGCATGTTGTAACCACATGGCAAGTTTTCTTCTGAGTTGTACATAGAATAAGAATGTTCTAATTGTCTTAAAGGTGATGGCATCTCAGAGACAATGAAATAGGAAATATATAAAAATGTCAGCATGTTGGTTAACTTTTAGCACCAAAAACTATTCAAAGGTGACTTGCAAAAAGAAGTTACAGATTTCTATATCCTTCTTTTTTTTTGGAGCGGGGTGAGTACCAGGGGTTGAAATCAGGGGCACTCAGCCACAGAGCCACATCCCCAGCCCTATTTTTTTTTTAAAGGGCTTTTTTTTTTTTTAAGAGAGAGAGAGAGGAGAGAGAGAGAGAGAGAGATTTTTAATATTTATTTATTTTTTTTAGTTCTCAGAGGACACAACTGAAAGACCCCAGCCCCATAACCTAAGGCCTGATTATGAAAAGTAGAAAGTATGTAGTAAACAGGTGAGCTCACCACATGACCTGTTAGAAAGGGCACCCTGACCACATCACAGGACATGCTTGAGCAAACTGGGATCATAAGCGGGAACAGGGAGGAAACACAATGTAAACCTGTGAGATTAATGAGTTTTTCGGGAAACTATAGTGAAAAATAAGTTTATCATAGTGAAAAATAAGTTTATCATAGTGAAAAACAAGTTTATCATAGTGAAAAACAAGTTTACCCTTTAAGTGACGTGTATGCTGGATTCAAAAACACCTGTTATTGTGCTAGGTGGAAAACAACTCCTTTTTCCCTATAAAAGATCTGTACCCCAAAGCCCGGTGTGCCAGTTCACCAAAGCTTCGGCTGAGGTTTTGCTGTGCACCCGCAGGCGCCTGTGTATTAATAAACTTGCCTCTTGCTTTTGCAGCCAGTGTGACGCTAGTTCTTTTGGACGGGGGATTTGAGGGTCCGGGGGTCTTTCATTTGGGGGCTCGTCCGGGATTAGCTTTCCCCCCTCCAGATCCCTGTCCGGAGGAACTCTTGGCATCACTGGGAGGTAAGCTGGCCAGCTCGAGCTACTGTGTTGTGTCGTGTCTGTCTATGTCTGTGGTGTGTTGTGTCGTGTTTGTCTCTGAGGCAGCTTAAGGAGTTGCCGCCCTGGGAGACGTCCCAGGGGTCCTTAGGGTCCATTTTTTGTTTTTCCTTTCTGGGACCCCAGTGTTTCCGAAACACTGTTTGCGTAATTGTGTAAGTGCTTTCAGTTTTGATTTGTGCCGGCATCGCGCAGCGCTCTTTCTGTTCAGTCTTCTTAATTGTATCTGTCTTAACCCTTTATTTCCTCCTTCTGACTGAAACTAATATGGGTCTTTCATTTACATAATCTTGCAGTTAAAAGTTGGGGTTAGTTAATTGTTTAGTTTGTGCTCAAAATTCCAGTTTTCCCAGTTCCTTCCAGACCTCAGCCAGGACTTAAATTGATATGCAAATAAAAGAAGCCTGGAACACTCAGTAAGAGACAGATCTGAAGCCCAAGGAAAAAAAAAAAAGGTAAAAATGTCTTTTTATGGGAACTCAAACCATATTAAAACAAAGAGTAAACTGTATGACATTTACTAATTACTGGCTGGTCAATTTTCTCTAGGACTTTTGCCTTTTCTTAGATTCTATGTTTTTTTGAGCTCATGATTTTTATTCTACAGACAAGCTAATGTTTTTCTGATAAGTTCTATTTTTGATCAACTGGAGTTCTTTTGCCTTTTGTGTTATGTGTTACACTTGTGTTGCGTGTTGTATGTCTGTGTGTATGTCCATATATCCTGCAGTGATATGACAATTGACAGATGAGGAGCGCTCATAAAAATTTAAAAATGGATCCAAATATCTTTGATTCACGTGATTCAAATGGTTCAATTTAAATTGGGTAAACAGATAAAAGTAAAGATGTCTTTAAAATTAAGCTTATAAGTTTTTCTAGGTGTTCAAAAAGGCCTTAATAAAATGTTAAATCTGCTTAAATTCAAAAATTTACAAGTATTGTTTCAAAATGTGAACAGAAGGAGATTAACAGGTAAAAAGAGAAACTAAAAGGTTCTAGATTTCTGGATAAAAGTCTATATGATTAAGTAATTAAAAAAGTTTAAGTAAATGATATAAAAAGGGTCTGTGTAAGTTTTTGAGCAAGTAATCTTAGAGACATTAAGCAGCTGGTTAAACAAGTGCTGTCGTTTTAAAGAATTGTGCTATGTTATTTCTTTAAAAGCTAAACTTGGTTAATATAAAAACATCAATGTAATTGGTGCCATTAATGTGTTCATATCTTCCAGGTATACAAGTCTGTAAGGTAGAAGCTTTAAAAAGAACATTATATCAAGCTGGTATTCTAAAAGTGTATGGTAATTTTAGGCTTAAAAGAAAAACATGTTGGAAATTCATTTATATCATTTGTGTTCTATAACTGTACTTATTATCAATAAGTTATGTAAAGTTTCATGTTACTTTTTACACTGAGATACAATTTAAATGTATTTTTAAGTTAATGAGAGCCTAATCTATGTAAAGGTTTTATTGCAAAACACAAAAGTACTTTG
This sequence comes from Spermophilus citellus, assembly GCF_964194105.1. Taxonomy (NCBI): domain Eukaryota; kingdom Metazoa; phylum Chordata; class Mammalia; order Rodentia; family Sciuridae; genus Spermophilus; species Spermophilus citellus. The sequence goes on along the minus strand of NW_027673039.1, from coordinate 2,379,408 downwards.
CTACTTTTCTACAAAAGGTTAAAAGCTTTCAGCCTTTCTTTAATTCATGTTTTAGATGTGATATTATGTTGTGTTAGCTGATATTCATGTGAACTTGAGCAACAATTCATGTAGGCTTTGTAAAATGATGTTTAAAAGTGGCAAAGATCAGCTTCAGAACTATAATATTTAAGATTTATGAAGAGCCCCACCTTACTTGAGATAAGGCTCTATGTCCCATCTCATGTGAAAGTGACTATAAAAAAAAGTAGGCCAGATTTCAGTACATTTAAAATTGTGTCCAAAAGTTGGTTTTTGTCACGATTGCCAGTATCTCAAACAGGGGATATACTCCATTAAAATTCAAGGTAGCTATTATATGAACTAAATGTTTTTATTCTTGATAATGTTATCTTGCAGTTTTCTTATAAATGATTTAAGATTGCATGTTAATATTTTAAAGAGGTACTGCTTTAAGAACTCACAACCTGGGTTAATTTAAGATAATGTGTTGCAAGGAGTTATCACTTACAGGATAGAGAGATAAGTACTCTTAATATAAGGCTGTTAACTTATTTGCTAGATGTTTAAGATTAAGTTTTAAAATTAAAAATTTGGCTCTTGCCCTCTGAGTCAGTCTGAATCAGGGAATAGGGGACTTCTTCAAAGGGCTCTGCAACTCTAGGCCACATAACCTCCCGATCAGGGAGATTAATGAGACCAGTGGAGGACAGGAAGCCAGTCAGTGCATTTGCTGTGAAGAGGAGGGTCATCAGAAAAGGGAGACATCCCTGATGCTTCCGAAGGAAGCCACACGGTCAAGCAAGGCCTGAACCCATCCTAGCGCAAATGGCACTAGCAGAACTGAGAAGCTGCTGTGAAGTTCCCGAGGACTCCCATAGTAACTCAGCTGGCTGTTAACAGTAGATTGAAACAAAAGTCAGTTTGACTTGCTTCATCTTAAACACTTAGCAAAGACAGTCTAAGCCAAAACAGAGCTATTCCTGGACATTTTAATAATAATGATAGTTAAATAAAACTTCCATAAATAAGTAAACTGGAGGCTACAAAAGAGATTCTCAGACAGGAATGCCTGATAACTATCAAAAGAAACTGCCAGAGTAGTTTTTAGCTCAAGGCCCACAGATATTCCTAACTTACACAGGTAGGCTTGGTGTTTGCTAGTATGAGTATCCAGCCCTAGGTAACAGAATTAAAGATTTCTATTAGACACAGGTCATACTAGTAAAAGGATTTTGCAGGATCAGATGGCATTAGATTATTAGATTATATCTTAAGAAAAAAAGGACATCTGTAACCCTAAATGTTAGTTGTTGTGTTTACATCCCTGACATTTCTGACAATGTGACAAATATCTTTAAAGATTTACATGCTCAGATAGAAGCCATGTCCTCAACAACTTTGTCGTGAAAAAAATATCTTAGCTCCTAGTTCTTGGTACTGCCTGATGGAAAACATTGTTAATCTTTGTCTTGGTCATTATATTCATTGGCATATTCCTGTGCTGTGGCATTTATTACTGCATCAATATGGTTCCAGTACTAATGAGTTCTTGTTTCTCTTATAGACCACCTATCATTCGAATGGCCCTCCAGCCTATTACTTCTCAATTGGACTTTTATCATGGACCATTCGATAGACCTGATATTTTTAAGGGGGACTCCAAACTGCTTGCCCCACGCCGTCCCTTTTCAGCCTGAAGAAGCCAGAAAGATTCTCTTCGTCCCCCTTCCTCACAGCAGTAAGGAGTTCCCAAATTAGGGGGGTTGTATACCAACTTTGGTGACACTAATGTTAATAAGTAGGGAAGGAGGTCTTTGTGTGGTTTTAAAAGAACAATGTTGCTTCTACGCAGACCATAGGGGGGGGGTAGTTCGCGAAACTATGGAAAAGGTTACTGAAAGGTTGGCAAAAAGGCAGAAAGAATTTGAAGCACAACAAGGATGGTTTGAACGATGGTTTAATAAATCCCCATGGCTGACTACTTTGCTATCCCCCTTAGCGGGTCCTTTAGTTATTTTACTGTTAATTCTGACGTTTGGGCCCTGCATACTTAACAGACTAGTACAGTTCATGAAAGAAAGGCTTTCTATAATTCAAACTATGGTCCTCACTCAACAATATCATCTACACCAACAGCAGACAGGGTCACCCACAAACTTAGTCCAAGAATCTGAATAGGCAGAACAATGGATATAGGATTATATCCATGTAACAAAAAAAGGGGGGAATGAAAGACCCCAGCCCCATAACCTAAGGCCTGATTATGAAAAGTAGAAAGTATGTAGTAAACAGGTGAGCTCACCACATGACCTGTTAGAAAGGGCACCCTGACCACATCACAGGACATGCTTGAGCAAACTGGGATCATAAGCGGGAACAGGGAGGAAACACAATGTAAACCTGTGAGATTAATGAGTTTTTCGGGAAACTATAGTGAAAAATAAGTTTATCATAGTGAAAAATAAGTTTATCATAGTGAAAAACAAGTTTATCATAGTGAAAAACAAGTTTACCCTTTAAGTGACGTGTATGCTGGATTCAAAAACACCTGTTATTGTGCTAGGTGGAAAACAACTCCTTTTTCCCTATAAAAGATCTGTACCCCAAAGCCCGGTGTGCCAGTTCACCAAAGCTTCGGCTGAGGTTTTGCTGTGCACCCGCAGGCGCCTGTGTATTAATAAACTTGCCTCTTGCTTTTGCAGCCAGTGTGACGCTAGTTCTTTTGGACGGGGGATTTGAGGGTCCGGGGGTCTTTCACAACATCTTTGTTGGTATGTGGTGCTGAGGATCGAACCTGGGCCGCATGCATTCCAGGCAAGCGTGCTACCGCTTGAGCCACATCCCCAGCCCCCCAGCCCTATTTTATATTTTATTTAGAGACAGGGTCTCGCTGAGTTGCTTAGTGCCTCACCATCCCTGAGGCTGGCTTTGAATTTGAGAGACTCTGTTTCAGCCTCCAGAGCTGCTGAGATTACAGGCATGTGCCACCACGTTCCACTTCTAAATCCTTCTGTCTAAACTAAAATTATTATTATTTTTTCAAAGGTCAACAATGTTTTATTGTTGTTTGGGGGGGAGGGGAGCGAAGCCACTGCCCTGCACCCTGAGCAATTGTTGCAAGCCCAGAGGTGGCTAGTGGGAGGGGGCCAGGCCTGGCTGCTGCAGCCTTCTGGCCAACCAGGGCCCTGCCCATTGGCTCCCAGGTGGGGCGGTAACCATGGCGACGGCCATTGCTAAGGGCCAGAGCCAATCAGGGCATCACCTGGGGTGTTTCAAAAATCTCCCTGCAGCGCATGGGGGAGGGGAGGCCAGAGCAGCGTGTGGGGGAAGGTAGGTGAGGTCGTGGCCCAGCGGGGACTGTCCCCCTCCACATTGTCACGTGTGGGGCTGGGGCGCTCACTTGCAGCCCTTGGGCACCTTGGGAACACTGGGTCAGGTGTCTGCGTGGCTGCCGGCTTCTTGGGTTTTTGCGCGGCAGGCGTGGAAAAGGGGCCCACCATTAGCTGGCCACCAGCTTTTAGCAATGGAGCTTGAAGGAGCCGGTGGCGCCTGTGCTGTTGACCTCCTGTAGCATGTCATTCTGCACCAGCGTGCACCAAGTACTTGAGGTAGGTGCGGCTGTTCTGCTGGTCAAACCCCTGCCACCTTCCTGGCCTCTGCATAGATTGCCGCCAGCGACAAGCCGCTGCTCTCCCAGCCTGCATAAGTCTCCACCACCAGCTGGCTGTACTTGCCTGGCTGGTTCTTCTTGCGGCTGCTCTTAAGCTTGGGGCCACCACAACCCTTGTCGCTGCCCCCCACGCATCTCCGCCTCCCCCCCATTACCTCCCTCCGCACCCAGGAGCAGCAGGGCCTCCTCCACCAACATGGTGGCCAGCGGGTTGGTGGCAGGCTGCACCGGGAAGAGGAAGGTGAGGGGGGGGGGGCTCGGGGCGCGGGTCCTGGGGCTGGGCGGCAGGGCTGGGGACAGATGGAGGAACACATTCGGGCAGCGGGGTGGGAGTATGGGGCAGCTCTGGGGCTCAGGGAGGGCTTCAGCTCGGTCCAAATCCCGCTGCTACTGCAGCTTGCTGCAGTGCTGCTGCTCCAAAGCCGCCTGCCTTCTTGGCATTTGCGCTGCGCTCTGCTAAACTAGAATTTTTTATTCAGAAGATTCCTATACAGATCTTTCTCCTGTGTAAAACAAATGGAAGACCAGTGTTCATCAACATGAGGACAACTTTTTTGAAAAGTGAGGGAGACAAAATTCTTGGTGCTCTTCCATGAAAGCACGTGGTGGGTAATTAGTGCATTTGAGTTAAGTTGTTCAGACAACACAGGCAGAATTTATGGAATATGGATTATTTTTGTTTCTTTGCCCTGTTTCTGAAAGTTTGTAGGTCCACTTATAATTTTTTTTCAAGTGAGTCATCCTTAAGTTGAATTTCAATGATTCGTAGTTGTTATTGTTTTTATAAGAATGTATTTGAAAACATTTATTCTCTGTGTACACAGTTTATTTAGGAAACTAGCTTCATGATATCTCTTGGCTAGGAAGCCTGTATAAGGACTTTTTCCATCTGATACTGACGACAGGTTTCATGGGAAACTCAACCATATGAACGTTAGTTACATAGCTTTTTCCCCCAGGAGGACTTCAGCTTTGCTTATCCAAGTGTGGTCCTACATCCTGGAGCTTGTTTGAAATGCACACTGGTGGTGTACCTGAACCTGTGGGAAGAACCAGACAAGATATGTGACTTTCAGACTTGAGGGTGTTACCAGGATTGCTGGACTAGTACAAAGTTTCTGATTCAGTATTCTGGGTGGGAGCCTGAGAATTTTAATTTTAACAAGTTATCACATGCTGCTGATGCTGCTGGTACAGGGACCATACTTGGAGAACCATTATACTAGAGTGTCCTCATTGTACATTTTTCTCCCCTTTCCAAATTTCTTACTCATTCAAATAGCTTTTTAAAAACAGATTATCAGGGCTGGGGATGTGGCTCAAGTGGTAGCATGCTCGCCTGGCATGCGTGCGGCTCGGGTTCCATCCTCAGCACCACATACCAACAAAGATGTTGTGTCCGCCGAGAACTAAAAAATAAATATTAAAAAATTCTCTCTCTCTCTCTCTCTCTCTCTCTCTCTCTCTCTCTCTCTCCTGTCTCACTCTCTCTTTAAAAAAATAAAATAAAATAAATAAAAAAAAACAGATTATCATATTCTTTAACTTGATTGAAGGGGAAAAAAGCATTTTTTTTTTGCAATGACCACGCCAAGATTGCTTTTCAGCATCTAATTTCAGAGCAAAAAATCTCTTTAAACCTTAGTCTTAAGTCTTATCTATGGGTGTCTCTTTCTCTTCTTTCTGTAAGTATTCTTTTTAATGTTTAAAAATTCTTTTAATGTAGATAACATATTCTTATGGTTCAAAAGTTAAAATGACAAAGGCATGCTTGGGAAAATGTGATTTCCAACTGCTTTGGCCCTCCCTTCACCCCTCTTTCTTAGATAACCACCTTTAATTTATTTACCATAGATGTCAATTGTTTCCTTTTATAGTAGGAGAAATGCCAGTGTACTCTATTCTTTTTATATAAAATGCAGTATACTATGTAAGTACTTCTATCCTATAGCTTTTCTTTTAGTAAGTACTTCTATCTTATGGCTTTTTTCCTATTAGTATTTATTTAGAAAAAAAAAATTATAATATTTGTTTATAGAAAACACTTTATTAAAAAAACAGCTATGTTTAAACAGTGTCTATTAAGCCTTGTTTACTTAGCCAGCCCTCCTGGTGGGTGTCTGTGTTGTTTCTAGGTTTATCACAGTCCATACTATAGTGAAACAGCTTGTATACATATCATTTTATACATGTGCATAAAATGATATGTATACATTCCTAGAAGTGAGATCACTGTGCCAGTTGGCAGTGCATTTATAATTTAGTTAAATGCTTCCTTTCTTAGGTGTTGCACCGTTTTAAACTCCCACAAGTACAGTTGCTCCTCATTATCCACAGAGGATTGGTTTGAGGACCCCTTTGTGGATACTGAAATACAAGGATGCTTAATTCCCTTACATAAAAAGCATAGTATTTGCATATAACCTATGCACTTTCTCCATATACTCTTAAATCATCTTTAGATTGTTTAGAAGACCTTATACAATATAAATGCCATGTAAATAGTCATTACACTGTATTGTTTAGGGACTAGTGACAACAAAAAAGTTGATGTGTTCAGTATGACAATTTTTAAAAAAAATATTTTCACCTATGATTGTTGAATCCAGTCTAAATACCACAGATACAAGAGGGCAGATCACAGTGTATGAGAGAGTTCCTATTTTTTCTGAGGCCTTTCCAATGTACTGTGTACAACCCTTGAAATTGTTAACAGTTTGATAGATGAGAATTATCAATATAGAGTATTGCTATCATTATTAATAAGGCTGAGCATATTATGCTTCAAAACTAATTGTATTTTTTTTCTTGTGAATTCTCTGTTAATGTTTTTTTTTTTTTCACATTTTTTGGGGGGATTGCTTTTTTCCCATTATCTATTCCTAGAGATTAGCCCTGTGTGATATCAATTATAGTTTTCCCCAGATTTTCAATTATTTTTATTTACCTTCACATATTTTGATATACAAAAGTTTTACATTTTTTTTTCTTTAAATATTACAGTTTATATCAATCATTATGGTATCTTGATTTTTTTTAATCTTTCGTTATTTCTATGTGGTGCTGAGGATCAAACCCAACACGTCACAAGTGCTAGGCAAGCACTCTACCACTGAGCTACAGCCCCAGCCCTGGAATCTGGAGTTTGAGTCACTGAAAGGCCTACAAGATTTTTAGAATTTGCCCATGGTTTCTTTTAGTACTTTTATGGTATCACTTTTACATTTAAATGTTGAAATTAGGATTTATTCTGGTGTTCAGAATGATGCATAGGTTCAACTTTATCTTTTTCTGTGTGCCTGTTATTTTCACCTGTTGCTTTTAGAGCCCTTCTTTGAATCTCTTATGGTATTGTTAACTTTTGGAGGTATTAGGGTATCTCTTGGGTTTGTATTCTATTAGTCTTTTTCTTCATATACAAGTATCACATTATTGCTTTTATAAAAGTTTTAATATCTTTTAAAACTAGGTTCCCCTTGTTGCTTTTCATATTCCTGGGAATTCTTGCTTTCTTATTTTCCCATGAGTACTTTTGAACTGTTTTGTCTAGTTCCAGAAAAACAGAAATCTAAAGGAAATAAACATCAGATTAAATGTATACATTTAAAATGTATTTAACTTCTCCAAACTTTTTTTTCAGGATCTTAATAAAGGTGCTATGAAAGAATGTAAGAAGGAAAACAATTAAATATTTCTACTGTGGTAAGTGTTTTATCATTTTACATTTAAAAAATTATTTTTTTATTATTATTATTATTTTAGTCTGCTTCCTTAATGTGTAAAAGGGATATTGTTTTAGGAGTGTTTGAGTTCATAGGACCTCTCGGTGTTAAGTTGGGTGCCAGTTATGTGAGCTGTTTGAATAATGATGTTTGTCTTTAACTATATTTTTGACTCTAATATTTTAATTTCTATTATCTTGTTATTTTAAAGTGTGGTTTTGAGAAGGAGATCCTGTATTACATTTACTTGCAAAATTCAATGAATTCTTTCCTCTTAAAAAGGAAGATGAAAAGATTTTAAGTAATTTTGGTGATATAGAGGCATTTCTTTCTCTTAAAAGTTTGTTGTGATTTTTTATTATAATAATTAGAAAAATTTTTACCCATATAAATCAACATAATGACAAAAGTAAGCCCTCAACACCTGCACAAAGAAATGGCCACCATTCACTCACTTTTGAAAACTTATTGATGGATATGAAAGTATATATAAAACTTTAAATACACAGCATTCTCTCTATATGAAGCTATGTGGTCATTTTTACTGTGTTATATATATTTGTGAGTTGAACCTGATGTGCATAAATGTGGGTGATCATTTTACTGGCTGCCTAGTTTTGTTTTTTTTAATTATTTTTTTTAGTTGTCAATAGATCTTTATATATGCAGTGTTGAGAATCAAACCCTGTTCTTCACACATGCCAGGCAAGTGCTCTACCACTGAACTACAACCCAGCCCTGCCTGCCTAGTTTTCTATTTTTTAGAAACATCATACTTTATCTAGCTACTCATTCATAACTATTTAGATTGTTACTTGATTTTCTTTCTTGTGAATAATGGCATGTTGATTATAGTATACTTATTCACTTATCTTCTTAGAGGTATAACTGCCAAGTCAAAGATTATATACATTTTAAATATTGATAAATATAGCTAAGCTGTTATCTGTAAAAGCTGTCCCCCTCAATGTCCATGAGAATCCTATTTTCAAAACCCTTGCTCACACTAAGTTTTGTTATTTTTTTTAATCTTTGTTAATCCAATAGGAAAATAAAAGTACATTTTTGAGATAACATGTTTTTTATTGGTACTGGGGATCGAACACAGGAGTACTTCACTAGTAAATTAGATCCCCAGCACCTTTTATTTTATTTTTTTTATTTTGAGACAGAGCCTCACTAAGTTGCTGAAGCTATCCTTGAACTTGTGATCCTCCTGCCTCAGTCTCCTGAGTTTCTGGGATTATAGGTGTGTTCCACTGTAAACTATTGAAGGAAACCTTGTGTTATTCAAAGATTTCTTTCATTCAACATTCTTATTAGCATAAAGAATTCTCTTCCTTAAGAACATACTAGTGATTCTTGCATGTCAGATATTCTTAGGCATTAAATGTGATAAAATATTTAAATATATTGAGTTCTTTTTAGGTCTTTTGCCTTGATTTTAACTCACTGTTAATATTTGAAAACTTGAGGGTTCAGGATTTGGCTAAAGTGGTAGTACACTAGCCTGGACTGTATGAGGCACTGGGTTCAATCCTCAGCACCACATAAAAATAAAATAAAAATATTGTGTCCCATCGTGGGGAAAAAAAAAAAAAACCTAAAAAGTAAATATTAAAAAAAATTTGAAAACTTGATCAACCAGCTATAATTGTTTTGAATACAGAATGTTTTCTTCTGCAAAGAGCAGTACTTTTGTGTTTTATTCACCTGAAAGGAAGCCTAAAGTAACTTTCAAAATAAATTTCTTAACAATTTTCAAACATGGATACCAATGGCTGAATAGCATACAGAATATTATTTCCATAATTGGGTGATAATATAGTTTTTATGAGTTATGTAAACTATATGATTGTGTGATCATATCTAAAACTATGTGTATCTCTTCTGTCCAAAGATTTTATCACTTCCTGATGTAAATATGATTTTTAATTTTATGTATGCTTTAGATTTTATTTCTTTTTTTTTAAGAGAGAGAGAGAGAGAGAGAGAGAGAGAGAGAGAGAGAGAGAGAGAGAGAATTTTTTAATATTTATTTTTTAGTTTTCGGCAGACACAACATCTTTGTTTGTATGTGGTGCTGAGGATGGAACCCGGGCCGCACTCATGCCAGGCGAGCGCGCTACAACTTGAGCCACATCCCCAGCCCTAGATTTTATTTCAATCAAATAAGATTTACATGTAAAGATGGCCTCACTTGAAGCAGATTCACAACTTTATCATTGACCTACTGTTTATTCTTTGAACTGTCTTTTATATATAAAGTACATCTAGATTGCCTTTCCTGAGTGTGCTTTCCTTTTCAGTTCAATTAACATTGTTTACTGAATACCCCAAGGCTGGGACAATATGGTCCAACTGGCCATTTATTCACCAGTTTTCATTCAGCACTGAATATCTACCTACCTGGTAGGTATCCACAGACACCCAAATCATTATTTACTTCTTTGTTTATTTTTTTGGTACTGGGGATTGAATCTAGGGGCACTTTACCACTGAAACACATCCCCAGCCCTTTTGTTTATTTATTTATTTTTTTCATTTTTAAACAGGATCTTCCTCAGTTGCTTAGGGCCTCACTAAGTTCCTAAGACTGGCCTTGAATGTAGGATCCTCCTGCCTCAGCCTCAACCTCCCAATGGTTGATGTATATTGTCATTATTTAGTTAAAGATGCAAAAGAGAATAGTATACATTTTAATTTAGAGAAGACTAACATGGTTTCTTTTAAATTTAGATGTGCATAACTGTATGGCACTTGCTGCCATAATATTAGATGGTTCTTTATTTCAAATTTGATGTGGACTGTATTCTATTTAGTTTTTAGAATCACATAAGTCCTGTTTTTTAAATCTTTTTTTTTTTTTTAATGGGCAGAGTAAGTATTTAAACTAAGTATGCTGCTGGATCTTGTTTAAGATCTGTTTATGTTTCTCAGTATAGACATGGCAATATTTTTCACAATATGTTGTTTGAAAATAATGATAAAGTAAATGCCCCCCCAAAATAAATGTAATTGTATTGTTCACATTTTTAAAAATAAAAGCAGAAAATTAGATTCCCAGACTTTGAGTAGAATGAATAAGTTTTTGTCTGAGACTTGCCTGTGAAGCTTTTCTGATTCCTGAACCAATTTTTCACAGCCAAAGTAAACAGATTGAACAATTAATGATTTAATAGATTTAAGCAGTATTTTAGTCTCTATTTTATATACTTTATTTCTATTTGAATACAGGATTCTAAAGAATACATATAACTTGTTTTAATTATTATTTTTGCAGAAGTCATTTGCATGTGAAACTTTTAAAATCAATTAAATAATACTCTAGCAAGTTTTATTTGCACTTTATTTTGCCTAGCAATTATTTCTTTTTTTAATATTTATTTTTTAGTTGTAGTTGGATACAATACCTTTATTTAATTGATTTATATGTGGTGCTGAGTATTGAACCCAGGGCCCTGATGTGCCAGGCAACCACTCTACTGCTGAGCCATAACGTCAGCCCCTAGCAATTATTTCTTAAAACATAGTCTGAAATTAAATCAAGGCAGACTTGAAATTACTGAGTCTTCATTATTGGGCCAAATTAATGAGGTTTTCCTGGACTTTTCCTTTTGGTATCTTATTGTGGCTAATGATGTAATCTTATATTTTTTTTCTAAAATAGTGAAGTTTTAGGTTTTTGAATATTTTCTTTCGAAGTACAGGAATTTGTTTATACGGTGCCTTTCATTTTACTGATGAGTTAATTTCTTTAATTTTGTGCCCTAAAACCTACTAAAAATATTCCTGGAAAGTGAGAGATTAAACAGAAGTTGTAATAAAAATGAAGGCCTTTTTCTTTATTTCTCCTGTTAGCTGCATTTGTTAAATTTTTTTATGCTACATTTAAATAAATATTAAGAATTTATTACAGGGATTGGATTATGGGTCAGTGTAGAGCACAGGCCTGGCATGTGTGAGGCACTGGGTTTGATCATCAGCACCACAATAAATAAATACATAAACAAACAAACAAATAAATAAATTATGTCCATCTACAACTACCCCCCCCAAAAAAAGACTTTATTACATATTAAATGAGTTGGATTTTCTGTATTTGAAACAGTTTCTTTCTATATTAGGCATAAAGTTTAATTTAGACTCGAAGAGTAAGTGATCATTTGATTGGAAAGTTTGGTAGACAGTCTTTGCTTAGTTTCATTCTGTAACCTTTCAGCTAATTGTTGAATTGCATGCTCTTTTGTTCTTTGCTCTTTCTACTTTGGATCTGGTTTTATGGTTGGTTGAAATAGGGATTTATTGGTAGGAACATAAATTATTTTCCCATTTGAACAGATTGTGTGTTTTTCTGACAGCATATTCTGTCACAGGCAGAGTGATTCAGACCCTTGTGCACAGGTGTTAGTATATGATTTGGGCAGCCATTTTCAAAACTAACAGCTTTATTGATATATAATTCATTACCATCAAGGTCACTCCTTAAAAGTGTAATTTACTGAGTTTTAGTATATTCACACAGTTGTGTGCCTATCAAGCTATCTAATACTGAAACACATTTGTCATACCCAAAGAAGACCCATGCCCTTTAGCAGTCAGTCTCCACTCACTCTTGCTCCATGTAGGCATGAATCTTCTTTCTCTCTTTGTGGATTTACTTGTTCTGGACATGATATATAAATGTGATCATTCAATATATGGCTCTTTGTATTGGTTTTTTTAGCCTGTTTTTGAGGTAGCACATATCAGAACTTCATTTCTTTTCTTGCTAAATAGTGTTCTGTTATATAGATACACTGCAGTTTGTTTATCCATTTATCAGTTGATGGATATTTGGGTGACTTTCACTTTGTGGTTCTTATTATCATGCTGCTGTGAATATTTGTGTTTTTGAGTTGACTTCTGTTTTCTTTTGGGTAGATACTTAGGATTGAAATTTATGTTCCATAAGTAACTCTGCCAGACTGTTTTATAAGGTGACTCAACCATTTTATATTCCTCTGCTGTGCAGAAACTGAGGATCCCAAGCAGGCCCAACTCCGGAGAACCAGACAATGGTGAGTGTGCATTGGTATAGTGAGGGAGGCTGGGGGAGAAAGACTATTTATTGGAACCACAAGACTGACTGTGGTGAAAACAGGAGCTAGCAGATTGGGACTCTGGGGAGTCTCTACAGGCTTAAGTCCTCCACTGGGCCACTATTTCCTTAATCCTGCTGGCCAACCAGGTGGGGAACATGTTAGTGGAAGAGACTCTTTGCTGCCTTCCTTATGCTTCAAGAGCATCCTCAGTGTCTGCCTAAAATACTATGTGGCAGGTGGAATAATTATCAAAATCAAATCTCCACAGGCCACTTTCTTAAAGGAAAGCAGCTGTTGTTTTGGGGCGCCTAATTTCCTCTTGAACTAGCTAATATTTTTTACTTTCTTTTATTTTTACTTTTATTATTATTATTATTATTATTATTATTATTATTATTATTATTATTATTATATAGGTAGTTAGTGTCATTAGGTAAATTGGGTCTAATATTAAGTAAAATCAAGAATGAACATTTTATTGAGAATGGAGTCCAGGAAAAAAGGAATTGAAAATGTCCCCAAGTCCCAGAGCCCATCCCAGGAAATGTTAATGAAGCAGCTCCCAGCAAATGGGGAGATGCTAATACAAAAGCCTTTCCTGCCCAGATTACTGCTTCACCCACCTGTTCCCCCACCCTTTGGGCCTTCCCACATACATTTCATCACTGCAAGATAACAGATTAAAGGACAGAAATGCGACAGGATTGCAGGAAAGCTGAAAGAAGAACTTAGTTATAAAAAAGAGAAGATCTCGCCCTTCCATGGATTCCTCCTCTTGGGTCCCCTTCTTCCTCTGGAGAGAAGTCTTTTCTACTGTCTTTTAATAAAGCTTCAACTTTCCACTCTAAACTTGCCTTGGCATGCTTCTCTGATATTATACTTCAGCACTGGGGAGGCAAGGACTTGTCACCAGTAAACAGCCCTAATAATAGGTTTAAATTTATTTCGAGAAAGGTCCTAGCTAGATTGCTGAGATTATTTTTGTTATGGTTGATTAATCTAGATTTTGCTATCACAATAAAGCATACAGGTTTTACTTACAAATGTATTCATATGGGGATTTTATTTATATTGTGATACTTTGATGATTATTGTAATAATATGATTTCTCAATATATATGAATAATAGGCCATGATAAGTTCTTTTTTTTTGCTCTTATAATTGAAAAGGTTTTTGGTTAAAGTTACATAAAATTTTGTAGATGAATTTTTAAAATTTATGGTTTGGTTTCTTATTTCATTTAAAGTAAATCTTTTTTGTTTTTTATTATTGTATTATTGTTGAATTTAATAGTTATGATTATTTTGACATAACCATAAAACATGGAATATAATTTGCTACCCGTCAGTATCCTTTAGTTCCCCTTTCCCTATTTTCCCACTTTCTTCTATTGTATATTTATTTATAGTTTTTTTTAATTATTGCATTATACAATACACATAAAAGTAGACTTCACTTTGATATATTCATATTTGTACACAGCAATTATGGTGAGATGTATTAGGGGTTAATTTGGAGGAAAATTATCACCTTTATAATGATGAATTTTATCATCTATACATGGGATGTATAATTCAGTCTTTTATGTGCTTCTCATAATTTTTATTTTCTCATAAGTTTTACATATTTTGTTTCTAAAAATTTACACATGTGAAATACCACTTTCATAAGGCACCTATGTAAAATTTATACATAGTATTTTATGCTCTTTTTTAAACTGGATATGTTATGAAATGTGACTGGCCTAGTGATCATATTTCCTACAGATTATTATTTATCTCTTCCAAGATGTGTATTGTATTGAGCCATGTCCTTGGACTTCAAGTGTTTGGATAAGTACCATTGTGAACTTGGTCACATATGCTCTAATTTCACTAAGTCTCTATGATGGGGAGTATCATGTATATTCAATAGCAAAATATTTTCCACAAATAGATACTAATTTAAACTCCTTTTGAGTTAATGATCATTTATTTGTTTCAAATGTTCATCAATATTACTTAATTTTTCCCATAATGGGATTTTATTTTGCATTTCTTTAATTTCTAAAAATTTTGAATTTTTAAAACTAATACACATAACTCATGTATAAATTTGCAATTCAAATTTATACATGAGTTATGTTTATTAGTTTATTAATTTATTAATTAGTTTATTAATTTCTGACCTTTAAATCTTTTATGATTTCTGGCTTAAAAGATGAGAAAATGGATCAAAAAATGCAACTAGAGTTTGATTTCAACAAAAAGAAAAAGATTTAATTTTTTTAATTGCCTTTTTTTTTTAAAGAGAGAGTGAGAGAGGAGAGAGAGAGAGAGAGAATTTTTAATATTTATTTTTTAGTTCTCGGCGGACAAAACATCTTTGTTGGTATGTGGTGCTGAGGATCAAACCCGGGCCGCACGCATGCCAGATGAGCGCGCTACCACCTGAGCCACATTCCCAGACCCTTAATTGCCTTTTTTATCCTCATCATTTATTATAGGTTTCTTGTGTGATTGTAAGTGTAGGTTATTTAAAGTGGATTCTAGGGCTTATCTTTGGAAGCTACTACAGGAAAAATAAATAAGAAATATCTCAACACTATGGCTGCAGGAAAATGAGTAAATTTCCTCAAAATCATATGGTAATTAAATTGTTAAGTGACATATTTACTAAACATCCACTCCTTAAAGAATTTATTTCTTGAGTATTTTTGGCAGTGAATCATGAATCCTATTATCTGGATTTTGGGGTTTAATATAAAATCATATGGAATAAAATTTGGCAAATCCTAGAAATATTCATAAATAATTTGGTGTTTACTTAATGATATGTTGTGGAGATAGCAACTAATGAACATGTTTATTTTCAGAAATAGATTTTTTTTTTTTTTTTTGCTTTTCAGATTCTAATAAGCCTTTTAGATTTATTTCCTTACTGAGTCACTCAGGGCCACTGAGGTGGTGGTTTTTTTTTTTTGTTTGTTTTTTTTGTTTTTTTTTTTTCATTTTGTAATCTCCAGGCATTTACCCTTCTAAGAAATCTGTCTTGGGAGCTCTGTTTCTAAAGAGTTTCTTAACATGGAAAAAGAAGTATTTGTGTTGCCCCTGAAATGTATTCTCAATGCACTCTCTTCAAAATGTAAAGAAAATAATATTTCCCCAGACTGACATCCCTGTGTTAGGAGCTAACAATACATTGATGGTCTTTGAAGAAATTTCATACAGTTCTGTCTCTGGGTAGTTTTGTGTGGGCTGCTGAATTGCCATTTAATGTTTTTTTTTTTTTTTTAATCTGTACTGTGGGAATAATTTTAGAGGACACAGATGATTTATGCTCTTCATGGAGGCTCTGAATACCTGTATGTTCTGTAGTGCACAGCTGACAAAGGCCCTGGAAGACACTGTGCAGATACTAATTGGTTAACGATTATCTGCCACTCACATAAAATTTATTTCAAAAGCTTGTAATAACCTTTTAACTTTAGGCATCCATGTAATCCACATTCCTGAGTATAAAAGTATGAATCTTTCTTTTCTGAATTAAAGGGTCCATTTCTCTTGTGCTTCAAAGTGGTGCAAATAATTATGTTTTTTTGTCTTTCTTTTATACTGTGTTTCTAATAAAAGTGTTCTCTGCTCCAAGTCTCTATTTCCTATGTCCACCTATGTTTTGAAAATGACATAGAAAATTGTATTTGATAATTTATAAAGGAGAGTTGAGAAAACTTCTGGTTCATGTCTTCCTTCCTTAGAAACTGAACCAGAACTATGGTTGGTCCTGAAAAGGGAGAATCATGACCAATTAGATATATAAAAAAATGTTGATTGAATGTATATTCTCTTCTAAAAATTGTCTGTTCAGATCCTTGGCCCATTTGTTGACTGGGTTGTTGTTGTTGTTACTATTATTATTATTATTTGCTTACCTTTTTAAATTCTTTATGTACCCTAGAGATTAGTACTCTATCTGATGTGTGAGGGGTAAAAAATTCCTCCTAGGATGTAGTCTTTCTCTTCACCTCACATATTGTTTCTTTTGCTGAGAATAAACTTTTAGTTTGATTCTATCCAATTTATTTTTTATTATTTTTTTTAATTCTTGTGCTATAGGTTTTTTGTAAAGGAAATTGGGGCCTAATCCTGCATGATGAAGATTAGAGCCTACATTTTGTTCTATTAGATGTAGAGTCTCTGGTTTAATTCCTAGTTTCTTGATACACTTTGGGTTGAGTTTTATGCATGGTGAGAGATAGGGTTTGTTGAAGAGGCTATATTTTCTCCAGTGCATGTTTTGGGCACCTTTGTTTAATATATAATAATTGTAATTTTGTGGGTTAGTCTCTGTGTCCTCTGTACCATTTGTCTATCAGTCTGTTTTGTTGCCAATGCCATGCTGTTTTTGTTACCATTGCTCTGTAGTATAGTTTAAGGTCTGGTATAGTGATGCCACCTGCTTCACTCTTCCTGCTAAGGATTGCTTTAGCTATTCAGGGTCTCTTATTTTTCCAGATAAATTTCATGGTTGCTTTTATATTTCTATGGGGAATGCCATTGGGATTTTGATCAGAATTGCAGTAAATCTGTATAGTGCTTTTGATAGCATAGTCATTTTGGTAATATTAATTCTGCCTATTCATGAGCAAGGTCGATCTTTCCATCTTCTAAGGTTTTTTTCTGATTTTTTTCTTTAGGGTTCTGTAGTTTTTCTTGTATAGATCTTTCACCTCTTTCATTAAGTTGATTCCCAAGTATCTTATTTTTTTTTGAAGTTATTGTAAATGGAGTAGTTTTCTTCACCACTATATGTACCCTTTCTTTTGTATGTAAATTTTTAAGCTTTATACTTTTTAATATATTTCATTATTATTTATTAATAACATATTCAGCATTTAATGTGTCAAAATATGTTGTTATGTTTTATGAGTAAAGGGATAAAAATAGCATTTTATTATCACACTGTTTTCCCAATATCCTAGCATCTTTCTTTGGAATGAATGCCATTTTTCCTCTTCCCTGCACTGTAATCTTCATTATGTATCACTGCCTAAATAACAAGAGGCTTATTAAGAGTTTTGTTTTTGTTGTTGTTTTCTGTAGTTACACCATTTATTTTATTATGAGGTTTACCCTGAGTTATTTAACTTCATAGCATCAATCATGTGGCATCATATTTTTGTTAGCAGTAGGCTTTATGTACAACACTGGATATAAAAAATATCTTAGCCATGAACTAGTCTAAACCATGTAGATTCTAGTCATTATACTCAGAGAATTGAAAAACTGCAAAATATTCTTAGGATAAAATTTCCATCAGAGTGTATTTCCATCAAGTGAGAAATCATTATATATTCATATATTTGCAATTATTTACTATATAATTGAAATAATTATTATTTGTTGAATTTTCAAATTTGCTAGTGCTTTTTTAATTGTATCTGCTGGGTTTTTTTTTTTTTTTTTTTTGTACTGTAAATTGAACCACATCCTTAGTCTTTTCTATATTTTATTTTATCAGTCTTGCTTAGTTGCTAAGTGCCTCACTAAGTTGCTTAATACAATATATATAAGACAATATTATATATAATATTGTCTTTGAATTTATGATCCTTTTTCCTCATCCTCCTCAGTCACTGGAACTACAGTTGTCCATCACTAAACCTTGCTCATTTGCTTTTTAAAAGCACCAGCATTGATATTGGTAACTTTTTCTGTGTTATGTTCATCTTTAATAGCTTCTAATTTTTCTCTTTTGCTAAAGACTTTCTTTACTTTTAGTTTATAAAATTCACTTTTTATTGGGATGGAGTATTTGATAATAAATTTTTAGTCATTTTATGGCTTATTAATTTTTTTCTGTATGTTTTATTTTCAACCTCAGATTTAGTTGAATTTTAATTTTTGCAGCTATATAGAGATCTAAGTGAAACACAATAACCTGTATGGATATTGTTAAAAAAATGGAAAGACAATTTAACCCAGTTTTTTTACTGTACTGTATATACCTGAAGGACATAAAATCAGAATACTACATTGACTCAGCCACATTAATGTTTATAGCAGCACAATTCACAATAGCTTAGCTACAAAACCAAACAGTCAATGAGGAAAAGGTCCATCCAATGATGACAAGATAAAAAATTGTTTCTTATGTACACAATAAACTATTAATTGGCCATAAAGAAGAATAACTTTATGACATTTGCCAATAAAAGGATGGATCTGGAGATGTTATGATAAGTAAAACAAACGATTTCTATAAAACTAAATGTTAAAATTTTTTGCTGATATGTGAAATCTAAAGTTCATAAAGTGGGGAAGGGTAAGAAAATAAGAACAGTAGATTGCACAGTGGTAAAGAAAAAATAAATAACTAAATATAAGCAAAGGAGATAGAAATATTAAAGATATATAATGGTCCTACCATCATAGTCACCAACAAGAACAGGATTCTAATTAGGATAAGATATATCCCATGCTTGCATAATACCATAAAAATTGATTTTACTATCAGGTAGAACTAGAAACAACCAATAAAATAAAAAAACAAATTATTTTTGTTTAAAAAGCTATATGTATATTCTATTAAAATCATCATACAATATATACATCAATAAAAGTTCATATATATGTATATATTGTTTTATAAGTTAAAAATTGTTAAAATTATAAAAAGGAAAATCCAAACAGGATTGTTGTTACAATTTTTTATATTAATTACCTACATAAATACCATAAAATATTTGAAGTTAAATTCACTATTAATTATTTCTATTAACTGGTCTGTCTACCTTGTTACATTTCAAAATTTCTCTTATATCATTGGTATTGGAATTACTAGAGATCTCACTACATATTTAAAACAGCCAGCTCCATCAGAGAAATAACAAATAAAATTCTACACTTTAGTAAATCTCCGGTTAGTGGTTATAAAATTAAAATTTGAGGATTCCCTTTCCTAATTACCATAATTTTCTCATCTGAACAATATGTATAATTATATAATGATATAAAAAATTGCAAAATGTTTATTTTTGTGGTAATGCCTTAGTTCTATATTGTGTTTTATAAATCTGGAGTGTATATACTTTTTTGAACTTAAATCACTTTTTCAGTGTTCCAAAACACCACCTTCATGATAGTCTACTAACTCTCCTTTCAACTCAATTACATTACAGACCCTGCAAATGTTCATGTGGTCAATGTGTTATTTATTTACCTATTCTTATTTTAGGAACTGTTAACATTCAGGGATATAGCCATTGATTTTACTGAAGAGGAGTGGGAATGCCTTCAGCCTGCTCAGAAAAACTTATATAAAGATGTGATGTTAGAGAACTATAGAAACTTTGCCTTCCTGGGTAAGTTTAATTTCCCTTTAAAAATTTTAATTAATAATTATTATTTAATTTACTTCTGTTGCACAGTATCTTCTGGAAACTTCTCTATGAGTTTCATATTTGTGTTTCAAAGAAAAAAGACATTTTTAGTACAGATATTTGACTCTTTAATATATATTATTTTACTCTTTAATATCTCTCTTTCTTGGTGTGTTTTACATCCTTCACTATAGATAAGTATTATCTAGCAGAATTTAGTGATGTAAACTTTTGTAACCTACACATAGTAGGGGACACAGTTAAGACATTCAAATGAAGAAAACCAAACTATAAAAACGGTTGTCATAGTAGTTATTCAACAGAAAAAATCTTTTCAGAAGCTTAGGTTTATTTCTTTTTATTATAATCATTAAACACATACTGCCCTACATTTATCACATTTTCAAATTTTTTGTAGTCCTCTGTTTTCTTCTTTAGTGATGTCCCAGTTTATTCAGATTAATCACTCAAACTTACCTTTGGTTGTGAGGGCCAGCATGATCTGTTACAAATTTTCTTGTGAGGAAACCTGTAAAGAAGCAAACAGAAGAGAGACATGCACAGTGAAAAGGAAAATAGAAAAAAAAACTGGGCACTCCACTTCACGTCTGCACATAGCGTACCCCCAAATTACATAGCTTCTATTACCATGAATACATTCTAAACTAGTATTATTTAAACCCCAAGTTCTAGCTAACCAAGATAAGGTAGAGTTAAAACAAACATAGAGCCCCTTCTCCCTAAGGACATTACCACAGAAAATAGATAGTGCACCTCTATAGTTGTCTTAATAGCTTCAGGGAGAAACTGCTAGGCATTATAATTGTGGGACTCAGGGTGCCAGTTACCATCACTCCCACACTTTCCTGTCTATTTCCAAGGTAAGAATTCATACAGCCACCCTATTTTTTAAGGCCTTTTGACTAAGTAATATTACTTATCTCCTTAATGCTGGTGGGAGCAAAAAATAGGGCAGGGACAGACAACAGCAAGTTCCAACATCAGTAAACATCCACCTATGAATATTTTTTTTTTTTACCCAGATGAAATTGAGTAAACATGAAGTTAGCCAATCCAACAAGTCTAAACATCTATCATTTTGTTGGACTTCATTAATGATATTTTTAAGGTAATCTAACTCTTGAAATGAAATTACTATTATCACTTAAATTGAAGGGAACACGTGTTATTAAACTTCTTATTAAATATGTAATATGATGTAACAATAACAGACAATTAGTTGTAGCATGATTGTCAAGTATGGCTTGACAATGTTGTTCTTGTTCTTCATGAAGCAGATTAAAAGCCATGGAGGCATGACTAATACTTTTTATGATAGCATAGGTGAATTTTACAGTAGTTTTGTAAACCCATAAAGCTAGTCCAGGGAAACCCACTAAGGAGAATGTCAAAGCATCAAATTCTGCCTTAGATGGAAGGTTCACTGAATCATCACAGTTTTTATCAAGAAGAATAGACCTTTTATGAATAAATTGTGCAGCAGGATGACCTATTAAATACTATGTGGATAGGAAGGGAACAGTTATTCTGCTAAGACAACAATGAATACCATGAGACATTTTTGCAGGTATATAACAATTTCATCCAAGTGAGTCAAGATATTGTAATGGGTTGTAGAAGTCCAGGATCTGACAGTAATGAATTTCCCACAGCTGGTGTACAAAAACAGAGCAACATTGTTATTAAGACCAAAACATTTACAGAGTTTTGTGTGAGTTTAGCAATCAAAGCGTAACAAAATTATCTAGAGTACAATTTAACCCCTTTTGAGCCAACACCTATTTAGCTGAGGCTGTTAATGGTTTTATATCCCCCCAAGTAACTGGAATTATAGTATCTTGGGTTCTTCTTTTAATGTTTCTCCTCTTTTGAGGAGAATGATTGTTTTCTTGTTTAGAGGGACTGTTCTCTTCCAGGGTTAAATGAAATTTACGAATCAGCTTGTCAAGTCCCTGATGTACAATTATAATTGCTATATTTCATGCATCAAGCTAGAGTCCAAATAAGACATGTTGTCATAAGTGTAGCAGTCTATGCTTTTCCCCATGTGATCAAAGGCATAGGATCTGGTCATGCTGGTCAGGTGGAGTCTTACCATATTACATAATATTTCTGGTAATGGCTGTTTGAGAATAAAATGCCTATTCAATGCAGATGACCAATTTTGAGTATTAACCTTATGTTGTATATTGAGCACATTAATTTTAAATAAAACAATATTTAATGCATATTTACATGAGAGAGGATAGATTTTTGTTTGTTTGTTTCTGTTTTAAAAGGCAAGAATTAGGATACAATTTGCTCACTCAACAAAAGATAATCCAAAAGGATTATGAGAAATTTCATGATTTAAAACTATATTTCATTGACTAAAAATTGTGCAACAGGATGAGATGTAAAGGCAGGGGCTTTATCCATCTTTAAACAAATAAGATCTCTAGGAGCAGATCATGATTTGTTTCTTTCCATGCTCTCTTCTGGAACTGACTTGGCAGTTCCATTTTTAGATTCAATTCAATTTTTCTTTTTTTGTGTTTTGCAATAATACATTAATAATTATAAATATTTTTAAGTGAATAACTCATTATACTTCTACTTTGTAAGTTGTTTTCTATATTTTTTATTTTTTTCTATTTTGATTAATTATTTAATTTCTGGATCATTGCTTTTTATTGTGGCATGCTTGGATTCTTTACACACTTTCCTTTATATATGCTATAGGATTTTATTTTTTACAGTATTTCACAAGATGCTTAGACTTCTCTTCAACTTGGTCCTGCTTGATAAGCCTCTCCCATATTGGTAGAATTTTAGCTTTGCACACTACAAATACCCTTCTAATTTTTTCTTAAAAAATTATTCACATATACAATTTTTACATATTTGTATTAATATTTTTGTCTCAATTTCACTCTCTAAACTTTCTTTAAATAGTTATTTAGTGTTCTTTGAGTAATTCATAACTGTCAGTATCCTAATATTTAGTTCTTAATATTTGTTTTTCTTTTTTTGTCACCTAGACTAAGCCATGTTTCTCTTCATTTATATTTGCTGTACTTTTTTTATTTGTTCATTAAAGGAGCCAAAAGTAGATTATATAGACCATTTTGGGGAAAAATATAAAAACATTTAAATACATAAAAATAGGAAAGAAGTGTGCTGCATCCTTTTAATATTTGCTAATTGGCAGGCCATGCAAAAGTATGTTTGAGAGAAGTCACAGAAATTTTGAAACAGCATGGCTCAAACAATTTTTTAAAAGACTTGTGTTGTAGTTCAGTGATATAGAATTTTGGGGGTTAATCTCAAGCTCCACACATGAAAAATTAAAGTTGGATGACATAAAGATCCAGAAATGCCAGTACTAAATATGTATCCATGAACACTTAAATCAGAAAGTTGAACAGATACCTGTGCTTTTGTGTTTAGTGCAAACATTGTTCTGAGTATTAAAGGTTGGGACTCAATGTATGTGCCCATCAATAATTAAATCAGTAAAAATATTTTACTTTTACCCTATTATTATTTAGTTATAAAATATTTTGTCTCTTAAAATATTATAAGAAATATATGCAGGAATTTGCCTTAAGTGAAATGTGGCAGGCAGAGATTAAGTTGCAGGAGCATTTGATTCACATGTGGAAGTCAGATATTTTGTGAGTAAAATTCTGCTCACCAGATACTGCATTTTGTGTAGTGTTCATATTATAGTCAAAATCTCCATATTTTTATTTTATTGAGCATAAAATGGTCAAGATTTTTGTTTTACCACCTGGTGAGTGTATTATGTTCTTCATTAATACTAGAGAAACGAATACAATACTTTTAAGAAAAAACTGATAATTTTATGAAATATGATTGTGTTAATTCATTCTATTTATTCATTTTACCTTGTATATACAGTATAAAATACCATGGTATATTTAGTAAATAAACAAAGTTGTATTTGTCAATGAAAGAAATCGTCATATCACACCAATATAAAAATATAACAATCAATTGATTATTCTTGATTGTCATGTGTTGATTTCATCCAAGTATTATGGCTATAGGCTGTACAAGGTTTTTATAGTCTTTTAAAATGTTTTAATGGAAAATTTTATAGGCATATATGTGTATATTTCCTAGTAATTTTTTTTGTTCATATTTCTTTTTAAGAGTCCATAGCCTCTTTACCCATGATGAATATTTGTGGTATTATCACTCAAAATCTACTAGATATTTTTATGTCTCTATGTTATGGTAGGAAAAAAAAAAAACAGTTTTTGGATGCCCTTTGAAAAAGCCACAAATGTTTGTATAAGTTTTACATTTCTTTTATTCTACTGAGAGTGAAGGTAGCTGATAGATATTTCCTAAATATACAATGCTATCTTATGGAAGAAAAAAGGCTGTGGATGATAAAAGTAACATACTTTCATTCTTTTTTTAATATTACATTTTTTTAATGATGTACTCCTCTTGGATACTGTGGTCCCTACAAGAATTCAGGTAATATTCTCAAGGTAATTTTGTCTGTACATTTTTATTGAACTGATATGTTTTTGGATTTATGATAATGTTGAACTTACTAAACTGCTGTACTCCTTAAGTACTTATTTTACATTAATTTCATGTTATGTATGCAAAATATATTTATTCCAGTCTAGAAGGTATCTTTTTAAATTTTTGTTTCTTTCAGCCATGACTCTTCAAGATACCCAAGAATACTCACCAGAAAAAGGCATAAAACATATATTTCACAAAGTGATAAGTGGAAAATATAGAAGTTGTAGTTTTGACTATTTACAACAAAATAAAATATGGAAAACTACAAGTGAGAGTGAACACCAGGAATCATATAAAAAATCGAGCCTTGTTCACCATCACAGAATTTATACAGGAGAGAACTTCTACAAATATAAACAATGGGGCAAAGCTTTTAGTGAAATAAATGGTCTTTTTTACAACAGAGTAACCCACACTGGACAGATGCCCTACCAATTGGCAGAATGTGATAAAGTTTTTAAAGAAAAACCAAACTTCATTAAGCAAAGCATAATTCACACTGAAGAGAAGCCCTACAAATGTGAAGAATATGGTAATGTTTTTAGTAAAAAATTAAACCTTATTTACCAAAGAAGAATTGACACTGGAGAAAAGCCCTACAAATATAGAGAATGTGGCAAAGCTTTTAGTCAAAAAACAGGCCTTATTTACCACAACAGGACTCACACTGGAGAGAAGCCCTACAATTGTGAGGAATGTGGTAAAGCTTTCAGTCGAATATCAACACTTATTTGTCACAGAAGAACTCACACTGGAGAGAAGCCCTATAAATGCAAAGAATGTGGCAAAGCTTTTAGTCAAAAAGTAAGCCTTATTTCCCACAGCAGATCTCACACTGGAGAGAAGCCCTACAAATGTAAAGAATGTGGCAAAGTTTTCAGTTCAAAAGTAGGCCTTATTTACCACAGCAGAACTCACAATGGAGAGAAGCCCTATAAATGCAAAGAATGTGGCAAAGCTTTTAGGCGTTATTTCCCACAGCAGATCTCACACTGGAGAGAAGCCCTACAAATGTAAAGAATGTGGCAAAGTTTTCAGTTCAAAAGTAGGCCTTATTTACCACAGAAGAACTCACAATGGCGAGAAGCCCTACAAATGTAAAGAATGTGGCAAAGCTTTTATTCAAAAAGCAGACCTTATTTGCCACATCAGAACCCACACTGGAGAGAAACCCTACAAATATAAAGAATGTGGCAAAACTTTCAGTAGAAAATCACACCTTATTTGCCACATCAGAACCCACACTGGAGAGAAGCCCTACAGATGTAAAGAATGTAGCAAAGCTTTCAGTCAAAAAGTAGGCCTTATTTACCACAGCAGATCTCACACTGGAGAGAAGCCCTACAAATGTAAAGAATGTGGCAAAGCTTTTAGACAAAAAGCAGACCTTATTCGCCACAACAGAACTCACACTGGAGAGAGACCCTACAAATGTAAAGAATGTGGCAAAGCTTTCAATCAAAAATCAAACCTTACTTGCCACAGCAAATCTCATACTGGAGAGAAACCCTACAAATGTAAAGAATGTGACTAAGCTTTGTGTCAAAAACCACACCTTATTTGCCACAGAAAAACTCACATTCAAGAGAAGCCCTACAAACGTAAGGAAATTGACAAAAGCTTTTAGCAATAAAACAGGCCTTATCTACCACAGAAGAACTCACACTGGAGAATAGCCCTACAAATGTGAATAATGTGGCAAAACTTTTAATAAAATAAAATAAAAGAAACCCTGGTGAATGTGAAATGTGAATAAAGTTATAATACTTTTAAAGAAAAACTAAACCTTATTAACAACAGAATTTATACAGAAAAGAACCTCTACAAATGAAAACAATGCAGCAAAGCTTTTAATAAAAAATCAATTCTTTTTCACCACAGTGCTATTTATTCTGGAAAGAAGTCATATAAATGTAGAGAATGTAGAAACATTTTAATTTATATATCATACATTACTAGACATCATAGAAAACACACTGGAGAGAAGCTTTATAAATGAGATGATTGAACAATTCCTCCAAGAAAGAGTAAATATTTAATCCTCGCCACAAAAACCATAGCAGAGAGAAAGGTTTGAAATGTGAAAATTGACAATGTGACAATGCCTTCAAAATTTATTCACCAACACTCAGCACTTGTTGATACATACTGGTTGGAGAGAATCCAAATGGGAAAAAAAATTCATAGCCACATGTTTCTTAAACACTACTTATTTTTGGAGAATTCATTGTGCCCAGAAACCCTAAAAAGTTAAATAATGTTTCCAAAACTTATTCAAGTTTTAAATTCATTGAACATCTGAAAACTCAGTAGTGAAATCAGTAGTGAATATTGATCAGATTTTGTACAAAATGTGTGCCGTATATAACAATGAAATATTTGTAATAAACACCCTGACAAATGTGAGAGTATAGTGAAGTCATTATCTATACATTACACCTTGATGTATATGGGGATCAGTAAAAGACATAACTCACTTAAATATAGAATATATGTACTTGTCTTTAACTTTGATTAATATGATTAAGCATTTTCAAGTTATTTCGTAGAAATATCAGTCATAAATATCATTCATGTGTAGTGCAGAAACCTCATGTTTGAAAGCGTATAATTTTTTTCTAAATCAAATATTACTATTTTCACTTTTGAATACTGGAGAGAACAATTATAAGGAATCTATTTTTTGATGTGTAACACTGAATTGTAATATTATAAACTTTATTTTTTTGTATTGCAGTTTAAATTTAGGGATTTTAAAACACTGTGCCACATTCCTATGTCCTTTTCCCGCTTTTTCAAATTTTGAGACTGGTCTTGCCAAGTTGCTTGAAACCACACTAATTTGATGAGGCTAAATTTAAACTTCTGAAATTACTCAGCTTCCAAATTTGCTTGGATTACAAGCATAGACCATCATGCCCAGTTTACAGTGTATTTTTTACCTATATATGTATGCACTATGTCTTTATAACTGAATATTTGTGTATATGTTAACACTCATTAATTGCATAGTGTCATTAAATGACAGATATCACAGTGTTCTACTTGACTAAATGTTTTATGCAACAGTAAAACCTTCTATTGAGTAAATAATACTCTAGCATCTCTTAATAATTTTACACATTTTAATCAAACTTAATGTGGAATACGATTTGCATAATCAGATCATTATAATTTTTTTTCTGTTTGTTTTCATGGTGAAATTATGAGTTATAAGAAGGACATAGATATAGGAAAATAAGCCCCAGATTTTCATATCTTGAATTTCTAACTTTAACATTTTAACTTTTTAAAATTTTAACATTTCATAATGATTTGAATAGACTGAATTTCCGCAAACTTAAATGTAGCTCTTGCAGGAAAGAAGAGCTTTATCTGTCTGTGTGTGCGTAAGGGCCTTCTAAACTTCAGCCTCATTGGAAACATTTCATTTTTATGTGAATAAGGTCAATTATCAGTGTTTTCATATACATTAGTAAATTCTGACATCACTGTTATTTTATAGGTATTGTTATTTCAGGACAGGGATCAGAGAAATGGATGTGGAGTCAAGGTTGAGTGAGGCGTTATACTTATGACAAAATAATTGATGAACTATTTTTCATAGTCTTATTTTCTGTGAATCAAGTACTGAGAGGTAAACTGAGAAGGTTGCATGTAAAGATTAAGTTTTTCATTATAAAATTTTGGCTTGTGAGCTACAATAGAGCAAAGGCTTCTTATACATGGAATCTTACAAAAATCATATTAAATATTATTCACAATTTTATTGATATTACATATAATTCATGAAGAACTGAGTTTACAATAACATAGATAAGAACAAGGTCTGGGGACACTGTACACTCTGCAATATAGACATATTTATACCAATTTAATTATACATTAATCTACACTAAATGAGAAGAAAAATCAATTGGGTCAACACACAACGATACTCAAATAAAAACTTATAAAGACTTAAGCAAGAGACCAATAGTGGATGAAGTGTGGCTTCCAAATGCTGTGGGGAAAATGGACATATAATCAGAGGTAACTGAAGAAAGAAAAGTTACCCACTTTGAGCTAGAACAGCATTTGAAAGAAAAAGAGTCACAAAGTTAGCAAAGATTATTCACTTCACTTCTATGTTTTGCAATATATTCAAAAAGACTTTTGCATGTTTTATATCAAATTGAGAAACAATCCAGAAAGTTAAAAAAGGCAAGTATTGCTTCTCTGGTTTTAAAAGCAAGAAAAAAATAGAGAGAGATTTATTGAGCTAGAAAAAGTTAGTAGTTAGAGGTAAAAAAATAGAACTAAGACTTCCAGAGTCTCCGTATACTGTATTTCAGCCGTCCCTGGTTGCAGAGGTCATTTTTGCTTTACAAAGTATTTGTTCACTAATGTACAGCTTAAAGAACATTACTGTTTTCATCAGTCTTTTTCATAAATAACAATGATGTATCTTTCAACAGTTTCCAGCCACAAAATACAGAATTTTAGAAATCTTCTGGTTCATCCTCCATATATTCTGCTACAATATTCAACAGAACAAGATAATATAAACCTGTTGGCAGACCCATGAAATCATTCAATTTTATTAATTTTAATGCCAAACATATACTGCAGAGAAAAGTATGATACATGGAACTACACAGTTTTACTTAGTAAAAACAATTTTTTTTTATTGGTTGTTGACAACATTACAAAGCTCTTGACGTATCATATTTCATACATTAGATTGAAGTGGGTAATGAACCCCCAATTTTACCCCAAATGCAGATTGCAGAATCACGTCGGTTACACATCCACAATTTTACATAATGCCCTATTCGTAATTGTTGTATTCTGCTACCTTTCCTATCCCCTACTATCCTCCCTCCCCTCCCCTCCCATCTTCTCTCTCTATCCCATCTACTGTAATTCATTTCTCTCCTTGTTTATTTTCCCATTCCCCTCACAACCTCTTATATGTAATTTTGTATAGCAATGAGGGTCTCCCTTCATTACCATGCAGTATTCCTTTTCTCTCCCTTTCCCTCCCATCTCATGTCTCTGTTAAAAGTTAATCTATTCTTCCTGCTCTTCAACCCTGCTCTGTTCATAGTTGCTCTCATTATATCAAAGAAGACATTTGGTATTTGTTTTTTAGGGATTGGCTAGCTTCACTAAGCATAATCTGCTCTAGTGCCATCCATTTCTCTGCAAATTCTAAGATTTTTGTCATTTTTTTATTGCTGCATAGTACTCCATTGTGTATAGATGTCACATTTTTTTATCCATTCATCTATTGAAGGACATCTGGGTTGGTTCCACAGTCTAGCTATTGTGAATTGTGCTGCTATGAACATCGATGTGGCAGTATCCCTGTAGCATGCTCTTTTAAGTTCTTCAGGGAATAGTCTGAGAAGGGCAATAGCAGGGTCAAATGGTGGTTCCATTCCCAGCTTTCCCAGGAATCTCCAAACTGCTTTCCAAATTGGCCACACCAATTTGCAGTCCCACCAGCAATGTACAAGTGTACCCTTTTCCCCACATCCTCTCCAGCACTTGTTGTTGTTAGACTTCATAGTGGCTGCCAATCTTACTGGAGTGAGATGGTATCTTAGGGTGGTTTTGATTTGCATTTCTCTGACTGCTAGAGATGGTGAGCATTTTTTCATGTACTTGTTGATTGATTGTGTGTCCTCCTCTGAGAAGTGTCTGTTCAGGTCCTTGGCCCATTTGTTGATTGGGTTATTTGTTATCTTATTGTTTAATATTTTGATTTCTTTGTATACTCTGGATATTAGGGCTCTATCTGAAGTGTGAGGAGTAAAAATTTGTCCCCAGGATGTAGGCTCCCTATTTACCTCTCTTATTGTTTCTCTTGCTGAGAAAAAACTTTTTAGTTTAAGTAAGTCCCATCTGTTGATTCTTGTTATTAACTCGTGTGCTATGGGTGTCCTATTAAGGAATTTGGAGCCCGACCCCACAATATGTAGATCGGAGCCAACTTTTTCTTCTATCAGACACAGAGTCTCTGATTTGATATCAAGCTCCTTGATCCATTTTGAGTTAACTTTTGTGCATGGCGAGAGAAAGGGATTCTGTTTCGTTTTGTTGCATATGGATTTCCAGTTTTCCCAACACCATTTGTTAAAGATGCTATCCTTCCTCCATTGCATGCTTTTAGCCCCTTTATCAAATATAAGGTAGTTGTAACTTTGTGGATTAGTCTCTGTGTCCTCTATTCTATACCATTGGTCCACCCGCCTGTTTTGGTACCAGTACCATGCTGTTTTTGTCACTATTGCTCTGTAATATAGTTTGAAATCTGGTATCACTATACCGCCTGATTCACACTTCCTGCTTAGAATTGCTTTTGCTATTCTGGGTCTTTTATTTTTCCATATGAATTTCATGATTGCTTTATCTATTTCTACAAGAAATTCCATTGGGATTTTTTATTTATTTATTTATTTTTTTTTTTAAAGAGAGAGTGAGAGAGGAGAGAGAGGAGAGAGAGAGAGAATTTTTAATATTTATTTCTTAGTTCTCGGCGGACACAACATCTTTGTTGGTATGTGGTGCTTGAGGATCGAACCCGGGCTGCACGCATGCCAGGCGAGCACGCTACCGCTTGAGCCACATCCCCAGCCCTGCCATTGGGATTTTGATTGGCATTGCATTAAACCTAAAGAGAACTTTTGGTAATATCGCCATTTTGATAATGTTAGTTCTGCCTATTCATGAACAGGGTATATTTTTCCATCTTCTAAGATGTTCTTCTACTTCTCTCTTTAGGGTTCTGTAGTTTTCATTGTATAAATCTTTCACCTCTTTTGTTAGGTTGATTCCCAAGTATTTTATTTTTTTGGAGGATATTGTGAATGGAGTGTTTTTCCTCATTTCCGTTTCAGAAGTTTTGTCCCTGATATACAGAAATGCCTTTGATTTATGCGTGTTGATTTTATATCCTGCCACTTTGCTGAATTCATTTATTAGTTCTAGTAGTTTCTTTGTAGACCTTTTTGGGTCTTCTAGGTATAGAATCATGTCATCTGCAAATAGTGATAATTTAAGTTCTTCTTTTCCTATTTTTATGCCTTTAATTTCTTTCATCTGTCTAATTGCTCTGGCCAGTGTTTCGAGAACTATATTGAATAGAAGTGGTGACAGAGGGCATCCCTGTCTTGTTCCAGATTTTAGAGGGAATGCCTTTAACTTTTGTCCATTCAGAATGATGCTAGCCTGAGGCTTAGCATAGATAGCTTTTACAATGTCAAGGTAAGTTCCTGTTATCCCTAGTTTTTCTAATATTTTGAACATAAGGGAATGCTGTACTTTGTCGAATGCTTTCTCTGCATCTATCGAGATGATCATATGGTTCTTATCCTTAAGTCTATTGATGTGGTGAATAACATTTATTGATTTCTGTATATTGAACCATTCTTGCATCCCAGGGATGAATCCTACTTGATCATGGTGCACAATTTTTTTTATTTGTTTTTGTATTCGGTTCGCCAGAATTTTATTGAGGATTTTTGCATCTAGGTTCATTAGAGATATTGGTCTGTAGTTTTTTTTTTTTTTGAGGTGTCTTTGCCTCGTTTCGGAATCAGGGTGATGTTGGCCTCATAGAATGAATTTGGAAGAGCTCCCTCTTTTTCTATTTCCTGAAATAACTTGAAAAGTATTGGTATTAATTCTTCTTTAAAGGTTTTGTAAAACTCCGCTGTATACCCATCTGGTCCTGGGCTTTTCTTGGTTGGTAGTCTTTTGATGGCTTCTTCAATTTCATCCATTGATATTGGTCTGTTCAAATTGTGTGTATCCTCCTGACTCAGTCTGGGCAAATCATATGACTTAAGAAATTTATCGATGTCTTCACTATCTTCTATTTTACTGGAATATAGGTTTTCAAGATAATTTCTAATTGTCTTCTGTATTTCTGTAGCATCTGTTGTGATATTGCCTTTTTCATCCCATATGTTAGTAACTTGAGTTCTCTCTCTTCTTCTCTTCATTAGCATGGCTAAAGGTCTGTCCATCTTATTTATTTTTTCGAAGACCAACTTTTAGTTTTGTTAATTTTTTCAATAGTTTCTTTTGTTTCAATTTCATTGATTTCTGCTCTGATTTTAATTATTTCTTGCCTTCTGCTACATTTGCTGTTGTTTTGCTCTTCCTTTTCTAGGGCTTTGAGATGAAGTGTGAGCTCATTTATTTGTTGTTTTTTTTTCTTTTTTTGAGGAATGACCACCAGGCGATGAATTTTCCTCTTAAAACTGCTTTCATTGTGTCCCATAGATTCCGATATGTTGTGTCTGTATTTTCATTTATCTCTAAGAATTTTTTGATTTCCTCCTTTATGTCTTCTGTAACCCATTGATCATTCAGTAACATATTGTTCATTTTCCATGTGATGTAGGATTTTTCCTTCCTTCTTTTATCATTGATTTCCAGTTTCATTCCATTATGATCAGATAAAATGCATGGTATTATCTCCACCCCTTTATATTTACTGAGGGTTGCCCTATGGCATAATATATAGTCTATTTTTGAGAAGGATCCATGTGCTGCTGAGAAAAAAGTATATCCATTTGATGATGGTTGATATATTCTATATATGTCAGTTAAGTCTAGGTTATTGATTGTGCTATTGAGTTCTATAGTTTCTTTATTCAACTTTTGTTTGGAGGATCTGTCCAATGGTGAGAGAGGTGTGTTGAAGTCACCCATAATTATTGTGTTGTGGTCTATTTGATTCTTGAACTTGAGGAGAATTTGTTTTATGAATGTCGCAGCACCATTATTTGGTTCATAAATATTGATAATTGTTATGTCTTATTGGTGAATGGTTCCTCTTAACAGTATATAATGTCCTTCTTTATCCCTTTTGATTAACTTAGTCTTGAAGTCGATTTTATTCAATATGAGGATGGCCACCCCTGCTTGCTTACGAGGACCATGTGTGTGGTATATTTTTTCCCATCCTTTCACCTTCAGCCTGTGTATGTCTTTTCCAATCAGATGTGTCTCCTGGAGGCAGCATATTGTTGGATTTGTTTTTTTAATCCATGATACCAGCCTATGTCGCTTTATTGGAGAGTTTAAGCCATTAACATTCAGAGTTACTATTGATATATGGTTTGTACTTCCATCCATGTTTGATTATTTATCCATTTTTTAAAAAAATTTAGTTTGTTTCTCCATGATTATCTTTCCCCTTGCCCTCTGTCTTTACCGAGGCACTACCCACTGATGGTTTTGGTTATTGTTTTTCATTTCTTCCTCGTGTAGTGTTTTACTCAAAATGCTTTGCAATGCTGGTTTTCTGGCTGCAAATTCTTTTAACTTTTGTTTATCATGAAAGATTTTTATTTCGTTGTCATACCTGAAGCTTAATTTTGCTGGATACAGAATTCTTGGTTGGCATCCATTGTCTTTCAGTGTTCGAAATACATTGTTCCATGACCTTCTTGCTTTCAGTTTCTGTGATGAAAAATCTGTTGTTAACCTTATTGGTTTACCCCTGAATGTAATCTGTCTTCTTTCTCTTGTAGCTTTTAATATTTTCTCTTTGTTCTGTATATTGGACATCTTCATAACAATGTGTCTTGGCCTTGGTCTACTGTGATTTTGTGTGCTTGGTGTCCTGTATGCATTTTCAATTTATATATCTGTTTCCTTTTTTATTTCTGGAAAGTTTTCTGTAATTATTTCATTCAGCAGGTTACTCATTCCCTTGGTTTGAATCTCTGTACCTTCTTCTATCCCGATGACTCGTAAGTTTGATTTTTTTATGTTATCCCATAACTCTTGGATGTTTTTCTCGTGATTTTTTACCAGCCTTTCTGAGTTGGCTAGACTCTTTTCAAGATGATATATTTTGTCTTCATTATCTGACGTTCTGGTTTCTACTTGCTCCACTCTGTTAGTGATACTCTCAATTGAGTTTTTAATTTGGTTTATCGTTTCCTTTATTTCTAGAATTATTGTTTGATTATTTTTTATAATCTCTCTCTCCTGATAAAGATGCTTAACTTCTTCTTTTATCTGTTTATGTAATTCATTCTCAATGTGTTCTTTCGCTGCTTGAATTTGATGTCTTGTATCCTCTTTAAGGTTCCATTCCATCTGTCTAAGGTGTTCCTTGAGTTCTTTATATGATCATTTTTCTGATGACTCTAGGTCCTCCTGAATATTTAGGCTGTCCTGCATTATTTGTACTCTTTTTTTCCTTGCTTTTTGAAGCTGCTCATGTTACTTTTTGTTCTGTTTGACTGCTGAGTTACTGTTTACTTCTATAAATTTATTTGATGCTTGGGAGGAAAGGTATTAGAAGGGAAGGGAAGAACTCACTAACGAGAATGAGATTAAACAGGTAGAATTCAAGGAAGGGGCAATAAGATAATTGAAAAGAAATGAAAAGATAAAAGAAGAAAAAAATAGGAAATAAAAAAGAAAAAAATTAAAAAAAGAATAATTAAAAAATTAAAATTAAAATTAGAAGAAAAAAAATTTAAAAAAATTAAAAAAAATTAAAGAAATAACAAGAAAGAAAAATGAAAATGAAAGAAAAACCCAAATCAAAAAAAAAGAGAAAAGAAAAAAGAAAAACAAACAAAAAAAAACGAATAAATGCAGTCTTAGAGTTTGATTAACTTCTCTTCCAGTAGGTGGTGCTGTGCCCACCAGGCCAAGTTTCTCCTGTCAATACGCGGGAACCAATCCCTGTGCAGCAGCTCCTCCCAGACTGGGTGAGTCTCCAATCCTGAGTGCCTATGGCCTCCTCTTGTGTCTAGTCACTTCCCACTTTTCCTGTAGCCAGGCCCCTCTCACGGGTGCCGCTCACCACAATACTGGCTACACGCCAGGTCTGCTGCTCCCGGGAGCCCTGTTTTCATGAACAACTGGGCACACTCTTCCAGTTTGCCATTCCCTCAGACCCTAAGTTTGTAGAGCTAGGGGCTGAGAATCCTCCGCGAATTTTAGTTGTCCTCCGGTAGCCACGCCCCATGTAGCTGGTGCAAGAGACCTCAGCTGTCAGCACTGGTGGGAGCGGTTGTTCTGCACCGTAGGTCCCGCACCACCTCTGATTCCCTCCGTCTGGCTATCGCGCTCATGGGAGAGCTGGGAGGGGACCTTACGGGAGAGCTGGGAGGGGCCCTTAAGGTTTCCCCGATGTGTGGAGAGTGAAGGCTATGGAATTACACACATGTAGACGCAGGTTTCAATGAAGTTATCTCCTCCGCCGCAGTCTGATGATGTCAGTTCTTTGCCATGGTGGTGTCTCTTGCAAATGGCGACAGTTCGTTTCCCTTTGCTGGGCGACCAATGCAACGGGTGGGTCTTTACTGTCTCTCCCAAGCCCCGTTTCAAACCTGTAGCCACTACCTATGAAGGCTTGGTAGGTATTTACGTCCATAGGATCAGAAGGGCTGACCAGTTGTTTCAGCGGGATGGATTAGTGCTGAGTCACAGCTGTTTGTCTGCGGGAAGCAGGCAAACGGGAGCTTGAATTCAGCCGATCCGGGCTCAGAGTGTGTTCTGAGAGGCCCAGACTGTTTGCCCCAGATCAACGTCAGCTCAGCATTGCCTAGTGATCCTGAGCAAACAGATTTAGGTTGTTTACGACTCCCTAGGCCTGCACAGCTGAAGAGGTCAGAGACTTGATCTCTCCGTGCCTGCCGCCATGTTGGAATCCAACAATTTTGTTTTCATGAAAAATATATTCCAACTACTTTGTCTTCAGATTACATTAGAAAAATATGAGGTAATTATGCTATGCCTTATGACTTCAGGCTATGAGCATTAGAATTACCTTAAAATACAAAATAATATTTTATGTTTATTTTTAAGTATTGTTTTCAGGTTGGTCCATGATAAACCAAGTATTTATACACCCTTTGTATTTCATAAATATTTTGGGTGGTGACACTTTGTGACTTTATAAATATCGGTTTGGTCCTTAAATTTTCATCCACTAGAATTAATATTTTATAGATGATTCCTCCTTGTGTCAAATTATTACTATGCGGTGGCCAAATTATAATTTTTTAAATTTGATTCTACAAAAGCAAATATAGAAAAACCAACCATAAGTGGGCAAGAAGATAAAGCTTATAATTTTGGTACTCACATGCCTATATATAAACAGCTGCTGCTATTTAAAGCTGATTATACATCTTTTTGATGTGTTCCCATTTATCCTGGAGTACTTTTCAGTTTCTCACAAAACAAGGTGTTTCAAGCACATCACTTATTTTTTTGTTCCAGACCTGCAATTAGCCATTTATGCTATAAGGTGTGTTCTCTGTTAGAGGAGGAATGTCTGACCAGTATTTGTGATGGTTGTCATTATTGCATTTGGAGTTTTCATGTTAAGGACAGTTATATATGTATGTATGTATATTTATTCTTTTTAATACTTTTTTAGTTGATAATGGTCCTTTATTGATGTATGGTACTGAGAATAAAACCCAGTGCCTCACACATGCTAGGCAAGTGCTCTGCCACTGAACCACAACCCCAGCCCCAAATGTGCATATTTCATATAGAAAACATGCAAGAATCTTTTGTATATATCCTGCTTTTGCATGTATATATTCATATAAAAAAGATTTATACTGATATACTACATATGCATATGTAAAAAAATATTCAGTCTAGCATTTTCTTATGAATTAGAAATAGTCCAAATATTCTTTAAGAATTCTGTTTTTATATCAGTAAACTAATGTAGTATGCAATCATTTTTAAGTTAAGAGAGATTTATAGAGTATATAGTATTTCAAATATAAAACATATTTAAAACAATTAGTGGATTTGGGCAGGGTTGCCAGTCCATGCTGCCAGGGGCCGCCACGTGCCTAGCCCCGCTTTTCCGTGCCCGCCACTCTCCTGTCATGTGCAGCTTCCACTACAAGTTCTTGGAGAAGCCCAAGCGCCGGCTGCTGTGCCCTATGTGCAGGAAACCCACGCGCGAGCCCCTGCAGGTTTCTACCTAGGGCCACAGCTTCTGTGACACCTGCCTGCAGGAGTTCCTCAGTGAAGGAGTCTTCAAATGCCCTGAGGACCAACTTCCACTGGACTATGCCAAGATGTACCCAGACCCAGAGCTGGAGGTCCAGATGCTAGGCCTGCCCATCCGCTGCATCCACAGTGAGGAGGGCTGCTGCTGGAGTGGGCCACTTCATCATTTACAGAGACACCTGAATACCTGCAGCTTCAATGTAGTTCCCTGCCCCAATTGCTGTCCTGCCAAGCTGAGTCACCTTGATCTGCCTGCAAACTTGCAACACGACTGCCCCAAGCAGCTCCTCAAGTGCGAGTTCTGTGTCTTTGACTTCAGTGGGGAAGCCTTTGAGAGCCATGAGGGTATGTGCCGCCAAGAGAGTGTGTACTGTGAGAACAAGCGTGGTGCCTGCATGATGTGGTGACTACTGGCCCAGCAGGCAACTTCTGAGTGCCCCAAGTGCACCCAGCCTTGTACCTATTGCACAAAGGAAATTAATAGGTACAGAGTCACCAGTACCAGTGCCCAAGGTTGCCTGTGCCCTGCCCTAACCAGTGTGGCATGGGCACTGTGGCTCAGGAGGATGTGCCAAATCATCTGAAGGACAGCGGTAGGACTGCCTTGGTGCTATACCCGTTCAAAGACTCCGGTTGCATGCACAGGGTCAGATGCCCCTTCTTCCTGTCAACCCCTCTTTAGCCCATGAAGTCCTAAATGAAGGCTATGGTTCCTGGCAGTTTAGTTCTTTGAGGTCCTTCCCCCTGCTGTCCAGCTGCAGGTGCTTCCTAGCACCCTGTCTTCCTCATGCAGATTTGAATGCCTGCTACCCCTGTGTCTTCCCCTTTTGGGAACAGTCCTCCCTTCCCTCAATGTCTGGGGCTTTGCCAACAGTGCCCTAAGCTGGCAATGGTACGGCATGTGGAGGAGAGTGTGAAGCCACCTCTGGCTATGATGTGTGCCCTGGTGAGCCAGCAGTGGTAGGAGCTGCAGGAGCTGCGTGGAGAGCTGGAGGAACTATCAGTAGGCAGTGATGGAGTGTTCATCTGGAAGATTGGCAGCTATGGGCAGAGGCTACAAGACGCCAAGCCCAACCTTGAGTGCTTCAGCCCAGCCTTCAAAACACATAAGTATTGTTACAAACTACAGGTGTCTGCACTCCTCATTGGCAACAGAAGTGGTGAGGGCATATATCTCTCTCTGTACATTCGTGTACTACCAGGCACCATTGACAGTCTCTTTGAGTGGCATTTTGCCCATCATGTCACCTTCTCCTTGCTAGATCAGAGCAACCCAGGGCTTGCGAAGCCATAGCCTTTCATTGAGACTTTCCACTCTGACTCAAACTGGAAAATTTTCCAAAAGCCAGGCATGTGGTGAAGCTCTTTGGGTGAGAGTTCTCTGGGCTTTGGATATCTCAAGTTCATCTCCCACCAGGATATCCAAAAGGGAAACTGTGTGCAATGTGATGCAGTTTTCATTGGTGCCTCTGTTGAACTGCCCAGGAAGATCCTCAGCTGAGTGCAGAGGTTGCAGGCTCAAGGGGAGAAGGGGGTATGGATGGGATATGACTTATCAGGCTACTGGTTGAACCTGGAGAGGGGGCTGGACCCCTTTCAGCTGCTTATGCCGCCTGGGTTGTTACCCTGTTCTCCCCCTACCACCACCACCCACAGGTGCCTCCAATTGATGCTTCAGCCCTGGCCCCTGCTGGAAGTAGGTCTATGGGATTCAAGGGCTGGAAACAAGTGATCCCAGGACCTGTCTCCCCTCCTGGGCAGGGCAGGTATGCCTTGGTGCTGGCCAAATTCTACCTGGACTGAGGTACCTGCTCATGTGCTATGTCCCAAGAGTCATAGGGGGAGGGATTGGGAAGAGAGATGTAGTTTAAAAAATCTGTCTTGAGATTGATTTTCTTTCCCCAGCTGTGTCCCTTCTGGTTATTTATTTCCTTAGCATCAGGAAGGCACAAAATGGGAGCTCTGATTTTTAATAAATTCTGAACTGTATTTATTAACTTGGTTCTGGCCTGTCTCCTCCGAGTTAGTTAAGGCCCTGGGAGGTTGGGGCTAACAATGCAAAGGACTACTGAGAGAAGCAATGCTGCCACTATGACCCCAAGATCAGCTGCCCTGATGTGTCACCATCTGGTGGGCACCAGGGGGAACCACAACAGGCATTGGAAGAGACCTGTTGCTGCCTCCTGGTGGTTAAATGGGAAAGGTGCAGAATAAGGCTGGAATCCCCAGTTCTTTACTCACCAAAAATTGAATGCTAAGTCATAAGCAAGACCCAGCCCCAAGCCTCTGGTTTGGGGATTGAACCCAGGAACACTCCGTGAATAAGCTACACCCCCAACCTTTTTTTTTTTTTAATTCAGAGGGGTCTCAGTTGCTGAGGCTGGCCTTGAACTGTGATCCTCTGCCTTCTGAGTTGTATCATCAAGCCAGGCTCCTGCTGACAACTGCCATTTATTTAGTACTTTCTGGTTACAGACACTACCAAGAACTTAATGCAAAATATTACTTTCCATCTAGCTGTCAAGTTAAATTAACTTTTACATCATAGTTAAAGGACCTGTCTTAAGTGGGCCTTATTGAAGTTAATGAGACAATACATGTTCCTGACACTTTTCTCAGTGCTTAACAAATGTTAACCTAACTGAAGCAAGCCTACACATGGGGACTGAATAGAGGGCTCTTCAAGATGTACAAGACTAGCTAGTGTTGTGGCTCAGTGGTAGAGCACATGTGTAAGACAGTGGGTGTAGAGCACTTGTGTGACACACTGGGTTCGATCCTCAGCAACATAAAGAAAACAAAGGTCTACAACTAAAAAAAAAAAAAGAGAGACACTTCAACTTTTTTGTCTATCCTTCATATAGGCCTCAGTGGCCACCTGCAGTGACCCATACTTTACCAGCAAGGAACATTAGTGAATTATCAGTACTCTTTCAGCTGGTCTAGGACAGGGCTGAATTTCTCTTTTTCCCCTGGTGCTGGATATCCTTGTGCATACTACCTATATGATCTACTGAGCTACATCTCCAGGCCCAAGATTTTTTTAAAACTCCAGAAATATCTGGAAATGTAGGTAAAATGCGGGCAATATACTTGGACTTGCATTTGGCAAATTGCTTAGCTTCATGGGAATGAATTCTGCTCAATTCTAGATTTTGTTGAAATGATTAAATTAACTCATAATATTAAAATAAAATAAAACACTGAGTGTGATAACACATCTTAAGTTTATTTTATTCTAATATTTCTAAAAACTTGCCAAGATGCAGAAAGAAGCTTCCTGCCACACTCGAACTCTATCTGGTTACCTCAATTTTACTCATAATTAGATTTAAATTTTTATTACCAGCAGATAAATGCTGAAATATTTGCTCCAAAATTAAGTAGAATGCTGTTGGGGATTGCACATAGAGATCCATGTTCCAAAAACCTATCAATATATTTGGTGGTATTAAAATTACATCAATGGATTTTCTAAAATATTTCTTCAGAGGACCACATCATAAGATTTTAGGCTGTGTGGACCAGAAGTTCACTGCAGTCATAGCCTAAAATCTGCAATATATAGTAGCTTAATGCATGATGGCATTTCAATAAAACTATATTTTTCAGGAGAAGGGGGTGTAGCTCATTGGTAGCATACTTGCCCAGCATGTATAAAGCCTGAGGTCAAATATCAACACTTCATAATAAAACAACAATAGAAGCACCTGATTTGCTAAAACATTCTACATGCTGGATTTTATCTTGATCTGATGGTCCAATGTGCTGCTAGTGCATTGAAACTTCAGTGGTGCACTGCATGCATGTCATTTTCTTTTCTATACACAACACACTTCATATGGACCACACAATTTTTCTACACAGAGTTTCTGTACAATTCAGTTTATAAAATAAGGATATTTTCTGAATCTGCCCTCATATGTTTTGTTATTGAATTCTCCATTTCAATATAAATAAGTACTTTGAACATCTTTTTGATGGAAAGAATGCCTTTATTTTATTTATTTATTTTTACATGGTGCTGAGGATCAAACCCAGTACCTCACAGGTGCTAGGCAAGCACTCTGCCACTGAGATACAACCTCAGCCCTAAACATCTCAAGTTCTAGATAATTATATAAGTCTAGGTATACTGGCCATTTGAATTTTTATTACCTGTGAGTCATTCTGATGAAACAATTCTGTAAGATAATTTAATTATATAAGATAATATTTTCATGTTATAAATTATAGTAATAAAAAAAGCAATTCTATAAAACATGGAATAAGTTTTAATTCAAATAAATTTTGTAGCATGTTGGGAATAAATACCTTTGTCCTGGATAAGATGTAGTAATAGACTTGAAAATGCTTTCCTCTATCACCTACCCAGGAGCCTTCTCTGTTTCCTCTCTATCCAGATTTGGAGCTGAGGCTTTCAGGATGGGGTTATATAGGACCAATAGATTTAGCACATCTCAGTAGACTGGAAATCTTGGTTTGAGAATACCTGTCTTACTGTAGAGAGAGAGGGAGTCCGCAGTGAAAAACAGAAAACATTTTTTTTTTTCATTCTCAGTTATAAACAAGCACCATCTGGATAAAAATTTTGATTGCATTTCTCATTTTCTAAGGAAAGTGACCCCAGGTATTTTATGTGGGTACTAATCATAACAAACCAATTGATGACATCATGTGTGTCTCCTAAAAAAAGTAAGAAACCCATTATCAATTTATATACCTCACAGTGAGATTTAAATTCTAAATGCTTTGGTTGTTAGAAGAAAACATGGAGACTGAATTGGAACAACTACTTGTAGAATGAAACGAAAGGAGTTGATAGGTAGGAGAAAAAACAGATAGAGGAAAGAAAATTAAGAAGAAAGGAAGTAATTCATGACCAATGGGATTTTAATAATTGGGCAGAAAGACAGGTTAAAGAGGCCCCCTGCCTGTGAGGGAGCCAGGTTTCTCTGCACTGAGGTGATTCTAATTTCCCTCAATAACTGTGGGTCCTCAGTTATTCTACCATTTTAGTCCATTAATTCACTTCTCTCATTCAAGTAAAGCTTGAATTTTCAGATTTGATCTCTTTGTTGTACTCAAATACATCACATAAGCTACACAGGCCATTGCTCTTCTTGGAGGTAATTTCTGTAGCTTTTATAGATTGTAGCTTAGCCAAGAGCAGGTGATGTGAGAACCTTGGATTTCAGTCCAAGAATACTCTCTCCTTCTCACTTTAGTCTCTGTAAAAGAAACATTATTGCTGTTAACTTTGGCTAACTAATATAGTGCAAGCTCATAACTAGCCATGGGTGTGTCCACCTATTGGGACAGAATTGATTCACAGGCCCTGATTCTGGTTGATAGTTTCAGTTACTACTAAAGTTCAGAAATTGATCTCCCACAGGTGGAAGGGTTATGTTATTTAAAAAATGGAGAAAAAAATGTGGAGCTTCCCCAATGCCAAACATCAATTACTCTTTTCATCAACAGCTCTGTTTATAACATCAGACAAAACTGTATTTAATGTGTCCCAGCACTTTTACTTACACAAATTATCCTGCTGAATACCCATCAAATCTTATCAGGTAGCTAGAAGAAAATTATTTTTAAAATATTTTTATTTGTAAATGGATGCACTACCTTTATTTTGTTTGTTTATGTGGTGCTGAGGATTGAACCCAGTGCCCCATACATGTGAAACAAGCATTCTACTCTGAAGAAATTCTCTGAATGACCACACCTTCCATTACTGAAGCACAAGGCTCTGACCAGTCAATACAATTCTTGTTGACTTGGGCATTCTCCCAGCTCTGATAGCAAGGCTGGTCTTCAGCTATAGTCATAACCAAGGGCATTGAGCTACACTCACCTATTCCTTTGTAACCCTATCCATTCCCTCATTTGAACGGCTTCTTCCCAATAAAAGGATTAAGCACATACTCCTTTCTCTCTATCCATGGACCCCCATAGATCAGAGAAGCCAGCACAGGATGCAAAGAAAATGTATTTATCTTTCTCTGTGTGGTTATTTCACGCAGTCCAGTTCACCTAGAGTC
Source organism: Spermophilus citellus (assembly GCF_964194105.1). NCBI lineage: Eukaryota > Metazoa > Chordata > Mammalia > Rodentia > Sciuridae > Spermophilus > Spermophilus citellus. The sequence goes on along the minus strand of NW_027673039.1, from coordinate 2,335,950 downwards.
ACCTTGAGTGTTTAGTCCTTAGACCTGACAATTGGTGGCCCATACTGGGTCTCTAGGGTATATTTTAGAAATTTAATGAGTTTGGAATCTCTTCATAAGTTAAGTGCACTTAAGGTTTCAAAGTATTTTGGACACAATTGTAGAAAGTAAGTGAATTAGAAGAAAAATCTGTGATGTTCAACTTTTTTTAATATCTGGGAATATTTTATCTTTAGAAAGGTAACAAAAATTTCAATTTTAGAGACCCTAAATAAATATAAAGAATTATTAAGATTATTCATGTGATATGTTGTTAAGTTCAGTCCTCTCCCATGAAAAAATTTGCTTTTATGGACTTCTTTGGATTGTTTTTGTGAATCTTTATATTTTTAAAAAAAATACACAAAGACTTTGGGGTGTTATATGCTAGTAATCTGTGCTTAAAGAGTGTAAGAGGAAAAAAGGAATTATTATTATTATTATTATTATTATTATTATTATTATTATTATTATTTATGGTGAGACTTGATAAGAAAGATTTTCTACTTCTAGCGAGGGAATTTATTTTTATTTTTTTAGTTAAATTTTTGCAGATTTATAAAGGTGCTCTAACAATTTATATTAAACTTTTTTACCACATTCTTGTCCTACCCTATCAGAATGGCTTTAAGTCAGTCACTGTGGACAAAAGCCTTTAGCTGCTTTTTCTATGGGGTCTGTAAGTAGACCCACCACAAGCCTTGCTTTTAAGTATTAAACAACCTGGCCTGAATGCCAAATGCAATGTGCCCTATGATCTGATAGTTACACTGGAATTTGCCATTAAAACTCACTTTTAAAGTGCCCATGTGCTGCAAGAAAAAATACAAGAACAAGAGAGCACACACTGCCAGCACATGTGGTAAAGACAAAGCAAGCCACTGCACACTGCTCAGATAAATACAAACAAATCAAATGGAATGAAACCCTCTCTGGAAGCCTCTTCCCCAGACAATGGGCAACCAACTGTTTCCATCTCCAAGGTAACAGCAGAAAGTGAGGCTAGCCAATTAGTCTTCCTAGTCCCTCCTTCCACATTTTTGGGGGCTTTCCATTGGTCCTTCCCCTGTCACTCAACGAGGACATCTGATCTTGCCTCCAGTTACTAACCTGTACTTTCAGATTCACACAGACCTGCTACTGAAACTACATAGAGCTTACATTTTTATGAACTCCCACCTGTAAGTGCTAACAAAATTATCTTTTTTGGGCAAAATCTAATTCCACAGATTTCTACATTGCAGCCCTAATCCTGACTTTCCCTCAAGACTAAATAACTTGATTGCTTTTTATCCCTCAACAGCTTCCTTTAGGATCTTTCATTTTTCTTGGTGCGGTTGTGCTACTAAATATTTTTCTATTGATGAGAGGTATTAAACATATACCTCTTTGTATTTTGCTTTCAATTTTGCAGGTTAAAAAAAGCATTTGTTCACCACAAGAAACAAAGCCAGCCATGGCCCTGAAATGAGCAAAAAATTCTATTCTCATCACTGACTATATAATTAGAAGCAATAAGCAAATGTATACACAATGATCTTATTATGTGACCCCACAAATATAAATAAAGTGCACTACTAACTCAAGAAAAATTGAAATGGACTCAAACGTCTTAAGAAACACATGGTTAATAAAAGTTAATACAACTATAAGTAATGCCCTTATTCTCAATACATATTTTTCTAGGTATTTGGATAACCAATAGTTGCTAATCCAGAAAATAATTTGCATACAGGTCTAATTATTCAGTTAATATATATTTATGTAATCATTTTTCTTCAACAGGAAACATGTAAATATATATAAATATATATGTATATATATATACATATATATATATATATATGTATATATATATATATACATATATATGTGTATATATATATGTGTCTGTTGTTCTCTTCAATAATTAGAAATATTTAAGATAAATGTATTTTACTATAAACTTACTTTCAAGAGATAATCAAGTGATTTTTAATTCTCAAATTATTGTACAAACTTTATAAGATGAAAAACAAATGTAATTATGCCTACAAAATGTCTATTTAACTATATTTAATTAAAATTTAACTATATTTTGTTTGTCTTTATCAATGAACAATAATTTGTTTAAATTCTAAGATTTTCAGAAATCATTCCACAATATAACCTGTAAGAATTCTAAAAGAAAAATAAGATACTTCCACAGAGAGGAAAAAAACATTGGAGGTCCTAAGAAGAAAGAAATCATCTTTGATTAAAACAAGATAGTTTTATTCTAAAATTTAATAATAAAATTATTTTCCTAATTAGAAAAATCTATATCATTATCTCTGCAGATTATATAGAAAGTTAAAACAATTGAAAAACAGATTTGTATATAACTGGGCTGATTTTAAAAATGTAAACTGATTAATTCAGTGATATTTTAGATTATTTCCCTGATTTTATTATGCTGATATAAGATAATATTTTTCCATATTTTGACATAATAAAGACCTATTAAAATGATAAGTTTATTTTCTTTAAGGAAGATCTTTATTGCCTACTGATTCTTACTGTCTAAGACAGAGGTTAACTTTAATAAATAAATTAACATCTTTGATTAAATACTAAATATAATAAATGACTGACTTAGATTCCAATTTTGACAATTCTCCTTGAAGATTAATTTGATTAATTCAAGACACTGCTGATTCTTGCATATTATCTCTGTTTGTTGGATATTGTAAGAAATGGGAGAACATTTTATTAGGAATGATGCTCTCCAGATTAAAGTCTTATGTTATTTTTAATCAATAAAAATTACAAACTGTGTTGGAAATTCATTAATATTCTATAAGATCTCTGACAGGACCTATTATCCATAAAAATATGGTAATGTGTATATACTACTTCCTACACTGGGAAGTTATCTTAATCATATTTTCTAGAAGACAATTAACAGACACCTATTCAATGATAATATTCTAAGAGATAAAGATATTTTGAAAACTTCTCTCAAAAAGGGATTGAGAGTTCCTTTTAAATTGTCAAATTAAACATAATATCAAAATAAATAATCTATTCTATATATGAAAAAATTACAGTGATTAATAAAAGATGTCTCATTTTCATAACTAGCCTCAATTACTATTAACAGAGAAGGCCTTAGAAAATTGCCTACTGGGGCTGGGGATGTGGCTCAAGCGGTAGCACGCTCGCCTGGCATGCGTGCGGCCCGGGTTCGATCCTCAGCACCACATACCAACAGAGATGTTGTGTCCGCCGAGAACTAAAAAATAAATATTAAAAACTCTCTCTCTCTCTCTCTCTCTCTCTCTCTCTCTCTCCCTCTCTCTCTCTCTCTCTCCTCTCTCACTCTCTCTTTAAAAAAAAAAAGAAGAAAATTGCCTACTGGAGACTAAAATTGAAGGAAACTTCTCAAACTTATTATAGACCAAAAAAAATTTAAAGAGACTTTCAAAAAACCCAAGCTCATAAATTGTATCTTTCAAAATTTATGTCAGATGTCTAACATTATCTAAAGATATATTATTCAATTTCTTAGATAAACTTTAAAAAGTCATCTCAAAAACAGTTTTAAAAAGATTTATCTTAACCATGTCCCAGTAACACACAAGAGGAACAAATCTGACAGTCTGGGTAACTGAGAGTTCCCTGGGACATATTGGTATTAAATAGAAAAAGAAAATGCCTAAAAAATAATAATTTATTAACCCTTTAGAAAAATTTACTGTTTTCATAGAGAGACTTAAAGAGACAATACACACATTTACCTTATAAGGCATCACCCATTTTAAAAAGATGAGTTTACCATCCAGTTAGCCTAGACATTCCAAGACATTTAAACAGGTTAACATAATTCTAGTCAATTTTCAATATTACTCCATAATTAAATGAATCCTAACAAAGAAAAAAAAAGCAAACTTTCAGACAAAAGAATTAAAATACTAATCTTATGCCAAAAAAATCAGCTTCCTAGTTAAAAATTTTACTCCTCGTCTAAGGTAGAAAAAAAATTTAGAGACCTCTAAACATTGAAACAGGGCCTTATTTCAAAAACCTGTCAACAGTATTTTTACTGAAAAAAAATAGCCCTAAAAATAGTTACCCCTAAAATATTAAACAGACAGCCAGTAATAAATCAGCTCAACAGCTGATAGCTAATCTCATTAAAAAAAATCTAACATGGTGAATATTTTCTCAACCTTATAGTATGATATAATATGCTGAATACTTGATATTTTTAAAACTGGTAAGGCCACAAATTATACATAATTATTGAAGCTAATTTTGCTACATTAAGTATAGTTGTTTAACATGCTCATATAAATGTTTATTTATAAACAAAATTGCTTTAACAAGGATACCTCAATGTAATAGCTATTTCAATGCCGTAAAATTCTAATTAAATCATTGTCTAAAACAATACTATTGCCTTATGTTTACCCATTGATATTTGAGATACTAACACACCCTCCTTACTAAGTTTCATAATAATAATGACAGTTTTTCATGGATTGGTAGACAAAAAATTATTCATTTTTCTAAATCAGTTTTTATTAATTGTATTTATTTATTTTAATAATATTTATTATAGATGTATTATTACATATACAATATATATTACTTATATATAAATAGTAAATACATATCTCATATTCTTGTATATATCTTTTATAAATATATTTATAAAAGATATATACAAGTAAATAAAATAAAGTAAATAAAATAAAACTAGAGAATATATATATATATATTCTCTAGTTTTATTTAACATATGTACTTCATGGGGCTGGGGTTGTGGCTTAGTGGTGGAGCACTCGCCTAGCACGTGCAAGGTCCTGAGTTTGATCCTCAGCACCACGTAGAAATAAATAAACATAACATATGTACTTCTTATTTTGGATAGATGTTTATATAATTTCTCATGCTCCTAATAAAGACCACTGCTTCTAAGTTAAAAACTCTGTCATAAACAACATTCCAAATTAAGATAATTATTTGAGTTAATCTAGAGCTAATTTCAAAATACACATTTTTATATACAACTTATTTTAATCTTTACTTTTGATAATTCTGTTAAAGTCAAAATAAAGTTATACATTTAGTAAAACCTAAATATCTATTTGTCATGGTCCATTTAAATAACTTTTGTCAGATTCCAAGACCAACTACAGATGATAAATCTTTTCTTATTATTTAAATACATGTACTATTATCTATAACCTAAACTTATGATACTATGGCTGACAACAGGCCTTTTGTCAATTATATTAAGTGAGGAAAAGGGGAAAAACAGAGCCCCATAGGACATACTAAATCTTACAAATATTACAAAAATTTTCTTAATTGTGATACTGAGAGTCTTACTGTATTGAACATTAATCAGATTTCAAAAGGTAGAGTTTGACCCAGTACTTGTGAAAGTGACTGAAAAGACTGACACAGAAAATTGAATCTCTCAAATGCAGAGTTTATAGACATGCATATTCATGGGTTGTTCAGGAAAGTAAAAATTATGAACAAGTTCTATGGACTTATTTCTCAGGTTCACTTTTAATGTGCATTGCAGAGTGAATTCCCACATAACAAGATTCATTGTTCTGACTCTAATGGTCAATTATTTGTATATTTTGATCCTATTACCAACAGGATGTCTAGGAGAATCTTTTGAAAAAAGACAACATATAAGAAATCTAAGACAGCCAATTATACTGGTTCTTAGAAATTAAGACTAAGTATCTGAAATAAAATGGTCAAAATAGAAAATTATTGAAATAGAATGTTCTTATACAAGCCAATTATTTTCATAAAATATTCAGGAATGTATTGTTGCACTAATCACTCTACAATTGGCACCATTCCTAAGTGAATAGATTTTGCAAATGTCTTGCCAGTATGACATAAGGTGTCTAGAAATACTGAGTATATTTAGACTGGTCTCCCAGAATTGAAAAAGATGATTATAAACTGATGCCATGATGCCAGAGTTTTATTGGTAATACTCTAACCCAAAACAAGATGGCACCAAAAAAGATGTTTTGTTGTTTGACTTCTACCTTCAGAACATTTACATTACTGGCAGATCAAATAAATTTCTTAAATGTGAGAATTAAGAGAAAGGATGATGGATATCCTGTAGCCTGTAAGAATACAACTTACCTCATTTTACCAGTAGTTATTGCCAGCTAATATTTCAGAGCTATAATATGCTGAAGTTAATGTTCCGGCTTTGAAAGACATGCATGCCAATAAACAAGACCTAGGCAAATTCTGAATCTGATGTCATAATCCTTGAAGTGACTATTTATAAGTACTATTCCTTGTCACTACAATACAGCTTTTGTGGCTATGTTTTAAGACTTATAAAAATTAATTTTCTTAATATTTGACTCAAATTACTTCCAAGATTCTTCATAGTCAGATAGTGCTGATGGAAGGATTGAAATTAAGTTAAAATGCTCTAGAAGCCACTGTGATACATAATGTGAATGAGCTCTTTGCTCTATGGCTTGAGGAAAGTATGGCATGCTCAATAAAAATGTCCATTTTACTAAGCCAAATGCAGTGCTTCACAATAAAATTTGGGAAAAAATTAAAACCTTCTGATGTGTGTTTGGCATAGTAATAATAATAACCTAGATCTTCCAAGTTGATTATGTTGTTGAAATGATATGTTTGCTACTAATTCCTTCCATGTTTCAACAGTAGGTCATGATAATCTTGGATCAAAAATCCTGAGTTGACTTTTTAATTTATATTAAGAAAAGGTAAATTAGTGGAAAGCCACTCTGAGTGACCACACATTCCATCCCTGAAGCACAAGGCTCTGACCATTCACTACATTTCTTGGTGACTTGGGAGTTCTCCCAGCTCAGATAGCAAGGCAGGTCTATGTGTGTAGTCATAACCCATGGGGTTGAGTTACACTCACCTGTTCCTTTGTAATCCTACTCCTTCCCTCATTTCAATGGCTTCTTTCCAGTAAAAGGGTTCAGCATATGCTCCTTTCTTTATTTCCACAGACTACCTTAGGTCAAAGGAGTCATCATAGGACCCCCCCAAAAAAGGTATTTCTCTGTTTCTGTGTGGTTATTTCGTGCAGTACAGTTTACCTGGAGTGATCTTGAGTGTTTATTCATAAGACACGACACTCTACCACTGAGCTACAACCCCAGCCCAGCATTATCATTTTATAAACTACATGGTGGAATTTTTTTTTTGTTCCAGCAACTGAACCCAGATGTATTAATTGGTGAGTAACATCCTCAGCCAGTTTTAATGTAGATAGAATGTTTGACTAATTTGCTAAGTTGCTGAAGCTGGCTTTAATGTCATGATTCTCCTGCCTCAGCCTCTCAAGACACCAGAATTACAGACATGCATCACTCTTCCTCGCTTTGATATGGAATTTCTAAAAAGCCATTTCAGATAATTTTCTCTTCAGTATGATTGTATTAAAATGACATTGGAGCAAATGTTCTCAGTATTTAAGGAAGTACTGGCTATTGTATAGGAAGATAACTTTTCATTCATGTTTGAGTTAAGATTGAGTCAATATTTTTGAGTAGGTAAGATACTGGTTTTCCCTATAAGGTCTTTGGTTTACCATTCTGTATAAAGAGATTGAAAATTTTGACAATGTTTTTGGTAGGAGAGTGTGAGAAACAAGTTCAAGTACTCATAAGAAACAAGATGTATAACATTATATGAGGCTTTTATTGATAATATTGTAAGATCCAGTGTCTAATTGAACAGGCAGAAACAATCAGAATTTCCTTCTCCAGTTCACAAGGTCTTTCCCCTTGTTACTCATTGGTGAGTATGTGGGATGTACAGTCTTCCTGAACTTTGCCTAATTTTAACTGTCTCTATTGGGTTCTGTAAATAAATGTCCCTTTAGTTGTCCTCTTTCCCTTATTCTGTTGTCGAGCAGAGGCCTTCACTGGTGATCAGTGTTTGTCAGGCAAGACCATTTCCACTCACTTTCTGTCTGTCATACTCAGGTGTTACCTGCTGATGACCCTTTGTTCTGTTTCCTCTTTTCTGATATTTGTGTATCCTCAGTGAGTTGACAATTAAAACTGAAATACTTTATTTTGAAAATGGATCACTGGACTTTCTATTTCTCACAAAAATATTATCAAAAGCCCATATGGAAATACAGGGAAATAAAGACAGAGTTGTGGTGGGTCATTAATTTTTAAAATGAAGGAATCTGTGTCACTGAGTGAGGGCCATCCAGGCATATCTCATAGCTGAGGTATGCTAACCCCCAGTGTGTTCTATTTGTTTTAGTAGACAGGCATTGCTTTTCTCAAATATGGTTAAATTTACAGGGCAATTTAGCATATAGTGAAGAGTTCCCATATGCCTGCTTTACACATAGAATTTCCTATTATTTACATCTTGCATATTCATGTTAGATTCATTATCATTAGAGAATCAATATAATGGCAACCAAGACATTATTACTAATTGGACTTCTTGTTTTTTTTTTTTATTTCTGAAGAAATTGATAAAATATACTGTTGAGTGTTCACCATTATGCTATATTATTAACAGTGTCAGAATGTAAAAGTTCTCTGTTCTTCATCTCTTCACTATCTTCTATTGCCCCTTAATCTCTGGAACATTAATAATTTATTGTCTATTCTTTAGCATTTTTCAGAGTGTCACATAGTTGAAGTCACACAGATATGGCATTTAAAATCAGCTCTTCTCTAAGCAGTATGCATTAAATGTGCCTCCGTGTCCTCTCATATTTGTTAGCCCATTGATTTTGTATTCTGAACAACATACCATTTGATGGAAATGACACTTTTTAATTTAAAAAATATGTAAGTGCTTACTGAAGGATATCTTCTTTGCTTCCTGTTCTGGGCATATATGAATAAAAAGTATGAATATGTTTATTTTTGTGTAATCATGCAATGAATCTCAGGAACTCATGCACACTAGGCAAGGGAAGTTCCACCTATCTATATCCACAATTTAAGTCATTATAAAAATGTGCATGCAGGTTTTCATGTAGGCATTAGATCTCAACTCCATTACATAAATATCAAATTTTGGTTGCAACAATTGTGGTTAAGACTGTGTTTAGCATTGTAAGAAAATGCCCAACTCTTCCAAAATGGTGATAAAATTTTGTTATCCTGCTAGCAATGAATGAGTGTTCCTTTTGAACCTCCACTTACACAAAGCAGTTGGTATTATCAGATTTTTGGATTTACCCATGCTTGTAGATGTGAGCAATTTGTAGTTATAGTAATCCAGCTGCTCAAGAGGCTGAGACAAGAGGATGGAATGTTCAAAACCAGTCTCAGCAAAAGTGAGGTGCTAAGCAACTCAGTGAGACCCTGTCTCTAAACAAAATACAAAACACAGATAGGGATATGGTTTGGTGATTGAGGGCTCCTGAGTTCAATCTCCTGTTAAAAAAAAAAAAAAAAAAAAAAAAAAAAAAAGCATTATCTGAGTCCTAGGTTCCCCATGAAGAGGCTGTTGTGGCCTTGGTCCTCATGGTGTGAACCATGCAACTTGACATCCTATGACATAGAATGTTAAGCATATTTTCCTATGATTATTTGTTGTCTGTATATACATGCCTTTTTTTCCTTTTATTTTTGATTGCTTGTAGTGATGTTTATCATAGCAGCTAATACTTATTGACTATTTATATGCCAAACATTGTTTTTGGCGAGTAAATAATTTAATTCTCATTTCCCTCACATTTTTCTTATTAAGTGGTAGAATTATGATTATCATTTTATGAAGAAAACATTTGAGGTCCAGGCTGATAAAATAATTCACTCAAGGTTTTACAGCTACTAAATGACAGAGATAAAATCAGATCCCAGATAATCCATGTCTAGTAAAAATGTCTTATTATTATACTCTGCTCCACTTTGGAAATGAACAAGTGATAGTAATCAATGCATACTAAGCACCACACTAGCCTTTGTCATATGCCAGCTAATCACTGCATATCACCGAAGACAATAGTATGACTCAGAGAAGTGTATTTCCCTGATTAATAGGAGAAAGAACTGGGAGTACTAAAATCACATGTCACATAAGCTGCATGGTTCACAACATTAGGACCAAGCCCATGTTGAAGATACAGCTTCATCATAGGGAATCTAGTACTCAGATTTTTTTTTTTTTTTTTTGTACAGGAGATTGAACTCAGTAGCACTCAACCACTGAGCCACATCCCTATCCTTATTTTGTATTTTGTTTAGGGAGAGGGTCTCATAGAGTTGCTTAGCACTTCACTTTTGCTGAGACTGACTTTGAACTTGACAATCTTTGGTCTAAACCTCTCAAGCAGCTGGATTACAGGCATGAAACACCGTGGTTGGCTTATATAATGTTTCATTAATCTGTCAAAATGCAGTTTTTACAAATTTATTTTGAACCTGTCAATAGGTATCCAGAGTGCCCAAGAATCCACTTTTTCCCCTCTTGTCTTTGGTTTCATCATCTATAAAACTGAGCAAACCAGACAATGACTCACTTATTACAATAGGGTCCTTTCTTTCTTTTTCTTTCATTTTTTGTTGTTTGGTGCATATATTTGCATATAATGGTGGAATGCCATTATATGTTCTTACATGCATACAGTATAACCATATAATTTGACAAATATTTTTTGCCAGCACTTCCTTCATCCCTTCATCTCCTCATTTTTTTAATCTACTCTTGTTTGCCAAGGGGAAGTCTATGGTTATAGGTAGCATTACATAAAACTCAAGGTCAGCCCAACATGACTTATCATAGTTATCTACATTAGTTTCTTTGTCAAGAGCAAAACAAAGGGGACTGCTGCTTGTTTCCTTATATCCTGAGTGGCCAAAATCCAGACATTCAGTGTGTCATTTTATACTGGTGCCATTGCTGCTCTGTATTTCGTATTTAGTCCGTCCCAGATTAATTAATTGGTTAAGGCAGCCCTAGGTCCTTCATGAGACACATTCTCTTCTACTAAATTGTTTATTTTGTCAATAAACTATGGCAACTCTTCAGTGGCTTTTTGCCTTAAACCCTGTATCAAAACTGTACCTCCCTCAGCTGGTAACTTCCTTCAGGCTCTGAGAAGACAGAGTCGCACCTTATCAAAATAATTTGGTGAGCATATAGATTGTACTGCAGGGAAAGTGTAGATTTCTTCTGCCTTCATGTACTCACCTGGGAGGTTAACATTTGTGGTTCACATTTATCATAGAAAAATGCTTTCCACTTCAAAAATGTTGTGGACTCAAGAGTATCTCTAGCTGGTTCTTTCCAGACTTGAGGTCAATTAAGTTGAAGACTGAGTGATTCAAGCATTTGCTCTGCAAATGGCCCCAGGGCCCATCCTCTTTTACTGTTTCTAACTCCTTCAGGGTACCCAATGTGTGTGTGTATACCAAGTGGCAGGATGCAGGGGTGTAGGGGCCATTTTGACTGAAAAGGCTTTTACTCTCTTACTCCACTTTTTATCTCTTATCTTACATAGATCTTCAAAAGGATCTCTGGCCTCTTGAAATGGGTTCCTGGGAGATCATGTCTTTGGCCTGTCCAACGTCCTTGTCATTTTAAGCTGTCATAACCCTTGGCTGGCCTTGCTATTACCTTATAAAAAGGCAGTTTTCATTGACTCAAAAAAGAATATAATATTTGTCTGTCAGTAGAAAGTGCACTTGTGCTATTTATGGTCATGTCTTCCAGCCCCATGAAGGCTAGTGGTATCATTTTTGTCTCTCTCCCTCTTGCACCTTTTGTGGTTTCTTGCTTTGAAGTAGATATTTGTCCCTGCTTTCCTGTGCCTACTGTGGTTTCTTGCTTCAAGGTAGATTTTGCCGCCACTTTTTTCCCCTTGTCTGTCACTCAAAGCTTCATCTTCTCTCAGAGCCATCATTATATGAAAAGGGTTTGTTGTAGGGCCCCTAAACTTGTCAAAATATGGAAAAAATGGATTGGTAAAGTATACCCCTGTCTCACTACAGTTTGCATTCACCATTATCTTGTCCTATATCATAAGAAAAAAATCAGCAACATTGATGCATGGGTTAGTGTATATTATTAAATCCCAGAACTTTTGGACTTCTCTCTTACTCAGGGATAACAGCACTTGCAGCTGTGGGTCTTTGGTGGAACTCTGAAGGTTCCCCTTCCTCACCACTCTGTGAGGGACTACACCCTGTCTTATAGGCAGGTCCCTACTCACATGGCAGCTGAATGGACTCTCTCATCCAGTGAGGAGATCCATGAAACAGGGTAGAGGAGAGTGTGGCTGCAGAGACACTAATCAAATACTCCAGAAACTAAGATGGAAGCAGGTCTGATTTTACTGCAAAAATACCATGTATATATACTCAGCAGAAGCTAAGCAAATTTTAGGCAACCACAAATATAATTTTATGTTTACTGTCCTTTCAGGGAACAATTGAGAAGCAGGCCATGAACAAAGTGTAGGGTCTGCAACACATGGCCTCAAGCCCAGGGCTTTGCTATGAGTTAATCCATCTGCCACTCACCCACCTTGCAAGAGGGGAGTGGCCTGCTACTCAGATGCCCTTGATGTATTCCATGTATGCAGTACTCCATGCACTTGTCCCAACATATATGCACTAATTTTATTTGAAAATTATTGTGTGGTGAGTATACTTGATGTTTTGACTAATTGTGGTATATTCACATATAAGATTTTGGCAGATTCATTCAACTGTTATTTCCTTTTTCTGTCTCTTCTTCCTTCCCTTTAATACACTTCATCTGCCCTTCTGATTTTTTTTTAAATTTTGATTAAATTTCCTCTCTCTTTTTTTGTATGATAGCCTCAAAAGGCATTTAGATTGTTCAAATTTAGTATAATATCTATGTGGTAGTGAAAAACATAATAAGTCATTACTTGTAATAAAACTGTAACCATTTCAATGAACAGAATGTTATTAGTTTTTGTAAACACAAACTACATATTTTATTTGAAATAACTACTACTGCTAATATTATGTTAGCTAGTATGTGTGTTCCTGAGTTTATGAATTGCTATAAGAAGAGTTGAAATATGTCAATTACTACAAATTAGTGTAAAGATAGAACTGTCAGTCTCTTAAATTCTTATTTTTGTGCATAAATTCTTATTCCAGTGCATATTTATACTTTAAAAAATTTCCATGTACAATATACTTTTAATATTATAAATTATACTATAAGATAAAAGTAATTCTATAAAATTTCAAGTAAGGACTGAAATTGTTGCTAAGTGGCAGTGCTTGCCTAGCATGTGAGAGAAGCTGGGTTTAATCCTCAGCACCACATAAAAAATAAATAAAATAAAGGTATTGTGTCCAACTACAACTAAAAAAATATTTTAAAAATTCAGGTAAATAACAATTCAAAGCATACCTATTTGTTGGTTTTGAGAGAGAAAGGTGAGACTTCAAAGTGCCTTCCTAAGGCCTACCTAAGAGACTCCTCTGTCTCCACTTTCATTCAGATTTGGAGCTGGGGCTTCCAAAATAATGTTATATGAGACAGAGAGCTTTGGTTCATCTCTCAGTAGACTGGTAATCTTGGTTTTTTATCTCAAGTCTGACAATACCTGTATTGCCATAGTTAGAGAGGATGTCCTCAAAGAAAAAAAAAAAAAAACTATTCCATTCTCAGAAAATAGTAGACAAGCCCCCTCTGAAGGAAAACTTTTTTTATGAGTAGCTATTGTAGAAAGCCAGCTTCAAGAATATAATGAGGCCCTAAGCATCTCACTGAGGTCCTCTCTCTAAAGAAGATGCAAAAAAAGGCCTCATGGGTAAAAAAAAATCTTTGTAATTAATCCCAGGTATCAAAAAAAATCTTATTAAAAATGTATAGAGTGAACTCAGACATCTCATGCTGCAAAGAAAAGAAGGAGGTAAAGGCAGAAGTTAGTGAGGGTTGTCAGAAAAAAAAGAAAGAGAAGAGAGGAAGGAATCCATGGACTAAAGGAATAAATTCCCTTGGACTTTAAGGTAGGTTAAAGATGACTTTCCTGAGTGAGCCACTCTTCTCTTCATTGTGGGATTTATTTCTTTCATAAATAACTGTCGTTACCCTAATTGTCCTCCATTTTATTCTACAACTCACTCTCTCAAATCAGACTTGAATTTTATGGGGATCTATATTCAATACAATGGTGCATGGAAATGACATATCCCATCCTAGAGCTGGACATGAAGTTCTATATTTAGTGGAGATTCTAGCTTATCCAAGGGCACATGGTGTAAAAACTTTGTACGTCTTTTAAATAGGACTCATATTTATGTATGGTTATAACATTTATTTTTTACGTGTCCTAAGTAGTTATACAGAACAGTAGAATGCATTTTGACACATTGTACAAAAATTTCTTCTTCCTCTGTCTTTCAATAGTGTAGGGTCACACTAGTAGTGCAATCATTCACATGTATAGAGTAATAAGGTCAATCTCATTTCACCATATTTTCCATTTCCATATCCAACTCTCTTTTCCTTATTTTCCTCTACACAACTCAAGGTTAACATTTAAGTTTTGAATGCAGTGTGATGTGACTCCAATAACCTTTTTTAAAATTATTGATATTTATTTATTTATTTATATGTAGTGCTGAGAATTGAACCCAATGCCTCACACATGCAAGGAAAATGCACTATCACTAAGCCACATTCACAGCCCTTCAATGACCTTTTTTTTTGCATCTATATATCCATTTGTCCAAGTACCATCAGTGATATGACTGTCCTCTAACCATTGTGTATTCTTATAAAATATTCATAGGTGAAAGACACATGGGTTTAATTCTGGGTTATCTACTTTTTCTATTCATCAATCTGTGTGTGTCCTTATGCCAGTACCACATTGTTGTGATTTGTATATGTTTATAGTAAGTTTTGAAATTACAAAGTCCGAGTTATATTTCTTTCAAAAATAGTTCATTTTTGCTATTGTGTCCATTTTCTGTTTAGTCTTAATTTGATGACCAGCTCTCCTATTTCTGCAAAATAAAAAAAAATGTATTTGGTAGTTTGACAGAGATCATTTTAGAGCTGTTGATTATTTTGTTCAGCATTTCCCTACTGTTAAACTAACTACATTATCTGTGAACATGGAATATCTTCTTATATATATTGAACTATTTTACTTGAAGAATTTTTTATATTTTTTATGTATAAGCTTTTTTTTGTTTTGGTTATTTTTTCTATGCATTTTATTTTTATGCAAAAATAAATATTTTTTTAGATTTTTACATTAAATTGTTCATTACTGTTATATAAATCAGATGATCTTTTCAGTATTTATCTTGTAATCTGTAACTTTGTTGAATTCATTATATTGGCAGTGGCAGTGATATTTTTAACCTACATTATTTGGCATCTTTTATATATGGGATGATGTTGTTTGCAAACAGAGATAGTTTTACTTCTCCCTATCTAATTTTGTTGCTTTTTCCCAAACTAAATATTTCAAGATTTACTGTCATATTATTTGTTCTTTTACTGTTCTTCCATAAAGAATTGAATGCTTTTAACACACCTCTCTCACCACTGAAGAGATCTTCCCAAAAAAGTAGAATAAAAAACCTATAGAACTTAAAATAATACAATCAATAACTTAGACTTAACTGACATATATAGAATATTTCAACCTGCTTTAAGCAAATATGCTTTCTTCACAGCAGCACATGGATCCTTCTCTAAAATAAACTGTATAGTATGCCCACAAAGCAACATTTACCAAATACAAAAAAAAAGTAGAGATACTACCATGCACTTTATCAGATCATAATGGAATGAAATTGGAAATCAATTACTAAATAAAAAATAAAAATTAATCCAACACCTGGAGACTAAACAACATGCTACTTAATGAGCAATTGGTTGCAGAGTAATCAAGAGGAGATTTTAAAAAAAATTCTTAGAGGTAAATGAGGAAAATAGACACAACATATCAAAATATTTGGGACACTATGAAAGCAGTAATAAGAGGAAAGTTCATTGCATACAGTTCATTCTTTAAAAGAAGAAAAAGTCATCAAATAAATTTCCCCACATTACATCTTAAAGCTCTAGAAAAAGAAAAACAAATCCACAGCAAAAGCAGTAGAAGGCAAGAAGTAATTAAAATTAGAGCTGAAATCAATGAAATCAAAATAAAAGAAACAATTGAAAACAATTGACAAAACGAAAAGTTGGTACTTTGAAAAAATAATTAAAATTGACAGACCCTTATCTACACTAAAGAAGAGAAGGAAAAAGAAACTCAAATTACCAGCATATGTCATGAAAAAGGTAATGTCAAAACAGACACTACAGAAATACAGAAAATAATTAAAAGTTTTTTTGAAAACTTATAATTCAATAAAATAGAAGATATTGAAGACATTGGCAAATTTCTTAACTTATACAATTTACCCAGATGGAATCCGGAATATATACACAATGAAATAAAAGATGCTATCAGAAGCCTACCAACCAAGAAAAGCTCATAGCCAGATGAATACACAGCCAAGTTTGCCAAGACCTTTAAAGGAGAACTATTATCAATACTATTCAATTTATTCCAGGAAATAAAAAAAAGAGGGAGCACTTCCAAACTCATTCTATGAGACCAATATCACCCTGATTCCAAAACCAGGCAAAAACACACCAAAAAGAAGAAAGGAAAACTGCAGACTAATATTTCTAATGAACATAGATGCATAAATTCTCAATAAAATTCTGGTAAATCAAATACAAAAATATCAAAAAATATTGTGCACCATGATCAAGTTGGATGCAAGGTTGGTTCAACATACGAAAATCAATAAATGTAATTCATCACATCAATAGACTAAAAGATAAGGATCATATGATTATCTCAATAGATGCAGAAAAAGCATTTGACAAAATACAGAATCCCTTTATGTTCCAGACACTAGAAAACCTAGGAATAACAGGAACATATCTAAAAATCATAAATGCTATCTATGCTAAGCTCCAGGTCAGCATCATTCTAAATGGAGAAAAATTGAAGGCATTCCCTCTAAAAAATGGAAAAAGACAGGGATGTCCTATTTCACTATTTCCATTTAACATAGTTTTGAAACACTGGCCAGAGCAATTAGGCAGACTAAAGAAATTAAAGTGATATGTATGGGAAAAGACAAACTCTATTTGCTGATGATGTAATTCTATATATATAATAACCAGGAAGCTCCACCAGAAAAAAAATTCTAGAACTAGAAAATGAATTTAGCATAGTAGCAGGATATAAAATCAACACGAATAAGTCAAAGGCATTTCTGTAAATCAGTGACAAATCATCTGAGAGGGAAATGAGGAAAACTACTCCATTAACAATAGCCTCAAAAAATAAAATTAAAAAATAAAATGAATGGAAATCAACATAATGAAAGAGGTAAAAGATCTATACAATGAAAACCACAAAACCCTAAAGAAAAAAAATAAAGAAGACCTTAGAAGATGGAAAGATCTGCATTGCCATTGGATAGGCAGAATTAATATTATCAAAATGACTACACTACAAAAAGAACTACACAAATTTAATGCAATTCCGATCAAAATCCCAATGGCATTCCTCAAAGAAATAGAAAAAGCAGTCATAAAACTTATCTGAAATAATAAGAGACCCAGAATAGCTAAAGCAATCTTTAGCAGGAAGAGTGAAGCAGGTGGCATCACTATACCAGACCTTAAACAATACAACAGAGCAATAGTAACAAAAACAGCAAGATATTGGCACCAAAACAGACTAGTAGACCAATGGTATTGAATAGAGAACACAGAGACTAACCCACAAAACTATAATTATCTTATATTATACAAAGGTGACAAAAAACATGCACTGGAGAAAAGATAGCCTCTTCAACAAATGGTGCTGGGAAAACTGGAAATCTATATGCAACAAAATAAAATTAAACCTCTATCTCTCACCATGCACAAAATTCAACTCAATATAGATCAAGGACATAGAAATTAAACCAAGACTCTGCATTTAATAGAAGAAAAAGTAGGCCCTAATCTTCATCATGTGGGGTTAGGCTCCAACTTCCTTAATAAGAATCCTGTGGCACAAGAATTAAAATCAAGAATCAATAAATGAAAAATATCAAACTAAAAAGTTTCTTTTCAGCAAAAGAAACAATCTATGATGTAAATAAAGAGCCTACATCTTGGAAGCAAATTTTTACCCCTCACACATCAGAAAAAGCATTAATCTCTCGAGTATATAATAACTCAACAAGCTAAGCACCAAAAACAAACCACATAATTGAATCAATCAATGGTCCAAGGAACTGAACAGACACTTCTCAGAAAAAGATATAAAATTAATCAACAAATACATGAAAAAAATGTACATTATCTCTAGAAATTATAGAAATGCAAATCAAAACTATTCAAAGATATCATCTCACTATTATGAAGACAAAAAACAGTAAGTTTGGTGAGGATTTAGGGAAAAAGGTACACTCATACGATGCTGGTGGGACTGCAAGTTGGTGTAGCTGGTATGGAAAGCAGTGTGGAGATTCCTTTGAAAACTGAGAATGGAACCACCACCTGACCCAGCAATCCCTCCTTTTGGTTTATAACCAAATGACTTGAAAACAGCATATTACAGGGACACAGCCACATCAATGTTTATAGCAGCACAATTCACAATACCTAAACTGTGGAACCAATCTAGATGCCCCTCAGTAGAGAAATGGATCAAAAATTTGGTATATATATAGAATATTACTCAGCAGTAAAAGAGAATAAAATCATGGCATTTCCAGGTAAATGGATGGAGATGGAGAATGGAGAAGATAATGTTAAGTAAAGTTATCCAATTCCAAAAAGACAAATGTCAGATATTTCCTATGATAAAAGGTGAATGACTTATAGTTGGGTGTTGATGGAGAGCATGGGATAAATAGACAAACTCTATATAGGGTAGAGGGGTGAGAAGGGAAAAGAGGGGGCAGGTGGTAAACAATTATGGTGGAATTTGATGGACGTCATTATCCAAAGAACATGTATGAACAAATGCTGAATGTTTTCTTTGATATGAGGAGGCTGATTCATAGTGGAATGGGGAGCGGGAGCATGGGAGAAATAGACAAACTCTAATTGAGTAGAGGGGTGGGAGGGGAAGGGAGGGGGCATGGGGTTATTAATGATGGTGGAATGTGATGATCATTATTATCCAAGGTACATATATGAAGATATGAATTGGTGTGATTATACTATGTATACAACCAAGGATATGAAAAATTGTGCTCTATATGTGTAATAAGAAATATAATGTATTTTGCTGTCATATGTAAATAAAAAAATAAATTGGTAAAATAAAAAATAAAAAAAAGAACATGTATGAAGACATGAATTGGTGTGAACATACTTTATGTATATACAGAGATATAAAAATTGTGCTCTATATATGCAATAAGAAGTGTAATGCATTCTCCTTTCATGTATTTAAAAAATAATTTCAAAAATATTAATATAGGGACTCAAGTTTTCATATGTACACCAGTTCTCATAGTAGCATTTTTAACAATATCCCCTGATAACAAAACCTCAATGTCCAAAAACACACGAAATTATAAGAAAAATACGGCATGAGCATACCATGGGATATTCTTCAGGTTGGAACATCAACAAAAAATGGTTCAGGAGTAATTCACAAACCTTTCAAAAATTATTGCAAGTGACTTATCCGTCATTAATTATCCAATGCTGTAAGACTTTAATGTACAAGGTGGAATTGAGAGTGGAAACTCGTACAGACAGAAAATCAAATCAAAATCAGGTGGTATTGGGGCTGGGGATGTGGCTCAAGTGGTAGTGCGCTCGCCTGGCATGCCTGCGGCCAGGGTTCGATCCTCAGCACCACATACCAACAAAGATGTTGTGTCCGCCGAGAACTAAAAAATAAATATTAAAAATTCTCTCTCTCTCTCTCTCTCTTTCTCTCTCTCTCTCACTCACTCTCTCTCCTCCCTCACTCTCTCTTTAGAAAAAAAAAAACAAAATCAGGTTGTATGATAGGGTTCAGACATTCATAAGTTTGTCTTTCATGTAAGTCCCAATGGACTAGTTCTGTTACATTGTCCCAATTGATTCTAATTGTCACTATACGGCTGTCAAATGCTCTGAGACATATTGAATCCAAATATTGACTAAAATACAAGAATGAGAGTGGTTCCTCTGGTTGTACATGCATAGACATTGCAATTCCAGCTTCCATCTTTCTATTTTATAAAAATGAAAACTTCCATCTTGAAAAACAGATCCTGGCTTTTCCTGAATCCATCTTGGTTCTCTTCATTCTTTTAGATCAAAATCCTTATGAAGCTTTCTGAGATCTTGGTAAATGTATTGCCATAGGTTTGAACATGCATGTATTTTGGAGTAAGGGAAAGAATCCTTAGAGGATTGGATTCTAATTTTATTTTTTCTGGTTTGTTCCAATATTATGTCCTTTTTAAACTTGTCTGTAAGATGTGGAAATTAACATGGGTATGGTGATATGGGCTTTGGTCCTGCTATTCAATCAGTGTTGAAGCCTGTTTATGTATTATGCCCTGTAGTATTTCTTCTGGATAATATGCCTTATTCATAAAAAGTACGTATCTGAAAAACTTGCATTTTGGAATCTTGTATCTAGTGAGAAGGGATGAGTCTTTGTTATTAGTTGGGTTAGGGAGTGGCAGGACAGCTAAATTGTGGGTAAGATTATAAAAGAAACAAGGCAAAATCTTAAGATTTTGTGGAGCAATTATCAGCAGTGACAAATCTAATATCACTATATTATCTATATTATCTATATTCTGACAAGATTCTATATTAAGGTGGGAGTAATGAAAATTTGAAATGAATAGATGGGTTACTTGACTTTTAAAAGCATCCCAAATGGATGGTAGTTTTTATGGGTATATCCATCACCCAGCATAATCTTTATGTGAAATACAAACACAACTCTGAAGTACACACCAAAAAACTACAGAGTTGTATTTGAGATACAGTGACATAACCTTTCATTACATTTTTCATTAAAACATCTGTCAAATTCTGATAGATGGTCTCACTTTCCATTGTTTCCAGTTTCTCTTAAATCTTAAATATATTAATTTTCTAGTGAATATGTTATGAACTATCTGCCATAGCAGCTCAACTAAGGTGTGTCTATATAGTACTTCATATCTGGTAGCACAAAGCAAAGTCTTAACCCTAAATTTTAGATTACTTATAACAATTTTGCATGAATAATTAGGTTGTTACAATCAATATATATTAAAATGTTAGCATCAAACAGAAGGCAGAAGTGATTTTCAATCAATGTCATAAAAAGGTATTCTCAATTCCCCAATCTGTTTCTTAGGATGTCCAGGGGGGTGTCAACACAGATAAGTGTATCCAATAGTATCCAAGTGAGCTGCAAAGTTCAGGTAATATTCATATATGTTACATCCACTTCTCCTTAATCAGAGGTGACTGTACAGAGGTCACATAGCCATCTAATATTATCTACATGTGTCTTAAGTTCTTTGTGTCTTGTTTTAATTTTTTTATTCCATGTAGCTTGCAGACTAAATTTTTTAAGGCTATCATGAATATGCATATTAGCAGTGCACAGTCGAGAATTTCTTTTATGTCCTGGAACAAATTTGGAATGTGCCAGCATATGTTGTCAAACTTGAGGAGCTTATAGAGTGTATCTTCCCAAGAGCATCATCATCTATTGACTACATTATGTTTTCATGATAAAGAATCTGTTTTCATTACATGTATTACTGGTGAGACAATGAGATTTGTTTTTTTAAGGTGTGCTCTATACAATGTTATTTGGGCATCCCGTCTTTGTAGTTGTTCTATATTATGTTCAATCTGGTTTTGAAATTGCTTAATACATTCCAATTGTATGTCTCATTTATCCTCATCTTCATCAAATACCATATTAGTTTGTAATGTGTGTTTCATCTGTGTCTGTTGATTTGAGAAAGCTGTTATATATTTACCTGATTTAGTGTGTAATGTCAACTTCCATGTGCTTCATGGGTTTTTTTTTTTTTTACATTTACCAAAACATATATTGGTGTCAGGATATTCAGAGTAATAATAATAATAATTCTCACTATGGGAGCTGTTGTCACATATGTCTTGTGTGGTTGTCATTGTTTGTGTTTAGGGCATATGTGTTTACATGGATAAGTTATGCTAAAGGTATTAGGTGAACAGACAGCAAAAAGATTATTTCCCAATCGTATTACTTCTTCCTGTGGGTCAATTATAGTGACCCTAGATGTATGTAACTCATGATGGTTTATATGTCCTATGTATAGGTGAGTTAATGTGTCAATTGGTATCACTGACACTTCTGGTAAAATTGATCCATTGAGGATAATTTCTGATCTTAATGTTTTTATATGTTTATTTAGTTCATTCTCTTATCTATGTTTTGTATAAAAGCATCATAATATTCTTTTTGGGCTGTTAGTGTCTGAACTATAGTTTGCCTCTGTAGTTCAGCTTGGTGTATGATATCTGTGATTGTATATAAAGATTTAGAAATTATTTTTAGTCCATGAATTTCTTTGTATCTAATGTTTTTCAGGGCTGTAATTCTAACATCCAAGTCCTCTATGTTTTGCACTAACAATTTCTCCTAATGCTAGTCCAGCTATAGCTATCCATTCTAAAATCTCCTTTGTTTCCCTAATGTGTTGTCTTTGTATTGTTGGAATGTGCAATGCTGTTTTCTGATGGCATCTCCTATATAGCTCCTTAGCATATAGTGATGTGTCAGTAATTAATGTTATCCTCTGAGTAATGGGTCTTACAATTATTTGTAGAGGAATTTGTATATTTGTTATTACATAAGGTGATTGTGGTTAGTCTTGGACTTTCTCTATATAATTTCAGTCCTGATGGGTAATGTGCTGTAAATAGTTTATGTGTAGCATTAATACCTCCTCTATCAATTATACATGGTTGGTGTTGGTCCCTGATGTAACTTTCAAAGGTCATGGGTAATACAAATAAATACATGTTCCTGTTTCTGCCATGATCTTTTGGCAATTAATGGTCTTTTAAACAGAGGGTATGAGCCACAAAATCATATTGACTTAATTCCCGTGGCTTGTTCCATTACCATAGTAGCATGTAGAAATAGTACAGCATATTATGATCTACTCTATATTGTGATACTCTACCAAAATTCATTCCTGCTCTGTTCCACCATGATTAAAGCCTTTTATTTGCTGCTTTTTTCTTATACCTGGGGTAGAAGTAGGTGTATTGAATTTTATGTTCACCCCATTGTAGCAATCCCATCAGTATGTCTGGTTTCACGTAATCATCTATCTACACAGCTCGACTTATGTTAAGTTTATGGTCTTATCATTTGTCTGGGTATGGTATTATGTATGTTTCATTGTCTGTTTTTATATCTAAGGAAATTTCAAAGTCTAATGTGTTGTCCATGTGTATTGCACCTATTTGGTCACCCATAAAGAATACAGATAATATGGATGTCAATTTGTTGTTATCTATACTATGAGATGTATTCATAAATCTTGTTACTTTCATTATTTCTTATAGAGACATGACCAACATTTTGTTATATGTCTAGGTTTCTATTTGGGGATCATATTGTGGGCTATATGATGTTATGAATGATGCATTAGGAAGTGCTGTATAGTCAAATAATGCCACTAGACTCTTTTCTAGAAGGAAGAAATGTGGCTTAGTTGAGTTCCAATGTGTACCATTGTGTGTCCATGTGTGTGTGTCCAATTCCATTAAACATTATAAGTGTTCTCCTGTTGTATGGTTTATTAAATTGAGTTTATTCATGCTGATTCTAGTGTATAGTTTCCCATCTTATCCTTGCAAGATATGATTTATTAGCATAATGTGTGAAATTATTGAAATGTGTGAAGGTAGTATTTTCTGCTATTTTTTTCTTGAGAATTCATATTTGGTGTCAATAGCTTCAAGCACATCTCCAACGTTGTTTGTTTCTATGTTCCTATACATAGTTAAATTTTTATGAGGGTAATTAAAGCAAGAGTATCCTAAGAATTCTTGTGAGGTTCCTCTTGTATAAGGTTGTACACTTGGGGTGCCTGGACATAGAAACTGTGCAGTGTACTTGTCAATGAACATTGTTTTGGTATTTTCAATGTAGGAATCCCTATTTTGGAGATGGCCAAATTTGTTTCACCATTTTATAATGATGCGGTATGGAATCTGCAATAATTGTAGAAAATTTATATGTTCGTGTACTTAATGGTAATATGTCTGACCATGTCTCAGCTGTTGGAAATGAGTCATTATCTATCTTAAAATCTGATGTCCCATGTACTAAGTAAAATTTGCCATAGTATGGGAGGTTAGGAAAATCTATGGCACACCATAACGTGGTGTTTTCATTATAATTCCCTGGAATGAATTTTCATACGTCCTCAGGACATGTGAACATAAATGCTGAATATTGTAATGATGGAATTTTTCCTCAGAATAATATGGTTTGATTATGTAATTGGTTTGTGTAGGAGATTTTTGTGGATTGTCCCCATTGAGGTATGTGTATGTTAAAATGCATTGCTTATAAGTGATGTATATGCATGAGGATTGTAGGAATTGGGTGAAAAGAATAGTGATAGAAATTTTAATTCTGTAAAACTTTTGTATTTTAATTTTGTAGGCATTTTCCCCCAGGTTCCAGGATGCCTTGCCTAAGCTCCCCTAGGAGAAAAGCTAGTTCTGTCTCATGGACTGCTTGGTTCATGCCTTGGCCTGGTGTGGGGGCAGATGTCTGCCTCCTCGCTGCCCTTCTCCATATGTCTTCACACAAAAGGAGCCATATGATTGCCAACAGGAATTTTTGGTTGGCTATACTGTGTTATGTGTGGCAGAAATTGGTGGTGGCACAACCCTAGTGGCTCTTGTCTCATGGCAATGGAGGGTAAATCACCTCCATACTTCAGCAGGAGATGGGGAATGGCAGGTTTCACATGGATGGTTGTGCTCTGGGCTCAGCTGGGAGCCAATGTGTGTTTTAGCTTCCTTGGAGTTAACCAAACCTCTGTGTAATGCTGAAAGTGGTAGAAGGTGAGCACCAGGAGGTGAAAACCAGGCCTGAATAGACCCAGGGATCCTGGGAGCTCAGAACAGGGTCTTAAACAGCATGGTTCTTGCCATGGTATGCCAGTAGAGGGTCTGTCGTTTACCTGAGAAGGCCATCGTCATATCCACTTACTAGGCCACAGGGTGGAGTGGGGTGTGGGGCAGAAAAGTATATGTTATGGTGCCCAAAAGAATTAGGTGTGGTAGGAAGGCTTAACATAATCTTCAATTATGTAAATGCACATCAAAATTTTATTAGGATTTTATCTCACCCCAAAAAGAAACGGTGTTATGCAAATTGGTGAAAATTTGGAAAAAATGAAATGCTTCAACAATGTTGGTGGATATATAAATTATTTTAGTCAGTATGGAGAAAAAAATATATATATACACACACATATATTTGTATTAGAATATATACTCCTTGGCATCAATGTGTATTAATATACATATGCAGGAGAATATATACTCCTGGGTATTGATCTTTGGGAAATAAAGTCAGCATACAAAATAATCATGTTTATTTGGTACTATCCACAATTAGATATAGAATCAACATAGATGCCTTTCAAAAGATGAATGTAGAAAAAAATTGTGGCATATACACAGGATGGACCTATATTTTTGTCATAAAGAAGAATGAAACATCTCATTTTCAGGACAATAGATGGAATTTATATTAACATGTCACATAAAATTAGTCATGGAAATATTTGTACCATACATATATTCAGTTTTTTGATTAAAATAAATTTCAACTATGTCTTTTTTTAATTTTATATACTAAAAAAGTTAAATCTACACCTGTGCCTAACATATTATTTGTAGTTGGAGATTAGGGGAGTGCTTTCCAGTTGAGAGCTCTAACTGTCTTTTTAGAAATTAGATCAAGAGACTTTAATAAAAAAAATTGCCCATTATATAGTTTTTCAGTAATTAGCAATATGTATGCATTTAATTTATATATTGATAGTATCTTATATAAAAGGCTTAATGTAAATATGCTATTGCCAGGCTAGACTCCAACACTTTTGGATAAACTTGCCTTTTAAAAAAGCTGCTATCTGTACTCAATTATAATCACCTTTTAAAAATGAAGTAAATGCGCACAAAAACATGCCTATCTTGACTCATTCTGGCCTCATTCATTCCTGGAGTTGATGCCATCTACTGTTATTAGATAGTAGGCTCAGTGGATTCAGTCATTTAGTTGCATTTAGTCATAAAGACTCCTTAGTCTCTTCAAGTCTGTGGCAATGCCTCAGTCTCTCCTAGTCTTTTATGACCATTATCCTTTTAAAAGATGCTGGTCAGATGTTTTGCACAAGGTCTCTCCTCTTGGGTTTGGTGTTTACTTATGACTTGGCCAGCTTATGGGTTTTGTAGGGAGATGCCACAGAGGTGAAAGGTCCTTATGGGATTATTTGGTGGGAAGGGGGATACATCAACATGACTGGTTAGGAGTTATATTAATTTCAATCATGTGATGCTTCTTGGATTTCTTATTATAAACTTACTATTTCTCCCTTTCTGATTAATAAATATCTTGGGAAAGATACCTTGAAAATATCTTATTTCTCCCTCAATTTTTACTTACTTAGGGGATGTGGCTCAGTGGTAGAACACTGGCCTGTCACGCATGAGACCCTAGATTAGATTCCCAGTACTAGAGGAAAAAATTGTTTTTGCTCACTTATATTTTTGGCATCCATTCATAGATCTTACTCATAACAATTATTATTATGGTTTCCTAAATGTTATTTTACTTTTATTTCACTCATCCTTTATTTATAAACTGTAATTGTCTTTAAGGAAACAACTCTCTCTACATTGTGGAGATTGGTCTCAAACTTTCGATCCTGCTACCTCAGCTTCCTGAGTAGTTGGAATCACAGACCTGCACTACTGAACCCAGTTAATTTTCTCTTTCCTTACTTGTAACTGTGAAATTCATTCTTTTTTTCTTTTTTAAATGAAAGGCTGTTGCTTACATATTGTTAAATTATGAAAAATGTTCATCGATCATACCTCCCCATTTTTTCACTCCCCTAGAAATGGCTGACACAAGAATACAAGATAGGTTGCTATATGTTGCTGTCAGAAGCTACATAAATGAGAATCCAGCTGATATCATGGTCCTTCTTCATGCAAAAAGCACTAATCACACCCTTTATGCTTTATCAGTAGTGGGGTGCAGGAAGTTCAGCCAAGGCTATGGAATGTAAGCTCATTTTTCCAGCCAAATGAGTCAGATGAGATGGGAATGAACATTTATTTAAGCAGTTGTGCATCAACATGGTTCTATAAAAAAGGCTATTTCTCACTCCATCCCTCTGGGGAAAATTCCCATTCTGAGGCCCTCTCACTTTGATCATTGGCCTCCCTGGAAGCAACTTGCCTCTTGGCCTACCTCTTTATCTCTGCATTGATTTCTGGTCTCTTCTCATTCCAACAATGCCAACATACCTGCTGTTTACTTTTCTTCCTACAAACAGGGATCTATTTTATTTTCCACAGACCCCCTGGGTATTCATCTCAGTGTGGGGTCTCAGCAAACACCCCTCAAAGCTTGGGTCTTCAGAATATTTTCAATCAGAAAAGTCAAGATTCCATTTTTCTTTATTTTGTAGCTTGAGCTTTTGTTTTCCTCAAAGGTTGCCTGTTCTGATGACATTTGGGGTGTGGGAAAATGATCTGTTCTCCTGTCCTTTTATAATAGCTCAGACTCATTCAATATGCAATCTCAACTGGAAATGCTCACCAAAACCTCAATTTTGCCTACTGTGCTTCAGATATGTGAAAGATAAGGAAGGAAGGGGGACAATGTTAGATCACTCTGAGGGCATTATTATTCCCAACTAAAATCCCCATTATTTGAATTCCTTCTAGTAAGAAAGAAAATAAGCTCTGTGCAGGTATTATTCCTTTTAGAGTTATCAATGATTCCAGAAGCCCACAGGCAGGTTTGACTGCCATCCTGATCCTACCATAGGGAGAGATGGGGGCCACCTCCACAGTGGACTGGTCTAACCATAAATGAATTGGAAACACCCATAGTGAGAAGAATGTCAGTGACAGTGGGAGGCTAAAGAGGACCTATGTTTTCTTAGCTATATCCAAAAAGCCTGAATGGAACTGTCTGGCAGCCACAGACTTCCTTAGGATGCACTGGACAGATTCCTGGAGGTACCAGGGAGATAATTTATGATTGGGACAACAAATCATTATAAGACTGTGAAGAACTCATTTTGAGGATTCTGAGAATACTATGCATTCTAGGAAGGAATGGTTAGCACAGTCACTTAGACTTGGTGGGAAGTATGAGTGATAATATCAATGATGACATTTATGGGAGTATGCTGAATAGGGATAATAGCAGTGTTGTAAAAAGAAGATACTCATAACAACCAAGGTGGTTGGGATTTAGTTCATGTCTCCCTTATAAACCAGGCAAGGCACGTAAGTTTACATCTTAATAAATTCTCACAACCATGAGGCAAGTACTCCCATTAGTTCATTTTACTTCTGACAACTGAGATTCACAAAGGTGGAGAATTATACAGTGGTCACAAAATTACCAGAAAACAAAGGCCTTTCATAAATATTTCACTGTGTGGTCCTGTTGGAAGGATCTGACTTGTGGGTTGTAGGAATGTGATTTAGCTGAGTTAAGCATTCATGGGGTCATGGCTGGTGCTTTAGCACAGTGTCCCCAATGCTAGTTACATGACTCAGAGAAAGGAAACTGAGACCCAATGTAATCTAATGATGGAGGTGCTCAGTCAGCCAGTAAAGGAATGTGCTGCTGGGGGCATTCATAGTATCAGGGATGGGGCCACCCAACCAAGTATTCAATGACCTGGCTGGGGTTCAGAAACGAGGTGGTGAGGATTGAGGGAAGGCACGGCAGACAGACACAACAGCAGAAGCCAAAGCACTGCAACATGGTATGGGCCTGCAGTGACAGGCAGTTTAATGCAGTCAGAATACATGGTTCAAGGTAAAGGGAGAAACAAGAGAGAAATCTGGAAGAGAAGCGGGGGCCTTAAATGAATCAGCCAAGGCCTTGGACCCTAGATAGATAAAAACCTGGATCTGGAATCCAATTCAGCCATATGCTAACTATTTTGACCCTGGGCCACATCTTTAGAGGTTTTCTAAGCTTTGTTTTACATAACTGAAAAGCATAGTGACAGATAATAGTCTCCATGTTTTTTTTTTTTTTAAAGAGAGAGTGAGAGAGGAGAGAGAGAGAGAGAGAGAGAGAGAGAGAGAGAGAGAGAGAATTTTTAATATTTTTGTTTTTTTAGTTCTCGGCGGACACAACATCTTTGTTGGTATGTGGTGCTGAGGATCGAACCCGGGCCACACGCATGCCAGGCGAGCGTGCTACCGCTTGAGCCACATCCCCAGCCCTAGTCTCCATGTTAAACTGACAGCTTGGGTACCTGGTCTGTGGTCACAGAGTTGATGAATGGATTTGCCAGGGCTGGAGAAAAGAACATGAGGCTAAGCTTCAAAGGAAAATGCCCCAAACCACATGTAGGCTTGGCTACATGAACTATCGCCACTTCTCCCTTTCTTCCCTGGAGAGCCAGGTGTCAGGAGCCTATCCTTGGTTCAACTCCTGCTACTGTCAGCCCAGTGCTGCTTATCCTAACTGAAACAGAATTATCAGACTAAATTAGTTAGTGAGTGGACAGCACTTGGAGCTGTGCTAGGCACCTTGTAGCCATCCTTTTCATGTGATTTTGCCTCCTTACCCACTCCTTCAGCTGGTGGATTGGGTTGGGTTGATATGAAGAAGGGGACTCATATTCTCTGGCTCATATAGCAGAATTATTTCCTGGAGAGTGGACAATCTTGGAGGGTGAGTGGACCTGCATTTTCCAACAGACATAACTATCATGTAACCTACAGTAGCCCAGGAAAACTCCAACAACGGGGTAAACTGAACCTTAAAGGCTCATGATTTTTCAGAACCTGACCCAGAAGTAGAAAATGCTGTCTTGTGAAACAGGATCAAACTCAGACTCAAGTTCAAATTCTGACTAACTATGAACACTTATGCTAGTTTCTTCATCTCCAGGACTGGAAGAATATATGCCTTCAGCAAATGTTAGCTCCTCTTCTTTAGAAACAATTATAACGATATCCCCTGGGAAAAAGTGTCATGTGTCTTTTCCCTAACATCATGTATATTCTATGTCCTGTATGTCATTCCATTGTACATTGTTTCAGCAAAATGTCAACCAAGGAGACTACAGAATTCAATACATTCTGGGTCCTGCCCAAGAAACATCACAGGGAGGCCTTAGGAAATTCATGCAATGAAGCTGAAACATTTTATTGATATCAATTTTATGGAGACCAGGGGTATTGTAGCAGATGACCTCCTAGGTGTGTCTCTTTTTACCTTGGTGAACATTGGGGCCAGGGATTGGGTGGGGAGTGAAGATTGGGGCTAAAAGGCAGTGCCTTTGGTGCAAGCAGGGACAGGGCCTGGAGGTTGTCATGGAGGGGACTGGTCTGGGAACCAGAGGAGCCTGGATTCCAATGTGGGCTCTTGTCACTTCCTAGCTGTGTGACTTGGAGCCCATTGCTTAATCTTGCCACACCAATTTTTCCTCTGTGAAATAGGGAGGATGGTAGTACCCTCTTAGGGCAGTTGTGAGGATCCAAGGGGTGTCATTAAAGTTCTCAGGGGCTATGATTACTATTTTTACCATCGGGGCTGAGGCTGGGAGGTCCAGGGCCTGGGCAGGCGCATGCGCAAAAACACCAGGCGGGCCAAATGAATCCAATTAATCCGTTGGGGTCAGGGGGTGGGCGGAGTGGATTCAGGGGCGGGGATATGAAGAGAAGTTCGCAAGAATGGCTAGTACTGACCTTCAGGCACGGTGGGCGGTGTAAAGAGGTGGGGCCAAGCTAGTTCCAGGCTGGGTTTGCGCAGTGGTGAGGGTGGAGTAGTGAGGGGAGGATCAAAGTCTCGGAGATCTCACTGCGTGGCCATATCGGCCATGGAGGAGGCAGCGGGAAAGGTGAGCGGTGAGCTGCGGGCGGCGGTGGCGGCCATTGGGGCCTGAAGGGGGTGAAAGCAGCAGACAGCAGAGACCTAGCCCCTGGCGCGGGGAGCAGGGCGGGTGGATGGCCAGTTTTTCAGAAGAAGTCCAGCAGGGCTTGCGGCAGAAGCGGCGCCGCCTGGTCCGCGCCATCCCGACCCGTGCCTGTGGGGTGGGGCGGCTGCGCCTTGGGCCAGTTCCCCCTGGCCAGTCATACCTCGCACTCGCTGGGACCCAAGACCCGCCTCAGTCTCCCAGGATGGCTGGGTTGGCACTGCTGGTCATGGCTGGTTCACTTTGCTGTATGCCAGGCACTTAACTTGTGCGCTTACAAGCTAGGGCTGCACAGAGAGGTGCAGCGCCCTTCCCAAAGTTGCACTGCTGGGATGTGGTGGGATGGGGCTTCCAATACCTGCACAGGCCTGTGCCCCTTCCTTGCCTCCAGTCCTTCTCCCAGCAGTGCTTGCAGCTGGTTTCCTGTGGTCCTGGTGGGGCTTCAGAGAGTGTGTCAGACCCACTCTGAAATTGGATGCAGCATGG
Organism: Spermophilus citellus; assembly: GCF_964194105.1. NCBI lineage: Eukaryota > Metazoa > Chordata > Mammalia > Rodentia > Sciuridae > Spermophilus > Spermophilus citellus. The sequence goes on along the minus strand of NW_027673039.1, from coordinate 2,304,226 downwards.
TATGTGAGTACATTGGGAAAGGCTTTTTTTCAAGCCTTTTGTCCAATTCCTGGAAGGTCTTCCACTCATAAATTTTCATTTGGTCCTGTGTGAGAGAGAAGAGGTGGGCATAGAGTGACCTTTATACACTAGGGGTGGGGTCACTAGCCCAAGGCTTGCCTCAGGCAAAAGAAAGTTTGATTCCCATTGAAGCCCGTGATTCTAGCCTGGAACAGTTGGTTGTCAACCACAGAAACAAGGCCCCTGTGTTTGTTGTTGAGCATTTGTAGAGCCCACTTCACAACTGAGCAGTGAGGTTCCTAAATAAGAGAACCTACCTACACACATAAGTGAAAGTGGGTATGATACTTTCACATACATGTAAAAGGGAAATAAAGGGATAACAATGTATGATGTGCAGTGCTGTCTCACTTATAACCAGAACTTTCAGCTGTGGTGGAAGATAGCATGCTTTCGAGTGCTTGCACCTGCTGCTAATGAAGAAGTTTGAGTTAGTTTTAAAAAAAAAAGTATTAGGCTCTAGTTCAAACAAGAAAATCAAAGAGGGAGATGAAGATGGAAACTAGGGAGAAAACACTTAGTGTTGGGATAACCTTATTTAAGCTAATAAAAAGGAAAGGCTAGATTGAAGTAGGGATGACATGTCAAGATCAATTACAGGCTGTCATACTATGGCCCTTCCTTGGATCTCTTTTCCCACTATATCACAGCACATCCTTTGTGTCTTGTGCTTTGAGGTACTGCTACTTGAAGGAACAGTAATGAGTTCCTTCACTTGCTAGTAATAACAGTAAAATATTAACAAGACTGAAACTTTTGGATTCATTAAGGTGAGATTTATCTGCTATCTCATACTGTTAGCATATATACTAGTCTATGTATACTCATTACAATTTTAAATTTATGTTGAGTTAATGTGTAGTGTGAAGAAATGAGCACTAATTTTCAGACAGTTTCCTTATTCTGCTGAAGCATCCCTTACTACTTTGTCTTACATAATTAGAGGCAAGCTGTGGGGTTTCCTATAACAGCTTTAAATATTATGTCTTAAAGAAATGCTCATTTAAAGTGGGCTTGATTAAACCATTTTAAGATAAAAATTATTGTGACCAGGATGAATCTTGATGATACAGATCCATCCCACCCAAGCATTGTGTGAAGCCTAGATCCTGGCCCCCAAACACTAAATGTCCCAGGGTGTCCCCCAAGCTCTTTGATAACTAAATTTTTAAGGATATTTCTGCCTCTTTGAGAATACTATTAAGAGCATATCCATTATCTACTTAATTTTAACAAGAAAGGGGTGACAAACAACTTTTTTTTCTGGGAAAATTGTTTTTTTTTTTTTCTGAAGTGTCTGACATATAACAAAGACATGGTCTTGGTTAGTGACACTTTTGTCAATTATTCTAGAATCTTGGGAGAGAAGGTTATTTCCTGTCATAAAATTTTGTCTGTTGATGGGAATTCACATTGGAAATGTTGACAACTAAACACTAGAATCATTTTAGCAGTTTGATATGAGAAAAGAGTTGGAAAGTGACAACAGTGTGTACTATAGCAGGTCTGAGTTGAGTGGAATATACATTCATGTCATCACTTAGGGGCTGGGTTACTTACAGGGATTGGATTGAACCCATAGGTGCTCTACCACTGAGTTATAGCCATTTTTCCCTTCTTGAAATGGGATTTTCTGAAGCTGTTGAAGCAGTCTCAAACTTGGGATCCTCCTGTTTCAGCGCCCCAAATTGTTGGGAATACACGCAAGATGCTTCATGCCCAATTGTAATCACTTTTAAAATAACCCTTTCTACTCACTGGTGTTCATATTAGCAAATTTGAAAATGTAGATAGATGTACATATACCAGTCTTCGTGGTATGACTCATTACAAATTATCTTTTCATTTGAAACACTAGCTATGACACAGAAAAATTAAAATAAAGTTCAGCTTAAACTAGCTACAGTGTAACAAAAATTTCATCAACTTGTTTAACTCTAAAAAGGATATATATTTTGATTTTTAAAAATTCTTGTAAGGTATATGTTGCTTATTACTATTGAAAGGTGTTGTGAAAACAAACATGTAAGTAAAGACTTCTTGGAAGAGGATATATTTTCAATTGTCTAGAGATATATTGAATCTCTTTGACCTGAGAAGTCAGCCAAGTTGAAAATAATTAATTTTTAATTTTTTGAGCAAGTAAAATGTTCCATAGTAAAAGAGGTCTGTACTGTTAAAAAATACTGTTAAAAATCATTACTTTTTTTCATATTCACATGTTCCTAAGTAAACTAAATAAATAATGAATTACAAAGATATTGAAAATGTTCCAGTTTCTAAGCATAGAGGATATGTTTTCAATGGACAAAACATGCATGCCTTTATGTTGTTTTTCATTTGAGAGACATAAGAGTTAGCTAGAAGGAAAACAAATACTTTACCATACAATTTTGTGGTTTATAATTAAGACATTTCATTAATTTTTAAGATGCACATCTGAGATAGATGGAATTTTAAAATTGGCATGTCGTAACCACATGGCATTTTTTCTAGTTTGTGGTACATATAATAAGAATGTTCTAAGTGTCTTAAAGGTGATGGCATCTCAGAGGCAATGAAATAGAAAATAAATAAAAATGTCAGGACATTGGTTAATATTTAGCACCAAAAACTATTCAAGGGTGACTTGCAAAAAGAAGATACACAGTTCTTTATCCTTCTTTTTTTTTGGGGGGGGAGGGCGTGAGTACCAGGGATTGAACTCAGGGGAACAGAGCCACATCCTCAGCCGCATTTTATATTTTATTTAGAGACAGGGTCTCACTGAGTTGCTTAGTGCCTCACTATTGCTGAGGCTGTCTTTGAATTTGAGATCCTCTTGTCTCAGCCTCCAGAGCTGCTGGGATTATAGTCGTGTGCCACTACATTTAACTTCTAAATCCTTCTGTCTAAACTAGAATTCTTTATTCAGAAGATTCTTATAGAGATCTTTCTCCTCATGTAAAACAAATGTAAGGCCAGTGTTCATATACATGAGTACATTTTTTTTTTTTTGAAAAGGATTTGAGGGAAACAAACTTCTTGGTTCTTTTTCATGGAGAGCACATGGTGGGCAGTTAATGCATTTGAGGTTAATTTGTTCAGAAAACATGAACAGAATTTATGAAATATGGATTATTTTTGTTTCTTCTATTTTTCAAAGCTTGTAGGTCCACTCATACTTTTTTTCAAGACATCCTTAAGTTGAATTTTGATGATTCATAGTTGTTATTGTTTTATAAGAATGTATTTGATAGCATTTATTCTCTGTGTACACAGCTTATGTGGGAAAGTAGCTCCATGATATATCTTGGCTAGGAAGCCTGTAAAAGGACTTTTTCCATTTGATACTGAGGACAGGTTTCATAGGAAACTCAACCATATGAAGGTTACATACCTTTTTCCCCCAGGAGGACTTCAGCTTTGCTTATCCAAGTGTGGTCCTAGGTCCTGGAGCTTGTTTGAAATGCAGACTGGTGCTGTTGTGAATCTGTGGGAAGCAGGAGACAACATAGGTGACTCTCAGACTTGAGGGTATTACCAGGATTGCTGGACTAGTACAAAGTTTCTGATTCAGTAGTCTGGGTCAGAGCCTGAGAATTTTAATTTTAACAAGTTATCACATGATGCTCATGCTGCTGGTACAGGGGCCATATATGGAGAACCATTATACTAGAGTGTCCTCATTGTTCATTTCTCTCTTCTTTCCTAATTTCTTACTCCTTCAAATAGCTTTTTAAAAACAGATTATCATATTCTTTAAATTGATTGAAGGGGGAAAAAGCATATGTTTTTGCGATGACCACACGAAGATTGATTTTCAGCATCTAATTTCGGAGCAAAAATCTATTTAAAGCTTGTTTTTAAGTCTTATCTATAGGTGTCTCTTTCTCTTCTTTTTATAAGTATTCTTTTTAGTGTTTAAAAAACTTTTTAATCTAGATAACATGTTCTTATGGTTCAAAAGTTAAAATGACACAGGCATGCTTGGGAAAATCTGATTTCCAATGGCTTTGGCGCCCCCTTCACCCCTCTTTCTTAGATAACCTCCTTCCTCCTTTAATTTATTTCCCATAGATGTCAATTGTTTCCTTTTATAGTTGGAGAAATGCCAGTGTACTATATTCTTTTTATATAAACTGTAGCATAATATGTAACTAATTTTGTCCCATGGCTTTTTCTTTATATGCTCTTGAGATCTTTTTCTATTAGTATTTATTTACAAAGAATATAATCTTTGTTTATAGAAAACACTTTTTTAAAAAAACAGCTGTGTTTAAACAGCATCTATTAAGTGCTTTGTTTACTTAACCAGCGCCCCTTGTGGGTATTTGGTTCTTCTCTAGGTTTATTACAGACCATACTGGGGTGAAACAGCTTGTATACATATCATTTTACATGTGCAGGTACATCAGTGGGATACATTCCTAGAAGTGGGATCACTGTGCCAGTGGGCAGGGCATTTATGATTTTGTTAAATACTTCCTTTCTTAAGAGTTGCACCATTTTAAATTCCCAAAAGTACAGTTGCTCCTCCTTATCCATGGAGGATTGGTTTGAGCACCCCTTTGTGGATACTGAAATTCAAGGATGCTTGAGTCTATTATATAAAAAGCATAATATTTTTTATAACCTATGCACATCTGCCGCATACTTTTAAATCATTTTAAGATTGCTTACAAGACCTAATACAATATTAATGCCATGTAAATAGTTGTTACACTGTATTGTTTAAGGATTAATTACAAGGAAAAAAGTTGGTATGTGTTCTGTATGACAATTTTTTAAAAAATATTTTCACCTGTGATTGTCGAATCCAGTCTGAATACCACAGATACAAGAGGGCAGATTGCAGTGTATGAGAGAGTTCCTGTTTTTCTGAGGCCTTTCCAATGTACTGTGTCTTTGAATTTGTTAACAGTTTGAAGTATGAGAATTATCAATACAGAGTCGTTTTAATGTACATTACTATTATTATTAATGAGACTGAGCTTTGAATTTGTTAACAGTTTGAAGTATGAGAATTATCAATACAGAGTCGTTTTAATGTACATTACTGATATTATTAATGAGGCTGAGCTTTTATGCTTAAAAACTAGTTGTATTTATTTTCCTGTAAACTCTGTTCATGTGTTTTTTTCACATTTTTGTTTTGAATTGCGTTTTCCCCATTATCAATTTCTAGAAAAGTATAAATTGTAGATATTAGCCCTGTGTGATATAAATTGTAGTTTTTCCCCAAATTTTCACTTATTTTTTATTTACCTTCACATATTTTGATATATAGAAGTCTTACATTTTTTTTTGAATTGTATAGATTATATTACTCATTATGGTATCTTGATTTTTTAAAAAAAATGTTCTTTATTTCTATGTGGTGCTGAGGATTGAACCCAGTGCCTCACAAGTACTAGGCAAGCGCTTTACCACTGGGCTACAGCCCCAGCATAGGTATATGGATTTTAAGTCACTCTAAGGCCTCCAAGAGTTTTAGAATTTGCCCATGGTTTCTTTTAGTACTTTTATGGTATCACTTTTACATTTAAATGTTCAAACTAGGATTTATTCTGGTGTTCGAAATGATGCATAGGTTCAACTTTATCTTTTTCTGTGTGCCTGTTATTTTCACCTGTTGATTTCAGAACCCTTCTTTGAATATTATTTGGTATTGTTAACTTTTGGATGTATTAGGTTTTCTCTGGGGTTTGTATTCTATTAGTCTTTTTCTTCATATACCAGCATCACATTATTGGTTTTGTAAAAGTTTTAACATCTTTTAAAACTAGTTTCCCCTTGTTGCTTTTCATATTCCTGGGAATTCTTGCTTGCTTATTTTTCCATGAGTACTTTTGATGTATTTTGTCTAGTGCCAGAAAAACAAAAATCTAAATGAAATAAACATCAGATTAAATGTATACATTTAAAATCTATTTAACTTCTCCAAACTTTTTTTTTCTTTTTTTCAGGTTCTTAATAATGGTGCTAAGAAAGAATGTAAGACAGGAAAATAATTAAATATTTTCACTGTGATGTTTTATGATTTTACATTTTAAAAATTCTTTAATTGTTATTATTTTTTATTCTGCTTCCTTAAGTTGTAAAAGGGATATTTTTTTTTAGGAGTGTTTGAGTTCATAGAACCTGTGGGTGGTAAGGTGGATGCCAATAATATGGGCTGTCTGAATGATGATGTTTGTTTTTCCCTATCTCATTGACTCTAATATTTTAATTTCTATTATCTTGCCATTTTAAAGTGTGGTCCTGAGAAGGAGATCCTGTATGACATCTACTTGCAACATTCAATGAATTCTTTCCTCTTAAATAGGAAGTTGAAAAGACTTGAAGTAATTTTGGTGATTTAGAGGCACTTGTTTATCTTAAAAGTTTGTTGTGATTTTTTATTATAATAATTAGAAAAATCTCTACCCATAAAAACAACATAATGACAAAAGTAAGCCCTCAATTTTTGCACAAAGAAATGGCCACCATTAACTCACTTTTGGAAACTTATTGATGGATATGAAAGTATATAGAAGACTTCAAATAAACAGCAGTTTCTCTCTATATGAAGCTATGTGGTCATTTTTAATGAGTTTTATATATCTCTATTTGTGAGTTGAAACTGATGTGCATAATCATGGGTGATCATTTTACTGGCTGCCTAGTTTTATTTTTTTAATTATTATTATTTTTTTTTATTCATCAGTAGATCTTTATTTATATATTCGGTGCTGAGAATCAAACCCTATTCTTCACAGGTGCCAGGCAAGTGCTTTACCACTGAGGTACAACCCCAGCCCTCGCTTCCTAGTTTTCTATCATTTAGAGGCATCATACTTTATCTGCCTACTCCTTTGATAACCATTTAGATTGTTACTTGTTTTTCTTTCTTGTGAATAATGGTATGTTGATGATAGTATACTTATTTATCTTCTTAGAGGCATAACTGTCAGGTCAAACATTATATATATATATATATATTAAATATGATAAATATGACTAAGCTGTTATCTATAAAATGTCCATGAGAATCTTCAATGTCCATGAGAATCTTATTTTCAAAACCCTTCCTCACACCAAGTTTTGTTAATCTTTTTAATCTTTGCTAATCCAATAGGTAAGAAAAAGTACATTTTTGAGATAACATGTTTTTAATTGGTACTGGGGATTTAACCCAGGGGCACTTCACCAGTAAATTAGATCCCCAGGACTTTTTATTTTATTTTATTTTATTTTGAGACAGGGCCTTGCTAAGTTTCTGAGGCTGTTCTTCAACTTGTGATCCTCCTGCCTCAGTCTCTTGAGTTTCTTGGATGACAGGTATGGTCCACTGTACTCAACTATTGAAGGAAACCTTGTGTAATTTAAAGATTTCTTTCATTCTGTATTTTTATTAACAGAGAATTCTCTCCCTAAGACCATACTTGTGATTCTTATGTGTCAGATATTCTTAGGCTTAAATGTGATTCAAATATTTAAATATATTGAGTTGTTTGTAGGTCGTTTGCCTTGATTTTAACACATTATTAATATTTGAAAACTTCAGAGTTGGGGATGTGGCTCAAGTGGAAGTGTGCTAGCCTGGCATGTATGAGGCACTGGATTCAATCCTCAGCACCACATAAAAATAAAATAAAGATATTGTGTCCACCTAAAAAGTAAATATTAAAAAAATTGAAAACTTGATCAGCCAGCTATAATTGTTTTGAATACAAAATGTTTTCCTCTGCAAAGAGCAGTACTTTTGTGTTTCATTCACCTGAAGGGAAGTCTAAAGTAACTTTCAAAATAAATTTCTTAACAATTTTCAAACATGGATACCAATGGTTGAATAGCATACAGAATATTATTTCCATAATTGGTTGATAATATAGTGTTTTAGAGTCATGTAAACTATGTGATTGTGTGTTCATGTGTAAACCTATGTGTATTTCTTCTGTCCAAAAAATTTTATCACTTCCTGATGTAAATATGATTTTTAATTTTATGTTTGCTTTAGATTTTATTTCAATCAAATAAGAGTTACATATAAGGATGGCCTCACATGAAGCAGATTCACAGCTTTGTCACTGACCTACTATTTATTCTTTGGCTTAATAAGACAGCATTAAACTGTCTTCTATATATAAAGTACATCTAGATTGCCTTTCCTGAGGGGGCTTTTGTTTTCACTTCAATTAACATTGTCTACAGAATACCCCAAGGTTGGGACCATATGGTCCAACTGGTGATTTATTCACCAGTTTTTATTCAGCACTGAATATCTACCTACCTGGTGGGCATCCACAAACATCCAAATCATTATTTACTTATTTGTTTACTTTTTTGGTACTGGGGACTGAATCTAGGGGCACTTTACCACTGAAAAACATCTCCAGCCCTTTTGTTTATTTATTTTTTATTTTGATAGGGTCTTGCTAAGTTGCTTAGGGTCTCACTAAGTTCCTAAGGCTGTCCATGAACTTAGGATCCTCCTGCCCCAGCCTCAATCTCCCAATGGTTGATGTGTATTCATTATTAGGTTAAAGATGTGAAAATGAATACCCATGCATTTTAATTTAGAGAGGACTAACATAGTTTCATTTAATTTAGATGTGCATAACTGTATGGCACTTGCTACTATTTCATTTGATGGTACTTTGTTTCAAAATTTGATTTGGAGTATATTCTAGTTAATTTTTAGAATCACATAAGCCATGCATTTTGAATATTTTTTTTTTCTTTATGGGCAGAGTAAGTATTTAAACTAGGTATGCTGCTGGATATTGTTTAAGATCTGTTTATGTTTACCAGTATAGACATCAAAATATTTTTTACAATATGTTTTTTGAAAATAAAAATAAAGTAAATGCCCCCAAAATAAAGTAAATATAATTGTATGGTTCACATTTTTAAAAATAAAAACAGAGATTTAGATTGCCAGACTATGTAGAATAAATAAGTTTTTGTCTGGCACCTGTCTGTGAAAGTTTCCTGACTCCTAAACCAGTTTTTTACAGCCAAAGTAAGCAGAGAGATGGAAAAATTGATGATATAATAGATTTAAGCAGTGTTTTAGTCTGTATTTTTTTTTTAAAGAGAGAGTGAGAGAGGAGAGAGAGAGAATTTTTAATATTTATTTTTTAGTTCTCGGCGGACTCAACATCTTTGTTTGTATGTGGTGCTGAGGATCGAACCCGGGCCGCATGCATGCATGCCAGGCGAGCGCGCTACCGCTTGAGCCACATCCCCAGCCCTTAGTCTGTATTTTATACAGTTTATTTCTATTGGAATACAGGGTTCTAAAGAATAAATTTAACTAGTTTTAATTAGTATTTTTGCAGAAGTCATTTGCATGTGAAAATTTTAAAATCAAATAACCCTATAGAAATTTTTATTTGCACTTTAATTTGCCTAGGAATTGTTTCTTTTTTAATATTCATTTTTTAGTTGTAGTTGGACACAATACTTTTATTTTATTGATTTATACGTGATGCTGAGTATTGAACCCACGGCCCTGCATGTGCCAGGCAAGTACTCTCCAGGTAGAGCCACAACTCTAGCCACTAGCAATTGTTTCTTAATACATAGTCCAAAATTAAATCAAGGCAGACTTGGAATTTTTGAGTCTTCATTATTGGGCCAAATTAATGAGGTTTTCCTGTACTTTTCCTTCTGGGATCTTATTGTGGCTAAGGATGTAATCTTATTTGTTTTCTAAAATATTGAAGTTCGATGATTTTTAATCTGTTTTCTGTGCAGTACAGGAATTTGTTTATATCAGTGCCTTTTATTTTACTGATGAGTTCATTTCTTTAATTGTGTGCCCTAAAGCCTACTAAAAATATTCCTGGAAAGTGAGGGATTAAATAGAAGTTGTAACTAAAATGAAGGCTTTATCCTTTATTTCTCCTGTTAGCTTTAGCTGCATTTGTTAAAATTTTTTATACTATATTCAAATAGATATTTAGACTTTATTACAGGGTTGGGATTATGGCTCAGTGGTAGAGTGCCTGCATGGCATGTTGAGGCACTGGGTTGATCCTCAGCACAACAGTCAATCAATCAACCAATCAATCAATCTATTATGTTTATCTACAACTACCAAAAAACGACTTTATTACATATTACATGGATTGGATTTTGTGCATTTGAAACAGTTTCTTCCTATATTAGGCATAAAGCTTAGTTTAGACTGGCATAGTAAGTGATCATTTGATTGGAAATTTGGGTAGACAGAGAAGTTTAGTCTTCCTGTGCAGAATTTGAAACTTTGTACTCTTTGCGATGATACAGCTTTGCAATCAGGGTGGTAGTACTGAGCTGCAGTAGGAGGAGAGATGCCACGTTCAGGTGTACAGTGTAAATGAGAGCCGCTCAGCTTTTCCTTCTGTAGACTCTGCAACTGACCAGATCTCCCCAAGGGGCACTGTTAACTCAAAGTCTTATGAGTGGAATTTTAGAAAGGGGAGGGAATAACAGTAGCTTTGGGGCACAAGGTCCGTAATGAGCTCAGAGCTTAGTGAAACTCCCAAAGTTCTGAACATCCCATCCTCTTGAGAAATTTCCTCTCCTAACCCTGAAAGTTTTTTCCAGTGTGTGACATAATGCAAATTTGTGTGGAGCCAGGCAGAGCAAGTCTATTACTACAGAGTCTAGATGCTGTCTTTTAATGGACATCCAGCATGGGAATATGGCTGAAAACCACTATCCCCGTCCCCACATCTTATCTATAGCAGTGCAATTGGAATTTCACACAAGCTTTTCCTTCTTTGGTTTGTTTAGAGAGGACACTTAGGTGCAGGTTTTGTTTGTGTATGTTAAACCCCCTGTGTTTTGTTTTAGATATATTTCAGTCTGTTCAAATATAACAAATGTTTTTAGTCTGAACATTCTGGCAGCCGTCACTCAAACATTAATTGCTGTCAATCAGAAAGGATATCTTCCCACATTTTTTCATGGTGATTAAACCATCCCACTTCTTTTTTCTTTTACCTTAATAACAGATTACTGACACTTGGAAATTATAATCATATTGGCTCAATCTTTATGGAAAGGTTACCAATTATTGCACAGCAAAATAGGCATTTCTGTCTAATAGAGTGTTTCTTTCCATGTCTTTCTCTCTCTCAGTTCAGTGCTTTTAAATACATTTTAGGTGAATGAATACATTGTGTCATGCTGTGATTTAATATTTTTAAAGACTTTATTGATAACTTTTTAAAAAACTTATGTGGGAGGGAAATGAAGGAGGAAGATTATTCATTCAATGTGAAATCTTCATAGATCTTTAGATGTTTACAAGGTCGAAGGATGGCCAATGTTAATTACCCTTACTCTGGTACAAGTTCTGAAATGAGTATTTGCTGTGAAGAGTTGTGAACAGCAAGGATTTTTGTGCTGGGCTGTGGATTGAGCATTGCACTGTGTTCTTTGTGTGCATGACTTCATTTTGTTCTCAAAACAACAAGGACTCAGTAAAATTGTGAAATTTTTCCTTAGGCATGTAGCTAGCAGGTTTAAGAAAAAAGAAAAACAAACACTTGAATTCAGATCTCTCTGTCCCTAAGTTCTAGTGCTTTCTTATGCATACAGAGAAGAGTATTGGTTAGAATCTTAGAAAGTTCTATGCAACTTCATAGGCTGCAACAGGATGATGGATAGTATAAGGCCAGCTTCAGGAACTTGGTGAGACCCTGTATTAAAATAAAAAAGTGTGGGGATGTTACCCAGTGGTAGTACAACCATGTGTGGTTCAATCCTAGGTTCCACACACACACACACCCAAAAGAAAAAAAAAAAGGAAGAAGAATGTTGTTAGACTGTTTCCATTGTTGTATTCTAGATAATGGAAATGTTGAAAAGACTGACAATAACTCTATTCTCACACCACCCCTGCCCTCATTCATACTATCCTTTTTATTTTTATTTTTTTTAAAGAGAGAGTGAGAGAGGAGAGAGAGTGAGAGCGAGAGAGAGAATTTTTTTAATATTTATTTTTTAGTTCTCAGCAGACACAATATCTTTGTTGGTATGTGGTGCTGAGGATCGAACCCGGGCCGCACGCATGCCAGGTGAGCGTGCTACCGCTTGAGCCACATCCCCAGCCCTCTCCTTTTTATTTTTAGTGTTCCTCAGCATCAACTAATAAAGTCTAGGAGCATGCCACGGTGTCTGGCTCAATGTGTTCAATACAACATAGGCTAGTTTAATTTAGTAGCACTCTGAAATGAAAGGTTCATGCTGCCAAGTACAAACAGACCTTCTGTGGGATGTTAATTTGATTATAGGAGAGAATGCTTGTCTTTCCTTTCTATGTGCTAATAAAGAAGCTGGCTGATTTTCTTATGAGTATAAAAGATTTTGACTTGTTTATATCCGTGTAATTGATAAGAAGTGGGTAGTCCTAATAAACATTTTTCTTTTTGTAGTCTTTGGTTAGTTTCATTCTGTAACCTGCCAGCTAATTGTGAATTGCATGCTCTTTTGTTCTTTGCTGTTTCTACTTTGGATCTGGTTTTATGATTGGTTGCAATAGGGATTCATTGGTAGGAACATAGATTATTTCCCCATTTGAACAGATTGTATGTTTTTATGACAGATTATTCTGTCACCGGCAGAGTGATTCAACCAGAGCCTCTTGCAGACATGTTACTATATGACTTTGTGCAGCCATTTTTAAAAATAACCACTTTATTGATATATAATTCACATTACCATCAAGGTCACTCCTTACAAGTGCAATTCACTGAGTTTTAGTATACTCACATAGTTGTGTGCCTATCCTGCTGTCTAATTCTGAAATGCTTTTGTTACCTCTAAAGAAGATCCATACCCTTTAGTCATCACTCTGCACTCACTCTTGCTCCACGTAGCAATGAATCTCCTTTCTCTCTTTGTGGATTTACTTGTTCTGGACATGTTATATAAATGTAATCATTCAGCCCTTTGTGTCTGGCTTCTTAGCCTGTTTTTGAGGTAGCACATAACAGAACTTTATTCCTTTTTTATTGCTAAATAGTGTTCTATTATATGGATACACTGCAGTTTGTTTATCCATTTATCAGTTGATGTATATTTGGGTGACTTGCACTTTGTGGTTCTTATGATCATGCTACTGTGAATATTTTTGTTTTTGAGTTGACTTATGTTTTCTTTTGGGTAGATACTTAGGAGTGAAATTTATTGGCCATAAGTAAATCTGCCAGAGTGTTTTATAAAGTGACTCTATAATTTTACATTCCCATCAGCAATGTTTGAAGATTCCATTTCTCCATATCCTTGCCAACACTTTGCCATGGTATTTTTCCATAGTAGTCATCCTAATGGGTATGAAGTGGCATCTCATTGTGGATTTGATTTGGATTTCCCTCATAACTAATGATATTGAATTTTTTCATGTGCATGTTATCCATTGTTTATCTTTGTTAGACAAATGCCTATTCGGATCCTTTGCCAATTTTAAAATTGAGCTGTTCTTTTCTTGTTCAGTTGCAATAGTTCTTATGTATTCTGGATATACACAAATGTACTCTCATCAGATATGTGAAGTATAAAATTTTTCTTATCCTATAGTGTTTTCACTTCTTATGAAGCATGTATATTTTTTTGTTGGAGTCTAATTTACCAATTTTTTGTCTCCTTATGCAGTTTCTCTGAAATTTTCTATAAGTTAAAAAAAAACAACAGGGCTGGGGATGTGGCTCAAGCGGTAGCACGCTCGCCTGGCATGCGTGCGGCCCGGGTTCGATCCTCAGCACCACATACCAACAAAGATGTTGTGTCTGCTGAGAACTAAAAAAAAATAAATATTAAAAATTCTCTCTCTCTCTCTCCTCTCTCTCTCTTTAGAAAAAAAACACAACAGACCATATTTCTCAATGTCCCATTAAAATTTTTTAAGAGAGAGAGAGAGGGAGGGAGGGAGGGAGGGAGGGGAGAGAGAATTTTCATATATATTGTTTTAGTTTTCGGTGAACACAACATCTTTGTTTGAATGTGGTGCTGAGGATCGAACCTGGGCTGCACTCATGCCAGACAAGTACGCTACTGTTTGAGCCACATCCCCAGCAATAAAGGCTAGCCCAGCAATAAAGGCTAGCTGAGAGCCAAAACTTGGAAGATAAATTGTAGCACACACCCAGCTCTGCCACTATGTTGTTTCTTCTCCATGCAAAGGCAGATGGTCAGATTAAGATGAATTAGAGAAAAATAACTATACTGAGATTAAATGGGAGGTACTTGTGATGAGATGAATCCATATTCTCTGGCAGGTGTGGTCCCATTTGAGGCCTTCTTAATAAAAGGTTCAAGATATACTCTGTGCTATTAGTAATGGAAATTAGCTCAGTGACCTTGGACAAGTTATTTAAAATCAATGACACTTTACCTGTCTATAATATTCTCCAGCATAGCATTGTTGTGAAGATGAGTGGGGATGCTGCATATAAACTGGTAAGCACAGTGCCTAGCACATTGGAAGTTACAAGTAGATCTTACTCCACAAAACAGTGGTTTTCTTCAAAGTAAAATGCAACAGGAGGGCAGTAATTGACAGTGGAGGTGTCAAGAGGAACCAAAAATTGGCTCTTAGCTTCAATAGAACTCAAGCCGTAGCAGGTGTTATTTCACAATTTTAATTACAAGCAGTATCAGAGGTGAGATGTAATGTTTTATAACTTTAATTATAAGTGGTTAAATGTCTTTGCTTTTTTTCACCAATTTACCTAAAGCAAACCATTTTCATTTGTAAAACTCCAAAAATCAATAAATAGAAGATGCAATGAATATTATGAATACTATGAATACTGAATACTATGGTTATCTTCATCTTTTGTTTAGTGGATATTGCTTCTCAGTGAAGAGGAGAATACTTGGATATTGTGCTTGCAGAACTCATAGTCTGGATTCCATGGTTACTGAACACTCAGGATTAGTGGTGTTTAACGTAGATATGAATTTGGGTATGATGTGATGAAACACATGTAGAGAAATCATGTCAGTCAAAATTCATTAAAAGCTTATTGTTTAGCAAAATTGTACTTTTGAGAACACAAAACATGATGGTTTTGAAGAACCTGAACAAATTTAGAAGAAGAGTAAGTTTTTAAGAGAATCTGAAGCACATACCATCCACAGTTACTATTGACAAGTGATTTTTATAGATTTTTGGGTACCTTGAATGAGTTCCTGGGTTCTTTTTTTAAATTATTCATTAGTTGTACTCAGTTATACATGACAGAAGAAAATGCTTCAATTCATTGTACACAAATGGAGCAGATGTTGTGTTCTTTTAGAGAAACAACCTTAAAGCGTAGTATCATTGTAAGGGAAAAAGATAGTGGAAGGTTTTCAAATGGATGCCCTTTCTATGCTGTAAAAGGTCTTGTATATTATGGCAGAGCTATGGGTGGTTTTATTTGTGATGAGTAATTAAGCTTGTATCTTCTATAAGATATAGTAATTTCCATTCTTTTTTTAAATTTTATTTTACTTATTTTTTTTAAAGAGAGGGAGAGAGAGAATTTTAAGACTTATTTTTTTTAGTTATCGGTGGATACAACATCTTTGTTTTGTATGTGGTGCTGAGGATCAAACCCGCATGCCAGGTGATCGCTCTACCTCTTGAGCCACATCTCCAGCCCATAATTTCTATTCTTGGTCCAGTTAGCCGAGTTCAGTAATGAAGAATATGCTGTTACAGAATATTATCTTTGATACCAGCTGTTAGAGAATTTACTTAAAAACTTCCTATTTGTTTTTGGTATTTAAAAAAAATCATTTAGGGTCTGTCTTTTCACATCCTTTTATATTTCTAAGCCAGAACCACCACTTAGAACTGGCAGACTCCATACTTGCTGTGTGTGGAAGTAATTTTTAATCTTTGTTCTGAGTTCACTTAAGATATGAGAGATACTTGTCATTTTGGAATTCTAAGCTGTTAGTATACAGTTCTTCAGTCATGTTATTATTGAAATTTATTATTTTAACCTTTAATTAGATGAATCACTGTTCTTGGCTGTCTGTGGCCTGTTTCCATTGCTATTCATTCATCATGTGATTTAAGTGTTGCTAAACCTTACAGATTATTCCAAAAGAGACATGGACATGGAATAACTTTGTAATTTGGTACTGTCCATTCTGCATAAAATCCAGCCCTTTCAACCGTGACATACTGAGAGCACATGTACAGTAAACATTTATTTGAATTAATGAATTGCTTTAGGGCAACTTGCAAACATAGTGTTTTAAGTATTCATTGGTAGTATAGCTAAACATTCACACTTCATTTGAAGCCAGTAAACAGACAACTGTGCAACCCAGGGAGATCAGTTTGCAATTTGTTACCTTTTATATACAATAATAATTTAGTTTTCTTTTTAAGAGAGAGAGTGAGTTTTTTAATATTTATTTTTTAGTTTTTGGTGGATACAACATCTTTATTTTATTTTTTTGTTGTGCTGAGGATCAAAGCCACCATCCCGCACATACCAACCTACTGATCTGCTGTCACTATAGGTTAGTTTGTTTATTCTAGGGTTTTATGTATTTGGAATTATATCACATGTATTCTTTTTTTTTTTTTGGCTTTTTCACTCAGTTTAATTATTTTGAGATTTGTCTCTGTTTCTGATTATATCAGTAGTTTATTCTTTTAAGTGCTCAAAGTATTCCATTATATGTATGTACCTGTTCACCATTGACAGCCATTTGAGTATTTCCAGCATTTGGCTCTTAGAACTAAATCCATCTGAACAACTTTATTCCAGATCTTTGTGTGAAATTAGGCTCTCTTTTCTATTTGGTAAATACCCAGAAGTGATTTGAATAGATCATGTGGTACAGTATTTCTAATTTTTAAAACTGCCAAACTGTTTTCCAAGTTGTTGTTTCCTTTTTCTTTTTTTTTTTTTTTTTGAGAGAGGGAGAGAGAGAAAGAGAGAGAGAGAATTTTAATATTTATTTTTTAGTTATCGGCGGACACAACATCTTTGTTGGTATGTGGTGCTGAGAATCGAACCCGGGCCGCATGCATGCCAGGCGAGTGCGCTACCGCTTGAGCCATATCCCCAGCTTTTGTTTCCTTTTACATTCCTACCAGAAGTGAATGAGGAATCAGTTGCCCCAAGTCTCTATTTTAAATACTTACTGCGGTAGTCTTTTTAAATTTTATTTCTCTAATAGATACATAGTATTACCTCATTGTAAATGTTTTTTTTTTAATTTTTAGTTGTAGATGTACACAATATCTTAATTTATTTATTTTTATGCAGTCTTGAGGATTGAACTCAGTGCCTCATATGTGCAAGGCAAGTGCTGTGCCAGTGAGTCACAACCCCAGCCCCTCATTGTGATATTAATTTGCAGTTTCCTATTGCCTGATGATGATATTGAGCATATTTTCACGTGCTTATTTGCCATTCCTTGGTAAAGTATCAAATCTTGAATGCTATTATTTTTGGAATATTTCATTTTTTTATTTATTAAGTTTTAAGTGTTCTTTATATATTCTGGATACAAATTCTTTATCAGATTTATGATATTTTGTCCCAGTCTGACATGTTTTACATTCCCCTAGCAGTGTCTTTCAAAGAACACATGTTCTTAATTTTGATGAAATTCAATTTACGAATTGTTCTTTAATGCACTTTTGGTATCATACCTAATAACTCTTTGCCTAACCCCAAGTCACAGAAGTTAGCTCCTGTTTCCTTGAGGAGATTTATTGTTTTAGGTTTTATACTTAGGTATATGACCCATTTTGAGTTAATTTCTGTATATGGTGCAAGGCAGGGGTCAAAATTCATAAGTTTTTGTATTTGGGTATTTAGTTCTAGCACCATTTGTTAAAACTGAACATTATTTCTTTGCTGAATTGCCTTTGTCCCATTGCCAAAATCAGTTTTCTGTGTACATGGGTTTATTTTGGCCTCTATTTTGTAGCATGATCTGCTTGTTTATCTTTATACCAGTACCACATTGTCTGAATTAGTTTACCTTTGTAATAGTGTTTTTCTTCCATATTTTTTCTTTTGCAAAGTTCTTTGGACTGTTCTGGGTCCTTTGCATATGCATTGGAAGTTTATAATCAGCTTACCTGTTTATACAAAACAGCCTACTGGGATTTTGAGACATTGGATCTATGAATCAACTTGGAGAGAATTGACTTCTTAACATCATTAAGTCTTGCAACAAATGAACATGTTATTTTTTCCCATTTGTTTAGATTTTCTTTATTTTCTCTCAGCAATCTTTTAAAGTAGAAGTCTTGCATATCCCTTTCAAATTTGTCTTAAATATTTGACATTTTTGGTGTTATTATAGTATGTTTAAAAAATTCAATATAAAAATTTTCATTACTAGCATAGAACAACAATTCAGTTTTGTATCTAGCTCTTGTATCATGCAGCTTTGCCAAACTCACCTTCCAGGAGTAGCTTTTTAGGGGGTATATTTCATTGGATTTTCTATATAGATAATCTAATCATTTAAAAATATGGTTTGAATTCTTCCTTTCTCACTTGAATGTCATTTTTTTTCTTGCCTTATTAAACTAAGCAGAATCTCTGGTATATTTTTGGATAGAAATGATGGGATTGGTAATCCTTGTCTTGTTCCTTATATTAAAAGAAAAACGTTCAATCTTTTTTTTTTTTTTATTATGTGTGCTGTTAACTGTAGGTTTTTTTTTTATTCCTTTTATCAGAATGAGACTGTTCTATTCCTAAGGTTTTTGTTGTTGTTGTTTTTGAACTAAGAATGGGTATTGGATTGTTATTATTTGTTTGGTAATATAATGATGTGCATTGTGTTTTGAGTGGCAAACCAGCTTTGCAATATTAGCTTAAATATCATTTAGTCATGAGGTATTATGTTTTTGTACTTGAGATCAAGCCAGGCCTTACACATGGTAAGCACACACTGTACTACTGAGTTATACCACAGCCCAAGAACCAGCATTTAATTAGTTTATTTTTCTCTATTTTTTCTGTTGTTTATTTATTGATCTTTCTGCTCTTTCTTCATTACTTCTTTTTCTCATTTACTCTCTGAATGTGATTTAATTATTTCTTTTGCCATATTTAAAAATTTTTATACATAAAATATGGTTCTTTGAAGATTGTGATTTAAATTGTTTCGTCTCTGAGACATAACCATATTGAGGCACAGAGAAGTGTGCTGTAGCTCAGTGGTAGAGTGCTTCCCTCACATATGAGGCACTAGGTTCAATCCTTAGCACCACATAAAAATAAATAAATAAAGATTATAAAAAAGAGGGATTAGGAGAAACTAAAGTCTGAGGCACCTTACTTTGTTGAAATCTGTGGAAAAATTCCTGAGAGAAAATCCTAAGTGTTATTTTTTTTGTCACTTTCTTTTGCTTTTTTTTTTTTGCAGTGGCAGGGATTGAACTCAGGGATGTTCTGCCACTGAAATACATCTCCACCCCTTTTTATTTTGGGGCAGGGTTTCAGTTCCTGATGTTGGCCTTGAACTTATTATTCTACTGCCTCTGTCTCCCGAGCAGCTGGGATTATAGGCTTGCACCTGTGTGCCCATTTTTCTGGTGTTAGTTTTTCTTTTTTTTTAGATGGACATAATACCTTTAATTAATTTATTTATTTATATGTGGTTCTGAGGATCTACACGAGAAGAACATGACCCTCTGAGAATTGGAAGGTAAATAAAATTTGTGATTTCAAAGGGATTTTCTGGAATTAGTGAAAGTAGTAAATAAACCACATCTAATAAAAAGTTGGCATAGCACATTTGAAAGGAACCCTGTTCTATGATTTTTAGCTCCAGAATGTGATGTCAATTAGATACTGCCTTTGCCTGATTGAGAGATTTGCATCTTCATGTAAACTTATTTCTGACAAGGGTGACACTGATGTAGCTCAGTGGTAGACTAGCTAATCTAAATAATCTATTTATTTATATTACTACATTTCAACATGTAGTAATATAAATAAATAGGCCCAACATGTTGACCCCATGCTTTATTTTACAAGAAAGTTCTGGCTTAACTGCACAGGATATGTTACATTTCTTAACAAACTGTTATCTACAGAAAAAATGCAGTTTCAAAACAATGTTTAGAAATCAACTTAAATTACCCTGAAGTGAAGACTTTTGTGACCCTGCTATAGACCAGATTCTGGAACTCAGAGAAATAAAAATAATTCTTACTAACCATGAAATCTGCGAGAGTTTATGCTTAAGAATTCAATTAGAAATGGTGAACATGAGCCTAATTAACCTTAAGTTGTCATGGCAGAGGATACTTGAGAGTTTGATGTTATCCTGCTGTCAGTCCAAAGTCAAGAAGTGTACCTGGGCAGGACACTTTGGGATCTTTTTTTAGATCTTCAAAAAAATGGATTTCAAGAGAGTCATGCTATTTTCTTTTCAGAGAGAACACACTTTCTTCTGTCAGAGTGTCACCCTATTCCTTCTTCACATCACTTCTAATAAACTCATTGCCTCCCTAAGATGTATTTTAGTATCTCTGACAATACAAACAATAGTGTTATTTCTTAAGAAATTCACAGGGAAAAGATTGCAAATCAAGGTTCCTGAGAAAAGCTTAACAATTTACACTTAGCCCCTCATTCTAAAGCCACAACTTGTTCAACATATATTCCCTTCACTAACACAGCCTTCTTTGCCCTACACAGGAATTATGATGAAAATAGGAAACACATAGTTAATACTAATAGCAAATGAGTTGAAGTCCCCACCTAGCCTGAGTCAGTGATACCTGGCGCAGCAGATCTCTCCTGTCATTTGTAGACAAACAATTTAGCAGGGTGGGAATGTGCCTAGAAGTGCTCTCTGGGTCTTTCCAAGGAGAAATGTGATACATAATCTCAGTGAGGTTCTTAGTGCCTTGCCATTGCTGAGGCTGGCTTTGAACTCACTGTCCTTCTGCCTCAGCCTCTCCAGTTGCTAGGATTACAGGCATGCACCCCTGCATGTGGTAGTGTAAAGGTAAATTTTCTAAGCTGATTCTAAGCTGCAAAGCTTGAGTTAAAGTGTAAAAGACTGGGCATTGTAAAGCTTCTAAATTGCAAAGCTTGGGCTAAAAAGTAAAAGACCAGGTATTGTTAAAATTCCTCTGCTATCCCTGGAACCTGTAATCCCTGTAGCTGTTAGGACAATACCTGAACTGCCCAGGAAATATTTCTCCTGGTTCCCTGGTTGTTTAATAGCTAAGGGCTCCAAGTAGCTTGGCACATAAGCATCCAGGTCCCAAAACCAATCAGTTTAAATGTGTACCCTGCTTAGGAGTGACCAATCACCCCTGCCCAGACTGTTCCCGCCAATGAATCTACTAATCATGTCTCAGAGTTGTTGTTCAATTTTCCTGTGCCTCATGATGATTTGTTCTGATGTATGCAAAGCCCCCCCCCCGCCCTCTCCAAAAAGTGTACTTAAGCTCTGCTTGACCTCTGCTCTGGGCTCGGGGCTGCTCTATCTTCCTGAGTGAGCCTGGAACCTCAGCATGCTGAATTAA
The DNA here is from genome assembly GCF_964194105.1 of Spermophilus citellus. NCBI lineage: Eukaryota > Metazoa > Chordata > Mammalia > Rodentia > Sciuridae > Spermophilus > Spermophilus citellus. The sequence goes on along the minus strand of NW_027673039.1, from coordinate 2,282,688 downwards.
TAAATCTCCTTTTGCCAATTGCATGGAGCCAGTCTCTTGTGTGGTCTCTTTCTCTGACGCTCCGCTGGACCCTTACAATAGAACCCAAGGGTTTGATCAACAAAAACAGAGCAGCCATAAACCTGTCTTTGTGTCCTATTTGATTCTGATCTGTATGCAACTTACTGTCACTCAAACAGTAGGCCTACTGAATTACACAGGCACTCAGTGTAGATAGGTGAATTGAGTCAGGTTGAATCTAGGAAGCCAATTTTGAGTGAATCTGGATAGTTAGAGACTGTCCCCTGAGGGATATTATCAGGAACCTGCCCCTGCTCCAACCTGTTGCTAAGGTAACCTGTCCCAGGTTTTCCCCTCCCTACAGAGAGCTATAAGATTGTAAATGTGTCCTTGTCTACTCCATCTTGCCCTTCCCCTTCAGCCCACCTATTTCCCAACTTTAGGCCATCCCACCAAGCCTTTCGGAGCCTAGGCAGTCCTCAGGAAGAAGAAAGATAAGGAAGGAAAGGCAGGAGAACAAAGAAGCCTAGGACATATAAAAAGGGCAGAACACCTTACTTCTTAGGATAACAAGATACCGGCTATGGCCCCCTTCTCCCTTGTGGGAGAAGTCTGTGTTACCCTTTTCTAAATAAACCCTGCTTCATATGCTTCCCTCAGCATGCTTCTCTAATGTTCAAACTTCAACATGTGGAAAAGTAAGACTTGTCACCAGTAACCAGTGGTATCTCTACCAGGCTCAATTTGGAGGAAGTTCCTGAAGCCCTTTCCAATCTGTCTCTTGGGTGTGAACTGTCCAATCAAGAAACAGTCAGTGATGAGGGGGCAGACTTCCACAGTTTTCTGTTCCTTTTGTTTTTGGAGCCTGCCATTCACTGAATCCATTTCTTTGCTTCCAGGTTTCTGTGCTACACTGAAGCTGAAAAAAAATATGTATATGGGGAACAACACTAAGCATACTGAAAGCCAGAAAATGGTAAGTGTGTGTTCTTATTTTGAGACTGGGTAGGGAGGCTGTTTGAAGCCAGTGGGATTGGCAATGGTGGCTGGAAACTCCTCATAATTGTCTCCAGACTCTGGTGGATAGAGGGTCTCTCCTTGGCAGCTTAGCCTTTAGTTTTCTCTGACTAGTATAGTGGAGTTTAGATTAGCATTTTAGACCTCAAGTCTTTTCTTCCATAATTGTATTGTGTTTTCAGGGCCTTCCTGAATTCCTATGTGGGCATCTGTGTGCCATTAGCTCAGCATGTCCCCAGAATGTGTGGTGAAGACTGGGATAATCATCAGAAGAGGACCCCAACTTCATTAGTTGTGTTCCTGTGTGAGAGAAGCTGTGGCTTTTTTAGGGACCCCTGTTCTTGTTCCTCCTAAGTTTTTATTTTTGTTGTTTATATGTTTGTTTACTTTAGACCATGAATTATTCCCCTGGGTGTTTATCTACTGACCCACATTCTCAACCTTTTTCTATATATTTATGTAGAGACAAAGTCTCACTGAGTTTCTTAGAACCTCACTAAGTTGCTCAAACTGGTTTTGAACTCAACATCCTCATTCCTCCTGAGCTTTCTAAATGTAGACTAAGAAGTATCTCAAATCCAGAATGGTTATCTGATAGTTTAGCTATTTATAGGTCTGAGATTAAAAACCAAATTTCCAGCTCCCTTCACATTCTCAAAGGCAGGGTTCTTGCACAACTTGATTGAGAAAAAATAAAATAAAATAGATAGTAAAATTAAAAGGCGGCTGTATCATGGACATCTTATTTAACCACACCTGAATGTTAATGGATAGACATGTTAATGAGCACCATTAAGGCCTATTCAAATTAAAACAAAAACACTTGAAACTCACTTATGGGAATACCTTCAATCAAATTCTTTTTCCTTGGGGTGAACCCAGTTGGAAGTCACTGGAAGGAGGATGGGATACATTAAGGACAAAATTGAGCCTAGTTGGTAATAAAAATGCCTTTTTCAATACTCATTGTAAATAGATATTAACCAAAGCTTTGCCAAAAACCATATTTAAACTTCGAAACTGACACACAAAAAAAATGGGTTCTTCTGGTAACATGCCCTTTCTCACATTTAGGGAGTTGTATTTTTTCTTGCTAAAATAAATCCTATTCTTTTTACTACTACCTTCCCTGAGTGTCCATAGATTTTATTCTTCAAAACTTGTGAGACAAGATCCCAGAGAAAATTGGTTAAATGGGAAATTTAGTTTCATCTCAAAACTTCTGTTTCAACATAATTATGTTTTCCCATATTTTGTTTTAAAGGCATGCTTTATTTGTATTTTTATTCTCCAAGAACTGGATGACAGTTTTAAAAGATTTTGCTTTATCCTTGTGAGACTTTCACATAAGAAAAAAAGCAGGAAAAAATTAGATGACATTAAAAATAATGACTTTTTTCTTAATAAAATAATATAGTCAATGTGTCCCAGTCGCCAGGGGCAAAATTGTGACATATGCAGTCAAGGAGAGAAATAAAAAATGTCCAAAGGCTTCTGCCCCTTTTAATGCTTTATTCACTCAAATTGCTCAATGCAATTATACTCTATAGGTTCTTACTCAAGAAAATAACAATCCTGAATGCTAGGCACTGTAATAGAGATAATCCATTCATAGCAAAAGAAAAAATAAAGGTTGATTAATTTACTGCTAAGAAGTGTAGATTAATTTTAGATACTGCAAATGTAACTTAATCATGACAGGCTAGTTACAGACATTCCCTCTGTGTACTAAGTTTAAATCTTAGAGCAAAATTCTTAAGCCTTAGGCTTTTAGTCCAACAGATGCACACTCACTCAGACCATGGTGACCAGGTCCAGAACCAAGGCAGGTTTCTCCTGGCTTGGAGTGGACAACAGGTTGAGGAGAGAACCTATGGAGGAGTTGTGGCTTTCACCAAAGTTCAGATGAAGTGGTAGAGTTTGAGAGATGAGAAAATCATGCAGAGGATCAGAAGAAAAATGACAAGTGATGGCATGTCAGGTCCTCATCAGGCTCTTCAGCTTGAGTGCATGCTGGTTTCTGCTGGCTAAATCCCTGCTCATTAGCTCTATTATTTATACTAAATTTGGGGGCTTTTAACCTCTTTCAATTCTTCTTTGCTGTCATGGGATTTCTCCATGACATCACTTACCCTGGGGTCAGAAACTTCAGTTCTTGTGGTCTCCACTCTGATTTTCTTGTTTGTCTCTCTTATCAGGCCAAGTATATCCTGCCAGATATTTCACTCTGTTTATAAAGTTAAGGGGAAGTAACTTTTTTTTAGGCCATACTGGAGGACTCTGTGGGTGTGCCTGGTGCCACTGCATGTTTCAAACTGGAGTTTTTAAAATGGAGTTGTTTAAGCTCAGGGCTAAGGCCATCCTCACTGTCCCAATTAAAGACTTTTTAAAAATGTAATGGGACCTTAATTGAGTTTTTTCCCTCCATATATTTAAGACCACTTTATTAAAATGACCTGTAGAAGCATTCCAAACATTTCCAGGAAACATCTGTGTTCTAGTGTGGAGGAAAATAAAGATGGGATTGAACTTGATTTAAACTCTAAGGAAGTTTAATCACAAAGGCTAGAGTACATAGTGAATCTGAACATCAAAAGCCATGTGAGAAACCTGGTACATTTAAAAAAAAATCAGTTATCAATGGACTTTTATTTTACTTATTGATATGTGGATCTGAGGATCCAACCCAGTGCCTTACCCATGCTAGGCAAGCATTCTGTTACTGAGCCGAAACTCTAGCCCTAATCTGATACATTTTTATTAACCTGTTTCACATAGACATTAACCAGTAGCCTTAATACTTTTTCAATATCTGTTTGGATTGAATTAATAACCCAGAAATCAGTGAAGCAAAGAATCTAATTTTATCTCCAACTGTGGTTTCAGATATCATAGTGTCCGAGTTAAGATTCCCCTTTGAAGAACTTAACTGTGTTGTGTTCTCATTCCAACCTCCCATATTTGCCCAGTCCTTAGTTTTAGAACAGTCTGACTTAAGGTTTCCACAGATATCAATGTTACTTAGCCTATTTAGAAAATATCATTATCTGAGTCTTGTCTTCTAGAGATCAGTTTGAACTATAAGTGTGTAGCATCTAAGGGGAGTAGTTCAATGCTGTGAAGCTGGAAGAAATCTTTTGATATTCTTTTCATCCAAAAGGATTTTTTTTTGGGGGGGTGAATACCAGGAATTAAACTCAGAGGCACTCCATGACTTAGGCTCATCCCCAGCCCTATTTTACATTTTCTTTGGAAAGAGTTGCTTAGTGCTTTACCATTGCTGAGGCTGCTTTGAACTCTCCATCCTCTGCCTCAAACTCCCAAGCCCCTGGGATTAGAGGCATTTCCCACCATGCCTGACTGGCATTTCATTTTTTATTAGATACTGTGAATACAGCTACAATAAAAATGGAATTGCAGTTATTTCTTTGAGAAAAGTTTTCCAATTCATTTAGATGTATGCCCAGAAATATTATTACTGGATTGTATGGCACTTTTTAGCCAGATTTATTATTATTATTTTTAGTTATTGAGTCACTATAGATTAACCCATGGGCACTTTTTCTCTGTGCCATACACCAACCTGTACCCCTTTTTTTGAGACAGCATCTCACTCATTTGGTTACAACCTTGCCAAATTGCTGAGACTGGTCTTGAACTTGAGATTCTCCCTTCTTATACTCCTGAGCCACTGGAGCATAGGCATGTGCAGCCTTGCTTTGCTACCCAAAATTATTATTAGTGGATCATATGTCATTTTTATCTTGAGCTTTGGAAGAACCTTAACACTTTTTTCAAAAAATATATTTATTAATTTTTAAATTTTCACTAATATTTTTACATGTATATGTACACTGGCATAATTGTAATCTTTCAGAAATCTTTTCACCTATTTTTCTGGTTTCAACAGCATGGATGAACATATCTGTAGCCTTATGCTATCATATACCTGCATATTATCAGGATCAGAAACACAGTATTTTATATAGGCTTTGCTACTCTTTGAGGAGTATCATATATATTAAATAAACACTTTACACAAAAAATAATAGCAATTTATATAGTTTCTCTAATTCAAGAGAAATTGTTTTTTTGTCCTCATCAATACTATGTAATTTTTTTTTGGCATCAGATGTTAGCTTGCATTTTTATAATTTGTTAAGATGTTAAAAGGTTTTAATTTTTGAACATTTCTCCTACCATAAGTGTCATTTTTTATTAAATATTCTTAACTTTTATGTGAGCTCATGAGTTCTCCCACTTCTCTTTATACCTTTTCTTAAAATTATGTTATGATTTAGTTGTGGCTGGACATAATACCCTTATTTATTTATTGTTATGTGGTGTTGAGGATGGAACCAAGGGCCTCACATGTGCCGGGTGAGTGATCTGCTACTGATCCAGAACTCCAGCCCATCTTTGTACCACTTAATGAAAAAAAGTTTATTTCTTAATGTTGCCCAATTTATATTTTTTAACATATTTATGTAACTTTTTGAAAATAAATAACTGCTCTGTTTTGTGGTTCTTGTGATTTAAACCAAAGTTGCCATTACACTCATCAACATCCCCAGGCATTTTTAAAAAATCTTATATAGAGACAGGTTGTTGGCAAGTGGCCCAGCTAACCTTGAAATTTTAACATTTCTGCCTTAGTCTTCCAAATAGATGGCATTAGAGGCAAGTACTATGACATTTTCCATATAAATCCCTTTTATTCATGCTGCGGATTGAATGCAGGGGTAACTGACAAATGAATCACATTCCCAGGATTATTTTATATATTATGTAGTGACAGGGTCTCACTGAGCTTTTTAGTGACTTTTTTTATTGTGGCTGGCATTGAACTCACAATCCTCCTGCCTCAGTCTTCAGAGTTTTGGGATTGTAGGCATGTGCCACCACACCTAGCATAAATTCCTTGTTATAGTAACTTTTGGCAGATATATATGTGCTATTGAATCTAGGGGTGGTATACCCTTAAGCCACAGCCATATACCCAGGCCATTCAATATTTTATTTTGAGACAGAAACTTCCTCATGGTGTTCATGGCCTTCCTGTGTTGATGAGGCTTTCTTTGAACTTTTGGTTCTTCAGCCTCTACCTCCCAAGTCATTGAGATTATTTGTGTAATACCATCCACAGCTCTATTTTATTTTTATATTGAAGTATATAATACTCCTGAAAATGAGTTTCTTCTGGTATTAAGGAAGCATATAATATAGTTTTCCCCCCAAATAATTTCTTGTCCTGATGATTTTTTTGGAAAGAATGTCATATTTCTATTTCTGCAAAGCACTGCAAACTTTCTCTAAATTTCAAGTTTCTTGTTGTTTGTTTTGTTTTGTTTCATTTTCTTTTACTTAATAAAGGTTCTGTGTTACTTACACACATCTATTTTTTCATATTTTAAGGTGTCTAATTATTTCTATAAGTTCATATTGTACAACAATGTGCAGTGAAATCCATCTGTTGTTCAGTGATATACTTCAAATAAATATAATATGTAGCCTGAACATTTGGCAACACAAAATTCTAGATGTCAGTATTCGCTATGACATATAAAAAAAATAAGTTAAATTAAAAAAAAAGTTAAAAAAGTTTAGATTTCATTTCTTCCAATGTATACCTATTATTAAATGAGGCATATTTGGTACAGGTACATATATATTACTATTATATACAATTAATATTTTATTGCTACATCTCAAATTAATCATATCTCTTTCAATTTAATTTGTCTTCTGGAAGCACGCATACATGACACTCTTTGCAGATGTACATTTTTTGTGGTGTGAAAATTTTGCTTTTGCTTAGTATGTTCTGCCCTTTACTCTCCTTTTTATGAAATTGTCATTTCAAAATTATTCATTTTTCTGAATTTTAGACCTTTTATTTTAACTAGTGAAGTCTGTAGATTTTCTTTTTATCCTCAGCCTTAGGTGCATCCCACTATATAATTTTTTAATGTTTTTTTTAATATTTATTTTAGTTTTTGGCAGACACAACATCTTTGTTGGTATGTGGTGCTGAGGCTCGAACCTGGGCCGCACGCATGCCAGGCGAGTGTGCTACCGCTTGAGCCACATCCCCAGCCCAACCACTATATAAATTTTAATGTTGTGTAATTGACCTCTAATATTCTGTAAAATTTACCCCCAATTCTGAGCACTCTGGATTATTGATGTCTGAATGAAAAAAATCTCAAAATTATTCATGCAAAAAGCAGGAAATGGATGGATCAGAATGTAAGACTGGTGGATGCTAAGTATGTAGGTGACATTATTTTTTTAAAGTATTGGTGGAGGGGCTGGGCTCAGCTCCAGATTTCTGACCTAGTACATAAGGGGCCCTGTGTTTGATCATCAGCACCACATAAAAATAAATAAATAAAATAAAGATATTGTGTTCAACTACAACTGAAAATAAACACATTAAAAATTGTGGAATATATGGGTGTAGGGAGAAAAAGATCAATGAAAAAAAAAAACTTGAGCAGCAGAAGGGTTCAGATGCAACAAGTCTACAATGGCATCATGAGGTTAGAGGGGTAGTGTTCCTGGAAGCAGAAATAAAATTTGGGAAGAAAGAAAAAGGTAACTGTTGCACTATTCCCAAGTGAGAGAGCCAGTTGTGTGGGTTCTCTTTTTAACTCTTCCCTTCTAGAAGTGGAATTGACAGTTCATAAGGTATGCCTCAGTAAGTAGTAGAACACCATATTGAAAGTACCTTTACACTTTTTCAAGGCTACAAGCTCTCTTTTACAATTGCAGTCACATTACATCTTTGTACTTTTTAGTTATTCATTCATTCATTCAGTTATTTATTTGTTTATTTACTCACTTTTTCTTGTCATTGTTTTTACATTACTAGTGATTATATAATGGCATAAATATCCCAAATGTTAACTTCTCTAATATTGGTTTATGTGTTAATGTATATACTTATTATTTGAACAATTTCCCCCTTGCCAAGCCTGATTTATATTAGATCTTAATCTTGTTTTATAAATACTTGATAAAAACATTATTTTAAACAGCTTAAGGATCTATCTCCTGAGCATAATTCCAATCACAAACTAAAGTGGACATCTGGGTCAATGAAAAGATGTGTCAATCTTTTCTTTGTTCCTATTTACACCTTAAAACAGGACTCCTCTCTCACTTGTATATGTTTGAGAACATACTAATTTCTGAATGCAGCATTTAATAAATATAGATGAGTTTTCATCAACAAACCCACTATTGTTTTTAAATTGTTTAAATCCTTGACCCTGAAAGTTTCACTGATTACCACCCCCCCTCTTTCATATTACAGATTGAACCCAGGAATGCTTTTCTGCTAAGAAACATCCTCAGCCCTTTATAAAATATTTTATATAGAAAAAGGGTTTTGTGGAGTTTCTTAGAGCCTCACTAAGTTGCTGAGGATGGCTGGCTTTGAACTTGTGATCTTTCACCCATAACCTCAGAAGACTCCAGAATTACAGGCATGCACCACTGCACACAGCTTTTGATACTCTCTTTAAAATAATCAGTCATATCTCTAATAATTGAAATTGCATTTATATCACTCTTTTCTAATGCAGTAATATATTACCATATAAAATATTTTTGAAACATATTTATTAGATGACTACTATTTTTTTCCCAGAGTTTATTCTGTTACCTTTTTAGGATTGATAAATGGTCTTCTTTCTCTTCTTTCTTCTTCTTAGATATGTGTGGTCTCTTGTTATCAAATGAGTCTATGATAATTGTGTTGAAAATTATGATTCTAAACCTATCATGAATCCCAACATTTCCAAGAGTATTGAGAGCAGAAAAAGAACAATATTCATAATTAATGAATCACTTTCAGTGGAAGCATAGTACCGGTGTCCAAGGTGGAATGCAATCAAGATGCTTCAGTGGTAAGGTAGAGTCAGAACACCACCCTAGGGATTTGGGGACCTCTAAAGCACCATGTCCATATCAGAATCTTTTACTCACCTTTTAAATACAGTTATTGCTGCTTGAATAAAAAATAAAACACTATGTATAAGAAAGGTGAATGAGAATTAAATCCTCTGGAGGCACCAAGGTTGATCTTTAATTCTAGTGGATAATTAGTAAAATAAGAAAGACCTTGCAATAGCCCCATCTTTCCCAACTACCTGGAATAGAACATTTAGATGTACTGAACTGAAGTGACAAAAATGCATTTCATGGAGGTGGTACCAAAGAAATTTTAATGGCAGAATCCTGGAAATGTTAGATAAAAATATACACATACATATACAGTTATACAGAGAAAAAGATAAATGATAAGCTCATAAATGCAAGGGTAAATTCAGTGTACATGAGTTGTATGTACAAGGTAATGATAACACCTGAACGATGAAGAAAGTAGTAATTGAGGTGATACAGAACTCTATAATTGTGGGGAATAATAATAAAAATTTAATAAAAATAGATACTGTTATATCACTTTGGGTATGCCTATTTCCTCTGCTGTTCATCTGAATTTGATTCTCTCAAATAAGCTTAGGTGGGTAAAGTGCTTTCTGAATTTTTGTTTTCTTTTGTTTTCAGGATTTTGTCAGCTAAGTCTTGTAATGACCAGTCCTGAACTCACTTTTGTTGTTTTTTTACAACTTATTCTCATCTGCAGAGGCACAAACCCACTTCACTCACTTTGTTCAATGAACTGACTTTTTTCTATCTTTGCAAACAATGTTTGGAATAGTCAGTCTATAGGAGGGTCTTCCATATCGTATAATATGGTTCTCAGACCCTGTGGGAATTGAGGGTAATTCCCTGCTGTTTTCCTATCATCTTCCCTGTGAGAAGGCTTATCTATCTTTTGTATTCCACCAACTCAGAAGAGAAGTATTTGTGGTCACAAGCTAAAGAACACTAGAAGCTATAAGATTTGAGAAAATGCAAGTAATAATTTTCTCTTAGACTTTTATAGGAAGTATGGCTATTTCATCAATTTGATAAAAATTTATATACTCACAGTCATTCACACTGTGAAAATCTTGTATTTAAATAATCCATAATTGTAAAAAATAATTTCTGGTTATTTCATTCCAATAAGTGACTTAATCTTTTTAGCCATATTAAAAATCAGAAATTACTGAAAATTAAATCTATGTATTCAAATTTCCACGATGATAATGTGATCAGAATTAAGTAGGAATTAAGAGAACATTGAACAAAGTTGTTATAAAATGACTGAAACTTCCCTGCCTTTTCTGAGTATAAGAAACAGGTTGATAAAGCAACGTTAAATTTCTGAATAGTATATAAGTTTATTTGTGATTCATTTTTCAATACTAGTTTCCAGTGCTGAGGATATAGCTCAGTTGGTAGAGTGCTTGCCTTGCATGCATAAGGCCCTGGGTTCAATCCCCTAGCACACACGAGAGAGAGAGAGAGAGAGAGAGAGAGAGAGAGAGAGAGAGAGAGAGAGACAAAGAGACAAATACCTGTTTCTTTGTGATGTAACTTATTGGTGTTCTTTGCTAAACCATTCTCTTCATGTTAGATACTCACATGTTCTCTTTGCTTTTAGTTACTTCTGATAACTTCTGCCTTGACTATTATTTTCTTATGAACCTAATAAGGACTCATTTTATTATTTGGAACTAAAAAAAACTGATTTTCACAAAATGAGGTTTTCTACTGTTATATATATACTCTGATCATTCTAGTTTTATATTTTGGAGATTGGCTGTTTTATTTCCAGCTTTTTAACCTACTCAATTTAAATTTGGTCAATTTTTTTTTGCTAGTTTCCTATCATTTGTTTCATCAAGTGAATGTAGTTTGATCAATTTTATGGTCCCATTCTCTTCTTTTCTACCTCATTGATATTGGTTTCTTCAAAGTTTCTCATCAAAGTCTCTGATTGGTGGTGGGGATAACTAGAAACTAAACTCAGGGCTACTGGAGTACTGAGCCTCATACACAGACCTATTTTGTGTTTGATTCAGTGGCAGGGCCTCACAGATTTGCTTAGTGCATTGTTGCTGAGGATAGCTTTGAAGTTGAAATTCTCCATCCTCAGTCTCCAGAGCTACTGGGATTCTAGGCTTAAGCCACCTTACCCAGCTAGATCTTGCACGTCTTAATTTGATGTCATTTTAAACTTGCAAATACAACTATGTTGCACTTACAGAAATATATTTCCATTCATTATGCAACTATTATTGTGGTAGCAATTTTTTTTGGGGGGGGTAATGTTTCTCTATAATTTTTCTGTTGTACTTACTAAATTAAATATATATCATGTTAATGTCATGTTATTGACAGTGTTTTACAACATTTAAAATTTTTGTAGCTATGTAGTAACTAAAAATGAATAAGCTCATATTTCTTCAATCTTATATGACCCCAATGTAGCTAGTTTCAGACACACTTTTTACTGTTTGTACTCAAATTTGTCATTTTATGATGAGTAGGCCAATGACAAAATTTATTTTCATTCAAAAAATAAATATTTAATTTTATTTATTCAGGTTATCATCACATCTGATAAGCCTATAAAGAAAATAGTAGTGTGACTACTTCATAGGTGATTGTGAGTTGTTTTAGTAATTAATATGTTACCACAATGTGTCCATTAAAAACAGCTCATAATTCACTCAGTGTACATTCATTAAAATATAATATTTTGAGAGACCTTTAGCATGACAGCATGAAGATATTCATGAAAGGTTAGCCCAGCAGAACTAGTGAACAGGAAAAAAAATTCAACTATTTATAATTGCTGGTCCAGAAAAGTAGCTCAAGAAAATAGACACGTAAAGGTACAAACAAAAGTATAAAAGGCAATAGAAATACATATTTTCTACTTTCTTAATGGATATTGAAAGCAACATATAAAACTGCATATTTAGAATATATGTCCCTAGTTCCTCAAAAACTCTAACCTGAAAAATAAAAACAAAATCAAAAAAAAAACAAAACTCTCACTATGTGGTAAGAATTCTTAGTATTCTTCTTTATATTGTTTGACACATATTTTGAGGTTTCTAAAGAAAAATATGTAAAAAATAGAGAGTATCTTCAGACTGAAGTGTTTAACTTTTTTTTTTTTATCACCCACACACATACATTTGGCTGGGTAGAAAAATCCTTGTTTAATTCTACTAATTTGCACTTTTTTTTTTCAGAGTGCAACCAAAAGTTTCAGGATGTGTATCTTCTAGTCTAGCATGTACTTAGTGCCACATTAGTTATTCACCAATGGAAATCAGTCCTCAAAAGGCACTGATTAATTAATTTTTAATTTTACTGTGGAATTGACTTAAGTAAATGTATGGCTTTCTTTTTTTTTAATTTTTTTATTGATTATTTAAAGCATTACATAGCTCATGATATATGGATCAGGGAGCTAGATATCAAATCAGAGACACTGCGTCTGATAGAAGAAAAAGTTGGCTACGATCTACATATTGTGGGGTCGGGCTCCAAATTCCTTAATAGGACACCCATAGCCCAAGAGTTAACAACAAGAATAAACAAATGGGACTTACTTAAACTAAAAAGTTTTTTCTCAGCAAGAGAAACAATAAAAGAGGTAAATAGAGAGCCTACATCCGGGGAACAAATTTTTACCCCCCACACCTCTGATAGAGCCCTAATATCCAGAATGTACAAAGAACTCAAAAAATTAAACAATAAGATAACAAATAACCCAATTAACAAATGGGCTAAGGACCTCAACAGACACTTCTCAGAGGAGGACATACAATCAATTAACAAGTACATGAAAAAATGCTCACCATCTCTAGCAATCAGAGAAATGCAAATCAAAACCACCCTAAGATACCATCTCACTCCAGTAAGATTGGCAGCCATTATGAAGTCAAACAACAACAAGTGTTGGCGGGGATGTGGGGAAAAGGGTACACTTGTACACTGCTGGTGGGGCTGCAAAATGGTGAGGCCAATTTGGAAAGCAGTATGGAGATTCCTGGGAAAGCTGGGAATGGATCCACCATTTGACCCAGCTATCGCACTTCTCGGACTATTCCCTGAGGACCTTAAAAAAGCGCTCTGTAGGGATACGGCTGCATCAATGATTATAGCGGCACAATTCACAATAGCTAGACTGTGGAACCAATCTAGATGCCCCTCAATAGATGAATGGATAAAAAAAAATGTGGCATCTATACACAATGGAGTATTATGCAGCACTAAGAAATGACAAAATCATAGAATTTGCAGGGAAATGGATGGCATTAGAGCAGATTATGCTAAGCGAAGCTAGCCAAGCCCTAAAAAACAAATGCCAAATGTCTGATATAAAGAGAACAACTAAGAACAGAACAGGAAGGAAGAGCATGAGGAAAAGACTACAGTAAACAAAGACGAATGGGGGGAGAGAAACGGAGAGAGAAGGGAAAGCATATGGAAATGGTAGGAGACCTTCAATGATACATAAAATTATGGCTCTTTATTTTATTCTTTTTATTTTTGTTCTTATTTGTACTGGGGATCAAATCTAGCAGTGCTCTATAATTGAGCAAAATCATCTCTTCCTTAGTTACCCAATTAGTTTTGTACTTTCATTAGTATCAGGAATTAAACCTAGAGGAACTTAACCACTGAGTTACTTGAAAAACTTTTTTTTTTTTTGGTTAAATTTCTGAGGTTGCCTTTAACCTTGAGAATTACCTGCTTTTTTCTTCTGAGCTACTGGTATTGCAGATGTTCACCATCATAACAAGGAATCTTGTACTTATTTGGTTGGTCTCACCATCACAACTTACTAAAATTATAGATGTACACCATCATTCCTGGTGCTTGCTGAGCAAGTTTGAGGTACTGGGCTCAATTATAAGCATCACATATACTTAAATAAATAAAAATTAAAAGTCCATTCACAACAAGATACATACTTCACATTTGTTTTTTTTTTATTTTATTACTAAATTAATATTTGTTAATAAAACTGGTTATTAAACCCACACTATTATAATTAGGCTTTATGAAACTGGATAATGAACTAAAAGTAATGTATATGTCCTGGTCTCAGGAGATTACAGTTCATCAGTTATTTACAATATATATCATGTTCCTTTGATTTGCAACTTTTAGTTATCTCCTTCAAATAGAAATTAAAGTAGAGGCTAATAAACTTGTAGGCCATATTTGTTTCACCTAAGTGCTAATTGTGTAATTCAAAGAACTATTAGATAATTCATTTTTAGTAAATTTCAGATATTAGTCATTTTAAGGGTTTTGGGGATTGACCCCATTGACACTTTACCAATGAGTCACAGCCTGAGAATTTTCATTTTTAAGACATGGTCTCTCTATGTTGCTTAGGACCTCACTAATTTGTTGAAGTTGGACTCCAAGTTGCAATCCTCCTGACTCAAGCTTTATCATTTCTGTGATTACAGTAGTGTTCCACTGCCCCCTACAGTTATTAGATTTTAAGAGAGGACAATTGGAAATAGAATGACCTTGCTTAGTTGGCTTTGTATTTGTAATCGTCTGGCCTCGGCCTCCAAAATTGCCATTTTTACCAATGTATGATAAATTGTGTAATTTGCATCTTTGTGAATTACTCATATAATTTATGTGTAAATAACATGTCAGGAAACTTTATGCTCAGGATCTCATTTGTCAGCTTTCATTTTGTCTTTTAGTAAATGCCTTGTGACTCCTTTTTCATAAATCTGAGTGTCCCTATGCATAGTTTCTTCTGTCTGAAAACATGGCTATTAGTTATAGATGAGTTTTTTTTTTTGTTTTGTTTTGTTTTAATGCAGACTTGTTCCTTGCTATGTTAGAGTAAGACCCATGACATATGCAAGAGCATAGGTAAGAGAGATTGCCGACACTGAACTAGAGCAAAAGCAGGAATGAGGAGCCTGAGGAGCCCAGAGAACTGAGGATTGTGTGAGACTGAGCACACTAATCAGCAGGGATATCAAGTTTATAATCTACATAAAATAAATAGGCAATACAAGAAAGCATATATGTGAAGTATTAGAAGATTCTAGTTAATCATGTGAAATTTTTATTCACTCATAAAACAGCAACAACAATCAATATAGTATTAGCAGAATGTTAATTAGAACATAATAAATGTTCACTTTTGCAATAAGAAATATATATAATACAGTTGAAAATTGGCATTATATATCTTTTCATAAAGAGATAAATAGGCAGATATAGCAAGACATGCCTGTAATCCCAGGACTGAGGGCTGAGGCAGGAGGATTATAAATTAGAGGCTAGCCTAATACACTTAGAAAAACTCTCTGCCAAAAAATTCAAAAGGACTAGGGATGTAGTTCAGTGGTAAATGACTCCAGGGTGCCATCTGTGTCCAAAAATACAAAACAGAGAGAAAGAGAATGAGGGGCTAAGACAGAGACAGAAAGAAAGAAAGAAAGAAAGAAAGAAAGAAAGAAAGAAAGAAAGAAAGGGGGGGAGAGAGAGAGAGAGAGAGAGAGAGAGAGAGAGAGAGAGAGAGAGAGAGAAAGACAACCAAGATTAAAAATATACATTTTTACATGGGTTGTGGCAAAACAGTCAAACACCTGCCATGCTTGTGCTAGATCTTGGATTTGATCTCCATTGGTGCATACACACACACACTCACAAAAAATGAATATTAATTCATATAAGAATATTAAAAACTTGATAACTTTACAATAGTGGTTGATGTATAGACATAGTTTTCTTATATACTTATTACAAATTATAAAGTAACAATGAAAATTTAAAAAAGTCACAGTATATTCACGTAAATATAAGTGGATCTCATAATGAAAACTCAGTGCTTTTTTTTAACAGTAATAAGTTACATTTTTATTTCCCTATTTTACAGGCTTTAATTTTGGCTGCTTTATGAATTCCATAAATTATTTATCTTTTCATTCCTAGAAAGCACATGTGAACTTAAAATTAACTTTATAAATATTTTCAGGGTGTAATTCTTTATCATTTAGTATATTCACATGTTTACCATCCCCAGCATTTAGTTTCAGAAACTATTTTAGATGAAAAGAAATTAGTGCCCAATAGCAGTTTTTCCTTTTTTTTTTTTTTTTTTTCACATAGCTCTAGGCAATGACTTATGTGTTTTGGATTCATGAATTTACTTGTGCAAAAAATTAAATATAATATTAATTGTAAATCACATTACAGTTTCTCTGCTTACTTTCAATTAGCTAAAGGTTTCCATATACACATTCATTGTAACATTTAGTGCTCTCATGAATCATACTTGCTCAATATGGCTGGGATAGTAACTCAGAGGTAGAGTGCTTTCCTAGCCTGTGTGAGGCCCAGAGTTCAATTTCTAGCAACACAAATATAATATTCCTGAGTAACAGTCTACTGTGAGGATTTACATGTTTCCATTTATCTATTTACCTTGCATTGATTTTACATATTGGTTCTTATGTATAGTTCAGTAATAAATATTCCTATATGAATGACAGTCTCAATACATTTCCAGTTACTTTTGGTATATTTCAGAAATAAATGCTTCTTCATCTAGTAATTCTTTATTTTACCAAGAAACCATCAATGTAATTTTACTTTTGTATCAGAGAGGCATGGAATTTTCAATATTCTGCATATTTACATTTTTTTCCATATTGTTTTATTTTAGGGTATTTTTGCAAATATTTATAATTTTTGTTTACATAATATAAAACAGTTGCTTTGGATAACAAAAGGAACAAAAGAATAATGTCAAAAATAAACACATAGTTGTTCATTCAAAGGTATAACAAAGACATATTAGAAATGTGGTAGCAGTTCTGTACTATATACTATGTACTATGAAGTCATCTAGATTTTAGGAATTATCATTGACTTAACAACTTAAAAATTTGGGGGTCTCTGGGATGTATAACATTTTTTTCAAAGGTTTAGTCCCTTATTGTTGGGTAATTATGAAGGGTGCATTTTGTCACTGGAGTATGAGAGCCTAAAAAGGTAATTGTTTGGGCTCTGGGCTCAATCAGCCTCTCAATAAGGAGGAATGACTGCCCTCTAGCCAAGTCTAAAAACTTGGAAAAGATAGTTCTTTGAAAACAAAAAGTAAAACTTGATAATTATGTCTTCACTTTCATGGTGAGGTTATTTTTTGTACAGCAGTTCTTTCAAGTCCAATTTCTTATTTCTTATTTTTACTTTGGAAGCATAATGAAGATTCCACAGCTGAATCTGATTCATAAATATGTAATTGTTTTCTTCTTATTTTTTAATAGTTTTAATTCTTATATTCTAGTGTAAAACATATTTTATGTTAAATATTGTACATAATCTCATGTAAAATCCAATAACATTACTTAAAACATAAACATGCATTTTTATCAGTCTACATTAAAGAAGAGACTACTTATTCTCCATTTAATTTTTCTGACACAATTGTCAAAATTAAATTGACCAGAGTTATGGAGTTTACTTATAGACTTCTAGTTTTCTTCCATTGTTGTGTTGTTCAATCTTATTTGTGTATATACTACCTGAATATTCAAATAATTATAATGATTAAGGTAATAGGATATGTCAATGTCAGTAAGATATAATATGTAATGACAGAACTTTTTTACTTAATTTTATGAGACATTAACAGGAACAACTAGTGAAAAAAATTGAAGCAGAACATTTTTAGAAAAAAAAAAGAAAACAACACTTTTTTTTTTTAACCTTGGATTGAACCAGAGGCACTTCACCACTAATCCACATCGCTATACCTTTTCATATTTATTTAGAGACAGAACCCCTAAAAGTTGCTTAGAGCCTCACTAACTTGCTGATGCTATCTTTGAATTTATTATTTTTCTACCTCTACCTCTTGAGCCACTTGGATTTTAGATATGTGCCACCATGTTTTGTTAGTTTTTGTATTTTATAAAGATGAAATATTGTTAACTTGCATTATTGAAAATCATTCTCACTAACAGAAGTGTTAATAATCAGAAAACTTTAGGATAAATGTGGCCTCTTTAGTTAATAGCTGGAACTGAATTTTTATCTGTATATCAGGGATTACTCTTGTGACAGAGGGGGGTTTACGTACCTCAGGTTTCTCTTAGAATTGATTTTTATTTAAATTATTATTTGTTTTCTGTTCACTTATATTTTTTTTACTCTAACTCATATATGGATTTCTCTTATTATATTTAAAATAATTTTTGCAATTAAATTTAAAATAGTGCTCTATCAGTGCATATATATCATAATCATGGAATGCATTTCCCAATTATGTCTATTTGAAATCCTTTTGTATTGACACAAGTTCCATGTAGCTTTATGTTCTCATATAGAAAGGCACAGATAATAATCTCATCAGGGAATTCTGGTGTATTCTGTGGTATCTTGTTTAAAAGTGCTGTGTTCTTCTACACTCTTTCATGGGTTTTTAAATTTTCATTTTTAGCACTTTTGGGACACAGATGATGTATTCTTTCTCTAAAATTTCCATAGAATATTTTAATGCCATGCGTGTTGGATGCATTGTAGCATTTTCATATTTCTCACATGGTAAAAAATTAAGAATATATTGTTGATTACTGATTTTTTTATATTGAGACATCAGCCATTACTCAAAATTATTCCAAGTTCTTTTTAGAAGGCTCGGAAGAACACTCTTGAGTATATTATCCCCACTGGTGATGTACACAATATGGATAGAGATCCTGCTCTTTTTGGTAGGTCTCTGTCCAAAACCTCAGAGAGTAAGCAAATTTGCATGTAGTATGTGGTTTAGTGGAAATCTTTGGGATTTGGAGTCATGCATAGTTGATTCTGAATTCTACCTGGTCTGCTTAATAGCTGTGGATATACAAACACATTTTTTTCCTTCAAACCATTATATAAGATTCATGTATAAAATAGGGCTGAATGATATAGAGTGCTTGATATCAGCAATTCTTCCTTATTTTCTGCCTTTATAAACTACGTATTGTGTTTTTCATCTTCACCTGTTAAAATGCAGAATCTATTTTTAAGTCTATCTAATATTTATTTCTTTTTTTTCTTTCTTTTTTTTTTATTAGAGTGGGGGTGAAGTACTGGGAATTGATGTTAGTGGCACTTGGCTACTGAGCCACATCCCCAGCCCTATTTTGTATTTTATTATGGACAGGGTCTCTCTGAGTTTTTTAGTTTCTCAACATTGCTGAGGCTCAGTTTAAATGTTTTTAAGAATTTACCTGCCACAGTCTCCTGAGACACTTGTATTATGTTCAGGCACCACTGTTATTTTCATTTTTTATTTATTGTGGCTCATAGGAACCAGTAAAGATGAAAGTGAATAGTATAGTACCTACACTCAGAAGATCTTGATTTCTTTTGATTTTACTTTTCAAATCCTGTTGTGTCCAAAATAACAAGCCTACATTAGTGGAGGAATTATCAAAGCAGAGAGTCAAGGTGCTGCTTGTGAGGATGATAGCTTCCCTCTGAAGTTCACCAGCCATCAGCTAACTTTTTCTACCAGAAAAACCCAGATAAGCCCAGCTTGAATTAGTAAAGCAGCCCAATCAAAATCTAATAAGCTTTAGAGTGAATCAGTCACCATTTATAATTGGAAACCAAGATTCTGTCACATACTTGGAGAAAATTCTGTGGAAAACAGCAGTTGCCTAATTGGTACTGTTTTCCTTTTTCCCTAAGTTAAGTCTGGACCATTATTGAGGTGCTATTAGCTTATGCAGACATGTATACATCATATTGATGCAAAAACTGTCACAATACCTCATACAAACTGAGGAAACAATATCACAGCCTAGGTAGGCATTAGGTCAAAGGCTAAGTTACAAAATAAGATGATTGTCTTTAATATATTTAAGTTTTAGAGTCAAGGCTGTGAAAAGGAATATCAAAATGAGACATCCAACTCTTGGAACTCTCTGTTATGCTATCAGACATCTGAAATGGGAATGAGTCTGTGTCCAGCATCAAATAGAAAAAAAAATCATTATCTTTTATGCCTTGTCTTTTGGTCTTCCTTCTCATTCTGAGGGAAGTGCCACTACTGCTGTTTGGTTTTGTGGAAAAGCATTTATTAGAAAGTGTATTTTCATATCTCTTGTATGGAATGCAGGGGTCCAGGCCCTTTGACTCCCCAAGGACAGGGAAGCCATATTCTTAAAATGAAACATGATCATTATGAATTAAGTTGTGCTAGAGCATTAAAATTGAGGAAGTTGTGAGGATGGAGTTCTAAATACATATATATTCTTCATTAGTAATTTTATATTTGTCTCATAATAAGAATACTCTAGATATATTCAGTTTTGTGATTAAAATAAATTTCAACTATGTCTTTTTTTTTTAATTTTATATACTAAAATAGTTAAATCTACACCTGTGCTTAACATATTATTTGTAGTTGGAGATTAGGGGAGTGCTTCCCAGTTGAGAGCTCTAACTGTCTTTTTAGAAATTAGATCAAGAGACTTTAATAAAAAATTATTGCCCATTATATAGTTTTCAGTAATTAACAATATTAACAATATGTATGCATTTAATTCATACATTGATATTATCCTGTATAAAAGGCTTAATGTAAATATCCTATTGCCAGGCTAGACTCCATAACTTTTGGATAAACTTGCCTTTTAAAAAAGCTGCTGTCTGTACTCAACTATAATCACCTTTAAAAAATGAAGTAAATGCACACAAGAACATGCCTATCTTGACTCATTCTGGCCTCATTCATTCCTGGAGTTGTTGCCATCTACTGTTATTAGATAGTAGGCTCAGTGGATTCAGACCAGGAGAGCAGCAGTTTCCAATCAGGTGCTCATGGATGATAATTGTTTAATCCAACATATGATAAGTACAAAAGCTATGACTTACACTATCTGATCGAGTTTAAGTTTCTGGAACTTGTCATTCTTTCAGATTCATTTCTAGGCTTTCTTCACAGTGCACAGGAGACTGAGGTTCTGCTTCCACCTAGATAATAAAAAAATCTATTGGGAAAATGTGAGTCACCCTGAAAGCCAGGCAATAGTTACTGTGCAGGGTTGAGACCATATCTGTACACTGGAAAGGGAGAAGCACTCTGAAATATTCTGTGGAGATTATCTGGAGAGTAGTTGGATGCCCTGCACGTGAAATAAATCTCCTGAGACACCCTTAACTTAAGTCTTTTTTTTTCTTTGACTATTGGCAATACTGCTACATGATAATGGGCATGCAGTCATTTCTTTTAATTACTCATTTTAACTCCTTGAATTTATATCCAGAATTAATTTAACCATGTTATATGTTATTTCTGTTTTAAATAGTTCAAGGAGTTACATTATTTTCACAAATGACCTTTTTAAACTTACATTTTCACCAACAGAGTACAAGGGTTTTCTTTTTTTCCATATCCATAGTTTCTTGACTCTTTGTTTGGTATTAGATTATTGTCAAAACTATTCTCTTTTTGGGGGGTTCGGCACTTGGGATTTAACTCAGAGGCACATCCCCAGCCCTATTTTGTATTTTATTTAGAGATAGCATCTAACTGAGTTGCTTAGTGCCTCACTTTTTCTGAGTCTGGGCATTGAACTCAAGGCCCTCCTGCCTCAACTTTCCAAGCTGCTGGGATTACAGGCATGTGCAACAGTGACTACCCTAACACCTGTGTTCAGTATATAATTGTCCACTATTTGACTTGTTTATCAAATAAGTCAGTGAAGATTGTGGAGTCCAGTTTGTCAAGTATCCACAGAGAGAGTGTGTGGAAAACTTTTCTGGGAATTAACAAATATATGTGCTATATAGTCCCTTATCTGAACTTCTGCTTGGGATTTTAGAAGCCCATTTAGATGCTTGCAAATCAATAGTAAACAAATATTTCATGATCTAGGGGAAATTTGCATATGACCAGTAAGCTTCATTCCCAGAACTTGAGTATATGGAATGGCTTTTTATTTGGGGTCCTCTGCCTAAGCCTCCTAGTTTTCTTTCTCTAGAGTGTTTTCTTATATGTGAGGTAACTAGTTTCTTCCATTGAATGGAAGATGTTGAGATATTACATCAGTCAATAAAGAAAAATTTTCCTGCTGGGAAATATTGGCTGTCATGGAATTTTTAGAGGGGCAAGCTGAAAACTGGAGCTTTTTGTGTGCTGAATACCCATAAATGCCAAAACCAAGTTATTTGTGATTTAACTTCTATGTCCCAATCCCAGGGTCTTAAGCCCATGGATGCCCTTGCCAGAACATAGATCTGAAATCCCAGCCTACCCTAGATTTTTAAGATCATCAAAGGGTAGACATTTTCCAAGTTGTACAGTTTATATAAATCTTTCTACTCATTTTTTTTTTACTTTGCCTAAGAGGAACTTGAAATATAATATTTCCATTTAATGTATTCATTAATGGAAAGTGAGTCAGGAGCTATGACTTATTTATATTCCCAACATTGCCCTCACTTAATGTATGCCTTTTATCATTGGGCTATTATTGTAATCCTGTGTTTTGAAGATTGTACACAAACTATGCCAGTGAATTCTACCCCCAAGTCAATCTTTCTTCAGGTTGGCCATGTCAACCATTCACATGTGATGTTGTTCTTGAGGTGTTTAGATTTATGTTGACCTTTCAATTCCTATTAAGTATACATAAAGTTTTACATACATATACATTCATCTATGGATTTTGTTTTTTATTATTGTAAAATAAGTTCTTCTGTAAATTCAGAATTTGGGGGTTGCTGGTTTCATATATAACATATAACATTCCAGATGAATTTTAGAATTTTTTCTCTGGTCACTTCTCTCGTTAAAAGTAAAATATGCTAATATTTTAATGAAGTGATATTGTAGAGTTAGGGGAAATTTTACATGTTGGTAATGATGAGTTTTATCATGTACACAATGATGTGTATGATAAAGTCTTTTATGTCCTTTTGTATATTTTTATTTTCTCATACTCTACATATTTTTATACATGTATGAATGCAAAATAACACATGTATGTGACATCTACATAAAATTATGTGATGAGTCACATATTTGTCAAACTAGATATATGATGATGAAAATGGCTTTTGAAAATCATTCATGTAGACATGAAAATTTTATTAGTACTTTAACTCAGAGCATAATCTGCAACAAATATACACCAGACAACCATAGCTGGATCACTAGGATGAAGGCCAAATGGCAAAACAAACAAAAAAATTGATCTTTTTGTTCACAACTAAATTTCAGTTTCAAGGTGTAGACAGATATGAAGACATGATGACACTTTTCCTTGGATTTGCATCATCCTTTGTTTTCTGTCTAATATATGAAAAGGCTACTGACCTTAACAGTTTTCAGTTTGGAAGAATGGCCTGCCTTAGGCAACTCTCACCTTATAGCACACTCCTGGGTCTAAAAATACCATTTCTTTCTCATTTGGTTTAAAGGAGAAATATTGTTAAGGAAGACATATTTTCTCACCTCTGATAAGAAAGGAGGGTTTTAGTCATTCAATTATCTGCAGTCCAGAAAATCACAGCATATCAGATATACACTTGTGATGTGACAGCCATTTGCCACATGTGCTAATGAGTTCTAGGAATGTGGTTGATCTTCATTGAGAAGTATTAGAAGTAGAAACAAGTGTGAGATTTGAAAAATTAATAAAAAATACATGTAGTTAACTAACAATTTTCATTGTTTCTATATTGGAATGATAAAATTATGGATATTTGGGTTAAAAATATTTTAAAAAATTACTTAGAAATTATAAGCATGATTTTATTATATAATGTAATGTTTAATTATTTTATAACTTAAATTATTATAAATTACCAATTATTTGTAATAACCTATAAGTTATAAGATTTTATATGAATTTATTTATACATTCTTATAATTATTTATTTTATTTGTTTTCCTTACAAACTCTAAAAGTTCAGTTACACATATACTTATCATTTTATTTCTTCCAACTATGATGCTGTAGAAGAATGTCTACTTTTTCTAAAATCGAGTTGCTTCAAAATTTCTGAACATGAGCTGGGTGTGTTGTTGCATACCTGTAATGCTGGTGAATCAGGATACTAAAGAAAGTTAATCATAAGCTTAGGGACAGCCTCAAAGACTTAGTGAGATTCTGGCAAAAAAAAAAAATTGAAAAGAACTGGAGATGTTCCTCAGTAATGCATCCCTGGGGTCTATCTCTGGAACAAAAACAAACAAACAAACAAACAAAAAGCCTTATTTAGCCAGAGTATGAAGGTTATGAAATCCAAAAATGTAAAGTAATTCTCACTCTATTATTTGTATTTGTGAATCTGTCATTGGTATTACTGTCATTGATAATTGATATAAAATTATATTCAACATTAAATACTTATGTCCCCTTTTATGGCCAGGTATTCTTGCACATAGAAATCTCTGTCTGAGAAGGAATATAATTAATGTTTTGTTATTTTGGGGTCCTACAGCCTGAATTGAAATTACTCACCTTACACTCTCAGGCACAGGAGTCTAAGCATGGTATTTTTCTATTCAGGTACAAAATTATAAAATAAAAATGATTGAGGTGATAATTATTGAATCAGAGGAAAAACCAAAGAAAAGAGGTAAGGCTTCAAAATCTGGGAAATAATTCATCTCTGTCTCAGGCAAATCTCTTGATCCATCTCCAGGTTTTTGGATGCCTGGGTGGCTCTGTATTGGGCCCTTTCCTTCTTCCTTTCAGGGTCTAGAGTATTTAAAAATAAGAAGACTTCAGGGCTGGGCATTATAAAATAAAAACAAATGGGGTTAATAAAAGTTTCATAACTAATTGTGAGAACCTGCACTTTCCTGAGGTCACCTTTGTAATCTTTTCACCCTAGTCTAAATTTGATAGAGCTCAATATACTGCCACATCTGTCCCTAAGAATGGGATTGACAGTCAGGAATCTACTTTTTGTCCTCTGAATGGTGACCTCTGTCTGGCCTGAAACCAGCTCTGTACTTTCTTACCTACACCCCTTCAGAGTGGTTATTAAATACAAGGACATGAGAATTTTGACTCATAAATAATTCATATTTGAGAGGAGTTGTGGTCCAAGGAGTTTTCAGTTTCTCTTTCCTTATCAGGGGGCACCCACTTTTTTAAGTGCATATTTCAATGTAGGCAAGCATGATTTTCCTAAATGCCATATTTTCTCTGCTATATATTATGAAGTATTGTTCCCTGGAATATTTCAAATTACACGGAGTTTTAATTCATTTTTTTCTCTTAGTTTTGTGTGGAATTTTAAAAAGTGAGTGTGTGTGTGTGCATTTGTGTGGTTGTACTTTTACATGAGAGGAACATGTTGTTATAACATGAAACTCTTTAAAAATTATTTGTACCTAATGTCAGGTGTAAAGATACAAGTTCATAATCTCAGCATTTTAATAGGCTGATGTGAGAGAATTAATATATTGTGAATAAAAAATATAAAGTGGAGGTGAATGATGCTCAGTGTGTAGGCACTGCTGAGTTTAATCCTTGATATTAAAATAAAAAAAAATCTTTGAACTTTTGTTTATTTGTCTTTCATAAGCATAGACAGCAAGTTTAGGTCCCCATTAAGAAAGTTTAGAGTGTGATGTCTCTTCAGTATCTGCCATGTCTTTGAGTGGCTATGGGGTAAAAATTACATGAAGCTGACCCAAGGTGTCCACAGGTTCCATATTTGTTGAATTACCTAGAGAATGCTAACCTGTGTGTAATCCTCTCTTCCTACAGAGCAGCTTGTGGTCAGGGGATGGAACACCTTGTTGGACTAGCTGGATACTCTAGATACTCTAGAGATTACAGGAATATCCTTTATAGGTTTCATCTAAATAATTCATATATTGGAATATTAATATTATTTTCCCCAAAAGTTCGGTTCAGCTCCCCAGAAACACATTACTGCTCAGATCTATTGATTCTGTAACTGAAAAGAAAGGGAAATATGATTTTGGTCCTCCTTTTTCTTACTGATGTAGGGAAGATTGAGTATAAGGGGCCAGAATTTGAAATGAGAATAATCTGTAGCAAGGATTTAGAAAACAAACAAAGAAACAAACAAACAAACTAAAAACCTAGTGTGTTTGTGCAGACGTCTTCAAGGAAAAACTCAGTATATGCTAACTGGAAGACATAATGTAATGCCTCAAGTTTGGGGTGGTAACTAAATATTTAAATAAATAGGATGGTTGGTTTAGCATGTCTCACTTAGTCTAATATTTTTATTTCCTATAAAATGCAATTCATCACTAATATTTGAAAGATTAAGAAAAGTTGCCAGGGGCTGGGGATGTGGCTCAAGCGGTAGCACGCTCGCCTGGCATGCGTGCGGCCCGGGTTTGATCCTCAGCACCACATACAAACAAAGATGTTGTGTCTGCCGAGAACTAAAATAAATAAATAAATAAATAAAATTCTCTCTCTCTCTCTCTCCCGCCCTCCCTCCCTCCCTCCCCCTTTCTCTCTCTTTAAAAAAAAAAAAAGAAATGTTGCCAAAGAGAAAAGATAGAGGCAAATTTCAAATAAAATTGTATTCAAACTAAGGTAATATTTTGAGCCTGAAAAAGAACATCATTGAAGGTTAAGTGAGATCTTAGTTGTATCCGTGGCTATAATTTTTATTGCTGTGGAGCTATTTCTAGAATGTCAGACTGGAAAAAATTCAGAGATAGGTAATAAGCATCTTTTGTTTTTCTAAATCTATTTTACAATACTTCAAATTTATCAAATATAAGATATGGATGCATCCAAAATCTTAGGCTGTCAAGGATTTCTTTTTAGAAGAAATAGCAAATAAATAAGGTGAAATGAAAATGGACCAAAGGAAGTTAGAGCATTCATATCTTTCTGGGCATATTGTGACATGCCAGTAATCACAACAACCTGGAGGTTGAGGAAGAAAGATCAAAGCTGAAGCTTAGTGTAGCAACTTAGTGAGAGACTGTCTCAAAAAAAAAATAAAATAAAAATAAAAGGTCTAGAATATATCTTAGTTGTAGAATACCCCTGTACCAAAAAAAAAAAAAATCAAAATTCCAAATGAAGTATCCTTTTCCCTGAAGCCAATGAATACTTAGGAGTTTTAATAAAATTGTGTGTATGTTGGTTTGGGCTGCGATGAGATGGCTTAGTATTCTTAGAGTTTCATATAAAGGAAATTATCTAAAGAATACTAACCTGTTTTTTAACAAATATTTTGTTCTTATCCCTGAATGTAAAAGTGTTCAATTAAATATTATTTTATGTAAAATAATGGGAATATTCAGAATGAGTGTCTGAATCAGCATATTTAAAATAGTGAGGATCTTCTAAATCTTATTGGGAAAGGGGCTCTTCTATGGCAGAACATAAAAATTGGAGGTAATATCTTCAACCACTTATTTCCTCAAATGGCCTATATAGTGTCCCATTTTCCTCTGACATTTTTTTTTTAGATTCTATGCAAGGTTTCAATTGTCAACTTCCAGATTTATATAATTTATAACAAGCTGGTATACATAAGTGTTCTTTTTTTATCAGAATAAGTAACTTGAGTGAGTAAATGTAGAGACCCCTAATTTATAGGAAATTAATTATAAATATGAATATTGTTCTATTCTAGGGCTTGAAACTGGAGCCTAAGTTAGTAAAATTTGATAGTAGTGAACACCAAACTTGTGGGATCTGTACTAGATGGTATCAGAACTGAATTATTGGACTACTAGTTGTTGAAATATTGGTTGTTGTGCAAGTTTGCACATTTGGTATCAAAAGTGGTTGCAGAGTCAGGAAAGGTGGCACAAACCTGTAATTATAGTGATGTGGAAAAATGAGGTAGGATAAAAGTAAATATGATTGAAGACTCAGTAATTCAGAGACCCTAAGCAACATTGCAAGCCCATTTATCACAATAAAAAAAATCAAAACTTCTTGAAATGCATTTCAGGGGTAGAGTGCCCATGGATTAAATCTCTAAATTAAAAAAAAATTATAATGCTGAATCAGAAGAAAGACATCACAGATCAGAATGTTATACTAATTTCATGTATGTGTTTGTTCACTACTGATAACTGAGACCCTGGTAAAAGGAGTATTTCCAAGCTGTCAGAGAGGCATTTAGGGTGCAAGAGCCTTTCAGAATTTTTTCTTAACTGCTTAGTATTCTCTCAATTTCTACTTTGAAATGAGCCAAGTGAGGATACAGTTTCACAGTGAAAGTGGTTTTACAAATCTGGGAATGTTACACCTGATATGTCAGTTTCCTTATGAACTGAAAGATTAATAGTCTATTGACTTAATTTGCTTTTTTTATTTTTATTTTTTGTTATAACTTTGTGCCATGTGATTCAAGTTGACCCAAGTACCTAAGTGTTTTGTAATAGTTTGATAATTAAAAATTGTATTCTTTTGTTTTAGAAGTGAGTTGTGATGTTGTAAAAGTAATTTTTAAAATACAGTATAGATTTATGGTATATTTAAATAATGAGAAGATAGACAACTTTGGAGATAAATATTCAAATAATTATGTGGACTGTTGAAAGTTTTGGTGTGTCTTTAGTGATCTCTTATGTCTTCTACACACTAAGGTAACCACCATCATTTGAGTATTGTTATTACTTATAATTTTGTTATGCATATCTCAAGTATCATTGCTTTGTTTGGTTGTGCTTCTTTTGAATATTCAATAACTAATTGCAACTATTATTTATCCTTTGGAATTATGTTGGATTTTTTCCCAATTTTTTGGTTCAGTGTTTTGTTTCACATGTGCTGCTCCCTGGGTTTCATTATAAAAAAAATATCCACCAATTTTACTGCTTAAAATAAATTATTGGGGCTGGGGATATAGCTTACTTGGTAGAGTGCTTGCCTTTCATGCAAAAACCCTTGGGTTCAGTCCCAGGCACCACAAAAAATGTATCTTATTGAATGGTTGACATCACTACCATATGTGAAAGCCATCTCTTTTAACTCTCATTAAAATTTATATGAAATTAAATACTATGTCATTAATCACATGGTTTATGTGTTATGTATTTCTTCATTTTTATTTCAGGAACCATTGACATTAAGGGATGTGGTCATTGAATTTTCGGAAGAGGAATGGAAATTCCTGGACCCTTCTCAGCAGACTTTATATGGAGATGTGATGTTAGAGATCTGTAAAAACCTACTCTTTATTGGTGAGCCTAAATTTCATTCAGAATTTTTAATTAAAAACCAATATTTATTTTTTAACTTTATAGAGTATGTTATGGTAGCTTCTATTCTGCATTAAAAAGTTTGTTTCTTGTTTTTAGTACAAAGATTGGGCATTTGTTTATGTAGAAAAGAAAATGTTAATGATTTTTTTTTCTTTTTAGGTGTAACTTATCTTTTCTAAGTAGTGATTACAATGTAGAGAATGAAAATGGTTTCAAAGTATTTTAGTGTTTTTGTCTAGAAAAAAAAATGTTTGAGAAAATAATTTTGTAGACTTTTATAGGATATTTTCTCTTTCTTTTTTTCCTAATGAAGGTAACATTAAAAAGACTTCTTTAGTTACCAAGAAAATAACAAAATGTGACATATTCCATCAAAAAAAAATATTGATGTCTCTATGTAATCTTGGGTCACCACTTGGTCTCCAATGAAATAACCTTGGGATTTGAAGAGAAAAGTGACAGTAGACATATCAAACTGGGTAGAAATTAATGAAGCAAAAAATACAGATAAGAGGTCCAAAATTAAAGAGGAATTCACATTTAAAAATGTTAATTGATAAGCTAAAATCTGACAGAAAATATTTTTTCAAGCCTAGGTTTGTTTCAGTTGCAATCATTAAAGAGCATTTCATACTCTCTGTTTACCATGCATATCAATTATTTAAGCTCCTTCTTGTTCTTCAGTGATCTCCCTACATTTCAATTAACAAAATATTGTAGGAAAATCAAAAGAAGAGGGGCTGGGGATGTGGCTCAAGTGGTAGCTTGGTTTCCTGGCAGGCATGCATCCTGGGTTCGATCCTCAGCACCACATACAAACAAAGATGTTGTGTCCACTGAAAAAAAAATAAATATTATAATTCTCTCTCTCTCTCTCTCTCTCTCTCTCTCTCTCTCTCTCTCTCTCCCCCCCTCCCCCCCACTCTCTCTCCCTCTCTCTCTCCCCCCCTCCCCCCCACTCTCTCTCCCACTCTCTCTCTCTTTTTAAAAAAAAGAAAATCAAAAGAAGACACAGATAAGTGACAGGAAATGTGGCATAGTGACAGAGAGGCCAAACTGCCAAGCTTTATTTATATCAACAGGTTAATTTAGGTCATTGGCATCACTAGTACATACTGTTCACTTTATTACTAGGCAGATTACAAACTTAGCAACATTATGCAGCTTATTTATCCGTTATATACTAAGTTGCAATGTGCAGTGTTAGGAGTTTTGTGTAGATCTCAAGAAAGTCCATTGTATAAACTTACTGTTTTATGAACAGGTTTAGACTCAGTGAACCATTGTGCTTGTCTAAAAAGAGAGTTTCTTTATTCCAAGGAGTTGTGTGCCAGAGATTATGTTTCAGGCTGATAATACTCTAGTGCAGAGCCTTTTCAAGCAGAATACTGCCATAGCAGCTTTACATTGTACATGTATTTAATTACTTGACTAGTTCCTAGGGAAAATTGCAGGGCATTCTAAGGCAGGGAAACAAAGTCTTGTCACCCCTACAAATTATTCCACAATGACTGTGAGGATATGCATAACCTGACATTTATTTGCATTTGGAGGCTCCCTAGAAAATCTGCTCATTTCCAAATATCTCTAGGCAAACCATTGTAAGATATTAATATTACAGGAGAGTTTCTTTAATATAATTTAAATATTTATTCATTCAAATTTTTCTCATCAGAACTTTATATGAATGCTTATATTGAGTATTCTGTAAAGTTTTTCTGCCATGTAATGAATAGCAGTATTTCACAATACCTGCTCCTAGTGGTTCTGTAAGTATAGCTGATCAATGTGGTTTAAAGAATTTTCAGGGCTGGGGCTGTAGTTTAGTGGCAGAGGGCTTGCCTCACACATGTGAGGCATTGTGTTTTATCTTTAGGACTACATAAAAATAAATGGATGAAATAAATGCATTCTATCCATCTATAGCTACAAAAATTAAAAGAAAGATTTCTATTGTAATACAATTATTCATAATATTGTAGGTAACATTTCTCTAATTCTTGTGTCTTTTTTGACTCTCACTCTAGAGAGCTTCAGTGTTGTTCATTATGTTTTCTCACATTAGTGATACTGCTTTTGTTTTTATATCTATATGTAATAATTGAATAGAAATTATCATGACTTGTCACTTTAGGACAACATTAGGTAAAATTAAACTGCATGTGACCCATATGCCAATTTTCAATCAAGTTTTCTATGCTTTTACTTACAAGTACAAATATTACCCCTGTTTTATAGATGATTGTATATTGCCTTGATTATTTACTCTGCTTCTGTGCTTAATCATGTAATGTATCTAACGTTTGCTATATATATATATATATATATATACATACATACATACACACACACATACATACATACACATACATACATACATACACACATACACACATACACACACAGCAGATTGAACACAGAGGTTCTTGTAATATTGAGCTACATCATCACCCCCTTTTGACTTTTAGTTTGAAATAGACTCTTGCTAAGTGGCAAAAGTTGGAATTGTATTTCCATGTTTCAGCCTTCCAAGTAGCTAGATTTAATGGCATATTCATCATCTCTACATATATAAATCTGTTCTTTTGTCTAGGAGTAAGACATTAGCTTTTTAAATGTACCATAAAGATGTTTACAATTCTTTTATCTTTTATATATTTGTCAAATATGTAATTGTGGTCAAAACTGTATATCTTTGCTGAACGTATTATCTTATATATTTTAAATTTACTGGTCAGTTCTGTTCATTCAAATTTTTTTGTAACATTTTTTTTCTAGAAAATTTGTATCACATTTTTTCTTCAAACAAGTTCTCCTTTTCCTTACTTTTTCATCCCTAATGCCATTCCTTTTGGTCTTTATATTTGGCTACAGTAGATATCTCTCAGAAGTAGAATTACCTGTTTTTTTTTTGTTTTTTTGTTTTTTTTGTTTTTTTGTGTGGCGGGGTGAATTACTATTTTCACTTAACATACTCTCCTGAATGTTGATCATTGTAGATATTATATAGTTTATTATCTTTTGAAAAGATTTCTAACATTTTCATTCCAAATTGCCTTCATGTAGTCATTTGAAATGATATTTGATTTGCTTGCCACGTTGGTCTATTTTGAATGTTGTTTAATGAGAATAGGTCTGTAAATATATTTTGATTTGACCATCAAGTTGAGGGCTAATTGATATACTTTCAATTTTATTACCCATGGCTTTCTCATTTAACCTCATTCCATTGAATATTGTAGCTTTTATTATTTTATATCAGGAATTACTATTTAAATGTTTTTAGTATGTGTAGTTATTGATGTACCAAGAATATTCTAAAGAATTGTTCAAGTAACTTATTTTGTTTACACAAAAATAATATTGATTGTTTGGTATTACATAGTCTTCTTAGATTTTTTGGGGTGCTACTGGCACTTTTTTTTTAGAACAGGTGCTTAACCACTGAGCCACATCAACAGCTCTTTTGGGGGAAGGGTACTGGGGATTGACCTCAGGGGCACTTGTTCACTGAGCTACATCTAAAGCCCCATTTTTTTTATTTTATATAGAATCATGGTCTCCTTGATTTGCTTAGCACCTTGCTGTTTATGAGGCTGGCTTTGAACTCACAATCCTGCTGTTTCAGTCTCCCAAGCTGCTTGAATTACAGGTGTATATTACTGTGCCTAGCTGGCAGCTGTTTTTATATTTTATTTTGTGACAGTGCCTAGGTAAG
This sequence comes from Spermophilus citellus, assembly GCF_964194105.1. Classification (NCBI taxonomy): domain Eukaryota; kingdom Metazoa; phylum Chordata; class Mammalia; order Rodentia; family Sciuridae; genus Spermophilus; species Spermophilus citellus. The sequence continues at coordinate 2,249,815 of NW_027673039.1, read as the reverse complement.
TTGCTTAGGGCCTTGCTTAATTGCTGAATTTGGCTTTAAACTCATATTCATAAATTTTGAATATCACTTTCACTTTTGCTTTCCAACTTATTATTTTATGTTACAAAGCAACTTCAATATTTTAATATATTTAACATTTGTTTTGTATTTTTAACCTGATCTCTTTGGAACAATATTCCATACGCTATAAAGAAGATTGTGTCTGTAAACCTAATTAGTTTTTAATGCTTTTTGAAGTTTTTTCATTCCCTGAGTACTAATGCAATGATTTTTTTTTTTAAATTTACATCAACTGGGGATTGATGTATCCTACTATTACTGTGTACAGCTTTTTATGCTGTTGAATTTTTTTCTGTGATTACTTTCTATATATAAAAAATATGATTGGAGTTACAAATATTTCAACTATGATTATATTCCAGTGATTAGTCATATTTATCTTTATATGATATTGTACTTTGTCTCTCATTTATATAATTATTATCACCTTTGCAATTTTGAATGTAATATTTGTTATATCTTTTTGTTTTTAGACTTTTGTGACCTTATACCTTAAGAAAACATTATGTAGATTTGCATCTGACATAGTTAATATATTTTAGGTTTAATCTTGTTAATCACATTGTTTTCTGTTTAGTTTTTTTACAAATTAGTTTATTTCTACTTAAATTCCTGATGAGAAAGAACTTATTTCTGTAGATTGCAAATTTTGTTGATTTTTTATAAATTTTTCTACTATAAAAAAACTGCCTTAATTTTTATTTCATAGATTTTATGGTGATTATTTTATTTTATTACCTTCAATGTTTATTTTATCATTACTTTGGAATTATATAAAAGTACATAGGATCTCACTGAGGTGCTTAGTGCCTCACCATTGCTGAGTCTGTCTTTGAACTTATGGTGCTCCTGCATCAGTCTCCCCAGATACTGGGATTACAGTCATGTACCACATCTTCCAGCAGTACCTGTGTATTTTAACTAATTCTAGCCTTTGATATATTTTCTTCCTCAAATTTCTTATTTATGAGACTGTGTGTGTGTGTGGTGCTGGGGATTAAGCCCATCCTTTTGCATGTGAGACAAGAATTCAAATATGTGAGCTGTGTCCCCAGCCTGAGACATTGTTTTTAAAAGAATATTTTTAGTATATAATTTCTATTTTTTCTGTTGCTATTTTTTCCTAATTTTTTTCAATTTTCTACATTGATATTTAGTTTATTAAATACATTTCAAGTGGTTTTCTGGCATTACTTAGATAATTAACAACATCAATTTTTAAACTCTCAATTACTAGTATTACATTGTTTGCTTGAGTTGATTATACTTTTTATTGTGTGAGCTATTATTTTCATTGGGATATTTTTATTCAAAATCTGTTCAATTAGATCATTATAGTCATTTTGGAAAATATTTGGAAGTTACAAAGTAAATAAAAAAGGTGATGTGCAATGGTATATAAATTTAATTCCATATAACTGGAAAGCTGAGACAGTGGAATGGCAGTTTAAAATAAATTTCAGCATCTTTTTCATAAACTGTCTTTAAGAAAAAGTATATAGATATAGAAATATAGAAATGCCTGTGGATCTAGTTTGGTGATAGAATACCCCTCTGTTCTCTTATGAAATAATCCCCCCAAAGATAAAAATATAAATAAACAAATAAGAGAGATTCATTTCCTGAAACATTTGAGTCATTGGTGGATTCTGAATATGTTGAAGTGAAGGGCTATGATTTGACATTGTTGTAGTAATATTAGTCAGTTTGCATTTTGTCCTCATCTGTGGTGCTATAATTTCTTAAGATAATTTTCAAAATTCTCAAAGCTTTTGTCATCGTGTTGTAGAAAATTCTATGTATTTCTTGAGTAATAATCACCTTGAATCATACTGTTCTGTGGCTATTCCCCCCCACTTTGATAAAGTTTTATACAATTGCAGAGTTATTCACCATAGTAAGTGAAATAACTTCCTATTTTTTTTAGGTATGTCTTCTAATCAAAACCAAGAATTTTCAGGAGAGCAAGAAATACAATATTTTTTGCAAAGGTATGGAAAGCAGGACAGTTAATACGTGGTTTTAAACAAGAAATTGAAAGAGGGAAGTTCAGAATTTGTCTTAATGAATGGAAAAAAACATGAAAATTATTTATTCAAAAAATTACAAGTTCATCAGGTTATATTATTACAAAAATCTCAGAAGACTGACTGCTCATCTAGTGCCATTCAGTTTTTCTTTCATTAAAACTTTAAATTACACTATTGTAATTGTAAAAGTTTTACTACTCAGTATTTTTTGTAAAACCACTTGCAATACATAATATTTTATTTTGCAAAAACATGTATCAAATTCCATTTACACAATGTTTACAGGGCATTATGAAGCTGTACCTTAAAAATACCTTTAGGATAATAAAGACTCAATCAGTTTGCTCAGCTTTAGAAATAGGATTAGAATAGAAATAGGCATTTTAATGAAAAAAAAACTCAAAAAGTTATAAAATGCTTATAGTCAGTTATGTTTTTAAAACTTTTAATAATCTCTACATAAGTGCAGGTTAGAGAAAAGTGTACAGATCATTAATTTAAAGTTGCAGCATTCTAATCTGTCTTTTTTATAAAGTAATAAAAAGAGATTTTCTACACAGTATAGACAAATTGTCTAATTTAAACACATGCATATTATTTCTACTTAAAAGAAATACATGCAGATTAAGGAAATGCTGAAACAAGCCTTAGTAAGACATTTCTGTTGAAAATAACAATTCAGTAATTAAATGTATTTACAGTAAAAGTTTGGTAGGTATTGCTTTTAAATGCAATAATAATTAAGCAAAAAAAAAAGAGAAGCAGTTGAATCTTTCTAAAACACATCAAATAATCATACAGCTCATCTGTCATGTATGACAATCCAAACACAGGAAAGTCCCAGGAACTTTTAGCACAGTCTCCCAAAAAGCCCACAGCCCAAATGGCTTGCAGGAATCACACCCACAGCCCAAATGCCTTGCAGGAATCACACCCCAAAAGTAGACATGAGGGTCTTGTGAGAATTGTGAAAGGCTTCTGATGCTTTTCTGGGATCTTGCTAAGAGGTATAAAGCAAGCCTGAGATAGAAGTAGTAGGGATGGTGTGGGGCAAATGAAGAACAATGAAGGGCTTAAGCTAATAATTGTATAACCCTTTGAGAAAAGTAAAGCAGCCACAGTGGTGATTTAAGACAACCTTTGAATGAGGAATGGCTTACCATTAAACTTCTCTGTAAGAAAAAAAAAAAAAAAGATCTATAATGTCTTTGTCATTTCATGATTCTGTCTACCATTGCAGAAGCCCACTTTTGTAGAACCTTCTCCCTGAAACTTGATAGTTTGAGTCAAAGGTGCTTGTAAATATTTATTTATAATTTTATTTCAAACTGAAGCAGTCTTTGTGTAGTTACCAATGTATTTATGGCTCATAAGTTAGCATAATTACTCCATTTCATGGGACATCAAGCATCCCACCTGAGTAATTTTTTTTGGAAGGTGATGAGCCCTCTGGAAAAAAAATGAATATCTGAAATAATTAGTAAAAAAATATAAGACCAGGCAAGAACTTATGTTAAAAGCGGTAAAACATCTTATAGATTCTCTAGACCACATAAGTTCTGCTAGATAATTTTTCCAGTTCTTTATTTAAGGGAGTGTGCATCAAAGTAGGAATAACATTTCAACAGGAAGAGTCTTTCTTGAGACAGGTTGATTGGCATTCTGACATGTCTTACCCATCTCTGTGATGCTAAGTGGCTATCGGGCTCCAATGGATGATACCATCTTCAGTGCCATGCTTAATTGAGACAAAACTAGGTAGTATATAACATGTACTGGATAGTCTCAAACCAGCTGGATTTCAACTGTGAGTTCCCAGATACCAGACTTTTTTTCCCTAAAGGCTTCCATGCCTTTTTTTTAAATTTCATGCACAGTTTATAGATATCTTTCAGCAGCTCCATCTGACATGCACTGCTTCATCTTTCATATCAACAGGGATTTTGACCAAACTCCAAGTGAATATTCCAAAAGATCTATGCATTTTTGTGATTTTGGGTGGAATGAGAAAAAACTTTCCAAGTGTGAGAAACAGAGACTTCCTGGATCCTATACATGTCCCTAATGAACTAAATCCTGTTGCCATTTGATTTTTCTGAGGCCCTAGGACTACTTATCTGTGCATCTCAAGGAATATGTTTTCAACAAATCAAAAGTATTCTCTAACTTATTTCAGTGAGCTAGTTACATAGAAAGAATTTTAAAAACACCCTCAGTGATAGATATTTTTGCTGGAAAGTTGAGCAGCCCAGCTCAGATGAAGTTTGCTCTTTGGCTTAATGAAGAATGCTATGGCACATCAGGGCAATAATATGTCCCAGTCCCTGCAGGATTCCCCACAAATTAAAACTAGACAATAATATTTTGGAGGAAAGGTGGAACTGTAGGGATGTGGGGCATTGGCTAAGCTGGAGAGAGACAAGAACACATATGGAAGTCACATTTGAGGACCTGTGTGTGCTTTTAAGTATATTTGAACAGCATTTGTAATTATACTGTTCCTCTAAAAAATGAAAAATTTGCAATGGAGTCTATTTCATGCTTTAGTTAGTCACTGGAATAATTTAAAATCCACCATTGTGTAAATATACACAAATATTTCTTTAGACAAGATAGAAGAAAAAGAAGGAGAAGAAGAAATTTCTGAGTTTTAGTAGTCTGACTGTTACTTTACAAAAATGATGAACAGTTTCTCCTTGTGGGAATGCATGAAATTATAATGAATGTGGGAGTATTTGTACTTACCTAATATTGCTTAATTTAAAAGTAGAAAGAATTTTAAAAACACCCTCAGTGATACTCAGAGAGACCTATATTTATGATAAATCTTTTAGGACCTGTAGATAGACTCTACCCTAGGTAATTCGCAGCATAATAGATTTGGTGTAAAACAATGTAAATTCTGTGAAAGTCATTAAAATTTTCTTCTTTTTTTTAAATCCTAGAAATCACCCATGTGATCGTTCAAAAGAGCTTTTCAATGAGAAAAGTGAAAAAGTTTTTAATCAATACCCAAAAATTATTTATCCAAGCTGTTATAATGAAGAGACAAATTACAGCTATAAGGCATGTGAAATCATTTTTAATAAAACTATAAGAATTTCTGAACTCCAGAGACTTAATATTGGTGGGAAGCTCTACAAGTTAAAAAAAATTGTAAAAGCATTTAAAAATTCCTCAATTCTTTATCAGAGCAGTGATAAATCCTCCATAAGTAAAGAATGTGAAAAATATTTTACTCAAATTCTATGTGTTACTAAAAACAATAGGCTTTACAATGGAGAGAAACCTTACAAATTGAAGAAATGTGAAAATATATTTAAGTGTTGCTCAAACCTCTTTAAACACTATAGTAATCATACTGGAGAGAAAATCTGGAAATGTAAAGAAAGTGTCAAAGCTTTTAATAAAAAATCACACCTTCCTGAACACCAGAAAATTTATACTGGAGAAAAGCCATACAAATGTAAAGAATGTAGCAAAGCTTTTAATCAAAAATCATGCCTTACTCAACACCAGAGAATTCATACTGGAGAGAAGCCATACAAATGTGAAGAATGTGGCAAAGCTTTTAATCAAAAATCAAAACTTACTCAACACCAGAGAATTCATACTGGAGAAAAGCCATACAAGTGTGAAGATTGTGGCAAAGCTTTTAATAAAAAATCACACCTTACTCGACACCAGAGAATTCATACTGGAGAAAAGCCATACAAGTGTGAAGAATGTGGCAAAGCTTTTAATGAAAAATCAAAACTTACTCAACACCAGAGAATTCATACTGGAGAAAAGCCATACAAGTGTGAAGAATGTGGCAAAGCTTTTAATAAAAAATCAACCCTTACTCAACACCAGAGAATTCATACTGGAGAAAAGCCATACAAATGTGAAGAATGTGAAAAAGCTTTTAATCAAAAATCACCCCTGACTGAACACCAGAGAGTTCATACTGGAGAAAAGCCATACAAATGTAAAAAGTGTGGCAACGCTTTTAATCAAAAATCAAAACTTACTCGACACCAGAGAGTTCATACTGGAGAAATGCCATACAAATGTGAAGAATGTGGCAAAGATTTTAATAAAAAATCATACCTTATTCGACACCAGAATATTCATACTGGAGAAAAGTCATACAAGTGTGAAGAATGTGGCAAAGCTTTTAATGAAAAATCAAACCTTAATCAACACCAGAGAATTCATACTGGAGAAAAGCCATACAAATGTGAAGAATGTGGCAAAGCTTTTAATCAAAAATCATCCCTTACTCAACACCAGAGAATTCATACTGGAGAAAAGCCATATAAATGTGAAGAATGTGGCAAAGCTTTTAATCAAAAATCAAAACTTACTCAACACCAGAGAATTCATACTGGAGAAAAGACATACAAATGTGAAAAATGTGGCAAAGCTTTTAATAAAAAATCATGCCTTACTCAACACCAGAGAATTCATACTGGAGAAAAGCCGTACAATTGTGAAAAATGTGGCAAAGCTTTTAATCAAAAATCATGCCTTACTCAACACCAGAGAATTCATACTGGAGAAAACCCATACAAATGTAAAGAATGTGAAAAAGCTTTTAATCGAAAATCACACCTGACTGAACACCAGAGAGTTCATACTGGAGAAAAGCCAAAGAAATGTAAAAAAATGTGGCAAAGCTTTTAATCAATTGTCAGAACTTACTCGACACCAGATAGTTCATACTGGAGAAAGGCCATACAAATGTGAAAAAAAGTGACAAAGCTTTTAATCAAAAATCACACCTTCCTCGACACCGGAGGCTTCATAGTGGAAAAATGCCGTACAAATGTAAAGAATGTGGCAAATCTTTTAATCAAAAATCATTCCTTACTCAACACCAGAGAATTGATACTAGGGAGAAACCATACAAATATCTATAATGTAGCAAAGCTTCTAATTGAAGGTCACTTCTTAGTCAACACCAGAGACTTCTTATGGGAGAAAAGCCATACAAATTTGAGATTGTGGCAAAGATTAATCAAATATAACTTAATTTGACACCAGAGAATTAATATTAGGAAAGAGCCATACAAGTTTAAAGAATGTGGCAAAGCTCTTTATCAAAGATCACACATTTCTCAACACCAGAGAATTCATACTGGGTAGAAAACATACAAATGCAAAGAATGTGGCAAAGCTATTCTATTAGGAAAAGTATTGTTGTTCACCAAATATCTATACTGGATAAGAACCATGTAAATGTTAAGAATGTGGCAAATTTTAAGTATGCTTCAAGTGTTAACAAGAAACAGGTCATTCATACTTGCAACAATTCTCACAAATCTATGGACTGTAAAAGTCATTTCCTGTAACATCAAACCTCATTGGTCACCAGAAACTTCATACTAGGAAGAACAATTACAATTGCCCAGAGATAGCTCCGCAGCACTGACTCCATAAAATTCCAACCCTTGCCCAACTGGCCATTATTCATTAGCCCATGGAAGTGGGCAGGAAGCATGATTGGATGCTCCGGCTTCTTTCCTTCTGTGGACCTCTTTAGGTTCAATTGTCATTTCCTCAGTTTCTCTGTATTGATTGAATTCAAATCATCTTTTTTTTTTTTTCCAAAAGCAATATTTGGACTTAAAGGCCTATTTGTACCAAACCAACACATTAATAAAATTATCTTATGCCTGAAGTCTATGATCACATCAATAGTTTCCCATAATCTCAGCTGGACAGAATAGTCCTATGTCAATGTCTTATTTATTTATTTTATTTTATTTTGGGTGTATACCGAGGATTAAATTCAGGTGCACTCATCCACTAAGCCACATCCCAGCCCTATTTTGTATTTATTTAGAGACACAATTTCACTGAGTTGCTTAGGGTATCACTTTTACTACTAAGACTGGATTTGAACTTGTGGTTCTCCTGCCTCAGCCTCCTTCACTACTTGGATGCAAGGCATGCATCCTTGAACCCAGAAAACAATGTCTTTTTCTTTGTAGTTAATTAAAAAAATTTACTCAGGATTCATGTCCATGAAAAGCATTCAAAAGATGGTTTTGTCACACTTCAGGCATCAGATTCTGGCTTTTAAAATGTTCTGCATGATACATCTTAGCTTTCTACATCAAATGCAGAGTTCAAAAGTTTGAAACCAGGTGGCTGAGAAACAAAGATATTGAACAGCAAAATGCAACACATGTTGTGGTTAAATCCACACATGTAGTGGGTATAAATGCTCACACAAAATAGACATCAAGAGGCCTGTACATGACCCCTGAGGTACCTGAGCCTCCATTCAGACTTTGAGCCCCTGAGCCTTCAGAGGGTCTACACAAATGAGAAAGAAGCATACTACCTTTTCCCACCCCTAAACATACTATAGCATTTTCTAGACAGACCAGAGGAAGCACTGAGTGTCTTTGTACCAAAGTGTTGTTCTACTTGCATATATATGACATCAGTTTTAGAGAACACTGGGACAGTACCTGATGAAACATAGTTGCTTTTTTTCTATTAATTGAAAACCACAGCCCTGCACATTTTTGAAACAATTTTGTTACAGTTGAAAAAAAATAAGAATGGTTAAAAAATGGTGTCAATGAAAAGCATTTGAACTGATGAGTCCATCCTTCCAGTAGCACTTACAAGGATGCAGTTGTGTCACCCAGAAAAAGGCAGGTATGTCCCAAACCACACTGTGAAAGCTCAGAAAGTTACATCTTTCCCTGGACCCATCCTCGGCTCTTCAAGTTGCTTTACCATGTGAATGATGTTTTTAACAGTTAATAAAGTATGAGGAAATCTCTTCTACTGCAGTACTTCAGGTTCTTTCAGGATTCTGGAAGACTCAAACTTCAGCTGGGCACACTGGTACACACTTTTCATCCAAGCAGCAGGGGAGTTCAGGGAAGGAGAATCACAGTTTCAAAACCAGCCTCAGGATTTCACATGAATCTAAGCAACTTAGGAAGATCCTAACTCTAAATAAAAAGATTTGGGGATGTGTCTTAGTGGTAAAGAACACTTTGGTTTGATCCCTAGTTAAAAAAAAAGATAAAGAGGCTCAGGTTTTTTGGTCATCAGACTCAGTTTATGGTGTACATAAGTCTGAATTGCATTATTTAAAATCTTTTTAAAAAAAATTATACTAGCTATAGTTACTTAGTGATCACCATAGTGCTATAAAGCACAGATACCTCCACTAACTTTTACTGTCACAGAAATACCTCCATAATAATCCCACAATATTAAGATGATGCCTCTGTTGATGGAGGGATTCATTTGGTAGCCTCTCTTCAATTACTCTCTCACAACAGGTGTGCACTTAACCCCTGAAAGTTTCAGTAATTCAGACTCAAAAACCATGCCTTACTCAACACCAGAGAATTCATACTGGATAAAACCCATACAAATGTAAAAAATGTGGCAAAGCTTTTAAGAAAAGATTATGTCTTATTCAACACCAGAGAACTCATACTGGCAGTGGTTACACCCAGTGGACATTGGGCATTCTAGAGGCAGTTTTATTTTCAAGTAGGGAATAGGATTACTAAACATCATCATGATGGGCAAGGCTCTTACCAAAAACAAGCCTTTGGTCTCTAAGTTTTACCATGCTGAGGCTCAGGGTAGATCATACATGCTGAAAAAAAAATGGTATTTTTCTAATTTATTTTTTCTCCCAGTGCTTTAAGCACAATGATTGTCTCCCAGTAGTGAGGAAGGGAGGAAAGAAACAAGAGAAGGAGACACACAGCATATTATCTCCTTCAGGCAGGAGAATTATTAATTTGGGCCTGATTGTGGTGCTACTAAGTCTATGTCAAAGAGTTCTACCAATCTTCCCAAACTTACCAGTCTTGGGTCACTTGTCAGTATCAAGCCAGATGCCCCTACTTGAACAATAGGCAAGATTCTTCCTTAGCAGAAACCCCATTGAGTAAGTAATCTTTCCACCTCTTCTTTTCCAAGAATGAATAGTGAGTCATTGAGGACTTCACCTGCATTCTTTTGCATGTACACGCACGCACACACACACACACACACACACACACACACACACACAATTAATATTCCGGCCATCAGAATCTGCAACCCCATGCTGGAGCTGGTGGCCTGGGACATTATCTTGCCATCTCCAAGAAAAACCTTTGACTTCTGATCCTGCACATTCCAGAATTTTCTGTGCAGTGTTTCACTTTCCCCTTTCAAGATGGCATCCGAGAGAAAAATAGCTACAGTGAGATTCAAAGCCTTTTCACTGCCATCTTCTCTGTATCTGAGTACTCTTTCCTTGTCCCATACATCCTGAGTTTGTGCCAGGAAGTTATCACCTGGTGTCAAATTGAGGATAAAAGGACAGAGGAGAGATTGTTGAAAGGCATCAGAATTCTGGCCAATATTTATGGCTCACTGGAAGATACTGTATTAAAACAAAGAGTCCTGTTGCTCTGCAGTTGCTCACAAGGCTGCATTGGGTCCATTAAGAAAAAAAAATGATCACAAACACCTTTCCTTGCCTGAGGGAGCAGAGAGCAAGCCTCCAGAAGAACCGACAGAGTCATTTTCTTTTCTTTTTTTCCTAGAAATACAAAGTACTTGTGTTACCAAGGCCTTTTACAGTTGTGACTCTCTTCTTTGACAATGGGGCTTTGCTTACCATCAAGGGCATAAATTCTTAAACTGTGTATGTGTGTGTGTGTGTGGGTGGGTGTGTGTATTTTGGGGGAAGAGGAAGTTACTGTGGATTTAACTCAAGAGCATTTTACAGCTGTTCTACTATACCTGAAGAAGATCCCTAGATGTGTTTTTGAAATTTTACTGTGAGCCAGGATCTCACTAACTTGTTCAGGCTGACCTTGAACTTACAATCCACCGACTTCAGTCCCTTGAGTCACTTGATTTATAGGCATGGACCACCTCACCCAGGCATGCATCACTTCACCCAGTCATGACCTTCTGGAGAGAGCTAGTTTTTAGAGATAGTCAGCCATCTTCCCAAGTTGTTCATGTCAAAATTAACTAATATAATTATCATACTACCAATATCCTTCTAATTTTGCTCCCAGCATCCAAAGTCAGTCTTTGTGTGATATAATAATAGCATGTCCAGTTACCAGAATAATAGAGAAGGATCCTGCCCCCTAAAGCTCACTGAAAATATAACATAATAACCCTAAATCCACTTATGCTGTATCATCTTTTCTTCCTGTGCAAATAGAAGAAAGTTCTTTTACATGTTCTCCATCACCTCCCACACCCCTGTCTCCTGACCAACCCTGGAGCTTCCCAAATGGCTCTTCACTACTGCTTATAGAAAGCTGTAACTCTCTGTGACAGTGCATGTGTTCATGTGCATCTCCTATATATGATTAAAACAAACCCTAAGGACTCTTATGACAATGGCAAATCTATAAATCTCCTCAAAAGGGCCAGAACAACTGCATCTGTAACCTGTACTACTTAGACTTGGTCATAGGGAGGCACTGAAGACCCTGCTTTCTGTTAGGTCTTCCCCATCTTAGTGCTTGGGAACACAAAAGGCTTCCAGAGGTTTGAGGAAAGGAAGGGCTCTGCACCTGGAATGTGGGAATTGTGCAGGCACTGTTCCTGTTGCATACAGTCTCTTCCAGCATTGTTGTAAACGTGGATTGCAGAAGAGGTACATTAGCAGATAATGTCCACAATAGTCTGGAGTAGAGCTAGGCTTAGATTCAAATTCGAGATATCTTCCCACCTTCTCAGTTACCTTCCTTATAAACACTTTAAAGCATCAAAAAAAAAAAAAGGCAGGCCATATGTTCTGGGTGTTCATAAAACAGAGTATACCTTTCAGGAGAAAAAAAAAATATTGTCTCTACTTTTCTCTTCCAAATTGGTATTATTAGGGACTATGACCATATCTCTGCCACTATCAGGACTTCAGGCTGTGGGCAAATAGTCAGCCTTTCCTGTATGAGGAGGTGGACCTGCACCATTTTAAATAAATTTCCTGCTGCAGTATTATAGTAGTACTGTAGTCAAAGACCCTGGCTTCATATCACTTCCTGGAATCTGCAGTAAAACCTGCCTTAGCATAGGGACACTTCATGGACTCTGATGGGAGCAACCAAGAGAAGCCCCCAGCCACCTGCAGAGTGCCTCCACTGGCAAATAAAACAAAACAAAACAAAAACAAAAACAAAAAAAACCAACACTTGCCATATAGTGGTCTTATCGGGCATCTGTGGGGATCTGCACATCATGATCCAGAAACTTTATTTAAGAAAACCATGGTCCATCCAATCATGGTTACCATGCAGTAACATGGCCTTACGAGATTTTTTTATCTTTTGTAAATATTTTGTTTTTAGTTTGAGGTGGATGTAATTTTTTTTTTAAATTTTATTTTTATGTGGTGCTGAGGATCAAATCAAGTGCCTCATGCATGCTATGAGAAAACTCTTCCGCTGAGTCACAAATCCAGCTCCCTTTAGAGTTTTTAAACAAGAGATTAGGTATCACTTTAATCTCTGGAAGTGAATTAAAGTTTAAAATGTTTACAGGGATTGACTCTTAGCTGTGGGTGTTGTGGTTGAAGGTCTTAATGAGGTCATTGCTACAGTATTCCGTGAACATCTCAGCAGTAGAGATCCATGCACCCAGCCCCTTGGATCTCAGGGTCTGTCAGCCAGGGCTGAAACTAGAAAATTTTGGATGCAGGTCATTAAGGTGTAAGTTAGTGAGGTCATAATAACTTTTTTTTTTAAGTGGTGAAAAAAATTGTTCTTGGAGGAGAGACCAAATCAGGTCACAGATTGTAAGCCCCAACCATGCAACTGAATGGATCATAAATATTAAGATTTGTGAGCCACTCTGAGTCTCATATAATAAAGCTGAGCTGCAACCTGAGAACCCACATTTCTATCCAGTTCTCTGGTAAAACTGATGTTTGTCTGGGGCCCAATCTTTGGGATGTAGGATCAACAACAGTATGATTTAGGCTAAACTACTTGCTAAATGATAGGGGACATATGTGAGTGGTGAGAGCATGAGGTTCAGAGAATAATTCTATAAAGTGGGCGTCACTGTGCTGACCCCCACATGCTTTTCTCTTCGTGAAGAAATTAACCTTCTACCCTGCCTGCCTTAAGTGGACGTGGTAGATCACATTTATCAGTAAACTGTTATCTGCAGGAGAAAGTCAGGTATAAAATAAATGTCCATAAGAGGAAGCCATGTTACCCTAAGAAGGGAACTTTTGTGACTCTTTCCACATACCAGATTCTGAAACCCAGAGAGATAAAAATATTTTTTCCTAGCTCTAAAATCTACAAGAATTTATGGTTAAGAATCCAATTAGAATCAGTTGCATTGGCCAAGGTGACCTAAAGTTATCATAGTAGTGGGGACTTGACAGTGGAATGCCATCCAGGAGTCAGTTCAAAGTTAAGTAGTAGGCCTGTGTGGGACTCTTTGGAAACTTCTCTGGGATAACCAACAAAAGTGGATTGTATGAAAGGCACACTGTCTTTCTGCCCTCTCAGAGGACCCATTATCTACTATGAGAGTGTCATCTTTCCTTGTTTATCTATTCAATAAATTCATGCCTGTTATTCTGAGTGAAATGTCTGAAATCTTTTTGAGTTAGTTATAAGAATTAGAGTTTGAAAGGGGGCCTTCTTACTCTCTCAGTTTATATGAAGTCACCAACCTTGTATCATTAAACATTTACAAAGTTCTCATGATCTACATTAAGCTTGCTCCAGCTACACTTTCAAGATTTACAAAGTTGTATTCTCCAGCTCTTTCAGGAAAAGCCAAAAGATAGAGCTAAGATCAGCTAAGATAAATCTAAATGGTGTGACTGTCTTTTTCCTCACACTGTAGTGGTTAGGACCACCAGGAGATAAGTTTGAGCCCAGTTCCTGTGCAGCAAAGACCTTTGTTTCCCACTTCTGCATCCAAATTACCAATGAGGTTAGAATGGTCATCATCCACAGTATGTGAGGCCAGATATGAGATGTTTTCACAAGATACATGTGCATTTTCATCACTTTCAAATAAAGATTTGCATGTGTGGTGTTTTATGCTAGAAACTCACCAAAACAAATGGTAAGCCTGTGCACTGGACAACCAGAAGAATTTCATCAGAGGATCAGTTCCATCCTGTATCTCCAGCATAAGGGTCTCTGGTAAATGCTTGGCTCAATAAACCACTCTTAGTTTAGAAATAAGCAATAATCTGATCTCCACCTACAAATTCTGTTCAGCCTATTCAAACCACTAGTACATGTAGCCAATCAGAAGTTATCCCTGCTCAAGGGACACTCAAGAAACTGGAATCCATTACATGGCTTTACCTGTTCTACTCACTCAAGAAATGTATCTCAGTTGATATGGTTTTTAGTATGCATTGCAGAACTAGTAAAAAAAAATAATGTGCCTGAAACTAGAAACAAATTATTGGTTATAAATATATAACAGTAAAACAAACTAACAAAAAACAACACTTTCAGAGTTAGTTTCTCCACTGAGCAACATCCCCAGCCCCATTTTGTGTTCTATTTAGAGACAGAGTTGCTTAATACTTTGTTATTGCTGAGGCTGGCATTGAACTCAGGATGCTCCTTCCTCAGCCTCCAGAGCCACTCGGATTATAGGCATGTGCTACTGCACCTGGCCCCAAATTTGTTTTCTTTTACATGTAAAATATCTGTGGATATTTGTGACTGAGGCACATCTGACTTCAGGAATCAGTGTCTTTTCATCTCTCACTTTTCATTTTATTTTCTGGCCTCCCCTGTAGTCATAGTTGGCAATAAACTTTTCATGCTCACTTTCTATTTTTATTGGTGGCCCTCTGGAAGAGTATGTTCAGACCAGCTCAAACCCACTTTGCAGGTTATGCTATGAATTCCTGGTCTGGGTAACCTGTCTGACTCACCCCACATGGAGCGGAAAGCAGAAGGGGATTCCCAGGAATAAAACACAAGCAACTTCTGGAAGAAGAGAAAAGAGATACTGGTGATAAATAACACATCAGACTCCCTTCTGATATCCAGGGAAGCCATTGTCTATACTGTAAAGCTGAGAATCTATGTTAGTTCATGACACTGTCCAAGCACTCAGGGTTCAGAACATCTCCACTTTATAAATGAGGAGACTAGAGCTCACAGGGAGTTTAAACTTCCTGTCAAAAGCCATTGGCCTTGAAAGTGGTAGACCTCAATATGAAGACAAATCCAGACTGTTTTGAATCAGTGTTGACCACCCAGCTCAAGGCTACTCTCCATCAAGTACAAGAAGATTATCATTGACATAGAGGAGGAAGAGGGGAGGCAGGAAAGATAAAGATCCCCTGATAGAACTTCACATAGACCCTGTACTGGTAAGTTTGTTCCTGAGTTTGGGAGGTTTCCTGCCTACTAATATCTTCTAGTGGTTGATAAGCATATATATTTCCACATCACCTTCCTAATTTTGGCATTCATATTGTTTTTTTGTTCACTTATTTTTCTTAAGTCAACTTCCCTGGTATACTTACAGAAATGTCCTCAAAACCTTAAGTGTTTGTGGCAGTTTTAAACCAAAATGAGTAATGCTTGCCTCAAATAAAAATTACATTAAAATTCCATGAAAGAATTTAATAAAAGGCTAGCCATCTGTTCACCATTTAATATCATCCCACAACTGAGGTAGGGTCTTCAGAATCAATTTGAATAATTAGAGCTACCAGGTCACAGAAGAACACAAATGACCACTATGCTTCTTCTCCATATGCAGTTTTCCATTCCTGTAATTTGCTCTGCACTCTAAGAGCAAGTCAAAGGAAGTACCAGGTCCTCTAAACCAGGATTCCAGGTTATCCTACCCCAAATGTGGCCAAGTCTCCACACCTTTCCTCAGGCACTAGATCCTGGCCACTGCACCCCCTAGTTTCTGAACACATAATTTTATAGGTGTATAAATTTATTCAGGGGCCTTGGTTTCTTCCAGCACTATTTTGTGTGAACACTGTATCGTGTTGTAACTTTCATTTTACCTTTAGTGTGATTATTGCTTTAAGTGCCCTGGGAAGAAGTCACCAGGTTTGCAAGGTGTATCCAGGAAGCCAGGCAGTGCTAGGCCATGCACATCTTTTCCAACTTTTCTTCTGCCTATCTGCTGCACAAATGTCTGACTTAGACCAATTTTCAGGGAAAGACACAGAGGATACCAACCCCAGAATAAAAAAGGGACTTTGAGAGTAAGAACAAACACCAGTCACTGTGAAAAGAAAAAAAGTCAGTCCTCAGGGACCTGGTCTAACTATCTTGCACAAGCAGCTAGGACAGAGCTGTATTTGATCAATATTTCCTGATTCCTTGCACAAAGTTTTCTTTTATTCAACTGAGATTATTTCTATCACAAATGACATTGATCTCCTTTCTCTAAGGACAGAGTGTGCAAACTTCTCATTCTAAAATTGTCTAGTCTGTGGAACAGCCATGTAGTCATAATGACTTTCTCTCACCTAGGATATGAACCATGTGACCTCCTAGAAGCTAATGATCCTATAGAAATAGAAATTTAAAAAAAAAACTTGGAAAAACAAAAGGATATAGAGAGCCCCACCACACCTTGCCCTCATCCTGAAGACTCTAAGACATTTCATCCTGTGGATGGAGAAGGCTTCATGTGATTGCATAAACCAGAAGGCTGCACATAAAGTACATTTCCTTTGTCTCAGAAAGCAATATGAAGTCGTTGTGGCTTGAATTCTTTTCCCTCACAGTTGGCCACTCAGTTCCCTTCTGCTCAGCCCTGTTTCACAACTAGGTTTCAGTCTGGCTCCTCTCTCAGTGCTGGTAAGGGTCATCCTTAGGAGGTCAATGCATACCACCTGCTCAAAATCTGTACAACTACACCAGAGAGATACCTGAGTATGGGTGAGAGACACAAAGAGTCTAAGGAGTTGAGATCCCAACAATTTAAGGAGAGATATTATCCCCAAAGCCTAGACTTCCAAGAAAGTGTGGTCTTGCGAAAAGGGAAGGGAGAGGAAAGAAATCATTCCCCAATCCAGAATACTACCTCTATACTCACTTCTTGTTTTATTATTTAGCATAAGATGTTTATTATGATTATTTTTAGAATGGCTAAAAACTATAAGAAAGCCAATCACCCAATATAGCAATATGGCTGGGTATCTATGGTGCAACTACTCTACAAGCTCTTATGCAGACCTAAGAATAATGGTTTAAAAGTATGGATGGTTTATTTCAGATATTGTTCATATGTAAAAACAAATTGTTAATTGCATGTGTGATGAGATTACTACTGTGCTGGTTGATGCTGAATTTCTTGAGCAAAATGTTTCAACCCATATACAACTATAGTGGTCCTAATGAACTTCTTGCTAGTGCATACAAATATAGAAATATATGACTGAAGTATAATCCCTGTTTCCACTCAGTACCTCAGAGTGGCCTGGGATACCCAACTCTGGCCTGCATGCCCTGTATAGCTGTCCCTAAGAATTTATGCTAGGAAGCTCATCCAGGTACCAAACCTGTCCTGCTTCATAAGAGGTGCCACACCAAGAAGAATGACACAGTATTTTTCAGAGTGCATGTGGTCCTGAGGAAATTTTTTTAAAAATTTAAGGCTTGGAATGGACATTCTTATGAGAATGACTGTGTCACTGTTGCTTGGAGGTTGAGCCCTGACCCTCATCTCAGGGGGTTTACAATTCAGGATGACTATTCACAGGTCTTGCTCCTTCTCCAGTATTGTAAGAGAACTCAAGGTCACTAGTACCTGTCAAGTACCATGACCACAGTTCTCTGTGTCTGTTTCTCTGTCTCTCTTCTTGCCCATTTTTTTTTCAGCAGGATCCCACAGGGAGTCCCTTCATCAGCACTATGTAAAGCCATATTTGGCATGCTTCTTGTTAACACTGGGATGAAACTACAAGGGGAGTGTGGGTCATGTCTGCCATTGCCAAGAGTCTGTGCCAGCATTAATCTCAGCTCTTGGACCAATGTGCCCAAAAGGGGTGTGTGCATTAATTAAACCTTGAAAATTCAAGAGGATACTTACCTCAAGTTGTGACTTCCAGAGATACATTGTACACCATAGCTGGGAGCATCTTGGGCACATTGCTACCAGTCTCAGCTTGGCTTAGCTAAGGAACTGGTCTTTGGAGAAATGGCCCATCCCTCTCCTAAACATCTGAGGAACAGGCCTCATTTGGATTCACTTACACTTAATTGAGGAAGGTGTATTTTTTGTACCCAATATGTTTCATTTCTTTCTTGCTCCCTATTTGTTTTCCCTCTTCTCACCCTATATTCATTTTTTTCCATAATCATGGTCATGACAACAGTGTTAAAGTCATCCATGGACTCATGGTCATGTGTATTAAGCTTCAGAGTCATTCCTTCAAGTGAAATCTTGTCCACACTTCATAAATAAAGCAAAACTGGTTCCCAAAATGCCATAGATGCTGCTACCAAGAAGCAAAAGTCAAAAACACTGAGAAGGCAGCACCTCTAGCAATTAGAGAAATGCAAATTAAAACTACACTGAGCTACCATCTCATTCCAATTATAATGCCAATTATCAGGAATATAAGTAAAAGCAAATTTTGGTGAGGATGTGGAAAAAAAAGGAAACACTCAAACATTGTGGTGAGACTGCAAATTTGTGTAACCTCTCTGGAATGCATTGTGGAGATTCAAAAAAAGAAAAATCTAGTATTTAACACCCCCCACTTTGAACCAATTATCACATTCTTCAATATAATATAATATAATATAATATATATATATATATATATATATTATATTGTAAGAGAACATATATGTATATCATATGTGTACATATATGACTTGGTATCAGCATAATATAGTGTGACAGAGTCACATCAATGTTTATAGCAAAACAATTCACAAGAGTTGAACTATGGGACAAAGCTAGATGCTCATCAACTGATAAATGGATAGAGAAATTGTTGTATATATAAACAATAAAATATTACTCACCCATAAAGAAGAATGACTCTATTACATCTCCCAGTAATTAAATGGATATGGAGACTCTCATTGTGAGTGAAACAAGAAAAAAAGAAAACATAGGTGGAATGTTTTTGCTGATATGTGGAGGTTAAACCACAATAAATGAGAGAGGAAAAGGGGAGAAGTTCAGTAGATTATCCAAAGATACCTTCAAGAAAGGTAGAATAGATAGGAATAGGAAAGACATTAGAATGAATAATTAGAATAATTATGAATTATTGTTTTAACTGGACAAAATATCATTATTTTTCTGGTGCTGAGGATTGAACCAGATCTTTACATGTGAGGCAAGCACTTTATCAATGTAGTATATCCCCAGCTCAAAATAATTATGAATTATAAATAAGAGTTTCTATGCTTGTATAATTTTATCAAAATGGATTCTATGCCATTAAACTTAAGAATAACAACTAAAATAAATTAAAAAATAGGGAATAGGAACATGAAACAAAATTGATAGAATAAAAGTCTGATGATCAAATGTCTTTAGGTTCATTTCAGAATTTTTTGAATCTCTCCCTATGTGGAGTCTGCCAAAGGTATTCAGGCCTGAAAAGAGAAGAAGGGACTGCACCCCTTCTGCATTGATATACAGGTGAAGGGATCCAAATGAGAAGATAATCTCAAGGTCCCCCATGTTTAACTAGGGCGGAGAGGAGCAAGGTGCTTGATTATATATTTATTTAATGGCACATACATGGAGATATATATAGAACTATAAAAATCTGGAATTAGTTTCCTGGATTTACAATGAAGGCCAAATGTTTTTTTTTCCTTTAAGAAAGAAATCCTTGACCCTCTTTTAACAATAAGTCTCCTCTGTATTATATGACTTTTTGCACCCCTGATATTTGGGGAGCAAGATACAGAGCTCTCTTTTGAATCGTATCAAAACAAGCAGGCAGAGGTGAGAAGTAAGTAATGCTGTTTTTTTTTTCTTTGTAAAGTACAGAGTATCCATCTGCAATTAAGGATGCACCCCTTGGCAGGGCTTTTTTGACTGTTGTAGGAAGGCAGGTGAGCACCCAGGTCCCAGGTTCCAGGTGAGTGGCAGGAGCCAGAAAGATTACCCAGGTTTGCCTTGTTCTGTGGAAAGCTGCCATCATGTGGCCACCATAGGTATTTCTTTCAAAAAATGTCTCACCAGTGACCAAGGGAGCCCAGGGACAGCTGGATTTTACACATGCCTGTGCTCTCTGATATCTCTTCTGTGCTAATCTTCTTATTCTGCCTCCAGATTAAACCACTTAGAGAAAAATCAGGCTCTAATGCGGACATCCACATCCAAGTCTACTACAGGGCACCTGTCAAGCCTGCTGGAAGCACTCACCAATGTGGGCAAAAGGCAATGTGTTTATTTGGCACTGAATATTTCTTTTCTGTTTCTACTGTTTTTGTTTTAGCTACCTGCCCCAGGTAGCCCATGTATCAGTCAACTCTACTGGCTTTCCAGTACTTTTACAAGTTGTATTGACAACTTTTCAACAAACTGAAAGGCCATATTCATTTGCATATGTTTAAATATCTAAAAGATAAAAAGTCAGCACTCCAAAGAATGCTTTGTGATAGTCTTATTATAGGAAGTGGCCCAGGTAATGAAGCTTTGAAATCAACCTCAATTTTTTAGCATTAGAACCAAATAGAACTCTGGTAACCAGGCACACACATTCCATTGAGGGTGCATTATTCATCTCATTTAAATAAAGATGCACACGATAAAGAGATGTTTTCATGGTGTATTCAAACCTTCCAGGGTTCTAGGCACAAATATGTCCAGAGCACATTTGCATGTTGGCTCAGCCTTCACACCAGGACCTATGACTATTTATCAGAAGGCATTTATGGGTAAAAGAGAGCAGTTTAGAGAAGACCAATCCAGGCAAGTCCTCATCTGGGATCAGAGCTGGAATGTTTTTTGACATTCCCCTTCTGTGTGTGTGTGGGGGGGAGGGAAGTAATTGAGGGGCACCTTCAATGGCAGAATTAGGTTATATCAGGACATGGGTGGTAAGGTGGATATTTAAATATTGGATTCTATTTTTTTTAACTAAAATTACTATCCAAAGACCTTATTCTGTAATCCAATGTGTGGAGGTCTATGCATATATTTCATCTATTTCTAATCTGTGTATAAAATTTTTCAGTGGGAATGTCATCTTTGGAAACAGCCAGTATTAATTATTGTCCTACATGTAAATCAAAATTTTTGCCAAGCTCCTTGTAGACCATAGTAAAGCTACTTGTTAATTCTGTCTCCTGGGGAAAGAGGAAGTGCACCAGAAAACTCACAGTGATATCTGTGGTGTAAGGTTAGCTAAGCCTTCTGGAAAATTGTCTCTTCAAGAGAAAAAAAAGCTGGAGATGGCCAGAATATGCAGAACAAATACCCAAGATGAGGAATCTCCTAAACTCTAAGAATTTCACCAATTGAATCATCTACATGGACATTCCAAAAGAATTCTTGATTGTATTATTCTCCCTGACAACATAATACATGTAAATCTTCAGATTATATACGTGGAGAAATAACAGAGAAATCATTTTCTCTTTGTTGTCAGTGTTTATTGGGCACTTATAGTTCTTTTCTGTTGCTACTGTTTTTGTTTTAACTACCTGCCCCAGGTAGCCCATGTACCAGTCAACTCCACTGGCCTTCTAGTCCTTTATGAGACTTATATATGAACATCCTTACTAAGAAAGTTTTGACACAAAGAGATTACATAAACAATGGAGGTAAATGTAGTCTATTGTTTTATGGACGTGCCATACCAGAAAAGAAGTCTCTTTAGCCCCATCTGGTAAGAAGCTATGTCCTTGAATGCCTTTAGAATATTCTAGTAAGAAATTTATTTATTTATTGTTGCAGCAGGTCAGCCTTTCAATGCTATTGGAATGTGATTTGATCCAATTGTGCATTCATTCAACCAAGGGGCAGGGACAGTATATGTGTATCCTAATGGGCTGCATCAGTGTCACAGGGATCTCATAAGACAATGAATAGACTGAGTTACACAGATATTTATTTGTCCTAATTCTTGAATTTTTACATCAAGATACTTGCTGGAATGATTTCCTTTGAGACCCACTCTTTGAAATGTAGATTGCCATCTTCTGTCTCCATGTTTGCAAGACATTTTTCTGGGCTTCTCTGTGTCCTTAGAAAGTAGGTTGCTCTAAACATTAAAGCTTCAAATACGATTGATTATACCTTCTGGCACTATTTGCATATTAAGTGAACCAATTAAAATTACCAATAATTTGAAAAGAATATCCTCATTTAAGAGTCCTAACTCAGTCTTTAATGAAGAGCGAATTTGAGAATAGCTTGGTTATTTTTCAGCCAGTGCCCATGTAACATTATTCTTTGCAGCTCATAGTTCTGTTCTTCAATAGATATTTAGGCATCACTCTTACCCCTGAATTATGTCTAGCTTCTAGTATTAATTTGGCCAGGCCTGTTGTTTACTAGTACAGCTGTGGGCTTTCCCTCGTTTTTTTTTTTTTTTTTTTTTTTTTTTTTTTTTTTTTTATTGAGCTGCATTTGATATTACTTTCTCTAATGATAAATCAGTAATCACTGCTTATTTTTCTTTATTCTTTTATCAATTTTATTTACTTTTGTCTAATTAGTGGTAATCTATTACAGAATAGTCACTTTGTGATTGGTTAAGCATTATTTCAAGGTTTTCTTGTCTATCTCTAATTCAAGATATTTTTATAATGCCAGACAGGTTTTCTTTATTTCGAGATTTAAGTTGTTAACAAGAATATTTGGTATACATTTTAAAAGATTGTATTTTTAATCTAAAGACAATATTCTGAATATAAAGGTTTTAAAAATAATAATTTTCCAAAGAATCATGAAAGCTTGGATTAAAATATATTTATGCAGCCAAGTGGCTTCACTTAGGTGAATAATTTTTATGTAAGAAGATTTTGTTGTGTTTTGTTGTTGAAAGCAGATATTCCTAAGACAGTTTTCTGAATAGATTTTATTAAAATTATGAAAGTAACTGTGGCATCAACTTTTTTTCTCCCCTAATGGATCACCAATGGAATCTCCTCTTTATGCCCAGTTTGGTCATTTGTCCACCTTGACCTTCAAATACTGTTTGAATCTAGAGTATTTTTTAAGCATATTTAGCAAATATTTCCATTTTGGTTATTGAAACAGGAAAACAAACCTGAAATATATGTAAAAGTCATATTTAAAAATTTTACAAGTACTAATTACCTTAGAAAGTGTGATAAGTGCTATCACTTTTTATTTTTTATGAAAAGTAATTTAGATATACACTTTATATCAAATTCAATCATAAGAGATGCCTTTTTTGTTTGGGTGAAACAAAAAAGAAAGAAAGAAAGACTCAATATCTCATTGCCTTAGAAAATTGTTAGGCTGAGCAAATGGCAGTGCAGAGTTTTTTAGAAATGTTCTGGCAAATACCACTCAGAGTTACTGGAGATTGAACTCAGGGGCACTTAATCACTGAGTTACAACTGACCCCATTTTTGTATTTTATATAGAGATAGGGTCTCACTGAGTTGCTCAGTGCCTTGTAATTCCTGAGGCTGACATTGAAATTGTGATCCTCCTATCTCAGCCTCCTGAGCCACTGGGATTAAAGGCATGTTCCACCATGGCTATCTGTGTAAGATATTATAAATCAGTATATGCATGACATTTTTTACAAGTTTATGTGTTACTCAAAGACGTATAGCTTTTTTGTTTCTAATGAAATTCTACTTTTAATTGAAGATGGAAAGAGTCCTGCATTGCTCCTGCCCATATTGTTGACAGGAAAAATCATATGTCATCAGATGTGTTCTGTACCATCAGAGGTGCTTTTTAGCCTGAAAGATGTTGGTAACCACACTGGACAGTACAAAAATTTAAGTTCTGAGTAAGGGGTACTGAATGGTTATTGCACCCCACAATATATTTGACTTTTACCCTCACTCGAATAATGAGGTGTGTGTCCAATTTTGGGAATCACTCAGTGAGGTTGAGTTACACACTTCTGTTCCTTAGGAATCCTATCCCTTTTCACTTTGGGGGATAAAATGTTCCATGGAACTTCCCCTTGTGTGTCCCCTATATAAGAATAAAAAATTCCAGTGGCTCTCACTCTTTCCATGGAAACTAAAGGTTGGAGAGCCATCCCAAAGTGTATAACGGTACTTTTTTGTCTTATGTGCTTCTTTTACCATTTTCTTACTTTTTGAAATAGAGTTGTGAACACAGCATACGTCAACCAGCTCCATTGGATGGCAATAGGAATATTTGTCTGGAAGCCTCGTAGACATTGAAACATTGCATCAGCTTTAATTATCCTCAGTGAGTTCACAGACACAACAGGAGTGAGAGATTTTTATAGAGGGAGAGGAACCTCTTCTCCACTCCTACAACTTGTTAATGTTATCTCATGTTGAGCTTTTATGCTTACAGGTAATTTTTCTTCAGTTTGAAGAGAAACAGTAAAGTCTTATTTTCCAACTTGAAAAATTACTTAAATACCTACTAATAGTTCTAGTGGCTATTATATATTGAGGACCTCTTGAAACATATCTTTTTTAATTCCTCCAATTGGATTCTGAGGCAAGTATAATTAGTTTCCCTTACAATCCTCACAACTGCAGATTAGAGCTGATAACTTACCCAAGGGCACAAATGATGAGCTAGGATTCCAACCCAGGTCTACACACCATGCTCTCTTCTGCAACAGCCTAATTCTTTACAATTTACTCGCTAAACTTTTTTCATGCTCTTGATAATTTTTTTCTCATATTGTTTTCTTTTTCTTCTTTTGTGTAGAAGATTGGCTTTCAATTTGAAAAAAATAATTTCCAGTTTTGGCTAAAGATGGAAAGGCATTTTACTTTTACTGCTGCCCAAATGGTTTGCAGGCAAAAATCAGATGGCTTCAGCTGTGTTCTGCACCACCAGATGTTTCTTTAAAAAATCTGAAACATTTGACCAAAAGTTTATTGTGCAAAATAAAACATTTTTATGCTTGTTATGTAGGTTACATTTAGACTAACCTCAGTTTGTGTAGCAGTGTCAGTTATTGCTATAATTCAAAACTAGAATATTTTTTGATATGGTAATGGCAAGCAGCCATGGATAACCCTTAGGATTTCTAGCCTGATCAACTGATAGGATAGATCTTTTCCTGAAATGAATGAGACCCTTTTTATATTTATTTATTTATTTACTTACTTACTTGAGATACAAGGTTGTATGTGTGTGTGTGTGTGTGTGTGTGTGTGTGTGTGTGTGTGTGTTGATGGTTGTGTATGCAGTTTATTTTGGACATTTGAAATTTGAAATATATATTGCTTAGTGAATGTTTAGAGAATTGTATGTATTGAATCCAAAGTAAGCAAAGGTATCTAGGTTAATTTTGTCTAATAAAATTTAAAGATTTTTTACAAACCTTTAAAACATGTGAGGCAATAGGTCCATCTCAGGGACTCCCATTGCATCAGGCATGCTCTTATCTAGGAGTCACAGTGTTGGGTTTGGTTATATTTTGTAAAAATAATTTTTTGGAGTATATAGGGAGTTGTATAACTGAACAACAGAAGAGGACTCAGCAGTTCTAAGGGTTGCTCTTTTGTTAAGTGAGCGAGTAAACAGTGAAATGGTTTCCCAAAAACATAAGTGCCTAATGTCTGAAAATTGTGAACATGTTAGGTTACATGGAACAGGGGAATTAAAGTTGAAGAAGCAGTGATAAAATGACAAGGATGGAAAGAAGGAATAATAGAAA
This sequence comes from Spermophilus citellus, assembly GCF_964194105.1. Classification (NCBI taxonomy): domain Eukaryota; kingdom Metazoa; phylum Chordata; class Mammalia; order Rodentia; family Sciuridae; genus Spermophilus; species Spermophilus citellus. The sequence continues at coordinate 2,223,934 of NW_027673039.1, read as the reverse complement.
AAGGGAGTCTTCAAGTTAGTGTGGCAAGATTTAGTATGTCTTACCCTATATCAGATACACACTCAAATGCTGGAATCTCTTAGTCTTAACATCTTGATCAAAGGCTTTATCCCTGAGAGTCACATTTCAGTGTATGTTATGTATACACAAAGAGGGAGAGGTCTAATTCTCTTCAAGGTTCCTCTTCTCCCTCTGAAAAGGGAAAGGCTTAGCATTTCTTATGTAGTCATGTAGGAGAGGTAGTAACTGAATCCTCATACCCACCTTATAGCTGTTCTCATTTGCATTTTTGGGCTCTTACAACATTACTGTCCTAAAATTATGATTTTCATTAAAACTCTGAGGTAAGAATATTATTCTTTTTAAATATCCTGGTTATTTTATATTGGAATAACTCTGTTTCAATCTGTAAGTGTTTTCTAGTTTTTGTTTGTTTGCCTCACTCACCTCTCATGGTACTGAAATTGAACCCAGGGAATTCTATATCTACATCCCTGATTTTTTTTTTATTTTGAGAAAGAGTCTTACTAAGTTGCAGAGGCTGGCCTCAATTTTGTGATTCTTGCGCCTTTGCTTCCTGAGTCACTTGCTTTAGAAATGTGTGACACCACACCTGGCACAGATAGTTTCCTAATCTTACCTAGCCCATAAGCCTAGGTTTTGACCCTCTAAAACATCTTTCTTTTTATAAGTATATTTGGCCTGCTGATGTGTATAGCAGATATAAAGAATTGGTGCAGCTGAATGAATGAAAGGATGTGAAGGAAAGTCAGGTACTGTCTGTAAACTTCATCAGAAGAAGCAAAACTAAAAGAGTAACCAACCTCAAGACAAAAAGTGTTTAGAGCAGAAAAATATCCTGAACGAGCAAATGATATTTAGAAAAAAATGAGAATAAGATATAAAAACACGAGAATAAATTTTAGGTAATCATGGATTATATTTTTCTGAGAATATAAAGAATGCATGTTTATTTCCTTGATTTACTAAATTCAAATAGTTAATTTTCTATCATTGCATTTGCATGTTGTCTCCTAGTCTCTTGGGTCTTTCTCCTCTCCCTGATTGGGAGCTTGTATAACTCTCCAGAGTTGTAGATCCCTTAGGGTGTACTGCTACTTTATAAGGTGAAATGTTAAACTCATAATTCAAACTACGGATATCTGGGCATTATTTTAGTATCCTTAGGTCCTTCCTATAACTCTCTTAGTTTTCCCATAATTACAAACAAGAGAGTATATAATTTATGTAAATAATATTCTACAAATAATACTTGACTAAACATATGAAATAATTAATGAAGACATTATAGCATTATTTACCCAATAGAATGTTTTACTATTGCATCGATTCATTAGCAAAGTGAATAGTGGGAGATGTGTGACCTAATAACATCATTAAATGCATGACAAGGTTAACATTAAGAAATTCACACTTTATTTAGCAACAAATTACATCTGAAATGAAATATAAGTAAAAACGCATGGTGGACCATGCTGTGACCCTAGGGACATAAGAAGCTCTGCAAGTTCAAAGTCAGTCTCCATAACTTAGTGAGGCCCTATGCAACTTAGCAAACCATATCTCTAAATAAAAAGAAAAAAAATCTGAGGATGTGATTTACTGATTAAGTGCCCCTACGTTTAAGGGGCACTGAAAATTTTAAATTTTAAATTTCATATAAATCTTAAGAGACTTCTGAAATAATCAACCCTGTGTATTATTATTTCTCCAGTTGTAAAAAATGAGACTCTTTAGTAATTGTTGATTTATACTAAAATTATATCCTTTTAGGGATGCACAATTCTATACTTGTATTTCCTTATTTCTACAATATCAGCTAAAGGTGTTAAGAAAATTTTCAGCAAATGTCAAAAGCAATTACCCATTTTCTACATTTAAATGATTTTTTTCCACCTAGGTCCCAAATACTTCAAGGGATGGGCTATACATAAGAAACTTACTACAATCTTTATATTTGTCAAGGTGTTTTTGTAAATATTTTGCTGTTATCTAAGGTACACACTTTGGACAAATGCTACTCCACATTTTCTACAGATAAGAGGTCAGAAATTAAAAAATGTCAGAAATTTGAATACAGTCTTGGACACATTCTTTGGGTTTCTATATGGTAAAAATCCTCCAGTGTTTTAAAATGTTTGATCAATGGCCAAAAGCTTTGCAAAATTTTTTTCCGCATATCCTCTCACTCGTATGAATTCTGAGGTGCTGAGTAGGGTGTGAACAATTATTGGAGACTCTGTCACCTATTTTACATTTATATGATTTCTGTGCTATCATGTCTCTGGTGTGAAATAGTGTTGAACTACTGTGAAATAAGGGTTGATTCATCCTTAAAGACACTGATGCAATGTTTTAATTAGAAAACTTCTCTCCAGTGTAAAATCTATAATGTTTAGTAAGATGTGATCTTCAATATTAAAAGCTTTGCCATTCTTCACATTTTTAGGACTTCTCTCTAGTGTGGGTTCTCTGGTGTCGAGTAAGTGATGATTGTTGATTAAAATCTTTGCCACATTCTCTACATTTGTAGGGCGTCTCTCCAGTGTGGATTCTCAGGTGCTGAGTAAGTACTATTTTTTGATTAAAACTTTTGCCACATTCTTTACATTTGTAGGGCTTCTCTCCAGTGTGGATTCGCTGGTGCTGAGTAAGTGATGACTTTTGACTGAAACTCTTGCCACACATTTTACATTTGTAGGGCTTCTCTCCAGTATGAATCCTTTTGTGACAATTATGCTGTGAGATGCTATTAAGAGCTTTGCCACACTCTTTACATTTAAAGGGCTTCTCTACAGTGTGGATTCGCTGGTGCCGAGTAAGTGATGATTTTTGACTAAAACTCTTGCCACACACTTTACATTTGTAGGGCTTCTCTCTAGTATGAATTCTCTGGTAATTTTTAAGGCTTGGTTTTTGACTGAAAGCTTTGCAAAATTGTTTACATATGTAGGGCATTGCCCCAGGGTGTGTCCACTGGTGACAAATAAGATTTGAGCTTTTATTAGAAGTTTTGTCGCATTCTTTGCATTTGCATGGCATATCTCCTGTATGAACACTGTGATGTTGAGTAAAGTTCTTGAGTGCATTGCATTCTTCACATTGGTAGGTCTTCTCTGCAGAATAAATTTTTTGGTGTTGAGTAAGGGTTGAAAAACTTTTTAAGGCTTTCCCACACTTTTTAAATTTACAGGTCTCTCCTTCAGAATAAATCCTCTGATACTTAACAAGTTGTAACTTTTCACCAAAAGTGTTTTCACATTCTTTAAATTTGTAGAATTTGTCACTGTCATAGTATCTGCTGTGTTTAAAAAATATATCAAAGCATTTGCTTGCTCAATATTTTCTATACTTATAGGGCTGTCTTTCTCTATAAATTCTCTTGTATTAAGAAAGCTGTGTACTGTGGTTAAGAGCCCTTTCACATATCTAAACTTGCAGGTTTTTGTCTTGGCTATGAATATTTTAATGAATAGTAGTTTTTGATCACTGAAGCAAGACTTTCCTACATTTTTCATCTTAGTAAATTTCCTTTAGAAAAGGACTAGGAGTTCTCTATAGTCATAATTGTTATCACCAATGTAAATATACTCAAGGTAGAGACATGGCTCATTGTGTTACTTATAACATTATCTATATAGTGCACTTTCCAGAAATCTGTACCAGAATTGTCAATGAACAATAGTGGGGAAGAAGAAACTTTTTTTGTAAATATTAAAAATTGTTTTTTAATATTGTCCATTTGGGAACAAGGAGAAATTAATCATTTGTTTCAGAAAAATGGACATTTTATAAAGAAACTCCCAAAAGGATCACTTTTAGAAATATATTTTCTGTGCAAATGTTTGACGGGAATTTTAACTCAGTGATACTTCTATAATTGGCCAAGTTAAAAATTGATGCATGGACTAGATTTCAAATTTTCCACATTGACTTTCACTTAAAAAATGGCTATGGATTTATTCTTAAAATACATATAAATCTCCTCAAAATAATTGGAATACATTGAATTTTTGTTTCAGATATTAATTGTCTCTGGTGTCTTTTGGCCATAAAATTTTTATCATAAATAGGGACTACTGATTGATTTTGTCTATTATAATACAATTTTTGAACTTTACTCTCACCTATATTTTCCCATTGTTTTCTTGGTTGTAAGTAGTCAAAGTCACACTTTCCATATCTTCCCTCTCTCTCTTTTATTCCCTGCTCTGGTAAAATTTCTCAAGGATAATGAGAAGTCATGGCTGTAATAAATAAAAATAGCAAACATGTTTACTTACTGTACTGGGCTGAGTATATTTTGCAGACCTAAGAAATTACAGCAAAAAATAACATCAGCAGGAGAGTGGATTATTAAATCCAAGTCTATCATTACTGTAGAAATATATAAATCAAATAAAAATAAACACAGAAAATCACTTTGAAAATTTTCCTAATCATCTTTGTGTTCACAGTATCCAAGATGATTACATTACTATGGAGAGTAACATAGTAGAGAAAAATACATTGTGTTACACAAAGATTTTTCTCCTTCAGAATATATTTTCAAAATCTACCAACTTTCTTCTGTTTCATTAAAAAATAAAAATATGAAACGTGAATATTTGGGGACTGTTAAAAAAGGGGTTCCTGCTTACCAACAGAAAAAAACATGGCTAAATCAACTGTAAGCAAAGTTATGAATTACTCAAAGGGAATAGTCAATTATCATTTAAAAGAAGTTTACTGAAATAAACCAACACATAAAAAAACAGAATAAAAATTAGTCAAGAAATGTTACTAGTAATTAGCAGAAAATGTATGTTTAAAGACTTTCTTTAGAAAATGTCTGAAAGGGTCAGGGGTGGTTGTACATAGCAACATAGGAGGTTGAGCCAGTGGATCAAAATTTGAAAAAATGCAAAGTGCTAAATCGCCCTTAAGTTCTCTGTCAAGTACTAATAAACACATCTCAAAAAATAGGAAAAATGAAACATCCAAGCAGCTCAGTTTTCTAAGTTGTAAAGACTCAAAGTAGGTTGTAATCCAAGTTTAAAAACTCAGGATACTGAGAGCATCCAAGAGAAAAAAGATGGGTCACCTAGAAATGTGTAACTATATAATTGTGAAATCCTTAGTCAAATCTTCACAACACAGGAAGGATTTTGAGTCTATCTATATTCAAGGGATGAAAGAATAAAATTATCAACCAAGACATTATATTCACAGCTACTACCTTTCAAAAGAGAAGAAAAATGAATACTTTAAACATATAAAAATACACACACTATTCATCAACACTGGATCTGTTCTCCAGAAAGTACTAAAGGTGATCCTTCATAATAAAATGTAAGTGCACAACATCATAAGTCATATGAAATTTTAAACATTTCTTGGCAAAACAATTCTATTTTATTGTAATGATGGGTCTCCAAACATGTAATTTTGCAAAAGAATTTGAAAGAAAAAAGCATAACAACAATACTGTCAATAGGCATATATACCTGTAACAATAATATAATTTTAAAAGGACACATAAATATATTCAGTTTTTTTAATAAAGTGAAGTCAAGTTGGTACTCATACAAAGTATGAGTAGGAGATTCTTCATTTTTAGAGTTTTTTGTTGGCAAATGCAAGATTACAAAATTCTGATCAAAACAAAACTTGGATATCTGAATTAACTCTAAATATTGTAACTGTAGGTAGTCTACAGGATACTCTAAATCTAAGAACACACACATACTGAAAGCAAAAGGATATAATAATGACACATACAAAAGTGATCGAACAAGACCTGGGCTGTCTAAATTATAGTACACAAAACATAGTTTAAGACAGTTATAGGACATAGAAGACTTTTTAAATTAAAAAAAAAGAAAACTTTGAAAAGAGGCAAAAGAGAGAAAAGGACCCTTTCCCTAGGTTCTGAATTAAGAGTAAATACATTCGCTACATACTTCATACTTCCCAAACACACAAAGAAAACACTGAGAGGGTTGAATGAAAACAAATAATCACTGTGATACTAAGAGACATGAATCCCCACTTACTGAAAAGGGAAATACAGTGAAGCAAAATGGTAATTGCAAAGCATAAGACTTTGAAAATATTTTGAAACTACTATAGACTTATAGAATCCCTGTTCTTAAACTCAAGTGAGATATTATGCTGGTTAGATCAATTTTATATATTAAAACAAAGGTTAATAAATATTTAAGTGATAGTTATTTTGTAACCAACATGGAATAAATATTTGAAGTCAAAAGTGGTAGGGATTTTCAAAAATCCCTAAATATGTGTCAGTTGATAGAACACTCTTCTGCATGCTGTTGTTCAAAATTGAAAGGTTAAATTTAAAGATGTTTATACTACTTAAAGTTAACTAGAGGCTCCATGTAGTATTCATCAGCCTCCCACAGTTATTTATTTTTTTTGCAGAGAAATCTATCCTTTAAATTGTATGAATATCCCCCAAAATACAAATAAGACTATTTCCCTACTTAAAAAAAATATACTAAGTGTTACAGCATTCAATTGTAAATGCAAACATGGAGTCAGGTAGACGGAGTTCTTAGTGAGTGTGGCAATAAGCCCTCACATCAATAGCAAATTAAAAACATTGCACACCAGTGTTGTTACATTGTTATTCAACAGAGCCATCATGGGGGACACAAACCAAATATCCCTTGAAAAGAATGATGAGCCATATTCGAATATAGAAACTATAGAACTTTAAAGTCAAAGAATTTATTCTAATTATATATTTTACAAAATGTGTGTACACTAGGTTAACTGAAATGTCACAGAAAGAATACTGCAGAATTCTACGAACATGACATCTCTAAACTAAAAAAGAAGCTTTCTGAACAAAAGAGAATAGTTTTGTGATGAGGAGACAGAAATGAGCCATTGCTTTCTAGGCATTCTTTAGTTTTTTTGAGATGTAAACTTTGTAGAGATATATTGCATAATAATTTGAATTAATGATACTGAATTGTATATTTAAAATTTTGGAGACAGTAAGTTTTATTTTGTGGTTTTGATTACAATGAAAATTAAAAGATAAAGAGAATTGCAACATTTCTCAAAGCTAAGTTTCAAATAATGTGGTCTTTATCCTATAAATAAGAACAAGCTCATCCATATACAAATGATGGGCATGCATGTAATCTCAGCTACTAGGAAGTCTGAGGCAAGTGAATTGCAAATTCAAGACATCCTCAATAACTTAGTGAGAAACTCTCTCCAAATATGAGTGAAAATGAGCTTGAGGTGTAGTTCAGTATGAGAGTATCACTGCCATCAATACCCATTACACTTATACATAGAAAACTTCAATTTCTACGTACATGGGCAGAAGGAAAACCAATCAAGATAAAATACAAAAGTCATGGATAAAAGAGGCTTAATATTTATACAAGCAAAAGCACATATAATATTTTTGGCAATACAAACAAGAATCGTACATATCTTACTTTGTGAAGCAATTAACTGATATGAGGAAACCCAGTCTATAACATGGAACTTACAGTACACAATTTAAAAAAGAAAAAAAAAACAAAAAAATTGTAAATATCCACAGATGTATTATTTTACAAATCCTCTAACTCAAATAAAACTTACACCATCTCTCAAAACAGCAGTCTTTGTTCAACTTGACATTCATTCCATGGCAGATAATTTCACAGAAAATCCATTACACATATCAGAAAGAACACTGATAAGGAAATTTTAGTGAAAAAAATGTACAAATAAGATTAGTGAAACTGACTTATGATAGTAATGTATTACAATGGGTGGACCTAGAGGTCTCCAGAAATGTGCAAAGCTTTCCTGCAAATAATGGAAGAAGGGCTGGAATTGTAGATTAGTGTTAGAGAGCTTGTCTAGCATTTGTGAGGCCATGGGTTCAAATCTCAGCACCATAAATGGATAAATAGGAAATTCATTAACAACTAAAAATATTTTTTTTAAATTATGGAAGAGCTGTCAGATAATATTGACACTCACAAGGTAAGGGGAGTGTTGTTAATTTGAATGTATGGAGACATTACTGGAAAAAAAGCAGGATACTACATAATTTTAAAGCACAAAACACAGGACAGGTTTTTTGATAATAACAAGATAAAGAATTCAAAGCTTCTCAAAAATATTTTCTGCTGGATAATTTCTCAATGAACCTTTTTGAATTTGGACTTCCTCCTCTACCTCAACTATGTCCTCTACTATATGTGGGCCACAGGATTTGACATCGCTGCATTCCTCTAAGGCAACCATGTTTCAAGTGAAAGATATATATAATGCCACAAAAGGAAAACATTAAGGATGAAAGGAAACATCATTAACATTTTCTTGTCAGAACAAAGAACTACCCCATCTTTTTTATTGAAAGCATAAATCTGCAACACATTCTTGTGGAGAAGTTCCCAAAAGAAATACTTCAAGGGAAGAAAACTAAATAGTGATAATTAGGAATTTTTAAGGAAAGTTATGCTCACCCACAAAGACTAGGTTGCTGTAGTTCTCCAACATCACTTCTCTATATAAATTTTTTTGAGCAGGATCCAGGCATTCTCATTCCTCATTAGAGAAATCAATAGCCACATCCCCGAATGTCAATGGCTCCTGAAATAAAAATTGTTAGATCAATGGAACATGGACCAAACCATTATTCAGGTTTAATTTGAATTAAGAGTTAGTAGAACTGACTGTCATGTAGGAGAGTGACTTTAATTATGTAATAAGATACTTCCCATTATGTAATTCAGATGAAAATACATAAGTCTAAAAATAGTATATATATATTCCATAACAGAGTGAAATGAACTATATATATATTAATCCAAGCAGTGAATAAAAGCCCAACCCCTAACTTTTCTGCCATCATTGAATGTGAAATTAGGTGGACATTTCAGATGCAAATCAGACTTGTCAAAGATATTCTCATAAGGTGATTGTGCACAAGGGAGACAAAAAGACTGGTAAAAAAATTTTTTGAAAACAGTCTGGTTCCTATTCTCTCTGCTTTCTATCCACGAGATAGATTGAAATCCCCAATACAATTAGTTTCAAGTATCATCCATGACACATTCCCAATGTGTAAAATATCCAAAAAATATTAATGTTTGGAGACATGTAAAGTGACATTTCCAACTTGTGAAAAGACAAACTTGAAATATTTCAAGTTCTATAAGCAGTTCAATGAGTGAATCAATTTGGTACAATAGAATTAACAATGGGTTACAGAAGACTTCAAGGAGGAGATTAAAATTTTCTTAGAGGTAAACAAGAACATAGACACAACATATCAAAATCTCTTGGACACTATGAAAGCAGTACTAGGAGGAAACTTCATTGCATGGAGTTCATTCCTTAAAAGAAGAAAAAGTCAATCATTGATCTCATACTTCATCTCAAAGCCCTAGAAGAACAAATCAACAGCAAAAGCAGTAGAAGGCAAGAAATAATTAAAATTAGAACAGAAATTGAATTAAAAGAAACAATTAAATCTTGACAAATTTGGTTCTCTGACAGACCCCTAGCTATGCTAATGAAAAGAAGGAGAGAGAAACTTCAAATTACCAGCATACATGATGAAAAAGGCAATATCCCAACAGACACTACAGAAATAGAGAGGATATTTAGAAATTATCTTGAAAATGTATACCCTAATAAAATAGAAGATATTGAAGACATCAACAAATTTCTTAAGTCATATGATATGCCCAGATTGAATCAGGAAGACATACACAATTTAAACAGACCAATATTAAATGATGAATTATAAAATGCCATCAGAAGCTTACCAACCAAGAAAAGCCCACCCCAGATGGATACACTGCTGAGTTAATCAAGACCTTTAAAGAAGAAATTCAAAAATACCAATACTCTTCAATTTATTTCAGAAAATACAGAAAGAAGCAGCACTTCCAAACTGTCACCCTGATCCCAAAACCAGACAGGGACAAATGAAAGAAAGAAAATATCAGGCCAATATCTCTAATGAACATAGATGCAAAAATTCTGAATAAAATTCTGGCAAATTAAATACAAAAACATATTAAAAAGGTCATGTACTATGATCAAGTGGGGTTTGTCCAGGGATACAGGGTTGGTTCAACATATAAAAATCAATAAAGCTAATTCATCACATCAATAGACTTAAAAATCATATGATCATATCAAGAGACACAGAAAAACCATTTGACAAATACAGCACCCTTTCATGTTTAAAAAATTAGAAAAACTTGAGATAACAGGAGCATACCTCAACATCATACTGGCTCTCTACATTAAGGCTAAAGCCAACATAATTCTAAAGGGAGAATAACTAAAGGCATTCCCTCTAAAAACTGGAACAAGATGGGGATGCTCTCTCTCAGCATTTCTATTCAACATATTTTTTGAAACACTGGCCAGAGCAATTAGACGATAGAAATTAAAGGAATAACTACAGGAAAAGAACTTAAATTAGCACTATTTGCTGGCAATATGATTCTATCCCTAGAAGATCTCAAAACCACCACCAGAAAACTTCTGGAACTAAAAAATGAATTCAGCAAAGCAGCAGGATATAAATTTAACACACATACAGAAATCCTTTTTTAATACCAGTGACAAAGCCTCAAGAAGGAAATATGAAAAACTACCCCATTTACAGTAACGTCAAAAAAAAAAAAAAACATAAGATACTTGGGAATCAACTTAACAAAAGATGTGAAAGATCTATACAAGGAAACCTACAGAACCCTAAAGAAACAAATCAAAGAAGACCTTAGAAGATGGAAAGATCTACCTTACTCTTGAATAGGCAGAATTAATATTATCAAAGCAACCATACAACCAAAAGCACTACACTGATTTAATGCAATTCTGATCAAAATCCCAATGACATTTCTCATAGAAATAGAAAAAGCAATCATGAAATTCATCTGGAAAAATATGAATCCCAGAATAGCTAAAGCAATTATAAGTAGGAAGAGCAAAGCAGGTGGTATCACTATAACAGACATTAAACTATACTACAGAGCAATAGTAACAAAAACAGCATGGTATTGGCACTAAAACAGGCCGGTAGACCAATGGTACAGAATAGAGGACACATAGACTAACCCACAAAATTACAATTATCTTACATTAGACAAAGGTGCCAAGAACATGCATTGGAGAAAAGATATCCTCTTCAACAAACGGTACTGTGAAAACTGGAAATCCATTTTCAAGACAATGAAATTAAAACCCTATCTCTAACCATGCAGAAAACTCAACTCAAAGTGGATCAAGGACCTAGGATTTAAACCAGAGACTCTGCATCTAATAGAAGAAAAAGTAGGCCATAATCTTCATCACATGGGGCTAGGCCACCCCAACTTCCTTAATAAGTTGCCTATAGCACAAGAATTAAAACCAAGAATCAACAAATGGGATGGATTCAAACTAAAAAGTTTCTTCTCAGAAAAAAATTGGAGGTGAAAAGAGAGCCTAAATCCTGGGAGTAGATTTTTATCCCTCACACATCATATAGAGAACTAATATCTAGTATATAAAGAACTCAAAATGCTAAGAACCAAAAACCCCAATAATCCAATCAACAAATTGGCCAAGGACCTGAACAGACACTTTTCAGAAAATGATGTAGAATCAATCAACAAATATTTTTTTTTAAAAAAGTTCATCATCTCTTGCAATTAGAGAAATGCAAATCAAAACCACTCTAAGATATCATCTCACTCCAGTCAGAATGGCAGCTATCATAAAGACAAACAACAAGTGTTGGCAAGGATGTGGGGGAAAAGACACACTCATATGCTGCTGGTTGGACTGCAAATTGGTGCAAACAACATGGAAAACTGTATAGAGATTCCTTCAAAATCTGGGAATGAAAACACCATTTGACCCAACTATTCCTCTTCACAGACTATTCTCAAAGGACTTGAAAACAGCATACTACAGAGTCACAGCCATGTCAATGTTTATGGCAGCACAATGCAGAATAGCAAACTGTGGAGCCAACCCAGATGCCCTTCAGTGGATGAATGGATAAAAATATGGGCCATATATACACAATGCAATTTTACTCAGCAATAATAAAATCATGGCAATTGCACGTAAATGGATGGTATTGAAGAAATGAAGTTGGCAAAGCCAAAAAATAACTGTTGAATGGATTCTCTGATATAAGGAGGCTGACTATAGTGGGGTAGGGAGGGGGAGCATGGGAGGAATAGATGAATTCTACATAGGGCAGTGGGGTTGGAGGGGAGGGGATGAGGCAGGGGATTAGCAGTGATTGTGGAATGGAAAATCAAATACAAGAAACTTACAAGATAACAAATGTACAAAAATCACAATAGATACACACCAAGGCACTTCATGATGAAAATGCCTAGCATACAGGAAAAGGAGAGAATTTTAAAAGCACAAGAGAAAGAAATCAGATTACATATGGGGAAAACAAATTAGGATCTCTGATTTCTCAGCTGAGACCCTGAAAGCTACAAGATCCTGCAACAACATATACCAAGCTCTAAAAGTAATGGATGCCAACCAAGAATCATGCCCAGCAAAGTTAAATTCTGATTAGAAATCAGATTTCAATTTGGACATGTTATTTTTATGACAAAATAAACACCTTCCATGATACACAAAAGTTAAAAGAATATACAACTAGAAAGTCTGCACTACAGAACATCCTTGGCAAAATATTCCATAAGGAGAAAATGAACAATAAAAATCAGAAAAGGGAGTTATCACTCTAAAGGAAAAATCTACAAAGAGAAACAAAGTCAAGTTAACCAAAAATAAACAAAAATAACTGGGAATACAAATCATGTCTCAATAATAACCCTGAAAGTTAATTTTCAAAACTCAGCAATCAAAAGACAGACTGAAAGATTGGATTTTTTTAAAAAAATACCCAACATATGCTGCCTCAAAGACACTCATCTCAAAGGAAAAGACACATACAGAGACTGAAGGTGACAAGTTGGAAAAAAAATATATCACTCGGGCTGGGGCTTTGGCTCAGGGGTAGAGCACTGGCCTAGCATGTGTGAGGCCCTGGGTTTGATCCTCAGCACCACATAAAAATAAATAAAATAAAGGTATTGTGTCCATCTACAAAAAATAAATATTAAAAAACATACCATTCACATGGACTGTGGAAGCAAGCAGGGGTTTCCATCCTTATGTCAAATAATGCAGACTTCAAGTGAAAGTTAATCAAAAGGGATAAAGAAGGACATTACATACTGCTTATGGGAACCATACACCAACAAGACAGAATAATTAAAAATATTTATACTCTGAACAATGGAGCATCTATGTTCAAATAAACTCTTCTCAAGTTCAAGGGCCAAGTAGACCACAAGACAATAATTCTGGGTGACTTTAACACACATCTTTTACCCCTGGATAGATCTTCCAAACAAAAGCAAAACAGAAACTATTGAACTCAATAATAAAATCAATAACTTAGATTTAACTGACATACATAGAATATTTCATCCTTCAACAAGTGAATACACTTTCTTCTCAGCAGCACATGGATCCTTCTCTAAAATAGACCACATATTATGTCACAGGACAACTCTTAGCAAATACAAAAAAAGTAGAGATGCTACCATGCATTTTATCAGATCATAATGGAATGAAATTAGAAAAGAAATGATAGGGCTGGGGATGTGGCTCAAGCGGTAGTGTGCTCACCTGGCATGCATGCGGCCTGGGTTCAATCCTCAGCACCACATAAAAAGATGTTGTATCTGCCAAATACTAAAAAAATAAATATTAATATTCTCTCTCTCTCTCTCTCTCTCTCTCTCTCTCTCTCTCTCTCTCTCTCTCTCTCACTCTCTCTCACTCTCTCTTTAAAAAGAGAAAATAAATGATAAAAATAGAAACTACTGCAACACCTGGAGACTAAAAAATATGCTACTGAATGAACAATGAGTTTCAGAAGACACCAAAGCAGAGATTAGAGGTAAATGAGAACACAGATACAATGTATCAAAATCACTGGGACACTATGAGGACAATACTAAGAGGAAAATTCATTGCATGGAGTACATTCCTTAAAAGAAGAAAAAGTCAATAAATGACCTAAATTACAACTCAAAGTCCTAGAAAAAGAATGAAGCAACTCCAAAAGCAGTGAAGTACATAAAAATAATTAAAATCATAGCTGAAATCAATGAAATTGAAACAAAGAAGCAATTTAACAATTGACAAAATGAAAAGTAGATTCTTTGAAGAAGTATATAAGATATATAAACCCTTATCCATACTACTGTATAGGAGGATAGAAAATCTCAAATTACTAAAGACCATGATGAAAAAGTAAATATCACCATAAACACTACAGAAATATAGAAGATAATTAGAAATTATTTAGAAAATTTGTACTCCAATAAAACAGAAAATGTCAAAGATATCAAAAAAATGTTTAGAATCATGTGACTTACCCAAACTGATTCAGGATGATATACACAAGGTAACCAGATCATTTATCAAGCAATGAAATAGAAGACACATTAAAAAAAAACTCAAAAAGCACACAAGCATGCACACACGAACACACGCACACAAATAAATAACCCAATCAACAAATGGGTGAAGGACATGAACAGACAATTCTCTGAAGAGGATACACAATCAATCAACAAACATTAAAAACCGTTTATCTCTATCAATCAGAAATACAAACCAAAACTACTCTAAGATATCATCTCACTCCAGTAAGAATGGCAGCTATTATGAAGACAAACAACAATAAGCATTGGTGAGGATGTGTGGAAAAAGGCACACTCATACATTGCAGGTGGGACTGCAAATTGGTGCAGCCAACATGGAAAGCAGGCTGGAGATTCCTTGGAAAGCTGGGAATGGAACCACAATTTGACCCTGCTATTCCTCTTCTTTGACTGTACCCAAAATACCCAAAAACAGCATACTACAGGGACACAGCCACATCAATGTTTATAGCAGCACAATTCACAATAGCTAAACTGTGGAGTCAACCTAGATGCCCTTCAGAGGATGCATGGATTTTTTAAAAAATGAGGCATATATACACAATGGAATATTACTTAGCATTAAAATAGAACAAAATCATGGCATTTGCACATAAATGGATGGCAATGGAGAAGATAATGCTAAGTGGAGTTAGCCAATCCCCTCCCCCCAGAAAAAATGTCCAATGTTTTCTCTGATATAAGGAGGCTGAATCAGTGGGTAGGGAGGGGGAGCCTGGGAGGAATAGATAAATTCTAGATAGAGCAGAGGGGTGGGAGGGAAAGGGAGGAGGCAGGGGATTAGCAAAGATGGTGGAATGTGATGGTTATCATTATACAAAGTGCATGTATGAAGACTTGAGTCGTGTGTCAACATACCTTATATACAAACACAAATGAAAAATTGTGATATGTGTGTTAAGAATTGTAATGCAAAAAACTTACATGTATAATGACATAAATTGATGTGCCCATACTTTATATACAGAGATATGAAAAATTGTGCTGTGTGTGTAATAAGGATTATAATGCATTCCACTGTTGTCGTGTATTTTAAAAAATAAAAAATTTTAAAATATATAAAAATAAATAAATAAATAAATCATGACCTAAAAAACATTTGAAAAAAGAAAGGAAGAAAGAAATTGTGAGATAGGATGCATGTGGTGCTACACACCTGATACATCCAGTGGTCTGGAGGCTGAGGCAGGGGGAACACAATTGTGAAGCTAACCCCAGCAACGGAGTGAAACCCTGCCTAAATTAAAAAAAAAAAAAATAGGCAGTAGTAATTTTAAAAAATTAAATTAAAAAAATTAAAATTTAAGTAAAAATGTAAAAATGGCTGAAGATATAGTTCAGTAATAGGACACCCTGGTTCCAACCCCCAGTTTTACAAAAGGAGAAAGAACAACAACAAGAAAGGTTTTTTTCCAAAGTTACAGAAAATAATATTTTAAAATCTATAAATAATTGTATATATGAAAACAAAAATTCTATTCATCAAATGAATCCATAAAAGAGTACAAGGAGAAATGACAGATAAGAAACCAATTGCCTCACCTTTAACCAAACACTTGTAAGAAAGGAGAACAGACTGAGAGAAACGCAGGCAAGAGCCGTGAACAGCCCCTTCAAATAGCAGGTATCTAAATGTCCCATCCTCACAAAGAAATCAACGTCTTTAGAAAGAAGAGACTGTACAATAAACTCACATTGTATACACAAATTGAGACAGTGTTGAAGAACATGTGGGGTTATCATGAAGGCAAATTGGAGTCTGAGCCCCCCTCACTATTCATTTGTGGAAGCTGTTTTGCTAGGGAGCATCCAAGGCTCCCAGAAACAGACATCGAAATTACAGCACCTGTTCATATGGGGACACAGCATGCTCTTCCAGAGCCAAGACCTGGGGCCTGGTGACAGAGGATGTCCATTTGGAAATAGATAAATAATAAACTATGGAAAATAACAATTTCTGTCAGTCAGCCACATTTTGTTTGCCATTTGGCATACAGTTTGACAAATACTATGAAACACTGTCAGTTTTATTTAGATGTCACATAAATGTTGCATTTCACACATACTCATACTGACAAAATACATCTTCAGAATAAAAAAAAATGCAAATGAGCACATAACAGACTGAATTATACACACTGGGAACAGATAGGACTCCTCATGATAAAGAGCATATCTTCCGTCAGGTTCATCTAGGATAACACCCCATCAAAATTTCACCATGATTTCCTTGTAATTGAAAAAGGGACCAAAGCAAACAGTTTGAAAATTCTCCTGGGAGGTTAAGTTGATATGCAATTAGCCAAGAATTCTGAACTATAAGAGCAAAAGCAGGAGCTATCAATACCAGGCACTAATGCATATTATAAAATCATCATATTGCAGTGATTTTAGGACCAAAAAAAATCACAATGCAGAAATTTCATAGATGACTCCATATGTATGTAAATGTCATTATTAAGTGCAATGAAAAGGCCTAGATAAATGCAACAATATCCAGCAGATGATTTGATATGAATGAACAAGACAACCCAGCATGAAGGGAGGTGTGGGAACTGGAGGCGCAGAGCACTGGTAGGGCTTGGGTGCAAGACATGCGTGGTACTGTATTACAGTCCAGCACTCCAAAGAAGCGCATATTGAGTAGGACTATGTTTCAAAATTATACCAGAATAGGAGGCTACTGGATTCTCTCCACACATGGATACACCAAATAAATACCTACTTCTGTTTTGAGTCCCTCTGAAATAAAGTTATACATGGATTGAGAGACCTATGCATTGGACCACTGAGAAAATATCTACCATCTGAAGGGCAGGCAAAGTTGGGGTGCACTTGGGCATTAGTCCTGCCTTGAGCAATGTGCCACATAATTGGGACAGAGTACCCCAATCCAGTGTCACCCAGGGTAGAGGAAGACTTATCGGGGTCACAAATGGAGCACATGGGACACTAAATGACTTGTATCTGGAAACACAATTTGTCTGGTGCTCATAGAAGAAGGATCTGGATGTACACAAGTATCAGGATGAGAGGAAAGGGGTGGTTTTTTATGGCTGTGGTGGGTCATGAGCTTTATCCATGGGACCAGGGCAGAAGGGGAGTGAGGTTTCAAGGGTCCCAGTTTATCCCTTCAAGAGATTTGCCAGCATGATCTGCAAACTGTGGTTGCTAACAGTTGAGCTTCTCCCTAGCCAGTCCCTAAGGGTAGACAGGACAAATGCAGTCCACCCAGCAGCCCTGCGTGAGCCCTCTCACCACTACCTCAGTAATAACTCCAGGCCTGAACAGTTCTTTCTGGAAGGAGTATGACCAGGCACTCAGGGTCCCAACATTTTTCCCCATCTCATGGGCTCCATCCTAATCCACCAAGCTTTGGGAGCAATGGCAACTGTGCATGTGCATATCTCCCTGGATCACAAAGTAGGGGCTTCACATTGATGTCTGAGTATTTCCCTGTGCTACAATCCATGCCAGGAGTGAAGCAAAAGGGGTCAAAACCCTGTTTCTTTCTAGAATAGGCTCACACCACCTTCCTGAAGTTAGCACAGGAAGCCTGGTGTCTAACCAACAGGAATTCAGTCACCAGCTAAGTAGGAGAGATTCTACAGCCTGAGTCCAGCTGTGGGAAAGGCTCCTATCAAATAGGCAAAGGAACCAGTCCTCCAACGACGTGGGTATGGAGAAAGAGACCCTCTCATATAGGGCTAGAATATCAGTTTAGTGCAGCCATTTTTAAAATAGCATGGAGTTCTTTAAAAGGTAACAACCACTCTGGATGCATTTCCCAAGGAACTTGAACCACTGTGTTAATAAATGGCTGCATGCCCAATGATGTTCAAGTATCCACAGGAACAAGGATGAGGGAACATCTGAAGTGGCTTCTGGATAAGGAGACTCCTCTTAGCCACAGGGCCATCACCTACTCCCCTGAGAAACTACTTCCCCTAAATGCACCTGCTCATAGGTCCAAAGGTGGCTGATATTTACCAGATGCTCAGGAGACCTCAGATGAGCCAGGTGTGGGATCCTCATGTCAGGCAGAGCCAAACCAGGACCAGGAAAATATCACAATGGGCATGAGACCCCTAGGAAATGCAGTCCACAGGGAGGAACCTCAGCCCAAAGACATTCTGACAAGGTGTCTGGCCTGGGAGAGAAAGAGGGAGTACACATGCATACATGCATACACACACACACACACACACACACACACACACACATTTTTACTGGAAATGGGGACAGGGGACTTGAATTTTAGGAATTCATTGATACATGTGTACAGCTTTCATCTGGGAGACAGAGTTCTGGATCTGACATTTTGCTTCCCTTACATTTAGAAGTTTCAGGGGGACCCAGGCAAGAGAGCACACACCTGTAATCCCATCCACCCAGGAGGCTGAGGCACATGTTCAAGGCCAGACTCAGCCTCTGTCTCAAGATGAATAATAAAAAGTAGGAGAGATGTAGCTCAGTGGGAGAGGAGTTCTGCATTCAATCCACTATGACCCCCTGCCCCCCAAAAAAGAAAAGCTCAGGAGGAAGAAAAACCTGAGACCCCTGCAGATCCCAGCCCCCTTGGGTAGGAAAAGGGCCCACGGAGTTGTGATTCTCATGGTCCCAACACTCTGAAATGCACCACAGAAGAAATTCAGGGAGGAGACTTGAGCTGCCAATTTGCACAGAAGATACCCATCTGTTCAATAATAAGAATAAAAAGAATCCAACATCTTTAGAAACCCAAGAATGTAAACTAAAACCCTATCAGAGAGAAAAATAAAGATATCAATGAAGATAAGAAACAAAAGAATTCTACTAAACTCAAGGAGTTTAAGTGCTTCTTAATTATTTGTGGAAACTGTTTTGCTATTAAAGACACATGATAGTCCCCCACTGCAGGGACTTGCTGCAATCAGTTCATATGACTGGGATAATACATTAATAATCATGGTACATTCAGCTTAAAAATAATATAAAATACCATGGGTAAGTTTTACATGGGTGCCATATGCATGTGGTATTATGTGTAACTATGATGCACTAAGAAACAATCCAGCATGCTTTACTCTTAATGGAAGCCTCCAGTCCTAAAATTCATCCATAGTTAAATATATGTAAACTTAACCAAGAAACTTTAGAATTATAAGAGCAAAAAATTATCAAAGAAAAAAAGTAATAATAAGAAGTTATTACCTAATACGTGCATTGTGAAGCTGTTCTGTTACAATTGTCATCAAGGAATCACGAAGTCAACAGAGTCCACCCACGAACCCACGTGGTTGTAAAAATCATACACTTAATTGCAACGGAAATGTCATTATAAATCAAACCCTAACAAGGCCAATCTCAGCAACTTAGCTAGACCAGCAGGCAGAATAAAAACTAAAAACTACCAGGGAGAGAGCTCAGTGGTAAAGCACCCTTCTGTAACTACAAAAGAAAAAAAAAAAAAACAATAAACTCCACAAAACTAGCTTAGGAATAGGCAAGGTCCCTATTCACCTCAGCTTCCCTCCTGCAGGAAAATGGTGTTTGGAAATTTGAATTTTTGGGGGGGAGGGGGGTGCTGGGCATTGAACTCAGGGGCACTCCACCACTGAGCCCCATCCCCAGCCCTATTTTGCATTTTATTTCTAGGCAGGGTCTCCCTGAGTCTCTAAGTGCCTCACCCACTTGCGGAGGCTGGCCTTGACCTCTAAATCCTCCTGCATCAGCCCCCACCCCCAGCCGCTGGGAATGACAGGTGTGTGCCCTTGCCTGGCTTGGAGATTGGATTCTTCTCCTGGTCCCACCTGTCAATCACCACAGCCCAGAAAGACGCCAGGCTGCCTTGCTCACCTGCCAGATAGATAGGACTTGAGCAGGGGCTGAGGCTGCCCCAGGGGATGCGGAGGCTGCCAGGAGTCTCCGCCACTGTCACGCTCCCCACCTGGCTGGCCAGGGGACAGAGTGGCACTGTCCCCAATGGGCTCAGGCCTGTGGTTGCAGAGAGCCCCCGAAGTCAGTGTCGGCCAACTCGGGTTCCCCCCACAGCCGGTCCTGCCAGACAGACTCCCTGCCCTGCCTCCCTCCGAGCCTCCCTGTCCAGGTACCAGGTACCACTGCACGCTCACCATCTCCTGGTGCCTAGCAGCCAAGCCTGCCCTGGGGAGCTTTGGCTCCTGCATGGCAGGGCCACCTGGGATCCTGGGCACAAGAGAAGCCTGGAGTCCAACTGAGGAATCCGAGGGGAACCGCAGACAGCAGAGATATAAATCCCACTCCAAACACGGAGGCCCGCCCCCTGCTCGCTGGCTACACTCAGGATTGGACAGCGCTCAGCACGGGGGCTTCTGATTGGACAGGGCATCAGTCAGTCTCCGCTCTCCCCAGTCTGAGCCCAGCGAGCCTTCTTTTTGAGTGACAGGGGGGTGATATCCGCTCCAGGTGAGGAGGCCAGAATGGCAGGGTTTGGGTGCAGCTTGTATTCTTTTCCTTTTGAGGTCTGGGCATTGAGTCAGGGTTATGGTGACCAGAATTCTAAGTTCTGTTGGGTTTTGATGTTAGGAAATTGAAGTCATTTCTTGAAAGTTTCATCACCTGGGCCTCCTCCTATAATAAGACCACCCAGAGCGTCTTCGGGGTGCTGACTTATCCTTTGTTCATCTGTGCAAAATTTTCCAAGAAGAATTGGCCTTTCCCCTGAGGGAACTGCCCAGTGCATCCCAACAAGCGCTGGTGGAGGCTCACTGGGGGCCTGGCAGGCACCCTGGAGGAGTTAACCACCCAGTTGGCAGCGAGAGAGCTGATGTTCCTCCAGCTGAGTTGAATCTATCTCGAGCCCACATTGAGGCTGGAGTCAGAGTAAGGAGATCAGCATAGAAGACACCCCCAGAATGCAGACCTGGTAAACCCCAGCTGCACCAGGGCTCCTGCACTCTCTGATGAACTGGGGGTTGAATTCAGAGGCCTCGACCTCTGAGCCCCTTCCCCAGCCCTAGTTTGAATTTTATTTAGAGACAGGGTCTCACTGAGTTGCTTAGCACCTTGCTTTTGCTGAGGCTGGCTTTGAATTCGCCATCCTCCTGCCTCAGCCTTCTCAGTCACTAGAATGACAGGCGTGTGCCACTTTTTTTTTTAACCTGTGGTGGCCACAGTATAACAGCCTTGCACAGATCAAGGCCACTCTGGTTCCTGACAGTCCCCTGGATCCCAGGCAATGGGTTCCTGCCTCCTCCTAAAACCAAAGACCCCCCTGCCCAGGTGTGCATCCTTAGTATCAGCTGAATACTCTGCACTTGACAAGAAAAAAGAAACAACAACAACAACAAAAGACAGACCCTACCTGCTTGTCTTGATGCAAACCAAGTCCATGTGTTGCCAAAGAGAGCTCTAGTCTTGTTCCCCCAATTCAGTGGTGCAAAAAGTCACATAACACAGAGAAGACTTCTCATTAAGAGGGGCTCAAGGGTCTCTCTCTTTAAGGAAAAACAATTTGCATTTGATCTGGAGTCTAGGAAATCCAATTCCAGGTTTTCCTAATTTGGTAAATAACTCCATAGACTGGAATGCACCCTGCTCCTCTCTGCCTTTGTTAACCATAGAGGCCTGGGGATTACTTGGCCCCTGGGACCCCTGCACTTGCATATGAATAGGGGGGTCCTATCTTCTCCATGCAGTGCCCTGAACCTCCACCTTCCCATAGGCTCCAACACCTTTGGCAGCATCCAATGCGGGAGTGGTTCAGAAAATTCTGGAATGTACCTAAAGACATTTCCTTATCCGGCTATGATGCTATCAAGTTGGACCCATGGTCCTTTTAAGTATTTTTTATCTTTCTCTGTTTTATTCATTCTTTTTAGTTATACATGAAGATAGAGTCCATTTTGATAAACTTATCCAAACATAAAATATACCTTATTCTCCTTAGGACCCCATTCTTGTGGGTGGGCATGATGGACTGATTCACTTAGTTATTTTCATATATTTAAATAGGAACATTATGGTCGATTCATGCTACTGTCTTTCCTGTTCTTATCTCCCCTCCCTTCCTGTTGTTCCCCTTTGTCTAATCTACTGAACTTTTCTCTGTGCCCCCCCTTCCTTGTGATGTAGATATCACATATCAGGAAAAACATGTGACTTTTGGTTTGGGGGGATTGCCTTATTTTACTTTAGCATGATAATCCCCAGATCCATTAATTTACTGGCCAATGTTATGAAGTCATCCTTTTTTAAAGCTGAGTAATATTCCACCATGTATATATACCACAATTTTTTTATCTATTCATCTGTTGATAGGCATTTATGCTGACTCCATAGCTTAGCTATTGTGAGTTGTGCTATCATAAACATTGATGTGGCTGTGTCTTTGTAGTATGCTGAATTTAAATCCTCTGACTTATGCTGAGGAGTGTGATAACTGAGTCAGATGGTGGTTCCAGTCCTAGTTTCTTGAGGAGTCTCCATCCTGCTTTCCAGAGGGGTTGCACCAATGTGCAGTTCCTCCAACAAGGTGTGAGCATTTCCTGTCCCCCACATCCTCACCAATCTATCGTTACTGTATTCTTGTTAAATGCCATTCTGACTGAAGTGAAAGAGAAGCTCAGTGCAGTTTTAATTTGCATTTCCCTAAGTGCTAGATCCATTGCCTTTTCAGTATTTTTTTTAAATATTTTCTAGTTGGAGTCAGACCCAATACATTTATTGTATCCATTTATTTTTCTGTGGTGCTGAGGATGGAACCCAGGGCCTCGCATGTGCTAGGTGAGCATTCTACAGCTGAGCCGCAGCCCCAGCCCCCATTTCACTATTTTTTTCTTTTGCTTCTCAGTAACAGCAGCCCAGGTATTTGGGGGACCAGTTTTGCTGCATTTGTGAAATGGGAACATTTCTCTTGAAGGAAGACTTAGAAGGTCAAGCCTCATGCCCAGGTTTCCAGGGATGAGCAGTACACGGTTGTCTGGCCCATGATAAGAAGATTATGTGGGTGAGAAAAAGGAAAGAGCCGCGGACATCTTGGGACCAGAACCTCTCCTTCCCCCAGGAGGGACATTATTCTTGCTGTTAGTTTTCTTAAACAAAATGAGAAATTTTCGTAAGCTACCAGTGCCACTAGATATAGGTCCCTGGATGGAGCTCAGATTTGTCTTGAGAGGCAAGGAAAAATGAATAACCAACCCAGTGGTTCAATAACCAACAAGCTAGACCTTGAGCTTCATGGGAGCAAAACACTGGGTTGTACCGAATAATTAACAATCCAACAGCACCTGACACCCAATTAAAGGGGGATGGAGAATTGAATCGGTGGGTATGGGGGTCTGTGGGTGGCCAGCTGCAGGAGCTTGCCTCTGGGGTGCATTCCTTGCATCTGAGAAGATTTTCAACACCAATGAGGTAAACAATGTGCCAAGAAAACTGGCAAAACCTTCTGTAATATTCCAGCCAGGAAAATTCATAAGCACTTTAAAAGCATCTTAATGTTTACACTCGGTCAAATGTGCCTCAATCCGAATGAAACCATTTGAAAATAGTTATCAACATGAAATGTTTCTGAAATCGGCTTGTTTGTGGATCACTGCAAATCCATGAGTCCATGGCTAAATACATAAGTAAAAATAGAAATCTAATAATGAGCATTTTCTTAAGACTTCTGTCCTGAAAATACTGCCCTGTGTGCTTTGATAACTAAATGATCATTAATCATTCCTCTAGCAACACTTGAGGTCCATAAAGAACTGTGGAACACATCTGGTTGGGACAGAAATGCTGGGATACCAAGAAGAAAGTTACTCTGAACCTCAAAGGAAAAGATTCATAAATCACCAGAATGCAGGAATGCCCACAAAATATTTGAAATTAAAAACAAGGGGCTGGGGTTTTGGCTCAGTGACAGAGCACCTGCCTAGCACCTGTGAGGCACTGGGTTCAATCTTCAGTACCACATTAAATAGAAATACATAAAATAAATGTATACTGTCCAACTAAAAACTATTTTTAAAAATAAAGATCAGATTTCACATTAAAAAAGCAACTCCCTGCAATGCAGCATTTCTCCTAGACCAGCTTCCTGGACCCCCAAATACTAGCATGATGTGAGCAAGCTTAGAAAAACTGGCCCCATCTCTAGTCCAGACCCACTTAAATGTCCCTCTCCAAATAGCAACACCTCAGACCACGTATTTGCTGTCTCTCTCTTTAGACCTTTCTCACATTTTTTTTTCCTTTTTTTCTTTTTGTGGTGCTGGGGATTGAACCTGGGGCCTTGTGTATGCAGGGCAAGCACACTACCGACTTCACTGAATCCCCGGCCCCTCACGTTCTTTCCTGAATGTGTATCTGCTTTTCTAAATAGGTGTATCCATGCGCCTGACAAGTGAAGTTCTTTTCTGCCATGAAAACCAAGGAACCTACTTTTTCCTGAGCTGATGTCCCTCTCTCTCCCTGGAATCCCTTCCCATCACATAACCTCTCACAGCCAGAGTCAGACTTGAGCTTTGAAATTGTGTGGGGTTTTTATTGTTTGGGGTCTGATATCACATACATCACTGGATGGAGACAATCAGCAGCTATGCATTTTTTTTATAAGCAAAGGACAAGGTTTGGTGGCACATGTCTGCAAGGCCAGGCATTTTGGAGGCTATTTTAGGAGGATCTCAAGTCTGAGGCCATAGTTGGCCTCTTAGCAAGACCCTGCCTCAAAATAAAATATTCAAAGTGAGTGATATTGGGTGAGTCTTAATGAACAATGAAGGATAAGAATTCCTGTTTCAACAGTCTTCCTTTAGGATGCTGTGTGTAAGTGTGTGACTGTTACCTTCCAACAGGACCTAGAGCAGTTGCTGGTGCCCACCTGTATTAATAAATAGATCAGATGAAGTGAGTAAATAACTAAAGCAATAAAAGTTCTGACATTGTTGCTGGTTGTGATCCCAGGGATATGGAGGTTATGTTGTGTTTCTTGGCTCTTGTGTTCTTGCAAGACAGGATTTTAGATAATTCATAAAATGTAATCAAAGTAGAGCAAAGTTTATTGGCCCAGAAATCACTATCAAGAAGGGGGGAGGAAAAGAGTGAGGCTTCTCTGACATCTCTAGGCCTCACACCCCTTTGATCCTCAAGTTTATGGTAGATGCTGTGGGTGGTTCCAGAGGCCTGCCCATGGACCAATTCCTACTATTAACTGGCAGCAGGATGACATCGTGTTTGGAGGTTCCTACTCCACATGGTCTTGTCCAGAGACACCAAAGCAAAATCCGAGTGTGTGTGTGTGTGTGTGTGTGTGTGTGTGTGTGTGTGTGAGTGTGTTTGTGAATTTTACTATAATAAAAAATTTATTATGGCATCTATTATGAAAACAAACAACAACAAGTGTTGGCGAGGATGTGGGGAAAATGGTACACTCATACACTGCTGGTGGGACTGCAAATTGCTGCAGCCAATATGGAAAGCAGTATGAAGATTTCTTGGAAACCTGAGAATGAAACCACCATTTTACCCAGATATCCTGTGGGGCCAACCTAGATGCCCTTCAGTGGATGAATAGATTAAAAAATATGCATTATATATACACAATGAAATTTTATTCAGCAATAAATGAGTAAAATCATGTATGTGTGTGGGAGATTATGGTCTTGTTCTCTTGGTTTCTGACTTGTAGGGAATAGAGTTTTTCTGAGATTCTCGACCAATATCTTTGCCTTTGTCAAAGGGGTATTGCAACTTACTTCTGATTCTTGCTGTCTAACTTTTGTGGTTTTCCAATATGAGGTATGAGGTAAAAGTGGATTTTAAGTGGATATTTTTAATGTAGGAGTTCACTAATTACTATTAGAAGCAACAGATGAGCTCAGTACAGTAATAAAATTTAATATCATCAGTTATTTATGTGCATAAGAAAATAAGTAGCAAACATAAAATTAAAGACAGTTCTAGTGACCATAATATCAAAAGCAAAATACTTGATAATTTTTCAAAAAATGTGAACACTTAAACATTTAACATGGCTTGTTTTTAGAAAATACAACAGTATCCCTAAGCCACCTTCTTTTTGGTGGGGACATTAACTCATAGAAAAAATGATAGGAATTAAAAACTTTCCCCTGGGGGATCCAACATGGCCGCCAGCGAGGAAGCAGCGATTCCAGTGTCTCCACATTAACGGGATCAGAAAGACCCATTGGAACAGTGGCAGTCTACCTACTGAGGAACTTCTAGCAAAATTCCGTGAAGAGGGGACCTGCCGGGAATTGGTAGGTTTATTAGAAGTGTCAGTTTGTCCCAGACAAGTGGATCTTGGCCGGCCACGCAGGCGCGGAGGTCCAGCCCCGCAGCCACCAGCCACTTCAGAAAGCGGCCGGAGGCCCCAAGTGGCGCGGCCCGCCCGAACCCGCAAATGGCACCCGCCACCTCGCAGTCCCAAGAGGCCCCGCTCTCGCTCAGCGAATGGCCACTCCACCCGCCCGGATCATAGCCACACAGCCGCAGCTGCCCAGCTCTACCAGCAGCCCGGCGCAGCGAGAAGTGTCCCCACCTGGCCCAGCAGACAGCCTGTGCCCTCCGGGCTCTACTAACAGCCCCACCCACCCGGCAAATGGCTCCCCCCCGAGACAGCGTCAAGGGAATATAACCAACCCTTTACGAAATAGCGAACTGGGAACTAAAACCAGAGATTGTGTCAGACCAGAGACAAGCAAGTTCCACCCCTCCCTTCAGACACTCCGGCAAGGAGCCAGGGGCCGCCATAGCAGAGAGGGGAAGTCACCAAAGTTCCGACAAAGAGATTCCTTCCCAGCGGAATCTACTTTAGCAGGTGTGTGACTCCCACCCACATCAGATACAAACAAAAGGGAAACTTCAAAATCTTTCCATGGGCGTGACCCTAAGGGCCAAAGGACTCTCGACCCCCAACTCCCCCTACTGCCAGTGATGAGAGCATGACTGTAGGGGCAGAGGGAAGCAGAGAAGACTCCCCACCCCCAAATCCCCCAACCGCGAACTGAGAGGGTGTGACGGTAGGGGAGGAGGGAAACAGAGGACACTCCAGACCCCCAACTCCTCCTACCGTCAGCAGTGTGGTTGTGACTGTAGGGGCTGAGGGAAGTAGAGGGGATCCTAGACCCCCAACTCCTATTACCACCAGCAGCAACACCAATGGTCTTAGCTGCCAGATTCCGAAGGTGTGCCCACCAAAGGGGTCCGGAAAAATTAAACAATTGACTCCCAGACTACAGCTACACAGCACTGGGGCTTAGATGAATGACAACAAGAGTGCTCAGTAGTTAGGGAAATAGAGCACTCAGTGGGGCTGAAAGTGTAACCAAATCCTTGGTGAACTGCCTCCGGTGAGCAGGACCTGGCTGGCTGGCAGGAGGAAGGGGAGGAGGGGCCATAGAAGTGAAACAGTTCTGGACCAACAGGATAGAGAGACTCCCAGGAACCGCCTTACAGGGATTGCTGTTGACACATTGAGGGCAAAACTCAGCCCGGAGGGCACAGCTTTGCCTACGGGAAGAGAAGAAAATGGATCTCTAAGACCTAATTTTATTTCATATTGCATTTTAACTGTTTCTCTCCCTTTTCCCTCTCTCTCTCCCCTTCCAAGTTTTACGGCTCTTTCCATTCTCCTCTATGCTATCTATCTCCCTCTCCTTCTTTCTTTTCAAGAGCACCTACCTTCCACTTCCCCCCAACTTTAATCCCAAGCATTACGTCCTCCATTTCGCATAACTGTCTAAATACAAATAGGGGTGCGCCCTTACCCCGCGCCTGCAAGGTAGCCGGTCCTGCAACCCACCATCAGGTCAGGCCCAGAAACCTGGGAGTGGCAGAGTCGCCCCATGTGCCTGCAAGGTAGGAGCACCTGCTACAAACCAGCAGAACAGGCCCAGCGTCCTGCAGATGTGGTAGACACAGCGCCCCAATTGGAGGAGGAGCAGAGCCCCTGCCCGTGCCTGTACGGGAGACTTTGCAACTATACAAGAGTAATACAAATATATAGGGGGAAAATTCAACAACACAACAGTCTCAGTAAACAGAAAGAAACGCAAACAGTATGAAGAGACAAGGAAAGAAAGTACCACAAGCAATGCAGGTCAACTCAACGTTAGAAGAGGTAATTTCTGCAGCTGATGGAATGTCAGATAAAGAATTCAGGAGATACATGCTTCAGATGATCTGGAGTCTCAAGGAAGACATTAGACAGCAAAATCAGACAATGAAAGATCTCTTCAACAATGAAATACATAAACAAATCCAGGAAGCAAAAGATCAACTATACAGGGAGATAGAAGTTATAAAAAACAAACAAACAGAAACCCTAGAAAGGCAGGAAGCAATAAACCAACTTAAAAACTCAATTGAGAATACTACCAACAGAGTAGAACACTGAGAAGATAGAACATCAGACAATGAAGACAAAGTATTTCAACTTGAAAAGAACATAGACAGCTCAGCAAGACAGTTAAGAAATCATGAGCAGAACATCCAAGAGATATGGGATAACATAAAGAGACCAAACTTAAGAGTCATTGGGATACAGGAAGGCATGGAGGTCCATAACATGGAATAAACCATCTATTCAATGAAATAATATGAGAAAACTTCCCAGACTTGAAGAATGAGACAGAATCCCAAATCCTAGAAGCCTACAGGACGCCGAATGTGCATAATCATAAGAGATCCACACCTAGACACATTATAATGAAGATGCCCAACATACAGAATAAGGAGAGAATTTTAAAAGCTACAAGAGAAAGGAAACAGATTACATTTAGGGGTAAACCAATCAGGATAACAGCTGATCTCTCAACACAGACTTTGAAAGCTAGAAGATCCTGGAATAACATATTTCAAACACTGAAAGAAAATGGGTTCCAACCAAGAATTGTGTATCCAGCAAAATTGAGCTTCAAGATGGAAGATGAAATTAAAACCTTCCACGATAAACAAAAGTTAAAAGAATATGCAGCTAGAAAACCGTGTCTCCAAAAAATCCTCAGCAAAACATTACAGGAAGAGGAAATGGAAAATAACAATGAAAGTCAACAGTGGGAGGTAGGACAGTAAATGGGGGAAAATAATCAAAGAGGAAAACAAACCATATTCAGTAACATAAATAAACAAATATGGCTGGAAGGATAACCCATATCTCAATAATAACCCTAAATGTTAATGGCTTAAACTCACCAATTAAGAGACACAGGCTAGTAGAATGGATCACAAAACATGACCCAACAATATGCTGCCTACAGGAGACGCATTTGATAGAAAAAGACATACATAGACTGAAGGTGAAAGGTTGGGAAAAATCATATCACTCATATGGACTTTGGAAACAAGCAGGAGTGTCCATACTCATATCAAATAAAATAGATTTCAAGCCAAAGTTAATCAAAAGGGATAAAGAGGGACACTACATACTGCTCAAGGGAACCATACACCAACAAGACATAACAATCATAAATATATATGCCCCAAACAATGGTGCAGCTATGTTCATCAAACAAACTCTTCTCAAGTTCAAGAGTCTAATAGACCACCATACAATAATCATGGGAGACTTCACCACACCTCTCTCACCACTGGACAGATCTTCCAAACAAAAGTTGAATAAGGAAACTATAGAACTCAATAACACAATTAACAACCTAGACTTAATTGACATATATAGAATATACCACCCAACATCAAGCAGTTACACTTTCACTTTTTCTCAGCAGCACATGGATCCTCCTCAAAAATAGATCATATATTATGTCACAGGGCAACTCTTAGACAATATAAAGGAGTAGAGATAATACCATGCATCTTATCTGACCATAATGGAATGAAACTGAAAATCAATGATAAAAGAAGGAAGGAAAAATTATGCATCACTTGGAGAATGAACAACAGGTTACTGAATGATCAATGGGTTATAGAAGACATTAAGGAGGAAATTAAAAAAATTCTTAGAGATAAATGAAAACACAGACAAAACATATCGGAATCTATGGGACACATTGAAAGCAGTTCTAAGAGGAAAATTCATTGCTTGGAGTTCATTCCTTAAAAAAAGAAAAAAACAACAAATAAATGATCTCATACTTCATCTCAAAATCCTAGAAAAAGAAGAGCAAAATAACAGCAAAAGAAGTAGAAGGCAAGAAATAATTAAAATCAGAGCTGAAATTAATGAAATCGAAACAAAAGAAACAATTGAAAAAATTGATAAAACTAAAAGTTGGTTCTTTGAAAAAATAAATAAGATCGACAGACCCTTAGCCATGCTAACAAAGAGAAGAAGAGAGAGAACTCAAATTACTAGCATACAGGATTAAAAAGGCAATATCACAACAGACACTTCAGAAATACAGAAGATAATCAGAAATTATTTTGAATCCTTATACTCCAATAAAATAGAAGATAGTGAAGGCATCGATAAATTTCTTAAGTCATATGATCTGCCCAGATTGAGACAGGAGAATATAGACAACCTAAACAGACCAATATCAATTGAGGAAATAGAAGAAACCATCAAAAGATTACCAACTAAGAAAAGCCCAGGACCAGATGGCTATACAGCAGAGTTTTACAAAACCTTTAAAGAGGAACTAATACCAATACTTTTCAAGCTATTTCAGGAAATAGAAAAAGAGGGATAACTTCCAAATTCATTCTACGAGGCCAACATCACACTGACTCCTAAACCAGACAAAGATACTTCAAAGAAAGAAAACTACAGACCTATATCTCTAATGAACCTAGACGCAAAAGTCCTCAATAAAATTCTGGCGAATCGGATACAAAATCATATCAAAAAAAATTGTACATCATGATCAAATAGGATTCATCCCTGGGATGCAAGGCTGGTTCAATATACGGAAATCAATAAATGTTATCCACCACATCAATAGACTTAAAAATAAGAACCATATGATCATCTCGATAGATGCGGAAAAAGCATTTGACAAAGTACAGCATCCCTTTTTGTTCAAAACTCTCGAAAAAATAGGGATAACAGGAACATACCTCAACATTGTAAAAGCAATCTACGCTAAGCCCCAGGCTAGCATCATTCTGAATGGAGAAAAATTGAAGGCATTCCCTCTAAATTCTGGAACAAGACAGGGATGCCCTCTCTCACCACTTCTGTTCAACATAGTTCTCGAAACACTGGCCAGAGCAATTAGACAGACGAGAGAAATTAAAGGCATAAAAAGAGGAAAAGAAGAACTTAAATTATCACTATTTGCAGATGACATGATTCTATACCTAGCAGACCCAAAAGGCTCTACAAAGAAACTATTAGAGCTAATTAATGAATTCAGCAAAGTGGCAGGATATAAAATCAACACACATAAATCAAAGGCATTTCTGTATATCAGCGATAAAACTTCTGAAACGCAAATGAGGACAACCACTCCATTCACAATATCCTAAAAAACAATAAAATACTTGGGAATCAACCTAACAAAAGAGGTAAAAGACTTATACAATGAAAACTACAGAACCCTAAATAGAGAAATTGAAGAAGATCTTAGAAGATGGAAAAATATACCCTGTTCATGGATAGGCAGAACTAACATCATCAAAATGGCGATATTACCAAAAGTTCTCTATAGGTTTAATGCAATGCCAATCAAAATCCCAATGGCATTTCTTGTAGAAATAGAGAAAGCAATCATGAAATTCATATGGAAAAACAAAAGACCCAGAATAGCAAAAGCAATTCTAAGCAGGAAGTGTGAATCAGGTGGTATAGCGATACCAGACTTCAAACTATACTACAGAGCAATAGTAACAAAAACAGCATGGTATTGGTACCAAAACAGGCAGGTGGACCAATGGTGCAGAATAGAGGACACAGAAACCAACCCACAAAACTACAACTTTCTTATATTTGATAAAGGGGCTAAAAGCATGCAATGGAGGAAGGATAGCATCTTCAACAAATGGTTCTGGGAAAACTGGAAATCCATATGCAACAAAATGAAACTGAATCCCTTTCTCTCGCCATGCACAAAAGTTAACTCAAAATGGATCAAGGAGCTTGATATCAAACCAGAGACAAGGCATCTGATAGAAGAAAAAGTTGGCTACGACCTACACACTGTGGGGTCGGGCTCCAAATTCCTCAATAGGACACCCATAGCACAAGAATTAATATCTAGAATCAACAAATGGGACTTGCTCAAACTAAAAAGTTTTTTCTCAGCAAAAGAAACAATAAGAGAGGTAAATAGGGAGCCTACATCCTGGGAACAAATCTTTACTCCTCACACTTCAGATAGAGCCCTAATATCCAGAATATACAAAGAACTCAAAAAATTAGACAATAAGATAACAAATAACCCAATCAACAAATGGGCCAAGGACCTAAACAGACACTTCTCAGAGGAGGACATACAATCAATCAACAAATACATGAAAAAATGCTCACCATCGCTAGCAGTCAGAGAAATGCAAATCAAAACCACCCTAAGATACCATCTCACTCCAGTAAGATTGGCAGCCATTAAGAAGTCAAACAACAACAAGTGTTGGCGAGGATGTGGGGAAAAGGGTACACTTGTACATTGTTGGTGGGACTGCAAATTGGTGCAACCAATTTGGAAAGCAGTATGGAGATTTCTTGGAAAGCTTGGAATGGAGCCACCATTTGATCCAGCTATTCCCCTTCTGGGTCTATTCCCTAAAGACCTAAAAACAGCATGCTACAGGGACACTGCTACATCGATGTTCATAGCAGCACAATTCACAATAGCAAGACTGTGGAAGCAACCTAGATGCCCTTCAATAGACGAATGGATAAAAAAATGTGGCATTTATACACAATGGAGTATTACTCTGCATTAAAAATGACAAAATTATAGAATTTGGAGGGAAATGGATGGAATTAGAGCAGATTATGCTAAGTGAAGCTAGCCAATCCCTAAAAAACAAATGCCAAATATCCTCTTTGATATAAGGAGAGTAACTGAGAACAGAGTAGGGAAGAAGAGCATGAGAAGATGACTAACATTAAACAGGGATGAGAGATGGTAGGGACAGGGAGAGAGAAGGGAAATTGCTTGGAAATGGAAGGAGACCCTCAGGGTTATACAAAATTATATAAAAGAGGAAGTGAGAGGAAAGGTAAAAATAATACAAGGGGGAGAAATGAATTACAGTAGAGGGGGTAGAGAGAGAAGTGGGGAGGGGAGGGGAGGGGAGGGGGGATAATAGAGGATAGGAAAGGCAGCAGAATACAACAGACACTAGTATGGCAATATGTAAATCAATGGAAGTGTAACTGATGTGACTCTGCAATCTGTATATGGGGTAAAAATGGGAGTTCATAACCCACTTGAATCAAAGTGTGAAATATGATATATCAAGAACTATGTAATGTTTTGAACAACCAATAAAAAAATTTAAAAAAAAAAAAACTTTCCCCTGTGATCCTGAGGACAGGACTTAGGTATGGTCTACCAGTGAACTCTATCATCATCCCATTTTTATTTTTCTTTGAGATATGGTCTTGCCAAGTTAATGAGGCTAGACTCAAAGTTGTGACCCTAAAGGCTAGCTTCCAGGGCAGCTGGGGTTACATGCATGTGCCATCACAACCCTGGTAGGGATTAGCCTTTTTTTGTTTTCTTTAGTTGTAGTGGATAGAGTACCTTTATTTTATATATTTATTTTTATGTGGTGCTGAGGAGTGAACCCAGTGCCTCACATGTGCTAGGCAGGTGCTCTAACCCTGAGCCCCAGCCCCAGGGATTAAATTCTTGACTTTAATATTATAGGTTGGTTCAGGATAATATATAGGTTTGTAAACGTGTATAATGTCCCCATTTTGTGAGTAGAACCTAGAGGCCACAATGAGAGAAAATATCTATCCTTATCCTTGGAAG
Organism: Spermophilus citellus; assembly: GCF_964194105.1. Taxonomy (NCBI): domain Eukaryota; kingdom Metazoa; phylum Chordata; class Mammalia; order Rodentia; family Sciuridae; genus Spermophilus; species Spermophilus citellus. The sequence continues at coordinate 2,189,541 of NW_027673039.1, read as the reverse complement.
AGGAACATCAAATGTGGATTCACCTGCAACTTAGTATTAGAGGATTTCCCAGATATTAAAAATATAAGCAAAAGAGACATGAGATCAAGGCTCTGAGGAAGGGGGACTAAGTATTTCAAATTGTGAGGCATCAGACTGCAAAAAACAATGCTAAGGTTGCTGCGTATGGAGAATAGGGTCCCTCATATTTAACTGTAGAATCACAGAAGATATATAAGAAAATAAACCATTTACTGGGTACATTTTAAAAAGATGATCTTCAGAAGTCATCATTATCACACCCCACCCACACACCTACACATATTACTTCCCTTTTACCTCTTCCCCTGTTTAGCAGTCAAGTCAACATCCACTCCTCAAGGTGCATCCTTGCATGAAGAGAAAGGACTGAACCACAGTACCCTGGGGATCACAATGGGCAGATCTTAGCCTAGCTTATGGCAGAAACTAGAAAAAGAATGGCAGAGTTCAGGAACATCTCTGTCTCTTTTCTCTCACAAACAAATAACTAGAGGTTTCAATTATAAATTGATGGATTAAGTAAACTTGGGAGTATTGGGTCAAATATTTGGAACACTGAAAATATAAATGTTCAGCAGCCTAATGTCTTATTTCTTTTTTATCTTTGTTTTTGTTTTTAATGCTGTGGATTGAGCCAGGTGGCACTCAACCTCTCAGCAACATTCCTGATCTTTTTTTGTAATTTAGTTAGAGACAGGGTTTCATTGAATTGCTTAGTCCTTCCCTAAGTTGTTGAGGCTGGCTTTGTATCAGCCTCCAGAGACACTGGAATTACAGTCATGCACCACCACACCTTGCTAGGGTTTTATTTCATTATTTGCACAAGAGCAGTTTTTCATGTAATATAACCTACTAAATGCTCTTAAAATATTGCACTTTGTGAAAAATTCAAAGAGATAGCCTATTAACTTTATATTAACAAACTTAAAGAATATGATTTTTCTTATGCCTTGGCTTCTTTTCACATGATAAAATTAGGTTAGGACATAGTTTTCTATTTTCTTTATTCTTTTTTTGGGGGGGGGGTATACTAGGGATAGGTCCCCGTATCACTCAACCACAAAGCCACTGCCCCAGTCATGTTTAATTTTTTTTAGAAATAGGGTCTCACTGAGTTGTATAGGTCCCTATTAATTTGCTGAGGATTTCTTTGAACTCTTGAATTTCCTGCCTCAGCCTCCCAAGCCATTGGGATTGCAGGTATGTGCCCCCGCTCCCAGTTTCTTCATTCTTTTGTAGTTGTTGGTTTCTTTTGTTACATAAATTCAAGTTGAATAACAGTATGTTTAACAATACAGATATAGAGAAAAGCCAGTGATGTAGGTAAGCAATTGAACATATCCACCAGAAAGTATATTATATATTCACCATGGTGTATTACTCAGCCATCAATACAAACTCCTATAATGGTCAGCAAAATAGATGAAATTGGATGATGTCATGCTAAGTGAAGAAATACACAATAGTGTCACATATCATATGTTAACTAATATAATATCATGTGCAAGTACAATAGTGATTAGTATGGCTGAGGAATGTGGGGGGAGCATCAAGGGCAGAAGAGGGTGTTTGGATATTATGAATACATGTATATGCATATATATAAACATCAGACTGAACTCATATGTGCAATTGCTATGTGATGATAAGACCCATCATCTCTCATAACTATCAAATTCTACACTAAGAATACAATCCTGCTGTCTTTTAGAATTTCCTGTATATGATGCGATATTATTGATGATGCTCTCTGATAACAACCAGGCTCTTCCTACACATCCATTCTATTTTCTTCCAGGCTCTGAACATAGAATATACAATGTATTTCTGCATCTGGATCATCTCACTTATGCTAAAGTCCTCCAGCTTGTCTGTGTTATTGGAGAATATTCTTTTGTTTCTGGGGTTTCAACCCAGGGTTGCCTTACCAGAGAGAGAGATCCGCCATCATTTTCTTTTTCAGTTTTAAGACAGAATATTACCAAACTACTAAGGCTGGCCTTCAAATTTTGGCAACACTGCCATATACATCATCCTTATTTTAAAGTTGAGTAATAAGTGAGGTGTGGAGGCACATTTCTTTTGTCATGCTAGGGACTCGATAGGCTGAGGGAGGAGAATCACTATCCTGGAGCCAGCCTCGCATCTTGGTGACAACCACTGCACCTTAAAATTCCTTGTCTCAAAATAATTGTAAAAATACTGAAAAAGGTTATATATGTATGTTGATACATTTGTGTGGAAACACAATGATAAATCTCTCTTTCTCTATTATCTGTAACATACCATAGGTTCTTCTTCCTGAGTTACTCTTTGGAAATTTAGGTTGTGGATAGTATTGCAGTTAACTTGGGAGGGTAGATATTCCTAAAGATGGATTTTATTTCCTTCAATTGTTGAAGTGGTTAATGTCAGCTGTCTATTTGAGTGGATTGAGATACCCAGAGAATTGGTGTGGAAGATCTCTGCAGGTGTCTGTGAGTGTGCTTCCAGAAGGCTGAGTCAGAAAGCATAGGGAATACCTGTAATGAACATATATATTGTTGTTCAATAGGTTTGATTTGGAAAAAAAAGCAAGAGAAGCAGTCGCTCGCTTATGCTCCAAGATTCTTGAAGTCCCCTTTGGGGATTTGCACCATTGGCTCTACCTGGGTCTTTTAAAAATTTTTTATTTGTTTTAATTAGTTATCCATGACAGTAGAAAGAATTTATATACTTTGATATATCATACACATATGGGATAAAATTTCTCATTTTTCTGAGTATACATATTGTAGAATCACATGGGTCATACAGTCACATACATAAAGTACTAATGTCTGTTTCATTCTCTTTCTTATCCCCACGCCCCGTACCTTCCCTTCCTTTCACTTTTCTCTACCTAATGTAAGTTAATGCTATTCTTTTTTTCTTTTGCATTACAATTCTTAATACACATATATACCACAATTTTTGTATTTTTTAAAATGTAACGTATGTTGACACCCAATTCAAGTCTTCATACATTTACTTTGGATGATGTAGTCCATTACATTCTACCATCCTTGCTAATCCCCATCCCCCTTTTTTTTCCTCCCACCGCTCTGCCCTATTTAGAATTAATCTATTCTTCCTATGCTCCCCCTGCATACTCCACTATGAGTCAGCCCCCTTATGTCAGGGAAATATTCTGCATTTGTTTTTTGTTTTCAAGGGGGGGCATTGGCTAACTTCACTTATCATTATCTTCTCCAACTCCATCCATTTACATGCAAATGCCACGATTTTGTTCTTGTATTGCTGAGTAAAATTCCATTGTGTATATATGCCATATTTTTTTTTTATCCATTCATCCACTGAAGGTCATCTCTGTTGGCTCCATAGTTTAGCTATTGTGAATTGTGGTGCCATAAACTTTTATGTGGCTGTGTCCTTGTAGTATGATGTTTTTAAACCTTTGTGCTTAGACTGAGGAGAGGGATAGGTGGGTCAAATTGAGGTTCCATTCCCATATTTCCAAGGAATCTCCATACTACTTTCCAAATTGGCTGCATCAATTTGCAGTCCCACCAGCAGTGTATGAGTGTACCTTTTCCCCACATCCTCACCAACACTTATTGTTGTTTGTCTTCACAATAGCTGCCATTCTGACTACAGTGAGATGATATCTTTGAGTAGTTTTGATTTGCATTTCTCTGATTCCTAGAGATGATGAGCATTTTTTCATATATTTATTGATTGTATATTCTCTCCTGAAAAGTATCTGTTCAGGTCCTTAGTCCACTTGTTGATCAGGTTGTTTGTTATTTCATCTACCAGGATCATTTAAGTTCTCTGTCCTGGTCCATAGCTGTTTCATTTGCTTCCTCATATTGTGAAGCTTCCAGCTTCTTGGACTGAGCTGTTACCAGTTTCCCAGTGTTTCCATCCTGTAGGCAAACATTTGATGACTATTACTCCCATGATTATGTGAGTAAATATAATAAGCTCCCTTCTGTATACACATGTACATTTTTATGTATTCTTGTTTTCTGAAGAATCCTAAAAATATAGGCATATTCTCAATGTCTGGGTCATATGACATCTCTAGTTCTATTTTTTTGGAAAAAAAAACCCATATAGTTTTTTTAATGTCTACTCAAATTTATATTCCTGACAAGGATGCCCAAGTGTTTCCTTTTCTGCATATCCTCTGCAGTGTGTGTTACCTACCAACATTATAAGAATTGAGACCACAAGCGTGCGGTTATATCTCTTTGTGATATAACCTGAAATCATAAAAATTCCAGAAGAAAATGAGAATTTTTTTTTTTGCCATTGGTGTTGGCAATGGTTTTAGATAGAATATGCAGAGACTGGGCAAGGAAAAACAGCTGAGACTATATAAAGCTAAAAATACTTCTATACAGCAAAGGAATCAATCAATAAAATGTAAAAGTAGACTGGGTTAAAGAAAATCGTTTCTAGCCCCATGTCTGAAGAAGCTCAACATCCAAAATATAATAAACTTACAAAACTCACCAAAATTTAATATAAACCCCTCATAACCTAATTTAAATATGGTAAAATACTTAGATTCTGCCCTAAAAATTAAAGAAAGTGTGTAAAGACATATGAAAGTTACTCAAGATCACGTATTAGGCTACATAAAATGATAATTTAGCTTTTCTGCTTTATTTGTCTCACAGGATTATGGGTGCACACTCTCCATCCTTGACGGGGCATCTTGAGATCAATTAGCAAAATGCTAGGTTCTCATTTTCCCACATTATGCTTCCTCATTATTCCATCTTAATTGCCAAGAAAATCTCGAGCCTGGAAAACAACAAAATATAGATAAATTGCTGGATAATCATCAACTTTGAAAATTACTTCAGAAATCAATAAATACATTAGTAGACCGAGATGTGAAGAAATGTAAAATAGACCTACAAATCAACATTGAACTTTACAATTGCTCAAAAAATACTTGCAGTTATGCTGATATGGGAGCACATGCCACTAGTCTTCACTACCTCAAGGCCACAGCAGGAGGAGGATTTAGGCTAAGAAATTTGAGGCCAACCTGGCAAAAACCCAGCTCTAAAAATTGGCCCACCAAAAAACCAAACAGCTATCACATTTTTAAAAAGGAGCCTTCACGGGTGATTTCTATGAAACATGTAATAAGGATCAGTAACAATAATTCATGATCACGTCTAAATGTAGAAGAAGAAAATTGACTAATTCTTTCTGTAAGGCCAGAAATACCAGCTAACACAGAATAAGAATGGAAATTGCAGACCATCTTTTTATAGATGTTGATGCAGATATTCAAAACCCATAGCAAAGTGAGAACAACAAAAAGAATGATTGGACTTCATGACCAAGAGGGACATTGTCATATGGGAAGTTTCCAAAAATCAATTTGATAGAGCAAAGCTTTTGGCAAATCACTTACCAAATTACTGTAAAACTTATGGCCAATTATGACCAGAGGAAAATTCTTTTTCAATCCACTTAAAGGCAGCTATGAACTGTTTTCATACTTAACGGTGTGAACTGAAGTGTTTATCAATTTATTTTTAGGAAAAGAAAAAAAAATGTATGCTTTTCTAACTTCTAAATATTGTTTGAGAATATTAAATGGGATTTTATACATCAAAAATCAAATAGCATATGCAGATGATACTATTATTTCTATAATGTTTCTAAGCAATATCCATGAACTAATGAAACATAAGAATTAGTTCAATAATGTCATGGGTTAAATGGTCAACATTAAATCATTTAAATTATATACAGTAGCAATGAGCAGTGTTAAAATCGAGGCACAATCCATTCACAAATATAGGGAAAATACTCTAAATGAAATTATTAACAAAAGAATTGTTCACTGCAAAGTAAAAAATTAAGGTGAAAGTAAAATGCAAAAAAGATCATGGAAACAAAATGGAAAAACTGTTAATATTCAATGATTAAAAGTTTGATTTGGGGTTTTAAGGGTTGATAGTATTCCTCCAGATTAGCACGTGGGGTGGGGCTAGGCTTCCTCCTCCGCTCTGGCCTCGTGCGGTGCCGGGCTTCCTCCTCCGATCTGATATATATTCTCTATATGTCAGTTAAGTTATTAATTGTGTTATTGAGCTCTATAGTTTCTTTATTCAACTTTTGTTTGGAAGATCTATCCAGTGGTGAGAGAGGTGTGTTAAAGTCACCCCAGATCATGTTGTGGTCAATTTGACTCTTGAACTTGAGAAGAGTTTGTTTGAACATAGGTGCCCCATTGTTTGGGGCATATATATTTATGATTGTTATGTATTGTTGGTATATGGTTCCCTTGAGCAGTATGAGATGTTCTTCTTTACCTATTTTGATTAACTTTGGCTTAAAGTCTACTTTATTTACTATAAGTATGGAGATTCCTGCTTGTTTTCAAGGTTCATGTGAGTGGTATGTTTTTTCCAAATCTTTCACCTTCAGTCTGTCTTTTCCTGAGTCTCCTGGAGGCAGAAAATTGTTGGATTTTTTTTTTAAATCCAGGCTACTAGCCTATGTCTTCTGATTGGTGTGTTTAAGCCATTAACATTTAAGGCTATTATTGAGTCATGGTTTGTATTTCCAGCCATCTTTATTTTTGTTACTTGACTTGAAGTGTTAATTATTGTTTAATTTTTAATTGGTATCTACATATAGGATCCAGCATTTTAATTGAACATGTGTAGTGATCAAATCAGTGCCATTTCTACCTTCTAAAATATCATTTTGATGTTTGAAACCTATGAAGTCTTCTTAGAATTTCCAGAGTCTAATAATTACTTATACAATTCAAACTTTGGGTATAAAACATAAGAATTACTTTTCCCTCTTAACTGCTTTTTGGCACTCCTTGCCAACTGTCTCTTAAAACAGATACAAAAAGCTTTTCTCGTTTGTGGTTCTTTGTGATCAACTTTTTCAGCTTCAACATATGAGTGCAAACATACAGGATTTGTGAAATATGAAAAATCACTAGAAAAAGACAGTCTCCCATGGTAAATCCAGAAAAAAAGAATATAAATTTAAAAATTGTAAACTATAATCCCAGTGCCTTGTGAGGCTGACAGAAGGATGATGAGTTCAAATCCAGCAACAGAAAGGCCCTGAGCAACTTAGTGAGATGCTGTCTCTAAATAAAATACAAAATAGGAGTGGGGATGTGGCTCAATGGTTGAGTGCCCATGAGTTTAATCCCTGGTACCCCCCAAATATTTTGGGGTTCACATTTAATCACTAGGCCTTAGTTATTTTTGGTGAGATCTATATATAAATGGCATATGCCAATTCTTATGAATTTATTTTATGTAAGTCAAATATTATATAAATATTTTTATAGTATAAGCTTAAATTGATCTATATTATCATGTAAAAAATAACTTAAAAATTGTTTTAGGTGAGGCTGAATGCCTACAATCTCATGGGCTTGGGATTCAGAGGATTGCAAGGCCAAAGTTCAGTAACATAGCAATATTTTTCCCCTATATAAAAAATGGCTGGTGATATAGTTTAATTAGTAAGTGCTCTGCATTCAATCTGTGGTACAAAGGAAAGGAGGAGGGTTTTAAAATTGCCTTGTCTAAACAACAAAAAGACATGTGAAATTTAAAACCAAAAACTGCATTCTATCACTTTTCTGTGACACACAGAATCTGCTTTAATTCATTTTAAACATTTGAATCTTACACAATTCAAGTTTTCCAAGACTCAATAAATGACATGTATTAATCACGTGGTTCTCAAGGCCATTGGATGAATTTAAGGTCAGTGTAGCTGAGGAATCTGCAGTCATACAAAACTGGAGTGTGCAGGTGCCATGAATTTGCAGTAATTGTCAAGAACTCATGGATGGGTTGTTCATTGCCTTGAAACTGTTGGAAAATTGTTTTCTGATGGTAAATTTCTATATCAGTATTGGGAAAAAACAGACCCTTTCCTGATAGTATGCTTCAAAGAAAGGGACACAATTTCATGCAATAATGAGGAGAACTAATCTTCATACAGGTAGTGCCAGGAGAAAGCACAGTCTGGTCATTCTGCTAGCTCCAGGTTTGAACCACAATCATCACTCAATGATGTGCATTAAGTATATATGATTAAAATTGTGTAAATGTACCATGGTAGTGTTGTGAAGAAATATCTATAGTAATGTCCATCCTGAGCTATGTACCTTCCCAGCTGTGCACATTAAGCCTGGCACAAGATAGTCCAGGAGATCATGAGACATAACACAAGCTCTCTGACATCAGGGAGGTAATCTGAGAAGCACCCCTCAAACAAGGGTCTACGGAGTGATGCTTCCAGCTTGGTATAATAATAATAATAATGATAATAATAATAATAATAATAATAACAATAATAATAATATTATATATTATAATTATTATATAATTATAATAATTATATATTATAATTATTATATAATTATAATAATTATATATTATAATTATTATATAATTATAATAATTATATATTATAATTATTATATAATTATAATAATTATATATTATAATTATTATATAATTATAATAATTATATATTATAATTATTATATAATTATAATAATTATATATTATAATTATTATATAATTATAATAATTATATATTATAATTATTATATAATTATAATAATTATATATTATAATTATTATATAATTATAATAATTATATATTATAATTATTATATAATTATAATAATTATATATTATAATTATTATATATAATAATACTGGGTACTGATGTCCTTTATGCACTGGAGAAATCAAGCTGCCCCCTAGAGTGGGCATTCTGTGTGGAAGGATATGTAAATCACAGGGAATCTAACACAGATTTCTGAAATAGGTTACATTTGAAGAATTCACATGTGGTAAGAGGAAGGTAAGGCCAAGTGAGGAAATGAGAATAAACAGATCACACATGAAAAATAAATTTTCAAAAAAAAATAAGAAGTTTGTTTGTTAGAGCTGATAGTAAAGACTCCCTTTAGTATCTGGATCCAGGAAGGAGTCATGTTAGATATGGTGCTGTCACTAAAGTCAGAGATAGCTATATGATACATGCACCATCATCTGTGTTGCGACCATCTAGTGAGGACTGCTAAGGCAGTGGACATGAGCTGGTGGTCAGGACAGATGTAGAGAGAATTATAGGATAAGGACACCCCACTGTAAGTTAGGGTTATTTGGATCCTCTGGGTGGGCACATTCCATGGTGAAAGTGAGAGGAAGAAACATCTCTTCTCCCATATGCAGTGTGAGCACCATCCTGTTCATAAGGGATGAGGAAATAGGATCTGTCACCCCTAACAACACATGTGCAGACTTACAGCTTGGGGTTGTCCTCATCTCACAGCTCAGCTTCACCACTACTGCCAACCCTCCCCATGTCCTCTTTGTATAAACTAACAGACAAAAGGGAAATGGAGAATTGAGACTGGTCTTGCTTCAAGCAAGTGGGCTTGGGACTGATGTCAGCCTCGGCAGAAACCTCTGACCTGTGTCTCTTTGTGTCCTGGGAATCTATAAATAGCACTAGGGAGAAATGACTGACACCTCAGAGAGGGCGACACCATCACCCAGCCCCTATGCTTCAAAACACACCCTCCAGTAACACGACGAGCAAACTCTGGGCAATACTTGACTGAATGAATGGCAGCTCTTTGTGAGAAGTAGAGATGAGAACCATGGGTTGCTTTTGTAAATTGTCAGGGTTTTAAAGTACAGCTTAGGGTTCACACTTACATCTATGATATTTATATTACTATCATTTTAAATTTCTCCTGAGAAAAGCAACTAGAAGAGAAATTGTTCTTTAAAGTCAAGAAAGAAGAAGCCCCAGAGGTGCTTCTCTGTGGGCACAAGTGCATGGAGTACTGCATACAGGGCATAGGTCAAGGGCGTCTGTGTGGCAGGCCACTCCCCATGCTAGGCGTGTGAGTGGCAAACTGCTTACCCCATCGGCACAGCTCTGGGCACGAGGCCATGTGTTGCAGTCCCACTCTTTGATTGTTCACTGCAAGGAGAGTTAGCAGACATTGCATTAGTGGCAGTCTATATTCTGCCTAGGTACTGCCTGAGTACATATACATGGTAACTGCACAATAAAATCAGGCCTGCTTCCTGATTGGTCTCTGGAGGACTTGATTAGAGACTACACAGCCACACTCTCCTCTACTCTGTTCTGTGCACATCCTCAGGGATGAGAGAGCCCATGCACTTCTCTGCAGACCCTAAGTTCTCATTACTGGGAAACCCACATGATCCTGCAGGAGGGTCCATTTTCCCTGACTGATATTGCAATGGAAGTGTCAAGTTCTGCTTTCAGCTTTCTTGCTTTATCTTGTCCTGTATGTCTTAGGGTCAAATTTATCTGTGCATGCTAATGACATGAAAAATTGAATTTTGGAAAAAAATCTGAAAGTGACCAGGGCAGGATGGATTTCAAGTGTCCTGAATGTTTCTCTAAGCAAAATTGAATTTACACATTTCCATTATTAGATATTTCAAAAGGTTTTTAGTGATTAAAACAGAATGGACTAATACATAAAAATAGTCTTCCAAATTCTTGTGAATTATATTCACAAGCCTATAATTTGCCACCATGAATTGGAACTTACAAGCACATTTGATTTTCTAAAATATTTAATGTACTTCCTTTTGATCACGGTCCCTTGTTTGACATTTACCAACTGAAAGTTCTTAACCATGTGAGATTCCATTCTATAAAATGAGGTTTTGAACATAGAACCTCATTTCCCTCTAAAGATTTCAAAATGTACAATTACTGAAACCATAATTGTTCTATGAGTTATGAAGATGACCAAAGCAAGATTATTGATCAAAATATTAAAACTCATTAATTCTCTGGTAATAAGTATACAAATTAGTAGTGTTTAAAATCTCTATATGACATACCATATGTAAGTTATGTCCCATGAAGTTATTAAATTGAAAATGAAGTAAAACTGACATTCCCTGTAAAAAACAAATTGACTCATTTTAGCAGTATCTCAAAGAAGCTACTGGGAAACCTCACTAGTATACTGAATTTCCTCCTCCAAATCCATTTTTAGAATCCACACTAACTTTGCATCTGAGGACACAGAGGTACTTTGTCACCTGAATAAGCTGAGCAGAGCACAAACACTTGTAAGTTTTATGGAAAGGATGTGTTTAAGTTCTGTCTCTGCAGATTTGGAATTTTAATGTCTGTAGAAAGGCAAGAAGTTCCCACTGGAGAACACAGAACTGTGGCTTCCTCAGTGGGACATCTCATATCTCTTAATTTTATTGTATTCTCTGATGGATAACAGCAATCCAAGAGTTCTGGGATTCAAACTCTTAAAGTTTTCTGGACACATCTGGAAAAGGATCTTGATTGAGATCATTTTCTTATGTTGATAAGGAAAGTTAAATTACTCTAATTCTGGTCCTAAAACCAAATTAGTCCAAATCTGTCCCACAATTTATAATGCCTCTACATTTATGTGAGGGACTCCTGGCACCCCCATAATTTCCCTGAAGCCCTGAAGTGTGCAATGGGCTCCGCTTTCCTAGTTTGCACATGGAGCACACCTTCTTGGGGGTAGTGATGGTTTGGTAAGTCATTCTTTCCAAAGTTACAGTCCTGTGGCTCAAGCTCTAAGTGAAATATTAAAATTAAGAAAAGAAGAGAGAGAGCTATAGGTCACATGTTGTGGAAATCACAGGCAGATGGAATCTAGTCAGAGCCGAGACAGAGTCCGAGCTGGAGTGCATTTTTTAAAAACCGACATGAACAACTCCTCCTTCTCTGAGAGAAAACCATGTAAAAAGTAGGCTCAGTCTCCTGGGTACTGTATATAAATATACATAAAAGCATTAAGGCGCTATATTAAAAAGGATCCCCATTATCTGGAGTTAAAAGAAAGGACAGTCATTTCAAGCAGACCCACTTATGTTCCAGCTGTAGAAATCAGAAGATAGTTCTTGAACACTGCCATTATCAACATGCGAAGGGTAAATACAAGCATGAACGAAACATTTGTTTTTTCTAGAGGTAACTGGAAACTTGGATTAAATGGAAATATATAAAATGAAAACTAATATCCACAGACAATAATTCCACATGGATGGGATGAGGGAGGTTGGAAAACTGAAGAAGAAAGTCACAATATTGCCAAAGCATGAGACCTCCAAAGCCACATGAGAGGGAAACATAAAACAGGAAAAGGGTGCAAGTCATTGAACAAGTATTTCAGCATATGAACAGTTAGGAAAGACACATCAAGGGCAGAGGAAAAGTATCCCCTCATGCAGCCCCCATCCTGGACCAGCCTCATGAAAGTTTTGTGCCTTTGGTGAATTGGGCTCTGCCTTACTCCCTGGCATAATCCAATAACCACCAACTTGCCACTTGGAATACTGTCCCTCATATACACTCACTTCCTTGGAGGCTTCTGAATGAGCCATGGCAGAGGGTTGGCCAGTACTCCCAACTTTGTGGAGCCAAGAAGAGCTCTTTGGAGAGGTGGAGAATTGCAGACCACACCTTTGTTGTAATGTGGATATGCTGTGTAATTAGGTGTTGTTGAGTCCAATCTCTTTGTAGCCATGATTTTTCATAGAGAGGAAAATAATTTTATCTCTAATTGTGAGGATTAGGCCAAAACATACTGAACAAGTGGGTTTCAACCGGTTAAAGAAGGCTCTCTGGGGAGCTAAGCATGGTGGTATTTTCCTGTAATTTCAGCAGCTTGGAAGGCTGAGGAAGGATTGTCATGAGTTCAGAGCCAGCCTCAGTGAAAAAAAATGTACTAAGCAGACCAGTGAGATCCTGTCTCTACATAAAATAGGGATAGGGATGTGGCTCAGGGGTTGAATGCCCCTGAGTTCAATCTTTGTCATTGTTCGTACCCCCCAAAAAAAGAAGAATGTCTGGGGAGTGAATCTCAGGCTTTGGATTTATAACAGCTTTCATGGAGGTTCTAAAGTGTAGAACTAGTATAGAATAAATGTTATGGGCCAAGCTCTGGGGTGGATGTGCATGCATTTGAATCCAGGCTTTTATATATATTTATATATATTATAGATTTGATGTTGATCTATTGATGGAATATTTCCTACACAAGGCATGTATGTGTTTTAGTTAAAGTCTGAAATAGTAGATTTATATTTTAAATAATCTGCAGCTACATATTGAAAAATAACAGTCATCAGAAAATCATGTATGTGAAGCTACATGATTTCATGAGTCTTTAGAACATGTGGATCTGTAAGGCAAGGTAGTAAGAGAGACAATAATACTGAAATATTCATGAACTGTGGATGCCATTAAAAAATCATAGGTAAATGTTGGTCCACAATCTGACTTCCATAACAAGACCCCTACGGCACAAAAATTAAAAATCAAGAATAAATAAAGGGGATAGATTCAAACTAAAAAGCTGCTTCTCATAAAAAGAAACAATGATGTGAAGAAAGAACCTAAAGATTTTATACAAAACTTTACCACACGTAATTCAGAAAAAAGCACTAATGTCTATGGTATATAAAGAACTCAAAATTAACACAAACAACAACAACAAAAACCAATTAACAAATTGACTCAGTAACTGAACAGACAACTTCACAGAAGAAATATAATCCATTAACAAATATATGAAAAAACATTCCACCCATCTAGCAATTAGGAAAATGTAAATCAAAATTACTTTAAGATTTTATCTCACTTCAGTCAGAATGGCAATCATTAATAATACAGGCAACAATAAATGTTGGTGAGGTTGTGGGAGAAAAGGAACACTCACACATTGCTCATGAGATTGACTCCAAATTTGTGCAACCACCATGGAAAGCAGTGTGGAGACGCCTTGAAAAACCAGAATGGAAACATCATTTGACCCAGCTATTCCTCTCTTCGGACTATACCCAAAGGAATTAAAAACAGCATACTACAGGGAAACAGCTGCACCAATATTTATAGAAGCACAATTCACAATAGATAAAATCATAGAACCAACCTAAGTTTCCTTTAACAGATGAATAAATAAAATGTGAGATTATATATATATATATATATATATATATATAATTTCCCCCACCAATGGAATATTACTTAGCTTTAAAGATGAATGAAACTATGTCATTTGGTGGTAAAAGGATAGAGTTGAAGAATATCATGATAAGTGAAATAAGCCCCCCCACACACACTCACACACACACACACACACACACACACACACACACAAACACAAAGGCCAAATGTTCTCTCTGATAAGTGTATGCTAATTCACAATGGGGGTGGGAAAGAATAGTTATTTAGATTAAGTAGAGAGGAGTGCAGGGAGGTTAAGGAATATGGGGATAGGAATGATAGTAGAATGAAACAGACATTACATATAATACATAATATATATAGATGCTAAAGCACTCAACAAGGGAGGGGGAGAGAATAGAAATTCAGTGGATTAGACAAAGTTGGATTGAAGGGAAGAAAAGAGAAATGGGAATACAAATGACAGTAGAATGAATCAGACACAACTTTTCAATGTTTATATATAAATACACCACCAGGGAAGGTCCACACCATGTACACCTCAAGAATGGAATGCTAAGTAAAATGAGTTTTACTCCATGTATAATATGTCAAAATTTGCTCTACTATCATGTATACCTAAAAAGAGTAAGAAATTTTAAAAATGACCAGGGAAAATTTGTATACCGAGAAGGTTTGTGAGTTAAAAACTCTTCAATGAATGGTAGTGTCAATAAGGTTAGATAAAAGTATAAAAGAGTACCTTGAGGCCATACAAAACAACAATGGTAAATAGAGTTGCCCAAGTCAGTTTGTGCAACTAGCTATAATCACAAAAATTTTGGTTTACAACTCTTTTCTACTTGTTTTACAAAGCAGCACAAGAACAATACTTACAAGTTGAGCAGAGAGGAAACATTACATAGCAGTGTTATGAATACTATGAATAGTGCTGTGGGCACTCAAAGAAAGCATTCTAAATTTTCTCCCCCATGCAATAAAAAATCATGCAGTTGAAAAATACACTACTTACTGATTAGATAACACATACATGTGTTTGTGACATTCAGTATGTGGACAGCTGCTCAACTTGGCAGGTCAGATCCAATAGATAAGGAAGACACTCTCTTCACACCAGACAGTGTTTCCTTGAGTAATACTATGAAAGCAAGAGAGAAAGCAAAAGTGAAAGACACAGGCAACTGTATTGCCAGACTAGGAAAACCCAACCACTGAACCTATGTACTGGGGAGTCCCAAAGAGCTTCTAAGGGTCCTGACTGGGAAGTGCTGGGCAGAGCATCCTCTCAACAGGTGAGAGTCTGAAGTCTTGTTCAAACTTGTATTGAAAGTGAGGCTGAATAAATACAAGTTAGAACAAAGAAAACTTCATTCTAACATCTTGCATGACCTGTTGATCACCTGAAGAACACCAAGTCCTCCCAAGAACAGGTCAGATCCTAGAGGAGGGAGTGATAGCCTTGAGATGACTAAATAAATTGGGATTCCAATGAGTGAGCCACCCAGCCAGATGCATTGAGAAATCAGCATTCTGTTTCATCAAGGATTGCAGACATCATTCAATCAAGAAAAGGAAAGATCTTTAGTATTTTCCTTAGACCTCTAGGACTGAATCTTCCCTCCTGGCCTTATAAATAGTTTAAACTCTCATATGTAAAATGAAGCCAGTTTTCTACATAAAATAATGTGGAGATAAGCATGAAACCTAGATATTTTGGAATAAAGAATGGTGTGAATATTATTCTCCTAGAACTTATCATTATATTTCAATATTTGTTTTCCCAAATAGAGTTAAATGAAACGTTGGTGGGTGGTGTTTTGTTGACCCAAAAGGCTCACATATGAAGAGATTATTGTGTTTTTACTTTTTGAACAGGACTTGTAGATGAGAGTCTAGAGGTTTATTTTAATCAAAATTGTGTTTCTCTCTCTGTGGTGTCATGGGCTCTTGGAGCTATAAGATCTGAGGAGGGACATGGTTAGTTTATAGTATCTTATAATTACTGGGTTGCAGAGGGTTCTAGGAGACCATGACACATGCTATCTATCATATAATCCAATAAGTATAACAAACATTATATTGTAAATTATTACGTAGAACCAAAGGGTCTACAAAATCAAAATATATAATGAAATAAAAAATGTGGGGGCATAAATGCTCCTATAGTATGTCTTTTTCTTTTTACAGTCATCATTTTACATGTTTCTAGTTACACTTTTTTACTGGGTATGCAAAACTAAAGAATTGGTAGCAAATTGTGATGTTTTCCCTACACTAGAGGCGAGTATAGTCACCTCAGTGATCAAAGTCATAGAATTCATGAGGAACTGCATGTTTTTTTCAGTCCAAGAGTCAGGATGGGCCTATGGACCATGTGGATTCCCCAGGAAACATTAAGACTATTTCCCCCTTCAGCAACCCTCCTTTATTGCATGAATACGCACGTTGGCTCCTAGTCTCTTGGGTCTTTCTCCTCTCCCTGATTGGGAGCTTATATAACTCTCTGGAGTTGGAGATCCCTTAGGGTGTACTGCTACTCTATAAGGTGAAATGTTAAACTCATGATTCAAACTAGGGATATCTGGGCATTATTTTAGTATCCCTAGGTCCTTCCTATAACTCTCTTAATTTTCCCATAATTACAAACAAGAGAGTATATAATTTACATAAATAATATTCTCCAAATAATACTTATTAAACATATGAAATAATTAATGGAGATGTTATAGCATCATTTACCCAATAGAATGTTTTACTATTGCATCGATCCATTAGCAAAGTGAATAGTGGGAGATGTTTAACCTAATAACATCATTAAATACATGACAAGGTTTACATTAAGAAATTCACACTTTATTTAGTAACAAATTGCATCTGTAATGAAATATAAGTAAAAATGCTCTGTAAAACGGGCATGATGGACCATGCCATGACCCTAGGGACGTGAGAAGCTTTGCAAGTTCAAAGTCAGGCTCCATAACTTAGTGAGGCCCTAAACAACTTCGCAAAACCTATCTCTAAATAAAAAAGAAAAAAAAAATCTGAGGATTTGGTTTATTGATTAAGTGTCCCTAAGTTTAAGAGGCTCTTAAAAATTTAAATTTTAAAGTTCATATAAATCTTAAGAGACTTCTGAAATAATCAACTATGAGTATTATTATTTCTCCAGTTGTGAAAAATGAGACTCTTTAGTAATTGTTGATTTATACTAAAATTATATCCTTTTAGGGATGCACAATTCTATACTTGTATTTCCTTATTTCTACAATATCAGCTAAAGGTGTTAAGAAAATTTTCAGCAAATGTCAAAAGCAATTACCCATTTTCAATATTTAAATGATTTCTCCCTCCTAGGTCCCAAATACTTCAAGGGATGGGCTATACATAAGAAACTTACTACAATCTTTATATTTGTCAAGGTGTTTTTGTAAATATTTTGCTGTTATCTAAGGTACACAATTTGGACAAATGCTACTCCACACTTGCTACAGATATGAGGTCAGAAATTTAAAAATGTCAGAAATTTGAATACAGTCTTGGACACATTCTTTGGGATTCTATATGCTATAAATCCTCCAGTGTTTTAAAAATATTGGATCAATGGCCAAAAGCTTTGCAAAAAATTTTCTGCATGTCCTCTCACTCGTATGAATTCTGAGGTGCTGAGTAGGGTGTGAAAAACTATTGGAGACTCTGTCAGCTATTTTACATTTATATAATTTATATAATTTCATATCCCTTGTGTGAAATAGTGTTGAACTACTGTGAAATAAGGGTTGATTCATCCTTAAAGACACTGATGCAATGTTTTCATTGTAAAACTTCTCTCCAGTATAAAATCTATAATGTTTAGTAAGATGTGATCTTCAATATTAAAAGCTTTGCCATTCTTCACATTTTTAGGTCTTCTCTCTAGTATGTGTTCTCTGGTGTCGATTAAGTGATGATTGTTGATTAAAAGCTTTGCCACATTCTCCACATTTGTAGGGCTTCCCTCCAGTGTGAATTCGCTGGTGCTGAGTAAGTGATGATATGTGATTAAAACTCTTACCACACATTTTACATTTGTAGGGCTTCTCTGTAGTATGAATCCTTTTGTGACAATTAAGCTGTGAGGTGCTATTAAAAACTTTGCGACACTCTTTACAGTTGTAGGGCTTCTCTCCAGTGTGGATTTGCTGGTGCTAAGTGATGATTTTTGAGTGAAACTCTTGCCACACAATTTACATTTGTAGGGCTTCTCTCCAGTATGAATCCTGTTGTGGCAATCAAGATTTGAGTTTCTATTAAAACTCTTGCCACACACTTTACGTTTGTAGGGCTTCTCTCCAGTATGAATCCTTTTATGACAATTACACTGTGAGATGCTATTAAAAGCTTTGCCACACTCTTTACATTTGTAGAGCTTCTCTGCAGAGTGTATTCACTGGTGCCAAGTAAGTGATAATTTTTTTTAAAGAGAGAGTGAGAGAGGAGAGAGAGAGAGAGAGAGAGAGAGAGAGAGAGAGAGAGAGAGAGAGAGAGAATTTTTAATATTTTTTTTTAATTTTTTAATTCTCGGCGGACACAACATCTTTGTTGGTATGTGGTGCTGAGGATCGAACCCGGGCCGCACGCATGCCAGGCGAGCGCGCTACCGCTTGAGCCACATCCCCAGCCCGTGATAATTTTTTAATAAAACTCTTGCCACACACTTTACATTTGTAGGGCTTCTCTCCAGTATGAATCCTGTTATGGCAATCAAGATGTGAATTTCTATTAAACATTTTGTCACATTCTTTTTTTTTTATAAGAGAGAGTGAGAGAAGGCAAGAGAGAGAGAGAGAGAGAGAGAGAGAGAGAGAGAGAGAGAATTTTTAATATTTATTTTTTATTTCTCAAAGGACACAACATCTTTGTTGGTATGTGGTGCTGAGGATCGAACCCGGGCCGCACACATGCCAGGTGAGCGCGCTACCGCCTGAGCCACATCCCCAGCCCCTTGCCACATTCTTTACATTTGAAGGGCTTCTCTCTAGTATAAAATCTCTGGTAATTTTTAAGGCTTAATTTTTGACTGAAAGCTTTGCAAAATTGTTTACATATGTAGGGTATCAGTCCAGGGTGTGTCCACTGGTGACAAATAAGATTTGAGCTTTTATTAGAAGTTTTGTCACATCCTTTGCATTTGCATGGCATATCTTCTGTATGAACACTGTGATGTTGAGTAAAGTTCTTGAGTGCATTTCATTCTTCACATTGATAGGTCTTCTCTGCAGAATAAATTTTTTGGTGTTGAGTAAGGGTTGAAAAACTTTTTAAGGCTTTCCCACACTTTTTACATTTACAGGTCTCCCCTTCAGTATAAATCCTCGGATACTTAACAAGTTGTAACTTTTCACTAAAAGTTTTTTTCACATTCTTTAAATTTGTAGAATTTATCACTGTCATAGTATTTGCTGTGTTTAAAAAAATATATTAAAGCATTTGCTTGCTTAATATCTTCTATACTTATCGGGCTGTCTTTCTCTATAAATTTTCTTGTATTAAGAAAGCTTTGCACTGTGGTTAAGAGCCCTTTCACATATCTTACATTTGCAGGTTTGTCTTGGCTATGAATATTTTAATGAATACTAGTTTTTGATCACTGAAACAAAACTTTCCTACATTTTTCATCCTGGTAAATTTCCTTTAGAAAAGGACTAGGATTTCTCTTTATTCATAATATTTATCACCAAGGTAAATATACTGGTCATTACTTAGGGTAGAGACATGGCTTATTGTGTTACTTATAGCATTATCTATATAATGCACTTTCCAGAAATCTGTATCAGAATTGTCAATGAACAATAGTGGGGAAGTAGAAACTTTTCTAGAATTCTTAATATTGTCCATTTGGGCACAAGGAGAAATTAATCTTTTGTTTCAGAAAAATGGACATTTTATAAAGAAACTCCCAAAAGGATCACTTTTAGAAATATATTTTCTGTGCAAATGTTTGACTGGAATTCTAACTCAGTGCTACTTTTATAATTGGCCAAGTTAAAAACTGATGCATGGGCTAGATTTCAAATTTTCCACATTGCCTTTCAATCTTTCCAAAATTTCATATTATAGAAAGTTGATTGAAATAACATTGGTATAAATAATCAATCACCATACTTTCAATTTTTGTTCTGCTTTCCTGTTAGAAACCACTTGGATACAAGAGAACAGAGGACAGACTCATGGAAATGCTTGAAATGACAAGAAGCTCCCACTTAAGCTCAGCATTCAGTCCTGGACAGCGTAAGTCAAGGCCACTTTGACATCTGTTCCAAAGAGTCTACCAGACAGAATCCTCTGACTGTTCCCTGACTGAGCCATAGGAACTGGCTAGAAAAGCCTTCACATCCTCAATACATCCTTCACTTCAGAATACTGGACAAGCATTGATATCCATCTCTCGTCACCTTGCTCCCCAGCCAACCATTCTTCAACAAATTCAAAGGAGCAACTCATGCAAGCACACAGAAAGGGGTGTTCACTACACACATCCATGTGTGAAAAAGACAACTGGTATTTCTTGTTTGGGCCATTTCAAATGAAATTCCTTCTGCATGACCTCCACAAACCAAAGGAAAATATTTGTGAAATTCCCACGTAGAAGACAAGATACACTTGCCAAGGAGGCAGTGCCAAGAATTTTGACACTCCAAATGTAGAGTGTGTGTTTAGCAGGCAGTCACAGTCTCCATGAGAGAGTCCCATGAAATCAATTAGGAAGATCCATGCTCTAGCCCTACCATGCAAGTGATGTGACTTGAAAGAGTCACTTAGTCTTAGCAACCATCATGACTAACCACTAAGTCAATGAATAAAGGTCCTCAGGTGTCAAGCTACAAAATGTGGGATCAGCATGGATGAGGATGGGTGGGAAAAAACTCCAACTCTAACACAATTAGGGAAGGCTGTGCCTGCCCTCAAGTGGCTGGGTGGTGGGGGTGGCTGGGATCCTGCCATAGAGAGGGATTCCAAACCTCACATCCACTGACCCAGGCCAGAAGACCAGGTAGAGTCCAAGGATCCTGGGGTGGCCCAATGGCAATAAAGGTCAAAAGGAACTAGGGATCTGCCTGGACCCTCAATCCCCTACTCTGAGCAGGGCTGCATGACGAGGCCAGAGGCCATCCATAGCAATCTGCCTTTACAGGAAAACTGAGGGACTGCAAGCTGCCTCTGGCTCACTGAATCAGGGTGGTGTTTTCATAAAGCAAGACCACTTCCTCACATTTGACCAGCAGCTCATGCACTGACAGCACAATGGCTGGCTTGACTCAGGCCCTGAGAAATGAAATAGA
Source organism: Spermophilus citellus (assembly GCF_964194105.1). Lineage (NCBI taxonomy): Eukaryota > Metazoa > Chordata > Mammalia > Rodentia > Sciuridae > Spermophilus > Spermophilus citellus. The sequence continues at coordinate 2,168,173 of NW_027673039.1, read as the reverse complement.
AAATTCATAGCAAACCCATCTTTAGCTCTTCCACATCATCAGGGGCTCTGATTCAATTCCATCAACAAAGGGGTCTAAAATGGTGTCTAAACATGCTGGGGACTCACCTCTGTGTGGAACTCTTCAGGAAAAAGGGGATCAAATCTCATGAAGCAACTCTTCTCTCTTCTAGCCCATGGGAAATGCAAGGAACCTGCATGATACCAGAGCCTCACTTCCCTCTTCTCATGTCTTCTGGAAAGGATTCATTAATGCTTCCTTCAAGGTGAAGCAGAAGCCTGCATTCCCAGCTGCAAAGAGTGTCTGAGGGCACTGTCTCCCTTAAAACCCAAGAAGAAAAACAGGTCATTAAAGAGGCATATGGATTAGAGTACATGTTCAATGATCCATGCTGCCTGGAGCCTTCCACACGCCCATCTTCCACATTCACAGAGCAATGCTTGGCCATTCTCAAAGACCAGGAGACCATGATGCTCATCACCAGGAAGTCATTAAAGGACTCGAACAGAGCAGCATGGATTGCAGAAGGTGGCACACCAAGGATCTTCAGCTCTGCTGCTACAACACAAGACCTTAACTTCAGTAGTGACTTTCTGCCACCTACCAAGTACGATATCAGTGTCAAGCACAACATGCAGACATGCAAGTAGCAGGTGACACCCCACATCCATTTACAGAAGTGGGCAACATCTGCATTGGAACAAGGAAGTATCTTATCCTTACTGATAAAAATCATAAGAAACAAAGAATAAAATGGATGCAAGATTTCTCATTTCACTATTACATAGCTGTTGGAATTCCCTATTAAAAAATACCTCCTCCAAAATAAAAAGTATCTCAGACATGTGTCAACTATTCAATGGATGACATTTTAAAACTATGGCCTTTACTTAATATTTATGTATGCTATAGCCCTGCCTAATGCTCTTTGAGAAAGGAGCACATAGAATTGGATCTTTGAAAACCTCACATTTGCTGATAAATATTACTGCCGATCTCAGGCATGGTGAAGTGAAAAGTGGGACTTTGGATACTCAAAGAACACAATGTTGTGGGATTGGTGTCCCTGATTCATAACAGTATGTGGTTTCTATGAAAGCCAGTGAGGGAGCAAGAGTAACGAAGCTCATTGAACAGATGACCTCAGGGGATACTGGCAAATAGGCCAAACTGAAGAACATGTTCCAGCTAACATTGGTATTTGGGCTCCTGAGCCCAGACTGGTTGTTAAAAAAGGTGCAGACAGGCAGTGTTCATGTACAAAATATCTACCATTTAAAGGTGGGTAATTTAAATGGCATCTAGTTACACATCTGAAAAAATGGTCTGCCAACTTATGAATTTCATTTTAACAATAACAACAAGAAAAGAAAAACCAGACAATTGTGGGAGGCCATCCTCGCACGTGATTTGACTTACCTCCCTGGCTGGGTGAGAGGCGCTCAAACACAGTTGTGTCAGAGCCATTCCCCACCCTTTCCCAGGTCCGAGGGCTTGTCCATGCAGAGGCGTGCCTGGCCACTGACCTGAAGACCCAATCGTTGTCCTTGACCTTGGGATGCTGTCCCCCTTAACCTTCACTGGATGGGATTTTCCCTTGAATTTTTTTATTCCCCAATAAAAGCTCACTCCCTGCGTGCTCTCCCTCTCTCCCTAGTCTCTTGTGTAAACCTCGCCACCACATTAGGTGGCTAGAAGTGGGAGCTAGGAGAAGCCGTCTTGAAGCTGTGTGAAAGGTAATGAGAGTCTTGTCTCTTTAATTTAAAACTCACTAGCAATTTCTTATGAACTGAACCTTCTTTCATGAAGCTCGATCTGGTCGCAAGGCAGAAACAATGAGACATATAAAGATAAAACCTTGTCTTCACCAGGACGCCTAGAAATAGGTTTTATTTGGCTCATGCAAATATCTTTCAATAGAAAGTCTGATTTCTGAATGAACCCATTCAATTTTATAATGCACAGATCACAAGATTTTCTTTACAGAATATTCTCTTCTTCTTCCTAAAGCCTCACATAGAAAATGTCTCACAGGACATCTGAGGGGAATGACCCAAAGGATGAGAGAATGGCTGGAACTGTTCTCAAATGTGCCCATATAGCCTAAAGTGTAAAGGCATCTAATTGTACTCTAAAACAATTATAAACCTATTTGATCCATTATTAATAAATATCACCACTTTACCACTTGAACCAAATCACAGAAAATTGGAAACAGATGATCATTGGCTTTGATACCTTTACTTCCATTTCATTAGCCAGAGATGATCAACTCTATACTTCAAATGATGCAAATTTATTACAGAATGCCTAAGATCCTGAGGATATATTTTGGCTCAGCCCATGGTATTGCTTCATTATTTTATTATTTTGTAAGTAATAAAATGTAACTTCATGTTGGATAATATATTCAAGCCATGAAAATATCATCCAACATCATTCTTCCCATTAGCCCAAATTCTGTGCATGCTCACTTACTGTTTAAGGAATTTTACTAATTGTTTGAAGGTTCTAGAGGACCTGTTAGACTCCTAATGGACAAACCATCCAACTTACTCCAGAGAATGTACGAGTGCCATAAGAAGAAAATAAGGTCAGCCTACAGCAATGGGCAGCTGCCTGCCCTAGGCTGGGAGGGACACTGGCGATGGCACCAGGGCTGCTGGGCAGCAGAGGCCTCCACAGCCCTGCAGGGAGCCTGGAGCACAGCTCTGCAGAACCATGCTAAGCCCTGGACAGATGCACGAGAGTTCCCATCACAGGCTAGAGTGTGACAGTCCCAGGTGCATGCCTGTCATGCCAGCCACCAGGGAGGCTGAGGCAAGAGGAACCTTCGAGGTCAGCCTTGGCAATTAGACCTTGTGGCCAAGGGGGAAAAAGTTTACAGGGGTCTCTGAGGGTGGAGCTCAGGTAGGTCACTTGCCTAACAGGCTCAGGCCCTGGGTTCAATCCCCAGAACCACACATACACCAAAAAGTGACCTTGGAACATGGTTTAAAATGATGGGTCAGGTACATAGAAGGAAACAGGAGAGGGTTTTTAAAGTGAGGACTTAAAACAGAATCCACAGGTGCCACAGGAAAACAAAAGGACACAGAGTCAGTGAGACCTGAAATACCTGGGCGGGTCTGTCTTTTAAACTGGCCTCCTGCTCCCCAGGTCACACTGGGCTCCTCCATCACCTTCCCACTCTCCAGGGGACCTGCGGGTCAGGCCACCTCTTCTCCTCTGAGGTCCATGGCAAAGGCCACACGGCTGAGGCCACCGCATCCTGAACAGGACCCTGCAAATCAAAATCCACCCGCTGTGACCAGCAGCTCCGCTGAGGAGAGCCCTCTGGTGAGAACCGGGACAGCGGGGTCCGTGGTGGGCGCTGTGGGGACCGCCCCGGAGGTTCCAGGGGACTGGCAGCCCGGGACCGAGGCTCCAGGGCGGCGGCAGAGTCCTCCCGGGTCACACCCTCGCGTGGGCGTCTAGACCCGGGCGGCTCCCGGCCAGCTCACCTCCTCCGCTCCTGGATCCCGGGAGCCGGACCCATCACACCCGGACCTGCAGCCCCGCCTCCAGGGCGCTACTTCCGGGCTCCTCCCACACGGAGCTGTGTGATACCGCCGCTCCAAGTTCCTGCCCTGGCATAGGCCCCGCCCCCGTCTCCCTGGCGACGGCCCCACTTGGCTTCCCTGTCAACCTCTGCGTGCTGAGGGCGGGGTCCTTGGCGCCCCGCCAGCCGCGCTGTCACCTCAGCTGGTGAGCTAGGGTGGGACAGCAACTGACTAGCGTCCTCACCTGTCCCCAACTTCCTAGGAGTGAGGCCTGCGGCTGCCCCTCGTGGCAGTGGGACCGAGTGGACGCGGCCCTGGATGCTGGGCTTTCCCGTGCGAAATGGGCCTCAGCCAGGGGGATGGGACTGCTGCCCAGGAGGACAGGGTTCCTGAAAAGGTGCCTGCTACTCCCCTTGCTTTGGGGGACCGCCTCCAAGGGCCTCCTGGACTGACAGCTGCTGGCCAGGGCTTTCCTGGGCATATGTTGTGAGTCTGCCCCAGCCTCATGTCGGGAAGTGGGACCTTCCTTCAAGCAGGCACGACACTCAGGGAAGCACTGCCCTGTGGTGGCGCTGTGCAGTCAGCGATGTGGTAGAAAACAGTCTCCCAGGGTGTTGGGACTAAGCACCTAAGAGAAACCACACCAAAATAAAGCCCAGGAACCTTGCTTCCCAGGCTGCCCAGGAGATGGGCCTTGGAGTCCCCAGGGCGGCTGTGCCCTGATGTGCTTCCTCCTAGAAGCTTTCCTGCTTAACTGCTGAAGCGTTTGCTGTCACCCTGACCTCCATTACTGTTTCCATGCACTCCCATTAACTAAGGTAACCTGGAAGGAGAACTCAGTTCCCTGTTATTTGGAATGGCCAAAAGGATGCAAAGAGGCAGCACAGGTATGGATCAAATAGATGGTAGCTGATTGTATTAAGTAAAGGAAGTGTCAAGTAAGTGAAAGAATTGTCACTGCAGACATGATGGTGCCCTCCTTAATATTGTGTGTTATTTCTCTTCTTCAGTGTGTAGCACCCCTAGTGTTTGGCTGTGGTTGGTTCGGGGATAATACATGCTCTAAGGTGTACAGTCACTGAGATTCAAGACTTCGGTTAATGTTGTGATTTAGATATAATGCCCCCACCCTTGGGATATGATTGAAGAAACACAGCAGCTCTGATTGCAGTGGCAGACATTTACCCCTATGGTAGAATGCAGTCTGAGGACAAAATTGCTAAGAGAAATAAGGTACGCCCAAGCCACCACAGAGGCATGAAGGTTCAGTCCTGGTCCATCTATGATCAGTGAGTCAATAAATTCCTTTTGGTAAGTAAGCCAGTTAGCATTGAGATTTGCTGTTATTTGTTTCCATGTACAAAATGTTTTGGGAAGAAGAGTTTTCCAAGTTGGAAAACAATGATCTCTCAATAGTGAGACAGTTTGAAAAACTGTTCATAAGGCTTGCTATTATGTGGTGCATCCAATAAGTCACTTATCTATGGGACTAGAAAAATAATCTCAAACAATTATTTAGAAAACTAACTCCTAAGAGATATCAAAATTTTATCATATGTTTATGACAGTAAATAGTATTAAAGAAGAGTGGATAAATGGTTTGGCATCAATATTCAATGTCTTAAAGGAAAAGAGGAATTTCTCCTGTCTTATGTCCACAAATACATTGCCTTTTATGTAACAGGACATATTATATGTATACATGGACACTTAATTGAATCAATAAGTTACTGTGGAAAAAGATAATAGGGGGCTGGGCTTGTGGCTCAGTGGTAGAGTGCTCACTCAGCACGTTCAAGGCCCTGGGTTTGATCCTCAGCACCTCATAAAAATTAAATAAAGATATTGTGTCCATATACAACTAAATATGTATATGTATATAAAAAAGATAATAGGAATAGAACTCAAGAGCACTAATCAACATTTTCCAGGTTTTGAGAAAGGTTAGAACTGAAAATTCAGGGATATTTTTCTATGTATTAATACATAGGATATTCTGTCATTTCTTCCCCTTCACTGTGGGTTTTGTGTATTGCATTAGTCATGTCTCTTCAGGCTCATTTATTTGGACATCTCCACAGCCTTCCTAAGTCTTTTATAAAATAACCATTTTTGAAAGCTATAGTCCTCCTCACCTTTGTTTTTCAGTTGACCTACCATGAGATGAACTTTCCTTTTGGCTTACAGTTCTTTGAATTTCAACGTACATTGAGAAAGTTGTTATTGCCTAAACTCTTCCACCCTATGCCATGGTAGCCACACTCCTGTCCCCTGCCTAATCCCTGGCAAACATGATTTATTCTTCATTATGATAGTTTTGAACAGACATCTTATAAAGGAAAACAGCATGTAAACTTTTGAGCCGGGGTTCTTTTTCTCAGAATAATGCCTTTCGATTCATCCAAGATGTTACATTTATCAGTAATTTGTTCTTTTTTATTGCTGCCTACTAGTCATTGTATGAATGCATCACAATTTGTTTATCCATTCAATGTCGTGTTCCCCACAATTAAAACACTCAGGGTCACTCCAGGGGAACTGGGCTGCACGAAATAACCACACAAGAGACAGAGGTACCTTTTTCTTCGAGGTCCTGTGATGGCTCTTCTGACGTTAAGGGTCCACAGAAAGAGAGAGAGAGAGAGAGAGAGAGAGAGAGAGAGAGAGAGAGAGAGAGAGAGAGCACAGGATCTGAACCCTTTTATTAAGGAGAAGCCATTCAAATGAGGCAAGAGGTCAGGTTTCAGGAGGTTAAGTCTAGCTTCATGATGTCTGTTGTCAGAGATTGACTGACATCTAGGAAGGCCACACCCAAAGGCCGAGCAAGAGAAGGGGACACACAAAGAATCATTTCCATGGAACATTCTGTCCCAAACAGGGCAAAGCGTTAATATTACAAAGGAATAGGTGAATGTAGCTCAATCCATGGGGCTACATGCCTATGTCTGAAGACAGGCTCTCAAACTTCCTGGACCGGAGCAATGTCCAGATCACTACAAGATGTAGTGACTGGTCAAAGTCTTTCCGCTCCAGGATGGAAGGTGTGAATCATTCAGAGTAGCTCCCCACAATTCAACAGTTTAGGGACTTTTGAATTCGTTTCAGTTTGGGGTGATTATGAAGACAGCCATCTAAACATTCATGTACAGGCTTTTGTGTGAGCCTAAGTTCTTATTTCTCTAGGATAAATAGCTAGGAGTGAGATTTGCTGGGTTCTGTGATGGGTATGTGTTTGATTTTATTAAGAAACTGCCCAACTGGTCTTCCTGATCATTACCCAGGATGCAGCTGAGAGGAGATGATCTCTTTTTGGGGACAGCTACATTTAGTGACCAACTGCTTGAGCAAGATGCACAGACCAAAGATATGGGAAGCCACCAATAGCCTATTTGAGTTGATTTTTGAACAACTCATCAGGGTTGAGAACATCACTGCAGAAGAGTGTGGAGTAGGGAAGCAGCTCAGGACAGGACACCTGGGAAGCAGAGAGAGAGCTCCTCTCACCAGGACAGAATAAGAAACCCCAGGGTAGTCCCTAGAGACCTACCTCCTCCAACCACAGCCTACTGCATACATTACCACCCAGTTAGTCCCCCCCAGGGGTTCAATGCACTAATTAGGTTAAGGCTCTTCTAACTTGCACTGTCTCACACGGGAACTTTTGAGGGACACCAACAAACCATCACATCTGTGAAGCTGCAAACCTTTGTCCCTCACCCTTTCTTATAGGACGTTTTCCCCGAGCTGTCAGCCTTCAGGCCTTTTGTAGTTTCATGGATTGGAAATCTCACTTTTTAAAATAAATATTTCTTCTTTCATTTGTAGTTGGACACAATAGCTTTATTTTATTTATTTATTTTTATCTGGTGCTGAGGATGGAACCCAGAGCCTCCTACGTGCTAGGCGAGTGCTCTACCGCTGAGCCCCAGCCCCAGCCCCAGGAAATCTCACTTTTAAATGGTGCATCCTACTGAACACAGTGCTCTACAGGGAAGTCAGACAGGTATTTCTGGTCATATATACACTGAACAGAGATATGTTGAGGTCCTACTAGGTGGCAGGTACTGTTCAATATTCTGAGATACAGCACAGACCTGGGCCTTGGCCTCCCAGAGTCTGTCATCTAGCTTGCTTGTTTCTGTGTAGCCTGAGATTCAATAAGTTTGAACAGGGAAGGTAGGGGCGTGTGTGTGTGTGTGTGTGTGTGTGTGTGCGTGTGTGTGTGTGTGTGTAAAGTGTCACCATTCATGGATTAAAGTTATGATTAGTGTTGGGTGCATCAAAGGTAAGTGAAACAAAATCTCATGCCAGGGCAAAATAGGGGAGTTAGGGTACATACTCAAGTTTTAGTAATTTTATACGGTACTTCCTATATACTGTTATGGGGTGATTTTTTTCTGAGTCTCTATGGTTCTACCTCCAATAAAAGAAGGTAACTGTAATTAAGCTTCACATCTGGTATGCTGGTGCATGCCTTTAAAGCCTTGGGAGGCTGAGGCAGGAGGATCAAGGGTTCAAAGACCAGCATTAGCAATTTGACAAGACTCTAAGCAACTTAGTGAGATCATGTCTCTAAATAAAATATTAAAAGGGCTGGGGATGTGATTCAGTGGTTAAGTTCCCCTGAGTTCAATCCCTGATACCAAAAAAAAAAAAGAATTAAGTTTCACATTTTTCATGGAATTGGCTGTTAGGGAAATGCTGTTACCCTGACTACTTCTATGTTTATGAATTAAAAAATTCTCTGTCCCAGAGTCTGATCTCTCCTACCAGTATCCATGAGATTATGGCAAGCTTGCTTAACTTGTAAATAGGATAAAAATCTCAAACCCTCAATTCTTGACAGATGTCACTCAAATCCCTTCTGCCTTACATTTTCTCTGCCCCTCATGAAACCCCCAGTATCACTCAGACTTTGGCTCTCTCTTCTCAGGAACAACCTGATAACATGTTGCCATACCTGTGTTGCTGTACTTCTTTCTTCCTATCCTGGGGCTTCTTCAAAATTCCCATGCAGCAAGAATCTAGTCAGTTTGCATGCATGCACAGCTGGTGTTGCAGAGGAGACCAGCAGGTGGCGGCAGAGCATGCCAGATATGGATGTTTCTGTCCCAGATTCTTAGGTTCTTGCTTACGATGATTCCAGGCAACACAGGAGACTTAGTAAAAGAAAAAAGGTTTTTAGCAGGGATAGAAGAAGAAAAAATGGGCATATTCTCAATGGAAAGAGTGGGTCCTCTTAGGAAAAGGATGGTGCACTCTCCCTGTATTCCAGCTTTATATAATTGCTTAGGGAAATTTCCAGTGAATCCCACAAAGGTCCACCTCTTGACTTTTGACAGCCGGATTGCATCAGACTTCCTAGTCCCCACTGATCATGGTTTTGGGAGTCAATGAATGAAAAATGAAAAGGCTACAAAGAGGCAGAAACTTTCTGTCTGAAAATGGAAGACAGTCCTAGGCTCAACAACATAATTTTTAAGTCTTAATAGCTGAAAGGCCAGGGGACATGGAGGATACTGTGCAGTTTTTGAGTTTCCCAAAATGGGCCTACAGAATGGTAAAGGAATGAGTTTCCAGCATGGTGACTGAGTCAACTTTGTTGTTGTTGGGTGTTTTTTTGCTGTTGTTTTCATCTTTGGATTTGTTTGTTTGGTTTCCCATATTTTAATTGGTGGATTATAATTATATATATATATATATATATATATATATATATATATATATATAATTATGTATATAATTATTCATATATATTTATATTGTTATAAATGTATAAGTATATATGTATATAGTAGTGGTGTTCATTGTTACATATTCATATATGCACATTATATAACAATGTAATTTGGTCAATTTTGTTCCCCTGTATTTCCCTTTTCCCTCCCCTGTTCCTCCCCCTGGTCCCTGTCCTCTGCTCCACTGGTCTCCCTTTCTTTTTCATGAGATTCCCCTGCCTCTGTATGTTTTCTTTCATTTTTTTTCTCTCTAGCTTCTATATACGAGAAATATATGACATAAAACATACGAGTGTTTACTTTCTGAGTCTGGCTTACTTTGCTAAACAATGCTTTCAAGTTCTATTCATCTTCCTGCAAATGACATCGTTTCATTCTTCTTTATGGCTGAATAAAACTCCATTGGGTATATATACCACATTTTCTTTATCTACTTATCATTGATAGCTACATAGGCAGATTCCATAATTTGGCTAGTAGGAACTGTGCTGCTGTAAACATGGCATGCATGTAATAATACAGTATGCTGACTTTAATTCTTTAGAATAAATACCAATGGTCACTTAGTGGTTTCATTCCTAGTCTTTTGAGTAACTTCCATACTGATTTCCATAGCAGTTGTACTAATTAACAATTGCACCAACAGTGTAAAAGTGTTTCTTTCTCTGAACGTCCTCTCCAGCATTTATTATTGTTTGTAATTGTGATTACTGCCACTCTAAATAAATGAAGATGAAATCTCAATGTAGTCTTGTTTTGCAAACTGCAAATCAAATGTAATTGCTCATGTTGAACATTTTGTATATATATTTGTTGGCCATTTGTATTTATTCTTTTGAGAGGTTTCTGTATAACTCATTTGCCCATTTACTGATTTGGTTATTTAGATTTTTGATGGTAAATTTTTGAGTTCTTTATGTAGCTGGATAATAATCTTCTGTCATATATTTATTGATTTGCATATGATAAACCTTCCTTACATCCCTGGAATAAAATCAGTTTGGTCATATGGTCAGTCTTCTTAATATGTCATTGAATATGGTTCGCTACTATTTTATTAAGAATTTTTGCATTTAATTTCATCAAGGATATTGACCTATAGTTTTCTTTCCTTGATGTGTCCTGGTAGAATTTAACAGAAAATCCATCTGGACCTGGGCTTTTCTTGGTTAGGCTTTTATTAGTATTTCCATCTCATTGCTAGATATTAGTCTGGTTAGGTTTTCTATGTCCTCTTGATTCACTTCTGGCAGGTCATATATGTCTACAAACATGTTTACTTCTTCGTTTCCAACTCATTGGAGTATAAATCTTCAAAATAGTCCCTAATGATCCTCTGAATTCTTGTGATATCTGTCATGATTTCATCTTTTTCATCTCTACTTTTATAACTGTGATATTTCTTTCTCTCTCTCTCTCTCTCTCTCTCTCTCTCTCTCTCTCTTTCTGTTAATATGGCTAACGGTTTTTAATCTATCTTGCTTATCTGTTAAAAGAACTAACTATTTCATTGATTTTTTACAATTTATTAAATTTTCTATTTCATTGATTTGGGGCTCTGATTTTAATTACTTCTACTGTTTTTTAAAATTGGTTTGTTATCATTTTTCTAAGGCCTTGATCTTCAGATTTTTTACTGTAGTCACTCATTGATATTAACTTTACTCTTAGAACTACCTTTATTGTGTCCTAGAGGTCTGTAATGTGTATCAGTATTACGGTTTTATACTACAATTTCTAAAAATATTTCCATTCGTTATTCAAAGTGTATTGTTCAATCTTCTGTGTTTTTATACTTTCTGTAGTTTTGGGGGAGTGTTGATTTCTAATTTCATCCCACTATGATCTGATGGGATGCAAGAAATTATATCAATTCTCTTGTGTTTACTAGAGTTACTTTGTAACCTGTTTTTGAAGAAGTTTCCATGAGCATCTGAGAAGAAAGTGAATTCAGCTATTGTTGAATGAAATATTCTGTAGATGTCTGTTAAGTCCATTTCATTTAATTTTTTAGGTCTGAAGGGTCTTTCCTGATTTTCTTTCTGAACGACCTATCTATTAAAGCAGGGTATGTTGAAATCACCCAGTATTGTAGTGAGGTCTAAGCCTTCTTTAAGTTGAGTAGTGTCTGCTTTACGTGTTTAAGTGCATCAACATTTGAAGCATAAATATTTACTATTGTTATATCTTCTTGTTGGTTTGTTCCCTTTATCAGTATGAAGTGACTTTTTTTGTCTCTTCTAATTAATTTTGGCTTGAAGTTCTCTTTTTTTGGATATGAGAATCTGTATTTCTGCTTGTTTGTGGGCTCCTTGAGTAGCTAGTTCTGCTTGTTTGGGGCTCCATTTGATTGGTATATCAATTTTCATTTTTTACTTTTAGCCTTTAGATGTCTTTACCTCTGAGGTGATTTTCTTGCAAACAACATAGAGTTGGCTCTTATTTTTTAATCCATTTTGGCAGCCTATGTCTTTTAATTGGAGAGTTGAGGGCATTAATATTCAGTATTATTAAAAAGAGGTGTTTATTAATTTTTGCCATTTTGATTTATTCATAATATTTAATTTGGTCCTGTATCTCATTTGTGTAGCAACTCTTCAATGAGATTTGTCCATTTGTGAGCTCTGGAGTTTGGTTTTGATTTCTTTTGCATATTTTGATTTCTTTTGCATATTATTTCTTCAAGTAATTTTTGTAGTGCCAACTTAGCATTCATGAATTCTTTAAGTTTCTGCTTATCTTGGAAGTTTTTATTTCTTCTTTAAATCTGAAGGATAGGGCTGGGGATGTGGCTCAAGCGGTAGCGCGCTCGCCTGGCATGCGTGCGGCCCGGGTTCGATCCTCAGCACCACATACCAACAAAGATGTTGTGTCCGCCGAGAACGAAAAAATAAATATTAAAAAAAAAATAAATCTGAAGGATAGCTTTGCTGAACATAGCAATATTGGTCAACAGCTATTTTCTTGCAGGGCTTGAAACACATCATTCTAAGCCCTCCTGAATTTTAGGGTTTGAGATGAATTATCACAAGTGATTCTGATTGGCCTGCCAATTGAGGTACCTTTGGAAGGACAAACCATGGAGCTGAGGTTAGGTAAGAAACAAAAATGGAGTTGAGAATAGAGAAAGGGAAGGATGGATACTATTGATACTAGTGAAGTCTTCTAAGAAGATCTTGGTTTTGATGGGGGAAAAAAGACCTTTTTGTGTGTGTGTGTGGTCCTAGGAATAGAAACCATGGGAACTCTACTACTGAACTATATACCCACACATTTTTATTTTTATTTTGTACAGGGTTTCACCTAGTTGCCCATGCTAGCTGGGACCTTGCAATCCTCAGACTCCTCTGAGTTACTGGGACTAAAATTGTGTGTCACTACATCTGATTAAAAAGTTAACATGTAATATTTCCTAGGCACTGTGCTATGAGTCCTAAGTTAATTATTTTATTTAGTTTAATTACTAGAAAAAAATTTTGGCATGTAAAATTTTTCTATTTCTTTCACAGAATGAGACACTTAAATTTAGAGAGGTAATATAGCTTGTTTAAAGTCACAGATCTTGGGGCTGGGGTTGTGACTCAGAGGTAGAGCACTCGCCTAGCATGGGTGAGGCACTAGGTTTGATCCTCAGCACCACATAAAACTATACTAAAGATATTGTGTCCACCTATAACTAAAAAACAATTATTTAAAAAAAATTAAGCCACAAATCTTAAAAACAGAACTAGATTTAAAACTCAGTATACTTCAGAAGCTATTATTATTATTATTATAAATGGTGTCTATTTATTTTAACTTTTTGGAAGGGCCTCTCAACTTCTAGTAAGTGGGCAATCAAGTACATGTTTTCTACAGGGCCAGGAAGGTGTGATCTATCCTGATGATTTATAGCTTCATGACTGACACTTCAATAACAAAAGACAGGTTAACAAAAGAAAGACATAATACATTTACTTAAAGTCTTATATTACACAGAAATCTTCAGATAAAAATCCAAAAGACCCATTTTTTATCCTTAGGATCAGTGAGCATGGGCAGCTGTGTTGGAATGGGATTGGATAAAAGGGTAGGATCCAATGGTAACAGACTAAATGGGGAAACCCAGCAACGCCTGTGGTTAGGTTAGTTTGGGGAAGCAGCAGAGACTCCCCGGGTGGGGAAAGAGGTGGGCCTTCTTGACGCTTCTCTTTTCTGTTATGAATAGTTTTCATAGAGTCTCTCATTTTGGGTGTTAGGGCTCAGAAAATGAATCTCCAAAATATCCTCCTTTAGTATGCTGAGTACTTTGAACATCAGGAAATCAAAAAGACCTCAGAAGCAGGATCTCTCTGACCTTCTCCTACCCTCCCATCCCTGCCTCTCTTCCTTTCTTTCTCGAAAATTAGTCAAACAGCCTGTAAATATTACTCTAACCTAAAAAACTTAGGTCATGGGGGTCATCCTGGGAGGGGATTCAGGTAGTTCTTGTGGTACCCTAATTTAGTTCTCGAGAGAGTTATTATGAAGGAGCAAGTCCAGTACCTCCTGCTTCCTCTGCCTCAACGCCTCCATGTGTGGGGTTGGTTTGATTTGTGGGACTGGGGATGGAACCCAAGGCCTTGCTTGCATTAGGCAGGTGCTGTACCCCAGAGCTACACCCCAGCCTTCCTCACTGTGATTGCTCCCTTTTACAGTGCACCCACCACTGTGTTGCTGTCCACCACAAGGACTTAACTACAGTCTAGCTCTTAAGTGTCCCCAAAGGTCATGTATTAATGGTTTGTTCCATGTCCCATGGTGCTACTAGGAGGTGGTAGAAGCTTTAAGAAGTAGGGACTAGTGCTTGACCTTCAAATCACTGGGCATGTGTCCTCAGAGGGGATTGTGGGACCCAAGTCTCTTCCTCAGCCTCTCTTTTTGGCTTCCTGACTGTGAGGAGAGCACTTTCTGATCTTGGACTGAAACTTCTAAATGAACCAAAATAAAGCTTGTCTCCTTACAAGTTGACTATTTCAGGTATTTGTTATATGACTAACATAAGCTGACTGTATAAGCCTTCACCAGAGCCAAACCAATGCCAGCAGCCATGAATTTGACCCTCCAGCAATGTGAACCAAATAAACCTGTTTTCCTTACAATGTATCCAGCCTCAGATATTTATTTTGTTATGGCAATGAGAAATAGACTAATAATGAAGCTGCTATTTGCAATTCATGAATTGGGCAGCCTTCATTTTATAGGATAGAATAAGCACTCCTACCAGGCAATGGTAGAACAGTGGGTTTTATAAACTGTGGGTTTTGAAAAACAAATAGTAGAGGGAAAAAAAGGTGATCAGTTAGTGTCAGATTATTTCAGGTTACCTTTTTGTTGTTGTTGTTAATGGTTAAAGCATAGAGTCTTTCTTGTTAGATTGACTTGGGTAAACTGGAATTTCCTGTTTTTGTTTTTGTTTTTGTTTGGGGGGGGGGAATCTGGTCTGTTTGAGATCTTTTTCCTTCAAGTTGCAGATGTATAATGTGGCATTTAACATGAGTGAATTCATATTGGTTTGGTTTGGTCTGGTGCTACCTCCCAGTAGCACCATAGGTCATGGAACAAACCCTTAACACATGACTTTTGGGGACACTTAAGAGCTAGACTGTAGTTAAGTCCTTGCGGTGGACAACATCACAGTGGAGGGAGCACATGTAAAAGGGAGCAATCACAGTGAGGCAGGCTAGGGTGTAGCTCTGGGGTACAGAAAGCGGGTGGGGGTGCTAAAACGGAAACCGAAATACCAGCAAACAGCAACAGGGATGGCTACTATCCTGAAAACTACGGGGGCGTCAGGGCTCACTGGTATTTGGAGGCCTCTCTGTAGTCCCAAGAGGGAGGGGCATAGTGGTAGCCCCTGGGAACAGTGGAGGAAGCAGGCCTGGCTGGGAGGGTCAGGGACTTGAACAGAAGCAGCACTCTACCTTTGTTCCAGGCTGCACCCAAAACAAGATTTGCCTCTGTCTAGATGCTGAGAACTGGTCCCTGGAGAACCTTGGAGGACAGATCACCTTGGGGCGTCCTCTTTGGCAGCCACCTTCAGCAGGAAAGGACACAGGCTGGTCTCAGCAGTAGCCCAGACTATAAGGCAGAGGAATGCTGGAGAGCCTTGAGAGTGTCAGGTAGGCTGGCCAGCAGGGACCAGCTGCTCCTGGCCTGTGCCCCATCTGGGGACACTCCGAAGCCCCTCAACTTCTACTCACAGGACATTTTCTAAGCCTTTGTGTCACTTCTTCCTTTTCAACACCACATGCTCAAGGACTCTCATTACTTTTCCAATACCACTTGATATGGAAAAGGCTTTAAATACACTTTAATGAGGCATAATAGCAATCATATGCATACAGTAGGGGGTTATTGATTTTCTTGTGTAAAATATTAACATGTCTTTCAGGGCTATTTATGGACGTCTAGAACACAGCATATGGTATCTACCGATGTACCAACCACAGAAAGATCTATTTTTCTTTCTGGGAAAATGTCAAGTATTTACCACTAGCACTAGTCATTTGTTTTCTTTTCTTTACTGCATCTCCAGACACTAAATAATAATAGATAAAGGCTGGCCATGTAAATGCATCAACTATTTCCATTTTTCAGAATTCTGTCTGGTCTTCATGTCCACAGAGACATATCCTTACATTAGCAATCACACCCACCTGGTTTTTGGTGGTGTAATTAAAGTACTGCACTCAATTGTTCTTTCCAACTTTGCCTCTGATGAAATATAAATGTGAAAGTGTTTGACATATAATTTCCCAAATGTTTCTCTGTTGATTGTAGGAATATACATTATTGACAGATATGTGCAAGGTCAGAATAAGCAATGTTCTCTCTGGTTTCAGAGGGAGCATCACCATCAGGAGGCATCCAGGAGTGGAGGCCACATAAGACACCAAGCTTCTTCCCATAACATCAGTCAATACATGCACTTACTCTGTAGGCACATAAGCCAGTTGAGTAGTGCTTCCAAAAGTATGTGGCCCATACAACACTAGGTGTCAAAACCCTTTTCCCCCAGTCACACAGGTAGACCACATTACATCTAGAGAGATAACAATTGTTCCTCCTCAACTTATGATGGAGTTATATCCATGTACCTCCATCACTAAGTATGAAATATCCTAAGTCCAAAATACATTCAGTCCACTGGCCTACTGAGCTTCCTAGCTTAGCAACGCAGCACACCATAGAGTGTTAGTAGCTTCACCTCATGACTGACGGGCTGACTGTCAGCTGTGGCTTGCTGCTGCTGCTGCCCAGCAAAACAAGAGAGGTTCATACCATACATCACCAGTCCAGGAAAAGACCCAAATCCAAAAATTAACTATGGTTTTTACTGGAGCAGTAAAAATTTCACAAGTTAGATCATCGAAAACAGGGGACCATCTGTCCAGGCCAAAGGAGCATGGGATGAGCAGAGGGTAATGGAGAGTGATGTCTAGGTCTAGTCCTTAAGTTCTCCATCTGAGACCACCCATTTTTTCTCTCCTTTCCCTGATAACTCAGAATCCACATATCCCAGAGGGAGTGGCTATAAGAGAGGGGAGGCCCATTCATCTCTCACAGACCCTGATGAGAATCTCAAATAAATTGTGATTATGTCCTAAGACATCCATCCTTTCTCCTCAATCAAGCATGAACTAGTTGAAAAACTATCAAGTCCTTATTGGAATAGTTTCAAGGTGAAATATTTTGTGCAGCTTTAGTTTAAACATGTTTATTTATTACAGAACTTTTCAGAGAACTTATTATAATATCTATTTGTGAATCTTCTAGAGCAATGTGGAAGACTCAAATTTGACCTAAGGCCTTTGTTCTTTCATGGAAAGAAAATTCCAAGGAATGCAGTAGAGGGAAATGCTTTATCAAAGGCTTGAAAAAATGCTCAAACTCTTCTGAATAGGAAAAGGTGTCAACACTTTGCTCCATAGTATATCATTGGTATTTCTGAGACAATGCTCAGGGACACTGCCATTATTGCTGTCTTGAAGGAGAAAAAGTGTAGTCACAGCAATAAATTGTTCTTGAATGCAATAAGTAGGAAGCCATTAGCCTGAGATTGTCTCCATACTTGAGTTCCTACTTAATGGACCCCAATCTAACTTGACCTGGATACCTTACTTGTTTCTTTCTTTCTTTTTTGTAACAAATAACGATTTTAGCCAATCACAAACACCCAAGATTCAGCCAATGGAAGCAGCTAACTGATAAAATTATTCCCCCCAAGTGGCAAATGCCCAGGCATTAGCCAATCAGGTGATGTCCTACTCAGTCTGCTCTGCACTCAGCCTATGGAAGCTCACTGCTCACACTGCCAGGCAGAGCATTCTAGCCTCTCTTGTTCTGAGTGCTTCCTGGCTCACGAATCATTCTTGGCTCAAATAAATTCTGATAAATTTACTTTGTCTAAAGTTGTTCTTTTAACACATGTGTAATAGTATTTTCAAAGCTTTCAAGGGCCTCACCTGGACCAGACCAAGGAAAGGGTCAGGCCACTGGCTAACTGGGCCGTAAGCTCTATGTGGCACTAAAACATTGGAAGCACAAGCAGTCATAGAATGAAATAGAAAAACTGGACTTTGTCAGCATTTGAAATGTTTATGATTCAAAGGACACTGTCAAAAAAGTGAAAAGACAAACCAGGCATGGGAGGAAATATTTGCTAATTGTACCTCTGATAAGGGACTAGTATCCAGAATATAAAGAGTACTTTTACAACTCACAACTCCGAAATATGACCCCAAATCTTCATCCTCCAAAGATATACATGTGACAATAAGAACCGGAAAATATTCTCAAGGCATTAGTCACTAGGAAAATGCAAATCAAACCTACTATGAGATACATTTTATACCCACGAGGATTTCTATATTAAAAAAGATGGACAGTAGCAAAGTGAACAAGATATGAAGAAATTGGAACTCTCATACATCACTATGTAAAATGCAAATTGAGGTAGCTCCTTTGGAAAGAGTTATCAGTTCTTCAAAAAGCAAAACATAGAATTACCTTACGACTCAGCAATTCTACTCCTAGGTACCAAGAGAAATGAAAGCATGTCTACACAAAAACTTGTATAGAAACATTCCCAACATAATTATTCAGAATAACTAAAAAGTGGAAACAGGGGCTGGGGATGTGGCTCAAGCGGTAGCGCGCTCGCCTGGCATGCGTGCGGCCCGTGTTCGATCCTCAGCACCACATACAAACAAAGATGTTGTGTCCGCCGAAAACTAAAAAATAAATATTAAAAATTCTCTCTCTCTCTCTCTCTCTCTCTCTCTCTCTCTCTCTCTCTCTCTTTCTCTCTCCTCTCTCACTCTCTCTTAAAAAAAAAAAGTGGAAACAGCCCAAATGTCCATCAACTGATGAGGGAATAAAATGTGAAAAAAGCAAAACAATGAAACATTACTTGGCAATAAAAAGGAATGAAGTGTTGATTGTGCTGCAACATGGATGAATCTTAGAAACATGCCAAGTGAAAGAAACCAGATACAAATGAAAGGAAGCCATATTGGTTATGTTTCCATTTATATGAAACTTTCAGAATCAGCAAATTTATAGAAACAGAAATAAATTAATGGTTGCCAGGAGCTGAGGAAGGGGTGAGTGGGGAGTGGCTGCTAATGGGTTCAGGGCTTCTTTGGTGGGAAGATCAAAGTGTCCTGGAAATAGAGCCAAGCATGCTGGCTCATGCTTAAGATCCCAGCAACTCAGGAAGCTGCAGGATTCAGAAGGATCACAAATTCAAGGTCAGCCTGGGCAACTTAGGGGAAGCCTGTCTCAAAAAATAAAAAGGGACAGAAAGTATACCTCGGTTTTAGAGAACTTCTGGGTTCAATCCCCAGCACCATCTCCCCCGCCAACACAGATTCCATAATTAGAAGGAAATGGTGATTTGACAACTTTATGAATGTACCAAAAACATTGACTTGTACATTTTTAAAAGGGTGATTTCTATGATATAAGAATTATGTCTTGATGACGCTAATTTTTAAAAAAATCATTAGAATATATGGGAAGTAGGGTGCCCTAACACCAGCATCCACACAAGAATCTTCAAACAACTGGCAAAATGTCCTCAAAGGGAAAAAAAATCAACAAATGTACCATTCCTCAACAATACTAGTGTTACCACTGAACAGTCTTCCTCTATGCATTCAAGCAAGTGTTCTGAGCAACCTCAGACACACCCCTGAGTCTGAGACCAACCAGCTGACAGTCCCCCAAGGATAATGTCAGACAAAGCATTGCCTGGGTTAGCGCTAATAATAGAGATGAGTGATTAATTTTATTATGTAAACTGTAAACTCTTGAGTATTTTTGACAGGAAATTGCCAAATTCAGAAACTAACAGAAGAAAACTGAAAAACGAGAACGACAGAAAAGTAGGGAAGTATTTGTCATATGCAAACAGGGAGAAAGAACATGTAGATATGTTTTGAGCATATCCTTGGAAGTGTATGCCATGTACACTGTCCAGCAACAAATGGCAGAAAAATGGTGACATGAAAGAAAAATTTAAATGTCGGGGGGGATGTAGTGTAGTGATAGAGCACATGCTTAGCATTCACAAGGACCTGGTTCATGTATACACACACACACACACACACACACACACACACACACACATACACACACACTCAAAACCTCCCTTAAAACATTCAAATGGCCAGTCATGATGGCACACTCCTCTAATCCCAGCTACTTGGGAGACTGTGGCAAGAGGATAGCAAGTTCAAGGCCAGTCTTGACAACTTAGCAAAACCCTGTTACAAAAAAGAAAAAAAAAAAAGACTGGGGATGAAGTTCAGTGTAGAGCCCCTCTGGGTTCAATCTCTGATAAAATACACACACAAAAAAAATTGTGAATGTTGTCATATAGGACCTGACAATATCTAATGGAGCCACATGCTCATGGAAAAAGGCAATAATGAAGAAGTTCACCATCCTGCTGTCTTCTGAAATCCCCCCAACTTTTGTGTCCTGGAAAAAAAGGCTAACTGATTATATCCCCCCTTCCTGAGTGACTTAGATGAGACTTATTGCCCAATTTTTCTCCCAGTGCTGTGGGCCTTGTGGTTGGCTCTTGGTCTACCTGCTTCAATAAATAAAGGTCCTCTTCCTTTACCTTGAGGAGTTCCTCATCCACGAACGTTCTTTCTCTTGCAACAGTTTGAATAATCAGCTCCTTAATTTCCAGTGCATTTTTTCTTTCAGAGGCATATAATAACTCCTTTATTTTTAATGTACAGAAAGAGGTATACAGTTTTTATTAGCAGACAATCTGTTCTTTCTACCCCAACTAAGAAAATGCTGAAAAAATATTTATTTAAAGAATGTCAATTTGAAGGGGTGGGTGCCAAATAATTCACCAGCCACCGGGGCCCACACATTTAGAGCTGTCTTGACCTGCTGTCTCAGACAAGGACTGTAGAGCTGATTTTGGTTTTTTTTTTTTTTTTTTTTTGGTACCAGGGATTGAACCTAGGGGTGCTTAACCACTGAGCCACATCCCCAGCCCTTTTTATGTTTTATTTAGAGACAGGGTCTCTCTTTGTTGCTTAGAGTCTCACTAAATTGCTGAGGCTGGCTCTGAGCTCATGATCCACCTGCCTTGGCCTCCCAAGCTGCTGGATTACAGGAGTGCACTACCACATTCAGCTGGAACTGACTCCTTTGAAGGAAAATTCACCCTCTTTTTAAAATTATTTTTAGTCATATATGAATATAATATCTTTATTTTGTTTATTTATTTTTATGTGGTACAGAGGATGGAACCCAGTGCCTCACATGTGTGAGGCAAGCTCTCTGCCACTGAGCCACAACCCTTGCCTTGGAAAAATTTACTCTCTTATGGTGACAAATCAGGATTTTTTTTCAGGCAAAACCTCTCCAAATGAAGAATAAATTAATTTCTAGAGTTATAGTTCATATTCCAATGCCTAGGATCAGGTTTCCATTCCCAGAGTTCTCCAAATTCCGAGTATCTAGCTTTGTCTAGTTTCTTTTCTAAATGTATTAAGAGGGGGAAATTCATGTATAGAACTAGTTTCATGCCACATTATCAGATTTGTCACATTATTGCTACATCTTATTTCTAACTTCATTTTATGACATGATCATTATATACACATTACTGTTCTTTGATCTAACAAATCGTAGATGGCAAATAAAATGAAAATACTCTACAATGATCGCAATTTAACAGCACATTGAACTTTCTCAGCAGGGACATTTTGAATAGATGCACTTTTACTTGATAATGGAGTACATCATTCAATCATTTGGATATTTCCATCAATTCCTGGATACCTTAGTAATCTAGGGGAAGCTCAGGGGCTCAACAATCAGGACTTGCTGGAATCATCTTATATCCCCCATCCTGAACCATGGAGGTTTCAGGAATACAAAAGTGGACAATATTGCATATATATGGGAATTTCTTCTATTACCTGTCTGCAGGGGATCCAAATTGGTCCTGGCCTGGGACAAAGTGATTGGGAGAAGGGTTGCTTCATGGAAGAATCTGGAAAGTCAGGGCTAAGAAAAAGGTGTGATCATTTTGGACATTGCCTGGGATCCCTGCTCTTAGTAGGTACAGAACAATTTCAGGCCAGTGAAATAATACCTGTCTATTGGCCAGAGTAGAAAGAATATTATTGCCACAGCCTGCAGGTGGATGTTCCTGCTTTGTTGGTGCTTTGGTGACAGGAAAGCCAAATCCTCTACCATCTAGTAATTACAAGCTTGTAGTGGTGTGTATGTGTCACCTCGTAGCAGAAGAAAAAAAAAAAACCTGCCCAATGACTCTCCTATAAGTAATAGGAATAAGAGATTGTGTGGAATTACAGGAAGATATCTGAGTGGGAGAGGTAAGATATAGTCTTCAACTATCACTTCAGGGCTGGGAGATGCTGGACAAGTCATTTCCCTTCTTTGAGACTGTTTTCCTTCATCTATAAAATAAAGGGACCAACCAGGTGTGGTGATACATACTTGTAATCTCAGCAATGGGGAGGCTGAGGCAAGAGGATCACAAGTTCAAAGTCAGCCTCAGCAACTTAGCAAAAACCTGTCTCAAAATAAAAAATAAAAAGGACTGGGGATGTAATTCAGTGGTAAAGGCTCTGACTTCAATCCGCAGTATCAAATATATAAATAAAGGGAACAGATCAAATTTACCCCTTTTAAAATCTTTTGTTCCTCAATTTCTTTGAAAGTGATACAAAAAGTTTGATAGTAACCTAACAGGGTTATTTCTAATACAGTAGTCCCCCCCCCTTATCTTGGGGGACACATTACAATCCACACACACCCATGATGCTTGAAACTACAGGTAGAACAACCTGATCTATACATACTATCATTTTGTATACATGTATTCATACCTATGATAAAGTTTAATTTGCATTCATACCTATGATAAAGTTTGTGAATTAGCCACAGTAAAGAAACTAACTACAATTATTAGTAAGAAAATGAAATCATTATAACAACATACTATAATAAATTTACTTTAAATTTATGAGTTGTTGGGCTGGAGTTGTGGCTCAGTGGTAGAGCACTTGTCTAGCATGTGTGAGGCACTAGGTTCGATTGTCAGAACTGCATATAAATAAATGAATAAAATAACAGTCTATCAGCATCTACAAAATATATTTTTTAAAAATGTATGAGTTGTTGGGCTGGGGATATAGCTCCATGCATGCATAAGGCCCTGGGTTCAATCCCCAGCACCATAATAATAATAATAATAATAATAATAATAATAATAATAATAATAATAATGAGTTATTTACTTCTGGAGTTTTCCATTGAATATTTTTGGACCTTGGGTAACTAAAACTATGGAAAGTGAAACTATAGTTAATGGAGCACTGCTGTAATAAGATTAATAATATTAGGCTTGAGTGTTTCTGGCAAAACTGCTTATCATTCTTCTAAGTCACATTTATAAAGCACCTACTTATAAAGCCTTTGGTAAAGCAGTGAAAAAGTAAAGATCCCCACCTTGCCTAAAACTCATACCTAGCAGACAGAGGAAAACCCTAGATGATAAACATAATAAAAGCAAACATATAATAAGCAACAAATTATTTATTTGGATAATTCCAAAAGAAGTACCTATCCAGATACCCCAAACCAATCTACAACTATGGAGGTGGATTTGAATGCTTTCAATATTTTACTTCTTATTTCAGCCAACTAACTGATTTACCAGTTATAGAAACAGGAAGGGGGGGTGACCAAGAAGGCTGGATTCTTTCCTAAGAGTTTTATTTACAAGTAACAAAACTAATTCAATCTGGATTAATCAAAGTGAGAGAATTAACGGGTTCCATGGGTATGTCATAGAGCTCAAAGCTGGACCCAGATTGGAGATGGGTATGCCCGGGGTGCACCCTGGCAAAAGGCACTACATTTTGAGCAAGGGAAGGGCCACACCTGTTCTTGGTATCACCAGCCACACCTTAATCCAGCCTGCTGAGGCCTCCATGAGAGGCTTAAAGTAGCCTGGGCACCTCTGTAGGATCTGGAGTTCTCCCCTCTTCCTGGTCTAGGGCCCTCTCTGCCAGAGCACATGGGGCACACTCAAGTAGCTGATGGTCCTCACAAAACACTTTTCATATTTTTTTAAAAAAGTTTAAAAAGATTTTGCTGGGCACAGTTGTGTATGCCTAAAATCCTAGCTGTTCATGAGGCTGAGGCTGAGGCAGAAGAATCACGAGTTCAAGGCGAGCCTCAGCAACTTAATGAGGCCCTAAACAACTTAGTGAGACCCTGTCTCAAAATAAAAAATAAAAGGGGCTAGGGATATGGCTCAGAGGTTGAGCACTGGGTTCAATCTCTGGTACCAAAAATAATAATAAATTTATAATTTGACATTAGAAATAAATATTAACTTGATTTGCTTTTTGCCATTTTTTTTCTCTTCTTTATTTTGGAGCCAATGACATTTCTTTTGTGGACTCAAACATTTGCTTGTAACATCCAGTGTTGCTATCAATTTTGTACCAGCCTCTCTCCCAGATTCCAGAGCTCAGCACCCTGAAACCTCAGCTAACCGGTTCTGATTGTTTCCTCTGCCAAAGAGCCCCAGTTGAAATCAATCCAATGATGACCAGATCTGATAAAGGGGCCAGGTAAGAACCTGAGCCGCCTTGGGGACAGGCCATGAATCTCAAAGCAGACACACATTCTCCATTAGTGACCTCCAAGGAGGCCAATTTCAGCAGAATCATTAAAAGTTGATGATTCTGCAAATGTCTTTTTGTCCTCTGGGCTGTGGATGGTGGGGGAATCAGGGAAGTGTAGTTTTCCTCTTAAATGGAATGAGGAGGTAGGGAAAGAAGGGCAGTAAGATAATCCCACATTTAACCTTAGACTGACCATGAAATTCAACTTTTAAGAATTTCAAGAGACATTCTGGAGGAAGGGAGAGCTCCAGTAACCATGGAAATATTTCAAGGTCAGGAGGTGGGGAAAAGAGGTCAAGGATTACATTCAGAATAAATCAGAAAGTGTACAGAAGACTGGGATCTATCATTATTTTTCCCCCAAAGAATTTAACTGATCTCCCTCTTTGGTCTTTGATATTTTATGACATTGGACGACATCACTGTGGGTCAGGCATCCTCTTATGTGTATTCAGCATGGACTGGGACAGTGTCCAGCATCTTCTATGAGAAGGCCCCCAGCCTCCCTTGTGGGAGAAATACAAGCTACAGAATTGCAAAAGGCCCCAGATACACATAAATAACCTGAGTGAGGTTGTGAACTCCTTCGAGTCCAAATTAGCAATAGGGCTGAGCTGGAGCCCCTGTTTCCTGATATCCAGTTCAAGGGTAAGCATTGCCCTGGCCACCCACTGCATAGATGGAAGTTGACTCATTGGGGAAAACTAGAAGTCATTTTAAAATTCTGAATAATATTTATTTAAAATTTTTTTTGAATTTTATTTTTAAAAATTTTAATCAGCACCTAATAAACATACATACTTCTCAGGTACAGTGTGATAATTTGATACATGCATACAATATGTATCAATTAAATCAGAATAATTATCCTTTTCATCTCCTTAAACATTTATCCTTCCTTTGTTTGGGGTGTCTTTTTAAAAAACATGTAATAAATAGTTTTAAACTACAGTCACCCTGCTGTGCTATAGAACATGAGGACTTGAAGTTGTGGATAACATTTCTAAATTATTTGTGAACACTAATAGTTTTAAAACATAGTGCTTAAATTTTGCTGTATTTCTATAAAGGTAGGGTTTATGCTCAGTGAGTTTTGTTTGTTGAACTTCTTTCTGGTTATTTGTCATGACCCACTCTCCATCCATATAATCACCGAACCTGGCAAAAATAACTTATGGGCCATTTCACATCAGAAAAATATCTTGTTATGGTTAAACAGGAAAAAGGGTGTGTGAACTCAGACAGAAGGCCTCCTCATGGGAAGGAGGTGCTGCAATGTGTAGGTCATTGCCATAGGACACGTCTATTTCTTTGTTTCTCTTCAGTTCTGTCTTTGGGCAGCTTGGACTGCATACAGCTCCTCTCCCAGATGAGCCCATGCTGGAAGAGCTCCAGTGGCCAGGAATGTCCCCATTCAATAAGACAGAATGAGGCTGTTCTATCCCAATCCCCACGTCACGCGGCAGCATGGCCTCTTCCCTTTTATGGCATGAAAGGGCCTCATGTGTGGGGATGAGGACAGCTGGAGGTCAGGCCTCAGTTTCACTCTCTGTTCACCCCAAGCCTGTGGGTCACCTTGGCAAGTCCCTTAGCTGATGGAGTCCCTATGCCACACAACCTAGCCGCTCAGCACAGGCCTGCCATGGGGAGCTGCGCCTGAGGGTTGATGCTGCTCAGTGTGGGAGGCACCACCTCTGCCAGAGACAGTTTTAGACCTTCTGTGAGGACCCACTGACCTTTGGCCCGGCCACAGGAACTGAGACGAGAGGGGGGAAGTAAAGGTCACTCTGACTAGGGGAACTTGAGTGGCTTCATAACTCTACATTTGAAGCTCCTAATGTGTATCTATCATTTTGTCCCTTGCATATTTGTGCACTTAAGCTGACAGAAGAAACTTGTTTCATTGGAGAGGAAACCAGAAGGGGCAGGGCTCCCAGGACAGAGACAGCCACATGGTCCAGTTGAGGATATCAGGTGCATCTTCCCATGAAGCTGAGTAGGAGTTTAGCAGGTGTAGAGAAGGAAAAGGGTTGGGGAGAGAGGAATCGCTCTGTGAAGGTGACAAAGTCGGAGAGGGCCTGGGAATTGCCTGTGGGTCTCTGTCTCTCAGTGTGACACGAAGCCACGATGGGGGAGCATGGGGAGATGAGGCTGTAGGGGTGGGCAGGGTGTACTGGGGGTGGCCCTACTCACCATGCCAGGGGGTCAGGCTCTGCCATCCAGTTAGGGGGCTGTTGAGATGGCGAATGGCTTGAATAACAGGGGCAATGGAGGGTTAGAGGGGAGCAGGTTAAGAAATACCAAGGAGGATAAAAAAGTTAATGGGACAAAAACACAGGGACAGGTGCTCAAGTCAAACACTATAACAAGGAGACCTTAACAAGTGACAGCTCTGGACAGACACCTATGTGTAACAGTCCCATTTTGGGGTTCCAGGTCAGCAGGTCTCTGCTCCACACACCCACTCAGGGGTCCAGTCTCATGGCAGTCTGCTGTGTCCGATCTCTGGCATCCCAAAAGTCTCTACTTGGGGCCACCCTAGGTGTCAGGAAGGAGGTCAAGGACATAGAAAAGAGCTCCCAGGAGGCTTCACAGCCCAGGAATGCTAAGGGCACTATCATGTTTCCTTCCTTCCACTGAGCATTTGATCTTATGGCCACTCCAGGCTCCAAGGGAGGCTGGGAAATGTGCTTTAACCTTGAGTGCAGAGAGGGAGAAGGCCCAGCCCCTGATAGACAGCCAGCAGTCTGTCATAATGGCTTCAGTCAAAATGGGGACATCTGAAGAGGAAAACTAGACCTCATAGTTCATCTCAGTCCCCATATGTCCAGAACTGTTTGGAATTCCCCAATCCCTTAGAGGGCAGCCTTTCACTCTGGGGTCTGCTCCTCCCCCAGGCCCCAGGGAGGGAGTCTGGAGCTGTGAATCACAAGCTGTGAGGCATATGAGAGGTTATTTCCTTGGATCAAGTATGAGCCTCTGTGCGTCTAATTTTAAAGCCAAGTTCTTCTTTGATGGCATCAGGATCAATTGGGATAGTCCAGTTAAAGAAAGTGCAGTCCAGAAATAGCATTCCCACCAGCCATACAGAAATGTTATTTATGTGTCTGTCAAAGAAGTTGTAGCC
Organism: Spermophilus citellus; assembly: GCF_964194105.1. Taxonomy (NCBI): domain Eukaryota; kingdom Metazoa; phylum Chordata; class Mammalia; order Rodentia; family Sciuridae; genus Spermophilus; species Spermophilus citellus. Next base: position 2,140,545 of record NW_027673039.1, on the reverse strand, counting down.
CAACCTGGTGATATGAAAACTTCAAATATGCTTGTCCCAAGAGAGTGTCAGGAATATTCTAGATCTCATTCAGCCTCAGACATCTTAGCCTCATGTATAGCTCATCTGTGCAATGCTAGAAGAGGTCTTGAATATTCAAGCCTGCAGTAATTTTTAAGGGAGTTTTTGCATTTCCCTTACTTACAAGTGTTTGGTCTTTCCCCAAAATTCTATTACAGGTTGGAGATCGATTTGGGGTATTGGAATTTTGGTAGTAGAAGAAGGACACTTTGGGACAGCCTGGGTTAAGTCTAGATACTAATTCCAAGTTGCACATTAGTTAGGGGTTTGTGATCCTGAATAGTTTAACATATGATTAAGAAGTGGCTCTGTTGATAACACCACACACCTGGATTCCAAGAGAAATCTCCAATACAACACAGTCCTGATTCTTCAAGCAGTTAGACTTCATGTACCAGGAGACAGGTTGCCCAGGTTACAGTTTTTTCCTAACTTTTTTTCCCTTCTTTCTCTTGTTTGGTGTGTAGTTTCTTTGTATGTAACATATGCAGAGGCCAGGAAGGGCAGGATTGTGGAAAGTCAGTTCAGGCTAGAAGTGTGACTCATCCATAGGAGAATATGAGGAGGAGGAAGTTGGGTCTAATACCTTAAAACAATCCCTTACCCTGTGCTCTGTTCCCCAAGCCTGTTCCTGACACAGGAGTTACAATCTGATGAGCAGGGCCTTCAGGTGCAATGGGGGAGTTTGCTCTATCTGGCTCACTTTGTGCCCTCACCTGGCCAGATACCCTCCTGCCCTTTTCTCCATGAAATAATGCTCTAGAGACCTGATCAGAGAGGTAAATACACTCAGGTACAAAGGACTTCCAAGCCTTCCTGCACAAACCATCCCAGAGGCAAGTGCTTCTTAGTGCTATTCCTCAAGCTAAAGGAATCAACCTTTAAGTCCAGAAGTTGGGGTCTGTAGTTAGCAAGTTCTCTCAGGTAATTATTGAGCTGGGAGGTTCCCATAAATCCATGAAAGCAGGCTGCATAGCTGGGAGCCTTTTCTGCTTATGCCTGAGGTCAGTCTTGGACATAATAAGCACCAGGATAATCTAGCATGAAGGCAAATCCCAGGACACCCTTTCTGTAGGTTGGTTTTTCTATTTAAGCATTTTCCCCCTTTTTCAAGGAAGACACTTGGGTTATAACATATTAGGTGGTTCAAATACATGAACTCCAGGGGAAAAGGCCTCTCCAGCCAGCCTTCAACAAACAGATCAGTTGGTCTCCTTGCTTCTTGACTCAGCTTCCCTTTTCTTTTGTTCACCTCGGAGAGGCTGATAGAGCTTGTTCCTACACGTCTTAAGTAAGTCTGTCCAGGCAAAGCTGTGCACAGAAAGGAAAGGGAAAGGAGGACAAAGGGATGGAAAGCCCACAGGAAAAGTTTGTGAGGAAGATTTAATGATTGCCACCCTAAGGGAATTATTTGTTTTCTTTTAAAACTTTAATTCTATTTCCCATGTATGCCTAGCAGTATCACTCCATTTAAAACTGCTTATGTCATTCCATTTTGGATAGCATTCAAATCAATAAAATATTTAGAGATAAGTTCAACAAAAGAAATGTAAGACTTTTAAGTTAAAAACCACAAAACATGGCGGAAAGAAGTTCCATCAGTGAAAGACATCCCATGTTTTATGGATTAGAAGACAGTGCCATGAAGACGGCAATACTATCCAAAGTGATCTACAAATTCAGTGTAATTTCTGAAAAAATACCAGCTGCTTTTTTACTTTTATTTTATTTTTAACAAAAATTGGTAAGACAATCTTGGATTCCTATGGAAATGCAAGAAACTCAAGAGTAGCAAAAAATAATAATAATTTGAAGGAACAAAGTTGGAGGACTCATATCCTGATTTCAAATCTTACTTCAAAGAGCTACAGCAGTGCTCAGCTTTCCATTACTATGACAAAATACATGAGATGAACAATTTTAGAGGCAGGAAGGTTTATTTTGACTCCCTGTTTCATAGGTTTTGGTCCCTGGTTATTTGACTCCACTGTTTCTGGGCCTTGGTGAGTCAGAATCTTCTGGAGTGGAACACGTGGTGGGGCAAAGCTTCTCTCCTCATGGTGGCTTGGAAGCAGAAAAAGCAAGAGAGAAAGGAAGGTGTCCCTACAAAATATAGGCCATAAAGGCATGCTGCCAGGGACCACTCCCTCCAACCAGGCCAACCTCCTAAATTTCCCCTACCTCCCAATAGTCCACTAAATTGTGGCTCCATCAATGGGTTAATCCACTGATAAAGTTAAAACCTCAGGATCCAATCACTTCCCTAAGGCCCACCTCTGAACATGCTGCATTGGGGACCAAGCCATTGACATGTGAGCTTTGGGAGGCAATTCAGACCCAAACGACCACGTTTGTACTGTACTGGCACAGAGTAGACACATAGACCAACAGAACAGAATTAGAGCCCAGAAGCAAGCTCTTATGCTCAATTGATTTTAACAAGCAGGCCAACACAATTTAACTGGGAAAATGATAGTCTTCTCAACAACTGGATCTGGGGTAATTGGATATATACATGCAAATCAGTGAAGTCCGATCCCTACCTCACATCACATACAAAGGTTAACTGAAAATGGACACAAGACATAAATGTAAGGTTTAAAACGATTATCTCTTTGAAGTGCATATAGGTGTTTACCTTCATGATCTTATCTTAGGCGATTGTTTCTTATATATGAGCTCAAAAGTACAAGCTATGAAAACAAAAATAGCTAAACTGACAAAAAAATCAAGACAATTTTGCTTTCAAAGCACAGCATCAAGAAAGTAAAAAATTCATTGAAGTTTTAAAAAAAGAGAGACAAAGAAAAGACAACTCACAGTGGGAGACAATTTATATATACCATACATCTGACAAGGAACTTGTTATGAACAGTGTTGCAATTTGAATGTTTGTCCCCTCCCAAACTCATTTTGGAAACTTGACCCTCAAATTCATATGTTAATGATCTGAAGGTGGGACCTCTGGGAGATCCAAGATTAGATGAGGTCATGGCACTGATGCTTATGGCAGTAGTGGCTTTTATGAAAGAAGAAAAACACAAACTAGTACTGTGTTCTCTCTCACCAAGTGACATCCTCTGTCATGTTACAAGGCAGAAAGAAGTTCTTAGAGGCTAAGCAGATGCCAGCACCATCCCAGCCTCCAGAACCATGAGCCAATATCATAGTCTTTATTTTATTATAGCAACAGAAAACACTCCATTCAGACAGAATTGTGCTCCCCTCAAATTCATAAGTCAAAACCTTAACCCTCGATGGAACAATAATTGGAGATGAGGTTTTTAAAAAGATAACTAAGATTAAATGGAGTCATAAAGGAGGCGCCCTAATCCAATAGGACTGGTGACCTTATAAGAGGAAGAGTCACCCAGCGTGAAGGAAAGGTCAAGTAAGGAGACAGCAAGTGGGTACCATCTGCAAGCCAAGGAGAAAGCCCTCACCAGACACTAACCTTCCAGTACCTTGACCTTGTAATTCCAGCCTCCAGAACCGTGAGAAAACAAAATTCTGTTATTTCAGCTACCTATAGTGTGTTATTTTGTTATGGAAGCCTGAGTAGACTAATATATACTTGTATCTAGAGTACATTAAAAAAACTATTAAAACACAACAATAAAAAGACAACCCAATTTAAAAAATGAAAAAATGGTATGAATAGTGTTTCAAAGATATATGAATGGCTAATAAACACTTGAAACGCGCTCAACATCATTGGCTATTAGGAAGATGTAAATCAAAATCATAATGACATGCCACTTCATATCAACGCTGATGGCTGTATTCAAGAAGACAAAAACAAGTGCTAGTAAGATTGTGGAGAAATTGAACCCTCACACACTGCTGGTGGAGATGTAAATAATTCAGCCACTGTGGAAAACAGTATGACAGTTCCTCATAAAGTTAAACATAGATTTTTTTTGTTTGCTCCAACAATTCCTTTCCTATGTATGTATAGTGAAGAAAAACGAAAACAGTTGTCCATGAAAAATCTAGTGTATGAATGTTGATAGCAGCATTATGCATTACAGCAAAAACAGAAACAAAATCCAAAAGCCTTTGAACTGATGCAAAGACAAAAAAAAATGTTATCTCCATATTATGGAATGTTATTTGGCCATAAAAAGGAACAGAATACTACATGCTACAACACAGAAGCACCTTGAAAATATTGTGCTAACTAAAAGGCAAATGCAAAAGGTAACTTATTCTATGACTCCACTTATAGGAAACATCCAGAGTAGGAAAATCTATAGAAAGCTAAAAGGTGGTCTCCAGAGTCTGGGGGTGGGGATGGAAAATGGGAGTAACTGTTAAGGGTACAGAATTTCTCTTAAAATATTCCATGAAAATGTTCTGGAATTATCAATGGTGATGACTGTACAACTTCGTGTACAGACTAAAAATCTATTGGATTATATAGTTTAGAAGGGTGAATTTGAAGATGTAATAGTAAAACCGTCATTGCTTTTAAAGAAAAAGGAAGCTAATACAGACATACAAGTTAAGATTATCTTTAAAATTAAACACAGTAGCCAGATATTGTTTTGTCTCTTAGGTTAAAGTACTTTGGGAAATCACCAGGCCACTCACTGTATGGATTTTCTTCACTGTTTTTCCCCCTTCCCTGTAGGGTGGGTTCTGTATGATGATGTTCCTTCTAGTCACCCAGCCTGCCTGGAGCTGCAGCCAGAAGATAGCTGTCCGCAAACAGCAGCCCTCCCTTCACCCCTCTCCTGCCCTGAGGAGGACACAGGTTACAGGAGTGTTGGCCTGTGAGTTCTGCTGCTCGATTTCCACCACAAGCCTGAGTGAGGCCGACACTCCTTTCTGTAAGATTGTACCCTGTGATCTCAACCTCCAAAGAACTCCCATTCAGAGTCGTGTAAGATGTGCATGATTATATGCATTTGAAGGGGGAAGACTAGGGGAAGCATTTTCCAATATGCCATTGCCTATGTTTTGAATTTTTACCACACTTTATGGACAGAACTGTGTCACATTAAAATTCATATATACAAATCCCAATCCTCAGCACACCTTGGAATGTGACTGTCTTGGGAGATGGGCCTTCAAACAGGTAATGATGGTTGAATGGGGTCCTTATGGGTGGACCTTAATCCAAGAGGACTGGTGTCCTTGCAAGGGGAGAGGCTGAGGGAGTTGCCAGGAAGGAGAGCACAGAGGAAATGTGGGAGGACAGTGAGAAGGCAGAAGCTAAGTAGAGGGCAGGGCCTCACGGAAACCAACCTGTGAGCACCTTGATCTTGCACGTCCATCCTCCCGCACTGTGAGGAAATGCATGGCTGCTGTTTAAGCTACTTAGTCTCTGATGATTTATTATAGGACACAAGCAGACTAACACACCGTTGGAATGTGATTTGGGGGTTTGGGTTTTTTTTATTTACCTCCTGTAAGAATAATTATGGTAGACAGTTGTGGTAGTGCATACCTGTAATCCCAGCTACTCAGGAGGCTGCAGCAGAAAGGATGGCAAGTTCAAGGCCAGCATGGGCAGCTTAGTGAGACCGTCTCAAAATAGAATTTAACAAGGGCTGGGGATGTAGCTCAGTGGTAGGTAGACTGCATGTTCAGCTTGTATAAAGATTGGAAACTCGGCACTGCAAAACAAAACAAAACACACACAAAAATAATGCATGGAGGAAATGAGGTAACATTCTGTCAATTTTCAAATTCATGGGATGAAGAGGGTTCCTTTTTCTTTTTGTTGCAGAACTGGGGTAATATAGTGAAAATTTTCAGAGTCATGGGATGAAGAAGATGAAAGATTTTTTTTTCTCTTTTGTGATAGGAGTGTTCTGCTATTTTCTCTCTCTCTCTCTCTCTCTCTCTCTCTATATATATATATATATATATATATATATTAATTTAGAGAATGTGTCTTAGTTGCTAAGTTTCTCAGGTTGACCTTGAATTTGCCATCCTCCTGTCTCAGCTTCCCAAGTACCTGGGCTCCCGGGTGTATCCACCATGCCCAGCTGGGAGAGAGTATTTTTATTCCTGCTCTCAAGTGCTCCTTCCTCACAGGTCTCCTGCAGCCAGGTCTCTGTGCTCATTCTCTATATCCTATTTCCTTGTTCCATCTCTGAGGCTCCAACTCCAGTTGGCCTCTCCTTAGGGAGGATGACTTTTCCACCATTTTTTTCTAATTTAAAATGACATTCCAATCTGGAGTGCCATCTCATTTACACCTACTCTGTAAAATTCTTTCAAACACTTTAAATGTAACAAAGTAGTACATAATTTTATAATATATGTTGTTCTTCAAACTTAAAATGAAAAATAACCCCTGATCCATCCTGTCCCCCAACCTCATGCCTGTCCTACTGTCTCTAATTCTTTTTGCACTTTCTTGTGCTATGTATCTTCCTGTTTTTAACAATATGCTTCTGTTACTGATGCTTAATTTTCAGTGATCCAGTATAAGATTTACTTTTCATTATAAAGTGTGAGGATTTATTTATTTATTTTTAAAATTTTAACTGTATTGGAGACTAAACCTAGGACCTCCCTCTTACTAAGCACAAACTCTTAACTCAGAGCTACACCCCCAGCCAGAGAATTTGGTTTAGTTTTCCAACTCTTATCCTTCCCTCAAACCATAGGATAACACCCCCCCATTCTTCCACTGTAGCAATATAAGAACATTTAGTTAAAACCAACATTCAGTGATTTGGTTATTTTGCTTAAATTAATACTGTTCATAGATAGGCTGGATCTGTATATAGGATGGCATATTTCTCTCCTTGTAAAGCTTAGTTCTCCTTGGTGTTGAGCATTCCTCATTTAAAGTTTTGTTTAATTATCTCACCATTCAGCCCTAGTTCTTTCTCTAACTTTGTCAGAGCTGTCAACTTCCTCTCAAGGCTATTTCTCTCAATCAGATAAAGTCTCAAGCTGCTGGTTCCCCTGGTGCCTCAGACTTCCTGTCTCACACTAGATCCAGAGCTTTCTGGACCCTTTGCATGGCCTGGATCCTTGCTGGGGGAGTTCCCTTTGAGTCACGTTCTTTAGTATTTTCTGAGAAAGTATATTTGGAAAGTTTTTGAAACATCAGAAAATGTCTTCATGCTACTCTCATTCTTGATTAATAGTTTGGGTCTAAAATTGTTTAAAATATTCTCCCTCATGCTTTTGAAGGTTTCGTTCCACTGCCTTCTAACTTCAGTGTTTTCTTGACAAGTTGAACATTGATCTGGTTTCTAATCTTTTGTTTGTGATGTTTCCCTTCTTCTCTCAGGAAGTGCTTAGGATTTGCTTTCTATCCTGGGTGCTCTAAAATAGCATGAGCATCTGCCTCAGCATGGGCCTCCTTTTGTTCATCCTCTTCAAATTGAGACCTCAAAGTTCATTTTCCAAGAAGACTCGAATTCTCTAGTTCTTGGAAATCATGTGCTTTTCATTTGTTTTACATTATTGTAGTTTTCTCCCTTCTCCTTTGTCTGTTCTTTCTTTCTTTTTTTTAAGAGAGTGAGAGAGAGAGAGAGAGAGAGAGAGAGAGAGAGAGAGAGAGAGAGAGAGAATTTTTAACATTTATTTTTAGTTCTCGGCAGACACAACATCTTTGTTGGTATGTGGTGCTGAGGATCGAACCCGGGCCGCACTCATGCCAGGCGAGCGTGCTACCGCTTGAGCCACATCCCCAGCCCTGCCTGTTCTTTCTTTACAAACTATTTGTCAGATGTACAGTCATTTAGACCAACTCCTTGTCTTCTCCCTCCTCCTTTCTGTCTCTTTATTGTTTTCTTATCTTGGCTTGTTCACGTCCTACCTCCTGGGAAATCATCAGCAACCTCAGGCTCCAGCCCTTCTACTGACCTTTTCATTTTTGCAATTATTATTTCTTTAATTTCCTTGTTTCTGTTCCACTTTTTTAAAAACACTCTCCGGTTGTTGTGTAAAATGCATTATTTTGCTCATCCTTCTCTGAGAACTCTCATTATAGATTCTTAAAAAGCTCCCATCTGCTTCTTGTATTGTCTCTTTTTATTTTTCCATTGTCTTCTGCTTGTTTGCTTATTTATTTGTTTTGTTGTCTGTCTTTCATAAAAAGTCATTTTCCAAGAATCTGAGATACTCTGTGGCCCATTCATATTTCTGAATAAATCGCTACAAAGTAGTTTCAGGTACTGGGTTCATGCTGGATGGTTTTTGACCTTGTCCCCTCACTGGGGGGACAAGGCAGAGAGCTGGCTTTTTCACAGAAGTAAGCCTAAATGTTAGTCGGCATAGGCCTTTTTTTCTTGAAGTAGGCACTTTCTTTACTTTCCTGATGATGTACGTGAGGAAAGGACCCTAAGGTGTCTCTTAAACATCCAGCCAACACTTCTTATTTTCACTCATGTCTCACCTGTGCCTTTAGAGGAAACAGGGGATGGTCAGAGCTGATTGCCAAGACTTTCCTCCTCAGTTTTGTGCGATGACAGACCTCCCAAGTCTCTTTAGACCTGAGATTTTTTCACCCTCTAGACCATTTCTATCCCATTCCAGTTCTGAAATGTTATTGCTATCTAGCTTGCTGTTTTCCACCCTCTTGTTCCCTTTCTTTTTGCAAATTTATAGCCGTTTAATACCATCTGCTTTTATTTTCTTCAAGTTTTGGGAGAGAGAATAAATGCCTGAGTTCTATACACTTTATTTAACCTAAAGTCTTCTCAATTTTTAAATTACTGAGTTAAATTCAGCCTCAAATGTTCTTACTTATAAATTCTAGGGGGATTAAGATTCTCTTTTCTCCATATTCACCACCTTCTACTCTAATACACACTGCCCCCCCTCCTATTCTAAAAACAACAATTATAATTCAGAGAGTTTCTGGATCTTCCTTGCTGGCTGCTTCATCTTTTCAGATGTCCCATCAGGGTTAAGGACTCTGTCACAATGTAAAAAGTTAGTTTAACCAAATTCTAACGTGTATCTTCTTCAGAGTCTACACTAAGGTGACCAATCCAGCTCAATGCTGGTGTTTATAAAATTTAAAAGACATGCTGATCAGTATCACAGAGCTATTAGTTATGTGAGCTGCAACTGGGAGACTCCAGGATTATGACTAGCCCCCTGTGGCTAGGAAGTAACTGAAGTGCGGCTAATATGGAGGCAAAACTGAGTTAACATTTCAGTTATAGCCACACATCCATTCATGACAGGGATGTGTTCTGAGAAATGCGTCACTCAGCAATTTTATCTTTGAATGAATATTGTAGTTTGTATTTCCCCAAATCTAGTTGGGATGGGTCAATCAGTCACCAAGATCTCTTGATACAGTCAGTGATGAAATCCAAAGGCAGAGTAAGTACAAGATGCATGAAATTGCCGTGGGAAGAACATGGTAAAACTTTTAATTGATCAAGACACTTTTTTAAATAAGTAGGTATGTTATAATAATAAATTATCTAAAATAATAATAAAAATACATAGACCAGTAACATAGTTGTTTCTTAGCATTATCAAGCATTCTGTCCTGTACATTATTGTATGTGCTGTACTTTTGTACAACTGCAGCACAGTGGGTGAGTTCATACCAGTGTCCCCATAAACATGTGGGTTATGTGGTGTTACTGCTTTACAATGGTTGTGATGTTACCAGGTCATAGGAATTTTCAGCTGTATTAAAATCTTATGGGACCACCATTATATCTGTGGTATTGTTGACCTAAATGTTGTTAGGCATAAATGTTATGTTATCATTTAAACTGAATTCTGAATGACCACACATAGTGACTAACATATTGAACAATAGAGCTCTAGAGGCACACAGACATTTTCTCTGTCTTCATTTTATTGTATTTCCTTGACATGAAGAGAATTAAACATTTCAGCTTGTTTCCAATGAAGCAATGTACTACATGCATAAACCACATATGTAACAATATAATTGGAACATGAGTGTTTTGCACAGATGGGTGACATTAGAGGGTAGATTTACTATAGGATAACACATACTTGAAATAAAATTTGAAAGGAAAACGTATATTAAGGCCAATAGCTGTGAAGAAGTGTAAGAAGGAGGAACACAATGTATGTTGTTGAATAAGATCAGCTGTCACACAGGACAAGAGGAAGTCCCATTCTTATTGACCCAGTGCTGGCTGAATACTCAAAGAAAATATTTCTAAGTCAAATTCTGAAAGAATACTGCAGCTTGTACCTTAGCAAGATTCCAGTTTATGAAGGTCCTTCTAATTGATCGTAATTCTTCTTTTTCTTTCGTTTTTTTTTCTTTTTTTACATAAAATGCTAAGCTGGGTGTGTATCTCTGTGGTAGAATGATTGCCAAGCATGCATGAGGCTCTGAGTTCTGTCCCCAGCACTGCAAAAAATGGAAATAAAACAAAATGGAATGCAGATTTTTGTAGCAGCTGTTGATCAGTCACCTTTCAGAGTTAATTCGAGAACATTTCAATCTTTTGTCCTTTGGCTCAGTACCCCTGTGGTGTAAATGAGAGAGTCACCTGTTTGTTTGGTTTTTAACCTTTATTTATTTATTTATTTATTATCGGTGCTAAGGCTGAACCCAGGGCCTCACCCATGCTAAGCAAGTGCTCTACCACTGAGCCCCAGCCCCAGCCCTGGGTCACTTGTTTTGTGGAGGTTATTAGTACAGATTCTCTGTCTTGTAAAGAAATCAAACAAGCTGGTTATAATGCAGGGGAAGCATCTGGAATCAGACATGCCTCATTAGTATATTTCCTAACTAATTCTCCCTGGCACATGTAACAAACTCACAATCATTGCATATAATTTCTCAGATTCTTTTTTTTAGATGCAATAGGAACTAACAAGAAAACACAAGATTTGCTTTCCCCTCCCTTCTCCCAGGGCTCATTTCTTCAGGAAGAAGAGCCTGGTCCATGTGGAACTGTGTGGGCTCTGGGAAGGGAATTTCTTTCTTCCTGTTATTTTTTTTTTCTTTTTGTAACTTGGAATTGAACCAAAGGGTGTTCCACCACTGAACTACATTCCCAACCTCCCAACCTTTTGTTTTCTTTTGTTTTGAGGCAGTCTTGCTAAGTGCCAAGGCTGGCCTGGAACTTGTGATCCTCCAGGTTGAGCCTCCTGAATCACTAGAATTATAGGTGTGTGCTTGGGAGAGGGATTTCTGAGGAGTTGGATACCAGCTGTACTTTTGTTAGATACTTGTAAATCATTAACATTTTTATATAAATCCCGAGATAAGGAAATACAAACAAAGGTCAGATAAATTGCCTTAGATCATAAAGGGGTCAGAACACTGTCCCTATAAAAACGGATGCCAGGGGACCTTTCTATTATATCCACCCCTGGTGGGTGCGTGGGTGCTTTCAATGGCTGAATTAACTAAGCCACAGACACAGAGAGCCCCAGTGATTTATATAAGGAAGAGAGTGGTTGTTGTGTTGGCTATAATTTGCCTTAAAATTATTTAATGCAGGATATAGGTGATATATGCATCTGATTGTTGATTTTAAGCATAGAGAGAGTGCCAGATACTGTAATCCTAATCATGAATACACATTCTTGGGCTAGCTAGGCACATAAAATCACCTTAATCCAGCTGCCTTTTTTTCCAGTCAACAATAAAATTGAAGAGCAAAGTGTGTGTGTGTGTGTGTGTGTGTGTGTGTGTGTGTGTATGAGAGAGAGAGAGAGAGAGAGAGAGAGAGAGAGAGAGAGAGAGAGAGAGAGAGATGCTGCTGATCAAAACCAGGGCCTTGTGCATTTTAGGCAAGTACTCTATTATGGAGCCACTACCCAAGCCCTAGAAGAGTGATTCTATTGGTGAAATTCATTATTTTCAAGAAAGTGAGCTGTCTAACATCGATAAAAGTTTTCAGCTCTCACCAACTGGATGGTATCTAAGGCCTGACTTCAATGGTGGTATGTCCAGTTTCCTGCTCAGGATTCTGATGGCCTGATCAGTTTACTTTTAGGATGCAATTACATTTTTGTTTTAAGATAACATTTAATGCAAGGTATTGTCTGAGACCTGAGCTCTCAGAAGTTCAATGTAGGACCACACCTGGGATTCCTTCTTAATAAATGTTTAATACATGTATAGCAAAACTTGGTCTGTGATGCTTCCATTTGAACAAATGACCTCTCTTTATGGAAAATGGGGAGGGGAGACCTAGGGTCTTCATCTATCTCAAATCAGTGGTGGCCAAATGAGCTAAGGTCTATTTGCAAGAGTGATTGAGTGTGGATAGGTGTGATAGTCAGCTCTGCATTGCTGTGAAAAAAATATCTGGCAAGAACAACTTTTAGGAGGAAAAGATTATTTTGGCTCATGATTTCAGAGGTTCAGTCCACGGTGGTCTGACTCCATTGCTCTGGGCCTAAGATGAAGTAGAACATCATGGCAAAAGGTGATGGAGGAGTCCTGCTCTGTTCATGGTGGCTAGGAAGCAGAGAGAGGGGGACAGAGAGAGAGAGAGAGACAGAAAGACAAGTGGGGAGGGGCCTGCAAGAAATATGAAACCTTTCAGAGTACTCCCCCAGTGACCCGCACCATCCAGCCATGCCCTACCTGCCCACAGCTATCATCCAGTCAGTCCATTCAAACTAGGATGGACCAATCCAGCTACAGCTCCCATAATCTAATCCTGTCGCCTCCTGTAATAACAGAGGACCTTTGATGGACACCTCATCTCCAAACCACAATAGGTCATCATCTATGACTCACCATGCTCCTTTCCTAGGTGCTTGCCTCTTCCTGTACTTGGGAGGATGCCAGGGCAAGTCCTTCAGTTCTCGTGATCCCAAAAGTATTTCAGAATTGTGGGAAGGGGTGAGACATGTCACAGGCGTGCCCAGGGTTAGGACTGAAAAACCCAGAGGAGAGTGTAACAGCTACTGTTTAGTACACGTACCTAGGACAAGCCTGTAGCAGGCGTGCGGCCTAGGTTACCTCTTAAAGCCTTGTATGTCTCCATGAGACACATATCAGTGAGGAAAGTGAAACAGTAAGCGGCTAAGAGATTTGTATGTGCTGGGAACTATGGAAAGTGGAATTTCGAATTCAGATCTGCCTTCTGTGAAGTCCATGCTGTTTGGCTCTAGATGATGATGATGGTGGCGGTGGCAGCAGTGACAGGGACAGCTCTCATCTTTATTGGAAGTAATGCTAAGTGAAGCAAGTGTGACGCCACTCTGCTTCCATGAATAGACTGAAATCAACTTAAGGCATGTGTCCACGGAAAACACTTTGCTTTGGGACTCAGGAAAGCTCAGGAGCAAGCACGATGTGGGTTATGGCAAGTTAATTAAACTTTTCTAAGGTGCCTGAGTTTTCTCACCTATAAAGTGGGACCAGGTTTGCTTTCCTTCTAAGTTTATCATGAAAAACAAATGACATGTCTTTTGAAAATACAGCTGTGCTTGGTGTGTAGCTCTGCTCCCTTTGGGGAACATTCCCCTAGTAAGATGGGACACCAGGAACCAGGATTGATTCTTTTTTCAATCCTAGAAACTTCTCCCACTGCCAGCCTGTTGAACACACTCAGAGAATGTTTCTAGGCTTAACTAATCCTGAAAAACTTGTCAGCCTATTCCTGGGCTGCTTGTGACTGATTTTGTGCCCTCAGGATGGGAGGCACTGTGGCAGAATGTGTGACTAGACTGGGTGCCTTTGCAGTAAGTGCCTTCACTGGGGCACAGGACTGTAGAGACAGGGACAGAAATAGAACCCATATCCTGGATCTTGGGGCTTCCCTTCATAGCACCTACGTCATAAGAGGAAACACAAAGTGAGGATTTGGAGAAGTAATAAAGCTGGAAATGTGAGCAAAAGTCACGCCAAGAAGGAGAACTTGAAAGCTGTTTTGTAAAGGAAAACAGTCTTTTCAAAAGCATATATTATTGTAAAGTAAAAAAAAAAGTTGGGGGCTGGGGTTGTTGCTCAGAGGTAGAGTGTATGCCTAGCATGCATGGGACACTGAGTTCGATCCTCAGAACCACATAAAGCAAATTAAGGACATTGTGTCCACCTATATCAAATATATATAAAGTTAAAGCCGGGCGTGGTGTTGCACACCTGTAATCCCAGCAATTTGGGAGGCTGAGGCAGGAATGCCTAAGATCCTGAGGATATATTTTGGCTCGGCTCATGGTACTGCTTCATTACTTTATTATTTTGTAAGTAATAAAATGTAACTTCATGTTGGATGATATATTCAAGCCATGAAAATATCATCCAACATCGTTCTTCCCAAAACAATAGCCCAAATTCTGCGCATGCTCACATACTGTTTAGGAATTTTACTAATTGTTTGAAGGTTCTAGAGGACCTGTTACATTTGTAATGGACAAACAATCCAACATACTCCAGAGAATGTACGAGTGCCATAAGAAGAAAATAAGGTCAGCCTACAGCAATGGGCAGCTTCCTGCCCTAAGCTGGGAGGAGCCCTGGCCATGGCACCAGGGCTGCTGGGCAGCAGAGTCCTCCACAGCCCTGCAGGGAGCCTGGAGCACAGCTCTGCAGAACCATGCTCAGCCCTGGACAGATGCACGAGAGTTCCCATCACAGGCTAGAGTGTGACAGTCCCAGGTGCATGCCTGTCATGCCAGCCACCAGGGAGGCTGAGGCAAGAAGAACCTTTAAGGTCAGCCTTGGCAATTAGACCCTGTGGGGGAGGAAAAAAATTACAAGGAACTCTGAGGGTGTAGCTCAGGTAGGTCTCTTGCCTCACAAGCTCAAGGCCCTGGGTTCAATCCCCAGAACCCATGTACACACAATAAGTGAACTTGGAATATTGTTTAAAATGATGGGTCAGGTATACAGAAGGACTTCAATATGACCTCTCAGAGGAGCTCAATTTGAGATCAGAAGTCAACAAAAGACCACCCAGACCATTGACTCAGTGTCTGAAACCCTCTGTATGCATGGGAAGCACTGCTGGCAAGTCACCAGAGGGCCAGAGCACTTGTGCCCCCTGCAGGGGTGTCTCTTGGCTACCACCAAAGACTGTTCCCCTCCCAGGCAGCTGAGAGCAAGCTGGGCCTTGGAGCAAGGACTAGTCCTTTAGATATACACTATGCAAGCAATGGACAATGTCTTTAATAAAAATTAAAATTAAAAAGTCACATCAAAAAAAAATTAAAAAGAAGAAGAAAATAAGGTCAAATAGAGGTACGGGCAGAGGCATCCAGAGGAAGCCCATTTTCACAGGAGAAAATCCCCCAGTGAAAAGCATCAGAATAGATACCAAGAAAAATACCAACAAAAACAGTGTGCTCCCACTATGTATCTACTCCACTTGCAAAAATTAGAAAGCTAGATAATACAATCCTGGCCACAGGTAGAGCTATTCAGAAGATCCACCTGGCAGTGCTTAGTCAAAGAAGGAAACATGCACACTTTGACCTAGAATTCCACCTGTGTGTAAACCAGGTGGTGCTTAAGCAGTTTTACAAGGGTACATGCACAGGGAAATTTATCCTCAGAGTTGTCTGTGCTTACAGGGGGTTGAGGGCTGTCAGGATGCCCACAGATTGGAAAGTCAAAAGCTAAAAACGAAATGGATGCCAACCTGGATATATTAATAGAAATCAATGAAAAACAATAGATTGACATGAACACTAAAATGCCTGAATTCAAGTTCTTGCTAGCCTACCTACCAACAATCATGCTTGGTCAAGACACTGACATACTTCAAGGCAAAAAAGGGAGAAAATATAATGTCATTATTAGTTTTCTTAAATGCAAAAAAGGAAATGGTAATATTTACCCAGCCATGATCTGTTATGCATAATATGTGAGATTATTCTGGACATGTTGGTAAATGATTATCTACTCAGATACGTTCTGTGACTCACCAAATGCAAAAGTCCATGAAGAATTGCCATCTCCACACATGAATTCATTGTCAAAAGCCTTGAGTCAACAGGGGCTTCACAAGATGGCTTCTTGGCCAACTTGATGAGTGACAATGCTTCCACCTGAAAGATGTCACCAACTTGTTCTCATTCACATTTCCACAGTGCCACAAAAAAGAAACAAAGTCTGATACTCTATTGAGTGAATCCTCAAGTGGACTAAACACCATACTCCCTTCCATATTTTAAAATTAACAAATGCAACTTCAACTCAATAACTTGCATTAGGCAACATGCAACCATAACCTCTTACACGTACTCTTTTACACACTCACGTGTCCTAGGTTCTGATCTAACTGTCCATTGAGCAGTCAGAACACGTGCTACTTCACATTCCTTACAGGCGACCAACCCATTCACTGCCAAGCTGAATACAAATCCCTGGTCACGGGAGAATGGAAGCATATCTCCCACAACAACATGCATCAGAAAACATTGGGGTTTTCAAAAAAAATACAGAATCACCCTTTTGAAAATCAATTAACCCCTGAAAAGGTGCCTTTCATTCTCCTTGCTGTGGAGGGCGGCGTATTTGAGTCAATTTTCAAACACCTCTTCACAGTTGAGAACATCACTGCACACACACAAAATAACAACAATTATAATTATTATTATTAATATTATTATTATTTAAAAAATCACTGCAGAAGGGCATGGAGTAGGGAAGCAGCTCAGGACAGGACACCTGGGAAGCTGAGAGAGAGAGCTCCCCTCACCAGGACAAAATAGCAACCCCAGGGGCAGTCCCCAGATATCCACCTCCTCCAGCCACACCCTACTGCCTACAGTTACCACCCAGTTAGTCCCCACCAGGGGTTCAATGCACTAATTAGGTTAAGGCTGTCCTCACTTGCACTGTCTCATGCAGGAACTTCTGAGGGACACCAACAAACCATCACATCTGTGAGCTGCAAACCTTTGTCTCTCTCCCTTTCTCACAGGACTTTTCCCTAAGCTGTCAGCCCTCAAGCCTTCTGTAGATTCACGGATTGGAAATCTCACTTTTAAATGGTGCATCCAACTGAACACACTGCTCTACATGGAGCCAGGTATTTCTGGTCCTATATACATTGGACAGAGAGATGTTGAGGTCCTACTAGGTGTCAGGTACTGTTCAACATTCCGGGATACAGCACAGACCTGGCCTTGGCCTCCAAGAGTCTGTCATTTAGCTACTTGTTTATGTGTAGCCTGAGATTAAGCAAGCTTTGAGTGGGGAAGATAGGGGTGTGTGTGTGTGTGTGTGTGTGTGTGTGTGTGTGTGAGAGAGAGAGATAGAGGGACAGAGACAGAGGGAAAGAGAAGAATGTCACCATTCACAGATTACATTTAACTAATTAGTGTTGGGAGCATCAAAGGCAAATGAAAAAAAATCTCTTCCCCAGGGCAAAAAGGGGAGATAGGGTGCATACTCAAATTTTAGTAATTTTATAGGTTACTTCCGATACACTGTTATAATTTTCCTCGGGTCTCTATGGTCCTACCCCTCATAAAAGAAGTCTGTATTTGTTGTAGAGGGGTCTTTAAATAATATATTATGGAAAACATAAAAAGATAATGCCTTGCTTAAGAAAACAGCAGGCATACGTAATGACCATTATAAAACATTGGGGTTTTTAAAGTCAGCATCCTGTTTTATACACAGTCAACTGCTAAGAATTACGCTTCACACCTGGTGTGGTGGTGCAAAAAAATATGTGGTTGGCCAATATTTTTCAGATCCAATGGACTATCTTTTTACTTTATTGATGTTATCTTTTTATGAACAATACTTCAGTTTTCATGAAGTCCAATATTTCTATTTTTTTTCTAGTTGCCTGTGCTTTTGGCATCTTATATAAAAAAAAATCATTGTCAACTCCAATGTCCTGAATCTATTGCCCTATGTTTTCTTTTGTAGATGTTGTATTAGGTAAGAGTTCAACTTCATTCTTTGCATGTGTATGTCCAGTTTTCCCCAATATGATTTGCTGAAAAGACTGTTCTTTTCCTCATTGAATAGTCTTGTGTCCCTTATCAAGAGTCATTTGACCAAATACACAAGAGCTTACTTCTGGGCATTCTATTCTGTCCCATTGATCTCTTTCTGTCAACACCACACTGTTTTGATTGTGGTAGCTCTGTAGTAGGGTTTGAAATCAGGGAGTTTGAGTCCTTCTAATTGTTTCTTGTTTTCATAATTGGATTGGCTACTTGGATTCCCTTGATATTCCATAAGAATTTTAGGATGGGTTTTCCTTTTTCTGCAAAAATTGTCATTGGGTGCTGGGGTTGTAGCTCAGTGGTAGAGTGATTACCTAGCATGTGAGAGGCACTGGGTTGTATTTTTTTTTCTCAGAATCACATATAAATAAATAAATGTCCATTGACAACTTAAAAATATTTTTTTAAAATTGTCATCGGTGGGCTGGGGTTGTGGCTCAGTGGTAGAGCACTTGCCTAGCATGTGTGAGGCACTGGGTTCAGCACCACATATAAATAAATGAATAAAATAAAGTTCCATCAACATCTAAAAATTTATTTAAACTGTCATTGGTATTTTTTTAGGGATCGAATTGTAGATTTGGGGTGGTATTGACATCATAATATTAAGTCTTGGGCTGGGGATGTGGCTCAAGCGGTAGCACGCTTGCCTGGCATGCATGCGGCCCGGGTTCGATCCTCAGCACCACATACAAACAAAGATGTTGTGTCCGCCAAAAACTAAAAAATAAATATTAAAAAAATTATCTTTCTCTCCTCTCTCTCTCTCTCTCTCTCTCTCTCTCTCTCTCTCTCTCTCTCTCTCTCTCTCTCTCTCCCTCTCTCTTCTCTCTTAAAAAAAAATAATAATATTAAGTCTTCCAATTCATGAAAATGGGATGCTTCCACAAATTTATATGTTCTTTAATTTTTTTTCAATAGTGCTTTATAATTATCATTAAACTATCATCTTCCACTTCCTTGGTTAATTTCAAAGTGCTATTTTATTCTTTGTTGATGTTATTGCAAATGGTATTATTTTTATAATTTTCTTTTCAGATTAATTATTAGCAATATATAGAAATGCTGTGAATTTGTTATGGTTTGGGTACATGGCATCCCCGAAAAGCTCACATGTGAGATAATGTAGGGGTAAGGTGATTAGATTATGAGATTTGTAACCTAATCTGTGGATTAATACACTGAAATGGATTAACTGGGTGGTAACTGAAGGCAGGTGTGGTGTGCCTGGAGGAAGTAGGATTCTGGGGTCATGACTTTGAGGTTTATGTTTTGTCCCTGGTTAGCGGAGCTCTCTTTGCTAGTTTGGTGGCCATGCCCTGAGCTGCTCTCCTCTGCCACACCCTTCTGCCATGATGTTCTGCCTCACCCCCCGCCCAGAGCTATGCAGTCGGCCAACCTGGACTGAACCTCTGAAATCCTGAGCCAAAATAAACTTTTCCTCCTCTAAATCAGTCTTGTCAGGTATTTTGGTCACAGTAAGGAAAAGCTAACTAAAACAATTTTGGTGTGTTTTCCTGGGATCCTGCCACTTTGAAACTTCTTTTATTAGTTCTCATAAAACCAACTATGTGTTTGTGTGTAGTCTTTAGAGTTTTAGATGATGTGTGATCCTATCATCTTAAAGACCATTTGATTTGTTCTATCCAATTTATGTGCCTTTGTTTTTTTAAATTTTTTTTAGTTCTTAATAGACCTTTATTTATTTATTTTTATATGATGCTGAGAATCCAACACAGTGCCTCACGCATGCCAGGCAAGTGTGCTACTGCTGAGCCCCAGCCCCCCCACTGTGCCTTTGATTTTTCACCTTGCCAAATGACTCCATCAAGGACTCCCAGGGCTCTGGGGATTACAAGTGGCCATCCTCATCCTACTCCTCATCTCAGAGGAAAAGCTTTCTGTCTTCAGGGGTGGCTCACACCCAGGCCTCTCCCCTTGGCTCATCAATGGCCGCCTTCCTGCCACCTGTTCACAGGGTCACACGCTCTGCTCACACACTCCTGGTGTCTCTTGTGTGACCAATTCCTTCTCCTTATAAAGACTCTAGGCATCCTGGACGAGGGTGGCTCCTCAATGACCCCACTTTGATGTAGAAGCTTTATCTCCAGATAGCTCCCATTCTGAGGCTCTGGGCTGAGGACTTCAACCTGTGAATCTGGGAGAACAGAACTCAGCCCATGAGAGCAGATGGAGGAAAGGGGTGGGAAGAGGGCTTGCCCAAAGCTCCAAGGGGAAACATGATGACAGAAACCAGATTTTCTCCTGGAAAGAAATCCAGCCACCACGAACGAAAGTCAAATTCCTCTTCTCCCATCACCCCCTGGCCCAGACTCTCCCCAGATGTGGCTCTGGTCATCTGTTTGTGAGGGAGTCAACCGTGGTCCCCCATCTCTCAGAAAAGAGGATCACCTCAGCTACTGTCCCTAAAGCCAAGTGATGGCTGAGGTTTCCACACTGTGTGGATCTGGAGAGACACACAGTGCCACTGGACCAGCCTATGTTCAGGGCTGTGTCTGTGTCCCACAGCTGAAACATGTGGTCCAGGGTCTTCTTTCCACCCACAGGTCTTAAGAACTTGCAGGCAGCACGTGCATCCTTATTCACTGTGGCCACAGACTTCCTGCCAATGACCATTTCATTGTACATGTCTTATAATTTAACACAACATTGAAACAAGTTTCCTTCTGGGAGCTTCCAGGGCACGTACCAAGACCTAAATTTGTGAGTTGTAGGCAGCATAGCATTAGTGCATTTTTTAAGTTTCATGGATAATGTTAAATGTGCCTCTAAAGTGTATGAAAAAAGCTTATCTTCCTATCCCCTTCCCAGCACATATTATCAACATCCTTAGTTTTTGTAAAATAAATAAATAAAATACATCATTTGAGCCTGTGATCATCTGCTTGCCAGCTGTGTTCCAGTGACCTCCTCCCGTGCAAAGTCCTCATCTGTGTTTCTCCTCGTGCCTCCTGTTCTACTGGGTTACCATTTCCTCCCAATCGGTCCCTCTGTTTTGACAATGTTTGGGGCATATTTCGTTGGAGAGTAGTTTCTAATGTGGATGGTCAATTGAAGCATCTTGACAGCTTTGGGTTTTGAGGATTAAAGCCAACCCTCCCCATTTCTAGGCCACAGCCTCTTCTCCTAGATTTCTACCAGTATTCCAGTAAATATTTCATTTGATTTGGTTGATCTCTATGTCTGGGTTCAAGACTTAGGTCCTGCACTTGCTAGCAGGGACATTGTGCTTTCTGGTTTGTTGTGTTGGCTTCTTGGGGACACTATGAGGATCAGGTAGGCAAGGCAGGTAGAGTGGCTGGCCCAGAGCATGGCCCAGATGGAGCGTTTGATCAACATTATTTGTAAAATGTCAGCTGTCAATTATCACACCCGGCATGAATGGCCATCCACATGAATCATCATTATTAAAATATCAGTCACAATAATTTTTTCTACTTCCATGGTGTAACTGTATTATATTCTCCATGAGTGAGCTCACAGGCAGGTTTCTTTCCATGCCTGCTTCTGTCACTTAGCCTGGAAGCCCCTGGGATAGTTTGCACTTCAGGACTAGAAGCTCTTTTTTTTCCTCTTTATTTTTCTTTAATGATTTTTAAAATTTATTTATTGGAGGCTATTTTACAATACACTTTTAACTGGCCATTGGCTGCCTGATGGTACTCCATGTGTCATCAGAGCCTGGCTTGCATCTGCCAGTCACCATCCTCTGGGATGAGCCAGATGCTCAATCACATCCCAGGGAGTAGAGATGGCTTTGCTAAGTCCTGTCCTTCCTGGGCCTGCAGTGCTGGGTCAGCCCCCACAATGGAACAGAGGTGTAGATGAGTAGGCACACATGTCCCGCTCCCTCCTGGGGTGGGATGAAAGTCCTGAGGTTTCCAGGCAACCCAAGTGTACTCTGGAAAGCACCATTTATTACCCAGAGGAAGTACCTTCCTCCTCCTTGTTTACAGATTTTATCAGGAATGTGTGTGATTTCTATCAGATTTTCAGGCTTCTCCTTGGAGAGATTCCAAAGTTTTCCTATTCTAAGCTGATTCTCCAGCTAATGACTCCAACATACTTCTGTCCAGTCAGTTGTGCGGTCTACCATGCAGCCTGCACAGTGGTTTAATTAATGAGGTTCTAGGCATAAAGTTAGTTAGAAGAGATCGAAATAAAACACACAAACCAGTTACCTTATTTATATTGCTAGGTCCGAGATGGCTCACCTCTCTGGTTCCCGCCTCTAGCCGCCCAGCAGGGCAGCGAGGATTACTCTGGGCTAGCAGGAGAGAGAGAGAGAGCACGAACATGCCTGGGAGTAGCCTTTTATTTGGGGAACAAGAGATTCAGGGGAGAATTCCATCCAATGAAGGTTGAGGTGGGGCTGCACTCCAAGGTCAGGGTCAGTGATTGGGTCCCCGGGGTCAGTGGTCAGGCATACCCCACACAGATGGGCTCTCTCATCAGGAAAGGGTCGGGAAAGCTTCGACACAGCCAAAGCGCCTCAGGCCCTTAACGGGAGTCACCCAATCACGCGTCAGAATGGCCCCCGCCATATCCCCCCTTTCTTTTCTTAACAATGAGGCGGCGGTTCACTCTCTGGAGTTCCTGGATTCTTGATTGGAAGAATCGCCATCCTATGGTTACAATACAAAAGAGAATTAACAGCAAAGAGAATAATCCAATAGTGTACCAAGCGGAGTGTTTAAGAATATTTCCAGGGTTGAATCCATTTAACTCCTTCAATATTTGGTTAGCCAAAGAAGAAGGATCTGAAAAATCAGCTCTATTATTTTGAATGTCTTGGATATTATGATGAAGTTCCAGAATATCCAAGCTATTATTACTATTTTGCCAAATACCTAATAAATGGTTTTTAATCTTCTCCCAATCCCAGAGAGAAGCATTGTACTTGGCAGCTGTAACACATACATACTTATAATTAGCATGGCATTTAATGTCGCGACCCCCTTGCCCGCAAGGAAGACGCAACAACAGGAATCTTCTTTCAGCCGTTTATTCAGGTCCTTGATATTTCTTCTTCCTTCTCTCGGATGCCTCTCCCAGCCCTAATAAAGCATCTCAAGCCCCAATGCGAAGCTGCCACGTGGAGCTTTCTCATAGGGTGTTAAAAAACCATGCACCAACTCTCCCAAATAAGGAGTTGTTTGTTACAGACCACAGCGGAGCCAGCGCCATCTTGTAATGGCGACCACAGTCCACAGAAACGGCTCACCACAGTTCCCCCTTTTGTTTTCCAAAAACAATACAGGCGAGAGTAGAGGTCCTATCCCACTGTGCAGAAGTGGCTGCATAGTATGGCTCAGCCCCAAGGAGGGCCCTTCCCCAGATCTGAGGCCATATCAGCCGACGCCTTTTTTCGTGGGACGGGGCGTGGACGCGTCTAACCCGCATGCAATAGGACATGCTCTCCTTGAGGTCCACTTCAAGGATCACTCAAGTGCAGTGCCTTGCCTCGCATCCTGTATCGTGATGATGGTGGACGAAGGGGGATGGCTGAGGCTGAACTGTGGCTGTATAGAAATACGACGACAAACAAGTTGGCAACACCCTAAAAGAAAGGCACGGGTCTTAAGGCAATAGAAAAGCACTAGTGTGGAAACCCATCTGCGTGCAATGGTAGTAAAGCCGGCAGAGTGCAAGGGCTTTCCAATACTAAGAGAATAACAAAGAAAGACATGTCGATCCCAGTGCAATGTTCATAAAACTTGGGGTGCAACGACCATGTCAAAGATTTACTGTTTAATCTGCGCAAGCCAGACTTGAGGTGAGATGCCATTTTCTAAAGCTGCAAGAGCTTGTATGATCATAGCTTTATCTGGACCAATTTCCGGCCAAATATTCGCCAATGATACGGGAGGCATTCCTGGAATCATTAAATCATGAACCGGCATCGGCATTGGCCAAGCCCGTGCCGCTGCCCACCACTGCATTGGTGTCGTCCATGTCATCGGCACCAGCACCAGAGCCAGAGCGCTCAGCAGAATGAAGATCCTCATCACGGGATTGCTGTGGTATTTCTTGTTGCTGAGTAGCTGGCGTCAAGACTCTTCTTGTCAGGCGTTCAGGGACCCACAATTGTTCCGTGCGATCCTGGGAAAAAACACATACAGATCCTCGTGCCCATGTCAGCACGGGGTCGGGGCCGTTCCATTGGCCCGTAAGAACATCTTTCCACTTAACATAGCCAATCACAGAGGGCTGAGGGGACACATGTCTATCGGCCGCAGAGCGACCGTGAATATCCAAATTCAAAAAATTAATGGTAAAGAGAGCTAAGGACAGGCGTTCTTTAGGAGTATGTTCAGCTCCTATTCCCCCCTTTTGTTTTTGTAAAGTTTCCTTTAAGGTGCGATGAGCATGCTCAACAGTAGGCTGCCGCATAGTGGCAAGCACACATAATTGGAAAGTTTTATCACTCTGGAGCCTGCATAAAGTAGCATGTTGTATAGCTTCTTCTACTGTCATAAGGGCCGCTCTAGCCTCTTTAGTGAGGCTACGAGGGAAAGTAAGATCTGGATCACCCCTAAGAGTAGCATACAAAGGCTGTAGCATAACATTAGAAATATGTAAATATCCTCATATCCAATTAATATCTCCCAGCAGTTTTTGATAATCATTTAGAGTTTGGAGATCCTGAGTTCGTATGGTGATTTTTTGTGGTCGTAATTTGCCATACCCAATTGTTGCTCCCAAATACTTAATAGAATCCCCTGTTTGAACCTTTTCAGGTGCAATATGCAGTCCATATTGAGCTAACAACTTCACTAGGTCTTTATAGGCCTCATGAATTGTCTGCTCTAATTTAGCAGCCAATAATACATCATCCATACTAGCCCAATCAGAGGGAGTCATACAGTATCTAGACAGACTCTCCACCTGAGTTAGTGTGAAGGCGGCATCCACCCCATAAGTGCACACAGACTCCGCCAGGGTCTTCACAATTTTAAAATCTAAAGGCTCATGGAATCTTCCCCTATTATCGTCCTGAAAAACTGGATAAGCAAGACCCATCTCAGCGTGAACAGCCTTCCATGTTTGAGCATGGAAAGCTCTCCCCGAAACACCCCCACCATACGGCGGTGGATCCGGAGGATCACATTTCTTGAGCCCCTGCTTATCTTTGCTCCCTTCTCCTACAGCTAAACTCCCTAGCTGGCGAGACAGCCTCCCAAGCTCCTCCTCCTCATTCTCCTCTTCCTCTGACCCACTTTCACATGGAGGTGTGCGCAGCGCACTGAGATCTGGATACAATCGCCTCTTCCCCTGTTTCACGCTCCGCACACTTCCATCCTCCCGAGATACCTCACTTCCTGCCGTCTCTGATTTCTCCTCATGTAATTGTTCTAGAACTTCCTGTCCTTTAGTAAATGCATCATGACATCTGTCCTCTGTGAGGCAACTACGGACTATTCTCCAAAGGGGTATCACCCCGCCCTCTAATATGCCCTGCTCAGAAGCAAAGTCAAGATCTTTGCCTAATTTATCCCAACTAAGTATGGTAAGGCTGCCCGAAAATGCAAACCACGGTGCAGCAATATCTATCTTCTGTAAAAATCTCTGTAAAGTACGATGCTTCACTTCCAGGCCCTTGGAACGTAACAGGCCATCTAGGGCCAGGAGAAGCGGACTTGAAGATGCGGCACCCATGACACAACAACAAAAGAAACACAGAAAACAAAAGACACAGACGACAAAAGAAACACAGAAAACAAAAGTGAAAGTACACATTGCAGCTGCAATAAAATATGAGGCTCTCTCTTTCTTTGTAGAGGAGCTGACCCCGCTTTGGTCGCGGATCCCACTTACTGGGACTATCCCCGCTTTGGTCGCGGGTCCCACTTACCTGGGACTATCCGGTGCACCACCCCTGACGACTGAAAGTTCTGGTTCCCGGGTTTCGGCACCACTTGTCGCGACCCCCTTGCCCGCAAGGAAGACGCAACAACAGGAATCTTCTTTCAGCCGTTTATTCAGGTCCTTGATATTTCTTCTTCCTTCTCTCGGATGCCTCTCCCAGCCCTAATAAAGCATCTCAAGCCCCAATGCGAAGCTGCCACGTGGAGCTTTCTCATAGGGTGTTAAAAAACCATGCGCCAACTCTCCCAAATAAGGAGTTGTTTGTTACAGACCACAGCGGAGCCAGCGCCATCTTGTAATGGCGACCACAGTCCGCAGAAACGGCTCACCACAATTTAAGCCTTTCCTTAAATTTTAAGGCTGAAATTTCATTACCTATATTTATGACAGTCGCCTCTAAGGCGTTTAATTTAGTCTCAATCCTTTCATCAATATTTACTTGATTACGCAGAGCCTTGGAAGTAATTTGAGCTAAATTATTAAGAAATTCTGCATGCTGAATATTCTGAGACAATGTCAGAGATGCAGAGACAGTTGAGGCAATAAAAGAGACCAGTGCTAAAACACCAACAATTATGACTCCAATAGCACGTTTAGGTCTTTTTAGCTGGGCATGAATTTGCTGCAAGACTTGTAAACCAGCATCAGCATACCATGGCTCTGAAATATTAGCAGGTAATAAAACAAAAGAGGGCTGATGAAGTATCAGCACTCCTTTTCCCTCCATTATACCTAGAAATACAATTAGTTAGGTTGCACTTATTACAAGTAACAATATATCTGTCATCTATCCATTTAACTTTTACATTTCCAATAATTAAAACATAAGGAGATTGGACACAGGCTCTTAAGCCATAGCAAGATCCCTCTTTACAGTGCTTGCTGACAAATTTTGGTAAAGGTTTATCTGTAAAATGTAAATACTCTGAGGCAGCAATTAAATGCCAAATATCTTTTTGAACACCTCCTTCACTATAAGTCAAAATATTACTAACAAATCCTGCAGGTGTCATAGCAGAATTTCTTCGTAATTGTCTCTTATCGATTTTTGGAGACCAGTCTAAAATATACCCACTAGCTTTAGACACCTTATGTTGTACAGGAAAGGTATTTACACAATCTATCCATTTAGGAAAGGTGCCAATTTTAATTGTAGAACTATTTGGACAGTGGGATATCTGTGGAGGTTTTGCAGAAATGACTGGCTTGTTATGGGAAAGTCCCATCTTAATTACTGATCTAATATTAGGTTTTAAGTCCCCATAAATAGAATTATTTGTCAGTCTAGGTTTACCAATCGCTGTCTTTTCTTCAAATGATACTTTCAGACAGCCAGCATGTTTATCATGTGACCAACATAAAGGTAATTGGGCACTGTAGCCAGAATAATTAAATCTAGTCACATGATTGGGAGTAATATGAGCATCTGTAAATCCTCCCATCATGAATGAGTCATTAGTAAATACTGGAATAGATTCTCCAGTCCACACAGCTGGGTGTACCAGGGGTGGATCTGGGAAATATGTCCAATAAGTGTCTACTTGATTCCCTTTTACCTGACAGCCCAGTAGGGCAGTTACTGTCGCTACCATCAAGACTGGGGTCCTGTTCTTTCCTAGGCGTCAAAGTATTTGGGAAGCCTGGGTTGTTAGTTTCTTCACATCTTTCCATGAAATCAGCTTTTCAGCTGGTTCAATCTGGTTTTTCTTCATCTTTTTCCGATATCTCCTCCTTCTGGGTTGTGGCTCCTCTGGGTCAATCCGCAGTCTCTTGAATCTGGGTTCTATCTCCTCCATGTCTGATAGCACGTTCAGGCACCCAAATAGGACGGAAAGCACCTTCTGGAAAGATACAAGCATGACCTCGGCCCCATGTTATTACCGGGTCCGGACCCTTCCACTGACCAGTCTGTAAATCTTTCCACAGAACTCTGCCTAAGGGGCCTGTTACTGAGGGAGACATTTGCCTCTCAGCAGCAGTGTGACCTTCTGTGTCACAGTTTAAAAAAATTAAAACAAATAAGGCATGATTAAGGCTATTTTGGGGAGTCACAATCCTATTCCCCCTTTTTAATTTCTGTAATTGAAGCTTAATAGATAAATGAGCACGTTCCACAATGGCTTGACCTTGGGGGTTATAAGGAATTCCTGTTTTATGATTAATTTTAAACTCTTGGCAAAATTGTTGAAAAGAAGAGCTTACATAAGCTGGAGCATTATCTGTTTTAATCTGCATAGGACACCCTAAAACAGAAAAGGCTGCTAAGCAATGAGAAATTACATGTTGAGTATTTTCCTTAGTACGTGCTGTAGCAAAAATAAATCTAGAATAAGTGTCCACTATGACATGCACATAACATTGCTTACCAAATTGAGGAACATGAGTTACATTCATTTGCCATATTTGATTTGGTTTTAATCCACGGGGATTTACCCCTGATGGCAGAGATGGAGTGTGAATAACACACTTAGGGCATTGGCTTACAATCTGACGAGTTGTTCTCTGGTAATATTAAATGTTTTACGTAAGCTAGAAGCATTTTGATGATGCAAGGAATGGGAAGCTAGTGCACAGTCATATGAAGACATCTGTTGACAAAAAGCTACTAACTTATCAATTTTGTCATTACCTGCAACTAGAGGTCCAAGAAGGTTAGTATGGGCACGGATGTGTCCTATGAAACATGGGTACTTTCGCATTAGCACTGTCTTTTGTAGATTATGAAATAATTCAAATAACTCTTGTGATGAAGTATACCCAATAACTGAGGTTTCAATATTTTTGGTAACTCCGACTGCATATAAGCTGTCAGAATAGATATTAATAGGCTCATTTGAAAAATAATCTAAGGCACAAATCAGAGCTTGAAGTTCTGCCCTTTGGGCAGAAGTATAAGAAGTTTGTATTACCTTTGTGTGAACATGGCTGAAGAAACCTGCCTTACCAGAGTTGGAACCATCCGTGAACACCGATAAAGCTTCCTCTATTGGATGAGAACGTACAATCTTCAGAAAAATAAGTGATGTTAATGATGCAAATTGTACAATCTTATCACGAGGATAATGGCTATCTATCTGGCCAGGGAAATCTGCAAAAGCTATCTGCCAGGAGCTAGAAGTTTGAAAAAGCCAATTAGTTTGTTGAACAGAAAATGGAATAATTATGATATCAGGCTCAGATCCAATTAATTGTAAAATCCTAGTTCTACCTTTAATTACTAATTGAGCTATAGAATCATGAAAAGGAATTAATGTTTTTTGAGGGGAGTGGGATAAATAAATCCATTCAATAACTCCTAATTTTTGCCATATGGCTCCTGTTGGGGTTTGCTCAGTTGGAAATATTAATAAATACATTATTTCTTTAGGATCTATTCTAGTAAGCTGTGCATTTTTAATTGCAATTTCAACCTTTCTTAAGGCGGTCTTAGCCTCCAAAGTTAGTTGACATGGAGAGGTTGGAGAAGGATTTTCTTGTAATATCTGAAATAAAGGACTTAATTCAGAAGTAGTTAGTTTTAAAGATGGTCTTAGCCAGTTAATATCTCCTAATAGTTTTTGAAAATCATTAAGGGTACGTAACTCTTTAACTCTTATCTGAAGATTTTGAGGACGGATTGTACGTCCTTGAATTATCTGACCTAGATATTGAAAAGGAGACACTTTTTGAATTTTTTGAGGAGCTATACATAAACCTATTGCTGTAAGTGAAGTCTCTAACTGACTAAAAATTTCTGAAAGTACTTCTGGAT
Source organism: Spermophilus citellus (assembly GCF_964194105.1). Taxonomy (NCBI): domain Eukaryota; kingdom Metazoa; phylum Chordata; class Mammalia; order Rodentia; family Sciuridae; genus Spermophilus; species Spermophilus citellus. Next base: position 2,110,985 of record NW_027673039.1, on the reverse strand, counting down.
TAGCATGAGCCAATAATATATCATCCATAAAATGAATAATATATGCATCAGGAAAACTATTTCTTATGGGATCTATCGCCTGGTCAACATATTTTTGGCACAGTGTAGGACTATTACGCATTCCCTGGGGAAGTACCTTCCAGCAATATCTTTTAACAGGTTCCTTAAAATTAATTGCTGGGACAGTTAAAGCAAATCTTTCACAATCTTCAGGATGTAACCTTATAGAGAAAAAGCAGTCTTTTAAATTTATTACCACCAAGCTATAATCTAAAGGAATGGCTGTGGGGGAGGGAAGTCCTGGCTGTAATGATCCCATAGGCTGAATTGCCTGATTTATTGCCCTTAAATCCTGTAGTAATCTCCAATTTCCTGACTTTTTCTTAATGACAAAAATAGGTGTGTTCCAAGGACTAAGCGTTGGTTCAATATGACCAGCCTGAAGTTGTTCCTCAACTAATCTATGAATTATTTTAAGCTTTTCCCCTGAGATTGGCCACTGAGAAATCCATATCGGCTCCTTTGTGAGCCACGTGATTTTTTCAGCTGTCTTAGGGATCGGGGAAGTACTCAGGGCCCCTAGTAAAAATTTTTGTCTGGAGTATTTACTAATCTTTGTCGTGGAGATTGGCTTGTAAACAGATATTCTTCCTGAAAGGTCTCCTTATCATCTCCAGGAAAATACCTCTGATTAACTTCCTCAACTGACCTTATAGAATTTGGAGTAACTAATAACAATCCCATTTTGGCTAAAATATCTATTCCCCATAGGTTAGCTGGTAAAGACTCTAATACATAAGGCTTAAATATTCCACTGTTCCCATCAGAATCTTCCCAACGGAGATAGTTGGCACTTTGAGCAGGCTGTGAAACCTGTCCTATTCCTTCTAGGTTAGCTGGTGCTACATGTAAAGGCCAGTTCCTAGGCCAAAACCGACTGGACAATACCGAGCTATCAGCTCCTGTGTCAATTATCCCTAGGAAATTTTTATTATTAATTTTAAGTTTTAATAAAGGGTGTTCTTGTCGTACCAACTGGGACCAATATACTCTGTCTGGCGGTTTCAAAACTGAATCTACCGGCAGGTGCCTTTCTGAGACACAAGGCAATAATATTAATTGAGCAAAAATATCCTTTGGGGTGAGCCTTAGGGCATAATTGGATTTTACAGTAACATATAACTGCCCTTTAAATTCTGAATCTATCACACCAGGTATTACCTCAATGGCTCCCTTTAAACTATCATGCCCCAAAATTAAACCTACAGTATTTTCAGGAAGCGGCCCGAAAATCCCAGTAGGGATTTGTTCTGGCCCCATTTCAGGATCTAATTCAACTGTCTTTGAAGGTCCTAAGAAAACTGTCTGTGATCTCTGTTCCTGTCCCGGTAAAAATCGCGGACTGTCCTGGTCGGCGCCACCAGTGACGTCACACTGTGCGACTTTCCCTGGAATTCCCCGGCTCCCGCTAGGAGGGAACGATGGCGGCGAGAAGGCGGGCTGATCCACGCCATCTGAATCCTCCACATGGGGCTGCGACTTTAAGTTCACATTTCTAACCTTTCGCTTGGTCCCTAGTGCTTTTGTTTTTAAATGGCTCAAGGGAAAGGGAATTAACTTAGCCTCAGGCTGATTTTCCATTTGAATAGACTTAACAGCTCTTTGAATGCCTTTTAAAAGGTCTTCAGGGGGCCACGAACTCTGGCCCATATATTCAAAAAGACAAACTTCTAGGGCTGTCCAAGTTTTCTGTATATTTTCTATACCTCCAGGTATTTCAGTAGAAAGACAGACTCTCTGTAACTTTCTTCCTAATTTCTCCCAAGTAAGTAAATTTGGAGACTCTTGGTCACAAAACCAAGGACAATATTCACCTACAATCTTTAAGAATTGTAATAACTGAGTTTTCTTTATCTTTTTTCCTTTCTGATTAATTATACTGTCTAAAATAGTCAGATACATTTCCTTATCCATAGAAGTAGAATTTCCCATTTTAAGTAATTTAACGTCTCTTTCCTTCAATATCTCCAGGTACTTTTGTGACCCAATTGTCACCTCTTCTTTTATCTTTATTTTTATTCCTTATCTTCCTTTATCTTTATTTCTTTCCTTATCTTTTTAGCATGCACTCCCACTCAATCTAACTAATCTAGAATGCCCCCCTCGTGGGCGCCAATTCTACCACGCGGCCTGCGCAGCGGTTTCATTAATGAGGTTCTAGGCATAAAGTTAGTTAGAAGAGATCAAATTAAAACACACAAACCAGTTACCTTATTTATATTGCTAGGTCCGAGACGGCTCACCTCTCTGGTTCCCGCCTCTAGCCGCCCAGCAGGGCAGCGAGGATTACTCTGGGCTAGCAGGAGAGAGAGAGAGTGTGAACATGCCTGGGAGTAGCCTTTTATTTGGGGAACAAGAGATTCAGGGGAGAATTCCATCCAATGAAGGTTGAGGGGGGGCTGCATTCCAAGGTCAGCGTCAGTGATTGGGTCCCTGGGGTCAGTGGTCAGGCACACCCCACACGGATGGGCTCTCTCATCAGGAAAGGGTCGGGAAAGCTTCGACACAGCCAAAGCGCCTCAGGCCCTTAACGGGAGTCACCCAATCACGCGTCAGAATGGCCCCCGACAGTACGGCCATTGTTTTGGCAGCCCTCTGGTCACTTGAACCCCTTCATGCAATGATTTTTTTTTTCTAGGAGAAAGATGGAAAGAATATCCAGGACCTGGTGGCCCAGGCAGGGTCCCTTCTCTGGAAGGCAACCTCAGGGTAGGGCTGCCATTTCCATGTCTGATCAGTCTTGGGGACTGTGCCTGCTTATTGCTTAGTGGGAAGATGCAGCTTCAGGTCCTGACAGACGATGGCAGACCTGTGGGTTCTGCTTAAGGGGTAGAACCAAGCCCCCCAAATGTCCCATGCCCACCTGTCAGCCCTAGAGTCTGCTGTGCATTCCAGCCAAAGCCCTCTATAGCCTGCTCAGGGACCAATGAGCCACTGTTTAGAGTCCAGGACATTCTGGCTAGGGAGAAACCGCACACTGGCCGAGAGATGGCCAGCGATGAGCAGCCCTTTAACGGGTCTCCACGTCTTGGTGTCTTGACACTTATCTTCCACACCAAAGAAATTAGAGTGAGGCTTCCTCCAGAAAAGGAGCAATGTCCAACTGTTGCAGCTTCCAAGTAGAAATGCTGCAACGTGCTTTCAATTGCCAAATGTGTTTGGGGTTTGGCTTTTGGATGCAATTGTGAGATCAACATGCAGATTTCTTGTGTGTGTTTCCTGGGCAGAATAATACAAGCCCCAGAGAGTTTCATCCCATTGCCCAGAGATGGACAAGCACTGTGCTTTTCTAAGAAGCTTTTAGAGGGTGCTTGCGGACAGCCAGATTGGGACTCAGTGACTCATTCTCACACTCATTGTGCTGGTGATGAAAGGTTTATGGAAAGTCTTGAGGATGACATGGACATATGTGGTCTTCTAGTGCCAGCTCTGCCTTAGTGGGGTGGGGTGTGTTTGCCTCTGTGCACACTGCCATGTTCAGCTCTCCCTGCAGAGCCAGGCCAAGGGGGACTCTCTGCTTTAAGAACCCATGGCTTCCATGCTGAAGGCTCCTGAGACCCAATCTGAGCCAAGTATCCATTTTTTTCAAGTGCCAGTATCCTTTTCTTTTCCTCTTCTGGGGCTTGACCCCACGGCTTCACTGTCTGTGTTCTTTTGTTTGATTGTTTATTCATTAATTCATTCATTCTGGGGATGGAATCAGGGGTGCTTTACTACTGAGCCACATCCCAGTCCCCATTTTTATTTTTTATTTTGAGACAGGGCCTCACTGAGTTTGCTTAGGGACTCACTAATTTGCGAGACTGGCCTCAAACTTATAGTCCTGCCTCAGCCTCCCAAGTCCCTGGGATTACAGGCGTGCACCCCCACACCTGGAGCCTGTATCCTCTTTATTGCTACTAGGAAGCCCTGGCCATGCACCATCTTGGGAACACATAGGTCATTAGATGTGTGTGGGCAAAGCCCTGCACTTTCTGGAACCATCTCGAATCCCCTGCTCTGCCCCATTCTCCAGGGAGGGGTTGGGGTGACTCTCTTTGGTCCTGAGTAAACGCAGGGCCTGAGAAAGGACACTGCATCTCAGGCACACTCCAGGGCCATTTGTTCCGGCTCCTGCAAGCCAACATCCTGTTTTGCTAGAAACTCCATCGACAGAGGCTTGGAACTCCTGTTGTTCATTCTCTGAAGTTCTGCCATTTCTTCTCAGATGGCTCCATCTCCAAATCTTTCAATGCCCTCCCCCGCTCCAGGGCTTTGAAGTGGTTTCTTTGGAAGCTTCTGCACAGGGTTAAGGACAAGCCATTCCTCACATGCTCCTTCAACAGGAGGAAGGGAGGGACCAGAGGGGCCATGGGGAGCAACTTCCTGCTCTGTTCCAGGCAGCCACTTCCAGGCTGGGGCTGCAGCCTGGGGCTGTCAGGACGGCTCTGGCTAGGGGGGCAGCCCTACCCAAGCCTGGGTCACAGCCTCCCATGCCCCAGGGCAGCTGGTGAGCACTGGTGGATGGTGGAGGGGAAGGCTTGTGCCCCAGGAGTCAGGTCTGGACAGCATTCAGGTGGGAAGAGACCACTGGTCACCAAGGGGATGTGAAGCAGGGGTGACCCAGGGCAGCCATGAGATCTCCTCTAAAGACCACTGTGGTCCCAGCAGTACAAAGGGACTGAGTGACATTATTACTCTTCCATGTTTTAAGGACAGAGGTGTGGAAGGGATTCCTGAGGGTCACAGAAAACATGGATCACAGGTTTCAGTTTGCAATCAAGGAGTGACCTTGGCCACACTGGTGGCAATTCCCCGGACCCTTGATGAGTCCCCTAGCATCTTCCCAGTGAGTCCTCCCAGGCCCAGTTTCAGGGGGCAGACGGCTGCTCTGACCACTCTCCCTGGACCTGAGGATGACATGGGGTTTTGAAATTCTTTTTGTTGCTGCACTGGGCACTGAACCCAGGGCCTTGCACATGCTAGGCAAGTGCTCTACCACGCAGCTCACCCAGCCCTTAGAGTGACAGGTTTTGAGAGCATTGGCTACCTGAGACTTGGTGGGGTGACTCCCCATAGCCCTGAAGTCAGCAGCATGTTTCTCTACCAGCTTCGTTTGCAGGGTTAAGGTCTTAGCCTGAGTTTTCCCTTATTTCTGCTCTCTCTCTCTCTCTCTCTCTCTCTCTCTCTCTCTATATATATATATATATATATATATATATATATATATATATATATATATATATTTTTTTTTTTTTTGTACCAGGGGTTGAACCAAGGGGCGCCTTGCCACTGAGCCACATCCCCAGCCCTTTATAAAATACTTCATTAGAGACAGAGTCTCACTGAGTTGCTCAGAGCCTCACTAAATTGCTAAAGTTGGCTTCAAACATGCCATCCTCATGCCTCAGCCTCAGCCTCCAGATTTGCTGGGATTACAGACATGCACCACTTCCCCCCAGCTCTGCACTATTCTCAATCAGAGAACCTGTGGGGCTATGTTTACTAGGTATGAATTGAGTTGCTCTCCAGAGAAAAGAAAAAGTAACAAAGCACTGCTGTGTGGGCAAATCAGGGATGACCCCAGGACAGGGTCAGCTTTCTCTCCAAGGTAACCCCACTGTCAAAAATGAGCCTCTTGCCCAACGCAGTGGTGCACTCCTGTAATCCCTGCACCTCGGGAGGCTGAGGCAGGAGGATCAAAAGTTCAAAACCAGCCTCAGCAATGGCAAGGCACTAAGCAACTGAGTGAGACCCTGACTCTAAATAAAATACAAAATTGGGCTGGGGATGTGGCTCAGTGGTCAAGCACCACTGAGACTAAACACCGGTACCTCCCCCCCCCCAAAAAAAAGAGCCTCTGCTAAGGACTTCCATGTTGGCTGAGGCAGCTGCCTGCAGTGCGTGTCCTGCAGATGGCAGTCAATCTCCCCAGGCCTGGGCTGTGGGTAGGGGTTGGCCCGGTGACCAGGGGTTAGCCCCCAGTTAATAATCACTTGGTATTGTGGTTTGGATTTCAAATGTCCCCATTGCCCATGTGCTAAAGGCTTGGTCAACAGACTGTGGCCCTTGGGACATAATGGAACCTTTAGGAGGTGGGGCCTCGTGGAGGGAATGAGGACATTAGGGGTGTGCCCTTGAGGGGATATTGGGAACCAGCCCAGTCCTACCCCCATCCCCACCCCCACCCCGCTTCCCAGAGGTGAGCAGCCTCCTCTGTCACGTGCTCCAGCTGCCAGGATGTCCTACTGTGCTGCCACAGGCCCAAAGCAACAGGGCTAAGGTGCCATGGACTGAGACCTATGCAGCCATGAGCCAAAAGAAACCCTGTTTCCTTTTAAGGGGATTCTCTCAGATGCTTTGTCACAGCAACAGAAAGCTGACAGCACCCTTGGTCTGTGCCCTTGCTTTATAGATGGGGATGCTGAGGGCCCACAGGGAGCCGAGCAGCCCCAGTCACATGGTCCTGTAAAAACAACTATTATCCATTCAGTCACTGACTACATGGCAGGAGCTGGACTCCAGATCTCAGTGTTTGAAAAAGTTGTGTTTCCTTCCTGCCCCTTAATCCCTCGCTCTCTCTTTGTGTATGCATCCAAGAAGGACCTTCAGGGGATTGCAATGCCACCCAGTCATCCTAGCCAACTTTGTACTTGAACATGAAGTTCATGGGATTGTGCAAAAGGGGAGAGTGGGGAAGGCTTATGGGGGCTAGCAAAGATGGTGAAATCAGATGGACATCCTTACCCTAGGTACATGTATGACTGCACAAATGGTGCCTCTCTACAACGTGTAAAACCAGAAAATTGAAATGTTGCACTCCGTTTTTGGTACGGTGAATTGAAATGCATTCTGCTGTCATGTACAACTAAGTAGAACAAATAAAAATAATAATAATAAAAAGAAATAAGAAAAGAAATTCCACTTGTGCAAATTTTTTCTATATACTTCTAAAAGATAAAGACTTACAACAGGTAGCCACACTACCAGCATCACATGCACACTGACTGTTCCTTAGTGTTGCTCACAGCCATCTCATGATTCTAGTGAGTGGCCATGGGTCTGACCAACAGTGGGGGTCTGAATGGAGTCTCACGAGATACACAAGCTCTGAGCACAAGGACCAGGAAAGGGTTCTGGGACATGTGACTGTCTGCCTGTGGTGCCCCGGTGACTAACACAGAGCTCATCATCATCTACTGAGTGACAACAAGAAAAAAAAATTCACCCACATGATGGCCCAACCAATAGCAAAAGCATCAAAGAAAAATCCAAACTATGAAAAGCAAAAAACTGGCCCAGCCTGTGCCTCTCCCCAGCTCACAGTTTGAGCTCCTACAACCTTTCACGCACTTCTCCTTTCAACTGCGCACAGAACACCTGCATACACAACCAGCCATGAAGAAAGCCAGAGATCTGCTCATCTGTTCTGAGGCAATATGGAGACATTACATTTGGATGTATTTACAAAACCCAAGTTTAGACGCATAACATTATCTATATAAATCTCTAATATAATGATATATATACTCAACTTTTAAAATTAAGTATGCTCTATGTTTACAAGAGGCAAATGGTTTTGGACACTTGTGGAAAGATTCAAATGTCCAGAGGGATGGGGAAAATACTTTGCCATAGAGTAAAACTATGATATCAATGGAACTTCTGAGTGGAATTTAGATTTTAATTAACCAGGAAAATAAAACCAACAATTTTTCAATTTGTAAATGCTGAATCCCAAGAAATGAGGTTCATCACACGTTTCAGAAATGCTTCCATTATCTGCTGCCATCAGTTATTATTTAATTTGGGAAAAGTACTGTGTTTTTAAGTTATACAAAGGAAAATAAAATACGCAAGACATCTGAGCCCTGGGATGAAAGGGGCTTGAATTCCAGTTCCTAATTTAAACAGAACAAAGTCCTAGAGGGAAATATATAACCTTCAAAAGGAGGCTTTCTAAGCTAAACACAAGCCAGAAGTGATCTAGGACTGATAAATTTGCTATATTAAGGTTTAAAACTTCTGTGGATTTTAAAACTTTAGTGTGAAAAAAATTAAGAACAAAGTTAAAATATCTGATAGGCAGAAGGCTCATGTCCTTAACTTACAAGAAGCTTATCCCAATCAAAAAGGAAAAGAAACCACCCAATTAAAAAAAATGGGCAAAGCACCTCAACTGACAGATGTCCAAAGTGAAAGCGCAATGGCCAATGAACACAAAAATGGAGTCCGCACTCTCCTAACTTAGAAAGTGCAGGTGAAACTAGGAGAGATGTCTCTGGGACCAGATGACAATCAGTAAAGTCTGATAATACTCAGGGCAAGGATGGGATGGCACAGAGGGATAAAGTGCTGCAACCTTTTTGGAGGTGATCTGGCAATACTTGACATTTACACCTAGTGTAGCAGCAATTTCAAGATATTTCAAGCAATTTCAAGACATTTCCCCTATTTCTATACTTGCAAAAGTTCAACAATCTATGTACAAAAAGTTCAGTTTTTTTAAATAAATGACACAAATTTGCAAACAAAAATATTCAGCAATAGGGAGCAGGTAACAAAAATCAGGTCTGTGCATACACAGGGACACTAGGCAACCAGTACCAGAACAGAGAGGGATCTGCTGATGCTAACCCAGGATCACTGAGGGCAAAACCAAGCAAGAAGGGCAAGGTGCAAACTCACGGCTGTAACATGATGTCTTGGTGAAGCTTTTTACAAGGTTAAGGGTGATAGCTGGACACAAAATTACTGAAAAGATATTTTTGGAAATAGACAACAGTAACTGCTAACCATGATTACTTACTCCAATGCACTATCATGTGTATTACTTTTGCTTTGAAAGTGTCAGTATGAAGCAACTGATGGTTTTTCTGTTCTATGTGAATATATATCACAAACTAGATGTTCACTAGGGAAACTTTAAAGAAAAGTCTAAAGAAGAAAATTTAAATGACTGGCAAACCTACTAACCCACATAAACCCTTAACAGTGTATAGTCTTCTAGATTTTTCTTAACATACAAATGACTTTAAAAAAATCAACATTACTGACACATTAATTACTGACACAGTAATTACTTATCATATAAGTAATTACTTATTATGTAAGTAATTTTTCACAAGCTAGAGAATATTACATTGGACAGCTATCCTATAACTAGGCCAGATTGGACTTGCTCTTCTAATTTTTCACTATTATGGTGACTTGACCCTTTTAAAATACCCACTGTCCTCAGATGTAGGCCTTGGAGCTCTTCTTTCTTTATGCTGAGAAGCTTTGTGGTTTACCACAAGGTTTGTGAGCCCAGACTTCTAGACGCTCAGTGAGGGGGAAAGTGAGGCCAGCAGCAGGGTCCTGGGCTCCCAGTGGGGCAGCCAGGCCTCTGCACACCACCACCTCCATGTCCAGTGTCACCCCACTCACCTGCAGCTCCCTGCCCATCCCCCACAGCCACCAGGACACGGACCCATCTCTTTCTTCCCTCTTTGGCTATCATATTCAATACATTTCTTACCTAAAAGACAAAATGCCTCATCAATAGGACAGCTGAAGAAAACTCTGAGGTAGAGGACGAGGACCTGCTGGCTCAGCCACACAGGCTTGGTGAGGGGCCCACACCTCCAGTCTGTAGGCACAGAAGCAAACTCCCCAAATGAAACCTCCCTGCAGAGCATTTCCTCAAGAACGGCAGGGAAATAAGACTCTCTCCTCCTATTTCACAGGGTTATTAGGAGAGTTAACTGAGATCACCTTGAAAAGAATTTGCAACTATACCTCAATATACCCCATTGTAATCAATGTACCACAGGAAGGAAAACACTGTGGGTTGAAGTTTGAAATAGTTTAACGCTGACTGTAAGACACATTCCAGGGTCAGAGACACTAAAGTGTCTTAGAAATGGTGAAATACAACATAAGAAGTTACTTGGCTGGACTGGCTCGCTACCTTAAGGATGAGGCCGAAACGAGGATACAAACTTTGGAAATACCTGCTGATTATGAACTTCAGGAAAATCTCCAATTTTTTCAGCCTCTTTTAAAGGCCAGGAACTATAAAAGTATCAACTAAATTGCTTCAAAGCTAGCTGACTCTGGCTCATGGTGGCCCCTTTCTTAGGAAATGGCATTGAAGGAAAAGGGAGGCTGAGTCCACCCTTGTGGATGATCTAATAGGAAACAACCAACATATAAAAGACTCTTTCAATGGGATCAACTTTCCAAAGCTATGAACTGGGATGGATGCAGTGGGGGAGGTTGAGGCAGGAGGAGGGCAAGGTCAAGACCAGCCTGGGTAACTTAGCAAGACCCTTCTCAAAATAAAAGTAAGAAGGGCTGGGGATGTGGCTCAGTGGCAGAGTGCTTGCCCAGCATGCACAAAGCCCTGAGTTCAATACCTAGTGTTGATGGGGGGGAAATAATACACAATGGGATGCTAACATAAAATGCTTGTAAACATACTTTAAATTCCATGATATAACTGATATTTAAGAAACAATATACATATTCACAGAGGCTTTGTCACAAATTTGATATATTGATTGTTCCACTTTTATTTTATTTCTATGGTAATGGGGACTGAACTCACGGATACTCAAACCTTTGAGCCACATCCCCAGCCCTATTTTGTATTTTATTTAGAGACAGGGTATCACTGAGTTGCTTAGAGCCTCACTTTTGCTGAGACTGGCTTTGAACTCAAAATCCTCCTGACTCACCTCACGACCCCTGGGATTACAGGCATGTGCCACTGCACCCCACAAGGTAACAGAAAAAAGAGTGAGAGAGAGAAATGTATCACAGTAGATTGGGTAGAGAGAGGTGATATAGGGGAGGGGAGGGGAGGGGGGATAGGGAGGGCAGCAGAATACAACAGACACTAGTATTACTGTATTATATATGTGGCTATATAACCAATGTGATCCTGCAATCTATACACGTGGAAAAATGAGAATTCATACCCCATTTGAATCAAATGTATGATATGTCAAGATCATTGTATTGTCTTGAGCAACTAATAAAAAATAAAAATAAAAAAAAAATAAATTTTATGGAACTTATGATTCACTAGATAAAACTAAAATGTTGTATTATTATTCATTGTATTATCATTCAATTTATCAATTTAAGTGGTAATATTTTTGTTATTTTAATTTTTATGTTTATCACAATTTTTTTATTGTATTGCTTTTGTTTTCTTTATATAGGTCCTGCATAGGCACACTTTTATTTACCTGTTACACTCTGAATATTTTCCCACATTCATAAATATAATTCACAACTATGATTTTTTAATGCCTACCGTTGAATTAAGTTCTTTATTAACATGCATTTTACTATTTTAATTTCAAGTATAAGACTGTTGAACTTCAAAGGCTGTTTAGATTTACTATTATTTCAACTCTTTCTGACACTTTCTGGAGGGAAATGAGGTTAACTTATACACCTGTTAACTTACACTTATGTGAGTGAAGTTCACGTTTGAAACAAATGTGTGCATGTGCACACACACCACATGCAGAATCCATTGTAGCATCCACGTTGACAGACTGAACTCTTTCTACTTTTTGCAGTGCTGGGGATTGAACTCGAGGTCTTGTGCAAGCTGGACCAATGCACTACCACCAAGCCACAGCCCCAACCCAAGTTCTTTCTTAATCATGAAAGTAACACCACTTACTAAATGGGACCCATGGCATTTAAGTGAGGACTCTACAACAGGGGACAGTTTCAACAAGTACAAGGTTACATCCTCTTCAGTAAGTTTTGAAAACCCATGATTTTTTGTGTCTTGGAGATCTAGAATTTCAAAAGCCATTTCCTCATTGTCGCGAGGGGTAAAGTTGCAACATATGCAGTCGAGGGAGAGAAATAAAGAATGTCCCTGCACTTCTGCCCTTTTCAATGCTTTATTCACTAGAATCACTTAATAAAATTTCACTCTATAGGTTCTTAACCAAGAAGAAGACCATCGTTCATGAGCTAGGCACTGCAACAGACATAATCAATTCATAGCAAATGATTCTAGATTAATTCTAAGCACTGCAAACACACTTAATCATGACAGGCTAATGACAGACATTCCCTCTGCGAGCTAAGTTCAAAAGTCTCAAGCCTTAGGCTTTATGTCCAGCAGATGCACACTCACTCAGACCGCAGTGATCAGGTCAGGAACCAAGGCTTCTCCTGGAATGGAGCTGACGGCTGGCTGAGGAGAGGGTCACAGGGAGAAGTTGCGGCTCTCACCAGGGTCAAGATGTAGCTGTAGAGTTGGAGAGCGGTAAGGATCAGGCACAAGATCACAAGTGATGAGATGTCAGTCCAGGTCCTCATCAGACTCTCCAGCTTGGGTGCATCCTTGTTTTGGCTGGCTGAATGTCTGTTCATTTGCTCTATTATTTATACTAAATTTTGGGGCTTTTGACCCCCCTTTCAATCCTTATCAGTTACCACCAGATTTCTCAGTGGCAACATTCACCCTGGGGTTAAAACATCTGGTCTGGTGGTCCCTCCCTGATTTTCTCACCTTTCCATTTTTTCAGGAAAGAACAGCCTGACAGAGGCTTCACTCTGTTTTTCAGGATGGGGAGAAGTGACTTGTTTGTGTCTGAGGCCATACTGGAGGGCTCCCTTAGGCATGCCAGGTGAGACTGCAGGTTTCAAACTGAACTTTTTAAAATGGAGTCGCTTAGGCTCAGGCCTAAGGCCATCCTTACATTCCTGAAATAGAAAAGCATGCTGGCTTCCACAGAAGTCTCCCACTGCAGCCCAGCTCAGCAGGACTCAGGAGCAATGACCTCATAAGTCCACATAACTGAGGACAAGGAGGGCTGGTGGAGAGTCAGAGGCAGATGTGGGTCAACAGTGCAGGTGTGCGAGGATGAGGGGCACGCTCGAACAAGAAGAGTTGGAGAAGAGCCTTTTTCGAGCAGGGAAAAGATGATCAGAAATAAAGTTCCCAAGGCCTCTGGATCTAAAGTACTCCTCTAAGGGTCAAAGTCAACTCAGAAAAAAATGATGCTTTGGGCATGAGGGGGAGAGACCAGTGGGCCCAGCTCTAGCCACCTCTCTTCTCCTTGAACCTAAATCCGCAGGTACAACCAAGCCTGTGGTACTCCAGCCCCATGACCTGACCCTCATTTCTGTGTCACTACACCACTAATCCATGTACCATGAGTACCACGAGACTTCCACGCTAAAATGATCCTCATCCTCTCAGTGGAAAAATCCACGGTCACCACACGGACCAGGGACATCCCACGGGAAGCACATGACATGTTGCTGCATGAAAAGAGCGGCAGTCCGTTGTTGGAGCAGCAGATTTCTGGCCAGCTAATCCCTTCTGATTTTTCTATATCTGCTGAACATTCTAGAATAATCACGAATTGCCTTGGTTATCCAAAATTTAACCTACTGCTAAACTGTGAACTCCATCTCCATTGATTGTCTGACAAGCTAATTTAGTCCAGATCACACTTTCAAACACTATCCCAAAGAGGAAGCGTGAGTAGTGATGTCTCTTGAACTTTTCAAGATGAGATGTCCTATCTCCTCAGCTAAGGCCCAGCTAAAAACAGTGTGTGCCTTCTTGATGTGACTCTAAATCAGCAGGGTATCTGGGGCACAGTTCAATACATTTAGGCCTTAGGTGCCCCAAATGAGGGGCTCCAAGTAAACTAGCGCTCTCCAAATACAGCTCTGGCACATGAGATAATTCTAGGTGCTACTTGAACAAGAACATGCATTTTTAGTTTAATAATCACTAAAATGTTAATTCGTTTAAGACAGAAGAAAAATCAAGACAGGAAAGCACCCCTACTTTCCTGTTGCAGGTTACAATGTTGAGGTATGATCCTGTTATCCCTAATTTTTCTAGAGTTTTGAACATAAAGGGATGCTGTACTTTGTCAAATGCTTTTTCTGCATCTATCGAGATGATCATATGGTTCTTATTTTTAAGTCTATTGATGTGGTGAATAACATTTATTGATTTCCGTATATTAAACCAGCCTTGCATCCCAGGGATGAATCCTACTTGATCATGGTGTATAATTTTTTTGATATGTTTTTGAATCCGATTCGCCAGAATTTTATTGAGGATTTTTGCATCTATGTTCATTAGAGATATTGGTCTGTAGTTTTCTTTCTTTTAAGTGTCTCTGTCTGGTTTAGGCATCAGGGTGATGTTGGCCTCGTAGAATGTATTTGGAAGTTCTCCCTCTTTTTCTATTTCCTGAAATAGCTTGAAAAGTATTGGTGTTAGTTCCTCTTTAAAGGTTTTGTAAAACTCTGCTGTATACCCATCCAGTCCTGGGCTTTTCTTAGTTGGTAGTCTTTTGATGGTTTCTTCTATTTCCTCTATTGTTATTGGTCTGTTTATGTTGTCTATATCTTCCTGACTCAATCTCGGCAGATCATATGACTTAAGAAATTTATCGATGCCTTCACTATCTTCTATTTTATTGGAGTATAAGGATTCCAAATAATTTCTGATTATCTTCTGTATTTCTGAAGTGTCTGTTGTGATATTGCCTTTTTCATCCCGTATGCTAGTAATTTGGGTTCTCTCTCTTCTTCTCTTCGTTAGCATGGCTAAGGGTCTGTCGATTTTATTTAGTTTTTCAAAGAACCAACTTTTAGTTTTGTCAATTTTTTCAATTGTTTCTTTTGTTTCGATTTCATTAATTTCAGCTCTGATTTTAATGATTTCTTGCCTTCTACTTCTTTTGCTGTTGTTTTGCTCTTCTTTTTCTAGGATTTTGTGATGAAGTATGAGATCATTTATTTGTTGTTTTTTTTCTTTTTTTAAGGAATGAGCTCCAAGCAATGAATTTTCCTCCTAGAACTGCTTTCAATGTGTCCCATAGATTCCGATATGTTGTGTCTGTGTTTTCATTTAACTCTAAGAAGTTTTTAATTTCCTCCTTAATGTCTTCTATAACCCATTGATCATTCAGTAACCTATTGTTCATTCTCCAAGTGATGCATGATTTTTCCTTCCTTCTTTTATTGTTGATTTTCAGTTTCAATCCATTATGATCAGATAAGATGCATGGTATTATCTCTACTCCTTTATATTGTCTAAGAGTTGCCCTGTGACATAATATATGATCTATTTTTGAGAAGGATCCATGTGCTGCTGAGAAAAAAATGTAACTACTTGATGTTGGGTGGTATATTCTATATATGTCAATTTAGTCTAGGTTGTTAATTGTGTTATTGAGTTCTATAGTTTCCTTATTTAACTTTTGTTTGGAAGATCTGTCCAGTGGTGAGAGAAGTGTGTTGAAGTCTCCCATGATTATTGTATGGTGGTCTATTAGACTCTTGAACTTGAGAAGAGTTTGCTTGATGAACATAGCTGCTCCATTGTTTGGGGCATATATATTTATGATTGTTATGTCTTGTTGGTGTATGGTTCCCTTGAGCAGTATGCAGTGTCCCTCATTATCCTTTTGATTAACTTTGGCTTGAAATCTATTTTATTTGATATGAGTATGGACACTCCTGCTTGTTTCCGCAGTCCATATGAGTGGAATGATTTTTCCCAACCTTTCACCTTCAGTCTATGTATATCTTTTCCTATCAAATGCGTCTCCTGTAGGCAGCATATTGTTGGGTCTTGTTTTGTGATCCATTCAACTAGCCTGTGTCTCTTAATTGGTGAGTTTAAGCCTTTAACATTTAGGGTTATTATTGAGATATGGTTTGTTCCTCCAGCCATATTTGTTTATTAATGTTACTAAACCTGATTTGTTTTCCTCTTTGATTACTTTCCCCCCTTTACTGTCCTACCTCCCACTGTTGGTTTTCAATATTATTTTCGAATTCCTCTTCCTGTAATGTTTTGCCAAGGATTGTTTGAAGAGATGGTTTTCTAGCTGTGAATTCTTTTAACTTTTGTTTATCGTGGAAGGTTTTAATTTCATCTTCCATCCTGAAGCTTAATTTCGCCGATACACGATTCTTGGTTGTAACCCATTTTCTTTCAGTATTTGAAATATGTTATTCCAGGATCTTCTAGCTTTCAGAGTCTGTGTTGAGAGATCAGCTGTTATCCTGATTGGTTTGCCCCTAATTGTCATCTGCTTTCATTCTCTTGTAGCTTTTAAAATTCTCTCCTTGAGCACAGGGGCCTGTGAGCAGCCAGCCAGAGCAAAGCGCCATGTGCAGAGGTGAGGGATGCGTAAGGTGGCATCCAAGCCTCGGGCACAAAACTCCAGGGGGGTGGTGTCTCTCCTTCTCCACACAGTCATCTCCAAACATCCACATGCAGCTCCTGGCTGGGTCAATGGAGAGAGATAGACAATGATTCCATGTCCCAAAGCCAGAGCCTGCAGCTCATTCTCCTTTGCATTCAATTATGAAAGAGATGGGTTCAGGGCACCATAATTAACACAAACATGGGAGGCACAAAATCAATGTGTCCACATGGAACTACTTAGTGGGAAATGAGAAGGGCTGCCTGGACGAAGGGACTGGGTGTTGTAGGAGGAAAGGCACAGACTTGGGGGAGAACCCAGGGTAGCACAGGAGACACTAAGAAAACGGGCACCTCACAATCTGCTCCCGACTCTACATCCATCCAAATGCCATCGTGTGTTCTACAGGCAAGAAGAGGAACGGGGAGAGGCTCTACTCCAGACATGGAGTTCCAGTAGGAGACCCCAGGGTAGGCAGCAACCCAAATGTAAGGGAGAGACAGAACCCAGTGCCTACCTAAGGGTGAGTATGTGCATGGTTGCCTGCTCTTTTGGTGACTAGGATAAACATGATATGTTCCTTTTCTGTGGCCCTTCTGCCTGAGAGATTTGCTATCAACATTGAACCCCAATGTGACTCCTGCTTTTGATCTTTCACATTTGCCCTTTCCAATTTTTTTGTGTTACTTTTTTCATATTCCCCATGACGTGGTGCATGGGCTCATGGGGTCATAGTTGACTCCAGCATCTCTAAGGACACAATGTCCAATGCAGGCATATTCCTATTGAAAGTGGGAGAACACTCTAAGCTTCTGTAAGCCAACTCCTCAGTGTTCACATTCTGCTGAGAGGAGCATTAGCCATCGACATGCCATGGAAGAACACACAAAAGAGCCCTGCCCCTCCCAATGCATGAGACCTCTGATTAAGAATGGGATATTTCCCAATGTGCCCTGAAACATGTCACGTCGTTCTTGGAATAGGTCCTTGGCTGATAGCCATGGAGGTGGAGGTGGAGTGCCCCTTTTCCTTACCTGGGCTGATGACTTGTCTTCCGGTTCCACTCTATGTTCTGTAGCCAAATTCATGTGTTTTTGGGCCTTGTTGGTGCTTGAGAAAGTGCAGGGACTCAGGAGATTTCCCTGTGTTTGTCTTTTCCTCCAGAAACCCAGCAGGCCACTGCCCGTTTACACGACCAGTACAAGGTGTGTCCCGGGCTCTCTGTTTGAGAGTCAGCCTCGTGTCCAGAACTTGGATGAGAGTCTCACCTTCAGTAGCACACATCCCTTTCAGATACCTGAACTTGGACTCAACTCAGGTCCTGGGATGCAGACACAACAGGATGCGAGCATCCCTGGCACCATCCAGTCGGCAGCAAGGCACTCAGGGCAGATCCCTGCCCTCCTTGGGAAGAAAGCACCTGAAACACCAGAGGTTGTCTCCTCTAAAGTTGCCCAGACTTCTGCCCAAATTCTCAGAGGGGGCCATGTGCTCCACCCTCCTTCAGTAGCCAGTTGTCCTGAGGTTAGCAAAGAGCCCTGCCTGCAGCCTGCAGCATGTCCACAGGGCCAGGGCCACAAACTCAGCCTCCAGGCCTCAGGCAAGAGACAGGCTCAGGTCCACAAACAGACTGGCCAGAATGCCCCAAAGAAACTCAGGCTTGGGCAAAGTCTCACTCAACGGGGGAACACCTGTGAGCCAGGCTCAGAGGCTGGGAAATCTCTGCCTTCTTGGCAAGATACAAGTGGAATCAGACTAAAAGGGTCACCCCAGGTGACCAGAAAATCTCCAGCCCATGATTCCAGCATGGATCTTTGCCCTCCCAAGGAAAGCCCTTTCCTGAATCCAGTCAAGCCGTGTACCAAATCGAGTCCACCAGCACCCAGCTGTGTTGCCCGACAGCCCCTCCTAATGGTCTTCAAGAGAATGCACAAAAACTGGTGGAGATCCAGGTTCATTGCTGATCTCCCTTCCTCTCCAGCTGCAGCAAAGACCAGTGCTCTTGCTGACACTCCTCCCTATCATGATGAGTGGGAGTGTCCCAGCTCCCAGGAGCCAGTGAGTGTCCTCTATGAAGACCTTTTGTGTCCTCCTCCTCTGAGGACAGTGACATGGAATGAGGCACACCATAGCAGGGAAGAATGGCCCTTGGGGCTCCAATAACTTGCAGGGTCACTCATGCAGGAGCAGGTGGCACCAGGGTCACAGGACCTTTCTAGCTATGGAGTAGGAGCCAAGGCTGGGACTTCAGAAAGCTCTGGCACAGCCACAGACCCTGCCTGCATCTGATGCATAGCCACCTGTCCAGAACTCAGAGACAAGACTCCTCTGAATGGTGTTTCCAGGGGATGGTCCAATGTGCTCATGTCACCTTCCACAGGCTTTCAATGGGATGACAAATGGAGTGTATATGCAGGTGTAGAGATTGAAGTTGGACAGAAGTAGAAGGCTCAAGTTTGTCCTTTTTGTCCTATGACTGCATGGAGTCATAGGACTCTATTACTGGCTGATCACTGGGACCTCTGTCCTGGGCTTCAGTGGACCTTCTTGACGCTCGAGTGTGGTCATGGAAAGCATTGTGGACAATTTCTCTGGCCTTTCCTTTTTTGTTCCTTGCCCCTTATGATAATCATGTACTTGACGCTTCTCTGAATCCTCAATCAATTTTCCCCATGTTTTACTGTGTGCATCCTTTGAGTGCTCAATAGGCATATGCCTTTCTACTTTGTCTTTCCTGAAAACTGCATTTTTTTGTGTCCTAGTGCTCAATTGTAATGACTTGGACAGCCCGAATGTCTCAGATGATGTCCACATGGCAATTAAGATCATTCGTTTGGTGTAGTTCAGGATATCACTAAATTTCACATACTACCATAATAAATGGGTGAAATTGTGTATCCCAGATCATCGAAGTCACTTGCGATTTGGGGGCCTGAACATTGAGGCTTTTCAACTCTCTCTCTGGCTGCTCTTAATTGTGAGCATTTGTGGAACCACTGCAGCTGGTGGAAGGAGCTCTTTTCGTTCACACCCAGTCCCCATTTCCAATGTCTGGGAACATGTGTGTCCAGGGTCCAGAATGACTCTGTGGTGTTTTAGCCAAGATTTATTACCTGGACACTCCCTTCTCCCGATGGCACTGACATGGCTGTCCCTATTCAGACACAGTCTGGGGTGATGTGGATTCTGATCCACAGGCAGGAGATTTTGCAGGGAAACAGGGAGGAGAAACATGGAGCTCCTCAATTTGATTTTCGAGCCTGAAAGAATGGAGATATGTGAACACTGATGTCTGGCAATGCAGCTCTTGAGATACATTCCATATTCAGATTTGATTGTTTCCTCAGTGTAGGCTTTCCTGTACATTTGCTGTCTCCACTCCTGATGTGGAGAGTGCCATAAATACAGGGGCCTGTCCTAGGCCCCCCAAGTATCGTAGGAGTTCCTTCTCCCACCCGTGCTGTGAGCATCTTTCACCAAGTGATGCACATTTAGTGAGGGAAGGAAGGTGTGGAGAGGCCGGGGGAGTATTGTGAACAACGCAGAGGGTGAAGGAATGTTATCTGCTCACCTGTGTGCACTCAGGTGTACTTTGTTCTGTGCCCATATCACATATACTAGGGTCTAAAATAAAGGTGTGCAGAACACCCGGGTGCCAGAGCCATGACTGGACCAGAGAAAAGCTTGGCTAGGCTGGCATTTCGTGTCCATTAGCAGGAGTGCCTCTGATCTCCGTCTTGAACAGGCATAGGGCCAAGAAGGTCCCTGAAAGTGAGCCTGTTTCTCTGATGAGCAAATGTGTATCAGTCAACTGTGTCCATGTGACAGTGAGATTAAAAACTGGTTGCAGGGCTTTCCTGTGCCCTGGCACATGGAGACACGAAATTCTTACAGATTGCAGTGGTAGGGGAGGAGTCATGCCCTTGAGCAAACAACTTTGGTGTGTTTCTGGCTTCAATAAGAGGCAAAACATAAGGGCATGTGCCACTCTGGCTGTCTTGGTTTTAGATTGTGTCCACTGCTTGCCCACAATAAAGGCTTCATTGGAATGGTAAACTGTGGTCTGAGAGTGATTTGATGATCTCCCTATCTGTATAACATTTGAAACTGTGGAATCGTGAAAATGTTTCTGTTTCACGTGCAGGTGGCTGAAATGGCAATACTGCTTTGAAATAATGAAACCTCTAATACTTTCTGGATCTTCCTTTGTATGAAAACATCTGTACCAAAAGACTTCTAAACCCACAGGTGTGTTTGCACACACAAAAAGAAACAAGCCCTCCAATAGTAACATGTGCACACACAACTCACACAAAACAACAGCACTTCTCTTAGTCCTTTTACTTTTCCAAGTGAAAAAAGACGAATGAATCATATATTTTTAAAACACCCTACCAGCCTCACAGCCTGGAAATGGTCACAGTGTACTAAGGTTTTTTCCATGTTCTGGAGCAATAAATTCTTGGTAATTAGACACTTGTTTTTGGTAAGGTACTTGCCCATAATAATTATGTTTAGTAATCCTATTCCCTACATTGAAAATTAAAAATACCTCTCAAAAGCCCAATGTCCACTGGTTGTAACCAATCCCATGGCTGAGAACTACTGAGCAGTGAGGCACAAAGCTAATTTCACACCTGCAGGGGAGTTTGCATGGATGTCTCTGCCTTCTTGGGGTCTTTGTTGTTTAGAGTTAAGATCTTCCTAAGTTCCTAAGCTTTGCCACATTATAGATATTTTTATGGTTTCTGCCCAGTATGAATCCTCTGGTGTTGAGTAATGCATAATTTTTGAGTCTAAGTTACTAGAGCTTTCAGGAGTTTAGTCCAGACCTGCTGTGGGACAGTAATTGAACAGAGAATACCAAATGAATCTCCCATCAACACAGGCATCATCTTAATATTGTGAAATTATCATGGAGGTATTTCTGTGACAGTAAAAGTCAGTGGAGGTATTTGTGCTTTATAGCAGTATGGTGATCAATAAGTAATTATAGACATTTTTCATTTTTTTTTAAAAAAAGCTTTTTAAATGATGCAATTGTTCACACTTATGCACAGCAAAAACTGAGTCTGGTGTCCACACAACCCAAGTCTCTTTGTCTTTTTGTTGTTGTTGTTTGTACTTGCGATCAAACCAAAGTGCTCTCTACCACTGAGCCACATCCCCAAATCTTTTTATTTAGAGTTAGGATCTTTCTAACTTGCTTAGATTCTTGTGTAATTTCAAAGGCTGGTTTTGATACTGCAATCCACCTTTCTCAGCCTCCCCTGCTGCTTGGAT
This sequence comes from Spermophilus citellus, assembly GCF_964194105.1. Classification (NCBI taxonomy): domain Eukaryota; kingdom Metazoa; phylum Chordata; class Mammalia; order Rodentia; family Sciuridae; genus Spermophilus; species Spermophilus citellus. Next base: position 2,089,458 of record NW_027673039.1, on the reverse strand, counting down.
GAAAAGTGCCTAGATGAAGACTGCATCTTCAAGAATCCTGAGAGAACTTGAAATACTGCTGTAAAAGATTTCCCCATACTTTATTAACTATTAAAAACATCATTCCATGGGAAGAAGCACCTTGAAATGCCGAGGATGGGTCTAGGGAAAGATGTGACTTTCTGAGCTTCACAATGTGGCTTCAGACAGACCTGCTTTTTCCTGGGTGACACAACTGTATCCTTGTAAGTGTTACTGGCAGGATGGACTCATCAGTCCAAATGTTTTTCCTTTACACCATTTATTACCTATTCTTATTTTTTTTTCAAATGTAACCAAATTATTGATTTTAAAAGTATGCATGTCTGTGGTTTTCTTTTAAGAGAAAAAAGGCAACTATGTTTCATCAAGTACTGGCTCAGTATTCTCAAAAACAGTTGTCATATATATATGCAAGTGGAGCCACACATTGGTACAAAGACACACAGGGCTTTCATGGTCTGTCTAGTAAATGCTACAGTATGTTTAGGGGTGAGGAAAGGTGGTATGTTTCTTTCTTCTTTTTGCAGACACTTTGGAGGTTCAGGGGCTCAAATTCATGGATGGAGGCTCAGGGAGCTCATGGATCATGGACACGCCTCCTGCTGTCTATTCAGTGTGATCATTTACACGAACTACATGTGTAGATTTTACCAAAACATGTACTGTATCTTGCTGTTCAATATCTTTGTTTCTCAGCCACCTGGTTTCAAACTTGTGAACTCTGCATTTGATATAGAAAACTAAGATGTATTATGAAGCACATTTTAAATTTCCAGAATCTGATGCCTGAAGTGAAACAGAAACCTCCTTTTTAAGCTTTTTATGTACATAAAAATTCTGAGTAACAGTTAACTAACTACAGAGCAAAAGACATTTACTTCTGGGTGCAGTGATGCATGCCTGTCACCAAGCAGTGCAGGAGGCTGAGGCAGGAGAATCACAAGTTCAAATCCAGCCTTAGTAGTAAAAGTGAGGCCCTAAGCAACTCAGTGAAATTGTGTCTCTAAATAAATACAAAATATGTCTGGCATGTGGTTCAGTGGTTGAGTGCCCCTGATTTCAATCCTCAGGGTACCCCCAAAATAAAATAAAATAAATAAATAAGACATTGACAAAGAAACATGCTATCCATCCGAGGTTATGGGGAAACATTGATGTGATCATAGACTTCAGGCATAAGATAGTTTTATTAATGTGTTTGTTTGGTACAAAAGTTGCCTTTAAGTCCAGAGATAGCTTTGGAAAAAAAAGATGATTTGATATCAATCAATACAGAGAAAATGAGGAAAGGACAAGTGAACCTGGAGAGGTCCACACAAGGAAAGAGGACCAAGGAACCAACCATGCTTCTTGCCCACTTCCATGGGCTCCTGAGTAATGACCAGTTGGGCACTAGGTGAGGTTTCATGGAGTCAGTGCTGCAGAGCTATCTCTGGGCAATTATTATTTTTATTTCCAGTATAAAGTTTTTGGTGACCAATGAGGTGTGATCTTATAACAAATGACTTTTAGAGTCTATAGATTTGTGAGAATTGTCTCAAGTATGAATGATCTGTTTCTTTTTAACACTTCAAGCTTACTTAAAACTTTGCCACATTCTTTTCCAGTATGAATATTTGGTGAACAACAATACTTTTCCTAATAGAATAGTTTTGCCACATTCTTTGCATTTGTATGGTTTCTCCCCAGTATGAATTCTCTGGTGTTGAGTAAGGTGTGATCTTCGATTAAAAGCTTTGCCACATTCTTTACATTTGTATGGCTTTTCTCCAGTATGAATTCTCTGGTGTTGACTAAGGACAGGTTTTACATTAAAAGCTTTGCCACATTCCATACATTTGTATGGCTTTTCTCCAGTATGGATTCTCTGGTGTTGAGTAAGGTGTGATCTTCAAATAAAAGCTTTACCACATTCTTTGCATTTGTATAGCTTTTCTCCAGTATGGATTCTCTGTTGTTGACTAAGGAGAGATTTTGCATTAAAAGCTTTGCCACATTCTCTACATTTGTATGGCTTTTCTCCACTATGAATTCTCTGGTGTTGAATAAGGTGTGATCTTCGATTAAAAGCTTTGCCACATTCCTTACATTTGTATGACTTTTCTCCAGTATGAATTCTCTGGTTTTGAAAAAGGCATGATTTTTGTTTAAAAGCTTTGTCACATTCTGTACATTTGTATGGCATTTCTCCAGTATGATGTCTCTCATATTGAGTAACTTGTGATTTTTGATTAAAAACTTTGCTGCATTCTTTATATTTCTATGGCCTTTCTTCAATATAAATTTTATGGTGTTCAGGAAAGTGTGATTTCTTAAGAAAAGGTTTGACTCTTTCTTTACATCTCCAGATTTTCTCTCCAGTATGATTACAGTAGTGTTTAAAAAGGTTTGAGCAACACTTAAAGACATTTTCACATTTGTTCAATTTGTAAGGTATATCTTCATTGTAAATCCTATGGTTTTTAGTAATCAATGGAAGTTGAGTTATATATTTTTCACATTCTTTAGTCATGGAGGTTTTATCACTGCTCTGATAAACAATTGAGGAATCTTGAATTGCTTTTACATATTTTTTAAAGCTGAAGGACTTCCCACCAATATGAATTTTCTGGAGTTTAGGAATTCTTGTCATTTTATTAAAAGTGCTTTCACATACTTTATATCTGTAATCTGTCTCTTGATTCTGAAAGCTTGGATAAATAAATTTTGGGCATGGATTCAAAACTTTTTCACATTTATCATTTTGAAGCTGTTTAAATTATCACATGGGTGTTTTCTAGGATTTAAAAAAAGAAATTTTAAAGAGTTTCACAAAATTTACATTGTTTTACACCAAATCTAATATACTGCTAATTATCTAGGGTAGAGATTATCTACAGGGCCTGAAATATTTGTCATAAATATAGAGGTCTGAGGACCTACACCTACCTTTACATTAAGCAATTGTAGATAAGTATAAATACTCCCACACTTATTATAGTGCCATGCATTGCCACAAGGAAAAACTGTTCATTACATCATTTTCATAAAGTAACAATCAGACTTCTAAAACTCAGAGTTTTCTTCTTTTTCTTCTCCTTCTCCTCCTTCTCCTCCTCCTCCTCATCCTTTCTTTCTTTCTTTCTTTCTTTCTTTCTTTCTTTCTTTCTTTCTTTCTTTCTTTCTTTCTTTCTTCTTCTTCTTCTTCTTCTTCTTCTTCTTCTTCTTCTTCTTCTTCTTCTTCTTCTTCTTCTTTCTTCTTTCTTCTTCTTCTCTTGACTACAGAAATATTTTTGAACCTTTACAAAATGGTACATTTTAAATTATTCCACTGACTAAATAAATAAAGCATGAAATACACTACATAGAATTTTTTTTTCATTTTTTAGAGAAAAGTTATATTTACAAAATGCTGTGCAAATATATTTAAAATCACACATGGGTCCACAAATATGACTTCCATATGTGTTGTTGTCTCTCTCAAGCATATCCAATGCCCCATAACTCTACAGTTTCACCTTGCCTCCAACTCACTATTGTCTGGTTTTAATTTGTGAGGAATCCTGCAGGCACTGGACATAATCATGGCCCTGATGTGCAAGAGCATTTTTCATTAAGCCAAAGAGCCAACTGCATCTGAGCTGGACTGCTCACATTTCCAGCAAAACTATCAATCACTGAGGGTGTTGTGAAATGTCTTTCTATGTAACTAGCTCACTGAAATCAGGTAGAGAATACTTTTGATATTTTGAAAACATATTCCTTGAGATGCACAGATGAGTAGTACTAGGCCCTCAGAAAAATCTAATGGCAACAGGATTTAGTACACTGCAGACATGTATAGGATCTAGGAAGTCTCTGGATCTTACACTTAGAAAGTTTTTCCCATTCCACCCATAACCACAGAATGCATAGATCTTTTGGGATATTCACTAGAAGTCTGGTCAAAATTCATGTTGCTATGAAAGATGAAGCAGGGCATATCAGATGGAGCTGCTGAAAGATATCTCTGAACTGTGCATGAAATTAAAAAAAATGTATGGAAAACATTAGGGAACGAAGTCTGGTACCTGGGAACTCACAGTTGAAATCCAGCTGGTTTGAGAATATCCAGTACATGTTATATACTACCTAGTTTTTTCTAAATTCAGCATGGCACTGTAGATGTTATCATCCATTGGAGCCACATACCCACACAGCATCACAGAGATGGGTGAGACTTGCCAGAATGCCAATCTACCTGTTTGAAGAAAGACTCTTCCTGTTGAAATCTAATTCCTAACTTGGATGTACACTCTGTTACATAAAAAATGGAAAAAAATTATCTAGTCATTTTTTTTGGATCCTATGTGGTCTTGAGTATCTATAAGGTGCTTTACCTCTACTTCTTTTAACATAATTTATGGCCCTTTCTAATATTCCTTTACTAATTACTGTCTTGGTATCCATATCTGCTTTATATAAAGTGTTGCAAAAAATATTTTATTTCTTGTTCTTCTGAAAATTCTTGTTTTTTATTAGAAATCATACCTGAAAAAAATTATAATAGCAAGTTATCCCACTTATTACACTATGGTGAATATACTCTGCAAATATATAAAATCTTCTCAGGGTGGGGTTAGTAGTATATATTTTATTTTACTTTCATTGTGGTACAAAAACATTTCATTCTACAATAGAATGTGGAAAACTAAAGCATAAAAATTAACATAAATATTTCTTAATTAGTATAAATCAGAAAAGCAGATGTGACATCAATAACAAATCATGGCAACACATGTAAAGACACTGATTGTTCTAGAAAACCAAAATTAATTCAGATTTAAATGTAGTGCAAATTAAGTACATAATTTTTTTCATTATTTTTTATTTAGTTATACATGACAGTAAAATGTATCTTCACATATCATACATTTATAAATTATAACAACCTATTCTTTTGCTGGGAAATTATGTGGAGTTACACTGGTTGTATATTCATTTAAGAATATAAGAATGCTATTTCCAATTTTTTCTACTGTTACTATGCACTTAAACAATCCCAAAGTCATGACAAAATAAACATGAAAGATAAAAACTAAAGAGAAAAAAAATAAAATATCACCCTAAAAATCTATGAACTATAAATTGAGGCATATTTTAATAGTAGAAAAATTATAAGAAATCAACAAAACTAGAAAAATAGAAGTTCTTCCTCATCAGTAATTTAAGTATCAATAAACTATTTTGAAAAAAAAAACTTATCAAAACCCAATATGACTAACAAGATTAAATCTAAAAAAAAACATGTTAACTATGTCAGACATAAATCTATAAAAGATTCTTTTTAGATATAAGGCCACAAAAAGACTAAAAAAGGATAAAACTAATATTACATTCGAAATTGTTGATAATATTTATATAAATAAGAGACAAAGTAGAATATTATATAAAAGAAAATATGCAAAATCCCTAGAATAAAATTATAATGAATATATTTGTCACTCATATAATGTTTTTCATATACAGAAAGAAAACACAGACAAAATTCAACATCATAGAAAGCAACCAAGTAATAATAGGAGACATAAATCCCCAATTAATGCAAAGAATAAAAAATAGCATTGCATTATTACCCAAGGAATAAAAAAAAAAAACCTTCAAAAAACATTAAAAACCATTTTGGTTTATAGAGGAAATATTCTCTATAGTCTATGGAATATTATTCCAAAGAGATCATGTTAAAAGCACAAAACAAATCTTAACAGATATTACAATATTGAAGTTGCATTGTAACATAACAAGTTGAAAATCAAATGCAAAAGTTATATTTAAAATTCGTAAATATGAATTTAAAGCCAAATTCAGCAGTTAAGCAAGGCCCTAAGCAAATTATCTAGACATGTAACAAAATGAAATAAAAAATATCTGCCAGCCAGGTGTGATAACACACACTTTTAATTCAAGCAGCTTGGAAGCACTTGTTTGGAGGAAAAATTAACTTACTGTTTATGTGATACATACTTTCTGGAAAAAATCTTACAAAACAATTTCAATGAACACTATTGACCAGTAAATTCAAAATATATCGGACAGTAAGTTCAGGAAAGTTATACAGTGTGCAGATTTGATCACAATTAAAAATTTGACAAATACATAAAAGATAAAAAATATTGTAAACATCTTTATGGTACCTTAAATATGCTAATTTCTTACTCCTAGACAAAAGAACAGATTCATATATAGAGAGGTAATGAATGTGTCATTAATTATAGCTTCTTGGAAGAAACGCTGAGGCATGGAAATAAAATTTCAGCTTTAGCTTCATAGCAAGAGCCTATTGTAAACTAAAATTCAAAATAGGGTGATGATGTAGATGAATATTTAAGAACCTCTTAGTTCAATATGCAGTGTGTGTGTGTGTGTGTGTGTGTGTGTGTGTGTGTGTATTTATATTTATATTTATATGGCAAAACTTAGATACATTATACGGTTAAGCACAAGAACTGAGTATAAACAATCATGGCACTATATAAAAATCATATATTATAAAAAGGTTTGACATTTATATATGTAAGTAAAATCATAGAAAACTTGATTCAAAATTGGCACATGGTTCACATGTAGTTTAATTTCAACTATTGTTTTCCTAATGTGAGAAATTATGAAATTTCTATTAAACTATAACATATAGATATAGAAATAAAAACAATATCACTGATGTGAGAAAACCTAACAACAATGAAAAAAATCAAGAATTAGAGAAATATAAACCACAAAATTTTGGATAAGTGTATTACAATAGAAATACTTCTTTTAACTTTTTTTTAGTGATAGGTGGACAGAATGCATTTATTATATCTCTTTATTTTTATGTAGTGCTATGGATCAAACACAGTACCTAACACGTGTGAGGAAAGACCTCTGTCACTAAACTACATCTCAGCCCTGAAAATTTTTCTTTTAACCACATTGATCAGCTATACTTACATAACCACTAGGAGCAGGTATTGTGAAATACTGCTATTCATTACATGGAAGGAAAATTTCACAGAATATCCAGTAAAAGCACTCATATAAAGCTCTCATGAGAAAATTTTGAATGAATAAATATTTAAATTATACTAAAGAAACTCTCCTATAATATTAATATATTACAATGGTTTTACCTAGAAATATTTGGAAATGAGCAAATTTTCTAAGGATCCTCCAAATACCGATAAATTCCAGGTTATAAATATTTTCACAGGCATTGTGGAATACTTTGTATAAATTCTGACTGTGCAAATATACAGAGAAGCATTCCTCTGGTGATCAAACTCCCAGGGGTAACAGGCACTCTGTTTCCCACCCTTAGAATGCCCTACAATTTCTCCAGGAACTAATAAAATAATAAAATACCCATGCAATGTGAAGCTGCTATGTCAATTCCCTGCTTGAAAAGCCTCTGAGTGTTATCAGCCTCAAATATGATCTCTGGAAAACAGCTCCTGGGAATAAAGGAACTCTCTTTAAAGATAAGTACAATGCTTCACTGAGACTAAACCTGTCCAAATAACAGTTAAGTTACAATGGATTTTCTTAAGAGCTACACAAAACTCCTAACATTGCACATTGTAACTAAGTATATAATTGAGGAATAAGCTGCATAATGTTGCTAAGTTTCTAACCTGTCTAGTAGTAAAATGAACAATATATAGAAGTGATGCCAATGACCTAAATTAACCTATTGATAGGAATAAAGCTTGGCAGCTTGGCCTTCTTGTCATTATGCCACCTTTCCTGCCTCTTGTCTCTATCTTTTTTTTTTTTACAATGCTTTGTTAATTTGGATATAGGGAGATCTCAGGAGAACAAGAATGAGCTTAAATAATTAATAAGCATGGTAAACATAGAGCATGGAATGCTCATTAATTATTGCAACAGAAATAAACCTAGGCTTGAAAAAATTGTGTCAGATTTTAGCTTATCAATTAACATTTTAAAATGTGAATTCTTCTTTGACATTTGAACCACTTGTCTGTATTCTTTGCTTCATTGATTTCTACCCACTGTGATATATGTCTACTGTCAATTTTCTCTTCAAATCCAAAGGTTATTTCTTTGGGGACGCAAAGGGGACCAAGGATAACTTACAGAGAGCAAGACGTTTTTGACGGAAAATGAAATATGTCATATTTTGTTATTTTCTTGGTAACTACAGAAGTCTTTTTAATGTTATCCTCAGTAGAAAAAAAAGCAAAGTGAAAACACCCTATAAGATTCTACACAATTATTTTTCCAATCATTTTTACAGAAAAAAAAACACTAAAATATTTTGAAACCATTTTTATTCTCTACATTACGAGCACTACTTAGAAATGATAAGTTAAACATAAAGAAAAATATTTAACATTTTCTTTTCTACATAAACAAATGATCGATCATTGTCCTAAAAACAAGAAACTAAAACTTTTTCATGAAAAATAGAAGCTGAAATAAGATACTCTATAAAGTTAAAAATATTAAATATTAGTTTTGAATTAGAAGTTCTGAATGAAATTTAGGCTCACCAATAGAGTAGGTTTCTACAGATCTCTAACAACACGTCTCCATATAAAGTTTTGCTGAGAAGGGTCCAGGCATGTCCATTCCTCTTCTGAAAATTCAATAACCACATCCCTTAATGTCAATGGTTCCTAAAATAAAAATGAGTAGATAAATATCACATGAACCATATGATTAATGACATAGTATTTAATTTCATACAAATTTTAATGAGAGTTAAATGTGGTGGCTTTCATATATGGTAGTGATGTCAACCATTAAATAAGATACTTTATTTGTGGTGCTGGGGATTGAAACCAAGGCCTTGTGCATGAAAGGCAAGCACTCTACCAACTGAGCTGTATCCCCAGGCCCTATAATTCATAATAAGCAGTAAAATTGGTGGATAATTTTGATACAATGAAACCCAAAGAGCAGCACATGTGAAGCAAAACACTGAAGCAATAAAGTGGGAAAAATTCCAACATAATTCCAAAGGATAAATAATAGTTGCAATTAGTTATCGAATATTTAAAAGAAGCACAACCAAACAAAGCAATGATACTTGAGACATGCATAGCAAAATTATATGTAATAACTATACTCATACAACAGTGGTCACCTTAGTGTGTAGAAGACATAAGTGATCAATAAACACACTCCAAGACATTCAACAGTCCACATATTTATTTTAATGGTTATCTCCAAAGTTGTCTATCTTCTCATTATTTAAATACACTATAAATCTATACTGTATTTAAAAAATTACTTTTACTTTTGCAGACCAAAACATCATAACTCACTTCTAAAACAAAAGAATACAAATTTTCACTATCAAACTATTACAAAACACTTAGGTGTAAGTCTTTCACCTCTTTTGTTAGGTTGATTCCCAAGTATTTTATTTTTTTTTTTTTTTGAGGATATTGTGAATGGAGTGTTTTTCCTCATTTCCATTTCAGAAGTTTTATTTCCGTATATTGAACCATCCTTGCATCCCAGGGATGAATCCTACTTGATCATGGTGCACAATTTTTTTGATGTGTTTTTGTATTTGATTCACCAGAATTATATTGAGGATTTTTGCATCTAGGTTCGTTAGGGATATTGGTCTGTAGTTTTCTTTCTTTGAGGTGTCTTTGTCTGGTTTTGGAATCAGGGTGATGTTGGCCTCATAGAATGAATTTGGAAGAGCTCTCTCTTTTTCTATTTCCTGAAATAACTTGAAAAGTTTGGTATTAATTCTTTTTTAATGGTTTTGTAAAACTCCACTGTATACCCATCCAGTCCTGGGCTTTTCTTGGTTGGTAGTCTTTTGATTACTTCTTCAATTTCATCCATTGATATTGGTCTGTTCAAATTGTGTGTATCCTCCTGACTCAGTATGGGCAAATCATATGACTTAAAAAATTTATCGATGTCTTCACTATCTTCTATTTTATTGGAATATAGGTTTTCAAAATAATTTCTAATTGTCTTCTGTATTTCTGTAGCATCTGTTGTGATATTGCCTTTTTCATCCCGTATGTTAGTAATTTGAGTTCTCTTCTTCTCTTCGTTAGCATGGCTAAAGGTCTGTCGATCTTATTTATTTTTTTGAAGAACCAACTTTTAGTTTTGTTAATTTTTTCAATAGTTTCTTTTGTTTCAATTTCATTGATTTCCACTCTGATTTTAATTATTTCTTGCCTTCTGCTACATTTGCTGTTGTTTTGCTCTTCCTTTTCTAGGGATTTGAGATGAAGTGTGAGCTCATTTATTTGTTGTGTTTTTCTTTTTTTGAGGAATGAACTCCAGGCGATGAATTTCCCTCTTAAAACTGCTTTCATTGTGTCCCATAGATTCTGATATGTTGTGTCTGTATTTTCATTGATCTCCAAGAAGTTTTTGATTTCCTCCTTTATGTTTTCTGTGACCCATTGATTATTCAGTAACATATTGTTCATTTTCCAGGTGATGCAGGATTTTTCCTTCCTTCTTTTATCATTGATTTCCAGTTTCATTCCATTATGATCAGATGAAATGCATTGTATTATCTCCACCCTTTTATATTTACTGAGGGTTGCCCTATGGCATAATATATGGTCTATTTTTGACAAGGATCCATGTGCTGCTGAGAAAAAAGTATATCCATTTGATGATGGTTGATATATTCTATATATGTCAGTTAAGTCTAGGTTATTGATTGTGCTATTGAGTTCTATAGTTTCTTTATTCAACTTTTGTTTGGAGGATCTGTCCAATGGTGAGAAAGGTGTGTTGAAGTCACCCATAATTATTGTGTTGTGGTCTATTTGATTCATGAACTTGAGGAGAATTTGTTTTATGAATGTCACAGCACGATTATTTGGTGAATAAATATTGATAATTGTTATGTCTTGTTGGTGAATGGTTCCTTTTAACAGTATAAAATGTCCTTCATTATCCCTTTTGATTAACTTAGTCTTGAAGTCGATTTTATTCGATATGAGGATGGCCACCCTTGGTTGCTTACGAGGACCGTGTGTGTGGTATATTTTTTCCCATCCTTTCACCTTCAGCCTGTGTATGTCTTTTCCAATCAGATGTGTCTCCTGGAGGCAGCATATTGTTGGATTTGTTTTTTAATCCATGATACCAGCCTATGTCACTTTATTGGAGAGTTTAAGCCATTAACGTTCAGAGTTACTATTGATATATGCTTTGTACTTCCAGCCATGTTTGATTATTTATCTTTTTTAAAAAAATTTAGTTTGTTTCTCCATGATTATCTTTCCCCTCGCCCTCTGTCTTTACTGAGGCACTTCTCACTGATGGTTTTGGTTATTGTTTTTCATTTCTTCTTCATGTAGTGTTTTGCTCAAAATGCTTTGCAATGCTGGTTTTCTGGGTTCAAATTCTTTTAACTTTTGTTTATAATGAAAGATTTTTATTTCGTTGTCATACCTGAAGCTTAATTTTGCTGGATACAGAATTCTTGGTTGGCATCCATTGTCTTTCAGTGTTTGAAATATATTGTTCCATGACCTTTTTGCTTTCAGTGTCTGTGATGAAAAATCCATTGTTAACCTTATTGGTTTATTCCTGAAGGTAATCTGTTTCCTTTCTCTTGTAGCTTTAAATATTTTCTCTTTATTCTGTATATTGGCTGTCTTCATAACAATGTGTCTTGGCATTGGTCTACTGTGATTTTTTGTGCTTGGTGTCCTGTATACATCTTCAATTTGTATATCTGTTTTCTTTTTTATTTCTGGAAAGTTTTCTGTAATTATTTCATTCATCAGGGTACTCATTCCCTTGGTTTGAGTCTCTGTACCTTCTTCTATCCCGATGACTTGTAAGTTTTTTTTTTTTTTTTTTTAATGTTATCCCATAACTCTTGGATGTTTTTCTCGTGATTTTTTATCAGCCTTTCTGAGTTGGCTAGACTCTTTTCAACATGATATATTTTGTCTTCATTATCTGATGTTCTGGCTTCTACTTGCTCCACTCTGTTAGTGATACTCTCAATTGAATTTTTAATTTGGTGTGATACAGGAATCTGTGGCAAAGCCTTTATTCGAAGATCACACCTTACACTGTTTCTTTTGCATATAGTCTCTTTGGCTATTATTCCAAATGTGGGTTGCAGAAAAGGTACAAATGCAAAGAATGTGGCAAAGCTTTTATTTGAAGGTCACACCTTACTCAACACCAGAGAATTCATACTGGAGAAAAGCCATACAAATGTACAGAATGTGGCAAAGCTTTTAATGTAAAACCTCTCCTTAGTCAATACCAGATAATTCATACTGGAAATAAGCCATAGAAATCTAAAGAATGTGGCAAAGCTTTGAATCAAACATCATGACTTACTCAGCACCAGAGAATTTATACTGGGGAGAAAACATAAAATATCAATAATGTAACAATGTTTCTAATTTAAGGTCACTCCTTACTCAACACCAGAGATTTCATATGGGAGAAAAGCCATACAAATGCAAAGAATGTGGCAAAGTTTTTAATCAAAGATCATATCTAATTTGACACCGGAGAATCAGTAATGGGGAAAAGCCATACAAGTTAAAGAATATGGCAAAACTCTTTACAAAGATCACACATTTCTCAGCTCCAGAGAATTCATACTGGGGAGAAACCATACAAATGCAAAGAATGTGGCAAAACTATTCTATTAGGAAAAGTATTGTTGTTCACCAAATATTCATACTGGAAAAGAGGCATGTAAATGTTGAGAATGTGGCAAAGTTTTAAGTAAGCTTGAAGTGTTAAAAAGAAACAGATCGTTCATACTTGAGACAATTCTCACAAATCTATAGACTCTAAAAGTCATTTGTTATAAGATCACACCTCATTGGTCACCAAAAACTTTATACTGGAAATAAAAATAATAATTGCCCAGAGATAGCTCTGCAGCACTGACTCCATGAAACCTCACCCAGTGCCCAACTGGTCATTACTCAGGAGCCCATGGAAGTGGGCAAGAAGCATGGTTGGTTCCTTGGTCCTCTTTCCTTGTGTGGACCTCTCCAGGTTCACTTGTCCTTTCCTCATTTTCTCTGTATTGATTGATATCAAATCATCTTTTTTTTCCAAAGCTATCTCTGGACTTAAAGGAAACTTTTGTACCAAACAAACACATTAATAAAACTATCTTATGCCTGAAGTCTATGATCACATCAATGTTTCCCCATAACCTCAGATGGATAGCATGTTTCTTTGTCAATGTCTTATTTATTTATTTTATTTTATTTTGGGGGTACCCTGAGGATTGAAATCAGGGGCACTCAACCACTGAACCACATGCCAGACATATTTTGTATTTATTTAGAGACACAATTTCATTGAGTTGCTTAGGGCCTCACTTTTACTACTAAGGCTGGATTTGAACTTGTGATTCTCCTGCCTCAGCCTCCTGCACTGCTTGGTGACAGGCATGCATCACTGCACCCAGAAGTAAATGTCTTTTGCTCTGTAGTTAGTTAACTGTTACTCAGAATTTTTATGTACATAAAAAGCATAAAAAAGAGGTTTCTGTTTCACTTCAGGCATCAGATTCTGGAAATTTAAAATGTGCTTCATAATACATCTTAGTTTTCTATATCAAATGCAGAGTTCACAAGTTTGAAACCAGGTGGCTGAGAAACAAAGATATTGAACAGCAAGATACAGTACATGTTTTGGTAAAATCTACACATGTAGTTCGTGTAAATGATCACACTGAATAGACAGCAGGAGGCGTGTCCATGATCCATGAGCTCCCTGAGCCTCCATCCATGAATTTGAACCCCTGAACCTCCAAAGTGTCTGCAAAAAGAAGAAAGAAACATACCACCTTTCCTCACCCCTAAACATACTGTAGCATTTACTAGACAGACCATGAAAGCCCTGTGTGTCTTTGTACCAATGTGTGGCTCCACTTGCATATATATATGACAACTGTTTTTGAGAATACTGAGCCAGTACTTGATGAAACATAGTTGCCTTTTTTCTCTTAAAAGAAAACCACAGACATGCATACTTTTTAAATCAATAATTTGGTTACATTTGAAAAAAAATAAGAATAGGTAAAAAATGGTGTAAAGGAAAAACATTTGGACTGATGAGTCCATCCTGCCAGTAACACTTACAAGGATACAGTTGTGTCACCCAGGAAAAAGCAGGTCTGTCTGAAGCCACATTGTGAAGCTCAGAAAGTCACATCTTTCCCTAGACCCATCCTCGGCATTTCAAGGTGCTTCTTCCCATGGAATGATGTTTTTAATAGTTAATAAAGTATGGGGAAATCTTTTACAGCAGTATTTCAAGTTCTCTCAGGATTCTTGAAGATGCAGTCTTCATCTAGGCACTTTTCATCCAAGCAGCAGGGGAGGCTGAGAAAGGTGGATTGCAGTATCAAAACCAGCCTTTGAAATTACACAAGAATCTAAGCAAGTTAGAAAGATCCTAACTCTAAATAAAAAGATTTGGGGATGTGGCTCAGTGGTAGAGAGCACTTTGGTTTGATCGCAAGTACAAACAACAACAACAAAAAGACAAAGAGACTTGGGTTGTGTGGACACCAGACTCAGTTTTTGCTGTGCATAAGTGTGAACAATTGCATCATTTAAAAAGCTTTTTTTAAAAAAAAATGAAAAATGTCTATAATTACTTATTGATCACCATACTGCTATAAAGCACAAATACCTCCACTGACTTTTACTGTCACAGAAATACCTCCATGATAATTTCACAATATTAAGATGATGCCTGTGTTGATGGGAGATTCATTTGGTATTCTCTGTTCAATTACTGTCCCACAGCAGGTCTGGACTAAACTCCTGAAAGCTCTAGTAACTTAGACTCAAAAATTATGCATTACTCAACACCAGAGGATTCATACTGGGCAGAAACCATAAAAATATCTATAATGTGGCAAAGCTTAGGAACTTAGGAAGATCTTAACTCTAAACAACAAAGACACCAAGAAGGCAGAGACATCCATGCAAACTCCCCTGCAGGTGTGAAATTAGCTTTGTGCCTCACTGCTCAGTAGTTCTCAGCCATGGGATTGGTTACAACCAGTGGACATTGGGCTTTTGAGAGGCATTTTTAATTTTCAAGGTAGGGAACAGGATTACTAAACATCATTATTATGGGCAAGTACCTTACCATAAACAAGCCTTTGGTCTCTAAGTTAACCATGCTGAGTCTTAGGAACCCTGGGGTAGATCATACACGCAGGAAAAAAAAAAAAAAAAAAACACTGGTATTTTTCTAATTTATTATTTTCTTCCCAGTGTTTTAAGCATAATGATTGTCTCCCAGTAAGGAAGGGATGAAAGAAACAAAAGAAGTAGCAGAAGTAGACACCCAGAATATTATCAGAAGAAACCTAAAGCCTGCAGGCAGGAGAATTATTAATTTGGGCCCTATTATGGTATTATTAACTCTCTGTCAAAGAGTTCTACCAACCTTCCTAAACCTTACAAGTCCCAGGTCAGCTATCAATATTGAGCCCAAAGCAAAATTCTTCCTTAGCAGAAACCCCATTGAGGAAGTAGTCTTTCCACCTCTTAAATTCAAGGAATGAATAGCTAGTCATTGAGCACTTAACCTGCATTTTTGTGCCCACACAAGCGCGTGCACACACACACACACACACACACACACACAGGAAATTCATATTCGGGCTATCAGAATCTGAAGCCCCATGCTGGAGCTGGTGACCTGGGACATTATCTTGCCATCTACAAGAAAAACCTTTGACTATGATCCTGCACATTCCAGAATTTTCTGTGCAGTGGTTCATTTTCCCATTCCAAGTTGCCATCCATCTGAGAGACAAAAAGGTCCAGTGAGATTCAAAGCCAGGCCACTGCCCTCTGTACTTGAGTAGTCTGTCTTTGTCCCAAAGATCCTGAGCTTCCCCCAAGCAGGTATCACTTGGTGACAAATTTAGGATCAAAGGACAGAGGAGAAACTGTTGACAGACAACAGAATTCTCTGCTCTGCTGGCCAAGCTTTATGCCTCACTGAAAGACACTCCATTAAAACAAGGAGTCTTGCTGCTCTGCAGTCACCTACAAGTCTGCATAGGGTTCATGAAATAAAAAAAATGATCACAAACATAGGCCCTTGCCTGAGGGAGCAGAGAGCAAGCTTCTAGAAACACCTACAGAGCCATTTTCTTTTTTCCTGGAAATAGAAATTACTTGTGTTACCAAGGCCTTTTACAGTTGGGACTCTCTTTCTTTGACAATGGGGCTTTCCTGACCAAGAGGGGGATAAATTCTTATACTCTTTGCATGTTTGTTTGTTGGTGGGTGTGGGTACATTGGGGAGAGAAAATGGGACTGGGTATTTAACTCATGAGCATTCTAAAGCTGTTCTACTATACCTGAAGAAGAATCCTAGATATTTTTTTTTTTATTTTACTGAGAGCAAGGGTCTCACTAAATTGTTCAGGGTGATCTTGAACGTACAATCCACCAGCTTCAGTCCCCTGAAGCGCTTGATTTATACGCATGGACCACCTCACCCAGGCATAGACCACTTCACCCTGTAATGACCTTCTGGAGAGAGCTAATTCTTAGAGATAGTCAGCCATCTTCCCAAGTTGTTCATGTGCAAATTAACTAATATAATTTCCATACCACCAATATCTTCCTATTGTGCTCTCACATCCAAAGTCAGTCTTAGTCTGATCTAATCATAGCATGTCCAGGTACCAGAATACCAGTGATGGCTCAATGCCCCCTAAAGCTCACTAAAATTATAATAACATACTAACCTTAAATCCAATTATGTTGTCTCATCTTTTCTTCCTGCACAAATACAAGTTCTTCATCACCTCCCACAACCTCAACTCTTGACCAAACCTGGAGCTTCCCAAATGGCTCTTCACTACTGCTTATAGAAAACTATACCTTGGGCTGGGTTTGTAGCTCAAGTGGTAATGCACTAGCCTGGCATGTGTGGGATGCTGGGTTCTATCGTCAGCACCACATAAAAATAAAATAAAAATGTTGTGTCCACCAAAATCTAAGTAAAATAATAAATATCTAAAAAAATTATTTCTCTCTCTTTAAAAAAAAACATTAAAAAGAGAAAATTGTAGCTCTCTGAGACAGTGCATCATTGCATGCATTTATGTGCATCTCTTATATATGATTAAAACAAACCCAAGGCACTCTTGTGACAATGGAAAATCTTTAAATCTCCTCACCAGGCCCAGAGCAACTACATCTGTAACCTGTACCACTTGTTCTTGGCCATGGGGAGGCCCTGAAGTCCCTGCTTTCTGTTAGGCCTTCCCCATATTAGTGCTGGGGAACACAAATAGATTCCAGAGGTGAGAGAAAAAAAAGGGGCACTGCACCAGTAATGTGGGAATTGTGCAGGCACTGTTTCTTTTGCATATAGTCTCTTTGGCTATTATTCCAAATGTGGGTTGCAGAAAAGGTACATTAACAGATAAAGCTCACAATAGTCTGGAGTAGGGCTAGGCTTGGACCCAAGATTCAAATTCAAGCTATCTTTCCACCTTCTCAGTTACCTTCTGAATCAGAACTTAAAAGCATCAAAAAAAGCAGGGCATAAGTTCTGGGTATTCATAAAACCAGAGTATACTTTTAAGGAGAAGAAGATATTGTCTCCACTTTTCTCTTACAGATTGGTATTATTAGGGCCTGTGAAAATATCTCTGTAACCACCAGGGCTTTATGCTGTGGGGAAAATGAAAGCCTTTCCTGTATGGGGAGAAGGATCATGATTTCAAAGCCAGTCTCAGAAACTTCCTGAGGCACTTAGCTACTCAGCAAGATCCCTCCTGTAAATAAAATACAAAAAAGTGCTGAGGATGTTACTCAATGTTTAATTGTAGACCTCATAATGATATAAATAAGTGGAGAAGTCCAGACAAAACTCTTTCTTGTTATTTAGGCAGTGGTACCTCATAGATGTTATGGCATATGGAGGAAGAAAAGTGGAACTCATTCAAAAGAAAAATTTAGGATATTGAGATATCTGTGTGATAATATAATGTCATTGTACCCTTCACTCATACCACATAACAGCTTATTTTCACACACTAAATATTGAATGTAAGAATTAATAATAAACATTCTTAAATAGAAAAAAAATAAAGAATTCATAAGTTAATGTTGAGAGCCACAGCTGATGGGACCCCAGCAAACTTCCAGCTGCCAGCTGATGATTGGCTCACAGGTGCCCCAGCAAACTTCTAGCTGCCAACTGATTGGCTCCTCTGCAGTGATGCTCATTGGGTTGTTTCCCCGCCCTTTCCTACCACAGAGCTGCTCACTGGGGAACTTTCTTTGGCTCTGCCCATGCAACCCAGCCAATTCGTCTGAAGAGCAGGAGGAGTGGGGGAGGTTGAGAGGCTTGTGGGAAGCTGGTGGTGGCAGTTGGGCTCTGACGGTTTTCCTGAAGAGCTGTGTGGTTTGGCATGTGTGTTCTAAAAATAAAGTTCATTTCTTTTGAAAGTTCATTTTCTTTCTGCTCACCCCTGAAGAAAGGGCGAGAGGATGGGTAGCCATTTTAAGATTCTTCTTTTGTTTTGTTTCGCTTTTGTTTTAAGTTGCCTGTCCCTGGAGATGAGTGAGACAGAAGAAAAACCGCTCACATCTGAGGAAAACTATTTGCATCTGAGGAACAGATAGGGAGAAAGGACGAATGGACATTTCAGGAAGATAGAAAGGGTGATATAATGATTTTGTGTTGTTCCATTTTTGTTTCATTCTGTCTGGGTTTTGTTTGGTGTTATCTTGTTGGGTTGTATTATAGTAGAAATATGGGATCATAAATTAGTAAAAAACAAACCAAAAGAGTATTAAGTAAATTGTTAGAAGAAGGAAGCATCCCAGTAAAATCAAGAGCAGTCAGGGCATACGTTGATACAATACAAAAAATGTAGCCCATGGCTTTTTAAGGAGGAGTTGTTAAATATATCACAATGGAACCATCATGGTGAAGATTTGAAAATAATAGAAAAGAAAAGCCCAGGGACTCTGCCAGTTGGCACATTGCCATTGTGAACATTTGTATCTTGTTTGTGTAGTCCAAAGCCTTCAGTTCAGACAATGGTAGAGGAAGGTGAAGACATATTGATTCAAGTAAAAGAGAAGGTCTCTCAAGTTAGTCAGACAGAGGAAGAAAGTTTAGAGCAGAAAAAGCCATCAGGGGAAAAGTTACAACAGGAGACTGCAACTAACACCTTTCTATCACCAGAGGGTGTAAGTGTCCAACCAACAGTGCCACCTCTACAGGAGACTGCTACTAACACCTTTCTATCACCAGAGGGTGTGAGTGTCCAACCAACAGAGCCACCTCTACAGGAGACTGCTACTAACACCTTTCTATCACCAGAGGGCATAAGTGTGCAACCAACAGTGCCATCTCCATATGCTGGGAGGCCCCCAACCCCCACAGTTGATAGTTGGGATCCTGAGACAGGATCTCAGATGTTAACATGCCCTGCATTTGAGAGAACAAGAGTATATGTTCCCCAAAGATAAACTTAAAATAACACTTTTTACTCTAAACTTTTTAAATTTGGATTCATCAGGGCTTAGTGCTGTGGAAAGGCATATGTGTCCAAAAAATGTACATAAACACAAGGTACTTTGGAAGGATATTCTAACAGTACAATGGAAAGGTCCTGACCCAGTAATTTTCTGGAGTTGGGGGTCTATGTGTGTGTGTTTCCACAGGGAGAACAGCAGCCAATTTGGATTCCATAAAGGTTAAGTAAAGCGATTTGTTGGGGGGAGCTTGAATAACTTTGCAGTCAGGGTCGAGGGGACTCGCCCCTACAGGAGGAATACCCCTCCCACTTGGGTGTTGGGGTGAGCACATATACAGCCAGGGTAGAGGGGTTCACCTGTTTAGGTGGGAGAACCCTCCAACCTGGGTGTTCCTGGGTCTGTTATACAGCATCAACCAGGGTGGAGAGGACACGCAACTCCAGCGGGAGACCGCTCTCACCTGAGTCTGGGGGGCATCTTATATACCACCTTAGCCAGGATAGAGGTGACTTGCTCCTCCAGACGAAATTCCCTCCCACTTAGGTGTCTGGGAGAGAATGTACACAGCAGAAGCCAGGGTAGAGGGGACTCTCTCCTCCAGCCAGGACACCCCTCCAACTGGAGTTTCAGGGGAGCTCCTTTACCATCACAACCAGAATAGAGTAGATTCACTTCTCCAAGTGGGAAACCTCTCCCACTTATTGTAGGGTGTGGGGGGTCTCTTATCCCACCCAAGCCAGGGTAGAAGGGACTCGCGCCTCCATGATGCAGACTCTTCTGTCTTGGGTGTCTGGGAGTAGCTGGTATACCCCCAAATCCATGGTAGAGTGGACTCGCCCCTCTAGGAGGAACATCCCTCCCAACTGGATGTCAAGAGGAGCTCATATACCACTGCAGGAATGTTAGAGTGGACTCGCACCTCCAGGCGGGAGACCCTTCCCACCTGAGTGTGGGGGGAGCTCCTTTACTACAGCAACCAAGGTAAAGGTGCTCTCCCCTCCAGTCAAGAGACCCCTCCAACTTGGGTATGGTGGGGGCTTTTATATCACAGTAGCCAGGGTAGAGGGGACTCACTCCTCCAGGTGGGAGACCCCTCCCACCTGGGTGTCGCAGGGAGCTTGAATACCACCTTAGCCAGGTTAAAGCCTACTTTCCTTTCTAGATGGGAGATATCTACCACCTGGGTGTCAGTGAAAGCTCCTATACCCCAGCACCTAGGGTATCAGGGAGTCACCTCTCAAGGCAGGAGACTCCTCCCACCTGGGTGTGATGGGGAGCTCCAATACTGCTGCAGCAGGGTAGAGGGTATCCTAGCCTGCTTGCAGGAGACTCCTCCCAATTGGTTGTCAAGGGAACTCCTATACCACTGCAGCCAGGTTATATGGGCCTTGCCCCTCCGGGCAGGAGATACATCTCACCAGTTTTTCAGGGGGAGCTCTTATACTGCTGAAGGCAGGGTAGAGGGGATTTTCCCCTTCAGATGGGAGACCCCTCCCATCTAGGTGTCCATTGGGGGTTTTTATATACCTCATCAGCCAGATTAGAGGGGACTCGCCCCTCCAGGTCAGACACCCTCTCATCTGGGTGTCCAGGGGAGCTCCTTTATTGCCATAGCCAGTGTAGAAGGAATTAATGCCTCCAGGCAGAAGACCCCTCCCACCTGGCTGTCAGGGAAAGCTAGTATACCATATCAGCCAGGGAAAAGGGGACTTCAGTATGGACATTCCTCCCACCTGTGTGTCACAGGGAACTTGTAGATCACCTTAGCAAGTGTAGAGGTGAATTCGCACCTCCAGGCAGGAGATCTCTCCCTACTGGGTGTCCGGGAACTTGTTTACTGCATTAGCCAGGGTGGAGGGTACAAGCTCCTCCATGCAGTAGACCCCTCCAATCTTTCTGTGGGGGGGGGTGAGCTGTATACTGCTTCAGCCATGAGAGGGAGGATTCGCCCCACTAGGCAGTAGACCCCTAAACCCTGGTTGTCCAGGGAGCTCATATGCCACAGAGGCAGGGAAAAGGGGATTCGCCACTCCAGGCAGGAGAACCCTCCCTCCTGTGTGTGTGGGTGGGGAGTCTTATACCACTACAGCCAGGTGACGCAGTCTGGCTGGGCACAATTCAGGAGCCAATTGTCAAAAGAAACAAACTTTATTTTTAGAATCACACAGGCCAAACAAAACACCTCCTCAGGAAAAACCCTCAGAGCCCAACTGCCACCACTGGCTTTCCACAAGTCTCTCCCTCAACCACAAGCCTCACCACCTCCCACAATCCTCCTGCTCTTGAGGACGATTGGCTGGGTCATGTGGGTGGAGCCAAAAACGTCCCACAATGAGCAGCTCTGTGGTCTGAAAGGGCAGGGAAACAGCCCAATGAGCATCACCACAGAGGAGCCAATCAGCTAGATGTTGCTGGGGCCGCTGTGAGCCAATCATCAGCTGGCAGTCTGAAAGGGTGGGGAAACAGCTCAATGAGCATCTCCAATGAGCGTCACCACAGAGGAGTCAATCAGCCAAATGTTGATGGGGCCGCTGTGAGCCAATCATCAGACGGCAACTGGAAGTGTGCTGGCAGCTGGAAGTTTGCTGGGGCCCCTTCGGCTGTGGCTCTCAACATCTCCCCCTCTCTGTTTAAACAACAAGCATGTGGCTTAGGGACCGTGCCTGCCTTAGGTTGCCCAATAGTTCATATGGTCCTTACCCGTTATCGAATGAGCTGACCTCAAGGCGTCAGCCTCCTGTCTTAGGTTGGTACCATTACAATTGGATCTTACCCGTCACTGACTACCGGTCCAGTACAGCCACACCTGTGGAGAGGTTTTTGTACCAGCATGGGGGCGGGGGTGAGGTTCTTTGCCTCACCTCTGTTGGCCCCCAAATTTTAGCTGAACGGTCATGACAAGCAGAAGGGAGGAAGATACACCAAGCCAATTGACGGCTCCTTTTGGAAAAATTGTACCACCGATGACATCATCAGCAAAAATATCACAACACTACCACAAGTAGCTGCACCAACAGATAGTTCACAATGCATACAGGTGAGTTCACAATGCATACAATTGATACATAGTCCAGGCACGTTCTGCAAGCAGTTCAGTGATGGCTATTGCAGAAGCTGTAGATTGGTTTTATCTTTGTCTTCACCAGCACTGGGATGATGATAGGAATTCTGGCAATAATGGCTAAAGAAAAAATTATATATCATTCCAGAAGACACTAAAAGAAAACAATTTTCTTAACAATTTACATTGTCTTGAAGAGAATTATTAAATATACTGAAAAGGAAAGGTGAAAGTAAACAGATCTGTTAACCTCCTTTTTTGTTCATATATTAAAATAATCCTCAACAGCTGTTTGCCCAATTTAAATTAAACCATTTAAATCACGTGAAAAAAAAAAATTTGGATCCATTTTTTCATGAGCACTCATCATATATGATATATGGACATATGTACATTCAAAAATATAACCCAAAACACAAGTGTGCACACATAATATAATACATACAACACATAACATAATAGTAAAGGCCTTATAACTTTTTACAGGTGAAATCTCCATTGAAATGTTTAAAAACTCTATAGTCAAAAAATAGAACTGATCAGCAAAACATTAACTTAGGTCTGTATTTAGCTCAAAAAACAAAATAGAACTTCATGATATGGCAAAAAGCAATAATAAAATAGATATTGAGAAAAAGCATCCTGGTGCAGCCAGATGTAAGGATAGCCAAACTGGGGTTTTGGATATCAGTTGTTATGGATTTGAGCCAAATCATATTCTTTTTGGTCTGTAGAAATAGCTTTAGTTAATCTTTCTGGAATCCAAATCAGCTTCTGTTCTCCCTGTGGAAACACACAAACAGACCCCCAACTCCAGAAAATTACTGGGTCAGAACCTTTCCATTGTCCTGTTAGAATATCCTTCCAACTACCTTGGACTTATGTACATTTCTTGGACACATATGCCTTTCTGCAGCACTAATCCCTGATGAATCCAAATTTAAAAAGTTTAGAGTAAAAAGGGTTATTTTAAGTTTATCTTTTGGAAATATATACCCCTTCCCAATTCCTTCTTTTTGCTTTAATAAGTATATTTTAATAGTTTGATGAGCTCTTTCAACTATGCCTTGTCCCTGTGGATTGTATGGAATTCCTGTTATGTGAGTAATGCCAAATGATGAGCAAAATTGTTTAAAAGAGGTGGAAGTATAACCAGGACCATTGTCCGTTTTTAACTGTTTTGGAACGCCCACAGTGGGAAAATTTTGTAAGCAATGAGCTATAACATCTTTAGATTTTTCTCCAGCATGAAGGGAGCCCATCAAAAATACAGAAGAAGTATCAACTGTAACATGCAAATATTTTAATTTTCCAAATTCTGGCAAGTGTGTGACGTCCATCTTCCAAATATGGTTAGGTATCAATCCTCTACGATTGACTCCAAGATTAACTTGTGGTAAAAAGGTCACACAATTTTGACATTGTTTTATTATTTGTCTAGCTTGTTCCTTAGTTATTTTTAAATGCATTTGTAAAGTATTAGCATTGACATGGAACCTTTTATGAAAATTTATAGCTTCTTCTAGTGTAGAGAAAATATGTATGTCATGTGTAATTTTATCTGCTATATCATTGCCCAAACTAAGGGCTCCAGGCAATCCTGTATGTGCCCTGATATGTCCTATAAAGAATGGATCTTTTCTGTCCCAGATTAGACTTTGTATAGTGGAAAGCAAAGAGAAAACAGTAGAGGAAGGGGAAATCCTACCAGCATCTTCAAGGGATACTATAGCATTAACTATATACTGACTATCAGAAAATAAATTAAATACAGAATCTTTAAACATCACAAAAGCTTGTAACACTGCACTAAGCTCTACCTTTTGAGCTGATTGTTTGGGTACTAAAAATGTAAAAGTTTGATCAGGTGTAACTATTGCTGCTGTACCATTATTTGACCCATCAGTGAATATATTCGGAGCATTCATGATAGGTGTTTTTCTTGTCATTTATGGAAAAATTACAGGATGCAATGACCAAAAAGACAATAAAGGATTAGATGTTAAGTGGTTATCAAATGAAACATTAGATTTGCACATGATTATTGCCCAAGTATTTAACTCATTAGCTAACTCATCAATTTGATTCATAGTATATTGAGTAATAATTTTATTGGGAGAAATTCCAAACACTCCATTTGCTGATTTTATTCCTTTGATTATTAATTGTCCTACAGCCTCAGGATACCTAGTAAGAATAGTGTTAGGAGAATAAGATAAATGTATCTATAATAATGGACCTTCTTGCCAAAATACTTCTGTAGGAATATTTTTTGTTGGTAGTACAATAAATAATAAAAGCAAACTTATATCAATTCTATCCAAATGCATATTTTCCATATATGTTTCAATGATTTTTAATGCCTTTCTTGCTTCAGGCGTTAACATTCGGGGTGAATTTGGATCTGATGGACCTTTTAGGATATCAAATAAAGGTCCCAACTTTCATGTTGGTATACCTAGATAAGGCCTTATCCAATTTATGTCTCCTAATAACTTTTGAAAGTCAATAAGTGATTTGAGTTGATCTACTCGTATTTGAATTTTTGGTGGACAGACCATAGTTGAGTATAATAGAACTCCTAAATAATTAATTGGAAAATTTAACTGTACTTTATCTATTGCTATCTCTAGATTATAATTTTTTAATAAGTTTGTAAGTGTGGCATAACATTCTACCAATGTGTTTTTATCTTTGTGTGCTAATAATACATCATACATATAGTGAAATATTTGTAGTTCAGGATTTTGATTTCTAAGTGGCTGGATTACTTTGTTAACATAAATTTGACACATAGTTGGGCTGTTAGCCATCCCTTGAGGGAGTACTTTCCATTCATATCTCTGATCAGGACGTTCATGATTTAGTGCAAGGATAGTAGATGCAAAACCTGGACTATCCTCAGGATGAATTGGAATTGAAAAAAACAGTCTTTAATATCTATAACTAAAACATACCAGGTTTTTGGCAAAGCAGACAATTGAGGAATCCCCGATTGAGCAGGTCCCATAATAACCATTTCATTATTAATGGCTCTTAATTCTTGCAGCCATCTCCATTTACCAGATTTCTTTTTGATGACAAAAATGAAAGTATTGTGGGGAGATACAGAAGGTTGTATATGTCCTTCTGCTAATTGTTGTTTGACCAGGTCATGGTCTGCTTGTATCTTTTCTTTACTCAGGGGCCACTGAGGAACCCATACTGTTCTTTCTGATTTGCAAGTAATTTTAATTGTCTCAGTGGCACTTTCTGGAAATCCAACCCATGTCTGTCTGTTCCTTGATCTATTTGTATTGGTGCTGCTATACCTTGTTCTTGTTTTTCTAATCTTTTTCCTTTCCTAAAACCTTGTCTAGCTATAATAGTGGGTGCATTTTGATTGATGTTATTTGTTAATGTCAAACCTAATTGATCTAGGACATCTCATCCCCATAAAATTACGGGAAGATTATCCAATACATATGGCTGTATAGTTCCCTCACATCCTTCAGGATCCTTCCAATCTAATACTATTGCACTTTTATGGGAATTAGTCGCCACTCCTAGGCCTCAAAGCATTTGAGTGGCTTGTTGTAATGGCCAATGTTTTTGCCATTCTTGATGAGATGATGCTAAGGTCTGCACCTGTATCCAGTAGCCCATTAAATTCATGTCCTTGAATATTTAGTTTTAGCATGGGGCAAGAATCTAAATTTAAAGAAAGCTTAGCCCAATCTACACCTGTGGAGCCTAATCCCTTGGAACCTCTTTCTACAGTATGACTGGAAAATTTATCATGTAGGCTGGGTATTATTAGTAACTGTGCTGTTCTATCTCCTGGTGAAATTACTGATATACCCTTTGGAAAACTGGCTATAATTTTTATTTCACCTTCATAATCAGGATCAATTACCCCAGGATTATCATAAGTCCTTTTAGAGTAGAAGAGCTGTGTTCTTCATCGATGCAGGAGTCGAGTGATCCACCGCTAAGAGTTGAGACAGGCGTAGCCCCGGGAGGAACCCGGGGCCGCAAGTGCATTCGAAGTGTCGATGATCAATGTGTCCTGCAATTCACATTAATTCTCGAAGCTCTTCTGACTGACTGCTCCAGACAGGAAACACCTCCCACCTGGGTGTTGTGGGGAGCTTGAATACCACCTTAGCCAGTGTAGAGAGGACTCACCATTCCAGGCAGGAGACTCCTCCTGCCAGGGTGTCATGGGGGAACTCCTATATCTTTGAAGCCAGGGAATAAGGTATATGCCACTCCAGGCAGGAGATCCATCCCACCTGGGTGTTAAATGGAGCTCTTATACAGCACCTGCCAGGGTACAGTGACTCTCCCCTCCAAGCTGGAGATGCCTTTCACTTGGGTGTTGGAGGGGGCTAGTATACCCCCACAGTCAGAGTAGAGGGAACTCACCCATTCAGACTGGAGACACCTCCAACCATGGTGTCAGGGTGGGGCAGTTCTTATACCACTGCAGCCAGGTTAGTAGGGACTCGCCCTTCTAGACAGGAACCCCCTCCCACCTGGGCCTGGGGGTAGCTTGTACACTACCTTGTTAGGGTAGAGAAGACTCAACCCTCCAGGCAGGAGACCTCTCCCTCCAGGGTGTAAGGGAGAGCTCTTATACCACAGCAGGAAGGGTGGAGGGGAATCTCTCCTCCAGGCAGAAGACCCTTCCCACCTAGGTGGTCGGTAGGGGGACTCATATACAGCCCTAGCCAGGGTAGAGGGGACTCGCCCCTCCAGGGAGGAGACCTCTCCCACCTGGGTGTGTCAGGGAGCTTGTATACCAAGTTATCCAGGGTAGAGGGAACTGGTGGCACAAATCGCCTCTACCCTCGCTTGGTGGTATATTAGCTCCCCACAAAACCCAGGGGGGTGGGGTCTCACACCTGGAGGGGCAAGTCACCTCCACCCTGGCTGTGGCTGTTTTGTGTTCCCCCCAACACCCAAGTGTAATGGGTCTCCCACCTATAGGGGCAAGTGCCCTCTACCCTGGCTTCAGCAGTATAGGAGCTTCCCCCAAAACCCAGGTGAGAAGGTTCTACCGCAATGAGGAGGCAGTCCCTCTACCCTGGCTGCTGGGGTATAGGGGCTCCCCCAAAACTCATGTAGTAGTGGGCTTTCATCTGAAAGGGTGAGTCTCCTCTCTCCTTGCTGTGGTGGTATATTGGGAGAAAGGGGAGTAAGGGAAATGAATGGTGCAGGGGGGGGAGAGCTCATGGCCCAGCATAACTGCAGGGTGTCAGGATTGAGGAGCAGGGCCCAGTCTGAAGGAGGCCAAAGCCCCCAGGCAAGGGGCACTGTTACATTTTCCCAGAGGAAGACTGCAGGGCCAAATATCCCAGGTTCATCCCCTGGCTCTGGTGAACATCTTTGGAAAGGGATATGGAAAAGGAGCCCATCAGGAACAAGAACAACAGGAGGGCCAAAGGAGGGCACAGCGTGAAGTGCTGGAAGAAGTGGGTGTGTGGGGTTTGGGTCAGGACTGAAGAAAGGAGACCAGGCTAGGGACCTAGAAGAGGGCCCAGGATAGGGGAGAGCAGGGAAGAGTGAGGCCAGGCAAGCAGGGGCTGCACTAGGCTTCTGAGATTCAAGGAAGACAAGGGGAGCATGGAACTAGCCCCAGTGAGGCTCACAGTTCAAGCCCAGAGAAGCACAGAGCAAGAAAGACCCCCAGAGGCTCAAGAGAGAAGCCAGTCCAGGGAATGGAGTACCAAGGCCCAGGGCTAGGGCAGGTGGCTTAGGACAGTGGATAGTGCTGGTGAGGTAAGGCAGGATATACAGCAGGGGAGAGGCAGGTCCGAGGCCCAGCACCACTGCCAGGTGTCAGGGTTCCTGGTGCTGTCCCAAGGGCCTAGTGAGAGCAAGAAGCCCAGTGGAGGGTCAGGGATTTGTTTCCCATTAGGTGCCCTAGCCCACATGAGGATCAAGGGCCAGGGACCAGGCCAAAAGACCTGGCAAGGGACAGGGGCCAGGAAGAGTGCAATGTAAAGGCACAGTGGGGGGTCATGTTGGGTGCAGAGAGGAGCAAGATTCAGGACCCAATCAAGGAGCTCAGGTAAGGGATTGACCCCACAAAAAGGTATTAGGGACTCAATGAGCAGGAGGAACCTGCTCCAGGAAAATGCAATAGAGGAAGGAGAGGTAGAATTGGCGCTAGGATGAAGATATAGAGGGCTGCACAAAGAGCACAGAGGGGAGCGAACTAGGGGGCCAGATCAAGGGGTGCCCAGGTCAGACAAGACAGGAAGAAATACCACAGAAAGTAAATCAACCCCAGTAATGCAGTAAGGAGCTCAGGAAGCCAGGCCAGGAGACTGTAGGGCGAAGGGTCAGGGTGAGGAAGGGCTGGGTTGGCTTAGGGGAAGGTTGCTAGGCTAGAGGGAAGGAGAGGAAAGGCAAAAGATTTCCCAGGGCAAAGTCATCACTAGGCCCAAGTCCACTGCCAGATATCAAGGTTGGGACAGCAAAGGGAGAGCAGGCAAGAGGCAGGGATGTATTGCCCATAGGGATCCTTCAGGGCCCAGAGGGCAGCCAATTTCACTCCTCTGACCCAGTTAAGTAAATCCTCAGAGAGAGACCAGGACCAAAGGAGGGAAATGTGAGGGATACATTTGGTCAATGTTTCCCGGGGTGTCGGTGGGGAGCCAGCAACTATTGGAGGAGACTTGGCTAGGGAGAAGCAGGGGGAAGGCAGGGTCCTGACAATGACAAAATACCACAGTACAAGGGGAACAGAGGGGAGGCACTGGAGGAGGGACAGCAAGTGGCCTGAAATCAAGGAACAGGGACAGAGTCTGGGAGAAGGGTGACTTGGGGATCCAGAAAGGAGCCAGGCAGAAGAATGGGTAGCCAAGTGCCAGTTCCCTGTCCTGAGTCCCATGAAAACAGACAGGGCTGGGGTGGGGAGAAAGGAGAGCAAGGCTAGTGGGTGGCACAGCGAGAGGATTGTTGCAGGCCTAGGTTCACTTCTGTGGGTCAGAATTGAGGAACAGGGCCTGGGCAGAGAGAGTAAAAAGACCCAGGAAAGGGGCACAGCTACATTTTCACAATGGGAGACCTCAGAGCCAAATGCCCAGTTCCAGTCCTCTGGACCTGGTGAGAATCCTTGGAATGGGATCTTTAAAATGGACCCAGCAGGGACAGGGAAAACAGGAGGGATAAAGGAGGGTACAGTGTGAAAGGCCAGAGGAAGTGTGTTGATGGGATGCAGGCCAGGACTCCAGAAAGGAGCCCAGGATAGGGACCAACAGGAGAGCCCAGGCCAGGAAAGAGCAGGTAAGTTCGGAGTTGGGAAGGCTGATTACAGGACCCGGCTCAGGGAAGCCAAGTGGAGTAGGGTACTGGTACCATTGATGCCCACAGTCCAAGCCCAGGGAAGCATGGAGCAAGAAGGGCCCCCAGAGTCTCAAGCGAGGAGGCAGGTCAGGGAATGGAGAGCCAAGGGCCAGGGCTTGAGCACGGGGCTCAGGACAGTGGTCAAGACTTTAGAGAGATGGCAGGTTATCTAGCAGAGGGCAGGCAGGCTCCTGGGCCAGGGCAATTGCCAGGTGTCAGGGTTCTAGCTGCAGGACCAAAGGCCCAGAGAGAGAAAGGGGCCCAGGCAAGGGCAGGACTCAGTTTCCCATAAGGCACCCTGGTCCAGATGAGAATCCAGGGACAGGGACCTGGCAAAAGAGGCCTGGAAAGTGAAGGCGGCCAGGAACAGGGTAATGGGAGGGCATGGCAGGGGTCTCGGTGGGTGCGTTGGGGGAAAGATCCAGGACCCAAGCAAGGTGCCCAGGCAAAGGACCCACGTGACCAACCATGGATAAGTGATCCAAGGAGGAGGAGACCATTAAGTGCCAGGGAAAACCCAAGGGAAGCAGAGGAATGGTTGCGCAAGGACGAGGAGACAGAGAAAAGTGCAACAGGCACCTAAGAGAGCACACTGGCAGTTCCAAGCAAGGGGTCCCCAGGTCAGGCCCAACAGGAAGAGATTCCATGCTACACTGATTGACATGAGGAACACTGTCAGGGGCTCATGTGAGCACCAGGCCCGGGGACTGAAGCACGAAGGGTCAGGGTTACAGAGGGCTGGGTTTGCATAGGGGCAGCATGCAATGCCAGAAGGCAGAGGAGGAAAGGGAGGGGATAGCTTAAGGCTGGGTTGATGCAAGTCCATGGTAACTGCCAGGCCTCAAGGTTCAGGCAGTGAAGAGATCTCAGGACAGTGGCAGGGCTGTATTTCCCATAGGGAGCATTCAGGGTGCAGAGGTGAGCAAATTTTGCTCCTCTGCCCCAGGTGAGTAGATCCTCAGAGAGGGATCTGGACCAAAGGAGGGGCCAAAGAAGGTACTTTGAGGGGATACATGGTGTGTGGAAGTGTGGGGCGATTGGGCTGCCAGTACCCATTTGAGCAGCATAGGCTAGGGAGAAGCACGGAGAGCAGAGGGTAGGGAAGTGCCAGGATACCACAGCCTGAAGAAATCAGAGGGGAGGCACAGGAGGGGACTGGAAAAGGGCCCTGGAACCAAGGGACAAAGATAGGGTCCTCAAGAAGGTTAGCCATGGTCTGAAGCAAGGAGCTGTGCTCAGTAATGGAGACCCAAGTGCTAGTACCTGACCTGGGTGAATGAAAAAGTACATGATTGTCTGTGGGATCTCTTATACCTCTGTAGCCTGGGAAGAGCAGACTGGCTCCTCAAAATGAGAGACCCCTCCCACCTTGGTTTCCAGGCTAGCTTGTATTCTGCCTCAGCCATGTAGAGGGGATTCACCACTATAATCATGATATCACTTACATATGGGTGCCCTGTGAGGTGGGGGCTTGTGTACAGTTGTTGCCTTGGTAGCAGGGACTCACCTCTCCAGGCAAGAGATGCCTCACACATGGGTTTGTGCGGGGGGCTTTTATAGAGCTGCAGCCAGGGTAACACAGACTGTCCTCTTCAGGCGGGAGACCCATTTCACCTGGGTATCTGGGGGAACTCATATACCTCTGCAGGCAGGTTAGAAGGGACTTGCCCTTCCAGGCAGGAGATCCCTCCCAAACTGGTTGTCCTGGGAGCTAGTATACCACCCCAAACAGGGTAGAGGGGACTCATGCCTCCAGGTGGGAGACCCTTCCCACCAGAGTCTTGTGGGGATCTTCTATACTGCTGCATCCAGGTTAGAGGGTACTCGCCTCTCCAGTCAAAGACCTCTCCAACCTGGGTGTCAAGGGGAGCTCATATACCACTGCAGCTAGGGTAGAGGGCACTCGTCCCGCCAGGCTGGAGACCCCTCCCACATGGGTGTATATGGGGGCTCTTATACTACTGCAGCCAGGTAGAGGGGACTTGAACCTCCTTTCAGGAAATCCCTTCGACCTGGGTGACTGGGGGATCTCCTATACCTCCCAGCCAGGGTAGAGGAGACTCTCTCCTCCAGTTGGGAGAGGCCTCCCATGAGGATGTCCTAGTAGCTCTTATATGGCAACAGCCAAAATAGAGGGGACTCGACCCACAAGTTTGGAGAACTCTCATTTGCATGATGGGGTCTTGTATAGCTTGTATACCACCAAAGCCAGGGTAGAGGGGACTCCTCCCTCCAGGAAGGAGACCCCCCCAACTGTGTCTGGGGAAGCTTTTATAGCTGCACATCTAGAGTAGAGGGTATTCCCTGCTCTAGGTGTGAGACCCTTTCTTCCATGGTGTCAGGGGTAACTCTTATCCTGCCACAGCCCAGATAGAGGGGATTCGCTGGTCCAGGCAGGATACCCCTCACACCTGGGTGTCAGTGGGAGCTCTTATACTGCCACAGCCAGAGTAGATGTGACGCAAGCCTCCAGGAGGGAGTCCTCTTTCACGTGGGTATCCAGGGGAGCTCCTATACCGCCACATGAAGGGTACGGGAAACTCGCCACTCCAGGCGGGAGCCCCTTCCCGCCTGGGTATATTGGGGAGCTAGTATACTGCACCAGCAAGAGTAGAGGGGACTCCCCCCTTCAGGCAGGAGACCCCGCCCACCTGGGTGTGGGTGGAGGAGCTCATATACCACTGTAGCCAGGGTCCTGGTGACTAGCCCCTCCAGGGAGACCTCTCCAACCTGGGTGCAGCTTGGAGATTGTATAAACCTTAGCCAGGGAAGAGAGGACTCGCCCCTCCAGGTGGGAGACTCTTCTCACCTGAGTGTTAGGGGAGCTCATATACTGCAGCAGCCAGGGTAGAGTGGACTCACCCCTCTATATTGGAGACCCCTTTCACGTAGGTATGGTGGGAGGGGGCTCATCTACCATCATATTCAGGGTAGAGGGGACTTGCCCTTCCTTGCCAGAGACCCCTCCCACAAGGGTGTGTGGGGGAGCTCCTACACCACTGTAGCCAGGGAAGAGGGGACTTACCCCTCTAGGCAGGAGACCCCTTACACCTGGGTGTCAGGGAAACTCATATACTGATGCAGTCAGGGTAGAGTGGACATGCTCCACCAGGCGAGAGGCCCCTTCCATCTTGTGCCAGAGTGTGCTTGTATTGTGCCTTATCCAGGGTAGAGGGGACTCTCCCCTCCAGGTGGGACACCTCTCCCACCTGGTTTTCAGGGGGAACTCTTATACCACTGCAGCCAGGGTAGAGGGGACTCGGCCCTGCAGGTGGGAGTCTTCTCCCACCTGGGTGTCCTGGGAGCTCTTATATGGCACCGGCCAAATGAGAGTGGACTCCAGCCCTTCCAAGTGAGAGACCTCTTCTACGTGGGTGTGAAGTGTGAGCTTGTATATCGCCGCAGCCAGGATACAGGGGACTTGCCAAGAGACCTCTTTTACATATGTGTCAGGGTATCTTGTATACCGCCACAGCCAGGGTAGAGTTGACTCGCCCCTTCATGTGGGAGTCCCATTCCACGTGGTGGTCAGGGGGAGCTCCTATACTGCCTTAGCCAGGGTAGAATATACTTGCCCTTCCAGGTGTGAGACTCCTTCCACTTGGGTGTCTGGGGGTGCACCTATACAGCCACAGGCAGGGTAGAGGACACTCTACCATACAGGCTGGAGACTCCTCACACCTGGTTGTCAGGGGAACTTTTATACCACAGCAGCCAGGGTAGAGGGGATTCACCCCTCCAGGTGGGAGACTCCTGCAACCTGGGTGTGGGGGGTGAAGCTTTTATACCCCTGCAGACAGAGTAGTGGGGGACTTGCTCCTCCAGGCAGGAGACACCTCCCACCTGGGTGTCCAGGGGAGATTTTATAGCACCACAGCCATGGTAGAGGGTACTTTCCCATTAAGGAGGGTGACCCCTCCCATCTGGGTGTCTGGGGAACTCCTACGCCACCACAGGTGGACTAGAGGGAACTCTACACTCCAAACAGAAGACCTCTTTTATATGGGTGTCCTGGGGGGGGGTTCCTATAATGCTGCATCCAGGGTAGAGGGGCCTCACAGCTCCAAGAGGGAGACCCCTTTCACCTGGGTTTCAGGGGGAGTTCTTATACCACTGCAGCCAGATTAGAGTGGACTTGCCACTCCAATCGGCACACCCTTCCCACCTGGGTGTCCAGGGGAGCTTGATTACTTCAGCATCCATGGTAGAGGAAACTCAATCCTACAGGCGGAAATCCCTGATACCTGGGTATCAGGGTGACCTCCAATACTGCCACAGCCAGGGTAGATGGAACACTCTCCTGCAGGCAGAAGACCCCTCACACCTGGGTGTACTAGGAATTCTTATATGGCAAGAGCTAAAGTAGAGGGGACTCACCCTTCCATGAGGGACACCCCTCCCACCTGGGTGTCAGGGGAGCTTGTATACCACTAATGCCAGGGTAGAGGGGACTTGGCTGTCCATGCGGAAGACCACTCCCACCTGTGTGTGTGTGGGGGGGGGGCGCTTGTATAATGCCTTAGCCAGGGTAGGGAAGACTTGCACCTCCAGGCAAGAGACTACTCCCTCCTGGGTGTCTGGGAGAGCATGTATATAGCTGCAGCCAGTGTAGAGAGGATGCTCCCCTCCAGTCAGGAGACTCCATAACCAGGGAGGAGCTCCAATACAATCAGAGCCAGAGGAGAGGGGACTTGAACCTCCAGACAGAAGATCCCTTCCACCTGGTTGTCAGGGAAGTTCATATACTTTTACAGACAGGGTAGAAGGGACTCCCATTCGAGGCAGGAGACCCCTCCCACCTGAGTGTAGGGGGAAGCTCCTTTACCACTGTAGTCAGAGTAGAGGAGACTTGCCTCTCCAAGCTGGAGACCCATCCACCTGTGTGTCAGCGGGAGATCTTTTACTGCAGCAACCAGGGTAGAGGGGACTCATTGGTCCAGGGGGGAGACCCCTCCCACCTGGATGTTGGGGGGAACTCTTATACCCTTGCAGCCAGGATAGAGGGGACTCGCCTCTCCAGTTGGGAGACCCAATATCCCGGGTGTCAGGGGGAGCTCCAATACCACCAGAGCCAGGATAGAGCGGACAAGCTCTTCAAGGCAAAAGACCCGTCCCACCTGTGTGTCAGAGGAAACTCATATACTGCTGCAGCCAGGGTAGACTGGATGCGCACCTCCAGGAGAGAAACTCATCCCATCTTGGTGCCAGGGAGAGTTTGTATTCTGCCTTAGCCAGGGTAGAGGGGACTTGCCCCTCCAAGCTGGAGACCCTTCCCACATGGATGTTTGGGGGTGCAGGATTACAGCTGCTGTGAGGGTAGCTGAGACTCGCCCTGCCAGGTGGGAGACAACTTTCACTGGTTGTCAGGGAGAGCTATTATCCTGCTGCAGCCATTGTAGAGGGTACTCAACCCTCAAGGCAAGAGACCCCACACCCCTGGGTGTGGGAAGGAGCTCGTGTATCTCCAGAGCCAGAGTGGAGGTGACTTGCTCATTCCAGCGGGAGACACCTCCCACCTGGGTATCTGGGAAAGCTGGTAAACCCTGCAGCCAGGGTAAGGTAAGTCACCCTTCGCGGTGGGAGATCCCTTCAACCTGTGTGTCAAGGGGAGCTCCTTAAACTCAGCAGCCAAGTTAGAGGAGATTTTTTCCTCCAGGTGGAAGACCCAGCCCACTTGGATGTCAGGTGGAGCTCATATAGTCCAGTAGCCAGGGCAGAGGCAACTCGAACCTCAAGGCGAGAAACACCTCCCACCTGGGAATGGTAGTAACTCCTATACAGCCTTAGTCAGGGTAGAGTGGACACACCGTTTCAGGCAGGAAACCCCTCCTATCTTGGTATGTAGTGGGGATCTCTTATACCACAGCAGCCAGAATAGAGACTTTTAAGCAGGAGACCCCTCCCACCTGGGTATCTGGGAGATCTGGTAAACCCCCAAAGGCTGGGTAGAGGGAATTCTCCCTTCCAGGCCAGAGACTACTCCCACATGGGTGTCAGGGGAAGCTCCTTAACCACTGCAGCCAGGGTAGAGTGGACTCACCCATTCAGGCAGAAGATCCTGCCCACCTGGGTATCAGGTGGAGCTCATATAGCCCAGCAGCCAGGGTAGAAGTAACTCACACCTCCAGGTGAGAAACACCTCCCACCTGGGAATGGAAGTAAATCCTATACCACCTTAGCCAGGGTAGAGAGGAATCGCCCCTCCAGGCAGAAGACCCCTCCCATATGGGTGTCTGGCAAGGGGGCATCATATACATTTGCACGCTGGATAGCAGTGACTTGCCCCTCCAGGCGGGAGACCCAACTACTGGGTGAAGGAGGGGGCTCTTATACCCCGGAAGCCAGGGTTGAGGGGACTCATTCCTTCACGCAGGAGACCCTCCCACCTTGGTGTGGGGGAGCACCTATACCACTGCAGCCACAGTAGTAGGGACTCACCACTTCAGGCAGGAGACCCCTTCCACCACGGTGTTGCAGGGTACTTGTAGACCACCTTAGACAGGGTAGAGGAGGCTTGGCCATCCAGGTGGGAGAACCCTCCAACCTGGTTGTCATCTTTTTTTTTTAAATATTTATTTTTTTTTTTTTTTAGTTTTCGGCGGACACAACATCTTTGTATGTGGTGCTGAGGATTGAACTCGGGCCGCACGCATGCCAGGCAAGCGCACTACCACTTGAGCCACATCCCCAGCCCCTCTGGCTGTCATCTTTAGCTCATGTACCACTCCAGGCATGGTAGAAAGTACTTGCCCCTCCTGGTGGGAGACCCCTCACAACAGAGTGTCACTGGGAGCTCATATACCAGTAGAGGGGACTTGCTCCTCCAGGCGAGACCCCTCCCACCTGGATGTGTGTGGGGAGATCCTATGCTGCATCTTCCAGGGTAATGGTGACTCGCCCCT
Organism: Spermophilus citellus; assembly: GCF_964194105.1. Classification (NCBI taxonomy): domain Eukaryota; kingdom Metazoa; phylum Chordata; class Mammalia; order Rodentia; family Sciuridae; genus Spermophilus; species Spermophilus citellus. The sequence goes on along the minus strand of NW_027673039.1, from coordinate 2,052,652 downwards.
CCAGGCGACAGACCCATCCAACCTGGGTTTCAGGAAAAGTTAGTATACTACTGCAGCCATGGTAGAGAGGGCTAGCCGCTCTAGGCAAGAGGCTCATCCAACCTGGGTGTCATGGACACCTAGTATGTCCCTGTAGCCAAGGTAGGGGGAGACTGGTCCCTCCAGGTGGGAGACCCCTCCCATCTGGGTGTGCGTGGGGGAGATCCTATACCTCCACAGCCAGGGTAGAGGGGACTCGCCGTCCATGTGGAAGATCACTCCCACAGGAGTGTAGTGGGGTGCTTGAATACTGCCTTAGCCAGGGTAGTGAAGACTTGCCCCTCCAGGTGGAAGGAGTCTGGGAGAGATTGTATATTGCCACAGCCAGGGTAAAGGGGACTCATTGCTCCAGGTGGGACATCTTTCCACCTGGGTATCAGTGGGAGGTTGTATACCCAGCAGCCAGTATAGAGGGTACTGGCCCTACAGTTAGGAGATCACATAATCTGTGTGTTAGGGGAGCTCGTATACCACCAGAGCCAGGGAAGAGAGGATAAATCCTCCAGGCAGAAGATCCCTTCCACCTGGGGGTCAGTAGAGTTCATATACTGCCACAAGTAGATTAGAAGAAACTCGACACTGGAGGCAAGAGACCCCTACCACCTGGGTGTAGGGGGGACCTCTTATATCATTGCAGCCAGGGGAGAGGGGACTCACATCTCTAGACTGGAGACCTTCCCACCTGGGTGTCAGAGGGTGCCTCAGTCTGGCTGGGCACAGAATCACGAGCCACTCAAGCAGGAACAAAACTTTATTTTTGAAAAAGCCGCCAATACTCCGTACTCGCCGGCAAGCCAAAAACCAGTCCACCCACGCGCGTGTCTACCGGACCTCCCCCGGAATTCCCTCCTGCTATCCTTCCCCAACCAATGGGAACTCTCCAGGAGTCCCGTAATATGAGTCCTGTAGCAGGCCAAGGTGAACAGCAGGAGTCCAATTTCCATATGAATGTAAATCTTAACATAATCATATCATCTCAATGGTTAGCTGGCATACCTTACAACCGAAAGTGCCATGCATCATATTATTTGCTTGTGACTCCTAGCATCTGCCCCCTTCTGTTTAATTAAGCAACAGGCAATGTGGCTAGGGACCGAGCCTGTTAGGTATGTCCAATTCAACATATGGTTCTTACCCGTCATCGGAAAACTGACCTCTAGGCGTCAGCCTCCTGTCTTAGGTTGATACCACTGCAACTGAATCATACCCGTCACTGACTACTGGTCCAGTATATAGCCATACCTGTGGATAGGCCTACGCACCAGTGGGGGGGTGAGGTTCTTTGCCTCACCTCTGTTGGCCCCCAAATTTGACCTTGGTGCTGGTGGGGGGGTGAAGTTCTTTCCCTCACCTCAGTTGGCCCCCAAAATTAGACCATCACTAGTAGAAGGGAGGAGGATACAGAAATGCCACAACATCAAGTCAATAGACGGCTCTTTAGGAAAAATTGCATCACTGGTGACACTACAGCAAAGATACGCCAACACTACCATAATTCGCTGCATCAACAGATAGAGCACAATGCATACAAGTGATACGTAGTCCAGGCAAGTTTTGTAAGCAGTTCAAAGTGGAGGAATCTATCAATATGTCCATTTCCTCCCAAAATAAATCGACTCAGTGATTGAGCATTACTTGTTGAGTTATTATTCATTGATGCATCAGTTTATACAGTTTGTTGTGATAATTATTGAAGAAGTTGTAGTTTGGTTTCATCTTTGTCTTCACCGGCACTGGGATGAAAATAGGGATTGACAATGATGTTAAGAAAAGAGAAGAAAAAAAATGTAACATTTCAACAGGTATTAAGAAAACAATTTTTAGAACAATTTACATTATCCTGAACAGAATTATTAAATATAATGAAAAGGAAAGGTGAAAGTAAACAAACAGATCTGTTAACCTGCTTATTTGTACACATATTAAAACAGTCTTCAACAGCTGTTTACCCAAATTAAATTAAACCATTAAAATCACGTGAATAATAAAAAAAATGGGATCCATATTTTTATGAGTGCTTCTCATATATGATATATGGACATACGCACATACAGACATACGACACAAAAGAGAAATGTGCACACGTAACATACAACATATAACACACTAGTAAAGGCCTTGTAGATTACCTAGGTGAAATCTCCATTACAATGTTTAAAAATTCCATAGTCAAAAAATAAAACTGATCAGAAAAACATTAATTTATGTCTGTATGAGCTCAAAATTAAAATGGAACTTTATGATGTAGGAAAAGCAATAATAAAATAGATATTGAAAAAAGCATCCTGGTTGATCACTGTCGAAGATGTAAGAATAGCCAAGCTGGAGTTCTGAATATCAGCTGATATGGATTTGAGTCAAATCATCTTCTTTTTCTGTAGAAATTGTTTTGGTTAATCTCTCTGGAATCCAAATCGGCTGCTGTTCCTCCAGTGGAAAAACACAGACAGAGCCCCGAAACAGACTATCACTGGATCCGGACCTTTCCATTGTCCTGTTAGAATATCTTTCCAAAGTACCTTTGGCTTATGTACATTTTTTGGATACAAATGTCTTTCCGCAGCACTAAGACCTGATGAATCCAAATTTAAAAAGTTTAGAGTAAAAAGGGTTATTTTAAGTTTATCTTTGGGGGATATATACCCCTTTCCAATTCCCTCCTTTTGTTTTAATAAGTACATTTTAATAGTTTGATGAGCTCTTTCAACTATGCCTTGTCCTTGTGGATTGTATGGAATTCCTGTTATGTGAGTAATGCCAAATGATGAGCAAAATTGTTTAAAAGAGGTGGAAGTATAACCAGGACCATTGTCCGTTTTTAACTGTTTTGGAACGCCCACAGTGGGAAAATTTTGTAAGCAATGAGCTATAACATCTTTAGTTTTTTCTCCAGCATGAAGGGAGCCCATCAAAAATACAGAAGAAGTATCAACTGTAACATGTAAATATTTTAATTTTCCAAATTCTGGCAAGTGTGTGACGTCCATTTGGCAAATATGGTTAAGTATCAGTCCTCTAGGATTGACTCCAAGATTAACTTGTGGTAAAAATGTCACACAATTTTGACATTGTTTTATTATATGTCTGGCTTGTTCTTTAGTTATTTTAAAATGCTTTTGTAAAGTATTAGCATTGACATGGAACCTTTTATGAAAATTTATAGCTTCTTCTATTGTGGAGAAAATATGTATGTCATGTGTAGATTTATCTGCTAGTTCATTGCCCATACTAAGGGCTCCAGGCAATCCTGTATGTGCCCTGATATGTCCTATAAAGAATGGATCTTTTCTGTCCCAGATTAGACTTTGTATAGCGGAAAACAAAGAGAAAACAGTAGAAGAAGGTGAAATCCTACCAGCATCTTCAAGGGATACTATAGAATTAACTACATACTGACTATCAGAAAATAAATTAAATACAGAATCTTTAAACATCATAAAAGCTTGTAATACTGCATTAAGCTCTACCTTTTGAGCTGATTGTTTGGGTACTAAAAATGTAAAAGTTTGATCAGAAGTAACTACTGCTTCTGTACCATTGTTTGACCCATCAGTGAATATATTTGGAGCATTTATGATAGGGGTTTTTCTTGTCATTTTTGGAAGAAACTACAGGAGGCTTAGACCAAAAAGACAACAAAGGATTAGATGGTAAGTGATTATCAAATGAAACACTAGTTTTACACATGATTATTGCCCAAGTATTTAACTCATTAGCAAACTCATCAATTTGATCCATAGTATATGGAGTAATAATTTTATTGGGAGAAATCCCAAACACTCCCTTTGCTGCTTTTATTCCTTTGAGTATTAATTGTCCTACAGCCTCAGGATATCTAGTAAGAATAGTGTTAGGACAATAAGATAAATGTATCCACAATAATGGACCTTCTTGCCAAAATACTCCTGTAGGAATATTTTTGTTGGTAGTACAATAAATAATGAAGGCAAACTTATATCAATTCTATCCAAATGCATATTTTCCATATATGTTTCAATGATTTTTAATGCTCTTCTTGCTTCAGGCATTAATATGCGGGGTGAATTTGGATCTGATGGACCTTTTAGAATATCAAATAAAGGTCCCAACTCTCCTGTTGGTATGCCTAGATAAGGCCTTATCCAATTTATGTATCCCAATAACATTTGAAAGCCATTAAGTGATTTGAGTTGATCTATTCGTATTTGAATTTTTGGTGGACGGACCATGGTTGAGGATAATAGAACTCCTAAATAATTAATTGGAAGATTTAATTGTACTTTATCTATTGCTATCTCTAGATTATAATTTTTCAATAAGTTTGTAAGTGTGGCATAACATTCTAGCAATGTGGTTTTATCTTTATGTGCCAATAACACATCATCCATATAGTGAAATATTTGTAGTTCAGGATTTTGATTTCTAAGTGGCTGGATTGCTTTATTAACATAAATTTGACACATAGTTGGGCTGTTAGCCATCCCTTGAGGGAGTACTTTCCATTCATATCTCTGATCAGGACCTTCATGATTCAGTGCAGGGATAGTAAATGCAAAATGTGGACTATCGTCGGGATGAATTGGAATTGAAAGGAAACAATCTTTAATATCTATAGCTAAAACATGCCAGGTTTTTGGTAAAGCAGACAATTGGGGAATCCCTGATTGAACAGGTCCCATAATAACCATCTCATTATTAATGGCTCTTAAATCTTGTAATAATCTCCATTTACCAGATTTCTTTTTAATGACAAAAATGGGAGTATTATGGGGGGATACAAAAGGTTGTATATGTCCTTCCGCTAATTGTTGTCTGACCAAGTCATGGGCTATTTGTATCTTTTCTTTAGTCAGGGGCCACTGAGGAACCCACACTGGTCTTTCTGCTTTCCAAGTAATTTTGATTGTCTCAGTGGCCCTTTCTGAAAACTCAATCCATGTCTATTTATTTCTTGATCTATTTGAATAGGTGCTGTCATACCTTGTTCTTGTTCTCTTAATCTTTTTTCTTTCCTAAAGCCTTGTTTAGCCCTAGTAGTGGGCGCGTTAGGATTGATGTTATTTGTTAATGTCAATCCTAATTGATCTAGGACATCTCGTCCCCATAAATTTACGGGAAGATGATCCAATACATAGGGCTGTATAGTTTCTTCACATCCTTCAGGATCCCTCCAATCTAATACCATAGCACTTCTATGGGGATTTGTTGCCACTCCTAGGCCTCGAAGCGTTTGAGTGGCTTGTTGTAATGGCCAATGTTTTGGCCATTCTTGACGAGATATGATGCTTAGGTCAGCACCTGTGTCCAGCAGCCCATTAAAGTCATGTCCTTGAATATTTAATTTTAGCATTGGGTGAGAATCTAAATTTAAAGACAGCATAGCCCAATCTACACCTGTGGAGCCTAATCCCTTGGAACCTCTTTCTACATTACAACTGGAAAATTTATCATGCAGGCTGGGTATTATTAATAACTGTGGGCTGAGGATGTGGCCCAAGTGGTAGCGCGCTCGCCTGGTATGCGTGCGGCCCGGGTTCGATCCTCAGCACCACATACCAACAAAGATGTTGTATCTGCCGAGAACTAAAAAAAAATAAATATTAAAAATTCTCTCTCTCCTCTCTCACTCTTTCTTTAAAAAAAAAATAAATAACTGTGCTATTCTATCTCCTGGTGAAATTACTGGTATACCTCTTGGAGAACTAGCTATAATTTTTATTTCACCCTCATAATCGAGATCAATTACTCCAGGACTTATCATAAGTTCTTTTAGTGTAGAAGAACTGCATCCCAATAATAAGCCTACTGTTCCCTGGGGAAGAGGTCCTTTTATTCCTGTGGGAATAATTTGAACTCCCATCTCTGGAGTTAGTACTGCTCTGGCAGAGGCACAGATGTCCAACCCTGCACTCCCTCTAGTTTGTCTGATGAGGGATTTAATGGATAATGCGTCCTGGGCACTACCTTGATGGTGCTGCTGGGTTCCTCCATTGCCCCGTATATTTGTGGTTTTGGGCCCTGGGGCATTGGGCCCTCTAGTCCGTTTTTTGGCAATGGAGCCTGATACCTTTCTCCATGATATTGTGGGTAAACACTTGGTCCTTGTCCATTTTTTGATAACGGAATACCCTCTATGGTGGTTTGAGAACGGCATTCATTAGCCCAATGTTTCCCTCTATGGCATCGTGGTCAAATACCCGGTATTCTATTCCTTTGATACCTAGTTTTGTTAAACCCTCCTCTTATGGGACAACTCCTTTTGAAATGTCCTGTTTGATTACAATTATAGTATGGTTTTGGCCTAGCATCTAAAGCCTGTTGTACTGCTGCTTAGACTTGCCCTTGTTCATTAATGTCTCTACATAATTTAATATATGTGTTTAAATCTTCATGTCTCCATGGTCTAATGATCTCTCTGCAGCAACGATTTGCTTGGTCAAAAGCCAGTTGTTTTATAAATGGCATTGCCTGTTCGGTATTTCCAAATATTCTAGAGGCTGTCTGAATAAGCCTATCTACAAATTCAGTGTAAGGTTCATTAGTTCCTTGTATTACCTTAGATAATTGACCTTGTAAATCTCCATGCCCCTGTAAAGTTTTCCATGCCCTAACTGCATCTACAGCAATTTGTGTGTATACGCCAGGGTCATATTCAATTTGCTGTCTTTGACCCTCATAAGGTCCCTTTCCTAATAACATATCTAGATTTCTTTGAGGGTAACCGGCTTCTGCATTTTGCCTAGCTGTCTCCATGCAAAATTCCTCATTGGCAACCTTCCATAACAAATATTGTCCTCCATTTAGCACAGATCGACACATGTTAGCCCAATCTGCTGGTGTCATGTCCAAGTTGGTAACAGATTCGACCATGCTTACTGTGAAGGGAGCTTGCGGCCCATAAGTTGTTACAGCCTCCTTTAATTGCTTTACTGTTTTGAAATCTAAAGCACGGTGAATTTGTTGCCCTCCTGCCTGCTCAAGTACAGGGCATGCTAATCTTTGGGGTCCTGCCTCAGAATTCCGTCCATCAACTATGGGAGTTGAGAGCCGCTCAGCTGTAGATGGAGCTGTTGGTTGAATTACACCCTCTGGTGATAGAACGGAGTTAGTAGCAGCCTCTTGTTGTAATTCTACACCTGATGGCTGTTTTTCCTCTAAGCTTTCTTTCTTTATATTTTCCTCTGTCTGACTAGCTTGAGAGACCTTCTCTTTTGCTTGACCTAGCGTTTTTTCTACCATAGTTGGGACCTCTAACAATTTACTTAACAGTTTTTCAGTTTGTTTTTTACTAGATTCTAATCTACTATAAAGATAATGTAACCCAATAAGATAGAATAAAACAAAGCCGAAGCAGAATGAAACAAAAATGGAGCAGAGAATGGTTATATCAATTTTCTCTTTCTCAGGGCCGAATAACTTCAAACCTTGAGCCAACCATTTTTCCCAGTTCGCCTGAGAAAATTCTAGGGCTAGGGAGCTTGAAATAAAAACAAAATACATCAAAACAAGAACACATTGTTTTTTGAAATGGTCACCCATTCTGTTGCCTTCCCCCAGGGGCAAGCAATTTTACTCACCTCTAAGCTTCAGGCGTTCCCCATCCGGGCCACCAATTGCCGCAGTCTGGCTAGGCACAGAATCACGAGCCACTCAAGCAGGAACAAAACTTTATTTTTGAAAAAGCCGCCAATACTCCGTATGCGCCGGCAAGCCAAAAACCAGTCCACCCACGCGCACGTCTACCGGAACCAGGGGGCCCGGGCCTCCCCCGGAATTCCCTCCTACTATCCTTCCCCAACCAATGGGAACTCTCCAGGAGTCCCGTAACATGAGTCCCGTAGCAGGCCAAGGTGAACAGCAGGAGTCCAATTTCCATATGAATGTAAATCTTAACATAATCATATCATCTCAATGGCTAGCTGGTGTCACCTTACAACTGAAAGTGCCAGGCATCTTATTATTTGCTTGTGGCTCCTAGCAAAAGGGAGATCCATTACCACAGCAGCCAGGGTGGAGGGGACTTGCCCCTCCAGATGAGAGACCCATCCAACCTGGATTCAAGGGAAAGCTAGTAAACCACTGCATCCAGGGTACCAGGGACTTGCCCCTCCAAGCAGGAGACCCCTCCCACCTTGGTGTCTGGGAGAGCTGGTACAATCTCTCAGCCAGGTAGAGGGAAGTCACACCTCTAGGCAGGAGATCCCTACCACCTGGGTGTCAGGAGAAGCTACTTAACTGCTGCAGCCAGAGTAGAGTGGACTCCTCCCTCCAGGGGGAAGACCCCTCCCACCTGGGTGTCAGGTGAGCTCATATACCCCAGTAGCCAGGGTAGGGGCAGATTGAGCTTCCAGGCAAGAGACACCTACCACTTGGTAATGGGGGTAAATCCTGTACTGCCTTAGCCCAAGTAGAGGGAACTCACCCCCTCCAGTCAGGTGACCCCATAACCTGGGTGTTGGGCAAACTCTTATACTACCAGAGCCAGGGGAGAGGGGACTCAACCCTCCAGGTGAAATATCCCTTCCACCTGGTTGTCAGGGCAGTTTATATACTCCCACAAGCAGGGTAGAGGGGACTTGCTACTGGAGGCAGGAGACCCCTCCCACCTGGGTAGGGTGGACCTCCTATGCCACTGCAGCCAGGGTAAAGGGGACTTGCCTCTCCAGGCCAGAGTCCCACCCAAATGGGTGTCAGGGGGAAATAATTTTCCCCAGGAGGAAGGTTAGAGGAGACTCTCCGCTTCAGGCAAGAGACCCATCCATCCTGGGTGTCAGGGAAGCTAGTGAACCACTACAGCCAGGGTAGAGAGGATGCACCCCTTAAGGCACGAGATCCCTCACATCTGGGTATGGGGGGAGCTGATATACCACAGCAGTCAGAATAGAGGGTACTGGTCCCTCCAAGCAAGCAGATCCCTCCCACCTGGGTGGCTGGAAGAGTTGGTTCACCCCCTCAGCCAGGACAGAGGGAAAGTCATCCCTCTAGGCAGCAGACTCCTCCCACCTGTGTGTCAGGGGAAGTTCCTTAACCACTGCAGCCAGGTGGAATATCCCTCCCACCCAGGTATCAGGTGGAGCTCATATACCCCATCAGCCAGGGTAGAGGTAACTCACACCTCCAGGGGAGAAACACCTCCCATCAGGGTTTGGGAGTAACTCCTATACCCCCTTAGCCCAGGTAGAGGGGAATTGCCCCTCCAGTCAGAAGACCCCTCCCACATGGGTGTCTGACAAGGGGGGATTATATACAGCTGCAGATGGGGTAGCAGCGACTCGCCCTCTAGGCGGGAGACCCCTCCCTATTGAGAGTAGGAGGGGGGCTCTAATATCACCCTCAGCCAGGTTTGAGGGGACTCGCCCCTTATGGCTGGAGACCCTACCACTTGTGTGTCAGGGGAAGCTCTTATACCACTGTAGCCAGGGTAGAGGGTACTTTCCCCTTCAGGAAGGAGACCCCTCCCATTTGGGTGTTGGGGGCAGTTCCTATACCACCACAACAAGGGAAGAGGGGACTCACTACTCCAGGCAGGATACCCCTCCCACCTGGGTTTGGGGGAGCTCCTATACCGCTGCAGGCCAGTAGAAGGACTGGCCACTCCAGTAGAGAGACACCTCCCACATGGGTGTCTGGTGAGGGGTGGTTCCAATACAGCTGCAGCTGTGGTAGCAGTGACTCGCCCCTCCATGTGGGAGATCCCTCTCTACTAAGGGTAGGAGGGGGCTCTTATACCCCTGCAGCCCAAGGTTCAGAGGACTGGTCACTTCAGGCATGAGATTCTCCCACTTGGGTGTCAGGGGAACTTGTAAACCACCTTAGCAAGGGTAGAGGAGACTCGCACATCCAGGCTGGATGCCCCTCCATCCTGGCTGTCAGCGGGAGCTCTTATACCACCATAGCCAGGGAAGAAATTACTTGCCCCTCCTGGCGTGAGATGCCTCCAACCAGCGTGTCATGGGGAGCTCATGTACCTCCACAGCCAGGATAGAGGGGACTAGCCCTGTCAGTCAAGAGAACCCTCCCACCTGGGTGTCAGGGGGAGCTCTTTTACCACCGCAGCCATGGTAGAGGTTACTTTCACCTTCAGGTGCGAGAACTTTCCTACGTGGGTGTAAGGGGGTGTTCCTATACCGCCAGAGCCAGGGAAGAGGGGACACGCCCCTCCAGGTGGGAGACCTTTCCAACTTGGCTGTCAGCAGGAGCTAATATACCAACACAGCTAGGGTAGAAAGTACTTGCCCTGATTGGCAGGAGAGCCTCCCACCAGCGTGTCAGTGAGAGCTCATATACCTCCACAGCCATGATTAAACTGGACTCACCCCTACACGCGGGAGACCCCTCCCACCTGTGTGTCTGGGGGAGCTCTTATTCATCAGCATCAAGGGTAGAGGGGACTTGCCCCTCCAATCAGGAGACCCCTCCCACCTTTGTGTCAAGGGAGGCTTGATTACTGAAGCAGCCAGGGTAGAAGGGGACTCATCCCTACAGGTGGAGACCGCTCTCACCTGAGTGTTGGGGGGAGCTTCTATACTGCCATAGCCAGGGTAGAGAGAACATGCTCCTGCAAGTGGAAGACCCCTCTGACCTGGGTGTACTGGGACCCCTTATAAGGCTAGAGCTAAAGTAGAAGGGACTTGCCCTTCCAGGCAGGATATCCTTCCCACCTGGGTGTCAGGGTAGCTTGTATACCGCCAAAGCCTGGTTAGAGGGACTCACCCGAACATGTGGAAGACCATTCCACCTGTGTGTAGTGCGGTGATTGTATACCGTCTTAGCCAGGGTAGAGAAGACTGGTCTCTCCAAGCGAGAGACACCTCCCACCTGGGTGTCTGGAAGAGCTCATATACCCCTGCAGTCTGTGTAGAGAGGACTCGCCCCTCCAGTCGGGGCACTCCATAACCTGGGTGTCCGGGGGAGCTCCTTAAGTGCCAGAGAAAGAGGAGATGGTATTCCACCCTCAAGGTGGAAGATCTCTTCCACCTGGTTGTCAGGGGAGTTCATAATACTGCCACACGCAGGGTAGAGGGGACTCGCCACTCCACTCGAGGCAGGAGACCCTTCCCACCTGGGTGTAGGTGGGAGCTCCTATACCACTGCAGCCAGGATAGAGAGGACTCACTTCTCCAGTCCAGAGACCCTCTCACCTGGGTGTCAGGGGGAGATCCTTTACTGCAGCTGCCAGGATACAGGGGACTCGCCCTTCTAGGCATCCAACATGGGTTTCAGGAAAAGCTAGTATACCACTGCAGCCACTGTAGTGGGGACTGCCCCCTTCAGGAGGGAGACACCTCCCATCATGATATGGGGAGAGCTCCTATACCACAGAAGCCAGAATAGAGGGGACTCACTCCTCCAAGTAGGAGACCCCTCGCTCCTGGTTGTCTGGGAAGTCACCCCTCTAGGCAGGAGACCCTTTCAACCTGAGTGTCAGGGGGAGCTCCTTAACCACTGTAGCCAGAGTAGAGGGGACTCGCCCCTCCCAGCAGAAGACCCCGCCCACCTGGGAGTCAAGGGGAGGTCATATACCCCAGCAGCCAGGGTAGAGGCAACACACACCTCAAAGCAAGAGACACCTCCCACCTGGGTATGGGGGTAACTCCTATACCGCCTTAACATGGGTAGAGGGGACACACCCCTTCAGGCGGGAAACCCCTCCCATCTTGGTTTGCAGGGGGGAGCTCATATATCACAGTAGCAAAAATAGAGGGGACTCACCCCTCTAAGAAAGAGACCCCTCCAACTTTGTGTCTGGGAGAGCTGGTAAACCCCTGCAGACAGGGTAGATGGAAGTCACCCTTCTAGCCAGGATACCCCATCCACCTGGGTGTCAGGAGAAGCTCCTTAACCACTGTAGCCATGGTACAGTGGCCTTGCCCACCCAGGCAGAATACCCCGCCCATCTGGGTGTCAGGTAGAGCTCATATACTCCAGCAGCCAGGGTAGAGGCAACTCACCTTCAGACGAGAAACACCTCCCACCTGGGAATGAGAGTAATTACTATACTACCTTACCAAGGGGAGAGGGAACTCGACCCTGCAGGTAGAAGATCCCTTCCACCTGGTTGTCAGGGGAGTTCATATACTACCACAGGCAGGGTAAGGGGACTCTCAAATTGAGGCTGACGACCCAACCCACCTGGGTGTAGGGGAACTCCTATACTCTCCAATCCAGAGACCCTAACACTTGGGTGTCAGGGGAAGATCCTTTACCGCCACAGTCAGGGTAGAGGGGACTCATCCCTCCAGGAGAAAGACCCATCAACCTGGATTTCAAGGAAAACTAGTAACCACTGCAGCCAGGGTAGAGGGGACTCGCCCCTTAAGGCGGGTATGGGGAATGGAGCTCCTATACTATAGCAGCCAGAATAGAGGAGACTCGCCTCTTCAAGCAGGAGACTCCTCCCACCTGGGTGTCTGGGAGAGCTGCTAAACTCCCTCAGCCAGGTTAGAGGGGAGTTACTGCTCTAAGCGGGACATCCCTTCAACCTGGGTGTCAGGGGGAGTTCCTATACTGTTGTAGCTAGGGCCAGGGTAGAGCTGACTTGCCCTTTCATTCGGTAGCTCCCTCCCACGTGGGTGTCTGCGTGAGCTCCTATTCTTATGCAGCAAGGGTAGAAGGGACTCGCCCCTCCAATCGGGAGACCCCTCCCACCTGGGTGTCCAGGGAGGTTTGATTTACTGAAGCAGCCAGGGTACAGGGGACTCGCCCACAGAGGCGGGAGACTCCTCCCACATGGGTATATGAGGGGAAAACCTATACTGCTCTAGCCAGAGTAGAGGGGACTTCACCCCTAAAGACGTGAGACCACTCCCATCTGTGTTTCAGGTGTAGATCTCATTCCGTTCCAGCCAAGGTAGAGGGGACTCGCCTCTCCAGGAGAGAGACCCCTTCCACCTGGGTTTCCTGGGGAGCTCCTACCCCCAAAGCCAGGGTAGAGGGGACTTGCCTTTCCAGTAGAAAGACCCCGAACACCTGGGTGTCTGGGTTAGCTCCTATACCTCCGAGGGAAAGATAGAGGGGCTCGCCCCTCAAATTGGGAGACTTTCCCTCCTGGGTGTCTGGGGGAGCTTTAATACTGCAGCAGCCAGTGTAGAGGGGACCCGCACCTACAGGCCGGAGACTCCTCCTACATGGGAGTGTGGGGGAGATCCTATAGTGCCACAGTCAGGGTAGAGAAAATAAGCTCCTGCAGGTGGAAACCTCTCCCACCTGGCTGTACTGGGATCTCTTATATGGCATGAGCTAATGTAGAGAGGACTTGCCCTTCCAGGTGGGATACCCCTGCCATCTGGTTGTTGGGGAGCTTGTATACCTCTAAAGCCAGAGGTGCCTCGCTGATCCACTGGAAAGACCACTCCCACCTGTGTGTAGCGGGGGCCCTTGTATACCGCCTGAATTAGGTAGAAAAGATTTTACCGTCCATGCAGGAGACCCCTCCCACCTGGGTGTCTGGGAGAGTATATACTGTCACAGCCAGGGTAGGGGGGACTCATTCCTCCAGGTGGAAGACCCCTCCTACCTGGGTGTCAAGGTGAGCTTGTGAACTCCTGCAGCTAGTGTAGAGCAGATTCGCCGCTCCAGTTGGGAGACCCCATAACCTGGGTGTCTGGGGGAGCTCCTATATGCCAGAGCCAGGGGAGAGGTTATTCGGCCCTCCATGCTGAAGATACCTTCCACCTGGTTGTCAGGGGTGTACATATACTGCCACAGGGAGGGTAGAGGGAACTCCCACTGGAGGCGGGAGATCCCTCCAACCTGGATGTAGGGGGGACCTCCTATACCACTGCATCTAGGGTAGAGGGGACTTGCCTCTCCAGGCTGGAGATCCTACCACCTTGGTGTCAGGGGGAGATACTTTACCACCACAGCCAGGGTAGATGGGACTCACCCCTCCAAGTGAGAGACCCATCCAACCTGGGTGTCAGGGAAAGCTAGTAAACCACTGTAGCCAGGACAGAGGGGACTTGCCCCTTCAGGTGGAAGACTCCTCCCATCTGGTTAAGGGGGAGGGGAGCTCATATACCACAGCATCCAGAATAGAGGGAACTCGTCCCTCCAAGCAGGAAACCCCTTCCACCTGGGTGTCTGGGAGAGCTGGTACATCCCCTCAGGCTGAGTAGAGGGAATTCACCCCTCTCCGCAAAAGACCCCTTCCACCTGTGTGTCAGGGTAAGCTCCTTAAATGCTGTAGCCAGTGTAGAGTGAACTCGCCCTTCCAGGCAGAAAAGCCCTCCCACCTGGGTGTCAGGTGGAGGTCATATACCCTAGCAGCCAAGATAGAAGCAACTCCCATTTCCAGGTGAGAAACACCTCCCACCTGGGAAATGGAGAAACACCTAGACCCACTTAGCCAGGGTAGAAGGGATTCGTATGTCTAGGTGGAGACCCCTTCCACAGGGTGTCAGGGGGAGCTCATATACAGCCACAGCCAGGATAGAGGGGACTCGCTCCTCCATGTAGGAGACTCCCTTCCACCTGGTGTCTGGGGGAGCTTTTATACCTCTGAAGCCAGGGTAGAGAGGCCTCGCTGCTCCAGTCGGGAAAACCTTCACACTGTGTCAGGGGGATCTCTTATACAGCCATAGCCAGTGTAGAGGGAACTTGTCCCTCCAGGCGGGAGATTCCCCCCACCTGGGTCTGTGAGGTGAGATCCTATAAGGCCACAGCAAGGATAGAGGGGACTCGCTCCTCCAGGAGCTAGACCCCGCCCACCTGGGTGTCAGGGGGATTTTCTACACTGCTGCAGCCAGGGTAGAGCGGACCTGCCCTTCCAGTCGGGACACCCCTCTCACCTTGGTGTCTGGGTGAGCTCCTGTACTCCGCAGCAAGGATAAAGGGGATTCTCCTCTCCAACTGGGAGATCCTTCCCACCTTGGTGTCTGGGGGAGCTTGTTTACTGCATCATCCAGTGTAGAGAGGATTCACCCCTGAATGCGGAAGACCCCTCCCACTTGGCTGTACTGGGACCTCTTTTATGGCCAGAGCTAAAGTAGAGGGGACTCGCCCTTCCAGGCAAGATACCCTTTTTACTTGGGTGTCGGGGGAGCTTGTGTACCACCAAAGCCAGGGTAGAGGGGACTCTCCTGTTCATGTGGAAGACCACTTCCACCTGTGCCTAGGCGGCGCTTTTATACCACCTTTGCTAAGATAGAGAAAACTTGCCCCTCCAGGCAGAAGATCCCTCCCACCTGAGTGTCTGGGAGAGCTTGCATAACACCACAGCCAGGATAGGGGTGATCATTGTTCCAGGGGGAGACTCCACCCACCTGATGTCAGGGGGAGCTCCTATATCCCCGCAGCCAGTGTAGAGTGGTCTCCCCTCTCCAGTCGGGAGACCCCATAACCTAGGTGTCGGGGGGAGCTCTTATACCGCCAGAACCAGGGGAGAGGGTACTCGACCCTCCAGGTGGAAGATCCCTTCCAGGTGGTTGTCAGAGGTGTACATATATTGTAGGAGGCAGGGTACAGGGGACTCCTACTGGAGCAGGAGACCCCTCCCATATGGGTGTACGGAGGAGGTCCTATACACTACAGCTAGGGTGGAGGGGACTTGCCTCTCCAGATGAGAGACACATCCAACCTGGATTTCATAGAAAGCTATTAAACCACTGCAGCCAGTGTACAGGGGACTCGCCCCTTCAGTCGGGAGACTCCTCCTATCTGGGTTTGTGGGGGAGCTCCTATACCACAGAAACCAGAATAGAGGGGACTTGCCCCTCCAAGCAGGAAACCCTTCCCAACTGGGTGTCTGGGAGAGCTGGCACACACCCAAGGCTAGGGTAGAGGGAATTCATCCCTGTAGGCAGGAAACCCCTCCAAACTGGGTGTAGGGGCGAGCTCCTTTACCACTGCAGACAGGGTAGAGAGGACTCACCCCCTCAGGCAATAGACACCTCCCACCTGTGTATGTGGGGGCAGAGAATGTTGTATATCACAGAAGCCAGAATAGAGGGGACTCGCCCCTCCAGGAAGGAGATCCCTCACACCTGGGTTTCTCGGGTAGCTGGTACACCCCCTCAGCCAGTGTAGAGGGCACTCATTGCTCCAGGTGGAGGAACCTTCCCACTTAGGTGGTAGCCGAGCTCCTATACCTCTGCTGCCAGGGAGAGGTGACTTACCCCTCCAGGCAGGAGACCCATCCCACCTGTGCGTCCAGAGGAACTTGAATACTGCAGCAGACAGGGTTTACAGGACTTACACTTCCAGTCAAGAGACCCCTCTAAACTAGGTGATGGGAGGAGTTCATATACCACCCCAGCCAGAAGAGAGGGTACTCGCCCCTCCAAGCTAGAGATAGCTCCCACCTGAATGACTGGAGGAGCTTATACACTGCCAAAGCCAGGGTAGAGGGGAATCACCACTTTAGGTGGGAGACCCTTCCCATCAGGGTGTCAAAGGGAGCTCCTATACTGCTGCTGTCAGGGTAGAGTGGACTCGCTCGGAAGAACTCTCCCACGTGGGTGTCTTTTGGAGCTTATGTACAGCTTGAGCCATGGTAGACCCCTCCAGGCAAGGGACACCTCCCCCTTGGGTGTCAAGGGAGCTCATATACCCCAGCAGCTATGGTAGAGGCGAGACACTCATCCATATGGCAGACCCATCCCACCTGGGAATCCCACCTGGGAATCAGAGGGAACTGGTGTACCACTGCAGCCAGGGTAGAGGGGACAGGACTATCCAGGTGGGAGAACCCTCCCACCTGGGTGTCCTGGGGTGGGGGCTCATATACTGCTCAACCCAGTGTAGCAGGGATTTGCCCCTCCATGGGGGAGACACCACCCACCTGGATTCGGGGAGAGCTCCTATATCTTTGCAGCCAGGGTAGAGGTGAATTGCCCCGAAAGGCTAGAGACCCCTCCCACCAGGGTGTTGAGGGAAGCTTCTATACTACCAGAACTAGGGTAGAGGTGTTCACCACTGCAGGCGGGAGACACCTCCCACCTTGGTGTCCAAGGAGCTCTTGTAGGGCAGCAGCCAATGTAGACGGGACTCCCCTAGCCAGGTGGGAGACCCCTCCCACCTGGATGTCAGGGGGATCTTGTATACCACCACAGCCAGGCTAGAGGGGACTTGCCCCTCCATGTGGGAGGCTCCAGTGTCCAGTGGAGTTCCTCTACTGCTGCAGCCACCAATGAGGGGACTCGCCTGTCCAGGCGGAAGACCCCTCCCAGCTAGGTATAGGGGGAAGCTTGAATTCGGCCAAACCAGGGTAGAGGGGAGTCACCCCTCCAGTGAAGTTACCCATCCCACCTGGGTGTCAGAGGGAGCTCATATAACACCACAGCCAGGGGAGAGGGGACTTGCCCCTCTAACGGGACACCCCTCCCACCTGGGTGTCCTGGGGAGCTCATATACTGCCATAGACAGGGTAGAGGGGACACGCCCCTCCAGTCAGGAAATCCCTCCCACCTGGATGTCCAGTGGGAGCTTGTACACCACTGCAGCCAAAGTAGAGTGGACTTACCCCTCCAGGCGGGAGACCCTTCCCTGGTGTCTGATGGAGCTCTTATACTGGGTGTCAGATGGAGCTCTTATACTGACAAAGCCATGGTAGAGGGGACTCTCCCATACAGGCGGAAGACCTCTTCCACCTGGGTGTCCTGGGGAGCTTCTATACCGCTGAAGCAAGGATACTGGAGACTCGCCCTTCCAGGCAGGAAAACCCTCCCACCTGAGTGTCAGGAGGAGTTCTTATATCGCCAAAGCCTGGATAGAGGAGAGTAGCCCCTCCAGGTGGGATACCCTCCCACATGGTTATACGGGGGGGAGCTCCTATACAGTTGCAGCGAAGGTAAAAGGGACTCGCCCCTCCAGAAGAGACACCCACCTGGATGTGGGGGGAGGGGAGCTCCTATACACACACAGCCAGGGTAGAGGTGACTCACCAGTCTAGGCGGGAGACCCCTTTCACCTGGGAGTCAGAGGGGGGTTGAATACCATGGCTGCCAGAGTATCAGGGACTCTCCCCTCCAGAGAGAGACCTTTCCCCTCCTGAGTATCTGTGGAAGCTCATACACTGCAGCATCCAGGGTACAGGGGACTCATCACAGAAGGCAGGAGACCCCTCCCACATGCATGTTAGGGGAAGCTTGTATACTGCTGCATCCAGGGTAGAGCATACTCGCCCCTCCATGTGGAAGACCTCTTTCACATGGGTGTCATGAGGAGCTCATATACCACCAAAGCCAAGGTAGAGAGAACTATCCCCTCCAGGTGAGGGACACCTCCCACCTGGGAGTCATGGGAGCTCATATACCCCAGCAGCCATGATAGAGGCAACTCGCCTCTCCAAGCGGGAGACCCCTCCCACCTGTGTTGTGTGTGTTCGGGCTCCTATACTGTAGCAGAGACTCACCCCTCCAGGGGAGACACACCTCCCACCTCTGTGTTGGGGGAGCTTCTGTACCTCCGCATTCAGGGTAGAGGGGAACATGCCCCTCGAGTCAGGAGACCCCTCCCACCTGGTTGACAAGTGGAACTCCAATACCACCGCAGCCAGGGTAGAGGAAACTGGTCACTATAGGCGGGAGACCCCTTCCACCAGTGTTTTTTGTGGGAGCTCCAATACTGCTGCAGCCAGGGTAGAGGGTGCTCGAACATCCAGTCAAGAGAACCCTCTAACCTGTGTGTCAGGGAATCTCCTATACTGGGCAATCAGTGTAACGGAGACTCGACCATTCAGGGAAAGACCCCTCCCACCTGTGCTTTGGGGTGAGGAGAGCTTGTATACAGCCTTAGCCGGGGTAGAAGGGAGTTGTTGATTCCAGGCCAGAGACCCCTCTCTCCTGGGTATTAGGGGAGCTTGTATCCTGCCACACCAGGGGAGAGGGGACTCGCTACTCCAGGTGGGAGACCCCTCCCACCTGGGTGTTGGGGAAGCTTGAATACTGTCACAGCCAGGGTAGAGGATACTTGCCCCTTTAGTCAAGAGACCCCTCTAACCTGAGAGTAGGGGGCAGGTCCTATACCGACTCAGCCACAATAGAGGGGACTCTCCCCTCCATGTGGGAGACCTCTCCCACCTGGGTATCTGAGGGAGCTCACACACAGCCACAGCCATGGTAGACGGGGCTCACAACTGAAGGCAGGAGACTCCTCTCACCTGGGTGTCAGGGGAAGATTTTTATATTGCTGAAGACAGGGTAGAGAATACTTGCCCCTCCAGGCAGAAGACCCCTTTCACATGGGTGTCTGGTGGAGCTCTTATACCTCTTATACCTCTTATACCTCTGCAGCCACGGTATAGGGGACTTGCACCTTCCAGGGGAGGGGACCCCATCCCAACTGGGTGTCATGGGAACTCATATACGCCAGCAGCCATGGTAGAGACGATTTGCCCCTCCTGGCAGAGGACCCATCCCACCTGGGAATCCACGGGAACTTGTATACCACTGCAGCCAGGGTCCTCCAGGCTGGAGACCCCTCCCACCTGCATTTTGGTGGAGTGGGACTCGTATACCCCCACAGCTAAGGTAGCAGGGACTCGCCATTCAAGGGGAGACACCCCTCTTACCTGGTTTTTGGGAGAGCTTCTATACCTCTGTATCCAGTGTACAGGGCACTCACCTCTCCAGTTGGAGACCCTTCCTATCTGATTGTGGAGGGAGCTCGAATACTGCTGCAGCCGGGTAGACGGGACTTGCCCCTAGAGGTGGCAGACCCCTTTCACCAGGGTGTTTGGGAGAACTACTATACTTTCACAGCTAGGGTACAGGAGTTAGTCCCTGCAGGTGGGAGACTCTACCCCCTGGGTTTCCAGAGATCTCTTATAGGACACCAGCAAAAGTAGATGGGACATTTCCCTCCAGGTGGGAGACGGCTCCCACCTGTATGTCAGGGGGAAGTCCTATATGGCCTTAGCCAGGGTAGAGGGAAATTGCCCCTCCATGCGGAAGACACTTCCCACCTGTGTGTCTGGGGGAGCTTGTATAATGCTGAAGCCAGGGTACAGGAGACATGTTTCTCCAGGTGGGAGACCCCTCCCACCTGGTTGTCAGGGAGGAGCTTGAATACCACTGCAGTCAGGGAGACCCCTCCCACCAGGGTGTCCAGGGAGATTTTATATGCCACCACTCAAAGTAGAGGAGACTCGCCCCTCAAGGCAAGAGACCCCTCCCACCTGTGTGTCAGCGGGAGCTCACATACAGCCAAAGGCTGGGTTAGGGGATTTGCCCCTGCAGTTGGGGGACCCCTCTCACCTCAGTGTCCTGGGAGATTTTATATGGCACCAGCCAAAGAGGAGGAGAATCGCCCCACCAGGTGGGATACCCCTTCCAACAGGTGTCACGGGGAGCACATATAGTGCAGCAGCCAGTGTAGAGGACACTCGCCCCTCCAGGCTGGAGTCCCCTCGCAGCTGGATGTGTGTGAGGACTCATATATCACTCCAGCCAGGGTAGTGGGAACTAGCCCCTCCATGCAGGAGACCCATCCCACCTGGGTGTAGTGGGTAACATGTATACCACATTAACCCCTTTAGAAGGGACTCGCCCCTCCAGGCTGGGGACCCCTCCCATATTTGTGTCTGGGCGAGCATGTATTCTTCTGCAGCAAGTGTAGAGGGACTCACCCCTCCAGGAGGGAGAACCCTCTCACCTGGGTGTTGGAGAAGCTCTTATACCTCTGCAGCCATTGTAGAGGGGACTTGCTCCTCCAGGCGAAAGATCTCTCCCACATTGGTGACAGGGCAAGCTTGTATTTCACCTTAGCCAGTGGGAGACCACTCCCAACTGGGTGTTTGTGTTTGTGGGCTGGTACACAACTGCAGCTAGGTAGAAGGGACTTGCCCCTCCAGGTGGGAGAACACTTTCACCTGGGTGTATGGAGAAGCTTGTATTCCTCTGAAGACAGGGTAGAGGGGACTTGCACCTCAAGTTGGGAGACCCCTCCCTCCTGTGTTTGGAGGAGCTTTTATACTGCCAGGATGGAGGGGAATTGCCACTCCAGGCATGAGACCCTCCCATCTGGGTATTGAAGGGGGAGCTTGTGTACCACTGAAGCCAGGATAGCAGGGACTCACCCCACTGGGCGGGAGACCCCTCAAACCTGATTGTCAGGGAAGCTCATATGCCGCCTCAGGCAGGGTAGAGGGGATTCTCCACTCCAGAAGGGAGACACCCACCAGTGTATACAGGGGAGCTTTTATACTGTCGCAGCCAGAGTAGAGGGGAATCGCCCTTCCAATCAAGTGACACCTCCCACCTGGGTGTCAGGGGGAGCTCATATACTGCTACAGCCAGGAGAGTAGAGACTCGCCCCCACAGGCAGGAGACCTCTCCCACCTCGGTGTCTGGCAGAGACCCTATATCTCTGCAGCCAGGGTAGAGGGGTCCCGACCCTCCTCTCGGGTGACCGCTCCAACATGAGTGTTAGGGGAAGCTCAAATAACTCTGCTGTCAGGGTATAGGGGACTCGCCCTACAGGAGGGAGACCCCTCCCACCTGGGTGTGTGTGTGGGGGCTCCTATATTGCCGCTGCCAGTTTAGAGGGTTTCGCCTCTTTAGGTGGGAGACCTCACCATCCTGGGTGTTCCTGGAGCTCTTATAGAGCACCAGCCAGGGTAGAAGGGGCTCATGACTCCAGCAGCAGACCCCTCTCACCTGAGTGTAGGGGGGTCTTGCATACCACTTTAGCCAGGGTAAAGGTGACTTGCCCCTCCAGGCGAAAGTCCCATCCCACTTGGTTGTCTGGGAGAGCATGTACACAGCAGCAGCCATAGTAGAGGGGAGTCTCCCTTCCAGCTGGGACACCACAATCACTGGAGTGTCAGGGGAGCTCGTTTATCGCCATAGCCAGGGTAGATTGGATTCACCATTCCAAGTGAGAGACCTCTTCTACCTAGGTGTAGGATGGGGGGGGCTTGTATCCTGCCCAAGCCAGGGTAGAAGGGACTCGCCCACCATGAGGAACACCTCTCCAACTTGGGTGTCTGGGGGTAGCTTGTACACCCCCAAATCCAGGGTAGAGTGAACTCGCCCCTCCAGTCAGGAGACTCTTCACACCTGGGTTTCTAGGGGGAGCTCTTACACTGCTGAAGCCAACATAGAGTGGACTGGCCCCTCCAGGTGGGAGACTCAAACCCACCTGGGTGTTGCCGGGAACTTGTATACCACTTTACTCAGGGTATAGCCGACTTGCCAGATCCCTCCCACCTGGGCGTCAAGGAAAGCTCATATACTGCCCTAGCCATGGCAGGAGACCCCTCCTACCTGGGTGTGCTGAGAAGCTCCAATACTGCTGCAGCAGGGTAGACGGGATTCTAGCCTCCTGGCAGGAGACTCCTACCAATTGGGTGTCAGGGGTGCTCCTATACCACCGCAGCCAGGGTATAGGGGACTTGCCCCTCCAGGCGGGAGACACATGTCACCAGTTTTTCAGGGGAAGCTCTTATACCACTGCAGCCAGGATAGATGGGACTTTCTCCTCCAGATGGGAGACCCCGCCAATCTAGGTGTCGGTTGGGGGTTCTGGTATACCTCCGCAGCCAGGGTAGAGGGGACTCACCCTTCCAGGCCAGAGACCCTACCATCTGGGTGTCAGGGGGAGCTCTTTTACTGCCATAGCCAGTGTAGAGAGAACTCATGCCTTCAGGTGGGCGACCCCTCCCACCTGGCTGTCAGGGATAGATAGAATACCACTTCATCCAGGGAAAAGGGGATTTGCCCCTTCAGTCGGGAGACCCCTTCCACCTGCATGTCACAGGAAGCTTGTAGACCACCTTATCCAGGGTAGAGGTAAATTTGCACCTCCAGGTGGGAGATCCCTTCCTCCTGGGTGTACTGGAGCATGTATACTGCATTAGCCAGGGTGGAGGGTACTAGCTCCTCCAGGCAGGAGACCCTTCCTGTCTTGCTATGGGAGGGGAGCTCATATACTGCTGCAGCAAGAAGAGAGGGGACTTGCTTCACTAGGCGGGAGACCTCTAAACCTTGGTTGTCAGGGGAGCTCATATACCACAGAGGCAAAAAAAGCCGACTCGCAACTCCTGGCGGGAGAACCCTCCCACCTGTGAGTGTGGGGGAGAGCTCTTATACCACTAACTCCAGGGTAGTGTGGACTTGCCTCTCCAGAAAGGAAACCCCTCCAACCTGGGTGTCATGGGGAGCCTGTATACAACCTTAGCCAGGGTAGAGAGGACTCGACACACTAGGCGGGAGACCCCTCCCACCAGGGTGTCAGGGTGAAGTTCCTATGCCTTCGAAGCCAGGGTATATGGTATATGCCACTCCCAGCGGGAGATCCATCCCACCAGGGTGTTAAAGGGAGCTCTTATATAGCTGCAGCCATGGTACAGCGACTCGCCCCTCCAAGCTGGAGATGCCTCCCTTCTAGGTATGGAGGAAGCTAGTATAACCCCACAGCCAGAGTAGAGGTAAGTCGGCCCTCCAAGACAGAGATCCCTCCCACCAGGGTGTCAGGATGGGGGAGCTCTTATACCAATGCAGCCAGCATAGTGGGGACTTGCCCTTCCAGACAGGAAACCTCTCTCACCTGGATCTCCTGGGGAGCTTGTATACCACCTTAGACATGGTAGAGAAGCTTCGCCCCTCCAGACAGGAGACCCCTCTCTCCAAGGTGTCAGGGAGAGCTCTTATACCACAGCAGCCAGGGTAGAGGGGAAGCACCACTCCATGCAAAAGACCCCTTCCACCTAGTGAAGGGGTCCGGGGGGGCGGGTATACAGCCCTAGCCATGGTAGAGGGGACTCACCCCTCTAGGAAGGAGAACCCTCTCACCTGGGGTTGCAGGGATCTTGTAAACAAAGTTAGCTAGGGTAGAGGGGAGTGGATGTGAGAATTCCCTCTACTCTGGCTGTGGTGGTATATGAGCTCCCCCTGAAACCCAGGTGGGTTGGGTGTGTTGCCTGGAGGGGCGAATCACCTCTACACTTGCTTTGGCTGTTTTGAGTATCCCCCAACACCCAGGTTTGAAGGGTCTCCTCCTGTAGGGGCAAGAGCCCCCTACACTGGCTTCAGCATTATAGGAAGACCTCCCAATACCCAGGTGGGAGGGGTCTCCTGCATAGAGGAGGAAGTCTCTCTACCCTGGCTTTTGGGCTATAGGAGCTCCCCTGAAACCCAGGTGGGAGTAGTCTTCCATCTGAAAGGGCAAGTCTCCTCTCTCTTGGCTGTGGCGGTATATGAGGAGAAAGGGGAGTAAGGAAAATTGGTGGCGCAGGTAGAGGAGGGATCATGGCCCAGCTTAACTGCAGGGTGTAAGGATGAACGAGCAGGGCCCAGGCTGAAGGAGGCCCAAGTCCCCTGCAAGGGGCAATGCCACCTTTTCCCAAAGGAATACTGCAGGGAAAAACATCCCAGTTCCATCTCCTGGCTCTGGTAAACAACTTGGGAAGGGGATCTGGAAAAGGAGACCATCAAAAAAAAGGACAACAGAAGGGCAAATGGAGGGCACAGCATGAAGTGCTGGAAGAAGGGTGTTCTGGGGTAGTGGGTCAGGACTGCAGAAAGGAGCCCAGACTAGGGACCTAAAGGAGGGCCCAGGCTAGGGGAGAGCAGGGGAGGGTGGGGTTGGGCAGGCAGGGGCTGCACTAGGGTTCTGAGATGCAGGGAAGACAAGGGGAGTGGGGAAGCAGCCCCTTCAAGGTCCACAGTTCAAGCTCAGGGAAGTACGGAGCAAGAAGGACCCCCAGAGGCTCAAGAGAGGAGCCAGTCCAGGGTATGGAGAGCCAAGGGCCAGCACTGGGGGCACGGGACTCGTTAGAGTGGACAGGGCTGGGGAGAAAAGTCAGGGGATCCAACAGGGTGGAGGCAGGCTAGAGGCCTAGTTCCACTGCCAGGTGTCAGGGTCCCTGGTGCTGCCCCAAGGGCCTAGAGAGAGCAAGCAGCCCATGGTGGGTGAGGGTTTTGTTCCCCATAAGGCACCCTGGCCCAGATGAGGATCAAGGGCCAGTGACCAGGCCAACAAGCCTGGCAAGGGTCAGGGACAAGGAGGAGTGCAATGTGAGGGCACATTGGGGTTCACGGTGATCTATGTTTTCCCAAAGGGAAGCCACAGGGCCAAATGCCCAGTTCCAGTTCTATACACCTGGTGAGCATCATGGAAAAGGGATCTTTAGAAGGGGCCCAGAAGGGACAGGGACAACAGAAGGAATGAATGAGGATACAGTGTGTAATGCCAGATGAAGGCTATTGTGGGGTGCAGGCCAGGATTCCAGAAAGAAGCCAAGGCTAGGGGGCAAGAGGAGGGCCCAGGCCACTAAGGGAAGGGAAGTGTGGGGCTGGACATTCGGGTGACAATAGGGTTCTGAAACAAGTCCCCAGCCCTGTTGTGCATTCTAGCAAAAGTATCAGGAAAATGAGCGAGGAAGGGACAGGAAAAACAGGACATCCAAAGAAGGGCACAGCAGAATAGGCCAGAGGATGTGTGTTGTTGGGTTGGGGGCCAGGACCCCAGCAAGGAGACCAGACTATGGACCTAGATGTGGTCCCATGCCAGGAAAGAGCAGGGAAGGGCAGGACCAGGAAGGCGGACAGCACTAGGGTTCTGCAAGGAAGAGAAGCCAAGAAAAGCAGAAAATCGGCCCAAGAGAGGGGTGAAAAGTCAAAGCCCAGGGATGCTGGGAGGAAGAAGGGGCACTGGAGGACCCAGGGGTGAGCCAGGTCAGGGAATTGAGAGTGGAGGGCCAAGGCTGGTGCAAAGGTCTCAGGACCAGGGCCGTGGAGGGATGGCAAAGGATCCGAGAGGCAACAAGCAGGCTCGAGGCCCAGGGCCACTGCCAGGTATCCAAGTTCAATGTTCAGGACCAAAGGCCAAAGGAGAGCAAGGGGCCCAGGCGAGGGGCAGGGCTCTGTTCCCATAAAGTGCCTGGCCCAGATGAGAATCCAAGGACATTGAATGGGCAAAGGGGGTCTGGCAAGGGACAGAACCCAGGAAGATTGCAACAGAGGATATGGCTCAGGATCATGGTTGGTGCAGAGAGGGCCCAGTGCCAGGAACAAAGCAAGGAGCCCAGGCAAGGGTCTCACCTGAGTGACCAAAAATGAGGGACCCAAAGATCAGGAGGCTCCTGGGTGCACCCAGGTAAAATACAAGAGTATTGAAGTAAGGGGAGACACGAGAAGGAGGAGTCAGCTAGAAGCACAGGGCAAACCAAGAAAAGCACACTAGGGGGCCCAAAACAAAATGACACCAGGTGAAGCCTCATGATGCCATGCAACTCGGGTATGAAGTCAGAGGCTCAGTTGAAGGTTCAGGGTCAGAGAGGCCTGTGTTGGGGTTGCAGCAGCATTGAAGACCAGATGGCAATAGAGGGAAGGGAGGGAATGGCTCAGGGCATGTCTGTTGCAAAGCACATTTCCAATGCCAGGTGTCATGTTTCTGGCAGCAAGGGGGACCAGGCGAGGGGCAGGGCTATATTTACATAGGGAGATTTCAGGAAGTTGAGGCCAGTTGTCTGTCCTGGGTGAGTAGATCCTCAGAGAGGGTCCAGAAGCAAAGGAGGGCCAAAAGAGGGGACTGTGAGTAAATGCTTTTCGTCCGGACGTGGGTGAAGTGGCTGGGGAGCAAGGACCCAATCAATGAGCCCAGTCTAGGCAGAAGCAGTGGAGGGAAGGGTCCAGGAAGTGCCAGGATAACACAGCACAAGGAAAACTGAAGGGAGGCATAACAGGGCCACTAGTAAGGTGGCTGAAATCAAGGTATATGAGCAAGGTCCTCGATCAGGACAGCCAGGGTCTCAAGCAAGGAACCAGGCCTAGGAACAGAGAACCAAGTGCAAGAGCTGGGGCAAGGGGAATATGAAAATGGACAGGACTTGTTAGGGGAGGAAGGGAAGAGAGGGAGCTGGTGGTGCAAAAGAGGGAAGTTCAAGGCCCAGGCCTACTGCAGGGTGTCAGTGTCCAGGAGCAGGGGTCAGGCTGTGGGAGACCAAATGGCCTATGCAAGGGGAAGGGCTACATTTAACAAAATAGGCCCACAGTTCCAAGAGGCCAGGTCCAGTCTCCTGGTATGGGTGAGTATCCTGGAAAGGGATCAGGAAAAGGGGCCTGGCAGCAACAGGGACTACAGGAGGATTAAAGGAGGGCACAGCCTGAAGCGACAGAGAAACAGCCAAGGGCTGGGGAAGGGGTCTCAGGTAAATGGACAACGGGGTTAGGGAAGGCTGGGGATCAGGCAGTGGGTAGGCAGCTCCAAGCCCATGGCCATTGCCAGCTTTCAGGGTTCTGGGGGCAGTACCAAAAACCCAGGGAGAGCAACAGGCCTAGGCAAGTGGCAAGGCTCAGTTTCCTATAAGGTGCACTGGCCCAGATGAGAATCAAGGGCCAGGGACTCGGCAAAGGTGGCTGGCAAGAAAAGAGGGCCAAGAGGAAGGCTATGATAGGGCTTGATGTGAGGAAACAGTGGGTGTGGAGAGGGGTAAGAGCCAGGAACCAAGCAAGGAGTCCAGGCAAGTGACTGACCTGACCCAAGATGATGAGAGACCCAAGAAGCAGGGGGCCGCACAAGGGGAAAGCAGTGAAGGGTTGGAAGGGTGATGCGAGGATGAGGAGACAGCAGGATGGCAGGCAACATAAGGGGTTCTTCGGGGAGAGTAGTAGGGTGCACAAGAAAGGGGCCCCAGCATCCAAACCATCATGAGGAGAAACCACCTGAACCCAAATGACTCTATGCCACATGATGAACGAACACAGTCAGGGGCCCAGGAGAGGAGCCAGGCCTGAAGACTGGAGCACAAAGGGTCAGTGCTGAGAGCCATGGCCGAGTCTGTATGGCCCCTGGCATTCTGCCAACAGTATTGATTGACAGGCGAGGCATTACTATCCGCCTCGACCACTACTTTTGAGTTCTTGCGCTACTTTGGAGTTCTCATGGGGATTCCCAGGGATTCCCTGAGAGTTCCCATTGGTTGGGGAAGTGCAGGAGGCGGGATTTCGGGAGAGATATTTCTGGCTGGGGGTTCCTGGACGAGCCACGTGGCGTTCGGGAGAATTCCCCGGGAGCATGTGTGAAGTGTTTTCTTGCAGTTCAGAAATAAAATTTGTTCCTGCTTCAGTGGCTCGTGATTTGTGCCCAGCCAGACTGCGGCATTTGGTGGCCCATACAGGGAACGTCTAAAGCTTGGGGGTAAATGAAATTGCTCGCCTCTAAGGGAAGGTGGTGACCTTCGAAAACAATGTGTTCTTGTTTTGATTTGTTTTGTTGTTGTTTCAAGCTGCCTATCCCTAGAACGTTCTCAGGCAGACTGGGAAAAATGGTTGGCTCAAGGTTTGAAGTTGTTCACCCCTGAGGAAGAGATAGAAATAGACCCCCAAATGCACATGTCAAGAAAATAGGAAAATTGATACAACAATTTTTGTTCCGTTTTTGTTTCATTCTGTTTCGGTTTTGTTTTGTGTTATCTTATTGGGTTGCGTTATCTTTATAAAAGATTAGAAATTAGTAAAAAAACAAACTGAAAGACTGTTAAGTAAATTGTTAGAGGTTCAGACCATAGAGAAAGACATTTTAGATCAAGCAAAAGAGAAGGCCTTTCGAGCTAGTCAGACAGAGGAAGAAAATTTAAAGGAAGAAAGCTTAGAGGAGAAACAGCTATTAGGGGAAAAAACTACAACAGGAGGCTGACGCTTAGAGGTCAGCTCATCCGATCACGGGTAAGGACCATATGTTGAACTGGACAACCTAACAGGCACGGTCCCTAAGCCACATTTCTTGTTGTTTAATTAAACAGAAGGGGGGAGATGCTGAGAGCCATGGCCAAGTCTGTATGGCCCCTGGCATTTTGCCAACAGTATTGATTGACAGGCGAGGCATTACTATCTGCCTTGGCCGTTACTTTTGAGTTCTTGTGCTACTTTGGAGTTCTCATGGGGATTCCCAGGGATTCCCTGAGAGTTCCCATTGGTTGGGGAAATGCAGGAGGAGGGATTTTGGGAGAGATATTTCTGGCTGGGGGTTCCTGGACAAGCCACGTGGCGTTTGAGAGAATTCCCAGGGAGCGTGTGTGAAGTGTTTTCTTGCAGTTCAAAAATAAAGTTTGTTCCTGCTTCAGTGGCTCGTGATTTGTGCCCAGCCAGACTGAGGCAGGACAGGGTTCAAGAGGGCTGGGTTGGGGTAGGGGAAGCATGCAAGGGGAGAGAACAGAGGAGGGAAGAAGGTGATCTAGCAGAACAAGGTCTGCACAAAGCCCATGTCCACTGCCAGGTGTCAGGGTTCAGACAGCCAAAGGGGCCCAGCCGAGGGGCTGGGCTCTTTTTCCATAGGAGCATTTAGGGCACAGAGGCCAGCTAATTCCACTACTCTGTCTCAGGTAAGTAGATCCTCAGGGAGGCCCCTGGAACAGGCAGGGCTAAGGTGGTAGGGAAAGGAGAGAGGGGAGATGGTGGTTCATTGGCAGGAAGGCTCAAGCCCCAATTCCATGGATAGGTGTCAGGGTTGGGGAGCAGAACCCAGAATGAAGGAGGTCAAAGGGCCCATGCAAGGGGCAGGGCTACTTTTTCTCTTGGGGATCTAGAAGTGCCAATAGGCCAGGACCACCTCCCTGGTGTAGTTGTAAATCATGAGAAAGGGAAAAAGAAAGGGGGCTTGACAGGGACAGGAATGAAAGGAGGGCCAAAGAAGGGCACAGTGGGAAGGGCTGGAGGATGGGTGCTGGTGGGGTAGGGCTTGGAACCCAACAAGGAGCCCAGTTTAGGGACCTAGAGGAGGGCCCATTCCAGGGGAGAATAGGGAAGGGCAGGGCTGCGCAGGTGGGAAGCACTAGTGGACTGCAGTGTAGGAGCACCAAAGGGTACAGGGAAGCAGTCCAAGTAAGAGGCACACAGTCAATGCCCAGGCACACTCTGGGCAACAAGGCCCATCAGAGGCTCAAGCAAGGAGCCTGGCCAAGGGCTGGGGAAGGGGTCTCAGGTAAGTGGACAAGGCTGGGTAGGGAAGGCTGAGAATCCAGCAGGGGGGAGGCAGGCTCCAAGCCCAGGGTTTTCAGTGTTCCAGGGGCAGGACCAAGAACCCAGGGAGAGCAAAGGGCCCAGGCCAGTGGCAAGGCTCTGTTTCCTATAAGGCGCACTGGCATAGATGAGAAACCAGGGCCACGGACTGGGCAAATGTGGCTGGCAAGGGAAGTGGGCCAAGAAGAGTGCAATGATAGGGCTTGACGCGAAGGCACAGTGGGTGCAGAGCTGAGTAAGAGCCAGGAACCAAGCAAGGAGACCAGGCAAGGGACTGACCTGACCCAAGATGATGAGAGACCAAAGAAGAATGGGAACACATAAGGGAAAAGCAGTGAAGGAGAGGAAAGGGTGATGCAGGATGAGGAGACAGCAGGAGGGCAGGCAGCACATGGGGCACTTAGGGGAGTGAAGTAGGGTGCACAATAAAGGGGCCCCCACATCCAATCCAACATGAAGAGACACCATACAAAGCCACGTGACTCTATGCCACATGATGAACAAACACAGTCGGGGGTCCAGGCGAGAAGCCAGGTCCCCAAGACTGAAGCACAAAGGGACAGTGTTCTGGAGGGCTGGTTTGGGGGAGGGGCACCATGAAAAAGGAGAGGAAGGAGGAGGGAAGAAGGTGACCTAGCAGAGCCAGGTCTGCACAAGGCCCATGTCCACTGCCAAGTGTCAGGGTTCCAGCAGACAAAGGGGACCAGGTGAGGGGCTGGGCTCTATTTC
Organism: Spermophilus citellus; assembly: GCF_964194105.1. Classification (NCBI taxonomy): domain Eukaryota; kingdom Metazoa; phylum Chordata; class Mammalia; order Rodentia; family Sciuridae; genus Spermophilus; species Spermophilus citellus. The sequence goes on along the minus strand of NW_027673039.1, from coordinate 2,022,005 downwards.
CCATATGAGCCTTCAGGGTGCAGAGGCCAGCTAATTCCACTCCTCTGCCTCAGGTAAGTAGATCCTCAGGGAGGCACCTGAAACAGGACAGGACTGGGGAGGTTAGGATAGGAGAGAGGGGAGATGGTGTTGCATAGGTAGTAAGGCTTAAAGCCCAGGTCCACGGAAAGGTGTCAGGGTTGGGGAGAAAGACCCTGCCTGAAAGAGGCCAAAGGGCCCATGCAAGGGGCAGGGATACTTTTTTCCCTTAGGGATCCAGAAGCTCCAAAGCCCAGGACCACCTCCCTGGCGTGGGTGTGAATTCTGGGATAGGGATAAAGAAAGGGGGCTTGATAGGACAGGAGCAAATGGAGGGCCAAAGGAGGACACAGCGGGAAGGGCTGGAGGATGGGTGCTAGAGGAGTAGGGCCTGGACTCCAACAAGGAGCCCAGGTTAGGGACCTAGAGGAGGGCCCACACCACGGGAGTACAGCAAAGGGCAGGGCTGGGCAGGCAGGAGGCACTAGTGAACTGCAGTGCATGAAAACCAAAGGGAACAGGGAAGCAGTCCAAGCAAGTGGCCAACAATCAACGCCCAGACACTCTGGGCAACAAGGGCCATCAGAGGCTCAAGCAAGGATCCAGGAGAGGGAATTGAGAGCCAAGGGCTGTGGCTGGGGCAGGAGGCTCAGGACAAGGCTTGGATGGGGAGGCAGGGGATACAACAGGGGAAGGCAGGTACATGCCAGGGACACTGCCAGGTGTCAGGGTTCCAGGTGTAGGACCAAGCACTCAGAAAGAGCAACGCACCCAGGTGTGGGGCTTGGCTCTTTTTCCCATCAGGCACCCTGGCCCATATTAGAATCCAGGGCCAGGGACTTGGCAAAGGAGGCCTATCAAGGAAAGGGGGACAGGATAAGTATGACGAGAGTGCATGTTGGTGGGTCCTGCTGAGTGCTCAGAGGTGTGAGACCCAGGACTCAAGCCAGCAGCACAGGAAAGGGACCCACTTGACTGATCATGGATGAGAGAACCAAAGAGAAGGAGACCCACCAGCACCAGGGGAATTTGTTAGGCGAAGACGAGGAAGGGGTTGCACAAGGACCAGAAGACAGAGAAAAGCACAAGGGGCACTTAGGTGAGCCCGCTGGTGGGCAAAAGCAAGAGTCCTCCAAGTCAAACCCAACACAAAGAGACTCCATGCTATGCTAAGGGAAATGAGGAAAGCAGGCAGGGGATCAGGTGAGAAGCCAGGCCTTGGGACTGGAACACAATGAACCAAGGTTAGTGAAGGCTGGGTTGGGGTATTGGCAGCATGCAAGGCAAGAGGGAACTGGAGAAAAGGGAGAGGATCTCTAAGGGCTGGGTTGGAGCAAGTTACATATTAACTGCCAGGCATCAAGGTTCAGGTGTTGAAGGGGACACAGGCAAGTGGCAGGGCTGTGTTTCCCCCTGGGCACATTCAGGGTGCAGAGGCCAGACAATTCTTCTCCTCTGCCCCAGGTAAGAAGATACTCAGAGAGGGACCTGGACCAAAAGAGGGGCAAAAGCAGGCACTGTGAGGTGATACCTGTGGTGCAGAGTTTGGGGTGGGATCGTTGGGCAGCCAGGACCAATTAGAGGAGCCCACACTAGAAAGTGGGGGGAGCCAAGGGTCTGGTAACACAGCATAAGGGGAACAAAGGGGAGTCACAGGAGGGGTCCATAAAGGGGACCTGAAACTAAGACAGGGACAGGTTCCTTGAGAAGGGCGGCCAGGGACTCAAGCAAGGAGACAGGCCCAGTAATGGAGAGCTAAGCACTAGCACCTGTGCCTGGGTGAATGAAAAGGGAAATGGTTGTCTGTGGGAGCTCTTATATCTCTGCAGCCTGGGTAGAGAAGACTGGCTCCTCCAGGCAAGAGACCCCTCCCACCTTGGTGTCCAGGCTGTCTTGTATTCTGCCTCAGCCTGTGTAGAGCAGACTTGCCCTTCCAGGCAAGATACACCTCCCACCTGGGTTTGTAGGGTGGGCTTCTATACAGCAGCAGCCAGGGTAAGAGGGATTTGCCCCTTCAGGCAGGAGACCCCTTTCACCTGGATGTCTAAGGGAATTCACACACTATCACATGCAGGGTGAAGTGGACTCGCCCCATCCCTCCTGGATGTCTGGGGGAACTCCTTTACCTTCGCAGGCAGGATAGAGGGGACTCGCCTCATGAGGCAGGAGATACCTCCCAATTGGGTGTCAGAGGAGCTAGTACACCTCCTCAACCAGGGCAGAGGTTACTGGTGCTACCAAGTGGAAAACACCTCCCACCTGGGTGTCTGTGGGATTTTGTATACCACTGCAGTCAGGTTAGAGAGGATTTGCCTCTCCAGGCGAAGACCCCTCCCACCTGGGTGTCCAGGAAGTCCTTATACCACAGCAGCTAGGGTAGAGGGGACTCACCCAGCCAGGCTGGAGATCTCTCCCACCTGGGTGTTAGGGAACCTCCTATACCGCCACAGCCAGGGTTGCAGGGATTCACCCCTCCAAGCAAGAGACCTCTCCTACCTGTGTGTTAGTGTAGCTCCTATACCCAGGAAGCCAGGTTAGAGGGGACTCACCCCTCCAGTCAATAAATCCCTCCCACCTGGGTGTCTGGGGGAGCTCCTATACCTCCCAGCTAGTGTATAGGGTACTCACCCCTCCAGTAAGGAGATGCCTCCCACGTGGGTGTCCTGGGAGCTCTTATATGGCACCAGCTAAAGTAAAGGGTATTCTGCACTCCAGGTGGGAGAACACTCAACATGGCTGCTGGGGTGAGATTCTATACAACCCAAGCCATGGTAGAGGGGAGTCGCCCCTCCAGGTGGGAGACTCCTCCCATCTGTGTGTCTGAGGAAGTTTGTATCCATGCACAGCTAGGGTAGAGGGGATCTGCCCCTCCATGCAAGATACACCTCCCACCTGGGTATCAGGGATAGTTCTTATACCCAGGGTAGAGAGGACATGCCCCTCTAGGGGAGAGACCCCTTCCACCTGGGTGTCCATGGGGCTCTTATACTGCCACAGGAATGGTAGGGAAAACTCACCACTCCAGGCAGGAAACCCCTCTGACTTGGGTGTCAGGGAGAGCCAGTATACTGCCCCAAACAGGGTAGAGGGGAATCACCCCTCCAGGCAGGATACTCAACCACCTGGGTGTGGGTGGGGGAGCTTATATACCACTGTAGCCAGGAGTATATGAGAGAGGAGTCCCCTCCCAACTGGGTATCACAGGAAGCTTGTATAACTCCTTAGCCAGAGTATAGGGGACTCGCCCCTCCAGGCCAAAAATCTCTTCCCACCTGGGTGTCACGGTAAAGGATTCTTGCCCTCCAGGTGGTAGAACCCTCCAAGTAGAGTGTCAGGGGGAGCTCATATACTGTAGCAGACAGGATAGAGGGGACTCACCCCTTCAGGCAGGAGAACCCTCCCATCTGGGTGCCTGGGAGAGCTGGTACACCCCCCTCAGCCAGGGTAGAGGGGAGTGACCCCTCTAGGAGGGAGATCCCTCCCACCTGGGTATCAGGTGGAGCTGGTATACTGCTGCAGCCAGGACTCGCCCCTCCAGGCAGAAGTACCTTCGCACATAGGTGTCAGGTGGATTATATATACCACAGCCGCCAGGGTAGAAGCAACTCAAAACTCCAGGTGAGAGACACATCCCAACTGGGAATGGTGGTAACTCATATACTTCCTTAGCCAGTGTAGCGGGGACTCGCCCCTCCAGGCTGAAGACCCTTCCCACAGAGATGTCTGTCGAGGGGTGGGGGTTCATAAACAGTTGCAGCTGGGGTAGCACGACCCCTCCCTCCTGAGGGTAGGAGGGGGCTCTTATACCCCTGCAGCCAGGGTTGAGGGGACTCAACCCTACAGGCGGGAAACCCTCCCACCATGTGGGGGGTGGGAAATCCTATATCTCTACAGTTAGGGTACAGCAGAATTGCTCCTCCTGGGGCAAGATCTCTCTTACCTGGGTGTTGAGGATGGATCTCCTATAACCATGCAGCCAGGATATTGGGTACTCGCCCCTCCAGGAAGGAGACTCCTTCCACCTGGGTATAAGGGGGAGCTCTTATACCACAGCAGCCATAGTAGAGGGTACTTTCCCCTTCAGGGGGAAGACTCCTCTCACCTGGTTGTCATGGGAGCTCGTATATGACAGCAGCCAGGGAAGACTGGACTCCTTCTTCCAGGCTGGTGACCCCAAATACCTGGGTGTAATGGAAGCTCCAATACCACCGCAGGTGGTTTAGTTGGAACTCTAACCTCCAGATGGGAGATCCCTTCCACCTGGGTTTCCTGGGAGTTCCTATACTGCTGCAGGAAGGTAGAGAAGACTCTAGCCTCCTGGTGGGAGACTCCTCCCAATGGGGTGTAAAGGGAGTTCCTGTAGTGAAGCAGCCAAGGTAGAGTGTACTCCCATATCTAGGCGGGAGACTGCCTCCCATCAGCATATCAGGGGGAGTTCCTCTACCACTACGCCAAGGGTAGAGCAGAATTGAACTTCCAAGGGGTGACTCCTCCCACCTGGGTGTCTGGGTAAGCACCAATATCTCCACAGGGTAGATGGGACTCGCCCCTTCAATCAGGAGACTGCTCCCACCTGGGTGTCCAGGGGAGCTTGATTACTGCAGAAGGCAGGGTAAAAGGGATTTGCTCCTACAGGCAGGAGACCCCTCTCACCTGGGTGTTAGTGGGCAGCTCCTGTACTGACACAGGAGGGTACAGGTAACAGGAACCTCCAGGTGGAGGCCCCTGCCACCTGGGTGTACTGGGAACTGTTATATGGCAAGAGGTAAAGTACAGGGGACTCACCCATCCAGGTGGGATACCTCTCCCACCTGGGTGTCAGGTAGAGCTCATATACCCCAGCAGCCAGGTTAGAGGTGAGTTGCAGATCAGGAGAGGGACACCTCCCACCTGGGATTGGGGGAAACTCATACCACTTTAGCCAGTGTAGAGGGTACTTGCCCTTCCAGGCAGAACACCCATCCCTCCTGGGTGTCAGGTGGAGCTCATATACCCCAGCAGCCAGGGTAGAGTTGTCTCGCACCTCTGGTAACAAACACCTTCAACCTGATAATGGGGGTAACTCCTATATAACCTTAGACAGGGTAGTGGTGACTTGCCCCTCCAGGAGGAAGACCTATCCCACATGGGTATCTGACAAAGTGGGTTTAATATACAGCTGCAGATGTGGTAGCAGCATCTCAACCCTCCAGGAAGGAGATCCCTCCCTCTTTGGGTTAAAAGGGGGCTCTCATGCCCTTGCATCCAGGATCGAGGGAACTCACCCCTTTAGGCAGGAGACCCTCCCACTTGAGTGTTGTGGGGCAGCTCATATACCACTGCAGCCAGAATAGTGGGGATTTGCCCCTCCATGCGAGAGACCCATCCAACCTGAGTTTCTGGGAGAGCTTGTATACAGCCACAGCCAGGGTAGAGGAAACTCATTACTCCAGGCGGGAGTCCCCTCCCACCTGGGTGTAGGAGGGAGCTCCTATACCACTGCAGCAGGGTAGAGGGGACTTCCCTCTTCATGCTGGAGATCCTACCACCTGGGTGCCAGGGGGTGATCCTTTATTGCTGCAGCCAGGGTAGAGGGGACTTGCCCCTCCAGGCAAGAAGCCCTATCCAACCTGGGTGTCAGGGAAAGCTAGTATACTACTGCAGCCAGGGTAGAGGGAACTCGCCATTCAGGAAGTAGACCATTCCCATCTGGGTATGGGGGTGGGAATCTCTTATATCACAGCAGCAAGAATAGAGAGGACTCACCCTCCAGGTAGGAGACCCCTCCCACATGGGTTTCATGGGTAGCTGGTACACCCTCTCAGCCAGTGTAGAGGGGACCCCTCGCTCCAGGCAAAGGACCCTTCCCACCTGGGTGTTGGGGAGCTTCTATATCGCTACAGTCAGGGAGAGATGACTCGCCCCTCTAGGGGGGAGACCCCTCCCACATTTATGTCCAGAGGTACTCAAATACTGCAGCAGAGAGGGTATATGGGACACGCCCTTCCAGTCAAGAGACCCCACTAACCTTGGTCAGGAGGAGCTTCTATACCACTTCATCCAGAAAAGAGGGTACTTGACCCTCCATTCTGGAGATCCCTCCCACCTGGGTGTCAGAGGGAGCTCTTGTACTGCTGCTGCCAGGGTAGGGTGGACTTGTTCCTACAGTGGGAAGACCCCTCCCACGTGGGTCTCTTTGGAGCTTATATGCAGCTTGAGCCATGGTATAGGGGACACCTACCACCTGGGTGTCAAGGAAGCTCATATACCCCAACAGCCATGGTAGAGCTGAGTCACTCATCTATGCGGCAGACCCCTCCTACCTGGTAATTGGAGGGAACTGGTGTACCATTGCAGCCAGGGTAGAGGAAACTCGCCCTTTCAGGCTGGAGAAATCTCGCAGATGAGTATCCTGGGGTGGGGGCGCCTATTCTGCTCCAACGAGGGTAGCAGGGTTTCACCCCTCCGTGGGAGAGATAACTCTCACTTGGGTTTGGGGGAGCTCCTATACATTTGAAGCCAGGATAGATGGGAAATTGCCCCTAAAGAGGCAGAACCCTCCCACCAGGGTGTTGGGGGAAGTTCCTATACTATCAGAGAAAGGGTAGAGGGTTCACCACTGCAGGTGAGGGACACCTCCATCCTGGGTGTCCAGGGAGCTCTAATAGGGCACCAGCAAAAGTAGAGGGGGTATCCCCTCCAGCTGGGAGACCCCTCCCACCTGGGTGTCAGGAGGAGCTTGTATATCACCACAGCTTGTATACCCTTATATACCCAAGGTAGAGGGGTTTTCCCCTCCATGTAGGAGACTCCTCCAACAAGGATGTCCAGTAGAGGTCCTATACTGCTGCAGCCAGCATAGAGGTATCTTGCCTGTCCAGGTAGGAGAGCCCTCCCAGATGGGTGTCTGGGGAAGCTTGAATTTGGCCAAACCAGGGTAGAGGGGACTCGCCCCTAAAGTGGGGAAATCCCTCCCACCTGGGTGTCCAGTGGGAGTTTGTACACCACTGCAGCCAAATTAGAGTGGACTTGTTTCTCCAGGCGGGAGACCCTTCTCACTTGGGTGTCAGAGGGAGCTCTTATACTGACAAAGCCATGATAGAGGGGACTCTCCCATCCAGGTGGGAGACCCCTTCCACCTGGGTGTCCTAGGGAGCTCCTATACCGCTGAAGCCAAGGTACTGGGGACTCACCCTTCCAGGCAGGAGACCCCTCCCAAGTGAGTTTCAGGGGGAGTTCTTACATCACCAAAGCCAGGGTATAGGGGACTAGCCCCTCCAGGCGGGATACCATGGCACCTGGTTGTGGGAGAAGAGGTCCTATACAGCTGCAGCCAATGTAGAAGGGATTAGTCTCTCCAGTCAAGTCACCCAACTGGGAGTTTGGAGGAGCTCCTATACCGCTCCAGCCAGCGTAGGGAAGACTCACCAGTCTAAGAGGGAGACCCATCCCACCTGGGTGTCAGAGGAGGCTTGTATACATCAGCAGCCTGGGTAGCATGGACTCTCCCCTACAGAGGAGAGACCCTTCCCCTACTGGGTGTCTGGGGGAGCTCACACACCACAGCATCCAGGGTAAAGGAGACTCACAATGGAAGGCAGGTGACCCCTTCCACCTGCATGTCAGGGCAAACTTGTATATTGCTTCAGCTAGCGTAGAGCATACTCGCCCCTTCAGGTGGAAGACCCCTTTCACATGCATGTCATGTGGAGCTCATATACCGCCAAAGCCAAGTAGAGGGAACTTACCCCTCAAAGTGGGGGACCCATCCCACTTGGGATTCATGGGCGCTCATATACCCCAGCAGCCATTATAGAGGCAATTCACCTCTCCAAGCAGGAGACTGCTCCCACCTGTGTTTGTGTGTGTGGGGTGGGGGGCTCCTAGACTGCTGCAGCCAGGGTAGCAGGTAATCTCCCCTCCAGCGGAGACACCCCTCCCACCTGGTATTTGGGGAGCTCCTGTACCTTCGCAGCCAGGGTAATGGGGACTTGCCCCTCCAGTGAGGAGACCCCTCCCACCTGGTTGACAAGGGGAGCTCCTATACTGCAGCAGCTAGGGTAGAGAAAAATAACCCCAATAGACAGTAGAACCCAACCACCAGGGTGTCTGGTGGAGCTCCTATACTGTGACAGCCAGGGTAGAGGGGTATGCTGCTGCAGGCAGAATACCCCTCCCACCTGGGTGTCCAAGGAGCCCTTATAGGGCGCCAATCAAAGTAGAGGGGACTCGTCTTTCCAGGTGGGAGACCTCTCCCACCTGATTATCAGGGGAAGCTCCAATACTGCTGTAGCCAGGGTGGAGGCCACTCACCCCTTCAGTCATTAGAACCCTCTAACCTTGGTGTGGGGGAAGCTTCTATACCTTGCAGCCAGGGTAGAGGGGACTCACCCATGCAGGTGAAAGAACCCTCCTACCTGTGCTTTTGGGTGGGAGAGCTTGTATAAAGTCTTAGCCAGAGTAGAGGGGACTTGCCCCTCCATGTGAGAGACCCCTCCCACCTGGGTGTCAGGGGGAGCTCCTATGCTGCCACAGCCAGGGTAGAGGTGTTTGTCTCTTTAGGTGGAGACTCCTCCAACCTGGGTGTTCCTGGTACTCTTATAGAGCACCAGCCAGGGTAGAGGGGACTTGCAAATGAAGTGGGAGACCCCACACACCTAAGTGTAGAGGCGGGGCTCCCATACCACCTTAGCAAGGGTAGAGGTTAAGTGGCCCTCCAGGCAAAAGTCCCCTCCTTTACCACCACAGTCAGGGTAGAGTGGATTCGCCCCTCCTTGTGAGAGACCTCTCCCACCAAAGTGTAGGTTGGGGGGTCTTCTATCCCACTCAAGCCAGGGTAGAAAGAACTCGCTACTCCATGAGGGAGACCCCTCTGTCTTGGGTGTCTGAGGGTAGCTTGTCCACCCCCGAATCCAGGGTAGAGGATACTCCTCCCTCTAGGAAGTACACCCCTCCCAGCTGGGAGTCAGGGGGAGCTCATATACCACTGCAGGCAGGTTAGAGTGGATTCGCCCCTCAAAATGGGAGATCCCTCCCACCTGAGTATCTAGGGGAGCTCCTATACCGTGGCAACCATGGTAAAGGTGCTTGCTCCTCCAGGCAAGAGACACCTCCAACCTGGGTGTCTGGGGAGAGCTCTTATACTGCTGAAGCCAAGATAGAGTGGCCTTGCCCCTCCAGGCGGAAGACCCTTCCCACCTAGTTGTCATGGGGAACTTGTATACCACCTTAGCCAGGGTAGAGCTGGCTTGCCTCTCCAGACGGGAGATTTCTCCCACCTGGGTGTTAGGGAAAGCTCCTATACTGCAGCAGCCAGGGTAACAGAAATGCGCATCTCCAGGTGGACACCCCTCCCACCGGGGTGTCACAGGGAGCTCATATATCGCCCCAGCCAGGGGAGGGCGGACTCACCGCTCAAGCCAGGAGACTCGCCCCGCAAGGCAGGAGAAACCTCCCACCTGGGTGTCCTGGGGAGCTCCAATACTGCTGCAGCAGGGTAGAGAAGACTGTAGCCACCTGGCGGGAGACCCCTCCCAATTGGTGTCAGGGGAGCTCCTTTACCACCGAAGCCAGGGTATCGGGGACTCACCCCTCCAGGCAGGAGACACATCTCCCCAGTTTTTCAGGGGGAGCTCTTCTGCTAAGGCATGGTAGAGGGGACATGTCCCTCCAGACGGCAGACCCCTCCTATCTAGGTGTCGGTTGGGGGTTCTCATATACCTCCGCAGCCAAGATACACAGGACTCGTCCCTCCAGGCCTGAGAACCTCCATCCTGGGTGTTGTGGGGAGCTCCTTTACTGCCACAGCCAGTGTAGAGGGAACTCATGCCTCTAGGCTGGAGATCACTCCCACTTGACTGTCAGAGAAAACTAGTATACCACTTCAGCAAGAGAAAAGGGGACTCACCGCTTCAGTCAGGATACCCCTCCCATCTGCATGACACAGGGAGTTGTAGAATACCTTAACCCAGGGTAGAGGTGAATTTGCACCTCCAGGAGGGAGATCCCTCCCTCATGGGTGTCAAGGAGGTTGTATACTGCATTAGCCCGGGTGGAGGGTATTAGTTCCTCAAGGCAGGAGACCCCTCCCATCTTGCTATGGGGGGGGAGCTCGTAAACTGCTGCAGCCAGGAGAGAGGGGACTCTCTCCAATAAGTTGGAGACCCCTAAGCCCTGGTTGTCAGGGGAGCTTATATACCACAAAGGCAGGGAAAAATGGACTCGCCAATGTAGGCAGGGGAACCCTCCCACCTGTGTGTGTGAGGGGGAGCTATTATACTACTATAGCCAGGGTAGTGGGGACCCGCCCCTCCAGAAAGGAAACACCTCTCACCTGTGTGTCCTTGGGAGCTTGTATACCATCTTAGCTAGAATACAGAGGACTGGCCACTCCAGGCGGGAGACCCCTCCAACCAGGGTGTCAGGTGGGAGCTCCTATACTATGGAAGCCAGGGTATAGAGTATATGCCACTCCAGGGCTGGGGATGTGGCTCAAGCGGTAGCGCGCTCGCCTGGTGTGTGTGCGGCCCGGGTTCGATCCTCAGCACCACATACCAACAAAGATGTTGTGTCCGCCGAGAACTAAAAAGAAATAAATATTAAAAAAAAATTCTCTCTCTCCTCTCTCTCTCTCTCTCCGCTCTCTCTCTCTCTAAAATAAAAAAAAAAAAGAGTATATGCCACTCCAGGAGGGAGTTCTATCCCACCTGGGTGTTAAAGGGAGCTCTTATAAAGCTGCAGCAAGGGTACAGGGACTCACAACTCCAAGCTAGAGATTCCTCCCTCCTGGGTGTTGGACGGGGCTAGTATACCCCAGCAGTCAGGGTAGAGGGAACTCTCCCCTACAGGCTAGAAACTGCTCCAACCAGAGTTTCACAGTGGGAGAGCTCTTATATCACAACAGATATGATAGTGGGGACTCACCCCTCTAGATAGGAAATCCCTCCCACCTACAGGGAGCTACTAAAGCACCTTAAGTAGGGTAGAGAAGACTCACCACTCCAGGCAGGAGACACCTCCGTCCAGGGTGTCAGGGATAACTCTTATACCACAGCAGCCAGGGTAGAGAGGAATCACCCCTCCAGGTGGAAGACCACTCCCAACTAGGTGTCCATTGATAAGGGGCTCATATACAGCCCTACCAGGGTAGAGGGGACTCACCCCTCCAGGAAGAAGACCCCTCCCACCTGGGTGTTTAAGGGAGCTTGTATACCAAGTTAGCCAGGGTAGAGGGGACTGGAGGTGAGAATACCCTCTACCCTGCCCCTGGTGGCAATGAGCTTTCCCCGAAATCCAGGGTAGAGGGGACTCACCCCTCCAGGAAGAAGACCCCTCCCACCTGGGTGTTTAAGGGAGCTTGTATACCAAGTTAGCCAGGGTAGAGGGGACTGGAGGTGAGAATACCCTCTATCCTGCCTCTGGTGGCAATGAGCTTTCCCCGAAATCCAGGTGAGTGGGGTCTTCTGCATTGAGGGGTGAGTCACTTCTACTCTGACTGTGCTGTTCTGAGTTCGCCCCAACATCCTGGTGTGAAGGGTCTCCTGCCTATAGGGGCAAGTGCTCTCTATCCTGGCTGCAACAGTGTAGGGTCTACCCCCAAAACCCAGGTGTGAGGGGTCTCCCAAAAATATGAGGGAGTTTCTTAACCCTAGCTACTGGGTTATAGGAGCTCCCCCAAAATCCAGGTGGGAGTGGTCTTCCATCTGGAAGGGAGAGGCCCCTCTCTCCTGGCCATGGCTGTATATGGGGAGAAAGGGGAGTAAAGGGGAATGGGTCGTGAAGGAAGAGGAGGGATCATGGTCCAGATTCACTGCAGGGTGTCAAGATTGAGGAGAAGGGCCCAGGCTGAAGGAGGTTAAAGCCCCCAGGCAAGGGGCACTGCTAACTTTTCCCAAAGGAAGACCGCTGGGCCAAACATCCCAGTTCCATCTCCTGGCTCTCGTGAGCATCCTGGGAAGGGGATCTGGAAAAGGATCCCAGCAGGGACAAGGACAACAGGAGGGCTACAGAAGGGCACAGCATGAAGTACTGGAAGAAGGGTGTTTGTGGGGTGCGGGCCAGGACCGAAGAAAAGAGCCCAGACTAGGGACCTAGAGGAGGGCCCAGGCTAAGGGAAAGCAGGTAAGGGTGGGGTCAGGCAGGCAGAAGCTGCACTAGGATTGTGAGATTCAGGGAAAACAAGGGTAGCCGAGAAGTGGCCCCAGTGAGGCCCGCAGTTCAAGCACAGGGAAGCACAGAGCAAGAAGGACACTAAGAGTCTCAAGAGAGGAGCCAGTCCAGGGAATGGAGAGCCAAGGGCCAGGACTGGGGCAGGGGGCTCAGGACAGTGGACAGGGCTGGGCAGGAATTTCAGGGGATAAAGCAGGGGGGAGGCAGGTTCGAGGCCCAGCACCACTGCCTGATTTTAGGTTCCTGGTGCTGCCCCCAAGGGCCGACAGAGAGCAAGTAGCCCAGTTGAGGGTCAGCCTAGATGAGGATCAAGGGCTAGGGACAAGGCCAAAGGGGCTGGCAATGGACAGAGTCCAGGAGGAGTCCAATATACGGCACAGTGGGGGATCATGGTGGGTGCAGAGAGGGGCAAGATCCAGGACTCAATCAAGGAGCCCAGTTAAGAGAGCAACCCCACCAAAATGTGTTAGGGACACAATGAGTAAGAGGTCCATGCTCCAGAAAAAAGCACTAGGGGAAGGAGAGGTAGGATCTACGCTAGGATGAGGAGACCAAGGACTGCACAAAGGGCACAGAGAGTAACGAAATTGGGGACCAAAACTGGGGGCACCCAGGTCAGAAATGACAGGAAGAGACACCACAGAAAGCAACACAATCTGAGTAATGCAGTAAGGAACACAGGCTGGCAACCAGGCCAGGGGAATGCAAGGCAAAGAGTCAGAGTGAGGAAGGGCTGTGTTGGCTTTGGGCAGCTTTCAAGGTTAGTGGGCAGGAGAGGGATGGAAGAGAATTGTCCAGGACAAGGTCCTCACTAGGCCTAAATTCACTGTCAGTTGTCAAGTTTGGGCGGCAAAGAGAGCATAGGCCAGAGGCAGGACTGTGTTGCCCATAGGGATCCTTCTGGGCCCAGAGGCCAGCCAGTTTCACTCCTCTGCCCCAGGTGAATAGATCCTCAGAAGGAGTACAGAACCAAAGGAGGGCAATATGAGGGATATCTTTGATTCAGTTTTTTTTTTGGGGGGGGTGTTGGTTGGGAGCCAACAACCATTGGAGGAGACCAGGCTAGGTGGAAGCAGCGGGAGGACAGTGTCCTGGCAATGACAAAATACCTCAGTAAACGGAAACAGAGGAAAGGAACAGGAGGAGGTCCAAGCAGGGGACCTGAAATCAAGGGACAGGGAGAGGGTCCTTACAAAAGGTGACTGGGGGCTCCAGCAAGAAGCCAGGCCCAAGAATGGGGAGCTAAGTGCCAGGAACTGGTCCTGGGTCCTATGAAAACAGAAAGGGATGGGGAGGGGAGAAAGGGGATCAAGGGTAGTTGGTGGCACAGGAAGAGGAGGGATCAAGGCCCAGGTTCACTGCTGGATGTCAGGATCGAGGTACAAGGCCTGGGCAGAGAGAGTCCAAAGTCCCAGGCAAGGGGCACACTATGTTTTCCCAAAGGGAGCCCACAGGGCCAAACACCCAGTTCCAGTCTTCTGGACCTGGTGAGCATTATGGGAAAGGGATCTTGAAAAGGGGCCCAGCAGGGACAGGGGCAACAGGAGAGATGAAGGAGGGTACAGCGTGAAAGGCCAAAGGAAGGGTGTTGATTTGGTGCATGCTAGGACTCCAGAAAGAAGCCCAGTCTAGGCACCAACAGGAGGGCCCAGGCCAGGAAAGGGCAGTTAAGGGTGGGGCTGGACAGGCTGGTGACAGTAGGGTTCTGAGATTCAAGGAAGCCAAGGGGAGTGGGATACTGGCCACAGCAAAGCCCATAGTCCAAGCCAAGGGAAGCCTCATACAAGAGGGGCCCCCAGAGTCTCAAGCAAGGAAGCAAGTGAGGGAATGCAGAGCCAAGGACCAGGCCTTGAGCGCTGGGCTCAGGACAGTGGACAAGTTTTAGGAAAGAAGACAGGGATCCAGCAGAGGGCAGTCAGGCTCCAGGCCCAGGGCCACCTCCAGGTTTCAGGGTTCCTGGTGCAGGGCCAAGAACCCAGGGAGAAAAAGGGGCCCAGGCATGGGGCAGTGCATTGTTTCCCATAGGCACCCTTTATCAGATGAGAATCTACAGCCAGGGTCCTGGCAAAGGAGGCCAGGAAAGAGAAAGGGGCCAAAAGGAGGGCGATGGAAGATAATGACAGGGCCTCAGGGTGGTTGCGCATAGGGGTGAGACCCAGGAGCCAAGCCAGGCGCCCAGCCTAAGGACACACCCGATCAATGGTGATGGGTGACCCAAGGATCAGGAGACCTACGAGTGCCAGAAAAAAAGCATGAGAGGAAGAGGAGAAAGGGGCTGTGTGAGGACCAGGAGAAGCTAGGGAGCACCTAGGAAAGCCCTCAGGTGAGCCCAAGAAAGGGGCCCACAGGTCACACCCAACATGAAGAGGATCCTTGCTATGCCAAGGGCCACGAGGAATGTGATCAGGGCTCAGGCAAACGCCTAGGCCTAGAGACCCAAACACAAAGGGTCAGGGTTAGGGATGGCTGGGATGCAATAGTGGCAGCATACAAGGCAAGAGGGCAGGAGAAAGAAGGGAGGGGATCGCTCAGGGCTGATTTGGAGCAAGTTCGTTTTAACTGGCAGGTCTCCAGGTTCATGCAGTGAAGAGAAATCAGGGGACAAAGAGGGTACTGTGAGGTGAAACCTGGTGTGCAGAAGTGGCGGGGGTGGGGTGCGGGCTACTAGGACCCATCCTGGAGCAGAGGCTAGGGAGAAGCCGGGGGAGTGGAGCCTATGGTCAGTTCCAGTATACCACAGCCTGAGGGAATTAGAGGGGAGGCACAGGAGGTGGCCGGTAAAAAGGGCCTGAAATCAAGGGTCAGGGACTGGGTCCTTGAGACAGGCAGCCAGAGGCTCAAGAATGGAGCCAGGCCCAGTAATGGAGAGCCACATGCTTGCACCTCAGCCTGGGTGAATGAAAAAGGACATGGTTGTCAGTGGTAGCTCTTATACCTCTGTAGCCTGGGTAGAGTGGACTGTCTCCTCCAGTCAAGAGACACCTCCCACCTTGGTGTCCATGATAACTTGCATTCTGCCTCAACCCATGGAGAGGGGCCTCAACAATATAGTCATTAGATCCCTTCCACCTGGGTGCCCAGTGTGGGGGTGGGGTCATGTATAGCTGCAGCTGGGATATCAGGGACTTGCCCCTCCAGGCAGGATACTCCTTTCACCAGGGTTTCAGGGGTAGCTCATATTTGGTGCAGACAGAGTAGGAGGGACTCACCCCTCTAAGCAAGGGTTTGTACGGGGGGCTCCTATGCAGCTTCAGCCAGGGTATCAGGGACTCGCCCCTCCAGGCAGGAGACCCCTTTCACCTGGGTGTCTAGGGGAACTCATATACCTCCACAGGCAGGGTATAGGGGACTCAACCCTCCAGGCAAGTGATGCCTCCCACCAGGGTGTCTGGGGACTAGTACACTGCCCCAAACAGGGTAGAGGGGACTCGTGCCTCCAGGTGGTATACCCCTCCCACCTGAGTGTTGTGGGATCTTATATACCACTGCAGCCAGGCTAGAGGGGACTCACCTTTCCAGGCAAAGACCCCTCCAACCAGGGTGTGGAGGGGAGCTCATATACCACTGCAGCCAGGGTAGAGGGTACTCGCCCTGCCAGGTTGGAGACCCCTATCACCTAGGTGTCTGGGTGGGGGGCTCATGCCGCTGATTCAGGGTAGCAGGATTTCTCCCCTCTAGGCTAGAGACTCCCTCCCACCTGTGTGTCAGGGGAGCTCCTATACCACTACAGCCAGGTTAGAGGAGCCTCGAACCTCCATTCGGGAAACCCCTCCCACCTGGATGACTGTGTAGCTCCTATACCTCCCAGCCAGGGTAGAGGGGACTCACTCCTCCATGTGGGAGACACCTCCCACGTTGGTATCCTTGGAGCCCTTATATGGTTCCAGCCAAAGTAGAGGCAACTCGCCCTCTAGGTGGGAGACCCATTCCCACCTGGGTGCTGCAGTCTTGTATTGCTCCCCCAGGCGGGATACCTCACCCAACTAGGTGTCTGGGGAAGCTTGTAAACCTACACAGATAGGGTAGAGGGGATTCCCTGCTCTAGGTGGGATAACCTTTCCACTAGAATGTAAGGGGGAACTCTTACCCTGCCACAGCCCTGGTAGAGGGGAATCAACCTTCCAGGCAAATACCCCTCCCACCTGGGTTTCAGGGGGAGCTCTTATATCCCACAGGCAGAGTAGATGGGACGCGCCCCTCCAGGTGGGAGACCCCCTTCACCTGGGTGTCCTTGGGAGCTCCTATACTGCAACAGGAAGTGTAGGGGAAACTCGCCACTCCAGGTTTAAGACCCTTCCCACCTGGTGTCAGGTGGAGCTAGTATAGTGTGCCAGACAGGGTAGTGAGGACTCCCCCCTCCAGGAAGGAGACTCCTCCCACCTGGCTGTAGCTCGGAGCTTGTAGAACACCTTAGCCAGGGTAGAGGGGATTCGCCCCTCTAGGAGGGAGACACCTCCCACCTGGGTGTCAGGGGAGCTCATATACTACAGCATCCAGGGTAGAGGGTTCTTGCCCCTCCAGGCGGGAGACCCCTCCCACCAGGGTGTCAAGGGGAGATCATATACCACAGTAGCCAGGGTAGAGGGAACTCACCTCTCTATATTGGAGACCCCTCCTACGTGGGTATGGTGGGGAGGCTCATATACCGCCATATCTAGGTAGAGGGTACTTGCCCCTCCACTTGGATGACTGCTCCCACCTAGGTGTTAGGGGAGCTCATATGCTGCCACAGCCAGGATAAATAGAACTCACTCCTCCAGGCGGGGACCCATCCCATCTGGGTGTCTGTGGGAGCTCATACTCCACCACAGCAAGGGTAGATGGTACTCTCCCCTCCAGGTGGGTGACCTCTTTCACCTTGGTGTCCTGATGAGCTCCTATAACGCTGCAGGAAATGTATGAGGGACTCCCCCTTCCAGGCTGAAGACTCCTCCCGCCTCAGTGTCAGGGGAGCTCCTATAACATAGCAGCCAGGATAAAGGAGACTCACCCCTTTATGCCGGAGACCCCTCGCACCTGGGTGTCTGGGGGAACTGTATACCACCACAGCCAGATTAGAGGTGGCTCGCTTCTCTTTGCGAAAGAACCCTCCTACCTGGGTGTCAAGTGGAGCTCATATACCCCAGCATCCAGGGTAGAGGGAAGGGGCTCCTCAAGGCCAGAGACACCTCCCACTATCCAATTGGGAGGAGTATCCCACCAGGAGGGTGGAGTCCCATCGACTCTGCTGCAGCAGTATAGGAGCTCCCCAGGACACCCAGGTGGAAGGAGTCTCCAGTCTGAAGGAGAGTTCTGTCTACCCAGCTTGCAGCAGTATAGGAGCTCCTCCAACACACAGGTGGGAGGGTTCTCCCACCTTGAGGGGTGAGTCCCCTCCTCCCTGGCTGCAGCGGTATATGAGCTCTCCCCAACACACAGGTCAGAGGGGTCTCCCGCCTAAAGAGGAAAGTACCCTCTACCATGGCTGTGGTGGTATAGGAGCTCCCCCAAACACCCAGGTTGCAGGGGTCTTCTGCCTGGAGGGGTGAGTCACCTCTAACCTGGCTGCCTTGTTATACAAGCCCCCCATACCCATATGTGAGGTGTCTCCCGCCCGAAGGGGCAAGTACCCTTTTCCCTGGCTCCAGTGATATACTAGCTTTCCCTGATACCCAGGTGGGAGTGGTCTCCTACCTGGAGTAGTGTGTCCCCTCTCTCCTGGCTGGTGCAGTATTTGAGATCCCCCTGAGAATTTTGTGGGAGGGGACTCTTGTCTGGAGGAGCGAGTCCGCTCTACCTTGGATGCTGTAGTCTAGGCAATCCCTCGGATACGGAGGTGAAAGTGGTCTTCCAGCTCATGTTTCCAGTCCCTGCTACCTGCCTGCAGCTGTATACGAGCCCCCCCTCCCCAGGACACAATATGGGAAGAGTCTCCCACCTTTAGGGGGAGACCCCTCTATTTTTTCTGGGGTGGTATACGAGCTCCCCTTGAAACCCAGGTGGGAGGGTCTCCTGCTTGAAGTGGGGAGTCCCCTCTACCCTTACTACCCCTGGAGCTCCCCCTGACACCCATGTGGGAGGGGTCTTCCACCTGGAGGGTCAAGTCTGTTCTACCCTAGCTATAGAGGTATAGGAGCTCATGCAGACATCCAAGTGTGAGGGGTCTCCTGAGCGGAAGGGCAAAGTCCTCTCTACCCTGGCTGCAGCGGTATAGGAACTCCCCCTGACACCCAGGTGGGAGGGTTCTTCCACCTGGAGGGGCGAGTCTCATTTACCCTGGCTGTGGTGGTATAGGAGCTCCCCCAAAACCCAGGTGAGAGGGGTCTCCAGGGGGAGCAGCCAGTCCCATCTACCCTGGCTGGGGAGGTATACAAACTCCCCCAGACACCCAGCTGGAGGTGTCTCCCACATGGAGGGATGAGTCCCCTCTCTCCTGGCTGTGGCAGTATATCAGCTCCCCCTGACACCCTGGAGGGAGGGGTCTCCCACCAGAAGGGGAAAGTTCTTTTTACCCTGGCTGTGGTGGTATATAAGTTCCCGCTGAAAGCCAGGTTGGAGGGGTCGCCAGGTTGGAGGGGTCACCCGCATGGATGGGTGAGTCACCACTTCCCTGGCTGCAGTGATATAAGAGCTCTTCCCCAATACACAGGTGGGAGGGGTCTCTTGCCTGGAGGGGTGAGCACCTTTATCATGGTTGCTGCGGTATAGGAGCTCCCCCCGACACTCAGGCGGGAGGGGTCTCCACCTGGATTGGCAAGTCCACTCTAACCTGCCTGCAGTGGTATATGAGCTCCCCCAGACACCCAAGGATAGGTCTCCCGCATAGAGGGGCGAGTCCCTTCTACCTTGGCTTGGGCGATATACGAGACTCCCCACCCTACACCTAGGTGGGAGAGGTCTCTGGCTTGTAGAGGAGAATCCACTCTACACTTCCTGTGGCAGTAAAGGAGCTCCCATGACACCCCAGTGGGATGGGTGTTCCGATTGGAGGGGAGAGTCCTCTCTACACTGGCTGCTGCTATATACATGCTCTCCCAGACACCCAGGTGGGAGGAGACTTTCACCTAGAGGGGAAAGTCATCTCTACCCTGGCTAACGTTATATGCAAGCCCCCCCAATCAGGTGAGAGGGTCTCCAGCGGCAGGAACACACAGTTTGGAGGGGTCACCTGCCTAAAGAGGCAAACCCCTCTACACTAGTTGTGGCAGTATAAGAGCTTCTCATGACACCCAGCTGGGAGGGGTCTCCCACCTGTAGGGGCAAGTCCAATTTATCCTGATTAAGAAGTTATTCGAGATCCCCCCAACACCCAGGTGGGAGGGGTCACCACTCTGTAGGGGCGAGTCCCCACTCTCCTGGCTGTGGTGTTATATGAGCTCCCCCTGACACCCAGGTGTGAGGGGTCATGTGCTTGGGGGGGGATACCCCTCTACTCTGGCTGCGACAGTATATAAGCTTTCCTGTACACCCAGGTGGGTGGTGTCTCCCTCTTGTAGTGGTGAGTCCCCTCTACCCTGCCAGAGGTGGCATATGAGCTCCCCTGACAACCATGTGTGAGGGGTCTCCCTTCTAAAGGTTTGAGTCCCCACTATCCTGGTTGCAGAGGTACACAATCTCCCACCTCATTACCCAGATGGGAGGGTCTCATGAGTGGAGGTAGAGTCCCCTCCACCCTGGCTAAGGCAGTATACAAGCTTTATCTCACTATGCACAAAAGTCAACTCAAAATGGATCAAGGAGCTAAGAATCAAACCAGAGACTTTGCATCTAATAGAAGATAAAGTTGGCCCTAATCTTCATTACATGGGGGCAGGCCACAAATTCCTTAATAAGACACCTATAGCACAAGAGTTAAAACCAACAATCAACAAATGGGATGAATTCAAACTAAAAAGTTTTTTCTCAGCAAGAGAAATAATATGTGAGGTGAATAGGGAGCCTACATTCTGGGAACAAATTTTTACCCCTTGAACATCAGATAGACCTCTAATCTCTAGAGTATATAAAGAACTCAAAAAGTTAAACAACAAAAAATCAAATAACCCAATAAACAAATGGGCCCAGGACCTGAACAGACATTTCTCAGAAGAGGATATACAAAAATCAACCAATACATGAAAAAATGCTCATCACCTCTAGCAATCAGAGAAATACAAATTAAAACTACTCTAAGATACCATCTCACTCCAATAAGAATGGAAGCCATTATGAGGTCAAACAGCAATAAGTGCTTGCAAGGATGTCAGGGAAAAGGTACACTCATACATTGCTGGTGGGACTCCAAATTGTTGCAGCCAATTTGTAAAGCAGTATATAGATTCCTTGGAAAGTTGGGAAAGGAACCACCATTTGACCCAGCTATTCCCCTTCTCGGACTATACCCAAAAGACCTAAAAAGACCATTTTTGGGACACAGCCACATCAATGTTTATAGCAGCACAATTCACAATAGTTAGACTTTGGAACCAACCTAGATGCCCTTCAATAGATGAGTGGATAAAAAAATGTGGCATTTATATGCAATGGAATATTACTTAGCACTAAAAAATAACAAGTTCATGGCATTTGTAGGGAAATGGATGGCATTAGAGCAAGATATGCTAATTGAAGTTAGCCAATCCCTAAAACCAAATGCCAAATGTCTTCTCTGATATAAGGGGGGGTGACTCTAAATGGGATAGGGAGGAAGAGCATGGGAAGAAGATTACCACTAAATAGGGAAGAAAGGTGGGAGGGAAAAGGAGGGAGAAGGGGAATTGCATGGAAGATGGAAGGAGACCCAATCATTATACAGAATACATGCATGATGTTGTGAGGAGAAAAAAAAAAGTGTGTCACATTAGATTGGGTAGAGAGAAGTGATGGGGGGAGGGGGGATAGGAAGGGCAGCAGGATAAAATAGAAATTATTATTGCCGGATATATATAGGTGACTGTATGACCAATGTGATTCTGCAACCTGTACAATCAGAAAAATGAGAAATCATACCCCATTTGATTCAAATGTTAAAAAAAAAAGCTTCTCCAAAACACAGGTGGGAGGGGTCTTCCGACTGGCTGTGCAAGTCCCCTCTCCCTTGGCTTCAGAGGAAGACAAGCTCCGCCGACACCCAGTTGAGAGGGGTCTCTCGCTTGGAGGGGCGAGTCCCCTCTACTTTGGCTGGTGCTTTATAAAGGTTCTTGGGACACCCAGGTGTGAGGGCTCTCCCCCAAGCAGGGGTGAGTCCCGTCTACCCTGGCTGTGGCGGGATATGAGCTCCCCCTGATACCCAGGTGAAAGTGTTCACCCGCATTTAGGGGCCAGTCCCTGCTACCCTGCTGCAGTTGTATAAGAACGTCCCGCCCCCCCCACACACACACAGGTGGGAGGGTTATCCCACCTGGGACAGCGAGTCCCCTCTACCCTGGCTAAGGTGAAATACAAGCTCGCTCTGACACCAATGTGGGGGGTGGTTGCCCGCCTAGAGGGGGGAGTCCCCTCTACCTTGGAAGCAGAGTGTACAAGCTCCCTAAGGTGCCCAGGTGTGAGGGGTGCCAGCATAGAGGGGTGAGCCCCCTCTACTGAGGCAGCTACAGTGTAGGAGCTCCCCCCCCATGACGAGATGAGAAGAGTCTCCCGCCTGAAGGGGGAAAGTCCCCTCTACCCTGGCTGCAATGGAAAACTACCTTTCCTTGACACCTTGGTGGGAGGGTTCTCCTGCCTGAAAAAGCAAGTAACCTGTACCCTGGCAGTGGGGGTAGAGAAGGTCTCCTCTAAACACAGGTGGGATGGGGTCTCCAGCCTGGAGGGGCGAGTCCCCTGTATCCTTGCTGCAGCAGAATACATGCTCTCCCAGACACCAATATGAGAGGGGTCCCCAAGTTAAAGGGACGAATCCCCTCTACTATGGCTGAGGCTGTATGAGACCTCTCCTGACACCCAGGTGGCAGAGGTCTCCCCCCTGGAGGGGCAAGTCCCCTCTTCCATTGCTGTGGCAATATATGAGCTCCCCTAACACTCAGGTAGTCCCCTCTACCCTGGCTAGGTTGGTATAGAAGCCTTCCCTACACATCCAGGTGGGAGTTGTCTCTCGCCTGGAGAGTGAATTCCCGTCTACCCTGGCTGCTGTGGTATAGCAGCTCCCCTGGCACACAGGTGGGAGGAGTCTACCAACTGGAGGGGAGAGTCCCCTCTATCCTGTCTGACTCAGTATAAGTGCTCCCTCTGAAACCCAGGTGGGATGGGTCTACCACCTAAGGGAGTGAGTTTCCTCTACTTTGGCTGTGGCAGTGTAAGAGCTCCCCCTGACACCCAGGTTGGATGAGTCTTCCACCTGGAGTGTAAGTCACCTCTACCCTGGTTGAGGCAGAATAGGAGCTCCCCTCCAACACCCAGGTTAGAGCCATCTCCTGCCTGGAGGGTCTAATCCCCTGTACACTGGCTGCAGCCATAATAAGCAACCCCAGACACCCAAGTGCTATGAAAACCAGCCTGGAGAGGCAAGTCCCCTCTACCCTGGCTGTGTAAGTATGAATTCCCCCAGTCACCCAGGTGAGAGGGGTGTGAGGCCTGAAGGGGCAAGTCCCCTCAACCCTGGCTACAGATGTGTATGAGTTCCCTTAGACACCCAGGGAGGGGTCTCTCGCTTTTAGGGGTGATTCCCCTATAACCTTGCTGCAGCAGTAATGGAGCTCACCATACACCCAGTTGGGAGGGGAATCTCGCCTGCAGGGGTGAGTCCACTCTACCCTGGCTGAGGAGGTGTACAAGCTACCCCAGACACCCAGGTGGGAGGGGTCTCCCGAAAGGAGGAAAGAGTCTACTCTACCCTGGCTGTGGCAGTATAGATGCTCCTTCCCATACACAGATGGGAGGGTCTTCTGCCTGAACGGGCGAGTCCTCTCTACCCTGGCTGCCTTGGTACACTAGATTTCCTTGACACCCAGTTGGAACGGGTCTCCAGCCTGGATGGGCAAGTCCACTCTACCCTGGCTGCAGTGGTGTCACCTTACCCCCGACATACAAGTGGGAGGGGTCTTCCACCTGGAGGGGAAAATTCCCTCTAGCCTGGCGTCGGAGGTGTAGGAGCTCATGCAGACACACATGTGGGAGGGTCCTTCTGCTTGGAGGGGCAAATCCCCTCTATTCTGGCTGCTATGGTATAGGAGTTCCTCCCCATACCAGATGGGAGGGGTCTCTCACCTGAAGGGGTGAGCCCCCTCTACCCTGGCTGCAGTGTTTACTAGCTTTCCCTAACACCCAAGTTCGATGAGTCTCTCGTCTGGAGGGGCAGGTCCCCTCTACCCTGTCTGCAGAGGTATAGGAGCTCACCCACACACTCAGGTGCGAGGGGTCTCCGGACTGGAACTCCCTCTGACACCCAGGTGGGAAGAGTCTCCCACCAGGAGGCTAAAATCCCCTCTAACCTACTGCAGTGGTATAGGAGCTCCCCAGGACATCCAGGTGGAAGGGGTCCCCCATCTGGAGGGTCGAGTTCCCTCTACCCAGCCTGTGGCAGTATATGAGCTCCCCCCAACACAGAGATGGGAGGGGTCTTCCATGTTGAGGGCGAGTCCCCTCTACCCTGGATGCAGCAGTATAAGAGCTACCTCTGAAACACAAGTGGGAGGAGTCTGTCACCTGGAAAGGCTAGTCCCCTCTACTCTGGCAGTGGTGGTATAGGGTCCCCCCACACATCCAGGTGGGAAGGGTCTCCCGTCTGGAT
The DNA here is from genome assembly GCF_964194105.1 of Spermophilus citellus. Lineage (NCBI taxonomy): Eukaryota > Metazoa > Chordata > Mammalia > Rodentia > Sciuridae > Spermophilus > Spermophilus citellus. The sequence goes on along the minus strand of NW_027673039.1, from coordinate 1,998,157 downwards.
GGGCAAGTCTGCTGTACCCTGGCTACGGTCGTATACAAGATCCTCCTGACACACAGATAGGAAGGGTCTCCGGACTGGAATAGTGTGCCCCCTTTATCCTGACTGCTGAGGTATACAAGCTCCCCCAGCCACCCAGTTTGGAGGAGTCTCCCGCTTGGAGGACGGAATTCCTGCTATGCTGGCTGTGGCACTATATCAGCTGCCCCCACACACACCCAGGTGGGGAGGGTCTCCCACCTGTAGGGGCGAGTCCCCTCTACCGTGGTTGCTTGCCGCGTCCGGCGAAAAGGACCGAGCCCGGCGGGAGACGTCGGGGTTAAAAGAATTCACAGGCACCAAGGTTCTTCATCCAGGGGGAGTCTGTCTTTATTATCTCAGCTCATACTTATATATTTCTTTCAGACAGAATGGAAAGTTACTGGTAGGCGGAAGCAAGGACGGAGGGGGGCAGGTGGTCCTTGTCGACTCATACTAAGCCTTCAACCAGGAACCTTATCAGACCCAAGCAGGTCAGGACGTTCCCACATGACCATTATAGGCTGAATATGAAAACAGACACCACAAATCTTTCAAGGCCTTGGGAGCTGGCCTCTTTGACGTGCACAACAAGAAACCAGGGCCGGCACCAAGCCCTGGGGGCCAGGGGGGATCCGAGCCAGCAGTTCCCCCTCTTTTGTTTGTTGCACGTCAAAGGGAGTCAAGTAGCCCCTGTCTTAGGTCGTTCACTGCCCTTACAGTGCTTACCCGTCTCTGGGGAGGCCCCATTCCCCTGTCTTAGGTTGCAGTGCAAGCGTGAAAGTTGCCCGTCTCTGGGTACTACAAGATCAGCTTGTTGTTACCAAGGCATTTAGTGGTAGCGATCCAGCCAGTCATTATTGGGTCTCTAATTGGTTCCGGTTCGACAAGGCATAGAGTCAGAGGAGAGGAATAACAAAAATAAAGAAGGAAAAGGGGGTAAAAGGAGGAAGGCATGAAGCAGGGATCATTGTAGAAAAATCATCTTCGAATCGGTCGGAGACAAACTTCAGCAAGATCATCCTTGGTTTGTAGGCGTTGATAATGAACCTGTATTGGCTTAGAAGTCAGAATGTTAATTTGATCTTTAATAAATTGTGTCATTCTCTTGACAAGGCAGGGGCCTACAGCAACTATAAGGAGGAGACCGAAAAGCGGTCCCATATTGTGAGTGGCGACATCTGCTTTAGCATTGCCTTCCACCAGAGGCCCAGGAAGCTCTGAATGTCCTCGGATATGTCCAATGAATAAAGGATCTCGTCTAGCCCAAACAAGAAGCTGAACCGTTTGTAATTGTTCCATGATAGTAGATTGCCTGCCAATATAAGGGGCTGTTTCAATAACTAAGGCTAAATTGGCAACATAGAGACTATCAGTATACACATTAAGTGGGGTGGAATTGTAAAGTTTAAGAGCCATAATTAGAGCCTCAACTTCTGATCTTTGGGCAGACAGTTTAGGAACAGGGTGTCGAATTACTTGAGATCCATCAAAAACAACAGCAAATCCCCCTTTAGCTCCTTCTGTATAAACAGTCTGAGCTCCCGGGATAGGTTCCCCTTTAATAATTTTAGGAAAAATAATAGAACATTTTTTAAGGCCTTCTAGAAGTTTATGTGGGGGGAAGTGATTATCAATTTGACCTTTGAAATTACAGAGAAAAAGACACCAAAGATCATGTTCTTGTTGTAATTATAAAGTCATATCCTGGGTATAAGGCTGAATGAGAATGTCAAAAGTTTTTCCAAACAGTGCATCACCCAAATATTTGGCTTTCCAGATCAGATTTATCACTAGTTCATAAAAGGGAGTTATCACCCGAGAGTTAGAAGCGTGTAGATGGACCCAATAGATGGGACCTGTTTGCCAAAACACTCCAGTAGGAGTTAATTTTGATGGCAAGATTATAAATGATAGAGGTATAGAATAATCTATCTGGGTAACCTGTATCTTTTGTGGGGCTGTTTTTATTAACCTGAGTGCCTTCAAGGCTTTTGGAGTAGGTTTTCACAGGGAGGTGGGTGAGGGGTCTCCTCTCAAAAGGTCATACAGGGGTTTAAGTTAGTAGTTCAATATACTTAATATTTAATCAACAATGTGAATTTATTTACCAAAATTAATCTTTATCTTAAACAGTAAGAATTATTAGGCAATAAGGATCTTTCTTTAAAGAAATAAACTTACATTTTAATAGGTGTTTATCATATCAAAATATGGACAAAATTTTTGCTCACATTAGTATAGTTAAATTAGGAAAATAACCTGAAATACCCTTAAATTAATTATAGTCAGTTTAGTATATATAAATCTCTTTTTAATTGTTCTAACTTTTTACATCATCTGTTTAGATACCAATATAAACCCCCCCCCCTTTTTTTTTTTTTTTGGAAAATGAATATAAAGACCTTGTTTTACCCAAAGATGATTTCTTTCTTCTTTTTAGGATCCATGTGTGCTTTTTCTTTGTTGAAGCATCCTTTTCTTTTTAAGAAAAAATATACTTTGGAACAATTTCTGAAAACCTTAGAATCTATAAACAAATTATTATACTTTGATAAGAAATATCAATGAAAATATAGTTAAAACCCTTAGATATTTTGTAGAAATAATTATAATAATTTATCATCTTATAAGTTTAAACAGTAACCTTGAGAATTAGAAACTACTTGATTGTATTTTCACTTAAAAGCAAATTTATAGTAAACACATTTATCTCAAATATCTGTAACTGAAAAGGCAGAGTATCTGATAAATGTAGATATAAAACATAAATTATGGGTTTCCTGTTGAAGGAAAACAATTAGGCAAATATATATTAACTAATCAATTAGGCATGTGCTAATTAATTTATAGATTAACAAATATAGGTTATTTAAATATCTAAAAAATATATATTAAGAATAAGAACTTAACTTATAATTGTATTAACTTTATGTAACCACGTGGCCTTAAAATATTTGGATCCATTTTAATTTATTTTTAACTAGGAGTGCACTCTTTTATGTGACGTCACTTGATGTACTGAGATAAGATCCTTGAGTATACATTTTTATTTTTATAGTTAGCAATGAGAATAAGGATTTTTTGGTCATCACAGGAACTTTGCCGGCTTGTTCCTGTGGCGAGCAAATGTATCCTCATAACCTCCAAAATTAAAAGTAAAATATAAAGAAGCATATTTGATATCTCTCATCAATAGAACATTATTTAGTAACACAACTATAAAGAAAAAGTCAGGTTATTTAACTTAGAACTAGCTTAAATTTAGGACTGTAACATAGAAACCTGTAGAATTAAATTTTGTCTGAAAAAGATATCTTTCGTTAGCATTTACAGGTAGGCATCTTTTAAAAATACAGGCTCTGAGCAGCTCCGGTAGAAATTTGAAACACAGCAGTACAGGTTAGTGGCTGGAAGGCGGGACTAGAAGTCCTGTCTGAATGACTGTGGAAGAACCAATCGGTAGCCCCAAAAGTGTGGGAGGTGGGACCAGGAAGCCGCTCTTCCAGCCAGGCAGCCCATGGTTACCATGGTGATGCAAACAGCATGGAGTTCGCTGCCCATTTTCAGGGCAAAAGTTCTCCAAGTTTTCTTAGCCGATTGCATTTTGTTTGATTTTGTCTGCATTTTTCCCTGCCTGGCCAAGATCTTACTGCGGTAGCAGCTTGTTTTGTCTCTGTATCGCCCCGTACACTCTGGCTTTCGGGGCCCGGGGTGGGCCCCTGTTCCCGTTTCCCGGCTGCAATGGGCGTCCCTGAGCAACAAACTTGGAAGGACACTCGCTGCTCCAATGATTCCCCTTGCCACATTGGGGACAGGGGCCAGGCATGCCTTCCCGACCCCGCCTATCCCCCTCGGGACAATTTCATTTCTTTCTATCTGCATCAATCAGGCTATGAAGTCAGAATAAGGCTCAGAGGGTCTTTGAACAATTTTTGAAATTTTTGTTTCAGCATTTGAAATAGGTAGAGCCTTCCAAGCCTGAACGGCTGCTGTAGCTATCTGAGCATAGACCCCAGGATCATAATTAATTTGTTGATTTATGATAGCATATTGTCCCGAGCCTGTTAACATTTCAAGGTTACGCCGTGGGAAGCCGGCGTCCTGATTGACTCGGGCTAGCTCGCGACACCTCTCTTGATTTTCACTTTCCCACAACAAAAAAAATCCCCTCCGAACAATACAGCCCTACAAAGCTGTTGCCAGTCACTAGGTGTCAGCTGATTGGCAGAGAAAGACTTGAAGAGAGTCAATGTGAAGGGGGCATGGGGTCTGTAATTAGTAACTGCCTCCTTTAGTTGTTTAATATCCTTAAAGGCTAAAGAAACATACACTCTGGCCGGCTGTCCATAGGCATCCAGGTTTTCAATTACTGGAAAAGTTTGGGCCGTCTTAGGCTGCCACTGAATACCCTTGCCCCCCGCCTTCTGGGGTTGTCCTTGTCTCAATTGGGGTTGTAAGGAGGGAGCGCAACAGGGATTGGGGCCATAGGTGCTTTAAATCTTGGCTTCTTTATTCGACCCTCCAGTTCCTCTATGTCCCTTTCTAGTTTCTCCTCCTGCCAGTTGTTACCATGGAGCCCAGTTAGTAACTCCCTTATCTTAGAAATGTAATCAGCACTGTGAAGCCCAGCTCAAGGCCAGAGGCCTTGTTTACATATTTTTGTGAAAAACTAGTAAGGGAGTATCTAGCGCCTGGAGTGCTGATCTTTTCAGACAGTAGCCAAATAAAGCAGGGCAACATGAAAATAGGAAATTTATCTACATTGAACTTTTTTGTAGAGATTCTTTTGCTGAAAATCCTAAAATAAGCCATGATGAATATTTTGGAGAAGGTCAGTTAAGACTTTTCTGTGGGCCTATTAGGGAGGGGGAAGATGAGAAGGCGGGGTTGAGAGCAGCTAGGGTGGATCTAAGAATGAAGAAGGAGATGTGAAAGAATAATGGGAAAGGGATAAGGACTCTGCCATTTGCTCTTCCTGGACCTGATCAAGGACTTGTTCACATTCTGCAAGCTGTTCTTTAATCTTTATTTTATCTGTTAACAAAGCATCTTTAACCAGTCTCCATAAAGAGAAAGTGGCGATAGGGATACTTTCCGGACCTTGATCCCTCAACAATCTTTGTAAATCACATCTGACCTGATCCAAATCATTGTTATTAAGAAATCCCCCTGTCAGAAACCAAGGACATGCCTGGGCAATAACTTCAACGAATTCTGTTGCAGTTTTTGTTTTTATTCTGGTTCCCTGTGTGTTCAACAGCTCTCTGAGTTCGTTGGCCAGACGAACTTTGGCTGCTGAGTTACCCATGGTAGCTACCTGTTCCTAGTTTAAGTTTCAATTTTTCCCCTTCTCTTATTGAAGGCTTCTTTTCCCCTTCTCTTATCGAAGGCTTCTTTTCCCCTTCTCTTATCGAAGGCTTCTTTTCCCCTTCTCTTATCGAAGGCTATTAATCCTCCCTCTTCGTGGAGGGAGCCCCGACCACTTACCTTCCGCTTTCTCGGTAGGAACCTCCAATCTGCCGCGTCCGGCGAAAAGGACCGAGTCCGGCGGGAGACGTCGGGGTTAAAAGAATTCACAGGCACCAAGGTTCTTCATCCAGGGGGAGTCTGTCTTTATTATCTCAGCTCATACTTATATATTTCTTTCAGACAGAATGGAAAGTTACTGGTAGGCGGAAGCAAGGACGGAGGGGGGCAGGTGGTCCTTGTCGACTCATACTAAGCCTTCAACCAGGAACCTTATCAGACCCAAGCAGGTCAGGACGTTCCCACATGACCATTATAGGCTGAATATGAAAACAGACACCACAAATCTTTCAAGGCCTTGGGAGCTGGCCTCTTTGACGTGCACAACAAGAAACCAGGGCCGGCACCAAGCCCTGGGGGCCAGGGGGGATCCGAGCCAGCAGTTGCTGAAGTAATCAAGCTCCTCCAGACACACAGGTGGAAGGTATCCCAGATTGGAGGGTCCACTCCCCTCTACCCTGGCTGCAGAGGTATAGGAGGTCACCCAGACACCCAAGTGGGAGGGGTCTCCCAATTGGAAGAACGAGTCTTCTCTACCCTGGCTGCAATAGTATAGGAACTCGCCCTGACACCCAGGTGGGAGGGGTGTCCCCCCTAGAGGTGCATGTCCCCTCTACCCTGGCTTCAGCAGTATAGGACCTCCGCTAGACACTCAAGTGGAAGAGGTCTCTCACCTGGAGGGGCTAGACCCCTCTACCCTGGCTGAGGGTATACCAGATCTCCCAGAAACCTAGGTTGGAGGGATCTCCTGCTTGGAGGGGCGTATCCCTTCTACATTGGCTGCTATGGTATAGGAGACCCCCCCCATTCCCAAATGGGAAGGGAATCCCGCCTGAAGGGGCGAGTCCTCTCTACCTTGGCTGCAGTGGTTCACTAGCTTTCCCTGACCCCCAGGATGGATGGGTCTCTTGCCAGGAGGGGCGAATCCCCTCTACCCTGGCTGCGGAAGTAAAGCATCTCCCCCTGACACCTAGGTGGGAGGGTATCCCGCCTGGAGAGGCAAGTCCCCTCTAACTGGCTGCAGTGGTATAGGAAGTCCCCCGTACAACCAGGTGGGAGGGGTCTCCTGCCTCGAGTTGGGAGTCCTCTCTACCCTGGCTTTTGCAGTATGTGAACTCCTCTGACAACCAGGTGGAAAGGATCTTCAGCCTGGAGCGTTGAGTCCCCTTTCTCTGGCTATGGCAGTATAGGAGCTCCCCGTGACACACAAGTTACAAGGTCTCCTGACTTGAGGGGTGAGTCCCCTCTACAATGGCTCCTGTGGTAAAAGAGCTCCCCCAACATCCAGGTGGAAGGGGTCTCCTGCCTAGTGTTGTGAGTCCCATCTAGACTGGCTTCAGCGGTATAGGTGCTCCCCAGAAACCCCGGTAGAAGAGGACTCCATCTTGGAGGAGCGAGTACCCTCTACCATTACTGGAGTGGTATAGGAGCTCCCCCTGAAACTCAGGTGAGAGGAGTATCCCGCCTGGAGCAGCGAGTCCCATCTATCCTAGCTATGGCGTAAAGGATCTCCCCCACGTCCCAGGTGGGAGGGGTCTCCAGCCTGGAGGGGCAAGTCCCCTCTACCCTAGATGTGGAGGTATATGATATCCCCCTGACAACAGGTGGGAAGGGTCTCCTGATGGAGCAATGAGTCTCTTCTACCCTGACTGCGGAGGTATACAAGCTCCCACAGACAACAAGGTGGGAGGAGTCCTCTGCTTGGAGGGGCAAGTCTTTTCTACACTGCTAAGGCACTATTCCAGGGCCTCCCTAAACAGGTGGGAGTCGTCTTCTGCATGGATGGGTGAGTCTCCTCTATCCTGGTTTTGGCAGTATACAAGCTCCCCCACCACCCAGGTGGGAGGGGTATCCGTCCTGGAAGTTCGAGTCCCTTCTATTTTAGCTATTGCTACATAAGAGCTCCCAGTACACCACGGTGGCAGGGGGCATCGGCCTGCAGGGGTGTGTTTCCTCTACCTTGGCGGTGGCAGTATGGGAGCTCTGCCTGACACCCAGGTGGGAGGAGTCTCCCGATTGAAAGGGGGAGTCCCCTCTACTCTGGCTGCAGTGGTATAGGAGCTCACCTAGACACCCATGTGGAGGGGTATCCCAACTGGAAGGGCAGGTCTGCTCCACCCTGGCTGCAGGGGTAGAAGAGGTCCCACTGAAACCCAGGTGGGAGGGGTCTCCCGCCTGTAGGGGCACGTCCCCTCTACCCTGGCTGTTGCAGTAATCAAGCCTCCAGGGAGACCCATGTGTGAGGGGTCTCCCGATTGGAGGGGTGAGTCCCTTCTACCCTGGCTGCAGAGGTATAGGAGCTCACCCAGACACCCATATAGGAGGGGTCTCCCAACTGGAAGGTTAAGAAGTCTGCTCTACCCTGGCTGCAGAGGTATAGGAACTCCCTCTGACACCCAGGTGGGAGAGGTCTCCCTCCTAGTGGTGCAAGGCCCCCCTACCCTATCTTCAGTGGTACAGGAGATTCCCAGGACACCCAAGTGAAAGGGGTCTCCCTCCTGGAGGGGCGAGTCCCCTCTACCCAGGCTACAGCGGTATAAAAACTCCCCCTGAAATCCAGGTGGGAGTCCCCTCTACCCTGGCTTTGGTGTTGTTAGTTTCACCCCCACACATCCCATGCAGGAGAGGTCTCACACCTGGAGGGGCAATTTCCCTCTACCCTGGCTTTGGAAGTAGAAAAGCTCCCCCTGACACACAGGTGGGAAGGGGTCTCTCAACTGGAGTAGCGAGTTTACTTTAGTTTAGCTCTTGCCATATAAGAGCTCCCATTACAACCAGGTGAGAGGGGGCTTCTGTCTGAAGGAGAGTGTTCCTTCTACGCTGGCTGTGGCAGTATAGGAGCTCTCCTGGACACCCAGGTGGGAGTAGTCTCCTGATTGGAGGGGCTAATCCCCTCTATCCTGGCTGTAGACTTATAGGAGCTCACTCAGACATCTAGCTGTGATGGGTCTCCCAAGTGGAAGGGCAAGTCCTCTATACCCTGGCTGCAGGGGTGTAGGAACTCTCCCTGACACCCAGGTGGGAGGGGTCTTCCGCTTGGAAGGGGGAGTCCCCTCTACCCTGGCTGCGAATGTATACAAACTCCCCAAGACACCCAGGTGGAGGCATCTCTGCATGGAGGGGTGAGTCCCCTCTATCCTGGCTGTGATGATATATAAGTACCCCCTGACAACCTGACACCCTGGTGGGTGGGGTCTCCCACCAGAAGGGGAAAGTACTTTTTACCCTGGCTATGGTGGTATATAAGTTCCTGCTGAAAGCCAGGTTGGAGGGGTCTCTCGCATGGATGGGCAAGTCTCCTCTATCCTGGCCCAGGTGGTAAACAAGTTCCCTGTGATACCCAGGTGGGAGTGTCTCCCGCCTAAAGGGGCAATTCTGCTCACCCTGGCTGTGGAGATATAAGAGCCCTCTCCTACCATCAGTAGGGTGGGGTCTCCTACCTGGAAGGGTGAGTAGCTGCTATCCCAGCTGCAGCTGTATATGATCCCCCACCCCAGCAGACACCATGTGGGATGGGTCTTTCACTTGAAGGGGTGTGTCCCCTCTACCCTGGCTAAGGTGGTATAGAATTTACCTACATTTCCAAGTGGGAGGTGTCTGTCGCACATATTTGTGAGTTGCCTCTACCCTGGCTGCTGGGGTATATGAGATCCACCTGACACCCAGGTGTAAGGGATCTTCTGCCTCTAAGGAAGAGTCCCCTCTACACGGGCTGTGGAGTATCTGAGCTCCTGCAGACACCCAGGTGTTAGGGGTCTCCCGCCTCGAACAGTGAGTCCCCATTACCCTGTCTGTGGCTGTATACAAGCCCTTCCAGACACAAAAGTGGGAGGGGTATCCCGCCTGGACGGTGAGTCCCCTCTACTTTAGCTCTTGCCATATAAGAGCTCACAGTACACCCAGGTGGGAGGGTTCTGCCGCCTGCAGGGGTGTACTGGCTATTGCAGTGTAGGGGTTCCCCACGACACCCAGGGGATATGGGTCTCCCCCCTGTAGGGTGAGTCCGCTCTACACTGGCTGATGAAGTAATCAAGCTCTGCAGGTAACCCAGGAGGGAGTAGTTTCCTGATTGGAGGGGTGAGCCCCCATTACCCGGGCTGCGGAGGTATAGGAGCTCACCCAGACACAAAGCTGGGAAGGGTCCCGCTACTGGAAGGGAAAGTCAGCTCTTACTTGGCTGTAGCTGTTTTGGAAATCCCCCTGACACCCAGGTGGGAGGGCTCTCCCGCCTAGAGCTGGGAATCCTCTCTACTCTCTCTGCTGCAGTATAGGAGCTCCCCTGACACCCAATTGGGAGAAGTTTCCAGACAGGAGGCTAGAGTCCCCTCTACCCTGCTGACACCAAGGTGGGAGGGGTCTCCCACCTAGAGGGTTGAATTCCCTCTACCCTGGCTGTGCTAGACACTCGAGTTCGATGGGTCTCTCACCTGGTGGGGCGAGACCCCTCAACACTAGGTGTGGCGGTAAAGGATCTCCCCCTGACACCCAGGTGGGAGCATCTCCAGCCTGAAGAGGCGAGTCCCCTCTATCCTGGCTGCAGTGGTATGGTGGTTTCCTGTACACCCAGGTGGGAGGAGTCTCCTGCCTCCAGTGGAGAGTCCACTCTACCCTGCTTGTGGGAGTATATGAAGTCCCCTGACAACCAGGTGGATGGGATATTCCACCTGTAGGGTCGAGTCCCCTCTCCCCTGGCTCTGGTGGTATGGGAGCTCCCTGAAACCCAGGTTATAGGGTCTCCCTCCTGGAGGGGCGAGTCCCCTCTACCCGGGAAAAGGCGGTATAAGAGTTATCCCCATTCTCAAGTGGTAGTTGTCTTGCTTGATGGTGGGAGAGGTCTCTCGTCTGCAGGGGCATGTCGCCTCTACCCTGAGACACCCAGGTTGAAGAGGTCTTCCGCCTGGAGGGGTGAATCCTCTCTACCCTGGCTCCTGCAGTACAGGAGCTCTCCTGACACCCATTTGGGAGGAGTCTCCCACCATGAGGGTAGATTCCCCTGGACATTTCCTGTGGTGGTATAGGAGCTCCCACTGACATCCAGGTTTTAGATGTCTCCGGACTGGAGGGGCATGTCCCCTCCATCCTGGCTTTGGAGATATAGGAGCTCCCCGCCACACCTGGGGGGAGGGGTCTTCTGCTTGGTGGAGCGAGTCCCTTGTATTCTGGATACTGTGTTATATGAGCTCCCCCCCCATACGCAGATCAGAGGAGTCTCCGCCTGAAGGGGTGAGTACCCTCTACCCTGGCTGCAGTAGTTTACTTGCTTTCCCTGACACCCAGGAGAGAGGTGTCTCTCTCCTGGAGGAGTGAGTCCCCCCTACCCTAGCTGCGCTGGTAAAGGATCTTTCCCTGAAACCCAGTGGGAGAGTCTATGGACTGGAGATGTGAGTCCCCTCTACCCTGGATGCAGTGGTATAGGAGGTCCCCCATCCACTCAGGTGGGAGTCGTCTCCTGCCTCCAGTTGCAAGTCCCCTCTACCCTGATATGCCAGTATATGAACTCCCCTGACAATCTGGTTAAAGGGATCTTCCACTTGGAGGGTCGAGTCCCCACTCCCTTGGCTCTGGCTACATAGGAGCTTCCCCAACACCCAGGATATGGGGTCACCCGAATGGAGGAGCGAGTCTCCTCTACACTGGCTGCGGGGGTATAAGTGCTCCTCCTGACATCCAGGTTGGAGGGGTCTACTATCTCGAGTGTGAGACCCCTCTACCCTGCCTATGGCAGTATATGTAAAGCCCTGAAAATCAGGTGGAAGGGGTCTCCTGCCTGGAGGGGCACATCCCCTCTACTCTGGCTGTGGCAGTATAAGACTCCCCCTGAAACCCAGGTGGGAAGGGTATTTGCCTGGAAAGGCGATTCCCCTATACCAGGGCTGTGGCAGGATAAGAGTATCCCTGACACCCTGGTAGGAAGGGTATCCCGCTTAGAGCAGGGAATCCCCTCTACCCTTGTTGTGCAGGTATACAAGCTTCCCAAGACACTCAGTTGGGTGGGGTATCCCGCCTGGAGGTGTGAGTCCCCTCTATCCTGGCTTTGGTGGCATACAAGTTATACAAGACTGTAACACCCAGGTTGGAAGGGTCTCCCACCAACAGGGGACAGTCACCTCTAATTTGGCTGGTGCCATATAAGAGCTCCAAGGACACTTACGTGGGAGGCGTCTCCCAACTAGAGGAGCAAGACCCCTCTAACCTGGCTGGAAGGTATAGGAGCTCCCCCAGTCACCTTGGTGGGAGGGGTTTCCCGACTGGAGATTCAAGGCTCCTCTAACCTGGCTGCAGTGCTATAGGAGCTCCCCTGACACCCAGATGGGAGGGGTCTCTCACCTGGAGTGGCAAGATCATGCTACCCTGAATAGGCAGTATAAGAGCCCCCCCGAGGCACCCAGGTGGTAGGGGTTTCCAGCTTGGCAGGGAGAGTGCCCTCTAACCTGGCTGCACTGGTATATGAGCTCCCCTTGACACCCTGGTTGGAAGGGTCTTTGCCTGGAGAGGTGAGTCCCCTCTAGCCTCGCTGCAGCAGTATACAAGATCCCCGCAACAATCAGGTGGGAGGGGTCTCCCGCCTGGAGGCATGAGTCCCCTCTACCCTGTTTGGGGCAGTGTGTTAGCTCCCAAAAAACCTAGTTGGGAGATGTCTCCTGCCTGGAGGCTGAGACCCCTCTACCCTGCCTGCAGAGGTATACAAGTTCCCCCTACACCCAGGTGAAAGGGGTTTCCCTCCTGGAGGGGTGAGTCCCTGATACCCTGGCTGCAGCTGTACAGGGTTAGGGTTAGGGTCAGCTGTACAAACGCAACTGTGAGGAGTCTTGTGCTTAGAGAAGCAAGTCCCTGCTACTCTGGCTGCACCCAGATATGATCTCCCCCTGACACCCAGGTGAAAGTCGTATCCTACTTGGAGGAGAGATTCTCTGATATCCTGGCTGTAGCTGTACGTGACTTTGCCCCGCAACTGGGCACCAAGGTGGAAGGGATCTCATGAATGTAGTGGTGAGGCCCCTCTATATGGGCTAAGGCAAAATGCAATGTAGCCTGGACAGCAAAGTGGGAGGGGTCTCTTGCCTGGAGGAACCAGTCCAATCTACACAGGCTTCAGAGTTATAAGAGCTCCCTCAGACAACCATGTCCTTTTTAATTCACCCAGGCCCAGGTGCAAGCACTTGGCTTTCCATTAATGGGCCAGGCTCCATTCTTGAGCCCCTAGCTGCCTGTCTCAAGGACCCAGTCCCTGTCCCTTGATTTCAATCCCCATTTACTGGCTGGTCTTTGTGCCTCCCCTCTGATTCCCTCAGGCTGTGGTATACTGGCACTGCCCAGACCCACTGCTCCCCTTGCTTCTCCCTAGCCTATGCTGCTCGAATGGGTCCTGGCAGCCAGACACCCCCCCCCCAACTTCCACATACCAGGTTTCCCCTCACAGTACATTCTTTGGCCCCTCCTTTGGTCCAGGTCCCTCTCTGAGGATCTCCTTACCTGTGGCAGAGGAGCAAATTTGCTCTCCTCTGTGCCCTGAATGCTCCCTATGGGAAACACAGCCTTGCCACTTGCCTGAGGCCTGTTCACTGTGTGAACCTGGAGGCCTGCAAGTTAACATGGACTTGATCCAACCCAGCCCTGAGCTATCCCCTCCTTTCCCTTCCATGCCTTCTGGCCTTGCATGCTGCCCCTACAGCAACCAAGCCCTCCATAATCCTGATCCTTTGCTCTCCACTCGCTGGGCCTGGGCATTCACCTGAGCCCCTGACTATGTTCCTCATGGCCCTTGGCAAATCAAGCAGTCTCTTTGTGTTTTGTCTGAACTGGGGGCCCCTAGCTTGGGCCTACCAGTGGTCTCCCCTATGTGCCCCTTGTCTTTTCCTGGTCCTTATGCAACCCTTTCCTCCCCTTCACCTGTTGCTTTTTTCTGGCACTTGTTCATATGCTCCTTGGGTCCCACATCACTATTGATTGGGTGGGTCCCTTGCCTGGGCAACTGTCTTGGGTCCTGTGTTTGCTCCTGTGGGCACCCACCCCAACCGTCTGCTGTGTCCTCCCTTCACCCTCCTTCCAGACACATTCCTGTTCATGGACTCCTTTGCTGGGACACTGGCCATAGATTCTTATCTGATCCAGCACACCTAACGGGAAACAATGCCCTGTCCTTTGCTTGGGCCCCTTTTTCTCCCTGAGTGCTTGGTCCTGCACCAGGAACCCTGAAAACTGGAGGTGGCCGTAGGCCTGGAGCTTGACTGCCCACTGCTGTATCCCCTTCCTTCCCTTCCAAATCTTTTTCACTGTCCTGATACCCCTGCTTAAGCCCTGGCAATTGGCTCTCAGTTCCGTGGCCTTACTCCTGCCTTGAGCCTCTGGTGGCCCTTCTTGTTCACTGCTTTTCTTGGCATTGTCTAAAGGCCCTTCACTGGGGCCGCTTCCCTGCTCTCCTTGGCTTCCCTGTACTACAGAACCCTAGTGCAGGCCCACCTTCCAGTGCCAGCATTCCCTGCTCTCCCCTGGCCTGGGCCCTCCTATAGTTCCCCTGCCTCGGCTCCTTGATGAGGTTGTGGGCCCCACACCACCAACCCTCTTCCTGTGGCCCTTCAGTCTGTGCCCTCCTGTCCTTTCTGTCTCTGCCATGCCCGCTTTCCTGATCCCCTTTCCAGGATGCTCACCACCGGGGCCAGGAGACTTGACCAGTTCTCTTGGCCCTGGGGGCTCCCTTTGGAAAACGTAGCCCTGCCCTGTGCCTGGAGCATTTGGCCTCCCTCACCCTGGGCCCTGCTCCTTACCCCTGACACCCTGCAGTGGAACTGCCTTGGGCCCTTCTCCTTCTGTGCTACCCAGTCAACTTTGGCCCCTCTCGCTCTTCCCCCTCCATGTTTCTTTTCATTCACCCAGGCCCAGGTGCTAGCATTTGGCTCTCCATTACAGGATCCAGCACATTGCTTGAGACCCTAGCTACCCATTTTCAGGACACCTTTACCTGTCCCTTGGTTTCAGGCCCCTCTTGCTGGCCCCTCCTCACCTTCGCTCTGATCCCCTCATGCTGTGGTATCCTGGCACTGCACAGAACTTCCTCTCCTCCTGCTTCTCCCTAGCCTATGCTGCTCCAATGGGTCCTGGCAGTCTGACCTGCCCACCACTTCCACATACCAGATATTCTCTCACAGTACCCTCTTTGGCCTCTCCTTTGGTCCAGGTCCCTCATTGAGGATCTACTCACCTGGGACAAATAAGCGGAATTGGCTCGACTCAGTGCCCTGAATGCCCCCTATGGGAAAGAGCCCTGCCACTCCCCTGAGTCCTCTTCACTGCCTGAACGTTGAAGTCTGGCAGTTAACATGGACTTGCTCCAATCCAGCCCTGAGCGATCCCCTCCCTTCTTTTCCATGCCCTCTGGCCTTGTATGCTGCCACTACTGCATCCCAGCACTCCCTAACCCTGACGCTGTGTGCTCGGTCTCTGGGCCTGCCCATTCCATGAGCCCCTGACCATGTTTCCCATGGCCCTTGACATAGCAAGGAGTCTCTTCATGTTAGGTCTGACCTAGGGGCCCCTTGCTTGGCTCACCTGTGGGCTCCCCTATGTGCCGCTTGGCTTCTCCTTGTCCACACACACCCCTTCTGCCACTTGGCCTCTTGATTTTTCTGGCATTTATAGGTCTCCTGCTCCTTGGGTCACCCATCACCATTGATCAGGTGGGTCCCTTACTTAGGCTCCTAGCTTGGGTCCTGGGTCTCGCCCGTATGCACACGACCCTGACCACCTGTCATTCCCTCCTGTCGCCCTACTTCTGGACCCCTTCCTTTTTCTGGCCTCCTTTGCCAGGACCCTGGCTGTAGATTCTCATCTGATCCAGGGTGCCTATGGAAAACAATGTACTGCCCCTTGCCTGGGCCCCTTTCTTTCCCTGAGTGCTTGGTCCTGCACCAGGAACCCTGAAACCTGGAGGTGGCCCTGGGCCTGGAGCCTGACTGCCCCTGCTGGATCCCTGCCTTCTTTCCTAAATCTTGTCCACTATACTGAGCCCACTGCCCAAGGCCTGGCCCTTGGCTCTCTGTTCTCTGGCCAGCTTCTTCACTTGAGACTCTGGGGGCCCTTCTTGTTCCATGCTTCCCTGGGCATGGACGACAGGCTTCACTGGAGCCAGTATCCTACTCCACTTGACTTCCTTGAACCTCAGAACCCTAATATCACCAGCCTGCCCAGCCCTGCACTTACCTGCATTTTCCTGGCCTGGGCTCTCCTGTTGCTGCCTAGCCTGGGATCCTTTTTGGTGTCTTGGCCTTCACCCCATCAACACCATTCCTCTGGCCTTTCATGCTGTAAACTTGTTCATCTCTCCTGTTGTCCCTGTCCTTGCTGGGCCTCTTTCCAAGATCCCTTTCCCAGGATGCTCACCAGGTCCAGGGGACTGGAATTGGGTGTTTGGCCCTGTGGGCTCCCTTAGGGAAAATGTAGTTGTGCCCCTTGCCTGGCACTTTGGACTCTTTCTGCCCAGGCCTTGCTCCTCAATCCTGACACCCAGCAGTGAACCTGAGCCTTTAGCCCTCCTCTCCCTGCACCACCCACTACCCTTGCTCCCCTTTATCCCCTCCCCAGCCCTGTCGGTTTTCATAGGACCCAGGACCAGGTCCTGGCACTTGGCTCCCCATTCTTGGGCTTGATTTCTTGCTGGAGCCCCCGGTCATCCTTCTTGAGAACCCTGTCCCTGTCACTTGATTTCAGGCCCCATGCTTGGCCCCCCTCTTGCTCCTCACCTCTGTTCCCCTTGTACTGTGGTATTTTGTCATTGCCAGGACTCTGCCCTCCCCCTGCTTCCCCCTAGCCTGATCTCCTCCAATGGTTGTTGGATCCCCACTGACACCCCCCCCCAATCCCAGACCAAAGGTATCCCTCACATTGCCCTCCTTTGGTTCTGGTCTCTCTCTGAGGATCTACTCACCTGGAGCAGAGGAGTGAAATTGGGTGACCTCTGGGCCCTGAAGGATCTCTATAGGCAACATAGCCCTTCTCACCCCTGGACTTCCTTTGCCACCCAAACTTGACAACTGGCAGTGGACTTAGGCCTAGTGATGGCCTTTTCCTGGCGATCCCCTCTCATCCCTCTCCTGCCCTCTAACCTTGAAAGCTTCCACTAAGCCACCCAGCCCTTCCTTAACCTGACTCTTTGCCCTACAATCCCCTTGCCTGGCTGCCTTCCTGAGTTCCTTATTGCATTACTCAGGTTGTGTTGCTTTTTGTGGTGTCTCTTCCTGTTGTTTCTGACCTGGGTGCCCCTAGTTTCAGCCCCCAAGTTCACTCCCCTGTGTGCCCTTTTGCAGCCCTCGGTCTCCTCACCCTAGTGCCGATCCTACATCTCCTTCCCCTAGTGTTTTTTCTTGAAGCAGGGACCTCCCACTCATTGAGTCCCTAATACATTTTGGTGGGGTTGGTCCCTTAACTCGGCTCCTTGATTAGGTCCTGGTACTTGCCCTTCTCTGCACCCACCGCAACCCCATACTGTGCCCTCACATAGAATTCCTCCTGGCCCCTGTCTGTTGCCAGGCCCTTTGGCCTTGTTCCTGGCTTTTGTTCTTCATCTGGGCCAGGGCGCCTTATGGGGAATAGAACCCTGACCCTCATTAGGGCTACTTGCTCTCCATAGGCCCTTGGGGCAGCACCAGGAACCCTGACACCTGGAAGTGGTGCTGGGCTTCAAACCTGCCACCTCCCTGCTGGATTCCCTGCCTTCACTCCCCAGCCCTGTCCACTGTCCTGAGCCCCCTGCCACAGCACTGGCCCTTCACTCTCCATTCCCTGGACTGGCTCCTCTCTTGAGCCTCTGGTGGTCCTTTTGTTCAGTGCTTCCCTGTGCTTGAACTGTGGGCCTGCTGGGGCCACTTTCCTGCTAACTTTGACTTCCCTGCATCTCACAACCCTAGTGCAGCCCCTGCCTGCCTGACCCCACCCTTACCTGCTTTCCCATAGCATGGGCTCTCCTCTAGGTCCCTAGCCTGGGCTCCTTTCTGTGGTCCTGACCCGCATGCCACAAACACCCTTCTTCCAGCACTTCACGCTGTGCCCTTCTTTGTCCCTACTGTTGTCCTTGTCCCTGCTAGACTCCTTTTCCAGATCCCTTTCCCAGAATGCTCACCAGAGCTAGAGGACGGAACTGGGATGTTTGGCCCAGCTGTCTTCCTTTGCAAATGTTAGCAGTGCCCTTTGCCTGGGGGCTTTGGCCTCATTCAGCCTAGGTCCTGCTCCTCAATTCTGACACCCTGCAGTAAATCTGGACCAAGATACCTCCTCTTCCTGCACCACCCATTCCCCTTTACTCCCCTTTCTCCCCATATACAGCCACGGCCAGGAGAGAGGGGACTCACCCTTCCAGATAGAAGACAACTCCCACCTGGGTTTTGGGGAAGCACCTATAGCCCAGTAGCCTGGGTAGAGGGATTGCCTCCTCTATGCGGTTGACCCCTCCCACCTGGGTTTTGGGGGGAGATCCTACATTGTTGCAGCCAGGATAGAGAGCACTTGCCCCTATAGGTGGGAGACCCTTGAAACAGCCACAGCGAGGGTAGAGTTGACTCACCACTCCAGGCAGGAGACCCCACCCACCTGGGTTTGGGGGGAGCTTATATACCACCACAGCCAGGGTAGAGGGGATTCACACCTCCAGTTCCTTCTACCCTGGCTAACTTGGTATACAAGCTCCCTGAAACACCAAGGTGGGAGGGGTCACCTTCCTGGAGGGACAGGTCCCCTCGACCCTGGCAAGGGCTATATAGGAGCCTCTCCCCCCACCAACCGGACAACAAGTTGGGAGTGTTCTTCCACCTGGAGAGGCGATTCCTCTCTACCCTGGCTGCTGTGGTATAAGAGCTCTCCCTGACACCCTGGAGGGAGGTGTCTCCTGCTTGGAGTGGTGAGTCTTCTCTACCCTGGGTAAGGTGGTATACAATCTCCCCGCAGGTGGGAGGGGTTTCCTGTCTGGAGGTTCCAGTCCCTACTACCCTGGCTGCAGTGGTATAGGAGCTCCCCCACCGTGACACCCAGGTGGGAGGTGTCTCCAGCTTGGAGGGGTGAGTCCCTGTACCCTGGCTGAATCTTTATTAGAGCTCACTTTAACACCAAGGTGGGATGGATCTCCCGCTTGGAGTGGCATATACCCTATACCCTGTCTTCCAAGGTTTAGGAGATCCCCATTGACACCCTGGTGGGAGGGGTCTCCTGCTTGGAATGCCATGGCTTCTGTATCTTGGCTAAGGAGGTATACAAGCTCCCAACGACACCCAGGTGAGAGGGGTTTCCTTTCTGGAAGGGTGAGTTCCCACTACCCTGGCTGTTGTGGTATTTGACCTCCCCCACATACATATAGGTGGGAGGGTTCTCCCTCCTGGAGTAGCAAGTCCCCTTTTTCCTGCCTCTGCAGTATATGAGCTCCCTTGAAAACTGGGTTTAGGGGTCTCCCACCTAGTGGAGCATGTCCCCTCTTTCCTGGCTGCAGTAGTACACGAGACTCCCCTCATAACAAGATTGGAGGAGACTCCTTCCTGGAGGAGTTAGTACCTTCCACACTGTCTAATGCAGTATACAAGTTCCTGGATACCAATGAGGGAGGGATCTCCCGACTGGAGGTGCAAATTCTCTTCTACCCTAGCTAAGGCAGTCTACAAGCTCCCTCTGACATGCAGGTGGGAGGGGTCCACTGAATGAAGGGGCAAGTCCACTTTTCCCTGGTGAAGTGGTATACTAGCTTTCCATGACAGCCAGGTGGGAGGGTCACCCACCTGGAGGTATGAGTTCCCTCTACACTGGCTGTGGCAATAAAGGAGTTTCCCAAAACACCCAACTGGGAGGGACTCTGGCCTGGAGGAGTGAGTCCCGTCTACCCTGGCTGCTGAGGTTTACCAGAACCTCCAACCGACACTTATATGGGAAGGATCTAGCTTCTGGATGCACATGTCCCCTCCACCCTTGCGGAATGGTAGAAGAGCTCCCCATGAAAGGTATTTCTCCTGCCTTGAAGAGCAAGTACCGTATACCCTGGCTTTGGTGGTATAGGAGTTCTCTTGACACCCAAATGGGAGGAGTCTCACAACAGGTGGCTAGAATTTTCTCTACCCTGCTGCAACATTATTGGAGGGGTGGGAGGGGTCTCTTGCCTTGAGGGGCGGGTCTCTAGGCTTGAGGGGCAAATCCCCCCTCCCATGGCTTTTTCATTTTATGAGCTTCCACAAAGGTGGGAGGTGTCTCCGCCTGGATGGGTGAGTCCCTGGTACCCTGGCTGCTTTGGTATAGGAGCTTTCCCTGACAACCTGGCTGGAGAGATCTCCCGTCTGGAGGGGCAAGCCTGCTCTACCCTGGCTAAGGTGGTATTCAAGCTCCCCTTTATACCCAGATGGGAGGGGTCTCCCGCCTGGAGGGGTGAGTCCACTTTATCTTGGTTTCAGCAGTGTAAGAGCTCTCCCCAGACACTCAGGTGGGAGGGGTCTCCCTACTGCAGGGGGGAGTCCACTCTACCCTGGAAGCAGTGGTATATGAGACCCCCCCATACCCAGGTGGGAGCTGTCTCTTGCCTGGAGGGGTGTGCACCTTTACCATGGTTGCTGCATTATAGGAGTTCCCCCAGACACTCAGGTGGGAGGGGTCTCCCGCTTGGACGGGCGAGTCCACTCTACCCTGACTGCAATGGTATATGAGCTCCCCCAACACCCAGTTGGGAGGTGTTCCCCCCTAGTGGGGCGAGTCCCCTCTACCCTGGGTTTGGGGGTGGAGAAGCTACCCCCAGACAGCCAAGTCTGAGAGTTGTTCCTCATGGAGGGGTGATTCCCTTCTACCCTGGATTTGGCGGGATATTAGCCCCCTCATCCTACACCTAGGTGGGAGAGGTCTCCTGCTTGGAGGGGTGAAGCCACTCTTCCATAGCTATGGCTAACTCTCTAGTGGGAGGGGTGTCCCAGCTGGAGAGGAGAGTTCCCTCTACCCTGGCTGCTGCTTTGTAATGCTCTCCCAGATAGATACCCTGGTAGGAGGGTTCTTTCACCTGGAGGTACAAGTCACCTCTACCCTGGCTAAGGTGGTATGGAAGCCCCACCCCTAAAATAAGGTGTGAGGGGTCTCCCACTGGAGTCGCAAGTCCCCTCTACCCTGGCTGGTGCTCTATAAAAGCACCAGGAGCACCCAGGTTGGAGGAGTCTCCTGGCTAAAGAGGTGAACCCCTCTACCCTGGCTGTGGAAGTATACGAGCTCCCCCTGACACCCAGGTGGGAGCAGTTTCCTGCATGGAAGGCAAGTCCCCTCTACCTTAACTAAGGCTGTATACAAGCTTGCAACTCCCCAAAGCACAGGTGGGAGGAGTCTAACCTGCATGGGCGAATCCCCTCTACCCTGGCTGCAAGGTATAGGAGCTTCCCCCACACCAAGGTTAGAGGGTTCTCTTGATTGAAGGGGCGAGTCCCCTCTGCCCTGGCTGCAGCAGTATTGGAGCTTCCCCTGATACACAGGTGGGAGGGAGTCTCCAACCTGGAAGGAGGAATCCCCTCTACTTTAGTTATTGCCCTATGAGGGCTCCCTGCACACCCAGGTGGGAGGGGTATTTGGCCCTTCGGGGGCAAACCCCTCTATTCTGGCTGTTGCACTATAGGAGCTCCCCCAGACACCCTGCTGGGAGGGGTCTCTCACCTATTGGGGTGATTTTTCTCTCTCCTGGATGCTGCAGTATTGGAGCTGGTGATTTTTCTCTATCCTGGCTGCTGCGGTATTGGAGCTCGCCTTGTCAACCAGGTGGGAGGGGTCTCCTGACTGAAGGGACAAGACCCCCTCTACCCTGGCTGCTGAGGTACAGGAGCTCCCCCAACACCCAGGAGGGAGGGGTGTCTCCACTGGAGGCGGGATTAGCTGCTACCCTGGCTGCAGCAGTAGAGGAGTCCCCCCCCACACACACACACACACACACGCAGGTGGGAGCAGTCTCCCGCTTGGAGAGGCGAGTTGCCTCTATAATGGCTGCTGGGATATATGACCTCCCATGACTCTCAGGTGGGATGGGTCCCCCGCCTCATGTGGCAAGTTCGCTCTACATGCTTTAGCGGTATATGAGCTCCACATCACACGCATGTGAAAGGGGTCTTCCACCTGGAGGGGCGAGTATGCTCTACCCTGGCTGCAGCAGTATAAAATCTTCCCCTGAAATGCAGGTGATAGGGGTCGCCTGCCTTCCGTGGTGATTCCCCTTTACCCTGGATGTGGTGGTATATGAGCTTCCCCAGACACCCAGGAGGGGAAGGTTCTCTCCTCTGGAGAGGAGAGTACCTGCTACCTTGGCTGCTGTGGTATACAAGCCTCCTCTGACATCCAGGTGGGAGGGGTCCCCCACCTAGACTGGTGAATCCTACCTAAGCTGTCTGGGGAGGTATAGGAGCTCACCCAGACACCCAGGTGGGTGTCTCAACTGGAGGGGCATGTACCTTCTACCTTGGCTGCAGCTATATGGGACCTCTCCCCCCATACCCAGGTGTGAGGGTATCTGGCCTGGAGGGGCTAGTCCCCTATACCCTGGCTTTGTAGATATAAGAACTACCCCGACACTCAGTTGGGATGGGTATCCTGCCTGGAAAGGCGAGTTTCCAATACCTTGGCTTCAGCAGTATTGCTGAGAGGCACAGCCAAGTCGGTATGTTGGCATTTTTGCCAACAGTTTTGGTTGACAGGCGAGGCATTACTCTCCGCCTCGGCCGCTACTTTGGAGTTCTCGCGCTACTTTGGAGTTCTCGTGGGGATTCCCGGAGATTCCCCGAGAGTTCCCATTGGTTGCGGAAGTGCAGGAGGAGGGATTTTCCAGAGGAGATATTTCCAGTGGCTGGTTCCTGGAGGAGCCCCATGGATTCAGAATAATTCCCCGGGAGCGTGTGTGAAGGTTTTTGTTGGAGTTCAGAAATAGTTTGTTCCTGCTTCAGTGGCTCGTGATTTGTGCTCAGCCAGACTGTGGCACAGTATAGGAGCTCCTCAGGACACCCAGGTGGAAGGGGTCTCCCGCCTAGATGGGAGAATCAATCCCCTCTACCATGGCTTTGTCAGTATAAGAGCTCCCTCTGACACCCAGGTGGGAAGGGTCTCCAGCCTGGAGAGGCAAGTCCACTCTACTTTGGCTGCAGTGGTGTACAAGCTCTCACTGGACACCCATGTGGGAGGGGTTTCCTGACTGGAGGGGCAAGTCCCCTATATCCTGGCTATGGTGGTATATGAGCTCCACAGGACACCCAGGTTGGAGGGGTATCTTGACTGGAGGGGCGAGTCCCCTCTACCCTGGTTTGGCCAAATTCAAGCTTCCACCAACACTGCAGCTGGGAAGGCTCTCCTTCCTGGACAGGCAAGTCCAGGATCTACCCATGACATCCTGGTGGCTGCAGCGGTATAGGAACTCTCCCAGTGGGAAGAGTCTCCCACATGGAGGGGCAAGTCCCCTCTACCCTGGTTGTGGTGGTATACAATCTCCCCTTGACACCCAGGTGGAAGAGGTTCCCACCTGCAGTGGCAAACCCCTCTACCCTATCTCTGGTAGTATAGCAGCTTCCCCCAACACCCTGGTTGGAGGGGTCTCCCCCCGTAGGGGCAATTACCCTCTACCCAGGCTGCAAAGGTATAGGAGCTCCCCCGAACCCAAGAGGGAGGGGTCTCTCCCATGGAGGGGCGAATCCCTGCTACCATGGCTGGAGCTGTATAGGTGCCCCCACCCCAGGAAACCTAGGTGGGAGGGGTCTCCCGCCTGGAAGGGAGAGTCCCCACTACCCTAGCTGCAGTGGTACACTAGTACCCTCTGATTCCCAGGTGGGAGGGGTCTGGTGCCTGGATGGGTGACTTGACTCTACCATGGCTGTTGGGTTATGAGCTACCTGGACACCCAGGTGGGAGGTGTCCCTTGCCTGATGGGGCATGTCCCCTCTACCATGGCTCAAGCTGCATATAAGCTCCAAAAGAGATCCATGTGGGAGGGGTCTTCCCACTGGAGGAACGAGTCCACTCCACCCTAGCAGCAGCAGTATAGGAGCTCCCCCTGTCACCCAGGTGTGAAGGATCTCCAACCTAGAGTGGTGAGTCTGCTCTACCCTGGCATTGGCAGTGTATAAGCTCCCCCAGACACCCATGTGGGAGGGGTCTCCAGCATGGAGGGGCCAGTACCCTCTATTGTGAATGAGGTGGTATAGGAGCTCCTCCTGACACCCAGGTTAGAGGAGTCTCATGACTGTAAGGGTGAGTCCCATACACTCTGTCTGCTGCAGTATTTGAGTTCCTCTGGACACACAGGTGAGAGGGGTTTCCCCCATGGAGGAGCGAGTCACCTATCCCTGACAGCAGTGATATAGCAGCTCCCCTACCACCCAGATGGGAAGGGTCCTCTGCCTGGAGCAATGAGTCCCCTCTACACTGGATGAGAGTGTGTACCATCTACCCGCGAAACCCAGGTGAGAGGGGTCTCTTGCCTGGAGGGGCTTGTCACATGTATTCTTGCTGCTGTGATATAAGAGATTCCCCCCACCATACCCAGATGGGCAGGGTCTCTGGCCTGAATAGCGAGTCCTCTCTATGCTGGCTGCAGTAGTATACTAGCTTTCTCTGCCACCAATTTTGGATGGGGCTCTCACCTGGATGGCGAGCCCCTTCTACCCTGGATGTGACAGTAAAGGATCTACCCATGACATCCTGGTGGGAGGGTCTCCAGCCTGGAGAGGAGAGTCCCCTCTGCCCTGGCTGCAGTGGTATAGGAGCTCCCCCCTACACTCAGGTGGGAGAGGTGTCCTGCCTGGAGCAATGAGTCCCCTCTACCCTGGCTGTGGTGGCACACAAGCTCTCCCAGACACCCAGGTAGGATGAGTCTCCTGCATGGAGGGGCAAATCCCCACTATCCTGCATGCAGCAGTATACAAGCTGCCCCCCAACAATCAGGTGGGAGGGTGTCTGCAGGGATGAGTCCCCTCAACCCTGGCTTAGAGGTTATAAGAGTCCCTTCTTACCCCCAGAAGGGAGTGGTCTCCCTCCCGGAGGGGCAAGTTGCTGCTATCACATCTGCAGTTGTATAGGAAACCCACACCACCAGAAACTCATGTGGGATGGGTCTTCCTCCTAGAGGGGTGAGTCCCCTCTACGTTGGCTAAGGTGACATAGGAGTTACCCACATTATCAGGTGGAAGGTGTCTGTCACCTGGAGGTGCGAGGAAACTATACCCTGGCTGCTGGGGTATATGAGCTCCACCTGACACCCAGGTGGGAGGGGTGTTCCGCCTGGAGGGGCAAGTCCCCTCTAACCTGGCTAAGGTGCTATAGGAGTTTCCCATTCCCAGGTGGGAGGGGTCTTTTGCCTGCTGTGTAAGTCACTCTAACCTGGCTGCTGGGGTATATGAGGTCAACCTGACACCCATGTAGGAGGGGTATCCCACCTGGATGGGCAAGTCCCCTGTACTTTAGCTCCTGCCATATAAGAGGTACCAGTACACAAGGTGGGAAGGACTTCCACGTGGAGGGTTGTGTTCCCTCAAACCTGCTGTGGCAGTATAGGAGCTCCCCACAAACAACCAGGTGGGAGGGGTCTCCCGCCTGTAGGGGTGATTCCCTTCTTCCCTGGCTGCTGCAGTAATCAAGCTCCCCTGGACACCTAAGTGGGAGTGGTCTCCGGACTGAAGGGGCGAGTCTCATCTGCCCTGGCTGTGGAGGTATAGGAGCTCACCCAGATTCCCAAGTGGGAGGGGTCACCCATTGGAAGGGCAAGTCTTCTCTACCCTTGCTGCAGTGGTAGAGAAACTCCCCCTGACTGGCAGATAGGAGGGGGTCTCTGGCCTATATGTGGGAGTCCCCTCTTTACTGGCTGCCTCATTATAGGAACTCCCCTGATACTCCATTGGGAGGAGTCTCCTTCCAGGAGGTTAGAGTCATCTCTACCTTGCTGTAGCAGTACAAGAGCTCACCAGGACACCCAGGAGGAAGGGGTCTCCCATCTAGAGGTTAGATTTCCCTCTACAACACCTGTAGCAGTATTGGAGCTTCCATGACACCCAGATAGGAGGGGTCACCAGCCTGGAAAGAGGAGTCCAGTATTTCCTGGCTGTTGCCATATATGAGCTCTGCCTGATACCCAGGTGAGAGGGGTCTCCCCCCTGAAGGAGAAAGTACCCTCTACCATGGCTGCTGTGGTATAAGAGCTCCCCCTTATACCCAGGTGGGAGAAGTCTCCTCCCTGGAGGGGCAAGTACCCAATACTCTGGCTACAGGGGTATACGAGCTCCACCCACCAGGTGGATGTGGGCCTTGTGCAGACCTTGCCCTGCTAGATCCCCTCCCTTCATCCTCTGTCCTTTCCCCTTGCATGTTGTGCCTACCCCAACCCAGCATACCAGAACCCTGACCCGTTGTGCTCCAGTCTTCGGCCCTGGCTTCTAGCCTGGGCCCGACTGTGTTCGTTTATCATGTGCCACAGTGTCACGTGGCTTCGCCTGGTGTCTCTTCGTGTTGTGTCAGACGCGGGGGCCGCGTTCTTCTGCCCCCTACTTCACTCCCCTAAGTTCCCCTTGTGCCGCCCACCCTCCCACTGTCTCCTCATCCTCCCATTGCCCCTTCCTCCACTTCACTGCTTTCCCCTTGGGCAATCCCCTACTTCTTGGGTCTCTCCTCATCTTGGGTCGAGTGGGTCCCTTGCATGTACTTCTTGCTTGGTTCCTGGATCTTGCTCCTCTTCACACCCACTGTGACCTCAGGTGGAGCCCTCCTGTCGTCCTCCTCTTGGCCTCCTTCCCTTCCCAGCCACCTTTGCCCAGTCCCTGGCCCTGGATTCTCATCTGTGCCAGTGCACCTTATAGGAAACAGAGCCCTGCCACTCGCCTGGGCCATTTGCTCTCCTTGGGTCCTTGGTTCTATCCCCAGAACCCTGAAAGCTGGCAGTAGCCCTGGGCTTGGAGCCTGCCTCTGCCCTGTTCAATCCCCAGCCTTCCCTACCCAGGCTTGTCCACTTACATAAGACCCCTTCCCTAGCCCTTGGCTCTTCATTCCCTTCCCTGGCTCCTTACTTGAGACTCTGGTGGTCCTTCTTGATCAGTGTTTCCCTGTGCTTGGTGTGCAGGCCCCTTTCTAGGGCTGCTTCCCTGCTCCCCTTAGAGTTCCTGTACTGGAATACCCTAGTGCAGCCCCACCTTACAGGCCCCACCCTTCCCTGTTATCCCCTGGCCCGGACACTCCTATATGTCCCTAACCTGGGATCCTTGCTTGTATTCTGGCCCAAATTTTCAACCCACACTGTTCCTTTGGCCCTTCAGGCTGTGCCCTTCTTTAACCCTCCTGTAGGCCCTTTCACTGCCAGGCCCCTTTTCCTGATCCCTTTGCAGGATACTCACCCAGGCCAGGAGACTGGACCTGGCCTCTTGGCTCTGTAGGCTCCATTTTTTTAAAAGTCGCCCTTCCCCTTGCATAGGCTATTTGTCCTCCCGCAGTCCGGGCCCTGCTCCTGGACACTGACACCCTGCAGTGGTCCTGGATTTTTATTCTACCTCCTTTGTGCCACCAGCTCCTTCCTTTGCATCTGTCCCCTCACCAGCCCTGTCCAATTTCAGGCTGCACTGGCCATGGCCCTTGCACTTGGCTCTCTGTTCCCAGGCCTGGCTCCTTGCTTGAGACCCTGGCTGCCCTGCTTGAGGACCTTGTTCATATACCTTGATTTCAGGCCCCTTACTCAGGCCCTGTTAATCCTCCCTTTGTTTTTTCTTGTGTTGTGGTATCCTGGCACTTCTTGAACCCTTCCCTCCACTGGTTCTGCCTAGACTGGACTCATTGATTAGGTCCTTGGTCCCTAGCCACCCCCATAACATCCAGATGAAAAACATGTCCTTACAGTCCCCTCCTTTGCCCCTCCTTTGCTTCTGGTCCCTCTCTGAGGATGTACTCACCCAAAACAGATGACTGGCCTCTACTTCCTGAAATCTTCCTATGGAAACACAGCCCTGCCCCTTGCTGATTCCCCTCAGTGCCAGAAACCTGACACCTGGCAGTGGAATTGTGCTTTGTGCTAGACATTCTGTGTGCCATTCTCTCCCTTCCCTCACCTTCCCTATGGCCTTCAATGCTGCCACAACCGCAACACAGCCCTCCCTGATTCTGAACCTTCAACTGAGCACCTGACCACATGCTTGAGTTGCATGGCATCATGTGGCTTCTCCTGGTGTCATTCTGATTTGGGCCCCCTAGGTGCTTCTTTTGGTTTGCCCTGTGCTTCCAGCTGACTCCTCCTTCTCCTGTCACCCCTTTATGAATCCTCTTGTGTTTTACGTGGGTGCACCCAGGAGCCTCCTGCTCTTTGGGTCCCTCATTTTTGGTCTGAGGGTGAGAAATTTGCCTGGGCTTCTTGCTTGGTTGCTGGCACTTGGCCCTCTCTGCACCCACTGCAACCCCATGCCATGCCCTCCGTTGCCCTCTTCCTGGGTCCTGTCCCTTGCCAGGCACCCTTTGCCGGTTCAATGTCTATTGATTCTCCTCTGGGCCAGGGCACCTTATGGGAACTGAGCCCTGCCCCTTGCCTGGGCCCCTTGCTCTCCTTTTGCTCTTGGTCCTGAACATGGAATTTGGACATCTGGCAGAGGCCCTGGGCCTCGAGCCTGCCTGTTGCCTCTTGGATCTCCTGCCATTCCTCCCCAGCCCTGTATACAGTCCTGAGCCCCCAGCAGCAGCCTTGGTCCTCGGCTCTCAATCCCCTTGCCTGGCTCCTCCCTGGAGCCTCTTGTTCCTCTTCTTGCTCCCAGCGTCCCTGGGCTTTGACATTGCACTCCTCACTTAGGCTGATTTTCTGTTTCCCTTGGCTTCCTTCCTTGCAGAACCCTAGTGATTCCCACCTTCCCGGTCCTGCCCTTCCCAGCCCCGCCCTGACATGGGACCACATATATGTTGTCACCTGGTCTCCTTGCTGGGTTCCTGGCCCCCAACTCAACAACACACATTCTCTGGCCTATTCTGCTGTGGCCTTCTTTGGACTTCCTGTTGTCCCTGTCCCTTCCTCACACATTTTCCTGATACCTTTACTAGAATGCACACCAGGGCCAGGGACTTAACCTGGCCTTTTGGCCGTTCCAGCTCCCCTTGGGAAAATGTAGCCCTGTTCCTTGCCTGGGTCCTTAGGGCTCCTATTGCCTGGGCCCTACTCCCATGCTGACACCCAACTGTGGACGTGATCTGTGAGCTGTCCTCTCCCTGCACCACCTGATCCCATTTTTATTCTGCCTCCCCACCCCAGCACTATCCATTTCCATGAGACACTAGCCTAGGTCCTGCCACTTGGCTCTCCATTACGTGTCCTCATCCCTTATTTGAACACCTGGGTGCCTTTCTGGAAGACCCTGCACCTGCCCTGTGATTTCAGGTCCATTTTTCCAACCCCCTACTGGGCCACCCCTCTGTTGCCCTTGTACTGAGGTATCCTGGCACTGCACGGACCCTCCCCTCTCACTGTTTCTCTCTAGCCTGGGATCCTTGAAGGGATTCTGGCTACCCACCAACCCCACCCCCATTTCCAGATACAAGGTATCCCCTCACAGTGCCCTCTATGGTCCTCCTTTGATCCTGATCTCTCTGTGAGGTTCGTCTCACCTGGAGCAGAGGAGTGAAATTGGCTGGCCTCTGGGCCCTGAAGGCTCCCTGTAAGAAACCCAGCCCTGCCCCTCACCTGTGCCCCCTTCGCCTTCCAAACCTTGACACCTTACAATGGACATGGGCCTTCTGTTGACCTTGCCCTGCACAATCATCTCCCTTCTGTCCTCTACTATATAGCCTTGCATGATGCCCCTACCCCAACCCAGCCCTCTCTAACCTTTTCATTTTGAGCTTCAGTTTCTGGACCTGGCTGCTTACCTGAGCCCCAGACCATGTTCCTCATGTTGTGTGGCATTGCAAGGTGTGACTTCACATTGGGAATTACCTGGGGTCCCTTGCTTGTGCCCCTTAGTGCAGTCCACTGCTCTTTGTTTCCACATCCTTGCACCAAACCTTCCACTCCTTCCACTTGCAATTTCCCCTAGAGTGCTGGCCTCCTGCTTACTGGATTTATAATGCATTGTGAGTGGGATTGGTCCCTTACCTGGGATCCTGGCCTGGGTCCTGGCTCTTGCCTCTCTCTGTACCAACTGTGATCCCCCACCCTGCTCTCCCATAATCCTCCTCATAGCCCCCATCCCTTGCCAGGCCTCTGTCTATGCAAGCCACCTCATGGGAGAGAGAACGCTGTCCCTAGCCTGGGCCTCTGGTTCTCCTGGGGTCCTTGGTCCTACTCTTGAAAACCTGAGTCCTGGCAGTGGCCCTGGGCATAGCGCCTGCCTCCTCACTGCCATATCTTCTCCCTTCCCTCCTCTGCCATGTCCAATGTACTGATCCCTCAGCCCTTCCCTGGCCCTTGTCTTCGCAGAGGGGAAACTGTTATGTCCTTTTTGTTTGGTTTGGAAATGTTGGAATTTGGGCAGTATAATTTTTTTTTCTGACAATATCTGTGGGAAAAGTATGTGAATGAGATGGACAAAGGGAAGGTTTCCTACTGAACCCCATGGCCAAAGCGAGTGTGGAGTCCTGATCCGATGTTCCATGGCACCTCATACAGTCTATGGAGAAAATGCACCAACCAATGTCTAGGTGAAAGCTCCAGGTCCGAGGCTGATGCCAATCCACAAGGCTAAGAGGGCCCTAAGTTCCCGCAAGGGGAATAGCATGAGATGGACAAAGTGAACCTTGTCCTAAATGTGCGAAGGACAGAACATGGGGGGGGGGGCACACAAAGAAAACTGCATCTTCTGAAATGTTTTTCTAGAAACATTTAGGAAGATTTTCCTGATAACTGTGGGGTGAAACTCACTCCACAAAGGTAGCATACCCTCTGAATTAGAATAGCCCACTCAAGATGTGGGCTAGCCACCAAAAGGCTCTTTAGATGAGAGAGTATTGCTCAGGTCTTTTTGATGGTTGTTGGAGTCCCTGAACCATTTCTCTTATATTGATTGCTGTCAAGTGATAGTACAGAAAGACCCCTCTTGGTTGAGAGCCTTTATAGATGGACAGTACAAGCTGATGTTAGCCAGGAGCCTAATGGTCTCTAAGACCCAGTGGAAAGCAACTAACTAGAATACCTGATGGAGGAAAATCAGGAAGGGAAACAGTTTTCCTCACAAGCCAGAAGAGGACCCACTACCTTATATGCCACTTCACCCAACATTGCCAAGACCACTGGGACAGCAAACTGTCCTGTCAGCCCCATAATCCTCAGAAGCAACAAATGATGGCCCCCAATACTGGCTATTTCTTCCTTTTTGGTGTCCTCAGAGTCAAAGGCTTCCTAGAACGAAAGATTCTTTCACCTCCCAAGACTAAGGTGGGATATTTGCCCCAAGACCACAGCCACAACCCAGATAAGAACACTCCAGATGCTCCTGCAAGGGACTAAAGGACCTGACCATATTGCCAGAGGGAAACACCTAAGGGAGACAAGGCACTTTTATGTGCCAGCCTTTCACTATCATTGCACTCATAAGCTGGAAAAATCATACTTCCTCCTACATGGAGAAACCCTGGGCCATGACTGATCTGATGGTGTCCATTATCCAGACCTAGGATTGGGCCACGACAAAGAAGAAGGGCTAAAAATAAAGAGATATCAAGGAGCCATCATAGGAATTCTAAGAGAAAAAAATAAGAAAAAAAAAACTTTGCCCAAGAGTTAGATGAAATCAGCGCCAGCCCTAAGCCCTAGCCTAAGCCAGAAGGCATCTGCAGACAAACAGAGCTGAGCAAAGACTCCCACTGCTCCAGGATCTCCCCTCTTGCACCCGTGATAGCCCTGAACATTTCTCTAGACCCCATGTCTGCCTAAGACCCCTGTGCCTCATGAAACTAGCAGTAATGATCAAAAGAGGTGTGCCCAACTGACTCAGAGCTGAGTGTCCAGGCCACTGCTGCTGCTGCCCCTCTCCTTGCTCAGAGGTTCCTGGGAGAGGAGGGGCACCATACAAACATAGCTGTCACAATGCAAGTTTGTCATAGAAGAGATGCAGAGGCTCAAGCAACAGGTGCCCAATGCAGTCTTTGTGGAACTGGCTCAGAGTGACATTTGCCAAAAATTACAAACTGGCTTTATTGAGAAATGTGCCAGAGAGCTGACAAATATGACCACCAAAATTTTCCTCAATGGAGACCCAGAGGCTCAAAGACAGGCAGACCAAAAAGATAAAGAGGAGGATGGCTCTCCTTACAGCTTCCCTCACCACAAACCCAGAGGTCACTTAAAGGGGGGTCTCACTAGACAAAGCCAATGGCCCAATTGTTTATAAGGAAAAAAAAGCATGGCCAGACAAAAGGGGAAGGCTCCAGTAGCCCCAGTGAGAATGCACCCAC
This sequence comes from Spermophilus citellus, assembly GCF_964194105.1. Taxonomy (NCBI): domain Eukaryota; kingdom Metazoa; phylum Chordata; class Mammalia; order Rodentia; family Sciuridae; genus Spermophilus; species Spermophilus citellus. The sequence continues at coordinate 1,966,249 of NW_027673039.1, read as the reverse complement.
TTCCATGCTCAAATGCTAAGCCTTGAACAGAGAAGGAATTAATGTTTTCCCCCAGCCTTTGGCCCCAAACCCTCCTTTCAGTTTCTTCACACTGGTTCAGAAGTTGATGATTGACAAAATATGGTAGGGGTCCAATAAACACACACAACTATATCTGATGCATGGGACCCAGTTACTCAGGAGTGCTCAGCCTTTGCAAACCCCAAAATGAACCAGAAATATATTCATGTTAATACCCAATAGGGGGCCATAGGGTGAACACTCCAAAAGGACATGTCACCCTGGCTCCAAGCAACACGTTGTGAGCTGCCATCAGGAAGGGACACAGAGCCCCATGTACCAAGGCATAGCAAACAAAAACACAAGCGGGGCAGCTAATATATACAATTAGAGCAGGCTCTCACCTGTCAAGAGGAGAAAGCCATGCAGACAAAGAGCAACACCTAGGTGAGCACAATGTGTCTGCCACACCAGGACCTGCAGGAACCTGCCCTCAACTTGGCAGATGGCCCACGCTGAGATTGACATAGGTGCCTTTTATAGAAATGATGTCCCAGGTCATCAATCTCTGCTAAGATTTACATGAGATTTGAGAGTTGAAGAATCCCAGCAGCCAAGATTCTACACTGGAAGATACCAAAAAATCTCTGCATCTTAAAGGGCCAGAGGATCTATGTACACTCTTCTTCCATAAATAACAGTTTCTCAGAGGCTTGAGGACACCATCTTTGGAATTGTACTGGACTCTGACTTAAGAGCCCATATCTATAAGAAAAATTTCAAATACTTTGGTTGCCATCTGACTCAGCAACAGAACAGACAATGGCCACTAGGCCTCAAAAGAAACAGGAAATCTGCTCAATTCCATTCCTTTCAATTTTTTTATTGGTTGTTCACAACATTACAAAGCTCTTGACATATCATATTTCATACATTTGATTCAAGTGGGTTATAAACTCCCAATTTTTACCCCAAATGCAGCTTGCAGAATCACGGCGGTTACACATCCACAATTTTACATAATGCCCTATTATTAATTGTTGTATTCTGATACCTTTCCTATCCTCTACTATCCCCCCTCCCCTTCCCTCCCATCTTCTCTCTCTACCCCATCTACTGTAATTCATTTCTCTCCTTGTTTATTTTCCCATTCCCCTCACAACCTCTTATATGTAATTTTGTATAGCAATGAGGGTTTCCCTTCATTTCCATGCAATTTCCCTTTTCTCTCCCTTTCCCTCCCATTTCATGTCTCTGTTTAATGTTAATCTTTTCTTCCTGCTCTTCCTCCCTGCTCTGTTCATAGTTGCTCTCATTATATCAAAGAAGACATTTGGTATTTGTTTTTTAGGGATTGGCTAGCTTCACTAAGCATAATCTGCTCTAGTGCCATCCATTTCCCTGCAAATTCCATGATTTTGTCATTTTTTACTGCTGCGTAATACTCCATGGTGTATAAATGCCACATTTTTTTATCCATTCATCTATTGAATGGCATCTGGGTTGGTTCCACAGTCTAGCTATTGTGAATTGTGCTGCTATGAACATCAATGTGGCATTCCTTTCAACCTGCCATGAGACTAGAGAATTTTGGGGCGCTACAAGATTCAGCCAAAATGGATCCCCAACTTTCAGTTATAGCAAATCCCTCTGTGAAGCCACAAAGGAAGAAGAATGGGATTCTCTAATATGTAGGCCAACTAAGCAAAAAGCCTTTGAGGACATTAAACAAGCACTCCCAGTGCATCTGGACTAGGGCTTCCTGACATCACAAATCTTTACTTTCTTTATGACCATGATCAGTGTGGAATGGCTGTAGGAGTCTTGACACGGACATCTGTCCAAAGTGCTGGGATCTGTAGCCTAGGACTGGCTACCTTGTTTACAGGCACTTGCAGCCACAGACCTTCTGGTGTTGGAAGCTGATAAACTGGCTATAGGACAAAAATTGGTTTTCAGGGTTTCTCCTTCAGTGTTGACATTGGTAGAATACAAAGGACAACATTGGTTGATGAATGGTCAATACTAGGGCATGTTATGTGAAAACACATGATTCTATTAGGAAGTCATCCAGACTCTGAGCCCAGGAAACTTGCTGCCCATTGGACCTGGGCAACCTGATCACAACTTTATTGAAGTCATGGATGAAATGTTCTCCAGCAGACCACACCTGGCAGAAGAGTCCTCAGGGACCCTGATGTGCAGTACTTCACAGAAGGAAGAAGTTTTATAAAAGATGGCATATGTTTTGGTTGATATGCAGTGGTCACTCGGGACTACATTGTCAAGGCAGAATCTCTGCCTCAAGGAACCTCAGCACAAAAAGGAAAACTTATTGCTATGACTCAAGCATCTCAGTTGACACCAGGATTCTGTGTGGATACTTACATAGACTCAAAATATGTGTTTATTACCCTTCATGTTCATAGGGCCTTATGTAAGGAAAAGGGGCTCATTAACTCAGGGGGAAAAAAAATGCATGATGTACAGGCAAGAAATTCTTAAACTTTTGGATGCACTGTGGACTCCCAGGAAAGCTGTGATTATATATTGCCAAGGTCTTGGAAAGTTAAACAATGTGGTTTCTCAGGAGGACCATAAAGCTGACAGAGAGGCCAGGTTAGGTGTCTGCAAGGAATGAGAAAAAAATCCAGTCCCAGGTCTAAAGGCTGCCCTTCTGCCTGGCCAAATATTTAACAGAGTTTGAGCCAATATACTCTTAACATGAACATAAATGGTTTAAGACTGAAAAAGAAAAATATTTCCCCAGGAGTATGATGTAGATATTGTGATCACCGGCATAGCCATCCCAAAGATTCTTGCCCCAGCCTTTATCAAACAGTTCTACAGAAGAACACATTGGACATACAGCATGTTAGACAGTTCTGAGTCAACATTCTTATGTCCCCAGGCTCAGAAATATCACCTGGCTATTCTGAAAACAATGTGAGGTTTTTACTCACAACAATCCTTGTCAGGGGCCAAGCTCCCACCAGAAATCCAAACTATAGGAGGAGTACCTTTTGAAGACTTGCAAGTAGACTTCACTGAACTACCAAGCTCATGGGGCTATAAGTAACTTTTGGTTTTTGTATGTTCCTACTCTGACTTGGTGGAAGACTTTCCCACCTGCCCTGAAAAAGCTAGTGAGATAACCAGGATGCTTCTCTGGGAAATGATTCCAGATTGTTTATCCCAATAACTATTGGCTCAGACACTGGGCCAGCTTTTGGGCAGAGGTGATATGATTACTGACCAAGGATTTAAACATCACATGGAATTTACATATCGCCTATAGGCTGTGGAGTTCTGGTAAAGTTCAAAGGATGAGCATGACTTTAAGCCCGAATTGGGTAAGCTGTTTCATGAAACCCACTTCCACTGTGATGAACTTCTTTTTACTACACTATTAAGGATTAGATCCACTACCACTAGGAGGACTGGATTCTCTTTTTATAAGATAATGTACATGTAAAGATAATGTACTAGTAAAGGCACCCATTTACTAGTTTTTAACAAACTTATACTATACAGTAGTTTGTAGAAATGTGCAAACAAGGCCTATGGCCTTGAGCTGGGCCTCACAGAGATGTCTAAATGTTTTAAGATATGTTACCAACTGGGCTCCATGGTAACAACTGGCAGGGAGAGAAAAAATGGGAAAAAGAAGTTCTCCCTACTCAGGTGTTGTCCTTGAAGAGTTAACTTATTAGGGGACCTTTTGGAGACTTAAGAGAGATAGGAAAATTCATCCTGAGATGACAGCTTCAGGCCTTAGGGAAAACTTTACAGGTTCTAAACCAATGGATTAGAGAAAGATTGCCGCTTATTTTAACCACAGGTGCACACTCCTTCAAGCCTGGAGATTGATTCTGGGTCAAAGAATGGAATATTCAAACACATAAACTTCTTTGGAAGGGCCCTTTCCCTGTCATTTTATCCATCCCAACTGCAGTCAAGTTTTCAGAAATAGGTCCCTTGGTTGACTATACCAGACTCAAGCCTGCAGCTGCGGACTGGGTGTGCACTTCATATAAAACTCCTATTTACATGTTAAACAGAATTATTCACTTAGAAGCTGTACTAGAAATTATTATTAATCAGCCTGCCACAGCCTTAGACCTCCTAGCCACAAAACAGTGCTGACGTGAGTGGCTACCTATCAAAACCCCTTGGCATTAGATTATCTACTGGCTGAGGAAAGAGAAATATGTGGAGAGTTCAACAGCTCAGATTGTTGCATCCAAATGGATGACAATAGACAAATGATTAAGAATATAGTCACAACACAAGATAACTAGCACATATGCTAATACATACCTAGAAGGGCTTTAAACTTTGGGTCCCTAACATGTTTTTGGGAGATGGTTGTCAACCCTTGGTAGATTTAAATGCTTAAGTGCTCTAGTGGGTATTCTGCTGTTAACCTGTTTATTGCTCCCATATTTAGCTCCACTGTGCATTAAAACTTATGGGTCCACTATGAAAGTTGCTTTTCAAAAGATGACAACAACTAAGGTTTTGGCATTATATAAGGCCTTAAGCCAATATAATCATAATATAATCAATATAATCATAATGATACTCATAAGGACTAATTTATGGTCAGCATTGTAAAAACGGGGAATTTAAGTGACACCCCCTTTATCCACAGAATAGTCTTATTTGGGATTCTTAAGAAAACTTCACCATGGCTGATTTTAAGACTGTCAGCAAATGAGGCTCTGCAAAAGAGTTCAATGTAGATAAACTTCCTATTTTACTGTTGCCATATTTTTCATGGCCACTGCCGAGAAGATACCAGCACTCCAGGTGCTGGACACAACTTTACAAGTTTTTAACAAACTTATACTGTACAGTAGTTTGTAGAAATGTGCAAACAAGGCCTCTGGCCTTGAGCTGGGCCTCACAGAGATGTCTAAATGTTTTAAGATATGTTACCAACTGGGCTCCATGGTTTAAACAACTGGCAGGGAGAGAAAAAATGGGAAAAAGAAGTTCTCCCTACTCAGGTGTTGTCCTTGAAGAGTTAACTTGCTGAAAACAGTGACAGAAAAGGCTGCTTTTATGTGAACTTCTGCATTCTGTGAATTCCTTAGCCCCTCCTCTTGCATGCTGGGTATAATATTCTGAAACTTCCTGAAATTGGGGTTCAGGGGATTGATTACAGCAAAAGCTATGTCCTCTGAGACTGGCTGCAGCCAAATAAAACTGTTTCCTTTTATATTTGTTGCCTTGCCTCATTTGACCCTACAACAGTACTGTGCTATCCTGGCATTGCAGGGACTCTCCCCTCCCACTGCTTCTCCCTAGGCTGGGCTCCAAGAATGGGTCCTGCCTCTCCACCGAACCCCCAGTTCTGGACAAAAAGTATCCATTCACAGTGCCCTCCTTTGGCATTCCTTTAATTCCTTTCCCAGTACTTCAGGACACTTTCTGGGGCCGCTTCCCTGCTCCCCTTGGCTTCCCTGTACAACAGTACCCTTGTGCAGGCCCACCTTCCCGGGCCAGCATTCCCTGCTCTTCCCTGGACTGGGGCTTCATCTAGATTCCTTGCCAGGGCCCTTTTCTGGGATCCTGGTCTCCAACACACTCACACCCGACCTGCAGCCCTTCAGATTGTGCCCTCCTTTGGCCCTCGGGTCCTCAATGGGTCCTGGGAGCCTCACCCCCGCCACATCCGCTAACCAGGTATCCTCAAACAGTACCCTCTTTGGCCCCTCCTTTGGTACATGTCCCTCTCTGAGGATTACTCACCTGGGGCAAAGAAGTGGAATTGGCTGGGCTTTGCACCCTGAATGCTCCCTGTGGGAAACAGCCCTGCCACTCCCCTGAGTCCCCTTCACTCCCTCAACCTTGAGGCCTGGCAGTTAACATGGACTTGCTCCAACCCAGCCCTGAGCGATCCCCTCCCTTCCCTCCCCTGCCCTCTAACCTTGCATGCTGCCCCTACTGCAACCCAGCCCTCCCAAACCCGGAACTTTTACACTCCAGTCCCTGGGCCTGGGCAATCACCTGAGCCCCTGAATGCATTCCTCATGGCCCTTGACATAGCATGTAGTCTCTTCATAATGGGTCTGACCTGAGGGCCACTTGCTTGGGCTCACCAGCTGATTCCCCGAGGTGCCGCTTGGCTTCACCTAGTCCTTATTGGAGGCCATTTCTCCTCTTCCCCTTGTCCTTTTTTTTGGTGCTAGTGGGTCTCCGGTCTTTGGGTCCCTCATCACCATTGATTGAGTGGGTCACTTGCCTGGGTACCTGAATTGGGTCCTGGCTCTCGCCCTTCCACACACCCACTCTGACCCCAAGCCATGCCTTCCCATCACACTCCTTCTTGGCCCCTTCTTTTTCCAGACCTCCTTTGCCAGGACCCTGGCCTTAACTTCTCATCTGATCCTTGGTGCATTATGGGAAACAATGCCCTGCCCTTCCCAATGGCCCCTTGCTCTCCCTGCATGCTTGGTCCAGCACCAGGAAGCCTAAAACCTGCAAATGGCCCTGGGCCTGGAGCCTGACTACACCCTGCTGGATCCCCTGCCTTCCCTCCCACATCTTCTTCACTGTCCTGAGCTCCTGCCCAAGCCCTGGCCCTTGGCTCTCAGTTCCCTGGCTTGCCTCCTTGATTGAGCCTCTGGTGGCTGTTCTTGCTCACTGCTTTTCTTGTCTGAGGGTCCCTTGCTGGGTCTGCTTCCCTGATCCCCTTGTTTCCAAGTACTGCAATACCCTAGAGCAGACCCGGCTTCCTGGCCCAGCGTTCTCTGCTCTCCCTGGCCTGGGCCCTCCTCTAGGTCTCTTGCCTAGACTCTTTGCTGGGGTCCTGGCATCCACCCATACCACACCCATTCTGTGTCCCTTCAGCCTTCCTTCAGCCCTCCTGTCCTTTCTGTCTCTGCCTTGCCCGCTTTCCTGATTCCTTTCCCAGTATGCTTATCTGGGCGAGAGGATATGACCTTTGGGAAAACGTAACTCTTCCCCTTGCCTGGGTGCTTTAGCCTCCCCCAGCCTGGGCCCTGCTCCTGAACCTGGACACCCTGTAGTGGACCAGGGCCTTGAGCCCTCCTCTTCCTATGCCAGCCGCTCCACTTTCTCTCCTCCCTCCCCTCCCTATCCATGTTTCTTTTCATTCACCCAGGCCCAGGTGCTAGAATTTCACTCTCTATTACTGGGCCCCACTCCTGTCTTAAGCCCCTAGCAGCCAGAGGATTTGACCTTTGGGAAAATGTAGCCTTGACCCTTGCCTGGGCACTTTTGCCTCCCTCAGCCTGGGCCCTACTCCTGAACCCTGACACCCTGCTGTGGACCTGGGGCTTGAACCCTCCTCTCCCTGTTTCAGCCCCTCCCATTTCTCCCCTTCCACCCTCCCTATCCATTTGTTTTATCATTTACCCAAGCACAGGTGCAAGCACTGGGCTTTCCATTACTTGGCCCAGCTTCTTGCTTGAGCCCCTGGCCAGGATTCTCAAGAACACAGTTTCTATCCCTTTGTTTTAAGCCCCTTTTGCCAGCCTTCTCCTGTGCCTCCCCTCTGTTCCCATCATGCTGTGGTATCCTGGCACTGTCTGTACCCTCAACTACCCCTATTCACTCTAGCCTAGGCTCCTCAAAGGGTCCTGCAGCCCTCCGACCCCCCCAAACCTCCTAACACTAGGTATACCCTCACAGTACCCTCTTCCCCCCCCCCATTGATCCAGGTGCCTCTCTGAGGATTTACTCACCTGGGGCAGAGTAGCAGAATTGGCTGGTCTCTGCACCCTATATGCCTGCTATGAGAAACACAGCCATTCCAGTCACCTAAATCCCATTCACCACCTATACCTTGAGGCCTGGCAGTTAACATGGGACTTTCTCCAGCCAGCCATGAGCAATCTCCTCCCTTCCCTCCCCTGCCCTCTGGCCTTCATGCTACCCATACCCAAACACAGCCCTCCCTAACCCTGACACTTTGTGCTCCAGTCTCCAGGCCTGGACACTCTCCTGAGCCCCTGATGGTGTTCTTCATGTACCTTGGCAGAGCATTGAGTCTCTACATGTTGGGACTGACCTGGGAGCCACTTCCTTAGGTCCCACAGACGGCTCCTCTAGGTGCCCCTTGCACTTCCCTCTGTCTCCTAGTCTTCATGCAGCCCCTACCTCCATTCCCTTTGTGCTTTTTCCTGGCACTTGCAGGTCTCCTGCTCCTGGTGTCCCTCATCACAATCAGTTGGGTGGGTCCCTTGTCTGAGGGCTTTTCTTGGGTCATGGATCTCACCCTATAGTGCACCCACCATGACCCTCCGTTGAGCCCTCCCTTCGCTCTCCTCTTGGCCCCCTTCCCTTGTCTGGCCTCCTTTGTCACATCCCTGGCCCTGGATTCAAATATGAGCCAGGGCGCCTTACGGGAAACAGAACTCTGCCCTTCACCCAGGCTCCTTGATAACCCTGGGTGCTTGGTCCTCCACCAAAAACCATGACACCTGGAGGTGGCCCTGGGCCTAGAGCCTGACTACTCCCTGCTGGATCCCCTACCTTCCCTCCCAAATCTTGTCAACTGTCCTGTGTCCCCTGCCCAAGCCCTGGCCCTTGGCTCTCTGTTCCTAGGCCTGGCTCCTCTTTTGAGCCTCTGGTGGCCATTTTGCTCACTGCTTTACTGGGCATTTTCTGAGGGCCCCTTGCTGGGGCCGCTTCCTGCTCCCCTTCGCTTTCCTGTACCTCAGTACCTTAGTGCAGCCCCTCCTTCCTGTCCCGGCATTCCCTGCTATCGGCTGGCAGCACCCTCCTCTACGTTCCTTGCCTGGGATCCTTGCTGGAGTCCTGGGCCCCACCCCAGCCACACCCGTTCTGTGGCCCTTCAGCTTGTGCCCTCCTACAGCCCTCCTGTCATTTCTGTCTCTGCCATGCCCGCTTTCCTGATCCCTTTCCCAGGATACTCACCTGGACCAGGTGACTTGACCTGGCCTCTTGGCCCTGGGAGCTTCCTTTGGGAAAACAGAGTCCTGCCCCTTGCTTGGGCCCTTTTGCCTCCCTCAGCCCAGGCCCTGCTCCTGACCCCTGACACCCTTCAGTGCACCCGGGCCTTGAGCCCTTATTCCCCTGTGCCACCCACTCTACTTTCTCCCCTCCAACTGCTACCCCTCCATGTTTCTTTTCATTCACCCAGGCCCAGGTGATAGCACTTGGCTCTCCATTACTGGGAATGGCTCCTTGTTTGAACCCCTGACTGTCCTTCTGGAGGAACCTTTCCCTTCCGTTGGTTTCAGACCTCTTTTAATAGACTCCGTCCTGTGCCTCCCCTCTGTTCCACTGGTGCTATGGTATCCTGGCAATGACCAGACCCTCAGCTAGGCCTATTCACTATAGCCTAGGCTCCTCAAATGGGTCTTGCAGCCCACTGACCCCCCAAATCTCCTAACACTAGGTATCCCCTCACAATACCCTCTTTCCCCTCATTGGTCCAGGTCCCTCAGTGAGGATCTACTCACCTGGGGCAGAGGAGTGGAATTGGCTGGTCTCTGCACCCTGTATGCTCCCTATGGGAAACAGAGCCCTGCCAGTCACCTGAGTCCCCTTCAATGCCTGTACCTTGAAGCCTGGCAGCAGCAGTATCGAAGCTCCCCCTGACACCCAGGTGGTAGGGGTTTCCCATCTAGAGTGGTGAGTCCCATCTACCCTGGATTTGGCAGTGTATAAGGTCCCCCAGACACCCAGGTCAGAGGGGTCTCCAGCATGGAGTCAAGTACCCTCCATTCTGGATGAGTTGTTATAGGAGCTTCTCCTGACACCCAGGTTAGAGGGGTCTCTTGACTGGAAGGGCGAGTCCTGTATACCCTGTCTGCAGCAATATTCAAATTCCTCTGGACACACAGGTTGGAGGGGTCTCCAGCCTGGAGGGTTAAGTTTCCTCTACCCTGGCTGCAGAGGTATACTAGATCCCTCCAACACCCAGGTGGGAGGCATCTGCAGCCTGGAGGGCGAGTCCCCTGTACCCTGGCTGCAGCTGTAGAAGAGCACCCTTTAACTGCCAGGTGGGATGGATCTCCCAACTGGTGTGGCATATATCCTATACCCTGGGATTGATGGTATAGGCACTCCCCTCTGACACCCTGGTGGGAGTGGTCTCTCACCTGGAGTGGTGAGTAGTCTCAACCCTTTCTAAGGTGGTATACAAACTCCCACATGACAACCAGGTAGGAGGGGTTTCCTGACTGGAGGGGGGAGCCCCCACTACTCTAGCTGTAGTGGTTTAAGTGCTCCTAAACTCACACACAAAGGTAGGAGGGGTCTCTGGCCTGAAATATCATGTCCCCTCTTCCCTGCCTCTACCAGTATATGAGATCCCCTGACAACCAGTGTTTATGCATCTCCCACCTAGCAGGGCAAGTCCTTTCTCTCCTGGCTGCAGTGGTATATGAGTTTCCCCCCATAACAAGGGGCGGGTCTCCTGCCTGCAGGATAACATGCTAACATACCCTCCACTCTGGCTAATGCAGTATACAAGCTCCCAGACTCCCAGGGGGGAGGGGTTTCCCACCTGGAGTTGCGAGTCACCTTTACCCTGGTTAAGATGGTATATAAGCTCCCTGTGACACACAGGTGGGATGGGTCTCCCACAAGCAGGGCCAAGTCGCCTTTCTCCTGGATGGGTCAGTATTATAAACTCCCCTTGGCACCCAGGTGGTAGGGGTCTCCAACTTGGAAGGACGAGTACCCTCTACCTTGGCTTTGGTAGTACAGGAGCTCCCCCCTACACCAAGTTGAAAGGGGTCTCCCGTCCTTTGTAGTGAATCCCCTCTATTCTGTCTGCGTCAGTATATGAGCTCCCCTGACAATGAGGGTTGAGGGGTCTCTCGTCTAGTTGGATTAATCCCTTCTATCCAGGGTGTAGTGATACATGAACTCTGCCCCACACATAGCCAGATGGGAGGGGTCTCCCACCTGGAGGAGAGAGTACCCTCCATTCTGTCTAAGGCAGTTTAGAAGCTCCCCCCAGACACCCAGGTTGGAGGGGTCACCCGCATGGATGGGCAAGTCCCCTCTACCCTGGCTGTTGTGGTATATGAGCCACTCCCATTAGCAGATGGGAGGGGTCTTATGCCTGAAAGGGGGAGTACCCTTTTCCCTGGCTCCAGTGGTATACTATCTTTCCCTGACACCCAGGTAGGAGGGGGTCTCCTGCTTAGAGGGGCGAGTTCCCTCTCTCCTGCCTGGGGCAGTATATGAGCTCTTCCTGATCATCAGGTGGGAGGGGACTCTTGCCTGGAGGGGCGGGTGCCCTCTATCATGGCTGCTGCAAGATAGGCACTACCCCACACACCAGATGAAAGTGGTGTTCTGCTAGGGCTTTCAAGTCCCTGCAACCTGCCTGCAGCTCTATATGAGCCCCCTCCTCCCCATAACATCCATGTGGGGGGTGTCTCCCACCTTTATGGACAAGTCCCCTCTACCCATTCTGGGGCAGTATATGAGCTACCCCTGACACCCAGATGGAAGGGATCTCCTGCCTGAAGGGGCAAGTCCCCTCTACCCTGACTAAAGTGGTATAGGAGCTCCCCCTGACAACCAGGTGGTAGGGGACTTCCACTGGAACGTCAAGTCCACTCTATCCTGGCTGTAATGATATAGCAGCTCCCCCTCATACCCAGATGAGAGGGGTATCCTGCCTGGAGGGAGGAGTCCCCACAACCCTGGCTGTAATGGTATACGAGACCCCCCCAACCCACGTGGGTGGGTCTCCCACCTGAAGGTGCAAGTCCCCTCTACCCTGGCTGCACTGGTTTACTAGCTTTGCCTGACACCCAAGTTGGATGAGTCTCTCACCTGGAGGGGCAAGTCCCCTCAACCCTGGCTGTGGCGGTAAAGTATCTCCCCCTGACACCCAGGTGGTAATGTCTCCAGCCTGGAGAGGCAAATCCCCTTGACCCTGGCTGTAGTGGTATAGGAGCTCCCCACTACACCCAGGTGGGAGGGGTCTCCCATCTCAAGTGATGAGACCCTCTACCCTGCCTGTGGCAGTATATGAATTCCCCTTACAAACAGGTGAATGGGATCTTCCACCTGGAGGGTCGAGTGTCTCTCCCCTGGCTCTGGTGGTATAGGAGCTCTGCACGACACCCAGGTTATTGGGTCTCCTGACTGGAGCTGCGAGTCACCTCTACACTGGTTGCAGGGGTATATGAGCTCCTCCCAACACCCAGGTGGGAGTGATTTCCCACCTGGAACAATGAGTCCCCTCTACCCTGGCTGTGGCAGTATAAAACTCTCTCAGACACACAGGTGGGAGGGATCTCCCACCTGGAAGGGCAAGTCTTCTCTACCCTGGCTAAGGTGGTATACAAGTTTCCCCCTACACACAGGGGGGAGTGGTCTTCTTCATGGACAGGCAATTCCCCTCCACCCTGACTTTGGCAATATACAAGCTTTCCCTACACCAGGTGGGAGGAGTATCCCACCTGGAAGGGTGGGTCCCCTCTATTTTAGCTCTTATTATACAAGAGTTCCCAGTTAACCCAGGTGGGAGGGGTCTTCCACGGCAGGGCCATGTTCCCTCTGCCCTGGCTGTGTCAGAATAGGAGATCCCCCTGAGACCCAGGTGGGAGGGGTCTCTCGCAAGTTGAGGTGAATTCTCTCTACCCTGGCTGCTGCAGTAATCAAGTTCTCCCAGACACCCAGGAGGGAGAGTTCTCTCGATTGGAGGGGTGATTCCCCACTACCCTGTGTACGGATGTATAGGAGCTGACCCAGACACCCAGATGGGATGGGTCTCCCGATTGGAAGGGCAAGTCCACTCTACCATGGTGGCAGTGGTATATGAACTCCCACTGACACCCAGGTGGGAGAGGTCTCCCACCTAGAGGTGCTAGTCCCCTCTATCTTTGCTGCTCTGGTATAGGACCTCCTCTGATACCCAACTTAAAGGAGTCTCTGGCCAAGGGGCTAGAGTAACCTGTACCCTGCTGCAGCTGTATAAGAGCTCCGCAGGACAACCAGGTGGAAGAAGACTCCGGTCTGGTGGGTAGAGTTCCCTCTACCCCACATGTGGCAGTATAAAATCTTTCCCAAAACTGAGGTGGGAGGGTTCTCCAAACTTGAAGGGGAAAGTACCCTCTTCCATGGCTACAGTGGTATAATAGGTACTCCTGACACCCAGGTGAGAGGGGTCTCCTGCCTAGAGGGGCGAGTCTCCTCTATCGTAACTGTGGGAGTATATGAGCTCCAACTGACACCCTGGTTGGAGGGGTCTCCTACCAGGAAGGGTAAGTACATTTCTTCCATGGGTATGGTGTATAAGAGCTCCCGCTGTAAGCCAGGTTGGAGGGGTATCTCGCCTGGATGGGAGAGTCTCTTCTATCCTAGCTAAGTTGGTATACAAGCTCCCCGTGACACCCAGGTGGGGTGGTCTCTCACCTGAAGGGGTGAGTCCCCTCAACCCTGGCTGTAGGGGTATAGGAGCCACCTTCTACCCTCAGTAGGGAGGGGTCTCCCTCATGGAAGCATGGGTCGATGTTACCCCAGCTCTAGCTGTATATGGACCCTCCCTCACTAGACACCCATGTGGGAAGTGTCTCCTAACTGGATGGGTGAGTCCCCTCTATCCTGGCTAAGGCAGTATAGAAGTTACTCCCATTACCAGGTGGGTGGTATCTCTTGCCTGGAGATGTGAGTTGCGTCTATACTGGATGCTGGGGTATATGAGCTACACCTGACACCCAGGTGGAAGGGCTCTTCCGCTTGGAGGGTAGAATCCACTCTACCCTGGCTGCAGAGGTTGAGGAGTTTCCCCTGACTCCCAGGATTGAGGGGTCTCCCACCTAGAGGGGTGACTTCTCTCTTTCCTGGCTGGGAGGGTTTACCAGCTTTCCCAGACACCCACTTGGGAGGGGTCTCCTCCTTGGAGGGGCGAGCCCCCTCTATTCTGGCAGCTGTTACACAATAGCCCCCCCATACTCAGATATTAGGGTTCTCCCGCCTGAAGTGGTGAGTCCCATTTACCTGGCTGCAGTGGTTTATGAGCTTTCCGTGACACACAGTTTGGATGGGTCTCTCGCCTGGAGTTTCAAGTCCCCTCCACCCTGGATGAGGAAGTAAAGGATCTCCCCCTGATCCAAAGGTGGGAGGGTCTCCATCTTGGAGAGGTGAGTCCCCTCTACTCTGGCTGCAGTGGTATAGGAGGCTCCCCCTACATCCAGTCGGGAGAGGTCTCCTGCTTCCAGTGGTGATTCCCCTGTACCCTGGCTGCAATGCTATAGGAGGTTCCCCCTACACCCAGGTGGGAGGGATCTAGCCCCTCAAAAGGCAAGTCCCCTCTACCCTGTTATGGCAGTATATGAACTCCCGTGACAACCAGGTGGAAGAGATTTTCCATTTGGAGAGTCTAGTCACCTCTCCTCTGGCTCTGGCAGCATAGGAGCCCCCCCCAAAAAAAACAAGTTATAGGGTCTCCTGACTGGAATGGGGAGTCCTGTCAACATTGGCACAGGGGTATACAAGGTTCCCAGACACCCAGGAATTAGGGGTCTCCGACCAGGAGCAATGAGTCCCCTCTACCCTAGCTGTGGCTGTGTACAAGCTCTCCAAGACGCCCAGGTGGAAGGCGTATCCTGCATGGAAGTGCGAGTAAACTCTAATTTAGCTGTTGCCACACAAGAGCTCCCAGTGCACCCATGTGGGAGGGGTCTTCCAGCTGCAGGGGCATGTTCCCTCTACCCTAGCTGTGGAAGTATAGGAGCTTACCCCAAGACCCAGGTGAAAGGGGTCTCTCACCTGCTGGGGCGAGTCCCCTCTACCCTGGCTGCTGTAATATAGTTTCTCCCCTGCCACCCAATTGGAAGTAGTCTCTGGCGAGTAGGCTATAGTCCCCTCTACCTTGATGCAATGGTATTTGAGCTGCCCAGGTGGAAAAGGTCTCCGTTCTGGAGGATAGAATTCCCTCTACACTGACAGCAGTGGTATAGAATCTACCATGACACCCAGGTGAGAGGGTTCTGCTGCCTGATATGGAACGTACCCTCTAATATGGCTGCAGTGGTATAAAAGCTCCCCATGACACCCAGGTGGGAGGGATCTCCTGCGTGGAGGGGCTATTCCCCTCTATCCTGTCTGTGGCCATATAAGCATCCCCTGACACCCTGGATGGAGGGGTCTCCCGCCAGAAGGGGCAAGTGGTTTTTTCCTTGGCTGTGGAGGTATATGAGCTCCTGTTGACAGCAGGGTTAGCGGGTCTCCCACCTGGATGGGCAAGTCTCCTCTACCCTGGCAAAGGTGGTATACAAGTTCCCCAGAACACCCAGGAGGGAGGGTCTCCTGCATGAAGGGGTGAGTCCACTCAACTCTGGCTTCAGTGGTATAAGATCCCCCTCCTACCCCCAGGAGAGGCGAGTTGCTGCTACCACAGCCAAAGCTGTATATGAACCCCCCTTCTGCAGACACCCATGTGGGAGAGGTCTTCAACCTGGAGGTGCAAGTCCTCTCTACTCTGGCTAAGGCAGGATAGGAGTTACCCCCATTCCCAGGTGGGAGATGTTTCTTGCCTGGAGGTGTGAGTCACATTTACCCTGGCTGCTGGGTTATGTGAGTTCAACCTGACACCCAGATATGAGGGTTCTTCCATCTGGAGGGGCGAGTCCTCTCTACTCTGACTAAGGTGGGAGTTGTTTCTCACGTGGACGTTCTAGTTGCCTCTACCCTGGCTGCTGGGGTATATGAGATCCACCTGACACACAGGTGGGAGGAGTCTTCTGCCTGGAGGGGCTAGTCCTGTCTACCCTGGCTGCAGTGGTAAAGGAGCTCCCCCCTGCACTCAGGTGGGATGGGTCTCCCACTTACAGGGGTGACTTCCCTATACCTGAGGGTGTGTACCAGCTCTTCCAGACATGCAGGTGGGAGGGGTCTCCTGCTTGGAGGGGTGAGTCTACTCTATTCTGGATTCTGTGTTATAGGAGCTACCCACCCATACCCAGATAGGAGAAGTCTCCCTCCTGCAGGTGTGAATCCCCTCTACTCTGGCTGCAGTGGTTTATTAGCTTTCCTTGACACCCAGGTCCGATGGGTCTCTAGCCTGAATGGGTGAGTCTACTCTACGCTGGCTGCTGCGGTAAGGGATCTACACCTGACTTCCAGGTGGGTGGGTATCCAGCCTGTATAGGCGAGTCCATTCTACCCTGGCTGCAGTGTTAAAGGAGATCCCCTCTACATCCAGGTGGGAGGGGCCTCCCGCCTCAATGGGAGTCCCCTCTACCCTGCCTATGGCAGTATATGTACAGCCCTGACAATCATGTGGAAGGGATCTTCCACCTGGAGGGTCGAGTCCCCTCTCTCCGGGCTCTGGTGGTATAGGAGCTCCCCATGAAAACCAGGATATGGGTTCTCCCTACTGGAGGGGTGTGTTCCCTCTACACTGGCTTCAGGGATATAAGAGCTCCCTTTGACAGCCAGGTGGGAGGGATCTCCCACCTGGAGCAATGAGTCCCCCATACCCTGGCAGTGGCGGTATAAGTGCTCTCCCAGACACAAAGATGGGAGTGGTCTTCCCCCTGGAGGGTCAATTTTTCTCTACCCTGGCTAAAGCGGTATACAAGAGAACCCGTACGCACAGGTGGAAGTGGTCTTCTGCATGCACGGGCAAGTCACCTCTACCCTGGCTTTGGTGGTATATAAGGTCCACCGACACACAGGTGGGAGGGGTATCCAGCCTGGAAGGGCAACACCCCTCTACTTTAGCTCTTGTTATGTAATAGGTCCCAGTGAACCCAGCAGGGAGGGGCTTTCCGCCTGCAGGGGTATGTTTCCTCTAGCGTGACTGTTGCATTATAGGAGCACTGCCAACATTCAGGTTTGAGGGTTCTCCTGCCTGTAAGGGTGAGTCCCCTATACCCTGTCTGCTGCAGTAGTCAAGCTCCCATGGACACCCAGGTGGAATGGGTCTCCCGATTGAAGTGGCGAGTGCCCTCTACCCTGTCTGCAGAGGTATAAAAGCTCCCACAGACACCCAGGGTGGAGGGATCTCCCGCATGGAGGGTCAAGTCCTCTCTATCCTGGATTTGGTGGTATATGAGCTCACACTGACACCCTTGTGGGAGGGTTCTCCCACCCGGAGAGGCAAGTACTTTCTACCCTGGCTGTGGTGGTATATGATCTCCCGCCAACAGCCAGGTTGGAGGGGTCTCTCATCTGGTTGGGTGAGTCTCCTCTACCCTGGCTAAAGTGATATACAAGATCCCTGTTAAACCCAGGTGGGAGGGGTCTCCAACCTGGAGGGGCGAGTCTCTATTACCGCCAACTGCAGCAGTATAGGAGCTCCTCCCCGCCACACCTAAGTGGAAGGGTCTTCTTCATGAAGGGGCAAGTCACCTCAACCCTGGTTGCAGGGGTATAAGAAGCCCCCTCCTACCCCCCAGGAGGGAGAGGTCTCCCACCTGCAGAAGGGAGTCTCTGCTACCCCAGCTGCAGCTGTATACAAACCCCTCCATGGCAGACACCCCTGTGAGAGAGGTCATCTGCCTGGAGGGGTGAGTCACCTCCATCCTGGCTAAGGCGATATAGGAGTTAACACCATTCCCAGGTGAGAGGTGTATCTCACCTGGAGGAGCAAGTCGCCTCTAACCTGGCTCCTGGGGTACACCAGCTCCCCTGAGACCCAGGTTGGAGCAGTCTCTCACCTAGAGGGGTGACTCCCCTCTATCCTGGTGAGGTGGTGTACAAGCTCTCCCAGACACCCAGGTGATTGGGGTCTCCTGCATGGAGGGGCAAGTCCTCTCTATTCTGGCTGCTGTGGTATACTATCTCCCCTCTATACCAAGATGGGAGAGGTCTCCGGCCTGAAGGGGAGACCTGGCTGCAGTGGTGTACTGGCTTTCCCTGACACCCAGGTTGGATGAGTCTCTTGCCTGAAGGGGAAAGTCCCCTCTAATCTGGCTGTGGCAGTGAAGGATCTCCCCCTGACAACCAGGTGGGAGGGTATCTGGCCTAGAGTTACGATTCCCCTCTACCTAGGCTGCAGTGGTATAAGAGTACCCTCCCACACACAGATGAAATGGGTCTCAAACCTGGAGTGGCAAGTCCCCTCTACCCTGCGTCTGGCAATATATGAACACCCCTGGCAACCGGGTGGACGGAATTTTCCGCCTGGAGTATTGAATCCCCTGTCTCCTGGCACTGGCGGCATAGGAGCTCCCCCTGACACCAATGTTATGGGGTCTCCTGCCTGGAAGGGAGAGTACTCTACACCAGCTATGGGTGTATAGGAGCACCCACAACACCAAGGTGAGAGGGGACTCCCGCCAGAAGGGGAAAGTACCCTCTACCTTGTGTGTGGGGTTTTACCAGCTCTCCCAGACATCAGGTTTGAGGGGTCTCCTGCTTGCAAGGGCAAGTCCCCTCTATTCTGGCTGCTGTGGAATAGGAGCTCCCCCCTATATCCAGATGGGAGGGGTCTCCTGCCTGAAGGGGCGAGTCCCCTCTACCCTGGCTGCAGTGGTATATTAGGTCCCCCCTACACCCAGGTTGGAGGGGTCTCCAGCCTCCAGTGGCAAGTCCCCTCTACCCTGCTTGTGGGAGTATATGAATTCCCTTGACAACCAGTGGAAGGGATATTCCACCTGGAGGGTCGAGTCCCTTCTCCCCTGGCTCTGGTGGTATAGGAGCCCCCCCCCTGACACCCAGGTTATGGGGTCACAAGACTGGAGGGTTCAGTCCTCTCTACCCAGGCTAAGGCATTATATGAGTTACCCCCATCCCCAAGTGGTAGGGGTCTCTCACCTGGAGGTGCGAGTTGCCTCTACCCTGGCTGTTGGGGTATATGAGCTCACCAGATATGCACCTGGGATGGGTCATTCACCTGGAGGGGCTAGTCCATTCTAACCTGGCTAAAGCAGTATAGGAATTACCCCCACTCCCAGTTGGGAGGTGTCTCTTGCCTGGAGGTGCGAGTTGCCTCTATCCTGGCTGCTGGCATATATGAGCTCCATCTGACACCCATGTGGGAGGAGTCTCCAGCTTTGAGGGGCAAGTCCCCTCTATTCTGGTGCTGTGAAATAGGAATTCACCTACCATACCAAGATGGGAGGGGTCTCCCGCCTGAAAGGACAAATCTCCTCCACCCTGGCTGTAGTGGTATACAAGCTTTCCCTGACACCCAGGATAGATGAGTGTCTCCCATGGATGGGAGAATTCCCTGTACCATGGATGCTGTGGTAAAGGATTTCCCCTGCACCCAGGTGGGAGGGGTATCCTTTCTGGAGAAATGAGTCACCTCCACCTTGGCTGTGGAGATACACAGTGTCTCTCAGACACCCAGGAGGTGGGAGTGGTCTCCCACCTGCAGTGGTGAGTCTTCCCTACCCTGGCTAAGGCAGTATAAAAGTGCCCCACTACACACAGGTGGGAGTTTTCTTCTGCATGAGCTGGCAAGTCACCTCTACCTTGGCTTTGGTGGTATAAAATCTCTCCTGACACCCAGGTGGGAGGGGTCTCCCACCTGGAAGTGCCAGTCCCCTCTACTTTAATTCTTTTTTTAAATTTTTATTTATTTTTTTAGTCATAAATGATAGTAGAATGCATTTTGATATATAATACAACATGGGATGTACATACATCAATTATATTGTCTATTCTATTCTGCTGCCCTTCCTCTCCTCCTTACTCCTCCCCTCCTCTCCCATCCTTTCTCTCTATCCAATCGAATGTGACAGACTTTTTTTTCTTTTTCTCATTACTACATCATATATGTATTCTGTATAACAATGAGGTTATCCTTCCATCTTCTGGGTAACTACCCTTCTCCCACTTTTTCCCTCCCACCTCTCTTCCCTATATAGTGGTAGTCTTCTTCTCATGCTCTCCCTCCCTCTCCCATTTTGAGTCACCCCCCTTATATCAGATAATATATTTGGCATTTGTTTTTTAGGGATTGGCTAACTTCACTTAGCATAATCTTCTCTAATGCCATCCATTTGCCTGCAAATGCCATAATTTTATTATTTTTTAGTGCTGAGTAATATTCCATTGTGTATAAATGCCACATTTTTTAATCCATTAATCTATTGAAGGGCATCTAGGTTGGTTACATATTCTAGCTATTGTGAATTGTGCTGCTATAAACATTGATGTGGCTATGTCCCTGTAGTATGCTCTTCTTAGGACTTTTGGGTATATTCCGAGAAGGGGAATAGCTGGGTCAAATGGTGGTTCCATTCCCAGCTTTCCAAGGAATCTCCATATTGCTTTCCAAATTGGCTGCACCAATTTGCAGTCCCACCAACAATGTATGAGTGTAACTTTTTCCCTGCATCCTGCATCCTCACCAGCACTTATCATTGTTGGACTTCATAATGGCCGCCATTCTTATTGAAGTGAGATGGTATCTTAGAGTAGTTTAATTTGCATTTCTCTGATTGCTAGAGATGGTGAGTATTTTTTCATGTATTTGTTAATTGATTGTATATCCTCTTCTGAGAAGTTTCTGTTCAAGTCCTTGGCC
Source organism: Spermophilus citellus (assembly GCF_964194105.1). Classification (NCBI taxonomy): domain Eukaryota; kingdom Metazoa; phylum Chordata; class Mammalia; order Rodentia; family Sciuridae; genus Spermophilus; species Spermophilus citellus. The sequence goes on along the minus strand of NW_027673039.1, from coordinate 1,945,800 downwards.
CATTTGAATGGGCCAAGGACTTGAACAGAATGGGTTATTTGCTTTTTAATTTTTTAACTTTTTGAGTTCTTTGTATATTCCAGAGATAAGAGATCCATCTGATGTTTGAGGGGTAAAAATTTGTTCCCAGGATGTAGGCTCCCTATTCACCTCACATATTATTTCTCTTACTGAGAAAAAAACTTTTTAGTTTGAATTCATCCCATTGTTGATTCTTGGTTTTAACTCTTGTGCTATAGGTGTCTTATTAAGAAATTTGGTGCCTGCACCCACGTGATGAAGATTATGATCAACTTTATCTTCAATTAGATGCAGAGTCTCTGGTCTGATTCCTATCTCCTTGATTCATTTTGAGTTTACTTTTGTGCATGGTGAGAGAAAGGGATTCAATTTCATTTTGTTGCATATGGATTTCCAGTTCTCCCAGCACCATTTGTTGAAGATGCTATCCTTTCTCCATTGAATGGTTTTAGCATCTTTGTCTAATATAAAGTAGTTCTAATTTTGTGGATTTTTCTCTGTGTCCTCTATTTTGTACCATTGGTCTATCAGCCTGTTTTGATGCCTGTACCATGCTGTTTTTGTTACTATTGCTCTATAGTATAGTTTAAAATCTGTAATCGTGATACCACCAATTTCACTCTTCCTGCATAGAATTACTTTAGCTATTCTGGGTCTCTTGTTTTTCCAGATGAATTTCATGATTGATTTTTCTTTTTCTGTAAGGAATGTCATTGGGATTTTGATGGAAATTGTATTGAATCTGTAAAGTGCTTTGGGTAGTATGGCCATCTTAATAATATTAATTCTACCAATCCATGAACAAGGTAAATCCTTCCCTCTTCTAAGGTCTTTTTCTATTTCTTTCTTCGGGGTTCTGTAGTTTTCATTGTATAGCTCTTTCACCTCTTTTGTTAAGTTGATTCCCAGGTATTTTTTTTTTGAGGATATTGTGAATGGAGTAGTTGTCCTCATTTCCATTTCAGAGAATTTGTCACTGATATACAGGAATGCCTTTGATTTATTGGTATTGATTTTATATCCTCACACTTTGCTGAATTCATTTACTAGTTCTAGAAGTTTCTTAGTTGAATTTTTTGGGTGTGCTAGATATAGGATCATGTCATTGGCAAATAGTGCTAATTTAAATTCTTCTTTTCCTATATTTATGCCTTTAATTTCTTTCATCTGTCTAACTGCTCTGGCTAGTGTTTCAAGAACTATATTGAATAGAAGTGGTGAGAGAGGGCATCCCTGTCTTGTTCTAGATTTTAAAGGGAATGCCTTGAATTTTTCTCCATTTAGAATGATGCTGGCCTGAGGCTTAGTGTATATAACTTTTACCATTTTGAGGTAATTTCCTGTTATCCCTAATTTTTCTAGAGTTTTGAACATAAAGGCATGCTGTATTTTGATGAATGCTTTTTCAGCATCTATCAAGATGATCATATGATTCTTTTCTTTAAGACTATTGATGTGGTGAATTACATTTATTGATGTCCGTATATTGAACCAGCCTTGCATCCCAGGGATGAATCCCACTTGGTCATGGTGCACGATCATTTTGACATGTTATTGTATCCGATTTGCCAGAATTTTATTGAGGATTTTTGCATCTAAATTCATTAGGGATATTGGTCTTTAGTTTTCTTTCTTTGAGTTGTCTTTATCTGGTTTGGGAATCAGGGTGATATTGGCCTCATAGAATGAATTTGAAGTTCTCCCTCTTTTTCTATATCCTGAAATATATTGTAGAGTAGTGGTATTAGTTCTTGTTTAAAGTTCTTGTAAAACTCTGCTGTATATCCTTCCGGTCCTGGGCTTTACTTGCTTGGTAGTCTTTTGATGGCTTCTTCTATTTCCTCACTTGATATTGGTCTGTTTTGGTTGTTTATATCATTCTGACTCAATCTGGGTAGCTCATTGGTCTTAAGGAATTTAACAATGCCTTCACTATCTTCTATTTTATTAGAGTATAGGTTTTCAAAATAATTTCTAATTATCTTCTGTATTTCTGAATTGTCTGTTGTGATGTTGCCTTTTTCATCCCATAGCTAGTAATTTGGGTTCTCTCTCTTCTACACTTTGTTAGCATGGCTAGTGGTCTATCAATCTTATTTATCTTTTCAAAGAACCAACTTTTAGTTTTGTCAATTTTTTCATTTTTTTCTTTTGTTTTGATTTCATTGATTTCAGCTCTGATTTTAATTATCTCCTGTCTTCTACTGTATTTGCTGCTGATTTGTTCTTCTTTTTCTAAGGCTTTGAGGTGTAGTGTGAGGTCATTTATTTGTTGGCTTTTTCTTCTTTTAAGGAATGAACTCCATGAAATGAATTTTCCTCTTAGTACTGCTTTTATAGTGTCCCAGAGATATTGATATGTTGTTTCTGAGTTTTCATTTACCCCTAATATTTTTTTAATTTTATCTTTATGTCTTCTGTAACCCTTTTGTCATTCAGTAGCATATTGTTTAATCACCATGTGATGTAGGATTTTTTTTCTTTCTTATTTTATTATTGATTTCCAATTTCATTCCATTATGATCAGATAAAATGCATGGTAGTATCTCTACTCCTTTGTAATTACTAAGATTTTCCCTGTGACATAATATATGGTCTATTGTTTAGAAGGATTTATGTGCTGCTGAGAAGAAAGTGTATCCGTTTGATGTTGGGTGGTATTTTTTGTGTATATCAATTAAGTCTTAAGTTATTAATTGTATTATTGAGCTCTATGGTTTCTTTATTAAACTTTTGTTTGGAAGATCTGTCCAGTGGTTAGAGAGGTGTGTTAAAATCTCCCATGATTATTGTGTTGTGGTCTATTTGACTATTGAACTTGAGAAGAGTTTGTTTGATGAACGTAGCTGCACCATGGTTTGGGGCATATATATTAATGATCGTCACATCTTGTTGGTGTATGGTTCCCTTGAGCAGTATGTAGTGTCTTTTTTTATCCCTTTTGATTAACTTTGGCATGAAGTCTATTTTATTTGATACAAGTATGGACACCCCTGCTGGCTTCCGGGGTCCATATGAGTGGTATGATTTTTCCAAACCTTTAACCGTAAGTCTGTGTATGTCTTTTCCTATCAGATGAGTCTCGTGTTGGCATCATATTGTTGGATATTTTTTAAATCCATTCTACTAGCCTATATCTTTTGATTGGTGCATTTAAGCCATTAACATTTAGGGTAACTATTGAGATATGGTTTGTACTTTCAGCCATATTTGATTATGTATGTTACTTAACAAGTTTTGTTTTTCCTCTATGATTAATTTTTCCTTTACTGTACTACATCCCACTGTTGGTTTTCATTGTTATTTTTCACTTCCTCTTCCTGTAATGTTTTGCCAAGGATGTTTTGAAAAGCTGGTTTTCTAGCTGCAAAGTCTTTTAACTTTTGTTTATCGTGGAAGATTTTATTTCATTTTCAATCCTGAAGCTTAATTTCGCTGGATACATGATTCTTGGTTAGAACCCTTTTTCTTTAAGCATTTGAAATATTTTGTTCCAGGATCTTCTAGCTTTCAGAGACTGTGTTGAAAGATCAGCAGTTATCTTGATTGGTTTACCCATAAATGTAATCTGCTTCCTTTCTCTTATGGCTTTTAAGATTCTCTCCTTATTCTGTATATTGGGCATCTTCATTATTATGTGTCTTGGTGTGGATCTCTTATGATTTTTTACATTTGGTGTCCTGTAGGCTTCTAGTATTTGGATTTCTTTTTCATCCTTTAAATCTGGGAAGTTTTCTAGTATTATTTCATTGAATAGATTGCTCATTCCTTTGGTTTATACCTCTATACCCTCTTGTATCCCAATAACTCTTAAGTTTGGTTTCTTTATATTATCCCATAATTCTTGGATATTCTGCTCATGATTTCTTAACATTCTCGCTGAGCTGTCTATGTTCTTTTCAAGTTGAAAAACTTTGTCTTCAATGTCTGAAGTTCTATCTTCTAAGTGTTCTACTCTGCTGGTAATACTCTCATTTGAGTTTTTAATTGTTTTTTTTGTTTCCTGCATTTCCAGGATCTCTTGTTTGTTTTTTATATCCTCTATCTCCCTAGAGAGTTGATCTTTTGCTTCTTGGATTTGTTTATGTAATTCATTGTCAAAGTGATCTTTCATTGTCTGAATTTGCTGGATAATGTCTTCCTTGAGACTCCAGATCATCTGAAGCATGTATATTCTGATCTCTTTATCTGATATTCCATCAGCTGCAGATATTACCTCATCTAATGTTGAATTGACCTGTATTGTTTGTGGTCCTTTCTTTCCTTGTCTTTTCATACTGCTCATGTTTTTTTCTAGCATTGTTAAATTGTGTGTTAATCATTTTCCCCTTATATATTTATATTGTTCTTGTATAGCACCAAAATCCCTCTTTTGCGGAGAAAGACAATGTTAACTGTTCCCAATAACAACAGTACATCATCTAAACACAAGTTTTCATTATGAATACATTTATAGTTAGATTCTAAGTCTATAGATATTGGTTTCAATTATTATTTAAGAATATAGTCATTAGTTTTATAAAAGGCATACCATATCTGGTGGCATATAGAAAACTTAATTTCAGATGATGAAATATGTTATACTTAGAGGGAAAGGAGTGAGGGTATGAGGCTAAACTAACTTAGCAATTTTGGAGAATTCTAACCAATAGACTGGTAATTTATGGAAGAATGTATAGACTCAACCTCCTATCTGTATTTAGATAGTTACCCTATGTATAGATAGCAAAAGTTAGGAGGTTGAAAGTGGGATAGAGGGAATACGAATGAAGAAAAGAAAATAAAAGGAAGAAAAGAGAAATAAGAAAGAAGGAAAAGGAAAGTAATATAGAAATAGAGAAAAAATAGGGGAAAGGTGGGGTATATGCAATTCCTCTATATTATGTTACTTTGGTAATTCGGTTGTTCATGCACAGTTCTTGGTTTCACATATGTTGAAGTTACGAAAGAGAGAGAAGAAAAGAGAGAAAGAGAAAAAAAAGTCTCTCAGAACACTGTTTTCCTTGCTTCCAGTAGGTGGTGTTGTCTATTCCTAGCTTGAGCCTCTGTATTCAGGGTGGTGGGTATAGCCAGTGTGAAAGAAAATGAGCTTCCACCTGTATCTTCCCTACTCTAGTCTCTGAGGTAGAAACCAGGTGTCTGTACAGTTGTCGTTTTGCATTGATAGCTACAACCCCCAAAAGTTTGTGGGAAATATTTTGAGTTATGGCAGCTAAGGGTGGGGGAGTTGGAAACTGGGTACCTGTGCTGGTAGCCACACCCACTTTGATGGGTTTTAAGGGTTGATGGGCTTCCTCTGGACTAGCACTTGGGGCGGGGCCGGACTTCCTCCTCCGGTCTGGCTGGGCACCTGCTGTCTTCCTCCTCCCGTCTGGCTGGGCGCCTGGCGTCTTTCCTCCTCCGGTCTGGCTGGGCGCCTGGCGTCTTTCCTCCTCCGATCTGGCTGGGCGCCTGGCGTCTTTCCTCGAGTCTCTTGTATTAAAAGTGATGGAAACTTCAATTTACAGCCCTGACTTGTAGGCTAGAAGGCTCTTTGCAATGGAGGAAAGAGGTTTCAAGATTTGGGGGCACTGGCTATGGTGCTGAGCCACTGTCTACTGTCCTTTGTCCCCTGTCCCACCTCTGCTACAGGCACACCATTTGGAAGAAGGTCAAAGGTGCTGTCACCTCTCTGCTGGCCAGAATCATATCTCTCATCCATAGAGATGGCAACATTGAGCTTCTGATCAGACCAGACTCACCATCCTGGGCCCATGACCTGTCGATATTTATTTTAAATGTCACCAAGTTGCTGAACATTCCACTTGTGATGAATAACATAAGATGAATGAAAATCCACATAGCACCCTTATTACCTCTCCTGTGCTTGAGAACATAGACTCTCTGCTTTCCAAGGAATGTTTGGTCCACCTCCTTCTATTGCATAGGGGACATGGCATCCTGGCAGGTCTTTGTTCTGTCTCCTTTCTCTTCATTTCCTTCTCTCAGGGCACCTGTTATAGTGAAGAAAGCCAGGTTGGACTCCATGTTCAGTAGGAACATTGCCCTTTGGAGAGAACATGTCCTTAAGCATTCTCAGATTCCCTGATGCTGTTCCCAGTTCTGGGGGACCTCCCTAGGCTTCCTGTGCAGATTGCAGGGACTTCAATTCTGGAACATTGGCCAATAAGGGGCAGGTGCAGGCACTGGAGACTTGGTTTTGTGTAAGACTTTGGGCCCTCCAGTTCTTATACACAGGAGCCCTAGCCAGGAAGGCAGACAGAAGCTGACTCTGCAGCCTCAGCACCTTGACTTTGTCCTTTTTCTCTTTGTTCTAATAAGTTATACATGACAACAGAATACTCTTCTATTCATTGTACACAATGGAGCACATTTTTTCCCACTTCTCTGGTTGTACAGAATGTAGGGTCAAACCATTCATGTAATCATACATTTATCCAGTGTAATGAAGTACATCATTCCACCATCTTTCCTACTACCAGGCCCCCTTCCCTCTCCTCCTTCTCCTTTGCCCAATCCAAAGTTCCTCCACCCATCCTATGCCCCTGCATTATGGATTAGCATCCACTTATCAGAGAGAACTTTCAGCCTTTGATTTTTTTTTTTTGGATGACCTTGCTTCACTTATCATAACATTCTCCAACTCCATCCATCTACAAATGCCATAATTTTACTTTATTTTAATGCTGAGTAATATTCTTTTGTGTATATATACCACAGTTTCTTTATCCATTCATCTATTGAAGGGCTTTTAAGTTGCTTCCACAGTTTAGCTATTGTGAATTGCACTGCTTAAAACATTGATGTGGTGCAGGTAATGGAACCCAGGGCCTCACACATGTCAGGCAAGCACCCTGCTGCAGAGCCACTCCTGGCCCACAGTGCCTTCTGAGCACATGTTCTCTGGTGTTCAGAGCACCATATCAGGAACTGATTTTCAGTTCACCTCACCTCACTGCAGAACCATATGAGCCTTCCTGAGGGTGCTTACAACAGTGTCCCCTTCAGCTGGAGAATCAGGGACTATGTGGAAGAGCTCTGGGTCCATGCCCAGTACATCACAGATACAAAAGGTGAGCCCTTCTCAAGATGGGCTTTATGCAGCCCTGGTGAAGCAGCCTTTACCCACAAAGACACTGCCTGACAAGCAGTTGGCTGACAGCAGCTAGCACCTGGTAAATTCTGGGACTTGTAGATATTACGCTTTGCTGTGAATGAGCTCAAACCATGTCCTGCCTTCATTTTGAAATTTCCAATAAAGAAGTGATAATATCCACTAGGTCAGAAGCCTTTATGTTACACCATGAAGGGAGACTATGAGGTGATTTCTGGTGTCACACCATCCAGCAGGCTGGGGACTGGAGCATATTCCAGCAGGGACAGAGATTGCTATCTGCTCCAAGTTGACAATTCACATCCTGAGGCTCACACCCAGTAAACACTCCATTTAAACTTTCTCAGCAAATGCTAGCAATGAAAAGAGAATGTCCCCTTCTTCCACACTGAGCTGTTGGTCCCTCCTGAGTCACACAAGCTAGACAGTGTGTGCTCTGCTATCATATGCTAGGGGTGAGGTTTAGACATAGTCATTCCAGAAAAGCTAGTGGCAGTGATGTGTTTTGGAAGTCATCTTTCACATACATGTGATATCATCTTATCAACATTTCCTTAGATAACCAGTATGTTCAAAGTAAACTTTCTTTCCTGGGTCTTCATTCTGCCACTTGTCCTAAACCAAAGTGAAGCAGTGTGTTTCCTGCTGAGAGGATGTTTCTTCACCTGGGGTATGCCCTTCCTGGCCCTGCTTTTTCAGCAAAATATGCAGCTAGGAAGCAACTCCCCATCTGCTGGTAGGTAAATCTCTCTGCTTGGCATAGTCTCTGATCCCAGCCCTAAAGAGCAGCCCACTCAGTCCTGATTTCCTGGAAACCCATATATATATATATAGTATAGCACAAGTATAGCACAAAACTCAGGCTACCTTAGAATTTTTTTTCCTTTTGGGTGAGTGTGGCTTTTGTGACCTAAATTGAATGTTGATCCTGTCTTCCTTTCTGTGTCCCCTAGTCTATACATCCACCATTCTCTATTCCCATAAGGCAGCCAATGGCATTTTGTCTCTGAGTCACCCTAGGGTGCTGCACTAGCCTGGGGCTCCCCTTCCAAAGAAGTGAGCTTCTTTCAGCTGTGGCTTCACAGGTCTCAAGTCACTCTGGCTTCCTCCATGCAGGATGGTCAGAGAAGTTAGTGTTAATCTCCCAGTAAACTTCCCTGGGCATTTTTCTTGCCCAGTTTCCTGGAGATCAGCAGCATGAGTTGTTTCAGTGCTACTTGAGGGATTTCATGTTCTTTACCATGAAAGTGTCCACCTGGGAGGAGCTGAAAGTAGGTATCCACTCAAGGTCAAATGTGGAAATTGGACCACAGTATGGACTGGGGACAAATATGGGAACTCAGGTTCCAAGAGCTGGTGCTGCTGTGGGGAACATAATGAGGCCACAAAAGACACTAGGCTGAGAACATCCTCCAAGCTACTTAGAACACAGGGCCAACCCTCTATACTCCCCAAGGCCTCCTTGAATGGGACATTTCTACTATCTTGAGAAGCTCTCCATGTTCCTTGTAGCACCCTCTAAATTGTTGATTTTCTCTTGACAACATTAAGGTAAATATGTAACTGAGCTCTTAAGAATAATAAATGAAATTCAGTGGAAAGGTTGATACTTTTTGTTTATGAATCTGGGGAGAAAACCAAGAGTCTCAGGCACCGTAGACTAGTATTGTCAATAGAGCTGCAGCCCAGCCCAAGATGGAAACTCAGCTGTCCAGTAGTCAAACATAGCACAGATAAAGAAGATGACAAATGTGTGAGAACATACTCTAGCCCACATAATGGAAGGTTAGAGAGTGTTTTTAGAAAAGATCAGAATTTACCCTGAGTTTAAAAGTGGGTAGAAGGGGCTGGGGATGTGGCTCAAGTGGTAGCGTGCTCGCCTGGCATGCGTGCGGCCCAGGTTCGATCCTCAGCACCACATACCAACAAAGATGTTGTGTCCACCAAAAACTAAAAAATAAATATTAAAAATTCTCTCTCTCTCTCTCTCTCTCTCTCTCTCTCTCTCTCTCTCTCTCTCTCCTCTCTCACTCTCTCTTAAAGAAAAAGTGGGTAGAAATTATAAGCCAGCTACATAGAGCATAATTGTGTGGGCATCTAGAAAATTTTGCTCACATGCTCAGCGCCCCCAGGAAGTCAAGAGAATGTAAACAGTCTTCTGATACCACTTTTATCTGCTCATCTGTCAAAACCAAGTTTGCAAAAGGAAGGGCAGGCTCATAGGCCTCCTTGGCAGGTGTTTAGCAGTGGTCACATGGCAGGGTGGTTGAAGAGCCTGCCCCCATAGCTGCTGACCATACTGTGAGTGCTGGGAAGATGCTCACAGAAAATCTTTCCAGCTTTGTTTCTGATCACAAAGAAATAGAAACAATTTAAGTGTCCAAATAAATGAAGAAGGGACAAAGTATGACTATTTTAAAATGGTTGTTTGCAACCATTGAAAACTATTTTCACAGATAATGAGTGATAAAGGAATATTCATAATCTAATCTTGATTGAAAAAATCAGGAACACAGTGATCCTGATTTGAGAATGATTCTGAGGAAAGGAATGGCTAGGAAAATGTCTAGAGGCTCTACTGAAAAGCAGTTGGGAGATATGAAGTCTAATTTGTAATTTTTTAATGGTAAACTGAATTTATTTCCTCTTGGAAAACAATTCCAGTAATCTCCATGTTCAGACCACAGAGTAAGCATTAATAAGAGTAACATACAGGTTAGTTCAACTGATTTAAGAATTTGGCTGTGTGAATCATTAAGGAAAATCTTGAACACTCAAAGCTTCAAATGTATCCAGGAAAAAATTATTTTGACAGTCTACATAACAACTATTGCATATATAGTGATGCTACCTGTCACATCGCAAGGCTTACGAATATATATATGGGCCGTATCCAGCTTGGGGTTCTGTTCTGTGAGAACATCTCTTCATGGTTTGCAAGAATCTTCAGCAATAAAGAATAGTCTTGGATTTTAACTGTTGATATACCAAAAGAGAAATTCTAGGCTTAAGAGTATATAAAAGGAAGTCTAACCATAGTCCCATGTGTAACAGTTGTTTCTAATCTGTCTTTCTTAAAAATACTTTCTCTTAAGCCATCTTGTTCACTTTTTTTTAATCTTTCCTGAATAGGGCCCAGGTCCACTTGTCTTTATAAGACCACTTTAGTATCAGATGACATAATACATGTGCAACACTTTATATACAAGGAGTCTATCAGGTGCTCAAAAGTTCAAACACATGAACATCCAACAGTTTTGATAATACAAGTGTTATGGTAAAATACAATGTTCTGAATAATTTACATTAACAATAAAAGTTTCTTGCAAAGAGTAAAACAAGTTCCCTTTTTGTGCCACAAAAGTAATTCTCCTTGAGAGACTATACTTTCACTAACTGCTGTGTTGGGTCATCGTGTGATTAGAGACAGTGATGCATTTTCATTTGACATTTAACAGTTTGCATGGGCTTGGGCTGACATCTCAAAGCATTTTCTGGATGACACTAAGCTGCAGCTCTGTTTGGATGGAAAACTTGTGTGGACACTGTGTACAGTCATAGACCTTGTCTTCTTGTCCATGGGCAGAGAAAATATGCTGCTGCAGCTTGTTTGCTTGAACAAATAGTGTAAAGCAGACAGGACACTTGAAGGTGCCTCCCATCCCTTCAAAGCTGTGCTCTATCAGGTGGCACTGGAGTTTGGCAGGAGAGTTGAAGGTCTGGCTGCAGAGTTTGCACTCGTGGTTCAGTCCTTCATCAATCATGTGATTTGCAACATGAACCTGTATTTCCCATTCATTGTAGAAAACCATCTGACACTTGATGCACTGATAGGTCTTCTTCTCATCGGACTGGGAGGGACTGATTCTGGGCATGGGCGACACTTATGGTGATTTCAACTGTGAGCTGTTGCTATCTGGCATGAGCTCTCAGTGCATGGTTTGGATGTGGTTCTGGAGTTCACTTTCAGACTCGAACTTCACATTGCAGCTGGAGCAGCGTGTCTTCAGTTCTCCTGCCTTGCCTTTGCCCTCGATGGCACTCAAATTCTCATTCTGGCCAAAACCTGGTCTATTTGTGCTGGGCTGGAGGCTGATGCCTGGGCTACTGCTCTTACTGAGATTTACGCAGCCAGCACACAGACCATATGGCAGGCCGTTGATGTCAAGTTTCACCAGATCTTGCTTGGAACAGAATTCTTTTAGGCAAGATGCACACTTGTACAGTTTTTGGACATGCTGGCCATGCCCGGTGGTATGGACTGTGGACCCATTCCCTGTCTTTTGCATGTGGAATGTCCCATGGATTTTGAGTTCCAAGGTGGAGGTCACAGTCTTCATGCATACTATGCAGCAAAATCCCATCAGAAAATTCTTCAGGTCAGGGTGCATTTGGCAATGCTCCAAGAACTCCTCTTCACTCTGCAGAGGCATCTTGCATATCCTGCAGTTTCCAGTATCAAGGCTCTTACTGTGCGTGACTTTGTGTTCTGTAAGAATTAAAAGGGAGGGAAAACGTTCTCTGCAAATAGGGCACATGTAGTGTTTGACCATGCCTTGGTGGGTCTACATATGTTCACGCAGGCCATTTTCAGAGAAGAAGGTTCGAGAACACATGTTGCACTTGTAATTCCCTTTAATGAGCTTGGCTTTCTTCTTCACAATGGCACTTTCTCCAGGTCTGATATAGTGGTCCTGGAGCTGGTGATTCTGCAGCAGAGTTTCCACAGTGTACACCGCCCCACAGATGTCACACCCATACATAGGCTCAGAGCTGTCCACATCTTTCTCACTCAGATCGTGACTGTTGTGGGAATCCTGGCTGTTGGTCAGTAGGGTCTGCAGCTCCACTTCTTCTTTCTGCACCTGCTCAGAGGCTCCATTTTTGCTGTAGTTGGGCGTCTTGCTTTCAGACACACAGTGCTTCTCTTGCAAATGTTTCTCTAGCAGAATGATGGCATGGAAGGCTTTGCTGCAGAACTTGCAGTTGTACTTCTTACTGTGAGTTGTGATGTGGCACTGAAGCTCCACCTCAGTGCCAAAGGGCTCACCAAAGAAGATGCACTTGTACAATTTGCCTTGGTATTCCAGGTGGTTTTGTTTCATGTGGAGCTGCAGGTCAGTCTCGTTGCAGAAGTTCCAGGTGCAAGACGTGCACTGGTAGACCTTCTTTTCATTACTGTGCTTCACAGCCAAGTGCAGCTGAATGGAGATTTTTGAGTCAAAAACTTCTTGGCAGAGGGTGCAGCGGAAGAAGACAAAAGTGTGCATGTCCAACAGGTGTTTCTGAAGGTCATCCACTGATGTGAACTGCTTGTCGCAACTCTCACAGATGTAGTAGGTTGAGGTGATCATAAAGTGAATGGTCACAGGCTTCAGCAAGGATTCTTGGTTGGGGAATTCCTTGTTGCACTGAGGACAGGTCAGTTTCAGCAGCACAGTGTCGAGATGAGTTTTTAAGTGAGTCTGAAAGCTGTCTAGGGATGTGTACTTAGCACCACACTGAATACAGATATATTCTCCGGCGGGATGCACAGGTGCTCCCCCTACTGCCTGCATGATCTTAAGAGATGTCTGCTTTATGGCCACAGGAGATAGGGGGCTCAAGGCCCGGGATTCTTTCCCATTGTGAATATAATTCAGGGCCAAGGGAATGTTTTTATGATTCTCTTTGATATGCTTGTACAGCTTAAGAACACTGTTGAATATTGGCGAATTTGTACAATAGATACAGGAATAGACTTCCACTAATGGTTCTTTTGGGTCCCAAGCACTGGGGATCCAAACTGAGAGCCACTGAGGTCACAATGCACCTGTCTTATATGCTCTTCAAGGGAAGAGTCAGTTGACAAATCCCATATATCAATGAGGACAAAATAATGCATTACTGTCCTTAGCTGCAGGGTTTGCAAATCTGTGAGAACATCGGATGTGTTTCTTAAGGGTTTTGAGGTCGTTGACAACTTCAGAACAGAAGTTGCACTGGTAAACTATGGCAGGCATTGCAGAAACAATCAGGCCTGGGTCCTGAGCTTTGTGCACTTGCTTAACATGTTAATTTAGGTTATAAAGTGAGGGTAATACCTCCAAGCAATACTGACAAATATGGGCCTGTTCTGGCTTATCTAAATGTATAGTCTTTAGGTGAATCTGCAGAATTGCAAGACTCAAGAATGACTGTTTGTAGCAGTAAATACAGCTGTAGATAACTTTTGCTTGTTTACTCGAGGGGCCGGTCATGTCAGGGGTTTGCTGAGGAGCCCCCTTCCTCCCTCGACTCTTTGGGATTGGTGGGGCAGCCTCCACCATGGTTGAACTGTCCACTGAGAGGTTGGAATCTGGAGTTGGGATGGACACGGAGATGTAGCCCACCTTGACCAGGGAAAGGCTGTTGCTGTGATTGCAGGACTCCAGTTGCTGGTGACTGTTCATGTGGCTGTACAGTTCCTCGACTGTGTGGAAACTCTCAGAACAAATGCTGCAAGAGTTTTTCTTGTCCCCTCTGTGCCCCTGCTCCATGTGGTTCATGAGGCAGGTCTCCTTCACAAAGAGCTTGTGGCAGTAGATGCACTGCAGGGCAGCTTGATCCTCATTGGGGGAGCATTCGGGGTGGCACTCTGCAATGTTGTTCTGGAGGTCTTCCGGGAAGTCAAAGTCTTCTTCACACTGACTGCATTTCTGAGTGTCCTTCATCTTCCAGTCCTCCATCCTGGAACTAGACTGGGAACTGTTCTTGTTCCTCTCATGAACCTGCATGTGTCCGTGTAAGGAGCTAGAGGACAGGAACCCATGGTGGCAAATGGCACATTTATATGGCTTGTTGGACGTGTGAGTCTTTAAGTGGATCTACAAGTGATCACTCCTGGAGAACGCAGCATCACATTCACTTCAGTGGTACTTCTTGTACCCGGTGTGGAGCTTTATATGGAGATCTTGGTTCCACTTGTGTTTGAACAGCAGACTGCAGTAGGTGCATTTGAAAGGCAGTGACTCTGCTCATGGTGCTTTAGTAGCTGAGGTGGCTAAACGACTTGTCACAGAACTGACATTGGTATGGCAGTCCAGGGGCACCTTCTTCCTCTCTAAAATTGCAACCTCTTCCATGACTAGGGGAAGTCTGGTCCTTGTTAGAAGGTGAGGAAGCTGGCCAAGAGCATGTGGGATCATCTTCAACATCCACTCCATCTGTCAGCTGATATTGATTAATCGTGTGTTCTGTGATATAGCTCAGTGATTCAAACACCTGGAGGCAACTGTCACAGTTGTCCTCCCGGTCTTCTGTCCTCTTCTTACAATCTATTATGTCTCTATCTTCAGCCTTGTCTTCAAGTTTACAGTTTGGGTATTTGAGGGACCTTGGTTTCACTTGCTTGCGGCGGCAAGACATCCTGCAAGGTCTTGGACTGCACTGGCACTCAGGTAGTCCACATAATAATAGAAAATGGAAGCAAGGCCCCCAAAGCCATCAGGATGGCTCCAGAGGGGGCCCTAACCCACAGGGACTCACTTTGTATGTAATCACTGAGGAAATCATTGTCAGCCCAGCCTGCATGCACTCACACACAGACAGAGGGGCATGATTAAAAGGCTAGAGCACGGGGAGCCAGAGGGAGGAGGGGTCGCGCCAAAACCCAGACTGGAGGCGCCAGCTGTGGCGCGCGGATCCAGAGCCTGGCAGCGGCCGAGCGCCCCACACCCTGCCCTTAATTCGTAATTTTTGTGTGTGTGGTTTTTGAATAGTTCTGAATTCCCACAGGAAAAAATCTCTTTATGATTCAAAAATACATACTGAAAACGCTTGGAAACACCAGTTTTTGCAGAGGGCCCTGTGGTTCTGTGTCTGAGCTGGAAGCAGCCTCAGGGAGGCCTGAGGATGGGCTCTGCTTGCCATGGGTGCACCTGGCCTATCAGCATTTCAGGACCAGCTGCACAACTTCTCCAGAATCTTGACCATCCAACCGCAGTTTCTGCAGAGCCTCACTGAAGCTTTACAGAAGCATGACATGGCTGGCTGTGAGATGGTACAACCCCTCGGGAGGCCCAGGCCCTGGTCTGCCACCAGAGGAGAGACCCTTCAGGGGGAAGGGAGCCAGCATAGCCCAGAGATATTGGAAACAGCTGGCTAGTGTTTCCTGTATCCCAAGACCCAAAGGAGCAGGTTATACATTGTGTACTTGTATTCCAAGCCTGGAATGCAAGGACACAATGCCTCTGCCAGGACCTCTGGCCTAAGGGAGCCATAGCCAATGAAGAGGATGGGTGGAAGGGCAGAGAACATTTGGAGTTCACTCTCCCCTTCCCAGATACTAGATGTGTTGGCTGCAATGGCCTGTGCTGAAATGCTGACAAGAGATAATCTGAAGCCAAGTCCCCAGGCCTGGCTGAAGCTGGTTAAGAAGATGTCTATACCGCTGGAGCTCGTGTGCTCAGATGGGTACTTGCAAGATAGCAGGATCACAGTCAGAGTTGTCATTGAAGAGGTCAGGTGAGACCCAGAGCCTAGCTCTTCCTGGCATGCTCGGCTTGTGCTCATCAACGGACTATGGGTTGTGGCACCCCTGGCAGCAGGACAAGCAGGTTCTCCTGCCATGGCAGGGGCTCTTTGTGCACTCACTCTGCACTTGATGAACCATGTCAAGTGCCAGCCATCTCATTAGATGTGGGAGAAAGAGGAAAACCAATGCAGCGAAACCATGGTGCCCCAGGGCCACAGAAAGGCAGGCAGCAGCATGAGAATCACTGAGTTGGCAGGGAGCCACTAGAAAGGATGGGGGTGATCAGAGCAAGCAGGCCTTCAGGATTGAGGAGGGTCCCAACCCATGCTGGGCTATGAGAGTCAAGAGGGACTCGCTCTGTGCAGGATTGTGAGAGTGGGGCACAGTGGCAGAGTGGGCACAGTGGCAGTGCATGCTGAGGTAGCAAAGTGAGACCCTGAGTCCTACCTTCATGGAGAGCTGGAGGAGTGTTGAGGGCAGAGCTGGTGGTTAATTTCTTCTGTCACCTCACCTTCCCATCCTGCCTTGCACATGCACTCTTCATGCCCTCCTCCTGTCTCAGACTCCTCTGTCAAGGCTAAGTCCCTGACACACTCTTTTGACAGAATCCAGTGGAATTCGGTTTTATCAATTGCATTCTTTCTGGAGCACGTGTTCCTGGGGACCAAGAGCCAGATTCTGGAGCTGTGCCAGCTGATGACCAAGTACATCTTCTCACTAGACAAGGTAAGCACTGGGACACAGAGACCAGGAGCCCACTCCACCCTCACCTGCAGGTAAGTGCTGGGCTTTCACAGAGTCACACAGGGGGATGTGACACATTGGCCAGCCATAGCATGGATAAGCTCAGTTGTTTAAGAGTTGGCCCTCCCTGATTGCTAAGTCAGGGCATGCCACTTAGGGATAGCAATGACTCTACACAACAGAACTTCTGCAGGGAACTTGCTTATGGATGCTTTTCAAGGGCTGGAGGAGTGGGCTTCACTTACACCCAGGATGATCTAGAACAAGCCAGCAGCCTAGCCCTCAGAGGTAAAATCACCTTCACCCTAGGCAGGATGGCAGTGATGCAGGAGAGTGCCATTGAAGCTGGGGACTTCAAAATACATACTATAAAGGGACCACAGGAACAGAAAAACACTGAGCCTCTGTCCTCAACGCCAGATAAATCTGATGACAGTGCTACTAGTCCCCTCAGAGAAAGCCACTATCTCTGTGGCCAGGCTGTCCAGCAAAAATAGCCACTCAGCACAACACCATTTCCACCTATTTTACCCTGTGATCTTGGGCTAGGGTGACTATCACATAAGCACATCCCATGGGTAGAAAATCATTATCCTTCAAAGTGCCCACTGTCGGGGTATCTGAGAAAGGCCGCTGTAGACAGGTGTGCAGCCTTTGAAATGCAGGCAGGCACACCAGACAGAGATTAGCAGAGACACCAGATGCCAGTGTATCCAAACTTGACTAGAATATCAGAGGCCTTGTGCAGGATGGTCTATACAGGCCAGGGCTTGATCACAGCTCCCAGGTGCCTGGTACCCACATTTCTTCTCAAATGACCTTCTGTCCTCTTCAACAAACACCTTCCAGCTACTTGTCTTCAAAGTCTATCCCTGCTGTCACAGCCTAGGGAGCAAAAGAAGGGGTGGCAGTGCCAGGGATGGACCCCAGGGCTTCACACATGCTAGGCTGGCACTCTGCCATTGAGCCTCCCCTCAGCCCCTGCACACAATACCTTTAAGAACACATCCCAGGCTGGTGGCACATGCCTGTAATCCCAGGAGCTTGAGATGCTGAGGCACAAGGATTGCAAATGTAAAATCTGCCTCAACAACAGCAAAGCCCTGAGCAACTCAGTGAGACCCTGTCACTAAATAAAATACAAAGTAGGGCTGGGGGTTAGGTTTAGTGGTTGAGTGCCCCTGAGCTCAGTTCCAAGTACAAAAAAAAAAGAATATAGCCCCAAAACACACACACACACACACACACACACACACACACACACACACACACCTGCTCATATTTCATTGCCCTAAACTAAGTCCCTTGGCCGCATCTAGTTGAAAGGCAGTGGGAAAACTTGCACAGAATGTGCTTATGTGCCATGGAACTTAAGAGGCATTTTGTTGTTGTTATTTTAGAAAAAGGAAAAAGAAGTGTTTTGTTTTGTTTTGTTTTTTTTTTTTTTTTTTTGCTTTGCTAGCAAAGGAGAAACACAAGGGTCTCTGTCCCAGAGGCTGTGATTTCCCTATTAAGGGGGAACACAGGGTTTTTTAAAGAGGCAATTCAGGGAAATCCTATTTTCCCAGAAATTAGGAAGGAGAGATTAGGGAGATCAGGGAGGAGAAAAAAACAGGCCTGCTTTAGAGCAGTAAAGCTATCTTTAAAGCATGACGTGAACTGCTGTTACAGAGGTTCTTTAAGGAAAAGTAAAGAAAAATGGTGGAAAGGAGTGTGTGTGTGTCCCTGTGGCCACAGGCATCCTGGACCATCTTCCCATATGGCCTGGACAAAGCTCTCTCTAAGTCTTTCCTGTCCCATCCAGGACCCTCAGATCTCTGGGGATACACTGGCCACTCAGCCAGGTCCAGTGTGGTCTCCAATGGTCAAGAAGCTTGCTAGCTGAGAGATGGGTTTTCTGGCTCTGCAAGCTGGCATGGGCATATTTGTAGGTAGTGGGAGACTTTTTCCTCAATCTAATGACCTCAAAAACTTCACAAGTTTCTGGTTCATTTCCTTTTAATACGATCCCTGTGCAAGTAACCACAGCCACAGATGCTGGCCAGTTAGTTCTCAGGCTTGAAGCCTGTGGTGTACACTGGTCTCTGTTCTGTGTGCCCCTTCCAGCTCCAGGGAATCCCCAGGGCCATTCATTGGCTATGCGATGCCTGAAAGGTTGCTGCCCTACATTGATCTTTGCTGCTCTCCTCCTGTGGTTGGGAGCTTAAGTGCAACTTCAGGGATTGCCAGGGGCCTCAAGTCTTACCTCCTGCAGGCTGCCACTTCAGAGCTGCCTTCTCCAGTTAGACTACACTCCCTGGATATTGGAAAGATGAAAGTAGTCAGTACATGATGGGTATTCAAGTCTTCTTGTCAGTTCTGACAGAAGGGTTAGAGATGGCAACCAGAGGTGTTAAGCAGGTAGGGAAGCTACAGAGAAAGATGCTAGGAAGGCCAATTCTTGTGGCTTATCTGTCATGCAATTTTTCCACAGGTCACAGGGAACTGGTTTTCCCTTCTGTGCTATCCCTAATGTCCTTAACCAGCACCCCACTACTGGGCCACTGCTGCTCTTTTTCTAAAATGTGCTAAAATATACATAACACAAAATGCACTGTGTAACCACTTTTAAATGTGTAGTTGTCGACATCAAACACTGGGTATTGCACCACCACCAGATCCTGCTCCAGAGTGTCCTCACCTTTGTCACCTAACACAGACTCCCTAGCCCTTCCCCAGCCCTGGCAGACCCCCCACTCTACATTCTGTCTGTCACTCTGACTGCCACAGGTACCTCACCTAAGTGAAATTGTTCAGCATTTGTCTTTGTTTTCTGGCTTGTGTAGGTTTGACCAAATAAACAAAAAGTCTCTGCAGCTCTCAGTAAGTTTTAAGCCTGTAATTGGGCCTGAAACCAAAATGTTTGAGAAAAGCTTCTCTGTAATATGGAATTTCATATTCATCCAAGACTGTGCAAACATACTTTTAATGAAAAGTGTTAAATCTATTACCTACATATTGTATTACACCTTTATATTGTATTTTACCTTTATACACACAGAGAAATATATGGGCAGATGATTGGTTAATAGATGTTCTTTTTTTTTTTTTTGGTAGGGTGATTCTGCCATCCTGACATCACCAGGAATAATATTTCTCTTTTCACAGCTTCCATGCTGTGAAAGAATACATCCAGGCCTACTTGTCCCTGTTAGAGAAGAAGGTGTTCATCATTAGAGGTAAGACCAAACTCTACATGCTCTTCATCAATTGCCTAGAAGTAAGCTGGCTGCCTCTTTATTGATTTATTTTGCAAAACATCTGAACCATATGGTTTAGGCAGTAGCAGAGTTTCTGAAAACTGACAGAATGCAGCTTTATTCAGTATAATTAACAGATGCTTCTTTTCCATGTGGAAAAGAAAGAAGTTTCAAAGACATTGCTTTGCCCTTATATGTCACACACACAGTCACAAGTCACTTGGTGATGTTTCCATCACTGCATGTCTGATATTTGCATGACAGTGAAATTCCCTAAGGATTCATTCTTGCAGGAGTCCCTATTGTTAAACAGTGTTTGACTATGTTGACATGTGCATGTAAGTGCAGAGCAGAAGAAACCACAGCCTGGATGAGTACACCACACGCTTAGCAATGGTCATTCCCAGCTGGCAAGATGATGAATCCTTTTTATTTTTAATGTCTTCATATTTTTCTTCAAAAATGTTAAGGTTATACACATTTTTTCCTTATAGATTTGTTTTTTTTCCAGTTGTTTACTATGATTCAAAAAATTTATAATCAGATCTACAATGATGGCCTTTATTTTCCCTTTAACTCTCACTGGCAATTTTAGAAAGTTGGGGACTTGCCTGTTACAAATAATAATATTCTTTTCTTTCTTTTTCTTTGTTCCTTAGGATTCAATTCATGAGAAGACCGGTGCTTATTGCACAAGGAATAAACTCGACTGCCAGAGGGAGGAAGGTCATTTCCTACAGACTTGCCATTTTGGAGTTGGTCGAGTACCTGCAGGAGGTTGCACGAACCCACCAGTGTCCTGACAGAGCTTCTGACCTCCTCTAGGAGCTTCAAGAGGGCTCAGGCAGGTCTTCTCTACCTTGAAGAAGTTAGCTACAGGTTCAGAAGGACAGAAACTGTCAAGGATCTTGCTGGCCCTTACCATGTTCCCCTCTTCTGGGTGTTTTTATACTGAGTTCCCCAGAAGAAGGCCCTCAGTCCCCAGTCACTGACCAGTTTTCTCCTTGCACTCTCAGAGCTGACTGAGGGAGAGCAGTACCAAATGTGATGCATAGAGCAGTTCTGAACCCAGACAGGGAAGGACTGGCACTGTGCATACCTGGTCCGGAGGCTCGCGAAACTGCACAGGATAGAATTTGTGCAGAGCCTCTCCAGGCAGGGCCATCGGTGTCTGTGGGTGTTTCCCAAGGGGATCACTGCACAGGTGAGATGCAAGTCCCTGCAAGAGCAGGCAAGTGGAAGGCACCACTCCTCACCCTCCCAGCCCTCACAGCAGGCAGGACAAAGGCAGGCATCTGGTCCTTGGTCTCTGCTTCAGGGTAGGTTTTGGCTATCTGCTGTAGGGCAAAGGTAGGCATGGACACATGTGTGTGCACACTCACATGTGTTTCTGGTTTGTTGTTTACCTGAATTTTATTTAGGCTTCACTTCTAATTGACTTGGATATAGGAAAAGTGAATGAGTATTATTTCTTTCAATATCTGCTTCCAGCAAATTAAATGGTAACAGCCTGCAGGCTGTGTCTTGGTGTCTCTGCCAGGCAGAGGTGGGTAAGAATTGAGACAAGTGCAATGAGTTTGGCTTTCAGGCTTCTACATTCCCAGTAGTCTGAAACTGGTAAATTCTAACTGTCCTGAAGTTTAAGAAATGGCACTGAAAATCCTGGCATTTTTAAGATGACCAACTGGGACTCAGAGATGACATGTTTTTGTCTCCTTGCATGGTATGGTACCATGTGTAGAGAAAGCAAGCAAATCTAGGGTCGGCCTCCCTCCTCCTCGGGCTCTCCATCCCTTTTGAGGCCATATTCCTGAAGACCCCCAGGATTGTCATGCCTGGGCCCCACAGGGAGTTCCAGGTCATTTGCCTCTAGCCTTCAATGGTGCCTGCCATCTTTCTTCACCTATGGGGAAGGGTCTTTGCAGAACACCCCACCTCACCCAACCATGACTAACCCTCTTCTCCTGGGCTGAAGAAGGACCACACAGGCCAGATGGACTGATACTTGGTGCATGGGGACAAGTACAAGGCACTTTGTGATGCAGTGGGCTAAGCCATGCTCTGGTGCAAGGCCTCCATGGCCTGAAAGATTCTCCCTGATGCCAGGTGGAGCCCCTCACACCTTTATCTTCCCTGATGTATCAAAGGATGCAGGTATTGTGGAGAAATCCTCTGAACAGCCCCTAGAGTAACACTATGTGCCAGGAGGCAGATACCCATGGCCTCCCTAGTGAATGAAACACGTCAGCACAATTAGCAAAATGTATAGCTATGTAATTCACAATCCACATATATGCTTATGAGTCTATTTTGATGTTGATACAAAGTTTTAGGATTCTAATATTTAGAAAATATTTTTAGTTGTAGAGGGACATAATACCTTAATTTAATTAATTATTTTTATGTGGTTCTGAGGATCAAACCTAGTTCCTCACCTATGCTAGGCAAGCACTCTACCACTGAGATACAACCCTAGCCCCAGGATTCTAATCTTTTTTTTTTTTAAGAGAGAGTGAGAGAGGGGAGAGAGAGAGAGAGAGAGAGAGAGAGAGAGAGAGAGAGAGAGAGAGAGAGAGAGAGTTTTTTAATATTTATGTTTTAGTTCTCGGCGGACACAACATCTTTGTTGGTATGTGGTGCTGAGGATGGAACCTGGGTCTCACGCATGCCAGGCGAGCGTGCTACCTCTTGAGCCACATCCCCAGCCCCAGGATTCTAATCTTTAAATTGTTCTGGTCTTGCTTTCTGAGTCCCTATTTATCCTGGCCTCATGCCAGGAAGAGAAAATAGAAATTTCTATCTCTTCTCAGGAAACATTTCCAAGACCAGTGAAGTAGTCAGAGGAGAATAGGTGCTGACTTCTGTTGCTCCATCATGGCTGTCTCACCCCTGTGCACTGAGGTTAACCTGAGCAAGTCTTATGAACTCGTAGCCCCAGTCCTGTGCGTGGAGGCCCATGGTGTATGGCCCAGGGAAGGTTTCTCTGGTAGTGCTGTGTAGCTTCTGAATGCCCACTCCATGCTCTGCCCCAGGCCTGCAGAAGCTCCAGAGCTCAACAGGTGGTCTATATGCTGCTGGCGCTGTTCAGAGAATGGCTGCTCTACACTGTTCTCACAATGCAAAACTCCACCCTAAGCCAGAGGTGAGTGACACATTGAGGCTTCCTTTCAGTCTCATGATTGGGAGGGACTTTTTGAGCATAGTAGAAGTCACAAACTTTTATTCTTATCAGGATAATAGGAATTATGCCCTCCTTCGTAATTTCCTATCTAGAATAGAGGGTGTACCCTAGTTGTGTGGAAGCACTGTTTTCTGTTTAACCCAAACCTTACAGATTCAGGAACATTATCTAATGTTTACCAAAACAGAGTATCAAGATCTGTACAGGAATGTGGTTGTTGTGTTTCTATATGAAAATTCTCTTTCTTGAAGAATTTCCTCTCCATTAGTGATACTTTAATTGTATTTACCTTGATATTTGATGTGTACTCAGTATTGAAATGGGTGACTTTCAAAGAGAAAACCCCAAATTCACATAGTATTCCTTTTTGACATAT
Source organism: Spermophilus citellus (assembly GCF_964194105.1). Classification (NCBI taxonomy): domain Eukaryota; kingdom Metazoa; phylum Chordata; class Mammalia; order Rodentia; family Sciuridae; genus Spermophilus; species Spermophilus citellus. The sequence continues at coordinate 1,922,631 of NW_027673039.1, read as the reverse complement.
CCTAACATGAAAAACTTCTTTTGTGTCAGCAATGTGAGGCTGTGAGCAGGTTAATTGAAGATAGCAGGATCCTTTCTCCTCCGGAGGTCAGGCCTTTGGCAGCATCCCTCGTGGCCAACATTCTGCCTTTGCTGAGCACTTGCCCTGGTGCTGACAGCCTTGAAGAAACAGTGACAGAAATGGCCATTTACACTGCAGCTGTCCTTGAGTGTGGGCAGAGTGAAGTCCTGGTACCCTTGAAAAACTTGGCCTTCTCTCTGGCCAGCATGGCGGTAAGTTGCACTAGGATAACTTTATTTTTGCATTGAAACTTCAGTGTATTTTCATGATGAGACCTAGCCTATGGCTGTGGGAACTCTCAAATCTGTCCACCTTTCAGACTCTCTGCCCCATTTACCCATTTGATCCTTCAGCACAGTCCTGGTGAAAATGCGACCTGCCTTTTGCCGTTTCACACACAGGTGTTGCAACTTGGGAGGCTGAGGCAGGAGGATCACAAGTTCATGGCCAGCCTCAGGAACTTAGCAAACTCCTGTCTCAAAAAATAGGGCTGGGATGTGGCTCCGTGATCGTCCACCCCTGGCTAAATCTCCAGTCCCTAAAAATTAAAGAGAATACACTGAACACCCGGTGATGGCGTGTATCTTGAAGTCTTCAGGGACTGAGGTATTGCGTGTGCAGTTCCAAAACACAGGACATTGGACTTGGCATGCACAGCGCAGAGGATGATGGGATGACAGGGAGTGCCTGACGGCAGGATCTTAGGGTTCAACGGAGATTCTTCAGCCTTGCACTTGATAAGTCTCAAAGTCAATGTTGGACAGACGCCTTGATCTGGTTTGGGGTCTCCAGAGAGGAGGCCTGGGTAGCTTGTGGTTGGGGACCAGAGGCAGAGGGCAGGCATCACCAGGCAAGTTCCACTGAGAACCCCTTCGGTGCCTTCCTGGGTTGTGGTCCCAGGGACTGAACCCAGGGGCGCCTACCAGCCGACCTGTCCCAGCTCTTTATAGACAGGGTCTCGCTGAGTTGCTGAGGCTGGCCTCCACCTGGCGACCCTCCTGCCTCAGCCTCCAGAGTCGCTGGGATGACAGCCACACCCCACTCGCCGCACCGCGCCCGGCTCCTCCGATGTTTTCTTAAACATTAACCATATTCCAAGCCAAACCCCACCCCTAAGCCTGCGCACAACTACTGCAGGAGTGGCCTTCCTGGACGGCTCCCCCAGGGGCACCTCTCTATGCTTTGCTGTGGTCCTGATGCGGAGCGGATGGCGCAAGAGCTGGGCGCGTGTGGCCACGCCCGGGGGGGGGGGCGGGGGGAGTGCTCAGGGCATGGGCAGAGCCGGGACCGCGCTGTGCCTGTGCGTCCGCGAGGGGGTGCTGCAGCCTTGCGTCACTGGCCTCGCGTCGCTTCTCGGAGGCAGTGGCAGAGCCCGTGAGAACCGCGAGGAGGGGATAGCACGTCTCTGCTGCGGGTTGCCTGAGACCCAGATGACCAGGCCGAGGTCCCCACCTCGTCCACGCTTGCAGTTCGGCTTTTCTAGGGGGCCGGGCTATCCCCCGCCCGGTGGCCGTTGCTGCTGCTACGCGGGTCGAACTGGGCTCGGGAAGCCAAGAGGCCGCTGGTTTGCAGGGACACTGCCTAGGGGTCAGGTCACCTCAGGGGTCTCCCCGGTCTCCTGGAGGAACGGCACAGTAGTGGAGTATGGTGCGTGGGAGCCCTGAGACCCTGGCAGCTTATCGCCACCACATCCTGAGTGCGACAAGTTCCCGCCTAGGGTGAAGAGTGCTGGGGGCCCTCGGCCAGAGCTGCCTCTTGGTGGCTGAGAGCGGGTGCAGTGGGTGTGGGATTCGCCCCTGCGGTGGAGACCCCCTGCGACAGAATTCGGGTGCCGAGGACTGAACCCAGGGGCGCTGGCCACCACACCACATCCCTTTTCAATTTTTAAGACTGGGTCTCACTAAGTTCGGAGTCTGGCCTCGAACTTGCGATCCTCTAGCCTCAGCCTCCAGTCTAGGTTGACAGGCGCCCGGCTGGGATCTGACGTTCTCCAATGGCTAAGCAATGGGGAAAGTGGTCCACAAGGGACAAGGATGGTGGCTGAGTCTCGCGCAGGCAGCGGTGGGGTCGGGAAGCCTGCCTGGTTGTCACTGCGCTCCCACCCCCGCCCCCACCCCTGCTGAAGTTCGTTGGGTCCTTGGATGAGCGTTGCACGGTTCCCGAGCTCTAGGGGTCCCTCTGCGTGTCCCCAGGCCTACAGCCACCCTGCGTCCCCTGTGTCCCCTGCGTCCCGCACAGGGTACAGCGACATCTCTCTCCAATGCCACCAGTGTTCCCATGAATCACGTGACTCTGAAGGCGCCAATCTGCCCACTTGCGGAGTGACGGTGACAACGAGGGCAGGTGATGGAGCAGGCAATTGTCGGGCTTACATGGACCCATCTTATCACTGGCCCAGCCGCTGCAGCCCATTGATCTCATGGGGCTGGGCCGGGAGTCAACACAGCTGGGCACAGTGACAGCTGCATCCATCGCCTGGCCACCAGCCGCCCATTAATCACCGCCTGCTGTGGTGAGGAGGGTGACAGAGGCCCCGCCGGTGGCCTCCTTCACCCTGCAGTCTGCGTGCAGTCCTCCAAATAGGAGGTGTTAGTTTGGTGAATCACCCTGGGGAGGGGCCAAGGCACAGTGCTGACCTATGGGTGAGCGGGGAGAAGGATGGCCTCTGCCCTCTGTCCCAGGCTCTGCTTCCCAAGGCCTGGGACAGAGGAAGGTCGCTGCTCCCTCCCCTCGGTGCAGCCCTGGGGCAGCATCCCAGGGTCTTTCTCCCAGTGGGGACACTGGGTGGAGCCAGTGACTTCCCCTGGTCTGATCCTAGGCTCTGGGGCCCTCCTCAGGCCTCCGGTTCTTATCCCCCAAATGGAGATTTTTCTTCTAAGCCCAGCATCTGGGAGGGGAGGTTGGAGCTGACCGGTGAGAGTCTCCTTATTGACAGACTGCCAGGTCCTCTTCCAGGAGGGGCCCGGATTGGGGGCTCCTCTCAATCCGGGATGCTTGGGTGGCTGATCACACATCACCTCCCAGGTCCATGGGATATGATCACACACCTCGAGTGATAGGAGACAGAGGCCCATCTTACAGACGGGGAAACTGAGGCTCAATAATAGAAAGGAGCCTGGCTGGATTGGAAATACTTTTCATCCCAGCATTTTGGGAGGCTGAGGCAGGAGGATTAAAAGTGGGTGGCAAGCCTGAGCAACTTAGAGAGGCTTTGAGAAACTCAGAGAGACCCTGGCTCTAAATAAAATATAAAAAGGGCTGGGGACGGGGGTCAGTTGGTAAGGGACCCTGGGTTCAGTCTCTGGTGCCAAAAAAAAAAAAAAAAGCCCCTTCCTGTCCTGCGTTCCCACTCCCACAGGGGCCCCTGAGAGCTGGCAAGAAGCTGGGATTGCTGGGCCACCCAATCCCGTGCTGGGAGGCACCGAAGAGCCTGGGCCCAGCTGTGACCACCTCAAACATTTCCGGGGACCACCGCCCTCCTCCCACCCCCCCTTCACCTAAACATCACAACCATTTTTCAGGCTCAAGCTGAAATGGTGCAAAAATTGGGGATGCTGTCATGGCCGCTAGATGGCGTGTCAGCGCAATAAGATGTGACAAATCCCCTGTTCCCACCCAGGCTGTGTCCTGCCCATAATGGATGGAGACACTGCCCACCTTGGGCGATCGTCACTCGTCAAAACTTCCTCTGGGAAATGAATGTGGTCATCAGGCCCTTTGGCCACCCACCTGCCCACCAAGGGCCACCTCTGCCCAGAGCCAGTGGGCCACCTCCCGGACACCTGAGGAGCAGGAATGAGAAGACCCCTCTGGTCACCAGGAAATCTCTGTCCTAACCCACAGCTGGGGCCTGCTGTCACTGCAGCCTCTGGCCTGTTTCTGGGAAAGGTTGAGGCCTGGGTCAGAAGAGGGGCCGGGGCAAAACCTGCCCTTAGAGGTCAAATCTGAAGACGTGCATCAACCTCCAAATACCCAGGACTTAAGTGAGGCCAGTTCCACGCACCAAGGGAGGGGGTGCGGCCCAGATTGCGCTTGGCTCTCACGGCCAGTCGGCTTCCATTTTTTGGGGGGCGTGTCAGGGATTGAACCCAGGGTCACTCAACCTCTGAGCTACATCCTCAGCCTTATTTTATATTCTATTTAGAGGCAGGGTCTTGCTGAGTTCCTTAGAGCCTGGCTAAATTGTTGAGGCTGGCCTCCAATTGCAATCCTCCTGCCTCAGCCGCCGGAACTGCTGGGATGACAGGCAAGCCCCACTGCAACGGCTTCTTGGAACATTTTACAACCATGTGAGGTCCTGGGATCGATGACCAGGGCCACAAGGGGGGCACTTAGAATTTTAGAACTGTTTTAGATTTGCAGAGCAGTGTGATGGTGGCAGTGCATTCCTGTGTGTCACCCATCATCCTTTGTAGTTGGCACCCAGTCACCATCTGCACCCACCGCCTTCCTTTTTACCTGATGCCCCTTTTTTTGTCCTAAAATACCAGCCAGGGACCTTATTATCCCATCTCTAGAGGCTTCTCTGGGCTGTGACCTTTTCTTCAATGGCCCTTGTTTTTCATGACCTCAACAGTTTGGGGGAGGACTGGTCAGGTGCTCTGCTCATGACCCTCAGCTGAGCTCATGGCCTGACAGGGACCCTGGGTTTGGGGAGTCCACTATACCCTTGTGTCTGCTGAGGCACTTGCTGTGGACATGTCCAGTTGGCATTGACCACCTCCTGGTTGGGCTGAGAGGATGCTTCAGACCACATGGTCCCTCCTCTCCTGTCCATCTGTGGAGGGTGGCGTCATGGGCTCAGTGTGCTGGGGTGCACATTTACCTCATTGACTTGGAACCCACAGGTGGCCGAGCCCAGCCCCTGTGTTAACCAAGTTCCTCTAATGTCAGTGTGACTCACATCACTGCACACTGGGTGACAACCCAGAACGACTCTCTCTGTTTGCTCAGGTTGTTCCAGCTGGGCCGTTGAGAGCCTTCTGTTGGCTCCTGGTCCCTTCAGCCTATCCCCATCACTGCCCATCATCTCAGGGTTAGAGGGCCACTGAGTGAGTGGGAGGGGGCAGCCACTGACAGCTGGCCATTCCAGAAGGTTCCTCCCCAGTAGGCTGAGCACAGTGTGCATGAGCACATGGAGGCATCCCCCACATGGGCAGGACCTTAGCTGCCAGGGTGTGGGGACATGGGCCAGAGTGGAGAAGTAGATAGTGGGCAGAGGTGGAGGAAGAGAATAGAATTTCATTCAATGAGACAAATGGAAGGCAGGGGCGGGACTGGGAGAAAGGGAAATGAATGGACGTCACTTTTCCATGTTCACATAGGAACACAACCAGGGACACCCCACAGCAGGGCCAGCCACAGGAATGAAAATCACACCCCATTGTAGGTGACATGGCAGGATGCACACTGCTTTCACGGGGGAGCTAAGGAGAACAAATTCACAGAAAAACCTGTGTTCCCACCTATGAGCCAGTGTGAGGGAGCTGACACTCAGGTCACCAGCTTGGCCCCACCCCCTCAGGCCTTTGCTCCCCACAGGAATGTCGAGCCTCAGAGGTCCGTGGAGACCCTGCCCATCAGGACAGGGCAGCTGCAGCCTTCAGTCGCCCTGTTGTCTCCTCCCAGGGGCAACATGCACTCCCTTCATCCCATCCTGACTTGTGACGTCTTGGGTGGGGACAGGCCCAGGGACAAGGGACAACCTGCAACACCTACCTGATAACACAATTGCCTTGGTTGGAGGCAAAAATCACGATGGGAGAAATGGAAGATTCCAAGCTCAGTGCAGGGAGTTGAAGCCCTCGATGTCCAGCATGTGCACCTCGTCCACGAACAGCACGGACATGCTCTGGTCGATGTACTTGTTCACCACATTGTTGATCTCGCCTCAGACAAGGTCCCAGCCAGTGCAGGAAATGCCACCTGCTCTCTTCTCCACACCTCATTTCCCTCCAGATCCAACCCTGCAGGCTGGTTCTCCTACTGGCTCTCTGACCCCAGGCTGGGTAGTGGACCCATTCCAGGTTTGATGTCATCATTTTAAAACAAGAATCATGCCAAGTGTGGTGTCACACGCCTATAACCCCAGCATCCTGGGAGGTTGAGGCAGGAGGATCATAAATTGGAAGCCAGCCTCAGCCACTTAGTAAGGCCCTGAGCAACTCAGTTGAGACCCTGTCTATTAGTAAAATACAGGATAGGGCTGGGGACAGGGCTCAGGGGTCAAGAACCCCTGAATTGAATCCCTGTACCCTCATCTAAAAAACAAAGAAAACAGGCATATAAGAAATAAAAGTGCTGGGATGGAGCTCAGTGGTCGAGGGCCCCACAAGTTCAATCACCAGAATAAAATAAATAAATAAGTCCACAAAGGAGCAAGGAAGACCCATGGCCTTGTGTCAAAGTCGATACCTTTCTAGGACCTCAAAGGAAACAGATGCTGACCTCAGTGGGGCCAGAGCACACAGTGTGGCCACGGCTTCTAAAGGGAGTGAAGACTCAGCACCATGCAGTGGGGGGTGCTCAGAGCCAGGACCACGTCAGAGGCTGGGCTTCAACTCGGCTCCAGGCTCAGGCCTCACCACGTGTCCTCCCAGAGATCTCTGTCTTCTTTGGCTTCATCAACTGGCCCATCATAGACAGGATGTCTTGTCCCCCCTTAGGAGAGAGGACTTTCTAAGGCAGCTACCAAAGCCCATCCTCCTGCCTCCTGCGGGTCCCTGATGTCACTCAACTTGGAAGCCTGAGGTGAACAGGCCACGCACAGCTCCCCTAGAAAGGATGAGGGGCTCCTGAACTCAGAAGGATCCCCTTGAGGTTCCCCTGACCTGCAAGAATCAAGCAGAGTCATGCGTGGTGGCACATATCTTTAAAAATTCTGGCAATTTGATTGGCTGAGAAAGGAGGACCACAAGTTGGAAGCCAGCCTCAGAAACTTAGTGAGGTCCTGAGCAACTCAACAAGACTCTGTCTCTAAATAAAATATAAAAAGGGCTGCGGAAGGGGTTCCATGGGTAAGCACCCCTGGGTTTAAGCTTCAGTACAAAAAAAAAAAAAAAAAAAAAAAAAAAAAAAAAAAAAAAAAAAAAAAAACCTCCGGCCAGGTAGGATGAAACTCCAATCCCAACAGTCTCTTGCCTCTCCTGGGCAAAGGTTCAAAGGACAAAAAGCAAAACCAGATTCCCAGCAGAAAGCCCATTCCTGGTGGGGAGGAGGAGGCCCACTTCAGGATGAAGCACAAACCTGACTCTGTCCAGTGGGGCCCAGAGCAGCACCAGCTGGGAGCTGGAGGACTCAGGGCTCAGGATCTGCAGAGGCCAGAGCCTCCAAGAGGCTGTCTGAAGCCCTGTGAAGGGTCCCAGCAGGAACCCCCAGCCCAAGGTGGAGAGAAGCCCCCAGAAGGCTGGCAGGGAGCCAGGGGCAGACAATGCCCAGAGATCAGCTGTGACAGCATCTGGACATTGGAACAAAGGGGCCAAAGCTCATGTTGTGCTCATTGCTGAGCCTCCCAGAGTGCTTCCAGGAGGACAGCACAGCCCTGACAACTGGTTCCCAGGGCCTTGGGCATGCGCTGGACCAGCAGGGCCTGTCCCTGGTGCCTGGCGTGGGCCACGTCCTGGTCATGCAACGTCTCATCCTAGATGACCTCCTCCTTCTGTACATTGCCCTTGGGCAGGCCATGTCCTCCTCAGCCTCCAGGGCAAACTCTGTGGCCTAGGAGTCGCACCTGCCCTGCCTCTGCCAGCACACCACGGGGCACTGGGACCACACAGAGCTCAGTGACAGAAAGGTCCCCGCTGCCCACCTGGGGCCCCCAATGGTGCCCTCTGTCTGCGCCCCGCAGCTTGGTGCCATGCTGGGCTCCCATACCCACCCGGGCAACACCTGAAACTTTCTGGAAGATTCTCTCCCCTTTCTTTTCACTCCTGATAAAGGAGCATCCAGGGGACTCACTGGAGCCAGGGGCCCGGGCTCTTCTAGGTGGTGATTTATGGGTGACATGAGGCCTTAGGCTCATCCATGCACCAGGGATGTGCAGCCACCATGGGACACAGCAGCAGATACAGGAGGAGCCACCTGGCAGTGTCCCCAGGCTCGGTATTCAGGGAGGGACACCAGGGAGATAAAGGAAGATGGAAGATGCCGCCTGGTGCAGTGGGAAGGGATAAAGGCTGTCTGGTCCCTGTCCCCCACAGGGTTTGGATTTTGCACACTCTGCCTGCTTAAGTCACTGGGAGAGGAAGACAGAGAAAAACCATGGTGACTTAGGTAAAGGGACAGCTGCTGACTTTCCCCCACCCATCCCCGCTGAGCAAAGTGATGCCCTGGTCACCCAGGTCTCCCTCTGGCAGACACATTGGCGTGCCACTGTCCCCGGGGAGCATACCTTCACAGCCCCGCTGTTGGCCTCCATGTAGATGATGTCCCTGGCCTTTACTCACTTCTCCTACAGACTTTCAAAAATGCTGGGGTTCAGCTAAAACCAAACCAAACCAGACAAAGGGGGACTCAGACATCCATGATGCATGTTCCAGTTCCTTCTGACCCCGAGGGAAGGCTCCTTTCCATAAGAGACCTGAGGGGCCAGGCACAGCGGTGCACACCTGTCATTCCAGGGACTCAGGAGGCTGAGGCAGGAGGATTGCCAAGTTGGAGGCCAGCCTCAGAAACTTAGCAAGGGGAGACTCTCAAAACAATACAAAGCAAAATAAAAAGGACAGGGTTCTGGCTCCCTGCTTAAGCACTATGGGTTCAGTTCACAGGACTAAACACAAGAGACAGACAGACACCTGAGGTAGCCAGTGACCCTAGGAGTGGGTGGGTATGAAGGTATGTGCCAGGGCACAAGAGCCTGGACTGAGGGTTTAGCACACCAGGAGGTGAACCTCAGGGTGACCGTGTGTGCCTGCAGGGGACAAGAGAACGTCACCATTACTCTTCCTTGCCTTGCCTTCAGGGGTTGCAAAGTGGTAGGAGCATTCTCACAGGGACCCAGCTGCCCTTAGAGGGGACATGTGTCCGTGGCTATGCCCCACGGCACCCTCCAGGATCACCACTGCAGCTCCAGTCCTTGGCTTAGGGACACCAGAGCTTCCTGCTTAGCCACCTGAGGCTGCATTTGACGTGGCTTGTGATTCCAGCTCTCTGGGCCTTGGTCTCCTCCTCTATGTGACAGCTGGAGGCCAGTTTAGACCACAGAGCTAGGCCCTGGGGCTGGGACACAGCTCAGTTGCAGATCGCTAGTTTTCTATGGCCAGGGCCCTGGGTTTGAGCCCCAGGACCACAAAAAAAGCAAATCCTAGGGGCTGGGGATGTGGCTGAAGCAGTAGCGTGCTCACCTAGCATTCATGCGGCCCGGGTTTGATCCTCAGCACCACATACAAACAAAGATGTTGTGTTCACGGAAAACTAAATATATGTATGTGTGTGTGTGTATATATATATATATATATATATATATATATATATATATCCTCTCTCTATCTCTCTCTCTCTTTCTCTCTCTCTCTCTCTCTCTCTTTTTCTCTCTCTCTTTAAAAAAAGCAAATCCTAGTGCCCTCCGGCCCCTGAGGATGACCACACACATCTCAGAGTGACGGTGCTCGACAGGGCCTTGCTCTTCCCCAGGGGTGTGCACTACGCAAGCACAGCAACCTCTTCGGGACCTGGCTGGCAGACAGGTCCTGAGGCTGAGCTTTCAGAGCAGCTGTTACAGATGGCCACCCTGTGGAAACACATGTGAGCTCTTTCTCAGACAGAGTCCAGAGTCAAACGGGGGCTCAGGGGACACGACATGGACAGTGCAGGGCTCCCTTGATGGGACAGGGCCCCTAAAAGGTCAATCCAGAAACAAAGTAGGTATGTGGTGGCCACAGGCCAGGGGGAGAGACAGCAGTTGGCCATTCATGGGAATGAGGTCCCTTGGAAGGTCATGACAATGTTCTAGAAATAAGATGGGGGTGTAAACTATGTTATGCATTAAAATCCTGCGGGCCACACACACTTAAAATGGGTGGATTGTGTTCACAACTGCACCCCAACAGAGCTGCCAGGAGCTCACCAGGGCCCAGCCTCTCTGGCCTCCTTGGGGCACTGTGCAAACAAGGTCAGGGCTGGGGAGTCCCCAGGCCAGGATTCACAAGCCTCCTTCAAATTCAGACACTTCACAACTCCACACAATGCACCTGAGGTCCTTCTGTCCCAATATCTCATCCATGTGGGAAACTGCCCAGAAAGACTTTGGTTTGGGGGGGCTGGAGCTACCATGGATTGGACTCAGGAGCCCTCAACCACCAAGTCCCATCCCCAGCCCTGTATGTCATTTTGTTTAGAGTCAGGGTCTCACTGAGTTTCTTAGGGCCTCGCTTTGGCTGAGGCTGGTTTTGAACCCGCTATCCTCCTGCCTCAGCCTCCCGAGCTGCTGGGATCAGAGGTGGGTACCACCTTTGTTTTGGAAGATGATTTTCCTCTTCTCCATTAGGCTCTTTTCTTAGAGAAGCTGGATGGAGCAGACCAATGGATGGCTCAAGTTTCCACTGTGTTCCTGTGTCCTCTCTCCTACGTTGAAGAGGACAGTTTTTCTCTTTTCATCTCTGGCACTTTATACAGTTGATTTTCCAGATGAACTGGTTCAAGGTGTCATCCCGGAGAAGTGGCCAACTTCTCATAACCTCATTAACACAGGGTGGACAGGATGTGGTGAGGAATTAAAGAGAGAGAGAGAGAGAGAGAGAGAGGTTTGCGGAGCCAAGCTCCTGAGACGAAGGCCCCGTTAGGAAACAGAGAAATAGCCCTTGGAAGAAGTGACATATTCATGATCTCCATAAAGCAGTGACTTAGAAACCACTTCAGAGAATCAAAGAACCATCAAATTTTAAAAGGGGCAAAGATGGAGAGATTCTATGGTGGATGGATAGTGGTCTAGAGGTGAGAAACTGAGTTCCAGAGAGCTCAGAAGACTTACAGGGGACACCCAGCACCAGAGGACTTGCAATAATCCTGCCCCAAACACTGGACGCAGAATGACTGTGGAGCCTCTTTCTGAGCCTGAGGCCTTGATCAAGAAAACAGGGGAAATGAGATTCACGGTGCCTACACACACGGGCACACAGCTGTGAGGAGCCACAGGTAAAATACCTCCCCAAGCCTACACCTAGGGACCTGGCCAGGCAACAGGGGACAGGTACAGAACTAGTGTGAGTCAATCATAACAACAGTGGATGAGTAAAAACATAATGAAAAAGAAAGAAAAAAAATTATGTCCACTTTGACTTTTTGGGGAGGTGAAGGGGCAGAATTGGGAATTGAACCCAGGGGTGACAGACACCTGAGCCCTGTCCCCAGCCCCATTTTTTATTTTATTTAGAGACAGGCTCTCCCTGAGCTGCTCAGGGCCTTGACTAAGTTGATGAGGCTGGCCTCCATCATGTGATCCACCTGCCTCAGCCTCCTGAACAGCTGGGATGACAGGCATGCTCCAATGTGCCTGGCTGCCCAATGGTCATCATGTGGGGGACGAGATGGCAGAAGCAATTTCTTGACTTCACCACACAACTCCCAGGAGCAATGAGAGAAGGAAGAGCTACCTCATGAAGGGACCTATGTCCAAGCCCTCTACAAGGTGTCACTTTATACTACACAGTGTTATCCTGAGTGTCCCATATGGCATGAACAGTGCAGAGGCCAAGGAAAGAGGAACACAGAGGTCACACTACCTGCCCAGTGCCACAGTGCTGAGGACAGGGCTCAGGATGGACTCCTCTTGAGCTGCTTGGTGCCCTTGGCTGTCTTGAGCCCTATGATCACGTGGCTGATGGCCTTGCCATAGCTGCCCATGGGGTTCTTGGTCTCACATGGCATCAGCTTTGTCACCTCCCCCTCGTAGACCTCCTTAGCCTCTTTATCTGCAGTCCTGGGAGGGACGGCCAATGGGGACATGGTGAGAAGCGGAACCATCCTTCTCTTCACATCCATCTCCTCCCCAACAACAACCATCTTACCTCAAACACAAAAAGCACAAGAACTGAGAAGTCACCCTCCAATATACAATGCGGAGACACCACCATGGGTGGAGAGTGACATTACAGGGAGTTGTGGCCCACGCCTGTCATCCCAGCTTGGGAGGCTGAGGAAGGAGGATGGTGAGCTGGAGGCCAGTCTCAGCAACTCAGTGAGGCCCTGATCAACTTAGTGAGACCCTGTCTCCAAATAAATACAAAACAGGGCTGGGAGGTGGTTCCATGTTTAGATGCCTCAGGTTCAATCCCTTTGCCCCTCCTCAACAAAAAAAAAGGAAGAGTTGAGGGTCACTGCTCTCCTGACAAATGGGAAGGCCACAGAGGACTTCTGCTGGCAGGTGGCCATCAGGCTCCCTGTGAGGTGATAGGGAAATGTCCCAAAGGCAGAGACACATGACCACAGGATCAGACACTCAGGCCACTTCTCACTGTTCAAGGGGGATGTTATCTTATCAAGCCATCCCTTGCCTTCTCTTCTCCAGAAACTCAACCAGGACAAGGACAATCAAGACAGGAAGCTAAGGACCAGCTCTCCTCTGCCTGCGGTCCACCTGAGAGCCTATAAATGGGGCTTTTGGAAGACACCCAAAAGAGAAGCCACATTCTGTGTTTGATGGACCAAATTCCCAGCTCCTGAACACCAAGACAAACTTCCCAAACAAAGACCAGAGCAGCTGTGCACACCTCGAGACCCAGCAGCTCTGGAGGCTGATGCTGGAGGATCATGGGTTAGAGGCCAGCATCCACAACACTGAGGCCCTGAGCAACTCAGGGAGACTTTGTCTCTAAATAAAATGCAAAATAGGGCTGTGGATGGGGCTCAGGGTTCGAGGGCCGTGGGTTCAATCCCCGCTCCAAAAAAAAAAAAAAAAGAAAAGAAAGAAATTAGCCAGACAACATAAAGGTATCAGAAAACTGTGTCAATCTTGGAAAATTCTGGGCTATTAAGCCTACTTTGATGTTTTTAATAGAACCTTTTCTATTCTGCAAAGAGGAAATTCCTCCAAATGGAATGCCTGCCCATACTCACTGTCAGGGGACAGTGACATGAAATTCCTTCAGGAGGGGAAGAAAGGCATCCCCGTCTCTCAACCATTCATATTTTTCTGGAAGTGTCTCGATGGTGACAAGTAGACAAAGAAAGGCCTGGCGGACAGTGGGCCCAGCTGGTGGCCAGTAGAGTGGCTGCAGATGCTGTCTCTGGCCATGTCAGCACAAAGGACACAGGTTTCATCTGCTGGCTCAGGTTTCTAAGTCCCTGACAGGGACCTTTATCACATCAAAGGAGTGGCACAGATGGGGACAGATGACCTTCTCCCCCTCCCTCTGCAGCTTTGCAGGAATTCAAAAGTGCAGGGACAGAAGGCTCCTGTCTGAGGGGAGGCCACATCCTGCCCTTTCATTCTGTGGCAGGATCTAGAAATTTCTCCTCACCAGCTGCCATCAAAAGCCCCTGCTGTGTCCCCACCCCCCCAATCCCAAGGGCGACTCCCATCAAATGTGCCTGGTGACCAATACTAATTCAAATTTTGAAACATTTCAGTTCCTGCTGAGCCACACAAGCATCTGTGTGAAGGCCATTTTATCAAGTTTTTGTCTCACAGAAATTTTTTTTAATTATTTTTTTAAGTTGTACATAGACATAATACCTTTTTTTTAATTTTTATGTGGTGCTGAGGATAGAACCCAGGGCCCCACACATTCTAGGTGGGTGCTCTGCCACTGAGCCCCTGTCCCAGCCCAGAAAAATGGTGTTTCCTTTTTTAAATTTAAGTTCTTAAAAATAATAATATCCAGGTATTTGAAAGGTTGTGATATCTTATTGGTCACAGTTTTTGGTTCTTTTTGGTACCAGGAATGGAATTCCAGGGCCCTCAACCCCTGAGCCCCATACCCAGCCCCTTTTATATTTTATTTAGATACAGCATCTCACTGAGTTGCTCAGTGTCTGGTTAAGTTGCTGAGGCTGGCCTCCAACTTTCTATCCTCCTGCCTCAGCCTCCTGAGCTGTTGGAATATGGTTCATATGTTTAATTATTGAGATAAATAAAATCATTGGCACATGTTTAAATAAGGAAAAGTAAGCCAGGCACCATAGCACACATCTTTAGCCATAGTTACTCTGGATACTGAGGCAAGAGGATGGTTTGAACCCAGGAGTTCCAGGACTGCCTGGGGAACATAGTGAGACCCTGAAAAATAGGAAATGAAAAGGGAAAAGAAAAAGATAAATTAAGAAAAAACAATAGAGAGAAAAATTTTAAATGTAAAGCCTAGGTGTGGTTGTACACACGTATAATCCCAGCAGCTCAGGAGGCTGAGGCAGGAGGATTGAGAGTTGGAGGCCAGCCTTGGCAATTTGGGGAGACCCTGTCTCTAAATAAAATACAAAAAAGGAGGAAGGGAAGATGGCGGCGATGGGAGTGCATCACCCCAGTGCGCTGCGTCACTGTGCGGGAGAAAGACGAGGTGAAATGGCTGAAAACTACCTTGTTGGGAATTTCCAGTGAAATTGAGGTGCTCCAGAATCTAGAGGACGGATTTACATCGTGCGGGGTTCGGCTGCGGGGGCTCGGTCACGGGCGATTTCTCCGCACTGAGGGTAGCAGAGCCTGGTCGGCGGACCGCCCCGCGGTCTGCGCTGCACGCTGAGTAGCGGCGAGGTACCGGAGCGGGAGTACAGTGATGCAGATTCTGGGGGCTCCTGCCACTGGTGCAATGGCCGTGCTTAGTGCTGAGTTTCGGCTTTGAGACAGAGGAGAGAAGCAGTCCAGTTTGGTTCTCGACACCGGTTGGACCACGGAGGAAGACAGCAGCCACCATCTTGGAGAGCTGATGTAATCATCCCTGTTTTCTACTGATCTCAGCTCATTCAACTACGGGACAGGTGATTTCAGGCTGGTATTTGCCTGCGTCTCACAGACAGATCGCTCAGGCTCGGGGCTGGAGAACCTGAGGAGAATACTCCTCGGGGCTCCCTCCTGGCAAGGCATGCGCTGGGCTTTGAGCGGCCGGATTCTGGTTCCCAGGGCTGCTTTGGCCCAGGGCTGGGGAACCTGCGGGGACTGCGTGCTGAGGCCAGCTCCAAGTGGAACATGCACTGAGGGGCAGCTGGGCTCTGACTCCTGGAACAATTTTGGCCTGGGGCTGGGGAGCCCACGGGGACTGCGTCTTTGGGCCTGCTCCTAGCGGAGCATGCACCGAGCTGGGAGAGTTTGGAGCGGCCGGGCTCGGGCTCCCAGGGCTGCTTTGGCCTGGGGCTGGGGAACCTGCGGGGACTGCTTCTCGGTCCGGGTCCTGCTGGGTGCTGTGGGGGCCTGGGGGGCAGAGTGGAGCTGCCGCCAGCGCCCAGAGCAGGCCAAGTGACCAACCGGCGTGGTATCACGACACCCCAACTGCAGCTGGGGCCAAGGAGAGTAGCCGCCCTCGCCTGGAACAGGACCAGCAACCCGACGGCGCAGTAGCCTAATCACCCCATTTGGAGTGGGGGCTTTACAGAGCCACCGTCTGAGCCTGCAAGGTAGGCAGACCTGCGACCCACTGGCAGGACAGGCCCAGCAGCCTGCCAGTGTGGTGGACAAGTGGCACTGAGGTGGTCACGTCACACAGGTTGGAGTGGGGGTGGAGCAGAGCCGCCGCCCGTGTCCGGAAAAGGCCCAGTGACCCGTTGGAGAGGCAGTCAGGTACCCCCACTGGGAGTGGGGGCTGAGCAGATCTGCTGCCCGAGCCCGCAAGGTAGGCAGAACTGCGACCCACCGGTGGAACAGGCTTAGAGGCTGACCAGCGTGGTAGACACGTCACACCAATTGGAGTAGGGGCGGAGCAGAGCTGCTGCCCACATCCGGATCAGGACCAATGACCCGAGGGCGTGGTAGTTACGTCACCACAATTGGAGTGGGGGCAGAGGAGAGCCGCCACCTGCACCTGCAGGGTGGGCAGACTTGCGACCAACCAGCGTGGTAGATAGATCACCCTAATTAGAGGAGGAGCACAGCCACTACCTGCCCTGCAAGGGAGATCTCCCAACTATACAAGAGCAATATAAATAAATAGGGGGAAAATTTCAAAAACACAACAGTTTCACCAAGCAGAAAGAAACGCAAGCAGTATGAAAAGACAAGGAAAGAAAGGACCACAAGCAATGCAGGTCAACTCAACTTTAGAAGAGGTAATAGCTGCAACAGAGGGAATGGCAGATAAAGAGTTCAGAATATACATGCTTCAGATGATCTGGAGTCTCAAGGAAGACTTGAGACAGCAAAATCAGACAATGAAAGATCACTTTGACAAGGAACTACATAAACGAATCCAGGAAGTAAAAGATCAATTTCACAGGGAGATAGAGGTAATAAAAAACAAACAAATAGAAATCCTAGAAATGCAGGAAGCAATAAACCAACTTAAAACCTCAATTGACAATACTACCAGCAGAGAAGAACACTTAAAAGATAGAACATCAGACAATGAAGACAAAGTATTTCAACTTGAAAAGAACATAGACAGCTCAGCAAGTCTGCTAAGAAACCATGAGCAGAACATCCAAGAAATATGGGATAACATTAAAAGACCAAACTTAAGAGTCATTGGGATACAGGAAGGCACAGAGCTCCAAACCAAAGGAATAAACAATCTATTCAATGAAATAATATGAGAAAACTTCCCAGACCTGAAGAATGAAACAGAAACCCAAATCCTAGAAGCCTACAGGACGCCGAATGTGCAAAATCATAAGAGATCCACACCTAGACACATTATAATGAAGATGCCCAACATACAGAATAAGGAGAGAATTTTAAAAGCTACAAGAGAAAGGAAGCAGATTAAATTTAGGGGTAAACCAATCAGGATAACAGCTGATCTCTCAACACAGACTCTGAAAGCTAGAAGATCCTGGAATAACATATTTCAAACACTGAAAGAAAATGGGTTCCAACCCAGAATCGTGTATCCGGCGAAATTAAGCTTCAGGATGGAAGATGAAATTAAAACCTTCCACAATAAACAAAAGTTAAAAGAATTCGCACCTAGAAAACCATCTCTTCAAAAAATCCTTGGCAAAACATTACAGGAAGAGGAAATGGAAAATAACATTGAAAACCA
The DNA here is from genome assembly GCF_964194105.1 of Spermophilus citellus. Classification (NCBI taxonomy): domain Eukaryota; kingdom Metazoa; phylum Chordata; class Mammalia; order Rodentia; family Sciuridae; genus Spermophilus; species Spermophilus citellus. The sequence continues at coordinate 1,905,451 of NW_027673039.1, read as the reverse complement.
ACAGTGGGAGGTAGGACAGTAAAGGGGTAAAGTAATCAAAGAGGAAAACAAATCAGGTTTAGTAACATTAATAAACAAATATGGCTGGAGGAACAAAGCATATCTCAATAATAACCCTAAATGTTAATGGCTTAAACTCACCAATTAAGAGACACAGGCTAGTTGAATGGCTCACAAAACAAGACCCAACAATATGCTGCCTACAGGAGACGCATTTGATAGGAAAAGATATACATAGACTGAAGGTGAAAGGTTGGGAAAAATTCATTCCACTCATATGGACTGCGGAAACAAGCAGGAGTGTCCATTCTCATATCATATAAAATAGATTTCAAGCCAAAGTTAATCAAAAGGGATAAAGAGGGACACTGCATACTGCTCAAGGGAACCATACACCAATAAGACATAACAATCATAAATATATATATGCCCCAAACAATGGTGCAGCTATGTTCATTAAGCAAACTCTTCTCAAGTTCAAGAGTCTAATAGACCACCATACAATAATCATGGGAGACTTCACCACACCTCTCTCACCACTGGACAGATCTTCCAAACAAAAGTTAAATAAGGAAACTATAGAACTCAATAACACAGTTAACAACCTAGACTTAACTGACATATATACAATATACCACCCAACATCAAGTACTTACACTTTTTTCTCAGCAGCACATGGATCCTTCTCAAAAATAGATCATATGTTATGTCACAGGGCAACTCTTAGACAATATAAAGGAGTAGAGATAATACCATGCAACTTATCTGATCATAATGGAATGAAACTGAAAATCAACGATAAAAGAAGGAAGGAAAAATCATGAATCACTTGGAGAATGAACAATAGGTTACTGAATGATCAATGGGTTATAGAAGACATTAAGGAGGAAATTAAAAACTTCTTAGAGTTAAATGAAAACACAGACACAACATATCGGAATCTATGGGACACATTGAAAGCAGTTCTAAGAGGAAAATTCATTGCTTGGAGCTCATTCCTTAAAAAAATAAAAAACCAACAAATAAATGATCTCATACTTCATCTCAAAATCCTACTAGAAGAAGAGCAAAACAACAGCAAAAGAAGTAGAAGGCAGGAAATAATTAAAATCAGAGCTGAAATTAATGAAATTGAAACAAAAGAAACAATTGAAAAAATTGACAAAACTAAAAGTTGGTTCTTTGAAAAACTAAATAAAATCGACAGACCCTTAGCCATGCTAACGAAGAGAAGAAGAGAGAGAACCCAAATTACTAGCATACGGGATGAAAAAGGCAATATCACAACAGACACTTCAGAAATACAGAAGATAATCAGAAATTATTTTGAATCCTTATACTCCAATAAAATAGAAGATAGTGAAGGCATCGATAAATTTCTTAAGTCATATGATCTTCCCAGATTGAGTCAGGAAGATATAGACAACCTAAACAGACCAATAACAATAGAGGAAATAGAAGAAACCATCAAAAGACTACCAACTAAGAAAAGCCCAGGACCGGATGGGTATACAGCAGAGTTTTACAAAACCTTTAAAGAGGAACTAACACCAATACTTTTCAAGCTATTTCAGGAAATAGAAAAAGAGGGAGAACTTCCAAATACATTCTACGAGGCCAACATCATCCTGATGCCTAAACCAGACAGAGACACCTCAAAGAAAGAAAACTACAGACCAATATCTCTAATGAATTTAGATGCAAAAATCCTCAATACAATTCTGGCGAATCGGATACAAAGGCATATCAAAAAAATTGTGCACCATGATCAAATAGGATTCATCCCTGGGATGCAAGGATGGTTCAATATACAGAAATCAATAAATGTTATTCACCACATCAATAGACTTAAAGATAAGAACCATATGATCATCTCGATAGACGCAGAAAAAGCATTTGACAAAGTACAGCATCCCTTTATGTTCAAAACATTAGAAAAACTAGGGATAACAGGAACTTACCTCGACATTGTAAAAGCTATCTATGCTAAGCCTCAGGCTAGCATCATTCTGAATGGAGAAAAATTGAAGGCATTCCCTCTAAAATCTGGAACAAGACAGGGATGCCCCCTATCACCACTTCTATTCAATATAGTTCTCGAAACACTGGCCAGAGCAATTAGACAGACGAAAGAAATTAAAGGCATAAATATAGGAAAAGAAGAACTTAAATTATCACTATTTGCGGATGACATGATTCTATACCTAGAAGACCAAAAAGGGTCTACAAAAAAACTACTAGAACTAATAAATGAATTCAGCAAACTGGCAGGATATAAAATCAACACACATAAATCAAAGGCATTTCTGTATATCAGTGACAAAACTTCTGAAACGGAAATGAGGAAAAACACTCCATTCACAATATCCTCAAAAAAAAAAAATAAAATACTTGGGAATCAACCTACCAAAAGAGGTGAAAGACCTATACAATGAAAACTACAGAACCCTAAAGAAAGAAATAGAAGAGGATCTTAGAAGATGGAAAAATATACCTTGTTCATGGATAGGAAGAACTAACATCATCAAAATGGCAATATTACCAAAAGTTCCCTATAGGTTTAATGCAATGCCAATCAAAATCCCAATGGCATTTCTTGTAGAAATAGATAAAGCACGATCCTAAGATGGCGGCCAGCGAGGAAGCAGCACGTCCAGTATCTCTACAGTAACGGGATCAAAAAGATCCATTAATACACCCAGATTCTACCTACTGATGAACTTCGAGCAAAATTCCGCTGAAAAGAGACCTGCCGGAAATTAGTAAGTCTATTAGAGGTGACAGTTTGTCCCAGACGAGTGAATCTTGGCGACGCGGTGCAGAGGACTAGTCCCGCTGCCAGCCGCCGCCAAACGGCTGCAGGCGCCACCCGCGCGGTTCTACAAACGGCCCCCGGCGGCGGGACCTGGCGCGGCAAGAAGGGTCCCTGCCGCCTGCCCGGTTCTGCAAATGGCCCCCGGCTGCGGGACCTGGCGCTGCGAGAAGTGTCCCCTGCCCACACATAAAACAGCCCCCTGCCCGCCTAGCCCAGGAGGCAACGTGAAGGGAATCTAACCAAGCCTCTATGAAATAGCGAACTGGGCTACGTACGGGGGTGGCTGAAGTGCTGAGCCTGGAGCTCAAAGTAGAGGCTTTAATCGAGTCTTTGCGCAGCTTGTTAGAGCTCCTTTCACCATTATTCTGTAGTGGACCACCCGGCCAAACAGCAGTAAAAACAAAGAGATTGAAAAAGAGACGCTTGGCTCCCGGACGCTTTTCTGCTCAGAGCCACGGGCGCTTTGCACCTATCTGCTTCCTCTTCCACTTCGCTCCCCGCAGAGAAGCTGAATGGGTAATCAGCAGTGGATCCTAAGTACCTGAGGCTAAGATAGCTCAGTACACCCCCGCCCTTTTTTTTTTTTTAATATTGTCTATACAGGGAGAATTAATGGACGGAAATTGTTGGCTGGGGTGGGGTTTCGGGGCCGAAAATCCACTTCGCGGGAGCCGCCATTTGCTTTCGGCATGCTGTCTTGAGGGCCCTGTCTACACGGCCTAGCTGCCGCATCTAGAGACTAGAACTGGGCAGCGTGCCGAGACCTGTCCTCCGAAGGCTGGGTCATTCGGCATCCCCCTGGGAGAGGACCCGTGCTCCGGAGGAGGAGGTTGGAGAGCCGCGGCGGCAGCCGCTTGGGCCCTGGGAGCTAGGCACCGGGCCGAGGAACAGCGGAGGCCGCGGCGGCGCTGCTATTTAAAGCCTATTTGCTCAGGATCACTAGGCAATGCTGAGCTGACGTGGAGCTAGGGCGTACACTTTGGGCCCCTCAGAAAACACACACTGAGCACGTATCTGCTGCATTTAAGCCCCGGATCGCCTGATTCTCATGACTCAGCACTAACGACCCAGCTGAAATAACTAGTCGGCCCACCTGATCTCACAGAGGTAAAAAAAAAAAAAAAAAAAAAAAAAAAAAAAAAAAAAAAAAAAACAGAGCACCATAGCTAGACCCAGGGAATCAGGAGTGAAGTGGGATTAGCAGCACAGAAATCCCGGCTATCGCCCCCACCAGGGCTGACAACAGAGGTCCCTTGCACCACCTACCAGGGGAGTTGCTACCTGAGGGCAAACAAATTCGCTGGGGGTCCTCAGCCCCAAATCCTACAAACTTAGGGCCTGAGGGAGGCAAACAGAAAGGGTGTGCCCAGACATCCATGAAAACAGGGCTCCCAGGAGCAGCAGACCCGACGTGTAGACAGTAATGCGGTAAGCCTCACAGGCGAGTGGGGCCTGGATTGAGGAACCACAAGAGAAGGACCCAGGCATTCAGGACTGGAGACTCGCACAGTCTGGGAAGAAGAGCTGAGGCAGAGTGATTGGCTCCCACTTATCAAGAGGAGAAGCCTGGCCCAGTGAGCATAGCTCCACCCACTGGAAGAGAAGTCAATCGAGCTTTATGACTGCATTTATTATTAGTATTTTTTTAATGATTATTATTAGTATTTTTATTTTTTTTATTCTCACATTTTATAGTTGATGTTGTTGTGTTCTTTAACATTCTTACTAATGGTTTCAATTTTTTTGTTAATTTTTCTTATTCTATTATTATTACTATTATTTTTTTAAACTTCAATTTCCATTTTTTATTACCATTATAATTTTTTTCGTTTGTTTTAAATTTTTATTTTTTCGTTTTTTCTCTCTTTCTTCTCACTTTTTTTTCATTTTGTCTTTTCATTTCTTTTCAACTTTCTTATTCCCCCTCTCTTGAACTCCACCTGCCTACACTTGCTGTCTTTAGTGACTTCTTCCCTTCCTTTCTAATACCTCTCCTCCCAAGCATCAAATAAACTTATAAGAGTAAACAGTAACTCAACAGTCAAACAGAACAAGAAGTATCATGAGCATAAAAAAGCAAGGAAGAAAAGGAGTACAAACAATGAAAGACAATAAAGAACTCAAGGAACACCTTAGACAGATGGAAAGGAACCTTAAAGATCACATTGAAAATGAATTACAAAAACAGATAAAAGAAGAAGTTAAGCATCTTTATCAGGAGATAGAGATTTTTAAAAAAAAATCAAACAATAATTCTAGAAATGAAGGAAACGATAAACCAAATTAAAAACTCAATCGAGAGTATCACTAACAGAGTGGAGCAAGTAGAAACCAGAACGTCAGATAATGAAGACAAAATATATCACCTTGAAAAGAGTCTAGCCAACTCAGATAGGCTGGTAAAAAATCACGAGAAAAACATCCAAGAGATTTGGGATAACATAAAAAAACCAAACTTACGAGTCATCGGGATAGAGGAGGGCACAGAGATTCATGCCAAGGGAATGGGTAACTTACTGAAGGAAATAATTACAGAAAACTTTCCAGAAATAAAAAATGAAACAGATATACAAATTGTAGATGCATACAGGACACCGAGCACACAAAATCACAATAGACCAACGCCAAGACACATTGTTATGCAGATATCCAATATACAGAACAAAGAGAAAATATTAAAAGCTACAAGAGAAAAGAGGCAGATTACATTTAGGGGTAAACCAATAAGGTTGACAACGGATTTTTCATCACAGACGCTGAAAGCGAGAAGATCCTGGAACAATGTATTTCAAACACTGAAAGACAATGGATGCCAACCAAGAATCCTGTATCCAGCAAAATTAAGCTTCAGATACGACAACGAAATAAAAATCTTCCATGATAAACAAAAGCTAAAAGAATTTGTAGCCAGAAAACCAGCATTGCAAAGCGTCTTGAGTAAAACTCTACACGAGGAAGAAATGGAAAACAATAACCAAAACCATCAGCGGGAAGTGCCTCAGTAAAGACAGAAGATGGGAGGAAAGCTAATCATGGAGAAACAAACTAAATTAGGGGAAAAAAAAGAGATAAATAATCAAACATGGCAGGAAGTACAAACCATATATCAATAGTAACTCTAAACGTTAATGGCTTAAACTCTCCAATAAAGCGACATAGGCTGGTAACATGGATTAAAAAAACAAATCCATTGATATGCTGCCTCCAGGAGACACATCTGACTGGAAAAGACATACACAGGCTCAAGGTAAAAGGTTGGAAAAAAATATACCAAGCACACGGTCCTCGTAAGCAAGCAGGCGTGGCCATTCTCATATTGAATAAAATCGACTTCAAGACTAAGTTAATCAAAAGGGATAAGGAAGGACATTATATACTGTTAAAAGGAACCATTCACCAACAAGACATAACAATTATCAATATTTATGCACCAAATAATGGTGCTGCGACGTTCATAAAACAAACTCTCCTCAAGTTCAAGAATCAAATAGACCACAACACAATAATCATGGGTGACTTCAACACACCTCTCTCACCATTGGACAGATCCTCCAAACACAAGTTGAATAAAGAAACTATTGACCTCAATATCACAATCAATAACCTAGACTTAACTGACATATATAGAATATATCAACCATCATCAAGTGGATATACTTTTTTCTCAGCAGCACATGGAACCTTCTCAAAAATAGATAATATATTATGCCATAGGGCAACCCTCAGTAAATATAAAGGGGTGGAGATAATACCATGCACTTTATCAGATCATAATGGAATGAAACTGGAAATCAATGATAAAAGAAGGAAGGAAAAATTCTACATCACATGGACAATGAACAATACGTTACTAAATGATCAATGGGTTACAGAAGACATAAAGAAGGAAATCAAAAAATTCTTAGAGATAAATGAAAATACAGACACAACATATCAGAATCTATGGGACACAATGAAAGCAGTTTTAAGAGGGAAATTCATCGCCTGGAGGTCATTCCTCAAAAAAAGGAAAAACCAACAAATAAATGAGCTCACACTTCATCTCAAAGTCCTAGAAAAGGAAGAGCAAAACAATAGCAAATGTAGCAGAAGGTAAGAACTAATTAAAATCAGAGCAGAAATCAATGAAATTGAAACAAAAGAAACTATTGAAAAAATTAACAAAACAAAAAGTTGGTTCTTTGAAAAAATAAATAAGATCGACAGACCCCTAGCCATACTAACGAAGAGAAGAAGAGAGAGAACTCAAATCACTAACATACGGGATGAAAAAGGCAATATTACAACAGACGCTTCAGAAATACAGAAAACAATTAGAAATTATTTTGAAAACCTATATTCCAATAAAATAGAAGAAAGTGAAGACATCGATAAATTCCTTAAGTCATATGATTAGCCCAGACTGAGTCAGGAGGAAACTCACAACCTAAACAGACCAATATCAATAGATGAAATAGAAGAAGCAATTAAAAAACTTCCAACCAAGAAAAGCCCAGGACCGGATGGGTATACAGCGGAGTTCTACAAAACCTTTAAAGAAGAATTAATACCAGTACTTTTTAAGTTATTTCAGGAAATAGAAAAAGAGGGAGCTCTTCCAAATTCATTCTATGAGGCCAACATCACCCTGATTCCGAAAGCAGACAAAGACGCCTCAAAGAAAGAAAACTACAGACCAATATCTCTAATGAACCTAGATGCAAAAATCCTCAATAAAATTCTGGCCAATCGGATACAAAGGCATATCAAAAAAATTGTGCACCATGATCCAGTAGGATTCATCCCTGGGATGCAAGGATGGTTCAATATACGGAAATCAATAAATGTTATTCACCACATCAATAGGCTTAAAGAGAAGAACCATATGATCATCTCGATAGATGCAGAAAAAGCATTTGACAAAGTACAGCATCCCTTTATGTTCAAAACATTAGAAAAAATAGGGATAACAGGAACTTACCTCGACATTGTAAAAGGTATCTATGCCAAGCCTCAGGCTAGCATCATTCTGAATGGAGAAAAATTGAAGGCATTCCCTCTAAAATCTGGAACAAGACAGGAATGCCCCCTATCACCACTTCTATTCAATATAGTTCTCGAAACACTGGCCAGAGCAATTAGACAGATGAAAGAAATTAAAGGCATAAAAATAGGAAAAGAAGAACTTAAATTATCACTATTTGCGGATGACATGATTCTATACCTAGAAGACCAAAAAGAGTCTACAAAAAAACTACTAGAACTAATAAATGAATTCAGCAAAGTGGCAGGATATAAAATCAACACACATAAAACAAAGGCATTTCTGTATATCAGCGACAAAACTTCTGAAATGGAAATGAGGAAAAACACTCCATTCACAATATCCTCAAAAAAAATAAAGTACTTGGGAATCAACCTAACAAAAGAGGTGAAGGACCTATACAATGAAAACTACAGAACCCTAAAGAAAGAAATAGAAGAGGATCTTAGAAGATGGAAAAATATACCCTGTTCATGGTTAGGCAGAACTAACATCATCAAAATGGCGATATTACCAAAAGTTCTCTATAGGCTCAATGCAATGCCAATCAAAATCCCAATGGCATTTCTTGTAGAAATAGATAAAGCAATCATGAAATTCATATGGAAAAACAAAAGACCCAGAATAGCAAAAACAATTCTTAGCAGGAAGTGTGAATCAGGTGGTATAGCAATACCAGACTTCAAACTGTATTACAGAGCAATAGTAATAATAACAGCATGGTACTGGTACCAGAACAGGCGGATGGACCAATGGTACAGAATAGAGGACACAGAGACTAATCCACAAAGCTACAACTATCTTATATTTGATAAAGTAGCTAAAAACATGCAATGGAGAAAGGATAGCATCTTCAACAAATGGTGTTGGGAAAACTGGAAATCCATATGCAACAAAATGAAACTAAATCCCCTCTTCTTGCCTCGCACAAAAGTCAACTCAAAGTGGATAAAGGAGCTAGATATCAAATCAGAGACTCTCCGTCTGATAGAAGAAAAAGTTGGCTCCGATCTACAGATTGTGGGGACGGGCTCAAAATTCCTTAATAGGACACCCATAGCACAAGAGTTAATAACAAGAATCAACAAATGGGACTTTCTTAAACTGAAAAGTTTTTTTCTCAGCAAGAGAAACAATAAGAGAGGTAAATAGGGAGCCTACATCCTGGGAACAAATTTTTACTCCTCACACTTCAGATAGAGCCCTAATATCCAGAGTATACAAAGAACTCAAAAAATTAGACAATAAGAAAACAAACAACCCAATCAACAAATGGGCCAAGGACATGAACAAACACTTCACAGAGGAGGACATACAAACAATCAACAAGTACATGAAAAAATGCTCACCATCTCTAGCAGTCAGAGAAATGCAAATCAAAAGCACCCTAAGATACCACCTCACCCCAGTAAGATTGGCAGCCATTATGAAGTCAAACAACAAGTGCTGGTGAGGATATGGGGGAAAGGGTACTCTTGTACACTGCTGGTGGGACTGCAAATGGGTGCGGCCAATTTGGAAAGCAGTATGGAGATTCCTGGGAAAGCTGGGAATGGAACCACCATTTGACCCAGCTACTGCCCTACTCGGACTATTTCCTGAAGACCTTAAAAGAGCACACTACAGGGATACTGCCACATCGATGTTCATAGCAGCACAATTCACAATTGCTAGACTGTGGAATCAACCCAGATGCCCTTCAATAGATGAATGGATAAAAAAATGTGGCATTTATATACCATGGAGTATTACGCAGCACTAAAAAATGACAAAATCACGGAATTTGCAGGGAAATGGATGGCACTAGAGCAGATTATGCTTAGTGAAGCTAGCCAATCCCTAAAAAACAAATACCAAATGTCTTCTTTGATATAATGAGAGCAACTAAGAGCAGAACAGTGAGGCTGAGCAGGAAGAAAAGATTAGCATTAAACAGAGACATGAGGTGAGAGGGAAAGGGAGAAAAAAAAAGGGAAATCACATGGAAATGGAGGGAGACCCTCATTGTTATACAAAATTATATATAAGAGTTTACGAGGGGAATGGGATAACAAACATGGAGGGAAATGAATTTCAGTAGATGGGGTAGAGAGAGAAGATGGGAGGGAAGGGGAGGGGGGGATATTAGAGGATAGTAAAGGTAGCAGAATACAACAGTCACTAATATGGCAGTATGTAAAAATGTGATGTGTAGCCGATGTGATTCTGCAATCTGTATTTGGGGTAAAAATTGGAGTTCATAACCCAAGTGATTCTAATCTATGAAATATGATTTGTCATGAGCTTTGTAATGTTGTGAACATCCAATAAAAAAAAATAGATAAAGCAATCATGAAATTCATATGGAAAAATAAAAGACCCAGAATAGCAAAAACAATTCTAAGCAGGAAGTGTGAATAAGGTGGTATAGCGATACCAGATTTCAAACTATATTACAGAGCAATAGTAATAAAAACAGCATGGTACTGGTACCAGAACAGGCGGGTGGACCAATGGTACAGAATAGAGGACACAGAGACTAATCCACAAAGCTACAACTATCTTATATTTGATAAAGGAGCTAAAAACATGCAATGGAGAAAGAATAGCATCTTCAACAAATTGTGTTGGGAAAACTGGAAATCCATATGCAACAAAATGAAACTGAATCCCCTCCTCTTGCCATGCGCAAAAGTCAACTCAAAGTGGATCAAGAAGCTAGAAATCAAATCAGAGACTCTCCGTCTGATAGAAGAAAAAGTTGGCTCCGATCTACAGATTGTGGGGACGGGCACAAAATTCCTTAATAGGACACCCATAGCACAAGAGTTAATAACAAGAATCAACAAAAGGGACTTTCTTAAACTGAAAAGTTTTTCTCAGCAAGAGAAACAATAAGAGAGGTAAATAGGGAGCCTGCATCCTGGGAACAAATTTTTACTCCTCACACTTCAGATAGAGCCCTAATATCCAGAGTATACAAAGAACTCAAAAAATTAGACAATAAGAAAACAAATAACCCAATCAACAAATGGGCCAAGGACATGAACAAACACTTCACAGAGGAGGACATACAATCAATCAACAAGTACATGAAAAAATGCTCACCATCTCTAGCAGTCAAGGAAATGCAAATCAAAACCACCCTAAGATACCACCTCACCCCAGTAAGATTGGCAGCCATTATGAAGTCAAACAACAATGAGTGCTGGTGAGGATGTGGGGAAAAGGGTACTCTTGTACACTGCTGGTGGGACTGCAAACGGGTTCGGCCAATTTGGAAAGCAGTATGGAGATTCCTGGGAAAGCTGGGAATGGAACCACCATTTGACCCAGCTATTGCCCTTCTCGGACTATTTCCTGAAGACCTTAAAAGAGCACACTACAGGGATACTGCCACATCGATGTTCATAGCAGCACAATTCACAATTGCTAGACTGTGGAATCAACCGAGATGCCCTTCAATAGATGAATGGATAAAAAAATGTGGCATTTATACACCATGGAGTTTTATGCAGCACTAAAAAATGACAAAATCACGGAATTTGCAGGGAAATGGATGGCACTAGAGCAGATTATGCTTAGTGAAGCTAGCCAATCCCTAAAAAACAAATACCAAATGTCTTCTTTGATATAATGAGAGCAACTAATAACAGAACAGGGAGGAAGAGCAGGAAGAAAAGATTAACAGTAAACAGAGACATGAGGCGGGAGGGAAAGGGAGAAAAAAAGGGAAATCACATGGAAATGGAGGGAGACCCTCATTGTTATACAAAATTACATATAAGAGGTTATGAGGGGAATGGGATAACAAACATGGAGGGAAATGAATTACAGTAGATGGGGTAGAGAGAGAAGACGGGAGGGGAGGGGAGGGGGATAGTAGAGGATAGGAAAGGTAGCAGAATAAAACAGTCACTAATATGGCAGTATGTAAAAAATGTGATGTGTAACCGATGTGATTCTGCAATCTGTATTTGGGGTAAAAATGGGAGTTCATAACCCACTTGATTCTAATGTATGAAATATGATTTGTCAAGAGGTTTGTAATGTTGTGAACAACCAATAAAAACAAAATTAAAAAAAAATATACACCATGATCAAGTAGGATTTATCCCTGGGATGCAAGGCTGGTTCAATATACGGAAATCAATAAATGTTATTCACCACATCAATAGACTTAAAACTAAGAACCATATGATCATCTCGATAGATGCAGAAAAAGCATTCGACAAAGTACAGCATACCTTTATGTTCAAAACACTAGAAAAAATGGGGATAACAGGATCATACCTCAATATTGTAAAAGCAATCTATGATAAGCCACAGGCCAGCATCATTCTGAATGGAAAAAAAATGAAGGCATTCCCTCTAAGATCTGGAACAAGACACGGATGCCCTCTCTCACCACTTCTGTTCAACATAGTCCTCGAAACACTGGCCAGAGCAATTAGACAGACGAAAGAAATTAAAGGCATAAATATAGGAAAAGAAGAACTTAAATTATCACTATTTGCAGATGATATGATTCTATACCTAACAGACCCAAAAGGGTATACAAAGAAACTATTAGAGCTAATAAATGAATTCAGCAAAGTGGCAGGATATAAAATCAACACGCATAAATCAAATGCATTCCTGTATATCAGCGACAAATCCTCTGAAACGGAAATGAGGACAACTACTCCATTCACAATATCCCCCCAAAAAATAAAGTACTTGGGAATCAACCTACCAAAAGAGGTGAAAGACGTATACAATGAAAACTACAGAACCCTAAACAGAGATATAGAAGAAGACCTCAGAAGATAGAAAAATATACCCTGTTCATGGATAGGCAGAACTAACATCATCAAAATGGCGATATTACCAAAATTTCTCTATAAGTTCAATGTATGCCAATCAAAATCCCAACAGCATTTCTTGTAGAAATAGATAAAACAATCATGAAATTCATATGGAATAATAAAAGACCCAGAATAGCAAAAACAATGCTAAGCAGGAAGTGTGAATCAGGCGGTATAGCGATACCAGACTTCAAACTATACTACAGAGCAATAGTAACAAAAACAGCATGGTACTGGTACCAAAACAGGCGGGTGGACCAATGGTACAGGATAGAGGACTCAGTAACCAATCCACAAAACTACAACTATCTTATATTTGATAAAGGGGCTAAAAGCATGCAATGGAAGAAGGATAGCTTCTTCAACAAATGGTGTTGGGAAAACTGGAAATCCTTTTACATCAAAATGAAACTGAATCCCTTTCTCTCACCATGCACAAAACTTAAATCAAAATGGATCAAGGAGCTTGATATTAAATCAGAGACATGGCATCTGATAGAAGAAAAAGTTGGCTATGATCTACATACTGTGGGGTTGGGCTCCAAATTCCTCAATAGGACACCCATAGCGCAAGAGTTAACAACTAGAATCAACAAATGGGACTTACTCAAACTAAAAAGTTTTTTCTCAGCAAAAGAAACAATAAGAGAGATAAACAGGGAGCCTACATCCTGGGAACAAATCTTTATTCCACACACTTCAGATAGAGCCCTAATATCCAGAGTATACAAAGAACTCAAAAAATTAGACAATAAGAAAACAAATAACCCAATCAACAAATGGGCCAAGGACCTGAACAGACACTTCTCAGAGGAGGACATACAATCAATCAATAAGTACATGAAAAAATGCTCACCATCTCTAGCAGTCAGAGAAATTCAAATCAAAACCACCCTAAGATACCATCTCACTCCAATAAGATTGGCAGCCATTATGAAGTCCAACAACAACAAGTGCTGGAGAGGATGTGGGGAAAAGGGTACACTTGTTCATTGTTGGTGGGACTGCAAATTGGTGCAGCCAATTTGGAAAGCAGTTTGGAGATTTCTTGGAAAGCTGGGAATGGAACCACCATTTGACCCAGCTATTGCCCTTCTCGGACTATTTTCTGAAGACCTTAAAAGAGCACACTACAGGGATACTGCCACATCGATGTTCATAGCAGCACAATTCACAATTGCTAGACTGTGGAATCAACCGAGATGCCCTTCAATAGATGAATGGATTAAAAAAAAATGTGGCATTTATACACCATGGAGTATTACTCTGCTTTAAAAAATGACAAAATCATAGAATTTGGAGGGAAATGGATGGCATTAGAGCAGATTATGCTAAGTGAAGCTAGCCAATCCTTAAAAAACAAATGCCAAATGACTGCTTTGATATAAGGGGAGTAACCAAGGACAGGGTAGGAACAAAGAGCTTGAGGAGAAGATTAACATTAAACAGGGATGAGAGGTGGGAGGGAAAGGGAGTGAGAAGGGAAATCGCATGGAAATGGAAGGTGATCCTTAGGGTTATACAAAATTACATATAAGAGGAAAGGAGGGGTAAGAGAAAAATAATACAAGTGGAAGAAATGATTTACAGTAGAGGGGGTAGAGAGAGAAAAGGGGAGGGGAGGGGAGGGGATGGGAGGGGAAGGGGGATAGTAGAGAATAGGATAGACAGCAGAATACATCAGTCACTAGAATGGCAATATGTAAATCAATGGAAGTGTAACTGATGTGATACAGCAATCTGTATACGGGGTAAAAATGGGAGTTCATAACCCACTTGAATCAAACTGTGAAATATGATATATTAAGAACTATGTAATGTTTTGAACGACCAACAATAAAAAAAGAAAATTGTTACAAAAAATAAATAAATAAAATAAAATACAAAAAGGGCTGGGGACGGGCCTCAGGGGTGAAGTGCCCCTGGGTTAAATCCCTGGTACCAAAAAAATAAAAATAAAAAGCCTAAGTTCAATGTGACACAAAGCTTAGCTTTTGGACACAGTTCAGAATTAGAACTCTTCAGTTTACCATAAGTGACACATAGGGGCTGGGGTGGCTCAGCAGCCATGGTTGTGAGAGAGAGAGGGAGAGAGAGAGAGAGAGAGAGAGAGAGAGAGAGAGAGAGAGAGAGAGCCCATAGTTGAGTGCTTACAGGGACCTGCTGGGGAAGATCAAAAGGCAGAGCCAGTCCCACAGAGAGGCACCGCAGGAAGACAGATTGCCAGCCACCAGGAAATCAGATGGCTGTGGGGGGTGAAACAGGGTCCCATGACATCTCCCCACTTCCAAACGCTACACCTTTCCACTGCATTTTCTTTCCTTCAGCATTAAATGAAAAGCTCCCCAAGTAGACTTCTTAGTCTTTTTATTTATTTATTATTTATTTGGGTACCAGGGATGGAACCCAGGGGCCCTCGACAACTGAGCCCTTTCCCCAGCTCTTTCTATATTTTATTTAGAGACAGAGTCTCACTGAGTTGCTCAGGGCCTCACTAAGTTGCTGAGGCTAGCCTCCAACTTGTGATCCTTCTACCTCAGCCTCCCAAGGTAGGCTGGCTGCTCTTGCCTGTCTTGTCAACAGCACCAAAATAATATGAGCAGTCCAATCAACACATCACAGAAGCATTTTTAAGATGAAAGGATTCAAAGCACCTGAGAAGTAACAGCCATCTGTCACTCCAACGTGACACTCACGGATAGCCCTGTGGAAGTACTCCATCAGCACCTCTGTGTTCTTGATCTCCATGGAGTAAACTTTGCTCCCCACCATGGGGCAGAAAGTCACCTTATTCCCAAGCTCTTGAGCAATTGCCAGGGCCAGGGCTTTCTACAGAGGCAAGAAAGTAAAGGTTTTCATTTTATAGCCTTGAAAACATAATTCAAAGCCATCTATAAAAAATTTATTCAAGAGGCTAAACATGGTGTCGCACACTTGTGATCCCTGAGACTCAGGAGGCTGAGGCAGAAAGATGGCAAGGTGGAGGCCAGCCTCAGCCACTTAGCAAGGCCCTGAGCCACTCATTGAGACCTTGTCTCTAAATGAAATATAAAAGGGTTGGGGATGGAGCTCAGGGGTTAAGCATACCTGGGTTCAATCCCTTGGACCAAATAAATAAATAACACTAACAAATCAGGAAGGATTTATTACATGACCTTCATTTTATGTTAAAAAGTCAGTCGGTGAATACTGGATAATATGTGAGACCAAATCTGGAAGTGGTGGGTTGGTCTGCACAAGCTCCCCCTTACCATGCCCTGTGCTCAACTATAAATTGATGCTCAGTACCCTAAATTCAGTTGGCAGATGCTAAAGAGAACCAGATGGAACAGACATCTCATCAAATAACAAGTTATGGAAAGCAAATGCTCTTAAGTGGGCCCAGGACTGGGAAATGCCATGGCCTCTGAGTGCCATTTCATCCTCCCTCATCTCTGAAATGAGAATGAGGTCAGACCCCAGGTGTGTGGGCCACACAGAGCCTCCTGAGTTGCTGAGGGCCTAACTAAGTTGCTGATGCTGGCCTCAAACTTTTGTTCCTCCTGCCTCAGCCTCCCAAGCTGCTGGGACAAGGTCAACTGGAGCTACTGCTTCAAAGATGGCCCAGGGAAGGCTCCTCTTAGATTTTTCTTTTCAATACCCTTTGGTGAAACCTCTGAGCAGCCAACCTGGGGATGATCAGTGATCACTGTCAGGCAAAATCCACTAGCCCGTGGGGCAGAGGCTGGATCTAGTTCTGATCTTCTCCCTGTTTTCCAGTGTGGTCTTGAGCACACAGTATTACTGATGCTGATGGCCTCACCTGGCAAATTAAAATACTGTTTAGATTATAAGGAGCCAATAAGGTGCCTGCAGGATGGTTTGGTTGGGACCATGTAGTCTTAGATGTGCCTTTAAAATTGGCTTTTTTGTGGGGGGATTGAACCCAGGGGCACTCAAACCCTGAGCCCCATTCCCAGCACTATTGGGTATTTTATTTAGAGACAGGGTCTCCCTGAGTTGCTGAAGGCCTTGCTTTTGCTGAGGCTGGCCTCAAACTCACTATCCTCCTGCCTCAGCCTCCCAAGCAAGCCACTGGGATTAAAGGCATGTGCCACTGTGCCCAGCTCTTGCCATTTTTTGAACCTTAGGATCTTTCATATAGAAATACAGCTATTTGGCTTCTTTTGAGAAACCTGATCTGGACACAGTGGCCCTCTTTTAGTGACAGGGCACCACATCTTTGGGCTTGAGCAAGTCATGATGCTTACCTTGCTGCACGAATGGTTAGTCACCTGAGTTGGCAAGCCCAAAGCATGTGTTCTAATAGCAAAGGGAAAATGTCTAAAATGGAGCACAGCGGGATGCGATTCCAACACCACAAGGCCCAGGGGAGGCCACAGGTGGCTCTGAACACCTGTTTTATTTTTCTGGTTCTGGGAATGGAACCCAGAGCCTTGTATGGGCCAGGCAGCTGCTCCACCACTGAGCCCCAGGCCCAACATTTTTATTTAGAGGCAGGGTCTCACTGAGCTGCTGAGGCTGACCTCCACCCTGAGATCCTCCTGCCTCATACTCCTGAATTGCTGTTCACCGGTGTGAGCCACTATGCCTGGTTTTCATGTCCACCTTCTACCCAGAATGACTCTTCCCTGTTCTTTCACAGCCTCCAACTCCCCATTCTCAGTTTCCAGTGTAGAAAGACTGATCACATCCCACTGAACAGCATCCCTTCCTCCATCCACCTAATACTGAAGGGGTGACCATTACCCTTGCATCCAAATAGGATAAATACTTGGGTAAGAATGGCTCCATGTCTGTCCAGATTTCTTCAATTAAAAGCTCATGAAAGGGGCTGGGATGGGGCTGGGTCTCAGAGGTGGAGCACTCGCCTAGCATGTAAGGGGCCCTGTATTTCATCCTCAGTGCCACATAATAGTAAATCAATAAAACAAACATATTGTGTCCAACTACAACTAAAAAAATATGATACTATTAAAAAAAACTCATCTAAGAAAGGCACAAATATCTTCCCTTTCCTATGGAGCTCTATAAATCTCACTGATATTTCCATAGCTTGTCATCTTGAAAGCTTAACTTGTATTTTTTTGATATTTTAATATTATCAGACCTCCCAACTGATCAATCAATACCCACAAAGATGCATCCCAGATCTTTATGGTGTTTATTTTTGAACAGGGTCACATTACTTATATTTATTTTTAATTTTTTTCTTCAAAACAAGTTTAATTTTGTTCCAGGCCCAAATTAGGGGAAGAACTTAAATCTAAAAAATGCTCAAAAATCAAGCCATTATAAAGTTAAGCACCCCTCCCCTTAGCAATAAGTATTGAACTGATATAGGTGACTCAAGTGATATAACTGATTTAGGTGTATATGGACACAACATAATGCCTTTATCTTTATGTGGTTCTTAGGATCAAACCGGGCCTCGCCCATGCTAGGCGAGTGCTCTAAAGCTGAGCCACAATTCCAGCCCGCTAAATTGTATTTTATGGATTAAGAAATTGAGAGCTGGGAGTGGGGGTCACATCTGTCATTCCAGCAGCTTGGGAGGCTGAGGTGGGAGGATGGCTCTTTGGAGGCCAGCCTCAGCAACTTAGCAAGGCCCTGAGCAACTCATCGAGAACCTGTCTCTAAATAAAATACAAAAAGTGCTGGGGACGGGGCTCAGGGGTTAAGCACCCCTGGGTTTGATCCCTGGTAGCTAAAAAAAAAAAAAAAGGATTTCTCAGTCTTTCCTCTGTTTTTTGGGGACAACCTTGCAGTGCAGGTTGCTTGGCAGCATTGCTGGCCTCTAACACTGGATAACAGGAGTCCTCCAACCAGATTTTGAAAACCACAAGGTACGACTCTCCAGATACTGGCAAATATCTCTTGGGGGGCAAAACCAGGAGAGGTTGAAAATCACTACAGAGTTAATCTCACCTAGCTGGACTTCCAGAAAGAGCACACAGAGAACAGGAACAGCCCACAGCTCAGGGGTTCAGAGCTAGTGACTGTTTACACCAACAACACTAAACAGTGAGACTCAGAAAGCCCTGGGGACATCAAGAAATGGAAATCAGGGGAGGGTGCCCTATCCAAAAATACCTCCAAAACATCCAGAAAGAAAGGTTCCAACCCTGAAAATCAGACTTCTTAAGAGCAACACTTTGAAGACAAAAAGTACCAAATAACAGAGAAAAACTGCACTGAAGGAAACAGCTATCATGCTCGTGCTGTGGCGCAGGCATGTCATCCCAGCAGCTTGGGAGGCTGAGGCAGGAGGATCACAAGTTAGAGGCCAGCCTCAGTGAAAGTGAAGCAACTAAGTGAGACCCTGTCTCTAAATAAAATGCAAAAAGTACTGAGGATGGGGCTCAGTGGTCAAGAGTTCCTGAGTTCAATTCTTGAGGTTCAATTCTTGGTAAGCTCCCACCCCAAAAAAATGGAAGACGACTTGGACAAGCTAATGTTCCTGTAAGTGCACACTGTATGGCATTCCAGCCTCAAAAATCTCCCCCAGACACAGGAATTCTTCATCCACCATCAGACGGCACACAACACACCCTGGCAACTCCATATGTACAACTTCAAAATTAGAATTCAAGATTTTATTTCATACCTGCTTGTGGTTCTGCTTCTGAAAGGTCAGGAGCCTGCCCCAGGCCTCCCAGCTCATCAATCAATACCCACCAAGATGCAGCCCAGAACTTTATGGTGTCTATTTTTGAACAGGGTTGCATTATGTCACTTAGAGCCTGGTGAAAGTGCTGAGGCTGGCCTCCAACATGTGATTCTCCTGTCTCAGCCTCCAGAGTCAATAAGATGACAGTCAGGGGCCACGACCCCTGGTAAGAGCCCACTTCTTTACATACAACAGTGCAGGCTCCTACTCTCCTGTGCCAAGAGGCCCTTCCAGAGAACAAGCCATGCCCAGACCAGGAGCTCTGGGAAGCCTGAGGATCTGGCCGATTCCCTTGCAGATCCCAATAAGCTCCACCGTGTGTCCTCTTCTGTGCCCTGGAAAGCCTGACTCTGAAGAAGAATTATCAAACCCTCTGCCCAATTCCAGCATTTAAAATCAGTCAGCAGTTTGAAGCTCAGCACTCAACTGAGCCATTTTGTGCCATCAGGAGACTTTCTGTTTCTCTGCCCGGAAAACACTAGAAGCCCCTTAAAGATCAAAAGTGTGTTTTTGTTATTTGTCAATCATGTGCATAGCCAAAATAGTGGTGGGCAAAGTTCACCTTCGAAAAAATACTGGCTGACTCATTTTTGCTCCTCCAATAATGTGCCACAGAAGATTTTTTAAATATTTTTTTAAATTGTTCATGGACATAATATCTTTGTTTTAATTTTTTAAATATTTATATTTTAGTTGTAGTTGGGCACAATATCTTTATTTCACTTATTTATTTTTATGTGGTGCTGAGGATCAAATCCAGGGTCCTGCATGTGCAAGGCGAGCGCTCTACCACTGAGCCACAGCCACAGCCCATCACAAATTTTTAGGAGGCCTTGGACCAACAGAAAGGGATTCTTAGCTGGGTGCGGTGGTGTACACCTATAATCGTACCACTCACGAGGCTGAGGCCAGAGGATCACGAGTTGGAGGCCAGCCTCAGCAACTTAGCAAAGCCCTTAGCAACTTTAGCAAGACCTTGGCTCTAAATAAAATACAAAAAAGAGATGTGGCTCAGTGGTTAAGTGCCCCCAAATTCAATCACTGGTTTAAAAAAAAAGAAGAAAAGAAAAGAAAAAGAGATGCATTTCCCAAGCAAAGGAGACTTGAAAGAGTTCAAGGACCATCCCAGCGACCAGACTCCTCAGAGGACTCTCCTCCCCCTCTGGCCAGGATGATTTTTATTCTAGAAGTATGAATTTGAGATTAGATTCCTTTCTTAAACACACATGTGACCCATGTCACTAAACAAAGACTAGTTAAGATGCATTCCATTTGGCTAC
Organism: Spermophilus citellus; assembly: GCF_964194105.1. Classification (NCBI taxonomy): domain Eukaryota; kingdom Metazoa; phylum Chordata; class Mammalia; order Rodentia; family Sciuridae; genus Spermophilus; species Spermophilus citellus. Next base: position 1,884,837 of record NW_027673039.1, on the reverse strand, counting down.
GACGTGAGTTTCGTCCTCTTGGGCAGCAGAAATCAACGAGAACACAAGGACCTTTCCAGTTCCCAGAGGTCCCGCACACAGCATGGTTCTTCCTGCCATCTTCTTGCTTTTGATGAACTCTACTATGTCGCCACATGCCTGCAGCACAGAGGGAAGAAATGGTCACTATTACTGTGTTTCAGTGAGGAAAAAAAATGAAGTCCCTGGTCCAAATGATTCACAGACTCGTCCAACTAACCCTGGGCACCAGCACCCTCCAGGCACTGCTGTGGATGCCCTGGCAGTGGAGGTGTGAGAGAAAAGCCTGCTAGGCACAGTGGCCCACACCTGTGATCCCAGGTATGGGAGGCTGAGGCAGGAAGATGTCAGTTCAAAACCAGCCTCAGCCAAAGTGAAGCCCTGAGCAACTCAGAGAGACCCTGTCTCTAAATAAAATGCAAAATAGGGCTGGGGAGGGGCTCCGGGGTTGAGGACTCCCCAAGTTCAATTCCTGACATCCTCCACCACAAATAAAGAGACATAGACAAGAAACCAGAGGCTTTTCTTTGGCCCTTTCTCTTAATAGGAGGCTCCAAGGTCACAATCAACAGCTCATATAAATTGCAGGTTTCTGTAGCTGCTCAGCCTCCAGGGAGACCACTGGCCATGACTCTAGGGTCCAGCAGCTTAGAGGCGGTGGAGTGCAAATCCTAAGTTGTCATTACTAAACTTGGTGGCCAATGGATGGGTCATTATTTTCTGCAAAATAATAATAATAATAATAATAATAATAATAATAATAATAATAATAATATACAGTAAGTACTGGGACTTGATACAGTTGCCACTTAACAAAAGTAGACCTGACTGGAAAAAGAATGCTTGGTCAGGACATGGTGGCATAGGCCTATCATCCCAGGGCACCTGGAGGCTAAGGCAGGAGGACTGCAAGGTGGAGGCCAGCCTCAGCAGCTCAGCCAGACCCTGTCTTGGAATAAACACAAAAAAGGGCCACAGTGTGGCTCCACGGGCAGTGCCCCTTGGTAAAGTCCGGGCACCAAAGTGACACTGAGTCTGGGCAAACTCCTGGATGGTCCCCGCGGCCCCCTCCCCCGTGCCCCCCTGGCCCAGCCCGCTGCCCCTCTCGTGCGTTCTTCTGGCCCAGGAGCCCCACGGCCGCCTGCTTGTCCAGGGCACTCTCCACGAGCCCCAGCCCCTGCCCATGGCTGTGTGGCACAATGATAAATGAGCTCACAGGAGGTTGAAAACACGCCTGAGATCCAGTCCAGCTGGGGGATTGCTGGTGCCCATGTGATTTCTTTGTCCTCTCTAGTCTGACTTTGAAATGTAATTATTTTATTCGGATCATTGACATCATTATTTAGTTGATGTTTGCCTCTTTCCCTCTACTGCTTTACATAATGAAGGTGGAGAACACATATTTACCATTTTAATTTTAATTTTGGAATGTGGTACACAGTCTACAAACCAGCTTCTAGATAAGACTTCTTATGAATTCAAAGAAGGTTCTAGAAAACACCCACCTGCACACTCACACACACTGTTGAATCCATGGTCTTTATTTTTATACTATGGATTGAACCCAGGGGCACTTTACCACTGAGCCCCATACCCACCTGTTTTTATATTTTATTTACAGACAAGGTCTCACTGAGTTGATTAGGGACTCAATAAGTTGCTGAGGCTGGTCTACAGCTTGAAATCCTCCTGCCTCAGCCTCCCAAGTCACCAGGATGACAGGCATATGCCACTGTGCCTGGCTTCAATTATATTTTTATCCACTAATAGGTACTAAAGTGCCAGATCAATGCAATGAAACATACACCAATGATAATTCAGAGAACTACCTTCCAGAACAATGCACTGGACAATCCATCTCTGCCACCTCTCAGTTTCTCACTCCCATCAACTTTCACCTTAAGTCCTTCCACCTCTCTTCTCTCCAGCCCAAGACTGAGGCCCTCAGTCACTTGTTTTTTAACTCTTCTGCTCCCTTCCTGCCTTGACCTCTGTCCCATCTGAGCTTTGAACCTCCAAGCCCAGGATCAAGCCTGCCTTTTCTTCTGTACTGCTGCTCAGGAGGAGAAAGTCACTCATGGTTCCCCAGGAGCCCTTGTGTCATCATGTCCTCTGACCTCAGCTGAACACTCACAGCTGTGCAAGTGATGATCTAATGTTGTATTAGTTAGAATGTTAGTATAACTGCATTAATGGAGAGACTCAAAACAATGGTGGATAAAGCAAAATAGATGTTATTTATTTTTCTCAGTTGCGCACATTGGTGCATGCTTGTAATCACAGGGCTCAGGAGGCTGAGGCAGGAGGATCTCCAGTTGGAGGCCAGCCTCAGTAATTTAGTGAGATCTAATCTCAAAATAAAACAATAAAATGGCTGGAGATGTGGATCAGTAGTTAAGCACCCATGTTTTCAAGCTCCAGTACCAAAAAAAAAAAAAAAGTTATGGTTATCTGCAAGGGATTTCCAAGAAAGAAAAACAAAGCCCAGAACCCAATGGCTTGACTCAATTGTGAATTCTATGATATATTTAAAGAATGAACACCATCCAGGAAAGGTGGTGCACTCCTGTAATCCCAGCAGCTGGGGAGGCTGAGGCAAGAGGATTACAAATTAGAGTCCAGCCTCAGAAAAAATGAGGGCCTAAGCAACTCAGTTAGGCCCTGTCTCTCAATAAAATATAAAAAGAGGCTGGAGATGGGGCTTTGAGTATAAGCACCCCTGGATTCAAACTCCAGTGCCAAAACAAAGAATGAAACAAAATGCATCTCAAACCTTTACCAAATAAATAAATAAATAGGAAGAAATGTTTTCTAATATGTTCCCATGAAGCCAGCGTCATCCTGGTAACAGCATCAGGTAAAGATTCTACAAGAAAAAACAAAACAAAAACCCAAGTAAATATCCCCATGAACATAGACACAAAATTTCTCACAAAAATCTGGTGTTAGTAAACCAAATTCAGCGGCAGGTTTTCTCATTGATTGTGGTGGAGCAAACTCAGGGATGCTCTACCATTGTGCTGTATCCCTTGCTCTCTTGGTGTTTTTATTTCGAGTCACTGTCTTACTAAGGTGTGGAGGCTGGCCTAAAACTTTTTGCCATCCTCCTGCCTCAGCCTCCTAAGCCACCTGGATGACAGACGAGTACCATTGTGCCCTGCTGAAATGAGATTCTGCCACCGCGTCAGACTTCCTCCACCTCTGATTCAGTGTGGCATTAGCAGATCTGTTCAGTTCGGGGGGTCACAGAGAGCTCAGCTGGAGGCCTGATGGTCTGCTCTGAAGTTGGTGTATGACCCACTGAGGAACACACGGGGTTAATGGCAATCGCTGGCAAGGTAGGTCCCCTCTGAGAAAAGAGAAATTTCCATTTCACTCCTGAAAGCGTCTTTAAAGCCCCAAATCCAATTAAAGTGGAAAGTCTACTAACTTCCTCTGGGCAAATTTATAAAGAATTTAGGATTAATTGGCCTTAATGAAATTGAGTTCATGACTGGCTGTTTGTAAAGAACTCTGAACCACCTCGGTTTCAAAATGGCATTGAAGACAGAGAAATAAGCCAGGATCCTATGACCATGAAAAACAAATTCCAAATCATCCAGTTCTGCAGGCAGTTTCCCAGCAGTCATGTCCCCAGGGACTGTGCCCAGCTGGTGGGAAAGAAGGGGACCTGGGGGTGTGCTGTGGAGGAAGATGCCTATAAAGGCTAGTGCTCTGTGGGTGAGTCCCACTCAAGGTAGCATCATGGTACATTTACAGGTGTCCATGAATCCTCAGAGCTGGGCATGGTGGTGCATTTTGTCTTCCCAGCAGCTTGGGAGGCTGAGGCAAGAGGCTCAAAAGTTGGAGGCCAGCCTCAGAAACTTAATGAGGCCCTGAGCAACTCAGCAAAATCCAGTCTCTAAATAAAATACAAAATAGGGCTGGGGATGGGGCTTAGAGGTGAAGCATCCCTGGGTTCCGTCCCCAGTACACACACACACACACAAAAAAAAAAAAAAAAAAAAAACAGGAAAGAAGACCAGCAGCCCTCAGGGTGTGGTGGCCTCAGGAGGGCTGACCTGTGTGCTAACCTCCATGCTCAGTCCTGAGGCTGGCTTCAAACTCAGGTACGTGGCCAGTGTGCAGGGACACGGGGCCGAGGAGGGTTTTTGGCACATCTGGACCACAGATGGCTGTAGAGATGTCCTTACTAGCCTGCTCTCTCCAAATGACAAGAAGATGGAGAAATGTTGACAGAGGGCTCCAACTCCATGTCAACCCTTCAACAAGCTGGGAACCATAAATGGTGGGCCTTAGTTTCTAAATCTATGAACTACAGCCAAAGACAGGAACAGCCCTTCCTACTTAGAGGTCTGTTGGGTGAATTACAGACTTGAAAGTATGGAAATACTCATGAAGCTTTAAAGGACTGTTCAAAGTTGGTGACAGCTAGAGATTCAAAAATGTCTGCCAGGTATTGCCACAGGTGATGCTTGAGATGTGTGGGTACTGTGAGTGAAAGACGATAATATGTTTTTACATCTGAGTCAGGGAAGTCTGTTCAGTTTTGCTGCCCACCATAATCTGTTGAGATAGGTGCAGAGTCTCACACTCATTACTCATGAAAATAAAACAAGGTTTCTGAGCATGGGAGAAACTTATCCAAATTCTCACAGCTCCTCTCTGATGGAAATGATGGCACATTGCACTCTGCCATTTGGGCTCTTCTAGGATTTGGTACAAAGTCCTCTCTAAAGAGTCAGATTGACAAATCTGGGTGGGGAGCAGACTGGGTGTGATGTCACGTGCCAGGAACCTTGGCTTCAAGTGAATTATTGCCAGTTTCTGAGACTTGAGTGTCTCCTTTTCCCTTCCCTGTTTACCTGAGATGTATTTATGTCTTCAGAGCAACATTCTGTGCTCTCCCTTCTCTGCTAATTGACCACCCTGTCCTTGACCCAGAAATTTTCTCCAAGAAGAAGGCAGGATGTTACATGATGCAGAGGATAGAATCTGGCTTTAGGGCCAAACAGATGCAGTTGGATTCCCAGCTTAAACTTTTCTTAATCTGGGAGATTGCACAAGCCATGGTTTCTGAGCCTCAGTTTCCTCATCTGAACTGACTCCTCTGTGGCTCTGAGATGCTTTGAAAATTTAATGAATTAACAAACCCAAATGAAAGAGCCCAGCCTGGGGCCCAGGACTGAGCCATTGCTCAAAGAGAGGGGGCACCTTTGTCTTTCCCCCTCCACAGAAGAAGTTCCATGGGAATAAAGGTCAGTGTGTCCCGGGGCAAGACCTTACCAGTTCTAGCCACCAGGGCTTTGAGAAAAAAAGCAAAGATTCAGTGAAATTAGTCCTGAGAAGGCAGTGTGGAACAGTTCAGAAACATGTGGCTAAGATTTCCCTGGGAGAAGAAGAGAAAGTTGCTTCTTGAAAAAAATCTGTCAGAAAAAAATCCAGGGAATCTTAGGAACAAACACTATTATGTGCAGAGTTGATAGGGCCTTGAAGATCATCTTATCCAGCTCCTTTGACCCATGTGAAAATTGAGGCACAAATAGGTTAGTATTGGGGTCACAGAAGGCATTCATGGAAGACTTCCAACTCCCTCTAGTGTTAATGACACCTCCCATGCAGCCTGGGTGGGACTGGAAGAGGGCCTACCTGTGTCATGGAAAGGGACATAGAACCTGCTCCTATCTTTTGGTGGTCACAAGAGGAACAGGAAAGAAGGTGGGTCCATTAGCAGCATTCGAATCCTGGACCCCAACTTTTCTGTCCAAGGCCTGGTGGCCTTGCAACGACTCTGATCTGTCAGTGGAAGCTGGCTGGCCAGCCTTTTCTGTCTAAATTCTTTCTGGACCATCCTGCCAAGAAAGAAGAAAATCTGCACTCAAAGTGGGGGCTGGGACAGGCAGCATGTCCTTGGAGGTTCTCAACAGCTCTGGAAGTCTTCACACAGGGTCTCTGGAAAAATAAGAGGTGATGTCCCTGCAGAAGAACCATTAGAAACTTCTGTGTGATGGTGACACAAACCATTTCTTCTTCCATAATCATGCTTGCTATAGCCCTGGCTCAGGTCAGACAGCCTGCCATGCATGCACTTTATTTTAAAATATTGAAAAACCAGCCTCTACCTCAGAGCAAAGCCTGTCCAAGGAAGGGACATCACCTTTGTCCTTGGAAAAACCCACAGAGCACTCCTAGGCACATTCCCACCCTGCTAAGTTGTTTATCTAGAAATAACAGGAGAGATATGCTGAGCCAGGTGTCCCTGACTCAGTCAGGCTAGGTGGGGAACCATAGCAACCCCCTAGCAGCCACCAATCAGCATGAGACAGGAAAATACCTGGGATGCCAGATGACCCTCCCAGTAGTTTATGGTGGTTGATAACATGTGGGGAAACCATGTAGTTCAGCACGTACAGCCCTCTTGGCTTAAACCAATCAGTTCAAATGAATACCCCTTTTGTACTGACCAATCACCCTTACCCAACTTGTTCCCGCCAGTGAATGTGCTAATCATGTTTTACAGTCATTTGATTTTCTCGCTGTGTGTGATGATTTGCTAAGAGTTGCTGTGATGTATGGGGGGGGTCCCTGCCTTCTCCAAAGAATGTATAAAACTGCTGCAAAACTGGGCTCGGGGCCTCTCAGCATCACCAGTTGCTGTGTGTGCATGCAGAGAACCAAGCTAGCTCACAATAAACTCTTTTCTGCTTACATTGATCTTGGGTCTCCAGTGGTCTTTTGGGGGTCCCGAATTCAAGCATAACAATGCCTCTTGTTTTTTCTATATCTATATCTATATCTATATATCAATCTCTATATATATCTCTCTATCTACCTACCTATCTACCTATCTATCTATAGATCCATACATCTATATATCATATATCTATTATATCTATATATCTGTATATCTATATATCATCTATTATCCCTGTGAAAGCACTCAAATCGGTCTTTGAGTGTGCTGATGGTGATGTGATTTCTCAGACAGAACCCTCTGAGCTCTGCAGCAGAAACAAGTCCCCTCCTGATGTAATTTAAAAGAATAGCCTCCCAATTTTCTCATCTCTTTGCTGGATACAACTTATCCAAGGACAGGATAAGCTAATACTTGGTTAAATAGTTCAGAGGATAATTCTCAACAGATGTGAGAACTTTTTTCTTACATTCCTCCACTCTTAGAGGGAATCTGGTCAGCTCTTCTTGCTGGATTCACAAAGCTACCTTTGGCCCACGTGTGCCCCACTCTTCAGGCCTTCCCACCTACATTCCATCACTGAAAGATGACAGAACAAAGGACAGGAACAGTGACAGAAATGCAGGAAAGCTAAAAGAAAACCTTAGCAATAAAAAGAGGAAGACATCGCCCTTCCATGGATACCATCTCTTGGGTCCCCTTCTTCCTCCCAAATAAGTCTTTTCTGCTGTCCTTTAATAAACTTCTACTTTCCACTCTGACCTTGCCACGGCGTGCTTCTCTGGTGTTATACTTCAACATTGGGAAAGCAAGGACTCGTCACTGGTAAACAACGATAACACTGGTGTCCGAAGAAGAGAGGATTTCTGTCCTCTTTTGTGTTCTAGGCTTCCTTTGTTCTCATGCCTTTTCTTCTTTTTTTTTCTCCTTCCTGAATCCTTGACTAGGCCCAGAACTAGGCCAAGAAATTCTTGGTGGGGTGGCCCAAAAGTGGAACACAGGTGGGCTGAAGGGGGAAGGGCAGTTCAGAGAGCCAAAGACAAATGAACCACCTTAAAGCTTCCTGCAAAGAGGGGCAATTCTTGGGACAGATTACCTTGGTTACAGGTGGAGGGGTGAGGTTCTTGACAAGGGTCAGAGAAGCATTCTGAGAGAGTTAAAATTCTTCCCTTATGGGACAGTCTCCAAATGGTTGGAATCACTCAAAATTGGTCTTCTTGATCTTGCCTGACTCATGTTATCTGTCTGTACTGACTGCCTGTCTAATTCTGGCTTCATGAACACATTTGCTTTTCAATTTTCAGTATTTTTTTCTATAATTTAACACTGCAAAAAACAAAGAAAAAGAATAACCATTATATCATCAAGGAAAACAATTAATGAAATGCACTTGGGCCCCTTCCCCTCAGTCTCGGGATACTCCCTCAGCATTCCGGCTTTTTTTCTGCCAGGGTCACAGAAAGCACCTGGGGTCACTGTGTTAAGATGATGAGAGTCACAGCCTCAAGAAAGAGTGCTTTTGTAAAGTGATCCTTAATAAATAGTGAAGGAGAGAGCAGGGCTCAAAACTAGGATCTCCTAAGCCCTCAGGAACAGGATAGGCCCAGTACATTTCTAGTTTTTGTTTTAATCTTCATAGAGATTTCCAGATTTGTATTAATTTCCAATGAAAGACCTAAGCAACCTGAATCTACTTGTGACCTCATTTTGCTATGAAACTTATTTTTTGATCTACTATAGTCCTAAGTCAGGAAAATACCACAGAAAAGCTCTGTGGAAACAGTTCTTAAAAAGCTGCAGATGGTGATCACTGAAGATAGGCCAAGATATTGAAATATCTGAAATTCCAGATGCTCCCACCTAGGTGTGGTGGCCAATATCTAAACTAGAAACCCTGCAGCTGGGCACATGCCCCCCCCTTGCCACACCCTCATGGTTTAAACCAATCATTTTTTAATTGCATCAAACCCTTGAACTAACCAAGAATCCTTTCCATAGTCTCTCCCGCCACTTAATCCGCTAACCATGTTTTAGAGTTGTTCTTGGATTTTCCAAGATGTGTGATGATTTGCTAAGAGATGCTGTGATGGATGTGGGGTGCCTGCCTTCCTCAAAGAGTGTATAAACTTCTGCAGGCCCTGGGCTAAGGCCTCTCAGCGCCCCCAGTTGCCGTGCATGGAGGACCGAGCTAGATCGCAATAAATGCCTCTTTGCTGCTCACATTGATCTGGGTCTCTGGGGGTCTTTTGGGGGCCCCAAATTAAAACATGACAGCACCTAGGTTTTAATCCTTCCAGGTCAAGAGGGTTGGTGGAGAGGATTCCAGGAAAGGGATATGGATAACAGGTCCTGATAACACCTAGTCCTGACCCTGGGCTCGGGCTCGGTGACCCAGACCAATCCGCTGTGTGCAGATAGGAGGGAAGTCTCGAAGTCTCCCGAGTACTGGTGGTGGCGGGCCGATATGTGAGTGGCGGTCGGCACCAGCAGGTGGGTGTCTGGTGGGAGCTGTGGAGGTTGAGAGCGCCAGAGACCAAGGCCACAAAGGGAGTGGGTCGGGTGGATGGCCCGCACCTTCGAGGCAGACCAACGTGCCCCGAGGCTGCAGCAGCGCTGCCCAGTCCCTGCCATTTGTGGACACCACGCAGGGCGAGGCACCAGGTGCCTTGGGCCAGTCCCCCTGGCCAGTCAGTCCGCGCACTCGGGTGCGACCCTGGGGCCTTCCTCAGTTTCCCAGGGCGGCAGTGTTGGCACTTCTGGCCATGGCAGCACCACTTTGACGTGTACCAGGCACTTAACTTGTGCATTTCCATGCTCAGGCTGCACAGAGAGCTGCAGCGCCCTGCCCAAAGTCACACTGCTGGGATGTAGGAGGATGAGCTTTCAATACCTGTGAAGGCCTACGCCCTTCCTGGCCTCTGGTCCTGCTCACAGCTGGTTCCCTCGGGTCCTGGTGGGGCTGCTGAGGGTGTGTCTGGGACTTGATCTGAAATTGGATGCAGCAGGGTGTGTGAGTTCCTTGGGACAGGCTTTTCCCATGCCTTTGTCCAGTTCCTGGAAGTTCTTCCTGTTAGGTGCCCTCTGAGTCTGGCTGCAACCAAATAAAACTGTTTCCCAATCTTCAGTGCTATCTTAGGTGCCTTGCCTTGTCCATCATACAACAGTATACTTCTATACACTTAAACATGGTTTATGTTTTCATGAACTGGTAAAAAGATGGGGTTAATTGTGGACTTCAAATAACAAAATTTCACTTATTAAAATGGAATAATTTGCCTAAGTTCAGAAATTTACAAGGATTGTTTTAAAGTGTGAATCAAGAAGGAGTTAACAGATGGGAAAGAGAAATTAGAAGGTTCTAAGTATGGATTTAATAGAAGGAAAATGTGTTTTGGGATAAGAGAGTGTATGTGATTAAATAAGAGGGTTTAAGCAAGTGATAAAGAAGGTCTGTTTATGTTGGCTATATAGGATTCAGTAAATGATAAAAAAGGTCTTTGTAAGTTGATTATATATTTAAGTTTTTTGAGCAAGTAACTTGAAGGAATTAAGCATTATACAACTGTGGTTAAACAACAACTGTTATTTTGCAATATTTTAGTATGTTATTTCTTTAAGAGCTAAACTTGATTAATATAAAACCATCAATATTAATTGTGGTAGTATTACTCTTTTTTGTACATTAAATGTGTTCATGTTTTCTAGGTATATAAGTCTTTAAGATAGAAGCTCAAAAAACAACAACAGCAACAAAAAAAGCAAACATTATATCAAGCTGGTGCTCTCCAAACTAAAGTTGCATGGTAATTTTAGACTTACAAGAATAACATATTGGAGATTTATTTATATCATTTTTTTCTATAACTGGACCTGTTATCAATAAGATAAATATGAAGTCCTATACACTGGGTAGAATTTAAATGTAACATCATATTTTGTTAGCTAGTATTCATGTAACATCAAGCAACAATATATGTAAACTTTATAAAATTATATTTAAGAAACAAAGATCAACTTCAATACTAGAACACTTTACCTAAGATTTATAAAGAACCTTGCCTTTCCTGAGATAATTTTCTGCCTACCATCTTACTACATATCAGAATGACTCCAAAGTAGCCCTGACTTCAGCTAAAAGCCAGTTCTCTTAATTTAAGGTGAAACTGACTTTGCTGGATCTTTAAGATCAAGACTTAAAGTTAAATTAAAATGGCCAAGAAAACCAATATTTGACTCTTGCCCTCTGAGTCAGTCTGAATCTAGGGAATAGGGAACTTCTCTAAAAAGCTTTGCAACTCTGGGCCACATAACCTCCTGATCAGGGAGATTAATGAGACCACTGGAGAATGGAAAGCCAATCAGTGAAGTTGCTGGGAATAGGAGGGTCATTTAAGACAGGAGATGTCCCTAATGCTTCCAAGGAAAGCCAAATGGTCAAGCAAGATTTGGACCCATCATAGCACAGATAGTACTAGCAGAACTATGAAGCTGCTTTCAAGTTCTCCCACGAGTGACCCCTATGGGAACTCAGCTGACTCTTAATGATAGAAACAAAGTCAGTTTTGACCAGCTTGATCTTAAACACCTACCAAAAACAGTTAAGCTAAAACACAGTCATTCCTGGGAGTAATGAAGGACAGGAACAGCTAGAAAAAAGGAGACAGCAACTAGGCCAACAGGCTCCATGGGGAATGTTCAGTCAAGTGTGGCCTTGGCTCCTCCCCCTCACAGGACCCCTATTAGTCCTCTTTATGTTTCTCCTAATAGAACTCTGTATGTTAAATTGCCTACAGAAGTTCCTGCAAGATCAGATACACAAATTCACCAACCAGCCTGTCAATCAACTACTTCTTTAAGACTACCTGCCCCTGATGCCCAAGACAGAGACCTAGACTCATGACCAACTCTTCTAGTGAAAAACCAGCCTCTACCTCAGAGCAAAGCCTGTCCAGGGAAGGTATATGACCTTTGTCCTTGGGAAGACCCACAGAGCACTCCTAGGCACATTCCCACCCTGCTAAATGCTTTATCTACAAATAACAGGAAAGATCTGTTGCACCAGGTGTCCCTGACTCAGTCAGGCTAGGTGGAGACCCATAGAAACCCCCTAGCAGCCACCAATCAGCATGAGATAGGGAAATACCTGGGATGCCAGATGACCCTCTCAGTAGTTTATGGTGTTGGGAAACCATGTAATTCAGCATGAACACCTCTCTTGGCTTAAACCAATGAGTTCAAATGAATATTTGTAACCAATCACTTCTCCCCAACTTGTTCCTGCCAGTGAATGTGCTAATCATGTTTTAGAGTTGTTATTTGATTTTCCTGTGGCGTGTGATAATTTGCTAAGAGATGCTATGATGTATGTGGGGGTCCCTGCCTTCTCCAAAGAATGTATAAAACTGCTGCAAACCCTGGGCTTGGGGCCTCTCAGTGTCACCACTTGCTGTGTGTGCTCGGAGAACTGAGCTAGCTCAAAATAAACACCTCTTTGCTGTTTACATCGATATTGGGTCTCTGGTGGTCTTTTGGGGGTTCTGAATTCAAGTATAACACTAGCTCCAGAGACTCTGCCCCCACCTAACACCCTTCAAAACCTCTTTTCCAGATTTTACAACCTCTCTTTCACTTCCTAGAAATGAGATCTGCTCTCTGGCAGGTCCACTCTGCTTGTTCTGTCTGCTCTACAGTATTTCCACAAGGATGTATCAATCCTAAACTCCCCACACAGCAGATGAGGAGCCACCATCTAGACGAAGACTGGCAGATCAATTTCACTCACATGCCTAGGCACAAAAATCTTCACTTCCTACTTACTTTGGTTGATACCTTTTCAGGTTGGATAGAAGATTTCCCTACATCCAGGGAAACTGCTGACACCGTCATATCCATCCTCATAAAGCAGATCATTCCCAGGTTCAGACTTCCCACCTCCACCCAGTCAGACATAGGTCCAGCCCCCACTTCTCAGGAAACAAGCAGACCAGTGCCTTCCTGTAACATTCATTGCCTCAACCCCAGCACAACCACAAACTGAATTGGACCCTCTTCAACTGGGTGACTCAGTCTTACTTCAGAAACTGCATTCTCAGTCATTGCAAACTCACTGGATGGGACCCCATACAGTCATACTTACTACCCCAATGGTGACCAAGCTTTTAGAGATTCTCCCTGGTACTATGTCTCCCACCTGAAAAAAGGCACCTCTTTCAAATATCCAGTCCTGGACTTCCACCATGCCCACCAAACTCAAAATTTCTTACCAATCCTGTTCTTCTTTTACTAATCATTAAATTTCTTTCAAGTTTCTATCCCAACCACATATAATGCTTTAACATCCAAGCAACATGGCACCAGGATTACACCACCCACTCTCAGTTTATGGGTCAAGGCGATTGCCCTTCCACTGGCTGGAAATGGGCTGTCACCCTTAACATTACTGGATTCAACCAAGCTACTGCTGATACTTCCTAGAGTCCCTAAGACAGGACCAATGGCTGATACCAAGGATCTTCTCTGCCCAGGACTGATTTAATGCCATTGATGACTTGTGGTTTCAAGGAACTTTTATGGACTTTACCCCTGCCAAAATAACTGTTTATAGCCACTTGGTGTTATTTCTGGCTGCCTGGTATTCCCAGACCTGTCCCAGAACATACCTCCACTTTCCCTCCTAGGTCCCACACTGCCCACCATTAAGCAGCATGTAGCCAGAGGATTTTATGATTTCCCCATGTCACATAGAAAAACGAATGGGAGGAATGTTAGGTTCAGGACAGTCCGAACAAAGTTGTCTGTAGGGCAGGCTGAACGGATGTTAGCTGCAAGATAACACATGCACTCAACCCCCCCCCCCCCCCGTCTGGTCCTTTATTACCTGTTTACGTCAAGTCTGAACACTCGACCCCCACCCATCTGGTGCAACAGAAACCCACATCTGACCCCTGCCCCATCTGCCTGAAGGCAGAGGAGGATACCCGTAGCAACTACTGTGTAATCCAATCATTGTCCGCCAACAAGGCAGCTTGGAGACCCAGAGACCCCATTAGAATTTGGCTTTAAAAACTCTCCTGCTGGGGCCCCCATCTCTTGTTCTCTCTGTCTCAATCTCTTGCTTCACTCTCCCTTGCTCTCTCTTTCTTCTCTCTCTCCTCCTCTTTTGCACTGCTGCAATAAAGATCTCTTGGTCACTCCGAGTGTTGTGGTCACTTTCCTTTTACATCCACCCCTAAACTATCATTTGGTCCTGTGTGAGAGAGCAGAGGTGGGCTTAGAGTGACTTTCGTACTTCAAGGGTGGGGTCACTCACCCAAGGAAATGAAATACTGGAGCCCAAGCCTTGCCTCAGGCAAAGGAAAGTTTGAATACCCTTGAAGCACGGGGGGGGGGGGGGGGGGGGGGGGGGGGGGATTCCAGTCTTGAACAGTTGGTTGTCAACCACAGAACCAAGGCTCCTCTCCTTGGTATTGAACGTTTATCAAGCCCACTTTGCTACTGAGCAGTGAGGTTTGTACACAACAGAACCTGCCTACACACATAAGTGAAAGAGGATGTGATACTTTCACTTACATGTAGAAGAGAAAAAAAAGGGAGGACAATATATGACATGCATTGCAGTCTCACTTATAACCAGAAATTTCAGCTGTGGTGAAATACAGCATGCATTCGAGTGCTTGCACCTGCTGCTAGTGAAGAAGTTTGAGTTGGTTAAAAAAAGAAAGAAAGAAAAAGTACTAAGATCTAGTTCAAACAAGAAAATCCAAGAGGGAGATGAAGACGGAAACTAGTGTAGGGATGAAGGTGCAAACTTAGTGTTGGGACAACCTTATTTAAGCTAATCAAAAGGAGAGGCTAGATTGAACTAGGGATGACACGCCAAGGTCAATTACAGGCTGCCTCAGTCTACCCACAGGTTGTACTATGACCCTTCCATGAATCCCTTCAGTTGCCATTAATAACAAGTAAAATATTAAAAAGACTGAAATTTTTGGATTCATTGGGGTGAGATTTATGTGCCATCTCATACTGTTAGCATATATGCTAGTCTATGTATACTCACTATAATTTTAAATTTTTGTTGAGTTAATGTGTAGTGTGAAAAAATGAGCACTAATTTTCAGACAGTTTTCTTATTTTTCTGAAGCACCCCTTACTACTTTGTCTTACATAATTAGAGGCAAGGGGTGGAGTTTCCTATAAAAACTTTCATTTAAAGTGGGTTTTATTAAACCATTTTAAGATCAAAATTCTTGTGACCAGGTTGAATCTTGATGATACAGATCCATCCCACCCAAGCATTGTGTGAAGCCTAGATCCTGGCCCCCAAACACTAAATGCCCCCAAACACTAAAATGGTGTCCCTCAATACCTTTGATAACTAAAAATTTTCCTTAAGGACTGTTCTGCCTCTTTGAGAATACTATAAAGAACATATCCATTATCTACTTTATTTTAACAAGAAAGGGATGACAAACAACTTCTTTCTGGGAAAATTATTTTTGTCTGATATGTCTGACATATAAAAAAGGCCATGATCTTGGTTAGTGACACCTTTGCCAATTATTCTAGAATCTCGGAAGGCAAGGTTGTGTTTTTCTGTGTTTAAAGGGAATTCACATTAGAAATGTTGACATCTAAACATTAATATCATTTAGCAGTTTGATGTGAGAATAGAGTTGGGAAGTGACAGCAGTGTGTACGATAGCAGTTCTGAGTTGAGTAGAATATACATTCATGTCATCACTTTTGGGGGGTGAGTTACTTACTAGGGGTTGAACCCAGAGGCACTCTACCACTGAGTTCCAGCCCTTTCTCCCCTTCTTGAAATGGCAGTCTCAAACTTGGTGCAAGCAGCACCATGCCCAGGTGTAATCACTTTTAAAATAACCCTTTCTACTTATTGGTGTTCATATTAGCAAATTTGGAAAATGTAGATAGATGTACATACACCAGTCCTCATGGTATGACTTCTTACAAATTATCTTTGTGTTTGAAACACTGCTAGTTATGATAGAGAAAAATTAAAATAGCATTTAGCACAAGCTAGCTACAGTGTAACAAAAATTTCTTCAACTTGTTTGACTCTAAAAAGGATGTTTATTTTGACTTTTTAAAAATCTTGTAAGGTGTTTGTTGCTTATTACTATTGAAAGGTGCTATGGAAACAAACAAGTAAGTAAAGACTTCTCGGAAAAGAATATATTTTCAATTGTGTAGAAATGTATTGAATCTCTTTGACCTGAGAAGTCAGCCAAACTGAAAATATTTTTTTTTTATTTTGAGCAAGTACAATGTCCCAGAGTAAAAGAGGTCAGTACTGTTAAAAATACTGTTAAAAATAATTACTTTTTTTTTCATATTCACATATTCCTAAGTAAAATAAAAAAAAAATAACGAGTTACAAAGATATTGAAAATGTTCCAGTTTCTAAGCATGGAGGAAATATAGTCAAATGGACCAAACATGCATACCTTTATGGAGTTTTACATTTGAGATACAAAACAGTTAATATGAAGGAAAACAAATAATTTACCATACAATTCTGTGGTTTATAATTAAGGCATTTCATTGATTTTTAAGATGCACATCTGAGATTGGTGGAATCTTAAAATTGGCATGTTGTAACCACATGGCAAGTTTTCTTCTGAGTTGTACATAGAATAAGAATGTTCTAATTGTCTTAAAGGTGATGGCATCTCAGAGACAATGAAATAGGAAATATATAAAAATGTCAGCACGTTGGTTAACTTTTAGCACCAAAAACTATTCAAAGGTGACTTGCAAAAAGAAGTTTCAGATTTCTATATCCTTCTTTTTTTTTGGAGCGGGGTGAGTACCAGGGGTTGAAATCAGGGGCACTCAGCCACAGAGCCACATCCCCAGCCCTATTTTTTTTTAAAGGGCTTTTTTTTTTAAGAGAGAGTGAGAGAGGAGAGAGAGAGAGAGATTTTTTAATATTTATATTTTTTTTAGTTCTCGGAGGACACAACATCTTTGTTGGTGTGTGGTGCTGAGGATCGAACCTGGGCCGCATGCATTCCAGGCGAGCGCGCTACCGCTTGAGCCACATCCCCAGTCCCCCAGCCCTATTTTATATTTTATTTAGAGACAGGGTCTCGCTGAGTTGCTTAGTGCCTCACCATCCCCGAGGCTGGCTTTGAATTTGAGAGACTCTGTTTCAGCCTCCAGAGCTGCTGAGATTACAGGCATGTGCCACCATGTTCCACTTCTAAATCCTTCTGTCTAAACTAAAATTATTATTTTTTTTCCAAAGGTCAACAATGTTTTATTGTTGTTTGGGGGGGAGGGGAGCGAAGCCACTGCCGTGCACCCTGAGCAATTGTTGGGAGCCCAGAGGTGGCTAGTGGGAGGGGGCCAGGCCTGGCTGCTGCAGCCTTCTGGCCAACCAGGGCCCTGCCCATTGGCTCCCTGGTGGGGCGGTAACCATGGCGACGGCCATTGCTAAGGGCCAGAGCCAATCAGGGCATCACCCAGGGTGTTTCAAAAATCTCCCTGCAGCGCATGGGGGAGGGGAGGCAAGAGCGGCGTGTGGGGGAGGGTAGGTGAGGTCGTGGCCCAGCGGGGACTGTCCCCCTCCACGTTGTTACGTGTGGGGCTGGGGCGCTCACTTGCAGCCCTTGGGCACCTTGGGAACACTGGGTCAGGTGTCTGCGTGGCTGCCGGCTTCTTGGGTTTTTGCACGGCAGGCGCGGAAAAGGGGCCCACCATTAGCTGGCCACCAGCTTTTAGCAATGGAGCTTGAAGGAGCCGGTGGCGCCTGTGCCCTTGACCTGCTGTAGCATGTCATTCTGCACCAGCGTGCACCAAGTACTTGAGGTAGGTGCGGCTGTTCTGCTGGTCAAACCCCTGCCACCTTCCTGGCCTCTGCATAGATTCCCGCCAGCGACAAGACGCTGCTCTCCCAGCCTGCATAAGTCTCCACCACCAGCTGGCTGTACTTGCCTGGCTGGTTCTTCTTGCGGCTGCTCTTAAGCTTGGGGCCACCACAACCCTTGTCGCTGCCCCCCACGCATCGCTGCCTCCCCCTCCCCCATTACCTCCCTCAGCACCCAGGAGCAGCAGGGCCTCCTCCACCAACATGGTGGCCAGCGGGTTGGTGGCAGGCTGCACCGGGAAGAGGAAGGTGGGGGGGGTTTGGGGCGCGGGTCCTGGGGCTGGGCGGCAGGGCTGGGGACAGATGGAGGAACACATTCGGGCAGCGGGGTGGGAGTCTGGGGCAGCTCTGGGGCTCAGGGAGGGCTCCAGCTCGGTCCAAATCCCGCCGCTACTGTGGCACCGCTGCAGTGCTGCTGCTCCAAAGCCGCCTGCCTTCTTGGCATGTGCGCTGCACTCTGCTAAACTAGAATTTTTTATTCAGAAGATTCCTATACAGATCTTTCTCCTTGTGTAAAACAAATGGAAGACCAGTGTTCATCAACATGAGGACAAGTTTTTGGAAAAGTGTTTGAGGGAGACAAAATTCTTGGTGCTCTTCCATGAAAGCACGTGGTGGGTAATTAGTGCATTTGAGTTAAGTTGTTGAGACAACACAGGCAGAATTTATGGAATATGGATTATTTTTGTCTCTTTGCCCTGTTTCTGAAAGTTTGTAGGTCCACTTATAATTTTTTTTCAAGTGAGACATCCTTAAGTTGAATTTCAATGATTCATAGTTGTTATTGTTTTTATAAGAATGTATCTGAAAACATTTATTCTCTGTGTACACAGTTTATTTAGGAAACTAGCTTCATGATATCTCTTGGCTAGGAAGCCTGTATAAGGACTTTTTCCATCTGATACTGACGACAGGTTTCATGGGAAACTCAACCATATGAACGTTAGTTACATAGCTTTTTCCCCCAGGAGGACTTCAGCTTTGCTTATCCAAGTGTGGTCCTACATCCTGGAGCTTGTTTGAAATGCACACTGGTGGTGTACCTGAACCTGTGGGAAGAACCAGACAAGATATGTGACTTTCAGACTTGAGGGTGTTACCAGGATTGCTGGACTAGTACAAAGTTTCTGATTCAGTAGTCTGGGTGGGAGCCTGAGAATTTTAATTTTAACAAGTTATCACATGCTGCTGATGCTGCTGGTACAGGGACCATACTTGGAGAACCATTATACTAGAGTGTCCTCATTGTACATTTTTCTCCCCTTTCCAAATTTCTTACTCATTCAAATAGCTTTTTAAAAACAGATTATCATATTCTTTAACTTGATTGAAGGGGAAAAAGCATTTTTTTTTTTGCAATGACCACGCCAAGATTGCTTTTCAGCATCTAATTTCAGAGCAAAAAATCTCTTTAAACCTTAGTCTTAAGTCTTATCTATGGGTGTCTCTTTCTCTTCTTTTTGTAAGTATTCTTTTTAATGTTTAAAAATTCTTTTAATGTAGATAACATGTTCTTATGGTTCAAAAGTTAAAATGACAAAGGCATGCTTGGGAAAATGTGATTTCCAACTGCTTTGGCCCTCCCTTCACCCCTCTTTCTTAGATAACCACCTTTAATTTATTTACCATAGATGTCAATTGTTTCCTTTTATACTAGGAGAAATGCCAGTGTACTCTATTCTTTTTATATAAAATGCAGTATACTATGTAAGTACTTCTATCCTATGGCTTTTTCTTTTAGTAAGTACTTCTATCCTATGGCTTTTTTCCTATTAGTATTTATTTAGAAAAAATATAATATTTGTTTATAGAAAACACTTTATTAAAAAAAAACAGCTATGTTTAAACAGTGTCTATTAAGCCTTGTTTACTTAGCCAGCCCCCCTGGTGGGTGTCTGGGTTGTTTCTAGGTTTATCACAGACCATACTATAGTGAAACAGCTTGTATACATATCATTTTATACATGTGCATAAAATGATATGTATACATTCCTAGAAGTGAGATCACTGCGCCAGTTAGCAGTGCATTTATAATTTAGTTAAATGCTTCCTTTCTTAGGTGTTGCACCGTTTTAAACTCCCACAAGTACAGTTGCTCCTCATTATCCACAGAGGATTGGTTTGAGGACCCCTTTGTGGATACTGAAATACAAGGATGCTTAAGTCTCTTACATAAAAAGCATAGTATTTGCATATAACCTATGTACTTTCTCCACATACTCTTAAATCATCTTTAGATTGTTTAGAAGACCTTATACAATATAAATGCCATGTAAATAGTCATTACACTGTATTGTTTAGGGACTAGTGACAACAAAAATGTTGATATGTGTTCAGTATGACAATTTTTAAAAAAATATTTTCACCTATGATTGTTGAATCCAGTCTAAATACCACAGATACAAGAGGGCAGATCACAGTGTATGAGAGAGTTCCTATTTTTTCTGAGGCCTTTCCAATGTACTGTGTACAACCCTTGAAATTGTTAACAGTTTGATAGATGAGAATTATCAATATAGAGTATTGCTATCATTATTAATAAGGCTGAGCATATTATGCTTAAAAACTAATTGTATTTTTTTTCTTGTGAATTCTCTGTTAATGTTTTTTTTTTCACATTTTTTTGGGGGATTGCTTTTTTCCCATTATCTATTCCTAGAGATTAGCCCTGTGTGATATCAATTATACTTTTCCCCAGATTTTCAATTATTTTTATTTACCTTCACATATTTTGATATACAAAAGTCTTACATTTTTTTCTTTAAATATTACAGTTTATATCAATCATTATGGTATCTTGATTTTTTTTTAATCTTTCTTTATTTCTATGTGGTGCTGAGGATCAAATCCAACACGTCACAAGTGCTAGGCAAGCACTCTACCACTGAGCTACAGCCCCAGCCCTGGAATCTGGAGTTTAAGTCACTGAAAGGCCTACAAGATTTTTAGAATTTGCCCATGGTTTCTTTTAGTACTTTTATGGTATCACTTTTACATTTAAATGTTGAAATTAGGATTTATTCTGGTGTTCAGAATGATGCATAGGTTCAACTTTATCTTTTTCTGTGTGCCTGTTATTTTCACCTGTTGCTTTTAGAGCCCTTCTTTGAATCTCTTATGGTATTGTTAACTTTTGGAGGTATTAGCGTATCTCTTGGGTTTGTATTCTATTAGTCTTTTTCTTCATATACCAGTATCACATTATTGGTTTTATAAAAGTTTTAATATCTTTTAAAACTAAGTTCCCCTTGTTGCTTTTCATATTCCTGGGAATTCTTGCTTTCTTATTTTCCCATGAGTACTTTTGAACTGTTTTGTCTAGTTCCAGAAAAACAGAAATCTAAAGGAAATAAACATCAGATTAAATGTATACATTTAAAATGTATTTAACTTCTCCAAACTTTTTTTTCAGGATCTTAATAAAGGTGCTATGAAAGAATATAAGAAGGAAAACAATTAAATATTTCTACTGTGGTAAGTGTTTTATCATTTTACATTTTAAAAATTCTTTTATTATTATTATTATTATTATTATTATTTTAGTCTGCTTCCTTAATGTGTAAAAGGGATATTGTTTTTGGAGTGTTTGAGTTCATAGGACCTCTCTGTGTTAAGTTGGGTGCCAGTTATGTGAGCTGTTTGAATAATGATGTTTGTCTTTAACTATATCTTTGACTCTAATATTTTAATTTCTATTATCTTGTTATTTTAAAGTGTGGTTTTGAGAAGGAGATCCTGTATTACATTTACTTGCAAAATTCAATGAATTCTTTCCTCTTAAAAAGGAAGATGAAAAGATTTGAAGTAATTTTGGTGATATAGAGGCACTTCTTTCTCTTAAAAGTTTGTTGTGATTTTTTATTATAATAATTAGAAAAATTTTTACCCATATAAATCAACATAATGACAAAAGTAAGCCCTCAACTCCTGCACAAAGAAATGGCCACCATTCACTCACTTTTGAAAACTTATTGATGGATATGAAAGTATATATAAAACTTTAAATACACAGCATTCTCTCTGTATGAAGCTATGTGGTCATTTTTACTGTGATATATATATATATATATATATATATATATATATATATATATATATATATATATATTTGTGAGTTGAACCTGATGTGCATAAATGTGGGTGATCATTTTACTGGCTGCCTAGTTTTGTTTTTTTTAATTATTTTTTTTAGTTGTCAATAGATCTTTATATATGCAGTGTTGAGAATCAAACCCTGTTCTTCACACATGCCAGGCAAGTGCTCTACCACTGAACTACAACCCAGCCCTGCCTGCCTAGTTTTCTATTATTTAGAAACATCATACTTTATCTAGCTACTCATTCATGACCATTTAGATTGTTACTTGTTTTTCTTTCTTGTGAATAATGGCATGTTGATTATAGTATACTTATTCACTTATCTTCTTAGAGGTATAACTGCCAGGTCAAATATTATATACATTTTAAATATTGATAAATATAGCTAAGCTGTTATCTGTAAAAGCTGTCCCCCTCAATGTCCATGAGAATCCTATTTTAAAAACCCTTGCTCACACTGTTTTGTTACTTTTTTTTAATCTTTGTTAATCCAATAGGAAAAAAAAAAGTACATTTTTGAGATAACATGATTTTATTGGTACTGGGGATCGAACCCAGGAGTACTTCACTAGTAAATTAGATCCCCAGCACCTTTTATTTTATTTATTTATTTATTTATTTTATTTTGAGACAGAGCCTCACTAAGTTGCTTAGGCTATCCTTGAACTTGTGATCCTCCTGCCTCAGTCTCCTGAGTTTCTGGGATTATAGGTGTGTTCCACTGTAAACTATTGAAGGAAACCTTGTGTTATTCAAAGATTTCTTTCATTCAACATTCTTATTAGCATAAAGAATTCTCTTCCTTAAGAACATACTAGTGATTCTTGCATGTCAGATATTCTTAGGCATTAAATGTGATAAAAATATTTAAATATATTGAGTTCTTTTTAGGTCTTTTGCCTTGATTTTAACTCATTGTTAATATTTGAAAACTTGAGGGTTGAGGATTTGGCTAAAGTGGTAGTACACTAGCCTGGACTGTATGAGGCACTGGGTTCAGTCCTCAGCACCACATAAAAATAAAATAAAAATATTGTGTCCCATCGTGGGAAAAAAAAAAAAAAACCTAAAAAGTAAATATTAAAAAAATTTGAAAACTTGATCAACCAGCTATAATTGTTTTGAATACAGAATGTTTTCTTCTGCAAAGAGCAGTACTTTTGTGTTTTATTCACCTGAAGGGAAGCCTAAAGTAACTTTCAAAATAAATTTCTTAACAATTTTCAAACATGGATACCAATGGCTGAATAACATACAGAATATTATTTCCATAATTGGGTGATAATATAGTTTTTATGAGTTATGTAAACTATATGATTGTGTGATCATGTCTAAAACTATGTGTATCTCTTCTGTCCAAAGATTTTATCACTTCCTGATGTAAATATGATTTTTAATTTTATGTTTGCTTTAGATTTTATTTCTTTTTCTAAAGAGAGAGAGAGAGAGAGAGAGAGAGAGAGAGAGAGAGAGAGAATTTTTTAATATTTATTTTTTTAGTTTTCGGCGGACACAACATCTTTGTTTGTATGTGGTGCTGAGGATGGAACCCTGGCCGCACGCGTGCCAGGCAAGCGCGCTACCACTTGAGCCACATCCCCAGCCCTAGATTTTATTTCAATCAAATAAGAGTTACATATAAAGATGGCCTCACTTGAAGCAGATTCACAACTTTATCATTGACCTACTGTTTATTCTTTGAACTGTCTTCTATATATAAAGTACATCTAGATTGCCTTTCCTGAGTGTGCTTTTCTTTTCAGTTCAATTAACATTGTTTACTGAATACCCCAAGGCTGGGACAATATGGTCCAACTGGCCATTTATTCACCAGTTTTCATTCAGCACTGAATATCTACCTACCTGGTAGGCATCCACAGACACCCAAATCATTATTTACTTCTTTGTTTATTTTTTTGGTACTGGGGATTGAATCTAGGGGCACTTTACCACTGAAACATATCCCCAGCCCTTTTGTTTATTTATTTATGTTTTTAGTTTTTAAACAGGATCTTGCTCAGTTGCTTAGGGCCTCACTAAGTTCCTAAGACTGGCCTTGAATGTAGGATCCTCCTGCCTCAGCCTCAACCTCCCAATGGTTGATGTATATTGTCATTATTTAGTTAAAGATGCAAAAGAGAATAGTATACATTTTAATTTAGAGAAGACTAACATGGTTTCTTTTAAATTTAGATGTGCATAACTGTATGGCACTTGCTGCCATAATATTAGATGGTACTTTATTTCAAATTTTGATGTGGACTGTATTCTATTTAGTTTTTAGAATCACATAAGTCCTGTTTTTTAAATCTTTTTTTTTTTTAATGGGCAGAGTAAGTATTTAAACTAAGTATGCTGCTGGATCTTGTTTAAGATCTGTTTATGTTTCTCAGTATAGACATGGCAATATTTTTCACAATATGTTGTTTGAAAATAATGATAAGTAAATGCCCCCCAAAATAAAATAAATGTAATTGTATTGTTCACATTTTTAAAAATAAAAGCAGAAAATTAGACTGCCAGACTTTGAGTAGAATGAATAAGTTTTTGTCTGAGACTTGCCTGTGAAGCTTTTCTGATTCCTGAACCAATTTTTCACAGCCAAAGTAAACAGATTGAACAATTAATGATTTAATAGATTTAAGCAGTATTTTAGTCTCTATTTTATATACTTTATTTCTATTAGAATACAGGATTCTAAAGAATACATATAACTTGTTTTAATTATTATTTTTGCAGAAGTCATTTGCATGTGAAACTTTTAAAATCAATTAAATAATACTCTAGCAAGTTTTATTTGCACTTTATTTTGCCTAGCAATTATTTCTTTTTTTAATATTTATTTTTAGTTGTAGTTGGATACAATACCTTTATTTAATTGATTTATATGTGGTGCTGAGGATTGAACCCAGGGCCCTGATGTGCCAGGCAACCACTCTACTGCTGAGCCATAATGTCAGCCCCTAGCAATTATTTCTTAAAACATAGTCTGAAATTAAATCAAGGCAGACTTGAAATTACTGAGTCTTCATTATTGGGCCAAATTAATGAGGTTTTCCTGGACTTTTCCTTTTGGTATCTTATTGTGGCTAATGATGTAATCTTATTTTTTTTTCTAAAATAGTGAAGATTTAGGTTTTTGAATATTTTTTTTCGAAGTACAGGAATTTGTTCATACGGTGCCTTTCATTTTACTGATGAGTTAATTTCTTTAATTTTGTGCCCTAAAACCTACTAAAAATATTCCTGGAAAGTGAGAGATTAAACAGAAGTTGTAATAAAAATGAAGGCCTTTTTCTTTATTTCTCCTGTTAGCTGCATTTGTTAATTTTTTTATGCTACATTTAAATAAATATTAAGAATTTATTACAGGGATGGGATTATGGGTCAGTGTAGAGCACAGGCCTGGCATGTGTGAGGCACTGGATTTGATCATCAGCACCACAATAAATAAATACATAAACAAACAAATAAATAAATTATGTCCATCTACAACTCCCCCCCCCAGAAAAAAGACTTTATTACATATCAAATGAGTTGGATTTTCTGTATTTGAAACAGTTTCTTTCTATATTAGGCATAAAGTTTAATTTAGACTCGAAGAGTAAGTGATCATTTGATTGGAAAGTTTGGTAGACAGTCTTTGCTTAGTTTCATTTTGTAACCTTTCAGCTAATTGTTGAATTGCATGCTCTTTTGTTCATTGCTCTTTCTACTTTGGATCTGGTTTTATGGTTGGTTGAAATAGGGATTTATTGGTAGGAACATAAATTATTTTCCCATTTGAACAGATTGTGTGTTTTTCTGACAGCATATTCTGTCACAGGCAGAGTGATTTAGACCCTTGTGCACAGGTGTTAGTATATGATTTGGGCAGCCATTTTCAAAACTAACAGCTTTATTGATATATAATTCATTACGATCAAGGTCACTCCTTAAAAGTGCAATTTACTGAGTTTTAGTATATTCACACAGTTGTGTGCCTATCCAGCTATCTAATACTGAAACACATTTGTCATACCCAAAGAAGACCCATGCCCTTTAGCAGTCAGTCTCCACTCACTCTTGCTCCATGTAGGCATGAATCTTCTTTCTCTCTTTGTGGATTTACTTGTTCTGGACATGATATATAAATGTGATCATTCAATATATGGCTCTTTGTATTGTTTTTTTTTTAGCCTGTTTTTGAGGTAGCACATATCAGAACTTCATTTCTTTTCTTGCTAAATAGTGTTCTGTTATATAGATACACTGCAGTTTGTTTATCCATTTATCAGTTGATGGATATTTGGGTGACTTTCACTTTGTGGTTCTTATGATCATGCTGCTGTGAATATTTGTGTTTTTGAGTTGACTTCTGTTTTCTTTTGGGTAGATACTTAGGATTGAAATTTATGTTTCATAAGTAACTCTGCCAGACTGTTTTATAAGGTGACTCAACCATTTTATATTCCCATTAGCAATGTTTGAAGATTCCATTTCTCCACATCTTTGCAAACATTGTGCCATGGTATTTTTTCCATTGTAGTCATTCTAATGGGTATGAAGTGGCATTGCATTGTGTTTTTTATTTGCATTTCCCTGATAACTAATGATATTCAATATCTTCATGTACTTGTTAGCCATTGTTTTTCTTTGTTAGACAAATGCCTATTCAGGTTCTTTACCTATTTTAAAAATTGAGCTGTCCTTTCTTTGTTTGGTTGTAATAGTTCTTCTGTATTCTGGATATACACAAATGTACACTTATCAGATATATGAAGTATAATTTTTTTCTTATTCTAGTCTTTTCATTCTTATAAGGCCAATTGGTTTTTTGTTCAAGTCCAATTTACCAGTTTTTTGACTGCTTTTGCAGTTTTCTCTGAAATTTTCTATAAGTTAAAAAAAAAAGACCTTACTTCTCAACATCTTCCATTAATTTTTTTTTCTACAGAAACAAATGATCATTTAGTTAACTACAAAATGGGTTAGAGATATTAAAATATTTTTTGTTTTCATATATTTTCATCACATTTAATGAAAGAAGCCCAAGTTTTCTAACCTGATATCCAATGCACTTTTATAAAATCAGAAAATGTCTTTGATTTTTCTGCTTAGCTCAGTATGCACACATTATTCTGTAAATATTTACAGGTGTCTAATGTAGTCTGAGGAATTTACTGGGCATGGAGATCCAGGGATGCTTGGAACATGGTCCTGTTCTTAAGGAACCAGAGGTCATGTGCCAGGCTACAGATTTCTACAGAGGGTAGTGGCACCAGTGGAGGAAGAGGGGCACTGTCTGGGTGAGAAAGCCTCTCAGGGAGTCAGTGCTGGTGCTCTGTCTGCAGAGATTCATTGGTGATCAGAACCTTTTGTTATAGGCTATCCATTGTCTTTCAGTGTTTGAAATACATTGTTCCATGACCTTCTTGCTTTCAGTGTCTGTGATGAAAAATCCGTTGTTAACCTTATTGGTTTACCCCTGAATGTAATCTGTCTCCTTTCTCTTGTAGCTTTTAATATTTTCTCTTTGTTCTGTATATTGGATATCTTCATAA
This sequence comes from Spermophilus citellus, assembly GCF_964194105.1. Taxonomy (NCBI): domain Eukaryota; kingdom Metazoa; phylum Chordata; class Mammalia; order Rodentia; family Sciuridae; genus Spermophilus; species Spermophilus citellus. Next base: position 1,857,590 of record NW_027673039.1, on the reverse strand, counting down.
CAATGTGTCTTGGCGTTGGTCTACTGTGATTTTGTGTGCTCGGTGTCCTGTATGCATCTTCAATTTGTATATCTGTTTCCTTTTTTATTTCTGGAAAGTTTTCTGTAATTATTTCATTCAGCAGGTTACTCATTCCCTTGGTTTGAATCTCTGTACCTTCTTCTATCCCGATGACTTGTAAGTTTGGTTTTTTTATGTTATCCCATAACTCTTGGATGTTTTTCTCGTGATTTTTTACCAGCCTTTCTGAGTTGGCTAGACTGTTTTCCAGATGATATATTTTGTCTTCATTATCTGACGTTTCGGCTTCTACTTGCTCCACTCTGTTAATGATACTCTCCTCCACCCCAGTCTGATGACGTCAGTTCTCTGCCATGGTGGTATCTCCTGCCAGACTGTTTTATAAAGTGACTCTATCATTTTACATTCCCATCAGCAATGTTTGAAGATTCCATTTCCCCATATCCTTTCCAACACTTTGCCATGGTATTTTTCCATAGTAGTCATCCTAATGGGTATGAAGTGGCATCTCATTGTGGTTTTGATTTGGATTTCCCTCATAACTAATGATATTGAATTTTTTCATGTGCATGTTATCCATTGTTTATCTTTGTTAGACAAATGCCTATTCAGATCCTTTGCCAATTTTAAAATTGAGCTGTTCAGTTGCAATCGTTCTTATGTATTCTGGATATACACAAATGTACTCTCATCAGATATGTGAAGTATAAAATTTTTCTTATCCTATAGTGTTTTCACTTCTTATGAAGCATGTATATTTTTTTGTTGGAGTCTAATTTACCAATTTTTTGTCTCCTTATGCAGTTTCTCTGAAATTTTCTATAAGTTAAAAAAAACAGGGCTGGGGATGTGGCTCAAGCGGTAGCACGCTCGCCTGGCGTGCATGTGACCCGGGTTCGATCCTCAGCACCACATACCAACAAAGATGTTGTGTCCGCCGAGAACTAAAAAATAAATATTAAAAAAAAATTAAAAAAAAAAAAAAAACACAACAGGTCTGGGGATGTGGCTCAAGTGGTAGCGCGCTCACCTGGCATGCGTGCGGCCCAGGTTCAATCCTCAGCACCACATACCAACAAAGATGTTGTGTCCGCCGAGAACTAAAAAAAAAAAATATTAAAAATTCTCTCTCTCTCTCTCCTCTCTCTCTCTTTAGAAAAAAAAAAACACAACAGACCATATTTCTCAATGTCCCATTAAATTTTTTTAAGAGAGAGAGAGGGAGGGAGGGAGGGAGGGGAGAGAGAATTTTAATATATATTTTTTTAGTTTTCGGTGAACACAACATCTTTGTTTGAATGTGGTGCTGAGGATCGAACCTGGGCTGCACGCATGCCAGACAAGTGCGCTACTGCTTGAGCCACATCCCCAGCCCCCATTAAATTTTTTTTCTACAGAAATAATGGTCATTTAGTTAACTACACATGGGTTAGAGATATTAAAAAATATTTTGTGTTTTCAAATATTTTTATCAAATTTAATGGGAGAAGCCTATATTTTCAAACCTGATATCTAGTGCCCTTTTTTAAAATCAGAAAATGTCTTTGAGTGTTCTGCTTAGCTCAGAATGCACATATTATTCTGTAGACATTTATAGGTGTCTAATGTATTTTGAGGACTTGACTGGGTTTGGAGATCCAGGGATGCTGGGAACATGGTCCCGTCCTTAAGGAACAAGAGGTCATGTACCAGGCTACTGATTTCTATAGAGGGTAGTGGCACCAGTGGAGGAGGAGGGGCACTGTCTGGGTGAGAAAGCCTCACAGGGAGTCAGTGCTGGTGCTCTGTCTGCAGAGATGTGTGGGTGATCAGAACCTTTTGTTATAATCTGTGATTCTTCCTTTCAGACACTTGCTGCTGTGTGTGTTGTGTACATTGGCACCAGTTATCTGTAACAGCAATATTTATGGATATTAATGTAATGATATGTAGACATCATTGTGATGACTTTGATACCTAGAAATAAGCCTGAAGAAAGCCATTTTTCTTGGTTTTCTTCAGGATTTCAAGAATGGGGACTTCCTATTTACTAATTAATTCATTGTGGTGTGTTCGTGTATCTGAGTTCCAGCCCAAACCCAAGCAGTTCTGGGTAGTCAGAGCTACAATGTGAGTCAAGGAGGAAAAGCTGTTTGGCTGGAGGGAAGATTGTGAATAGAGGGTGGGGTGAGTCCTGTTAAGGAATTTAGGTCTATCTTTAATAATGGAGAGCTATTGATGAGTTTTGGTGTGTGTGGGGAACATGCTTTTTCCTGTTATTGTAGCACAGATGCTGGTTGTGAGGACTAGAAAGGTGCAAGTCTGGATGCTTGGCTGCAGTCAACCATCATAAGTTAAAAGGAGGCTTACTAAAGAAGGAAGACTTCTGAAGAAGGTTTCAAAGGAATGAAATGCCACAGAAGTCAACATGATTTTAGGACCTTGGGGTTAAAAGTGACAGAGCAAGGGCCATCCTCAGGCTCTTCCACAAGAGGAAGGAAAGAGGGTCTCCTCCCAGCTGTGCTTTTTAAAATCCCAAGAGCATACTTTTTATTTTTAACTTATATATTTTTTTAGTTGTTGATTAACTTTATTTTGTTTATTTTTATGTGGTTCTGAGAATCAAACCTGGTGCCTCAAACATGCTAGGCCTGTGTTCTTCCACTGAACCACAACCCCAGCCCCCAAGATCACTCTTAGGTTTGGGATTTTTGCCCCCTGCTCAGGCAGAAGTTTTGCTGGGAGCTCCCTGCCATCATCAGTAGCATTCCCAGAATTGGAGAAGCATTGTGGAGCAGAGCCATCTGTTCCTCTTTGGTAATTCAAGCGGACTTGGGCAGTTGTTAATATCTGAAGCAGAAGGTTGAGAATGCCTCAGAAGTTTGTGGCCTTGACAGTCTGTGATGACAGCATTTCTGTGCAAGACCAAGGTCCACAATTGAGTAGACTAGAGTGCAGGAAGTAAACAGAGTTTACTTTAGACAAGCTTAGTTTGGGAAGTGACTGTCCAGATGTTACATTCCTGTGACTATTCACTTGACTTACTTCCCTAATAGAAGCCGCTCTAGGGACAGGTTATTTTCTTTGCTATGAGTTTTCAGAGCCTAGCATTACTGTACTTGGCACATCTGTGAATGAATGCATACAGGTGTTCATGCATAGCAGGCTGGGATGAATAATTTGTTCAGGAAATATAGATTTAGGAGCCCCATGTAGAGCTAGGTGGTTGAAAAGTCTTGAGATTTATTCTTATTGGCTAAGAGACTATTATGAAAGTTCAGCTATTGCATGGACCTGTAATTTTAATGTCTAAGTAACAAAATTGTGCCTGTTTTCTTTTTTCCTTTTTGCTCTGCCTAGAATTTAATTACAGTAATTGTCTGTTGATTTTGTGTGTGTGTGTGTGAGTCAGATTAGAATCAGACTTGTGATAAATAGGGAAATGTAAGTGATAAAGACATAGAAACTCTATTTTCTTTTAAGAATAACTGACTCATAGGATGAAATCTTGGAAATGATTTCAGATCACTCATGTAAACTCTCACAGAAGATGTTTATAAAACACTTGGAACAATACATATTGTACTAAGAAAATGTGCTTTTATCAACTCTAGAAATACAAAGCAGGGAACTTAATAAATAAGGCTTTATTTGTAAATGGAAAGGACTGAAATTTTACCTTAAAAGTAAGAATTCAGTTGATATCAAGATTGTGTATTCTGAGTAGCAGAACTTAATGTAGTTCCATTTCTTCTTTAAAAATAAAATGATTACAGATTTCAGATTTTGGCATCTTCAAATCTGACTCCTGATTCCTATCTCTTAATAATTATTGGAATACCAGTCTAGAATGGAATTCAACTTTGATATTTTTACTCTAATTTTGAGATGACTGTGGTTCTAATTTTATCTCCACTCTACATTCAGTAAAGACAAAGTATTTTTAGCTTGGGTATGCCATAATTTTTATTATTTCAATTTCAGAAAAACATAATTGTGTTTATATAAATTAGTAATATTACTCTTCTACTTGGGATAGGTTTGTGTTGCTTTTAAAAATGTAAGGCAAAAATACAGTTGTATTAACTTAGAGGCTAAATATTTTTGTCCTACCACCCTACCATATAAAACAATATCATAGTGAGTTGCATATTTGTTTGTCCCTTGGTGTATGTGGGAAATTGGCTTCAGAACCCCCTGTGGACACCAAAATCTGTAGATGTTATACTCTTATATAAAATGATGTAATATTTGCATGTAAGTTATACCCATTGTTCCAAGTACTCTTCATCATCTCTAGATTATGTACAGTATCTAATAGAGTATAAATATGGTGCAAATAATTGTGATGTTGTATTCCTTAGAGAATAATGACCCTCCAAAAAGTCTGTACATGTTCAGAACAAAAGCATGTTTTTTCCAAATATTTTCTATCTGCAGTTGGTCAAATCCATGCATGTAGAACCCTGAAATATTGAAGACCAGTTTTAAAATATTTATTTATTTTTTAGTTGTAGTTGGACACAACACTTTATTTATTTTCATGCAGTGCTGAGGATTGAACTGAGGGCCTCATATGTTAGGGGAGTGCTCTATTGCTGAGCCACAACCCCAGCCCACCAATGTGTTTTTAACATTTGTGTTTATTGTCTCAAATCTTCCTATTCCCTGTAGTAGATGTGAGCCTTTTAAAAAAATTTTACTTTTTTTTTTTTGCCAAAAACTTTCAGATTCAGCAGTATCTTTTAGCAAGTTGTAATAGACATTTCTAAGAATTAAAATTAAGTTATAGCATCTCAGCTTTTGAAATTACTGTAAGATATATTGCTATAATATATTATTTATAATAACTCAGATTAACTTTTGCTTGAATTGTAGATTAATTCTTGTTCTTTCAGTTAGAGTTTGAAGAAATATAAAATAGAGACTTTGTGTGATCTAAATTTTAACAAACCTACTCAGTATGGAAAACAGTACATTTCAGATTTTAATGATGAGATCAAAATCATGAATCTGAATTGTGTATGAAGTTAAATAACTACATGAAAATTTTTTGAACCAAGGTCCTAGAACCTCACATTTTATCACTTTTAAAATCTGTTACAGAGCTGAAATTAAAGAACATGGATTTTCAGAGGTACCCTTATAAGTCTCTAGAAAAAGTAATTAAAATTCATTTTATACAGTGCAGTTTACTCTGTTTTTCTATTTTCTGACTTTTTTTTTTTTACACCAGGAATTGAGCCCAGGGTGCTCAAGCACTGAGCCACATCCCCAACCCTTTTTTCTTCTTTTCTTGAGACAGAGTTTTATTAAGTTGCTTAGAGCTTCACTAAATTGCTAAGGCTGGTTTTGAACTTGCAATCCTCCTGCTTCAGGTTTATAAGCCACTGGGATTACAGGCATGTGCCACCAACCTGGCTGAACAATCTTCTTAATTGACAAAGAACAGTAGATGCTGTTTAACTGCTTCTTGCTCTTATGTTAGTGAAGTCTTAATTTAAATATCTTTCTGCATTTCAAAGAGAACAAAACAGTTACAGCAATTCTAAAAGGGTAGAAGTTATGTAGTTTCTGTAAACTTCTTTTTTGGATGTTAACTGTGTGTAGCAGTTAAATAGGAATTTTGGTCAAAGGACAGTGGAAGGCAGGGCTGTCACTACACTGTTTCTCACACAGAATCATTTCAAAACCAGCATTGTGGGCTGGGGATGTGGCTTGCCTCACATATGTGAGGCCTTGGGTTTGATCCTCAGATCCACAAATAAATCATTATTCTATGTTTTCATTAAAGACTTACAAAGTCGTGTTTGGAGGAATGAAGGACAATTACTCATTTATATATCTTATTTGTTATAACTTGACACATATCATTTGCTTATGTGATAAACAATGCTTCACTTAAGAACAGAATTGTTTTGAATATTTAAAATAACTTTAAACATGGTCAGAATTAATAATAGCACTGCTAGTAAGGCTATTCCATAGATGTAATTTTAATAAAGAGATCTTGATCTTACCTGAAATTGTAAGATATGGCAATAAAGGCTAGCTGAGAGCCAAAACCTGGAAGATAAATTGTAGCACACACCCAGCTCTGCCACTATGTTGTTTCTTCTCCATGCAAAGGCAGATGGTCAGATTAAGATGAATTAGAGAAAAATAACTATACTGAGATTAAATGGGAGGTACTTATGATGAGATGAATCCATATTCTCTGGCAGGTGTGGTCCCATTTGAGGCCTTCTTAATAAAAGGTTCAAGGTATACTCTGTGCTATTAGTAATGGGAATTAGCTCAGTGACCTTGGACAAGTTATTTAAAATCAATGACACTTTACCTGTCTATAATATTCTCCAGCATAGCATTGTTGTGAAGATGAGTGGGGATGCTGCATATAAACTGGTAAGCACAGTGCCTAGCACATTGCAAGTTACATACATCTTACTCCACAAAACAGTGGTTTTCTTCAAAGTAAAATGCAACAGGAGGGCAGTAATTGACAGTGGAGGTGTCAAGAGGAACCACAAATTGGCTCTTAGCTTCAATGGAACTCAAGCTGTAGTAGGTGTTATTTCACAATTTTAATTACAAACAGTATCAGAGGTGAGATGTAACGTTTTATAACTTTAATTTTAAGTGGTTAAATGTCTTTGCTTTTTTTCACCAATTTACCTAAAGCAAACCATTTTCATTTGTAAAACTCCAAAAAATCAATAAATAGAAGATGCAGTGAATTTTATGAATATTATGAATACTGAATACTATGGTTATCTTCATCTTTTGTTTAGTGAATATTGCTTCTCAGTGAAGAGGAGAATACTTGGATATTGTGCTTGCAGAACTCGTAGTCTGGATTCCGTGGTTACTGAACACTCAGGATTAGTGGTGTTTAACGTAGATATGAATTTGGGTATGATGTGTTTGAAACACGTGTAGAGAAATCATGTCAGTCAAAATTCATTAAAAGCTTATTGTTTAGCAAAATTGTACCTTTGAGAACACAAAACATGATTGTTTTGAAGAACCTGAACAAATTTAGAAGAAGAGTAAGTTTTTAAGAGAATCTGAAGAACATACCATCCACAGTTACTATTGACAAGTGATTTTTATAGATTTTTGGGTACCTTGAATGAGTTTCTGAGATCTTTTTTTAAATTATTCATTAGTTGTACTCAGTTATACATGACAGAAGAAAATGCTTCAATTCATTGTACACAAATGGAGCAGATGTTGTGTTCTTTTAGAGAAACAACCTTAAAGGGTAGTATCATTGTAAGGGAAAAAGATAGTGGAAGGTTTTCAAATGGATGCCCTTTCTATGCTGTAAAAGGTCTTGTATATTATGGCAGAGCTATGGGTGGTTTTATTTGTGATGAGTAATTAAGCTTGTATCTTCTATAAGATATAGTAATTTCCATTCTTTTTTTAAAATTTTATTTTACTTATTTTTTTTTAAAGAGAAAGGGAGAGAGAGAATTTTAAGACTTATTTTTTTTAGTTATCGGTGGATACAACATCTTTGTTTTGTATGTGGTGCTGAGGATCAAACCCGCATGCCAGGCGATCGCTCTACCACTTGAGCCACATCTCCAGCCCATAATTTCCATTCTTGGTCCAGTTAGCCAAGTTCAGTAATGAAGAATATGCTGTTACAGAATATTATCTTTGATACCAGCTGTTAGAGAATTTACTTAAAAACTTCCTATTTGTTATTGGTATTAAAAAAAATCATTTGGGGTCTGTCTTTTCACATCCTTTTATATTTCTAAGCCAGAACCACCACTTAGAACTGGCAGACTCCATACTTGCTGTGTGTGGAAGTAATTTTTAATCTTTGTTCTGAGTTCACATAAGATATGAGAGATACTTGTCATTTTGGAATTCTAAGCTGTTAGTATACAGTTCTTCAGTCATGTTATCATTGAAATTTATTATTTTAACCTTTAATTAGAAGAATCACTGTTCTTGGCTGTCTGTGGCCTGTTTCCATTGCTATTCATTCATCATGTGATTTAACTGTTGCTAAACCTTACAAATTATTCCAAAAGAGACATGGACATGGAATAACTTTGTAATTTGGTACTGTCCATTCTGCATAAAATCCAGCCCTTTCAACCGTGACATACTGAGAGCACATGTACAGTAAACATTTATTTGAATTAATGAATTGCTTTAGGGCAGCTTGCAAACATAGTGTTTTAAGTATTCAGTGGTAGTGTAGCTAAACATTCAGACTTCATTTGAAGCCAGTAAACAGACAACTGTGCAATCAAGGGAGATCAATTTGCAATTTGTTACCTTTTATATACAATAATAATTTAGTTTTCTTTTTAAGAGAGAGAGTGAGTTTTTTAATAATTATTTTTTTAGTTTTTGGTGGATACAACATCTTTATTTTATTTTTTTGTTGTGCTGAGGATCAAAGCCACCATCCCGCACATACCAACCTACTGATCTGCTGTCACTATAGGTTAGTTTGTTTATTCTAGGGTTTTATGTAAATGGAATTATATCACATGTATTCTTTTTTTTTTTTTTGGCTTTTTCACTCAGTTTAATTATTTTGAGATTTGTCTCTGTTTCTGATTATATCAGTAGTTTATTCCTTTAAGTGCTCAAAGTATTCCATTATATGTATGTACCTGTTCACCATTGACGGCCATTTGCGTATTTCCAGCATTTGGCTCTTAGAACTAAATCCATCTGAACAACTTTATTCCAGATCTTTGTGTGAAATTAGGCTCTCTTTTCTATTTGTGAAATACCCAGAAGTGATTTGAATAGATCATGTGGTACGGTATTTCTAATTTTTAAAACTGCCAAACTGTTTTCCAAGTTGTTGTTTCCCTTTTTTTTAAGAGAGAGTGAGAGAGGGAGAGAGAGAAAGAGAGAGAATTTTAATATTTATTTTTTAGTTATCGGCGGACACAACATCTTTGTTGGTATGTGGTGCTGAGAATCGAACCCAGGCCGCACGCATGCCAGGCGAGCGCGCTACCGCTTGAGCCATATCCCCAGCTGTTGTTTCCTTTTACATTCCTACTAGAAGTGAATGAGGAATCAGTTGCCCCAAGTCTCTATCTTAAATACTTACTGTGGTAGTCTTTTAAAATTTTATTTCTCTAATAGATACATAGTATTACCTCATTGTAAATGTTTTTTTTTTTAAATTTTTAGTTGTAGATGTACACAATATCTTAATTTATTTATTTTTATGCAGTCCTGAGGATTGAACTCAGTGCCTCATATGTGCAAGGCAAGTGCTGTGCCAGTGAGTCACAACCCCAGCCCCTCATTGTGATATTAATTTGCAGTTTCCTATTGCCTGATGATGATATTGAGCATATTTTCACGTGCTTATTTGCCATTCCTTGGTAAAGTATCAAATCTTGAATGCTATTATTTTTGGAATATTTCATTTTTTTATTTATTAAGTTTTAAGTGTTCTTTATATATTCTGGATACAAATTCTTTATCAGATTTATGATATTTTTTCCCAGTCTGACATGTTTTACATTCCCCTAGCAGTGTCTTTCAAAGAACACATGTTCTTAATTTTGATGAAATTCAATTTACGAATTGTTCTTTAATGCACTTTTGGTATCACACCTAATAACTCTTTGCCTAACCCCAAGTCACAGAAGTTAGCTCCTGTTTCCTTGAGGAGGTTTATTGTTTTAGGTTTTATACTTAGGTATATGACCCATTTTGAGTTAATTTCTGTATGTGGTGCAAGGCAGGGGTCAAAATTCATAAGTTTTTGTATTTGGGTATTTAGTTCTAGCACCATTTGTTAAAAATGAACATTGTTTCTTTGCTGAATTCCTTTGTCCCATTGCCAAAATCAGTTTTCTGTGTACATGGGTCTATTTTGGCCTCTATTTTGTAGCATGATCTGCTTGTTTATCTTTATACCAGTACCACATTGTCTGAATTAGTTTACCTTTGTAATAGTGTTTTTCTTCCATATTTTTTATTTTTGCAAAGTTCTTTGGACTGTTCTGGGTCCTTTGCATATGCATTGGAAGTTTATAATCAGCTTAACTGTTTGTACAAAACAGCCTGCTGGGATTCTGAGATATTGGATCTATGAATCAACTTGGAGAGAATTGACTTCTTAACATCATTGAGTCTTGCAACAAATGAACATGTTATTTCTTCCCATTTGTTTAGATTTTCTTTATTTTCTCTCAGCAATCTTTTAAAGTAGAAGTCTTGCATATCCCTTTCAAATTTGTCTTAAATATTTGACATTTTTGGTGTTATTATAGTATGTTTAAAAAATTCAATATAAAATTTTTCATTACTAGCATAGAACAACAATTCAGTTTTGTATCTAGCTCTTGCATCATGCAGCTTTGCCAAACTCACCTTCTAGGAGTAGCTTTTTAGGGGGTATATTTCATTGGATTTTCTATATAGATAATCTAATCATTTAAAAATATGGTTTGAATTCTTCCTTTCTCACTTGAATGTCATTTTTTTTTCTTGCCTTATTAAACTAAGCAGAATCTCTGGTATATTGTTGGATAGAAATGATGGGATTGGTAATCCTTGTCTTGTTCCTTATATTAAAAGAAAAACGTTCAATCTTTTTTTTTTTTTATGTGTGCTGTTAACTGTAGGTTTTTTTTTTTTATTCCTTTTATCAGAATGAGACTGTTCTATTCCTAAGGTTTTTATTGTTGTTGTTTTTGAACTAAGAATGGGTATTGGATTGTTATTATTTGTTTGATAATATAATGATGTGCATTGTGTTTTGAATGGCAAACCAGCTTTGCAATATTAGCTTAAATCTCATTTAATCATGAGGTATTATGTTTTTGTTTTTGCTTTTGTACTTGAGATCAAGCCAGGGCCTTACACATGGTAAGCACACACTGTACTACTGAGTTATACTACAGCCCAAGAACCAGCATTTAATTAGTTTATTTTTCTCTATTTTTTCTGTTGTTTATTTATTGCTCTTTCTTCATTACTTCTTTTTCTCATTTACTCTCTGCATGTGATTTAATTATTTCTTTTGCCATATTTAAAAATTTTTATACATAAAATATGGTCCTTTGAAGATTGTGATTTAAATTGTTTCGTCTCTGAGACATAACCATATTGAGGCACAGAGAAGTGTGCTGTAGCTCAGTGGTAGAGTGCTTCCCTCACATATGAGGCACTAGGTTCAATCCTTAGCACCCCATAAAAATAAATAAATAAAGATTATAAAAAAGAGGGATTAGGAGAAACTAATGTCTGAGACACCTTACTTTGTTGAAATCTGTGGAAAAATTCCTGAGAGAAAATCCTAAGTGTTATTTTTTTTTGTCACTTTCTTTTGCTTTTTTTGCAGTGGCAGGGATTGAACTCAGGGATGTTCTGCCACTGAAATACATCTCCAGCCCTTTTTATTTTGGGGCAGGGTCTCAATTGCTGATGTTGGACTTGAACTTATTATTCTACTGCCTCTGTCTCCCGAGCAGCTGGGATTATAGGCTTGCACCTGTGTGCCCAGTTTTCTGGTGTTAGTTTTTTTTTTTTTTTTTTTTTTTTTTTTTTAGATGGACATAATACCTTTAATTTATTTATTTATTTATATGTGGTTCTGAGGATCTACATGAGAAGAACATGACCCTCTGAGGATTGGAAGGTAAATAAAATTTGTGATTTCAAAGGGATTTTCTGGAATTAGTGAAAGTAGTAAATAAACCACATCTAATAAAAAGTTGGCATAGCACATTTGAAAGGAACCCTGTTCTATGATTTTTAGCTCCAGAATGTGATGTCAATTAGATACTGCCTTTGCCTGATTGAGAGATTTGCATCTTCATGCAAACTTATTTCTGACAGGGGTGACACTGATGTAGCTCAGTGGTAGACTAGCTAATCTAAATAATCTATTTATTTATATTACTACATTTCAACATGTAGTAATATAAATAAATAGGCCCAACATGTTGACCCCATGCTTTATTTTACAAGAAAGTTCTGGCTTAACTGCACAGGATATGTTACATTTCTTAACAAACTGTTATCTACAGAAAAAAATGCAGTTTCAAAACAATATTTACAAGACCAACTTAAGTTACCCTGAAGTGAAGACTTTTGTGACCCTGCTATAGACCAGATTCTGGAACTCAGAGAAATAAAAATAATTCTTACTAACCATGAAATCTGTGAGAGTTTATGCTTAAGAATTCAATTAGAAATGGTGAACATGAGCCTAATTAACCTAAAGTTTTCATGGCAGAGGATACTTGAGAGTTTGATGTTATCCTGCTGTCAGTCCAAAGTCAAGAAGTGTACCTGGGCAGGACACTTTGGGATCTTTTATTAGATCTTTAAAAAAATGGATTTCAAGAGAGTCATGCTATTTTCTTTTCAGAGAGAACACACTTTCTTTTGTCAGAGTGTCACCCTGTTCCTCCTTCACATCACTTCTAATAAACTCATGGCCTCCCTGAGATGTATTTTAGTATCTCTGATAATACAAACAATAGTGTTATTTCTTAAGAAATTCACAGGGAAAAGATTGCAAATCAAGGTTCCTGAGAAAAGCTTAACAATTTACACTTAGCCCCTCATCTAAAGCTACAACTTGTTCAACATACATTCCCTTCACTAACAGAGCCTTCTTTGCCCTACACAGGAATTATGATGAAAATAGGAAACACATAGTTAATACTAATAGCAAATGAGTTGAAGACCCCACCTAGCCTTAATCAGTGATACCTGGTGCAGCAGATCTCTCCTGTCATTTGTAGACAAACAATTTAGCAGGGTGGGAATGTGCCTAGAAGTGCTCTGTGGGTCTTCCCAAGGACAAATGTGATACATAATCTCAGTGAGGTTCTTAGTGCCTTGCCATTGCTTAGGCTGGCTTTGAACTCACTGTCCTCCTGCCTCAGCCTCTCCAGTTGCTAGGATTACAGGCATGCACCCCTGCATGTGGTAGTGTAAAGGTAAAATTTCTAAGCTGATTCTAAGCTGCAAAGCTTGAGTTAAAGTGTAAAAGACTGGGCATTGTAAAGCTTCTAAATTGCAAAGCTTGGGCTAAAAAGTAAAAGACCAGGTATTGTTAAAATTCCTCTGCTACCCCTGGAACCTGTAAATCCCTGTAGCTGTTAGGACAATACCTGAACTGCCCAGGAAATATTTCTCCTGGTTCCCTGGTTGTTTAATAGCTAAGGGCTCCAAGTAGCTCAGCACGTAAGCATCCAGGTTCCAAAATCAATCAGTTTAAATGTGTACCCCGCTTAGGAGTGACCAATCACCCCTGCCCAGACTGTTCCCGCCAATGAATCTACTAATCATATCTCAGAGTTGTTGTTCAATTTTCCCGTGCCTCATGATGATTTGTTCTGATGTATGCAAAGCCCCCCCCCACCCTCTCCAAAAAGTGTGCTTAAGCTCTGCTTGACCTCTGCTCTGGGCTCTGGGGTGCTCTATCTTCCTGAGTGAGCCTGGAACCTCAGCATGCTGAATTAATAAATCCCCTTTTGCCAATTGCATGGAGCCAGTCTCTTGTGTGGTCTCTTTCTCCAATGCTCCGTTGGACCCTTACATTAGATCCCAAGGGTTTGATCAACAAAAACAGAGCAGCCATAAACCTGTCTTTGTGTCCTTACTTGATTCTGATCTGTATGCAACTTACTGTCACTCAAACAGTAGGCCTACTGAATTAGACAGGCACTCAGTGTAGATAGGTGAATTGAGTCAGGTTGAATCTAGGAAGCCAATTTTGAGTGAATCTGGATAGTTAGAGACTGTCCCTTGAGGGATATTATCAGGAACCTGCCCCTGCTCCAACCTGTTGCCAAGGTAACCTGTCCCAGGTTTTCCCCTCCCTACAGAGAGCAATAAGATTATAAATGTGTCCTTGTCTACTCCATCTTGCCCTTCCCCTTCAGCCCACCTATTTCCCAACTTTAGGCCATCCCACCAAGCCTTTCTGAGCCTAGGCAGTCCTCAGGAAGAAGAAAGATAAGAAAGGAAAGGCAGGAGAACAAAGGAAGCCTAGGACATATAAAAAGGGCAGAACACCTTGCTTCTTAGGATACCAAGATACCGGCTATGGCCCCCTTCTCCCTTTTGGGAGAAGTCTGTGTTACCCTTTTCTAAATAAACCCTGCTTCATATGCTTCCCTCAGCATGCTTCTCTAATGTTCAAACTTCAACATGTGGAAAAGTAAGACTTGTCACCAGTAACCAGTGGTATCTCTACCAGGCTCAATTTGGAGGAAGTTCCTGAAGCCCTTTCCAATCTGTCTCTTGGGTGAGAACTGTCCAATCAAGAAACAGTCAGTGATGAGGGGGCAGACTTCCACAGTTTTCTGTTCCTTTTGTTTTTGGAGCCTGCCATTCACTTAATCCATTTCTTTGCTTCCAGGTTTCTGTGCTACACTGAAGCTGAAAAAAAAAAATATGTATATGGAGAACACTAAGCATACTGAAAGCCAGAAAATGGTAAGTGTGTGTTCTTATTTTGAGACTGGGTAGGGAGGCTGTTTGAAGCCAGTGGGATTGGCGATGGTGGCTGGAAACTCCTCATAATTGTCTCCAGACTCTGGTGGATAGAAGGTCTCTCCTTGGCAGCTTAGCCTTTAGTTTTCTCTGACTAGTATAGTGGAGCTTAGATTAGCTTTTCTTCCATAATTGTATGGTGTTTACAGGGCCTTCCTGAATTCCTATGTGGGCATCTGTGTGCCATTAGCTCAGCATGTCCCCAGAATGTGTGGTGAAGACTGGGATAATCATCAGAAGAGGACCCCAACTTCATTAGTTGTGTTCCTGTGTGAGAGAAGCTGTGGCTTTTTTAGGGACCCCTGTTCTTGTTCCTCCTAAGTTTTTATTTTTGTTGTTTATATGTTTGTTTACTTTAGACCATGAATTATTCCCCTGGGTGTTTATCTACTGACCCACATTCTCAACCTTTTTCTGTATATTTATGTAGAGACAAAGTCTCACTGAGTTTCTTAGAACCTCACTAAGTTGCTCAAACTGGTTTTGAACTCAACATCCTCATTCCTCCTGAGCTTTCTAAATGTAGACTATGAAGTATCTCAAATCCAGAATGGTTATCTGATAGTTTAGCTATTTATAGGTCTGAGATTAAATCCCAAATTTCCAGCTCCCTTCACATTCTCAAAGGCAGGGTTCTTGCACAACTTGATTGAGAAAAAATAAAATAAAATAGTAAAATTAAAAGGCAGCTGTATCATGGACATCTTATTTAACCACACCTGAATGTTAATGGATAGATATGTTAATGAGCACCATTAAGGCCTATTCAATCTAAAACAAAAACACTTGAAACTCACTTATGGGAATACCTTCAATCAAATTCTTTTTCCTTGGGGTGAACCCAGTTGGAAGTCACTGGAAGGAGGATGGGATACATTAAGGACAAACTTGAGCCTAGTTGGTAATAAAAATGCCTTTTTCAATACTCATTGTAAATAGATATTAACCAAAGCTTTGCCAAAAACCATATTTAAACTTCGAAACTGACACACAAAAAAATGGGTTCTTCTGCTAACATGCCCTTTCCCATATTTTGGGAGGTGTATTTTTTCTTGCTAAAATAAATCCTAGGGCTGGGGATGTGGCTCAAGCGGTAGCGCGCTCGCCTGGCATGCGTGCGGCCCGGTTCGATCCTCAGCACCACATACCAACAAAGATGTTGTGTCCGCCGAGAACTAAAAAATAAATATTAAAAATTCTCTCTCTCTCTCTCTCTTTCTTTCTCTCTCCTCTCTCACTCTCTCTAAAAAAAAGACTTTAAAATAAATCCTATTCTTTTTACTACTACCTTCCCTGAGTGTCCATAGATTTTATTCTTCAAAAATTGTGAGACAAGATCCCAGAGAAAATTGGTTAAATGGGAAACTTAGTTTCATCTCAAAACTTCTGTTTCAACATAATTATGTTTTCCCATATTTTGTTTTAAAGGCATGTTTTATTTGTATTTTTATTCTCCAAGAACTGGATGACAGTTTTAAAAGATTTTGCTTTATCCTTGTGAGACTTTCACATAAGAAAAAAAAGCAGGAAAAAATTAGATGACATTAAAAATAATGACTTTTTTCTTAATAAAATAATATAGTCAATGTGTCCCAGTCACCAGGGGCAAAATTGTGACATATGCAGTCAAGGAGAGAAATAAAAAATATCCAAATGCTTCTGCCCCTTTTAATGCTTTATTCACTTTTTTTTAAATGTACCAGGTTTCTCACATGGCTTTTGATGTTCAGATTCACTATGTACTCTATCTAGCCTTTGTGATTAAACTTCCTTAGAGTTTAAATCAAGTTCAGTCCCATCTTTATTTTCCTCCACACTAGGACACAGATGTTTCCTGGAAATGTTTGGAATGCTTCTACAGGTCATTTTAATAAAGTGGTCTTAAATATATGGAGGGAAAAACCTCAATTAAGGTCCCATTACATTTTTAAAAAGTCTTTAATTGGGACAGTGAGGATGGCCTTAGCCCTGAGCTTAAACAACTCCATTTTAAAAACTCCAGTTTGAAACATGCAGTGGCACCAGGCACACCCACAGAGTCCTCCAGTATGGCCTAAAAAAAGTTACTTCCCCTTAACTTTATAAACAGAGTGAAATATCTGGCAGGCTATACTTGGCCTGATAAGAGAGACAGACAAGAAAATCAGAGTGGAGACCACAAGACCAGAAGTTTCTGACCCCAGGGTAAATGATGTCATGGAGAAATCCCATGATAGCTAAGAAGAATTGAAAGAGGTTAAAAGCCCCCAAATTTAGTATAAATAATAGAGCTAATGAGCAGGGATTTAGCCAGCAGAAACCAGCATGCACTCAAGCTGAAGAGCCTGATGAGGACCTGACATGCCATCACTTGTCATTTTTCTTCTGTTCCTCTGCATGATTTTCTCATCTCTCAAACTCTACCACTTCATCTGAACTTTGGTGAAAGCCACAACTCCTCCATAGGTTCTCTCCTCAACCTGTTATCCACTCCAAGCCAGGAGAAACCTGCCTTGGTTCTGGACCTGGTCACCATGGTCTGAGTGAGTGTGCATCTGCTGGACTAAAAGCCTAAGGCTTAAGAATTTTGCTCTAAGATTTAAACTTAGTACACAGAGGGAATGTCTGTAACTAGCCTGTCATGATTAAGTTACATTTGCAGTGTCTAAAATTAATCTACACTTCTTAGCAGTAAATTAATCAACCTTTATTTTTTCCTTTGCTATGAATGGATTATCTCTATTGCAGTGCCTAGCATTCAGGATTGTTATTTTCTTGAGTAAGAACCTATAGAGTATAATTGCATTGTTTTCAGATTCTATGAAGCTTGAATGTTGTAACTTGTTATGACAGCACCATTCTCTCTCTCTCTCTCTCTCTCTCTCTCTCTCTCTCTCTCTCTGTGTGTGTGTGTGTGTGTGTGTTTGTATAGTCTCTTTCTTCTTTTGAAGGCTGTATCACTACTAGGAGAAGGGAAACATTTGTAACCACAGAAAAAATACAATAGCCATTAAAAGCTGGAATGATTTTCTTCCAGAGTTTCTGAAGGAGTGTGTCTTTGCTAAAATTTGTTATTAATCCTCTGTTTTGATAATAAAAACATCCATAACTATAAAAGAATGAGTTTTTATTATTTTAAGCTGTTATATTTGTGATTATTTCTTTTAGTAGCAATAGGAATCTAGGGATTTTTTTGCAAGTTTAATTGACAATGTAACCAAACTGAATCCTCCTAAAGTGGTAGGTATCAAATATAAATACTGGTTGTTCAGGTTGTTTATATATATTTGCAAGTTTAATTGAAAGCTGCCTAGCACATTTTCAGAAACAGAATGAGCTTGGTAAGGCAAATTCTTCAGTATTTTATTTATTTATTTATTTATTTATTTATTTATTTATTTATTTATTTTTTTATTTAATATCTTACCTGCTGCTTACTGCAGATGCGACTCTATCTTTTATATAACTTCTCATTACTTATTCTTTATAAAATATTTTGTTCTAAAATACTTTTTAATATATTTTATTTTCAAAATTTTCAAAAGTGTAGGGCTGATTCTGACAAACTTCCTGAAAATATGTTTTTATTTTTAAAAATTGGACGAATTCTTCATTGCTTCTGTCACCTACTTAATTGAGGACAGAAAATTTACTGGTTCATGTTTCTTTCATTTCTTTCACTGAGTGGATGTATTTGTGTCTCTTTGGTGGTCTTGTTTATTTTTTTGTTTTGTTTTGTTTTGTTTTTGAATTGTAGATTTTTGAGATTTAAACCAACGTATTTAATATGGTAAAAGTAAGGTATATACCAAGTAGCTTCCTTGTGTCTCTTGCTATTTAATTTTGTTTTTTCCCTAAATGAGTTATAAGAAAGCTAAAAAAAAAGTAGATATTTTCAAGGTCACCATAAATGAAGTGTGTAAAAATAGAAAAAATTAGATAAAATGGAAAAATCAACAAAGCATATGCACTTGGGCTTCTGACTAATGTGGTGAATTTCTGGCTGAATGTTGTCTAAAGTGTGCTGTCATTGTGTACCTAAAAATTTGAGAGTGAAGACTTAAATTCAGAATGGTCACATAGAACTGTTTTTCATCTCTAATGTGTCTTAGAGTTTTTACCAGGGGTATTAAAGGATCCCTATACTCCTTATTGTGTAGTGTTCAGTGACTTTTTCACTTTCCTGAAAACTTTAAAAAGCTGAGAAAAAGTGTCTTGTAAAACATAAAACAATCAATATAAAAGAATACTATATTCTGTTTTTTAAATGGTACCTCAACCTATAAATAGTGATATTAAAAATCTATACTTAGAAATATGTGCACATAGCAAAGAAAATTTACCAAATACTACAAACCTATTAATATTGCAGCCAAAATTTCACTAATAACATTTTATAATTTCTCAGTATTATCTATTAAATTCTGTATGTGCTGTATTATTGTCAAAGTTTTACCACACTGCCTAAATTTTGTAATATATTAGAAATCTCCTTTTTTTGGTACCATTGATTGAACCTAGGTACACTTAAGCACTAGGACAAATCCTGTGCTCCCATGCCCTTTTTATATTTTTATTATAGACAGTGTTTTGCTGAGTGACTTAGAGCCTTGCTAAATAGCAGAGGCACTATTTGTCCTTGTGATCATCCTGCTTCATCCTCCCAAGTCACTGGAATTATAGATGTATACCACCATGGCTAACATATATTAGTAATCTTAAGATTGACACTTGTTTCTTTTTGTTTTATAAT
Source organism: Spermophilus citellus (assembly GCF_964194105.1). Lineage (NCBI taxonomy): Eukaryota > Metazoa > Chordata > Mammalia > Rodentia > Sciuridae > Spermophilus > Spermophilus citellus. The sequence continues at coordinate 1,838,341 of NW_027673039.1, read as the reverse complement.
AACCTATGGTTATTTTGTACAAAAATTATGCAATGTATTTTCGGATGTATAATGTGTACATAAACATTTATAGTACATGCACAAAGGGTACAAGAAAATAAAGAGTCTGTGGTGAGGTTTTTATTTTGTATTTAGTAAATTCATATAATATTGGCTCTAATTAAATGGGAATGATAAAATGGAAATTATAATTTTCTTAGCAACCAGTACAAATAAAATATATTCTCATTGAAAAACTAGGAAAGAATAAGCTGCGTGGAATAATTATTTGTTTAAAATTATTGATGGCCCCACTCATCCTAATGGTCCAAAATAAGAAATAACTCAAATGTTCTTGAATGTTGAAATGAACAATTTGTAGTGCATCCATAAAATACAAAATCAGTCATCAATATAAAGGGACATTTTACTGATGCACACATGCTTATTGACACTTACAGCAGCTGTATTTAAGTTATAATGCATTATGCCAGGCAAAATAAAACTATAGTTTTTATAATAAATTACAGTAACATCATTCTGGGGAAAACATAGTTGCATGTAAAAGAAATTTTTTTTTTGGGGGGTGTGAGCAATGATGTAAATACTCTTTGCCTAAAAGCAGTGAAGGTTTTAACATTCTAATTTGTTAAAACTGTATAATGTATTTCTATTACATTCAAGATATGTACATATGACCTCACCAAAAAATAAATATACAAGGAGGATGGCTGGCCTATGTTGTGAAATGGGTAGAAGCATAGAAAAAATAAAAATGGCATATAATATACAGGTATTAAATCTGGGTAACTGGTAAAATATTTACTTTTTTAAGACACATTTTTACATTTATGTAATAATACATTTTACATTCATGTAATAAAACATTCCCATGCTAGTTATTAAGAACATTTTTGCTCTTTGGGAGAGTAGATGAAAAAACTGATTTCAACTGTCCTGAGTGAGGCTGATTCAAAATGTGTTTACTTTTGAATAACTTCTGAATCTTTACATAAATGCCTTATGTGGTTTTATATGTGCATCATACTTTAATGAAAATTTTAAAAGTTATGTTTCTGAAATAATATGTTTCTCAGAATACTAGTAACAATTTATGATTTGCTATAAATCTCAAATTGGTTTTTTTCCTATTTTAATATTTTATCATTCTTAAGCATTTATCCATGTTCTAACACTTGGTTGTAACTTTATTTATTTATTTAATTCAGCACCCATTTTGTAAACATTATTTTTTTATTCACTTTTTTCCCCCAGTACAGAGGATGGAAGTAAGTATCACCAATTACACACACACACACACACACACACACACACACACACAAACACACACACACACAAACCAGTGGGGGGGGGGAAATATTCACTGGTAAAATATTCACTTTGTGAATATAATTTTTTTTCTTTGAAATAACACCATACTATGTTATGAATTCTGTCATTGAACTTGAAATCCAAAAGCATAAGGCACATTTATTGCTAGGATTATTGGTATGCAGCACAACACATGGCTTAACACATTTTTTTAAATAATTTTCTCCAGTTAAATTATTTGAAAAAATGATGTGGTTCATAATCAAGGCACTTAAACCTGTGCCTGGTGTATTCCCAGTAATTTTTAACTGAGTTGAATTGGCAAAATTAATATCAATGTTCAGTGTGTGCAAAGGATATCAATAATATAATACAGGCACTCTGGTTTGAATAATTGTCCAATAATAGTCCATATATTTAAGGTTTATTTTCAAGGGTGTTTTATTTAGTGGAAACTTTGCAAAATAAATCATATTTGGAATTGTTTACTTCATTGTAGAGTATGTACTTGAGAGGAATTGTTGACATATGGTTATTCTGTTTGCCATTGGCTTCTGCCATAATGTGCTCATGCACCTCAAACATAAAGAAATAACACCAAGGATTTATCAACAATAATCTTCAGAACTTTGATTTAAAAATAAGATTTTTTATTTGTTAATTGATTATCACAAGTATATTTCATAGCTAAAAAAAATACACAAACAAAAAAATACTGAGAAATTGGGTGGCCAAAGTCATGAGCACATATCTTATATGTCTTTGCAACTCATTCATCAAAAGATGTTAATTTAAAGTAGTAGCTTTTTGTATTTACTATACATGGTAATTTAGTTCATATCTTTCAAAGACACACATGCCTGGGTTTCTCTCCAGGGATATGGATTACATTGTTTTAATGCAATATTTATTTATTTTTATTTTTGGAAATTAAGGAGCCCTTCAGGTGATTGTACAGTTTAGCCAGAACTAGGAACCATTGGTTCATAGTTGAAAACACATTAGCTCTGTGTGGTTTCCTTGTGTGTTGTGTGGAGTTGTCCACTTCAGCCTTTCATGTGGTGGTATATAGAGAATAGATTTGCCATGTTGAAAAAAAAATCAAAGAATTTTTTTTTTTATATCTCCAGGTGTTTAGTCAAACTCCTTGTGGAGGAAATATTTTTTCAGTATACCTATCTTGTTCTCTTGCTTTTATATTAAGAAACTCTTTTATAAAAATAATATCTAAGGTTATTCTAGGTTAAAAATCATAAGTAGACTATGAACACCAAAAAAAGAGAATAAACTAAGTTGAAGATACATTGTGTGTTATGCACATTTTTACTATTATCTCATGATGAAAAATAAAAATGAATCATTTAGCTTTATTTTCAAAACATAGTCCAAATTGATTTACCCAAATTATTCCCTATTAAACACACACACACAAACTTGAATGTTCTTAAAAGTGTTTGAATAGGAATATACATATCACAAGTGTATATCAGATATACACTTGTGATATGACAGCCATTTGCCACATGTGCTAATGAGTTCTAGGAATGTGGTTGATCTTCATTGAGAAGTATTAGAAGTAGAAAGAAGTGTGAGATTTGAAAAATTAATAAAAAATACATGTAGTTAACTAACAATTTTCATTGTTTCTATATTGGAATGATAAAATTATGGATATTTGGGTTAAACATACTTTAAAAAATTACTTAGAAATTATAAGCATGATTTTATTATATAATGTAATGTTTAATTATTTTATAACTTAAATTATTATAAATTACCAATTATGTGTAATAACCTATATGTTATAAGATTTTATAGGAATTTATTTATACATTCTTATAATTATTTATTTTATTTGTTTTCCTTACAAACTCTAAAAATTCAGTTACATATATACTTATCATTTTATTTCTTCCAACTATGATGCTGTAGAAGAATGTCTACTTTTTCTAAAATCTAATTGCTTCAAAATTTCTGAACATGAGCTGGGTGTGTTGTTGCATACCTGTAATGCTGGTGAATCAGGATACTAAAGAAAGTTAAAGTTAATCATAAGCTTAGGGACAACCTCAAAGACTTAGTGAGATTCTGGCAAAAAAAATTGAAAAGAACTGGAGATGTTCCTCAGTAATGCATCCCTGGGGTCTATCTCTGGAACAAAACAAACAAAAAGCCTTATTTAGCCAGAGTATGAAGGTTATGAAATCCAAAAATGTAAAGTAATTCTCACTCTATTATTTGCATTTGTGAATCTGTCATTGGTTTTACTGTCATTGATAATTGATTTAAAATTATATTCAACATTAAATACTTATGTCCCCTTTTATGGCCAGGTATTCTTGCACATAGAAAGCTCTGTCTGAGAAGGAATATAATTAATGTTTTGTTATTTTGGGGTCCTACAGCCTGAATTGAAATTACTCACCTTACACTCTCAGGCACAGGGGTCTAAGCGTGGTATTTTTCTATTCAGGTACAAAATTATAAAAATAAAAATGATTGAGGTGATAATTATTGAATCAGAGGAAAAACCAAAGAAAAGAGGCAAGGCTTCAAAATCTGGGAAACAATTCATCTCTGTCTCAGGCAAATCTCTTGATCCATCTCCAGGTTTTTGGATGCCTGGGTGGCTCTGTAATGGGCCCTTTCCTTCTGACTTTCAGGGTCTACAATATTTAAAAATAAGAAGACTTCAGGGCTGGGCATTATAAAATAAAAACAAAAGGGGTTAATAAAAGTATTCATAACTAATTGTGAGAACTTACACTTTCCTGAGGTCACCATTGTAATCTTTTCACCCTAAATTTGATAGAGCTCAATATACTGCCACATCTGTCCCTAAGAATGGGGTTGACAGTCAGGATTCTACTTTTTGTCCTCTGAATGGTGACCTCTGTCTGGCCTGAAACCAGCTCTGTACTTTCTTACCTACACCCCTTCAGAGTGGTTATTAAATACAAGGACATGAGAATTTTGACTCATAAATAATTCATATTTGAGAGGAGTTGTGGTCCAAGGAGTTTTCAGTTTCTCTTTCCTTATCAGGGGGCACCCACTTTTTAAGTGCATATTCCAATGTAGGCAAGCATGATTTTCCTAAATGCCATATTTTCTCTGCTATATATTATGAAGTATTGTTCCCGGGAATATTTCAAATTACACGGAGTTTTAATTCATTTTTTTCTCTTAGTTTTGTGTGTAATTTTAAAAAGTGAGTGTGTGTGTGTGCATTTGTGTGGTTGTACTTTTACATGAGAGGAAAATGTTGTTATAACATGAAACTCTTTAAAAATTATTTGTACCTAATGTCAGCTGTGAAGATTCAAGTTCATAATCTCAGCATTTTAATAGGCTGATGTGAGAGAATTAATATATTGAGAATAAAAAATATAAAGGGGTGGTGAATGATGCTCAGTGTGTAGGCACTGCTGAGTTTAATCCTTGATATTAAAATAAAAAGAATCTTTGAACTTTTGTTTATTTGTCTTTCATAAGCATAGACAGCAAGTTTAGGTCCCCATTAAGAAAGTTTAGAGTGTGATGTCTCTTCAGTATCTGCCATGTCTTTGAGTGGCTATGGGGTAAAAATTACATGAAGCTCACCCAAGGTGTCCAAAGGTTCCATATTTGTTGAATTACCTAGAGAATGCTAACCTGTGTGTAATCCTCTCTTCCTACAGAGCAGCTTGTGGTCAGAGAATGGAACACCTTGTTGGACTAGCTGGATACTCTAGATACTCTAGAGATTACAGGAATATCCTTTATAGGTTTCATCTAAATAATTCATATATTGGAATATTAATATTATTTTCCCCAAAAGTTGGGTTCAGCTCCCCCGAAACACATTACTGTTCAGATCTATTGATTCTGTAACTGAAAAGAAAGGGAAATATGATTTTGGTCCTCCTTTTTCTTACTGATGTAGGGAAGATTGAGTATAAGGGGCCAGAATTTGAAATGAGAATAATCTGTAGCAAGGATTTAGAAAAAAAAAAAAAAAACAAAAAACCTAGTGTGTTTGTGCAGACGTCTTCAAGGAAAAACTCAGTATATGCTAATTGGAAGACATAATGTAATGCCTCAAGTTTGGGGTGGTAACTAAATATTTAAATAAATAGGATGGTGGGTTTAGCATGTCTCACTTAGTCTAATATTTTATTTCCTATAAAATGCAATTCATCACTAATATTTGAAAGATTAAGAAAAGTTGCCAAAGAGAAAAGATAGAGACAAATTTCAAATAAAATTGTATTCAAACTAAGATAATTTTTTGAGCCTGAAAAAGAACATCATTGAAGGTTAAGTGAGATCTTAGTTATATCTGTGGCTATAATTTTTATTGCTGTGGAGCTATTTCTAGAATGTCAGACTGGAAAAAAATTCAGAGATAGGTAATAAGCATCTTTTGTTTTTCTAAATCTATTTTGCAATACTTCAAATTTATCAAATATAAGATATGGATGCATCCAAAATCTTAGGCTGTCAAGGATTTCTTTTTAGAAGAAATAGCAAATAAATAAGGTGAAATGAAAATGGACCAAAGGAAGTTAGAGCATTCATATCTTTCTGGGCATATTGTGACATGCCAGTAATCACAACAACCTGGAGGTTGAGGAAGAAAGATCAAAGCTGAAGCTTAGTGTAGCAACTTAGTGAGAGACTGTCTCAAAAATAAATAAATAAATAAATAAATAAAAGGTCTAGAATATATCTTAGTTGTAGAATACCCCTGTACCAAAAAAAAAAAAAAATCAAAATTCCAAATGAAGTATCCTTTTCCCTGAAGCCAATGAATACTTAGGAGTTTTAATAAAATTGTGTGTATGTTGGTTTGGGCTGTCATCAGATGGTTTAGTATTCTTAGAGTTTCATATAAAGGAAATTACCTAAAGAATACCAACCTGTTTTTTTAACAAATATTTTGTTCTTATCCCTGAATGTAAAAGTGTTCAATTAAATATTATTTTATGTAAAACAATGGGAATATTCAGAATGAGTATCTGAATCAGCATATTTAAAATAGTGAGGATCTTCTAAATCTTATTGGGAAAGGGGCTCTTCTATGGCAGAACATAAAAATTGGAGATAATATCTTCAACCACTTATTTCCTCAAATGGCCTATATAGTGTCCCATTTTCCTCTGACATTTTGTTTTTAGATTCTATGCAAGATTTCAATTGTCAACTTCCAGATTTATATAATTTATAACAAACTGGTATACATAAGTGTTCTTTTTTTTATCAGAATAAGTAACTTGAGTGAGTAAATGTAGAGACCCCTAATTTATAGGAAATTAATTATAAATATGAATATTGTTCTATTCTAGGGCTTGAAACTGGAGCCTAAGTTAGTAAAATTTGATAGTAGCGAACACCAAACTTATGGGATCTGTACTAGATGGTATCAGAACTGAATTATTGTACTACTAGTTGTTAAAATATTGGTTGTTGTGCAAGTTTGCACATTTGGTATCAAAAGTGGTTGCAGAGTCAGAAAAGGTGGCACAAACCTGTAATTATAGTGATGTGGAAAAATGAGGTAGGATAAAAGTAAATATGATTCAAGACTCAGTAATTCAGAGACCCTAAGCAACATTGTAAGCCCATTTATCACAATAAAAAAAAATCAAAGCTTCTTGAAATGCATTTCAGGGGTAGAGTGCCCCTGGATTAAATCTCTCTAAAAAAAAAATAATGCTGAATCAGAAGAAAGACATCACAGATCAGAATGTTATACTAATTTCATGTATGTGTTTGTTCACTACTGATAACTGAGACCCTGGTAAAAGGAGTATTTCCAAGCTGTCAGAGAGGCATTTAGGGTGCAAGAGCCTTTCAGAATTTTTTTCTTAACTGCTTAGTATTCTCTCAATTTCTACTTTGAAATGAGCCAAGTGAGGTTACAGTTTCACAGTGAGAGTGGTTTTACAAATCTGGGAATGTTACACCTGATATGTCAGCTTCTTTATGAACTGAGAGATTAATAGTCTATTCACTTAATTTGCTTTTTTAATTTTTATTTTTTGTTATAACTTTGTGCCATGTGATTCAAGTTGACCCAAGTACCTAAGTGTTTTGTAATAGTTTGATAGTTAAAAATTTTATTCTTTTGTTTTAGAAGTGAGTTGTGATGTTGTAAAAGTAATTTTTAAAATACAGTATAGATTTATGGTATATTTAAATAATGAGAAGATAGACAACTTTGGAGATAAACATTCAAATAATTATGTGGACTGTTGAAAGTTTTGGTGTGTCTTTAGTGATCTCTTATGTCTTCTACACACTAAGGTAACCACCATCATTTGAGTATTGTTATTACTTATAATTTTGTTATGCATATCTCAAGTATCATTGCTTTGTTTGGTTGTGCTTCTTTTGAATATTCAATAACTAATTGCAACTATTATTTATCCTTTGGAATTATGTTGGATTTTTTCCCAATTTTTTGGTTCAGTGTTTTGCTTCACATGTGCTGCTCCCTGGGTTTCATTATAAAAAAAAAAATTATCCACCAATTTTACTGCTTAAAATGAATTATTGGGGCTGGGGATATAGCTTACTTGGTAGAGTGCTTGCCTTTCATGCAAAAACCCTTGGGTTCAGTCCCAGGCACCACAAAAAAAATGTATCTTATTGAATGGTTGACATCACTACCATATGTGAAAGCCACCTCTTTTAACTCTCATTAAAATTTGTATGAAATTAAATACTATGTCATTAATCATATGGTTTATGTGTTATGTATTTCTTCATTTTTATTTCAGGAACCATTGACATTAAGGGATGTGGTCATTGAATTTTCGGAAGAGGAATGGAAATTCCTGGACCCTTCTCAGCAAACTTTATATGGAGATGTGATGTTAGAGATCTGTAAAAACCTACTCTTTATTGGTGAGCCTAAATTTCATTCAGAATTTTTAATTAAAAACCAATATTTATTTTTTAACTTTATAGAGTATGTTATGGTAGCTTCTATTCTGCATTAAAAAGTTTGTTTCTTGTTTTTAGTACAAAGATTGGGCATTTGTTTATGTAGAAAAGAAAATGCTAAAGATTTTTTTCTTTTTAGGTGTAACTTATCTTTTCTAAGTAGTGATTACAATGTAGAGAATGAAAATGGTTTCAAAGTATTTTAGTGTTTTTGTCTAGAAAAAAAATGTTTGAGAAAATAATTTTTTAGACTTTTATAGGATATTTTCTCTTTCTTTTTTTCCTAATGAGGGTAACATTAAAAAGACTTCTTTAGTTACCAAGAAAATAACAAAATGTGACATATTCCATCAAAAAAATTATTGATGTCTCTATGTAATCTTAGGTCACCACTTGGTCTCCAATGAAATAACCTTGGGATTTGAAGAGAAAAGTGACAGTAGACATATCAAACTGGGTAGAAATTAATGAAGCAAAAAATACAGATAAGAGGTCCAAAATTAAAGAGGAATTCACATTTAAAAATGTTAATTGATAATCTAAAATCTGACAGAAAATATTTTTTCAAGCCTAGGTTTGTTTCAGTTGCAATCATTAAAGAGCATTTCATACTCTCTGTTTACCATGCATATCAATTATTTAAGCTCCTTCTTGTTCTTCAGTGATCTCCCTACATTTCAATTAACAAAATATTGTAGGAAAAACAAAGAAGAGGGGCTGGGGATGTGGCTCAAGTGGTAGCTTGGTTTCCTGGCAGGCATGCAGCCTGGGTTCGATCCTCAGCACCACATACAAACAAAGATGTTGTGTCCACCGAAAAAAAATAAATATTAAAATTCTCTCTCTCTCTCTCTCTCTCTCTCTCTCTCTCTCTCTCTCCCCCTCCCTCCCTCCCTCCCTCCCTCCCCCCCACTCTCTCTCTCTCTCTCTCTCTTTTAAAAAAAAGAAAATCAAAAGAAGACACAGATAAGTGACAGGAAATGTGGCATAGTGACAGAGAGGCCAAACTGCCAAGCTTTATTTATATGAACAGGTTAATTTAGGTCATTGGCATCACTAGTACATACTGTTCACTTTATTACTAGGCAGATTACAAACTTAGCAACATTATGCAGCTTATTTATCCGTTATATACTAAGTTGCAATGTGCAGTGTTAGGAGTTTTGTGTAGCTCTCAAGAAAGTCCATTGTATAAACTTACTGTTTTATGAACAGGTTTAGACTCAGTGAACCATTGTGCTTGTCTAAAAAGAGAGTTTCTTTATTCCAAGGAGTTGTGTGCCAGAGATTATGTTTCAGGCTGATAATACTCTAGTGCAGAGCCTTTTCAAGCAGAGCACTGCCATAGCAGCTTTACATTGTACATGTATTTAATTACTTGACTAGTTCCTAGGGAAAATTGCAGGGCATTCTAAGGCAGGGAAACAAAGTCTTGTCACCCCTACAAATTATTCCACAATGACTGTGAGGATATGCATAACCTGACATTTATTTGCATTTGGAGGCTCCCTAGAAAATCTGCTCATTTCCAAATATCTCTAGGCAAACCATTGTAAGATATTAATATTACAGGAGAGTTTCTTTAATATAATTTAAATATTTATTCATTCAAATTTTTCTCATCAGAACTTTATATGAATGCTTATATTGAGTATTCTGTAAAGTTTTTCTGCCATGTAATGAATAGCAGTATTTCACAATACCTGCCCCTAGTGGTTCTGTAAGTATAGCTGATCAATGTGGTTTAAAGAATTTTCAGGGCTGGGGCTGTAGTTTAGTGGCAGAGGGCTTGCCTCACACATGTGAGGCATTGTGTTTTATCTTTAGGACTACATAAAAATAAATGGATGAAATAAATGCATTCTATCCATCTATAGCTACAAAAATTAAAAGAAAGATTTCTACTGTAATACAATTATTCATAATATTGTAGGTAACATTTCTCTAATTCTTGTGTCTTTTTTTGACTTTCACTCTTTAGAGAGCTTCAGTGTTGTTCATTATGTTTTCTCACATTAGAGATACTGTTTTTGTTTTTATATCTATATGTAATAATTGAATAGAAAGTATCATGACTTGTCACTTTAGGACAACATTAGGTAAAATTAAACTGCATGTGACCCATATGCCAATTTTCAATCAAGTTTTCTATGCTTTTACTTACAAGTACAAATATTACCCCTGTTTTATATATGATTGTATATTGCCTTGATTATTTACTCTGCTTTTGTGCTTACTCATGTAATGTATCTAACGTTTGCTATATATATATATATATATATATATATATATATACACATACACACACACACACACACATACATACATACACATACATACATACATACATACATACACATACATACATACACACATACACACATACACACACAGCAGATTGAACACAGAGGTTCTTGTAATATTGAGCTACATCATCACCCCCTTTTGACTTTTAGTTTGAAATAGACTCTTGCTAAGTGGCAACAGCTGGAATTGTATTTCCATGTTTCAGCCTCCAAGTAACTAGAATTAATGGCATATTCATCATCTCTACATATATAAATCTGTTCTTTTGTCTAGGAGTAAGACATTAGCTTTTTAAATGTACCATAAAGATGTTTACAATTCTTTTATCTTTTATATATTTGTCAAATATGTAATTGTGGTCAAAACTGTATATCTTTGCTGAACGTATTATCTTATATATTTTAAATTTACTGGTCAGTTCTGTTCATTCAAATATTTTGTAACATTTTTTTTTCTAGAAAATTTGTATCACATTTTTTCTTCAAACAAGTTCTCCTTTTCCTTACTTTTTCATCCCTAATGCCATTCCTTTTGGTCTTTATATTTGGCTACAGTAGATATCTCTCAGAAGTAGAATTACCTGTTTTTTCTTTTGGGGGAGGGTGAATTACTATTTTCACTTAACATACTCTCCTGAATGTTGATCATTGTAGATATTATATAGTTTATTATCTTTGAAAATATTTCTAATATTTTCATTCCAAATTACCTTCATGTAGTCATTTGAAATGATATTTGATTTGCTTGCCACATTGGTCTATTTTGAATGTTGTTTAATGAGAATAGGTCTGTAAATATATTTTGATTTGACCATCAAGTTGAGGGCTAATTGATATACTTTCAATTTTATTACCCATGGCTTTCTCATTTAACCTCATTCCATTGAATATTGTAGCTTGTATTATTTTATATCAGGAATTACTATTTAAATGTTTTTAGTATGTGTAGTTATTGATGTACCAAGAATATTCTAAAGAATTGTTCAAGTAACTTATTTTGTTTACACAAAAATAATATTGATTGTTTGGTATTACATAGGCTTCTTAGATTTTTTGGGGTGCTACTGGCACTTTTTTTTTAGAACAGGTGCTTAACCACTGAGCCACATCAACAGCTCTTTTGGGGGAAGGGTACTGGGGATTGACCTCCGGGGCACTTGTTCACTGAGCTACATCTAAAGCCCCATTTTTTTATTTTACATAGAATCATGGTCTCCTTGATTTGCTTAGCACCTTGCTGTTTATGAGGCTGGCTTTGAACTCACAATCCTGCTGTTTCAGTCTCCCAAGCTGCTTGAATTACAGGTGTATATTACTGTGCCTAGCTGGCAGCTGTTTATATATTTTATTTTGTGACAGTGCCTAGGTAAGTTGCTTAGGGCCTTGCTTAATTGCTGAATTTGGCTTTAAACTCATATTCATAAATTTTGAATATCACTTTCACTTTTGCTTTCCAACTTATTATTTTATGTTACAAAGAAACTTCAATATTTTAATATATTTAACATTTGTTTTCTATTTTTAACCTGATCTCTTTGGAACAATATTCCATACACTATAAAGAAGATTGTCTCTGTAAACCTAATTAGTTTTTAATGCTTTTTGAAGTTTTTTCATTCCCTGAGTACTAATGCAATGATATATATATATATTTTTTTTATTTACATCAACTGGGGAATGATGTATCCTACTATTACTGTGTACAGCTTTTTATGCTGTTGAATTTTTTTCTGTGATTACTTTCTATATATAAAAAATATGATTGGAGTTACAAATATTTCAACTATGATTATATTCCAGTGATTAGTCATATTTATCTTTATATGATATTGTACTTTGTCTCTCATTTATATAATTATTATCACCTTTGCAATTTTGAATGTAATATTTGTTATATCTTTTTGTTTTTAGACTTTTGTGACCTTATATCTTAAGAAAACATTATGTAGATTTGCATCTGACATAGTTAATATATTTTTAGGTTTAATCTTGTTAATCACATTGTTTTCTGATTAGTTTTTTACAAATTAGTTTATTTCTACTTAAATTCCTGATGAGAAAGAACTTATTTCTGTAGATTTCAAATTTTGTTGATTTTTTTAATAAATTTTTATACTATAAAAAACTGCCTTAATTTCTATTTCATAGATTTTATGGTGATTATTTTATTTTATTACCTTCAATGTTTATTTTATCATTACTTTGGAATTATATAAAAGTACATAGGATCTCACTGAGGTGCTTAGTGCCTCACCATTGCTCAGTCTGTCTTTGAACTTATGGTGCTCCTGCATCAGTCTCCCCAGATACTGGGATTACAGTCATGTACCACATCTTCCAGCAGTACCTGTGTATTTTAATTAATTCTAGCCTTTGATATATTTTCTTCCTCAAATTTCTAATTTATGAGACTGTGTGTGTGTGTGGTGCTGGGGATTAAGCCCATCCTTTTGCATGTGAGGCAAGAATTCAAACATGTGAGCTGTGTCCCCAGCCTGAGACATTGTTTTTAAAAGAATATTTTTAGTATATAATTTCTAATTTTTCTGTTGCTATTTTTTCCTAATTTTTTTTCAATTTTCTACATTGATATTTAGTTTATTAAATACATTTCAGGTGGTTTTCTGGCATTACTTAGATAACTAACAACATCAATTTTTGAACTCTCAATTACTAGTATTACATTGTTTGCTTGAGTTGGTTATACTTTTTATTGTGTGAGCTATTATTTTCATTGGGATATTTTTATTCAAAATCTGTTCAATTAGATCATTATAGTCATTTTGAAAAATATTTGGAAGTTACAAAGTAAATAAAAAAGGTGATGTGCAATGGTATATAAATTTAATTCCATATAACTGGAAAGCTGAGACAGTGGAATGCCAGTTTAAAATAAATTTCAGCATCTTTTTCATAAACTGTCTTTAAGAATAAGTATAGATATAGATATAGAAATATAGAAATGCCTGTGGATCTAGTTTGGTGATAGAATACCCCTGTGTTCTCTTATGAAATAATCCCCCCAAAGATAAAAATATAAATAAACAAATAAGAGATATTCATTTCCTGAAACATTTGAGTCATTGGTGGATTCTGAATATGTTGAAGTGAAGGGCTATGATTTGACATTGTTGTAGTAATATTAGTCAGTTTGCATTTTGTCCTCATCTGTGGTGCTATAATTTCTTAAGATAATTTTCAAAATTCTCAAAGCTTTTGTCATCATGTTGTAGTAAATTCTATGTATTTCTTTAGTAATAATCACCTTGAATCATACTGTTCTGTGGCTATCCCCCCCCCCACTTTGATAAAGTTTTATACAATTGCAGAGTTATTCACCATAGTAAGTGAAATAACTTCCTATTTTTTTTTTTTAGGTATGTCTTCTAATCAAAACCAAGAATTTTCAGGAGAGCAAGAAATACAATATTTTTTGCAAAGGTATGGTAAGCAGGACAGTTAATACTTGGTTTTAAACAAGAAATTGAAAGAGGGAAGTTCAGAATTTGTCTTAATGAATGGAAAAAAAAAACATGAAAATTATTTATTCAAAAAATTACAAGTTCATCAGGTTATATTATTACAAAAATCTCAGAAGACTGACTGCTCATCTAGTGCCATTCAGTTTTTCTTTCATTAAAACTTTAAATTACACTATTGTAATTGTAAAAGTTTTACTACTCAGTATTTTTTGTAAAACCACTTGCAATACATAATATTTTAAATTGCAAAAACATGTATCAAATTACATTTACACAATGTTTACAGGGCATTATGAAGCTGTATCTTAAAAATACCTTTAGGATAATAAAGACTCAACCAGTTTGCTCAGCTTTAGAAATAGGATTAGAATAGAAATAGGCATTTTAATGAAATAAAAAAACTCAAAAAGTTATAAAATGCTTATAGTCAGTTATGTTTTTAAAACTTTTAATAATCTCTACATAAGTGCAGGTTAGAGAAAAGTGTACATATCATTAATTTAAAGTTGCAGCATTCTAATCTGTCTTTTTTATAAAGTAATAAAAAGATATTTTCTACACAGTATAGACAAATTGTCTAATTTAAACACATGCATACTATTTCTACTTAAAAGAAATACATGCAGATTAAGGAAATGCTGAAACAAGCCTTAGTAAGACATTTCTGTTGAAAAGAACAATTCAGTAATTAAATGTACTTACAGTAAAAGTTTGGTAGGTATTGCTTTTAAATGCAATAATAATTAGGCAAAAAAAAAAGAAGAGAAGCAGTTGAATCTTTCTAAAACACATCAAATAATCATACAGCTCATCTGTCATGTATGACAATCCAAACACAGGAAAGTCCCAGGAACTTTTAGCACAGTCTCCCAGAAAGCCCACAGCCCAAATGTCTTGCAGGAATTACGCCCCAAAAGCAGACATGAGGGTCTTGTGAGAATTGTGAAAGGCTTCTGACACTTTTCTGGGATCTTGCTAAGAGGTATAAAGAAGCCTGAGATAGAAGTAGTAGGGATGGTGTGGGGCAAATGAAGAACAATGAAGGGCTTAAGCTAATAATTGTATAACCCTTTGAGAAAAGTAAAGCAGCCAATGTGGTGATTTAAGACAACCTTTGAATGAGGAATGGCTTACCATTAAATTTCTCCTCTGTAAGGAGAAAAAAAAAAAAGATCTATAATGTCTTTGTCATTTTATGATTCTGTTTACCATTGCAGAAGCCCGCTTTTGTAGAACCTTCTCCCTGAAACTTGATAGTTTGAGTCAAAGGTGCTTGTAAATATTTATTTATACTTTTACTTCAAACTGAAGCAGTCTTTGTGTAGTTACCAATGTATTTATGGCTCATAAGTTAGCATAATTACTCCATTTCATGGGACATCAAGCATCTTACCTGAGTAATTTTTTTTGGAAGGTGATGAGCCCTCTGGAAAAAAAAATGAATATGTGAAATAATTAGTAAAGGAATATAAGACCAGGCAAGAACTTATGTTAAAAGCGGTAAAACATCTTATAGATTCTCTAGACCACATAAGTTCTGCTAGATAATTTTTCCAGTTCTTTATTTAAGGGAGTGTGCATCAAAGTAGGAATAACATTTCAACAGGAAGAGTCTTTCTTGGGACAGGTTGATTGGCATTCTGACATGTCTTACCCATCTCTGTGATGCTAAGTGGCTATAGGGCTCCAATGGATGATACCATCTCCAGTGCCATGCTTAATTTAGACAAAACTAGGTAGAATATAACATGTACTGGATAGTCTCAAACCAGCTGGATTTCAACTGTGGGTTCCCAGATACCAGACTTTTTTCCCTAAAGGCTTCCATGCCTTTTTTTTAAATTTCATGCACAGTTTATAGATATCTTTCAGCAGCTCCATCTGACATGCACTGCTTCATATCAACAGGGATTTTGACCGGACTCCAAATGAATATCCCAAAAGATCTATGCATTTTTGTGGTTTTGGGTGGAATGAGAAAAACTTTCCAAGTGTGAGAAACAGAGACTTCCTGGATCCTATACATGTCCCTAATGAACTAAATCCTGTTGCCATTTGATTTTTCTGAGGCCCTAGGACTACTTATCTGTGCATCTCAAGGAATATGTTTTCAACAAATCAAAAGTATTCTCTAACTTATTTCAGTGAGCTAGTTACATAGAAAGAATTTTAAAAACACCCTCAGTGATAGATATTTTTGCTGGAAAGTTGAGCAGCCCAGCTCAGATGAAGTTTGCTCTTTGGCTTAATGAAGAATGCTATCCACATCAGGGCAATAATATGTCCCAGTGCTTGGAGGATTCCCCACAAATTAAAACTAGACAATAGTGTTTTGGAGGAAAGGTGGAACTGTAGGGATGTGGGGCATTGGCTAAGCTGGAGAGAGACATGAACACATATGGCAGTCACATTTGAGGACCTGTGTGTGCTTTTAAGTATATTTGAACAGCATTTGTAATTATACCATTCCTCTAAAAAATGAAAAATTTGCAATGGAGTCTATTTCATGCTTTAGTTAGTCACTGGAATAATTTAAAATTCACCATTGAGTAAATATACACAAATATTTCTTTAGACAAGATAGAAGAAAAAGAAGGAGAAAAAGAAATTTCTGAGTTTTAGTAGTCTCTCTGACTGTTACTTTACAAAAATGATGAACAGTTTCTCCTTGTGGCAATGCATGGAATTATAATGAATGTGGGAGTATTTGTACTTACCTAATATTGCTTAATTTAAAAGTAGAAAGAATTTTAAAAACACCCTCAGTGATACTCAGAGAGACCTATATTTATGATAAATCTTTTAGGACCTGTAGATAGACTCTACCCTAGGTAATTTGCAGCATAATAGATTTGGTGTAAAACAATGTAAATTCTGTGAAAGTCATTAAAATTTTCTTCTTTTTTTTAAATCCTAGAAATCACCCATGTGATCGTTCAAAAGAGCTTTTCAATGAGAAAAGTGAAAAAGGTTTTAATCCGTACCCAAAAATTATTTATCCAAACTGTTATAATCAAGAGACAAATTACAGCTATAAGGTATGTGAAATCATTTTTAATAAAACTATAAGAATTTCTGAATTCCAGAGAATTAATATTGGTGGGAAGCTCTACAAGTTAAAAAAAAATTGTAAAAGCATTTAAAAATTCCTCAATTCTTTATCAGAGCAGTGATAAATCCTCCATAAGTAAAGAATGTAAAAAATATTTTACTCAAATTCTATGTGTTATTAAAAACAATAGGCTTTACAATGGAGATAAACCTTACAAATTGAAGAAATGTGAAAATGTATTTAAGTGTTGCTCAAACCTCTTTAAACACTATAGTAATCATATTGGAGAGAAAATCTGGAAATGTAAAGAAAGTGTCAAAGCTTTTAATAAAAAATCACACCTTCCTGAACACCAGAAAATTTATACTGGAGAAAAGCCATACAAATGTAAAGAATGTAGCAAAGCTTTTAATAAAAAATCATGCCTTACTCAACACCAGAGAATTCATACTGGAGAAAAGCCATACAAATGTGAAGAATGTGGCAAAGCTTTTAATCAAATATCATGCCTTACTCAACACCAGAGAATTCATACTGGAGAGAAGCCATACAAATGTGAAAAATGTGGCAAAGCTTTTAATCAAAAATCAAAACTTACTCAACACCAGAGAGTTCATACTGGAGAAAAGCCATACAAATGTGAAGAATGTGGCAAAGCTTTTAATAAAAAATCTAACCTTACTCAACACCAGAGAATTCATACTGGAGAAAAGCCATACAAATGTGAAGAATGTGGCAAAGCTTTTAATCAAAAATCATGCCTTACTCAACACCAGAGAATTCATGCTGGAGAAAAGCCATATAAATGTGAAGCATGTGGCAAAGCTTTTAATCAAAAATCATGCCTTACTCAACACCAGAGAATTCATACCGGAGAAAAGCCGTACAATTGTGAAAAATGTGGCAAAGCTTTTAATCAAAAATCAAAACTTACTCAACACCAGAGAATTCATACTGGAGAAAAGCCATACAAATGTAAAGAATGTGAAAAAGCTTTTAATCGAAAATCACACCTGACTGAACACCAGAGAGTTCATACTGGAGAAAAGCCATACAAATGTAAAAAAATGTGGCAAAGCTTTTAATCAAAAGTCAGAACTTACTCGACACCAGATAGTTCATACTGGAGAAAGGCCATACAAATGTGAAAAAAAAGTGACAAAGCTTTTAATCAAAAATCACACCTTACACGACACCGGAGGCTTCAGAGTGGAAAAATGCCATACAAATGTAAAGAATGTGGCAAAGCTTTTAATCAAAAATCATGCCTTACTCAACACAAGAGAATTGATACTAGGGAGAAACCATACAAATATCTATAATGTAGCAAAGCTTCTAATTGAAGGTCACTTCTTAGTCAACACCAGAGACTTCTTATGGGAAAAAAGCCATACATATTTGAGATTGTGGCAAAGATTAATCAAATATAACTTATTTGACACCAGAGAATTAATATTAGGAAAAAGCCATACAAGTTTAAAGAATGTGGCAAAGCTCTTTATCAAAGACCACACATTTCTCACACCAGAGAATTCATACTGGGGAGAAAACATACAAATGCAAAGAATGTGGCAAAGCTATTCTATTAGGAAAAGTATTGTTGTTCACCAAATATCTATACTGGATAAGAACCATGTAAATGTTAAGAATGTGGCAAATTTTAAGTATGCTTCAAGTGTTAACAAGAAACAGGTCATTCATACTTGCAACAATTCTCACAAATCCATAGACTGTAAAAGTCATTTCCTGTAAGATCAAACCTCATTGGTCACCAGAAACTTCATACTAGGAAGAACAATTACAATTGCCCAGAGATAGCTCTGCAGCACTGACTCCATAAAATTCCAACCCTTGCCCAACTGGCCATTATTCATTAGCCCATGGAAGTGGACAGGAAGCATGATTGGATGCTCCGGCTTCTTTCCTTCTGTGGACCTCTTTAGGTTCAATTGTCATTTCCTCAGTTTCTCTGTATTGATTGAATTCAAATCATCTTTTTTTTTTCCAAAAGCAATATTTGGACTTAAAGGCCTATTTGTACAAAACCAACACATTAATAAAATTATCTTATGCCTGAAGTCTATGATCACATCAATAGTTTTCCCATAATCTCAGCTGGACAGAATAGTCCTATGTCAATGTCTTATTTATTTATTTTATTTTATCTTGGGTGTATACCGAGGATTAAATTCAGGTGCACTCATCCACTGAGCCACATCCCAGCCCTATTTTGTATTTATTTAGAGACACAATTTCACTGAGTTGCTAGGGTATCACTTTTACTACTAAAACTGGATTTGAACTTGTGGTTCTCCTGCCTCAGCCTCCTGCACTACTTGGATGCAAGGCATGCATCCCTGAACCCAGAAATCAATGTCTTTTGCTTTGTAGTTAATTAAAAAATTTTACTCAGGATTTCATGTCCATAAAAAGCATTCAAAAGATGGTTTTGTCACACTTCAGGCATCAGATTCTGGCTTTTAAAATGTCCTGCATGATACATCTTAGCTTTCTACATCAAATGCAGAGTTCAAAAGTTTGAAACCAGGTGGCTGAGAAACAAAGATATAGAACAGCAAAATGCAACACATGTGGTTAAATCCACACATGTAGTGGGTAGAAATGCTCACACTAAATAGACATCAAGAGGCCTGTACATGACCCCTGAGGTACCTGAGCCTCCATTCAGACTTTGAGCCCCTGAGCCTTCAGAGGGTCTGCACAAATGAGAAAGAAGCATACTACCTTTTCCCACCCCTAAACATACTATAGCATTTACTAGACAGACCAGAGGAAGCACTGTGTGTCTTTGTACCAAAGTGTGGTTCTACTTGCATATATATGACATCTGTTTTAGAGAACACTGGGACAGTACCTGAGGAAACATAGTTGCTTTTTTTCTATTAATAGAAAACCACAGCCCTGCACATTTTTGAAACAATTTTGTTACAGTTGAAAAAAAATAAGAGTGGTTAAAAAATGGTGTCAATGAAAAGCATTTGAACTGATGAGTCCATCCTTCCAGTAGCAATTACAAGGATACAGTTGTGTCACCCAGAAAAAGGCAGGTATGTCCCAAGCCACACTGTGAAAGCTCAGAAAGTTACATCTCTCCCTGGACCCATCCTCAGCTCTTCAAGTTGCTTTTCCATGTGAATGATGTTTTTAACAGTTAATAAAGTATGAGGAAATCTTTTCTACTGCAGTACTTCAGGTTCTTTCAGGATTCTGGAAGACTCAAACTTCAGCTGGGCACACTGGTACACACTTTTCATCCAAGCAGCAGGGGAGTTCAAGGAAGGAGAATCACAGTTTCAAAACCAGCCTCAGGATTTCACATGAATCTAAGCAACTTAGGAAGATCCTAACTCTAAATAAAAAGATTTGGGGATGTGTCTTAGTGGTAGAGAGCACTTTGGTTTGATCCCTAGTTAAAAAAAAAAAAAAAAGACAGAGACGCTCAGGTTTTGTGGTCATCAGACTCAGTTTATTCTGTACATAAGTCTGAATTGCATTATTTAAAAACTTAAAAAAATTATACTAGCTATAGTTACTTAGTGATCACCATAGTGCTATAAAGCACAGATACCTCCACTAACTTTTACTGTCACAGAAATACCTCCATAATAATCCCACAATATTAAGATGATGCCTCTGTTGATGGAGGGATTCATTTGGTAGCCTCTGTTCAATTACTCTCTCACAACAGGTGTGCACTTAACCCCTGAAAGTTTCAGTAATTCAGACTCAAAAATCATGCCTTACTCAACACCAGAGAATTCATACTGGATAAAACCCATACAAATGTAAAAAAGGTGGCAAAGCTTTTAAGAAAAGATTATGCCTTATTCAACACCAGAGAAATCATACTGGCAGTGGTTACACCCAGTGGACATTGGGCATGCTAGAGGCAGTTTTATTTTCAAGTAGGGAATAGGATTACTAAACATCATCATGATGGGCAAGGCTCTTACCAAAAACAAGCCTTTGGTCTCTAAGTTTTACCATGCTGAGGCTCAGGGTAGATCATACATGCTGAAAAAAAAAACTGGTATTTTTCTAATTTATTTTTTCTCCCAGTGCTTTAAGCACAATGATTGTCTCCCAGTAGTGAGGAAGGGAGGAAAGAAACAAGAGATGGAGACACACAGCATATTATCAGAAGAAACCTAAAGCCTTCAGGCAGGAGAATTATTAATTTGGGTCTGATTGTGGTGCTACTAACTCTATGTCAAAGAGTTCTACCAATCTTCCCAAACTTACCAGTCTTGGGTCACTTGTCAGTATCAAGCCAGATGCCCCTACTTGAACAATAGGCAAGATTCTTCCTTAGCAGAAACCCCATTGAGTAAGTAGTCTTTCCACCTCTTCTTTTCCAAGAATGAATAGTGAGTCATTGAGGACTTCACCTGCATTCTTTTGCATGTACGCACGCACACACACACACACACACAAATTAATATTCCAGCCATCAGAATCTGCAACCCCATGCTGGAGCTGGTGACCTGGGACATTATCTTGCCATCTCCAAGAAAAACCTTTGACTTCTGATCCTGCACATTCCAGAATTTTCTGTGCAGTGTTTCACTTTCCCCTTCCAAAATGGCATCCGAGAGAAAAAAAGCTCCAGTGAGATTCAAAGCCTTTTCACTGCCATCTTCTCTGTATCTGAGTAGTCTTTCCTTGTCCCATACATCCTGAGTTTGTGCCAGGCAGTTATCACCTGGTGTCAAATTGAGGATAAAAGGACAGAGGAGAGATTGTTGAAAGGCATCAGAATTCTGGCCAAGATTTATGGCTCACTGGAAGACACTCTATTAAAACAAAGAGTCCTGTTGCTCTGCAGTCGCTCACAAGGCTGCATAGGGTCCATTAAGCAAAAAAAAAAAAAATGATCACAAACACCTTTCCTTGCCTGAGGGAGCAGAGAGCAAGCCTCCAGAAGAACCGACAGAGTCATTTTCTTTTTTTTTTTTTCCTGGAAATGCAAAGTACTTGTGTTACCAAGGCCTTTTACAGTTGTGACTCTCTTCTTTGACAATGGGGCTTTGCTTACCATCAAGGGCATAAATTCTTAAACTGTGTATGTGTGTGTGTGGGGGGGTGGGTGTGTGTATTTTGGGGGAAGAGGAAGTTACTGTGGATTTAACTCAAGAGCATTTTACAGCTGTTCTACTATACCTGAAGAAGATCCCTAGATGTGTTTTTGAAATTTCACTGTGAGCCAGGATCTCACTAACTTGTTCAGGCTGACCTTGAACTTACAATCCACCGGCTTCAGTCCCTTGAGTCACTTGATTTATAGGCATGGACCACCTCACCCAGGCATGCATCACTTCACCCAGTCATGACCTTCTGGAGAGAGCTAGTTTTTAGAGATAGTCAGCCATCTTCCCAAGTTGTTCATGTCAAAATTAACTAATATAATTATCATACTACCAATATCCTTCTAATTTTGCTCCCAGCATCCAAAGTCAGTCTTTGTGTGATATAATAATAGCATGTCCAGTTACCAGAATAACAGAGAAGGATCCTGCCCCCTAAAGCTCACTGAAAATATAATAACATAATAACCCTAAATCCACTTATGCTGTATCATCTTTTCTTCCTGTGCAAATAGAAGAAAGTTCTTTTACATGTTCTCCATCACCTCCCACACCCCTGTCTCCTGACCAACCCTGGAGCTTCCCAAATGGCTCTTCACTACTGCTTATAGAAAGCTGTAACTCTCTGTGACAGTGCATGTGTTCATGTGCATCTCCTATATATGATTAAAACAAACCCTAAGGACTCTTATGACAATGGCAAATCTATAAATCTCCTCAAAAGGGCCAGAACAACTGCATCTGTAACCTGTACTACTTAGACTTGGTCATAGGGAGGCACTGAAGACCCTGCTTTCTGTTAGGTCTTCCCCATCTTAGTGCTTGGGAACACAAAAGGCTTCCAGAGGTGGGAGGAAAGGAAGGGCTCTGCACCTGGAATGTGGGAATTGTGCAGGCACTGTTCCTGTTGCATACAGTCTCTTCCAGCATTGTTGTAAACGTGGATTGCAGAAGAGGTACATTAGCAGATAATGTCCACAATAGTCTGGAGTAGAGCTAGGCTTAGATTCAAATTCGAGATATCTTCCCACCTTCTCAGTTACCTTCCTTATAAACATTTTAAAGCATCAAAAAAAAAAGGCCATATGTTCTGGGTGTTCATAAAACAGAGTATACCTTTCAGGAGAAAAAAAAATATTGTCTCTACTTTTCTCTTCCAAATTGGTATTATTAGGGACTATGACCATATCTCTGCCACTATCAGGACTTCAGGCTGTGGGCAAATAGTCAGCCTTTCCTGTATGAGGAGGAGGACCTGCACCATTTTAAATAAATTTCCTGCTGCAGTACTATAGTAGTACTGTCATAAAAGACCCTGGCTTCATATCACTTCCTGGAATCTGCAGTAAAACCTGCCTCAGCATAGGGACACTTCAGGGACTCTGATGGGAGCAACCAAGAGAAGCCCCCAGCCACCTGCAGAGTGCCTCCACTGGCAAAGAAAACAAAACAAAACAAAAACAAAAACAAAAACAAAAAAAACAATGCTCGCCATCTAGTGGTCGTATAGGGCATCTGTGGGGATCTGCACATCATGATCCAGAAACTTTATTTAAGAAAACCATGGTCCATCCAATCATGGTTACAGTGCAGTAACATGGCCTTTAGAGATTTTTTATCTTTTTTAAATATTTTGTTTTTAGTTTGAGGTGGATGTAATTTTTTTTAATTTTATTTTTATGTGTTGCTGAGGATCAAATCGAGGGTCTCATGCATGCTATGAGAACACTGTTCCACTGAGTCACAAATCCAGCCCCCTTTAGAGTTTTTAAACAAGAGATTAGGTATCACTTTAATCTCTGGAAGTGAAGTGAAGGTTAAAATGTTTACAGGGATTGACTCTTAGCTGTGGGTGTTGTGGTTGAAGGTCTTAATGAGGTCATTGCTACAGTATTCCGTGAACATCTCAGCAGTAGAGATCCATGCACCCAGCCCCTTGGATCTCAGGGTCTGTCAGCCAGGGCTGAAACTAGAAAATTTTGGATGCAGGTCATTAAGGTGTAAGTTAGTGAGGTCATAATAACTTTTTTTTTTAAGTGGTGAAAAAAATTGTTCTTGGAGGAAAGACCAAATCAGGGCACAGATTGTAAGCCCCAACCATGCAACTGAATGGATCATAAATATTAAGATTTGCGAGCCACTCTGAGTCTCATATAATAAAGCTGAGCTGCAACCTGAGAACCCACATTTCTATCCAGTTCTCTGGTAAAACTGATGTTTGTCTGGGGCCCAATCTTTGGGACGTTGGATCAACAACAGTATGATTTAGGCTAAACTACTTCTTGCTAAATGATAGGGGACAGATGTGAGTGGTGAGAGCATGAGGTTCAGAGAATAATTCTATAAAGTGGGGGTCACTGTGCTGACCCCCACATGCTTTTCTCTTCATGAAGAAATTAACCTTCTACCCTGCCTGCCTTAAGTGGACGTGGTAGATCACATTTATCAGTAAACTGTTATCTGCAGGAGAAAGTCAGGTATAAAATAAATGTCCATAAGAAGAAGCCATGTTATCCTAAGAAGGGAACTTTTGTGACTCTTTCCACATACCAGATTCTGAAACCCAGAGAGATAAAAATATTTTTCCTAGCTCTAAAATCTACAAGAATTTATGGTTAAGAATCCAATTAGAATCAGTTGCATTGGCCAAGGTGACCTAAAGTTATCATAGTAGTGTGGACTTGACAGTGGGATTCCATCCAGCAGTCAGTTCAAAGTTAAGTAGTAGGCCTGTGTGGGACTCTTTGGAAACTTCTCTGGGATAACCAACAAAAGTGGATTGTATGAAAGGCACACTGTCTTTCTGCCCTCTCAGAGGACCCATTATCTACTATGAGAGTGTCATCTTTCCTTGTTTATCTATTCAATAAATTCATGCCTGTTATTCTGAGTGAAATGTCTGAAATCTTTTTGACTTAGTTATAAGAATTAGAGTTTGAAAGGGGGCCTTCTTACTCTCTCAGTTTATATGAAGTCACCAACCTTGTATCATTAAACATTTACAAAGTTCTCATGATCTACATTAAGCTTGCTCCAGCTACACTTTCAAGATTTACAAAGTTGTATTCTCCAGCTCTTTCAGGAAAAGCCAAAAGATAGAGCTAAGATCAGCTAAGATAAATCTAAATGGTGTGACTGTCTTTTTCCTCACACTGTAGTGGTTAGGACCACCAGGAGATAAGTTTGAGCCCAGTTCCTGTGCAGCAAAGACCTTTGTTTCCCACTTCTGCATCCAAATTACCAATGAGGTTAGAATGGTCATCATCCACAGTATGTGAGGCCAGATATGAGGTGTTTTCACAAGATACATGTGCATTTTCATCACTTTCAAATAAAGATTTGCATGTGAGGTGTTTTATGCTAGAAACTCACCAAAACAAATGGTAAGCCTGTGCACTGGACAACCAGAAGAATTTCATCAGAGGATCAGTTCCATCCTGTATCTCCAGCATAAGGGGCTCTGGTAAATGCTTGGCTCAATAAACCACTCTTAGTTTAGAAATACGCAATAATCTGATCTCCACCTACAAATTCTGTTCAGCCTATTCAAACCACTAGTACATGTAGCCAATCAGAAGTAATCCCTGCTCAAGGGACACTCAAGAAACTGGAATCCATAACATGGCTTTACCTGTTCTACTCACTCAAGAAATGTATCTCAGTTGATATGGTTTTTAGTATGCATTGCAGAACTAGTAAAAAAAAAATAATGTGCCTGAAACTAGAAACAAATTATTGGTTATAAATATATAACAGTAAAACAAACTAACAAAAAACAACACTTTCAGAGTTAGTTTCTCCACTGAGCAACATCCCCAGCCCCATTTTGTGTTCTATTTAGAGACAGAGTTGCTTAATACTTTGTTATTGCTGAGGCTGGCATTGAACTCAGGATGCTCCTTCCTCAGCCTCCAGAGCCACTCGGATTATAGGCATGTGCTACTGCACCTGGCCCCAAATTTGTTTTCTTTTACACGTAAAATATCTGTGGATATTTGTGACTGAGGCACATCTGACTTCAGGAATCAGTGTCTTTTCATCTCTCACTTTCCATTTTATTTTCTGGCCTCCCCTGTAGTCATAGTTGGCAATAAACTTTTCATGCTCACTTTCTATTTTTATTGGTGGCCCTCTGGAAGAGTATGTTCAGACCAGCTCAAACCCACTTTGCAGGTTATGCTATGAATTCCTGGTCTGGGTAACCTGTCTGACTCACCCCACATGGAGCGGAAAGCAGAAGGGGATTCCCAGGAAAAAAAACACAAGCAACTTCTGGAAGAAGAGAAAAGAGATACTGGTGATAAATAACATATCAGACTCCCTTCTGATATCCAGGGAAGCCATTGTCTATACTGTAAAGCTGAGAATCTATGTTAGTTCATGACACTGTCCAAGCACTCAGGGTTCAGAACATCTCCACTTTATAAATGAGGAGACTAGAGCTCACAGGGAGTTTAAAATTCCTATCAAAAGCCATTGGCCTTGAAAGTGGTAGACCTCAATATGAAGACAAATCCAGACTGTTTTGAATCAGTGTTGACCACCCAGCTCAAGGCTACTCTCCATCAAGTACAAGAAGATTATCATTGACATAGAGGAGGAAGAGGGGAGGCAGGAAAGATAAAGATCCCCTGATAGAACTTCACATAGACCCTGTACTGGTAAGTTTGTTCCTGAGTTTGGGAGGTTTCCTGCCTACTAATATCTTCTAGTGGTTGATAAGCATATATATTTCCACATCACCTTCCTAATTTTGGCATTCATATTGTTTTTTTGTTCACTTATTTTTCTTAAGTCAACTTCCCTGGTATACTTACAGAAATGTCCTCAAAACCTTAAGTGTTTGTGGCAGTTTTAAACCAAAATGAGTAATGCTTGCCTCAAATAAAAATTACATTAAAATTCCATGAAAGAATTTAATAAAAGGCTAGCCATCTGTTCACCATTTAATATCATCCCACAACTGAGGTAGGGTCTTCAGAATCAATTTGAATAATTAGAGCTACCAGGTCACAGAAGAACACAAATGACCACTATGCTTCTTCTCCATATGCAGTTTTCCATTCCTGTAATTTCCTCTGCACTCTAAGAGCAAGTCAAAGGAAGTACCAGGTCCTCTAAACCAGGATTCCAGGTTATCCTACCCCAAATGTGGCCAAGTCTCCACACCTTTCCTCAGGCACTAGATCCTGGCCACTGCACCCCCTAGTTTCTGAACACATAATTTTATAGGTGTATAAATTTATTCAGGGGCCTTGGTTTCTTCCAGCACTATTTTGTATGAACACTGTATCGTGTTGTAACTTTCATTTTACCTTTAGTGTGATTATTGCTTTAAGTGCCCTGGGAAGAAGTCACCAGGTTTGCAAGGTGTATCCAGGAAGCCAGGCAGTGCTAGGCCATGCACATCTTTTCCAACTTTTCTTCTGCCTATCTGCTGCACAAATGTCTGACTTAGACCAATTTTCAGGGAAAGACACAGAGGATACCAACCCCAGAATAAAAAAGGGACTTTGAGAGTAAGAACAAACACCAGTCACTGTGAAAAGAAAAAAAGTCAGTCCTCAGGGACCTGGTCTAACTATCTTGCACAAACAGCTAGGACAGAGCTGTATTTGATCAATATTTCCTGATTCCTTGCACAAAGTTTTCTTTTATTCAACTGAGATTATTTCTATCACAAATGACATTGATCTCCTTTCTCTAAGGACAGAGTGTGCAAACTTCTCATTCTAAAATTGTCTAGTCTGTGGAACAGCCATGTAGACATAATGACTTTCTCTCACCTAGGAGATGAACCATGTGACCTCCTAGAAGCTAATGATCCTATAGAAATAGAAATTTAAAAAAAAACTTGGAAAAACAAAAGGATATAGAGAGCCCCACCACACCTTGCCCTCATCCTGAAGACTCTAAGACATTTCATCCTGTGGATGGAGAAGGCTTCATGTGATTGCATAAACCAGAAGGCTGCACATAAAGTACATTTCCTTTGTCTCAGAAAGCAATATGAAGTCGTTGTGGCTTGAATTCTTTTCTCTCACAGTTGGCCACTCAGTTCCCTTCTGCTCAGCCCTGTTTCACAACTGGGTTTCAGTCTGGCTCCTCTCTCAGTGCTGGTAAGGGTCATCCTTGGGAGGTCAATGCATACCACCTGCTCAAAATCTGTACAACTACACCAGAGAGATTCCTGAGTATGGGTGAGAGACACAAAGAGTCTAAGGAGTTGAGATCCCAACAATTTAAGGACAGATATTATCCCCAAAGCCTAGACTTCCAAGAAAGTGTGGTCTTGCGAAAAGGGAAGGGAGAGGAAAGAAATCATTCCCCAATCCAGAATACTACCTCTATACTCACTTCTTGTTTTATTATTTAGCATAAGATGTTTATTATGATTATTTTTAGAATGGCTAAAAACTATAAGAAACCCAATCACCCAATATAGCAATATGGCTGGGTATCTATGGTGCAACTACTCTACAAGCTCTTATGCAGACCTAAGAATGATGGTTTAAAAGTATGGATGGTTTATTTCAGATATTGTTCATATGTAAAAACAAATTGTTAATTGCATGTGTGATGAGATTACTACTGTGCTGGTTGATGCTGAATTTCTTGAGCAAAATGTTTCAACCCATATACAACTATAGTGGTCCTAATGAACTTCTTGCTAGTGCATACAAATATAGAAATATATGACTGAAGTATAATCCCTGTTTCCACTCAGTACCTCAGAGTGGCCTGGGATACCCAACTCTGGCCTGCATGCCCTGTATAGCTGTCCCTAAGAATTTATGCTAGGAAGCTCATCCAGGTACCAAACCTGTCCTGCTTCATAAGAGGTGCCACACCAAGAAGAATGACACAGTATTTTTCAGAGTGCATGTGGTCTTGAGGACAATTTTTTAAAAATTTAAGGCTTGGAATGGACATTCCTATGAGAATGACTGTGTCACTGTTGCTTGGAGGTTGAGCCCTGACCCTCATCTCAGGGGGTTTACAATTCAGGATGACTATTCACAGGTCTTGCTCCTTCTCCAGTATTGTAAGAGAACTCAAGGTCACTAGTACCTGTCAAGTACCATGACCACAGTTCTCTGTGTCTGTTTCTCTGTCTCTCTTCTTGCCCATTTTTTTTTCAGCAGGATCCCACAGGGAGTTCCTTCATCAGCACTATGTAAAGCCATATTTGGCATGCTTCTTGTTAACACTGGGATGAAACTACAAGGGGAGTGTGGGTCATGTCTGCCATTGCCAAGAGTCTGTGCCAGCATTAATCTCAGCTCTTGGACCAATGTGCCCAAAAGGGGTGTGTGCATTAATTAAACCTTGAAAATTCAAGAGGATACTTACCTCAAGTTGTGACTTCCAGAGATACATTGTACACCATAGCTGGGAGCATCTTGGGCACATTGCTACCAGTCTCAGCTTGGCTTAGCTAAGGAACTGGTCTTTGTAGAAATGGCCCATCCCTCTCCTAAACATCTGAGGACCAGGCCTCGTTTGGATTCACTTACACTTAATTGAGGAAGGTGTATTTTTTTGTACCCAATATGTTTCATTTCTTTCTTGCTCCCTATTTGTTTTCCCTCTTCTCACCCTATATTCATTTTTTTTTCCATAATCATGGTCATGACAACAGTGTTAAAGTCATCCATGGACTCATGGTCATGTGTATTAAGCTTCAGAGTCATTCCTTCAAGTGAAATCTTGTTCACACTTCATAAATAAAGCAAAACTGGTTCCCAAAATGCCATAGATACTGCTACCAAGAAGCAAAAGTCAAAAACACTGAGAAGGCAGCACCTCTAGCAATTAGAGAAATGCAAATTAAAACTACACTGAGCTACCATCTCATTCCAATTATAATGTCAATTATCAGGAATATAAGTAAAAGCAAATTTTGGTGAGGATGTGGGAAAAAAAGGAAACACTCAAACATTGTGGTGAGACTGCAAATTTGTGTAACCTCTCTGGAATGCATTGTGGAGATTCAAAAAAAGAAAAATCTAGTATTTAACACCCCCCACTTTGAAACAATTATCACATTCTTCAATATAATATAATATATATATATATATATATATATATATATATATATATTATATATTGTAAGAGAACATATATGTATATCATATGTGTACATATATGACTTGGTATCAGCATAATATAGTGTGACAGAGTCACATCAATGTTTATAGCAAAACAATTCACAAGAGTTGAACTATGGGACAAAGCTAGATGCTCATCAACTGATAAATGGATAGAGAAATTGTTGTATATATAAACAATAAAATATTACTCACCCATAAAGAAGAATGACTCTATTACATATCCCAGTAATTAAATGGATATGGAGACTCTCATTGTGAGTGAAACAAGAAAAAAAAAAAAACATAGGTGGAATGTTTTTGCTGATATGTGGAGGTTAAACCACAATAAATGAGAGAGGAACAGGGGAGAAGTTCAGTAGATTATCCAAAGATACCTTCAAGAAAGGTAGAATAGATAGGAATAGGAAAGACATTAAGAGAGAAGGGAAATTGCATGGAAATGAAAGGAGACCCTCATTGGTATACAAAATTACATACAAGAGGTTGTGAGGGAATGGGAAAATAAACAAGGAGAGAAATGAATTACAGTAGATGGGGTAGAGAGAGAAGTTGGGAGGGGAGGGGAGGGGGGATAGTAGGGGATAGGAAAGGTAGCAGAATACAACAATTACCAATAGGACATTATGTAAAAATGTGGAAGTGTAACCGATGTGACTCTGCAAGCTGCATTTGGGGTAAAATTGGGGGTTCATAACCCACTTCAGTCCAATGTATGAATTGGGTATGTCAAGAGCTTTGTAATGTTGTGAACAACCAATAAAAAAAAATAAAAATAAAAAAATAAAAAAAAGGAAAGACATTAGAATGAATAATTAGAATAATTATGAATTATTGTTTTAACTGGACAAAATATCATTATTTTTCTGGTGCTGAGGATTGAACCAGATCTTTACATGTGAGGCAAGCACTTTATCAATGTAGTATATTCCCAGCTCAAAATAATTATGAATTATAAATAAGAGTTTCTATGCTTGTATAATTTTATCAAAATGGATTCTATGCCATTAAACTTAAGAATAACAACTAAAATAAATTAAAAAATAGGGAATAGGAACATGAAACAAAATTGATAGAATAAAAGTCTGATGATTAAATGTCTTTAGGTTCATTTCAGAATTTTTTGAATCTCTCCCTATGTGGAGTCTGCCAAAGGTATTCAGGCCTGAAAAGAGAAGAAGGGACTGCACCCCTTCTGCATTGATATACAGGTGAAGGGATCCAAATGAGAAGATAATCTCAAGGTCCCCCATGTTTAACTAGGGCGGAGAGGAGCAAGGTGCTTGATTATATATTTATTTAATGGCACATACATGGAGATATATATATAGAATTATAAAAATCTGGAATTAGTTTCCTGGATTTACAATGAAGGCCAAATGTTTTTTTTTTTTTTTTCCTTTAAGAAAGAAATCCTTGACCCTCTTTTAACAATAAGTCTCCTCTGTATTATATGACTTTTTGCACCCCTGATATTTGGGGAGCAAGATACAGAGCTCTCTTTTGAATCGTATCAAAACAAGCAGGCAGAGGTGAGAAGTAAGTAATGCTGTTTTTTTTTCTTTGTAAAGTACAGAGTATCCATCTGCAATTAAGGATGCACCCCTTGGCAGGGCTTTTTTGACTGTTGTAGGAAGGCAGGTGAGCACCCAGGTCCCAGGATCCAGGTGAGTGGCGGGAGCCAGAAAGATTACCAAGGTTTGCCTTGTTCTGTGGAAAGCTGCCATCATGTGGCCACCATAGGTATTTCTTTCAAAAAATGTCTCACCAGTGACCAAGGGAGCCCAGGGACAGCTGGATTTTACACATGCCTGTGCTCTCTGATGTCTCTTCTGTGCTAATCTTCTTATTCTGCCTCCAGATTAAACCACTTAGAGAAAAATCAGGCTCTAATGCGGACATCCACATCCAAGTCTACTACAGGGCACCTGTCAAGCCTGCTGGAAGCACTCACCAATGTGGGCAAAAGGCAATGTGTTTATTTGGCACTAAATATTTCTTTTCTGTTTCTACTGTTTTTGTTTTAGCTACCTGCCCCAGGTAGCCCATGTATCAGTCAACTCCACTGCCTTCTAGTCCTTTATGAGACTTATATATGAACATCCTTACTAAGAAAGTTTTGACACAAAGAGATTACATAAACAAAGCAGGTAAATGTAGTCTATTGTTTTATGGACGTGCCATACCAGAAAAGAAGTCTCTTTAGCCCCATCTGGTAAGAAGCTATGTCCTTGAATGCCTTTAGAATATTCTAGTAAGAAATTTATTTATTTATTGTTGCAGCAGGTCAGACTTTCAATGCTGTTGGAATGTGATTTGATCCAATTGTACATTCATTCAACCAAGGGGCAGGGACAGTATATGTGTATCATAATGGGCTGCATCAGTGTCACAGGGATCTCATAAGACAATGAATAGACTGAGTTACACAGATATTTATTTGCCCTAATTCTTGAATTTTTACATCAAGATACTTGCTGGAATGATTTCCTTTGAGACCCACTCTTTGAAATGTAGATTGCCATCTTCTGTCTCCATGTTTGCAAGACATTTTTCTGGGCTTCTCTGTGTCCTTAGAAAGTAGGTTGCTCTAAACATTAAAGCTTCAAATACAATTGATTATACCTTCTGGCACTATTTGCATATTAAGTGAACCATTAAAATTACCAATAATTTGAAAAGAATATCCTCATTTAAGAGTCCTAACTCAGTCTTTAATGAAGAGCTAATTTGAGAATACCTTGGTTATTTTTCAGCCAGTGCCCATGTAACATTATACTTTGCAGCTCATAGTTCTGTTCTTCAATAGATATTTAGGCATCACTCTTACCCCTGAATTATGTCTAGCTTCTAGTATTAATTTGGCCAGGCCTGTTGTTTACTAGTACAGCTGTGGGGTTTCCCTCGTTTTTTTTTTTTTTTTATTGAGCTGCATTTGATATTATTTTCTCTAATGATAAATCAGTAATCACTGCTTATTTTTCTTTATTCTTTTATCAATTTTATTTACTTTTGTCTAATTAGTGGTAATCTATTACAGAATAGTCACTTTGTGATTGGTTAAGCATTATTTCAAGGTTTTCTTGTCTATCTCTAATTCAAGATATTTTTATAATGACAGACAGGTTTTCTTTATTTCGAGATTTAAGTTGTTAACAAGAATATTTGGTATACATTTTAAAAGATTGTATTTTTAATCTAAAGACAATATTCTGAATATAAAGGTTTTAAAAATAATAATTTTCCAAAGAATCATGAAAGCTTGGATTAAAATATATTTATGCAGCCAAGTGGCTTCACTTAGGTGAATAATTTTTATGTAAGAAGATTTTGTTGTGTTTTGTTGTTGAAAGCAGATATTCCTAAGACAGTTTTCTGAATAGATTTTATTAAAATTATGAAAGTAACTGTGGCATCAACTTTTTTTCTCCCCTGATGGATCACCAATGGAATCTCCTCTTTATGCCCAGTTTGGTCATTTGTCCACCTTGACCTTCAAATACTGTTTGAATCGAGAGTATTTTTAAGCATATTTAGCAAATATTTCCATTTTGGTTATTGAAACAGGAAAACAAGCCTGAAATATATGTAAAAGTCATATTTAAAAATTCTACAAGTACTAATTACCTTAGAAAGTGTGATAAGTGCTATCACTTTTTATTTTTTATGAAAAGCAATTTAGATATACACTTTATATCAAATTCAATCATAAGAGATGCCTTTTTTGTTTGGGTGAAACAAAAAAGAAAGAAAGAAAGACTCAATATCTCATTGCCTTAGAAAATTGTTAGGCTGAGCAAATGGCAGTGCAGAGTTTTTTAGAAATGTTCTGGCAAATACCACTCAGAGTTACTGGAGATTGAACTCAGGGGCACTTAATCACTGAGTTACAACTGACCCCATTTTTGTATTTTATATAGAGATAGGGTCTCACTGAGTTGCTCAGTGCCTTGTAATTCCTGAGGCTGACATTAAAATTGTGATCCTCCTATCTCAGCCTCCTGAGCCACTGGGATTAAAGGCATGTTCCACCATGGCTATCTGTGTAAGATATTAGAAATCAGTATATGCATGACATTTTTTACAAGTTTATGTGTTACTCAAAGACGTATAGCTTTTTTGTTTCTAATGAAATTCTACTTTTAATTGAAGATGGAAAGAGTCCTGCATTGCTCCTGCCCATATTGTTGACAGGAAAAATCATATGTCATCAGATGTGTTCTGTACCATCAGAGGTGCTTTTTAGCCTGAAAGATGTTGGTAACCACACTGGACAGTACAAAAATTTAAGTTCTGAGTAAGGGGTACTGAATGGTTATTGCACCCCACAATATATTTGACTTTTACCCTCACTCGAATAATGAGGTGTGTGTCCAATTTTGGGAATCACTCAGTGAGGTTGAGTTACACACTTCTGTTCCTTAGGAATCCTATCCCTTTTCACTTTGGGGGATAAAATGTTCCATGGAACTTCCCCTTGTGTGTCCCCTATATAAGAATAAAAAATTCCAGTGGCTCTCACTCTTTCCATGGAAACTAAAGGTTGGAGAGCCATCCCAAAGTGTATAATGATACTTTTTTGTCTTATGTGCTTCTTTTACCATTTTCTTACTTTTTGAAATAGAGTTGTGAACACAGCATACGTCAACCAGCTCCATTGGATGGCAATAGGAATATTTGTCTGGAAGCCTCGTAGACATTGAAACATTGCATCAGCTTTAAATTTCCTCAGTGAGTTCACAGACACAACAGGAGTGAGAGATTTTTATAGAGGGAGAGGAACCTCTTCTCCACTCCTACAACTTGTTAATGTTATCTCATGTTGAGCTTTTATGCTTACAGGTAATTTTTCTTCAGTTTGAAGAGAAACAGTAAAGTCTTATTTTCCAACTTGAAAAATTACTTAAATACCTACTAATAGTTCTAGTGGCTATTATATATTGAGGACCTCTTGAAACATATCTTTTTTAATTCCCCCAATTGGATTCTGAGGCAAGTGTAATTAGTTTCCCTTACAATCCTCACAGCTGCAGATTAGAGCTGATAACTTACCCAAGGGAACAAATGATGAGCTAGGATTCCAACCCAGGTCTACACACCATGCTCTCTTCTGCAACCGCCTAATTCTTTACAATTTACTCGCTAAACTTTTTTCATGCTCTTGATAATTTTTTCTCATATTGTTTTCTTTTTCTTCTTTTGTGTAGAAGATTGGCTTTCAATTTGAAAAAAAATAATTTCCAGTTTTGGCTAAAGATGGAAAGGCATTTTACTTTTACTGCTGCCCAAATGGTTTGCAGGCAAAAATCAGATGGCTTCAGCTGTGTTCTGTACCACCAGATGTTTCTTTATAAAATCTGAAACATTTGACCAAAAGTTTATTGTGCAAAATAAAACATTTTTATGCTTGCTATGTAGGTTATATTTAGACTAACCTCAGTTTGTGTAGCAGTGTCAGTTATTGCTATAATTCAAAACTAGAATATTTTTTGATATGGTAATGGCAAGCAGTCATGGATAACCCTTAGGATTTCTAGCCTGATCAACTGATAGGATAGATCTTTTCCTGAAATGATGAGACCCTTTTTATATTTATTTATTTATTTATTTACATACTTACTTGAGATACAAGTGTGTGTGTGTGTGTGTGTTTGTGTGTCTTGATGGTTGTGTATGCAGTTTATTTTGGACATTTGAAATTTGAAATATATATTGCTTAGTGAATGTTTAGAGAATTGTATGTATTGAATCCAAAGTAAGCAAAGGTATCTAGGTTAATTTTGTCTAATAAAATTTAAAGATTTTTTACAAACCTTTAAAACATGTGAGGCAATAGGTCCATCTCAGGGACTCCCATTGCATCAGGCATGCTCTTATCTAGGAGTCACAGTGTTGGGTTTGGTTATATTTTGTAAAAATAATTTTTTGGAGTATATAGGGAGTTGTATAACTGAACAACAGAAGAGGACTCAGCAGTTCTAAGGGTTGCTCTTTTGTTAAGTGAGCGAGTAAACAGTGAAATGGTTTCCCAAAAACATAAGTGCCTAATGTCTGAAAATTGTGAACATGTTAGGTTACATGGAACAGGGGAATTAAAGTTGAAGAAGCAGTGATAAAATGACAAGGATGGAAAGAAGGAATAATAGAAAAAGGGAGTCTTCAAGTTAGTGTGGCAAGATTTAGTATGTCTTACCCTATATCAGATACACACTCAAATGCTGGAATCTCTTAGTCTTAACATCTTGATCAAAGGCTTTATCCCTGAGAGTCACATTTCAGTGTATGTTATGTATACACAAAGAGGGAGAGGTCTAATTCTCTCAAGGTTCCTCTTCTCCCTCTGAAAAGGGAAAGGCTTAGCATTTCTTATGTAGTAATGTAGGAGAGGTAGTAACTGAATCCTCATACCCACCTTATAGCTGTTCTCATTTGCATTTTTGGGCTCTTACAACATTACTGTCCTAAGATTATGATTTTCATTAAAACTCTGAGGTAAGAATCTTATTCTTTTTAAATATCCTGGTTATTTTATATTGGAATAACTCTGTTTCAATCTGTAAGTGTTTTCTAGTTTTTGTTTGTTTGCCTCACTCACCTCTCATGGTACTGAAATTGAACCCAGGGAATTCTATATCTACATCCCTGATTTTTTTTTTTATTTTGAGAAAGAGTCTTACTAAGATGCAGAGGCTGGCCTCAATTTTGTGATTCTTGTGCCTTTGCTTCCTGAGTCACTTGCTTTAGAAATGTGTGACACCACACCTGACACAGATAGTTTCCTAATCTTACCTAGCCCATAAGCCTAGGTTTTGACCCTCTAAAACATCTTTCTTTTTATAAGTATATTTGGCCTGCTGATGTGTATAGCAGATATAAAGAATTGGTGCAGCTGAATGAATGAAAGGATGTGAAGGAAAGTCAGGTACTGTCTGTAAACTTCATCAGAAGAAGCAAAACTAAAAGAGTAACCAACCTCAAGACAAAAAGTGTTTAGAGCAGAAAAATATCCTGAACGAGCAAATGATATTTAGAAAAAAATGAGAATAAGATATAAAAACACGAGAATAAGTTTTAGGTAATCATGGATTATATTTTTCTGAGAATATAAAGAATGCATGTTTATTTCCTTGATTTACTAAATTCAAATAGTTAATTTTCTATCATTGCATTTGCATGTTGGCTCCTAGTCTCTTGGGTCTTTCTCCTCTCCCTGATTGGGAGCTTGTATAACTCTCCAGAGTTGTAGATCCCTTAGGGTGTACTGCTACTTTATAAGGTGAAATGTTAAACTCATAATTCAAACTACGGATATCTGGGCATTATTTTAGTATCCTTCGGTCCTTCCTATAACTCTCTTAGTTTTCCCATAATTACAAACAAGAGAGTATATAATTTATGTAAATAATATTCTACAAATAATACTTGACTAAACATATGAAATAATTAATGAAGACATTATAGCATTATTTACCCAATAGAATGTTTTACTATTGCATCGATTCATTAGCAAAGTGAATAGTGGGAGATGTGTGACCTAATAACATCATTAAATGCATGACAAGGTTAACATTAAGAAATTCACACTTTATAAAAACGCATGGTGGACCATGCTGTGACCCTAGGGACGTAAGAAGCTCTGCAAGTTCAAAGTCAGTCTCCATAACTTAGTGAGGCCCTATGCAACTTAGCAAACCATATCTCTAAATAAAAAAGAAAAAAAATCTGAGGATGTGATTTACTGATTAAGTGCCCCTACGTTTAAGGGGCACTGAAAATTTTAAATTTTATATTTCATATAAATCTTAAGACTTCTGAAATAATCAACCCTGAGTATTATTATTTTTCCAGTTGTAAAAAATGAGAATCTTTAGTAATTGTTGATTTATACTAAAATTATATCCTTTTAGGGATGCACAATTCTATACTTGTATTTCCTTATTTCTACAATATCAGCTAAAGGTGTTAAGAAAATTTTCATCAAATGTCAAAAGCAGTTACCCATTTTCTACATTTAAATGTTTTTTTTCCAACTAGGTCCCAAATACTTCAAGGGATGGGCTATACATAAGAAACTTACTACAATCTTTATATTTGTCAAGGTGTTTTTGTAAATATTTTGCTGTTATCTAAGGTACACACTTTGGACAAATGCTACTCCACATTTGCTACAGATAAGAGGTCAGAAATTAAAAAATGTCAGAAATTTGAATACAGTCTTGGACACATTCTTTGGGTTTCTATATGGTAAAAATCCTCCAGTGTTTTAAAAATGTTTGATCAATGGCCAAAAGCTTTGCAAAATTTTTTTCCGCATATCCTCTCACTCGTATGAATTCTGAGGTGCTGAGTAGGGTGTGAACAATTATTGGAGACTCTGTCACCTATTTTACATTTATATGATTTCTGTGCTATCATGTCTCTGGTGTGAAATAGTGTTGAACTACTGTGAAATAAGGGTTGATTCATCCTTAAAGACACTGATGCAATGTTTTAATTAGAAAACTTCTCTCCAGTGTAAAATGTATAATGTTTAGTAAGATGTGATCTTCAATATTAAAAGCTTTGCCATTCTTCACATTTTTAGGACTTCTCTCTAGTGTGGGTTCTCTGGTGTCGAGTAAGTGATGATTGTTGTTTAAAATCTTTGCCACATACTCTACATTTGTAGGGCTTCTCTCCAGTGTGGATTCTCAGGTGCTGAGTAAGTACTATTTTTTGATTAAAACTTTTGCCACATTCTTTACATTTGTAGGGCTTCTCTCCAGTGTGGATTCGCTGGTGCTGAGTAAGTGATGACTTTTGACTGAAACTCTTGCCACACATTTTACATTTGTAGGGCTTCTCTCCAGTATGAATCCTTTTGTGACAATTATGCTGTGAGATGCTATTAAGAGCTTTGCCACACTCTTTACATTTAAAGGGCTTCTTTACAGTGTGGATTCGCTGGTGCCGAGTAAGTGATGATTTTTGACTAAAACTCTTGCCACACACTTTACATTTGTAGGGCTTCTCTCTAGTATGAATTCTCTGGTAATTTTTAAGGCTTGGTTTTTGACTGAAAGCTTTGCAAAATTGTTTACATATGTAGGGCATCGCCCCAGGGTGTGTCCACTGGTGACAAATAAGATTTGAGCTTTTATTAGAAGTTTTGTCGCATTCTTTGCATTTGCATGGCATATCTTCTGTATGAACACTGTGATGTTGAGTAAAGTTCTTGAGTGCATTGCATTCTTCACATTGGTAGGTCTTCTCTGCAGAATAAATTTTTTGGTGTTGAGTAAGGGTTGAAAAACTTTTTAAGGCTTTCCCACACTTTTTAAATTTACAGGTCTCTTCTTCAGAATAAATCCTCTGATACTTAACAAGTTGTAACTTTTCACCAAATTTTTTTTCACATTCTTTTCTTTAAATTTGTAGAATTTGTCACTGTCATAGTATCTGCTGTGTTTAAAAAATATATCAAAGCATTTGCTTGCTCAATATCTTCTATACTTATAGGGCTGTCTTTCTCTATAAATTCTCTTGTATTAAGAAAGCTGTGCACTGTGGTTAAGAGCCCTTTCACATATCTAAACTTGCAGGTTTTTGTCTTGGCTATGAATATTTTAATGAATAGTAGTTTTTGATCACTGAAACAAGACTTTCCTACATTTTTCATCTTAGTAAATTTCCTTTAGAAAAGGACTAGGAGTTCTCTATAGTCATAATTGTTGTCACCAATGTAAATATACTGGTCATTACTCAGGGTAGAGACATGGCTCATTGTGTTACTTATAACATTATCTATATAGTGCCCTTTCCAGAAATCTGTACCAGAATTGTCAATGAACAATAGTGGGGAAGAAGAAACTTTTTTACAATTTTTAATATTGTCCATTTGTGAACAAGGAGAAATTAATCATTTGTTTCAGAAAAATGGACATTTTATAAAGAAACTCCCAAAAGGATCACTTTTAGAAATATATTTTCTGTGCAAATGTTTGACAGGAATTTTAACTCAGTGATACTTCTATAATTGGCCAAGTTAAAAATTGATGCATGGACTAGATTTCAAATTTTCCACATTGACTTTCACTTAAAAAATGGCTATGGATTTATTCTTAAAATACATATAAATCTCCTCAAAATAATTGGAATACATTGAATTTTTGTTTCAGATATTAATTTTCTCTGGTGTCTTTTGACCATAAAATTTTTATCATAAATAGGGACTACTGATTGATTTTGTCTATTATAATACAATTTTTGAACTTTACTCTCACCTATATTTTCCCATTGTTTTCTTGGTTGTAAGTAGTCAAAGTCACACTTTCCATATCTTCCTTCTCTCTCTTTTATTCCCTGCTCTGGTAAAATTTCTCAAGGATAATGAGAAGTCATGGCTGTAATAAATAAAAATAGCAAACATGTTTACTTACTGTACTGGGCTGAGTATATTTTGCAGACCTAAGAAATTACAGCAAAAAATAACATCAGCAGGAGAGTGGATTATTAAATCCAAGTCTATCATTACTGTAGAAATATATAAATCAAATAAAAATAAACACAGAAAATCACTTTGAAAATTTTCCTAATCATCTTTGTGTTCACAGTATCCAAGATGATTACATTACTATGGAGAGTAACATAGTAGAGAAAAATACATTGTGTTACACAAAGATTTTTCTCCTTCAGAATATATTTTCAAAATCTACCAACTTTCTTCTGTTTCATTAAAAAATAAAAATATGAAACGTGAATATTTGGGGACTGTTAAAAAAGGGGTTCCTGCTTACCAACAGAAAAAAACATGGCTAAATCAACTGTAAGCAAAGTTATGAATTACTCAAAGGGAATAGTCAATTATCATTTAAAAGAAGTTTACTGAAATAAACCAACACATAAAAAAACAGAATAAAAATTAGTCAAGAAATGTTACTAGTAATTAGCAGAAAATGTATGTTTAAAGACTTTCTTTAGAAAATGTCTGAAAGGGTCAGGGGTGGTTGTACATAGCAACATAGGAGGTTGAGCCAGTGGATCAAAATTTGAAAAAAATGCAAAGTGCTAAATCGCCCTTAAGTTCTCTGTCAAGTACTAATAAACACATCTCAAAAAATAGGAAAAA
Source organism: Spermophilus citellus (assembly GCF_964194105.1). Lineage (NCBI taxonomy): Eukaryota > Metazoa > Chordata > Mammalia > Rodentia > Sciuridae > Spermophilus > Spermophilus citellus. The sequence goes on along the minus strand of NW_027673039.1, from coordinate 1,796,937 downwards.
TGAAACATCCAAGCAGCTCAGTTTTCTAAGTTGTAAAGACTCAAAGTAGGTTGTAATCCAAGTTTAAAAACTCAGGATACTGAGAGCATCCAAGAGAAAAAGATGGGTCACCTAGAAATGTGTAACTATATAATTGTGAAATCCTTAGTCAAATCTTCACAACACAGGAAGGATTTTGAGTCTATCTATATTCAAGGGATGAAAGAATAAAATTATCAACCAAGACATTATATTCACAGCTACTACCTTTCAAAAGAGAAGAAAAAAGAAGACTTTTAACATATAAAAATACACACACTATTCATCAACACTGGATCTGTTCTCCAGAAAGTACTAAAGGTGATCCTTCATAATAAAATGTAAGTGCACAACATCATAAGTTATATGAAATTTTAAACATTTCTTGGCAAAACAATTCTATTTTATTGTAATGATGGGTCTCCAAACATGTAATTTTGCAATAGAATTTGAAAGAAAAAAGCATAGCAACAATACTGTCAATAGGCATATATACCTGTAACAATAATATAATTTAAAAGGACACATAAATATATTCAGTTTTTTTAATAAAGTGAAGTCAAGTTGGTACTCATACAAAGTATGAGTAGGAGATTCTTCATTTTTAGAGTTTTTTGTTGGCAAATGCAAGATTACAAAATTCTGATCAAAACAAAACTTGGATATCTGAATTAACTCTAAATATTGGAACTGTAGGTAGTCTACAGGATACTCTAAATCTAAGAACACACACATACTGAAAGCAAAAGGATATAATAATGACACATACAAAAGTGATCGAACAAAACCTGGGCTGTCTAAATTATAGTACACAAAACATAGTTTAAGACAGTTAGAGGACATAGAAGACGTTTTAAATTACAAAAAAAAAAAAAAAGAAAACTTGGAAAAGAGGCAAAAGAGAGAAAAGGACCCTTTCCCTAGGTTCTGAATTAAGAGTAAATGCATTCGCTACATACTTCATACTTCCCAAACACACAAAGAAAACACTGAGAGGGTTGAATGAAAACAAATAATCACTGTGATACTAAGAGACATGAATCCCCACTTACTGAAAAGGGAAATACAGTGAAGCAAAATGGTAATTGCAAAGCATAAGACTTTGAAAATATTTTGAAACTACTATAGACTTATAGAATCCCTGTTCTTAAACTCAAGTGAGATATTATGCTGGTTAGATCAATTTTATATATTAAAACAAAGGTTAATAAATATTTAAGTGATAGTTATTTTGTAACCAACATGGAATAAATATTTGAAGTCAAAAGTGGTAGGGATTTTCAAAAATCGCTAAATATGTGTCAGTTGATTGAACACTCTTCTGCATGCTGTTGTTCAAAATTGAAAGGTTAAATTTAAAGATGTTTATACTACTTAAAGTTAACTAGAGGCTCCATGTAGTATTCATCAGCCTCCCACAGTTATTTTTTTTTTTGCAGAGAAATCTATCCTTTAAATTGTATGAATATCCCCCAAAATACAAATAAGACTATTTCCCTACTTAAAAAAACATATACTAAGTGTTACAGCATTCAATTGTAAATGCAAACATGGAGTCAGGTAGACGGAGTTCTTAGTGAGTGTGGCAATAAGCCCTCACATCAATAGCAAATTAAAAACATTGCACACCAGTGTTGTTACACTGTTACTCAACAGAGCCATCATGGGGGACACAAACCAAATATCCCTTGAAAAGAATGATGAGCCATATTCGAATATAGAAACTATAGAACTTTAAAGTCAAAGAATTTATTCTAATTATATATTTTACAAAATGTGTGTACACTAGGTTAACTGAAATGTCACAGAAAGAATACTGCAGAATTCTATGAACATGACATCTCTAAACTAAAAAAGAAGCTTTCTGAACAAAAGAGAATAGTTTTGTGATGAGGAGACAGAAATGAGCCATTGCTTTCTAGGCATTCTTTAGATTTTTTGAGATGTAAACTTTGTAGAGATATATTGCATAATAATTTGAATTAATGATACTGAATTGTATATTTAAAATTTTGGAGACAGTAAGTTTTATTTTGTGGTTTTGATTACAATGAAAATTAAAAGATAAAGAGAATTGCAACATTTCTCAAAGCTACGTTTCAAATAATGTGGTCTTTATCCTATAAATAAGAACAAGCTCATCCATATACAAATGATGGGCATGCATGTAATCTCAGCCACTAGGAAGTCTGAGGCAAGTGAATTGCAAATTCAAGACATCCTCAATAACTTAGTGAGAAACTCTCTCCAAATATGAGTGAAAATGAGCTTGAGGTGTAGTTCAGTATGAGAGTATCACTGCCATCAATACCCATTACACTTATACATAGAAAACTTCAATTTCTACGTATATGGGCAGAAGGAAAATCCAATCAAGATAAAATACAAAAGTCATGGATAAAAGAGGCTTAACATTTATACAAGCAAAAGCACATATAATATTTTTTGGCAATACAAACAAGAATCGTACATATCTTACTTTGTGAAGCAATTAACTGATATGAGGAAACCCAGTGTATAACATGGAACTTACAGTACACAATTTAAAAAAGAAAAAAAAAACCAAATTGTAAATATCCACAATGTATTATTTTACAAATCCTCTAACTCAAATAAAACTTACACCATCTCTCAAAACAGCAGTCTTTGTTCAACTTGACATTCATTCCATGGCAGATAATTTCACAGAAAATCCATTACACATATCAGAAAGAACACTGATAAGGAAATTTTAGTGAAAAAAATGTACAAATAAGATTAGTGAAACTGACTTATGATAGTAATGTATTACAATGAGTGGACCTAGAGGTCTCCAGAAATGTGCAAAGCTTTCCTGCAAATAATGGAAGGAGGGCTGGAGTTGTAGATTAGTGTTAGAGAGCTTGTCTAGCATGTGTGAGGCCATGGGTTCAATTCTCAGCACCATAAATGGATAAATAGGAAATTCATTAACAACTAAAAATATTTTTTTAAATTATGGAAGAGCTGTCAGATAATATTGACACTCACAAGTTAAGGGGAGTGTTGTTAATTTGAATGTATGGAGACATTACTGGAAGAAAAGCAGGATACTACATAATTTTAAAGCACAAAACACAGGACAGGTTTTTCTATAATAACAAGATAAAGAATTCAAAGCTTCTCAAAAATATTTTCTGCTGGATAATTTCTCAATGAACCTTTTTGAATTTGGACTTCCTCCTCTACCTCAACTATGTCCTCTACTATATGTGGGCCACAGGATTTGACATCGCTGCATTCCTCTAAGGCAACCATGTTTCAAGTGAAAGATATATATAATGCCACCAAAGGAAAACATTAAGGAAGAAAGGAAACATCATTAACATTTTCTTGTCAAAACAAAGAACTACCCCATCTTTTTTATTGAAAGCATAAATCTGCAACACATTCTTGTGGAGAAGTTCCCAAAAGATATACTTCAAGGGAAGAAAACTAAATAGTGATAATTAGGAATTTTGAAGGAAAGTTATGCTCACCCACAAAGACTAGGTTGCTGTAGTTCTCCAACATCACTTCTCTATATAAATTTTTTTGAGCAGGATCCAGGCATTCTCATTCCTCATTAGAGAAATCAAGAGCCACATCCCCGAATGTCAATGGCTCCTGAAATAAAAATTGTTAGATCAATGGAACATGGACCAAACCATTATTCAGGTTTAATTTGAATTAAGAGTTAGTAGAACTGACTGTCATGTAGGAGAGTGACTTTAATTATGTAATAAGATACTTCCCATTATGTAATTCAGATGAAAATACATAAGTCTAAAAATAGTATATATATTCCATAACAGAGTGAAGTGAACTATATATACCATAATCCAAGCACTGAATAAAAGCCCAACCCCTAACTTTTCTGCCATCATTGAATGTGAAATTAGGTGGACATTCCAGATGCAAATCAGACTTGTCAAAGATATTCTCATAAGGTGATTGTGCACAAGGGAGACAAAAAGACTGGTAAAAAAATATTTTGAAAACAGTCTGGTTCCTATTCTCTCTGCTTTCTATCCATGAGATAGATTGAGATCCCCAATACAATTAGTTTCAAGTATCATCCATGACACATTCCCAATGTGTAAAATATCCAAAAAATATTAATGTTTTGAGACATGTAAAGTGACATTTCCAACTTGTGAAAAGACAAACTTGAAATATTTCAACTTCTATAAGCAGTTCAATGAGTGAATCAATTTGGTACAATAGAATTAACAATGGGTTACAGAAGACTTCAAGGAGGAGATTAAAAATTTCTTAGAGGTAAACAAGAACATAGACACAACATATCAAAATCTCTTGGACACTATGAAAGCAGTACTAGGAGGAAACTTCATTGCATGGAGTTCATTCCTTAAAAGAAGAAAAAGTCAATCATTGATCTCATACTTCATCTCAAAGCCCTAGAAGAACAAATCAACAGCAAAAGCAGTAGAAGGCAAGAGATAATTAAAATTAGAACAGAAATTGAATTAAAAGAAACAATTAAATCTTGACAAAAAGTTGGTTCTCTGACAGACCCCTAGCTATGCTAATGAAAAGAAGGAGAGAGAAACTTCAAATTACCAGCATACATGATGAAAAAGGCAATATCCCAACAGACACTACAGAAATAGAGAGGATATTTAGAAATTATCTTGAAAATGTATACCCTAATAAAATAGAAGATATTGAAGGCATCAACAAATTTCTTAAGTCATACGATATGCCCAGATTGAATCAGGAAGACATACACAATTTAAACAGACCAATATTAAATGATGAATTACAAAATGCCATCAGAAGCTTACCAACCAAGAAAAGCCCAGGCCCAGATGATACACTGCTGAGTTAATCAAGACCTTTAAAGAAGAAATTCAAAAATACCAATACTCTTCAATTTATTTCAGAAAATACAGAAAGAAGCAGCACTTCCAAACTGTCACCCTGATCCCAAAACCAGACAGGGACAAATGAAAGAAAGAAAATATCAGGCCAATATCTCTAATGAACATAGATGCAAAAATTTTGAATAAAATTCTGGCAAATTAAATACAAAAACATATTAAAAAGTTCATGCACTATGATCAAGTGGGGTTTGTCCAGGGATACAGGGTTGGTTCAACATATAGAAATCAATAAAGCTAATTCATCACATCAACAGACTTAAAAATCATATGATCATATCAAGAGACACAGAAAAACCATTTGACAAATACAGCACCCTTTCATGTTTAAAAAATTAGAAAAACTTGAGATAACAGGAGCATACCTCAACATCATACTGGCTCTCTACATTAAGGCTAAAGCCAACATAATTCTAAAGGGAGAATAACTAAAGGCATTCCCTCTAAAAACTGGAACAAGATGAGGATGCTCTCTCTCAGCATTTCTATTCAACATATTTTTTGAAACACTGGCCAGAGCAATTAGACGATGGAAATTAAAGGAATAACTACAGGAAAAGAACTTAAATTAGCACTATTTGCTGGCAATATGATTCTATCCCTAGAAGATCTCAAAACCACCACCAGAAAACTTCTGGAACTAAAAAATGAATTCAGCAAAGCAGCAGGATATAAATTTAACACACATACAGAAATCCTTTTTTAATACCAGTGACAAAGCCTCAAGAAGGAAATATGAAAAACTACCCCATTTACAGTAACGTCAAAAAAAAAACATAAGATATTGGGAATCAACTTAACAAAAGATGTGAAAGATCTATACAAGGAAACCTACAGAACCCTAAAGAAACAAATCAAAGAAGACCTTAGAAGATGGAAAGATCTACCTTACTCTTGAATAGGCAGAATTAATATTATCAAAGCAACCATACAACCAAAAGCACTACACTGATTTAATGCAATTCTGATCAAAATCCCAATGACATTTCTCATAGAAATAGAAAAAGCAATCATGAAATTCATCTGGAAAAATATGAATCCCAGAATAGCTAAAGCAATTATAAGTAGGAAGAGCAAAGCAGGTGGTATCACTATAACAGACCTTAAACTATACTACAGAGCAATAGTAACAAAAACAGCATGGTATTGGCACTAAAACAGGCCGGTAGACCAATGGTACAGAATAGAGGACACATAGAGTAAACCACAAAATTACAATGATCTTACATTAGACAAAGGTGCCAAGAACATGCATTGGAGAAAAGATATCCTCTTCAACAAACGGTACTGTGAAAACTGGAAATCCATTTTCAAAACAATGAAATTAAAACCCTATCTCTAACCATGCAGAAAACTCAACTCAAAGTGGATCAAGGACCTAGGATTTAAACCAGAGACTCTGCATCTAATAGAAGAAAAAGTAGGCCATAATCTTCATCACATGGGGCTAGGCTACCCCAACTTCCTTAATAAGTTGCCGATAGCACAAGAATTAAAACCAAGAATCAACAAATGGGATGGATTCAAACTAAAAAGTTTCTTCTCAGAAAAAAATTGGAGGTGAAGAGAGAGCCTAAATCCTGGGAGTAGATTTTTATCCCTCACACATCATATAGAGAACTAATATCTAGTATATAAAGAACCCAAAATGCTAAGCACCAAAAACCCCAATAATCCAATCAACAAATTGGCCAAGGACCTGAACAGACACTTTTCAGAAAATGATGTAGAATCAATCAACAAATATTTTTTTTTAAAAGTTCATCATCTCTTGCAATTAGAGAAATGCAAATCAAAACCACTCTAAGATATTATCTCACTCCAGTCAGAATGGCAGCTATCATAAAGACAAACAACAAGTGTTGGCAAGGATGTGGGGGAAAAGACACACTCATACGCTGCTGGTGGGACTGCAAATTGGTGCAAACAACATGGAAAACTGTATAGAGATTCCTTCGAAATCTGGGAATGAAAACACCATTTGACCCAACTATTCCTCTTCACAGACTATTCTCAAAGGACTTGAAAACAGCATACTACAGAGTCACAGCCATGTCAATGTTTATGGCAGCACAATGCAGAATAGCAAACTGTGGAGCCAACCCAGATGCCCTTCAGTGGATGAATGGATAAAAATATGGGCCATATATACACAATGCAATTTTACTCAGCAATAATAAAATCATGGCAATTGCACATAAATGGATGGTATTGAAGAAATGAAGTTGGCAAAGCCAAAAAATAACTGTTGAATGGATTCTCTGATATAAGGAGGCTGACTATAGTGGGGTAGGGAGGGGGAGCATGGGAGGAATAGATGAATTCTACATAGGGCAGAGGGGTTGGAGGGGAGGGGATGAGGCAGGGGATTAGCAGTGATTGTGGAATAGAAAATCAAATACAAGAAACTTACAAGATAACAAATGTACAAAAATCACAGCAGATACACACCAAGGCACTTCATGATGAAAATGCCTAGCATACAGGAAAAGGAGAGAATTTTAAAAGCACAAGAGAAAGAAATCAGATTACATATGGGGAAAACAAATTAGGATCTCTGATTTCTCAGCTGAGACCCTGAAAGCTACAAGATCCTGCAACAACATATACCAAGCTCTAAAAGTAATGGATGCCAACCAAGAATCATGCCCAGCAAAGTTAAATTCTGATTAGAAATCAGATTTCAATTTGGACATGTTATTTTTATGACAAAATAAACACCTTCCATGATACACAAAAGTTAAAAGAATATACAAAGTCTGCACTACAGAACATCCTTGGCAAAATATTCCATAAGGAGAAAATGAACAATAAAAATCAGAAAAGGGAGTTATCACTCTAAAGGAAAAACCTATCAAAGAGAAACCAAGTCAAGTTAACCAAAAATAAACAAAAATAACTGGGAATACAAATCATGTCTCAATAATAACCCTGAAAGTTAATTTTCAAAACTCAGCAATCAAAAGACAGACTGAAAGATTGAATTTTTTTAAAAAAAATACCCAACATATGCTGCCTCAAAGACACTCATCTCAAAGGAAAAGACACATACAGAGACTGAAGGTGACAAGTTGGAAAAAAAATATATCACTCAGGCTGGGGCTGGGGCTCAGGGGTAGAGCACTGGCCTAGCATGTGTGAGGCCCTGGGTTTGATTCTCAGCACCACATAAAAATAAATAAAATAAAGGTATTGTGTCCATCTACAAAAAATAAATATTAAAAAACATACCATTCACATGGACTGTGGAAGCAAGCAGGGGTTTCCATCCTTATGTCAAATAATGCAGACTTCAAGTGAAAGTTAATCAAAAGGGATAAAGAAGGACATTACATACTGCTTATGGGAACCATACACCAACAAGACAGAATAATTAAAAATATTTATACTCTGAACAATGGAGCATCTATGTTCAAATAAACTCTTCTCAAGTTCAAGGGCCAAGTAGACCACAAGACAATAATTCTGGGTGACTTTAACACACATCTTTTACCCCTGGATAGATCTTCCAAACAAAAGCAAAACAGAAACTATTGAACTCAATAATAAAATCAATAACTTAGATTTAACTGACATACATAGAATATTTCATCCTTCAACAAGTGAATACACTTTCTTCTCAGCAGCACATGGATCCTTCTCTAAAATAGACCACATATTATGTCACAGGACAACTCTTAGCAAATACAAAAAAAGTAGAGATGCTACCATGCATTTTATCAGATCATAATGGAATGAAATTAGAAAAGAAATGATAGGGCTGGGGATGTGGCTCAAGCGGTAGTGTGCTCACCTGGCATGCATGCGGCCTGGGTTCAATCCTCAGCACCACATAAAAAGATGTTGTATCCGCCAAATACTAAAAAATAAATATTAATATTCTCTCTCTCTCTCTCTCTCTCTCTCTCTCTCTCTCTCACTCTCTCTCACTCTCTCTCACTCTCTCTTTAAAAAGAGAAAATAAATGATAAAAATAGAAGCTACTGCAACACCTGGAGACTAAAAAATATGCTACTGAATGAACAATGAGTTTCAGAAGACACCAAAGCAGAGATTAGAGGTAAATGAGAACACAGATACAATGTATCAAAATCACTGGGACACTATGAGGACAATACTAAGAGGAAAATTCATTGCATGGAGTACATTCCTTAAAAGAAGAAAAAGTCAATAAATGACCTAAATTACACCTCAAAGTCCTAGAAAAAGAATGAAGCAACTCCAAAAGCAGTGAAGTACATAAAAATAATTAAAATCATAGCTGAAATCAATGAAATTGAAACAAAGAAGCAATTTAACAATTGACAAAATGAAAAGTAGATTCTTTGAAGAAGTATATAAGATATATAAACCCTTATCCATACTACTGTATAGGAGGATAGAAAAACTCAAATTACTAAAGACCATGATGAAAAAGTAAATATCACCATGAACACTACAGAACTATAGAAGATAATTAGAAATTATTTAGAAAATTTGTACTCCAATAAAACAGAAAATGTCAAAGATATCAAAAAAATGTTTAGAATCATGTGACTTACCCAAACTGATTCAGGATGATATACACAAGGTAACCAGATCATTTATCAAGTAATGAAATAGAAGACACATTAAAAAAACTCAAAAAGCACACAAGCATGCACACACGAACACACGCACACAAATAAATAACCCAATCAACAAATGGGTCAAGGACATGAACAGACAATTCTCTGAAGAGGATACACAATCAATCAACAAACATGAAAAACCGTTTATCTCTATCAATCAGAAATACAAACCAAAACTACTCTAAGATATCATCTCACTCCAGTAAGAATGGCAGCTATTATGAAGACAAACAACAATAAGCGTTGGTGAGGATGTGGGGAAAAAGGCACACTCATACATTGCAGGTGGGACTGCAAATTGGTGCAGCCAACATGGAAAGCAGGATGGAGATTCCTTGGAAAGCTGGGAATGGAACCACAATTTGACCCTGCTATTCCTCTTCTTTGACTGTACCCAAAATACCTAAAAACAGCATACTACAGGGACACAGCCACATCAATGTTTATAGCAGCACAATTCACAATAGCTAAACTGTGGAGTCAACCTAGATGCCCTTCAGAGGATGCATGGATTTTTTAAAAAATGAGGCATATATACACAATGGAATATTACTCAGCATTAAAATAGAACAAAATCATGGCATTTGCACATAAATGGATGGCAATGGAGAAGATAATGCTAAGTGGAGTTAGCCAATCCCCTCCCCCCAGAAAAAATGTCCAATGTTTTCTCTGATATAAGGAGGCTGAATCAGTGGGTAGGGAGGGGGAGCATGGGAGGAATAGATAAATTCTAGATAGAGCAGAGGGGTGGGAGGGAAAGGGAGGAGGCAGGGGATTAGCAAAGATGGTGGAATGTGATGGTTATCATTATACAAAGTGCATGTATGAAGACTTGAATCGTGTGTCAACATACCTTATATACAAACACAAATGAGAAATTGTGATATGTGTGTTAAGAATTGTAATGCAAAAAACTTACATGTATAATGACATAAATTGATGTGCCCATACTTTATATACAGAGATATGAAAAATTGTGCTGTGCGTGTGTAATAAGGATTATAATGCATTCCACTGTTGTCGTGTATTTTAAAAAATAAAAAATTTTAAAATATATGAAAATAAATAAATAAATAAATCATGACCTAAAAAACATTTGAAAAAAGAAAGGAAGAAAGAAATTGTGAGATAGGATGCATGTGGTGCTACACACCTGATACATCCAGTGGTCTGGAGGCTGAGGCAGGGGGAACACAATTGTGAAGCTAACCCCAGAAACAGAGTGAAACCCTGCCTAAATTAAAAAAAAAAAAATAGCCAGTAGTAATTTTAAAAAATTAAATTAAAAAAATTAAAATTTAAGTAAAAATGTAAAAATGGCTGAAGATATAGTTCAGTAATAGGACACCCTGGTTCCAACCCCCAGTTTTACAAAAGGAGAAAGAACAACAACAAGAAAGGTTTTTTCCCAAAGTTACAGAAAATAATATTTTAAAATCTATAAATAATTGTATATATGAAAACAAAAATTCTATTCATCAAATGAATCCATAAAAGAGTACAAGGAGAAATGACAGATAAGAAACCAATTGCCTCACCTTTAACCAAACACTTGTAAGAAAGGAGAACAGACTGAGAGAAACACAGGCAAGAGCCGTGAACAGCCCCTTCAAATAGCAGGTATCTAAATGTCCCATCCTCACAAAGAAATCAACGTCTTTAGAAAAAAGAGACTGTACAATAAACTCACATTGTATACACAAATTGAGACAGTGTTGAAGAACATGTGGGGTTATCATGAAGGCAAGATGGAGTCTGAGCCCCCCTCACTATTCATTTGGGGAAGCTGTTTTGCTAGGGAGCATCCAAGGCTCCCAGAAACAGACATCGAAACTACAGCACCTGTTCATATGGGGACACAGCATGCTCTTCCAGAGCCAAGACCTGGGGCCTGGTGACAGAGGATGTCCATTTGGAAATAGATAAATAATAAACTATGGAAAATAACCATTTCTGTCAGTCAGCCACATTTTGTTTGCCATTTGGCATACAGTTTGACAAATACTATGAAACACTGTCAGTTTTATTTAGATGTCACATAAATGTTGCATTTCACACATACTCATACTGACAAAGTACATCTTCAGAATCGAAAAAAATGCAAATGAGCACATAACAGACTGAATTATACACACTGGGAACAGATAGGACTCCTCATGATAAAGAGCATTGCTTCCGTCAGGTTCATCTAGGATAACACCCCATCAAAATTTCACCATGATTTCCTTGTAATTGAAGAAGGGACCAAAGCAAACAGTTTGAAAATTCTCCTGGGAGGTTAAGTTGATATGCAATTAGCCAAGAATTCTGAACTATAAGAGCAAAAGCAGGAGCTATCAATACCAGGCACTAATGCATATTATAAAATCATCATATTGCGGTGATTTTAGGACCAAAAAAAATCACAATGCAGAAATTTCATAGATGACTCCATATGTATGTAAATGTCATTATTAAGTGCAATGAAAAGGCCTAGATAAATGCAACAATATCCAGCAGATGATTTGATATGAATGAACAAGACAACCCAGCATAAAGGGAGGTGTGGGAACTGGAGGCGCAGAGCACTGGTAGGGCTTGGGTGCAAGACATGCGTGGTACTGTATTACAGTTCAGCACTCCAAAGAAGCGCATATTGAGTAGGACTATGTTTCATAATTATACCAGAATAGGAGGCTACTGGATTCTCTCCACACATGGATACACCAAACAAATACCTACTTCTGTTTTGAGTCCCTCTTAAATAAACTTATACATGGATTGAGAGACCTATGCATTGGACCACTGAGAAAATATCTACCATCTGAAGGGCAGGCAAAGTTGGGGTGCACTTGGGCATTAGTCCTGCCTTAAGCAATGTGCCACATAATTGGGACAGAGTACCCCAATCCAGTGTCACCCAGGGTAGAAGAAGACTTATCGGGGTCACAAATGGAGCACATGGGACACTAAATGACTTGTATCTGAAAACACAATTTGTCTGGTGCTCATAGAAGAAGGATCTGGATATACACAAGTATCAGGATGAGAGGAAAGGGGTGGTTTTCTATGGCTGTGGTGGGTCATGAGCTTTATCCATGGGACCAGGGCAGAAGGGGAGTGAGGTTTCAAGGGTCCCAGTTTATCCCTTCAAGAGATTTGCCAGCATGATCTGCAAACTGTGGTTGCTAACAGTTGAGATTCTCCCTAGCCAGTTCCTAAGGGTAGACAGGACAAATGCAGTCCACCCAGCAGCCCTGCCTGAGCCCTCTCACCACTACCTCAGTAATAACTCCAGGCCTGAACAGTTCTTTCTGGAAGGAGTATGACCAGGCACTCAGGGTCCCAACATTTTTCCCCATTTCATGGGCTCCATCCTAACCCACCAAGCTTTGGGAGCAATGGCAACTGTGCATGTGCATATCTCCCTGGATCACAAAGTAGGGGCTTCACATTGATGTCTGACTATTTCCCTGTGCTACAATCCATGCCAGGAGTGAAGCAAAAGGGGTCAAAACCCTGTTTCTTTCTAGAATAGGCTCACACCACCTTCCTGAAGTTAGCACAGGAAGCCTGGTGTCTAACCAACAGGAATTCAGTCACCAGCTAAGTAGGAGAGATTCTACAGCCTGAGTCCAGCTGTGGGAAAGGCTCCTATCAAATAGGCGAAGGAACCAGTCCTCCAACGATGTGGGTATGGAGAAAGAGACCCTCTCATATAGGGCTAGAATATCAGTTTAGTGCAGCCATTTTTAAAAATAGCATGGAGTTCTTTAAAACGTAACAACCACTCTGGATGCATTTCCTAAGGAACTTGAACCACTGTGTTAATAAATGGCTGCATGCCCAATGATGTTCAAGTATCCACAGGAACAAGGATGAGGGAACATCTGAAGTGGCTTCTGGATAAGGAGACTCCTCTTAGCCACAGGGCCATCACCTACTCCCCTGAGAAACTACTTCCCCTAAATGCACCTGCTCATAGGTCCAAAGGTGGCCCAGATGCTCAGGAGACCTCAGATGAGCCAGGTGTGGGATCCTCATGTCAGGCAGAGCCAAACCAGGACCAGGAAAATATCACAGAGGGCATGAGACCCCTAGGAAATGCAGTCCACAGGGGGGGACCTCAGCCCAAAGACATTCTGACAAGGTGTCTGGCCTGGGAGAGAAAGAGGGAGTATACATGCATACACACACACACACACACACACACACACACACACACACACACACACATTTTTACTGGAAATGGGGACAGGGGACTTGAATTTTAGGAATTCATTGATACATGTGTACAGCTTTCATCTGGGAGATGGAGTTCTGGATCTGACATTTTGCTTCCCTTACATTTAGAAGTTTCAGGGGGACCCAGGCAAGAGGGCACACACCTGTAATCCCATCCACCCAGGAGGCTGAGGCACATGTTCAAGGCCAGACTCAGCCTCTGTCTCAAGATAAATAATAAAAAGTAGGAGGGATGTAGCTCAGTGGGAGAGGAGTTCTGCATTCAATCCACTATGACCCCCTGCCCCCCAAAAAAGAAAAGCTCAGGAGGAAGAAAAACCTGAGACCCCTGCAGATCCCAGCCCCCTTGGGTAGGAAAAGGGCCCACGGAGTTGTGATTCTCATGGTCCCAACACTCTGAAATGCACCACAGAAGAAATTCAGGGAGGAGACTTGAGCTGCCAATTTGCACAGAAGATACCCATCTGTTCAATAATAAGAATAAAAAGAATCCAACATCTTTAGAAACCCGAGAAATGTAAACTAAAACCCTATCAGAGAGAAAAATAAAGACATCAATGAAGATAGGAAACAAAAGAATTCTACTAAACTCAAGGAGTTTAAGTGCTTCTTAATTATTTGTGGAAACTGTTTTGCTATTAAAGACACATGATAGTCCCCCACTGCAGGGACTTGCTGCAATCAGTTCATATGACTGGGATAATACATTAATAGTCATGGTACATTCAGCTTAAAAATAATATAAAATACCATGGGTAAGTTTTACATGGGTGCCATATGCATGTGGTATTATGTGTAACTATGATGCACTAAGAAACAATCCAGCATGCTTTACTCTTAATGGAAGCCTCCAGTCCTAAAATTCATCCATAGTTAAATATATGTAAACTTAACCAAGAAACTTTAGAATTATAAGAGCAAAAAATTATCAGAGAAAAAAAGTAATAAGAAGAAGTTATTACCTAATACGTGCATTGTGAAGCTGTTCTGTTACAATTGTCATCAAGGAATCACGAAGTCAACAGAGTCCACCCACGAACCCACGTGGTTGTAAAAATCATACACTTAATTGCAACGGAAAAGTCATTATAAATTAAACCCTAACAAGGCCAATCTCAGCAACTTAGCTAGACCAGCGGGCAGAATAAAAACTAAAAACTACCAGGGAGAGAGCTCAGTGGTAAAGCACCCTTCTGTAACTAAAATGGTGTTTGGAAATTTGAATTTTTTGGGGGGAGGGGGGTGCTGGGCATTGAACTCAGGGGAACTCCACCACTGAGCCCCATCCCCAGCCCTATTTTGCATTTCATTTCTAGGCAGGGTCTCCCTGAGTCTCTAAGTGCCTCACCCACTTGCGGAAGCTGGCCTTGACCTCGAAATCCTCGTGCATCAGCCCCCACCCCCAGCCGCTGGGAATGACAGGTGTGTGCCATTGCCTGGCTTGGAGATTGGATTCTTCTCCTGGTCCCACCTGTCAATCACCACAGCCCAGAAAGACGCCAGGCTGCCTTGCTCACCTGCCAGATAGATAGGACTTGAGCAGGGGCTGAGGCTGCCCCAGGGGATGCGGAGGCTGCCAGGAGACTCCGCCACTGTCACGCTCCCCACCTGGCTGGCCAGGGGACAGAGTGGCACTGTCCCCAATGGGCTCAGGCCTGTGGTTGCAGAGAGCCCCCGAAGTCAGGGTCGGCCAACTCGGGTTCCCCCCACAGCCGGTCCTGCCAGACAGACTCCCTGCCCTGCCTCCCTCCGAGCCTCCCTGTCCAGGTACCAGGTACCACTGCAAGCTCACCATCTCCTGGTGCCTAGCAGCCAAGCCTGCCCTGGGGAGCATTGGCTCCTGCATGGCAGGGCCACCTGGGATCCTGGGCACAAGAGAAGCCTGGAGTCCAACTGAGGAATCCGAGGGGAACCGCAGACAGCAGAGATATAAATCCCACTCCAAACGCGGAGGCCCGCCCCCTGCTCGCTGGCTACACTCAGGATTGGACAGCGCTCAGCACGGGGGCTTCTGATTGGACAGGGCATCAGTCAGTCTCCGCTCTCCCCAGTCTGAGCCCAGCGAGCCTTCTTTTTGAGTGACAGGGGGGTGATATCCGCTCCAGGTGAGGAGGCCAGAATGGCAGGGTTTGGGTGCAGCTTGTATTCTTTTCCTTTTGAGGTCTGGGCATTGAGTCAGGGTTATGGTGACCAGAATTCTAAGTTCTGTTGGGTTTTGATGTTAGGAAATTGAAGTCATTTCTTGAAAGTTTCGTCACCTGGGCCTCCTCCTATAATAAGACCACCCAGAGCGTCTTCGGGGTGCTGACTTATCCTTTGTTCATCTGTGCAAAATTCTCCAAGAAGAATTGGCCTTTCCCCTGAGGGAACTGCCCAGTGCATCCCAACAAGCGCTGGTGGAGGCTCACTGGGGGCCTGGCAGGCGCCCTGGAGGAGTTAACCACCCAGTTGGCAGCGAGAGAGCTGATGTTCCTCCAGCTGAATTGAATCTATCTCGAGCCCACATTGAGGCTGGAGTCAGTAAGGAGATCAGCATAGAAGAGACCCCCAGAACGCAGACCTGGTAAACCCCAGCTGCACCAGGGCTCCTGCACTCTCTGATGAACTGGGGGTTGAATTCAGAGGCCTCGACCTCTGAGCCCCTTCCCGAGACCTAGTTTGAATTTTATTTAGAGACAGGGTCTCACTGAATTGCTTAGCACCTTGCTTTTGCTGAGGCTGGCTTTGAATTTGCCATCCTCCTGCCTCAGCCTTCTCAGTCACTAGAATGACAGGCATGTGCCACTTTTTTTTAACCTGTGGTGGCCACAGTATAACAGCCTTGCACAGATCAAGGCCACTCTGGTTCCTGACAGTCCCCTGGATCCCAGGCAATGGGTTCCTGCCTCCTCCTAAAACCAAAGACCCCCCTGCCCAGGTGTGCATTCTTAGTATCAGCTGAATACTCTGCACTTGACAAAAAAAAAGAAACAACAACAACAACAAAAGACAGACCCTACCTGCTTGTCTTGATGCACACCAAGTCCATGTGTTGCCAAAGAGAGCTCTAGTCTTGTTCCCCCAATTCAGTGGTGCAAAAAGTCACATAACACAGAGAAGACTTCTCATTAAGAGGGGCTCAAGGGTCTCTCTCTTTAAGGAAAAACAATTTGCATTTGATCTGGAGTCTAGGAAATCCAATTCCAGGTTTTCCTAATTTGGTAAATAACTCCATAGACTGGAATGCACCCTGCTCCTCTCTGCCTTTGTTAACCATAGAGGCCTGGAGATTACTTGGCCCCTGGGACCCCTGCACTTGCATATGAGTAGGGGGGTCCTATCTTCTCCATGCAGTGCCCTGAACCTCCACCTTCCCACAGGCTCCAACACCTTTGGCAGCATCCAATGCGGGAGTGGTTCAGAAAATTCTGGAATGTACCTAAAGACATTTCCTTATCCGGCTATGATGCTATCAAGTTGGACCCATGGTCCTTTTAAGTATTTTTTATCTTTCTCTGTTTTATTCATTCTTTTTAGTTATACATGAAGATAGAGTCCATTTTGATAAACTTATCCAAACGTAAAATATACCTTATTCTCCTTAGGACCCCATTCTTGTGGGTGGGCATGATGGACTGATTCACTTAGTTATTTTCATATATTTAAATAGGAACATTATGGTCGATTCATGTTACTGTCTTTCCTGTTCTTATCTCCCCTCCCTTCCTGTTGTTCCCCTTTGTCTAATCTACTGAACTTTTCTCTGTGCCCCCCCTTCCTTGTGATGTAGATATCACATATCAGGAAAAACATGTGACTTTTGGTTTGGGGGGATTGCCTTATTTTACTTTAGCATGATAATCCCCAGATCCATTAATTTACTGGATAATGTTATGAAGTCATCCTTTTTTAAAGCTGAGTAATATTCCACCATGTATATATACCACAATTTCTTTATCTATTCATCTGTTGATAGGCATTTATGCTGACTCCATAGCTTAGCTATTGTGAGTTGTGCTATCATAAACATTGATGTGGCTGTGTCATTGTAGTATGCTGAATTTAAATCCTCTGACTTATGCTGAGGAGTGTGATAACTGAGTCAGATGGTGGTTCCAGTCCTAGTTTCTTGAGGAGTCTCCATCCTGCTTTCCAGAGGGGTTGCACCAATGTGCAGTTCCTCCAACAAGGTGTGAGCATTTCCTGTCCCCCACATCCTCACCAATCTATCGTTACTGTATTCTTGTTAAATGCCATTCTGACTGAAGTGAAAGAGAAGCTCAGTGCAGTTTTAATTTGCATTTCCCTAAGTGCTAGATACATTCCCTTTTCAGTATTTTTTAACATATTTTTTCTAGTTGGAGTCAGACCCAATACCTTTATTGTATCCATTTATTTTTCTGTGGTACTGAGGATGGAACCCGGGGCCTCGAATGTGCTAGGTGAGCATTCTACAGCTGAGCCACAGCCCCAGCCCCCATTTCACTATTTTTTTCTTTTGCTTCTCAGTAACAGCAGCCCAGGTATTTGGGGGACCAGTTTTGCTGCATTTGTGAAATGGGAACATTTCTCTTGAAGGAAGACTTAGAAGGTCAAGCCACATGCCCAGGTTTCCAGGGATGAGCAGTACACGGTTGTCTGGCCCATGATGAGAAGATTATGTGGGTGAGAAAAAGGAAAGAGCTGCGGACATCTTGGGACCAGAACCTCTCCTTCCCCCAGGAGGGACATTATTCTTGCTGTTAGTTTTCTTAAACAAAATGAGAAATTTTCGTAAGCTACCAGTGCCACTAGATATAGGTCCCTGGATGGAGCTCAGATTTGTCTTGAGAGGCAAGGAAAAATGAATAACCAACCCAGTGGTTCAATAACCAACAAGCTAGACCTTGAGCTTCATGGGGGCAAAACACTGGGTTGTACCGAATAATTAACAATCCAACAGCACCTGACACCCAATTAAAGGGGGATGGAGAATTGAATCGGTGGGTATGGGGGTCTGTGGGTGGCCAGCTGCAGGAGCTTGCCTCTGGGGTTCATTCCTTGCATCTGAGAAGATTTTCAACACCAATGAGGTAAACAATGTGCCAAGAAAACTGGCAAAACCTTCTGTAATATTCCAGCCAGGAAAATTCATAAGCACTTTAAAAGCATCTTAATGTTTACACTCAGTCAAATGTGCCTCAATCCGAATGAAACCATTTGAAAATAGTTATCAACATGAAATGTTTCTGAAATCGGCTTGTTTGTGGATCACTGCAAATCCATGAGTCCATGGCTAAATACATAAGTAAAAATAGAAATCTAATAATGAGCATTTTCTTAAGACTTCTGTCCTGAAAATACTGCCCTGTGTGCTTTGATAACTAAATGATCATTAATCATTCCTCTAGCAACACTTGAGGTCCATAAAGAACTGTGGAACACATCTGGTTGGGACAGAAATGCTGGGATACCAAGAAGAAAGTTACTCTGAACCTCAAAGGAAAAGATTCATAAATCACCAGAATGCAGGAATGCCCACAAAATATTTGAAATTAAAAACAAGGGGCTGGGGTTTTGGTCAGTGACAGAGCACCTGCCTAGCACCTGTGAGGCACTGGGTTCAATCCTCACTACCACATTAAATAGAAATACATAAAATAAGGTATACTGTCCAACTAAAAACTATTTTTAAAAATAAAGATCAGATTTCACATTAAAAATGCAACTCCCTGCAATGCAGCATTTCTCCTAGACCAGCTTCCTGGACCCCCAAATACTAGCATGATGTGAGCAAGCTTAGAAAAACTGGCCCCATCTCTAGTCCAGCCCCACTTAAATGTCCCTCTCCAAATAGCAACACCTCAGACCACGTATTTGCTGTCTCTCTCTTTAGACCTTTCTCACATTTTTTTTTCCTTTTTTTCTTTTTGTGGTGCTGGGGATTGAACCTGGGGCCTTGTGCATGCAGGGCAAGCACACTACCGACTTCACTGAATCCCCGGCCCCTCACGTTCTTTCCTGAATGTGTATCTGCTTTTCTAAATAGGTGTATCCATGCGCCTGACAAGTGAAGTTCTTTTCTGCCATGAAAACCAAGGAACCTACTTTTTCCTGAGCTGATGTCCCTCTCTCTCCCTGGAATCCCTTCCCATCACATAACCTCTCACAGCCAGAGTCAGACTTGAGCTTTGAAATTGTGTGGGTTTTTTATTGTTTGGGGTCTGATATCACATACATCACTGGATGGAGACAATCAGCAGCTATGCATTTTTTTATAAGCAAAGGACAAGGTTTGGTGGCACATGTCTGCAAGGCCAGGCATTTTGGAGGCTATTTTAGGAGGATCTCAAGTCTGAGGCCATAGTTGGCCTCTTAGCAAGACCCTGCCTCAAAATAAAATATTCAAAGTGAGTGATATTGGGTGAGTCTTAATGAACAATGAAGGATAATAATTCCTGTTTCAACAGTCTTCCTTTAGGATGCTGTGTGTAAGTGTGTGACTGTTACCTTCCAACAGGACCTAGAGCAGTTGCTGGTGCCCACCTGTATTAATAAATAGATCAGATGAAGTGAGTAAATAACTAAAGCAATAAAAGTTCTGACATTGTTGCTGGTTGTGATCCCAGGGATATGGAGGTTATGTTGTGTTTCTTGGCTCTTGTGTTCTTGCAAGACAGGATTTTAGATAATACATAAAATGTAATCAAAGTAGAGCAACGTTTATTGTCCCAGAAATCACTATCAAGAAGGGGGGAGGAAAAGAGTGAGGCTTCTCTGACATCTCTAGGCCTCACACCCCTTTGATCCTCAAGTTTATGGTAGATGCTGTGGGTGGTTCCAGAGGCCTGCCCATGGATCAATTCCTACTATTAACTGGCAGCAGGATGACATCGTGTTTGGAGGTTCCTACTCCACATGGTCTTGTCCAGAGACACCAAAGCAAAATCCGAGTGTGTGTGTGTGTGTGTGTGTGTGTGTGTGTGTGTGAGTGTGTTTGTGAATTTTACTATAATAAAAAATTTATTATGGCAGCTATTATGAAAACAAACAACAAGTGTTGGCGAGGATGTGGGGAAAATGGTACACTCATACACTGCTGGTGGGACTGCAAATTGCTGCAGCCAATATGGAAAGCAGTATGAAGATTTCTTGGAAACCTGAGAATGAAACCACCATTTTACCCAGATATCCTGTGGGGCCAACCTAGATGCCCTTCAGTGGATGAATAGATAAAAAATATGCATTATATATACACAATGAAATTTTATTCAGCAATAAATGAGTAAAATCATGTATGTGTGTGGGAGATTATGGTCTTGTTCTCTTGGTTTCTGACTTGTAGGGAATAGAGTTTTTCTGAGATTCTCCACCAATATCTTTGCCTTTGTCAAAGGGGTATTGCAACTTACTTCTGATTCTTGCTGTCTAACTTTTGTGGTTTTCCAATATGAGGTATGAGGTAAAAGTGGATTTTAAGTGGATATTTTTAATGTAGGAGTTCACTAATTACTATTAGAAGCAACAGATGAGCTCAGTACAGTAATAAAATTTAATATCATCAGTTATTTATGTGCATAAGAAAATAAGTAGCAAACATAAAATTAAAGACAGTTCTAGTGACCATAATATCAAAAGCAAAATACTTGATAATTTTTCAATAAATGTGAACACTTAAACATTTAACATGGCTTGTTTTTAGAAAATATAACAGTATCCCTAAGCCACCTTCTTTTTGGTGGGGACGTTAACTCATAGAAAAAATGATAGGAATTAAAAACTTTCCCCTGGGGGGATCCAACATGGCCGCCAGCGAGGAAGCAGCGATTCCAGTGTCTCCACATTAACGGGATCAGAAAGACCCATTGGAACAGCGGCAGTCTACCTACTGAGGAACTTCTAGCAAAATTCCATGAAGAGGGGACCTGCCGGGAATTGGTAGGTTTATTAGAAGTGTCAGTTTGTCCCAGACAAGTGGATCTTGGCCGGCCACGCAGGCGCGGAGGTCCAGCCCCGCAGCCATCAGCCACTTCAGAAAGCGGCCAGAGGCCCCAAGCGGCGCGGCCCGCCCGAACCCGCAAATGGCACCCACCACCTCGCAGTCCCGAGAGGCCCTGCTCTCGCTCAGCGAACGGCCACTCCACCCGCCCGGATTATAGCCACACAGCCGCAGCTGCCCAGCTCTACCGGCAGCCCGGCGCAGCGAGAAGTGTCCCCACCTGGCCCAGCAGACACCCTGTGCCCTCCGGGCTCTACTAACAGCCCCGCCCACCCGGCAAACGGCTCCCCCCCCGAGACAGCGTGAAGGGAATATAACCAACCCTTTACGAAATAGCGAACTGGGAACTAAAACCAGAGATTGTGTCAGACCAGAGACAAGCAAGTTCCACCCCTCCCTTCGGACACTCCGGCAAGGAGCCAGGGGCCGCCATAGCAGAGAGGGGAAGTCACCAAAGTTCCGACAAAGAGATTCCTTCCCAGCGGAATCTACTTTAGCAGGTGTGTGACTCCCACCCACATCAGATACAAACAAAAGGGAAACTTCAAAATCTCTCTGTGGGCGTGACCCTAAGGGCCAAAGGACTCTCGACCCCCAACTCCCCCTACTGCCAGTGATGAGAGCGTGACTGTAGGGGCAGAGGGAAGCAGAGAAGACTCCCCACCCCCAAATCCCCCAACCGCGAACTGAGAGGGTGTGACGGTAGGGGAGGAGGGAAACAGAGGACACTCCAGACCCCCAACTCCTCCTACTGCCAGCAGTGTGGTTGTGACTGTAGGGGCTGAGGGAAGTAGAGGGGATCCTAGACCCCCAACTCCTATTACCACCAGCAGCGACACCAATGGTCTTAGCTGCCAGATTCTGAAGGTGTGCCCACCAAAGGGGTCCGGAAAAATTAAACAATTGACTCCCAGACTACAGCTCCACAGCACTGGGGCTTAGATGAATGACAACAAGAGTGCTCAGTAGTTAGGGAAATAGAACACTCAGTGAGGCTGAAAGTGTAACCAAATCCTTGGTGAACTGCCTCCGGTGAGCAGGACCTGGCTGGCTGGCAGGAGGAAGGGGAGGAGGGGCCATAGAAGTGAAACGGTTCTGGACCAACAGGATTGAGAGACTCCCAGGAACTGCCTTACAGGGATTGCTGTTGACACATTGAGGGCAAAACTCAGCCCGGAGGGCACAGCTTTGCCTACGGGAAGAGAAGAAAATGGATCTCTAAGACCTAATTTTATTTCATATTGCATTTTAACTGTTTCTCTCCCTTTTCCTTCTCTCTCTCCCCTTCCAAGTTTACGGCTCTTTCCATTCTCCTCTATGCTATCTATCTCCCTCTCCTTCTTTCTTTTCAAGAGCACCTACCTTCCCCTTCCCCCCAACTTTAATCCCAAACATTACGTCCTCCATTTCGCGTAACTGTCTAAATACAAATAGAGGTGCACCCTTACCCCGCGCCTGCAAGGTAGCCGGTCCTGAAACCCACCATCAGGTCAGGCCCAGCAACCTGGGAGTGGCAGAGTTGCCCCACGTGCCTGCAAGGTAGGAGCACCTGCTACCAACCAGCAGAACAGGCCCAGCGGCCTGCAGATTTGGTAGGCACAGCGCCCCAATTGGAGGAGGAGCAGAGCCCCTGCCCACGCCTGTGCGGGAGACTTTGCAACTATACAAGAGTAATACAAATACATAGGGGGAAAATTCAACAACACAACAGTCTCAGTAAACATGAAGAAACGCAAACAGTATGAAGAGACAAGGAAAGAAAGGACCACAAGCAATGCAGGTCAACTCAAAGTTAGAAGAGGTAATTTCTGCAGCAGATGGAATGTCAGATAAAGAATTCAGGAGATACATGCTTCAGTTGATCTGGAGTCTCAAGGAAGACATTAGACAGCAAAATCAGACAATGAAAGATCTCTTCAACAATGAAATACATAAACAAATCCAGGAAGCAAAAGATCAACTATACAGGGAGATAGAAGTTATAAAAAACAAACAAACAGAAACCCTAGAAAGGCAGGAAGCAATAAACCAACTTAAAAACTCAATTGAGAATACTACCAACAGAGTAGAACACTTAGAAGATAGAACATCAGACAATGAAGACGAAGTATTTCAACTTGAAAAGAACATAGACAGCTCAGCAAGACAGTTAAGAAATCATGAGCAGAACATCCAAGAGATATGGGATAACATAAAGAGACCAAACTTAAGAGTCATTGGGATACAGGAAGGCATGGAGGTCCATAACAAAGGAATAAACCATCTATTCAATGAAATAATATGAGAAAACTTCCCAGACTTGAAGAATGAGACAGAATCCCAAATCCTAGAAGCCTACAGGATGCCGAATGTGCATAATCATAAGAGATCCACACCTAGACACATTATAATGAAGATGCCCAACATACAGAATAAGGAGAGAATTTTAAAAGCTACAAGAGAAAGGAAACAGATTACATTTAGGGGTAAACCAATCAGGATAACAGCTGATCTCTCAACACAGACTTTGAAAGCTAGAAGATCCTGGAATAACATATTTCAAACACTGAAAGAAAATGGGTTCCAACCAAGAATTGTGTATCCAGCAAAACTGAGCTTCAAGATGGAAGATGAAATTAAAACCTTCCACGATAAACAAAAGTTAAAAGAATATGCAGCTAGAAAACCGTGTCTCCAAAAAATCCTCAGCAAAACATTACAGGAAGAGGAAATGGAAAATAACAATGAAAGTCAACAGTGGGAGGTAGGACAGTAAATGGGGGAAAATAATCAAAGAGGAAACAAACCATATTCAGTAACATAAATAAACAAATATGGCTGGAAGGATAACCCATATCTCAATAATAACCCTAAATGTTAATGGCTTAAACTCACCAATTAAGAGACAGAGGCTAGTAGAATGGATCACAAAACATGACCCAACAATATGCTGCCTACAGGAGACACATTTCATAGAAAAAGACATACATAGACTGAAGGTGAAAGGTTGGGAAAAATCATATCACTCATATGGACTTTGGAAACAAGCAGGAGTGTCCATACTCATATCAAATAAAATAGATTTCAAGCCAAAGTTAATCAAAAGGGATAAAGAGGGACACTACATACTGCTCAAGGGAACCATACACCAACAAGACATAACAATCATAAATATATATGCCCCAAACAATGGTGCAGCTATGTTCATCAAACAAACTCTTCTCAAGTTCAAGAGTCTAATAGACCACCATACAATAATCATGGGAGACTTCACCACACCTCTCTCACCACTGGACAGATCTTCCAAACAAAAGTTGAATAAGGAAACTATAGAACTCAATAACACAATTAACAACCTAGACTTAATTGACATATATAGAATATACCACCCAACATCAAGCAGTTACACTTTCACTTTTTTCTCAGCAGCACATGGATCCTCCTCAAAAATAGATCATATATTATGTCACAGAGCAACTCTTAGACAATATAAAGGAGTAGAGATAATACCATGCATCTTATCTGACCATAATGGAATGAAACTGAAAATCAATGATAAAAGAAGGAAGGAAAAATCATGCATCACTTGGAGAATGAACAACAGGTTACTGAATGATCAATGGGCTATAGAAGACATTAAGGAGGAAATTAAAAAATTCTTAGAGATAAATGAAAACACAGACACAACATATTGGAATCTATGGGACACATTGAAAGCAGTTCTAAGAGGAAAATTCATTGCTTGGAGTTCATTCCTTAAAAAAAGAAAAAAACAACAAATAAATGATCTCATACTTCATCTCAAAATCCTAGAAAAAGAAGAGCAAAATAACAGTAAAAGAAGTAGAAGGCAAGAAATAATTAAAATCAGAGCTGAAATTAATGAAATCGAAACAAAAGAAACAATTGAAAAAATTGATAAAACTAAAAGTTGGTTCTTTGAAAAAATAAATAAGATCGACAGACCCTTAGTCATGCTAACAAAGCGAAGAAGAGAGAGAACTCAAATTACTAGCATACAGGATGAAAAAGGCAATATCACAATAGACACTTCAGAAATACAGAAGATAATCAGAAATTATTTTGAATCCTTATACTCCAATAAAATAGAAGATAGTGAAGGCATTGATAAATTTCTTAAGTCATATGATCTGCCCAGATTGAGACAGGAGAATATAGACAACCTAAACAGACCAATATCAATTGAGGAAATAGAAGAAACCATCAAAAGATTACCAACTAAGAAAAGCCCAGGACCGGATGGCTATACAGCAGAGTTTTACAAAACCTTTAAAGAGGAACTAATACCAATACTTTTCAAGCTATTTCAGGAAATAGAAAAAGAAGGATAACTTCCAAATTCATTCTACGAGTCCAACATCACACTGATTCCTAAACCAGACAAAGATACTTCAAAGAAAGAAAACTACAGACCTATATCTCTAATGAACCTAGATGCAAAAGTCCTCAATAAAATTCTGGCGAATCGGATACAAAATCATATCAAAAAAATTGTACATCATGATCAAATAGGATTCATCCCTGGGATGCAAGGCTGGTTCAATATACGGAAATCAATAAATGTTATCCACCACATCAATAGACTTAAAAATAAGAACCATATGATCATCTCGATAGATGCGGAAAAAGCATTCGACAAAGTACAGCATCCCTTTTTGTTCAAAACTCTCGAAAAAATAGGGATAACAGGAACATACCTCAACATTGTAAAAGCAATCTACGCTAAGCCCCAGGCTAGCATCATTCTGAATGGAGAAAAATTGAAGGCATTCCCTCTAAATTCTGGAACAAGACAGGGATGCCCTCTCTCACCACTTCTGTTCAACATAGTTCTCGAAACACTGGCCAGAGCAATTAGACAGACGAGAGAAATTAAAGGCATAAAAAGAGGAAAAGAAGAACTTAAATTATCACTATTTGCAGATGACATGATTCTATACCTAGCAGACCCAAAAGGCTCTACAAAGAAACTATTAGAGCTAATTAATGAATTCAGCAAAGTGGCAGGATATAAAATCAACACGCATAAATCAAAGGCATTTCTGTATATCAGCGATAAAACTTCTGAAACGGAAATGAGGACAACCACTCCATTCACAATATCCTCAAAAACAATAAAATACTTGGGAATCAACCTAACAAAAGAGGTAAAAGACTTATACAATGAAAACTACAGAACCCTAAAGAGAGAAATTGAAGAAGATCTTAGAAGATGGAAAAATATACGCTGTTCATGGATAGGCAGAACTAACATCATCAAAATGGCGATATTACCCAAAGTTCTCTATAGGTTTAATGCAATGCCAATCAAAATCCCAATGGCATTTCTTGTAGAAATAGATAAAGCAATCATGAAATTCATATGGAAAAACAAAAGACCCAGAATAGCAAAAGCAATTCTAAGCAGGAAGTGTGAATCAGGTGGTATAGCGATACCAGACTTCAAACTATACTACAGAGCAATAGTAACAAAAAGAGCATGGTATTGGTACCAAAACAGGCAGGTGGACCAATGGTGCAGAATAGAGGACACAGAAACCAACCCACAAAACTACAACTTTCTTATATTTGATAAAGGGGCTAAAAGCATGCAATGGAGGAAGGATAGCATCTTCAACAAATGGTGCTGGGAAAACTGGAAATCCATATGCAACAAAATGAAACTGAATCCCTTTCTCTCGCCATGCACAAAAGTTAACTCAAAATGGATCAAGGAGCTTGATATCAAACCAGAGACAAGGCATCTGATAGAAGAAAAAGTTGGCTACGACCTACACACTGTGGGGTCGGGCTCCAAATTCCTCAATAAGACACCCATAGCACAAGAATTAATATCTAGAATCAACAAATGGGACTTGCTCAAACTAAAAAGTTTTTTCTCAGCAAAAGAAACAATAAGAGAGGTAAATAGGGTGCCTACATCCTGGGAACAAATCTTTACTCCTCACACTTCAGATAGAGCCCTAATATCCAGAATATACAAAGAACTCAAAAAATTAGACAATAAGATAACAAATAACCCAATCAACAAATGGGCCAAGGACCTAAACAGACACTTCTCAGAGGAGGACATACAATCAATCAACAAGTACATGAAAAAATGCTCACCATCGCTAGCAGTCAGAGAAATGCAAATCAAAACCACCCTAAGATACCATCTCACTCCAGTAAGATTGGCAGCCATTAAGAAGTCAAACAACAACAAGTGCTGGCGAGGATGTGGGGAAAAGGGTACACTTGTACATTGTTGGTGGGACTGCAAATTGGTGCAACCAATTTGGAAAGCAGTATGGAGATTTCTTGGAAAGCTTGGAATGGAGCCACCATTTGACCCAGCTATTCCCCTTCTGGGTCTATTCCCTAAAGACCTAAAAACAGCATGCTACAGGGACACTGCTACATCGATGTTCATAGCAGCACAATTCACAATAGCAAGACTGTGGAAGCAACCTAGATGCCCTTCAATAGACGAATGGATAAAAAAATGTGGCATTTATACACAATGGAGTATTACTCTGCATTAAAAAATGACAAAATTATAGAATTTGGAGGGAAATGGATGGAATTAGAGCAGATTATGCTAAGTGAAGCTAGCCAATCCCTAAAAAACAAATGCCAAATGTCCTCTTTGATATAAGGAGAGTAACTGAGAACAGAGTAGGGAAGAAGAGCATGAGAAGATGACTAACATTAAACAGGGATGAGAGGTGGGAGGGACAGGGAGAGAGAAGGGAAATTGCTTGGAAATGGAAGGAGACCCTCAGGGTTATACAAAATTATATACAAGAGGAAGTGAGGGGAAAGGTAAAAATAATACAAGGGGGAGAAATGAATTACAGTAGAGGGGGTAGAGAGAGAAGAGGGGAGGGGAGGGGAGGGGAGGGGGGATAATAGAGGATAGGAAAGGCAGCAGAATACAACAGACAGTAGTATGGCAATATGTAAATCAATGGAAGTGTAGCTGATGTGACTCTGCAATCTGTATATGGGGTAAAAATGGGAGTTCATAACCCACTTGAATCAAAGTGTGAAATATGATATATCAAGAACTATGTAATGTTTTGAACAACCAATAAAAAAATTAAAAAAAAAAAAAACTTTCCCCTGTGATCCTGAGGACAGGACTTAGGTATGGTCTACCAGTGAACTCTATCATCATCCCATTTTTATTTTTCTTTGAGATATGGTCTTGCCAATTTAGTGAGGCTAGACTCAAAGTTGCGACCCTAAAGGCTAGCTTCCAGGGCAGCTGGGGTTACATGCATGTGCCATCACAACCCTGGTAGGGATTAGCCTTTTTTTGTTTTCTTTAGTTGTAGTGGATAGAGTACCTTTATTTTATATATTTATTTTTATGTGGTGCTGAGGAGTGAACCCAGTGCCTCACATGTGCTAGGCAGGTGCTCTAACCCTGAGCCCCAGCCCCAGGGATTAAATTCTTGACTTTAATATTATAGGTTGGTTCAGGATAATATATAGGTTTGTAAATGTGTATAATGTCCCCATTTTGTGAGTAGAAGCTAGAGGCCACAATGAGAGAAAATGTCTATCCTTATCCTTGGAAGAGGAACATCAAATGTGGATTCACCTGCAACTTAGTATTAGAGGATTTCCCAGATATTAAAAATATAAGCAAAAGAGACATGAGATCAAGGCTCTGAGGAAGGGGGACTAAGTATTTCAAATTGTGAGGCATCAGACTGCAAAAAACAATGCTAAGGTAGCTGCGTATGGAGAATAGGGTCCCTCATATTTAACTGTAGAATCACAGAAGATATATAAGAAAATAAACCATTTACTGGGTACATTTTAAAAAGATGATCTTCAGAAGTCATCATTATCACACCCCACCCACACACCTACACATATTACTTCCCTTTTACCTCTTCCCCTGTTTAGCAGTCAAGTCAACATCCACTCCTCAAGGTGCATCCTTGCATGAAGAGAAAGGACTGAACCACAGTACCCTGGGGATCACAATGGGCAGATCTTAGCCTAGCTTATGGCAGAAACTAGAAAAAGAATGGCAGAGTTCAGGAACATCTCTGTCTCTTTTCTCTCACAAACAAATAACTAGAGGTTTCAATTATAAATTGATGGATTAAGTAAACTTGGGAGTATTGGGTCAAATATTTGGAACACTGAAAATATAAATGTTCAGCAGCCTAATGTCTTATTTCTTTTTTATCTTTGTTTTTGTTTTTAATGCTGTGGATTGAGCCAGGTGGCACTCAACCTCTCAGCAACATTCCTGATCTTTTTTTGTAATTTAGTTAGAGACAGGGTTTCATTGAATTGCTTAGTCCTTCCCTAAGTTGTTGAGGCTGGCTTTGTATCAGCCTCCAGAGACACTGGAATTACAGGCATGCACCACCACACCTTGCTAGGGTTTTATTTCATTATTTGCACAAGAGCAGTTTTTCATGTAATATAACCTACTAAATGCTCTTAAAATATTGCACTTTGTGAAAAATTCAAAGAGATAGCCTATTAACTTTATATTAACAAATTTAAAGAATATGATTTTTCTTATGCCTTGGCTTCTTTTCACATGATAAAATCAGGTTAGGACATAGTTTTCTATTTTCTTTATTCTTTTTTGGGGGGGGAGGTATACTAGGGATAGGTCCCTGTATCACTCAACCACAAAGCCACTGCCCCAGTCATGTTTAATTTTTTTAGAAATAGGGTCTCACTGAGTTGTATAGGTCCCTATTAATTTGCTGAGGATTTCTTTGAACTCTTGAATTTCCTGCCTCAGCCTCCCAAGCCATTGGGATTGCAGGTATGTGCCCCCGCTCCCAGTTTCTTCATTCTTTTGTAGTTGTTGGTTTCTTTTGTTACATAAATTCAAGTTGAATAACAGTATGTTTAACAATACAGATATAGAGAAAAGCCAGTGATGTAGGTAAGCAATTGAACATATCCACCAGAAAGTATATTATATATTCACCATTGTGTATTACTCAGCCATCAATACAAACTCCTATAATGGTCAGCAAAATAGATGAAATTGGATGATGTCATGCTAAGTGAAGAAATACACAATAGTGTCACATATCATATGTTAACTAATATAATATCATGTGCAAGTACAATAGTGATTAGTATGGCTGAGGAATGTGGGGGGAGCATCAAGGGCAGAAGAGGGTGTTTGGATATTATGAATACATGTATATGCATATATATAAACATCAGACTGAACTCATATGTGCAATTGCTATGTGATGATAAGACCCATCATCTCTCATAACTATCAAATTCTACACTAAGAACACAATCCTGCTGTCTTTTAGAATTTCCTGTATATGATGCGATATTATTGATGATGCTCTCTGATAACAACCAGGCTCTTCCTACACATCCATTCTATTTTCTTCCAGGCTCTGAACATAGAATATACAATGTATTTCTGCATCTGGATCATCTCACTTATCCTAAAGTCCTCCAGCTTGTCTGTGTTATTGGAGAATATTCTTTTGTTTCTGGGGTTTCAACCCAAGGTTGCCTTACCGGAGAGAGAGATCCGCCATCATTTTCTTTTTCAGTTTTAAGACAGAATATTACCAAACTACTAAAGCTGGCCTTCAAATTTTGGCAACACTGCCATATGCATTATCCTTATTTTAAAGTTGAGTAATAAGTGAGGTGTGGAGGCACATTTCTTTTGTCATGCTAGGGACTCGATAGGCTGAGGGAGGAGAATCACTATCTTGGAGCCAGCCTCGCATCTTGGTGACAACCACTGCACCTTAAAATTCCTTGTCTCAAAATAATTGTAAAAAAACTGAAAAAGGTTATATATGTATGTTGATACATTTGTGTGGAAACACAATGATAAATCTCTCTTTCTCTATTATCTGTAACATACCATAGGTTCTTCTTCCTGAGTTACTCTTTGGAAATTTAGGTTGTGGATAGTATTGCAGTTAACTTGGGAGGGTAGATATTCCTAAAGATGGATTTTATTTCCTTCAATTGTTGAACTGGTTAATGTCAGCTGTCTATTTGAGTGGATTGAGAAACCCAGAAAATTTGTGTGGAAGATCTCTGCAGGTGTCTGTGAGTGTGCTTCCAGAAGGCTGAGTCAGAAAGCATAGGGAATACCTGTAATGAACATATATATTGTTGTTCAATAGGTTTGATTTGGAAAAAAAGCAAGAGAAGCAGTCACTCGCTTATGCTCCAAGATTCTTGAAGTCCCCTTTGGGGATTTGCACCATTGGCTCTACCTGGGTCTTTTAAAATTTTTTTATTTGTTTTAATTAGTTATCCATGACAGTAGAAAGAATTTATATACTTTGATATATCATACACATATGGGATAAAATTTCTCATTTTTCTGAGTATACATATTGTAGAATCACATGGGTCATACAGTCACATACATAAATAAAGTACTAATGTCTGTTTCATTCTCTTTCTTATCCCCACACCCCATACCTTCCCTTCCTTTCACTTTTCTCTACCTAATGTAAGTTAATGCTATTCTTTTTTTTCTTTTGCATTACAATTCTTAATACACATATATACCACAATTTTTGTATTTTTTAAAATGTAACGTATGTTGACACCCAATTCAAGTCTTCATACATTTACTTTGGATGATGTAGTCCATTACATTCTACCATCCTTGCTAATCCCCATCCCCCTTTTTTTTTCCTCCCACCGCTCTGCCCTATTTAGAATTAATCTATTCTTCCTATGCTCCCCCTGCATACTCCACTATGAGTCAGCCCCCTTATGTCAGGGAAATATTCTGCATTTGTTTTTTATTTTCAAGGTGGGGGGGGCATTGGCTAACTTCACTTATCATTATCTTCTCCAACTCCATCCATTTACATGCAAATGCCACGATTTTGTTCTTGTATTGCTGAGTAAAATTCCATTGTGTATATATGCCACATTTTTTTTTTATCCATTCATCCACTGAAGGTCATCTCTGTTGGCTCCATAGTTTAGCTACTGTGAATTGTGGTGCCATAAACTTTTATGTGGCTGTGTCCTTGTAGTATGATGTTTTTAAACCTTTGTGCTTAGACTGAGGAGAGGGATAGGTGGGTCAAATTGAGGTTCCATTCCCATATTTCCAAGGAATCTCCATACTACTTTCCAAATTGGCTGCATCAATTTGCAGTCCCACCAGCAGTGTATGAGTGTACCTTTTCCCCACATCCTCACCAACACTTATTGTTGTTTGTCTTCACAATAGCTGCCATTCTGACTACAGTGAGATGATATCTTTGAGTAGTTTTGATTTGCATTTCTCTGATTCCTAGAGATGATGAGCATTTTTTCATATATTTATTGATTGTATATCCTCTCCTGAAAAGTATCTGTTCAGGTCCTTAGCCCACTTATTGATCAGGTTGTTTGTTATTTCATCTACCAGGATCATTTAAGTTCTCTGTCCTGGTCCATAGCTGTTTCATTTGCTTCCTCATATTGTGAAGCTTCCAGCTTCTTGGACTGAGCTGTTACCAGTTTCCCAGTGTTTCCATCCTGTAGGCAAACATTTGATGACTATTACTCCCATGATTATGTGAGTAAATATAATAAGCTCCCTTCTGTATACACATGTACATTTTTATGTATTCTTGTTTTCTGAAGAATCCTAAAAATATAGGCATATTCTCAATGTCTGGGTCATATGACATCTCTAGTTCTATTTTTTGGAAAAAAAAAAAAACCCATATAGTTTTTTTAATGTCTACTCAAATTTATATTCCTGACAAGGATGTCCAAGTGTTTCCTTTTCTGCATATCCTCTGCAGTGTGTGTTACCTACCAACATTATAAGAATTGAGACCACAAGCGTGCGGTTATATCTCTTTGTGATATAACCTGAAATCATAAAAATTCCAGAAGAAAATGAGAATTTTTTTTTTTTTTTGCCATTGGTGTTGGCAATGATTTTAGATAGAATATGCAGAGACTGGGAAAGGAAAAACAGCTGAGACTATATAAAGCTAAAAATACTTCTATACAGCAAAGGAATCAATCAATAAAATGTAAAAGTAGACTGGGTTAAAGAAAATCGTTTCTAGCCCCATGTCTGAAAAAGCTCAACATCCAAAATATAATAAACTTACACAACTCACCAAAATTTAATATAAACCCCTCATAACCTAATTTAAATATGGTAAAATACTTAGATTCTGCCCTAAAAATTAAAGAAAGTGTGTAAAGACATATGAAAGTTACTCAAGATCACGTATTAGGCTACATAAAATGATAATTTAGCTTTTCTGTTTTATTTGTCTCACAGGATTATGGGTGCACACTCTCCATCCTTGACGGGGCATCTTGAGATCAATTAGCAAAATGCTAGGTTCTCATTTTCCCACATTATGCTTCCTCATTATTCCATCTTAATTGCCAAGAAAATCTCGAGCCTGGAAAACAACAAAATATAGATAAATTGCTGGATAATCATCAACTTTGAAAATTACTTCAGAAATCAATAAATACATTAGTAGACCGAGATGTGAAGAAATGTAAAATAGACCTACAAATCAACATTTAACTTTACAATTGCTCAAAAAATACTTGCAGTTATGCTGATATGGGAGCACATGCCACTAGTCTTCACTACTTCAAGGCCACAGCAGTAGGAGGATTTAGGCTAAGAAATTTGAGGCCAACCTGGCAAAAACCCAGCTCTAAAAATTGGCCCACCAAAAAACCAAACAGCTATCACATTTTTAAAAAGGAGCCTTCACGGGTGATTTCTATGAAACATGTAATAAGGATCAGTAACAATAATTCACGATCACGTCTAAATGTAGAAGAAGAAAATTGACTAATTCTTTCTGTAAGGCCAGAAATACCAGCTAACACAGAATAAGAATGGAAATTGCAGACCATCTTTTTATAGATGTTGATGCAGATATTCAAAACCCATAGCAAACTGAGAACAACAAAAAGAATGATTGGACTTCATGACCAAGAGGGACATTGTCATATGGGAAGTTTCCAAAAATCAATTTGATAGAGCAAAGCTTTTGGCAAATCACTTACCAAATTACTGTAAAACTTATGGCCAATTATGACCAGAGGAAAATTCTTTTTCAATCCACTTAAAGGCAGCTATGAACTGTTTTCATACTTAACGGTGTGAACTGAAGTGTTTATCAATTTATTTTTAGGAAAAGAAAAAAATGTATTCTTTTCTAACTTCTAAATATTGTTTGAGAATATTAAATGGGATTTTATACATCAAAAATCAAATAGCATATGCAGATGATACTATTATTTCTATAATGTTTCTAAGCAATATCCATGAACTAATGAAACATAAGAATTAGTTCAATAATGTCATGGGTTAAATGGTCAACATTAAATCATTTAAATTATATACAGTAGCAATGAGCAGTGTTAAAATCGAGGCACAATCCATTCACAAATATAGGGAAAATACTCTAAATGAAATTGTTAACAAATAATTGTTCACTGCAAAGTAAAAAATTAAGGTGAAAGTAAAATGCAAAAAAGATCATGGAAACAAAATGGAAAAACTGTTAATATTCAATGATTAAAAGTTTGATTTGGGGTTTTAAGGGTTGATAGTATTCCTCCAGATTAGCGCGTGGGGTGGGGCTAGGCTTCCTCCTCCGCTCTGGCCTCGTGCGGTGCCGGGCTTCCTCCTCCGATCTGATATATATTCTCTATATGTCAGTTAAGTTATTAATTGTGTTATTGAGCTCTATAGTTTCTTTATTCAACTTTTGTTTGGAAGATCTATCCAGTGGTGAGAGAGGTGTGTTAAAGTCACCCCAGATCATGTTGTGGTCAATTTGACTCTTGAACTTGAGAAGAGTTTGTTTGAACATAGGTGCCCCATTGTTTGGGGCATATATATTTATGATTGTTATGTATTGTTGGTATATGGTTCCCTTGAGCAGTATGAGATGTTCTTCTTTACCTATTTTGATTAACTTTGGCTTAAAGTCTACTTTATTTACTATAAGTATGGAGATTCCTGCTTGTTTTCAAGGTTCATGTGAGTGGTATGTTTTTTCCAAATCTTTCACCTTCAGTCTGTCTTTTCCTGAGTCTCCTGGAGGCAGAATATTGTTGGATTTTTTTTTTTAAATCCAGGCTACTAGCCTATGTCTTCTGATTGGTGTGTTTAACCCATTAACATTTAAGGCTATTATTGAGTCATGGTTTGTATTTCCAGCCATCTTTATTTTTGTTACTTGACTTGAAGTGTTAATTATTGTTTAATTTTTAATTGGTATCTACATATAGGATCCATCATTTTAATTGAACATGTGTAGTGATCAAATCAGTGCAATTTCTACCTTCTAAAATATCATTTTGATGTTTGAAACCTATGAAGTCTTCTTAGAACGTCCAGAGTCTAATAATTACTTATACAATTCAAACTTTGGGTATAAAACATAAGAATTACTTTTCCCTCTTAACTGCTTTTTGGCACTCCTTGCCAACTGTCTCTTAAAACAGATACAAAAAGCTTTTCTCATTTGTGGTTCTTTGTGATCAACTTTTTCAGCTTCAACATATGAGTGCAAACATACAGGATTTGTGAAATATAAAAAATCACTAGAAAAAGACAGTCTCCCATGGTAAATCCAGAAAAAAAGAATATAAATTTAAAAATTGTAAACTATAATTCCAGTGCCTTGTGAGGCTAAGACAGAAGGATGGTGAGTTCAAATCCAGCAACAGAAAGGCCCTGAGCAACTTAGTGAGATGCTGTCTCTAAATAAAATACAAAATAGGAGTGGGGATGTGGCTCAATGGTTGAGTGCCCATGAGTTTAATCCCTGGTACCCCCCAAATATTTTGGGGTTCACATTTAATCACTAGGCCTTGGTTAGTTTTGGTGAGATCTATATATAAATGGCATATGCCAATTCTTATGAATTTATTTTATGTAAGTCAAATATTATATAAATATTTTTATAGTATAAGCTTAAATTGATCTATATTATCATGTAAAAAATAACTTAAAAATTGTTTTAGGTGAGACTGAATGCCTACAATCCCATGGGCTTGGGATTCAGAGGATTGCAAGGCCAAAGTTCAGTAACATAGCAATATTTTTCCCCTATATAAAAAATGGCTGGTGATATAGTTTAATTACTAAGTGCCCTGCATTCAATCTGTGGTACAAAGGAAAGGAGGAGGGTTTTAAAATTGCCTTGTCTAAACAACAAAAAGACATGTGAAATTTAAAACCAAAAACTGCATTCTATCACTTTTCTGTGACACACAGAATCTGCTTTAATTCATTTTAAACATTTGAATCTTACACAATTCAAGTTTTCCAAGACTCAATAAACGACATGTATTAATCATGTGGTTCTCAAGGCCATTGGATGAATTTAAGGTCAGTGTAGCTGAGGAATCTGCAGTCATACAAAACTGGAGTGTGCAGGTGCCATGAATTTGCAGTAATTGTCAAGAACTCATGGATGGGTTGTTCATTGCCTTGAAACTGTTGGAAAATTGTTTTCTGATGGTAAATTTCTATATCAGTATTGGGAAAAACAGACCCTTTCCTGATAGTATGCTTCAAAGAAAGGGACACAATTTCATGCAATAATGAGGAGAACTAATCTTCATACAGGTAGTGCCAGGAGAAAGCACAGTCTGGTCATTCTGCTAGCTCCAGGTTTGAACCACAATCATCACTCAATGATGTGCATTAAGTATATATGATTAAAATTGTGTAAATGTACCATGGTAGTGTTGTGAAGAAATATCTATAGTAATGTCCATCCTGAGCTATGTACCTTCCCAGCTGTGCACATTAAGCCTGGCACAAGATAGTCCAGGAGATCATGAGACATAACACAAGCTCTCTGACATCAGGGAGGTAATCTGAGAAGCACCCCTCAAACAAGGGTCTACGGAGTGATGCTTCCAGCTTGGTATAATAATAATAATAATAACAATAATAATAATATTAT
Organism: Spermophilus citellus; assembly: GCF_964194105.1. Classification (NCBI taxonomy): domain Eukaryota; kingdom Metazoa; phylum Chordata; class Mammalia; order Rodentia; family Sciuridae; genus Spermophilus; species Spermophilus citellus. The sequence goes on along the minus strand of NW_027673039.1, from coordinate 1,759,283 downwards.
TATATATTATAATTATTATATAATTATAAAAATTATATATTATAATTATTATATAATTATAAAAATTATATATTATAATTATTATATAATTATAAAAATTATATATTACAATTATTATATAATTATAAAAATTATATATTACAATTATTATATAATTATAATAATTATATATTATAATTATTATATAATTATAATAATTATATATTATAATTATTATATGATTATAATAATTATATATTATAATTATTATATGATTATAATAATTATATATTATAATTATTATATGATTATAATAATTATATATTATAATTATTATATGATTATAATAATTATATATTATAATTATTATATGATTATAATAATTATATATTATAATTATTATATGATTATAATAATTATATATTATAATTATTATATGATTATAATAATTATATATTATAATTATTATATGATTATAATAATTATATATTATAATTATTATATGATTATAATAATTATATATTATAATTATTATATGATTATAATAATTATATATTATAATTATTATATGATTATAATAATTATATATTATAATTATTATATGATTATAATAATTATATATTATAATTATTATATGATTATAATAATTATATATTATAATTATTATATGATTATAATAATTATATATTATAATTATTATATGATTATAATAATTATATATTATAATTATTATATGATTATAATAATTATATATTATAATTATTATATGATTATAATAATTATATATTATAATTATTATATATAATAATACTGGGTACTGATGTCCTTTATGCACTGGAGAAATCAAGCTGCCCCCTAGAGTGGGCATTCTGTGTGGAAGGATATGTAAATCACAGGGAATCTAACACAGATTTCTGAAATAGGTTACATTTGAAGAATTCACATGTGGTAAGAGGAAGGTAAGGCCAAGTGAGGAAATGAGAATAAACAGATCACACATGAAAAATAAATTTTCAAAAAAAATCAGAAGTTTGTTTGTTAGAGCTGATAGTAAAGACTCCCTTTAGTATCTGGATCCAGGACGGAGTCATGTTAGATATGGTGCTGTCACTAAAGTCAGAGATAGCTATATAATACATGCACCATCATCTGTGTTGCAACCATCTAGTGAGGACTGCTAAGGCAGTGGACATGAGCTGGTGGTCAGGACAGATGTAGAGAGAATTATAGGATAAGGACACCCCACTGTAATTTAGGGTTATTTGGATCCTCTGGGTGGGCACATTCCATGGTGAAAGTGAGAGGAAGAAACATCTCTTCTCCCATATGCAGTGTGAGCACCATCCTGTTCATAAGGGATGAGGAAATAGGATCTGTCACCCCTAACAACACATGTGCAGACTTACAGCTTGGGGTTGTCCTCATCTCACAGCTCAGCTTCACCACTACTGCCAACACCCCCCATGTCCTCTTTGTATAAACTAACAGACAAAACGGAAATGGAGAATTGAGACTGGTCTTGCTTCAAGCAAGTGGGCTTGGGACTGATGTCAGCCTCGGCAGAAACCTCTGACCTGTGGCTCTTTGTGTGCTGGGAATCTATAAATAGCACTAGGGAGAAATGACTGACACCTCAGAGAGGGCGACACCATCACCCAGCCCCTATGCTTCAAAACACACCCTCCAGTATCACGACGAGCAAACTCTGGGCAATACTTGACTGAATGAATGGCAGCTCTTTGTGAGAAGTAGATATGAGAACCATGGGTTGCTTTTGTAAATTGTCAGGGTTTTAAAGTACAGCTTAGGGTTCACACTTACATCTATGATATTTATATTACTATCATTTTAAATTTCTCCTGAGAAAAACAACTAGAAGAGAAATTGTTCTTTAAAGTCAAGAAAGAAGAAGCCCCAGAGGTGCTTCTCTATGGGCACAAGTGCATGGAGTACTGCATACAGGGCATAGGTCAAGGGCGTCTGTGTGGCAGGCCACTCCCCATGCTAGGCATGTGAGTGGCAAACTGCTTACCCCATCGGCACAGCTCTGGGCACGAGGCCATGTGTTGCAGTCCCACTCTTTGATTGTTCACTGCAAGGAGAGTTAGCAGACATTGCATTAGTGGCAGTCTATATTCTGCCTAGGTACTGCCTGAGTACATATACATGGTAACTGCACAATAAAATCAGGCCTGCTTCCTGTTTGGTCTCTGGAGGACTTGATTAGAGACTACACAGCCACACTCTCCTCTACTCTGTTCTGTAGACATCCTCAGGGATGAGAGAGCCCATGCACTTCTCTGCAGACCCCAAGTTCTCATTACTGGGAAATCCACATGATTCTGCAGGAGGGTCCATTTTCCCTGACTGATATTGCAATGGAAGTGTCAAGTTCTGCTTTCAGCTTTCTTGCTTTATCTTGTCCTGTGTGTCTTAGGGTCAAATTTATCTGTGCATGCAAATGACATGAAAAATTGAATTTTGGAAAAAAATCTGAAAGTGACCAGGGCAGGATGGATTTCAAGTGTCCTGAATGTTTCTCTAAGCAAAATTGAATTTACACATTTCCATTATTAGATATTTCAAAAGGTTTTTAGTGATTAAAACAGAATGGACTAATACATAAAAATAGTCTTCCAAATTCTTGTGAATTATATTCACAAGCCTATAATTTGCCACCATGAATTGGAACTTACAAGCACATTTGATTTTCTAAAATATTTAATGTACTTCCTTTTGATCACGGTCCCTTGTTTGACATTTACCAACTGAAAGTTCTTAACCATGTGAGATTCCATTCTATAAAATGAGGTTTTGAACATAGAACCTCATTTCCCTCTAAAGATTTCAAAATGTACAATTACTGAAACCATAATTGTTCTATGAGTTATGAAGATGACCAAAGCAAGATTATCGATCAAAATCTTAAAACTCATTAATTCTCTGGTAATAAGTATACACATTAGTAGTGTTTAAAATCTCTATATGACATACCATATGTAAGTTATGTCCCATGAAGTTATTAAATTGAAAAATGAAGTAAAACTGACATTCCCTGTAAAAAAAAATTGACTCATTTTGGCAGTATCTCAAAGAAGCTACTGGGAAACCTCACTAGTATACTGAATTTCCTCCTCCAATGCCATTTTTAGAATCCACACTAACTGAGGACATCTGCATCTGAGGACACAGAGGTACTTTGTCACCTGAATAAGCTGAGCAGAGCACAAACACTTGTAAGTTTTATGGAAAGGATGTGTTTAAGTTCTGTCTCTGCAGATTTGGAATTTTAATGTCTGTAGAAAGGCAAGAAGTTCCCACTGGAGAACACATAACTGTGGCTTCCTCAGTGGGACATCTCATATCTCTTAATTTTATTGTATTCTCTGATGGATAACAGCAATCCAAGAGTTCTGGGATTCAAACTCTTAAAGTTTCCTGGACACATCTAGAAAAGGATCTTGATTGAGATCATTTTCTTATGTTGATAAGGAAACTTAAATTACTCTAATTCTGGTCCTAAAACCAAATTAGTCCAAATCTGTCCCACAACTTATAATGCCTCTACATTTATGTGAGGGACTCCTGGCACCCCCATAATTTCCCTGAAGCCCTGAAGTGAGGGATGGGCTCCGCTTTCCTAGTTTGCACATGGAGCACACCTTCTTGGGGGTAGTGATGGTTTGGTAAGTCATTCTTTCCAAAGTTACAGTCCTGTGGCTCAAGCTCTAAGTGAAATATTAAAATTAAGAAAAGAAGAGAGAGCGCTATAGGTCACATGTTGTAGAAATCACAGGCAGATGGAATCTAGTCAGAGCAGAGACAGAGTCCGAGCTGGAGTCCATTTTTTAAAAACCGACATGAACAACTCCTCCTTCTCTGAGAGAAAACCATGTAAAAAACAGGCTCAGTCTCCTGGGTACTGTATATAAATATACATAAAAGCATTAAGGCGCTATATTAAAAAGGATCCCCATTATCTGGAGTCAAAAGAAAGGACAGTCATTTCAAGCAGACCCACTTATGTTCCAGTTGTAGAAATCAGAAGATAGTTCTTGAACACTGTCATTATCAACATGTGAAGGGTAAGTACAAGCATGAATGAAACATTTGTTTTTTTCTAGAGGTAACTGGAAACTTGGATTAAATGGAAATATATAAAATGAAAACTAATATCCACAGACAATAATTCCACATGGATGGGATGAGGGAGGTTGGAAAACTGAAGAAGAAAGTCACAATATTGCCAAAGCATGAGACCTCCAAAGCCACATGAGAGGGAAACATAAAACAGGAAAAGGGTGCAAGTCATTGAACAAGTATTTCAGCATATGAACAGTTAGGAAAGACACATCAAGGGTGGAGGAAAAGTATCCCCTCATGCAGCCCCCATCCTGGACCAGCCACATGAAAGTTTTGTGCCTTTGGTGAATCGGGCTCTGCCTTACTCCCTGGCATAATCCATTAATCACCAACTTGCCACTTGGAATACTGTCCCTCATATACACTCACTTCCTTGGAGGCTTCTGAATGAGCCATGGCAGAGGGTTGGCCAGTACTCCCAACTTTGTGGAGCCAAGAAGAGCTCTTTGGAGAGGTGGAGAATTGCAGACCACACCTTTGTTGTAATGTGGATATGCTGTGTAATTAGGTGTTGTTGAGTCCAATCTCTTTGTAGCCATGATTTTTCATAGAGAAGAAAATAATTTCATCTCTGATTGTGAGGATTAGGCCAAAACATACTGAACAAGTGGGTTCCAACCGGTTAAAGAAGGCTCTCTGGGGAGCTAAGCATGGTGGTATTTTCCTGTAATTTCAGCAGCTTGGAAGGCTGAGGAAGGAGGGTCATGAGTTCAGAGCCAGCCTCAGTAAAAAAAATGCACTAAGCAGACCAGTGAGATCCTGTCTCTACATAAAATAGGGATAGGGATGTGGCTCAGGGGTTGAATGCCCCTGAGTTCAATCTTTGTCATCGTTCGTACCCCCCAAAAAAAGAAGAATGTCTGGGGAGTGAATCTCAGGCTTTGGATTTATAACAGCTTTCATGGAGGTTCTAAAGTGTAGAACTAGTATAGAATAAATGTTATGGGCCAAGCTCTGGGGTGGATGTGCATGCATTTGAATCCAGGCTTTTATATATATTTATATATATATTATAGATTTGATGTTGATCTATTGATGGAATATTTCCTACACAAGGCATGTATGTGTTTTAGTTAAAGTCTGAAAGAGTAGATTTATATTTTAAATAATCTGCAGCTACATATTGAAAAATAACAGTCATCAGAAAATCATGTATGTGAAGCTAGATGATTTCATGAGTCTTTAGAACATGTGGATCTGTAAGGCAAGGTAGTAAGAGAAACAATAATACTGAAACATTCATGAACTGTGGATGCCATTTAAAAATCATAGGTAAATGTTGGTCCACAATCTGACTTCCATAACAAGACCCCTACGGCACAAAAATTAAAAATCAAAATAAATAAAGGGGATAGATTCAAACTAAAAAGCTGCTTCTCAGAAAAAGAAACAATAATGTGAAGAAAAAACCTAAAGATTTTATACAAAACTTTACCACACGTAATTCAGAAAAAAGCACTAATGTCTATTGAATATAAAGAACTCAAAATTAACACAAACAACAACAACAAAAACCAATTAACAAATGGACTCAGTAACTGAACAGACAACTTCACAGAAGAAATATAATCCATTAACAAATATATGAAAAAACATTACACCCATCTAGCAATTAGGAAAATGTAAATCAAAATTACTTTAAGATTTTATCTCACTTCAGTCAGAATGGCAATCATTAATAATACAGGCAACAATAAATGTTGGTGAGGTTGTGGGAGAAAAGGAACACTCACACATTGCTCATGAGATTGACTCCAAATTTGTGCAACCACCATGGAAAGCAGTGTGGAGACGCCTTGAAAAACCAGAATGGAAACATCATTTGACCCAGCTATTTCTCTCTTCGGACTATACCCAAAGGAATTAAAAACAGTATACTACAGGGAAACAGCTGCACCAATGTTTATAGAAGCACAATTCACAATAGATAAAACCATAGAACCAACCTAAGTTTCCTTTAACAGATGAATAAATAAAATGTGAGATTATATATATATATATATATATATATATATATATATATATATATATATATATATATATATATATAAAATTTCCCCCACCAATGGAATATTACTTAGCTTTAAATATGAATGAAACTATGTCATTTGGTGGTAAAAGGATAGAGTTGAAGAATATCATGATAAGTGAAATAAGCCCCCCCACCCACACACACACACAAACACAAAGGCCAAATGTTCTCTCTGATAAGTGTATGCTAATTCACAATGGGGGTGGGAAAGAATAGTTATTTAGATTAAGTAGAGAGGAGTGCAGGGAGGGTAGGGAATATGGGGATAGGAATGATAGTAGAATGAAACAGACATTACATATAATACATAATATATATAGATGCTAAAGCACTTAACAAGGGAGGGGGAGAGAATAGAAATTCAGTGGATTAGACAAAGTTGGATTGAAGGGAAGAAAAGAGAAATAGAAATACAAATGACAGTAGAATGAATCAGACACAACTTTTCAATGTTTATATATAAATACACCACCAGGGAAGGTCCACACCATGTACACCTCAAGAATGGAATGCTAAGTAAAATGAGTTTTACTCCATATATAATATGTCAAAATTTGCTCTACTATCATGTATACCTAAAAAGAGTAAGAAATTTTAAAAATGACAAGGGAAAATTTGTATACCGAGAAGGTTTGTGAGTTAAAAACTCTTCAATGAATGGTAGTGTCAATAAGGTTAGATAAAAGTATAAAAGAGTACCTTGAGGCCATACAAAACAACAATGGTAAATAGAGTTGCCCAAGTCAGTTTGTGCAACTAGCTATAATCACAAAAATTTTGGTTTACAACTCTTTTCTACTTGTTTTACAAAGCAGCACAAGAATAATACTTACAAGTTGAGCAGAGAGGAAACATTACATAGCTGTGTTATGAATACTATGAATAGTTCTGTGGGCACTCAAAGAAAGCATTCTAAATTTCCTCCCCCATGCAATAAAAAATCATGCAGTTGAAAAATACATTACTTACTGATTAGATAACACATACATGTGTTTGTGACATTCAGTATGTGGACAGCTGCTCAACTTGGCAGGTCAGATCCAATAGATAAGGAAGACACTCTCTTCACACCAGACAGTGTTTCCTTGAGTAATACTATGAAAGCAAGAGAGAAAGCAAAAGTGAAAGACACAGGCAACTGTATTGCCAGACTAGGAAAACCCAACCACTGAACCTATATACTGGGGAGTCCCAAAGAGCTTCTAAGGGTCCTGACTGGGAAGTGCTGGGCAGAGCATCCTCTCAACAGGTGAGAGTCTGAAGTCTTGTTCAAACTTGTATTGAAAGTGAGGCTGAATAAATACAAGTTAGAACAAAGAAAACTTCATTCTAACATCTTGCATGACCTGTTGATCACCTGAAGAACACCAAGTCCTCCCAAGAACAGGTCAGATCCTAGAGGAGGGAGTGATAGCCTTGAGATGACTAAATAAATTGGGATTCCAATGAGTGAGCCACCCAGCCAGATGCATTGAGAAATCAGCATTCTGTTTCATCAAGGATTGCAGACATCATTCAATCAAGAAAAGGAAAGGAAAGATCTTTAGTATTTTCCTTAGACCTCTAGGACTGACTCTTCCCTCCTGGCCTTATAAATAGTTTAAACTCTCATATGTAAAATGAAGCCAGTTTTCTGCATAAAATAATGTGGAGATAAGCATGAAACCTAGATATTTACCCTTTGGAATAAAGAATGGTGTGAATATTATTCTCCTAGAACTTATCATTATATTTCAATATTTGTTTTCCCAAATAGAGTTAAATGAAACGTTGGTGGGTGGTGTTTTGTTGACCCAAAAGGCTCACATATGAAGAGATTATTGTGTTTTTACTTTTTGAACAGGACTTGTAGATGAGAGTCTAGAGGTTTATTTCAATCAAAATTGTGTTTCTCTCTCTGTAGTGTCATGGGCTCTTGGAGCTATAAGATCTGAGGAGGGACATGGTTAGTTTATAGTATCTTATAATTATTGGGTTGCAGAGGGTTCTAGGAGACCATGACACATGCTATCTATCATATAATCCAATAAGTATAACAAACATTATATTGTAAATTATTACGTAGAACCAAAGGGTCTACAAAATCAAAATATATAATAAAATAAAAAATGTGGGGGCATAAATGCTCCTATAGTATGTCTTTTTCTTTTTACAGTCATCATTTTACATGTTTCTAGTTACACTTTTTTACTGGGTATGCAAAACTAAAGAATTGGTCTCAAATTGTGATGTTTTTCCTACACTAGAGGCGAGTATAGTCACCTCAGTGATGAAAGTCATAGAATTCATGAGGAACTGCATGTTTTTTTCAGTCCAAGAGTCAGGATGGGCCTATGGACCATGTGGATTCCCCAGGAAACATTAAGACTATTTCCCCCTTCAGCAACCCTCCTTTATTGCATGAATACACATGTTGGCTCCTAGTCTCTTGGGTCTTTCTCCTCTCCCTGATTGGGAGCTTGTATAACTCTCCGGAGTTGGAGATCCCTTAGGGTGTACTGCTACTCTATAAGGTGAAATGTTAAACTCATAATTCAAACTACAGATATCTGGGCATTATTTTAGTATCCCTAGGTCCTTCCTATAACTCTCTTAATTTTCCCATAATTAAAAACAAGAGAGTATATAATTTACATAAATAATATTCTCCAAATAATACTTATTAAACATATGAAATAATTAATGGAGACGTTATAGCATCATTTACCCAATAGAATGTTTTACTATTGCATCGATCCATTAGCAAAGTGAATAGTGGGAGATGTGTGACCTAATAACATCATTAAATGCATGACAAGGTTTACATTAAGAAATTCACACTTTATTTAGTAACAAATTGCATCTGTAATGAAATATAAGTAAAAATGCTCTGTAAAACGGGCATGATGGACCATGCCATGACCCTAGGGACGTGAGAAGCTTTGTAAGTTCAAAGTCAGGCTCCATAACTTAGTGAGGCCCTATACAACTTAGCAAAACCTATCTCTAAATAAAAAAGAAAAAAAAATCTGAGGATTTGGTTTACTGATTAAGTGTCCCTAAGTTTAAGAGGCTCTTAAAAATTTAAATTTTAAAGTTCATATAAATCTTAAGAGACTTCTGAAATAATCAACTATGAGTATTATTATTTCTCCAGTTGTGAAAAATAAGACTCTTTAGTAATTGTTGATTTATACTAAAATTATATCCTTTTAGGGATGCACAATTCTATACTTGTATTTCCTTATTTCTACAATATCAGCTAAAGGTTTTAAGAAAATTTTCAGCAAATGTCAAAAGCAATTACCCATTTTCAATATTTAAATGATTTCTCCCTCCTAGGTCCCAAATACTTCAAGGGATGGGCTATAGATAAGAAACTTACTACAATCTTTATATTTGTCAAGGTGTTTTTGTAAATATTTTACTGTTATCTAAGGTACACAATTTGGACAAATGCTACTCCACACTTGCTGCAGATATGAGGTCAGAAATTTAAAAATGTCAGAAATTTGAATACAGTCTTGGACACATTCTTTGGGATTCTATATGCTATAAATCCTCCAGTGTTTTAAAAATATTGGATCAATGTCCAAAAGCTTTGCAAAAAATTTTCTGCATGTCCTCTCACTCGTATGATTTCTGAGGTGCTGAGTAGGGTGTGAAAAACTATTGGAGACTCTGTCAGCTATTTTACATTTATATAATTTCTGTGCTATCATATCCCTTGTGTGAAATAGTGTTGAACTACTGTGAAATAAGGGTTGATTCATCCCTAAAGACACTGATGCAATGTTTTAATTGTAAAACTTCTCTCCAGTATAAAATCTATAATGTTTAGTAAGATGTGATCTTCAATATTAAAAGCTTTGCCATTCTTCACATTTTTAGGACTTCTCTCTAGTATGGGTTCTCTGGTGTCGATTAAGTGATGATTGTTGATTAAAAGCTTTGCCACATTCTCTACATTTGTAGGGCTTCCCTCCAGTGTGAATTTGCTGGTGCTGAGTAAGTGATGATATGTGATTAAAACTCTTGCCACACATTTTACATTTGTAGGGCTTCTCTGCAGTATGAATCCTTTTGTGACAATTAAGCTGTGAGGTGTTATTAAAAACTTTGCGACACTCTTTACACTTGTAGGGCTTCTCTCCAGTGTGGATTTGCTGGTGCTGAGTAAGTGATGATTTTTGACTGAAACTCTTGCCACACAATTTACATTTGTAGGGCTTCTCTCCAGTATGAATCCTGTTGTGGCAATCAAGATTTGAGTTTCTATTAAAACTCTTGCCACACACTTTACGTTTGTAGGGCTTCTCTCTAGTATGAATCCTTTTATGGCAATTACACTGTGAGATGCTATTAAAAGCTTTGCCACACTCTTTACATTTGTAGAGCTTCTATGCAGAGTGTATTCACTGGTGCCGAGTAAGTGATAATTTTTTAATAAAACTCTTGCCACACACTTTACATTTGTAGGGCTTCTCTCCAGTATGAATCCTGTTATGGCAATCAAGATGTGAATTTCTATTAAACCTTTTGCCACATTCTTTTTTTTTTTAAGAGAGTGAGAGAGGGGGAGGGAGAGAGAGACACACACACACACAGAGAGAGAGAGAGAGAGAGAGAGAGAGAGAGAGAGAGAGAATTTTTAATATTTATTTTTTATTTCTCGGAGGACACAACATCTTTGTTGGTATGTGGTGCTGAGGATCGAACCCGGGCCGCACGCATGCCAGGCGAGCACGCTACTGCCTGAGCCACATCCCCAGCCCCTTGCCACATTCTTTACATTTGAAGGGCTTCTCTCTAGTATAAATTCTCTGGTAATTTTTAAGGCTTGGTTTTTGACTGAAAGGTTTGCAAAATTGTTTACATATGTAGGGTATCAGTCCAGGGTGTGTCCACTGGTGACAAATAAGATTTGAGCTTTTATTAGAAGTTTTGTCTCATCCTTTGTATTTGCATGACATATCTTCTGTATGAACACTGTGATGTTGAGTAAAGTTCTTGAGTGCATTGCATTCTTCACATTGGTAGGTCTTCTCTGCAGAATAAATTTTTTGGTGTTGAGTAAGGGTTGAAAAACTTTTTAAGGCTTTCCCACACTTTTTACATTTACAGGTCTCTCCTTCAGTCTAAATCCTCGGATACTTAACAAGTTGTAACTTTTCACTAAAAGTTTTTTTCACATTCTTTAAATTTGTAGAATTTATCACTGTCATAGTATCTGCTGTGTTTAAAAAATATATCAAAGCATTTGCTTGCTTAATATCTTCTATACTTATTGGGCTGTCTTTCTCTATAAATTTTCTTGTATTAAGAAAGCTTTGCACTGTGGTTAAGAGCCCTTTCACATATCTTACATTTGCAGGTTTGTCTTGGCTATGAATATTTTAATGAATACTAGTTTTTGATCACTGAAGCAAAACTTTCCTACATTTTTCATCTTGGTAAATTTCCTTTAGAAAAGGACTAGGATTTCTCTATATTCATAATTTTTATCACCAAGGTAAATATACTGGTCATTACTTAGGGTAGAGACACAGCTTATTGTGTTACTTATAGCATTATCTATATAATGCACTTTCCAGAAATCTGTATCAGAATTGTCAATGAACAATAGTGGGGAAGTAGAAACTTTTCTAGAATTCCTAATATTGTCCATTTGGGCACAAGGAGAAATTAATCTTTTGTTTCAGAAAAATGGACATTTTATAAAGAAACTCCCAAAAGGATCACTTTTAGAAATATATTTTCTGTGCAAATGTTTGACTGGAATTCTAACTCAGTGCTACTTTTATAATTGGCCAAGTTAAAAACTGATGCATAGGCTAGATTTCAAATTTTCCACATTGCCCTTCAATTCAAAAATGGCTGTGGATTTATTCTTAAAGACATATAAAACTCCTCAAAATAATTGGAATACATTGAATTTTGTTTCAGATATTAATTGTCTCTGGTGTTTTTTGACCATAAAATTTTTATCATAAATAGGGATTACTGATTGATTTTGTCTATTATAATACAATTTTTGAACTTTACTTTCACCTATATTTTCCCATTGTTTTCTTGGTTGTGAATAGTCAAAGTCACACTTTCCATATCTTCCCTCTCTCTCTTTTATTCCCTGCTCTGGTAAAATTTCTCGAGGATGATGATAAGTCATGGTTGTAATAAATAAAAATAACAAACATGTTTACTTACTGTACTGGGCTGAGTATATTTTGCAGACCTAAGAAATTACAGCAAAAAATAACATCAGCAGGAGAGTGGATAATGAAATACAAGTCTATCATTACTGTAGAAATATATAAATCAAATAAAAATAAACACAGAAAATCACTTTGAAAATTTGCCTAATCATCTTTGTGTTCACAGTATACAAGATGAGTACATTACTATGGAGAGTAATATAGTAGAGAAAAACACATTGTGTTACACAAAGATTTTCCTCCTTCAGAATATATTTTGAAAATATACCAACTTTCTTCTGTTTCACTAAAATATAAAAATATGAAACATATGAATATTTGGGGACTGTTCAAAAAGGACTTCCTGCTTACCTGCAGAAAAAAAACATGGCTAAATAAAGTGTAAGCAAAGTTATGACTTACTCAAAGAGAATAGTCAATTATCATTTAAAAGAAGTTTACTGAATTAAACCAACACACAAAAAACAGAATAAAAATTAGTCAAAAAATGTTAATAGTAATAAGCAGAAAATGTATGTTTAAAGACTTTCTTTAGAAAATGTCTGAAAGAGTCAGGGTGGTTGTACATAGCAACATAGGAGGTTGAGCTAGAGCATCAAAATTTGAAGGCCAGACAAAGTAAAAAATGCAAAGTGCTAAGTCGCCCTTAAATTCTCTTTCCAGTACTAATAAACAAATCTCAGAAAATAGAAAAAAAGAAACATCCAAGCAGCTCAGTTTTCTCCAAGTTGTAAAGACTCAAAGTAGGTTGTAATCCAAGTTTAAAAACTCAGGATACTGAGAGCATCCAAGAGAAAAAGATGGGTCACCTAGAAATGTGTAACTATATAATTGTGAAATCCTTAGTCAAATCTTCACAACACAGGAAGGAATTCAAGTCTATCTATATTCAAGGGATGAAAGAATAAAATTATCAACAAAGACATTATATTCACACCTACTACCTTTCAAAAGAGAAGGAAAATGAAGACTTTAAACATATAAAAATACACACACTATTCATCAACACTGGATCTGTTCTCCAAAAAGTACTAAATGTGATCCTTCATAATAAAATGTAAGTGCACAACATCATAAGTCATATGAAATTTTAAACATTTCTTGGCAAAAACAATTCTATTTTATTGTAATGATGGGTCTCCAAACATGTAATTTTGCAATAGAATTTGAAAGAAAAAAGCATAACAACAATACTGTTAATAGGCATATATACCTGTAACAATAATATAATTTTAAAAGGACACATAAAAAGTATGAGTAGGAGATTCTTCATTTTTAGAGTTTTTTTGTTGGCAAATGCAAGATTACAAAATTCTGATCAAAACAAAACTTGGATATCTGAATTAACTCTAAATATTGCAATTGTAGGTAGTCTACAGGATACTCTAAATCTAAGAACGCACACATACTGAAAGCAAAAGGATATAATAATGACACATAGAAAAGTGATCAAACAAAACCTGGGCTTTCTAGGTTCTGAATTAAGAGTAAATACATTCACTACGTACTTCATACTTCCCAAACACACAAAGAAAACACTGAGAGGGTTGAATGAAAACAAAGAATCACTGTCATACTAAGAGACATAAATCCCCACTTACTGAAAAGGGAAATACAGTGAAGCAAAATGGTAATTGCAAAGCATAAGACTTTGAAAATATTTTGAAACTACTATAGACTTATAGAATCCCTGTTCTTAATCACAAGTGGGATATTATGCTGGTTAGATCAATTTTATATATTAAAACAAAGGTTAATAAATATTTAAGTGATAGTTATTTTGTAACCAATATGGAATAAATATTTGAAGTCAAAAGTGGTAGGGATTTTCAAAAATTCCTAAATATGTGTCAGTTGATTGAATACTCTTTTGCATGCTGTTGTTCAAAATTGAAAGATTAAATTTAAAGATGTTGATACTACTTAAAGTTAACTAGAGGCTCCATGTAGTATTCATCAGCCTCCCATAGTTATTTATTTATTTATTTTGCAGAGAAATCTATCCTTTAAATTGTATGAATATCCCCCAAAATACAAATAAGACTATTTCCCTGCTTAAAAAAATATATATACTAAAAGATACAGCATTCAATTGTAAATGCAAACATGGAGTCAGGTAGACAAAGTTCTTAGTGAGTGTGGCAATAAGCCCTCACATCAATGCAAATTAAAAACATTGCACACCAGTGTTCTTACATTGTTATTCAACAGAGTCATTATGAGGGATGCAAACCAAATATCCCTTGAAAAGTACAATGAGCCATATTGGAATATAGAAACTATAGAACTTTGAAGTCAAAGAATTTATTCTAATTATATATTTTACAAAATGTATGTACAATAGGTTAACTGAAATGTCACAGAAAGAATACTACAGAATTCTACGAACATGACATCTCTAAACTAAAATGGAAGCTTTCTGAACAAAAGAGAATAGTTTTGTGATGATGAGAAAGAAATGAGTCCTTGCTTTCTAGGCATTCTTTTTTTTTGAGATGTAAACTTTGTAGAGATATATTGCATAACAATTTGAATTAATGATACTGAAGTGTATATTTAAAATTTTGGAGACAGTAAGTTTTATTTTGTGGTTTTGATTACAATGAAAATTAAAAGATAAAGAGAATTGCAACATTTCTCAAAGCTACATTTCAAATAATGTGGTCTTTATCCTATAAATAAGAACAAGCTCATCAATATACAAACGATGAGCATGCATGTAATCTCAGCTACTAGGAAGTCTGAGGCAGGCGAATTGCAAATTCAAGACATCCTCAATAACTTAGTGAGAACCTCTCTTCAAATATGAGTTAAAAGGAGCTTGGGATGTAGTTCAGCATGAGAGTATCACTTCCATCAATCCCCATTACAATTACACATAGAAAACTTCAATTTCTACGTACATGGGCAGAATGAAAAGCCAATCAAGATAAAATACAAAAGTCATGGATAAAAGAGGCTTAACATTTATACAAGCAAAAGCACATATAATATTTTTGGCAATACAAACAAGAATCATACATATCTTAGTTTGTGAAGCAATTAACTGATATGAGGAAACCCAGTCTATAACATGGAACCTACAGTACACAATTTAAAAAAGAAAAAAAAACAATCAAATTGTAAATATCCACAGATGTATTATTTTACAAATCCTCTAACTCAAATAAAACTTACACCATCTCTCAAAACAGCAGTCTTTGTCCAAGTTGACATTCATTCCATGGCAGATAATTTCACAGAAAACCCATTACACATATCAGAAAGAACACTGATAAGAAAATTTTAGTGAAAAAATGTACATATAAGATTAGAGAAACTGACTTATGATAGTAATGTATTACAATGGGCGGACCTAGAGGTCTCCAGAAATGTGCAAAATGTTCCTGCAAATAATAGAAGAAAGGCTGGAGTTGTAGAGTAGTGTTACAGAGCTTGCCTAGCATGTGTGAGGCCCTGGGTTCAATTCTCAGCAACATATATGGATAAACAAGAAATTCATTAACAACTAAAAATATTTTTTAAATTATGGAAGAGCTGTCAGATAATATTGACACAAGGCAAGGGGAGTGTTTTATTTTTAATTTCAATGTATTTAGGAAAAGCAGGATACTACATAATTTAAAGCACAAAACACAGGACAGGTTTTTCTATGATAACAAGAGAAAGAATTCAAAGCTTCTCAAAAACATTTTCTGCTGGATAATGGCTCAATGAAACTTTGAATTTAGGCTTCCTCCTCTACCTCAACTCTGTCCTCTGCTATATGTGGGCCACAGGATTTGACATCACTGCATTCCTCTAAGTCAACCATATGTCAAGTGAAAGATATATATCATGCCACCAAAGGAAAATATTAAGGATGAAAATAAACATCATTGACATTTTCTTGTCAGCACCAAGAACTACCACATCTTCTTTATTGAAAGCATAAATCTGCAACACATTCTTGTGGAGAAGTCCCCAAAAGATATACTTCAAGGGAAGAAAACTAAATAATGATAATTAGGAATTTTGAAGGAAAGTTATGCTCACCCACAAAGACTAGGTTGCTGTAGTTCTCCAACATCACTTCTCTGTATAAATTCTGCTGAGCAGGATCCAGGCACTCCATTTCCTCCTTAGATAAATCAATAGCCACATCCCCAAATGTCAATGGCTTCTGAAATAAAAATTGTTAGATCAGTAGAACATGGACCAAACCATTATTCAGTTTTTAATTTGAATTAAGTGTTTGTAGAACTGACTGTCATGTAGGAGAGTGACTTTAATTATGTAATAAGATACTTTCCATTATCTAATTCAGAAGAAAATACATAAGTCATAAAACAGAATATATACTCCATATCAGAGTGAAGTGAAGGATATATACTATAACCCAAGCACTGAATAAAAGCCCAACTCCTACCTTTTCTTCCAGCAGTGAATGTGAAATTTGGCGGACATTCCAGCTGCAAATCAGACTTGTCAAAGATATTCTCATAAGGTGATTGTGCACAAAGGAGACAAAAAGACTGGTAAAAAAGCTTTTGGAAACAGTCTGGTTCCTATTCTCTCTGCTTTCTATCCATGAGATAGATTGAGATCCCCAATACAATTAGTTTCAAGTATCATCAATGACACATTCCCAATGTGTAAAATATTCATAAAATATTAATGTTTGGAGTCATGTAAACTGACACTTCCACCTCGTGAAAAGACAAACTTGAAATATTTCAAGTTCTATAAGCAGTTCAACGAGTGAATCAATTTGGTATAATAGAATGAACAATGGGTTACAGAAGACTTCAAGGAGGAGAATAAAAAATTCTTAGAGGTAAACAAGAACATAGACACAACATATCAAAATCTCTTGGACACTATGAAAGCAGTACAAGGAAAAAAATTTCATTGCATGGAGTTCATTCCTTAAAAGAAGAAAAAGTCAATAATTGATATCATACTTCATCTCAAAGCCCTAGAAGAACAAATCAACAGCAAAAGCAGTAGAAGGCAAGAAATAATTAAAATTAGAACAGAAATTTTATTAAAAGAAACAATTAAACAATTAAACAATTAAAGTTGGTTCTCTGACAGACCCCTAGCTATGCTAATGAAAAGAAGGAGAGAGAAACTTCAAATTACCAGCATACATGATGAAAAAGGCAATATCCCAACAGACACTACAGAAATAGAGAGGATATTTAAAAATTATCTTGAAAATGTATACCCGAATAAAATAGAAGACACTGAAGGCATCAACAGATGTCTTAAGTCATATGATATGCCCAGATTGAATCAGGAAATATACACAATTAAAGAGACAAATATTAAATGATGAAATACAAGATGCCATCAGAAGCTTATCAACCAAGAAGAGTCGAGGCCCAGATGGACACACTGCCTAGTTAAACAAGACGTTTAAAGAAGGAATTCAAAAATACCAATATTCTTCAATTTATTTCAGAAAATACAGAAAGAATCAGAATTCCAAAAACATTCATTAAGGCCAATATCATGCTGATCTCCAAACCAGGCAGGGACAAGTGAAAGACAGAAAACTTCAGGCCAATATCTCTAATAAACATAGATACAAAAATTCTGAATAAAATTCTGCCAAATTAAATACAAAAACATATTAAAAAGGTCATGCACCAAGATGAAGTGGGGTTTGTCCAGGAATACAGGGTTGGTTCAACATATAGAAATCAATAAAGGTAATTCATCACATCAATAGACTTAAAAATAAGAATCATATGATCATCTGAAGAGACACAGAAAAACCATTTGACAAAATACAGCACCTTTTCATGTTCAAAAAATTAGAAAAAGTTGAAATAACAGAAACATACCTCAACATCATACTGGCTCTCTACATTAAGCCTAAGGCCAACATCATTCTAAAGGGAGAAAAACTAAAGGCATTCCCTCTAAAAACTGGAACAAGACAGGGGTGCTCTCTTTCACCATTTCTATTCAACATATTTCTTGAAACACTGGCCAGAGCAATTAGACAGTCGAAAGAAATTAAAGGAATAACTACAGGAAAAGAACTTAAACTAGCACTATTTGCTGACAATACGATTTTATACCTAGAAGACCCCAAAAGCACCACCAGAAAACTTCTAGAACTAAAAAATGAATTCAGCAAAGCAGCAGGATATAAAATTAACACACATTTAAAAAAGGCAGTTCTGTATATCAGTGACAAAGCCTCAAGAAGGAAATAAGAAAAACTACCCCATTTACAGTAACTTCAAAAAAAAAAAAGAAAACATAAGATACTTGGGAATCAACTTAATGAAAGAGGTGAAAGATCTATATAAGGAAACCTACAGAACCCTAAAGAAAGAAATCAAAGAAGACCTTAGAAGATGGAAAGATCTACCTTACTATTGTATAGGCAGAATTCATATTATCAAAATGACCATACAACCAAAAGCACTATACTGATTTAATGCAATTCTGATCAAAATCCCAATGACATTTCTCATAGAAATAGAAAAAGCAATCATGAAATTCATCTGGAAAAATAAGAATCCCAGAATAGCTAAAGCAATTATAAGCAGGAAGAGCAAAGCAGGTGGTATCACTATACCAGACCTTAAACCATACTACAGAGCAATAGTAACAAAAACAGCATGGTATTGGCACTAAAACAGGCCAGTAGACCAATGGTACAGAATAGAGGACACTTAGACTAACTCAAAAATTTACAATTATCTTACATTAGACAAAGGTGCCAAGAACATGCATTGGAGAAATGATAGCCTCTTCAACAAACAATGCTGCGAAAACTGGACATCCATTTTCAAAAAAGGAAATTAAAACCCTATCTCTCACCATGCACAAAACTCAACTCAAAGTGGATCAAGGACCTAGGATTTAAACCAGAGACTCTGCATCTAATAGAAGAAAAAGTAGGCCATAATCTTCATCACATGGGGCTAGGCCACCCCAACTTCCTTAATAAGATGCCTATAGCACAAGAATTAAAACCAAGAATCAACAAATGGGATGGATTCAAACTAAAAAGTTTCCTCTCAGAAAAAAAATCTGAGGTGAACAGAGAGCCTACATCCTGGGAGTAGATTTTTACCCCTCACACATCAGACAGAGAACTAATATCTAATATATAAAGAACTCAAAATGCTAAGCACCAAAAAACCCAATAATCCAATCAACAAATTGGCCAAGGACCTGAACAGACCCTTTTCAGAAAATGATGTAGAATCAATCAACAAATATTTTTTTTAAAAAGTTCATCATCTCTTTCAATTAGAGAAATGCAAATCAAAACCACTCTAAGATATCATCTCACTCCAGTCAGAATGGCAGCTATCATAAAGACAAACAACAAGTGTTGGCAATAATGTGGGGAAAAAGGCACACTCATACACTGCTGGTGGGACTGCAAATTGGTGCAAACAACATGGAAAACTGTATAGAGATTCCTTCGAAATCTGGGAATGAAAACACCATTTGACCCAGCTATTCCTCTTCTCGGACTGTTCTCAAAGGACTTGAAAACAGCATACTACAGGGTCACAGCCATGTCGATGTTTATGGTAGCACAATACAGAATAGCAAACTGTGGAGCCAACCCTGATGCCCTTCAGTGGATGAATGGATAAAAATATGGGCCATATATACACAATTCAATTTTACTCAGCAATAATAAAATCATGGCAATTGCACATAAATGGATGGTATTTGAGAAGTGAAGTTAGGCAATCCCAAAAAATAAATGTTGAATGGTTTCTCTGATATAAAGAGGGTGACTGTAGTGGGGTAGGGAGGGGGAGCATGGGAGGAGTAGATGAATTCTACATAGGGCAGAGGGGTTGGAGGGGAGGGGATGAGGCAGGGGATTAGCAGTGATTGTGGAATGGAATGTGGTGACACCATTATCCAAAGTACATGTATGAAGACACAAATTGGTGCCAACATACCTTATATACAACCAGAGATATGAAAAATTGTGATTTTATATATATATATATATATATATATATATATATATATATATATATATAAAGAGTTGTATTGCAGACAGAAATGAGTACATATATAATGTATAAATTAGCATGAATATACTTTCTGTACAGAGATACGAAAAATTGAGCTCTATGTGTGTAATAAGAATTGTAGACCATCTTGGATAGCTGAAACATCCACCGCCACTCTCCGACAGATTGCAACAACAAAACAGGTGTGTTTCACTCAGTTCAGCCCCCATACATAGGGGGATTTCGCATAAAATCTCTCCTAGACTTTCAGGGGGAGGGAGTATCAGAGTGAGCCTGCATAAAGACTAAAGGAGAGCTAGAGGCACCTGACCTTCAACCCCCCCTCCCATCAGCAGCCAAAACAAAACCTGTCAAGCCAGCGCTGGGAGAGGGGCAAGCAGAAAAAATCAAAACCCTAGAGTGCCGGGGATTCCAAAAGCCAACGGTGTGACCCAGGAGATCCAGGCTGTCTGATACGCGTGGCCTGCCCCGCGGCGACAGAAGGCATGGCGCCGCAGAGAAGGGATTAACTAGTAAGCTGGGAGATAAGTGGCTGTGACACGGTGGTATCCCACCAGCCAAGCCCGAACTGACCCCCGGGCTGAGTTCGGGATTGCAGACGGGGAAGGAAGCAGTACAGTCCCATCCCCCACAAGGGACACTCCACTAAGGCAACCAGCGGCCACCATCTTGGAGAGCTGAAGTATCCACCGCCACTCTCCGACAGATTGCAACAACAAAACAGGTGTGTGTCACTCAGCTCAGCCCCCATACATAGGGGGATTCTGCATAAAATCTCTCCTAGACTTTCAGGGGGAGGGAGTATCAGAGTGAGACTGCATAAAGACTAAAGGAGAGCTAGAGGCACCTGACCTTCAACCCCCCCTCCCATCAGCAGCCAAAACAAAACCTGTCTAGCCAGCGCTGGGGGAGGGGCAAGCAGAAAAAATCAAAACCCCAGAGTGCCGGGGATTCCAAAAGCCAACGGTGTGACCCAGGAGATCCAGGCTGTCTGATACGCGCGGCCTGCCCTGCGGCGACAGAAGGCGTGGCGCCGCAGAGAAGGGATTAACTAGTAAGCAGGGAGATAAGTGGCTGTGACATGGTGGTATCCCACCAGCCAAGCCCGAACTGACCCCCGGGCTGAGTTTGGGATTGCAGACGGGGAAGGAAGCAGTACAGTTCTATCCCCCACAAGGGAAACAAAACAATAGAGTGCCGGGGTTCCCAATAGCCACCCTCCACACCCAACAAACGGCAGGCCCAGAGTACAGTTTGAACTGCCGAGAACCATCACTCAGGGGGAATCTGGTCTAGCAGGAGAAACGAAGACTAGCAGGAGAAACCAGGAGACTAGAGGCAAGGCCCTCCCGACTGGGCAGCTGTAAACTGCAGGCCCACTGGCGACAGTTCACCCACTGCCCGCGTAACTGGGCGGTAGGAGAACTCCCACCCGCTGGCGACTGATCACCTGCCCGTGGCCTGTGATACTGGGCGGCTGGAGACTGCCCACCTGCCGCGACCAGAAGCTGAAACCAAACAGAGACAGTCCAGTCACACCCCCCCATTAGGGCACCCCGGCAAGGAAACTGGGGCCCGTCATAGCAGAGTAGTGTCGTCACTGGAGCTCGGACGTCGGAATGCCTTCCCAGCAGAATCCACGTTAGCAGGCATAGTTTAACAACACAAAGGAGAGACATCAGAGTAATACAGAAAAAAAAACAAATCTATAGAAAAGAGCAGAAACACAACCATCAAAAAGAGCTGGAAAGTAACGTGGACAACATGAGAAAACAAGGCAAAAAAGGAATACAAACAATGCAAGACAACTCAATTCTACAGGAGGACATAGAAACATCAGAAACAGGGATAGGGAAAGAACTCAAGGCATATCTATCTCGAATGGAAAGGAATATTAGAGAAGACATGAGACAGCAAGTCCAAGAAATAAAAGTATATTTTGAAAATGAATTAAACAAACAAATTCAAATGGCAAAGAACGAGCTCTACTAGGAGATAGAGATCTTAAAAAAAATCAAACAATAATCCTAGAATTGCAGGAAACTATAAACCAAATTAAAAACTCAAACGAGAATATTACAAATAGACTTGATCAAGTAGAAGTCAGAACATCAGATAATGAAGACAAGGTTTATCAACTTGAAAAGAATATAGTCAACACAGAAAAGATGCTTAAATCCCACGAGCAATCTATTCAAGAGATATGGGATGTCATAAAAAAAACAAAGCTGAGAGTCATAGGGATAGAAAAAGGCACAAAGATTCAAACCAAAGGAATGGACAGCATATTAAATGAAATAATTCTAGAAAAATTCCCAGAGATGAAAGATGGAATGGATTGCCAAATCCTGGAAGCCTACAGGACCCCAAACATTCAAAACCATAATAGACCAACTCCAAGACATATAATTATGAAGATATCCAATGTACAGAACAAGGAGAGAATATTAAAAGCTACGAGAGAAAAGAGGCAGATTACATTCAGGGGTAAACCAATTAGGTTAACGACCGATTTCTCATCACAAACTTTGAAAGCAAGAAGATCCTGGAATAATGTATTTCAAATGCTGAAGAATAATGGATTCCAACCAAGAATACTATATCCAGCAAAATTGAGCTTCAAATTTGACAATGAAATTAAAATCTTTCACGATAAACAAAAGCTAAAAGAATTTGCAGCAAGAAAACCAGCTCTGCAAAGCATTTTGAACAAAACACTACAAGAAGAGGAATTGAAAAATAGTGCCCAAAACGAACAGCAGGAGGTATCTCAGTAAAGGGGGAGGAAAATAACCAAAAAGCAAAACTAGCCAAACTAAAATAAATAAATGAATAAGCATGACTGGAAGTACAAATCATATCTCAATTGTAACCTTAAATGTTAATGGCCTAAACTCACCAATCAAGAGACATAGGCTGGTAACCTGGATCAAAAAAACAAATCCAACAATATGCTGCCTTCAGGAGACTCATATGATAGGAAAAGACATACACAGGCTGAAGGTAAAAGGTTGGGAAAAATCATACCACTCACATGGCCCTCGGAAGCAAGCAGGAGTGGCCATACTCATATTGAATAAAATCAACTTCAAACCTAAGTTAATCAAGAAGGATAAAGAAGGTCACTATATACTGTTAAAAGGAACCATCCACCAACAAGACATAACAATCATCAATTTGTATGCACCAAACAATGGAGCTGCAACGTTCATAAAACAAACTCTCCTCAAGTTCAAGAGTCAAATAGACCACAACACAATAATTATGGGTGACTTCAACACACCGCTCTCACCATTAGACAGATCCTCTAGACAAAAACTGAATAAAGAAACTATAGAACTCAACAGCACAATCAATAACCTAGACTTAACCGACATATATAGAATATATCAACCATCATCAAGTGGATACACGTTCTTCTCAGCAGCACATGGATCCTACTCAAAGATAGACCATATATTATGCCATAAGGCAACGCTTAGTAAATATAAAGGCATGGAGATAATACCATGCACCATATCTGATCATAATGGAATGAAATTGGAAATCAATGATAAAAGAAGGAAGGAAAAATCCTACATCACATGGAAAATGAACAATATGTTATTGAATGATCAATGGGTTATAGAAGACATAAAGGAGGAGATGAAAAAATTCTTAGAGTCAAATGATAACACAGACACAACATACCGGAATCTATTGAACACAATGAAAGCAGTTTTAAGAGGGAAATTCATTTCTTGGAGTTCTTACCTCAAAAAAAGAAAAAACCAACAAATACATGAACTCACACAACACCTCAAAAACCTAGAAAAGGAAGAGCAAAACAACAGCAAATGTAGTAGAAGACAAGAAATAATTAAAATTAGAGCAGAAATCAACGAAATTGAAACAAAAGAAACCATGGAAAAAATTGATAAAACTAAAAGTTGGTTCTTTGAAAAAATAAATAAGATAGACAAGCCCTTAGCCATGCTAACAAAAAGAAGAAGAGAGAGAACTCAAATTACTAACATACGGGATGAAAAAGGCAATATCACAACAGACACTACAGAAATACAGAAGATAATTAGAAAGTATTTTGAAACCCTATATTGCAATAAAATAGAAGATAATGAAGATATCGATAAATTTCTTAAGGCATATGATTTGCCCAGATTGAGACAGGAAGACACACACAATTAAAACAGACCAATAACAAAAGAAGAATTAGAAGAAGCCATCAAAAGACTACCAACCAAGAAAAGCCCTTGACCGGATGGGTATACAGCGGAGTTCTACAAAACCTTCAAAGAAGTATTAATACCAATACTTTTCAAGCTATTTCAAGAAATAGAAAAAGAAGGAGCTCTTCCAAATTCATTCTATGAGGCCAACATCACTTTGATCCCAAAACCAGACAAAGATACTTCAAAGAAAGAAAACTACAGACCAATATCTCTAATGAACTTGGATGCAAAAATTCTCAATAAAATTCTGGCGAATCGAATACAAAAACATATCAGAAAACTTGTGCACCATGATCAAGTAGGATTCATTCCTGGGATGCAAGGATGGTTCAATATACGGAAATCAATAAATGCTATTCACCACATCAAAGACAAGAACCACATGATCATCTCGATGGATGAAGAAAAAGCATTTGACAAAGTACAGCATCCCTTTATGTTCAAAACACTAGAAAAACTAGGGATAACAGGAACTTACCTCAACATTGTAAAAGGTATATATGCTAAACCTCAGGCTAGCATCATCCTAAACAGAGAAAAACTGAAGGCATTTCCTCTAAAATCTGGAACAAGACAGGGATGCCCTCTATCACCACTTCTATTCAATTTAGTTCTCGAAGTACTAGCCAGAGCAATTAGACAGACAAAAGAAATTAAAGGCATAAAAATAGGAAAAGAAGAAATTAAACTATCGCTATTTGTGGATGACATGATAATATACTTAACAGACCCAAAAGAGTCAACAAAAAAGCTGCTAGAGTTAATAAATGAATTCAGCAAAGTGGCAGGTTATAAAATCAACACGCATAAATCAAAGGCATTCCTGTATATCAGCAACAAAACCTCTGAAATGGAAATAAGGAAAACCACTCCATTCACAATATCCTCAAAGAAAATAAGATACTTGGGAATCAACCTAACAAAAGAGGTGAAAGATTTATACAATGAAAACTACAGAACCCTAAAGAGAGAGATAGAAGAAGATCTCAGAAGATGAAAAAATGTACCCTGTTCATGGATATGCAGAACTAACATCATCAAAATGGCGATATTACCCAAAGTTCTCTACAGGTTTAATGCGATGCCAATCAAAATCCCAACGGCATTTCTTGTAGAAATAGACAAAGCAATCATGAAATTCATATGGAAAAACAAAAGACCCAGAATAGCAAAAGCAATTCTAAGCAGGAAGTGTGAATCTGGAGGTATAGCGATACCAGAGGTCAAACTGTACTACAAAGCAATAGTAACAAAAACAGCATGGTACTGGTACCAAAACAGGAGGGTGGACCAATGGTACAGAATAGAAGACACAGAGACTAATCCACAAAGTTACAACTATCTTATATTTGATAAAGGGGCTAAAAGCATGCAATGGAGGAAGGATAGCATCTTCAACAAATGGTGCTGGGAAAATTGGAAATCCATATGCAACAAAATGAAATTGAATCCCTTTCTCTCGCCATCCACAAAAAATAACTCAAAATGGATCAGGGAGCTAGATATCAAATCAGAGACACTGCGTCTGATAGAAGAAAAAGTTGGCTATGATCTACATATTGTGGGGTTGGGCTCCAAATTCCTTAATAGAACATCCATAGCCCAAGAGTTAACAACAAGAATAAACAAATGGGACTTACTTAAACTAAAAAGTTTTTTCTCAGCAAGAGAAATAATAAAAGAGGTAAATAGAGAGCCTAAATCCTGGGAACAAATTTTTACCCCCCACACCTCCGGTAGAGCCCTAATATCCAGAATGTACAAAGAACTCAAAAAATTAAACAATAAGATAACAAATAACCCAATTAACAAATGGGCCAAGGACCTGAACAGACACTTGTCAGAGGAGGACACAAAATCAATCAACAAGTACATGAAAAAATGCTCACCATCTCTAGCAATCAGAGAAATGCAAATCAAAACCACCCTAAGATACAATCTCACTCCAGTAAGATTGGCAGCCATTATGAAATCAAACAACAACAAGTGTTGCCGGGGATGTGGGGAAAAGGGTACACTTATACACTGCTGGTGGGGCTGCAAAATGGTGAGGCCAATTTGGAAAGCAGTATGGAGATTCCTGGGAAAGCTGGGAATGTATCCACCATTTGACCCAGCTATCGCACTTCTCGGACTGTTCCCTGAGGACCTTAAAAAAGCGCTCTATAGGGATACGGCTGCATCAATGATTATAGCAGCACAATTCACAATAGCTAGACTGTGGAACCAATCTAGATGTCCCCTCAATAGATGAATGGATAAAAAAAATGTGGCATCTATACACAATGGAGTATTATGCAGCACTAAGAAATGACAAAATCATAGAATTTGCAGGGAAATGGATGGCATTAGAGCAGATTATGCTAAGCGAAGCTAGCCAAGCCCTAAAAAACAAATGCCAAATGTCTGCTTTCATATAAAGAGAACAACTAAGAACAGAAGAGGAAGGAAGAGCATGAGGAAAAGACTATAGTAAACAAAGACGAATGGGGGGAGAGAAATGGAGAGAGAAGTGAAAGCATAAGGAAATGGTAGGAGACCTTCAATGATACATAAAATTATAAGAGGTTATGAGGGGCAAGGGGGAGGGAAAAAAAGGGAGAGAATTGAACAACAGCAGGGGAGGTAGAGAGGGAAGATGGGAGGGGAGGGGAGGGGAGGTTGGATAATAGGGGATAGGAAAGGTAGCAGAATACAACAGTCACTAATATGGCATTATGTAAAAATGTGAATATGTAACAGATGTGATTCTGCAATCTGTATTTGGGGTGAAAATGGGAGTTCAAACACAATTTGAGTCAAATGTATGAAAGATGATATATCATGAGCTATGTAATGCTTTAAATAATCAATTAAAAAAAAGAGTTCAAAAAAAAAGAATTGTAATTCATTCCACTGTTGTCATCTATTTAAAAAAATAAATAAATTTTTAAAAAGAAAGGTATTGAAACCCATTGGGGACACTATAAGCCTACATGGCTATATATCTTAAAAACACAGAGCTGGAAGGGAAGATGCATGAACAACATGAGAAACCAAGAAAGAACGTGTCCCAAACAAAGATGCCACATTATTAGAATCCATGGTCAGAATAGCAGGATAAATGCAAATACAGGCAGCAAAGGATCATTTTGATAAAGAGCTACATAAGCAAATACAGAAAGCAAAAGATTCCTTCAATAAGGAGATAGAGATTTTGAAAAAAAAAATAAACAAACAGAGATCCTTGAAATGAAGGAAACAGTAAACCAAACTAAGAACTCAATAGGAAGCATCTTCAACAGAATAGATCACTTGGAAGACAGAACCTCTGACATTGAAGGCAAAATATGTAATCTTGAAAAAAATAAACTTGACCCCAGTGAAGATGGTAAGAAACCATGAGCAGAAGATTCAAGAATTGTGAGATACTATGAAAAGCGCAAATTTAAAAACTATTGGGATAGATGAAGGCATAGAGTTCCAAACTACAGAAATGGACAATCTATTTAATGAAATAATACCAGAAAAATTTCCAAACATGTAGAATGAATTGGGAAATCAAATACGAGGATCGTATAGGACACCAAATGAACAAGATCACTACAGGTCTACACCAATGCCCATCATAATGAAAACACCTAGCATACAGGAGGAGCAGAGCATTTCAAAAGCCACAAGAGAAAGAATCAAATTACATATGGGGAAAACCAATCAGGATCTCTGATTTCTGCTCTGAGACCCTGAAATCTACAAGATCCTGCAACAATATAAACCAAGCTCTGAAAGAAATGGATGCCAACCAAGAATCATACCCAACAAAATTAAATTTTGATTAGCAATTAGATTTTGATTCAGATGTTATTTTATGACAAAATAAAAACCTTCCATCATACACAAATTTAAAAGAATTTACAACCAGAAACCTGCACTACAGAACATCCTTGGCAAAATATTCCATGAGGAGGAAATGAACAACAATAAAAAATCAGAAAAGCATAGTATCACTCTAAAGGAAAAACCTATCAAAGAGAAACTGACTTAGTTAAATAACAAAAATAAACAAAAAGAACTGGGAATACAAATCTTGTCTCAATAATAACCCTGAAAGTTTTGTTCCAACTCAGCAATCAAAAGACAGGCAGATTGGATAAAAAAAAAAGACGAACAATATGCTGACTCCAAGAGACTCATCTCATAGGAAAAGACACCCACAGACTGAAGGTGACAGGTTAGAAAAAAAATATATCACTCAGGCTGGGGCTGGGGCTCAGTGGTAGAGCACTCCTCTAGCACATGTGAGGTGCTGTATTCAATCCTCAGCACCACATAAAACTAAATAATAAAGGTATTGTGTCCATATACAAAAAATAAATATTAAAACACATACCACTCACATGGACTGTGGAGGCATGCAGGAGTTTCCATTCTTATATCAAATAATGTGGACTTCAAGTGAAAGATAATCAAAAGTGATAAAGAAGGACACTACATACTGCTTAAAGGAACCATACACCAACAAGACAGAACAATCATAAATATACACACCCCCAAAACAATGGAGCATCTATGTTCAAACAGACTCTTCTCAAGTTTAAGGGCCAAGTAGACCACAAGACAATAATTCTGGGTGACTTTAACACACATCTTTTACCACTGGATTGATCTTCCAAACAATATACCGACAGAAACTGTAGAACTCAATAATACAATCAATAACTTAGATTTAACTGACATACATAGACTATTTCATCCTTCAATAGGCGAAGACACTTTCTTCTCAGCAGCAAATGGATCCTTCTCTAAAATAGACCATATGTCATGCCAAAAAGAAACTCTAAGCAATACAGAAAAGTAAAGATACTACCCTGCATTCTATCAGATCATAATGGAACAAAATTAGAAATCAATGATAAAAATAGAAGCTACTCCTATACCGGGAGACTAAATAATATGCTAGTGAATGAACAATGGGTTGCAGAAAACATCAAAGAGGAGATTTAAAAATTCTTAGAGGTGAATGAGGACACAGATACAACATATCAAAATCTCTGGGACACTACGAAGGCATTACTAAGAGGAAAGTTCATTGCACGGAGTTCATTCCTTAAAAAAAGAAAAAGTCAAATAAATGACCTAAAATTACATCTCAAAGCCCTAGGAAAAACAATTAACACCAAAAGCAGTAAAGGACAAAAAATAATTAAAATAAGAGCTGAAAGCAATGAAATTGGAACAGAAGAAGCAAATAAAAATTGTCAAAGTGACTGGGAATGAAACCACCATTTGACCCAGCTATCCCACCCCCCGGTCTATACCCAAAGGACTTAAAAACAGCATACTTCAGGGACACAGTCACAATGTTTTTAGCAGCACAATTCACAAGAGTTAAACTGTGGAGCCAACATAGATACCCTCTAGTGGATGAATGGATAAAGAAAACATGGCATTTGTACACAATGGAATATTACTCAGCAATAAAAGAAAATAAAATCATGGCATTTGCAGGTAAATGGATGGCATTGGAGAAGATAATGCTAAGTGAAGTTAGCCAAACCCAAAATAACAAATGCTGAATGTTTTCTCTGATATAAGGAGGGTGACTCATAGTGGGGTAGGGAGGTGGAGCATGGGAGGAAGAGATGAATTCTATTTAGGGCAGAGGAGTGGTATGGGAAGGGGCAGGGGATTTGCATGGGTGGTGATTTTATACCTAGATATGATTTTATACCTAGAAGACCCAAAAAACTTCACTAGAAAACATCTAGAACTAGAATTCAGCAAAGAGACACGATACAAAATCAATACCCAGAAATCAAAGGCATTTCTGTGTATCACTGACAAATCCTCTGAGAGGGAAATGAGGAAAACTACCCCATTCACAATATCCTCAAAAAAAGGTACTTGGGAGTCAATAAAAGAGGTGAAGAATCTATACAATGAAAACTATGGAACACTATAGAGAAATCAAAGACCTTAGAAGATGGAAAGATTTAACTTGATCTTGAATAAGCAGAACTAATATTACTAAAATGACCCTACTACCAAAAGCACTCTACAGATTTAATGTGATTCTGATCAAAATCCTTATGACATTCCTCATAGAATTAGAAAAAGCCATCATGAAATTCATCTGGAAAAATAAGAGACCCAGAAGAGCCAAAGCAATCCTTAGCAGGAAGAGGGAGGCAGGTGGCATTTCTGTACCAAATCTTAAACTATACTACAGAGCCATAGTAACAAAAACAGCATGTACTGACATCAAAACAGGCTGATCAACCAACAGAACAGAATTGAGGACACAGAGCCCAACCCACAAAACTACAATTATTTTATATTAGAAAGAGGTGCTAAAAATATGCACTGGAGAAAAGATAGCATCTTCAACAAATGGTGCTGGGAAAACTGGAAATCCATATGCAACAGAATGAAATTGAACCCCTATCTCTCACCACGCACAAAAGTTAACTCAATATGGATCAAGGATCTAGGAATTAATCCAGAGACTCTCCAAATAGAAGGAAAAAGTAGGCCCTAATCTCCATTATGTGGGATTAGGCCACAACTTACTTAATAACACTCCTATAGCACAAGAATTAAAACCAAGAATCAACAAATGGGATGGATTCAAAGTAAAAAGCATTTTATCAAAAAAACAATAAAATAGAGAGCCTACTTCCTGGAAGTAAACTTTTACCCCTCATACATCAGATAAAGCACTAATCTCTAGGGTATATAAATAATTCAAACATCTTAACACCAAAAAAACCCCCAAATAATCCAATCAATAAATGGGCCAAGGACCTGAACAGACACTTCTCAGAAGAGGATACAAAATCAATCAACAATTATATGAAAAAATGTTCATCATCTCTAGCAATCAGAGAAATGCAAATCAAAACCACTCTAAGATACCATCTTGTCCGGTCAGAATGGCAGCCATTATGAAGACCAGCAGCAATAAGCATTGGTGAGGATGTGGGGGAAAAGCTACACTCACACATTGCTGGTGCGACTGCAAATTGGTGCAGCCAATATAGAAAGCAGTATGGAGATTCCTTGGAAATCTGGGAATGGAGCCACCATTTGACCCAGGTATTCTCCTTCTCGGACTATACCAAAAAACTTAAAAACAGCACAATCTGACACAGCCAGATCAATATTTATAGCAGCACAATTCACAATAACTGTGGAGACACAATTCACAATAACTGTGCCCTTCAGTAGATGACTGGATTTAAAAAAAAATGGCATGTATACATAATGGAATATTACTCAGCATTAAAAAGACCAAAATCATGGCAATTGCATGTAAATGGATGACATTGGAGAAGATAATGCTAAGTGAAGTTAGCCAATCCCCCCCAAAAAAATGTCAAATGTTTTCTCTAATATAAGGAGGCTGACTCATAGTGGGGTAGGGAGGGTGAGCATGTGAGGATTAAATAAATTCTAGATAGGGCAGAGGGGTGGGAGGGAAAGGGAGGGGGAAGAGGATGAGCAATGAAATATTGATATATACATGTATTAAGAATTAAAATGCAAAATAGTACATGTCTAATGGCATAAATTGATGTGAACATACTCTATATACGGAGATATGAAAAATTCAGCTCTATGGGTGATAAGGATTATAATGCATTCCACTGTTGTCGTGTATTTAAAAAATAATAAAAAGTATAAAAATAGAAAAAAAAATCTTTAAAAATAAATTATGACTTAAAATGAGAGAGGGAGGGAAGGGAGAGAGAGAAAAAGAAACAGAGAGAAAGAAAGAGGGAGGGGAGAGAGGGAGAGAGAGAGAAAGAGAAAGAAAGAGGGAGCGGAGACAGGGAGAGAGAGGGAGAGAGAGAGAAAGAGAAAGAGAAAGAGAAAGAGATCAAAAGAGAAATAGAGAGAAAGAGAAAGAGAGGGGGAGAGAGGGGGAGAGGGGTAGGGGAGAGAGGGGTAAGGGAGAGGGGGGGAGACGGGTAGAGGGGAGAGAGGGGGAGAGGGGTAGGGAAGAGAGGAGAAGAGAGGGGGAGAGGGGAAGGGGGGAGGGGGGAGAGGGTGGGGAGGGGGGAGAGGGTGGAGAGAGAAAGGGAGGGGGAGGGGAGAGAGAAAGGGAAAGGGAGAGAGAGGGAGAGAGAAGGAGGGAGAGAAAGGGAGAGGGAGAGAGAGAGAGAAAGAGATTCAAAGAGAGTCAAAGAGAGAGTCAAAGAGAGAGAAGAAAAAGAGAAAAAAGAGAAAGAAAGAAAGAGAAAGAAAGGGAGAAAAGGAGAGAAAGAGAAAAAGAAAGAGAAAAGAGAAAGAGAAAGATCAAAAGAGAAATAGAAATAGAAAGAAAAAGAAAAAGAAAAAGAAAGAAAGAAAGAGAAAGTAAGAAAGAGACAAAGAGAGAGAGAAAGAAAAAGAAAAAGATTGTGAGTCAGGATGCCTGTGGTGCTACACACATGATATATACAGTGGTCTGGAGGCTGAGGCAGGGGGATCGCAATTGTGAAGCTGACCCCAGCAACTGAGTGAAACCCTAATTTTTTTTTAAAGTAGGTAATAGTAATTTTAAAAAAAAATTAAGAAATAATTTAAAAATCTAAATTTTTTAAATAAAAATTTAAAAAGGGCTGAGGATATAGTTCAGTAATAGGACACCCAATTTCCAAACCCTCCCCCCATTTCACAAAAAGAAAAAAGTACAAAAAAGTTTTTTTTCAAAGTTAAAAAAATATTTTTAAATTTATAAATTTTATATATGAAAACAAAAATTCTATTCCTCAAATGACTCCATTAAAGGTGCAAGGAGAAGTGACAAATGAAATAAACCAACTGCCTCACCTTTAACCAAACTCTTCTAAGAAAGGGAACAGAGACTGTGAGAGAAACACAGGCAAGAGCCGTGAACAGCCCCTTCAAATAGCAGGTATCTAAATGTCCCATCATCACAAAGCAATCAACATCTTTAGAAATGAGGGACTATTCAATAAAGTCACATTGTACACACAAATTGAGACAGTGTTGAAGAACATGTAGGGTTATGATGAAGGTACACAGAAACAGATGTGGACACTACAGCACCTGTGCATATGGGGACACAGCATGCTCCTCCAGAGCCAAAACGTGGGGCCTGGTGACAGAGGATATCCATTTGGGAATAGATAAATAATAAACTATGGAAAATAACCATTTCTGGCAAACAGCCATATTTTGTTTGCCATTTGGCATATAGTTTGACAAATACTATGAAACACCATGTCAGTTTTATATAGATGTCACATAAATGTTGCATTTCACACATACTCATACTTACAAAGTGCATCTTCAGAATTGAAACAATGCAAATACAGATGAGCACATAAAAGACTGAATTACATACCCTGGGAATAGATAGGACTCCTCATTATAAAGAGGACGGCTTCTCTCAGGTTCATCTATGATAACACCCCATCAAAATTTCACCATGATTTCCTTTTCATTGAAGAAGGGACCAAAGCAAACAGTTTGAAAATTCTCCTGGAAGGTTAAATTGATATGAAATTAGCCAAGAATTCTGAACTCTAAGAGCAAAATCAGGAGCTATCATTACCAGGTACTAATGCATATTATAAAATTATCGTATTGCAGTAATTTGAGGACCCAAAATAATCACAATGCAGAAATTTCATAGATGACTCCATATTACGTAAATGTCATCTTTATTATGAAGTGCAATGAAAAGGCCTGTGTATATGCAACCATCTCCAGCAGAGGATTTGATGTGAATGAATGAGACAATCCAGCATGAAGGGAGGTGTGGGAACTGGAGGTGCAGAGCACTGGTAGGGCTTGGGTGCAGGACATGCATTGTACTGGATTATACTACACCAAATAAGCACCTACTTCTGTTTGGAGTCTCTCTTAAATAAAGTTATACATGGATTGAGAGACCTATGCATTGGACCACTGAGAAAATATCTACCGTCCGAAGGGCAGGCAAAGTTGGGGGACACCTGGGCATTAGACCTGCCTTGAGCAATGTGCCACATAATTGGGACAGAATACCCCAATCCAGTGTCACCCAGAGTAGAGGAAAATTGATTGAGGTCACAAATGGAGTACATTGAACACTAAATGACTTGTAGCTGGAAATGCGATTTCTCTGGTGCACATAAAGAGCCAGATATACACAACGTACCAGGATGAGAGAAAAGGGGTGGTTTTCTATGGCTGTGGTGGGTCATGAGCTTTATCCATGGGACCAGGGCAGAAGGGGAGTGAGATCAGGGGTCCCAGTTTATCCCTAGAAGGGGTTTGCCAGCATGATCTACAAACTGTGATTGCTAACAGCTGAGCTCCTCTCTAGCCAGTCCCTAAGGGTAGACAGGACAAATGCAGTCCACCCAGCAGCCCTGCCTGAGCCCTCTCCCCCCTACCTCAGTAATAACTCTGGGCCTGACCAGTTATTTCTGGAAGAAGTATGTCCAGGCACTAAGGGTCCCAACATTTTTCCCACTCCATGGACTCCATCCTAACCCACCAAGCTTTGGGAGCAATGGCAACTGTGCATGTGCAAATCTCCCTGGATCACAAAGGAGGGGCTTCACATTGGTGTGTAAGTATTTCCCTGGGCTACAATCTCCACAAGGAGTGAAGAAAAAGGATTAAAACCCCAGCTCCCTGTTTCTTTCTAGAATAGGCTCACACCACCTTCTTGCAGTGAGCACAGGCAGCCTGGGTTCTAACCAACTGCATCAGGAATTCAGCCCCCAGCCAAGTCGGAGAGCTTCTGCAGCCTGAGCCCAGCTGTGGGAAAGGCTCCTATCAAACAGGAAAAGGAACTAGTCCTCCAATGATATGGGTATGGAGCAAGAGACCTGCTCACATGGGGCTAGAATATAAGCTTAGTGCAGCCATTATTAAAATAGCATGGAGTTCTTTAAAATCCAACAGAGTAACAACCACTCTGGACGCATTTCCAAAGGAACTTGAACCAGTGTGTTAATAAATGGCTGCATGCCCATCGCTGTTCCAGGATACACAGGAGCCAGGACGAGGGAACTTCTGAAGTGGCTTCTGGATAAGGAGACTCCTCGCAGCCGCAGAGCAGTCACCTGCTCCCCTGAGAAACTACTTCCCCTAAATGCACCTGCTCATAGGTCAACAGGTGGCTGAGATTTACCAGATGCTCAAGAGACCTCAGATGACCCAGGTGTGGGATCCTTGTGTCAGGCAGAGCAAAAATAGGACCAGAAGAATATCACAGAGGGCATGACACCCCTGGGACATGCAGTCCACAGGGGGGACACTCAGCCCAAAGACATTCTGACAAGGTGTCTGGCCTGGGAGAGAAAGGGAGAATACACATTCACACACACATGCACACACATATTTTTACTGGAAATGGGGACAGGGGACTTGAATTTGAGGAATTCATTGATACATATGTACAGGTTTCATCTGGGAGATGTGGTTCTGAATCTGACATTTTGCTTCCCTTACATTTAGAACATTCAGGGGGACCCAGGCAGGAGGGCCACACCTGTAATACCAGCCACTCGGGGAGGCTGAGGCACAAGTTCTAGGCCAGACTCAGCCTCTGTCTCAAGATAAATGATAAAAAGTACGAGGGATGTAGCTCAGTGGGAAAGGGGCTCTGGTTTCAATCCACTATGCCCCCATGCCCCCTCTTCCAAAACAAAGAAAACCTCAGGGGGGAGAAAAACCTGAGACCCCTGCAGATCCCAGCCCCCTTGGGAAGGAAAAGGGCACATGGAGTGGTGATTTTCATGGTCAAGACACCCAAATCCACCACAGAAGAAATTCAGGGAGGAGACTTGAGCTGCCAATTTGTCAAGGAGATACCCATGTGTTCTATAATAAGAATAAAAATAATCCAACATCTTTAGAAGCCCGAGAAATGTAAACTAAAACCATATCAGAGAGAAAAAGAAACAGTATCAATGAAGATAGGAAACAAAAGAATTCTAATAAACTCAAGGAGTTTAAGTAGTCTTAACTATTTGTGGAAACTGTTTTGCCATTAAAGACACATGATAGTCCCCCACCACAGGGACTTACTCAAATCAGTTCATATGAACAGGATAATAAGTTAGTATTCATGGTACATTCAGCTCAAAAATATTATAAAATACCATGGGTAAGTTTTACACGGGTGGCATATGCAGGTGGTGTTATGTATAACTCTGATGCACTAATAAACAATCCAGCATGCTTTACTCTTAATGGAAGGACCCAGTCCTAAAATTCATCCACAGTTAAATATATGTAAACTTAACCAAGAAACTTTTGAATTATAAGAGCAAAAATTTTAAGAGCAAAAAAAAAAAAAAGAAAAAGGAGAAGTTATTATCCAACAGGTGCATTGTGAAGCTGTACTGTTACAATTGTCATTGAGGAATCACGACATCAACAAAGTCCACCCACGAACCCACGTGGATGTAAAAATCATACACTTAATTGCAATGGAAAAGTCATTGTCAATCAAACCCTAACCAGGCCAATCTCAGCAACTTAGCTAGACCTGCGCTCAGAAAAAAAAAAAAACTAAAAACTACCAGGGACAGAGCTGAGTTGAGTGGTAAAGCGCCCTTCTGTTAACTACAAAAAATAAATAAAATAAATAAATAAAATAAAAATAAAACAAATTCCACAAAACTAGCTCAGGAATAGGCAAGGTCCCTGTTCTCCGCAGCTTCCCTGCTGCAGGAAAATGGTGTTTGGAGATTTGATTTTTTTTGGCGGGAGGGGTACTGGGCATTGAACTCAGGGGCCCTCGACCACTGAGCCCCATCCCCAGCCCTATTTTGCATTTTATTTCGAGGCAGGGTCTCCCTGAGTCTAAGTGCCTCACCCACTTGCTGAGGCTGGCCTTCATCTCACAGTCCTCCTGCATCAGCACCATGCACCACCCAGCCGCTGGGATGACAGGTGTGTGCCATCCCAAGGCTTGTAGATTAGATTCTGCATTTCCCTAATTCCCACCTGTCAATCACCACAGCCCAGGATGATGCTGGGCAGCCGCGCTCACCTGCCAGATATATAGGACTCCAGCAGGGGCTGAGGAGGCTGCGAGGGATCTCCGCCAGTGTCACGCCCCCCACCCTGCTGGCCAGGGGGACTGAAGGGCGCTGTCCCCCAGGGTCTCATGCTTGAGGACACAGAGAGCGCTCGGAGTCGGGGTCGGCCAACTGGGTTCCCACTACAGTGGGTCCCTCCTGACCCTCTCCCTGCCCAACCTCCCTCCCGAGCCTCCCTGTCCAGGCACCAGGTGCCACTGCACACTCACCATTCCCTGGTGCCCAGCAGCCAAGCCTGCCCTGGGGAGCTTCAGTCCCTGCAAGGCAGGGTCACCTGGGATCCCGGGCACCTAACGGAGTGAAGCTTGGAGTCTAACTGCAGGAATCCTAGAAGCAAGGACCTTAGAGAAATAAATCCCATCCACAGCACGGAGGCCCGCCCCTTGCTCGCTGGCTGCGCTCAGGATTGGACAGAGCTCGGCACGGGGGCTTCTGATTGGACAGGGCTTCAGTCAGTCTCTGCTCCGCCTCCCACCACCCCCCCCAGCCTGACCCCAGGGAGCCTTCTTTTTGAGTGACAGCGGGTGATATCCTCTTCAGGCAAGAAGGAGGCCAGAATGGCAGGGTTTGGGTACAGCTTTTTTTCTTTTCCTTTTGAGGTCTGCGCATTGGGTTAGGGTGACCAGAATTCTAAGTTCTGTTGGGTTTTGAAGTTAGGAAATTGAAGTCATTTCTTGAAAGTTTCACCACCTGGGCCTCCTCCTATAATAAGACCAACCAGAGGGTCTTCGGGTGCTGACTTGTCCTCTGTTCATCTGTGCAAAATTCTCCAAGCAAGAACTGGCCTTTCCTCCCTTGGGAACTGCCCAGTGCATCAAGGCCAGCGCTGGTGAAGGCTCACAGGGACTGGCAGGCGCCCTGGAGGAGGCTCCGACCAGGTTGGCAGCATGAGAGCTGATGTTCCTCCAGCTGAGTTGAATCTGTGTCTGGAGCCTATATTGAGTTGGAGGCAGAATAAGGAGATCAGCACAGAAGAGACCCGAGAGTGCAGACCTGGGTAAACCCCAGCTGCACCCTGGCTCCCTCACTCTCCGGCGCACTGGGGGTTGAATTCAGAGGACTTGACCTCTGAGTCCCTTCCCCAGCCCTAGTTTGAAGTTTAGAGACAAGGTCTCACTGAGTTGCTTAGCACCTTGCTTTTGCTAAGGCTGACTTTGAATTTGCCATCCTCCTGCCTCAGCCTCCCCACCGCTGCAATGACAGGCATATGCCACTTTTTTTCGTTCTTTCTTTTTGAGAGAAATACCTGTGGTGGCCACAGGATAACAGCCTTGCACAGATCAAGGCCACCCTGGGAGCTCTCCTTGGATCCCTTCAGTCCCCCTGGATCCCAGGCAATGGGATCCTGCCCTCTCCAAAAACCAGACACACCCTGCCCAGGTGTGCATCCTTAGTATCAGCTGAATATGCTGCACTTATCAAGAAAAAAAAAAGAGAGAGATCTTACCTGCTTGTCTTGATGCAAACAAAGTCAATGTGTCTCCAAAGAGAGCTCTGCGTCTTGTCCCCCCAATTCATTGGTGCAAAAAGTCACATAATACAGAGAAGACTTCTCATTAAGAGGGGCTCAAGGGTCTCTCTCTTTAAGGAAAAACAATTTGCGTTTGACTGGGAGTCCAGGAAAGCCAATTCAAGTTTTTCCTAATTTGGTAAATAGCTCCATAGCCTCGAATGCACCCTGCTCCTCTCTGCCTTAGTTAACAGTGGAGGCCTCGAGGTTACCTGCCCCCTGGGACCCTGCACCTGCAGATGAATGCGGGTGGGGGGTCCTTTCTTCTCCATGCAGTGCTCTGAACCTCCACATTCCCACAGGCTCCAACACCTTTGGCAGCATCCAATGGGGGAGCGGTTTAGAAAATTCTGGAATGTACCTAAAGACATTTCCTCATCTGTCTAGGATGCTATCAATTTGTTCCCATGGTCCTTTTCAGTACTTTTAATTCTTTTTCTATTTTCTTGTTTCTCCTTAGTTATACATGGCCATAGAATCCATTGTGGTAAACTTATCCAAACATAAAATATACCTTATTCTCCTTAGGACCCCATTCTTGTGAGTGGGCATGATGAGTAGATTCACTTAGGTATTTTCATATAATTAAATAGAAACATTATGGACACTTCATGCTACTGTCTTTTCTGTTCTTATCTCCCCTCTCTTCCTGTTGTGCCCCTTTGTCTCATTTACAGAATTTCTCTTCTTGCCCTCCACCTTCCTTGTGATATAGATAATGCATGTCATGGAAAACATGTGACCTTTGGTTTTGGGGGATTGCCTTATTTTACTTTAGCATGATAATCTCCAGATACATTCATTTACTGGCCAATGTTATGAAGTCATCCTTTTTAAAGCTGAGTAATATTCCATCATGTATATATACCACAATTTCTTTATCTATTCTTCTGTTGATGGGCATTTAGGCTGGCTCCATAGCTTAGCTAGTGTGAGTTGTTCTCTCATAAACATTGATGTTGCTGTGTCCCTGTAGTATGCTGATTTTATCCTCTTTATGCTGAGGAGTGGGATAATTGAGTCAGATGGTGGTTCCAGTCCTAGTTTCTTGAGGAATCTCCATCCTGCTTTCCAGAGGGGTTGCACCAATGTGCAGTTCCTCCAACAAGGTGTGAGCATTCCCTGTCCCCCACATCCTCACCAATTTTTGTTACTGTATTCTTGATAATTGCCATTCTAACTGGAGTGAAAGAGAAGCTCAATGCAGTTTTAATTTGCATTTCCCAACGTGCTAGATCCATTGCCTTTTCAGTATTTTTTTTTAAAATTTTTTCTAGTTGGAGTCAGACCCAATACAATTATTCTATCCATTTATTTTTCTGTGGTGCTGAGGATGGAACCCAGGGCCTCGCACGTGCAAGGCAAGAGCTCTACACCTGAGCCCCAGCCCCAGCCCCCATCTTCAGTATTTTTTTCTTTTGCTTCTCAGTAACAGCAGCCCAGGTGTTTGGGGAACCAGTTTTCCTGAATTTGTGAAATGGGAACATTTCTTTTGAAGGAAGACTTAGAAGGTCAAGGCACATGCCCAGGATTCCAGGGATGAGCAGTACACGGTTGTCTGGCCCATGATGAGAAGATTATGTGGGTGAGAAGAAGGAAAGAGGTGGGGACACCTTGGGACCAGAACCACTCCGTCCCCCATGAGGGAAATTATTCTTGCTGTTAATTTTCTTAAAGAAAATTAGAAATTTTCCTAAGCTACCAGTGCCACTAGATATAGGTCCCTGGATGGAGCTCAGATTTGTCTTGAGAGGCAAGGAAAAGTAAAAACCAACACAATGGTTTTTGTGTTGTTATGACAAAAAGACAAAACTAACAAGCTAGACATTAGGTTTCTTGAGGATAAAACACTGGGTTTTACCCAATAATTAACAATCCAACAGGACCTGACACCCAATTAAAAGGGGATGGAGAATTGAATCGGTGGGTGTGGGGGTCTGTGGGTGGCCAACTGCAGGAGCTGTATTCTGGGGTGCATTCCTTGCATCTGAGAGGTTTTTCAACACCAATGAGATAGGCAGAGGGGCAAGAAAACAGGCAAAACCCTCTGCAATATTCTAGCCAGGAAAATTCATAAGCACTTTAAAAGCATCTTAATGTTTACCCTCAGTCGAATGTGCCTCAAACAGAATGCCACCATTTGAAAATAGCTGTCAACATGAAATGTTTCTGAAATCTGCTGGTTTGTGGACCACATTTGAGGATAACTACAAAAACCATATGAGTCCATGGCTAAATACATAAGTAAAAAAAGAAATCGAATAATGATCATTCTCTTAAGACTTCCTTCCTGAAAACACTGCTCTATTTGCTTTTAATAATTCCTCTAGCAACACTTGAGGTTCATAAAGAACCAAGGAACATGTCTGGTTGAGGCAGAAATGTTGGATACCAAGAATAAAGTTACACTGAACCTCAAAGGAAGAGGTTCATAAATCACCAGAATGCAGGAATGCCCACAAATTTTGAAATTAAAAAAAAGCGACTGGGGTTGTGGCTCAGTGACAGAGAATCTGCCTAGCACCTGTGAGGCACTGGGTTTAATCCTCAGCACCACACGGAAAAATATATATATATATTAAAGGTATCTTGTCCAACTAAAAACTATTTTTAAAAATAAAGGTCAGATTTAAAAATAAAAATGTTTAAAAAGCCAGAGATGATTTTAGATAATACATAAAATATAATGAAAGTAGAGCAAAGTTTATTGGCCCAGAAATCACTATCAAGAGGGAGGGAGGAAACTGTGAGGCTTCTCTGACATCTCTAGGCCTCACACCCGATTTGCTCCTCAAGTTCCTGGGAGA
Source organism: Spermophilus citellus (assembly GCF_964194105.1). Lineage (NCBI taxonomy): Eukaryota > Metazoa > Chordata > Mammalia > Rodentia > Sciuridae > Spermophilus > Spermophilus citellus. The sequence continues at coordinate 1,717,349 of NW_027673039.1, read as the reverse complement.
TGCTGTGGGTGATTTTAGAGGGGCCTGCCCATGGACCAATTTCTACTTCATCATATTTGTAGGTTCCTACTCCACATGGTCTTGTCCAGAGACACTAAAGGAAAACCTGAGTGTGTGTGTGTGTGTTTGTGTTTGTGTGTGTGCGTGTGAATTTACTGTAATAAAACTTTATTATGGCAGCTATTATGAAGACAAACACAATAAGTGTTGGCGAGGATGTGGGGAAAAGGCACACTCATACATTTCTGGTGGGACTGCACATTGGTGCAGCCAATATGGAAAGCAGTATGGAGATTCCTTGGAAATCTGGGAATGGAACCAACATTTGACCCAGCTATTCCTCTCCTTGGTCTAACCCCAAAGGACTTAAAATCAGCACACTACAGGGACACAGCCACATCAATGTTTATAGCAGCACAATTCATAATAGCTAAATTATGGAGCCAACCTAGATGCCTTTTAGTGGATGCATGGATAAAAAACGTATGCGTTATATATACACAATGGAATTTTACTCAGCAACAAAAGAGAATGAAATCATGGCATTTGCTCGTAAATGGAAGGCCTTTGAGAAGATAATGCTAAGTGAAGTTAGCCAATCCCAAAACAAAAAATTCCAAATGCTTTCTCTGATATAAGGAGGCTGACTATAGTGGGGTATGGAGGGGAAGCATGGGAGGGATAGATGAATTCTAGATAGAGCAGAGGGGTGGGGGGAAGGGAGGAGGCAGGGGATTAGCAAGGATGGTGGAATGTGATGGAAATCATTATCCAAAGTACATGTATGTAAACACGAATTGGTGTCAACATATTTTATATACAGAGATATGAATAATTGTGCTGTATATGTGTAATAAGAATTGTAATGCATTCTGCTGTCATTTAGTTTTTAAAAATCAATAGAAAAAAACTCATTATGAAAAGTTTAAGATGATATTCTAAATATATAAATGCAACTCTCAATTCACCTTGCTCTGCACTGACCAGTTCTAATTTGACCTTTTCTGGGACCAGTAGGAAAATAGGGGCACATCATACTATCAGAAAGGACACTCCTGCTTGAGATTGTACCTCTTTCCCTTCACTATGTCTTTAAATAAACTAATACCAGATAGATTGAGGGATGTGTATGAAATAGTAGTTATCAGGTGCACACTAGTGACAGGAACAGCAAGTTGACATGCCAAAGATCTAGGACAACTCTAGGTCACTTTGGCCCACGCTGGTCTGGAATGGTTCTTACATATTTGATGGTTAGGTGCAATCATCCTATCTTCTTGAGTTCTGGAATCTAGTCTGTGAACGTGTCCCAGAACTTGTCCCCACCAGGGTAATTTGTGTTCTCACTGGTAAAGAGACCTGTATTGCTCATATAAATCACAGGTTGTTTGCTGAGGAATGGAATCTAGCACATCAAGGTGACCCAGGCAGGGCTCTAGGTAAATTACGTTTCTAAAAGAAAAGTGGGGGTCTGCACAGAGGGCAGGTTTATAAAATGACTCACTGATCTGCATGATCCTATCAACCATGTCTGCATGCTACCTATTTCTATTAGTATGTAGCTGAGTGGTAGAGCTACCATGAGCACTGAAAATAGATAGATAGATAGATAGATAGATAGATAGATAGATAGATAGATAGATAGATAGAACAAGGCAGGCATGAGCTGCATCTTTGAGAACCAATTATGTATCATTCCATAGAATTCCCTAATAATTTTGCATTTTGAAAATACAATCATTGGCTTATAAAATGTAGTATCCACTGGTAGGCCAGGTGTTCAATATTCATTGAAAATGTAAAAGAGTAGAGACCAATACTATGTGACCAGAAACTCAAGAAAACCTTATTCATGGGCCATAAATCATCTTTCAAAACCAGTGAACACTTTTACCAGTTTTCTAAAACAAAAATAAAAACAAAAACAAAACAAAAAACCGCACTGTGCATTCTGCTCAGAAAGGGGAATGCAATCTTCTGGAATGGAGGAGTTTGAAGGTCAAGACTACCTGAGCTTCTAAATCTATTCTGTACCCATTTTTTATTTTATTAACGGTGACATCTTTTTCTCTGTCTGCTTCCCCAAGCATTCAGTGTTTCTCCATCACAATATCTGCCCACCTTCCCTGTGTCCCCAAAGGTTCTGCCTGCCCTCTTTGTCATCCCAACACTCAAGGCTCTGCCTGTCACCTGCTGCTTTCCCAGGTGCCATCTCTGACCCTTTACTAGCCTCTCTCTCTGGGCAAGATGTTATTGGAATTCCTACAACATATTTCTAATCCTTTTCTAGACAACCTGCCCTGGGTGTTCTCCAGGGATTGGAAATACCTGTGGCCACATGCCTGGATTCTGCACCCAAGGTCTCAAACCCTGGTGGCTGGGAAGGATTTGAACATGATTCACTCGTGTACCAAGTAAATATACAGACTTTTTCCCAATAATTACAATGGTATAATGGCTACTTACATAGTGGTTACTTTGTACCAGGTTTTTAAAAAGATATTCTTAGTTGTAGATGGACACAATACCTTTTTCTATTTATTTATTTTCATGTGGTGCTGAGGATCAAATCCAGTGCCTCACAAGTGCTAGGTGAGCACTCTGCCACTGAGCCCCAGCCCAAGCCCTGTAGCAAATTGTACTAGTAACGCAGAGATCATTTAAATTATAGGAGGAGGTTAGCAGGCTGTCTGCAAACTGTATACATAAATTGATGCACTTTGCAATCCTTTGGGGATTGGTGGCCTGGAACAAGCCACCCACCTACGGTGAATGAAAACTGCAAGATATCTCCACTGCTGGACTCGGTCTTCACTTTTCTCCTCCCACAAACTTGTTTTTTATCTGGGTTCTCATATTTTGTCATCAAGACGTTTGAACTGGCCTTTGACTCCTTGTCCTTGGCCAGATATCCATTCTATTACTTGCAATCAACTTCATATGGAAGTTTTTCTATAACTCTCTTCTCATCCAGCATTGGTACGGACCCTTACTGGCTCTATCTTAAACTGGTGGGGACTAAGAAACAAATAGAAATCAACTTTTCTCTGACTTCTTGACTTCAACCCTTATCATCAAAACAATCATTATTTTTATCATTAAGGAAAATTAACTGAGCCATGCAGAATGGTGGATGCTCATGATCCCAGCAACTTGGGAGGCTAAGCAAGGAGGATCGTGAGTTCAAAGGTAGCCTCAGAAACTTAGTCAGGACTAAGCAACCAAGTGATACCCTGTCTCAAATAAAGTATATATTTAAAACGGGAAGCTGCCTGGAGATGTGATTCAGTGGTTAAGCAGCCCTGGGTTCAATCCCTAGTGCCCAAAACAAATAAATAAATAATGAGCAGAATTGACCACTGAAATTCTTTCTAAGAAGCTTTCAAACTCTCACAGCCAAGTAATCGGTAGAGGTTGTGAAAGTGTTAGCCCAGGATCACGAGAAATATGTGCTTCTGCATGTATTACATGGTCTGAGAATGAGGCTTAAATTCTCCCATGGATGACAACTATAGAATTTTTCTTTTGGAGAGAATAAGGGCCTCCACTGGCTCCTCATTATGCTCAGGGACTGATACCTCATCCCTCAGATCATGGTGGCATTGTGGCGGGGGTGGAGGTTTACCTTGTGTTGTCAGATGAAATCAGATTCAACCCTGGGAGTTAGGCAAGCACCAGACTGCCTTGGTTACACATGAGCCATTCTTAATGACACTTTGGCATAAAACCATATACTATGGAAACATGGTTCAACTTTCTTACTGGTGGACATTTTAGCATTACAATGAAGTAGACTTGACTTCCTAGTCACTGGTACTTTCTCTTGAGCTTATTTGTGAAAGAGTTTCATCCTAAACTTATTAAACACATCTCAATTTCTTGAGTCATAGTCTCATGGGAAATCATATCTTCCATTAGGAGAGGGTCAAGGTGTGTCTTCTATTCTTAGGCTCCAAGGTGCTAACAATGCAACATGGGCACAAACAAAATGTGGTACATGAGTAAGTGGAGAGATTTTCTCTTCTACACAGTGGAGCACTATCATGACAGTCAGTCTCTCAACAAAGATGGCAACTCACAATTAACAGAAAGGTATTACAAAAACAGTATATCAATTGGGAAACTGCTAGAGAAGGCAGAGGCTCATGTCCTGGAGGGGTGGGGTGGGGTGGGGTGAGACTGCATCATGCTACTCAGAACACTTTGCAATTTAAAACTCATGTGTTGCTCATTCTGGAATTTTCTAAAGCTTACAGAAAGGGAAACCACAGATAAGAGGAACTATAGTAGTCAAACCACTGTAAAACAAATAGCAAGAGGCAATTTCATGAGTGGTCAGAGAGAAACAGTTGATCAGGAACAAGACAGAATTAGCAGGTTTCCCTAGAGAATCCAAGAAGCTGGAAGGCAATGGGAGGATATAGTGCAACTTGTTTTTTTAACAATCAATAATTTTATACCTTGCAAAACTGTGCTTCAAAACATAAGGGGATATTTGTACACAGAAAGGTTTGTGGTGAGTAAACAACTCTTCAAGAAATGCCAATAGAGCCATCAAGGTTAAAGGAAATGAAAAAAGACAGAACCTTGAGCCCATATAAAATAATGATAAATAATGGTAGATATAGCTCAGTAGCTCAATATGGTAGCTTACTGTAGCCAGTGCCATGGAATATGTAGTTTCTAACCCTTTACTCTTTGTTTTAAAAATATAAGTGTAAAAAAATGTACTCTATATGTGTAATAAGAATTGCAATGCATTCCATTGTGGTGTATTTTAAAATATAAAATTTAAAATTTCTTAAAGATAAATGAGTGCAAATGTAACACTTAGAACACAAAAATAACATTTAGAACATAAAAATAACAGTAGGACCAAACAAACATTGATGCTGAATGACTACAAGACTCCATTTTTCATTGCTATCAGAAAATAACTAAGGCTGTGTAGTTTGTGATTAGAAAGTAATTTAGGTCAGAATTTTAGAGTCTGGGAGTACAAGATAAAGGGACCCCATCCACTTGGCTTCTGGGGAGTACCCACTTTGCTCTATTCCAGCATGGTGGCTGTCATCAGAGTGGGGACAAGTGGAAAAGAAAAAAAAAATCATATGGACCAATATGAGCCATAGAGCAGAGAGGAGCAGTCTTGATTTTTCATAACAAATCATTTTCTCAAAAAGTCATTCCAAGAGACTATGGTCCATTCCTCCTGAGGTTGGTGTCCTCAATGATTGAGTTAACACCAAATAGCACATTTGAAAGGTTACCCTGCCTCAGTGCTACCATAATGAGGAACAAGTGTCCAAAACATAAGCTTGTTTGGGGACAAATGATATCAAGCCATAGGAGACACACAATGTATGAAGTTATAGTCTATGACAAAGATAAAAACAGGACTGATGGACAAATCTGTAAGATCAGCAAAAATTTTCTATACTATTGAAACTAATTTGGCATGAATAAAAACAGATTGTCCTAAATGTAAGATGTTAGAGCTCCTAGAACAGTCACTAAGGAAAAACTGAAACATGTGCTAAAAGAAGAAAATAAAATAAAAATGGTACACAATAAAAATGAATCATTAATAGGTAATAGTGGGAAAATTGATGAACCAAAAACATATAGGTAGAAAACAAGTGGCAACATAGAAGAAGCATTTTGTTCATTATTATTACTTTTTTCATTACTATTACTACATATAGATCCAATTTGTTCCAATATTAGAAAATATATTGATCAAGTTGAGCATGCAGCACACCTCTGTGACTGTAGAAACCCAGGAGGCTGAGGTAAAAGGATTGCAAGTTGGAGGGAAAACTCGGTGACTTATGTACAGCTTGTCTAAATCATCATCATCTGGACACAGTGGAGCAATGCTGCTACTAAGCTACTTGTGAGACTGAGGCTAGGGTACCACAAGTTTGATGCTGGCATCAGCAACGTAGCGTAACACTATCTAAAAATAAAATATAATAATATTTCAAAGTGGCTGGGGATGTAGCCCAGTGTTAAGGCACTATTGGGTATAAGACCTAGAACCAAACAAAATTGTTCTGCTGTCTACATCAGATTCACTTTATATTCCAAAACACAGATAGGATGAGAACAAAAAGTGCTAAATAAAAATAGCAATCAAGAGCCCAGCATAGTGGTGCAAGCCTGTAATCCCAGTGATTTGAGAAGCTGAGGAAAGAAGATCATGAGTTCAAAAGTGTAGGTGGTAAAAATAGAGTTCCTCTTGGTGGAATGGTCTGGCTGCAAAATAAAATCTAAGAAAGGTAAAGCAGAAAAACTCCATAGGATACAGAAAGTAATTTTAAAAGTGGGGGTGGGATGGGCTAGCCAATCTTCATCTGTGGATGAAGCTTCCACACTCAAAAGAGCAATATGGAGCCCATGTTTTCTTTATTTATATCAGGGAATATCAAAGGCTTTCCATGGAATATTCTTTGACAAATAAGGTAAAAGGTGGGCTTTGCAGTTCCCAATGGGTTATGCCCAACTCTGGAGCTACAATAGGAGTCTTCCTTGTAGAGCAGAGATAGGGTCATGTGCCTTGGGCAATCTAGTGCACTCTGGGGAGCTGTGGTTTGTTCCCACGGTTTGACCCAAGTCTCTATGTCTCCATACTCAGAGAAGACCCTCAAGTAATTAACGGGTGGCACCCTGAATATTCCCCCATTTTACTTTGCAATAGAAAATGATGAGCCATTATTTTAAGTTCCTGGATTCTTGTCTGAGGATCTGATAACCTATATCACAATACAAAAAAGAACTAGTAGCAAACATCTCATTCCAATAATATACCATGCAGAGTGTTTCAGTGTTTTTCCAGGGTTAAAGCCATTCCATTCTTGAAGTATTTCCAGTTATAGAAGTAGGATCCAAAGGATTGATTTTGCTTTTTTGAATATGCTGAATGTAGTGATGTAACCCCATAAGATCCAGGCTATTATTTTTGCTATGCCAAATGCCCATTAGATAATTTAACCTTCTCCAAATACCATTGGTAAGCCTTATATTTGGCTGCAGTAACACAGACCTTCATAATCAGATGGCATTTAAGCCTTTCCTTAAACTTGAGAGCAGAAAGCTCATTACTGATATGTATGACAGAAGTTTCTAAGGCATTCAAGTTAGCTTCAATGCATTCATCAATATTTATGATTATTGAAGGCCTTGGATGTATTTTGAGCCAAATTATTAAGAAAATTTGCATGTTGAATATTCTGAGATATAGCCACTGAGGCTATAACTGTAGAATGATGAATGAGATTATATAAAAATTTATAACCAAGAATTATGAGTCCAAAAGCTTGCTTAAGTCTGGTCACTGGAGAATACCTCTGTTGTAAAACCTGAACACCAGCATCAGAATACCATGGCTCTGAAATTTTGGCTGATAGTAAGACAAAGGAAGACTGGTGAAGGATTAATATTCCTTTCCCTCTGTTATATTTAGTGATGCAATTAGGTAAATTTCACTTTTTACAGGCTACAAGATATTTATCATCCTTTCTCTTAACTCACACATTTCCAGTAATTAAAGCATAAGGAGAATGAACACAGGCCTGCAGGCCATACCAGGAACCCTCTTTACATCCCCTGCCTACAAAGTGAGGCATAGTGCTGTCAGTGTAATATAGGAAATCAGAGGCTGCAATTAAGCACCAAACATTTTTTTGGATACCGCCTTCACTGAAGGTTTGGTTATTACCAACAAAACCTCCAGGGTTCATGGCATGCATATGTGATTGTCTTTGGCCTATTCTTTGAGACCAGTCTAAAATCTATCCACTATTTCTAGAACCTTTTTGTTGTACTAGCAAGACATATGCACAGTCTATCCATTTAGGAAATGTGCCAAATTCTATTGCAGAATGATTAGGACAGTAAGATTTGGCAGACGTTCTGTGGCTATCACTGGCTTATTAGAGAAAGTCTCATTTTAATAACTGTTTGGACATATTCCTTAGAGTCCCAGGGTCCAGTAACATCGGCTCGTCCAGACCCCCATATGCTGTCTTTTCTTCAAAAGATACCCCTGGATAGCCAGTATGCTTACCATGGGACCAATATATACGTAGTTGTCCACTGTAACCAGTATAACTAAATCCAGTCACATGGATGGGTGTAATCTGAGTATCTGTAAAACCACACATTACATAAATATCACTGGTAAATACGGGAATGGGTTCTCCGGTCCACACCACGGGGTGTACCAAAGGTGGTTCTGGAAAATATGTCCAGTTGGTTTCTCCCTGGACCTCATTTACCGGGCAGGACAACAGAGCTAACATGGCCACAAACATTGTGGCTGCAGACTTAGTTCCTCCTTGTGTCGAACTATCTGTTCAGGTTGTAGCATTAGATTCTCCAGTTGTTTCCATGATGGTAGTTTCAACATTCAGTCTCTCTGGGCCTTTTTCATCCTCTTCCTCTTTTGTAGCTTTCACTTCATGCTGGGGGTCAGGGCTGACATCTCTGGATCAATCTTCAGTCATCTGAACCTTGGTTCTAGGTCCTCCATGTCTGATAGCATGTTCAGGTACCCCAATAGGATGAGAGGCACCTTCTGGGAAAACACAAACATGACCTCTACCCCACATTATCACTTAATCTGATCTTTTCTGTTGTTATGTTTGTAAATCATTTCACCAAACTTGGACCAAGGATCCTGTTGCCGTGGAAGATGTGTCTTTCAGCTGCAGTGTGACTTTCAGAGTCGCAATTAAAAAAAAATTAAAACAAAGCATGATTAAGGTTATTTTGTGGGGCCTTACCCCTCCTTTTTTGTAATTGTAGCTTAATAGATAAATGAGCTCATTTTACAATGGCTGGACCTTGAGGCTTATGGGGAATACCTGCTTTATGATCAATACAAAATTGATGACAAAACTGCTGAAAACAAAAATTACCATAAGCTGATGTGTTATCAATTTCAATCTGTAAAGTAATCATAATGCTGCAAAAGTAGCTAGATAGTGATAAATAACATGCTGAGTATTTTCTTTTACACAGGCAGTGGCAAAAATTAATCTAAAGTAAGTATCAACAATAACATGAACTTAACACTGTTTGCGAAATTGAGGAATGTGAGTTACATCCATTTGCTATAACTGATTTGGTCATAAAATATGGGATTAACCCCAGTTGGTAAAGATAAAATATATATAAAATATTGTGAGATTTAATGAACAATTTGACAAGTTTTTCCCCAGGAATATTAATTTTTTTATGTAAAGTAGAAGCATTCTGATGATGTAAAGAAAATGAGGCTTTTGCACAATCATATAAAGATATTTATTCACAAACAGCAACGAGTTTATCAATCTTATCATTACCTGATTCTAAAGGACCTGGAAGATTAGAATGTGCCCTTATATGGCTAATGAAACATGGATGGTGACACATTTGAATTGTCTTTTGTAAGGTATGAAACAAATTAAATAACTCTTGCAATATGTTTTCCCAGTAGTTTATGTTTCAATATTATTTGTGACTCCAACTGTAATATAAACTATCAGAATGAATATGGATTGACTTGTTTGCAAAATGAATTAAAGCACAAATGAGAACTTAAGTTTCCGCTCATTCTGCAGAAGTATATGATGTCTGTATTATCTCTGTATAAACATGGCTATAGAAACCTGCTTTTTTTAAACTCACTCCATCAGCAAATACTGTTAGTTCTCCAAGTATTGGTTAAACACATAGAATTTTGGGAAAAATAAATGTAGTCACAAGAGCAAACTGAATAATATTCTCATGAAGGTAATGGCTTTCCATTTGACCTGGGAAATTAGCAAAAGCTATCTGCCAAGTATTAGAAGACTGCCAAAGCCAATCATGCTCTTGAGTAGAAAAAGGGCCAACATTAATATTAGGCTATGACCCAACTCTCTGCAAAACTCGTGTTCTTCCTTTAGTAACTAACTGAGCAATAAAGCCATGGTATGAAGTTGATGACTTTTGAGGAGAATAAGGTAGGCAAGGCCACACAATAATTCCCAATTTTTGTCATATTGCTCCTGTAGGAGTATGAACAGTGGGAAATGTTAATCAATATATAAGCTCTTGTGGATTAATTCTAGTAAGCTGTGCAGTAATCCTTGCAGATTCAACTTTTGTTATGACAATCCTTTCTTCTGCCAAAGTTGATTAGAAGGTAGAGAAGGATCTCCCTGTGCAATCTGAAACAAAGGACACAAATCTGCAATGGCTAGTTTTAAACTTGGTCACAGCCAATGAATATCACCTGGTAATTTTTAGAGTTCATGTGCCTTGGGCAATTTAATGTACCTTGGGGAGCTGCAATTCTTCCCAAGTTTAAATCTAAATCTCCAGGACTATATAGAGTATTCTGCCCAAAAGAGTAGAATACACATTTTACTCCAGTGTGTAGGAAACATTGTACAGGACTTCCCATTTTAAATCCATAAAAATGTCAATAAATTTAAAAGCACTGAAATTAGGACAAGTATCTTTTGTAACTACAATGAAATTAAGTTAAAAAAAACATAAAATTTAAAAATTTGCTAACATATAGCAATTAGACAGTGTATCCTTAGAAAGAAGAAAAAGAAAATAGTTTAGGTGGATAAATAGAAGACCCCCAAGTAATTCACAGGTGGCTCCTTGAACCTTAGTGAGGCCCTACCTCAAAATACAACATAAAAATGGCTGGGGATAGGTCTCAGTGGTAAAGTGCTCCTGGGTAAAACCCCCAGTACAAGTAAAAACAAATAAAAAACAACAAAGAAAACAGCTGGAGGGCTATGCACATGTCAGACAAAATAAGCTGTAACAGAAATTGTTAGATAGAGGCAAGAACATGATATATGCTCATAATTACATATATTAAATTATATATTAAATACATATGCATATTTATGATAAAAATTAAAATATATAATACATATCAATAAAGGGGGCAATCTCACTAACTAAGTTATAAATGTATACATGTCAAAAAAACAATGCTCCAAAATATGTGAAGTGAAAACTATCAGGATTAAAGGAAGAAAAATTTCTCCAAAAAGGGGTGGGTAATTTGTGATATCCCATTTTCAAGAATGAATGAAATGTCTAGCAGAAAGTCCATGTAAAACAAAACAAAATTACTTGAACAACAGTATAACTATACTAGGTCTAGAGTACTATATAGTATATTCTGTCCCGAAGAGTAGAATACACATTTTACTCCAGTGTGTAGAAAACATTATGCAGAACTCGCCATTTTAAAGCCATAAAAATGTCAATGAATTTTAAAGCACTGAAATTAGGACAAGTATCTTTTGTAACTACAATGAACTAAAGTTAATAAAACAGAAAATTTAAAAATTTAAAAACATGTAGCAATTAGACAGTGAACTCCTTAGGAGGAAGAAAGAGAAAAAAAATAGAAACTAGTTTAGGTGGATGAAAATGAAAATCAAACATGAAAATGAAAGTAAACATGCCAAAACTGATGAGGTGCAGATAAAGCAGCCCTGAGAAAAAAATTCATAACCATAAAGGCCTACATTGTAAAAGAAAAACTGCCCAAACAAAAACCTAAATTTACACAGTAACTAGACAAAGAGAAGCAAGCTGTAATCAAATTGCACAGAGGATAAATTTTAATAAAGAATAGAGCAAGCATAAAACAAATAGACAAAAGAATTAAGAAAACAAACTTGATTGTTCAAAAGATTTACAAAATTGATTGTTCAATTGACCAAGCAAAAAAAAAAAAAAAAAGAGAAAGAGAGTACTCAAATCAATAAATATCAAAAAAAGTGAGACCATCAAAACAGACTCCACAAAATTTAGAAAAATTTAAGGGCACATTATGAACAACTGAATGTGAACAAATTTTTACATAACATCCATCAAAACTGACTTAGACATAGAAAATCTCAAAAGACATAATAAGAGATTGAATCAGTAAAAAAAAAAACACAATAGTAACATCCATATCAGAGCTGTGCATGGTTGGTGTACACCTGTATCCCAGTGACTTGGGAGGCTGAGGCAGGAAGATCATGAGTTCAAAGCCAGCCTCGGCAAAAGCAAGGTGCTGAGCAACTCAGTGAGACCCTGTCTATAAATAAAATACAAAATAGGGCTGGGGATGTGGTTTGGGAGTCAAGGGCCATGGAGTTCAATCCCTGGTACCCAACAACAACAACAAAAAATTCCATATTAGAAATGTGAAGTGAAACTATCAAACTATATCTAACTCTAAAAACAGATAGATAGCTTTGTGTGAATTAAATCCTAAGGTCTCTATGAAAGAATGATTTAAATAAAAAAGTTCAGCATTTGTGCAGGATATAGCACCAATCAATACAATTTTTGTAGCTGAACAATAAATATTCAAAGCAAAATTACTTTAAAAAATTCCATTTATGGTAGTATCAAACATTAAATACATAGCAAAAAATTAACAAATATGTCTTGTAAGCAGAAAATACTATAGAAAATGTTTAAAAGAATAAATAGGCATTGACTATTTATTGATAAGATTAATGTTGCTGAAATGGTAAAATGCAAACTGATTTACATACCAATGTAAACCTTACCAAAATTCCCACATGCCATTTTTGAAAAAGATGTAATAGTAAGCCTAAAGTGAATATGGAAGTTCAGTCAACCTCAAATACCAAATACAGTTTGTTTGTTCGCTTTCAATAAAAATATAAAGAACAAAATTGGGAGACTCATGCATCCCAATTTTAAAGCTCATTATAAAGTTTCAGTACTCAAAGAAACTGGATCCCTATTCCTCACCCTGTTCAAAATGGGTAAAAGACCTGACTGTGAAACTACAAAATAAACAAAGGAGAGCAATTTAAGACACTTGTAAGGACAACAAATGTTTTGGACAGAATTTTGAAATCACAAAAAATAAAAATTAAAAATTCCATTAAACTAAAAAGTTGATGAACAGCAAAGAAAAAAAGGGGGGGGGGAATCTTTATAAAATGGGAGAAAATCTTTGCCCAGTATGTGTTTCACACAAGCTTCATATTTAGAATATGTAAAGAACAAAAAAAAAATCATAACACCAAACAATCAAAAACTAAGTAATGCCATTCAAGTGGGCAAATGAAGTAGACAGTTTTTCAAAAGAAACAAAAAGTTCCAGCAAACATGAAGAAAAAATATTCAATATAATTAGCCTTCAGGAAAATGCAAATAAAAAATACAATGAGGAAGACTGGGGAAATAACTCAGTAGGTAGAGTGCTTGCCTTGTATGTGCAAGGCCCTGGATTCAGTCCCCAGCACCACATGGAAAAAAAATACATGAATTATCATCGAATCCCAGTAAGAATGGATAAATTAGAAAAGTGACAAACATGATGTGGATGTGGAAAAAAATCAACACTTGTGCACCGGTGTGTGAAAGTAAATTGGGTAGCTGATATGAAAAACTGTGCATATTACTCAAAAAACTAACAATAGCTGGGATCATGGCACACGACTAATCCCATATATTTAAGAAGCTAAAGAAGGAGGATTAAAAGTTTAAGGCCAGCTTGTGCAAGTTCAAGTTCAAACAGTGCAAAACCCTGTCTCCAATAAAAAAGAAATATGCTGGAGGCCAGGAATAATGATAAATGCCTGTAAAGTAGGCAACTTGGGAGACCACAGGAGGAGGATCCTGAATTTGCTGCGAGGATAGGAAACTTAATGTAATGCTCCCTCAAAATAAATAAATTAATAATAATAATAATAATAATAATAATAATAATAATAATAATAATAAATAGGCACTGTGATGTAGTCTAATTGTCAAATGTTTGCCAAGCACATGAGGCTTTGGTTGTCTTTTGTATCTCAACTAAATAATACTAAAATAGAATTACCTTGTTATTCAGGTATCCCACTTGGGAGTATGTAATGAACAAGTATGAAACCTTCATCTGATACCTGGATGCCCATGTTTATTGAGGCACATCCCAATTGAAAAGATATAGAATCACCTAGGAATTCTGGGGCAGATGGATAAAGAAAATATGGCATATATGTATGCATACATCCATAAAAATCAAATCCTGCCACCTGCAACCAATTGGGTGAAATTGGAGGGTAGAGTGGGAAAATGAAACAAAACCAGACACATAAATACAAACACTGCATGCTGTCCCTCATGTGGGGAAGGCTAAACTTGAATCTAGGTTGATGATTTTTAAAGGTTAAAAAGTGGAGGTGGGAAATGAGAAAGGGATTTCATCAGTGGATGTGGCATATGTGTTAAAATACCAAGCAGAGACCCTTTATTATGTATATATAGTACATCTTCATCAAAGCTATTTTTAAAATGTTACTGTAATCAGTACTGAATCACACTTACAAAATGATTAAATGGAATAATATTCCAGGCATGGTTGTGGATGCCTATAGTACCAGCAACTCAGGGGACTGAAAAAGGAGAATTGACAATTTGAGGTCACCCTTGGAAACATAGCAAGATATTGTCTCAAAACCAACAAAAAATGAACTGGGAATAAATCTCAGTGGTAGAGTGTTCCTAGATTCAAATTCATTACTGCAAAAAAAAAAAAAATAAGTAAATGGAATAGAATTTAGAAATATATTCTTATATTTATGGTTAATTATTTTTCAAGGAGAATGCCAAGAAATTATAGGAAAAATGTTTTCAAATCATCTGTAACAACTATCCATATAAAACTTGGAACACGATCTCAAACACTATCTCACACTTTACACAATTTATTTTAAATGGAAGAAAAGTGTAAATATGAGAATTGGGACTAAAGATTCTTGGCAGAAAACATGTAAAAATCTCATGACCCTGCATTGAACAATAGATTCTTAGAAAAGACAAATTTTCTTTGTTTCTTTTTGGTACCAGGGATTGAACACAGGGGAGCTTAACTACTGAGCAACATTCCCAGCCCTTTGAAAAATTTTACTTAGAGACCAATTGCTAAGTCTGGCTTTGAACATGTGATCCTCCTGCCTCTGCCTCCAAAACTGCTAGGATTATAGGCATGTGCCAAAAGATACTGCTTATAATGCCACATATTTAGAAAGTATCTACAGGATTTTAGATATGAGGTTTATGATGTGGCATAATAAATTTTGTGAAGGGTAAAGAAAAATATATTTATAATTTAGCCAATATGTTTTTTTTTTAACTATAGACTTCATCTAGGCTTCCATATATACTATTTGAAATTTCACTGTCCCCAATGGGGACTTCTATCTGAAAAACTCCAACCACATTTACCTTGTATAAGTCAAACCTGGACATCCATTTTTCTTAATCTATAGACTTAAATAAAATTGAAATTTCTCAAGAGTAAAGATTATTCCTCTGGTGCCAAATGATCCATAGCATTGTGTGGAATCACATTAGCTGAAGGGCTGTAAAAGAAATAATATTAACTAATTAACTTCTGACCCCAAATAACATCTGTATACTTGTCGATTCTTCATGTACTCATGAATGTATTGAGTCAAAAAAAAGAGAAATCTTATAATTTTGTGGGCATATTTTTTAACAAATTATGAATTATCATGAAAATGGTTCTCATTTTCACCGAACTCACAGAAGTGTCAACAGAGTCAAGATTAAGCCTATTACAGTGAGAAATGTCTTTGTTCCTTTAATAATTATTTGTTGGTACTGAAAATTGAACTCAGGGATGCTTTACCCCTGAGCTACATGTCCAGTGCCTTTCTTCATTTTTAAATTTTATTTTTTTATTTTTGAATTTCAGTTACACATAACATTAAGGTTTATTTTGACATAAAATCATACCACTTTTAAACAGGGATTATTCTATCTGAGTGGCGTGATTAAAATAAATACAAATATTATATAGCCATAACCATATCCAAAGTAATGAAATTTTCCTCAACTGTTTTTATGACTTTTATGCTTCTAGCTATTACACAAAGGACTTTGATCCTTTTTTAATTTTATTTTTGTATATGATGTGAGGTACGTATCCAAATACATTTTTTCTTCTTGTGGATATCTAGTCATCTCAGGGGCATTTTTGCTTTAGTTTTACTCTTGAAAAATATAAGCACTGTGTGTGTTTGTATGTGTGTGTGTGTGGGTGTGTAATTCCTCTGAACACCAGTTACAAATTGCTGCCCATGCAGATCAGGAAAATTGCTGCCCACACAGTTACAAATTGCTGCCCCCGACCTTCAAAGTCACTCCTGTGAATTTCCAGGGACACCAAATAAAACATAGACACACTTTACCTTTACACAAGCTTCAGGACTTCTTCTCTGCTCTTGGCCTCAGGCTCCCCAAAAGGGAGGGCAAAAAAAATCATGAGAGGCTGGTGAGAAAGTGACCACATTCAGAAGACAGCTTTCATTGGAGGACTCTTGTTCTTAGAAAGTTCTATTCAAAAAAGGCCAGAGGAGCAGGGTTACAAGTACCATGAGGGTAAGTCAACCCTCATGAATAATGCCTACATCTGAAGACCCATCTCTCTATCGAAGCTGGGACAACACCCAAGTCACCACAAATGTAGTGACTGGTCAGAGCCTCCTGCTTCAGGACTGGAAGGCATGGGTCATTCAGAAGGGCTTCTCACATATCCGTCCTTCTTTCTTTGAAAAAGCAGGTGATGGGTCATTATTTTGAGTTCCTGAATTCCTCTTCTAGGGGCACAACATCCTACAATTACAACACAAGAGAGAATAAGTAGCAATGAGAACAATACAAGGATATACCATGCAGAGTGTTTAAGAATGTTTCCAGGGTTAAAGTTGTTTAATTCTTTAAGTATTTGATCAGCTAAAGAAGTAGGATCTGAAACATGAATCTTACATTTTTGTATCTTGAATCTGATGATGCAGCTCCAAAAGATCCAAGCATTATTCTGCCAAATATCCAACAAATGGTTTTGAAGCTTCCTCCAATACCATTAAGAAGCATTGCATTTGGCAGCAGTAACACACACATACTTATAGCTAGCATGACATTTAGGTCTTTCCTTGAATTTCAAAGTGGAAAGTTCATTATCTATATTCATGACAGCAGTCTCTAAGGCATTTAGCTTGGTCTCATTCCTTTCATCAACATTTATTTGATTGTGAAGAGCCTTGGAAGTATTTTGAGCCAGATAATTAAGAAAATTTGTATGTTGAATATTTGAGATATGGCCACCAAAGTTGTCACCATGGAAGCAATAAAAGAAAACAAGGGAACAACTCTCACTATTATGAGTCCAAGAGCACACTTAGGTCTCGCTAGCTGGGTGTGTATTTGTTGTAAGACTTGAAAAGCAGCATCAGCCTACCATGGCTCTGAAATATTTCCTGGTAATAAGACAAAGGAGGCCTGATGGAGCATCATCGTTCCTTTTTCTCTATTATTTCTGGTGATACAATTAGTTAAATTACATTTACTATATGTTACAATATATCTATCATCTTCCCTTTTAACTTTTACATTTCCTGTAATTAAAACATAAGGAGATTGAACACAGGCCCATAAGCTGTAGCAAGAACCTTCCTGTTAAGTTCTTGCCTACAAAGTCTGGTAAAGCTTTGTCAGTAAAATGTAAGAATTCTGAGGCAGCAATTAAGTGCCAAACATCTTTCTGAATGCCACCTTCCCTGAAAGTAAGGATGCTACTAACAAATCCTCCAGGATTCATGGCATTACCCTTGCATAACTGCCTTTTGTCAATTTTAGGAGACCAGTCCAAAATATACCCACCATTTCAACACACCTTATGCTGTTCTTGAAGAGTACAAATAAAATTTAAATTTTCTACTATTAATGATAAAAATGAAAAAGTGATGGAGGGTGCCAGATCTCTAGACTCTGGAATATAAGCAATTAAAAACAGACTTATTTGCAATTTTGCCTTGAGCATAGTGATAGGATTATGATGTCTATCCCCCATTGGTATGGGGTACTATGAGAATATGAGCACAAATCACAGATTTTATATATATTTCAATACAGCCCATCAACAAACTCAACATTAAATTTAAAAGAAAAAAAAATTAAATCTCCATTGTTTAGGTCAATCCAGGGATCCTGAAGGATGAGTGGCTTAGGTGAAAGAAGAGGAGACAGGACTATAGTTGCAAGTTATGAGCAGCCTTCAGAAGTACCCGCTGCCCCTAGAGGGGCCTTTATTTTTAAACATTTTTTACAAGTGTTTTTTCATGTAGTTAATGGATATCTTCAAAGCTCAAAATTTCTTTGATTTACATAATTTTTAAGAGTTACAATATTTTCAGGTATATATTAATTACCTAAGATATTGAGTGCATTGTTTAAAATATTTTCCTGTAACCTTTGCCAATCACGATTAAGCTTTTACATTTTCACCTCAATCAATAAGTGCTAGACTACACAACTCGACTACATGTATCTTGACCTATTATTAACTTTTAACTTTAAAGCACATGTATAATTATATCATTAACCTTTAACTTTAAAGCATACCTATGATTATTGGTAAGATTTCTTACTTCTAAAGTCCCAATAAAACACTTAAAGTAGTTAAAGCCTATTACTTAAAAGCACTTTTCTGAAGTGCTTCTAAAATGTATGTATATTAATTTTACATTATTCTATTTTTAATTCCAAAGGTAATTTTCTTTTTCATATGACCTATTTAACTGCTTTCTTTAAGAGTTTCTTTGATACTTTTCCAAAGTACAACTATTTTTATTTTTTTTTTTGTAATCTTTAACAAAAGAGCAGGCTCTTTAACACAGCCCATTTACCATTAATATTAACAATGTGTTTCCCATTTTTATCATGAATTCCTGTGTAAGGCAAAGGAAGGCCTGTTAGTGGGGGGAAAATGTATGTTGCACAGATTATAGATTTAGAATGTGGGGCTTAGTGCAAATTGTTAAGTTTTTCTCAAGAAACTTGAGATTTGTAATATTTTCTTCATAAATTTTTGAGGAATAATGCTATTGTTTGTGTCCTGAGAGATATTAAAACACATCTCCAGGCATGTCTTAAGTGTATCTTTAGTCTCATTTTGGGAATTTTCCTGCCATTTCCATCAACCATCAACATGTACTTTTATTATTGATTGATGTATACCCTATTATCCATATCATGAGTATCATAAACAATACATTTAACCTTCCCCATGGTTTCAGTTTCGAAATGGTGTAGCTCTGCCATGGCATTCCCCCATGCTGTGACCCTGTCAGACAGAGGGTGCAGGAACAACTTAACCACATTATCTATAAGACACCAGCTATTTCCCATATGACTTCTGTGGAACTTGTGATTGAATCTTGAGTTTCAGCCTATGGTGGGTCAATTAATTGTCACTGGATAACAAGTCATTCTAGAACTTATTGGCTCACTCGACCCGAGCCAAATCCCCAGCAGTATTTTGTATTTTATTTAAAGAAGTGCTTAGCACTTCTCCCTTGCTGAAGCTGGCATGGAACTCATGATCCTTCTGCTTCAGCCTTCCAGGACCCTGGGATTACACGAGTGCAGCATTGCACTCAGCTCTGTTCACAATTTTAATGCCAGCATTCCCTCTTTGCCTTATGAACTATTTTATGCTATATTTCAAATGATTGCAGTATTTCTAATTTTTCCTCCAAGAACTGGATGACAGTTTATAGATTTTGCTTTCTCTTTGAGAGCATTTCACATGAGAAAAAAGCAGACACAATGAGATTATTAGAAGTGATGTGAAGGAAGAAAAAGGTGACACTTTAAAGAGAGAGAATGTGTCCTCTCTGTAAAGAAAAGAACATGGCTCTCTTTCTCTCCATTTTTAATTAGAGATCTAAAAAAATATTCTAAAGAATCCTGCCCAGGTACACTTTTTGACTTTGGACTGACAGCAGGATAATATCAAACTCTCAAGTATCCAGTGCCATAAAAACTTTAGGTTAACTAGCCTCATATTCATGATTTATAATTGAATTCTTAATCATAAACTCTTGCAGATTTTATGGTTAGTATGAATTATCTTTGTTTCCCTGAGTTCCAGAATCTGGTCTTTAACAAGATCACGAAAGTCTCCCCTTTAGTGTAACTTGTGTTCCTCTTACAAACATTATTTTGAAACTGCATTTCTCCTGCAGATAATAGTTTGTTAAAGAATGTAACATATCCTATCCAGTTAATCCAGAAAGGGTGCAAGTAAATTGCTTCTTGGAAAATAAAGCATAGGGTCAATGTGTTGAGCCTATTTATTTATTTATTATGCTGTGTGTTGAAATCAGAGCTAGTTGACCACTGAGCTACATCACCAGCTCCTTTTTTATATTTTATTTACAGACAAGATCTCATTGATTTGCTTAGTGCCTGGCTGATACGTTGCTGAGACTGGCTCTAAATTCATGATTCTCCTGTCTCACCCTCGAAAGCTGCTGGGAATACAGGTATGTGGCACCATGCCCAACCTACCATTTACCTTAAAGGTACTTCAGTTCTTTTACCAGGTTCTGTGAAAAATACTACAATGAAAATATAGTCTTTTCTATGATCTAATGACTCCATTTTTTTTAGATACATACCCAGAATTACTACTACTGAATCATATGACATTTTTATTTTAACTTATTGAAGAACCTTAATACCATTTTCAAAAATAGCTTTATTAAATTTATATTCTCACCAGCATTTTTACAAGTGAATCTTTATATCCATGCTCATATGCTCTGGATTACCTACTATCTTTCCGATTTTTATTTTTTACTTCTAAATATTTTACTTATTTATTTACTAGTCATATAGACAAATAACTTTATTTTATTTATTTGTTTTTATGTGGTTCTGATGCTTGAACACAGTGCCTCCCATGTGCTAGGGAAGCACTCTATAACTGAGCCAGAACCCCAGCTCCTATCTTTCAGATTTTTATCATAGGCATTGTGACAAGACTGCTTAGGGTGAAGGAAAGTTTTCATTTGACTGATGCATTAAATTTCTGAGGCAAGTGTATTATTTTCCAGGCTGTCAAGTAGCTAGAAGAAGAGTGTACTGTATTTTCTGTGGTGAAACAGGAATCTGTGATTTCTAACACATTTTTTAACACTACAGCTGCAAATTTTAGTTTTTGGAAGTAGTTACAAACAATGCAAATCCAACTACTTGTAATGTATGAATATTTGCACATGCTCAGTCTCCATTGCTTATAGAAATTGGATGTTTAGGATATACTCCCTGGAACAGAAGTCACTAATTTTAGATGCTCAGTACATGGAGAAACTACTTCTGAAAACAACTGTAAGGCCTGGAATTATTACTGGGGTGAACAAGGGTAGGTCAGGGCTCAGAAAGTGCTCAAATATGATTGAGTCTATCGGTAGTTTAATTTTCCCCTTTGGTACCTATAATTGAGTTGAGAGAGAAGCAATTCTTCCAGCAACAGAAGTTAGCAAAACCACTGGAACTTAGGCCTAGTGCAGATGACTAGAAACTTTCTCTAGAAACTTCCAGATGACAGGGAGCAAAAAGTAACAATTAGCATTTTGAAAATCATTCTCAGAAAACACCATAAAGAGTAGCAAAAATATCTGAGGAGTTCACAATCTGGAATTCATTTTTTAATTTGTTGATCATTTTATTATGGAGTCATTAGAGTTCATTTTATAGTCTGAATACTATGAAATAATTAAATATGTAATGTAAAATATTTTCTCCTGCTCAGCAACTTGTTGTTTTCAAAAATATTTTCACATGTATGACCTCCTCAGCAGCCACATGAATGTTTATAGCAGCTCAATTTGCAATAGCTAGACTATGGACCAACATAGGTGGTTCTCGAAAGATGATTGGATAAAGAAAATGTGGTATATATAATCAATGGAATATTACTCAGGTTGAAAGTAGGTTAAATTATGGCATTTTCTAGTAAATGGTTGGATTTGGAAAATATCATGCTAAGTGAAATAAGCCAGTCTCGCAAAACCAAAGACAAATGTTTTCTCTATTATGTTGATGCTAATTCAGGAGGGAGGGGGCACTGGGGCAGAAAAGCTTTACCTTACATTAGGTTGAGGGAAGTGATGGGAGGGAGGGGAGAGGGATGTGGGAATAGGAAAGATAGTAGTAGATTGAAACAGACATCATTACTGGATGTATATATATTTGACTACATGACTAATATGATTCTGCAACATGTACACTCAGAAAAATGAGAAATGATATCCCATCCAAGCATGATATATCAAAGTGTGTGTGTGTGTATATATATATATATATATATATATATATATATATATATATATATTTACATATATATATATATACATATATATACATACATATACATACATATATATATATATATATATATATATATATATATATATATATATATGCATTCTACTGTCATGGGGATGAAAGAGGGTCTGGGGATGTGGCTTAGTGGTTAAGACCCCTTGTACTAAAATGAGAGAGAAAATAGGAAGACAAATCAGAAGGCAGGATAGATCCACCCAATCCAACAAGTTTCCCATAACTCCTGCCCTCATTACCAAGTACTTAGGGTCTGTGTGATATTGGTACATCTGTGAAAATTTGAAAAAAAAAATTTCTTATGATCTGCAGACATACAAATGAACTTGCAAATTTCTACCAGGCCTGGTAGAATGGATTGGAAACAGTAATCACATCCCATAGAATTCCAAAGTTATTACTTTAATTGAACCACTTCAGCTGAGTTCCCAGCAAATGTGACTGCCATTGGGGTAAAGGTTCAGAGACCACATTGCTCCATTTTTAGATGAGTGTGAGGTCAGCCTGGGCAACCGAGTCCACCACTGTCTCATGAAAGATAAAAGAGGGGGAGCCTTGGTGAGGGTGTAGCTCAGTGGTAAAGCAGCCTTGAGTTCAATCCCCTGTGGAGACCAGTGACAGTGATTGGGAGACAAGTGTCTGAGATGGACGTCTCTAATGACATAATGACAGTGGCATGCTTGGTGACTGGAAGTTTCTATGCAAAAGTATAGGATGCCTGGTTGCTATGGCAATGCTCTCCATGGGGGAGACTGTTGTGGGAGACTTTTCAGCTTTGACCTTATTCTCAGGCACAAAGTTCCTTGCTAAGTCAACCACATGGTTCACCAGTTCCACTGTTGTAAAGGAAGCTTTAAAATAACTTTAAAGGATGGACTTTCTTGAGAGCTGCAGGGTGCTCTTAACATTGCACATTCCAACTATAGAATGTAACTGAGGAAATAGCTGCATACTGTTGCTAACTGTGTAACTTTCATAAATACAAAGAATAATGCTTCCATAGTCTTTAATATGATCAATGAAAGATACACAATAAAGATTGCTGGTGTAATTCTTTTTTTCTTTTTTTTAAGAGAGATAATTTTTAATATTTGTTCATTTATATTTTTAGTTTTTGGTGGACACAACATCTTGTATTTTATTTATATGTAGTGCTGAGGATCAAACCTAGTGCCCCACACACGCCAAGTGAGCACGCTACCACTTGAGCCACATCCCCAGCCCTCCTGGTATAATTCTTTAGACCTACTGCTCCATCATAGAGCAGTGCTCCACCCAATCCCAGATGTTGTATCTTCTGCATGTGTGACTTTTTATTTTTTCCAATGTCCCATCAAACCTTGCCAGAACCTGCTAGTTTGGCCACACTTGTCACAGCAATCCCCAGTAGCAAAAATAAATAAACACCATCAATCTCTAATTAAATCACTTCATATGTTTTTTGATATGTTAAAATAAGGTATATGGAAACTAAAAATTCATATAAAATCTGATGTACTTCTCAGAATATTTAATAGTCTAACATTTTCTAATTCATTAAATATGAAAAAATCAGAGTTCTATCTGGGCATCCTGAAATGTTTAAACATAGTCACTGATAATCACAGAGGAAAAAATAAAATACCAACTACAGAAACACAGATATTCTCTATCTCAACATTTGCCTTGGGTAGATTACTGCTACTTTGATGATCTGGTCCTGTCTGTAAGTATCCATACCCAATACCAAATATAATGAAAGTTACTTATCCTATCTGATCAACAACTGGTATATATTTTGGCCTCAGAATTGGCTAATATTTTGTTTTCTCTATTTCAATAGCATTCTAATGCAAATTGTCCTTATCACTAACAGGACCAAATAAATTTTCAGACTACTCATCAGCTTTTTACAAATGACCTGAGCAGAGACTCACAGCATCATGTTTTTGCAGGAGCACATTGTAAATTGCTGACATCCTCCTCCAAGGTGGCCTGACACTCCTTAAAGACAGGAAAATCTGACACCTTTTAGACTGCACTGGACCAGGTGGTAATGTGTTCTTCACTTATCAGTTTCACTTGAGCTCCCCAATGACATCATCTATAAATCAGAGACCTCCATATGGAATTCCTCCACCAAAAGGCTCTGAAAAGACAGCCACGTTTAGCACCTTCAGAGACTCCTGCAAAATAGAAGCTTTCACAAACCCTTTTTTGATAAGGACATTATGGTCACTTGTGATGACTACCAATTACAGAGGGTTCCCAGAGCAGGAAGATGCTCCTCATGGACCTTGCTATATTCTTATTTTTAAAAACCGTACACTTGATTTTTATTGAATTGGTGAATTTTACAGAGTTCCTGAATTAATAAACCATTACTGAGAATCCAAAGAAGAAAACAATATAATGGACAAGCCCATCCACCCATCATACGGTTTATTAAAACTTGGTTTCTAATGCATTTTTCTTGGGGGTACTGGGAATTGAACTCAGTGGCACTCAACCACTAAGCCACTTCCCAGCCTTCTTTTTTATTTATTATTTGAGTTACTTCTTAGAGACGGTCTCACTGAGTTCTTTACTCCTTGTTATCCAGGGAGGCCACCTTACAAATCACAACCCTTGGGCTAAGGTTGTGGTTCAGTGGTTGATAATGTGCCTAGCATGTGGGAGGCACTGGGTTTGGTTCTTAGGAAAAAAAAAAACTATACATAATTTTTAAGAAAATGAAAAGATGGGCTGGGGATGTGGCTCAAATAGTAGCGTGCTCACCTGGCATGCGTGGGGTGCTGGGTTCAATCCTCAGCACCACATAAAAATAAAATAAAGATGTTGTGTCCACTGAAAACTAAAAAATAAATATTTAAAATTATTTCTCTCTTTAAAAAAGTGGAAAAAAAATCGCAATCCTCCTGCCTCAGAATCTTGAGCCACTGGTATTTCAGGTGTATGCCACAGCACCTGGGGATTCTCAAGAATTTTGAGAATTTCAGAGTCTTTAATAAAATTTTAACAATAGTGGAATCTAAGCCTGCTGCAAGTCTTTAAAACTTCTAGTACACTGTACCATAAAATAAACCTCTCCATGTTTATCTCAGTTTGTTCTACATAAGCATCACACTCCAAAAGTTTGTGAGAAAATGCATACATGAAGGAAAATATGTGGTTCAAGGTCCAAGGTTACTTGTTATTATGTTTGGCCCCCAAATTATGTCTTTGGTATGACAAAGAATATTTTAATTCTCATTTAATCATTGTACATGCTCACTATTTGCTCAGGTACAAACCCAAATCCATCAGAAGGTAGCCATCCGCCTACCAGCTCACATGAGAACACTACTGTCCAAAAGGGACATGCAGGTCCTGTCAGGAGATTCTGTAGCCCTCCTAAAGGTCTGATTCCTGCACTGATGTACTCACCAAGACTGAACTCCTACAAGGAATGTCCATACCCCAGGACAGCTGCATTCACTCCAGTCCCTCACACTGCCCAGGAGCAAGCCTGCAACTACTGCCTTTTGCAAATGGATTTATTACAAAGAAGTCCAGAATGCATCAAGTGCTCACACACCTCTATGCAATATTTCTACTAAATCAAAAACGTAAAACTAGGAAATTGCCACACTGACTCATTAGCTGCAAAGAAAGTTTTTGGAAATCCTGGGAAGCGTTCAAAACTATCTTTTAAAGAAGAAGTTATACTGGATGGCTTGGGCTGTATTTATCTAAAACAGAAGAGCCACATCACACTCTTTTGGCCTTCCTCTCCAAATGAACACCAAGACACAGCAAAAGGCTGAAACAGAGATAGCAGTGACAATCAACCCATCTTTGGCATGTTGGCAAACTTCAATATTTGGACACAAGTATGTAAGGAACTCTTACCAATGATCACACAAGATCCATGACACCTGAATAGGTTGTGGGTGAGGTTTTGCTCAGGAGGCTTTGAATCCTTAGGACAAGTAACTGAATCCTTTAGCCTGAGCAGAAACAGCCCTCTCCACAGCAAGTACTGCACAATATCACCTGATTGGAGGCTGTAGCTTTATTAGTGATGTAGGGCACATGAGGCTAGACACCCAAAGAATGTTCCAGGAGCACATTGAATAGCTGCAGGGTTCTGAGGGGTATAACTTAAAAATTTTTGGATCACTGCTTGGAATTTCATTGATCTTTATTTACATGCAGTGGGAGAGGGATGGAGGTTTATATTTTTTGTAGGGGTATACATAAAGGTGTTTTTTGTTGTTGTTGTTTTGATTAGTTCACAGAAACTGCTTTCTGTACCAATTGTAAGATTGGTTAGAGGTCATCCAAGCTTTGCCACAAAAGCAGAAGTCTCTGTTATAACCCACATTGAGATCTTTGCAAAATCTTTTCCTGACCTTCTGTTGAAAGAGAATTATGGTGAAGGTCTCTTGAGAAGCTTATTTAAGATTATTTGGTGGAGAAGGGAGTGCCGCTATATTAGGACATAAGACTGGGATGCTCCTTACCAAGCCTTTGGTCATGTAGTGTTTATTAAGAAAAAAACATCACACAATTTTTCCAGGGCTACTGAGGTACTCTAAAACACAGAGAGAAATCAAGCCTCGGTTTTCTGGCATATTCCACCTAAGTATTATTCATGGGGAGAAACCCTAAGTTGGATGTAGTTTTTTTTTTTAATTCACTGGTATAAAAGACCTTTAAGAAGGAAGAGATCAGCTGCAATTGTGGAGGAAACACCTGCAGAGCTACATCTGCTGATATGGTTATCAGTGGGGTCCACACTCACAGCAGCAGCAAACTCACCACCTGAACTACGGAGCGTTCAGTGCTAGAATGCCTGCCTAGCATGCACAAGGCAGGATTCAGTCCCCAGAACTGGGAAAAGAAAAGAGAAAGCAACTCAAGTATAGGGCAAAATATATTTTGAGAAAGTGCCTCTCTAAACAATATACACAAATGACATTATTTTATAATGCTCTTTAATGTGCCTACAAAGAGCACAATACATGAGACTTAGAACAAGCACAAGTGACAAGAGTGGTGCTCACAGAGTCATCAACAGATCAATAAGCAATCAAGGAAAAAGAAGAGGCCAGCTGCAGGGTACACAGACACATTCCTATGGTCCCAGCTGCCAGCCTGACCCCATCTCAAAAAATAACAATTAAAAGGAATGTGGAGAAACTCAGTGGTAGAGCACTCCTGGGTAAAATCTGAACAAAGAAAGAGAGGAAAGAAGTTCAGAAGAGCCATTTAACCAATCTGTACCAGAGGCTGAAGTGGAGAGGCCTAAACTAACATACACAATATGTAATGAAACATTAGACACAAAAGACTTAAAATACAGGAAAATGGAATCTAACAATAAGAGAGATTTAACCCAGAAAAACATGTTGCTTTCAAATCTTCATGCTGATGCAATGCTCCTCTCCAACCCAGGGTGCAGTTTTGTTACCTCTGAATATATTAAAAAAAAGAAAGAAAGAAATGAAGGCACACACCATTTTCACACACCTACAGTGGTTATCTCAAAATAAATAAATAAAATGAAACAAAATAAAATTTTCCTCAAGTCTGAACATGTTCAAATGGATCTGAAACATGCAAAGTTCTCACCACATTTCTACATACAGGGCTTTTCTCCAGTGTGATTTCTTAAATGCTGTTCAAAGGGACCTGGAAAGTTCAAAGTGTTACTGCAATTTTTAAAAATAGAAAAATGATTTTCACAGATGTGAATTCTTTTATGCCTTTGGAGAAAACTCTGAAAGCTGAATACTGCCCCACATGGCTTATCCTCAGCATTTTCTACAGTATGACTTCTTTCATACAACTGAACAAAACTAGAATGGCTGAACCCTTTATATTTATTACTTGCATAGGATTTATTCTTTTTATTCCAAAACAATATTCCCAGTCCTTAGGAAAAAAATTAGAAAACTGGAAGATTTCCCACATTTCTCACATTCACAGGGCTTCTCTGCATAAGTGTTTTCATATATAAGAAAGGAAATGAAGCTGACAGAATGTAGCAAATCCCCCAAATTAAGAAGGTTTGTTTTTCAATGTGAGTGAAATGGCTTTGAAGGCAACAGGGAAAACGGAATGATTTGTGATATTTTTCACATTTAAAGAGTTATTCAGTTGGATGTGGTGTGAGCCTCTCTTGTCTTTAAGAATGATATGAAATGTGATTTACAATATTTCACATTCAAAGGATTTTTTTCCAGTAAACTTCCTACATATATATGAGTGAAACAGTAATAACAGAAGAGTTTACCAAAGGTTTTCATGCATACGACTTCTATGCTGTATGTGTTCTTTCACATGTGTGAAGCAGACAAGATGTGCCAAAGGCTTCTCCACGTTGTTGACATTCATTGGGCTTCTCTCCAGTATACATTCTTCCATGTCTCTGAAGGTCACTGGATCTAGCAAAGGCTTTGCCACACTGCTTACATTCATAGGGCTTCTCTCCAGTATGAGTTTGTTCATGTGAGTGAAGTTAAGAGGACTGAGTGGAGGCTTTGCCACACTGCTTACATTTATAGGGCTTCTCTCCAGTATGAGTGTGTTTATGCATCCGAAGGTAAAAGGCAGTAGTGTAGGCTTTTCCACATTGTTGACATTCATAGGGCTTCTCTCCAGTGTGTGTTCTTCCATGTCTGTTAAGCTGATAGGATGTAGCAAAGGTTTTTCCACATTGTTTGCATTCATAGGGCTTCTCTCCAGTATGTGTTCTTCCATGCTTATGAAGCTGACGGGATGTAGCAAAGGCTTTGCCACACTGCTTACATACATAGGGCTTCTCTCCAGTATGAGTTCTTTTATGTATGTGAAGGTCACCAGTTCTAGCAAAGGCTTTGCCACACTGCTTACATTCATAGGGCTTCTCTCCAGTATGCATTCTTCCATGTATTTGAAGTTCACTGGATCTAGCAAAGGCTTTGCCACACTGCTTACAATCATAGGGCTTCTCTCCAGTATGAGTTTGTTCATGTGAGTGAAGGTGAGAGGACTGAGTAAAGGCTTTCCCACACCACTTACATTCATAGGGCTTCTCTCCAGTATGAGTTCGTTCATGTATCTGAAGGTAAGAGGCAGCAGTAAAGGCTTTTCCACATTGTTCACATTCATAGGGCTTTTCTCCGGTATGCATTCTTCCATGTATATGAAGATGATGGGATGAAGCAAATGTTTTTTCCACATTGTTGACATCCAAAGGGTTTCTTTCTAGTATGTGTTCTTCCATGAATCTGAAGGTAACTAGATCTAGCAAAGGCTTTTCCACACTGCTTACATTCATAGGGCTTCTCTCTAGTGTGTGTTCTTCCATGAATCTGAAGGTAACTAGATCTAGCAAAGGCTTTTCCACACTGCTTACATTCATAGGGCTTCTCTCCAGTGTGTGTTCTTCCATGTCTGTTAAGCTGATGGGACATAGCAAAGGCTTTTCCACATTGTTTGCATTCATAAGGCTTCTCTCCAGTATGTGTTCTTCCATGTGCATGAAGCTGATGGGATGTAGGAAAGGCTTTTCCACACTGCTTACATACATAGGGCTTCTCTCCAGTATGAGTTCTTCCATGTGTGTGAAGGTCACCAGATCTAGCAAAGGCTTTTCCACACTGCTTACATACATAGGGCTTCTCTCCAGTATGAGTTCTTCCATGTGAGTGAAGGTCACCAGATCTAGCAAAGGCTTTTCCACACTGCTTACATTCATAGGGCTTCTCTCCAGTGTGTGTTCTTCCATGTCCTTTAAGCTCATAGGATGTAGCAAAGGCTTTTCCACATTGTTTGCATTCATAGGGCTTCTCTCCAGTATGTATTCTTCCATGTTTATGAAGCTGACGGGACGTAGCAAAGGCTTTGCCACACTGCTTACATTCATAGGACTTCTCTTCAGTGTGAGTTTTCTGATGTATTTTAAGTAATCTGGGATAAGCAAAGTCTTTCCCACATACCTTACATTTGAAATGTGCATTCCCTGTGTGTGTGATCCTGTGCTTTTGAAGACTTGTGTGTGAAATAACGGTTTGACCATCTTGTTTACACTCATAGAGTTTCTCTCCAGAATGAGTTCTTTCATGTCTTCTAAATAAAGAGGAGAAATGAAAGGCTTTTCCACATACCTCACATTGCAAAGGTTTATCTCCACTGTGTGTTATCATGTGTCTTTGAACACCTGGGAGAGAAGAAGAGGCTTCACTACATTGTTGACATTCATAGGGTTGCCACCCAGTATGAGTTTCTTCATGTCTTTGAATGTCATTGGAACAACTGGTGACTTTCCCACATACTGTACTTTCATATGGTCTATCTCCAGTTTGTAACAACATTTGTGTGTGAACACTTTTGAGAGAAACCAGAGATTTCCTATATTGTTTAAATTCACATGGCTTCCCTTCACATTCCTCATGCTTATAGTATTTGTGTCCAGAGTGAGATGTGATGTGCCTATGAAGGAATGAAGGACATATGAAATCTTTTGCACACATAATGAAGTCACATGGATTTACTCTATTAAAATTTTTCTTTGTTTGATTAAGAATTGGAATCAATTTGAAGGTTTCCCCACACTATTCTGTGGGGAAAGTTTGAAGTTTACCATAGGACTTCTTTGAAGAAGAAGTGACCAGCACATAATTGATACCTAACTCATTCACAGTTTTCTATTTATTTATAGGTCTTTACATTTCTACTAACATCAGGTAAAGGCTAGATTTTCTGACTTGTTAAAGTTGCCTGAAAATAAAGAGATTGAAAGGAAACAATCCTTTGCAACACAGCTTCTCTATGGCTATTATTCACATAGTCATATTCACATATGCAATTTCATAGTACTTTTTGCATGTCAAATACTTTGAAAAGACTGAATACCTATTACAGCTAAGTATATATTTCTGGTAAAAAATATTATAAGAATAAATACATTTGAAATCATGCATACTTCTTTTTTTTCTTTTTTTATTTTTTAAAGAGAGAGTGAGAGAGGAGAGAGAGTGAGAGAGAGAGAGAATTTTTAATATTTATTTTTTAGTTCTCAGCAGACACAACATCTTTATTGGTATGTGGTGCTGAGGATCAAACCCGGGCCGCCTGCATGCCAGGCGAGCGTGCTACCACTTGAGCCACATCCCCAGCCCTATGCATACTTCTTCGGTTGGTTTGCTTTAAAAATTATATGACAGTTCTCAGATTCCCTCACAAATTCCTCTTGTGAGTACAGTTACCTTAGGTTGCTTCCAGAGTTTTCAATTTGATCTTCAGTGGTCTTGTCTTCCCACTTGTTTCCTAAAATGAGAGAACATAACAATCTTTATGAATATTTAGGAGCTAGAAATGCTTTGCCAAATTGTAGGTGCCATTTATGCTTCAATAATTCACCAACTGATTTCCTTTTCACCTTCTACATAAATGACCAAAATAAACATGAGTTCTCTATTTGATTAATTTTAAAACCAACATTATTACCTATAGAAGCCAGGTTTCTGAGGACTTCCAGCATCACATCTCTGTAAAGGTTCTTCTGGGAAGCATCCAGAAAAGCCCACTCCTCCTTGGTGAAGTTCACAGCCACATCCTCAAAGGTCACTGAGATCTAAAATATCCCACAAATGTATAGTGGAGGCCAGGAGAGAATGACAGCATGAGAAATCTGCACTCAACATGCATGATGTTCACATGATTCCCTGGCCTCCTGATTAATTCCATGATTTGGTCCATCAAATCTTTACTGCACTCAATTTCTTACACCCATTCCAACACTAGAAATTGGCTACTCAGAAGGCAAACATCATATTCATTTATACCCTTCCTTTGGTGAGTTCACAGGAAGTAAGACAGGCTCCCAGATCACTCCTAACTTCCTTAAGGGTTTCACCTCAATTACATGTCCTAGAAATGTCCTGTGTGGTACAGAGCTAATATAAGCACTTCTGATAGTAATTATCTTTAGAAAAGAAAGGTGATGAGTATAAAAATGCAGGAATCATGAAACTAAGCATTTGAGAGAGATTTTGCCAACTACAGTGGCTCCCTATACCTACAAGGTTAATATAGGCAACATGGTATTTACTGATGTCTTGTTTCCTCTCAAAGTCTATTGTTCCATACTTAAAGAAATGCCTAGAACCAGCCCCCACTCCCACCCTCTGGGCATGGGGTCACTAAGGAGATTCCTTCATAGACAACATTTAGACAACATTTCACACAGGTGGTCACATGTGTTAACTGGAGATTGAGCTCATTCTGTGTGATTACACTAAGAACAACTAGAAGTTTGCAGGTACTTTACTCCACAACAAATTTAGTCAACTAGCTTACTATTATATGACCAAAACAAACATCAGTTCTCTATTTGATTAATTTAATTTATTTATTAATAAACACAACAATTTGATAATTTCTTGTGGTTACTGTCAAAGCAGAATGGGGTAAGTGGAAAGATGGCGCGTGTCTTAGAAATAACTCTATGACCCAAAAATGTCACCATGGGCTGGAGATGTGGCTCAAGCAGGAGTGCTTGCCTGGCATGCGTGCGGCCCGGGTTCGATCCTCAGCACTACATACAAAGATGTTGTGTCTGCCGAATACTAAAAAATATGTAAAAAAATTCTCTTCTCTCTCTCTAAAAAAAAAAACAAACAAACAAAAATGTCACCTTGTCCAAACAACAGCCTTACAAAGTTTTATAACTCTCAAAACAATCTTCTTAATAAACAGCAGGCATTATTTTTCTAAGTCTCACAGCAATAATGAATGTCCAATGATTGTCAAACTCTTCTTAACGGGAGCCGGTTCACTACCATAATGTACAGTCATGAGACACATACCAATGTTGTGCTCAAGAACATTTTGATCAAGGTTGGGCCACATATGCAATGGTTGTCTGTGGTGAAAGAGATTCATTGTGCCTGTAGCAATGGTGGTGCAAACAAACCTAAGGCAGAAGCTCTTCCGGTGTGTGGTACAGCAACAAGTTTGTAGCCCAGAATTCTGAACTATCCCACGCAGTCTGAGTGTGAAAGAGGCCACCATTCACATCTGTAAGCATGCTATGATGTCTGCACAGTGATGGAACAGACAAAAAGAAAATGTCCCTGCCACTTACACAGAAGCATACTCAAGGACTGAAACCATACAGAACCACCGCAAACAATGAAGAACCCACAATTACCCTCAGAGACATCAGCCCAACTCTGTCAGGAAAATGATGCAGACAGGAGGGCTTCATGGACCTTCAACCAAACAGGAAGCACACTGAGGTCTCAGGGTCACAGCAACATTCTACAGGACATAAACCACACCCCTACAAGTGCACCACCAGTGAAATCCCATGCACCACCAGTGAAATCTCAAAGAACATGAGAGATAAAGCAGAAATCAGATCAGAAGAAACTGAAAAGCCTCCAGGGAAGGGGACATGAAACACAGGGCTCTGAAAAGATACAGGACAAAGAGGTGACTCAAGAGAAAAGGTGACCATTTTGAAAGAAAAAAAATGTAAAAGTCCATCATAGGAAATTCATAGAGAACACCAGAGTTGGCACTGTATTGGTATCTAAGTCATCCAACACACATTTCAGAAAAGAACAGATAAAAGCAACCAATGAAACTGCTGCTTAAGAAAACCAGAGAACAAAGAGCAAGGTAAACCTAAATTAACCACAGGTAGGTTGCTGCGGTCTGGCTGGGCACAATTCAGGAGCCACGTGTCAAAAGAAACGAACTTCATTTTTAGAACCACACATGCCAAACAAAAAAGCTCCTCAGGAAAAACCTTCAGAGACCAACTGCCACCACCGGCTTCCCACAAGCCTCTCAACCTCCCCCACTCCTCCTGCTCTTGAGGCTGATTGGCTGGGTCACATGGGTGGAGCCAAAAAAGTCTGCCAATGAGCAGCTCCATAGTCTGAAAGGGTGGGGAAACAGCCCAATGAGCATCACCGCAGAGGAGCCAATCAGCTAGAAGTTGCTGGGGCTGCTGTGAGCCAATCATCAGCTGGCAGTCTGAAAGTTTGCTGGGGCCCCTTCGGCTGTGGCTCTCAACATCTCCCCCTCTCTGTTTAAACAACACGCATGTGGCTTAGGGACCGTGCCTGCCTTAGGTTGTCCAATAGTACATATGGTCCTTACCTGTTATCTTAGGTTGGTACCATTGCAATTGGATCTTACACGTCACTGACTACCGGTCCAGTATACAGCCACACCTGTGGATAGGTCTTTGTACCAGCGGGGGGGGGTGAGGTTCTTTGCCTCACCTCTGTTGGCACCCAAATTTTAGCTGAACGATCATGACAAGCAGAAGGGAGGAAGATAAACCAAGCCAATTGATGGCTCCTTTTGGAAAAATTGTACCACCGATGACATCATCAGCAAAAATACCCCAACACTACCACAAGTCGCTGCACCAGCAGATAGTTCACAATGCATACAGATGAGTTCACAATGCATACAAGTGATACATAGTCCAGGCAAGTTCTGCAAGCAGTTCAGTGATGGCTATTGCAGAAGCTGTAGATTGGTTTTATCTTTGTTTTCACCGGCACTGGGATGAAGACAGGAATTCTGGCAATAATGGCTAAAGAAAAAATTATGTAACATTCCAGAAGGCACTAAAATAAAACAATTTTCTTAACAATTTATATTGTCTTTACTGGCACTGGGATGAAGATAGGAATTCTGGCAATAATGGCTAAAGAAAAAATTATGTAACATTCCAGAAGGCACTAAAAGAAAACAATTTTCTTAACAATTTACATTATCTTGAAGAGAATTATTAAATATAATGAAAAGGAAAGGTGAAAGTAAACAAACAGATCTGTTAACTCCTTTTTTGTTCACATATTAAAACAATTCTCAACAGTTGTTTACCCAATTTAAAATAAACCATTTAAATCACGTGAAAAAAAAAAGAATATTTGGATCCATTTTTTCATGAGCGCTCATCATATATGATATATGGACATATGTACATTCAAAAATATAACCCAAAACACAAGTGTGCACACAACTAATAACATAATAGTAAAGGCCTTATAACTTTTTACAGGTGAAATCTCCATTGTAATGTTTAAAAACTCTATAGTCAAAAAATAGAACTGATCAGCAAAACATTAACCTAGGTCTGTATGAGCTCAAAAAAAAAAAATAGAACTTCATGATGTGGGAAAGGGCAATAATAAAATAGATATTGAAAAAAGCATCCTGGTTCTGTCGCAGATGTAAGGGTAGCCAAACTGGAGTTCTGGATATCAGCTGTTATGGATTTGAGCCAAATCATCTTCTTTTTGGTCTGTAGAAATTGCTTTAGTTAGGGCTGGGGATGTGGCTCAAGCGGTAGCGTGCTCACCTGGCATGCGTGTGGCCCGGGTTTGATCCTCAGCACCACATACAAAAACAAAAGATGTTATGTCCGCCGAGAACTAAAAAATAAATAGTAAAAAATTCTCTCTCACACTCTCTCTAAAAAAAAAAAAAAAAGAAAGAAATCGCTTTAGATAATCTCTGGAATCCAAATCGGCTGCTGTTCTCCCTGTGGAAACACATAAACAGACACCCCGACTCCAGACAATTACTGGGTCAGGACCTTTCCATTGTCCTGTTAGAATATCCTTCCAAAGTACCTTGGGCTTATGTACATTTTTTGGACACAAATGCCTTTTTACAGCACTAAGCCCTGATGAATCCAAATTTTAAAAGTTTAGAGTAAAAAGGGTTATTTTAAGTTTAACTTTGGGGAATATATACCCCTTCCCAATTCCTTCTTTTTGCTTTAATAAGTAGATTTTAATAGTTTGATGAGCTCTTTCAACTATGCCTTGTCCCTGTGGATTGTATGGGATTCCTGTTATATGAGTAATGCCAAATGTTGAGCAAAATTGTTTAAAAGAGGTAGAAGTATAACCAGGAGCATTATCTGGTTTTAACTGTTTTGGAACACCCACAGTGGCAAAATTTTGTAAGCAATGAGCTATAACATCTTTAGTTTTTTCTCCGGCATGAAGGGAGCCCACCAAAAATCCAGAAGAAGTATCACTTGTAACATGCAAATATTTTAATTTTTCAAATTCTGGCAAGTGTGTGACGTCCATCTGCCAAATATGGTTAGGTATCAGTCCTCTAGGATTGACTCCAAGATTAACTTGTGGTAAAAAGGTCACACAAGTTTGACATTGTTTTATTATTTGTCTAGCTTGTACCTTAGTTATTTTAAAATGCTTTTGTAAAGTATTAGCCAATGCTAATGGAACCTTTTATGAAAATTTATAGTTTCTTCTAGTGTAGAGAAAATATGCATGTCATGTGTAGTTTTATCTGCTAAATCATTGCCCAAACTAAGGGCTCCAGGCAATCCTTAATGTGCCCTAATATGTCCTATAAAGAATGGATCTTTTCTGTCCCAGATTAGACTTTGTATAGTGGAAAACAAAGAAAAAACAGTAGAGGAAGGGGAAATCCTAACAGCATCTTCAAGGGATACTATAGCATTAACTATATACTGACTATCGGAAAATAAATTAAATACAGAATCTTTAAACATCACAAAAGCTTGTAATACTGCATTAAGCTCTACCTTTTGAGCTGATTGTTTGGGTACTAAAAATGTAAAAGTTTGATCAGGTGTAACTATTGCTGCTGTACCATTATTTGACCCATCAGTGAATATATTTGGAGCATTCATGATAGGTGTTTTTCTTGTCATTTTTGGAAAAATTACAGGATGCAATGACCAAAAAAACAATAAATGATTAGATGGTAAGTGGTTATCAAATGAAACATTAGATTTGCACATGATTATTGCCCAAGTATTTAACTCATTAGCTAACTCATCAATTTGATTCATAGTATATGGAGTAATAATTTTATTGGGAGAAATTCCAAACACTCACTTTGCTGCTTTTATTCCTTTGAGTATTAATTTTCCTACAGCCTCAGGATACCTAGTAAGAATAGTGTTAGGAGAATAAGATAAATGTATCCATAATAATGGACCTTCTTGCCAAAATACTCCTGTAGGAATATTTTTCGTTGGTAGTACAATAAATAATAAAGGCAAACTTATATCAATTCTATCCAAATGCATATTTTCCATATATGTTTCAATGATTTTTAATGCCTTTCTTGCTTCAGGCATTAACATTCGGGGTGAATTTGGATCTGATGGACCTTTTAGGATATCAAATAAAGGTCCCAACTCTCCTGTTGGTATACCTAGATAAGGCCTTATCCAATTTATGTCTCCTAATAACTTTTGATAGTCATTAAGTGATTTGAGTTGATCTACTCCTATTTGAATTTTTGGTGGACGGACCATGGTTGAGGATAATAGAACTCCTAAATAATTAATTGGAAAATTTAATTGTAATTTATCTATTGTGATCTCTAGAGTATAATTTTTTAATAAGTTTGTGAGTGTGGCATAACATTCTAGCAATGTGTTTTTATCTTTATGTGCTAATAATACATCATCCATATAGTGAAATATTTTTAGTTCAGGATTTTGATTTCTAAGTGGCTGGATTGCTTTATTTACATAGATTTGACACATAGTTGGACTGTTAGCCATACCTTGAGGGAGAACTTTCCACTCATATCTCTCATAAGGACCTTCATGATTCAGTGCAGGGATAGTAAATGCAAAACATGGACTATCTTCAAGATGAATTGGAATTAAAAAAAATCTTTAATATCTATAACTAAAACATATCAAGTTTTTGGCAAAGCAGACATTTGAGGAATCCCTGATTGAGCAGGTTCCATAACAACCATCTCATTATTAATTGCTCTTAAATCTTGCAATAATCTCCATTTACCAGATTTATTTTTGATGACAAAAATGGGAGTATTATGGGGAGATACAGAAGCTTGTATATGTCCTTCCGCTAATTGTTGTTTAACCAGGTCATGGGCTGCTTGTATCTTTTCTTTAGTCAGGGGCCACTGAGGAACCCATACTGGTCTTTCTGATTTCCAAGTAATTTTTATTGTCTCAGTGGCCCTTTCTGAAAAATCCAACCCATGTCTGTCCGTACCTAGATCTATTTGTATTGGTGCTGCTATACCTTGTTCTTGTTTATCTAATCTTTTTCCTTTCCTAAAACCTTGTCTAGTCATAATAGTGGGTGCATTTTTGTTGATGTTATTTGTTAATGTCAAACCTAATTGATCTAGCACATCTCGTCCCCATGAATTTACGGGAAGATGATCCAATACATATGGCTGTACAGTTCCTTCACATCCTTCAGGATCCTTCCAATCTAATACCATTGCACTTCTATGGGGATTAGTCACCACTCCTAGGCCTCAAAGTGTTTGAGTGGCTTGTTGTAATGGGCAATGTTTTGGCCATTCTTGATGAGAGATGATGCTAAGGTCTGCACCTGTATCCAGTAGCCCATTAAATTCATGTCCTTGAATATTTAGTTTTAGCATGGGGCAAGAATCTAAATTTAAAGAAAGCATAGCCCAATCTACACCTGTGGAGCCTAATCCCTTGTAACCTCTTTCTACAGTACGACTGGAAAATTTATCATGTAGGCTGGGTATTATTAGTAACTGTGCTATTTTATCTCCTGGTGAAATTACTGATATACCCTTTGGAGGACTGGCTATAATTTTTATTTCACCTTCATAATTGGGATCAATTACCCCAGGACTTATCATAAATCCTTTTAGAGAAGAGGAGCTGCGTCCCAATAATAAGCCTACTGTTCCTTTGGGAAGAGGTCCCTTTACCCCTGTGGGAATGATTTGAACTCCCATCTCTGAAGTTAGTACGGATCTGGCGGAGGCACAGATGTCCAAACCTGCGCTCCCTCTGGTTTGTCTGATGAGGGATCTGATGGACAATGTGTCCTGGGCACTACCCTGATGGGGTTGCTGGGTTCCTCCAGTGTTCCGTATATTTGTGGTTTTGGGCCCCGGAGCATTGGGTCCCCCTGTCCATTTTTTGGCAATGGAGCCTGATGCCTTTCTCCATGATATCATGGATAAACACCTGGTCCTTGTTCATTTTTTGATAATGGAGTACCCTCTATGGTGGTTTGAGAACGGCATTCATTAGCCCAATGTTTCCCTCTATGGCATCGTGGGCAAATACCCAGTATTCAACTCCTTTGATACCTAGTTTTGTTAAACCCTCCTCCTATGGGGCAATTCCTTTTAAAATGTCCTGTTTGTTCACAATTGTAGCATGTTCTTGGCCTGCCATCTAAAGCCTGTTTTACTGCAGCTGCCACAATTTGCCCTTGTTCATTAATGTCTCTGGCATCTAAAGCCTGTTTTACTGCAGCTGCCATAACTTGCCCTTGTTCATTAATGTCTCTGGCATCTAAAGCCTGTTTTACTGCAGCTGCCATGACTTGCCCTTGTTCATTAATGTCTCTACATAATTTAATATATGTGTTTAAATCTTCACGTTTCCATGGTCTAATGACTTCTCTGCACCAATGATTCGCTTGCTCATAAGCCAGTTGTTTTATTAATGGCATTGCTTGTTCTGTATTCCCAAAAACTCTGGTAGCTGTTTGAATAAGCCTATCTACAAATTCAGCATAAGGTTCATTAGCTCCTTGTATTACCTTAGATAATTGACCTTGTAAACCTCCATGCCCTTGTAATGTCTTCCATGCCCTAACCACATCTGCAGCAATTTGTGCGTATACACCAGGATCATATGCAATTTGTTGCTGCTGATCCTCATAAGGCCCCTTTCCTAACAACATATCTAGATTTCTCTGAGGATAACCAGCTGCTGCATTTTGCCTAGCCGTCTCCTTGCAAAATTCCTCATTGGCAACCTTCCATAACAGGTATTGTCCTCCATTTCGCACAGCTTTACACATATTAGCCCAATCTGCTGGCGTCATGTTCAAGTTGGTAATGGATTCAACCATGCTTACAGTGAAGGGTGCTT
The DNA here is from genome assembly GCF_964194105.1 of Spermophilus citellus. Taxonomy (NCBI): domain Eukaryota; kingdom Metazoa; phylum Chordata; class Mammalia; order Rodentia; family Sciuridae; genus Spermophilus; species Spermophilus citellus. Next base: position 1,677,214 of record NW_027673039.1, on the reverse strand, counting down.
GAGGACCATAGGTTGTTACAGCCTCTTTTAGCTGCTTCACTTTTTTGAAATTTAAAGCATGGTGAATTCACTGCCCTCCTGCCTCAAATACAGAGCATGTTAATATTTGAGATCCTGTCTCAGGATCCCAACTATCTACTGTGGGGATTGGGGGCCTCCCAGCATATGGAAGTGGCCTTGTTGGTTGGTCACTTACGTCCTCTGGTGATAGAAAGGTGTTAATAGCAGTCTCCTGTAGAGGTGGTGCTGTTGGTTGGACACTTACACCCTCTGGTGACAGAAAGGTGTTAGTAGCAGTCTCCTGTTGTAACTTTCCCCTGATGGCTTTTTCTGCTTTACACTTTCTTTCTCTGACTAGCTTAAGAGGCCTTTGGACTAAGCAAACAAGATATGAACATCCACAATGGCAATGTGCCAACTGGCAGAGTCCCTGGGCTTTTCTTTTCTATTCTTTTTAAATCTTCACCATGATGGTTCCACTGTGATATATTCAACAACTCCTCCTTAAAAAGCCATGGGCTACATTTTTGTATTGTATCAACGTATGCCCTGACTGCTCTTGATTTTACTGGGATGCCTCCTTCCTCTAACAATTTACTTAACACTCTTTTGGTTTGTTTTTTACTAATTTCTGATCCCATATTTCTACTATAATGCAACCCAACAAGATGACGCCAAACAAAAACGAGATAGAATGAAATAAAAATGGAACAACAATAAATCATTATAGCCTTTCTATCCTCCTGACATGTGCATCCGTCCTTTCTCCCTATCTGTTCCTCAGATGTAAATAGTTTTTCCTCAGATGTGAGTGGTTTTTCTTCCATCTCACTCATCTCCAGGGACAGGCAACTTAAAACAAAAGTGAAGCAAAACAAAAGAAGAATCTTAAAATGGCTACCCATCCTCTCACCCTGCCCTCAGGGGCAAGCAGTTTACCTTATCACTTACCCTCAGTCGTTCCCCGTGTGGCCCACCAAATGCCGCAGTCTGGCTGGGCACAATTCAGGAGCCACTTGTCTAAAGAAACAAACTTTATTTTTAGAACCACACAGGCCAAACAAAAAAAGCTTCTCAGGAAAAACTTTCAGAGTCCAACTGCCTCCACCGGCTTCCCACAAGCCTCTCAACCTCCCCCACTCCATCTGCTCTTGAGGCTGATTGGCTGGGTCGCATGGGCGGAGCCAAAAAAGTCCCTGAATGAGCAGCTCCATAGGCTGAAAGTGCGGGCAAACAGCCCAATGAGCATCAACGCAGAGGAGCCAATCAGCTAGAAGTTGCTGGGGCTGCTGTGAGCCAATCATCAGCTAGCACTCTGAAAGTTTGCTGGGGCCCCTTCACCTGTGGCTCTCAACAGTAGGTAACAGAGAAAGTGTTGATGAAACAACACTCAGGAAATCCACAGTCTGCAAATCAAGTTCTTCATGAACATCAGCATCACTGATTAACTAGCGAAAGGCTAAGAATACAGAGGACAGGGACTGGGGTTGTGGCTCATTGGAAGAGTGCTTGCCTAGTGCTTGGGAGAAACTGGGTTCAATCCTCACTGCCACATAAAAAGAAAGAAATTAAAAGTGTAAAATATACAATAATATTAAAGAAAAAAACAACGAGGACTGAAAACCTACTAACAGATTTAAAAGTGTCATCGTCAACAATGCATTGGGACTTCAAGATTATCATAAATGTGCTTGACACAAATTAGACAACTTACAGAAACTGGACCATTTCTTTGAGAGAGACAATCTCCTACAACTTACACACAAGGGGAAATACACAAAACAGATGAGCCCATGGCTGCTGAGAAGAACAGACTCAATAACTAATTACTTCCCAAAAAGGCAAGGCAAGGCTCTGACATCTCAAACAGGCTTCCATGAGACACATAAGAACTGCCACCAGTTTTCTACTTTTTTTCCAAAACATAAAAGCTGAGTTAAGACCTCCTAAGTCTTCCTGAGGCATAAGTTACCATATTATCCAAATTAAAGAGACAAAGAAAAGTATTAGATAGAAAAGAAGACTATGAATGATGCTCATAATCATAAATGCAAAATTTAATCATAAATGCAAAAAACTGTACAATTAAGCCATCACAGTCCAGGTGTCTATGCAAATGATGTGAAAATTATGGGCACAGGAACCCTCACTGCAGTGACTACAGCAGCCATATCCAGAACTGCCGAAAGCTAGATGCAAGGAAGATGCACCTTTCAATACTGAATGGACAAGCTGAAGTTTAACCACACCAAAGAGCATCACCCAGAAAATGAGCTCTGCAGCCTGGAAAGATACAGCACCCTTAAAGGCAGACTGGTGAGGGAAGCCAGTTTGAAATGGCCAAGTGCAGCAAGATTCCAAGTCAAGAACATTCTGAGAAAGACAACATTATAGATGCACTAGCAGAACTGATGGGTGCCGGGGACTTAGGGAGCAGAGAGGGAGGAAGAAATGAGGAGGAGTAATGAACAGGTGGAACACAGGATTCCCAGAGCAGTGAAAATCTTCTGTATGACATTATCTTGTATTTGACGTGACACACACAATCACATCACCAGGAAGAGGAACCCTAAAGTAAAGGATGAACTTAGGCTTATCCTAAATGTTTCTTCATTCATTCTCTTTATCAAATGTTCAACACTGGTTTAGTAACTAACAAACACCCTACACCAATGGAATATGTTGAAAACAGTGGAGACTATCAGCTGGAGAGAAGGGGTATTTGATACTATGTGTAATGACACATTTAATTGTCACCTTGATTGGATTAAAGGATGCCAATGATTAATGAGCTTCTGGGTGTGTCCATGAGGGTGTGTCTACAAATGATGGACATATGGGATAGTGAGCCAAACTGGAGAACCTCCTTAAGCTAGGCAACACCATCCAATAGGATGGTGTCTTGGCTTCAGCCTCTGGGACTCTGCAGCTACTTCTTCTCAAGATCTCCAGCCTGCAGATGGCCACTGTGGACATCCACCTTAGGGTCAAGTAGGCCAATCTAATGAATCCCCTTTGATAATTATACTTCCTTTTGATACTGTTCCTCTAGAGAACTCTGACTAATAAACTATGTAAGCCTAAAATTGCTCATAAAAACAAAGTTTATCTAATAAAGAAGTAAATAAACTCCCAAGCCATGAAGTTTTAAAAATGTATACATAAGAAAGAATATTATATGCTAAATACCTTTTTCATAATAATGCAAACAATAAAGCAAAGAGGAAGAATCAGAGTTACAAATTTCAAAAGTATGAACAAAAGCAAGAAAAATGATTTTCAATACTATTTTCATCTGGAAAGAAATTGGATAAGTCTTCAAAACTCATTCCAACTGCTGGTGTAGTGGTGTGCACTTGTAATTTCAGCCACTAGGGAGGTCAAGGCAGGGAAATGGCAAAAGTTTGAGGCCTGTCTCAGCAACTTAGCAAGACACTCAGAAATTTAGTGAGATTGGTCTTCATCAAAAATAAAAAGGGGGTCTGGGACTGTAGCTGAGTGGCAGACCACTTGCTAACATGTGTGAGGCACTGGGTATTATCCTCAGCACCACAGAAAAATAAACAAAATGAAGGTATTCTATCCATCTACAACTATATAAAATGTAAAAAAATAAAATAAAAGAAAAGAAAAGAAAAAGAAAAAAAAGAAAAAAATAAATAAGAAGAAGGACTGAGGATGTGCTCAGTGGTCGAGTGCCTGTAGGTTTATTCTCCACCTCCAGAACGTTGCTCAGAAATTGAAATTCATTTCTGTAAGATAACTAAGCATGAGCAAGTCCATGGCATCAATTCCCAGCACTCAATAAGTAAGCAAATAAATAAACAACAGTCTACAATACTAATTCTCTTGGGCTGGAGAGTAGCTTGGTAAAATACATGTAATGAAAGATAAAAATGATTATAATACAAAAGGTACACAATTAGAGGCATAAAAACACAACAAAATCAGTGGAAAGACACCACACTTTCTAACAAAGAAGACTGAATGTTCCCATGATCTAAACTCTCTGAAAAAATACTGAGCTTTTCAGTAAATTCTGTGAAATTTAGGGCATGGTTTACTGTATTTTGGAGGTAAACTTAAGAAAAACTATATCTAAAAATGGAAATAGTAGGGTTGGGATTCTGGCTCAGCAGTAGAGTGCTTGCCTAGCACATGAGAGGCCCTAGGTTTGATCCTCACTACCACATAAAAATAAATAAATAGGTTTTGTGTCCAACAACAGCAACAACAAAAAATACTTTTCAAAAAATTGGAAATAGTAAACTGTATCTAAGACCAGCCAAAATGTTGTACAGGACTGAGAGAATAGAAAGAACATTTATGCTACTCCCAAGTTTCATAAGCTAAAATGCTAGCTCCCAAAGGGGTGGCCCTACGAGGAAGCAGTTGGGAGGGAACAGGAATTAGGTGACATGGTGAGGGGATCAGCACCCTTATTTAGACACATGGATCTCTCCTTTGCAGAAAACAGGTGTCATTTACTCTTTCAGTGATATTCAGTGATTAAATGATTACAGTTGGGTATTCAAGGTATTGCCAAAATTGTTTTTAAAATTTACAATGAAGACGGGTGTGATGGTGCACACCTGTAACCCCAGTGGTTCAGGAGTCTGAGGCCCTAGGTGATACAGCAAGATTCTTGTCTCAAAACAAAGAATCTAAAATGGGCTGGTGGTTAAGCACCTCTGGGTTGATAACAAAAAAACACACAGTTAACATGAACCTGCCAAGTTCAGAAAACAACAGTGAAAAACTGTCACCCTTTGTCAAATTCATCACCTTGTGAAGGACATATACTAGTTTTCATGAAATCACATTCATAAATTTACCCACCACTATTTTTGTAGAATTTGACTCAAATTCTGTAGCAATAATGCAAGACAGTTTCTCTGTATCTTATGTGGTACTTTGGAATCCAGAATTGGATTTCAATTTGAAATCCCTGAGAAGACAAATCTGAATCTTACAAACTTTCTATACATACTCAAGGGTAGCATAAGGTAAATTAGGTAATTAGGTGTTTTCTTTTTCTTTTTTTTTCTTTTTTCTTTTTTGTTTGATGCCCCCAAGATTAAACCCAGAGATATTTTACTACTGAGCCACATCCCAGTCACTTTTACATTTTATTTTGAGACGCAGTCTCACCAGGTTGCATAAGGCCTCGCTAAGTTGCTAGGGCTGTCCTCAAATTTGCAACACTCCTGTCTCAGCCTCTGGAGCAGGAAGGATCACAGGTGTGCACCACTGTATCTGGCTGTAAGCTGGGATTTTTAACACACACAAAAAAAGGTGGATTTTAACCCACCTCTCTCTTGCCTCTTTAATAATAGTCCATCCCATTTGGCTCTGAATAAATAAACCTGGGCATCAGAAAAGTGAGCACATCATTTCAAAGTGATACACAGAAAACTTTGGTGTTTAGAGAGCACAGATGTGTCAGGCTCTAGGGGCAGGGAAGGTCCCTGACTGTGGGACATGCTTCCTCTTGGTCTTGCTCATGGAAAGCATCCAGGATCACCCTCCCAGGGACCTGGACCATGACTCCAGTCCATGAGGTTTTTCAGCTTTTTAGCTTTGCACAGCTCTGCACTGGTGTGGGTGGTCCTTATGCTCTGGGAGAGGTTTCGCTCCTTCACACCATGAGAGACTAAAAGGGCAGGAGTCACTGATGACCTGGCCCCTCAGCACCAGCATCCACAGGCTGACTGTCCACCTGTCTCCAAGGAATGGGAACAGAACTTGGGGAAAACAAGGTCCCAAGGAAGTAGCTGTTTAGATGAGGCCTTTTCCAGGAGATTCCTCAGCCCAGGGGCCCCAGCAGCTTCCCTGAGAGGCTGCACCCCACACCTCAGGCTATCCTCTAGGAGGAGCTGACCCAGAGCCTGAAATTCTGTTCACCCTGCAAGGCACAGGGCAGCTGGGGGCACTCTGTGGCAGCTCCAGGAGAGGATAGTTGCTGAGGACATGGTACTCTGGGAGGTGTCCAAAGGGAACCTCTACCCAAGAAATCTGACATGGTGCCTACACCTAAGGAAGACAAAAGGAGAAGCACAAGATTTTTACAGCTGTAAACTCAAGTTCTCTATACAGTTGCATCTACATCAAAGAACCTTCAGAGTACTTGACTTTGGCTAACTAGACCAACATGAGGGTGGAAAGGCAGGGTTCTGTATGGAGAGCAAACATTATCTTGGGCTATCTTAAGCCCTTTAATAGCCAATCATCTTAATTTCTGTATCAGACCACAATCTCAAAACTTCTCAGAATATATCACTGACCTTACCAGACGTCTCCAATATCTACCAAAGCTCAGAATGCAATAACATACATACAGAAGAAATTTTACTTTTTTCTTCTGTACCCCACCAAACTCATGTTCCTACCAATGCAATTGGTTAATGCAGTGATACACAGTTTCTTTTATAAAAGTTCATGGAGGCCAGGCACAGTGGCACACAACTGTAATCCCAGCAGCTTGAGAGGCTAAGATAGGAGGATTGCTAAATTCAAAGCCAGACTCAGCAACTTAGTGAGACCATAAGGAACTTAGTGACATCATGTCTGAAAATACAATATAAAAAGGGCTGGGAATGTGGCTCAGTGTTTAAGTTCCCCTGGGTTCAATCCCTGGTGTATTAAAAAGGAAAAAAAAAGAAAGAAAAAGAAAGAAAGAAAGAAAGAAAGAAAGAAAATAAAGAAGAAGAAAGAAAGAAAGAAAGAAGTGATGTAATCTCTTCCAGGGAGGGACACACACATCATCCATGTTCCTTAGTACAGTCATTAATATTTGGGTTAAAATAAACTATTTTCTGTAGCTGGGTCTGTCGATGCCTTTAAACCCAACAGATTGAGAAGCTGAGACAGGAGGATCACAATTTTCAGGCGAGGCTGGGCACCATAGCCACATCCATTCTGAAAATCATACTGCAAACAGCTGGGGATGAAGGACAGTAAAGGAGTCAGACATTATTGTAGTGGCATCCCCTTTTTTCACAGAAAATTTTAACTGGGTTTCTCCAGAAATCTGCACCATGTCTAATTTTAGGACTGTAAACAAAAGAGTGTCCACAAAAAAGTTCAGTGTAGATAAACTTCCCATTTTTGTGTTACCCTATTTTACTGGGCTGCTAGTCTGGAAGACAACAGCACTCCAGGTGCTGGACTCTCCCTTACTAGATTTTTACACACTTGTATCCAGTATAGTAGTTTGTAGAATTGTGCAAACAAGGCCTCTGGCCTTGAGCTGGGCTTCACAGAGAAGTCACCAACTGGGCTCCATGGTAACTGCTGGTGGGGGAAGAAAGAAAGGCAAGAAGAAGCCCTTCTCACATGCTGTCCTTGAAGGGTTAACTTGGCCAGAACAATGAAAGAAAAACCTGCTTTTATGTGTGTGATGTGACAACTTGACTATGGTGACTCCACTTTGTGAACTCAGCCATGACACTCAAAAAGCTCATGATTGGGCTGGGGATGTGGCTCAAGCGGTAGCGTGCTCACCTGGCATGCGTGCGGCCCAGGTTCGATCCTCAGCACCACATTATAAACAAAGATGTTGTGTCCACCGAAAAAAAACTAAAAAATAAATAAAATATTCTCTCTCTCTCTCTCTCTCTCTCTCTCTCTCTCTCTCTCTCAAAAATAAATAAAAATATTTAAAAAAAAATTATTCTCCATTAGCATCTTCTCATAATGCGTTGCTCCCCGTGAAAATATAAAAATAAATAAATAAATAAATAAATAAATAAATAAATAGCTCATGACTGGGGCAGTTTGTATTCTTTTGTTCATGAAAATTCCCCCAAGAACACAGAATGATCTATGTGGCCAACTGGAGACTAACTGACCACAACTTTCAGGCTTGCTTACGTTGTCTGAACCCCAAAACTTCCCTTTTGTGGCTTTTGTGCTTAAATATGGAGCCAACTGAAGGCAGGGGCACCACTCTGACCATCTCATTCTTTTGAGAGCAGAATGTCTGCCACTGGCTAGCAATAAAAGCTTAACTGGAATGAGACTGTGTGGTCTGAGAGTTATTTGGGGAGTCCCGGTATTAAAATGTGAACTTCTGAGCCCCTCCCCTTACATGCTGGGTATAAAATTTTGAAACCACCTGAACTCAGGGTTCAGGAGATGGATGAATTGAATACAGCAAAAGCATTGTCCTCTGAGACTGGCTGCAGATAAAACAGTTTCCAGCTATCTTCAGTGCCTTGCCTCCTTTGTCCCTACATCATTATCACCCCGTGTGCTTTACATGACTACACGACTGGTGTGACTCTACATCATGGACTCTCAGAAAAGGGAGCAGTTATACTGATGTAGCACAGAATTCTATATCCCTGAGATCTATAAACAACCTCCTTATTCCCTTTAAAGCAGTTATTTTGACCAAACACAAGGAAGTGTTAAGAGATTACTCTTTCCCCTCAAGGATAATATTCACAAATAGAAAACAAATGCTTTCAAAAGTGTTCTTCTTGCCAGGGACATTGGCACAGGCCTCTAATCCCAGATACGTGGAAGGTTGAAGCAGGAGGATCACAATTTGTAGGCCAGCCCAGCTTCCAAAACACATGGAAGGGAGGAAGGGAGGGGGAAGGGAGATTGACTGATTCTTTCCAATATTTCACTAAGTGATAATGACAATTAGCAGGAAGAACTAATGTCTGGCTGAGCTGTGAGGTGGAGGGAAGGTGGCCTTTTAGAAGGCAGGAGGCGCCTGCAATTTGGAGGACCTCCACTAGGTGGAGCTCCACCGGGAGAAGGAAGGTGCATTTTTGGCCCTGCTTTCTACACCTTGGGAAAAGTGAGTGCCGGCCACTGGTAGGGAGCAAAGGGGACACCTGGGACCTGAGCCACCCTTCCAAACCCAGGGAACCAGGGGACGGGGGCCAGGGCCACCCGACAGCGGGGACTTGGCTGGCACTCATCAGCTCTCCTGCGCACAGGGCCCCAAGGCAGGTGCTGACCGCCTACCTTCAGCAAACTCACCATTTTTGGCTTCTCTGGTGACCTGGCATCCTCTGGAGGAACCTGCGGGCACCCGAGATCCCCGGGAACACGGCAGCGCAGAGTCACCTGGGTCCCAGGAGCAGAGAACACAGGGCCTGGAGAAGGAGTAGCCCATTTGGTAAGGAAGAAAAGCCAGCGAGATTGTGGAATCCCGCCCTTCCCCTCCCTCTGTGCACTGATTGGACAGTTCCCCCCAATGACCCGGATGGATGGCCTCCAGGCCCGCCTCTGGATCGTGACTGACAGCTAACATCATCCAATCACTGGCTAAAATTGGGTAGAGTGACAGATTCTTGGCCCCAGCCCTTTTCAGGAGGAGCTTCCTGGCTGTGCTGGCAACTAATCCAGGTGGGAAGCCTTGGCTTAGCCTCTGGGACAGAGGTGACACCTGGCGCTGAGCTAGGATTCAGCCATAGAGTGCTTTCTGAGTATGGCAAGGCCCTGGGTTTAACTTCAACAGAAAGACAAAGCACAGCTTCTTCAGGAGGCTGAGGCTGGAGGAGCCTAAGGTCAGGTCTGCATCTGCAAACAGTGAGACCCTGTCTTAAAATAAAATGAAAAGGTGGGGATGGAGCTCAGAGGTCGGGGTCAAGCCCCATTAGGTTTGTTCCCCAGTACCTTAAAAAAGAAAGTACGATATTTTATTATATATAACATATATTATATATCATATATTTTATATATATTTTGTATATATAAAATATATATTATATATTTTTATAAAATATATATTATATATATTATATAATATATAATATATATATATAATATATAATATATAATATATAATATATAATAATATATATATAATATATAATATATATAATATATATTTTATATAATATATTTTATACATATAATATATATTTTATATATATAATATATAATATATATATATATATATATATTTCTCACACCAAGTACATCTAATCAGAATATTATATATAATATATTATATATATATATATATAAAATATAAATATATATATATATATATATTTCCCCCAGCTGATGCGACCTCAAGCAACTTAGAAAGACACAGTCTCCAAATTTTTGAAACACTATTTAAAGATATCATATATATGACCCATATATAATATCTAAAATTGAAAATATTTAGTAATTCTCCTCACCTTCTGGCCTCTGTTGCTTTGAGGAGGTTCCTGATCTATGAAAGGAAGCAATTGGGGTTGGCTCTGATGCTCAAGGCTCCATCCCCAGCAGAAAGGGTGGGGGAGGAAGGAGGGTAATCCTCTAGGGCAGCAATGTGGGGTGGAAATAAAATGGGTGCTTTGTGCTTAGTGTCGATGTTCTACTTCGACTGTTAGGTAGCCTTCGGCAGAGATGTGACTCTGTCGACCCCACAGGTCTTGTCAGGTGTTCACTGAAAACCAAACAGAAAAGGTTATAATGCAAAGCAGGAAAGAAACTTTGACCAGTGCAGCTACACCAGGAAGACAAGGAAACCCTGTCCTTACCCTGTCTTCAGATGCTGACGAGGACTTTGAGATTTTATAGAAAGGGTAATCATAGGCATGTATGGATAGCATTTAGTATTATCTGTAGGATTTAAGCTTCAGGCATCTGTGGTCTTATAACTTGTCTGTGAGCTCATGCTCACTTGCCCCCTTGACATATTTTGCTCTATTGCAAAGACTGACCTCACTTTGTCAGGAGGAAGTCCCCCTCCAGTGTATTCTTTCCATATCAAGGTTTTCAAGAAAAGCCACAAGTCTTAGGACACAACATACCCCCAGGAGCTGACCCAGCACTCTTAGCATCCTGGGTTTGAACTGATAGTCCAACCAGAAAGAAACTCTGGGCCCATTAACCCTGCATATAAACCATAAAAAATTGCCACTTGAGGCCAATACTGCCTGTCATGTCTTTCCCCCTCTTGGAAATTAAGTACGATTTTTTTCTCTACTCTTAAGTTGGGCTTTGTGAAGTCCATCACATCCTGTTCACTGGCCCAAGTTCATGCTACCTAACAATATTGCCCATGGACTAGGGGGGCTATTGTGTAAAAAGTCATATTTCCACAGGTGTGGAAAAGTGGACACATAGCTGCCCAGGGCTGAGAATTGAATTCCAGGTGTCTTTATTGTCCCCCATGGTAGAGATTGAATTGAGGGCAGGGGCACTTTGCCACTGAGCATCCCTTTTATTGTGGTCCAAAGAAGGTGGGTGTGAGCATAACTGTAATGGGCCTGAGAGAATAACTCCAGATGGTTACTCCAACCTACTATCAATCCAATGAATAAGTTGACAAATCAGAGGGTAAGACCAAGCATGGTTGTTCATGCCTGTGATCCCAGAGGTTCAGGAGGCCGAGACAGGAGGATTGGTAGTTCGAATCTAGCCATCAGCAAAAATGAGGTGCTAAGCAACTCAATGAGAGCCTGTGCCATAGTCTTGGCTGGGCACAGAATCACGAGCCACCACACAGCTTTGTAGATTCAAAGAGCAATCTTTATTCCCGAACTCACACCGGCCTCCACACACGCTCTGGGGCAATCCCAGTTCTACTGCCACCCGATTCACCTACTCCATGAGGCTTTTTTCCCAAAATGCTCTCTGAATCTCACGAGAACTCAATGGGAGCTCAGGCAGCAGGAACGCCCTAATTCCAGCAGCAATAATCCTCAACATCGAACTTCCCTAAAACCCAAGGTCTTAAACTGGGAATGCCCTAAACCCAAGGACCGGGATACTTCCTCAAACCTGATCAGCTCTAAACCTGGATCCGCCTTCCTTGAGCAAGGTCACCTTACATGCAATGTCAACAGCGAAATTCCAAGGCAAGTCATTTAACATGGGGTACGCTGGCAAGGAAATTTTGATGCGTCATTCCTACTTGGTAATGGCCCTCAGCATCTCCCCCCTTCTGATTAATTAAACAACAAGCAATGTGGCTTAAGGACCGTGCCTGGTAGGTTGTCCAATTCAACATATGGTTCTTACCCATCATGGGAAAACTGACCTTTAGGCGTCAGCCTCCTGTCTTAGATTGAATCCACTGCAATCAGATCAAGCCGTCACGGACTACCGGTCCAGCATACAGCCATGCTTGTGGATAGGTCTATGCACCAGTGGGGGGGTGAGGTTCTTGCCTCACCTCTGTTGGCCCCCAAATTTAGCCTTGGTGCCAGTGGGGGGGTGAGGTTCTTTGCCTCACCTCTGTTGGCCCCCAAATTTTAGACCATCACTAGTAGAAGGGAGGAAGATACAGAAATGCCATGACACCAAGCCAATTGACGGCTCCTTTGGAAAAATTGTGTCACTGGTGACACCATCAGCAAAGATATGCCAGCATTACCACAATTAACATGGGGTGCGCTGGCAAGGAAATTGCATCACTGGTGACACCATCAGCAAAGATATGCCAGCAGTACCACAATTCGCTGCATCAGACGATATTTCACAATGCATGCAACTGATATATAGTCCAGGCAAGTTCTGCAGGCAGTTCAAATTGGAGGAGTCTATCAATATGTCCATTTCCTCCCAAAGTAAATCAAGTCCTTGATTGAGCATTACTTGTTGAGTTATATTCATTGATGTATCAGTTTATACAGTTTACTGTGATAGCTATCGTAGAAGCTGTAGTTTGGTTTTATCTTAGTCTTCACCAGCACTGGGATGGAGATGGGAATTCTGGCAATGACGCTAAAGAGACATTATCCTGAGCAGAATTATTAAATATAATGAAAAGGAAAGGCAAAAGTAAACAAACAGATCTGTTAACCTCCTTAAAAAACAATCCTTAACAGCTGTTTACCTAATTTAAATTAATAAGCAAACAGATCTGTTAACCACCTTTAAAAACAATCCTTAACAGCTGTTTACCTAAATTGAATTAGTAAGCAAACAGATCTGTTAACCACCTTTAAAAATAATCATTAACAGCTGTTTACCTAATTTAAATTAAACCATTTAAATCACGTGAATAAAAAAAAAATTCGGATCCATTTTTTCATGAGCGCTCCTCATATATAAAATATGGACATACACACATACAGACATACAACACAAAACAGAAATGTGCACACATAACATACAACACATAAGACAATAAAGGCCTTGTAGTTTTACCTAGGTGAAATCTCCATTGCAATGTTTAAAAACTCTACAGTCAAAAAATAAAACACAGTCAAAAAATAAAACTGATCAGAAAAACATTAACCTAGGTTTGTATGAGCTCAAAAAATAAAACAGAACTTTTCGATGTGGGAAAAATGCAATAATAAAATAGATATTGAAAAAAGCACCGTGGTTAATCACTGTCGCAGATGTAAGAATAGCCAAGCTGGAGCTCTGGATATCAGCTGTTATGGATTTGAGTCAAATGATCTTCTTTTTCTGTAGAAATTGCTTTAGTTAATCTCTCTGGAATCCAAATCGGCTGCTGTTCTCCCTGTGGAAACACACAAATGGAACCCCGACTCCAGACAATAACTGGGTCAGGGCCTTTCCATTGTCCTGTTAGAATATCTTTCCAAAGTACCTTAGGCTTATGTACATTTTTCGGGTACATATGTCTTTCCACAGCACTAAGTCCTGATGAATCCAAATTTAAAAAGTTTAGAGTAAAAAGAGTTATTTTAAGTTTATCTTTGGGGGATATATACCCCTTACAAATTCCCTCTTTTTGCTTTAATAGGTATGTTTTAATAGTTTGATGAGCTCTTTCAACTATGCCTTGTCCCTGTGGATTGTATGGGATTCCTGTTATATGAGTAATTCCAAATGATGAACAAAATTGTTTAAAAGAGGCAGAAGTATAACCAGGACCGTTATCAGTTTTTAACTGTTTAGGAACACCCACAGTGGCAAAATTTTGTAAGCAATGAGCTATAACATCTTTAGTTTTTTCTCCGGCATGAAGGGAGCCCATCAAAAATCCAGAAGAAGTATCAACTGTAACATGTAAATATTTTAATTTTCCAAATTCTGGCAAGTGTGTGATGTCCATCTGCCAAATATGGTTAGGTATCAGTCCTCTAGGATTGACTCCAAGATTAACTTGTGGTAAAAAGGTCACACAATTTTGACATTGTTTTATTATATTCCTGGCTTGTTCCTTAGTTATTTTAAAATGCTTTTGTAAAGTATTAGCATTAACATGAAACCTTTTATAAAAATTTGTAGCTTCTTCTAATGTAGAGAAAATATGTATGTCATGTGTAGTTTTATCTGCTAAATCATTGCCCAAACTAAGGGCTCCAGGCAATCCTTTATGTGCCCTAATATGTCCTATAAAGAATGGATCTTTTCTGTCCCAGATTAGACTTTGTATAGTGGAAAACAAAGAAAAAACAGTAGAGGAAAGGGAAATCCTACCAGCATCTTCAAGGGAATTAATAGCATTAACTATATATTGACTATCAGAAAATAAATTAAATACAGAATCTTTGAACATCACAAAAGATTGTAAAACTGCATTAAGCTCTACCTTTTGAGCTGATTGTTTGGGTACTAAAAATGTAAAAGTTTGATCAGGGGTAACTACAGCTGCTGTACCATTATTAGACCCATCAGTGAATATATTTGGAGCATTCATGATAGGTGTTTTCCTTGTCATTTTAGGAAAAACTACAGGATGCTTAGACCAAAAAGACAACAAAGGATTCGATGTCAAATGATTATCAAATGAAACATTAGATTTACACATGATTATTGCCCAAGTATTTATCTCATTAGCTAACTCATCAATTTGATCCATAGTATATGGAGTAATAATTTTATTGGGAGAAATTCCAAACACTCCCTTTGTTGCTCTTATTCCTTTGAGTATTAATTTTCCTACAGCCTCAGGATACCTAGTAAGAATAGTGTTAGGAGAATAAGATAAATGTATCCACAATAATGGACCTTCTTGCCAAAATACTCCTGTAGGAATATTTTTTGTTGGTAGTACAATAAATAATAAAGGCAAACTTATATCAATTCTATCTAGATGCATATTTTCCATATATGTTTCAATAATTTTTAATGCCTTTCTAGCTTTAGGAGTTAACATTCGGGGTGAATTTGGATCTGATGGACCCTTTAGAATATCAAATAAAGGTCCCAACTCTCCTGTTGGTATGCCTAGATAAGGCCTTATCCAATTTATGTCTCCCAATAACTTTTGAAAATCATTGAGTGATTTGAGTTGATCTACTCGTATTTGAATTTTCGGCGGACGGACCATGGTTGAGGATAATAGAACTCCTAAATATTTAATTGGAAAATTTAATTGTACTTTATCTATTCCTATCTCTAGATTATAATTTTTTAATAAGTTCGTAAGTGTGGCATAACATTCCAGCAATATGTTTTTATCTTTATGTGCTAATAATACATCATCCATATAGTGAAATATTTTTAGTTCAGGATTTTGATTTCTAAGTGGCTGGATTGCTTTATTTACATAGATTTGACACATAGTTGGACTGTTAGCCATACCTTGAGGGAGTACTTTCCACTCATATCTCTCATCAGGACCTTCATGATTTAATGCAGGGATAGTAAATGCAAAACATGGACTATCCTCGGGATGAATTGGAATCGAAAAAAAAAAACAATCTTTAATATCTATGGCTAAAACATGCCACGTTTTTGGTAAAGCAGAAATTGAGGAATCCCTGATTGAGCAGGTCCCATAATAACCATCTCATTATTAATGGCTCTTAAATCTTGCAATAATCTCCATTTACCCGATTTCTTTTTGATGACAAAAATGGGAGTATTATGGGGAGATATGGAAGGTTGTAAATGTCCTTCCACTAATTGTTGTTTGACCAGATCATGGGCTACTTGTATCTTTTCTTTAGTCAAGGGCCACTGAGGAACCCACACTGGTCTTTCTGATTTCCAAGTAATTTTGAATGTCTCAGTGGCCCTTTCTGAAAATCCAACCCATGTCTGTCTGTTCCTTGATCTAATTGAATTGGTGCTGCTAAACCTTGTTCTTGTTTTCCTAATCTTTTTTTCTTTCTTAACACCTTGTCTAGCCCTAGTAGTGGGCGCATTAGAATTGATGTTATTTGTTAACATCAAACCTAGTTGATCCAGGACATCTCATCCCCATAGATTAATAGGAAGGTGATCCAAAACATATGGCTGTATAGTTCCTTCACATCCTTCAGGATCCTTCCAATCTAATACCATAAAACTTCTATGGGGATTAGTTGCCACTCCTAGGCCTCGAAGCGTTTGAGTGGCTTGTTGTAATGGCCAATGTTTTGGCCATTCTCGACGAGATATGATGCTAAGGTCAGCACCTGTGTCCAGTAGCCCATTAAACTCGTGACCTTGAATATTTAGTTTTAGCATCGGGCAAGAATCTAAATTTAAAGACAACATAGCCCAATCTACACCTGTGGAGCCTAATCCCTTAGAACCTCTTTCTACATTATGACTAGAGAACTTATTATGTAGGCTGGTTATTATTAACAACTGTGCTATTCTATCTCCAGGTGAAATTACTGATATACCTCCTGGAGAACTAGCTATAATTTTTATTTCACCTACATAATCGGGATCAATTACCCCAGGACTTATCATAAGTCCTTTTAATGTAGATGAACTACGTCCCAATAATAAGCCTACTGTTCCTTGGGGAAGAGGTCCTTTTACTCCTGTAGGAATGATTTGAACTCCCATCTCTGGAGTTAATACTGCTCTGGCAGAGGTGCAGATGTCCAACCCTGCGCTCCCTCGGGTTTGTCTGATGAGGGATTTAATGGACAATGTGTCCTGGGCACCACCCTGATGGTGCTGCTGGGTTCCTCCACTGCCCCGTATATTTGTGGTTGTGGGCCCCGGAGCATTGACTCTAAATAAAATACCAAACATGGCTGGGTATGAGAATATAGTATTTTGCCTTAAATGTAGAATTGAGACATAAGAAAGGCAACCTGAGGGCAAGTAGAGCAAAATGGAGAGTCACATGTACAGCTTCCGACTGTGGATGTGGTAGATCCTGAGTCCATGCACCTAAACCACCCTGGACACACAGGAGGTCAGGGAGGGGTCACCCTGACCAAGAGAGAAAGAAACAGTGTTGATTTAGTTAAAGTCAAATTGTCTAGGTCCAACATGCACTCAATCCAAGAAGACTTTCCTGGCACAAAAGGACAAAGGGAGTTGGGGACAACTAAGGGTGTATTGCTTTATATACAAATATGTGGGGTTTTGATACCAGGGAGTTGACTGAGCGCTGCCTAACCACTGAGCCAAACTTCCAGCTCTTTTTGACTTTTACACAGGGTCTGGCTAAGTGGCTTAGGGCCTCCCTAAGCTGCAGAGGCTGGCTTCCAACTTGCAGTTTTCCTGCATTAACCTCCCAAACCACTGGGATTTCAGGCATGTGCCACTCTGCCCCGAAGCATACTTCTTTAAACATCCCAGTGGGACACAGGGAAACCCAGGTGAAGATCTGGAAGTTGGTGCACCCCATAGTACTTTGCCAAAGAGGAACTGGGGTGGGAAGCGGGGACCCTTGTGAACCAGAGGATAGAATGCTGACTGCAACTTGCCTGCTTGCCCTGATGTTCCATCCTGAAACACTGTCAGCAAAAGCTGTGCTTTCTCTGTACCTGTGTCTCTTAGTCTTTTAGGGGACCCACACAAGAATGGTGGAAACAGACGGTTAAGAGAATAATCCTGCAAAATGGGCCCGCCATGATGACCTGCACATGCATTCTTTTCCAAAAAGCAATTTACCTGCAACTCTGCCTGGCCTAAGTGGACAGGAGGTGTCACATCCTCAGCAAACTACCTGTGATCTGCATGAGAAATGCAGGCAGGAAAACCCCTAAGAGGAACCCAAGTGATTATGTGGGGACAGACTTTGTGACTCTTTCCACAGACCAGATTTTGGAAGAAAGGATAATTCTCTGGGTAAGAATCCAATTAGAATGGCTCAGAGAGGGCCAAGATGACATAGAGTTGCCATGACCGTCGAGACTTGAAAGTATGATGTCACCCTGCTGTCAAAAGTCAAAAAGTGCACCTGGGCAGGACTCTGGAAACTTCCCAGGTACTCCAATAAAACTAGAGTGCAGAAGAGGCACGCAGTCCCTCTGTTCCTGAAAGGATCCACTCTCGCCCTTGAGAATGTCCCCTTACCCTTCAAGAAGTTCATGCCTGTTACAGGGTGACATGTCTGAAAACTTTCTGATGTGATTGCAAAATCAAGGGCTCAAGGGGGTCTTTTAACTGCCTCAGTTTCTCAGGAGGTCCCATTTCTATAATGAGTTCATTCTCTAAATATATATATATATATATAATATATATATATATATATATTATATATATATATATATATATATAACCTTCATTAACAAACAGCAAAACAAAACAAACAAAAATAGATCAATAACCTGCTAGAGCAGCCTCTGCAATTTAGCTTCACTCTGTCTCAAAATAAAACTTGCAATAGAGATGTAGTTCAGGGCATGTAGTTCAGAGGCCCGGCATGGTGGTGCACACTTCAAGTCACAGCAGCTTGTGAGGCTGAGGGAGGAGGACCCTGAGTTCAAAGCCAGCCTCAGCCATGGTGAGGTCATAAGCAATTTGGTGAGACCCTTTCTCTAAATAAAATACAAAATAGGGCTGGGGATGGGGCTCAGTGGTTGAGTGCCCCTACGTTCAATCCCCAGTCCCCACCTCCCCTCCAAAAAGACATAAGAAAATAGAATGTAAAAGGGCAAGATATAAATCTAAGGACATCAACAGTGACATTATATGTTAATTGACTGAGCGATCCTATCCAAAGGTAGAGGTCATCAGAAAAAAAAAAAAAAAACAATGTCCAATTCTATGCACCTGAGACCCAGATCAGGAAATGTAATGAGCAAAATAGTCCCAACTTTGCCCCAGATCTCCCTCCTGGCTGCCTGAGTGAATGCAGGTTGGGGATCTGGCTTCCAACAAGACTCTGATCAGGAAGGGGAGACAGACCCACAGAGGTATGGGGAAGCCCTGCTAGACACCAGGTTCCCCTTGGTCAGGATAGCCACAAAGGATTTGGGGTTTTAGGTGGGCTCTTCCTCTGGCAGAAGGGCCAGGCCAACAGCCTACCAAGTGCTCCCTGGGAGGGGGATTTGAAATTTGAAACTCTCCTGCCCACCTCTGGCCAGAAAAGTAATGAGAAGTGTCCTGCCAGTCCTGTTTTGGATGGTTTCAAAGTGAGGGGGGGGAGAGAGAGAGAGAGAGAGATGAAGTGGTGATCGGTCAGAGCCTCTTGCTTCAGGACTGGAAGGCGGGGGGTCATTCAGAGTGGCTCCCCCCATATTTCCTCTTCCTTAATATTTGAAGGCGATTGGGAAGTTGTATCATTCAGTCACTGGATTCTTGATCTACTATTGAAACACAAAAGGCATTAGTAGAAAACATACTATCTCTGGGACATAACCAACTTGAAAGATCCAAGTTATTGTTGTTGTTGTTGTTGTTATTATTATTATTATTATTATTATTATTATTATTATTATTATTCTGCCAAACACTCATCAGAAGAATCTTCATCTTTTCTCGATTTTATTGGGAAGCCTTGCACTTGGCAATGGTAACACAGACATTTTCATTTGGCATGACACTTCAGCCTCTCCACAAACCATGGAGCAGAGGGCTCAGTCACAATATTTATTACAATGGCTTTTTAGAGCACTTTAACTCAGTTCTATTTTTTTTCATCAGCATTTATCTGACTAGGAAAGCTCTTGGAAGTAATTTAAGTCCAGCATTAAGAAAATCCCATATGCCGTAAGTTTGAAACAGAGCCATAAAGACTGTATCATAGAAGCAAGGAATAATATTTAAAGTAGTCACTTCATGAGACTAGGAGCTGGCCTAGGTCTGATTAACTGGCATGCACCTGTTTCAGACCTGAACCTTAACTTCAGCAGAGTGTAGCTCTGAAATATCAGCTGGCAATAACTAAGATGAGTTGTATTCATACAGGCTACAGGATAGTCATCATTTTTTTTTAATATTTATTTTTTAGTTCTCGGCGGACACAACATCTTTGTTGGTATGTGGTGCTGAGGATCAAACCCGGGCCGCACGCATGCGAGGTGAGCGTGCTACCGCTTGAGCCACATCCCCAGCCCGATAGTCATCATTCTTTCTCTTAATTCTCACATTTAAGGAGTCTATTAGGTCTGTCAGTGATGTAGATATTCTGAAGGCAGAAGAAAAACATCCTAACATCCTTTTGGGTGCCATCTCACTGAGGGGTTAGGGTATTACCAATAAACCTCCAGGTGACAGGCATCCTCCTGTAATTGTTCTTGTCCATTCTAGGAGACCAGCCTAAATGCATCCACTATTTCTAGACCTCTTGTGTGGTCCTGACTAGACATTTGCATAATACTTAGAAATACTCGGGACTAATACTTAGGAAAGGTGCCAATTTCTATTGTAGAATGATCAGAGCCACCCTACATTGGTGGATACCTTAAGTAAATAACTGGCCTGTAGAGAAAAAATTATATTTCAACAATCTTTCTTTCTGGACAATGGTCCAGATAAGGAGTCTTAATTTATAAGAACCAGCATGATTGTCTGGTTTAGGTTTCTCGTATGGTGTCTATTCCTCAAATAGAATTCCAGACATCCTTTTTGCCATAGGATCAACATATAACTGAACACTACAGTCAGTAGGATTAATCTAGTTTCATGGGTGGACTTTCCAGTCCACACTACAATGTACATTAAAAATGGATCTGAGGGCTGGGGTAGTGGCTCGGTGGTAGAGCGCTCACCTAGCACATGCAAGGCACTGGGTTTGATCCTCAGCACCACATGAGAACATAAACAAAATAAAGGTATTGTTTCCATCTACAAGTAAAAAAACAAATTTTAAAAAATAGATCTGAGAAATGGGTCCAAAGAAGTCTCTTCATAATTTTTACTTACCTGACAAGTTCATGAAGCTGCATGGTTGGAAACTCTGCAGTTGGAAGATTTACCTCCTGTGTAAGGTTTTTCGGTCATTTTCATGATGACAGGTTTAAATTCTATCTTTTCAAATCTGATTTAATTTACTGAATCATATTCATCAGCAGTGAACATGATTCAGTAAATTCAGCAACAGTCTCAAATTTCTTTTTCTTTTTTTTTTGGTGGTGCTGAGATTGAACCCAGGGCCTTGTGCATGTGAGGAAGGCACCCTAACAAATGAGCTATATGCCCTGAGATTCTCAATATCACAATTAAGAAAAAATAAATAAATATTTTGTAAGATCTAGTGCGTGCCTCTGGGGTCCTGTGTTCCCCCTTTTCTTTATTTAATAAAATTGAGTAAAGACTTGGCATAAGCCATAGTATCATCAGTTTAAGTTATGGATAGTAGTACAAGTATTTAAATGATCAGATTTACCTTGAATTGATTATTGTAATTTCCCAATATATATACTAGTTGATACATCCTAACAATTTAAAAGGAATCCTCAATCTCTTTCTGAGAGAAGGTCTCAACATATCTTTATGTCTCAGAATATTATCCTTTATTTTTTTTAATATTTATTTTTCAGTTTTCGGTGGACACAGCATCTTTGTTTGTATGTGGTGTTGAGGATCGAACCCGGTCCACACGCATGCCAGGCGAGCGCGCTACCACTTGAGCCATATCCCCAGCCCCAGAATATTATCCTTTAAATAGGTGTCTCTCAATTGTCTTTTTAAAAATATGACTAAGCAGTATACAAATCCTACCATATTTTTATGGATAATAGGTCCAGTCAGAGAACTTCTATAATGTCCATGAATTTTCAACAAGGTTTGCAACTTTTATTGCTCAAAACTAACATACAACTTTAATTTGGAGAACCTCAGTTCTAATAAAATTCCCAGATCTCAAAATGATTCAACAAACAAAATATGCAAGAATGGATAGTCTTTGAATCAATCAAATTTAGTCTCCAAGGAGAATTGTAAAAAGTAGAATCTAAGTCAGCAGTTTAATGTATTTAGTGTTTAATCAAGGATGTAAATTTATTCACCCAAATTAATTCTTGCCTTAAACAATAAGAATCATTAGGCAATAAAGACCTTGCTTAAAGGAATTAAACTTAATATTTTAATAGGTCTTTATCATGTCAAAATATGAACAAAAATATTAGCTCAGTGTCAGCATAGAGAGTAAAATCAGGGAAATAGCCTGAAATATCCTTAAATTAATCAGTTAAAACTTTTAGTCAGTCCAGTACATATAAATCTGTTTTTACCTTTCTATATTATCTGTCTAATTAATAATATTAAAATATTTCTATTTAGGAAAAATATTTTATCATAAAAATCTAGAATATAAAGATCTTGGTTTACCCAAAAATGATATCTTTCTTCTTAGGACCTCCAATGTGTGCTTCTCCTCTGTTGAAATTCCTTTTAGAATTTTTTTCTGGTTACACTTTGAAATAATTTCTGAAAATAATTTCTGAAAAATAATTATCTTTGTACCTTGATAAAAAGAAATATCAATGAGGGCTAGGTTGGGGCTCAGTGGTAGCACGCTTGCCTGGCATGCATGAGGCACTGGGTTTGATTCTTGGCACCACATACAAATAAATAAAAAAAGTAAAGGCCCATCAACAACTGAAAAAAAATATTTTTTTAAAAAAGAAAAGAAATATCAATGAAAATATAGTTAAAATCCTTGGATATTTCTGTAGATAAGGGCATAACCTATAATTAATACAGTAGAATTGATTAACTTTATGTAACCACGTGGTTATTAAGATATTTTGGATCCATTTCAATTTGTTTTTAACTAGGAGTGCACGCCTGCATGTG
Source organism: Spermophilus citellus (assembly GCF_964194105.1). Taxonomy (NCBI): domain Eukaryota; kingdom Metazoa; phylum Chordata; class Mammalia; order Rodentia; family Sciuridae; genus Spermophilus; species Spermophilus citellus. The sequence goes on along the minus strand of NW_027673039.1, from coordinate 1,654,411 downwards.
ACATCACGTGATGTAGCTGATGATCCTTGTGTATATATTTATTTATTTATTGTAATTTATATAGTCAGGAACAAGAAGAAGGATTTTGGGGGTCATCCCAGGAACATGGATGGCTTTGTTTCTGCGATAAGCAAATGCATCCCCGAGTAACAACCATCTGATCCGGTAGGAAGTTTAGAAAATACACACACACACACACACACACACACACACACACACACACACACGCTAAACCCTTTTATTGTGGAGAAGCCATTCAAATGAGGCCAAGGGTCAGGTTTCAGGGGGCTGAGTCTAGCTTCCTGATGTCTGCTGTCAGCAGGTTGACTGATATCTAGGAAGGCCACACCCAAGGACAAAGCAAGAGAAGGGGACACACAAAGGTAGTTTCCATGGAACTTTCTATCCCAAATGGGGCAAAGGAGTAGGATTACAGAAGAATAGGTGAGTGTGGCTCCACCCCTCGGGTGATGCGTCTACATCTGAAGACATGTCTGTGTTCATGAGCTGGGATACTGCCCATGTGATTGGTCAGAGCCTCTTGCTTCAGGACTGGAAGGCGTGGGTCATTCAGAGTGACTCCCCACAAATGGCCCCTGTGATGAGTGGGTCTCCCAAGAGGCTTGGTTTCAGCTTTGGAGTTGTTCTGTATCCTCACTTGCAGGGAAAGCATGAATGAGAGTCAGACCCCATCATTCCTCTTCCAATTAAAAAATCCTGCAGGAGAAGGGTGAAGTGTGTGGGAAGGGCGCCCCCTGCCGATCTCTTGCAGGAACACATGGCTGCAGAGTTCTTAGGGTCCCTGTTAGCCTCAGATTGTGTCACCTGAGCAGCAAGTGGAGACATACTCTAAGATCTCCCGGATTGCAGAGATGGGTGTATTTGCACAGAGCATATCAATAACCTTTGGAAAAACAGGTGAGTTAAAATAACACTGAGGAACCCTGTTCTCATCCAGGACAGGGGCAGCCTTACTGTAGGATCATCCCCATACTCATGACCAAAGGTTGACAATCTTCATTTTGAACTTCATCCTCAGGGAACACTATCAAACCAATAGCCATATTCAGGGTTTCACGATTCTGAACTCATTCTTTAATTGATCAACTTCCATTTAATTACGAACTCACTAGAGTTTGCTATAATCTAGACACTAAAAAGAAACTAATCAAATATGTAATGTGAAATAGTGTCTCCCTGTTCAGCAGCTTTTTTTAAAAAAAAGTATTTTTACATTAGAATTATTTGTATAATTATAACTTAAAACATTCATTAGTAAAATGATGTCATATTGATGTATGCATAGATTTTGGAATGCTTCAATCTAGAGACTGTTTTCACATTCCTTATGGTGTTTGAAGAGAAAATTCTTCTAAATTTGATGAGGTACTCTTTATCAAATTTTCTGTTGTTGCTGTTGTAGTGGTTCATGCCTGTCATCCCAGGAGCTCAGTAGGCTGGCGCAGGAGGATTGTGAGTTTCAAACCAGCCTTGGCAACTTAGTGAGGCCTGAAGCAACTCAGTGAGATCCTGTCTCTAAATAAAATATAAAGAAGAGCTGGGCATGTGGCTCAGTAGTTAAGTGCCCATAGGTTCAATCCTCCATACCAAGAAAATAAAATAAAAAATAAAAAAGAAATTAAAAGTGGTTTCTGATTGAACCGTCAGTCTAATTCTAAGACATCTTTCCTCTCTCAAGATCACCAAAATTCCCTCTTGTTTTTTGCCCTGATAATTCGAGTAATTTCAGTATTTGCATTTCTGTGTGTTCCATGACACTAGAGTATATTTGGACACTTTATACATGCATGGAGTGTAACTTATTCTGATTAGGATCCCAGTCTTTTGTTTGTACATTATGTGGAGTTACCCTGGTCTGTAGTTATATATGAACATAAAAATGTGTCCCATTCAATTTACTCTCTTTCCTTACCATTCCCCTCCCTTCCCATAATTTCCCTTTATCTAATCCAATAGACTTTTATTTTTCCCCTCCCTATTCTGTGTGTGTGTGTGTGTGTGTGTGTGTATCACATTTTCTTTATCTATTCATCTGTTGAAGGGCAACTAGGCTGATTGTATAGTTGAGCTATTGTGAATTGAGTTGCTATAAACATTTTTGTGGCTGAGTCACTGTAGTGTGCTGATTTTTAAGTCCTTTGGATATAAATCGAGAAGTGGCATAGCTGGGTCAAATGGTGGTTCCATTTCAAGTTTTCTAAGGAAACTCCATACTGCTTTCCAGAATGGTTGCAGCAATCTGCAGTCCCACCAACAATGGGTGAGTGAACCTTTTCCCCACCTACTCGCCAAGATTTAATGATACTTGTATTCCTGAGAATGGCCCTCCTGACTGGAGTGAGAGGGAATAGTTTTAACTTGCATTTCTCTAATTGCTAGAGATATTGAACTTTTTCTTTTCATATATTTGTTAACCATGAATGACTGTATGTTTAGTGTGTGACTGGTGCTGGGGCTGCAGCTTCATCATTCTGCAGGACAACTTTTGAATTTTCTAGAATCGTTTTAGAAACACTTCTATCCTCATTGAAGTTCTCAGTCCATTTACTATAATGAATTGTTCACAATTGTGTGCAACATTCCATCTTCAAATACTCCCATAGGTTTATAAGAATCCAATCTCAGGCTAGAACTTTGTGGTTTGTTCACTGTAGTTTTTCAGTAAGAATTGATGTCAGTGTGCTGAACCACAGAGTTTTGTCATGTATTTGAAAGAGTGGGTCATAGTTTTGGTTTTCTTCACAAATTGATGTGGGTTTTACGGAACTTGTCAATTTCTCTCCAAGTTTGGAGAATACACTGAATTCTTATGTCAATTTGTGGTGCACTGTTTTCTTTTACTTTTTTGGAAATTTAAAAAATATATTTATAAAAATTTATTTGACTTTTACAAAACAATTATAGAATTCACAAAGATTTAACAAAATTCAAGCCCAATTGAAGTTTATTACAATAATCTTTTCTAGACTTGTTAGGCTCAAATTTGGGACCCCCAAAAGACCACCAGAGACCAAGATCCATGTAAGCAGCAAAGAGGTGTTTATCGGGAGCTAGCTCGGTCCTCCATGTGCATCCAGAAACTGGTGATGCTGAGAGGCCCCTAGCCCAGGGTTTGCAGCAGTTTTATACACTCTTTGGGGAAGGCAGGGATCCCCACATACATCATACCATCTCTTGGCAAATCATCACACACTGCAGGAAAATCATAAAACAACTCTAAAACATGATTAGCACATTCACTGGTGGGAAGAAGTTGGGTAGGGGTGATTGATTAGTACAGAGGGGGATTCATTTGAACTGGTTGGTTTAGGCCATGAGGGTTGTATGTGCTGAACTACATGGTTTCCCAACATGTTATCAACCACCATAAACTACAGGGAGGGTCATCTGGCATCCCAGGTATTTTCCCTGTCTCATGCTGATTGGTAGCTGCTAGGGGGTTGCTATGGGTCCCCACCTAGACTGAGTCAGAGACACCTGGCACAGCAGATCTCTACTGTTATTTGCAAACAACTCAGCAGGGTGCATTTATGCCTAAGAGTGCTCTGTGGGTCTTTTCAAGGACAAGGGTCATGACCCCTTCCTGGAACAGGCTTTGCTCTGAGGCACAGGCTGGTTTTTCAGACTCAATGGCATTTTTGTAACAAAGGTCGGAGGATCTCTGATCTCTGTGCCCTTCAACAGATGAATGGATAAAGAAATTTTGGTATATATACAGAATGGAATACTACACAGCCTAAAAGAAGAACGAAATGATGGCATTTGCCAGCAAATACAAGGAAATGGAGAATAGTATGTTAAGGGAAATAAGCCAGTCCCAAGAAATCAGAGGCCAGATATCTTCTCAGATATGCAGATCTAATTCACAATAAGGGTGAGGTTCTTAGGAAGAATAGAAGAATTTTGGATTAGACAGAGGAAAGTGAAAAAAGGGGAGGGGTTATGGAGGTAGATTGAAAGTAAAATAAATCAGATGTCATTACCCTCTGTACATATATGACTTCATGACCAGTGTAACCAGAAGAATGAGGAGGTATAACCATCATGTGCAACCAGAAGAATGAGGAGGTATAATCCACCTATGTAGAATGTGATAACCAAATGATTCTGCTGTCCTGTGTAACTAATTAGAATCAATAAAAAAAAATTTTTTTTCAAAAGTTTATTGTACATTTTTGTATAAAAAAAAGTATTGAGTACTTGGGAAATAATTCCCAAGTATTTAAATGAAATCATGAAGATTCATAGAAGGTCATTTAGCAAGCAGAAAGCAGTTAAGATTATAATGTGAGTCTTGAATCAATCATCACTCAGAGCAAATTTAATGTAGAAAACAATAATAACAGAAAGAAAAGAATTCAGAATCCAAGTAGGAAATAGAAGTCAAATCCTTAATGTGAACTTGGACTCTGGGAGTTCAGCTGTCCGTCAAAGCACTGCGTCTCTCTGCCCAGCCACAGGGTGCATTTGTTAATGGGCTGCAAACTCTCCTATTTTCTGTGTTTCCTGCCCCAGGATTTCTGCTGAATGCTGTGACTAAATTTAACCACTTGTCCTCAAATCCCACTTCAGATCTATTTCTGAAGAAAACAATTCTCCTTCCACATGAAGAATGATATAAACATGGAAATTGCTTAAATATGTTTAATTACCCCCACACTCAAATCTCACTGCCTTGCTTACCCGTGTCCAATGAACAAGTCACTTTTTTTTTTAACTTCTTGACTCTTTTTCAAGAACATGTACCTCTTCCTTGCTCCTCTTCATCCTCACATTTTAGGAAACTCCGTGGAGACTTGGGACACTCTCCCTTCACCTGTGGGCTGAGGCCAATGAGTTGCTTTTATTCATGAAGGGTGTCTCTGGGACCTGTACCAAGGAGGCCTCATCCGTGACACAAAACAGCCCTGGGCCCAGGTTGAGGAGTGAGGTTCAGCAAGATATTGAAAAGTTTTCAGGACATGTCAAGGGGCGACATGGTGCACAGAGAAACAAACATATTTACTGAGATTGTCTCAGTATATTACTCTGTCCCTATTTTTTAATTTTTTTAGGTGTCTTTGGACAAAATACCTTTATTTAATTTTTATTCATTTTTATGTGGTGCTGAAGGACAGCAGGTTGCAAGTTCTGAGCAGTCTTCAAAAGGAATCTGCTGCCCTTAGGAGGGCCTTTATTTTTATATCATTTTTGTAGATATCTTTCCAGGTAGTTAATAAATAGTCTCAAAGCCCAAAACTTATTTGATGTCCATACTTTTCAAGAGTCACAATGGGGAAGGTCACTCAGAAAACACACCAAGTCCCTGTTCTGTACAAATGGACAGAATTTAGCTGGCCAGCCAGGGACAGCTCCCTGCAGGACCCATAACTGTCTCTACTGAAAGAATTCCCCACGCAAAGACACTTCACCGGGAGAATTCCAATTTTATTGCAAAAAGCTATGTGCTTATATAGAACTAAAGGGGAGATGGTAGGGCTTAGATAAATGGCAGGCCACCCGTTTATTGGCAAGTTCTTCCAGATATGAGTTCCCGCGCCCAGGCATTAGTTCTCATTGGGGCTAAGTTTCCCCGCCAGCGAGGTTTGAAATTGGCGCCGGCGGGAGAGTTCACAAGGGCGGGAACTTTTCGCGCCACTGCAGAGAAGAAGGTAGGAAGGAGAAGTCCTTAGGCGCCATGTTGGGTTTTTTTCTCTGGGGTACCGCTGCCGTTTATACTTTTCCCAACATTCCTCCCTTTTTTGTTTTCTTAGGAATTGGGTCGTCGTTAGTCAGATCCGGCTGCTTCCTGCTGGGTGGGGGTGCCGTAGGGCCTAGAAAGGGAAGTGGAGGAATGTTCGGGGGGCAGGTCTGGGGATATTATGGCAGCCAGAAATAAAACCCAGTGGCTATAGACAGCTACTTCCGTAGGGGTGAAGTCTATGAATGTTCCCTGAAGCCACAAGTCGTCGATGGCATCGAACCAGTCCTGGATGGAGAAGATTGTTGGTATCAGCCACTGGTTCTGTAACAGAGACTCTAGGAAGTACTGGAAGCGTTGCTTGGACATGGCGTCACCAACACCTGAAGAAGATCAGAGTGAATAAAAACAGAATGAAGATAAAAATTAAAGCAAAGGTCAATTTTTGGCAGAAGTTCCATGTTGGGGGACTGACAGAGAAGAGGCCAAGGGCCATGAGGAGGCTTAAAAGGACATAAAGACTTATGGATCCAGGATGGCAGATTAAGAGGTTCTTTGGGCTCGTTGTCTCCCACTGTCTGATGTCCGTTGCATTCCATCGTGCCTGGTAGAGAGCCTCAGCACTGAGTGAACTGTTCTCTTGGAGATGTTGGGGGTTCATCGGTCATCAGAAGCTGGAAGTGCCTAAGCAGAAGCTGGTTGAAAGTTTGATTAGAAATTTTCTGCAATTGAGTTTGAAGGAACTTTATTATGCAGGGCAAAAGAGCACAGAAAAGGAGCATCCCAATAAGGGGCCCCAAGATAGGTAGTAAGTACGTGGCAAGAGAGGATTGGAAGAACCCCGTTATGGGATTAGGGGAGGTGGGTTTAAGCAATTGGGTCGATAATTCCTGCAATTTAACAACATTTTTCTCTATTAGCCCAGACTCATTAACATAGTAGCAACATTCTTCTCTGAGGAACAGGCATGTACCCCCTTTTTCTGCAGTAAGAAGATCAATCGCTCTTTGGTTCTGTAAAGCCACTTGTGCCAATGAAGTAACCTGGCGCTGCAAGGAGCCCAGAGACTCAGCAATGGTATCAAGTGCTTCCTGCAGTTTTTGTTGCAGGTCATTGGATGCCCATAGAGCATGACCTAGAGCTCCACCAGAGAGTCCAAGACTCGCCACTGAGGTTGTTAAAGTGAGGCCTACCAGAACCGGCAGAAAGACTGCCCTATGTGTGTGGGAAGGCAGGGCCAGCTGTCGGAATTCGGTGGGAGTATACAAAGACAGCTGAGGAACTACAGTAACCAAGAAACAGGTGCCAGAGACATTGATTGTTGAAGTACTTAAAGACCCGTTACACCAGAGGAAATGTCCAGGTTGCATAAACACAGGGCTCGATGGGGTGCTATAGCTCAAGGAACAAATGGGTAAAGGATTCATTGTTGGCGGGTGGAAGCAGATGAAAGGAAATGAAGTATTGGTGGAATAACTTTCCCATAGTGGGATACGTGTCACGTGTAGGGGTTGTCCTTTCTTAGAGAAATTGTAGGTTTCTGCTGAAATATTTCCTGCTGCTAATGGGACCGCTGCTAGAAGTGGACGACTAAGTGAAGCACAGGGAAAGCACTGAGAAGTAGGCACAGAAAGAGGGGTGGAGTTTAATAATCGAAGAGTTTGGTGTAGCAAATTGAGCCATGTGGGAGGGAGGCCTGAGGGGGCTGAAGGCTCTGAATACTCTTTGGATGGGCTATGGATAAGATCTCGAAGTTTTGATTCTGACTCCTTGATGTGCTCGACTACCTGGATGGTTGCCTTAGGTGGCGTAATTAGGGTGCAGCCGACAGTCATCCACCCTGTGGGTTTGGCTGAGGTTGTCCGAGCATAGACAGCAAACTCAACATAGTCCCAACGTTTGGCCTTGGGGTCAGGTATATCTAAAGTATACCATCCATGGTTATCTGATGAAGAGCCTTTATGCCATTTTAGGTAACTAGAAGTCCATCCTACAGGGTAACCAAGTGAGTGGTAAGAATAGCTACCACATTCATCATGGAACTTGCATGACCAATAGGGGTACCCATTATATATCTCAGGCCACCAATGGCAATAGCCTTTGGTTTGATCAAAAAGGAAGCAAATGAAAGGCCAGTTCCAGCTACCAGGGACGAAGGTCCTGGAAGGTGACAATTTTAGGGAAATAGAGGTGCAGTTGTGGATGAAGCAAGTAGTTGCATCCACTTCGCGGACCTTCAGCATGCCATGTTCTGAATATCGTTCCCGGAGAGTGAATAGATACATGGTAGGAGAGGAGGGTAAAGACCGGTCCCGACAGAACACAGAAAAGAAGCAGAGCACAAAAAACAAGCAGAGAGAGAAGACTGGGGTGTTGGGAAAGCTCATTGTGCCTTTTTTCTAAGAGGAATGGGGCTGCGGGGAACACCGTGTGAGCCGCAACTTAAAGGGGTGAGATGGGTGTGGAGAGCAGGAGTAAAGGGGAGGTTCAGGAGGTGATTCTTGGAGTTCCTCTGGGGTGGTCCTGTCGTCAGCAGGTGGGGCCTCCTGGTGATATGGCTTCAACCTAGAAATGTGAATCCAGGGAGTGAGATGGTTGTCTGGTAAGGAGAGTTTGGCAGCGGTGGGGGTACAGAGAATGACAGGAGAGGGGCCTTCCCATTTTGGGGTAAGAGGCCCTTTCTCCTCTGGGGTATTATAATAGACTAAACTTCCAGGTGTTAAGGGAGGAGTGTTTGGAGAGGAGACTGGGTCCGGAAGAAGCCATTCCTGATATTTCCAGAGTTCTGAGTGGAGATGAAACAAGAGAGGCAAAGACAAATCTCGGGTGAGAGGTCCTTTTGAAATGACTAACCCAGGGGGTATGAGAGGTCTTCCATACATTATCTCAAAGGGAGACAGTAAAGATGGTTTCTTAGGGAGAGCTCTGATTCAAAGCAAAGCCAAGGCAAGGAGTTTGACCCAGTCTAAGTTTAATTCCATTGTCAATTTGGTAAGGACTTCCTTTAGAGTCTGATTTACCCTTTCCACTTTCCCTGAAGCCTGGGGGCGATATGGACAGTGGAAATGCCACTTGAAGGAGAGGGCTTGAGAGACCTTTTGTGTGATCTTAGAAATAAACTCAGGACCATTGTCAGATTGTAGGGAAGTGGGCATACCAAACCTAGGGATGATGTCTGTCAGTAAGATTGAAGCTACAGTGGAAGCCTTTTTATTGGAAGTGGGAAATGCCTCAACCCAACCAGAGAAGGTGTCCACAAAGACAAGGAGGTACTTAGTGCGCCGTACTGTGGGCATGTTGGTGAAGTCTACCTGCCAGTCAGCAGCAGGAGTGTGTCCCCGAGCTTGGTGGGAGGGGAAAGGTTTAGGCCTTAAAGGAGTATGAGGATTGGTCCACTGACAGATCTGACAATTAGAGGCTATATTCTGTAGCATGGCTTTGTCAGAGGGGGTGAGGGAAAAGAAGCTCTGTAAAAAGAGGGTCAAAGACTGAGAGTTGGAATGGAATAGAGTATGAAGGAACTCGAAAAGATCCTTGTTCTTACTGGAAGAAGTAGAGGCTTCAGATGAGCTGTCTAAGGTGGCCATTATATGTCCCCCAGGGGGGCCATAATTGGGGGTGGTAGCAGCCATGCATGCCACCTGGTCAGCCCTGGCGTTGCCCTCAGTGATAAGAGAGCCATCCTTCTGATGGGACCTACAATGGACGACTCCCAACTGGGTGGGTAAGTGGGAGGCCTCTATCAGATTGGTTATAAGAGCCGAATTAGTGATTGCATTACCTTTGGTGGTAAGTAGGCCTCGCTCCTTCCATATTGCAGCATGGGATAATAGAATATGGAAGACATATTTTGAGTCAGTATAAAGGGTGAGGGATTTGCCTTGAGCTAGAAGGCAGGCACGAGTGGCTGCTATGAGTTCAGCCTGCTGGTTGGTAGTTCCTGAAGGCAGAGCTTTGGCCTCTATAATCTCAGTGGCTGAAACTACAGCATATCCAGAGTAATGAGTGCCATTCTGTCTAAAGGAACTGCCGTCAGTGAACCAGATAAGGTCAGGCTTGGTGAGTGGTCCCTCAGAAATGGAAGGATGACAGGGGAGGAAATCATCTAAGGTTTCCAAGCAATTATGAGTTGGTGTGTCAGACGTGGGAGTCGTTGGGAGCAGTGAGGCAGGGTTCAGTGCAGAGCAGGGGAGGAACGTAATATTAGGGTTTTCCAGAAAAGAAGTGAGGAGTGACAGAACCCTGGATGGAGGAAGGGTTTGAAGGCCCTTATAAGCTAAAAGATCCTTCAAGTGATGTGGGGAGTGGATAGTTAAAGGGGCCCCAAAAGTCAGCTTAGAGGCTTCTTTGTGTAAATTTGTCCAGCAGCCAGAGCTCTTAAGCAAGGGGCCCACCCACGGATGGTAGGGTCTAGTTGTTTGGACAAATATGCCACAGGTGCAAATGTAGGCCCATAGTTTTGACCTAAGACCCCAAGTGCTTGTCCCCTTTTTTATGGACATATAGATGAAATGGTCTTGAAAGATCAGGAAGGTGAAGGGCAGGTGCCTTTAAGAGGAGTTGCTGAAGCCTGCAGAAGTGGTAGTTGGGGGAGGAGGCAAGAGATTCACTAGGGGGTCCCTTTGCTAGGTCATACAGGGGTTTGGCTAGAAGGGAATAATTTGGGATCCAGGCCCTAAAATAACCTGCTAGTCCTAGGAATGATAGTATTTCGGCTTTCGTATGGGGCACTGGAAGATTAGAGAGGAGTTGCCTCCTATCCAGTGTTATTTCCTTTTTCCCGGGTGTAAGGCGAAAGCCAAGATAGGTGACAGAAGATTGGGAAATCTGGGCCTTGTGGGGAGACACCCTATATCCCTTGTCTGCTAGGAAATTAAGAAGCTGGGCGGTGTGGGATTGAGAGTGTTCCCAAGAGGGACTACATAGAAGAAGGTCATCGACATATTGAAGGAGAGTAGAGTCAGGACAGGTGGGGTGAAAGGATGTGAGGTCCTGGGCAAGAACTTGGCCAAAGAGATGGGGGCTATCCCTGAATCCCTGTGGGAGGACAGTCCAGGTAAGCTGACGAGAATGGCGGGTGTGAGGGTCAGTCCACGTAAAAGCAAAGATGTCCTGAGATTCTGAGGACAAGGGAATAGAAAAGAATGCATCTTTCAAATCCAGGACCGAGAAGTGGGTAGTAGTGGCAGGGATCTGAGAGAGGAGGGTGTAAGGGTTGGGCACTAGCGGGTGGATAGGGGCCACAGAGGAGTTGACAAGGCGAAGGTCTTGAACCAGCCTGTAGGACCCGTTAGGTTTCTTAACTGCCAGAATGGGGGTGTTGAAAGGAGAGTGTGTAGGCCTAAGATATCCCTTTCGTAATAAATCTTGGATGATGGGTTCTAATCCGAGGAGGGCTGTGGTTGTGAGTGGATATTGTGGCTGACTAATATATCTTGAAGGGTCCCGTAAGACAATATGAATAGGACTGCATTTAGCTATAGAGGGTGTAGTTGTGTCCCAAACCTCAGGGTTAACTGGTTTAGATAGTTGTGGAAGAGTGTGTGAAGGAGGTGTATCTGTCCCTAGGAACATCATGAGGAAATGAGAGGTGGGAGAAGTGTGGGGTGATATGTGAATGGTGACTTTCAATAGTGAGAGTATGTCCCTTCCCAGAAGGGGAGTGGGGCAATGGCTCATAACGAGAAAGGAGTGTGTGAAGGACAAAAGGGATCCCTGCATATAACATGATAAGGGAGGGTTTTTTCGAGGGAAAATCTGTTTACCTCCTACCCCAACAATAGGAGTTTTTGAGGGTGTGGTAGGACCCCAATACTCCCTCAAGACCGAAAAAGTGGCACCAGTATCTAAGAGGAAGGTAATGAAGCGTCCATCCACCAGAAAGGTGACCCTAGGCTCTTGCTTCTTTATGGTAATAGTCGGGAGGGAAGGCACAGGGCTCCGTCAATCCTCCTCTGCCAAGCCCAGGAGAGGCTGGGGTTGCCGGGTGGCTGACCAACCTCCCTTCCGGGTTGTTGGGCAGTCCACCCCCCAGTGTCCCCTTTGGTGGCACTTTGGGCAGGGGGTGGAGGGTGTCCTTGGCAAAGGACAATCCTTGGCCCAATGTCCCTTCTTATCACATTTGAAGCAAGCTCCAGGGGGTGTCTTATTAGGACGGCGTGGTGATGACCTTCTCTGAATGACCTGGGCCAACATTTGGAACTTGGCATTTTCAGCCCTCTGCCTACAGTGTTCACTTTCATCCTCTCTACCATGAAAAACCTTGAAAGTGACAGCGAGGATTTCGGTCTGAGCAGTAGCAGGGCCCTGTTCAAGCTTTTTAAGCTTGGATTTAATGTCAGGGTAGCTTTGGGCCAGAAAATATGTCATTAAGACGTGACGGCCATCAGGGGTTTCTGGGTCGAGGTTTGTGTACTGTTGAAGGGCCTTGGTTAGTCTATCCAAAAATTCTGAAGGTGTTTCTTCCTTTTTTTGAATGACCTCCTGCACTTTTTGAAAGTTAACAGCCTTGTGGGTGGCCTTTTTCAGGCCCGCCAAGAGGCAGGATGTAAAAAGGTCACGAGACTGCAAGCCTTCAGGGGTGTTATAATCCCATAGGGGATCCTGCTCTGGGACAGCATGAGGGCCCGTGGGGTGGTTGGGATTGGTCCTATGATTTTCATCAGCATGGGCTTGGGCTAGCTCCCAGACCCGTTGCCTTTCCTCAGGAAGAAGTGTATTGGCCAAGAGCATGTAGATGTCATGATGAGTGAGGCTATATGCCTGCAGGACCCATTGAAACTCCCGAATGTAAGTGGTGGGGTCAGTGGTGAATGAGCCTAGCTTTCTCTCTAGCTGAGTAATGTCTGACATGGAGAAGGGCAAGTGGACTCTGATGACACTCTTGGGACCAGCTACCTCACGAAGGGGTGCGATTATCTTGGGGGTGGGAAGGAGTCCCTTAGACCTGGTAACAGGAGGACTGAAAGAGGCAGGCGGTGGACAGGAAGGAGAGGGAGGGGAAGTGGGTGTCTCTGCGGAGGAGGAGGTGGAGCAGGCAGAAGAGGGCGAAGGGGAGGGGGATTAAACGGAAGGTTGAGGATCCGTGGAACCAGGTGGAGGAAGAGGAGGGTATAGCGGGAGAGAAGGAGCAGATGGGGCTGGAGGATAAGGTGGAGGTTCATCTGCTGGGTCAAATGAGGAAGAATCTGCGAAGTCAGGAGTAGAAGTAGGGGAAGGGAGGGGTTTGCAAGCAAGGAGGACTTGAGAAGGAGGGCAGGAGGAGCAGAGAGCAGGGTGTTGTGCGAGAAGGGTAAAACCTTCAATGCAGGGAATCTCCCTCCACTTTTTCAGAGGTCTCGAAGTAGGTTTGAATCTAAGGAGCCTTCTGGAGGCCAGTGATTGCCATTATCCAGTGGATATGTAGGCCAATCTTGGGTACAGAATTTGATTAAAAGTTTGGGCTTGATGTCTGGTGTGAGGGAGAGTGTGGCCAGATTTTTTATTAAGCATTTGAGAGGTGAGGCTTCAGGTATAGACGAAGAGGTGCCCATAGTCACAGGGAGAGATGGAAGAGAGAAAGAGAGAATGAGAGAATAAGCGTAAGCGAGAGAGGCAAAGGGAAAACCCAGGCTGGAATGGCTTCCAGGAAGCCCAGGGCAAACGGGGGTCAGGTGGGCGTCCCCAAAATGACCAGCCGTCACCAGGAACTACAGAGGGCACTACCTGGTCGTCACCAGTGAAGTGCGGTCTGTGAGACACAATGGGGTCGGAGCCACGGGCAACCTGACGTCAGGAAAGTTTTAAAGTCAGTAATGAAAACAGAACTCCGGTTCTGGCGGAACGCAGTTCAAGGCCGGGAGTTCAGTTTTCCCCGAGTAGAAAGGCCAGATACAGTAACCCGGCGGGAGATAGTAGCAGCAGCGGCGGCGGGAGATAGTAGCAGGAGCGGCAGCAGGAGGAGGAAAAAAACCACAGAACCTTTCGTGTAAACTCAGAAGCCTCACGCCCCAAAGGGAAATGGATCACCAGAGGGTCCACTGCGGCCAGTGAAGGCCTTAGTGGTGGGAATTCCCTCCCCCCAACGGGCATCTGGAGTGTGCCGGACAATCACGGTCACAGTACCAGCTGTAGCCCGATGGGAGTTGGCGAGCCAGCGTCACGGGGACCTTACCTACGGCCGAATCAGCGGTGAGTGCAAGGGAGCTGGCGTCTGAGAACAGCGGACTTTGGGCGGAGAGTCTTCGGCGGGGCAGGGGACGGGGCTCTTGTTGGAAAGAGCTCACCCGGATCCTCACACGGGGCACCAGAATGAAAGAATTCCCCACACAAAGACACTTCGCCGGGAGAATTCCAATTTTATTGCAAAAAGCTATGTGCTTATATAGAACTAAAGGGGAGATGGTAGGGCTTAGATAAATGGCAGGCCACCCGTTTATTGGCAAGTTCTTCCAGATATGAGTTCCCGCGCCCAGGCATTAGTTCTCATTGGGGCTAAGTTTCCCCACCAGCGAGGTTTGAAATTGGCGCCGGTGGGAGAGTTCACAAGGGCGGGAACTTTTCGCGCCACTGCAGAGAAGAAGAAGGTAGGAAGGAGAAGTCCTTAGGCGCCATGTTGGGGTTTTTTCTCTGGGGTACCGCTGCCGTTTATACTTTTCCCAACATCTACAAGGAATACCCCCAAGCCTGAGCAGGAGAGAAGCATTTCTTACATGATATTAAGTCTCAGGGTAAAATGGAGTCTGTTTGGTCATTGCCCATATAACCTGGCCCATAACATTATACTACACAACTCGACTACATGTCTCCTGTTCTATTATTAACTTTTAACTTTAAATCATACATAAATTATTTCATTAACCTTTAACTTGCCATTAATATTAACTCTGTGTTTTCCACTTTCATCATGAATTCCTGTGTGAGGCAGAGGAGGGGGTGTTAATGGGGGAATGTATTTTTATGAGCCTCTTGTCCTCAAGGGGAATACTATAATCTTCCTTTAATTAGCAAGCTACATAGGGTGGTCCTTGTTGGCACAGTGAATGTTTTTCTGTAACTACTATATTGTACAGGTTGTGGCTTTGGAAGGGAGGGGGACATTGGTGTACATTGTTAACCCTGGGATAAACATTTCTTGTGGATTAGGCTTTTCTCGGGAACTTTGATTGGTAATCTTTTCCCTGTGATTTTTTTAAGGAATAACACTATTGTTTGCATCCTGAGAGATATTGAAACATACCTTGGGGCCTGGCTCAATTGTGTCCTTGGTCTCATTCTGGGAATTTTCCTGTATTCTCAGGAAACACGTACTTTTATTATTGATTGACAGATGCCCTGTTCTCCATATCAGGAGGATTATAAACCAAATACTTAACATTCCCCAAGGTTTCAGTTTCCAGATGGTGTGCCCCTGTGACAGCATCCCTCACACTGTGACCCTGTCAGACAGCAGATGACAGGAACTCCTTCACCAACGCCTGACTGTGAAAAAACCCCAGGGAAAAAAAAAGATAAATTTAATTAAAAAAAAAAAAAAAAGACTGGGAAGTCGCTTCAGCAGAACCCAACATGCCTGCTCTGTACTGAACAGGTGATTGAGAGCTGCCTAGGCCGGGAAGCCCTTCACCCCAGTCTTGAAGAGTGGCAGCTGCACTAACTGCACTTAAGCATTAAGAGCTCCGTAGGCCCAGGGATGCTCCTGAGCTGCTCAAAAGGTGGGAAGGAGAAGAGCTGAAGGGGGAAGGACAGGGTGGAGCAGCCAAGGACACATTAATCAAAAACCTTGTAGCTCCCTGTAGGGAGGGGCAATTCCTGTGACAAGCTATCTTAACAGCAGATTGGCTCAAGGGCAGGTTCCTGATCAGGGTGGAGAAAGGGCACTGAAGGAACTGACATTTCAATCCCTCGGGGAACCGTCTCCAACTTGCCAGGCTCATCAAAATTGGCCTCACCCCTTTTCCCTGTCTAGACTAACTGGTTTAATTCTGGCTTCACCCCAGGCCCTTCATGCACAAAGGAGCAAGAGTCCAGCCCCCTAGAGATTCCAAATGCGGAACCTGGTGGAGCTGAATTCCCACCAATTCTATGAGGGGGGTGGGGCTGTCCCAAGACCCTTGGAAGGAATAAAAAAAAGGGGGGTGTTCCCTAAGCTGCCCTGGCTGCCTTGGGAGTCATCCTGCTTGTGCCCCATCCAGAATAAGCAGCTCCAGAAGCCCCAGCTTCACCAGGAGGTGGGGACCCGGGAGAACCTGTTTCCAGGCGCCACTCCCCAGGCCCAGAGTTGGGAGGTTAATCGGATGAAGTGAGCCACCGGGCTCCAGGAGCGCGCCCAGCAGCCCGGTGGGCGGAGACACCAGCCCAGGCAGGATTGCGCCCAGATCTGGGGTCAAGGTCCTTCCTCGGTGCCAGCGCACAGTCATGGGATCCACGCAGAGGTGCGATCGCAGGCCCAGGGGTGCCTAGGCCACCTCCAGGTACTCGGGACCCCGGGACTGAGCCACTCAGGCCTGGGGAGGGGAACAGCGCGAGACGCTGGGAAGGAAGCCGAGGTGCTCCGAAATGGCGAGTCACCAAAACCCAGCCCCAGGCGCATTCTCTGCGCGGCCCAGAGAGCAGCGCTGGGGTAGGGCGCAGAAGGAGGTGGGGGGCGGAGCAGGAGGGGGGGCGCAGGCCGAGCAGGAGGTGGGCCCGGGTTAAGCCGCGGAAACTGCGCCTGCGACCGGGCTGCTCCCGGGTCGTAGGGGGTGACACATCTCCCCACGCTGAGACCCTCGGGCCTCGGAACCCCTCCAAGACCCGCTCCCTGCCCCCTCATGGCCTGTGTCCCCCACACCAGGTCGGCACAGATGCGCTGCAGTGTCCCCCCACTAAGACCCGCTCTGCCCCCTCCCATTAGGAGCCGGGACCCCTCCCCAGGGCCAAGTCCCACAATCTCTATAAGGCATGTCCCCTGCCCCACCCTGACACGGCTGTGACACCCTCCACATACACTTTTTTAAGACACGTAGCCCGATGCCCGTGTCTCCCCAATAAATTCGTAGACTTCCGTGTCCCGTCCTGGTCCCCACCTCCAGCCATGGCCTGTCACACACTCTAAGACAAAATCCTGTCCCTCCCCCAACAGGGTCTTGACCCTGGCTGAGACTCCTGTCCGGTCCCCTCCCCAAATGGCCGTCTGGCCCTATCACTCCCCGAATACCACCTGGTCCTGACTTGGGGCTCGGCTTGAGTCCCCCCCCCCGCGCCCCCTCCCTGATGCTGCTGGGGAGTCCCCAGGAACAGTCTAAGCCACTGTTGTCCTGCTCCAGGGCCTCTCTCCCCTCCCCCCAGCACTGAAGGTGCCTCCAACACTAGGGCCACCACTGGACCCCTGCGCCGCCCCTTCTCCTCCTAAGTCACTCCCCACTTCACTCCTGGGACCAAGTGTCCACCCTGAGGCAGCTCCGCGGTGCCCAACACTAAGGCCCGCCCCCAGCATGTCCAGTCCCCCCATCCTAGGGCACACCCCTTGCGCCACCCCACCTTAAGGCCTAGTCTCTCCCTAGACAGGCCCTGGTGGGCTCCTGGGCACGTCCCCTCCCAGCCTCAGCTATGTGTTGCCCGCTCAAAATGAGGCACGCCCCTTGCTCCACCCCCAGCACATCCCCCTCTAGGACACGCTCCCTGCTCCGCCCCCTGCAGTCCATTGGGCACTTTAGAACACGCCCTTGCACCGCCCTCCACCCTGTGTCCCCCTAGGAAGGCCCCATCCAGCTCCTGGGCGCGTCCCCCTCGCAGCCCCAGCTCCGGGGTGCCCAACACTCAGGCCTGTCCCTGGCCCACCCCCAGCACGCCCACACCCCCACTCTAGGACACGCCCCGCCCTGCTCCTGGCCCCCAAGTCCCCCATCCCGCCCCAGCGCAGCTGTGCACGGCCTTATGACCCTCCCCCACAGCCCGCTAAAAACCGCAGGGTTCGGACCCTTGACTTTCCCTCATCCCCGCCCCCCGCCACAGCTGCCCCCTCCCAGCGCTAGGACACGCCAGTCCTGCTCTGGGTCTTCCAGTCTGCCCACTGTGCCCTCGAGCGGCCTGATCCTCCAGCAGTGGGACCGGCCTCCAGTCCCCCAGCCCCAGGGTGCACAAGATCTATGGCAGCTCCCGTCCCTTTCCTCCGGCTACCCTCCCCCCACATTGTGACGTCACAGTGACTCCGACCACCTGCTCTCCCGGGTTGCCCCACCCCCAGCGTGTCCTGGATAGCTGAGTCCCTCTGGGTCCTGGGGCAGGTGGAGCCCAGGACCTGTAAGTGAAGCTCCTAGTAGTCGCTGGCGCGGTAGGCGCCTGGCCCCCTGTTCAAAGGCTCAGGGATTCTCTGCCAGCTGCACTGCGTCTCTGGGATTGTTTGAATTCCCCATCTGTGGTTTAAAATCCTAGTGTCCCTGTGAGTCTGGTCCTGCTAGTGGCCTTCCTAGATTATAAATTATACCTTATGACAGGCATCTATATATACTGGAAAAGTATAGTCTATATAGGGTGAGGTACTAGCTGAACTTTCAACATCCTCTGAGATTTTTGGAATGTGTCCCCAGAGGATAAAGAGGGGACCTCTGTTGTTTGCATGGGGTTAAAGTGGAGGGAACTTTCTTATTAGGAGGGCTCAGTGTCTGATTGCTTGCTGAGAATCTCCAGTTTGGGTGCAGGGGGGAAATGGGCCTCTCTCAGCTTTGGTCTTGATTGGCCATTAGCAGTAGGGACTCCACCCTGGTTTTCTTGGGCTGCTGGATTCCTTGCAAAACCAGAGGCTTCCCACAACTGGATAATTTTCTTGGGGCTCAGTTGGCATCATAGGAGTTCGGTTCAATCCCTCACCAGACCCCTGACATCTACATATGCATGGTGTAAACTTTGCATGCCAAATCCTGTACATTTATTTCTTCTGCAGGGACTCCACCCTGCTTCTCCACCTTGTATGTTGCAGACCTGTGAGCAGAAATCACCGAACGCCTCGAAGCCAAACATCCTGCTGATCTTGGCAGATGCTCTGGGCATCTGGGATGTTGGTTGCTATGGGAACCTTACACTGAGGTAGAGTGCGGTTTTGTGTTGGGGTGCTGCCTTGTGTGCAGTTTCGTGGAATAATTCACTTAAAATCAACCAGTGCAAATGAAATTTCTTAGTGCTGCAGAACTCAGCACCAAAAATGATTATTTTCCAACAGTAAAAATAGGGTCTTAGCCCTCTCAAACGACTTGAGGCCCTGCTGGATATGTAAGGGTTTTTCTGGGGCTGCTGTAATAAATAACCAAAAACACAGAAACATAAATGTAATCCAGGCACCACCACCCCTCCCCCAGCCCTGGAGGGCGGAGGCTGAGATCAGAGTCCCAGGCTGAGCTCCCTCCATGGGCTCCAGGGAGGCTCCTCCTGCCTCTCCAGCTCCTGGGGCTCCAGGTGGCCCCTGGCAGAACAATATAGTGGCCCCTCAAAAGCTTAAGATTGAATCACAATATGACCCAGCAATGCCACCGCTGGGTTCAGACCCAAAGGATTTGAAAGCAGTGAGTCCAAAAGATACTCGCATATCCTGTGTTCACAGAAACCCTGATCCCCAGTATGACTGGAGACTAGGGCAAAATGCATGTCTTAGTGGGGTGTGGGGGAGCCAGGGCCAAAATGGTGGCCAGGATAAGGTCTGAATGGGGGTCTTTGGAGGCCAGAGGATCTTAGAGAGTGTGGGATATTTTCTTATTTTGGCTAAACTGGGTAGAGGGTTACACACAGGCTTGTAAAATTGTACTCAGTTCTGAGTCCTTTATTCTCAGGGTTAGCAAATGACTAGAATTTTACCCCAAATCCATCAGCCTGAATCTTAGGTATCCATTTATGAACGAGCCATTCCCCCACCCACCCATTTGTCCATGTTTTCATCCAGGCATCATCCATTTGTCTATCTGCCCATCCACCTATGGTGGATGGATAGATGGATGGGTGGGTGGATAGATGGATGGATAGATGTGTGGATCGTGGGCGGGTGCGTGGATGGATAGATGGGTAGATGGATAGATGATTGCCTGGATGGATGGATGGATGGATGGATGGATAGATGGGTGGATGGATAGATGGATGGATGGATAGATGGTTGCCTGGATGGATGGATGATGGATGGGTGGATAGGTGGATGGATAGATGGTTGCCTGGATGGATGGATGGATAGATGGGTGGATGGTGGGTGGGTGGGTTGATGGATAGATAGATAGATGGGTGGATGGGTGGATAGGTGGGTGGGTGGATGGATGGATAGATCAGTGGATGAGTGGATGGATGGATGGGTGGGTGGGTGGGTGGATGGATGGATGGATAGATGGGTGCCTGGATGGATGGATGGATGGATGGATGTGTGGCTTGGTGGGTGGATGGATGGATAAGTGAGTGGATGTGTGGGCAGATGGGTGGTTGGATTGGCAAATTGGTAGATGGGTGGATGGGTTAATGGATGGATGGGTGGATGGATGGGTGGGTGGGTGGATGGGCAAATGGATGAATGGATGTATGTATGGATGGATGGTTGAATGGTGGATGAATGGGTGGGTGGGTGAGTGGATGGATGGATGGAAGGACTGACAAGGTTCTTTAGCCTTGGTCCTACTGGTACACTGGCCCAGATCACTCTGTGTGATGGGCCCATCCTGTGCATTGTAGGATGCTGACCAACATTTCTGGTCTCCACCTGCTGCTCACCAATAGCACCACATCCCAAAGTGGGACACCTCCAGTGTCTCTGCACTTTTCCAGTTGTCCACAGGGGAGCAAAACTTTTCTTATGGGAGGTCACTGAGTGGTCAGCTTTAGGCACATGAAGAACAAGGTCTGAGCTTTTATAGCTTAGCTCCCACCAGATGCAGCCTCCTCCAAGGGAGAAGGGAAGAGAGTAGCACCTGTCATCTGACAGTCCATGGGGAATTCCTTGAGCTCTAGGGGCTGGGTCACTGCCTTTGGGATTCGTATCTACAGTGAGATTCTCAATCTATTTTTTCACGTCTGACTGCAAAAGCTCTTAGGTGAAGTGTTTCATCTTCTATTTGAATTTTGCACCTGAGAAACCTGGTAGCAAACTCAGGGTACACCCTTCGTGGATGCTGATGGGATATTTAAAGCATACAAGCTCCCTGGGTTGCATACCCCCCCCCAAAAAAATAAGAAAAAGCCAAAAACTTCGCCTTTGTGTGTGACATCGGTCATCTCTTCCTTCAAATGTAATTCTGTTGGGGTCCATCTTCCTCTAAGAAGCCCTGTGATGTAACCACAGAGTTATTGTGACAAGGGGTCCCCCATAACCCACCCTAAGAGGAGAATGTCACCACGCAGATGTGAATTTTGTACCCCGTACCCACCTAAGGTCCTGGCTGAGCCCAGACTGCCTGGGCTCAGAACCCACGTCATTCCCCAGCTGGACAAAAGCGTCTCTCGCAGCCCGTGTTTATAATCACTGTGCAACATCTGTCATTCATGACCCCCAGAAATTGAAACAGGCAAGGTATCTCTGTGCCAGCCCCCCAGGCCAAAGCCAAAATTCAAAATCTGGGGTGCCCTTTGTAGCTTTGGCAACAGCTGAGGTGGGGGAGGGCTGTAGGAGGAACCGCCTAGGGTGAGCCTCATCTGTCCTTTGCAAACTCAGAGAACTGGGCACACTAAGACAGGTGCCACGCAGCCCTGGGAAGTTCCATGCAGGCCTTGTCTGAGGCCCAGAGCATTCCCAATCCTTTCCCAAGTGACATTCATCTGATTTTCTCAGGACCCCCAATATCGACCGGCTGGTGGAGGAGGGCGTGAGACTCACCCAGCACCTGGTGGCCCCCCGCTCTGCACCTCGAGCAGAGCCACTCCGATCAGGTAGGTGTCGCGGGGACCCTGGACAGCAGCTCCCAGCTGCAGCCTGTACCCCATCGCCACTCTAGCTGGGTAGTGATCCCGCAGATACTGGGAAATTGAAAGCTAATGTGCCCTCCTGTCACCTTCCTGCAGTGTGTGCTCCGAACAGGACCTCGTATGCCCTCACCCCTCAGGACCCTCAGCCCCCGTGGGTGTTAAAACCCACGCAAAATACCGGCATGGTGGCTCACACCTGTCATCCCAGCGGTTGGGAGGCTGAGGCAGGAGGATCACGAGTTCAAAGCCAGCCTCAGCCAAAAGGAGGCCCTAAGCAACTCAGTGAGACCCTGTCTCTAAGTAAAATGCAAAATAGGGCTACAGAGGGGGCTCAGGGGTTAGGTACCCCTGGGTTAATCAAATGGGAGTCACAGATAACCACACACCTCTTCCTGAGGTCTAGATCATCCCTAGCTGATCTGGGACACACAGCACGCTGCAGGTTCTGTGGGAGTCGTGCTGATACTCAGAGAAAAAAATTGCTCAGGGAAAAAACACCCAACACAAATGTCTGTGCACGTCTGGTATAGGAGAAAAGTTCTTTTCCTTCTGGTATTTTCCACGTACCAGCTCTTGTCTCATCAAATTGCCAGGTAGGTGCCCTTGGTAGGCTGTGCGGAGGGAGCCTTCTGGGACGGGATGACCACCATCATTGGTGGATGAGAAGCAGAAATACGGTGATTGACAGGTGAGATACAATGCTCCATAGATGATGATGGTGATACCATCAATGAAGGAAGATGGATTAATGATTCTCAATTGATAGCAATCCTGTCAGTAGATAATAGAGGAACAGGTGATAGCTAATGATGGGTGATAGAGGTATATAGAGGTGACAGATGCATAATGCACATACAGGTGACAGATAAATGATGTGTGGATAGAAAGGGGATAGATGCAACGTAATGGTACCTGGATGATAGGTAATGATAGATAGATAGATAGATAGATAGATAGATAGATAGATAGATAGATATACTGGGTTGGTTCTCATGATAGGCAAGGTGTGTCCAACTTATGCAGCTGACATTGGGGCAGATGATGCTCAGTGGTGGGGTCATGCTGTGCACAATAGCACATTTAACAACCTCTCTGATCTGCACCCACTCGCTACCCAGAGCACCACCTCCCCACCTTCCCCAAGTGCTGACAGCCAGATTCTTGCCCACTGTCCCCTGGTGCCCAGAATCCCTTTGCTAAGACCTGTTTCTGGCAAAGGGAACATGAACATTTCTCTGCTGTGGGATCCACAGGAATGGACAACGATGAGTACCTGGTCCTCTACTGGAACGCAGGCTCAGGCGGGCTTCCTGCCAACGAAACCACTTTTGCAAAAATCCCAAAGGAGCAAGGCTATGCCACCAGCCTCGTAAGTATTCGATCACCTGATTCCCCTCCCATCCAATTGTCAAGGGACCAATTTCCTCTGGAGGAAAAAAAAAAAAAAAACTTTCATCCTTCTCCGCCTCCCGAGTTGGTATCTGGCTCCACTCCGGTCCTCTTGGATGGTTTTCAGTTCAGAAGTTCTCCTCATTGCAGAGGTTTGGGGTTCTTTGATATATATTTTGCCTTCTTTCCTTCTATGAACCTGTCTATCTTCTTCAGCCCCAAGGAATCAGAAAGCTCTTCAGAGCCTGGCTCCACCACCTGTAATTCCAGTAGCTTGGGAGGCTGAGGCAGGAGGACCGCAAGTTAGAGGTCCACCTCAGCAGTTTAGCGAGGCCCCAAGTAACTCAGCGAGACTCTGTCTCTAAATAAAACACAAAAAGGGTCAGGGATGGGGCTGGGGGTCGAGTGCCCCTGAGTTCAATCCCTGGTACCCAAAACCAAAAGCAAGTCTTGGTTGAGGTCACTCATAGCCTCTGCTGATTTAGGATCTGCTCTTTGGAGGTTTTCTTTCCCCTGACCGCACCCAAATGGCCCCGGAGTTCTTTGTCCCAGGCAACAGCGTGTGCCCTTTGGGTGGCTGACCACCCATCCCCACTCACAGGAAAGTGGCACCAGGGCGTGAGCTGCGCGTCCTGCGGTGACCACTGCCACCACCCGCTGAACCACAGCTTCCACTATTTCTATGGACTGCCCTTCACCCTGATCAACAACTGTGACCCTGACAGGCCCCCAGAGCTGGGGGTCACAGTGGCTGCCCGGTTCAGCCGCTACACCCGCATCCTGGCTCTGGGCGTCCTGACGCTCATGGCTGCCAAACTCAGTGGCCTCCTCTCGGATCCCTAGACCACAGTTGGGCGCACGGCCAGCCTCGTCTTCACCACGTGGTTCTCCAGCTGTGTGTTCCAGCGACTCTGGAAAACTGTGTGCTCATGCGGAACCACCAGGTCACCGAGCAGCCCATGGATGTGGGGAGCACCACCAGACGGATGCTGCAGGAAGCCACGGCCTACATTCAAAGGTGGGGACCCTCACGATCTGGGGTGAGGGGGCAGTTTCTGAGCTGTGAGCTACCCTGGGGTCCCATAGCAGCAGGTGCATTGAAAAGGTCCAAACTCACACTTCATTCACAAATGAAAGGAAGCTATCCTTTTTAATGGCCACATAGTATTCCACAGTGTATATGCTGAAGGATTTTTTTATGGAGTCACTTTGCCCACGTCTGTCATCCTAGCAGCTGGGGAGGCTGAGGCAGGAGGATGGCAAGTGGGAGGCTAGCCTCAGCAACTGAGAGAGGCCATAAGAGACTCAGTGAGACTCTGTCTGTAAATAAAATATCGAAAGGACTGGGGAAGGGACTCAGTGGTGAAGCACCCCTGGGTTCCATCTCTGGTGCTAAAAAAAAAAAAAGAAGAAGAAGAAGAAGAAAAAGGAAAGGTCCATCCTCTTTGTATGAATTGGTTTCCACACTCGAATCTCTGTGTTGAGTTACCGGGTTGCACTGGAAAGTATCCAAGTAGTGGTCGTGCATCAGGGACTCCTTCCAAGGCCCAGGGAATGCCTGAGACCCCAGAGAGTACCCAACCATTCATATATAAGTAATAAATAAATATTCATACATATACTACAATATATAGCTATTTCCCTATGCGTACATACCTAAGAAGATATTTAATTTATAAATTAGGGAAAGTCAGAAATTAGCAGCACCTAATAATAAAATAATAATGATGGCAATGTTCTGTAACACAGGGTGGGTGGGTGGGGTGTCCCGTCCCTCCCTCTCAAAATATCTTCCTGTAGTATACTGACCGTGGATATTGTTTTACTCAGACAAAATTGCCACTGTGACCAAAGGTCCCAAGAAGAACATTTGGAGGAGGAAGAGTTTATTTGGGGCTCCTGGTTTCCAAGGTTCAGTCCATGGTTGGCCGACTGACTCCATGTCTCTGGCCCAAGGGGAGCAGAACAAAATGGCGAAAGGGCCTGGAAGAGGAGAGCAGCTCAGGACAGGGCACCAGGAAGCAGAGAGAGCTCTGCTCACCAGGGACAGGATACAGACCCCAAAGGCACAGCACAGGGATCTCCTCCTCCAGCCACACCCCACGTGCTACAGTCACCACCCAGTGAGTTCATCCAAGTGGATTAATCCACTTCTAGGTCACACCTCTCATAATCTAATCATTTTACCTGTGAACTTTCTTGCATGGTCTCACTCATGAGTTTTTGAGGGGACCCCTCACAGTGAAATCCCAGCAGGTGAACCCAGGTCACAGACACAGCACATTCAAGGTCCACTGTGGACACCATCATCTCCCGTCCATAATTCCAGTGTTTTTCTAATTTCACAAACAAGGACAGGCCCTTTCTCCTCTTTGTGTCCCAGCTGCACATCCACACTCCTCTGGTGTCCTTGAAAGCCTTCCGCAGGAGAAGCCGCCATGGTTTATACAGAGACAACGTGGAGGAGATGGAGTGGTTTATAGGTAAGTCAAGATCAAGAACAGGGGAGAGTACACACCACTCGTGTCACTTGTTTGTTCATTTCTTCCCAGTGATAGTCTAATTTTGCACAAGACCAATCATTTCGTTAGCAGTCAGTTTTGTGAGAAGCTGTCATTCAGTGTCACCCTTAGTGGTTACAGGAAGCAGAGAAAATGTTAGCTTTCAGCATCATGGAGGAAAAGGGCTCTGCTTTGGGGGCTTGGGGACATGCTAGAGAGAAGCAAGAACTTGCAGACTCTTCCATCTGCAAGGGTTTCCTGGAGACGTGGAAGCCCTCGCAGGTCAGGTGACATGTCCTTGCACGAATATCCTGACATCTGAACTACGTGAGAGGCAGATGTCCCCAAGGAGGACAGCAGCTCACATCCCTCGTGAATTGGCCTCTGTGCCTTCAGGGGTAGGAAGGACCGCTGGTCTCCACGGTGCAGGGAAATACTGCTGGGTTTGCAGGTGTCCCCCTGCTCTGCTGATCATGGCCATCATAAATTTTACTGCTATTGGTTGTGGTTCCTTCCATGTGGGCTGGAATCTGTCATGGCTTTTCCCGGCCCCGGGCCACCCTCTCACCCTTTTATTAGGGCACTTGACCCCACTGGCACTGCACATCAAAACCATGCCTGCTGACGACGTCCTGGGTATTTCTTTGCAAGTCTCTCCTGGTTTTCGAGGTGACGTGGTGCTAAGCAGACCTGGGCACGACAGTCTCAGCACTGTGATCACACATGTCCCTGTGGTCTCTGGGCAGGGGCTCTTTCTGTGATGGTCCAGTACAAGGTGGCTTGTGCATAGAATGGGAAGCACATGCCCCCAGCTGAGACCCGTGTGGGCACTCTCTCTGACACCTTCCACCTTCTCCACAGTTAAAGCCCTCTAAGCCCTTGATTAGAACCGTCTGAAGAACTCCACAATCACCTATTAGGAGGGTTACTGGAGGCCACAGGTGAACACCAGCAGCTGGGGAGGTGCAACGGGATCTACAGAGGTGAGGGGCTAGCCACAGGGAGGGACGGAGACAGGGAGCCAAAGGAGTCCGCATCGGAGGTCCCAGAGCAAGGAGACTATGGAGGAGGAGGGGGGTGGATGATGATGAAGAGGAGAAAGAGACAGAGGTGGAGGAGAAGATGGAGTAGGAGGAGGAGGAGACAGAAGAGGAGGAAAGGAGATGAAAAAGAAAGACAAGGAGGAGGAGGAGGAGTAGGTGGAGAGAAGATGATGTTGATGATGGAAAGGAAGTGGAGAGATGAGGAGGATGAGAAGGAGGAGGAGATGGAGGAGGAGGAGAAGGAGGGAAAAAAAAGGATGGGGAAGAGGAAAATGATGAGAAAAAGGAGGAGGAGAAAGAGGAAGAGAATGTGGAGGAGGAGGTGGTAGGGGAGAGGAGGAGGGGGAGAAGAAGGAGGAAGAAGAGGAGGAGGAAGAAGAGGAGGAGATGAGGAGATGTAGGAGAGATGAGGAGGAGGAGGAAGAAGAGGAGAGGTGAGGAGGAGGAGGAGGAGAGGGAGTAGAAGAAGAAAAAGGAGATGGAAGAGCAGGAAAAGGAGGCTGAGGAGGAGGAGGAGAAGGAGGTGGACGAGAAGGAGGAATAGGAGGAGGAAAAGATCAAGAAGTAGGGGGAAGAGAAGGAGGAGGAATAGGAGTAAAAAATGGAGGAGGAGGAGGAGGAGGAGATGGAGAAGAGATGATGATGATGATGCAGAGGAGGAGGAAAGATGAGGAGAAGAGGGAGGAGAAGGAGAAGGAAGACGAAGTGACAGAGGAGGCAGAGAAGAAAGAGGAGGTGAAGGAAAAGGAGATGGAGGAGAGAAAATGATGAAAAGGAGGAGTAGGAGAGATGAGGAAGAGGAAAAGGAGAATGAATAGGAGATGGAGGAGAAGATAGAGGAGGATGAGGAGAGCGGGAGGAGGAGGAGGATGAGAAGGAGAAAGATAAGAAAGAGGAGGAGAAGGAGGAGGAGATGGAGAAGGAGGACAAAAGGGAGAAAGAGCAGGAGGAGGAGGAGAAAGAGAAGGAGGAGGAGGAGGAGATGAAGGAAGATGAGGAGAAGAAGGAGGAGTAAGAGATGAAGAAGGAGGGGAGGAAAGAAGATGAGCAGGAGAAGAAGAAGGAGCAGGAGGAGGAGGAGGAGATGTAGAAGGAGAAGAAGGAGCAGGAGGAGGAGGAGAAGGGGGAGGAGATGGAAGAAAGATGATGATGATGAGGAGGAGGAGGGATGAGGATAAAGTGGGAGATGGAGGAGATGGAGATGGAAGAGGAGGAGGAGAGATGTTGAGGGAAGAGGAGA